>NC_134312.1:2285739-4685739 GCF_964195595.1 Calonectris borealis | reverse complement strand
CTGTTAGGTGACCTTCTCACTCCATGAAATCAGGGCCAGTGCAAAGATCTTTGGGACACCATGAGAAAGTAATTTCATCTCTTGCTGTTTCTGCAGAACTGCCTGTTACAACTACATCCCGCTTAACCCAGGTGCTCAGCTGGGTTAGGCATTGCTGTCTTAGGCTCTCCCATCTTTAGGACCAGCTGCCAGGTATACAATAGAGACAATTTTGCAGTAGCAAAAGGGCAGATGAAGTCCAAGAATGTCATTGCCCTACCAGACAGCTGTGTTTCTGAGAAAACAACCGCAAGGATGTACGGTATCAAGAGAAGGTAGACAAAAAAAACCCTGTTTACAAGAGCTTGGTGAGTCACATCATCTCAAGAGCTCAGAGATAGACATACCCGAGCTCTTACACAAATGCCAGACATCATGTTTGAACAAAAGGTTATTCAGTAACATAACCTGAAGGTTTACTGCTAATGAAGCATTAACTTCCATCTCAATATGGGACTGTGAGGAATTTAGGACTTTTTATAGCTCAATTCATGATGGATGGAGTGATATAAAAATAGCAATATCTTGTATCTCCCTCATCTGAGACAGAGGATTTAGTTTATTTTTTTCTTTTTACCAGGAATTTCTAATTGACAGAAAAACTTAAAATAAATCTTGATTTTTGTTTGTTTCTTTTCATTGTGGCATCAGGCAGGCAGCTAGAGAACAGTGACAACATGAGATGCAGCTTGTACTGAGCAAAAATGTTACCTAGCCTGTCTTACACCAGTGAAGAAGTTAGCAATTTTAGGGCTGCTTTTTGCACAGATGAGAATATTGTTTTCTAAATGGCGTACTGAAAAATGTATACGGAATAGAGACAGTTGCTTTCCAGAAGACCTTCCACCGAAAGTCATTACTTCAGTCCAAACTGTGGTCCATGAGACCATACTTTGTGGTTTAAAGCTGTTATGCAAAATCAAATTAAGCGCAGCAGTTTGCAGACTCAACAGTTCTAATGCACATGAACCACAGGGAATTTTAGAGTTGAGGGAGATCTGTGGTTGCTCGGAGGTTTGGGAGCCACTGACACAGGTAATGCATCCACTTCACCCAGGACCTCATCCAAAGGCACTGGCAATCAGTGAGGAGGTAATGATGTGAAAGATTTTGGTTCAGAGGTGAAAATAAGAAGTAAGTAACAAAAGCTGTCTCTACGCTGATATGACTTTTAGATGACTGAACCCCAGCTGCAGGCTCTGACGGTTCCTATCCCTGCAGAGATATGTAGACAAGTCTTCCTGGTGGCCTCCTGCAGCAAGAAGAGATCAGATCCTAACCCAAACCCCCCAGGGTGGCATCACTGCTTGATGAGAGCTCATATTGCTGAGGTACAGAGTTTTCAGGGAAAATATATCTTCTTCAGCACCCTTTCACTGAAGATGAGTATGTTGGCAGAAGAGAAAATGAAGCAGTTTTAAAGGGAAGATACTAACCACAAATGCTTCTGAGGGGGTAAGGATGGAGGGAGCAAGGGAAAGAAATGAGTTAGAGCAAGCAGTCAGCTACCCAGGTCAGGAGGGTTAATGAGATCCGGAGTAAGGCAAGTCTCTACACATGGACTAGTTATGTCAGGGACTTGACTATCAACCTACTCAAAAGAAGGCTACCATACTCATCAAAACCATTGTGCTCTGAGGTTGCAGTTTCACACCAGCCTAACCCAGTCTAACCATTGGTGGTTGTAGTCCTTCCCCTATCCTTCCCTCCTCCAGCTGCCAACCCCCATCCATTCCCTTTGGGCCAGCCCCAGGGTTCACCAGACCACCTTGCTCCTCTGTGTGAGTGTACTAGTCCAGGAGTAAATCTAGTGTCACAAAAAAAGGCAATTGTTTTTGAAGCATGAGGTTGTCATATGGTCATCCTAGTCTGGTATAAATCTGTGCTGAAGCTGAGAGAGTGGTAGTGTGGCATGGCCTTCCCATTCCCAGTCCTGCCCCCTCCCTTAGGTGGACACTTCTGCTTCTGTAAGCACACCAGTTATATCTATACTTGCAAGTAAAATGGGGTAGAGCACAAGGTTTGTGCCCCATCTTGTGATCATCTACGTTTTTTTTTTTTGTTAACATATTTGACATGGTTTCAGCTTCTCACAGAAGATGTCCAGGGCCATAAACAACTCCTGGGACACAACGTGGATGAGGTGCGTGTTAGAAAAAAACAGAGTTTAGTCCTGTGGACTTGAACTGTTCTGTGCTGCCTCTGCTCACGGAATGGTCCCCAGCTCATTTTATTTACTATTATAGACCTGATCCAGACAAAAGCTGGTGGCAAATTCCAGCACAAAAAAAGGAGCTGGTCTTTCATTTTGGGCAACACCTCTTCTAGGCTGGAAAGAATAATCCTAAGCCAAGTAATGGGAACAGCAAAGACCCATGTCATAAAACATCAGGAAAGCAAGATATACTATGGACATGTCTAGTGAAAGAAAGCTCTAAACACGACAGCAGAACTTTAGCTTTTACAAGAGTTTACTAAGTGAAGAAGTTTTGAATTTCTTTTGAAGAAGGGGACAAATCTAATTTTGTTGCTGAGGTGGAAATACTCATTTAGACCGAGATGGTTTAAAACAGAAATCTCTCCATGATTTAAAGGTTACTCTCACACTCATAATGTTAGAAAACTTGCATTTTCTAAAGGGAACCTACCTACATTACAGTAATGGTTTCCTGGTCCTTTTGAAATTGCACAGAAACTGTCAGAGTTTCTGCATGAGGTCAAGTAAAAGGGGCAAAGAAGCAGCCACATTACACATTTTAAACATCCAAAACCCAATGGGGGTCAGCAATTCAGTGGTTTTCTTTTAGGTGTCGGTGTGTGAAAGCCACCTACTTTGAACAACTCGGAATCAAGTAAGTTAGTGCAGGGATGTTGTATCACCTGCTCCTAGTAATGCAACCAAGGTGGGATAGCTTGGAAACCAGAGCGAGGACTGCAAGTTTAGGGAAGGTCCGGGGTAAAAGAAGCTGAAGGCATGTTCTTCAGGGAGATGAAGGGTGGGAGATATTTCCACCTTTGTCCATGGCCAAGTACCCCAAAGTTTTGGATTTGTAAGGAATAATAGGTCAATTTCTCAGCATTAGGAGTGTTTGGCCAGTCTTTTAGTTGAATAGCTGGTTTTTTATCTAGATGTGAGTCTTTATCACAGGGAGCAGGGTGAGAGACTGACTGCCACACTTGGGTTGGCATCAGTGCATCTACAAGACACCCATTCCACCTCTCAGAGAAGAAAGTCTCCAGGCTTTGGAAGTAACCTTTTCCTCTCCTAAACTAAAGGGAGATCGGGTGACTACACACATGTAAATGCGCAGGTTAGATGGGTTAGATGTCCAAAGCTAGATGATTCCCAGACTTAGGAGCTAGTATGTTGCAAGTGGAAGCACTTTTGCTATGCCCAGCCTGGGAAACAGGACAGGAATGCTGAGATGATGACAGTACAGTGAGTTCTGGGTCAGGAATGGTGTTTCCATGGCGCAGTAACAAAAATAGTAATTTGAACAGGAGATAAGTACTATAAAGCCTTCAAAAAGGGTCATCTTTAGAGCCTGAATGAGCCTAAGAGCCTAAAAACCACTCTCATGAATCAGGCCAAGTCCATGAGCCCCGTGTTGTGTTAGGATTTTTTTCCTTGAGGTGAATTATTGTGATCCTCTTCAAATCCATGAGAAGTCAAGTGTTTTCTTTAGTAGCCCATGTAGAGGCATTAGACTCTGGCTGTTCTTTAACAGTGATAATGACAGTCACTTAAAGGAAATCTTTAGCATTTGATAAAGATCACAGATGGTCTTTATTTTAGCTTATAGATGAAACTTGCAAATACTCAAGCAGAGAAAGACCCGAGCTGGTAATTTCTCAGACCTCCATTGCCTGAAGTCCACAGCTTTGGTCTGAGTAAAGACAGTTTGGTTGAAAAATTAGACTTCCTTCAGATTTTCTATATCTCATTAAAAAGTTCTAAAATGTAGGTGGAGAGTCGGCATAGATCCTCCTTCACATCAGTTCTGTGCCACGGTAACACCTTTAAATGTAATGAGTTACTCCTGATTACGGTTGAGAAGTTGAGGGATTTTGTTCACTTCAACCTTTTGCCAGTTATATGCCATGTTCTGGGTGTTGGGAGGTGCCATTTCTCTAGATATGACCTACATCTTGATGAAAGTTATAAAAGTTATAGTAAATATCAACTCTTTATTATCAGAGCCAGGCTGTGTAACGGCAACCTAGTGAAATTTTGTCTATGGTGTCCATTGAGTAGTCTTCCATGTTTTCTTCTCTAGACTGTTCAGCTGGAAAAGAGAGATGGATATAGACAGAGGGAAAGAAAAACAAGCATTTTGTGCTGTTCTATTAAAGGAGACGCAGCTGTATCAAAGTTTTCACTCAAAGCATGAGATCAATATTTCAGAATCTGATTGCTGGCCACCCAAAGCAAGTGCTAAGCACCAGAGCACCTGGCACTGAGTACCTGGAGTGACAGCCAGGAGGACAACAAACTTGGAAGTAAGCAAACCTTGAAAGTCAGCCTTGAGGTTGTTACATCCCAGACACCACAAGAGTCTCTGATGCATAAATGAAGAGCCCGCGTGGGAGGGGAGGCAAGGAGTCCGATCTGCTCTTCAGACAAAAGCACAAGCTGAGAAGCATAAAAATAACACCGCAAGTGTCTCTCTCGGTAAGCAACGCCACTTGTAGAGGGCAAACAGCAGTGCTGCTTCCTGAGAAAAGCAGAGTGCCAGGTGTGAGCTTGTAACTCACAAATTCTTAAAATTATCCTCATCAAGGACATTCTTCTGATTTTTTTTTTAGAACCTTTCTTATGCCATGTTGTTGGAAAGAACCGTCAAGAAGAAGTGGCCAGAAGCAAACACAGTGGGCATTTAGGGACTGCTACCTTGTTCCAGTCTAGTGATTCTGATCAGGCCACATCATAAGAAATGACTCATTTGGAGTTATGGCTTGGGGGGACTTTGCTAGCTGATTTACCCTGAGGTCTGACAGGAACCAGCAGGTCTCCATCACTGAGGCTTTAGCTTCAGATGAGCCCTCAAAAGACTACAAGACTAGTAGAGCTGGATGATCGAGGTATTCTACAACGTATTTCGCCAGGGAGCCTTTTTTCTATACAGCCTTGACTTGTTGAAGCTTCCTGATGGTACCAAACCATTCTTTCTTATCCTCTCTATCCTGCAGAGACAAAGAGGCTCACTGGGAGAACAGTTCAACTCTATGTACCAAAAAGCACTGACATAATTTTTGGCCACTTGGCAGTCTAATTCAAATTTTGGGCTGAGTTCTGCCATGTTTATATTGGAGATGTAGTAAATAGAGGCTGGAAAGCAGTGAAATTTCCCCAGTAATGATTCTTCAGAGTGTACAGGGGTGTGCCTACCTATCTATGGATGCTCTTATATTGGATGATATTGGCCATGGATCTGGTGAAACTCTGTGCAAAACTATCAGTGTGAGTGTGAAATCCTTCCCAGTGAGCAGTGCTCGGTTCATGCTTAATCAGGAACTTTAATATACCCTACCTGTTACCTTTTCTTATCGTAGTGAGTGTTCACAATGTGCAGTAAGAAAGGACTCATTTTGTTGTATGACCTACAGCACCTATAGCGAGTGTTACCCAAAAGGGCACATTCCACATCGGTGATTTTAAAAGGCATTGCAAACTGAGAGCTAATGCCTCCCAACAGGGGGGAAATTGTCAGGCACAGAAGTCCCTCCCTAGCTCTAAATCATCCTGCTGAGATGCAGGGATCCAATCACAAATCCTGTTAGCTCAGGAGAAATCAATGCCTAATGTTTCTATACCTTCAAATTATACATAGCCATGCAGACACACACCTTAATATTGTTTGTATGTATATTTAGTTATATGTCCATCTAATTACAGAGATATATGTAAAATATGCATGAATGTATGTGTCACACAGGGTCATTAAATCACCTGTATTTTGGACTTGTAGAAACACATATATATGTATGATATAGATATATCTCCCTCTTTCTATATATACATATATATATATGTATCTTGTAGACAATCTTGTAGAAATTAGGGCTTGATTCTTCTGCTTCATAATTTAATGCCGTTGATTTCCTCTGAGTTTTTTTACACGGGAGAAGCTGAGGAGAGATTCAAGCCCCTTTTGCAGTTGCCCAGATTTTAGGCTTGTATTCTCATGGAGTACAAAAATTTGCCAACCCAGCTAGCTTCCCACTGGAAGCACCAGGGGGTGGAAACTCTTGATCGTTGGGTGCAAAACCAATGGATTTTGACACTAAGGGAGATTTCACTGGGTCTTGGCTTAGCATGTCATTTCTGAGCTAGCTCAATTAAAGACCTTGTTAGCACAAATGACATTGTATTGAGTTGACATCTGTAGAGAAGTGTCTCTGAAGTTGAATTCAGCAGCGAAGAATATACTCTCTAACGCAATTCTCTCCTCCAAAAGTTGCACGGTATGGAGACTTTTCTAAAAGAATTGGTAATAAGATTTGTTTCCTTTAGAAAGTTTATCTGTTATATAAAGGAAAATAGTTCCTAGTTTTAGTGCTTCCCAAGGTGAGACTGACACAACAAGGTTCTGCAAGCTTAACTATAGATGTGGCACACCCACCTGATGTCACTATGTCAGAAAAGACACCAAAGAGTTTCTTTCTGGTTGAAAACTTCTGTTGACACAAGCTTCTCTCTCCAGAGACTCTTCTGACATGACACCCATGGTAGCTGCATTATAGGGCCATTAAGGTCCAGAATTCTTCTGAAACACATATCCAAAAGCACAGCTTCATCACCTCATTTAGCTAAGCCATTAGTCACCATGCAAAATTCACTTTGGCTCGGACAGATGAAACTTCGCCTTTTTTATATACTTCTAAAGTTAAAAGCAGTTAAACTCAGGGAATTTGATACATAGGCTGCAGAACTACACCACTACTGTCACAACAATCAATTTTCTCATGTAGAAAAGCCCTGAGAAATTTGTTCTATGAGATTGGAGTGCAGGAAAGCATCTTAAAGTAGCAGAAAGCATTTGAATTTTTTTAAAAATTCAAAAACTCCCAAGAAAAAGTTACCCAAATCCGTGATAATTTCACCATTCTTGGGCACTCAGAGTTTGATGTATCAAAACAACTGTCTGTGCTCTATCCTTTTAACCAGTGAATTTTACTCTGTGGTCCCTGGGCTTATTCTGGTGTGGCAACAATATAAAAAGGTCTCTGAAAGGTGATTAGGAAAATCAATCTTATAGTTAGATGACCAGAATTTGGTTTAGACAGGGCTCTTCCACGAGGAAAATTTCAGGAGTCTATAAATCAAAAAAAAATTATAAAATCTCTGCAAATTAGGCAACAGACCCAGACTGAGTTCATTTTTCTGAGTTCAGCAATATTAAACCTACTCACTTCTGATCACTTCATAAAATCTCCAATTTATATTCATGTGCAAGAAAGAAAGAAGCAAATTTTAATGGTCATAAGGATCCACTGTGATGCAAAGCACAATGAAGTAAATGGAGTTGGCTTTCACCAAGGCAAACAGAGCTAATGGTGGGGGCAGAGGAAGTTGTCTGAAGTGGAGCGTTTAATATGCTTTTGATAAGAGGATTTCATGGATCCTTCTCAGGAGCACATGCACACTGCCCAGGTCCTTGAGGAGCGATTCCCTCATAGTATCAGCAAAAAAGCAGTGCCAGAGAGCTACACTTGGCATTTGTCCTCAGACACCTGCAGCAACCTGTGAAGTAGTTAAGAAATAGCCACATATTGAAGACTTCCATATCCATTTATTAATGCAGAGGACCTTGTAAAAATGTAGATATCTACAGAGAACACAGAGAGAGGACATTACTGTGGCTGTGATTACATCCCTTACTTACAAGAGGGCTTTTGTGGTGCTTATGTCTCTTTTATGTGTTGTGCTGTATGTTTCAAGCTCCAGAGAGGTAGGCACCAGGACCATGTCCCACCCAACAGAACATGGGAATGGAAATTAATGATTTAAGTGATTTTCTTCCTTCCAGGTTGTCATCGATTGACATAGCCAAGCAAAGCTAACTTGGCTTCAGCAACAAAATCTTCAGCTGTTACATCAGCCCTAAAAAAGAGCTTAAATGTTTTTCTTTCCCCTCCTGACTTAATGGTATCGGTCTCATAATCGATACCACCCTCCTCACCCATCTGCCACACTGCCCAAGAGGTAAGAGCAGTAACACACCTCAGCACCTTGTGACCTGGACCCATTAATGCTAAGACTGAGCATGTGCCTCCCACAATGCCCCAGCTGGGCTAATTAACACAGATTTAATACAGAAACACCAGCTCTAAAGATTTGAGCTTCTCCTGCCGGAGCTAAAGGTAATGGCTCCTGCAAGAGGAAGACATAAGGTGCCTTGCAAGCCTCAGGAAGTTACCTGGGCTTTGACAGGTAAATTCCATGCGTGTGTTACACAGAGAAAACTCTGGTTTGGGTCCAGCCTAAGTCACCAAGTGATTTAAAATCTGTCAAAGATAAAAGGAGGAATTTTTTTTCACTACTACAAAGTTGACCTTACATGCTGCCATGTTTTTGCCCGACCCACTTAAAGCATATTCCAAGAAACATTGAGATGGGAGCTCAAGAGAAATAGGCCAAGTAGATAACTTGGGTTTGATCCCAAGCAGCAAAGCTCCTCACTGTCTTGATTCAAAGGATAAATTCATTATGCTGATACTCCCAGGATGAGATTAGTATTAGTATCTGCTAATCTCAGCATGATCAGAAGATGCTTGCTCAGCCAAACCCTGGAATTTGGGATGCTCCGTTGGTTCATTGTACTGTAAGAACACAACGTAGGAGAAAGGAAAATGTTAGCTGTCCTGAAGTGAATTTGTACTATTTTGCAGTTGCTACTGATTGACACATCACTTGTCTGCACAAACACAGGGGATCATATTAGCAATTTCACTGGATGAACTGAAGGTGCTGAGCTTCAGCTTGACCTCTGGCAGAGCTTGAAGCTATGGAAGGTCTCCAAGTGCACCAACCTGTAGAGGTGGATGTGCCAGGCCGGTGTTTTGCCTGCAATGTGAGGAGGCATATCCACACAGGCTTAACCCAGCAATTTCAGGTATCAATCACAATGAAATCACCACAGCAGAAGCACTAAGGCCAGTGGTTACATGCCCACGTAAGACCCTGTCTAGCCCAGATGATCACTGTGGTGCCAGGACATTTTTGATACTGTTGCCCAAGCTAGAAGATTATCACAACTCCCTTCTCACACTTGCAGGATTTGTATCACATCCCCATTTTTGCAGTAAATGGATAATTTACCACAAAGACCCTAGGAGCATTCATCAGAAGAGCAGCAGGAACCTCAAGATTTAGTCCGTTTCCACTCTTTTTTTGCAATACTGAGCGAAGTGTCTCACCTCATGCTCAGGGATGAGCTAAACCAAAACCTATTCCTGACAGATGTTTGTCTAAACTAAAAGCTGTAGTGACAAATCTCCCTCCCTCCCAGTTTGTTCCAGTGCTCGCTGGGAGAGCATTTTTCATGAGTCACCTAGTTCACCCTTGCCGTAATTAAGGTAGTGGTTTCTTGTTCTCACCCTATTCCCTCCTTTTTGAGAGCCACCTAGCATGGCTCCTACCAGATATTATCATAACTCTGCTTGGGCTACTGGAAGCCCCTTCAGTGCTCCAGGACTAATAATTCTGGATGTTCTAAAACTAGTATTTCTCACTGTTTTGATGACTCTCTGGCTGCTTTGTGCCACTTCATTCTTTTCCACCCAGCAGTTCCAGTACATCGCTACGCTCATCCATTAATTTTTTTTTTTTTTTTTTGTCTCACCCTTCCTAAAACACTAGGAAGACATGTTCTGCTAATCACTTGTTGATTATTTAATTGCTATTTGATACCAGAGCAGTGTTGTCCTCTCCCTGTTTCTGAACATGTTGGGTCATCTGTTCAACCTATTTCCATGTTCTGGTGGTTTGAATAATCCTTCAGGCTGGAAACAGGGGTAGTAACCAGAGTAACTATAGTAACTACACTGCGCCGGTGCAGCACAAAAATGTCTCTGAACAATCATCTGTAGAAACAAAAAAAAAAAATCAAGGGGATAACAATTGCATCTGATCTTTGCAGCTAGTAATCTTGAACAGCTTATTAAAAAAAAAAAAGGATTCCAAAGATTTGGAAGACAAATAAACCTGTGAGTTTATCATCCAGATGCTGCAACTTCATGGACAGAACAGCTAACAGGAAGGTCTGTCTGCAGGCTCCGTGTAACCCAGTTCAGGAAAAGGTAGAGAACCACGAATATTAGCATTATTTGATGTTTTCTTTATACTTCATGCTGATTCTTTATTATGGTGAATTTTTTACTAACCTATGGTTTATTCATCTAGCACTGATACTGCTTGGTGTAGTAGAAAATGAACATATAAAGTCAGAAAACTCTTCACATAAGTAATATGTAGAAAGCAGAGAAACAGCAAACCAGGAAATTCAAAAGACTAGACCCCATAGAGATGTTAAATGCAGTCTTTATTTTAGAGAGATTTATTATGCAGTCTAAGTGAATACAGCTTTTCCTACAATTCAAAAGATACAAGAAATACTTATGCTGGCTTCCTGAACCACCCTCTCCACCGGTATAAAACAGTTTCTTTTCAGGGATGCTGGTTTACTCTAGCTGAACCTCTTGAATTCAAAGTGGAATATATAAGTATTCAATGACAGAAAGATTCCAATATTTAACACTGAAATGGGAAAAATAGACTGACCATTTTGGCAAATCCAGGAAACCTTCAGTTCCTTCAAATTTTGTCCTCAGCTCGTCTCAGGCTGGAAGTTGTTAGCCATGACATGTGTCGTTATGTCGACTGAGGTTGCCTGAGTTTTTTTGGCACTCAAATAATTAGTTATCTGCTATTTCCAGCTATTTATAGACATTGTAAATGCCTATTTTATTGGATGTGTGTGCTCTTTAAATGATGCACCAGCAGCTGCTTAGCATTTTATGTCTTTATATCATACTAACATCACCGTCTCACATGTCACACAAAGCTAGTGAGGGATACGAGGCTGCAGCAGACTGAGATTAACCCATGAAAAGACAGATTTTCCAGGGATATGGATGGTGGTTTTGTGGTGTCACCTGATGGCAAACACGGTCAGTGGTGTGAGGAGGAATCCCAGCTTTTCTTTGGGTTTCTCAGCAACATTTCAAAAACAAAGGGATTTTCAGGGTGCTATGCCAAGGTTTAGCAGCGCTTGAGGAAGACACGCTTTTTGCTGAAGGGATAAATTGATCGGAGGGATATGAAAGGATGCTGCCAAGAGAAGGGACTGCATCTCTGTCAGCTTCAATTTACACTGCCCGTGATGGACTTGATAATTTCTTTGAAAGCCCTCTGGTCCAGCTGAGGTCTTTCCTTTGCCTCTGCAGCTACAAAAGGAACAGTTTATTCTCACCGATGGTGAGAAAGTTTTGACGTTATTCTCTACAGTAGCAGGATTGTGTATCCTGGACAAAACAAGGAAGAGCTATCTGGCTTTGCTGAGCTCTATTTAAAATAATGAGCCTGGCCACAAAAGTTAAAGAGTGATTGTACAGCAGCTTCCTTCATCCCAAACAACCCTGCTGTCTCTGGTCCGGTTCCAACAGGGATGGCCGAGTGCCAGGAACGTGGAAAAATGGATATTAGCATTGCTTTATAATGAGATTTTTCTTTCATAATAAAAATTGCAGGATATCTCACAGTGCTTGTCCAAAATATTTTGGGTGACATCTGACCTCTGAGGTCCAGGTGGGAAACTGAACTGAAGTCAGTCCATTCTACCCTGCCTTGTTGTCCTAATTAAACGAAAAATTGCTGCATATGACCAAATTCTTTTGCATACTATTTGCATGGATGCAAATAACCTGAAGCAGTGTGGAACTGGAACTTATTTATTGTCCCTGAGGTCAGAATTGGGATCAGACCCTCATCAATCCAACCTCATCTACGTGATCAGGCAATGAGCGATGCTGTAACACCTTAACGGCAGCTACAGACTGGCAGTGGAAGCAGGCAGCCCGTCATTCTCTGGAAAGGAGAACTGACAGAAGTTGCATTTTAATATCTGATTTTACACCATTGCTCCTTGTTTAATCAGCTCAACACAGCTCGGGTTGATCATAAAGGCAAGAAAAAAAAGAAAAAAGCAACCCAGAACAAACACGCTTGTTGAAAAGTAACTGAGTGTTTGGCGGCTTATGTAATGTTGCAGTAAGTAACTGCATAGCTTAATTTTATGGTTTCCATGGAAACCATCAAAATGAAAGGTAAAGGAGTTCAGTGTTCTTGGCTCTGAGGAGCAAATCTCTTCATTGAGACGTGCGTTTGGGCGAGCGGGGGTTTTGTCTGTCTCGCCTGGCTTCGGAGCGAAGGAAACCTTTTGCAAGCTGCGGAGGAGAGCGGGTCTGCGAGGCGTGCGTGCCGCTCCCGGCCCCGGCCAGGCTGCACAATGCCTCGCAGGCAGATAGAGCCGCGCGAATTTTACATGTGACGTGACCGGCTGGAGATCCCAGCTGCGCTCACGTGGGCTCTCGGTGTGACAGAGGGCAGCTTGTTTTCCATGGAAACTTTTTGTTAATAGAAAAACATCCACTCTCGCCTCATTCAGGGAAAAAAAAAAGTAAGAAAACAACAAAACTGGCAAGGGTCCCTGTAGAAGGAAAGGTCTCTGGTTACTTCTGTTAGTTTTGGGAAAGACCAGAGACAGTTCTGCTTTTCTCTTTGCTAGGGCTTAGCCCTGCAAAGCTCGGTGGTGCTAAAACAAAGACTGCTGCTGACCTCGGTGAGTTGTGGATCTGATGCCATACGTCCTTAGATGTGATAGTTCAGGTCTATGATTTTATTTAGTGCAAGATGGAGACAGGTTTGAGAATGGGCTTAGGCAGGCCAAACCCATCAGCCCTCCCATAGCTTTGTCTCAAACACAGAGATGGGGAGACTGGCAGATGGATGGAGAGGCTGTAACACACTGACCCAACCTCTCCAGGCAACACGGGCAAGAATAAGGTCCACTTTGTCTCTCTCCCTCCAGGGATCTATAGGACATGGCCAGAAACTGCCTTATAGCAAGAGCAAAGGCTTTACAGTAAGGGGCAATGGGCGGGTGTGGTCCTTGGAGCAATCTTAGACCTGTGTTTAACTGACAGTGTAAAGGCACCTTAAACAAATCCATCTCTTCGTTTGTATGCTAGCAACAATATCACACACCCTAAGAAGTATTTGTTATTGTTCTAGCAATTGCTGTTAGGACTATAACAGTACTAAGACATACCCTTGTGCCAAAAAGTTGATGCAAACAATTCAAAAGCAAAATGAGTGGAGCAATCCACAAGCAAGAGCAATAAGACTTCGTTAATAAGGGAAACAGCTCATTCTTTCCTTCAAAAACCAACTTCTGCTGATTTTTTCCTAGCTGATTATACCACATAGTTGTGCTTTGCTTTGACACAGCTAAATTTCATGGTGGTGTTAGAAGTCTAGTGATCTAGGATGATTTTTCAGGTAGCCCCAAAATCATGAGATTCTTAGATTTCAGGTGAAAAAGCTGTATCTGGTTTCAGAGTTGCGAAGCAAAGCTGGAAAATGTGGCATGGGTGAAACCAAGAGGCAAATAAAGCTGGTCTGAAACACTTCCCTCCTCTTTAAACTCATGTCATTATTTTATCAGTCTCCTGGTTTTTCTTAGCCTGACTCAGCATTTTTCTTTTTTTGACTTGGCCGTTTCAGTCCCACAAGCACCAACATCAATAACAAAACAGCTGAGTTTGAAATCTGCAGCTGAGCCTCTCCTTTTGTGTCCTTTTAAAAGATAGGGAAATGGGAAAAGCTAGGAAATTCCAAATTAAATTAACAAACCCACACTGAAAGGTTTCAAATCTTTAAAACACTGACTGTGAGCAGACTACTTCAAGCACAGGGATGCCTTTAGCACTAAAGCTGGGCATTGATCCTAAGCCTGGTCATGATACCTGGTTGAGATTTTTTTCTGTGATACGGTTCTGGAGCAGGAAATGCTGGTTCAACAAAATCAAAAAGTTTTGGAAGTGTACATTGCTTCGAGGATGATTTCAAACATACCACGAGTGTGCTTAAAACCTCAAAAAGAAAAAAGCTTTGCTTTATCAACTCAGCTTGGGTGCCTCAGTTGGAAAGCTTTTCTCCGTAGGATCCATACAAATCCTGTGGGAGTCTTCGGAGGGTGATTTGGAGCAACTTAGCCATGCTCCTGCTCTGAACACAGAAACAAAGAAAATTCAGATTAAATCAGTGCTGTCTGTCATGCCTGGTGGTGTGCTGTGCCTCCTTCTGCACTGCCTGTACCCAGCTCCGCTACTTTACATGATGCTATACTAATCCCAGCAATAAAGCTCACTCAGTCCCTAAAGCAAGTGCTTTTATAGTGCTCTTAAACTCATGCAAACCATAGACACAGGTGAGGCTGTGAGGAATTTGGGGTCCCGCTGAGCTGCTCTGCTGGTGGTACTGATGGGGAGCCGCTCACAAATGTTTTCAGAACCGAGCCCTAAGGGTTCGATTCCTCACTTCTAACTACCATGTCCCTCCTCACTGTGCATTCAGCTCATTTTCTTGTTTACCATGTTGTCATCAGAGCTGCAAGCAAGCTACCAGTTTAAGAAGGTGCTAGGGAGCAGCTTAGCCATGGCAATTGCCCATGAACTCTTTCTTAAAGAACCAAAACCGTGAGGCAATACCACTTATTTCTCCCTAATGGTAGCAATGCATACTAGATCAAGTTACTACATCTTTTTCACAGACTCAGAGCAGACAAGGCAGGCTGTAACCACAAATTAGCCGGTGCGTGGCAGCTCCCCAGGCCGTGCTGAGTCCCACATGGATCTGAACCCTTGGTTTGGAGCCTCTTTTCAAATGAACAGGGAAGAGTAGCTGTATTACATTTGTGTTCTTCCTTTAACTGCTGTGAAACACCCTGCTCCTTGTTAGTCCCGTGCTTTGATATATTTTTCTTGGAGCGTGGCATGGGAACTAGGTGCCCAAAATCCTTTGGGTATCTGAGCTGTAATATATACACTTACGGTTACTATTTTAAAAGGCTGAAAAAAAAAGACTGAAGCAGATGTGCATGTATTTTGATCCTTATTTGCATAATCTATCCACCAACTTGCCCCCAGTGTAACTCTGATGCCTGAGAAGTGCAAATATTTAATTCTGACAGAGGTTTTCCTGCTCTAAGGCAGCCTCAGAGATGTTTTTTTTTTGCTCTGAAGACACGTCTTGCTGCATCATTCAGTGTTACTGCACTCTCATCTCCTCTTCTGCTGCCAGCTCTCTTCTTATCATTCTACTAACGTGTTAAAGATCGAAAATACATGAGGCTCAAGGTCATATGACGACCTGGTGTTAAAGATGGGATCTGAAAATCAGGAGAGCTTCCCCTGCTCTAAGCACTGGAGGACAGAGTTGGCTTCAGGCACAATAGTCTTTGTGGCTCTCCATGGAGCATCTCGAGGCTTTAGGAGAAGCACCAGCAATATGCTCCATGCTTGCATCCTTCTTAGCTCTCCTTATGTAGATCAGGACCACCGGGGAGGCTGAGCAAACACAGGGACTCCCCACAGATAATCATACAAGGAGATACGCTGCATGCAGAAGGTCTGCTTAAATGTCCTGTAAAAAAGTGAATTCCCCATCCCTGTTCCAGTAGCATATTTCACTGTGGATTTGTATCCCTCTCCACTAGCAAAGCAGCTAGGGCTGGTCCCACCAGACATGTTACACTGATACAGAAAGCAGTATCAGTTAGCAGGGATGAGCAGGTCCTACCACGTCCTAGCGGTTTCCCTCCATGCAGCCTGCAGTCCCTAAAACCCACTTTTAACACACTTTTCCCTTGTGCACCAAGGCTGAACGCTGCCTGACCCTACAACTGGGAGACAGATCAGACTTTGTCTTCATACACTTCCCTAAGGATTCACCAGCAATGGCCAAAATTTAATCTAAATCCACAGAATCCCTGCCTAGGAGGAACCACATACGTTATAAAGGGAGCTTCAACAGGATTAGGTATCTCTAGCAAGGTTGTTCTTGAGCAGATGGCTTTCTGTAGTGAGTTATGACCAAACCAATTATTAAGATAATGAAGGGCTCCCAAAGGGACATCTAAGTTTGCTGTATGTCAAAACCCATGAGTCCTTCAACAGGTCCTTTTAGATCTGTATTGCCCTGCTGAGAAGACCAGTCCTTTATGGAGAACCACCTCTATAAAAACACTCCCTCTGAACTTCTTTGAATCCCTCTCGCTGGTTAAGTTTATTCCAATCTTTATTTTAAGAGCAGATGTACTGGAGAAGTAAAAAGTCTCTTACATCAGCAACTGTTCTTGCTTCTTCTTATGCAAGGTCAGCTGCATCGGCCTGAATTGTTGAATGTTGCTCTGCTTCAGTGTAAGGGGGTTGGGGGTTTATTTTTGTCACCTCATATGTGTGGTTAATCAAACTTCCTCTTCCATTCCTGGTAAAACCAGCAAGTCTGGTGTTGGATGCTAGCAACAAAGCTATTTCTAGGGGCTGGTGAGGCAGTGCACTCCCCCCCTCCACATAAGCAGTAACCATCAGTCGGGGTCGTGATGGCTGCATCCAGCTTACCTGGACTTTGGGGATGGATGACAACACAGTAGCCAAAGACTGTCTGGAGCAATGACCCAGGCATCTTGCTGGTATGCAAATATGACTATGAGTCAATCTTACTCTATAGACAGTGGACAGGGCCTGTTGAGCTCTTCTGCATGGCAGCGGGCTGTATGCCAGGACCTCCCCTTGAGTAGGGATGCCTCTCAAGGTTACTCCTCGAGGTTGAGAGAATCCTTGCCACAACCGGTCCTCAGTAAATGACCAATAGCATGCTAAACTTTGAAATCTTAGCCAAGTGATATAAAGGATTGATTGCGCATATATAATCCTTTAGACGTAAACCGTTGACCAAGTCTGGGACTAGGATTGGATCCAGCCGCACCTAGACTCCTCTGAGGAGTTTGGAAAGCAAGAGGGTCCTTTCTGAACCTCGTGACTCAAAGGGGTCAGAAGACAGGACAGATTTGTCTGACCCTGTCCTCTATGCAGTAAATAATCAAGTGTACCTTGCCATTGAATATTGTTAAACCACTGTTGCATTTGCCATTGAACTTTGTTAACTCACTGGTTTTGATCAATAAAGTGTATTTTTTGCTTCTCTTTTGTGAGTGAAGTGCACGCTCACTCCATCCATGACAGCTGGGCACTGACACCAACACATCTGTGTGTCAAAAACAGAAACTGCTTCCCTATTTGCATAGAAGAAAACCAAGTTAATAGAAAAATACGCCTGACAGAAAGCTAATGACTCTCTTTACCCGTAGCACTGCACTTTGGAACCAACCCAAAACGAACACCCAAAGTGAACCTGCCTAGAGAGCAGGATCGGTGTCAGTAAGAGATTGCCACCCACGTTACTGCTGAGCATCACCAGTGTTACTGGCTTCCAGCAAACCTCTTCGTAAGTCTGAAGCTTTCAGGAAATTAAACTAGCAGATGCCAGTGAGGGCCTAGGAGAGCAGACACTTGTAGCTCTTCTCACATTTTGTACCTAAGTTGTGCAAGTCTTTATCGCAGGAGGATGTGGATGCAGTAACTTTTCTTGGGTTCAAAAAAGCAGCAGGACAAACTCATGGAAGAAAAAGGCATTGAGGGCAGTTAAATACAAAGACACTAACTCTGGCTTGTGATACTCTGAGCAGCAATCTGTTGGAGGAAAAGAGTACTTGAGGAGGCTACCTCTATGAAATACTACAAGGGATTTGTTCTTGACTATTGGTGGTGACAGATCATGGAGTCAGTACAGCTTTTGGGCTGTTCTGAAAAAGTCAGTCTTGAATTATCCTACACTTCTCTTCAGGAATAGCTCTGAGATCCTCAAAGAGTGGAAAATGGCCTGGGGATAGAATGTGCCTCTGTGCTGAATGGACCAACATCTTTTAACCAAGGTATGCTCCTCCCCTGACTCTTGACCTGAGATGCACAAGAGTGTCCATCAGGCCACATGATGGGGCCACACCTGGGCATCTCTGCTTGCAAGTGCATTAGGACCTTACCCCCAACACACTGCTCTCCCCCACCCAAAAACCTTCAGCAGCAGAGATGGGACTTTCTTCTACTGTCTCTCTGCCTCCCCAGTAAATGAAGAGTGTTACAAATACCTCCTGAGGTGACTGTTTCTGCCTTTCTCTTGTGTTATAGATACGTCCCTTTGTCTGATGTGATCCCACATCTTCCCCCTGCCCAAGGTCCAGGGTAACTGGGCAATTCTTCTGGCTGTTGGCTCCTCACCCTCCACCTCTGATCCTCCCTACCTCATCAGTTAAGGATAGCATGAGGCTAACAACATTTGAGCAACCCTCAGAGAAGCTTGTGAGATGGGATACAAGCACCAAAAAGGTGCCATTTTATATGGTCTCTCCCAAGTCCAAACGTTTAGTAAGTTCCAAACAGAGGCCACAGATGGTAATTGTGGAGGTGAGAGTGTTTGTGCCTCTACCTAGTCTTGTTTTACCCACCAACATGATTTTATTGATGGGAGGTATTATTATGTTCCATGAAAAGTTCACACACACGATGGATACTTTGCCGGGAAAATTAGATCTTAGGTTCACACAATCCTCCGTGGAATACATGCTCCTCTGTGAAACATTTGCTGCCAGATAGTAATGCAGGAGAGCTCTTCTGCCAGTGACATTATTAAACAGCGTGGGGAGAATTTTGCATCCAGAATCCACCTTATGTGTTCATATGTGTTCATATGAACAGATGTCTCCTTGCTTCCTGCACAATGTGTTATCAGATTAGAGATTTTACAGCAGCAGCTTTAATTAGAAGCACATTATTTGTCAGCGCAAGAAGTCTCTTTCAGAGGTGTAAATCCCTGCGACACAGGGATCCTGACCTGCCTCCTCCCCAGTGCCATCTACCGTAAGCAAGAGACTTTTGTCCAAACGTTTCGCATTTCAGAAATGCATTTACCCTTATGTTCAAGTTGAGACTGGGCACTTGGTCCAATCTCAGCTTGCCCAAAATCAGAGAGAAAATCAGCGTACAGCAGAGCAAGGAATTCAGATCCATGACCCCTAAGGACTAGGATGGCCCTGAAAGTCCCCTGTTATTGCGTGAAGTCAACACCAGGTATGGTGCCAACGCTGCAGTGTTGGGATGGTAACAGTGAATTCTTCTTTCTGGGTGAGACTGCCCTGACTTTATTTGTCCTTGCTGTAAGTATTGGAAAGCTACTCTCCACTACCTCCTTTCAGCCCCTGCAGATATGTTTCTCTGCTTTCTTCCAAGGAACAGTCTCTGAAAGAAAACTTGGCAATGTAAATTATGGAGGAAAGGGCAGAGGAGAGAGATATTTAGCGCCAATTAATGCTGTAAGGTAGGGAATAGGGTACTTTAGCTTGAGTAAGAAGTCGTCTTTTTCCACTGCTCCTGGCTGGATTTTCAGAAGAGCACAGCTTTGATGTAGGTAGCGCAACATAGCTCATGTCCCCAAACCAAGACCTCAGTGCCATGTTCTCCTGCCCGTCAGCACTGTCCTGTCTAATTCCCCTCCTACTCCATGCTCTCAGAGATGTTTAGATCCCCATGGGTTTCCTTGTACAGGAACAAGTTATTGCATATCAACAACTCTGTAATAACCATTCTACAAGCTCTTGTCCATCCCACATTGTGTCATTCAAATTTGCTTTTCTATCTTACACGCTTCTGTGTGATGCTGGGAGAGTCATTTCTCATGCCTCGGGTGAACTTGGGGAAACAAAGATATTGAATTCTTTTTGCTAACTTGTGTACCAATTGCAAACATGTCTGGGCAGGGAAAGTCTTTTCCTTGGTCTTTCTACAGCACCTATTAGCCAGTAGCTCTAATGTCATTTAGTGCCTCTAGACATGACCAAAAAAAAGTTTTCAATTTATTTGTATTTCTCTTTAAAAACATCAGTTTGACACATGGAAACAAAGTCATGAGAAACTTTGAAGACATGCATGAAGTGACATGGCAAATTTCAACCCCTGCCCTCTTGCCACCAGGCAGAAGGAGGAGACCCAGGCGACGGAATGGAGAATAAAACCTTTTGACCTTAAGGAACTTATTTTCTGTTATAATACATAGCACAACTGAATATAAAGAAAACAAAAGAAATAAAAACTTATTTGTGAATGAACACCAAAAATATCAAGAGAAGGAGTCTGAGAAAATATTCCTGGAGACGTTCTGCAAAATAGCTTGACCAAATTCGATATCTGAAACAATTTGGGATTAGCAGAAGTTATCTGAGCATTTGCCACTCTCGGTTGCCATCAAAGAAAGCGAGTCAAAGCATTGTATGTTGTGTCTAGCTAAGAAGATGGTGATACTCCTTGTGGGCACAGCCCAGAGAAAGATTTGTAACCCATAGAAGCAAACCTTGTTTTGGGGGTAAAAATGTCCATTATGTTTGAAGAGGAGAAAAGCCTGATATGACCTTCAGTCAGAAAGGAAGCATCCTCTCAGATGTACAGCACATGGACCTTTTAGTGCCAGCACATAAGGACCAGGAGCAAGCTCCAATGAAGCATTTGAGAGCTACAACTAAGAACGAGGCAGATTTTATCATCTCCATTAGACAGTGATCCTGCAAAGCTCTCTTTTCTGGTGGGGTTGCTTAGGCTTGATAGATGCTCAGTCTCTGATGTGAAGGCTCTTTTGCTTCTCCATGTCCTTGAAATTGCTGTAAACTCAATAAACATTCTCAGAGCCACCTAACACATCCTGGTAGTGGTGGGTTGTCTGTAAAGCACAGTCACAGCTCCCATATACTTTTAAACTGTGACTGAACGGGGAAGGGATGCAGTCCTTTACTCTTTATTAACCACAGGCCAATACCTTAAAATTGCCCGTAGAAAGCCAACGAAGACAGCCGTGGGCAGGTTTAACATACTCAGAGTACTGTTACATTGCCAAAGACAGTCCTATAGCTAGTGGGCAGTTTTCTCAGGGCTCATGCCTGGATTCAGCCAGGCAACATTATGACCTGCAAGTCTCCACGGTCCAAAATGGGCCCTGGTAACCTAAGAATGGAAATATTTCAGTAATCATGCTCATGGTCATGACTGCCCATTTGAGAAGGGTTGCTTAACTCACGCTCAGCCCCACAGGAATGGATGTAGATGCTTCGGATTGAAGTCCCTGTGCTGAGCTTGTGCAGTGCTGCTTCAGCTGCAAAGGTCTTCTGGACCTTGAATAATGCTCCTGGTACCTATATCAAGCTGCAGATCCAAGAAATGGCTCTGTATGGAGCCAGGTGAGCCTGGGAAGAACTTGTGGGGAGGTCTGAAGGCCTCATGAAACTAGATAACCTGATCGTGGCCTGAGCTGGCACTTGCTGCATTCGCATGGCTCTGCCTTGAGATAATGAACTTGATAGACCAAGATGGTCTGAGCAGAGCCAGGTCTGTTCTTAGCATATAGTTTGTCTGCTTAAGATATCTCTTGCTGTGATTATCACTGCAATCTAGACTTTATTTCTTCACTGGCAAGTTTCCAAATCCTGGGGTGTTTTTCTTGGAAATGCTAAGACTTGGTGCTTACATTGGCTGAGTCCTTGGAAGGATGCTGTCTTTTATCTCAAAGAACATCTAAGATTTGCAGTTTATTTGGTTTCCTTTTCTTTTTAATCCAAACTGGTTTCTTACTCCACACCTGTAGCGAGCCTGGTAGCTCCCTTACAAATGCACTGGCACATTATAAATAACCTGGAAATAAAAGTTTGGTCCTCTTAGACGGAACCTTAGAAAAGGTTAGTTCTTTTGAATAATATTTAGAATGTATTCGCGTTTCCAAAGTCTCTGCAATTACAAATGAGTTCACAGATGCCACAAAAGCATCAGCTGTTTCAACGTCCTTCTATTTTCTGTTCTTCATGCAGAGGATAGGAGGGTGTGTAGGGACCAGCATCATTTCCCATCATCCTGAAACTAGAGCAAAGCAGTAGTTAGTGCCTAATGGTTTCTCTGCTGGCCAGGTGCTAAGTGTCCTTTCAGAAGTGCTGAATGGCTTCACCTCCCACCAAAGTCAAGGCAAGGTGAAGATGCTCAGCCCCTTTGCTGGATCGGCTCCCTGGTTTCCAAGGCAACTGTTCTTCAGCAAGATTTAATGAGAAGGTGAGGAGATCCACGAGGCCCTTTGAACATGCAGGGGAATGGAGACCTGACAGAAATGACTGTATTTTTTAGGGGAAAAGGACAGACAGCTGGACTGAATGGACTATAAATTATTTGACATTTTAATGGGTTAACATGATATTTCAGAAAATGACCTGAATAAAGTGGCATAATCCCCATGGAGAAAAATAAAATAAATATAATGGAAAGAGGAACCATAAAAGTCTGAAACGTGGGTTTATTCAAACTGTCTGAATGGAAGCGAAAGGAGCAAGTTACATCCCTTGTTACAGCCTCTTAACAGCAGTTGGTTTCAAAATGAACTGGAAAAAAATGTATCTGTGATAACCTGACATAGAAAAGCTGGTTGGGTAAGCTCTGTAAAACACAGCCTTAATACCAGTGCCACAAATAAGAAGCTATTTGCAGATGTTACAGCACAGGCAACAGGTACTTCTTGTTCTAACCTCAAGCGGTGTCATCTGTTACAGGAAAAATGGAATTGTTGCTTGCACCCAAAATGTCTCAGAACACGTTTACGCTGTGTCATGCATTTTTGCACCCTAGAATTTTCCAGATTTATTGTAACATGAATAGACTAACCTTTTAACAGTGAGAAACCCCTTGTAAAGATAAAGACTTATCTATCCTGCGTGTGGTACAGGAGAATTAAGCAAATATGGACTTATGAGTCTACAAGAAATACTGATATTTTAATACTTTTCTCATTGTAATTTAGATATAAAATTAAAATAGTTCACCTTTTTCGTTAGAATAAAGTCTGAGCCTTTTCAATTTAGTGTTAGAAAAATTCACCTTGACATGAAAGTGGTTCTGTCCACTGTGTCTCAAATGTTTTGAGCAAACCGTGGGAATAATTGATTTTGCAAACTCTTTTTGGGGGAGATGAAGGGAGAAGAGAATATTGGTCAAACTAGGGGGTGGGAAAAGTGATATTTTTAAAAAATTAATTAGGGAGAGATATTGCAAGTCAAAACATTTTGTGTGGCTGATGGATGTTTTTAATGATTTTCCTAATGCTTTTAAATGAAGTATTGGCAATTCAGACTTGAAAACAATTATTTTACAACTGAAAAGGAAGAACATTTGCTTTCAAAAATGCTGAAATGAAATGTTCCAACTGGTGCTTGCCTGCAAAAATAAAAAAGGGAATTTTTGACAGAAACCTCTTCATCAATTCCACCCAGTCATAAATAATTCCAGCCCTATTGTCACCCTCCGTTACCCCAGAATTAGGTTTCAGTGAATGAAGTGTTCATTCAGCTTTAAAATAAAAGCAGGAGCTTCGACCTCATGAGAGGAAGACATGAGAACATTGTAAGGGCAACTATAGACCATGTGCCATAGTGATCATCGCTAATTTGGGGGCGGATGGTAAATCTGTGCCAGCTTGAAGCCAACAGCAGGCTGACTTACCCAACTATGACTCCCATCCAGGAGCCACAGCCCTGCACAGGTTAAAGCTCTAGGTACTGGCAGGGGAAATAAAAGCCTGAAGAGCAAAGACAGAGATGAAGAAACAACTTTTCTGTTGCTTTGGGTCACTCTAGTACCACTTACCCCAGGTGGGATGTCACCCTCTCTACTTCACAGCCAGAGGAGGACGGGGACTCAGTATAGCTGGTGGCTCATGCAAGCTTCAATGCTCTGTCTTTCAATTTGTAGGTCAGGCTTTATCTCCTTGTTTTTGATCTGGTATTTCATCTATTTGTGTGGAAGGGTCCTTGATAAGAGTTCCAAAGAGAGTGTCATGCTTTAACACAGTCGTCGTAGGGAGAGAAGTGAGTGAACAATTATCCCTCCTAATACAATGCTGAAGGTCACAATTTTAGCATCTATCAAATGTTTTGCCCTTGTCAGCACTTTTTGCTCATGCACCTTTATGGGTGACTTTAAAACGGTGTCTCCAACCATAAAGTTCTCCCAGTCTTTAATCTTATTGACTGTTTTCTTGAATGTTATAGCCAAGATCACTTGACTAATTCAGCTCACAAAGTACTACTGGGAAAGAGTATTTATGGTAGTCCCAGCAAGGACAACCAAATTAGCTGTAGCAAGCAGCCAGCCCGAAGAAGAAATAAAATGAGGGAGTGAGATAATTTGGAACAAAATGTAAAAGAAGCACAAATCATTTAATAAAGGTTTTCCTTGGAGGAAACTTTCCAAGCAGCTGAATGCCAGGACAGCTGAGGTGAATGAGGTCAATTGTGTTTAGACACAATGTGTACATTTTATTTTTTAAAATGATCATCATTTGTGAAACTTTATAGGCCAGATTCTTTCCTCAGTTTAACTGATATTAGAATGTAACAAACTAAAATCAGATTGTGTCTTTAGTAGACAGGAAGGTGGAGAGAGAGATTTATTTCAAGGAAACTAAAACATTCTCCGAAGTGGAATGATAATGTCCAACAACTGGGAAATAAAAAAGAAGTATAAACAGGAAGCAGAATGGACTAGCTCTGCTTTATCAAAAAGTGCAGCAAACAAACAACAACTATCTGTAATTCTTTAGCAGGCTCCTAGGTTAGATAGCTCTCTTGCACATAGGTTCAACAGTACGTGCTTTACATTCCTCTCATTGTATTCATAAATCTAAGTCCAGGCACACATAATAGCAGCATTGGAGTCCAGAAGGACAAGAGGTAAGGGGAAGAAATATTATCCTCATTCTCAGAATAAAACAGCTTTTTCCTCCCCTACTTCAGATGAAAATCTTATGGTCATATCTAAGTTCAGAAAAGAAACAATCCCCACTCTCCACCAGACGTTTGCATCCCCATGCTAGGGAAAGGGAGTATTTGAAGATGTAGCTTATTCACAGATGTAGCCCTCAGTAGATTCGGTTGCATGTCCATTGCAACCCAATGCCATGAAGAGTGAAGCACCTTAGTTTAATGTGAGCCGAAGATCCACTCTGTAAGTTAGTGACAAGGAAAAGGACAGTGGTTCAGTTACAAAGACTTCCTTTTTTGCTTATGACTGGAAAAATCAGTCATTTTTTCTCTATGCTGCATTTGTATTGCAATAACCTGCTAATAAACTCTGATTCCTCAATTAAAAAAACTAGAGCTGAAGCTCATTGATTCCCTCTCAAGCTGAGGTACCATGATCTACAGCAGAAAGCACAGAGCTATGCCTGAGACAGCTCTGCTGCAAGATTTCAGCATGATTTTGTTTATTCTGTTTTACGACTTCCTCAATTCCCCCTTCTCTAAAATGAAAACGGGTCAAATTCACTTTTTTGCATTAAGACATATGATTAACCTTATTACCCAAGCAAGACCAGGAGTACTCAGGGAGTTTGGAGAAGAACAGTACAGCAGAGAATAACATGGTCTGAGTGGGCCTTAATGAGTCTCTTCTCATCTTTTCCCTCTCTGCTTCAGAAATTCGGTTTAGTCCTGGGAGAAGGCTGCAAGGAAAACTCATCACAGCAAAGGAGTGTGAAGAACCATGACCGATACCTGTGGTAGCTGATTCCGCAAAGACAAGTGACACCAGAAAAGACACTCACACATGGACTATTGCATGAAAACCCCATGAGAGCAGATTTCACCCTGCACCATGCTGAGCCCCCTCCAAAAGGGCTGCCTCTATTTGATTGCTGTTCGGATGGATGGGAGAAAGCGGTGCTAAGTGCCCTCCAAATTCTCATTCTCTTCCAGAATGTGCTGCCATAAGATTGAGTGGATGAGGCCCTCACTGATGGTCTGTGACCTGCCCAGTTTCTGTCTTACACAATCTGCTCCTACCTCATCCTGACCATCAACAAGGCGCTCTCTGCAAGATAACCCCTCTTTTGTCTTGGAACCCACATCCCATAGCTAGGTGGTCCACCTGGACCTCTGTACGGACAAGAGAAAGGTCCTAGGTCTACACCGCTGCTGGAGGGGTTGTCTCAACTCCTTAGTCAATGACCTATATGTGCTGGGAGCATGTCCATACACATGCACTGGGACAAGAGACACTTGAGAAGTTTATGAGATGAATATATGCACGGACTGTACCCCACAACTCCCGCCAGAAGGGTCAGGCCATGCAGAATGCACTCTGCCCTTCTCAGCAGTGACCCGTCCTTGCACAAGTAGAGACAGGCAGTCTTCATGTCCAAGGAAATTGTTTGACAGAGAGAAGAAAAGCTATGAAATACTGAACAGGAATGGCAAGCTTTAGCTGTGACTCATTTCCTGCACACTTGCCCCTTTTCTGGGCCCCTTTTCTGGGCCACCAGCTTTTCTAGAAACAGCTAGTGAGAGTCACATCGTAGTGATTGATTTGAGAAGGCTTCGCTGGCCGTAAGTCACATGACCATTCATGGGAAGGGGTGAACTCCTTAAGCAACTCTAGCTTCTCCTATCTCCGCTTGGAGTTGCGTGGCCAAAGTGGCATCGGAGGTGAGTTTCTGATTGTGGTGAGGAGGAGAAACTCTCTGGTGGAAAGCCATGGAGAAGTGAAGTGCTCTCACAAGGAAGAAATGAAAGCAAACAGTGTCACTACAAAGCCAAATCCTCCTGTTATCCTCTTGCCCGTTGCCTTGTTGAACATATTGTGTGTGTGTTTTCTCTTTGAGGCTGATTTTTATTTAATGTCACAAAGATGTGCTGCTCGGAGAGAGGATGAATCCTTTGAACGTTTAATTAGTGACGAGGGGGGTACTCTTTCCCTCTGCCCGCAGACTCACAACTCACATCCGGGTGTGCCAGCTTCCCCATGCACTTTTGGGGAATAAGGATACCCTTGAGACTGTGAAATGAAAGCAAAGCAATCTAGGCAGCCTCAGATCTGAACCCGCACTAAGCTGCTGAGGAACAGCAGTTTAGCTATGCTGATTTTTTTTTTAATTGACAAAGCCCTCCATCCTTTGATCTTTGAAGGGCATGTTTATCCAACATTGTTCTTTGCAGTTATACTGCTTCTGGTTACAAATTGTGAGAGTCGCGTTCTATTTCAATGAAACAATAGGATTTAATTATTAGCAGTCTTCAAAGACAAATGCAGGGCTCACAGTCTTCTCTGATTACAAGGTCAGAGCAGCAGATCAGTAGCTGAGAAGCAACAGAGTTGAACGATCTTGTTTATATTATTCTGGGGGAAAAAAGGGTGCGTTTCTTAATTTTAAATTTGCTTTTCTTCAAATTTTCTGTATTTGTAAAAAAAAAAGCAATCAGCATATAAATCAAGAGCTTGATTGGATTTCACTTCTTCAACGTTATTCGGAGTTGGTTGTCCTTATGAAATGCATGCATTACGTTTGAACGCTAAATTCAGGAACAGAGAGGTGTAATTCTGTGGACAGCTATTGTCAGGAGATCAAACAAGGTGATCAAAAATGTTCATTCTGGGCTTTAAAGATGGGAAGTAATTATCTGCATCAGTTAAAAACATAAGAAATTCTGCTAAAAGAGGAAAGTACTAAGATACTCTGTTCAGAAGAGTACCTTAGTACAAAATTATGGTAGGCAGGGCATTAAGTCACCCACATGGGTGATGGATTCTCCATTATTGGAGATTTTAAGAATAGGTTAAGTAAAGAGCTGTCAAGAACAGGATTGGAAGAGAACTTGTTTCTACTGTAAATGCGTGGGTACAGATTTCTACAGTGAAACTTGACTCAGATTCCCTAGCATTAAAAGGCTTTGTATGTCATCATAACCCAAGGAACACCAACTTCCACTGCTAATAATTGTAGCTCCTAATCAGTCATTTAGGCGTATGTGTCACTTCAAGCACAAGACGTGCTCAGTTTATCACCCAGTGAGACCATTCAATTAATGATAAATCATCTTAGATAGCAGTCTCTGAAGAGATCTGTGTTTTTTCTGTGTCTGTGTCTATTAAAAATAGAGGTACTCTAGACTAAAAGCCTAACTCTTAGACCACTAAAGAAAGTGAGATGAATCTGAAACTTAGCCTACAAATCTGTGAGCATTTCCAACTCATTCTTACTTCAAAGTTTTCATCGACAATCTTCGGATTCTCTTTCATTTATTTTCCTTTTCCTCTTATCTCTTAATGAAACAAGAGGTGAAGACACCAAACAAGGAGGACAGAATACAAGCTATAGCCCAAACAACAACAACAAAAAAGAACGATCAAAGACCCTTAACTCATAAGCAGGGCTATTTTAGATGAATATTTCATTTTAATGTAGTTGCAGGTTCTGATATTGAGCAACAAGTGGAAATGCCTTTGTCCATCCTGCTGTGGTAATAACACCAGGTGAGAAGAGAGATGCCCCCTCTAGAAGATGACAAAGTTTATCATCCTCATCACAGAGCCCAGCAAGGACTTTGTCTACTGGTTCAGAGACCTCATTCTACCCTGATTTTCACCACTGAGTCGCACCCCATGCTACTCCTTAAAGGATAAGCGAAGAGCAAGACCAGATATTTCCCTGGATAAACCTGGCGCAGAGTGTAATCAAAATGAAGCTTACGGTCTCATGGGAAAAAAAAGAGTAGAGTAATGCAAATCACTTAGAGAAATTGCACCCAGGGCAAACTTCACTTTCTGGGACCGGTGCCACCTAAGGTGTAAAGAACAGCAAGCATCAGGCAGAAGAAAGTGATAAAGCTTTGGAGCTCATGCAGTCAGCTCAAGTGCTGGTCTTACCAAGCCTGACTTACCATGTGCCTACCGGTGCAGACACATGCCTTCCCTCTGTGAATTGATGGAGAGTTCTTGATCTATAACTATTTTGGTTTCCAGCTGAGAGAAACAGGAAATTGTAGGACTTGCTGCACATCACAGAGAGATGTTTTGGGAAGGGGAGGTGAGTAGTGTTGACACTGAAGGCCTCTAAGGTCAGGTAAGATGCCTCCCACAGTGTTTCCTTAGCTTCACTGGAGGCAGGAGCAGAAGTCTACGCATCAAACTATTTTTGGGGTGGAAGAAATGATGTGTCTTCAGGTTTTCAGGCTGGTAGGTAGTTAGCAAAGGATTATTTCTAGATCATTATATTAGGCATAGATGCCTAATTTCCACTGAGATTAGCACATTTTCCCACTTCCTTTTTCACCTTTGGAAATCTGTGGACCTGTTTGAAGAACTCACATGGCATAGTGTCTTGTTCTGGGAATAGTCCCACTGACCTGGTGGGTTAGAGGAAATCAGGTTAAAGGAAATCAGGTAATTAAGACCCCAGTCCATTGAGGATTCTTTACTCATTAGCTGCCCAAAGCCTAGTCCAGCAATTAACATTACATTCCCAATTCAACCGCTAGAGTAAACCATGCCAGGGATTTTATTTTAATACTGAGATTGTTCCTGTATTCCTGGCACCCCCAGGCTCCGCATTTCTGGTTCAGGAAGTGAACTCTCCAAATCAGAATTCATGGTTTGGGCTGTAATTCTGTGACAAAAGGCAGGACAAAACTTTTAGATAAGCAAAATCCCCAATCATATCTGCTGCCATGAAATCACAGCTGGATGATGTCTGGGTTTTGCTTGGTCAGGATTTTTCTTATTGTATGTTTTGCCTTAGTGAACTCCTGTGATATGACAGCCTCGTTCCACACAGCATCTCTCATAATCGCAGTCCCCAATGACATTATCGTATTAAAGATTACAGCAACGGGCAGCGTTACTATTTCATAGACTTTCAGTCATTTTCCCACAATGATATTTGATGCATGTTGCTTGTGGTGGGTTTGCTCCGTACGTGTGAGGCTGTTGAACCTCATGGGGTGAATGATTATTCTTAGTGGATTAGACCAGGACACAGATCTGTGTTCAATTCCTATCACACATTTACTGACATGATCATGGGTAGATGAATCAACTCTGGGTTTTTTTCAAGCACTTAAGTTCCTAAATCCTATTCATTTCAGTGCTCAAAAATCATGTAAAATTTGGCTTTTGGGCACAGATCACCCTATCTAATTTTAAGCACCTACCTGAGGGTGTGATTGCCGAAGATTCCTCTCTACAGCTATTTTCAGAGGGCAGTGCAAACTACCCAAGAGCTAACTGTCTCCTTGGTCTGTAGAGGTGCTTTGTACCCCAGGCATGTGCCCTTGGTCTGGTACATAAAGTTAAATGGAAAGAAAATGGACCTTTGTGTCAGAATTCATCCTACCTAATTTTAGATGTCTGAAATGGGATATTTGAGAGTGGGTAGCCACCATCGACTCCCCTTGTAGTCAATGAGACTGTGGAGGGTAGCTCATCTCACCTTAGACACCCATATTGGACTCCTTTTAGGCAGCTGAAGAGAATCTAATGACATGGCAATTAATACTTTAATTAGGATCAGCCAGAACAAATTCATAGGCAAAATACACCGCTACACCTGAAAGGCTTCAATCTGAATCAGCATCAACATAAATATGCAGAAAAGAATTGCTGGTGCTGGATAATGGACAAAGTTACCAAGAATCCAAAGTCAAAGCAATGAATGGAGCAGGGCTGAGAGCAGGAAGGAGGCAGCGGGTATTTCTGCAGACTAAAGACAATTGCTTTAATTACATCCACTTAAAAAAAAATGAGAATCGTTGCTGAGAAACACTCTCTTGCAGGTCTTCATTTTCAAAACCTAAATAATGATTTTCATATTCATTGACAAGCTTCATTAGCTGGAATTAGAGAACACTTCTAACACACTCTCCTCTTCCCCCATCCGCAATATATTGTCCATCAGGAAACACGGGGAACGGACATGTTTGAAATGCCTGTGTCAGCACCTCAATGGGAAGAATAAATGTGTAATTTCCCTGGAGAATGAAAACCACTGCAAAAAACTTACACAAGTGATAGCAAACACTCTATAAAACTGAGATGGAAGAAAGGAATATCCAGAGATAATTTGGTGGGGGGTGAATTTAGCCCGACAGCAGGCAAAACTCCAAGACAACCTTTGTCTTAGTCATAACAGTGAAATGTGCACTCCGTCTAATTACAGTCACTTTGGGGTTTTTTATGGGGCTATTTAGCAGGCATCCGCTCGTGATGACGGACAGTTTATGCTATCCCAACAGCATCTATTTATGGCAGAGGTTAGGAAGAGATGCGGTGCCAAACGCTGAGTAAATGTTTGCTGCCCTCCTGTGTACGACTGCAAAAAGACACATGCAAGGATGCAAGAGCCCTGGATTTGTCGCTCAAGACTTTCAGCTCCTGGGGGAATGGCTGACATGGAGTGCCTGTTCTGTATTTACCCCTGATTTGCATTGGTGAATCATCCACGAGTTGATCCAGTTTTCTGCTAATGGATCCGGGCCCTCGTTCTCCCACCATCTGCTTGTTGTATCCATCGGTTGTCATATATTTAGATACCATTTGTTGCTCCATGTGTGCAGTGGGGAAAAGGGCTGCAGGTGGAAGGCTGTTCCTTCATCGCACTCTGCGAGAGCAGCCACAAGACGGATCGGTTCGGAGCCAGCGCCGGCAGCCTCCGAGTTGGCCAGACAGCCCTGTGTTGTGGCTCGCTCCCTGCATGTAACGTTGCAGGAATGGGTAGCAATTTCAATCAGGAGACTGATAAAGCAAAGAAATCACCTGCCCAAGGAAGCCTTGGGCTCTCCAGCACTGGAGGTGTTTTTTAAAAATACCTTAAGTTCATATTTTCAGGAACTGCTTAAATGTAGTTCATGCTCCCTTGGAGCAGCAGATAGTTTAGAGGATCGCTGACCCTCAACTCTGTTCCCTGAGATTTGGCTATGGTTTTGTTTGCAATACAATTAAATGAAAACTGAATATTTCATGTATTCATTTCTGACTGTGAGAATTATTGCACAAAGTTGCATGCTTACCTAAGCACAAATCAAGCTGTAGAGTTAGCGTTTTTATGACGATCATTTGGCATATTCATCTTAGAGCTGCTTGGCAGTAAGATAACACGACATCCAGAAACACTATGCAGGGGAAAATGCCAAACCTAACCTTATGTGCATCTTTTAGACCTTATTTAATCTATGCTATGTATTCACTTCTGCATTTATTCATCACATTAGTTATCACATTTGAATGTCATTCCCAGTGGCTATGCAAGTTGCTTTTATCAAACATACATCTGTGCTTCTTGTGTTTATTGTTAAAAATTAACTTCTAACTTCGCAAAAAACAATCTAAGAAAAAGATATTGGAGCACAGCAGAATAAAGTAGCTATAAACTTTCCAGCTAATAAGTGAACATTTCTGTACTGATGTACTTGTAACTCAATGCAAGCAAATTTCCTAGGTCTAAATTTTCCTTGCTTACATTCTGACAAAACTGGAAAATGAGGATAAACACAAAAAAATGTTGCAGTACAGTACGCAAAACAAATCTCTTCAGTCCATCCTTTGTAGAGAATCAAGCTTTTCCCTTTCATTTACCAAACACGTGGGGAATTTATTTTATTCAAGCCAGCTCCCTTCTGCGTGGTTTCAGCTTTGGAAAGTGAGCAGGTTTTGAAGCGTTAGTTCTCAAGGTCCTGTTTTGGGAATGTGTGACCAAACCTTGTTCTCAGCTGCGCCATCCCCCTTGACTTCAGCTGAGTGATTTCAATAGGAAATGGAGTCATACAGGTGTAATCAGGGAAAAAGAATAGCCCAGTCCAAGGATTCAATAGTCCCAAAATTACCTTAACAAGGATGACTGGTAAAAAACCCACAACATCTGGGGGCCTAGGTTTTCCTGCTTGTTCCTGCATGGTTAGGCTCAATGCAAGTGTTTCATCACAAATGTATCTAAAATGAAAATAAAACTAAACCTGCACTATATTTTTTTTTTTTTGCAGGTCTCCAAAGCCCTGGGTTAGAGGGCTTTCTTTTTTAAAATAATCACTTGCATGGCAGACCTCTACGAAACAACAAGATCTGGCAGTTTGACCTGTGAATTTCCTTAGCCAAAAAGTCACTCTGTGGAGTTAGATCAGGACAGAGCAGCATGATGTTATACAACTGTTGCGTAGAGTTAAATAAACAGTCGGGGAATTGAATGCCATTTCTCAGATAGGACTAAGTGATAATGGTCCCGGGTGCTTTCACATTGGGTTTTTTATGAGTTGTTGGATGGAGAAGCCAGCTGACAGGGACAAGTTTCCAGCTCCATCGCATTTCCTACTCAGCTGCTTTGGCTGGAGGAGTTTGTAGGGCTCTGCTGGGGCAGAGTTATGTAGTTGACACTTTCTTGGCTGTGTGTCCCTGCAGAGGGAAGGAAAAAAGAAATCAGGACTCTTGTGCCAAGACTATTTGCAATCTTGTCACGTTGTACTGGCACCTCTGCAGAGAAGACGCCAAGGGTGACAGGGAGGAGATGGGTGAATGGTGGGACCGAGGGAAGGCATGGCAATGCCTGTCTCCTTCTCCAAGATCTCCATGTCCATGCTGTGCGGTGAGGATGAGTTGTGAAAAATCCTGAAGTGTGCTCCCCCTGCACGAGAGTGAAAGGGCAGGCCAGCTCCTCAGGCTATCTCCATCCCTCGGTCCCCGGCATGTTCCCAAAAGACATGGTGACACCTCATCGGGCTCAGAACAGCCCAGGGATTGCCTCTATCTCAGAAGAACTCTGCCTCATGAAAGGGGCTTTAGCAGGCTGACAAGGGGTCAAACAGACAAATCCCAAGTACTGATTTAAAGCTCCCTGGAAAGTCTATGTTGAGCACGTAATTACAGGGCTGATGGCTCCAGCCAAACTGAGGTCCCACCACAACTGACATATCCTTCCTGAGATGGCTTTAGCTCTGAAAGACCAAGCCTCGCATCTTAGAAGGCTCCTCCAAGGGGCTGTTACCTCACCTACACTCTCCTGAGCCCCAGTGCCCTGCTGTCCGCAGCTTCTCTCCTTGCTTTGTCGCTCCACCAGACACCTCTCATGGCAGGCCAGGGAGCTGGTAGTTGCATTGCACCAAGAAGGAGATCCAGCTTCTGCCTTCCACCACTGCTCCATGCCCTGTCATGTGGCCTGAAAGCTCTGCTATGTACCATGTACGGCAGCCTTAGGGACCTGCCATCACTTCCTTGATGCTTCTCTGGACTCAAGGTGGTCTCACACACTTGAGGACAAAGAAGCTGAGGGAATTATTAGCTGCACGTCTTTCAGCTTTCAAAATGATGTTTGTCACAGTCCACTGTGGCACAGGTCTTTGCTTAGAGGTCCCAATGTCCTTAAATTAGACCATATTTGTATGTCGTGCAACCCTGTCCATGTAAAAATCCCCTTCCTTCACCTCATCAGAGAAGCCTGAGCAAAACATTAGCTGCTCTGATGTATAGTAGGACTCCTAACACAGTCCACCGCTGGCTGCAAACCAGCCCTTTGAGCAGTGTCTCTTGGAAAAAATTCAATAGTAACTGCCAGTTGATGGACTGCCTTCACTACGAGATGAACCCAGCTGGTAGTGTTGTTCTGGTGGAGCTTTTGTTTGTAGCACGAACAAAAAATGATTGTACCACAGGCACACAAATAGTGTAAATTAGTCTTTTTTCTGTGGAAGTCAGCAGAATAATGCCCGTTGAGAGGCCTTGTGTCTTTAGAGGGCTCATTTGATTTTGAACTTGGAGTTGTCTACAGGTTGCCAGGTTGCAAAAGACCTTTTTGGAAGCATGTAGCAGATGGAGAGGGGACAGGGCAAAGATAGGACACGTTTGGGCTGCTATCTTCTCCTTATGGTCACAGTCCTTCAGAAATCACAACCCTTTATCTGAATTCCCAACTCTATGGTCCCTTGTATGTCACCACTGCACAAAGGCATGAAAACTAGGGAAAATTAGGAGGGGGACAGGGGGCACCATGCCTGTGGTCACCCTCCCACAGCCTTAGTGCACATAGAGAGAGATGGATGTGAGGTTGGCCCTACCATTCCCCTTTTGGGTGATCTTGGGCAGGCTTCTTCACTCTGTCAGCCTTTACCCCTACCTTCTGAGGTCTCTTCATTGGCTCACAGAGTAAGAGAGAAGTTTTCCCATGGATATGAAATGCTGGATGAAGAACAACTTCAGCACCCACCTTTCTTAGAAGGGGTGTCAGTCTGAGCAGGAAACATAAAAGAGCATTTGGAGTGGTGGGAATAGCAAAAATTGAACTCAGTCCCAACCATAGGGAGAACTCAAATTACAACCATGCAAGGTGCAAGCCGTCCAGATGGATTTTCCACTCATATCTACAAAAAAAAAAATGCATCAGCAAAATTTTGTCAGATGTTTTTCTCCGCTTGCCTAAGCTATTTACATAACACCACTTACCATGCTTGCTCCCTGTCTTGTGAAGTGCTTTCCCCTTGGCTTTCTCTCCAAGGCATCAGTGTTCCCACTCCTCTGTTCAGAGGAGCCCAGCATCTTTGCACACAGCTGTAAATATCTTTCCAGCAGAATCTGCCTGTATTGAACTTGGAGTAAAACAGAATGAAGCAAAGCTGAAATTTCCAATTTGTTTTTATGTGCAGCAGTGCTCAAATTGCAATTCTACTTTGAGGGAACCTCTCCTTCTGCAGGAAAACTGTTCTGTGGTTGATGTGCAGACTCATACAAGGGGAGAATTAAAGCATTGCTTTTCTTCTCTCAAGTAGAGAAATATGTCCATGGGAAGTCTGCCTGGAGAAATAGCAGCAAATGAACACCAGGGAATAAAATACTGTATTCAACAGGCCAGCCCATGCAATGAAAACTAGGGTCTTCATCACGACATTAGAAGTGGTGATAGGACTTAAGCCCTCTTTTCCATTTGTCATCAAATTTGGGATAATTCTGAATGAGAATGAAAAATGAAGAATTTGTTAAATAGCTCAAAACTGTTGACATGGCTACAGAAATAAGGAAGTTGGCTGGATCTCAGAGGGATTAAATTCTATTTCTTTATCTCCTGCCTGGAGAAGGAAATATTTCAGTTCTGCCTCCCTCTCTTGCTTATTCAGATGGACCACTCTTTGCTGGAGGGACCTTCTTGGGTTTTTTGGGTGTAGTTTAGCACCCACCACATAAAGGACCACAGTCTTTCCCTTTAAAAATGTTTTTCCACCAAGACAAGGACACTCCTTGACCCTTGGACTGCTGTAGGGTTTCTCAATATGACAGGTAGGATTTTACCACCTTGGAAGTGATGGAACAGGGATGGGTCAGGTTGTTCCACTCATGGAAGCAGAATGAAGAAGGAAAGGCAGCAATAAAGACCCAGGATGAGTCCTGAAGAAATGGGTGGCTGCTCTCCCTGTGTGATGGGCACAGTGACTGCTGCTGGAGGTGACCACACTTCAGCAATGGTCACCAGCTCAAATATCCTGGCTGTGCCTTCAGCAGTGGCTGCTTTCCTGCCTGCTTTGCCCTATGTCCCAAACCAGTCCTCTTGATACTCTGGTTCCCTTTATTTCTGGTAGAGCTGGAAACAAGTGTATGGGACTGTATCACAACCACAGGGAACATCCTAGTAGTTAGTAGGCTGTAGCTGAAGGCTATTCAGATACTCAGTAGATGGGCCAGTCACATGAGAACAATTCTACACATATGTTTTCTCAGGGTAACTCCTTCCTCTTCTATCTCTGCTCTGGCCTGAATAAGAAAAACTCGCTGAACAGGAGCCCTTAGGGGGGTGATATATTCCACAACCGATGGAAAGCAATGCCAGCATCTTCTCAACAAATGCTTTTTCCTACACACGCAGCTCTTTCTTCTAACAACCGGTTGCAAATAGGTTTTATTGCTCCATTGCTGGCTCAAGTAGACATTTAACAGGCTTTAATTCTTCATCAAGCTTCAGATTTTCCACCCGGGAAATCTTCCTCCTTTTCACCCCCTCTCTTTTCTTTTCCTTTGTTGAAAGCCAGGACATGACAGCCTGCAGCGTGATGTCTATTGTTATAAGTTGAAAGATCTAGCACATTCCGGAGTCTGAGAGCATGAATGAATTATTAACATCCTTCCCCACTGTTCCTGGTAATGTATGCAACAATTGAAAAGGCTTTTCTTTTAGCTTAAAGCAGCATAGATATTAGCGGCTATTCAGAACAGCCTGGCAGATGCTGTGTTAATATTGCTTAGCCAGGGCTTGACAGGGGTGAACTTTGGATCTTTCTGGTTGAACGGGAGAAGGGACAGCATTACAGCAGTAACTAAACAGCTTGTCCCAACAACCGTGGTAATTTGTTTGAGAGAAGGAAGGTTATGCTGCCCTGTTCAACCAGAAAGACACGGCTACTCTTACCTTATCTAACTTTTGTCAGATAACCAGGATAGCTACCTTACGAGCGTAGTCACCTGTAGATCACTCTGTGGCCAAAGGGGTGCTAATTACCTCCCCAAAGTGCTTTAAATCATTCTTCTATGGTGTCTGCCCCTCTCCACTGAGCATGCGAAGCCTCCTTGTCTGTCTCCTCCTCCTTTGTGACACCTTCTCGCGTTACTTCCCCAGCTAATGCTCTGTCCCAACTGTGGTTGTCCACTGTGATGCTCCTCTGCTGACCATCCCTGCCTATGGGGATGTTGAGCCCAGGGACCCTGAGCTGGGAACCTTTCCTCACAGTAGTGTGGTGAAAGCTACCAACCTTATTCTTACGTGATTTTCAGCTAAACCTTTGGTGTGCCTTTCAACAGGCTGCCACACACATTTGCCAGGCTACCATGTCTCACTTGCTGAGGACAGAACTAATGTGATGGGGCTTCCCTCTGCTCCTTTCTGGCCTCAGCCAGGCTTTATCTCTGCCCCAGCTATTGTCTTGTGGCCAGGCACAGTTGGATTGGTCAGTGCTGTAGCAGAAGGGCTTTTCACACATTGGGACCCCAATTCATAAACCCCCAGTCCCAGCCTTCAGACTGGCAGAGCTAGTCTGCCGGAGCCAGTGAGACCACTATGGGTGAGCTACACCAAACACACCAAGAGCATCTTCTAGCACTTATGTTGAGACCACCACATGACAAATGCCTCCTACATCAAGAAAGGAGGAACTTGAGAAGTTGTTTTGCCAGGGATGGACACCAGTGCTAAACTGTCCCTAACTAAAGAAAATACAATGAGAAAAAGTATCCCATGGGTTCTTACTTGTTCCTGAATTATGAGGCAAACATGACTTGTAACAGAGTAGCAATCAGGAATCATCCAGGGATGATTATTCTGGTTAATGAAATCTGATTTCTTACAGTTTTGTGTCATCGGCCTCACACACTCCTCCTCCACAGTCACTCCAGCTTTCTGTCCAAGCCTCTATAAGCCTCACTTGGCAAAAGTGTCTTGCCCACGCTATGGTACCTTCATTTTCTTCCTGCATCACAATGCCCTTGCTCTGAAGTATCTCATCTAACCTCATGTCCACCAGCTATTTTCCTATGGGCTGTGGAGAGTGAATGGGTTGGTCTGGGGATGTAATCACAACAGATAATCCAAAGGGCTTGGGTTCTTCTTGCTGTCTGTCGGGTACCTTCTCTGCACCCAGCGATGAACACTTGCAGGGCTCGTGGGTAGTAGCTCTGAGATTGCTATCCTGGTGTTAAGCTTCAGTCCGCCTTGCTGATGGGCTCAGATGTTAGTAGGGATGGACTAACAGCAGATCTGTACTCTGAGAGTCAGAATGTGCTCTCAACCACATTTCTGTCAGAAATAAACAGCTTAAAGGAGTTGAATTCATCTAGTTTCTTCCTCTGTGAGAGACCCTGTTAGCTGACCTGCTGGACCATAAACTTTCATTCCTCAGACCTTCAACGCTTCAGCTAGCTGCCTGGTCAGAAACATTTCTGCTCCCCAGGCTTTCCTTGTATGTGGGAAACATTTAAACAGTTTGTCAAAAGAAGAGGCTGGGAGGAGGAAAGGAAGGAAACACAAGCCAGAAACATCTAAATTTTTTTCCAGGCCATTTTTCATGCTGAAAACCAGATCAGCTCAGCACAGCTGGGTTCCTGCTCTTGTTTCTGTGCTTTCAAAAGCAGCCAGCTCCCACAGCATGGGCAGGACAACCCTCATAAAGCAGCTGAGTGTCAACTTCGCCTGTGATTTCACCTTGAGTGCTGAATATGTCAAGGCCCCATGAGGGCAATGCATCAGGTTTAAAGCTCTTGTGGTAGTGGAAGGAGCATGGTGCCAGACAGCAGCTGAGCAGGGGATATCTAGAAGGTTTCTTATGCCCACGGTGTCACGCACCATAGTCCTGTCTGCAGCGCAGTGTCCTGACCTCTCTCCCATGGCACGACCATAAGGATCCAGTGCATGGTTGGAGACACATGGGTCAGGATGTGTCTTGGTGCCAGGCACAGGAGGTCATGGAGGAAGAGAGCAGTGAGGTTGCCACAAGAGCCAAAAAGCTGTACATGTGTCATGCTCCATGCCTGTGACACGCTTCATAGGTCTGCAGTTAGTTAGAGTCTCCCTCAGCAAAACAAAATGGGGCTCGGTGGCCAAGTGGACAACACCAACACAGCTATTCTTAAGTAGAGAAAAAATTATTCCTGTCCCCTTTGACGTCCATGAAGGTCCAGCTCCTTTGCACTGAAGGAGAGCAGCACTAGGTGGCACTGACTTCATTATGTGCAAGAGTCCAAAGCCACAAAGATGGACTGAGCTGCTGAATGGGGGATACTGATAAACCCCACTTTGGGAAGCCTTCAGCCAAAGGGTATCTTCTGCACCTTGTGGACATTTGGACTCCTATCCTCATGGTAGTGCCTGGTAGATAGCAGTGCCAGGAGAACAGAAGTGTTTCCTTCTCTTCCTAAAGAGGATGTAAAAGATGCAGGAAAATCAGGGCTTTGTTCTTTGAACGTGCTCATCGTTAAATGCTTGGTGAAGTCTCACAAATGGTCCTCCTACCTGCCCTGTGTATTAAAGCTAATAACACATATGAGCACTTTATTAATCAATGCCTACCTCAGACTACACAAAGTATCATGTTTCCTGAAGGTCTTTGAGGTTTTGCATCACTGAGGACTTTGATATGGTCTCCTCGATGTGGCCTTCTTCTGTGGGATCAGATGCAGTGTTTGTGAAGAGCTTACCCAGCTACTGCTGCAGGTCAGGGTAAAGAACTTGGTGGACACCATTGCTTCAAAAGGGCTCCTTCAGAGTGCATAAACCTCATCTGCACATGGCTGTTGTGGGTACAGCATGAAGCTGTGAGGGGTCAGAGTAAAGGTCTGCATAGTCAAGTTCTCTCTCCAGCAATGGCCAATAGAAAATGTATAGAGAAGAGGAAAACCAAGAACATCCTGACAACTTGCAGCTCTGGGCGTTCAGCAGCTACCAGGATGATTTTGTAAGTAAAGCCCTTAATGGAGTTTTCTTCCCTGAATATATTCTGTCACTTTTTGAAAGCATGTAAGTGTTAGCATCCCCTTGGCTTTTGGCAAAGGGTTTCACAGCTGCACTTCACACTGCTAGAAGAAATATGTCATCTTCTTTTTTTTCTGAACTAACCAGATCGTAATACTATTTGATGCTCCCCTGGGTTTTAGTATTAGGAAAATTAGATACGAGTTGTTCCCTGTTCCCCCTCTCTAAGCCACTCATTCATTTATATCAGATGTCCTCTCTGGTACCTCTTTTCCAGACCAAAAAGTCCTACTGTATGTAATTGTTCATCATAGAGAAACAATTCTACATTTTAGCATTTTGTCACTCTCCCACTTTTTCCAGTCCCAGAATATTGCACTCTCAGGTGGGGAGACATAAATTACATCAGCTGAAGGCCCTGAAAAGGTTTATATAGTCGTGTAATGGTATTTTCTGTTATTGTTATATTAGCAAGGTTATATAAAAGAATACAGATGGCATTTTTCTTGACCATGAAGCTTTGTACCAAAACGGGTGAGAGCCAAAAAGATGCCTATCACATCCATCAACCTTGCAGGAGAGCCATAGTTTGTAGGCAGATGTCTATAGTTGTCCATGGATCTCACTAATCAGGGAGCCAGATGGCTCATTCCCTCCTACAGCAAGAATTCAGGTTGCAGAGAAGTCCTCAGGCTAGTCCAGCTCTGGAGCCTGCCTTCCCTCCCTTCCAAAGCCAGTAAGAAATCTCTTTTTAATTAAAAAAAGAGCTTTTTTCATTACAAAACAATCAAGACAGCCTGCAGAAGAGCAAAGCACTAGGAGTTCAGAGGACACATTTCAATACCTAGACACAGATATACACAAGACAGTAACGTTGTCACTCTCTGTATTTTGTAAATCATGAAGGTCTCATATTTTTCAGACAATCCCATACAGCTTATGGTCCCTTACGTCTGGAACATCAACGTTGTGTCTCATCAGCTAAAATGGCTTCATTTTCAGAGACATTGAGGGCAGGATTCATCCCACTTAATATCACCTGTGTAGGTGTTAGTCCCCCTTTCCCCACTTGTGATTAAAGGAAAATGTGGTCATTTTTAAGATGTGATTCATCTGACCTGTTTTACACATTTACATTAGTCTGAGTTGAATGTGTTCTGCAAGTGCCTGTTTCTCTCGAAATAAAAACCTAAATTAGATCAGACAAATCCCACCCTTCATGCCCAACATCCCTATTCATGTTAGCCTCCCAAATGGTGTCCAGAATTCCAAGAAAAATTAAACCAGGTGAAATTCATCTGCTTTTATGTTGCTTTAAGGACTCCAGGCCTTAGATGGATTTGACATTGTTTTCCAGGAGCAGTCAGCCTACCCATGCATGCAGATGGCTCAGTGTTGTCTAGGTTCGAGACGAAGAAGGCAGAGGAACTTGATCACTGTGCTTTTTTCTTCCTGTAGAGATGGTGATGTCTAGCATTCAGGCAACTTTTGTATGAAAGGTGGGGATCTGTGCTAAATCAGGCAAGAATTTAGAGTATATGTGAATCAAGGCAGAAGGAAGATCTTCCCATTCCTCCAAGCCAAAATCTACACAAAGTTTCAGACAGAATCTACATTCAGTTGTTAATGGGCTAAATGGACCCTAGAAGTTCTAGGCTTCATCCAGATTTTTCCATACAAGTTACAGGCAGCTCTAATGTAGGCTTAATGCTAAGATTCTTGGGTGCTTGATTTAGTTCAATTAGTTCTGCAGCATATGAACTGAGAGTATTTACACCAGAAATGGTCATCATAACAAGACTTTTACAAGTCTTTACTCCACAATCAAGCTGATTCATGAGCAGGTCCTTGCTGTAGGCCCTATATAACCATACAATTATAAAAATTCAGGGGAGATTCAACTCCAGACACTCAAATCTAAGTGCTTGAATCTGGAACTGAATTCCTCCCAGACTGTAGAGATGTGAAAGTCCATGCATGCATTATGTAGCTGAGCTTTCTTTTGTAGGTAAGAGGGGTATGGGGCACAGCTCAGTTGTCGGACTCACCTGCACTCTAGCTGCTGATCCAGAAGTGTGAAGGAATCCTAATACAGAGGCCACAAATTATCTTATCTGGGTCACTGTTGAGTCACTCTTTAGGCTCTGCTGTCTGCCTGTGCTAAATCTCCATAGTGGATGCTGAACATCCATCAAACTCATAGGTTGGCACTTGCACTCTAGATCCCTAAAGTTGAACATCTGCATCTCTCAGGGTACCAAAAAGATATGCATTATCTCCTTTTGCTCTCCATATTACATTTGTTTGCTTTTCCAATGCAGGTGGTTTGATCTTGTTTCATCAAGATTTCTATGTGAAGAAAACAGTCTTCCCTGAAGCAAAAAAAAAAGCTTCCCTCCAACACACGGACACATCCCCTCAATGCTGATGTATGTTTTATGTCACGCAGTAAAATTCTCATGTGTCTCTGTTTACAAATTAATACGAAGTACAGGATTAGGCTATAAAATGAACGTGCTGATTTCAGTTCCTTTTGTCAACAGGGATAAATTACACCATATGTCAAGTAGTATGTAAAGCCTTGGTGTAGGGCATTAATGGAACTACCCATTAATACCTATGTACCATGGCCAAGAGAGACTAAACATTTGTTTCTTGATCGTAGTGCATGTTTCTCAAAAAGCACCAGCTGGAAATTAGCAGAATTAATAGTGCTTGGAGTAAGAAATGTTAAAGGAAACCACAGAGACAAAATGCAGACTGAGATTTTAATGGTATTTTCAGCTAATTTTTTTACTGTAGGACATGCAATCCAGAACCCATCCAAGCAGGACTTGACATCAATCTGTCCCCGAGCCAGCCTTGAGCCACTGGCTCTTATCCACTGTCATATATGTACTCCAGGCTAGTTCTGACGCAGTACTAGTTAGGAGTGAGTCAGACCTTTCAGTACAAGGGTTTTTCAACAATTGTGAGCTACAGAGGGAAAAACAAATGCATTACTCAGTGAAGTGGACTAAACTACCACGGATTTACTATGGAGGACAATGGAATAAGAGCATGTACACTTACGGTTCCTGTGGATCAGGTTACAAGTACTAATTTATTATGCATGGCCACCAGCCCCAAATGGACAGAACCGCTAGGCCAAATTCTGCCTTTATTGTGCACCATTGTGAACGTACAATACCTCAATTGAAAGTTTAGTAAAACTGACTTGGCTAGATATTGATCTTAATCAATACACAGATCCAACATGTGGTTCTGGCTCCAGCATCACCTGATGTTCAGGTATGAAATTGTCCTTTTCTATCTTGCTGAAGCTTCAAGTCCACATCTCAGACTTATTTCCATTATTTGTTGGCCCTCCAACAGCTATTTCATTTCTTCTTAGAAATCTAGGAATAATGTTGGGAGCCCCAGCTGTTAGGAAGGATCAGAAGACCAGCCTGGCTGAACAGGGAGCTTTTGCTGGGACTCAGAAAAAAAAAGAGAGTTTACCACTGGTGGAAGAAGGGGCACGCAACTCAAGAAGAGTACAGGGATATCGTTAGGTCATGCAGAGAGATAATTAGAAAGGCAAAAGTCCAGCTTGAACTCAATCTGGCCACTGTCATAAGAGATAAAAAATGTTATACAAATATATTAAGGGCAAAAAGAGAGTCAAGGAGAATCTCCATACTTTACTGGATGCGGGGGTAAACATTGCAACCAAGGACGAGGAAAAGGCTGAGGTACTCAATGCCTTCTTTGCCTCAGTCTTTAGTAGTCAGAGCAGTTATCCTCAGGGTATTCAGCCCCCTGAGCTGGAAGACAGGGACGGTGAGCAGGATAAACCCCCCATAATCCAAGAGGAAGCAGTTAACGACCTGCCACGCCACCTGGACGCTCACAAGTCTATGGGGCTGGATGGGATCCACCTGAGGATATGAGGGAGCTGGCGGAGGAGCTTGCCAAGCCGCTCTCCATCATTTACCAGCAGTCCTGGTTAACTGGGGAGGTCCTGTACGACTGGAGGCTTGCCAATGTGACGCCCATCTACAAGAAGGGCCAGAAGGAGGATCCGGGGAACTACAGGCCGGTCAGCCTGACCTCAGTGCCGGGGAAGATTATGGAGCAGTTCGTCTTGAAGGCGCTCACAAGTCATGTCCGGGACAACCAGGGGATCAGGCCCAGCCAGCACGGGTTCATGGAAGGCAGGTCCTGCTTGACCAACCTCATCTCCTTCTATGACCAGGTGACCCGCCTGGTAGATGAGGGAAAGGCTGTGGATGTGGTCTACCTGGACTTCAGTAAAGCCTTTGACACTGTCTCCCACAGCATTCTCCTAGAGAAGCTGGCGGCTCACGGCCTAGACAGGTACCCTCTTCGCTGGGTAAAAAACTGGCTGGACGGCCGAGCCCAGAGAGTTGTGGTGAACGGAGTTAAATCCAGTTGGCGGCCGGTCGCGAGCGGTGTTCCCCAGGGCTCAGTACTGGGGCCGGTCCTGTTCAATATCTTTATCAATGATCTGGACGAGGGGATCGAGTGCTCCCTCAGTCAGTTTGCAGATGACACCAAGCTGGGCGGGAGTGTTGATCTGCTCGAGGGTAGGAAGGCTCTGCAGAGGGACCTGGACAAGCTGGATCGATGGGCTGAGGCCAACTGTATGAGGTTCAACAAGGCCAAGCGCTGGGTCCTGCACTTGGGCCACAACAACCCCATGCAATGCTACAGGCTTGGGGAAGAGTGGCTGGAAAGCTGCCCAGAGGAAAAGGACCTGGGGGTGCTGATTGACAGCCAGCTGAACATGAGCCGGCAGTGTGCCCAGGTGGCCAAGAAGGCCAACGACATTCTGGTCTGTATCAGAAATAGTGTGGCCAGCAAGAGGAGAGAGGTGGTCGTGCCCCTGTACTCGGCACTGGTGAGGTTGCACCTCGAATCCTGTGTTCAGTTCTGGGCCCCTCACTACAAGAAGGACATGGAGGTGCTGGAGCGTGTCCAGAGAAGGGCAACGAAGCTGGGGAAGGGCCTGGAGCACAAGTCTGATGAGGAGCGGCTGAGGGAACTGGGGTTGTTTAGCCTGGAGAAGAGGAGGCTGAGGGGAGACCTCATGGCACTCTACAACTACCTGAAAGGAGGTTGTAGCGAGGTGGGGGTTGGTCTCTTCTCCCAAGTAACCGGTGATAGGAAGGGTGCAACACCTTTAAACTTATCACAGGCCTTGCCTAAAGCACATGGATCCCTAGCTCATGCTATCTCCTTTTGCTTTCATTTATATAAAAGAACATGACTGTACATCAAGGAATACGCTGTCTTGCCACGACACCTGGTTTTTGCTGCAACAGTGAGTTCATGCAACAGAGTTGAACAGATGGAGAAAAATCAAGAAGGTTGTCTTAAGTTAAGAGACAAGCATTATGTTAGGAAAAAACCTCTTTATGCTAATGCTCAGATTAGTTCCACACTCGACTGTGCACTTCGAGCCTTCTTTTCTTTGGGAGCATCACTCAGGGACATTGCAACTACCACCTTGGGCAAGACAAAGATGATCTGTGTGAGGGTAAAAGGAGATATCATTCACTGAATAACATTCTAAGAAACTGAAATCTTCTACCGTGAAGATCAGAGATGGTGACTCAGACCACTAGCCACCCCAACTGCAGACCTGGATCACCCTCCACAAATACTTTTGGTCTGAGACTGGAGCTGCTTTTCCTGTTCCCACACTGCACCAAGCAATCCATGTTCCACTCAAGTAACAGCTGAAGCTATGCAGCCCCGGGGCCAAAACTACTTAAGGTAAATTGATTCCTGATGCAGCTTTCCTCTGCTCTTCTCTTTGAGCTTTCATAACGTCTTTTAGAATTCAAACGCTTCCATTTGACACGATCCTTTCATCTTCTATGAGGCCCCACTATTACAATCCTCTGCGTGTCGTATAATTATTGTAACAGCTCCCTTCGGGCTCAAGTCATTATAACTTTCATTTGATTAGCTTTTTGTCACTAGGTCTTTTAAAGAACGACTGCACCTTTCACCTATAACATACATTAATTTATTTCCACAAACTTCCAAGTGCTTCTCCTCAGCTTGACAGTGACTTGATCAGATTTTGTGTTTCTTTTGCACACATGCCCTTCTTCTAGCTGATGACCAGATGGAGATGATGATCCCATGCCTGATCACATTTTTGTTTATAATTTGTTTATAATTTAAATGCATGCAATACATGCAATACATGCATTTAACCTACACATCTGAATCAGCATGGGTTCTTCAAACATCTGTATTATCATAAGATTGACATTTAACAATTAACAGCTTGCTTAGAAATTTTTTATTTGGAGGAAAAAAAATTCCTCTTGCTCATCTCTAAGCTATTTTGGTGGCCGTTTACAGGATGCTTAAGTTTGCCATTAACTTCAGTAAGTGTCTAACTTTTTCAGCTGTCTCTATGAGCCCTGATGGAGCCACATCTGGAACATCTGTAAGCAAAGCACACTCCATTCCTACATTACCTTCTATTAAGGATGGTCTTGAAGGGATTCATATGTTTGAGAAATGCTGATTTCACTTACATTATCTTGATAATGGTTAACCTACTACACTCTGACCACAATACCAGTCACTTAAAAGATGTATAATATTCCTTTATCGGTGTTTGATCCTATTAGTTAAACTCAGATGATAATCCATCACAGATTTTATGTTGCTCCGGGCTGTTGCCAAAAGTTCAAGGTAGTTCATATTCATATTTGCGCTTCAGTTATTCCTGTCTGGTAAAGCTCAGAAGAAAATCTCAAACAGAACTAGAATTAGCATCCTAGACTTCCCAAGAAGCCACAGAAAGGGTCTGTCTGAGTTGGATGTGGGATGCTGGATTGGAGAAGCACTCATTGCACCCCACATCAGCAGTGCCCTGCTGAGCCGTGCTGTGTGCTGCACACATCCAGGCTGGCCTGAGCCTGGAAATGTCTACATGGTGACCCACTTCCTTCCCTATAAACACAAGGTATTGGCTGTGGGAAGCAATTGCCAGGTCTGGTCCTATGGTCTGAGCTGTTGCGGTCATTCAATTTTAACATTTTCTATTCTAGCACCTGTTACCAAAGAACAATTTGGATTAGTTCCCTGATAGAAGAAAAAGAAAAGAAACAGTACTAATATCCTCCAACCGTCACTGCTCAGTCTTGCAGCCCAAGTCTCACACCATGATGTTGTGACAACCACAGTTTGGTAGAAAGATGACACAAAACTAACCAGATGGTTTGGACATCTGGTGTCATTTCCACCAAAGGAAAATAAAAAAACTTGCTAAGTGACTCAATGACTTAGAGAGTCAGGAACTGTCCAGCCACTAAAAAGTTGATGTTTCCAGCACAAATGACCAGAATGATTTGCTGCTTTTCTGTGTCCTGCACTGCCAGCGCCAACCCCCAACATCACAACTACTCGATTCTGAGGTGCATTTGCTGTTAGTTCCACAATGTGCAAGCACACTGCGAGAGAAAGGGGGAAATGCAACAGACACTTACAAAATGGTCCCTGCCGAATTTTCAAGCCCCTAAAGGCTGAAGACAATGGTTCCTTTAACTTGGTTCACTGACGTGGATGACTGAGGTGGCGGTGGGGAGGGTTTTCATGATCTGTTCGGCTACAAAACAAAAATTGTGACTGCTTCCTGTAAAAGAACCATCTGCTGAGGCAAAACATGACAATCCGTGCCCACTTCAAACACTGCGCGCTCCGTCCTGCAGTTATTGTTTCAGAGACCCAGCAGTAAGTCTGGGTGGAAATAATTTTTTAAAAAGTGTTAATTTTGTTTTCATTGACATTTTTAGGAGCAAACCTTGTCTGCATATTAGGCTTCTCAACCAGTTACCACCATTTGCTGTCTAAAGAAAACTTTAAGGATAGGAACTGTCCTTCCCTCTGTGTCCTGGGTCATGTGGAGTCCCAATAAGGGAACAAAGGACGGGGAATGACCTAAAAAAGGTCCTAGAAAGCCACGAAGACATGCAAAGCTATACCTGCAGTAGTGAGTTAAAGTGGGTCAGGACACTTTCTATGTTCCCAAGCCCGTTGGCATGGCCAGTCTGGTGTCTAAGCCAAGAAAGACACACAAAGACAGACCAACCTCTCACATGATAAGCCAGCATGGAGAAGGTGCATTTGGGACACTGAACAGGTCTACTCAGAGTTGGCGGTTGGGGACCGTGGTGGGGAGGATGCTCTTCTAGTGTATGTGCCAAAATAACTGCAGAGAGAGCATGTGTGCCTCTTCTCCATGATGAAAAGTGATTGTATGCCAGACCGCGCTTATTTATCAGCACAGAGTCAACACAGAGCGGTTCATCAAGAAGCTGAATTTCACCCTTGGGGAAAAAAAAAAAAAGAAACCAAAAAGAATGAACACTCCTTTTTCTTAAAGGCACAAACAGAAACTCTGATTTTCAGGGAGTTGCTTTCCTTCTGTCATCTGTTTCTCCTCCAAAGCTGCTGGCCACACATCAGGGAGGGTTGATGTTCAGCCCTTGCTCTGCCGTGATCAAGGGGAGACCGCTGAAGCCCCCAAGATGGAAAAGCTTTGCAAGGAGGCAAATAGCTGCCTTTGGGTGTCACATTTTTCCACCTCAAACCAACCCTCGGTGGGCCCAGCAGATAAAGCTTTGCCGCAAGCTGTGATACAGTTTGTGTGACAATTTTTTCTTCTGAGGACTCGAATGCAAACGTTTGACACGTGTCTGGGTTTCTAACCACAGAGACAATATCTTCTTCCTCTGGGCTCCGTGGAGAGGCAGAGTATGGAGGGTTTCTCACTCTTCCCTCACTTCCCCTGACTCATTCACGCTCAGAGATGCCCAGGCAACAGGAAAATAAACTAGAGCAGAAACCTCCTGAGCTAACTGTCCAGGAGTCTGTGGTCTCCCAACCAGTCCCAGCTACGTCTTGGGACCTTGGTCCATGGGGCTCTGCAGTCTTCCTGGATGTGCTGCCCGAAGTCCCAGTGAATCCACAGCTGGGCTCTATCTGCTGGTTCCCATCTTCCCTCCCATGCCTTCGCCCCAGGAAAGGTAACGCAGGGCGGGGATGGATATTGGGGTCTGACAGGTGCTACTGAATCATCAAAAACAGGGTAAAAGAAAAACAATAAAAATGTGTACCTATACATCTGTTCTTTTTTTTACTTGCCACAGGAAGCAGGCATCAAAGGGCTGTTTTGAGGCACCCAGAGTGAAAGGTGAAACAGAGCTGCTCTCATAACCAATGCACTTTGTGATTCATGAGCTTTTGCTTTTCCTAGAAGGAAAATCAAAGATTATGGTACTTGTTTATGAGGAAGCTAAAAAAGAACCACCCTCATGGAGGCCTGGTCAGAGGATTTCAACCCTCTGGAAAAGTCTGTGATTCAGAGCTTTCCTCAGACCTGAGGAGATCCAAATCCATTGCTCCCGATGTCCAGGAGAGGCACTGCCCCATTAGGCTACAAACAACATATGCTGCAGTGCAGCATCTCATCTCAAACTCTTCCATGGAGAGAAGCAAAGCAGCTAACAAAGCAGCCCAGATCGTTTATTGCTTGCAAGGACTCAAGCTGTCATGCCCAAATCGGCTTTGGCCATATCACACAATGAGCTCTTGCATGCTCCTTGCACAGACATCAGATATTTCATTTGGCTCTGGGAATCATGCTTCCAAGGGAGTCTTGCAGAGTAGAAATGGGAGGTCACTATCACAGGAGGGACATTGATTCTCAGTCTCAGGCCCAGGTCCCTCCAGACCTTTGCAGCCACCATGCCAGTTGTTTCTGGTTCAGCCTAATGCTGAGTAGGATGAGAAGTGGTGACCAAGGCTGGTGGGGTGGGTTAGCAGAAGACAGAGAGATGGGCTCTAGCTGATGAGTGAGGGTGTGCAAGGAAGAGAATGACAGGAAAAATTGAGATGGCCAGAAGTACTCAGCAACTTTAGGCAGAATTCAACAAAGAAACTCACCCCCCAAAAAAGAGGAATAAAAATGTTAAGATGTTGTATTTCTGCTCTTCCAAAATGAAACATTGGGACTTCAAGCAGCCTGTTTCCTCTGAAAAGTGGAGCTAGCTGTGAACACTAACAGACAGGGTGTTAAATACAGGGGAAATAAAAGAAACCGCTGAACCTGGGGAGGAAAAAAATATTTCAGCCTGACTTAAAGCAACCTCCTCTGGGTTGCTTTGTTGATTTCCAGAGAATGCCCCTCCATACCTTTCCCCTCTGAAATTCTCTTTCACTCCCCTCCCATATTTTTATTTTATTAATTTCACCTTCTGAGGCCAGAAGTTAATAACTGTCCCAGCTCTGTCCACATCTTAACTCAACTTGAGCTCCTTTTCTTTGATCCTGGAGAGGCAGGAGAGCTGGGAGGTGAAAGCTCTCCTGCACCCAAGCCTGGGTTCTTGGAGACTGCAGACTGGGGTGCCCCCGGCACCATGAGCGTGGTATCCCACTTGCTTGGGTGGAGGAAGGGCTGGGGTTGGTTGTGGTTTCATTCAGTGTGGTACAGAGCCCTGCTCCTCACTGCTGCACCATGTCACCACGAGCCGTGCGATGAGGAGATGCTTCGGAGAGTCACAGAGTTAGTCCAAGATGCTTTGGCAAAGGTCATGATTTTGGAAACGAGGTTATTGTGTAAAAGAGATATGACTTATCTGCGGCAATCAAAAGGAACCAGGGACAAAACAGCTCTGAGAGGTCCTTGGAAGATGTTTGTTCGGTAGTGACTTGGAGCTAAGTAATTCAGCAAAGGTCTACCCACTTCAGGTCCTGGTTACAACTGTACTCCTGGATCCACCAGGCTCATAACAAAACCTCTTAGAAACACAGTTCTGCACGTATTCCTTTCCCAGACCCATATGTCTGTAATAACAGTAGCAGAATGATAACAGTAACAATAGTCAACACTAACAAAAAGCAGAACGCTAAATGACGAGAAGTATTCATTAACTATTGAGGTTTGGTTAAACAGTTCAGTGAGATTCTGGAGTCACTGACCTTTCAGATCTCCCATGCAAGAACTGCACTGTTGTTGGTGGTGATATTGGTAAATACTTGTATTTGCAGGAGGCTAATGCACGTATTTCTCCTCGTGGGATGTGGTGAATATTGAAAGATTACTGGTATGAAAAAAACAACCAGATAAAATGGTGGAAGAAAAATCCATGAAGAGGTATTAAATATAAAGCCACAACTACAGGAACAGCGAGGCTTGCTCTGACCTACTACTGGTTTGACTTGAACTCTTGTTCTCATGCACCTTCTTGGAAGTATTTATGGGCGTCTTATCTGTATTACTTCTGGACAGGTAATACCGGGACTCTATAATGAAACTTTACAGCTTCTGAAAAGTTTTGCGAAGGCTTGCATCCCATGTTGGTTAGATACCATTACAGGGTAATGCTCCAGTTGGTTATTCCAGCTGCCAGGTAATGGATATGGCCTCAAGAATGACATGATTTACCAACACAGGTGTTCACCTAATCTAATATTACTGTTCCACAGGATTTATGTAGGCATATGCTATACTCTTGAAATCAAATAGCCATCCACATAAACTCTGTGGTACACTTACACGGGATGCTTCTAGGTAGCACTTGGACCCATAGACAACCCAAAACTGCAGGCAGGGATGGAAACACCAATTGCCACTAGTGTTGATGGCACTGGAAACCCCTTACCACATCCTCAGCTGTGCGTGGGGCTTCATGATGTCAAGTTCAGGTGTCACAGTTCTGGCTGTGCTCTGAGGGAATTGCCTCCCAGTTTTTCGTTAATGCATCCCAACCGCATTGTCAAGGGTTAATTATTAATCTGCCAATACTTTCTCTTTCTGGCTTTTTAGTTCCTGATTACCATCACACTCCGATCTCCTATCAAGGGATCCAGCCTCCCTCAAAGCAAGAATTTCTCTTCAATCTTAGATCAGTCATAAAGTCTTCTATGTTTTCAGTTTCTTTTGATAATAACTGTTTTAAAGCATCACTCTCACATGTCTTGTCTTGATGTGGAGTGCAGTACTCCTTCCATTCCTTCTGCTGCACACTTTCATAGTTAACTTCCTCTGCCTGAGTTAGCTGAAAAACATTAAAAGCACAAAGTGTTTTACAGCCAGCTGCTGTCAGAAATAAAGCAACCTTCTGATTGTTTTCCTTTCTGCGGCACTTTTAACATGGTGTTACAATATGAAGCAGTGGCTCTCCTCTCTCCCTAAAGGTGCAGTTTGTTTAGGGTTTATAACCGGGCTTATCTTTCAGGCAGTGTATTACTACTTTTCATTAGTTTAGTTTACTCCTTATACCATGAAATGTTCATTAATCACTCCCAAGGAATGTGCCAAGGCCCCACTTTCTTCGGGGTCTGAGTTTCAATTATTTCGCATTGTGCAACTAGGCTCCTTTCACACATGAGAATTACTCTGCAGTAGCGTGTTACCATACATTAGCTGCTCCTGATTAATTGTCTGTGTTTTTCAGTTCATGGTAGCTTGCCATACAAGAGCTTGCCAAATGCAAAGCTCTTTGTTCCCTTTATTTTGGGGTAAGCTAACCGAAGCTACCTGAGGTGTCTTGCTCATACCTGTGGGTTTCAGTAAATGTGATGTGGCTATGTCTCTGTGTTCATCCTAGTATGCAGAGAATATTGCTTCCAGGAGAATGGCTCCCATTGTTGGTGAAAAAATGTGTCAAAGCCACTTGGCATATTGATTGGCTTTTTTACTGTTTTCTGAAATGAGATTCATGACCCAACTTCTGTTGCTATGTATAATACACATGTACATGAGATTGCCGCTGGAATAATGTTTAAGCTGCCTGCCAGCCCTGTCAGCCAATAAATCAAGGCCTGAAAGGCTCTAGAAAGTTTGCAAAGCTGAGGAGAGAGTTTCATTCCTTCAGGCATCTTCCAGTTCCTCAAGCCCTGCAGAGTTAATCTTCACAAGGATTCATCTCCAGCACATTGCCCAAGATCTGATAAGCTGCCAGTGTTTTGGGAAGCTTCATTTTTGAGTACTCAGCACAAGAATCTTAATAAAGCCTCACTTGCAGAGGATGACACTCAGCCTCTCATGAAGTCTGTCCCTACCATGCACTTTCCACGTGGGCACAAAAAGCCATCAGCAGCTCCGAAGGATTTCTGGAAGTCCTGTCCTAAAAGGACTGCTTGGGTTTCCTTCTTCTTGTCTTGAATTTCCGGGGTTTGAACTCCTTTCTCCAGACATGTTCAGCATGAATTAGTCTGACTTCAGGTGAACATACCTCTGACATTTCATGGCCAATATCTATTTCAATGTCAATTTAAATATGACCTCAGTGCTGGTGATCATATCTATTTAATGTTGCTACTTCCTCTCTAGTGCCCATCTTTCTGAAACAGAAAATCACCCATGATATTAAGATCAAAACAGAGAAACTCTTTCTTATGGTCAGGAAAGAAACTTTATGAAGTTCAGTAAGCAATGAGTCGTTTACACACTGAAAGAGATTTTTCACGCACTGCCTCTTTTTCCCATTGCACTGTTGAAAATGCATGTTGTAACCAGTCTTAGGATTTTGAACTCAGGAATAGCAAACTTTTGTTAAGCTAGCCATAATTAAAACCTTTTTTCTACAACGTCCAAATGTACAGACAGTCTTCTTACACCTTTTGCTTTCTATGCCGTTGTTTGGTCTGTGACTCAGATACATAATTTCCATTAAATGCTATGTGGTTTGAAGCCTTGCGTAGCCCACTGAAATGCACCGTGTTTCTCATCTACAGTAATTGCTCTTATTTGTGCTGTACAAAAATATTTACAGAAAAATATAAAGCTAGACTCATAGGTGGTGTACGTGTGTGTTCAGAGAAATCATAGAATCACAGTAAAATAGGATCTCAAGAGACCACCTCCTCCATCATCTGTCCCAGGGTGTGATCAATCCTACCTACTTCAGTTCTCTATGTAAGTTTGCTTAATTCCTCATTAAAATCTCCCACAAGTTCTTGTACACGTGCAAGTTCACCTGACTTGTTCTTAAAACCTCAAATGATGGAGCCTCTGCAACGTGCCTGCAGCAACCTGTTCAGAGCTTCTCACTTAGAGTTACAGGCGAAGCGTTGTCCCCAGTGTCTGTCCTAATTGCCCCTTGTTGCAGTTTAAACCCATTATTGCCAGTCCTGTTCCTATCATTGGAGCCAGTGAACACGTATCACAGCAAATGCCCTTCAGTATTTTAGGGTTATAATTGCCTTCAGCATGGATCCTTTTTTACAAAGGAAGAATATATAATAAGGCACCCATTTTTCCTCATGAGTGCTTACTATTAAAAAGGGGAAGGAAGGAGAGCGAAAGTCATACTCCAAGAATGCCAGAACTCTGAAAGACAGCAAGGTCTACTGTACACTACCCTATATTACTTCTTATTTAATTAATAGCTCTATCATGCAAACACTTGAGCAATTTTATTCCAGTAAGCTTTTGGACACATAAATATTGGCAACATTCATTCACAGAAATATCTTTCTTCTTTTTTAAAGATTATGGGCTGTTCATGGGCTCCAGGCCTGATTTATGAGACCAAACAGCTGAAGTCTGAATTGATCCTCATATTTCTGTATAAATATGCTGGAAAACAGCCTTCCCTTGAATTATTGCATAAAAAAAAATAAGAAGAATATCCATACTTACTCAAAAACCAACATGAGTAATAGGTTACCAGAATGTGCCATTGTGCAGGCAATTTTAGAGATTGCATCATCAGTTTTGTTTTGGCATGTCATGCTGTCAAACGATCTTCAAAAATTTCACATTTGAGATCTGCCTCAAACATAAAATATCTTTAAGCGGTGCATTTCAGGAGCCTGTCAAAAAAACCCAGGGTCCAATGGGTTCTAGTGCATTCAAAAGAATGTACACATACGTATATAAGCATACACACATATATGTGTGTGTACATATATATATATAACTTTTGCAGTTTGAAAGCCAGTTTGAGCCATAAAAACTCTATTCACTGTTTTTCTCTCTCTAATGGAAAAGATGAGTCAATCACTAACCCAGTGCTTGGGCCTGAATCTCTCCTCCCCAAAGCTGGCACAAACAGAAGTAACCCAAATGAATAATTTGGAGTTACACCAGCATAAAAGTAGAGCAACTGAGAGAAGAATAATATTCCTCTGTGTATGAAGCTGAAGAGGTTTATTTTAGTTTCGTTTATTCCCAGGCTTTTCAACTGGGAACACTATTTTTTTTTAACTTCATATGGTGTAACTTGAAGCTACTATAAAAACTCCTCTATTCTTTTGAAAGTCAGGCTTCCTTCTTCCTTTGTAGCAGCTGTAACCCTTGACTCTCTCACGGAAAATGCGTTCCTCAAAGACTTCTTACAAGAGTGACTGATTTCAGGTTGGTTTTCCACTTGATTGCATTTTGTGTAACAGGGAATATAAGCAACATTGACCTAACCTTATCACCTGAGGCATGAAAAGACAAATAAATTAAAGTGAATGATTTGCATTTGCTGCAAGCATCCATGGCTATTCACCCATAAGGTCAATTTTGTGGACTCGTTGGCCTCATATCCTGCAGGATCTGGGAGCCCTAGCTACATGGCTTTTGCATAAGCCCAGCTCTAATTTATCCAGCCTGTTGGATCCAATGCAGCCCATGGCAGCCCAAGCCGCCAAGAGACATCCAGGGCTCAGCTCACTCTGAGCACTGTGTTGTTATGTTGTACATTAGCAATGCCCAAAATGACCACTGTCACCTTCCTCCAGTTACATCCCTGCATCATTTAAGGCTTTTCTTATGTGGCTGAGATATGCCCACTTTGTGGACCATATGCAGCACCGCATAAGGGTAACTCAGGGAGGACAGATATCGCACAAACCTTTGCTGTGAACCTGCAAAGACCCTTTTAACACTCATATTGTGTTGGCTTTATTGGCGTCATGATGTCTCTATCATCTTTCACTCTATCCTCAATTACCCATCACACTCCACCCATGGTCGAACATCAATATCTTGACATACATGGACCAGCTGATACTAGTTGCAAAAAGAAAGTGGGAAGAGGACCTGGAATGAGGCCTAAGCACATCCAGAACCACAAGTCAGGCTTAACTGGTGGAGAAAATTAATAAATCTTTTGACAACCTTGTGACACACACATCTGGCAGTTGTGAAGCCAAGACTCGGTGCTCCTCAGGAGCCCACTCCCAGGATAAGCGTTCAAGTTGAGCCAAGGAGATGCGGGAGCTGAGGGAGCTGGGGCTGGCCAGCTGCAGCCCTTCTACCTCGTTTCAGTTCAGATACATTGCACAGCAGACACAGGAAATCGCTACCCAAGAACACAACCAAAATATACACGGATCTTTAGTTTCATTTTAGCAGTCCCAAAAGGCGGCTGATTCTCATGAAAAATATGGTATCCGGAAGGCTGGAGAGAGGAGGCGCCTTTACAAGAGACGGAGTTGGCAGGAGCCTAATTGATTATCCTTTCCATCCCTCTATCACAAGGCAAGATCAGCCCTACCCAAGACCTTCTCAGCAAATGTTTATCTAAGTTATTTTGAAAAGAGAATGAAAGAGTGGAGTTCCCATCCCTTTCCTATGAAAGCTATTCCAATAATCACTAGTCCTAGCATTAAAGAGCTTTTTCAATGTATAAACTACTAACATGAGACGAAAAGTTCAATGTGATTTCTCAGTCACAAACTCTACAGATGCTTCTCTGTAAATATTCTCACCAAAGTATCATTTTTTAATTATTATTATGTTCCTAGGATTATTTCAATTGCCATGCAGTCTGAAGATCTCAGTTAGGGTTGGGACAAAACTGAATCAAGCCATCAGTTCAAACCACCAGTCAAAGCTATCAGTCAAACCACAGCCATCAGCCAAACCGAACCAAGCTGATCTTCTTGGGACACCCTTCACAGCCAAAGGTAAGGTCAGCCCAGGAAGCCACTGGGGATATCTTTCTTAAAAAGCAATGATTCAGAGAGGGATTAGAAAGCATGCCCAAATGTCTAACACAACCAGCCCTTCCTGCAATTTCAGGTCAAAATGTCTTGTCCTCAGCAGACGCAGTGAGGAGATACACCTCTTTCTTTGCCACTGTTGCCTTATCTGAAAGATGTTGGCTTATCTGAAAGCTGGGGGATGAAGGGATGGAGAGTAGCCCTGCCGAGGAGGACTTGGGGGTACTGGTGGACAAAAAGCTGGCAATGTGCGCTCGCAGCCCAAAAAGCCAACCGTATCCTGGGCTGCATCACCAGCAGCGTGGCCGGCAGGTCGAGGGAGGGGATTCTGCCCCTCTGTTCTGCTCTGGTGAGACCCCACCTGCAGTGCTGCGTCCAGCTCTGGGGTCCCCAGCACAGGACAGACATGGACCTGTTGGAGCGGGTCCAGAGGAGGCCACAAAAATGATCAGGGGGATGGAACACCTCTGCTATGAAGAAAGGCTGAGAGAGTTGGGGTTGTTCAGCCTGGAGAAGAGAAGGCTTTGGGGAGACCTTATTGTGGCCTTTCAGTACTTAAAGGGGCTTATAAGAAAGATGGGGAAAACTTTTTAGCAGGGCCTGCTGCAACAGGACAAGGGGGAATGGTTTTAAACTAAAAGAGGGTAGATTTAGACTAGATAGAAGGAAGAATTTTTTTACAATGAGGGTGGTGAAACACTGGCACAGGTTGCCCAGAGAGGTGGTAGATGCCCCATCCCTGGAAACATTCAAGGTCAGGTTGGACGGGGCTCTGAGCAGCCTGATCTGGTTGAAGATGTCCCCGCTCACTGCAGTGGCGTTGGACTAGATGACCTTGAAAGGTCCCTTCCAACCCAAACTATTCTATGACTCTATAATTCTATGATATCCTGCTTTGCTGCTCACTTCTCTTGATCTAAACATCCTCAATGGCTTCCACCCTTTGCCGTGGCCATGTTCCCTACACTCTGATCCTTGTTACCATCCTCTGGCCTCCTCCTCAAATAACCTTGGAGCCCACCTGCCACCCACTGCAGTCAAAGAGAAGATGGTCCAGCCTTTAAATACAGGCTTCCCAGGCTGCACTAAAACAGCAGGTTTTCCCTTCACATGGAGTCTGTGCTCAGACGGACTTGTCCATTGCATCCAGTCTGGCTGTATTTTTACTGTTCAAGCAACAAACTAAGCTTTGGTTGAAAGCATTTTCCTAATATTTTGGTTTCCTCTTCAGTTCCTGTTCCCCTTTTTTGTTTAATATCTCAGGATGATTCAGAAACTCACAGGAACCCAAAGGGATTGCGGCCACCGGGATTTATTTGCTGCAGCAGCCCTGGAAGCGGCACAAAGCATCAATCTGTGTGTTGTGCTGTGTTTCAGATCTCACCATCTCTTCCTGCCCGTTGCTCTGTTTCCACCAGATATTCCCATCCCTGGAGCAGAGTTGGCAGAATGAATGGCAAGACTGGTCCTGATCCTGTGAAATCAGTCCTCTGCACTGCTTTAAACTATTCTAGCAATCTGTAGTGGAAGCCACTGGTCAGCTGTGGGGGAGGGTGGTAAAAATAGCCAGAATTGTTAACTTCTAAAATGTTTATAATTCAGATCCACAGGCCTAAAGTTTGTCAGCGTGAGGACACCACAGTGATACTGTTGAAGGTGCAAAGTGGAATCCACAGAGTAAAACTAGTATAAATTTTCAAATAGACACTCTTATTTTGATGCAGGTAATCTTCTCTTGTAGAGTAGCCCATGAAAGCAGGTTAAAGGCAAACCAAAATATATCAGCCTGTCAATGAAGGAAATGCATCTTCCCAGCAATTTGTCTTGGCAAGACTGTATTAGGTTGATTAGCTTGGTAGTCAACAGCATTGCACATCTTTTAACCTTTGCATTGAGCTTCTCAGTCATGTTCTTTTCTCTCTTAAAAAAAGAAAAAGCAATGTTGGGGAAAGATGTCAAATCTTCTCTGGCCCCAGATAGCAGCTGGAACACAGATAAGTTTCAACTTACAAAAACCTTTCTCCAAAAGACTTCTAAGCTGGGCTTCTATGTCCACAACTTGGTCATTTTTTTCCCCCCTAAATCTATCCATTGCTCCAATAAAAACATTAGCTCTCTCTACAAACCTTGTGTTACTTATATCCTCAGGACATCAGGGCTACAGAAACACTCCCATTAGAAAGTCAAATGAATAATACATTAAGGAGGATTTTGCTGTAAACATGCCTTTCATGTCTTGTGTTTACTTACTTGTAAAAAAACATGGAAGAGAGAGCTTTGCTTTACAGCTCAAGAGAAAGGTGCAGAGAAGGGTGACAAAAATGATAAAAAAGTGTGGAATAGCAGCCTGAAGAGGAACAATTAAATAACCTTGGACTCATTTCCAGGCTGAAGAGGTGGCTGAGGGAGTACGAGGAAGGTCTATCACACTTCTATCCCTCTCCTAAATGGTTTTCTGTTGTTTGACATCAAACAGACAGACTGCAAGGAGCATTCCCATAGTGGCTCTCCTGGCTCTGCAGATGGTGTAAAATGAAAGAGGGACAGGGAGTACGCTCAAGGGGTGGGCTGCAGGCTTCTCACCCACCAATATATCCTCATGCCACGTTCAAAGGTATAAAACATTTGCTGACAGGTTCCTGCTGTGAAGCACAACTCTAGCAGGCTCCTCTGCAGCCTTATTGTTGTGACCTTGACCTGAAGACAAGATAATAAAGGTGTGGAGATAATAAAGATAATGCAGATAACAAAACTGTCTCAGGATCTCGGGAACACAAGACATGGCATGGAGAAGAGCCAGGGCCAAGTGTAATGCAGTGTGGACATAGCCAGGAACTGGTCCCAGGTGCTTGTTTTGATCTAGCAGTCTAGACACAGCCACTGGTGCAGGATCAGGGATTAATAAACATGTTTAGGTGTTTTTCCACACAGCAAAAGACTTTGGTGAGCCCAAAGGCCAGAAGGCACCAGATTCTGGTCAAGAAAAAACATCATGGAGGACCAGGTAAGGGCAGTCTACAGCAGAAAACCACCTTTTATTCCTTGCCCCATCTGTGGTCCGAAGACTCCTTTTAGATGCTGAAGTTGACTCCCAGTTCCTTCTTCCAAGCCACCTCTATTTTTCAAACATTATTATCCTGTGTTTCTAGCCACCTCTGGCTGTGCTAAAGCATTTTGGCCATGCGAACACTTTGGTTCCTCAAGGACCTACGTAGCCGATTTTTCTTTCAGTCCCAAGCACACCGTGCCCAGTGTAATAAAGGGACCTGTAACCCTGCAGCAACGGAAACAATTCATTATAATAATTAAACCAGTGTTTCATTTCTCAGTCTGATCTCATTTTGCCTGGCTGTTGGTCTGCAGGGGCATCTCTGGGGTTTATTGCAGTGTTGCACATTACTGAGGGAGGCATCTTTGCTGTCTCCCAGCCTTACGGGGCAATACTTCCTCTGGAGCACATGCTTGGGGCCATGTCTCAGCCTCATTTCGCATAGCAATAAGGCTTGTGGAGCCATGTCCCATGTCTGTCCCTTGCTCCATACCTTTGGGACAGCTTCAAGAAGATCGGATTGAGAGCTCTGAGTATTTCACATTTCACAGAAAGAGGCAGACGGTAGAAGATGGAGACCCATCCCCATCTCCAAAGGCTGCAGTTGTAAACACAACTCTTATTAGACCTTGGAGAATCCACACAGCAGAAATCTCTGTGCTGCTGCTTGGGCCCTGAAACTGGGTGAAAGAAACCAGTCCCCTGCAGCAAATCCACAGGTAATTCATGGAATGACTTCTTTCTTCCTTAAACTGTCAGCTTGGAAATAACCCACCCCATTCTCCTTCTGTGGGAAAAGGGGAAACGGAGGCAGGAAACTTGCTCTGTGCTGTTGAAGGGAAGAAGACCCCAGATTTCCTGAGCTGGGTGCTTTATCCCTGACACGGCACTGCTGTGCAACAATTTAAGCTGTACAATTGCCAGCTCTGCTTTCATGGAACAGTGGCTGTAGGGGGTGGTTACAGAGAAGGAGCCCAAAAAATCCCTTTTGGCAGCTCTCGTGTAGTCTGCCAGCACCTGGACAGCCCACAGTTTCCCCCGTCTAAAACGGTTCCCCCACCAACATCAAATATTCATTTCCTTGAGGGGGAGGGAGGCCAGTCGATGTTTTGGGGAGAGGAAGAAACCAGTGTACTTGACTAGAACGTGGGAGGTGGCTAATCATGAAAGATCATGGTAGAAATCATCAGTGAAAACACAAAAGAAGACAGGATGTTATCTCCACCAGACACGATTAAGAACATTGTTTGGATGTCAGAAAATTGGTCAATGAATTTTTTGCCTTCCAGGACAATTGTGCTGCAGGATTTCAGTTTATACCTGAGAAAACAATCTTATTTCTAACTGCAGGTATAAGATTGGGAAGTGGGAGGACATATGAACCCAAGCCATACCCTGCATTTTCAATGAGCATTGGACAGCCTTGGAGTGAGGGAGTTTGTATGATTCCCTTCCACAGACTGTCAACTCTGAAAACTAATGACGACAGGGTACTACAAGCTAGAATCAAAAAGGGGAAACACCTGGAGATAAACATTTCAATGAAGAACATGGATCATGTTTTAATTGCCTTCTTTATTTCTGTATTTCAGTGGGGTGCTCCTAAATCCATCATTAATCAACTGAATTCCCATGAGAAAGAGTCGGGGCTTGTTTCACTTACTTAAACATAGATGCCTGGGGCCATCTGAGATGCACGGGATATCTGAGACATTCAGATAAGGCTACACAGGACCTGTGCCTTTCTGGGTGCCTTGCTAGAAGCTGAGCGTGATAGCATGATACTCTGGCACATCTAAAATGGCACTAGACACCTATGACAGAGCAACTGTCTAGCATCGTCAAAGTCCAGGCACCCTGCTACAAAATCAGCTCCATTTTCTGCCGAGAATGTGACATTTAAGTGCAATCCAGCAAGTGATAAGCCTGTAAATGCCGAGAAAAGTTAAAGAGCAGTCTGGCACTTCACAGCCAACCAGCTAGTCCCCGAAGTAAAGTATTTTACTAACTTTTATTTTAAGCTTTTCTTTAGCAAACATAGCATGTCTGAATACAAATTATCACAAAGATCAAGATGTTCAGATCTGAAAATACCTCACAACAACTGTCTGCTTTAACCTTTGCATATTTTACGTATTTTTTCCTTATAATCATATTCCACCCACTAAAGGATTTCAGAAGCATAGGAAGGCAATGCTTCTATAGAGGGTATTTGTTAGAATATAATATCTGCTATAAAGTGTAGCTGGGAATTATTAGAAAGTGTCCTGAAATAAATGTTCTTCATTAGACCTATGCTAATTCAGAGGATCATATAATTTTGAAGCAAGAAATTATATGCAAATAACATCTGTCTCATAACTGGAAAATGGCCCCAAGCCAAAAAGTTTGAGTCTGGATCTAGATCTTACACCTCGTGAAGTGTCAAGAGCTCCAGGCTTGAGATCTTGCTGAATAAAACATCGGAAACAAATTAGAAATAAGACTAACAGCAGCACAGAGAGGTCCCAGCACCCAGGGTCTCTGAGAAGCCCAACAGGCAAGTCAGGTGTGGAGGCACAGGCATCAGATAAATTCAGCGATCAGGAGAGGGAGATCATACATCGTGTCTCTAGCAGCTACAAGAATTAAATGCAGAGGTACTATAACCAGTCACTGGTCCTTTAACCATATAATTGACATTTCTGTCCCAGCTGTTCAGTAACCAGCCACATTTATCAGGGACGGGATGGTATATGGTGTGAGGACAACTAGGGGTGGATAGCCACATCTTCACAGGAATGGATTTACCTGGAAAGTTCACAGGACTTCAGATCCCTCCGTTTCCTTCCCCCATTAGCATGCTGGCAGAGCAGATGTTCTTATATCACATTGATTTGCATATCATAGATTTACACCAGCCTGCGTCTGTTCACGAGAGATATTTATACATGAAGGAAACAGCACTTTGGGGTGTAGAAATGACAGCACAGACTGCAAACAAACAAAAAAGGTGAGGTAAACCTGTGGTATGTGGGGTCGGCTCGGTACCCATGGAGGATGAGGTCCAGCCTGGAGCCTACTCTTCAAGAAAGGTGTGGAACAGAAGAGGATGGCAAGAAAGACCTCAGAGGCTAAGAAAACATCATCTATAAGGAAAAGTAGACTGAATTGGAGGAATTTACCATTAAGAGAAGACAAATTCAGTGCAGGCAAGAAGGTGCCCAGTCTCTGAGAGTTACTAATGGCAAATGAATTAAGGAAAATTATAATAGGCCAAACACACAGTAATATTTCGTTGGATATTCTCAGCCTCCAGCAACTTGTATTTCTAGGACTTCCTAAGCCAGAGTGGGTCTACTGGAATTTAGTAACTCTCAAGAGATTTTTATCTGTGTATTTGTCTAAGTGCTTTTTGAACCTGCCTAAGCTTTCAGAGGTCACAACATCCTCCAGTGAGAGGTTTCATAACTTAATTACGTCTTACATGCTGCATGAACAACTACATCTTCATGTTTGCTTGAACCTATTTCTTTCAAATAATTTGATGATAATTTGATGTTCTTGTACTAGAAAAGACTGTGGGCAGTCATTTCTTACATGTTGTCTCAATGGTTGTCGCGGTTTAACCCCGGCTGGCAGCTAAACCCCACACAGCTGCTCACTCACTCCCCCCCGGTGGGAAGGGTAAAAGTGAGAAAACTGGTGGGCTGAGATAAAGACAGTTCAACAGGGAAAGCAAAAGCCGCGCACACAAGCAAAGCAAACCAAGGAATTCACTCACTCCTTCCCATCGGCAGGCAGGTGTTCAGCCATCTCCAGGAAAGCAGGGCTCCATCACGCATAACGGTGACTTGGGAAGACAAACGCCATCACTCCGAATGTCGCCCTTCCTTCTTCTTCCCCCAGCCTTTTATGCTGAGCATGATGACATATGATATGGGATATCCCTTTGGTCAGTTGGGGTCAGCTGTCCTGGCTGTGTCCCCTCCCAACTCCTTGTGCCCCCCCCAGCCTCCTCGCTGGTGGGGTGGGGTGAGGAGCAGAAAAGGCCTTGACTCTGTGTAAGCTCTGCTCAGCAATAACAAACACATCCCTGTGTTATCAACGTTGTTTCCAGCACAAATCCAGGACATAGCCCCATACCAGCTACTGTGAAGAAAATTATCTCTATCCCAGCTGAAACCAGCACAATGGCACTCATGATTTTATAGGTCTGTGTCATATCACAGAGTAAGAAGTCAGAAACTTCAGCTGACTTGGGTCAGCTGATTTGGGTTGGAATTAATGAAAAATCATCTTTCTAGTGGTAAAGAGAATGAGATGCTGAAATAGATTGTATGGTAAGAGGATTAAGCTTGATTGCATATGTGTCAAGAAGGCAGACAATCAATGATGTTCATGGTGCGGTTTATCCCACTCTGAAGTAAACGTCCACGTTCAGTCAATTAAATTGCACTTTAAATTCCACTGACTATTGACAAGATCTCCAATGACACCCATGGAGACTCAATAGCCTCCTCACAGGGAGATAACTAAAGTTAGAAAAGAATCCCACCCATTTGAGTCAACCCAGGCAAAGAAGGACTGCCAAACTTCCATCTTTAGCAAAACTGTAGCAATCATTAGAAGCTAATGAAATGCCGTGACAATGACTTGAGTTACTGCCTTCAAATACTGGTTTTTCCTATGTGTTCTTTGATGCCAAGCACACATAACACCAGTTCAACTCCCATGTATTCTTCTGACTGAGAAAATTGTGCAGTGAAGCTGCAAACAGCGGCTGTGCTCTGCCAGGTCATGGAGCAGAAGTGAAGCTAAGACACTGAACTGTGGTAGGAAAGGATAGCATCACTTGAGTTTCCCTGTGCTCAGCAGAGCCCTGTAACAGATATTTTTCCCATTGACAGTCTAATGCTGTGGCTCTGCCCACCAGGATGCTCCCTCCTGTCTCAAACCTCCAGGGATGTGAGGGATCCACAACTGGCCTTCTCCTCTCCCAGTTGTCTTCAGTACCATTTCTGTTTGAGTTTTGCCCTTCAAGCCTTCCTTAGGCCCCAAGCCAGAAGCCCTCAAAGTCCATGAAGAAACAGTCACTGACTTTGGGAGGGCTTAGCTCACTCAAAATTACTTCCATGGTGGAAATGACTAAAAGAGGACCTTGACTTTGACAGGCATCACCATCTCAGCCACGACACAACCATCCTCAGCACCAGGGACCTACCTGGATTCCACAGGCCAGATCCACATGAGTATTCAGGCTCCTAAATCATAGCTACATTAAAAGCAGTAGAAAGATGAAGCCTCAGCAGTTCCATGTCCAAGGTCCCTCATGGAGCTGATTCCTCGGTCAGTGCAACCACTGTGGCTAATTCCATGTCAGATGGCTAATTCACCACCTCTCCATTCCTTCCAGGTACCTTTCATTATCCCTACATCTAATTAGCTATATCTAAAGGAATGCTAAAATAATTTTTTTTGTGAATAATGGACCCTCTTAAATCTATGTACCATAATAATGGCAATTAATTCGAACAGGCCATTTAAAAGCTATTGTATTGAGCTCAGCACAAGCCCAATTGACATGCAAAAGCCTTTTATAACCCGGTAGTCTCTGCACTATCATCAATTATCTCCTAATTAAACAACAAAGTTCCCTTGCAATGCCCCAGTTAGACATCATTACTAAACATTTTGCCATCACTTAGTGGATTAATGTGGCTCATTAAACAACTTGCAGCATGGAGTCAAGATTGTGGCATGACACTTGAAATGAGGTGTGCAAATCTCTATAAATTGTTTGAAGTCAAAACCTGCTAGGCCTGTATTGACAGAAAGGATTATTTTAAAAGTCAATAGCTTTACACCGTTATTTTTTTTCCATCCTGGGGGAATAAAAACAAAAAACTGCCCACAAACTCCAATAACAAATTGCCATTGGAAATGTTTGCTTTTCCATGCTCAAAGAAGAGACAGCTCATTTGCTCAAAGTTTGTAGGGGGTGGGAACGTGAGGGTTTTACAACAAGAGTTTAATCAAAAATCTCCCAATAAATTTGCCATCATCTGAATTATTCAGCTTCACCTATGCACCTACTGGGAGGACCTCACTCCATACTGGAGCTCAACTTCACCTATAACAGGGAATTCCTTCTGGAACTGTTCATATGCCACTATATCCAGTAGAAAGAGTTTGGGGATGATGATTTCCTTCCATCAGCAGGCTAACCTGCTGCTGGGAGTGGCCAAGCTCAGGTTACTAGTGCTGTGATTGCACGAATATTTCCAGATCCAGTCTACTTCCAGGAAACTTGTGGGTTTGCAGGTTCAGCCTCAGCAGCTGCCAGCTTTCCAGTTTGTGAGGCAGCTGCCACTTTCCAGCTGTTGTTCAGCTAACATCCACCTTGCAGGATCTCTGTTCCAGATTGCACACTTCAGATCAACAGCTATGGAAAGACGTGAAGGTGTGTTTAACCTGAAGAGAGAAGGTTTTCACTTGCAAACCCATACTATATGTGAGACCACTCATAGTGCACCTGTCTGTCTCCACTGGCCCTGGGTGATTAGCTGGAGTCAGACATCTGACATTCAAATTTTGGAGTCAAAAATTTCTCATAACTCACAGCACCAGGCACAATGGGTTCCTAATCCACAATGAGGAGCACATCGCTAAAGAAATGCTTATAATCTTTAAAGGAGGAACCCTCGCCCAGGACAAAGCATAGCATTCCTATTTTCTGTTTACAGCAGCTGAGAGGGTGAAAAAGCTCTTTTAGGATGTCTGAGATTCCTCCTTGGAGCTGTACTGGGGACTGTTCACATGTCCCAGTGACCCTGATGACTATGGTGACACTCAAATCCATGACAGCAAAGGGCAAACCCAAATCACTGTTATTCTGCCCTAGGAAGCAGTAAACCATCAACCTGCCAGTGAAAAAATATCTTAGAAAAACACGATTAGGTGGTACAGCAATAAACAGCATGCTGGGTATTTTTATGTCCTAAGCTATGTCTGACAATGTGCGGAGGGTTCAGATTTGTATTCAGATAAGGCGACCACACTGAAACTGAAACTCCCTGCATGATAACTACTTCTTACTAATGTCAAGGATGTTGCCTCAATTATTAAAAATCTGAGGCACCTACCAGAAGCAAGCATGTCCCATATTATGTTGTTGGGTGGCACTCCAAAAATACCCATGAAACAGTTGGCTTATACAGTCATTAAATCACTTTTAATTTGCAGGTGAAGAGCTTGACTTTTCACTTCGTCTGCCCTGATGGGTTGAGCAGTGGCTGCTCTGTTCTTCTCTTTGTGTCAAATTGAGTGCAGAAGGATTCAAAGCGAAAGTCGCACATACATACACATGTGAAAATGATCCCTTTGGTTTTTCTGTGGTCTACAGTTTGATCACCGAACTGCCTTGGAAGACTGATTAACACCTGACTGCATCTCTGGCAGGTCGGATGGAGATATCCTGGTTATCCATCTCTATTCTGCTGTGGCCATCAGTGTGCTCACTGCTCTAGGATGCCACCAGCTGACCCCAGACTAACACAGTTGTATGTCACATAAATTAGAAGAAAACCTACTCATGTACAAACGAGCACTTCCTGCCTTCCTTTCAGCCTCACATGTATCGTCATCCTCTGCTTATTATAGTGCGCAGTGCCCGGTCACAAGTGATCGCTTCCCCTTTCTCCCTTTACGCTGCAGAGTATTGCACAAACAGAAAACCAGTCCCTACCCAAACTGGTTGCAGGGAGGAAAAGCACACTATCAAATGTTTGCTAATGGGCTCTGACAAAGAACAGGCAAAGAGACCTGTGCAAGAATAAAAGCAATACCTCCCAGGTTGCAGGAGGAAGGCCAGATCCAGGACGTGGTTAGTGAATGGATTGGCAGCATAAATTAGACAGTGGTACAACTCCAACGCGTAGGTGACAGCCCTCTGCTTGGTCAGCTGGAGAGCTAGTGCCGTCTCTACTGCAAGGAACCTGAAGAACAAGATGTGATGTTTGGGGACACTTGGGCAGGTTGGACAGGAGCAGTCACCTCCATAGTCCTTGGCAGAAACAGCAAAAGCAAAATTGCATCAACTCTGTTTAAGTGGCAAGCAAATGGCTGTGCAACATCAGCCTGGGTCGGTGCTGTAGTTCCCAATCTTAGAATCATAGAATCATAGAATCATTAAGGTTGGAAGAGACCTCTAAGATCATCGAGTCCAACCGTCAACCCAACACCACCATGCCCACTAAACCATGTCCCTAAGCGCCTCATCTACACGTCTTTTAAATACTTCCAGGGTCGGTGACTCAACCACTTCCCTGGGCAGCCTGGTCCAAGGCCTGACCACTCTTTCAGGAAAGAAATTTCTCCTAATGTCCAATCTAAACCTCCCTTCGTGCAACTTGAGGCCATTTCCTCTCGTCCTGTCGCTTGTTACTTGGGAGAAGAGACCAACCCCCACCTCGCTACAACCTCCTTTCAAGTAGTTGTAGAGCGCGATGAGGTCTCCCCTCAGCCTCCTCTTTTCCAGACTAAACAGTCCCTCAGTTGCTCCTCATCAGACTTGTGCTCCAGGCCCTTCACCAGCTTCGTTGCCCTCCTGTGGACACGCTCCAGCACCTCCATGTCCTTCTTGTAGTGAGGGGCCCAAAACTGAACACAGGATTTGACGTGCGACCAATCTTCTCCACATCCTGCTCCATATATTCCAGACTATCTCCTCAAATACAGACATGCACCTTCTGAAAGCTCGCCTACATTATCTCTAGCTGCACATGTCTGTGCCCATCTCGGCAATTTTTCTCATTTTCCCTTGCATTCATAGGTCTTCTCAGCTGAGGGACTGATGGTGACTCAGACAAAGTACTGAGGCACCAAAGCATGGATTAAAGGTTCAAGCGTGGAAGAGTCAGTCTGTCTACTTCCACTCTTCTTTCACTTTAGAGAGGGAAAAATGGCTGTACAGATATAACAGGCTGAAACAGCTTCCCTGGCTCAGTCATGTCGTTGATATTACAAAGTATGTCCCCTTTCTTCCAATATCTGGACAAGTGCAATAAGAATATTCGCAAAACCGATAGTGAGACTGATGGAGAATACAAATATACACGTGTATAAATACTCACATAGGCAGATGGGACACAAGACTGTTCTGTTACTGCAGCTCTCCTTTGTCATCTGGGCATTTCTTTTTATACCTCTAAGCTGCTGCCACCTCCTGTTTGCCCTGCTGCTGCAGATGACGAGGCCCTCTTCTTGGTGTTAGATGCAGACACCTGTGGCGATATCCTGGAGTATCTGGGGGTGTTGTATAGATATGTAGGCTCTTTTGATATCCTATGTAGATGATGCCCTTGCCTCAGCCCTGCATCTAAACATTTCTGCAGATTACATATGGATATGTATGAATATGGGTTCATATGCATGAATATCTTGCCTTTTGTTGTTTGTATGCCTTTAGACTAATGCACAACGGTTTCACTATTCAAAGTTTTCTGGCTCTTAAAAAGTGTGGTTTTTCCTCTTAAACTAAGCTCTTAGCCTGTGTCTTGCATTACTCTCTTAGTAAACCCCAAACACAGACCAGTCCATTTAACTTCTGATTCCAGCCATTTCACCACCTCGCTTTCTCCCACAAGCACATTCCTCCTGTCCCCAGAGACTCAGGAGAAACAATCCTTTTCACTGACACTGAACTAAAATCATGCAAGTATTTCTATTGATCCAGACTTCTAAAATGATTGGAGGTGTGCCTACTGTGGTTTAAATGAGCACAACCCTGCTCAAGACAATGAACTTTTTCTGATTTACAAGCAGCTGTCTCTTTGACTTTACCATCTTGACAAGTTGGATCTGAATTAGACTGGCAGTTCTTCATGAAAGCAAAATTCTACATGAATTTCAGAAGCCAAAGATAGAATTCCTAAAGGGAATATATACTGCTTTATCATCACAGTTATTATTTAGCATTCATACTTCACTAACATCCTGATATCAGCCATGGTGAAAAGCTATGATGCTAGAACTTGTCCAGACCTGTAGAAGTGACAATTGCTCTCCCAAAGAGCTTGAAGATTCAAATCAAAAAGAACTAGGGGAAGAGGGGGACACTACTAGAATGAAATTACAAAACCAGCTGCATAGTCTTCAATGCTAAGTGTACTGACACTACAAAAAGTCAGGGCCCTCTGTACCGCATGACCTTCCAATTGCAACATGGAGCTGATGCCCCATTACTGAACATGCAATGGCCTAAGAAAGAACGTGAATTGACAATTTGTGCAGTGACATTTTTAAACGTGCGCTGACTTTTAGGGAAAGCCCACCACGAATATTAAACAAGCCCCTGCATTTCCTAGGGTTGGTGTTTAGGACCTGACTTTCCTTTCTCGGTTATGTGCGGTGACCCTTTAAAATCATTTCTGGCACTGCATGATTCCTCTGGTTCTTCAGCCTTATTCGTTCTGGGACTTCAAGAGAATTAAGTCTCTTCTGTTGCTAATGAACGGAGCCCTGGATTCTCTCACCTGGAAAAGGACTTTTGACTAATGCTACTATGCATGGAAGACTGCTCAGCAATTATAAGAGCATTTGAGAACAAATCAGAAGCACAAATGAAAAGAATTTCAGGTTTCAATTGTTACTTTTGAGGCATTTAGTGTTACAGCACCTTGATGCCTTTCACAACACCCGGATTAAGTCCAAATCTGCAAGGCTGTACTGAAAGATAAAACACAAAGCCTACTTATTACCTAAGTCCCACTTAAGCCTTCAAAATAGACTTCAAGTACAACTAGAATTCTGCACTTGCCTCCTGCATGGGGGACCTTCTATGATACCGTCATTTTATTTCAGGGTATGTTTGAGCTTTTTCTTATATATCCTGATGGAAATTACAGGCCTGGATAAACCACTTTGGATCAGACAGCAGAAAAGTGATTGTAGTTTTTTTTTTTTCCTTTCCATCTTTTGTTTTTTTTTTCTCATTTGCAGGCACTACTGAACAGGCTTCCAGTCATCTAATCCCTTCTAAGAGCTCTCTCTAAGAACCGAATGAAGCTGGAGGTAAAAAATGATTCATATACAGTCGTGTTTATCATTGTCTGGAGAGGAAAGTGTTCAAACCAAATCCGCCAGAGACAAAATAGCCTGAGCTGCGACCATGATGACCTGCTTTTAATAAGCGAACACTTCAGAACGGGGTGGGTGTGGTAAATGTGTAATGCCCCTGGAGCATGGCTAGGAGATATCCTACGGGAAAGGATGCTCCGGAGTCTTTTCACCCCTCAGATCCTGACCTTCTCTAAGCAGAGATCTATATCATGAAGTAGCGCCATCGTCTGTTTACCAACACACAACAAGAGCACCGAAGCCGCAGCAGTCCAGGCTTTATTGCACGCCAGGGGTCCAGAAGACTTGCAGACAGTTGTTAGGTTATCCCAAAGTTGCATTTTCGCTGCTGTAGTGGTAAGGACAATCTAGGAGGAAAACAGTGATCTAATGCACAGATATCAACTTCTTGATATGATCAATCAGTCCTTCCTCCCCCACATCTGTAGTATTACAGAACAACTCCTTGAAATAGCTACAAGAGCTTGTTTCAAATGAGCTCAGGTATTTCCGCACTGTACTGCAAGGCAGGCAGCAGCACCGGCATCCCCGAAACCAACCCAAGTGAGGCAACATCCTCTGTGTCACACCTACCCAAAGCAAGTGTCCTAGCTGTGTGCTGCCCCGAATCACCACCACGCTGTACGCGTGCTCTTCCTGTCCCTCCATCACAGCCCTCTCATCTTCCCACACTTCATGGCTTACCCAGGGTACTGAAGGTCACCTACAGCACTAATCTGTCCTTAATTTCTTTCTCTTTTTTCTCCTCTGGTCTCCTAACATGAGTGTGGAGTTTTCGGTGCTTCTCTCTACCCTGCCAGACCCCTTGACCACAGTGGACATGAGGATCACACAAAGCAGAGAGTTATGTTTCTAAGGGGTTGATGGAGTGGCCTTCAGTCATTCGTAGGACAGTAGTAATGAACAGTGGCACGCAGCCAAGCCACAGCCATGAAATGCCTGGGGATCCCCTTTTCATTTCTTCCCTTGCTGAAATTCCATTTCTACTCCTGCTAGCAATGCTGCAGACACTTGGGTACCTAAGTGGGTTATAACCCATTGACTGTGGCCATTGCCAGAAAGAGAGGATCATTGCTTACCTTACCTTCAGGTACCTTCCTAATGTTGCAATTGCTCCAAGTACCTCCTCCTGATCCCAGCTGAGATCTCTGTAGCATCTACCTCTGAGGACCAGCTCTCCTGTCTGTCAGAGCTGGCCTGAGGGCACTTGGCTTTCAGAGGGAAGCTGACACGTTTAATACCATCTAATCTTGTTCTCTTCCATGCTGCCGAAAATTGAGTCCATCATGTGTCTTGCTGGGTGTCCCAAAGCTGAGGTCATTGATGGAAAAAGCATCGTGGACATCCAGCATCCTCCAGTGAACAGAGGCTATCGTGGAAAGTCATCATTTTGAGAATTTTGCGACCATAATAGAAAGGATGTGACAACGGTTCCCTTAACCAGAGCCTGATATGTTTCCATCAGCCAGCACTGATGGTAAATGCACTCACATCAGACATTTTCGTAGCACCGAGAAGAAAAAGTTTTGACATTTCACCTTAACCACTGAAAGACAGCAAGCCAGCAAACCCACTCCTCACCCAAAATATTCACCACAAGGAGGTCAGGTCTAAAATGTTACCGTCAGCAGCCTCTGCTCTCCCCAGCTTACATTAACTCTGCAGTAGAGAAGACAGATTTCTGGTAAATTTAGAAGGAGTGTGCACACCATAGCACCCGACTGAATAACTCATTATTAGCAAAATTTCACTGGGAAACAACACTGTCTGCTGGCGTCATTTTTTCTTGTGAATAGGCCAATTCAAAATAATTAATAGGCTAGCTCATGTGAGAAACACAGAGAATTCAGAGAAATAAAACAAAGACCTTCACAGGTCATCTTTGGCTCATGCCTGCTCATGGATAGGTTACAGAGGAGAGGTAAAAGGTACAGAAAGGGCTGTTTTTTGGCTGGCTGCTCCCAGCTAGGAGATGGCACTAGTGCAAACCAAGTGCAGGAGGTAGATCAGCGCTCATTTTGCAGCACCAAGAAGGTGACAGCCCGCAGTGGAGTAGTGGGATGGCAGCGCTGCTCAGCATCCCTGCGTTGGGTTGGGAGGGAGGCAGAGTGGGCTGAGTCAGGGTTTAGCAGGCTTAGCCCAGCACACCTTTCGAGCGATGTCTTAGTTTGCTAAACCACTGATGACTTCTCTCAAAGCCTTTCTTGGAAAAAGCACTACTGAGATCGTGAAGACCACTAATGAGCATCTGCATATGCCTTTGGTGAAAGAGTCCTCTTGGTGCTTACATCTCCACCAGTGGCTGTGTGTACATCTACCAGATACCACAGCTCCTGGAGTCTTTCCCATGCTAAATCAGCTCCTCCTTTGGCTAAATCTTCACTACCTGGAGCTGCTTCTGGCATTAATTCATGCCATGCCTCAGGAAAGACCCTCCAATGGGACAAGTCTCCACCTTGTCCCCTGCCAGGCCTGATCTGTCAGTTCTCACCACATGCTTTCCAGATGGGTCCAAGTGCAAAAGACACCTTGAGACAAGATGTCTAGGGACTCAATAGTGTGGGCATGTGTGACTGGTTACCCAAGAGCTAGACATTGCCCTTCTGTGTCCCTAGGCTTCAGTCCCCTGTCTATAAAAAAGGGAAAGCTGTTCCTTTTTAGGGCACAATAAGGATAAATACATTAAAAACAAAAAGGTACTGATATACTGGATGTGAGGTCCTGCCTTAGACAACCTGTTCTGTTGGGCTTTCCTCCTCCAGAATTCCCTGTGTAAAGGAGGCTACTTGCTGCTAGGAGTTGGTGGCTTTTAGGATTTCATACAGCACCCAGCACAAGGGGTTTCTGTGTCGGATACTCAGCACTTCCGAAACACTAGTGATAAACTGCTTTGAGTTACTGCAGTATATAACCCAGAATCAAAGTTGTCAGGCAAAACTTCTCAACTCCTCACCGTTGCATGAGACAACATTCATTTAAGATCCAAATTTGTATTAACACCATGGTATCTTATCGCGCTTTCTGACAAACTATTTTATTGGAAAAATAGGAATCTGTGACTGTCTGTCTGCTGAAACTGCACAGATAATTAAAAAACCCCACATTTCTGAAATCCTGGGAGGAGGGTTCAAATCCGTTATGAGTGCATGATCACTAGATCAAATGCTGCTGGAGCCCATTATTTTGAAGGAGGTAACTATGTCTCCAAGGACAACATCTGCCCCACCTCGGCAAGCGTGATAAGCATCTTCTAGCCATGATGCCTATTTCAGATTTCAGTTATGCTGCAGTTTAAATCTTGGTATAGACATCAGTCACGGGAGGACACCATGGTGTGAGTTGTCAGCAGCAAGGCTCAAAACCCAGACATCCAGATCTAAAACTGAAAAAACGTCTCATGTTTAAAACAAAAAGCCCTGTATTGTTAGCACAGCAGCAGCAGAAGTTTGATCAACCTCCCAGTCATCTTGTCTTTAGACTTCCTCTAGAGGGGTACAAACTTCTGTGCTGAATACCAATGCAGTTACAAAGATAAATGTGAGCACACTTGAAATCCTGCTGATTTCTTAACCTCTGTGACCTCCCTGGGCAATGACTTCTACTAATCCCAACTGAATTTAAACTAAAGTTCTTTTAAATAGGAAGACAGTAAATACAGAGGATAGATAAATACATTACAAAAAGAACCCAATGATGTCATTTAGTTGCCCAAAGAGGTCCATCCTTGGAGACATTCAAAAGCTGTCTGGACATGGTCCTGGGCAACCAGCTCCATGTGGCCCTCCTTGAGCAAGAAGGTTGGACAAGATGACCTCCAGAAATCCCTTCCAACCTCAACCATTTTGTGACTCTGTGATTTAAAAGACGGCTACTGTTGATTTTGCTTCCGATTTCCCCGTGCAATTAATTAATGTTATCAAAGCAGCTAGGAATAGCAGAACATGTGTTCCAGCAGTCCCGCAACTCCCAAACCGGGCAGTTTGTCTCCAAGGGTGGTCAACAGCTGATGGCCAGGCATAGGAACAGGCCAAGCTTGGAGCTGGCTTTCAATGATCCCCATTTTAGGGAGACTTACTAGAGGTGGTGTCTTTGGGCAGAAGTCAGTGAAGGGGTATTGCTTTCACACAAGCCATGGGGGACTATTCTCCAAGAAAGGAGAGGAGGTTTTAATCACAAATGACTTTGTATTTTTCTAGCAGTTTCAAAGCACCACACCTCTCATGCAGTGTCTACTAGAGCGTGTGGTCACGCACCGTGAACCTTTTGGCTATGGAGCCGGCTGGGGAGGTTTTCAACCACTCCCACCCCTTTGCCACCCACCCCACCTCTTCCCCACCACCGCAGTGTTCACTCAGCCCTTCATGTGGCCGTGCCCTGCGAAAACGATGCCTGTTACAGGCAAAGGGCAACCCTTCTTTTTTTTTTCTTTCCAGTTTTGCTTTGCTTGTTTTTCTTAAATCCAGTCCGTTTTGCTGCTCTGGCTGAGAGCACGGTGAGGCGATCGGTTGAGTCAGCAAAGTGAGGAAGCCGTAACCTGGGGTGGGGAGGCAGGACGCAGGCAGGAGGGAGGCAGAGTGTGGGAACCGGCAGGTGAGGGCTTTGCCTCCCTCAACCTGTGCCCTAAAATGCATTTTATGCATCTGGTTAAATTGATTATTTTGAATGCCACCAGCTCATGGCTGCTGACAAACCACAGTACCATAGAGCCCAAAGTGACTGAATAAGGACTGAGAAAAAGCTTTGAACCTTTATAAAATCACAGCTGGGCAAACTTTATGGACTGGCAACACATTTTGCGTCGTATGTTCGGTTGGTCCTTGGTATGAGACTAACAACTCTTGGAGGGTACCGCAACGATACCAGTGACAAGACCAGCATCACAGTTGATTTATTTCTCTTTATAGCTTGAAAGGGACAATACGTATCTCCAGTCAAGGAGTTCCAAGGAAATCAGACTGGACCCTGTAGAAAGATTCTCCCATAATTACTCAACGTTTTCTGATGAAGCCTGAGAGATATGCACCGTCACACACTATTTTGCAAGTGGTTTGATTTGCTCACTGCATTTCCTGTCCTCTTCTGCAGAGGCCGGGGAGCTCCCGAGCTGGAAGTGTGTAACAGCCGGACGGACAGACCTCTCTTGGGAACGGGTGCTTTGGGGAGTGTCGGACGCACCGTATGGTAGAAGGGGTGAAGTGACCTCTCTGGTCCTTTCCAAGCCCTTTTTTTATGACTGCTAGAAGAGACTGAAATGTAAACCTCGTGTTAACGTGCAGTGCGCACTTTGAGCAGAACTGGAAACCTTTAGGGAGGAAAAGAAAAAAAAAAAAAGCCCCGTTGTAGTGTTATTTTAACATTGAAAATGACCTAACCTGCTATATTTTCTTCTTTATTTTTCAAGCGCGTTGACTCATTAACAGAGTTTCAATTAATACAAAGCAAAGAGGAATATTTTACCTTCTTTCGCAGCAGTTATTAAATGTGTTCCCTGGTTATTTTTTCCCCACACCTCCTTTAAATTAACAATAAACTGCAAATAATCATCCTTAAAAACCAAACAACAAAGACCAAATATTTTGAGAATGAAACTCTTCAGAAAGGCCCATTGCCCAAGCAAAACGCTCAATCAGTTTGATTTTTTTTTTTTTTCTTACTGAAAATGTGGGTGGTTTTCAAATACAGGAAAGAAAACACGATGGCTTGTGGTGATATTTTCCACCAGAAAGATGCAGCTTTAAGGGCTTTTGGTTTCCAAATACCTACACCCACAGGAGTGGCCTCGTCTGTTGTAGAAGGCAATGCCTGATTAGTTGTACAAGTCAAGTTAAATGGTAATAATAATATACAGCAGTTTGATGCGTGTTTCAGTGGAAGCTCTGTGTCAGCTGGGTAATTAATATGGCAGCTGCCTCCCAGACTACAGCGCTGTCGGTTTTAAATATGCAAAAAGCTGCTGCGAAAAAGAAGGGGAAAATCTGTTCTCCGTGTCCCTGGTGGATAGGACAAGAAGTGGGCTTAAATCACAGCAAGGAAAGTTTAGGTTACATATGATGGGAATGCTTTCCAAGAGTGAAGGATAGCTTTGGGACAGGCTGCTGTGGGCAGGCGTGGAGCTGTCACCAGAGGTCTGGAGGGACAAGATGAGTAAATGCCTCCTCAGAAAGGGCTCCTGTGGATTCTTCCTTGGGGCAGGGTCTGGAAGATGTCCTGCCAAGGATTCTTCCTGCTCTGAGACCTTGTCATTGCACAGCCAAATGTTTTGCTGGGAAAGAACGCAAGCTAAAGCCTTTTTCTGCCCCTATGTTGGAGCTAAGTGGCCCAATACGCTTTTTTGTGTGTGACATCCAGAAACTAATCCTGAGCATAAATATTTGCAGATCTGCAACATTTCCTATAGGCAAAGTGATCCTCATGTAACCGGCTGCTGTGTCATGCTCTGTCCCACAGGTGGGATCTGGTATATGTGTGTGGGCAATATCAATAGGGTCAATGAATGGGGGAGGGACCACGGGGCTGCGCCGCAGCTGGGGATACGCCACTACGATGCCCAAAGCTTGCACTCATCCAGCCTAAGCGCAGGCGGATACGATGGTCCTCCAACCATCACGTGCTTTGCTACAATGCAAATTGTAGCAACAGCATCAACGAGCGGAGCTGAAAACTTAAGCTTGGGGTGGAAATACATGGGATTTTAATTATCTACAGTTCACCTTCATTTGGGGTGATAGAACGCCGCCTTCATGCTTGCAGTATCAACACCACACCCCATCCACCCCCAATATAATGCACTCTGATGCAGACAGGAAGGATGGATATGTAAGTTAATGGTGTGTGAGCAAGTAAAATGCAAAATCATCTGCCTCACGTAATGTCTTTTTCTCTCCTGCTGGTAACAGGATTATGTATTATACTCAGCCTTTCCCTTTGCCTTGCCTTGCTTCCCCTTCCTTTATTTTAATGCATAGTTTACGTTTTAGGAATCAGCAGCAAGGGAAAAATAATCACAACAGTATTCAAAGAACCATCCCAGCCTGTTCAAAGTGAACACTTACAGGTCCTAAAATTTCTAAACACCTTATTTGGATGATCTCAAACAAAACACCTCTTTTACAGGTTTGGCAGGTGACATGTTCTGCACCTCTAATGGTGCATTGACCTTTTAGGGAAACACCATTTGAGATTCTTCACCAGAGTGTTAGGACCCACAGAAGGTACCTGAACATGGCCTCATGTCTTCTATGGGTACATCAGGGGTGTGAAGGACATCTGTAGGTCTCCTTGCTATAGCTATAATCCTATTTGTTTGACTGTTAGCGGCAGCAAAGCCCGCTAGTCTCACAGGGCTGGTGTGATCCTGCAGGGTGTGGGGTGCAGACGACACCAAGCTGGGCGGGAGTGTTGATCTGCTGGAGGGTAGGAAGGCTCTGCAGAGGGACCTGGACAGGCTGGATCGATGGGCCGAGGCCAACTGTATGAGGTTCAACAAGGCCAAGTGCCGGGTCCTGCACTTGGGCCACAACAACCCCAGGCAACGCTACAGGCTTGGGGAAGAGTGGCTGGAAAGCTGCCCGGAGGAAAAGAACCTGGGGGTGCTGGTCGACAGCCAGCTGAACATGAGCCGGCAGTGTGCCCAGGTGGCCAAGAAGGCCAACGGCATCCTGGCCTGTATCAGGAATAGTGTGGCCAGCAGGAGTAGGGAGGTGATCGTGCCCCTGTGCTTGGCACTGGTGAGGCTGCACCTCGAATCCTGTGTTCAGTTTTGGGCCCCTCACTACAAGAAGGACATGGAGGTGCTGGAGCGTGTCCAGAGAAGGGCAACGAAGCTGGTGAAGGGCCTGGAGCACAAGTCTGATGGGGAGCGGCTGAGGGAACTGGGGTTGTTTAGCCTGGAGAAGAGGAGGCTGAGGGGAGACCTCATCGCACTCTACAACTACCTGAAAGGAGGTTGTAGCGAGGTGGGGGTTGGTCTCTTCTGCCAAGTAACTAGTGATAGGACAAGAGGAAATGGCCTCAAGTTGCGCCAAGGGAGGTTTAGATTGGACATTAGGAAAAATTTCTTTCCTGAAAGAGTGGTCAGGCCTTGGAACAGGCTGCCCAGGGAAGTGGTTGAGTCCCCATCCCTGGAGGTATTTAAAAGATGTGTAGATGAGGCCCTTAGGGACATGGTTTAGTGGACATGGTGTGTTGGGTTGACGGTTGAACACGATGATCTTAGAGGTCTTTTCCAACCTGTATGATTCTATGATTCTATGATTCTGCACGGGCTTCTCCAAAACCCTTTGTCCCCTGAATTTCTGGGGTTTCCTTTCCTTCTTGTTGCTCCTCTCTCAGGTTCCTAGGCCAGTTTCCCCCTCCAGATCCACCTGTCCACAACCCCCAGCATCACACCTAATCTTACAGCACAGGACCGGTGAAGCTGAGGTGGTCTCCCAGGGGATGTCCTGGGCAAAACCCACCTCTGACACGCTCAAGCCCTGAAAGGGGTGGACCAAACAGGTACCACCTGGCCTTCTTTCGTACAACAACCTGGTCCAAGGTTGGGTCTGCCTGGAAGAGAGGCGTTTCAAACACCCATGGCCAAGAACTTAACACAATGGGACAGATGAACAAGGAAAGACTTCCCTGTTGACTTCCCCTCAGCAAACCTCCCCTGCTAGCCACAACGACAAGGCTCTGCAGCCTGAAAAAGTTCAGGTTCTCCTAATTATTTCATTCTTTTTGGTGAGCATTTCTTTGCAGCCACGGTTTCCTGGTCTGCAAAAGGGGGTTCTGTGCACGCAGCCCCAAAGCAGGATCCCTTGCAGGGCTGGACACGACGCTCACCTCTCAGCCAGCACCAAGCCCTCGGGGATCGGGCCCTTTTTTGGGGCAAACACGGGAGGAGGCCAGGGGTCCCGGGGGCGGGCAGGGGGACACGGCGGGGCGCGGGGCGGGGTGGTGCCGAGGAGGAGGAGGAGGAGGAGGAAGAGGCGGCGAGGGCAGCCTCGGCGGTGCGCTTCCCCGCGGCGGCGGGGCGGGGGCGGCTGCGGCGGGCAGCGCTGCGCGGGGCTGAGCCGGGCTGAGCCGAGCCGAGCTGTGTCGGGCGGAGCCCAGCAGAGGCTGGCTGAACTGGGCTTAAGCCGTGACAAAGCCGAGCTGAGCTGCGCCGAACTGAACCAGGCTGCGCCGAGCCGTGCCGAGCCGAGCTGAGCTGAACCAGGCTGCGCCGAGCCGAGCCGAGCCGAACTGAACCAGGCTGTGCCGAGCCGAGCTGAGCTGAACCAGGCTGCGCCGAGCCGAGCTGATCCGAGCCGAGCTGTGCCGAGCCGAGCTGAACTGAACCAGGCTGTGCCGAGCCGAGCCGAGCTGAGGTGAGCTGAACCAGGCTGTGCCGAGGCGAGCTGAGCCGAGCCGAGCTCAACTGAACCAGGCTGTGCCGTGCCGAGACGAGCCGAGCTGAGCTGAACTGAGCCGAACCGGGCTAATCCGAGCGAAGCCGAGCTGAGCCAAGCTGCGCGGCGCTGCGCGGGCAGCAGGTACTGCCTGCGGAGCGGTGCAGAGCGGTGCGGAGGGCGGCGGAAGTTGCGCGGGCAGGGCCGGGCAGGGCGTCCCGCTGCGGGGCGATGTGCCGGGGGCTGGTGGGGAGCGGCTGAGACCCCCGGGCGCAGGCGGGGCGCAGGGCAGCGCAGGGCAGCGCGGGGCGCGCAAGGTGCGTGCGGGCCGGAGGGAGAACCTGTGCCCAGCGGGGCAGCAACAGCGAGAAAGTTTGGGGCACTGTTCGGTGCCGTTGGCATTTCATTTTACGTGGGACGGTGCTCGGGACGCTCTGCTTCAGCTAGCAGTTCTTGTTCTGTTACGGGATTTTAAAGCCGTCAACTTGACATTTAGCCAAAGAGGAGTTGTTTGTTTTTTTTTTTTTTTCCTTAAATAAGAGTTTAAATTACTTTCAGGTTCTACACCTGATGTCTTTTGCAAGTGTTTGTGGTTTCATGATCACATTTTCCTGCCTTTAAAAAAGTGTTGTTTTCTCCCATGCACCTTCATGCAATACAAAGAAGAGGGGAAAATGAGAAAAACAATGAAAACCGACTATAACCAAAGTGTTATTCAACACAGTAAACAAACTGGGGAAAATAGAGAGGGAAAATACTTTCCCCCGCTAGGTTCTGTGATGTTTTGTAGGTGTTTCTTGGTTACAGCAATATGTAACAAGGCAGCCAGATAAAAGTCTAGGTTTAGAGGCGATGTTGTATCTCAGTAGCTGGGTATATCATTTTTGGATCGAGTTCATAATATTCTGCAAACTAGCGCTGTGATAAGTTTGAAAGCAGATTTGAGCGGTAAAGAGAAATGAACTGTCTCCATCCCTCCTCCGCTGCGTAGTGTTGTGAGCTGCATTTCCTTTCAAAGGAGGGGACTCGAAAACCCAGCCTGGCTGCTCGGTCTTGAGACCTGGGTTATGTTCCCTGCATGCGCGTTGAATGCTAATGAACTTAAACTCTTGGGTGTAATCAGATCCTTTTTAATTGTAACTACAATGCAATGAACTAACTTCTCAGCTGTGCTTTTCTCTAATCTCCGGTAGCGTGATACTTTGCAGGGGCAGAAAGCTTTTTACGGGCTCTTTTTTTAATTTCCACCGATGAAACAACAGTAGCAAAGAAAATGACTTCAGCAGCTGAAAGCCACTCAATTGAGTCATGGTAATAGCAGATTATTTAGTAGGGTTTCTAGGGCAGGAAGAGATAAAGTTTCACTGAACTTGCTATTAAAAAAAAAAAAAAGGCAGAGGGGGGAGGGAGAAGCAGAACTATTTGTGGTGAATAGGGCAATGTTCTGACTTTTGTATTTTTGAACAGCCAAATCCTTGAGGTCCTGGACCTGTGGGGTTTTTATTTATTTTTTATCCTTCTTTTCGATTGAAGAAAGGACTCCACATCCCAGTTGAGGCCACCAGGCATTTTTGAGTTTCTGGGGAATGTGCTTTAGGAGCCGAGTCGAGGGACCAGCAAGGAGCACCTGGTCTAAGGAGGTTCCTGTCCCACCTTGGTTGCGGTGGAACAGGGCTGCATTCAGCTGGAGGTATGAGATGACCTCCTAAGGCTTTCCTGGTGCTCACAGTCCCACTGAGCTGCCGTTGGCTGAGCGCCTGACATGAGGGTTGAATCTGGATCCCAGTGCGAGCTCTGGATTGTTGCCTCTGTCTCTTTTTCGCTGTCTACGCTGGACATGAGACTTTGACGTCCACCAGCTTTCACTTGCCAAAGCTCCCTGAGCCATGCTGAACCCCTCATTTCCCTCGCATGACTTTTTGGCCAACCCCTATGAGGACACATGATGAATGAAGCAAGTAATGCTCAGCCTGTGCAGAGGTTTCTGAGTTGAAAGACTCCTTGCTTTAAGATGATGCCACAGTTTCACTGGCGTAGGCAATGCAGAGTTTAGTTAGACTTTCTCCCCACTTCTGCATGTCCTTTGGGATTTTTTTCAAAGCTCTATCGAAGATTCAGATCCCCCTCCTGAATCTCCATCCTACATCTCAGCAGCCCTCCTGTGCCCAGGCTGTTTTCATAATCACACAGCTATGCTGGGTAAAACTTTTCCTTTTTTTTCACACCAAGGAGAGCTATGAGCAGAGGGTTATTGCACTGCCAGGGTGGAGCTAACTCATTTTTTTTTTTCTGCCTCAAGTGTGTTTCCTTTCAAAGAAAGTCACTCAGTTGACTCTCAGAGCTTCCCACGGATGCAGCGTGTGCCTCACCGTCATGTCAGAGGTGGAAGGTCTCAAAGGAAGGCTTAGAGGGAGAGACAAGGAAGGAGGGATGGAGGGAAGGAGAGCCCCTTAGCTTCCCAGCATGACAAGTTTTTATTTGTCCTCCTTGGGATCTTTTCCAGGTTAGTGTCTGTATATCCTCCCACTTTGTTCTGAAGAAGGTGATATCATGAATATAACTTCTGGTGGCAACTTTTCGGTTTCTTCTCTTATTGTCTGGGTTTAATTGCAAAGAGCTCTGCAGCAGCCTGGGAAAGAGGTGAAGTACTAACCACCTACCAGGGCTTTGTCAGGAGGACTGCTCTATAGGAGCTGCTCTTGGCTTTTTGCATATATGTTTGTGGATCTAAGTTAAAAACACTTTGCTGCAAATTCTGCTGTTGCTTCCCGTTTTGCTGAAGCCGGGATTTGTGTAAGCAGGGTGTTGTTCTTTGCCTAAGCTTCGAAAAAGTGATTCTCAAAAGAGAAAAGGAAGAGAAAGTCAATACGGTAGTATGAACATCCAAAACTTGTATGTGTGAAATCACCTATAGGACTAACCAGAGCCTTGATCCTGTAATCACAGGTACCTACAGCTTAGCGTGCATGCACAGTTCCCTCGCAGGGTTACTCACGTGCCATCTGCCTGTTCTCACATAGAAACGTTCACGGGATCGTGTTCGTGATTGACATCAGAAGGCAGTCTGTGTTAGCCTGCAAGCTCGCCGTGACAGTTGGTTTCCATTCCGTGCTGTTGTTCTGTTTGCCTGCTCTTGCATCCTTACCAGAGCATCCGACTCCTGGTTGTAGGCCTGGCTGGAGGGAGAACGTTGGCAAAGGCAGCGTAAACTGCAAACCCTTCTCTGTAGCCAATTGCAAAGTGCTTCTTGTATTTTGTGATTTATCAGGCCTGTTGGAGATTTTTCATTTGTCTCCGCCAACCAGATCACATCCAGCAGTAAAGGTAACGTTTATTAACTTTGTGTGTGGAACGAACCCAGATTGCTTTCCAAATTAGGCACAGCTGGTTTAGCAACGGATAATTCCTCTGGTTTGTATCGTACCTTGTAGTAACACCATTGCTTTGGAGCAGCTTGCTGGGGCAGAATTGTGCCGTCCCATTTGGGGATATTTTTACGTGTAAGAATCCTTTCCTGTGTTTGCTCCTTTTGGACAGAAATGCTGCATGGAAGAAGTGTACGGTTGTATAGGATGTACCCAGGGCGGGATGAAAAGAAAATGGTGCAGCTTTCACACAGCCGTACCTTATCTCTCTCACCACGGTGCCATGTGTGTGGTGCGGATGTAGGGTTCAGTTATCTCTAAAGTGAATTTCTTGATGTTTATCTGAGTTGTAAAGAGCCCTGAGATGTACAGGCGATAAGCTCTACATAACATTTTTCTGGTTTTTGTGAATGGTCATTTCCACATCACGTTCGACTTGTTTTGGGCTGGCTTGCTTCTAAGTAATTAGCTGCCTCAATTATTATGTCTTCTAATTTGCTTGGCATTCATTCAAAAGAATTGTATCCCCTTTTCCTTATCATTGGCAAGTACAAACGTCCCACTTATCTCCGGGAGATACAAAACATAGTCAGAGCATACGCATAGGAAATACCAGCCAAAAAAAACCAAAAAAATTTCCAGTTGATAAACGAGTGAGACCAGGGACATTATGAATCTTGTGGCCATCTGTGTATTGTACTCAGCCTGGTTCTGTTGCTCCTGTGACTTCTGTTGCGTCTACTGAACTTGCCATTTCATCAGGGAAGTGAAGGGAGTCTTAATGCTGAGACCAGTTTAGGGCATCCTCACCCTGCCAGGTCAATGGGAGAGAAGGGCTGGTGGGTACAGCTCATCACGTGAGCACTTTGTGCTGTGTCCTCTGCAAGGCTTTTCCTGCACGGCCAAGTGTTTTAACCTACACGTCTTTGACTGACACTCTGTCACTAAGCTGTCAAGGATCTGATGACCTGCATGTCAGTCTGGACCTGGCTATAAAACAGGGGTAAAACCTCCACGCTTTGCATAAAGATTATGGAGAAAGTAGCTCTGAACTGCATGGGAGGTGCTTGCAGACAAAAAGAGGCATCTCAGCCAGCAGAATAATGTGAAAAACCTCAGGATAGCCACAAACCAGGCTATGAACTTCGCTGAGCAGTGTTACTGGGGCTGTGTGTAGATGTCAAATGAAACAGAGCAGAAAAGATCATTCTGCCCCATTCTGTCACCCAAGGCCAGGGCACTCTTGCCCTTCCATCAGGAGATGATGCCACTTCTCCAGGGGCAGAAGAGACTCTTTATGGAGAAGCTGTATCTTTCATGGCTTATTTTTTTTTATTTGTATCTCATCAGTAATGCCTGCTGAATACCTGAGTTTAGAAAAAGAAAAAAGCCCTGCATTTTATGCCCACTGATTACAAACTAGAGAAACAGAAAAAGCAATTATAAGAAGTGACTTTTTTCATGAGAAATATGTATTAGTTTACCAAAGTCTTGCTGCGTTGAAATCATCTAGCATAGACAAGGTACCTACAATGATGAAAAATTCAGACGGTTTTCATCCAGGGTTGCCAGACCGTGAACAGTTAAAGGAAATAATTTGATGTGACATTAAAGAGAGGTGCCTATAGGAGATGGTTGGAACATCTTCCATGATATGTAAAGGAATTCAAAGGTGGCAATAAAAACCCTTCTGTACTTAGCACATTATAATTATCGGCAAACATGACAGTAGAAGGACTGTCTCCATAATTACTACTGCCCTGACCAGGAGCTGAGGGTGAGATAGTGCATGAATGCATAAGGAGTTTACACTGTACATGGAAATGAGTTACAGCAAGGGTAGCAAAAGCATGGTACGTATGGAAGTAGAAATGGTGAACGAAGGAGATGGAAGGAAGGAGGAAGTCTTGCAACCTTATGTGTTGCAAGATCATAGCTCTTCATGGGCATAGTGACATGCTCCCAGGTAAGGTGTTAGAAGAGCAGGGTCTAAGCTGGAAGCTTCAGGGGTTACAGATTCGGTTGGTTTCAGAGGACAAGAGAAATAAAGGTGTTTTCCTTTCCAAGACACAGACAATTTTCAGTTCTTTAGTGGAAACATTTTGATCCACAACAAAAATGTTTTGATTCTGAATGCTGTTATTGTGTGTTATAGGAATTTAGTTAGAGATGGCACAAGCTCTTCCATTCAGTTGATTTCCTGGAGCTTCCAAGATGCACCATGACCTCTTTATGTGGTGCAGAAAGGTGTTGCCTCCATCCCCAGTGTCCCTGGCAATAGTGTTCATGGAAGATGTGGTCCTGTGGATAAATCTGCTTGACAAAAAGAATGAGGATATGAGGGAACCTTATCTATAGTTTCCATGAGGAATTATGGTAGGTTGGCTGAATCAAAACATTTCAGACTTTGCATCTCATTTTCCTAGAGCAAAAAACATTTTTCTTCAGAAAATATTTAGGTTTTTTAGTTGAAAAAGTGGTTCTGTATCGAATACGTTTGACAGGATTTTCTATGGCAACAAAAAACACCGGCTCACCACCTGTTGCTTATGGTGGGTTTTATCATTTAGAAAGGCAGGAAAATGTCATTTGAAACTGGTTTGAAAAGGTCGTTCCAGGCGCTGGGGGTAACATGGGAGAAGATGTGAGCGTGCCTGCAGAAGTGGATCACTGAGTGGAGGAGGTAGGGTAGACCTCAGACTCATCACGACAGCAATCTGGGGCAGGAAAAACCCTGTGTAGACAGACAGACTGAGAAGAAGGTGCTGGTTACAACGAGGTGGGTAGGAGATAGATAGGTATATGGTGAGAGGTGGGTGTCAGGCTGGGGGTGGCTAGTAGGTTCCTCCCTACTGCAGAAGGGTGAAGGTTTAAGCTAGAGGTTCACCTGTGTTTAGGTCTAGCACATTGTACGGAAGTGCTCTTCAGTTTTCTTGGAGCTTTGGCTTTTTCCTTGGCTTTGTAGCCTCATTCCCAGGAATGAGGCTTCATGCGTACACATCTCGCCAGAACAGCTAAGACAAGAGCATCCTTGTTCCTTGCTCGTTGTAAGAAAGAAAGAGAAACCTCCACAAAATGTGCCTGGAACAGACTGAGCTAACTACCTCCTGTTCGGTGATATCCAAGGCATAAGGCCTTTCTGCCTGTTGCTTCTTTATGGAAAGAAGGCCGTGTAGCTCCAGAACCAGAGCGGACTCACTTGGACTCTGCAATAACTCAAGCGTGCCTTTTCCTCAAACTCCCACCTGATGGGCAATACGGAGCCATTGTTTACTTTCAGGGTGGAAGGTGAGGTCTCAAGAGATCCAGGTCAACTTAGTGAATGTTCATCTTATGTAGCCCAAAAGAAGTCCTGGTCCAACCTAAAGCAACGATGCCTGGTCATGTTCCTGCAGTGATACTTCTTTTCCTTGCTGACCCATCTTTGGTGTTAAGCAAAGGATTGGGACCTGCTGCCCACTCTTTCCTGCTGGGTAGGACGTACGGCTCCACCTGATAGCTGGTGTGAGCCACTGGATGTGCTTCTGAGAGCAAGCATGTCCCGTTCTTTATTGCGTGTCTGGAGTTACTGTCTATGCTAATAAAATAACAGAGCTGAGTACTGTGCTGCAGTCAGCAAGACCATTTAAGTGTCAGCACAGTCCCACGTCTGGTTGTGGCCTGTTTGAGCAGCGCTCTGGCAGGCACACTTCAAGGGGTAGCGTGTGATAGGGAGTGTTCCCTGTAGGCAGGATGGATGAGGATCTTTCAAGGAAGGGAGATGTACCTAAGGGATGGATGTGCTTTTGCTCTTGGGACCAGAGGAAGTATCTTGGTCCACTCGGTGTGGGACCTGTGTGTCCATGCACTGCTGATTCCAACAGTATTGGCTTCACTTCACAAGATCAAAATACCTAGTTTGGATTTAGTAGGACCTTCATGACCTAGAATCACTTACAGCATATGTGCTGGTCAGAGGACAGAAAGGAGATATACCCTTGCCCTCAGGAAGGGATGTAGCCAGAAAGGGGTAATGAACCTAATAGAATCATAGAATCATTAAGGTTGGAAAAGACCTCTAAGATCATCAAGTCCAACCGTCAACCCAACACCACCACGCCCACTAAACAATGTCCCTAAGCGCCTCATCTACACGTCTTTTAAATACCTCCAGGGATTGTGACTCAACCACTTCCCTGGGCAGCCTGTTCCAAGGCCTGACCACTCTTTCAGGAAAGAAATTTTTCCTAATGTCCAATCTAAACCTCCCTTGGCGCAACTTGAGGCCATTTCCTCTTGTCCTATCACTAGTTACTTGGGAGAGTAATGAATTCTCCTTGCGTGCTGCATATAGCAAGTTTTGGACCTCAGCAGAGAAGGTGAGAAGAAATGGCCCTCCCTGGTCACCAGCATAGACCTGTTCCTCACTGCTATGTCTGGGCCAAGTGTTGTGGACTAAGTCACAGCCCTAAAAAGTCATCTACGAGGGCGTAGACTCCTTGGGACTATTCTGTTTCTTACCTTGATAAGTATGAGGCATTTGAAAGATCCCGTAACAGCAGACAACTTACAACCCAAACACAGATTCCTCTTCTGTCATCACATCTGGATATTTCATTGCAGAGCAGCCACCCCCCACACCAGGCCAGGAAATGCAATTCCTCCCTCATATGCTGTTCCACCACGTTTTCTGGAAAAGCAGATAGACCCAGTCCATCCCAATAAGCAGAAGGGCTGTCGCACCACCCCAAATGCATGCATTTGCTGAGAGTGTGGATTTAATGTAGCTCATCTCGGGGATGCAGGGATCAACGGTGAAAGAGGATGTGTTCTCAAAGCAGACTGGTTGTAGGACTTTGGCTGACTCGTCGTTTTGTGAAATTATTTCGGTGTTTTGTGGGAGAAGAACCCCTCTAACAAATGTACTCATAACTTTGGACTGATGGTAAGATTTTCTTGGGTTTGGCAGGTGTTTACTTTGTCCCTGTCTGTCCTCATTGATGCAGTAACTCAACAATTTGGACCCAGTTCTGTCCTTGGGACCAAACATACAGCAGCAGTAGCCTCACTGTGAGCTAAATGTCTCTTGTCTAAGAAGCCAAATTTAACCTGTAACCTAAATAAACTGCCCAGGTATGTGGCCTTAATTTTATTTTTTATTTAAAAAAAAAAAAAAAAAAAGAGAAAGAATTGCTAGTTGCAGCAGGATTATCTGCAAACACACACGTGTAAGACTGGAGTAACTTTCCTGCAGGCTTGTTGCAGCTTTGCCTTGGCACAAGTGAGGTACTAACTCAGCTTGGTCTTTTAATGACCCCATGATTTTGTAAATAGCAGATAACAATCTACAGGGATACTCAGGGACTCCACAGCCAGCAACAGGAGGGCTGTCACGTTAATGAAGAGGCCAAGCTTTGGGGTCATCTAGCGCCGTAAATCCCCATGAACCTTGCTCCGGACTTCTGCAAGTGCATTGGGAGCAGAAACTTAACTTCTATTTTCTTTCAAAACTAAACTTGCATATGATTAATTTTTCACTTGGATTCAAGCCTTTTCTTCTGAGGAGGTTTTTGATGTGGTCATTTGATTTTGCTCTGGAGTTTCTATGTGCTGGTGAGCCTGCTCCCCTTCTGATGTAAATCAGCAGTACAAGTCAGGAATAGCTGCGGTGGGGGAAGAATCAGTCTGAGCGAAAAAGGAAGCATTTTGGGCCTGATATGTTGAGAACAGAAAGAGCAGCTGAGGCTTATAGAGATTTGTTCTGGCTTGTGAATGGGATTTAGACAAGGTCGTACCCTACTTATCCACGGAAACCAGAGAGACAAATGCTGATGTGGGAGTCGCCGTTATTTGTCTTGAAAGATTGTGCACATGCTGAGAGCTGAATTTACCCAGGTTTTCCCCTCCCACCCTTGCAGTAACACTTGCTATTTATGTTTTGATTTATAACATTGGTGAAATAGTAGAGAACATGCATCCTCCAGCTTCCGTTTTCAGCAACCCTGTCCCCTCCTCCCCCTCGTACAAGTTTGTCAGGGCAACGACAGTCGTCGTTATTAAAACATTTGAGCAAATTAGATAGGGAAGGTCTCTTGAAAATGACTTTGTGTCTCCCTGTGCCCTGCCGTCAAAGCACGGTGGTTCTCTGTCATGTATTTTGTAGTGAAATTGGAAAGGATAGTGCTTTTACCAAGTCTCATAATTAGAAAATTCAGTTATACAGCTTATGTCATTTTTTCCAGTTCATAGTTATTAACATTGTCCTTCTGCCTTATTTATAGACCAGATTCAAACCTCATAGAAAGTTAAATAAAGGTTCCAGTGAGTTTTGGTTCAGAGTCTGTTGCGCTTAGGCAAAGCCATCATCGTATCCTCATTCGTCTCTCTCTGCAATCCATGTGTTAGTTCATTTGGGTCTCAATTCAAAGACCCATAAGCTGATCTGTGAATTTGCTTAACTGCTGGCGGGTGAGACACCATGGCTGGGAGCCATCCCCTCTTGTCTCACAAGCCTAAAGGCCAGACAGACATCTCCACCTGAACTAGCCGCCTGGTCTCTGTCGGCTGTGGGGTGAAAGAGGCATTTGAGGTCACCAGGCATTTGACCCATTTTAGTCAGCTACATGGAGATAATGGAAATTGAAAACCCAGCAGGTCTCTTTCTTTCTGTCATTTATGAAGGGAGCCTGGGGTGAATAGTCCATATGCAGATGTATACGGAGTAGGTAGTAGAGTGAATGTCTAAAGTTAGGTGTCAGGAATCCCAGCCATATATTGGTTTGTTTATCTTGCCCGTATATTGGGCAAAGAGGGGAGGGAAGGGGACCTCCAGTTGTCAGGATCAATAGATGGACCCATATCTCTCTGCAAGGATTTGCCATAGGGTGGTTCTTGGGGACTGTGGTCCCTTTTGGGCAGAGGACCCCAGTAGTAGAAGCATCACCAGCTACAGCCCCATATGCTCATGGACCTCTCTTGCTAATCACACAGAGGGAGGCCGTGGTGGTGGATGAGGAGTGAGCAGAGGGCAGTGGCATGGTAGACAAGGAGGACGTGGTGTTAACTGAATGAGCTTTGGACCACGATAACGATGTGAGCCTCTGAATTCAATCCTTTCAGGGAATGCCATATGTGCTTGCTGAAGTCCTAGTAGCCACCAATTCATGGTACAGCTCCCACTTGCACAACCTCCCCAGCTCTGCAGTTCTGTGTTAGACAACAGCTATCACCTCAGAAAAAGGGACTTTCTTCCTTTGGGGAGTGGTGAGGAAGGGGTGGTAACTGATTATAACCTTTGTCATCTCTAGAGCAAAGCAGCACCTTGATTTCTTTGGTCAAACATTCCTTTTCTGATTATAATAAAAGGGACCTCATTTGTCTAAAACAAACAATCAGCTGTTGCATCTTTGCTATATCTATAACTCGCACCATTGCACAGAGGCGACACGGCTTTTGAGCTAATACCTGTTTGGGATTTTGTGAGTGCACCGGGACTGCCTGCACTATTGCACCTGGATATTTGAGTGCGTAACTGAGCTTTTCTCTGGCTGGTGGTTTGTGCGGGAGGGACAGCACATCTTCTTGTGCCCTGCATTGCTTAGCTGAGCTGGGAGAGTGATGCTGAGGTTCTTGGGGACTGCGAGCCACGTAATACTGAGCTAGCTGGTGTAGGATGGACTGAACATTAATTTGCTTTATGTGAGGCTCTGTGCTACCTCCTGAGCTCAGGGAATAGCATGAGCCAGGGTTGGTTAGTATGGAAAACTAGCGGTTTTTGGGGAGTGAGTTTTGGGGAGAAGGGAGGCAGGTATTGTCTGCATGATCAGGACTTAGCTCTTCACACAGTGTGAAGATGAATCCATGAAGGTTTGCTTAAGTAACCAGGAGGTGATACGAAAAAAAAAAAAACGAAACCAAAACAAAAAAAAACAAAACAAAAAACTGATTCTTTGGCCTAAAATGAATTTTGACCGTGTTTTGTATTACATTCTTCCACCCACTGTGTGTCCTATATCCACCCAGTCAGGGAGATAACTAAGGGCAGAAGCACAGAAAGAAACTGGTGGACAAATGATCTCTCAGAGAGTTGGTGTGAGCTAAATGGTAGGTGGGGTGGAAAGATACGAAGAGACAGACATGGATGGTCTCTCAGGAACCCACCTGAGGCTCTGATGCTGAGAACGGGGCACCAAACTGTAAGTGGGAAGAGAGCTTTCGGCCTAGCTGGAGCCAGAGCTTCCTTACTTAAATAGAAGTATAGTTTTAAATTGAGGTCTACTCTGATTGAGGAAGAGGGAAGGATATGTCAAGAGTTTATTTAAGGAGGTGGCTGGAGTCAAGAGGCATCAGGAGCAGGAAAGACATAGAGGTTGGTGTTGCGATGGTGTTGACAAGGGAGGGCACAGGTGTGGCATCTGCAGAAGGGAGCCCTGAGATCGATGGAAATAAAAAAAACCTCATTGAGGGTCATTTTGGTGAAGCCATGGAAGCAAGGACTGACGGAGCAGAGAATGAAGGCAGAAGCTGCAGGTCTGCCAGCTTCTGCCATGCGAAAGAAGTATTTCTGCTTTTAAGTTGTTTAAGAATAAACATGAAACTGCAAGGGTGTGGAGAAGGCTGAATTATCTGAAATATCCGTGGTGGTGTTCATTGTAAAGTGTGAGCTGGGCCAGGCGCTTATGGGGGGAGAGGCTCCTGCAGACTTACTGGGAAGACTGCAGGGGAAGGAGAAGGCAGCTGAGGGCTGTGGACCAGAGCTGGGCTTGTGCTGTCGGTGTGCCTAAAATGAAGTTGTCTGGCAGTCAGGCATCTTTTTGCAGTTCCTATCTGCTGTCCCTAGTAGGAAATGTACAGTGCAGGAAAGGAGCGAGGAGAAAACACTAGTTCTCCTTAAATAATAGGGCAAGCTCTGGAGAAACACGGGACAATCCTAGATCAAAATTGGTTTCCTAAAATACATCTCCAAAGTCCTTTGTGTCACACAGAAGTAAGGTGTAGGTGTCCCATGTGGACTCCGTTACAATCCGAGGCTCCTCTGTGACAAATCTGTCCATGTTTTTGAGGAGTATGTGGTAACGCCAAGCACACAAGAAGCTTCGTTCCTGACAGATGGCTAGACAGATACGTCAAGGATGATGTAGACCTAGTCTGCCAGGAGGCAGAGGGATGAGAAAAACACTCTTTTCCAGCCCAACATTTCTGTGATTCTGGGTCCAAATACCTTTAGCAGATTTCCAGATTAAAGACATGAAATACCTCTACTGCCGAGCAAAGTTAACCGTAGGCATGAAACTGTCTGCAAAAGGAAGGATGTTAATACGTCCCATTATGGTCCTGCCCCCCGCCATTGGACTTTTTCTTTTTTAAAGGAAAGTAAAAAATAGGTGCAGATGCTGGCACTGGCAGGAAGTTCAGTGCATTAACGACCATCCTGATACAAGATGAAGTATTCGAGGCAAACTCCACCTGTGTCATTTAAAAGAAAAAACACCAAAACAAAAAAAATATAACAAGAAGTCTGTGAACCAGTGCCAAAATCGTACCGAAATACAGGAACTGCTGGGCTAACGAACAAGAGGCCAAAGGAAAGGAGATAGTGTAGCTACGTCTCAGTTCAAGATATTTTTATTTCCCTCGTTACATTGAAAAGCTCTTTGAAAACATTTTGTGTGCAGTGTTTGAAAAACTGGGCGCTTTTGCTTCAAGTTTGTCCTGTGTTTGTTAGAAGGCAACTAAAACCTAAAAAGAGAAGTCAGTATTAAAAATTATAGATAAATACAATGGGGATAATTATTTTGAAAACATTTCTTTTGAGTTTGTGTGGCCCAAGTGTTGCAGAAATGGAGTGATACGGGAAATTAAATTAACCAGAAGCTCTCTAGGACAATAAGAAAGGAAAACCAACAAGTTGCTTTTAATAATCTGAACCCAAAGGGAAAAAAAATGCACAAAAAAGAAAAGATCTACAAAGGAGAGTAAACTGAATAGTTGTGCATGTTTCAGGTGGGACAGGTGAGGTGCAAGTTTGCTTTGTTTCAGGACCACACATGATAAATGTTCATTAAATGTGAGGAAAAAAAGGGTTATGACCTAGCTTCACGGACAGGACCTGGAGGCGTTTGTTCCCAATAGAGATTCGGTGGGTCTGCTCTGCTTCTCTTTCCAGTTTGCAGAAATAACAAGGGTTTTAGCTTGAAAAATCTTGCCTCTCCAGGGGGAGATAAATTCACGTTGTCTACTGGAAAACAAAAGGCGTATCTGAAAGTCTCCTTTTGATGGGAGACTTTGGCTCCTTCTATAAGAGCAAATTAAGAAGTGTTGAGGACTGTCCCCGAGCACTAGACCCTCTTTCCACTTCTAGAGCGACTTTCAGAGCAGATGGCCCTGGACAGGCAGGACGTGTGGGTCCCCACCCAGCTGTATTCCACAAGTTATCGTAACTGTTAGACATGAATGCATCTGCTCCCGGATCAAACCCTACAATCTGGGTCCTTTTCACTAGACATCAGAACATCATTAGTAGGACTTACCCAATTTTGGGCATCTTTGGGGTAGACATAATCATAGTAGGGAAATAGCAATTCCAGGATGGGATTGGCTTAACCTATTTTAAATATCCTCTTTAGGATGGGGTGATGCACCCGTACAAGTACTTATGTCTCTTTACTGTGTATGTCGGGAGCTGGGGTGGTAGCTCATGTGTGCGCTGCAGTTGTCTGCATGTATTCATGTGAATCCACCCTTAATCTCTTCACTGACAGCGAGACCACGATTTCTCAGTCCCTTTATCCCAAGCAAAATGCAGTTGCTGCAGACCATCCCCCACGTCATCATTCCTGCTTAGGGCAGGCCCCCGCATCCGTGCCGTGTCAGTCAGATCAGGGAACGGATGCAGCTGCAAACTCGCTTGTCAAGGAAAGAAAATAAGGGTTGCTTTTAGAGAAATCTGTTCCCTGATCCCCTACCATACACAGACACCAAACTCCTGGAAGAGGTTGAGAACCTGCAGTGTGAGATGGGGTGGAAAGCTGAACCATGTCTTTGGACGTAGCCTGCATTTAGGTCAGGTTAAAGCAATTGTTATGTGGAGACCTATGGATAGAAAAGCATGAATTCCCTGTTTTTAAGACCCAGCTATACATATATCTGCTAGAATGGTTGTAGATCCCATCCTAGAGTCCGTGGATGTATGCAATGACCACTGGCGTTCCCAGCAGCAATTTTCTGCAGTTTCCCCAGTGGGACGAATAGCAACGCTTTCGCAGCTGTAAATCTGTTCATGTGCATTAACTCCACTGTAGCTAAATCACGTATAAGATCTGAAAATAAACCTAAGGCTCCGGTCTTGTCTTCTGCACAACAAATGCAACAGGAGGAAACCACGTGAACTTAGCAGCGTCCAAACAGCCGTGTGTGTAGGCTATATGTGAGACCAGGTCCTGTTACCAATACAGGCGACTTGCTCTAAACACAGCATCACAAGGTGGCCCAGAGACTTTTAAAGAGAAATGCCCATTCCTGTGCCTGCCACGGGCTCCAGAAAAGTCTTCAAGCCTCATTTCCACATGACAGAAGAAATGCTTTGCCTGTGTCTGCAAATGATGGGGAAGGGTTTTGCGTGGAGAGCAAATCAAGTCGTTCCATGAAATTTTGGGAGGCTCTTTAGTTGCATGGAGTCTGGTATTGTACCAATCCCATCAGATGCTGCTGGTCCTGCCTTTCCTTGCCCTCTCCCTCCACTGCCTTTGCGAGATGCTGCAGATGGGGTGACTGGCTGTGGAGAGAGGGAAAATTAAACGGCGATGCAAATTCTTCTCCTTTTCCTTCTCCTCCTCTGATCCACACCCTTGTAAAAGAAAAATGTGAGAAATGTTGGGTAGCACCCAGGGGGGTTTCTGACCTTCCTCCTTTATGAACAGGCTGGTTTGATCTCCCTTGAAATAACAGGTGATACAGGCACCCAAAATGAAAGTCACTTAAGGGAGTTATTTAGATCCCTGTTCCTTACTGTATGGTCTGTGGGATATGAGGAGTCAGGGAACAGAGGGACTGCAACCATCACCGCTGGTGTTCGGTGTTGCTCTTGAAATTTGCAGGAAGACCTTGACGTGTGTTGAGTTATGCTCACGTGCAGGTCTCCACCAGCTGTGTAAAGAGATCTTTGCAGGGTCAGGACCTGCCTTTCTGGCTGGGAGATGCCTTTCAGGGGGTGAAGGAAAGTTCGTACCATAGAATCATAGAATCATAGAATCATTAAGGTTGGAAAAGACCTCTAAGATCATCGTGTCCAACCGTCAACCCAACACTACCATGTCCCACTAAACCATGTCCCTAAGCACCTCATCTACACGTCTTTTAAATACCTCCAGGGATGGTGACTCCACCACTTCCCTGGGCAGCCTGTTCCAAGGCCTGACCACTCTTTCAGTAAAGAAATTTCTCCTAATGTCCGATCTAAACCTCCCTTGGCGCAACTTGAGGCCATTTCCTCTTGTCCTATCACTAGTTACTTGGGAGAAGAGACCGATCCCCACCTCGCTACAACCTCCTTTCAGGTAGCTGTAGAGCGCGATGAGGTCTCCCCTCAGCCTCCTCTTCTCCAGACTAAACAGTCCCAGTTCCCTCAGCCGCTCCTCATCAGACTTGTGCTCCAGGCCCTTCACCAGCTTCGCTGCCCTTCTCTGGACACGCTCCAGCACCTCCATGTCCTTCTTGTAGTGAAGTACCCTTCAGCTGTAACTCCTGGTTCCTTTCCCTCTTGGTGGTGCTGATCGTCAGATGATGAACACATTTTGCATGCAGAGTTTTGCCTCAAAAAGGGGAGAGAGCTGGAAATATTCCCTCTGACCTCTAGAAAATGAGAGTTTGATGACATTACGAAAGCAGCATCTCAAATACAGAAATACTTCCCCTCCCCTCTCAGTTGGCCCTCATTCAGTAAATTGCCACCTTTACTGCATCATGCGTGCATCCGTTGTCATTCAGCGAAACACAAAACATAAATCCCACTAACGGCAGCTGTCCTCAGTGCAGCTCTTCCGCTGACTAGGAGCAGGAGCTCATTTCTTCCTCTCTCCTTGACCACAATTGATTAAAGATATTAAGGAGTTTATTACTCCCTAATATCATCTGGGAATGATTTCCATACGTTGCATTATTCTCTGGAGTGGGCAAAGCTCCACTGTGCCAGCGAAGCAGGGTGCAGTATTGCTGAACCCCAATTACACTGTATTTAGTGTTTTATTGGAGGAGAGGTTGCAGGTGGCCCTTTATAGAAAGATGCATTTAATCCTTAGTTTTCAGATACCTTATAGTATCCTTTCCGCTGGGAAATTAAGCAGACGCTCTCCATATCCATTGCAACTGCTTCTAGTGTTAAATTAAACTGCTGCTATTACAGTGAGCCGTTGCTGGAGCTGAGTTGTGTTGTTCCTTAATTATTTATGGCTGTGGATGCGAGCCAAGTAGCAGTCCTGTAGTGGCAAATGCTGGAGATATGACCTGGAAAGCAGATGTTTGGGCCAAAGCCAAGGTGGTTTCAGGAAAGACAATGAGAGAGAAGCAGGAAACCAGTTATCTGTCTGATTTATTGGACGGGGTGAAGAAATTCACCCCAGGGCAGAGTGCTCACACGAGGCTGGTACAACAGTAAACTCTGATTTTAGCTAGCTTTTAACCAGCCTTTGCAAGGCTTGCATGGGCAGCTGTTGATTTGCTGGTGCTAACACCTAGGTGTGCCAAACCTACATGCTTTGCAGCTGGGTAGAAAATTCTTGTCTGTTTGCTGGTGGCTGCAGAACATCTCACGCAATAGACTGGTTTATGTGAGGGCCCAGCATAAGTCTTTTAGATCTGATACAATGCAGGGATTTTTTGAAATTTAATGGCTTGAGGAATCTGATCAAAACCAGATCTCTACAGTGGAGGTGCTCCATGTGAACAGATCACCCCCAGGCATTCCCCTTTGCTCTCAAAGGAGAGAAGCGGGTTCATCGCATGCGGTCTAAAATGGGTCCAGCTCATGATCTGAGGGTGCTGGTTTCTCTCTGTTCTTCTCTCAGGAGCCCAGGTAACTGCCTCACATGGAGACACAGATGCTGTAGACATCTAGGATTAGGTGAGATCTGTCCCACCCATGTTTTCACAGAATCACAGGCTGGTTGAGCTTGGAAGGGACTTCTGGAGGTCATCTTGTCCAACTCTCCTGCTCAAGCAGGGCCATTTTGAGCCGGTTGCCCAGGAGCATGTCCAGATGGCTTTTGAATATCTCCAAGGACGGAAACCCCACAACCTCTCTGGGAAAGCTGTTTCTGAAGTGCTTGATTGCACAGAGCCAAAATGAAGTATTGCACTGGAGGGGAGGGACGGAGTGTCCAATTTAAGACTAAGAAAAGTTTTAAATGTCACTGTTTAGGGAGCAGATCCGCAGATCTGAACAGGTATCTTGTAGCACATCCAACCAGAGATTTTTGGAGCAGTGATGTGAGTATTTAGCAGGACAAGATGCTTTCACAGTTTTAACTATGTTGTAACTACATTGATTTCATTGAAATGTGATGAATGCCAGGCTCGAACTTTTAGCCCTGATTTTGTTTCTTTAGTACTTGAGCCAATAGTGTTACTACATTTTAGTGCTGAGGAGTGATAAAAAATCTTTGGCTTCCTTTAGCAACACTCATGTTCTTAGATGCCCAATATGTTGACTAGTAATTCTGGCTAGCACTCTTGAGTTTTTAAAGGTGAGTTTTGAAAGTCCTGGTAAGGGAGTGCTTACAGCCCTCCCTGCACTTCCTCCTGCTCCCGCCCAGGGAACAATAGGTTTTTAAAGCCAGGGGTGTGAGAATTGGGGATTTGGAAGAGGATACATAATCTTCTCTTGCCCAGAAGTCACCAGAAGTATTAGTGGAGTATGGTAGAGGCAGAGAGAATACATCTCCGTTCACACAGAGAGGCATGATGCAGATGTTTTGACTGTTGGCCTTAGTCTTTGGCTCTTGTTAGCTTTTCTCACTGATGCTACATTGTGCAGACAGAACATGCAACTCCTTGGATTTCCCTTCTGCTGACAGAGACCCTTTGATTTGTTTTCCTTTTGTCTTTAGACTAAGCAGGCTTCTTAATTTTTTGAAACAAAAAAATGGCTGAATAATTGCATCAAACAGAGCGGGGAAATATATATACTTATATTTCCTCCTATAAAGAGATTTTTTCCTACTTAATTTGATCAGATTTCTCTGCTTCTGTCAGTCCAGGCAGAAATTTTAGCCTTTTTGTGCCATGGACCACTCATAAACCATTCACTGTACTATTATGCAGTGCCACAAATGCCTCTCCTTACAGAACTACCTGTGCTTGAATATCTAAATGCAAGTGGCTTTCCAGAGCAAGTTCATCAGGCACTTGGCTAATGTGTTTCTGAAACACCCTTCAGAGAGATGCTGCCCTCATCCAGAGGAGAACAGAATCATCCTAATCTCATGCATCCAGCCCCAGGTGGTGCTTTGCCTTTCCCACTAGCTTCTGTAAAATCGCAAAAGTGCTGATGTTTTCCCAGTTGAGGGCAATGCCACATGCAGAGGTCCTTGGACAGTCTTCAGAGGAGGTCTGGTGGCTGCTGGTGGCCCATGATCTGTGCATTCCTAGGGATACACAGTAGACATGAGTCACAGGATTTTTTTCTCTCTTTCTGCCCTATCCTGTCTTCCCCAGAAACCTGATGGTTTTCTTCTCTTTTAAGCACAGTATCCAAGAGGGTTTATGAGTCTTTGCTGTTTTCCTGAAAACTCAGCCTGGTTTTTAGCTAACCTACCCCGGAGCTCAAACAGGAAGGAGAGCCTTCCTATACTGTCCATTGTATAGATTGGCCTTATGTAGGGTAACAAATTTAGGGAAACCTCCTAGGAAGCCTCCCCTGCTGAAATCTCTATCAGAGAATAGCTGCAGTTGGCTGCATGGACCATCCATTTGCCAAAGGGTCAGAAAGTGTTGCAGTGTGAGTGCTCAGTACTCGTGAATATTCGGTCCAGAATAGTTGGTGATCCAGTCCCAGTGCTAACTGTTTGTCTTCATTTTATAAAACAGGAAAAAGGAGAAGATCTCACCATATCCAGGAGACAAGTAAAACGACAACCTGCTGTGACCTGGCTATGCACTAACAGAAAGTTGTTCTGAGTTTTACAGTCGCCCTAGACTTTTGGACAGGGGGCTGATGGAAACTCATCACTCCACACTGCTGGGTAAGAGAGAAGACACTCAAGCAAAGGGCTTTGTTTCTCAAGTTTTCCTCTCTCCTTGATGGTCTTGCCTCCTGTCTCCTTGAACAGAGAGTCCAAGTTTTAAAGTCAGCCCAGCCAGAGAAGCAGTTATCCTTGTTCTTTCAGCTGAGAAAATCCTTCCCATGTTGTCCACAACTGTGATGAAAAGAGAAGCCCCTCTTGCCAGAGACTGAACTTGTCTGTCAAGAAAATACCATTTACAGGTAAGAAAATGCCATTCCCAGCAAAGAATCTGGATTTTCTTCTGTGTGAGGCTAGAGAAGCTGCCCTTGGGGTAGAGCATTTTATGTGGAAAAAGAAGAGACTTGGGCTGCATCCCACACCACGAGTCATTCAACTTTTTGCTGTTGTTGTTGAACAATATATTGTTGTCAATATATTTGACAGGTAACAGCTGGTGATAGTCCTCATGTCTTTTAACTTTGGTGGTCCAAGACATAGACATCTGCAGCTGAGTTCAAAGTGCCTCTTGCTCCCCATTGACTAGAAAGGGAGCCAGGAATGGCAAGCTCAGAAGTTGACGCAAAGGTTGGGTGGTAAATCCCAGTCCTTTGGCACAGATGGCACAATGATGGGCACCAGCTACAGCAGTTAATAATTTCTGGTTTCACTAAATCTTCTCTCTGGAAGCTCTGAAAGAGCCTACAGAGACGAGCAACCCAAAGGCTTCATTGTGTTTCCTGGCATCTTGATTTTATACGTTTCTGTTTTCAGCTGCTTAAAATTATCCTGAGATCCATTTTTTTTTTTCTGCTCCACTCTCTATACAGTGTGGTTCATATGAGCTGAATTTTCTCCTTACAGCTTCACTTATGAATATGGGTCAGCACCCAGGCAGTTGAATGCCCGAGATCATTTCCATGCTGTCTATAAATAGTACGCAGTTATTTCACGGTTTCATGTTCAGCTTGCAGGCTTCCAACAGCCTTGTATTCCCGAAACCCTTGCTATTCTCATAGCATTCAGGTTCTTGAACGTGTGACTCAACATTAATTGCAGCAGAGGTTATCCCAGCCAAGAAAGTCCCGATTTGGCTTCTGTGTATTGTTGTTCTCGTTCCTGACAGCTGGCATCAAGTCGCTAGTGCTCAAAGCTGCTGTTGCGGGTCTTTCCAGCCCTGCGATGAGTTCAGCTAAGCCGACAGCTAAGTTACGCTACTCTACGCACATGAAGCGGCGCTCGGTCAGTCCATCATCGAGCTAGACGGTGGAGGAAGTCAGAGAGTCTCCACCGGATGGATAACTAACGGCCGGCGTACCCCTGTCCGACGGAGATAAGAGGCTGGTTAAAATCAAGGGAATTTTTAGACTCTTCCCAAATATCGCCTGTCTTTTGTTTGACACAGGACTTGTCATGTCTCCCTTTCTGCGTATTGGTTTATCCAACTACGACAGTGGCCCTTACCTGCCATCCCAGGGGGAGGTGATTAACCCTTACTGTGCTGTGATGGTTAAAGAAGCCGTGGAGTCAGGTAAGTGGGGAGGTATTAAAAAACAAAGGCGTGCGAGCTTTTATAAGACGTGTGTGTGCCTTACTGTGTCCTTTCTGGTGTGTAGGAAGCACATTGCTAAATCTTTATAAGGGTTTGTGAAGGGGTTTTTGCATCTCAGCACGGTGCAAGATCGGGTTTGGCACGGCCTGCAAGACAATCTGATTTTAAGACGATGCCTAACACGTCTATGTCTTCAATTTGAGGTTATTATCGACTGAATTGCAGGTCCCAGCCTGTGACAGAGCAGATGAGCTGAGCTGTATTCGGTTTCACTTTTATATGAGCAGTTGTTGGTTTGTCAGTGGGACTCCAGACAGGTGAAATCTGGGTGTCCTAGAAATATCCTGGAAGGGCTTATCACATTTTTTTGAGGAAATGACAGGTCCAGCAACTTCCGCCATTTAAAAAAAACAATAGCTCTCAAACAGCCCTAGTCTTTGCAGAGTTAATTTCTCTGTGTAATTGCTGTACTGTGTAAAATGTTTGAAAGTGAATCCTCCTGTTAAGCTGTTTTTTGTGTCTGGATATATGGATTGTTGCACACTTTTCCTGATTGAACAACACTGATGAGTCCTCATTGGGAAAACATTTCTTACACATGAAAACAGTCCCAGTGAGAGGATGAAAAGTTCTTCAGTTCTGCTTTTCAAGAATCATGAAGATCAAGACCTTCAGTGTTAGGGAATTTCTCATATTGGCTGTTATTTATCTTAAATCTTTGATAAATTCCTAACTTGACTGCCGTGATTCTTTTAAAAATTAAGTCAACTCAAAAATCCCTTTTTATACCTTGAGAAACCCCATTACTCTAACCTCTACAGGATGGTACAGTAGTTTAAAAAAAAGACATTTTAGAATTTTAAAACAATTCATTATTTCACTTTTTGTTTGCCTGTTTGTTTGTTTGTGTAAAAAAAAAAAGAGTCAGCATTTATCACATTGAACTTTGTCTTGGCTTAAATTATACTTTAAATTATTCTGGAAGATATGGTAACTGGTAAATTCAAAAGGAAGGAAAATACTGCATGACAAGATACCCTAAGATCTCACTTTTTACTGAAAATATGTCCTGTTTCAGCTCTGTGCAGGGCTTGGCTGTTTGTTTTAATGAGGCCTTTGAAAGCCATAACTCAAACTGAAGTCTCTTGTCAGTTCAAAAGTGAATAAAATCAATTTGGTCAGCACAGACCTATATTATTTGTCTTACACAGAGCTGAAGGCATTTTCTGGCATCTAACAAACAAAAATGTATTAACTAAGGGATATAATTTTTGTGCTCCTGAGAGACAACAACAACAACAACAACAACAACAACACCTCTACCAACAACAAATAAAAAAATGTGTTTAGGGGAACTTTTCTCCATTAGCGAGGATTGAATATAAGAAAAATTACGTCCTTCTGTTAGAAGATTTCTGTTTGCTGGGGTGTAATTCCACTTGTCTAGCCATTGCTCGGAGCGTGGTGGGGCAACCAGAGGGACTCCTCGTCCATGTCCATGATAGCAGCAGGAAACTCCTGAGTTTGATTCATCTCAGACTCCCTTCTTAGGTTCAATCACCCTTGGGAGGTGTTAATCTGCTGCTGGTGGAGGGTGTCTGAATGTGTAGGTGGCTAACTTTATCTTAAAGTGACTAAGACAAGATGAGGCCACGGTGGGATCCAGCTCCCCTATAATTCCAGTCTTCTGCAAGGATATTGATATCTCAGCAAGTCAGCTACCATCGCATTATAGCCCAGAGGAACAAACAGGGGTTTCCGTGGTGAGATTCATCTCATCTTGAGGAAGACATCCATAATGGGTCTGCTGAATCACGCCCTAGAAAAGCTCTCCCCTGACTCCGAGGGCAGTTTAGACAGTCCGCTCAGAGGTACACGTCTGACGTTCAGTGAGATGAGCTCACCTAAATGCCAGAAATGCTCTCAACATGACTGTCCCGAGGAGCCGTCATGCTCAAACAGGCTTAGAGAAGGCAAAAGGCAATGAAGGTCTCCGGACAAACATTAGCTGAGTGTATTTGAGATAGCTGCATCCCTGCTTTGTGATTTTTTTGATCATAGTTTGCTCTCCGGCTCTCTGGTTTCACAAAGCACTTGCTACTCAATGGTAATGGGATTCAAAAAAAAATTATATGATGCCCCGATATGCAAATTTTGGCTAAAGTGGCATGTCCAAGGAGCAGGAGTGAATCAGCTGCAAAGCTGGTAAACGGTGCAGCCAATTCTGACTCCCAGCCTTGTGCTCTGACACATGGCCATTAAGATTTCGTGGGGCAAATGATTGCTATATAGCGGCGAGTGCCGAATGCAGGGCAGGTCATGCCTAAACCCAGAGCTGAATCCAGGATAGATCCAGTCCTAAATCCCTGCAAGCTCTGTGCTGGAACCATTTTGGTAGATCTGCTCTGCAAAAGTCTGCTCTGACTGTTTCAGTGTCCTGTTACGGATCGAATATATATACCACGTGTAGCGTTAGCAAAGCATGAGGAGGTGTTGGGGTTTTTTTAGGGGGGGCAGGTTCTTTTTTTGCAAACGGACCATTGGTAGATGATAGATGTGTTTCGTTCCCCCAAAAAGGGAGCTTGAGTCCACCTTTGGGTTCATGCCAAAGGCTGTCCCTTGTCGACCAGCTGTGATAAGTCATTAGGACAGAGGACCCCAAGGGTCTGGGAGTAATGCCCATCATCTGTGGACCCAAGGGTGTCACAACAAGGGCACCCTCAGAAATTTCAGAAGCTCAGGAAAAATATTGGGCAGTCTTTTTTTTTCCCACTTGTTCATTTTGTAAAAGGCATCCCGGTATTTTATGATATAAGCTTTAAAAAAACAACAAACGCCTCCATGTAGTTAGAAGCGTTATAGCAATTTGTTACTGAAGACAAACCATTTCAGAGATCATAGGCGCCTCTGAGGTATAAAAAAATCTGCCCTTTAAAAATGGCTTCTGCCTTCATGACCCACCCGGCCTGGTGCCATTTCACCACCTGTCTTGGTGACATTTGCTTCGTGAAAGATCCTGCTCCGTGTTTGAACTCAGCAAGCCTCCAGGAGAAGTGCTCCCAGCTACAGTGGAAGCCGCTGCCTGGGAAAGACAGATGCTATTTTATTTTTCAGGAATCCAGGGTTAGATTAATCCCTGGCAGAATTCCACAGACGTCAGCGGGGATGTGCTGGGGGGTGACTGTCTGATCCCATATATTGGACAGTTCATTCACATTCCAGGGTTTGTTTATTTAAGCCGTATGTTTTGGAGTGCAATGCAGACGAAAGCACTTGTTTTGCAAGTGCTGTGTTTCGCATCCGTGGAGATTCACTGATGTAGCAAAGAAATAATGGTCCTTACTGAGATTTCTGTTCTCCCTGGTGCTGGGAAGTTTATGCCTCATTTTTATGTCTCATTTTGTCTGCTTTTGTTGAGAGAGTGCGTTGAATATATATTTGCAAGCTTGATGGGAATGAATTAAGCCTGCAGACAATATGCTCAGTATATGATCGCCTAAATCTGCATATGTGAGAAGTCAAACTCACTTAACTGATAGGGATGGATTCACCTTGGATTGAGGTGCTCTAAACTTTGGGGAAACTCAGTTTGAACCTAAGATTTAGCTGCACAGCCGCTTGTCATCCCGGGCAGGACAAGCGTGAGAGGTGATTTTACGCTGCAGGAACGATCTCCGCTCGGTTTTGCAGTGCAGACCGGTGCCGATGGTCAGAGCGGATTGCAGCTCTCATCACGTTCATGTGATCGAACCAAGCGCAAAACCGCTTTGCGAGAGCCAGGTGTTGGGTCGTGGAGTGGAATTTCAGCAAGTCAGTGTTGGTTGCAGGATCCTGCATGCCTCTCCTCAGGAAGCTCTGGCAGTTGTTTCTCCTTTCATAGGAAACCAGTAGACAGGGTGGTGAAGGGAGATTTTTTTTTATAATCTCACAGCCCTGATATTTGTTCTCTCCCCAGTAAACATTCTTTCCTTTTTGGAGATGAATATTACACAATCAGGAGTCACTGTTTCCTTTTTTCTTCTTCTCTCCTGCCTCCACTAGCTTTGGAGCTTGTTTACCCGTTTTAATCCATCCGGAAGGTGTGTAAATAAAAGCCGAGCAGAGGAATTAGTCCTCCCATCTAGGGAAGGATTTTCTCCAGCACATTGCACATTCCCGGCTGTCGGCTGCATGTGCTTTTCCAGCTGGATGGGATGAGGGAAAGGCTGGGATTATTGGAAATAGGAGCAGCGTCTTTAGGAGACAGGAGTCACAGGTCTGCTGCTCACACGACTGCTTTTTATTCTCTTATTCCACCAGCTTCAGCATTTGATGGCTTGAAAATTTGCAGAGGGTAACTGTGAAATAGAATTTACCTCGTGTAAGTGTCCAAGACTTTTACAGGGCTATATGAAATAAAATGTATGAAATAAATAAAGCTGGCTGAGACTCTTTTCAGAGAGAACTAACTAGAGATAACTCTCTGCAAGCTAATGCTAAGCCTCAGAGATACCCTTCACGGTCTTAAGATGTGTCTGCTGTGAAGGAAGAGGAATTAATGCATGAGGAAGAGGCTCAGGAAAAGCTTGCTAGGTTGAAAACTCTACACCGCCGTGGATGTGGTTGCAGATCTGCAAGACAGTTCATATATGGACATCCTTGAGTTAGCTGAGATGTAGCGACTGACTGGACATGCGCTGAACCTTAATGATAAAGTGCATCCAGCTTTTGGGGGGATTGAAGCAAACCTGTTTCATTTTGCATTGCCGTGGGACAGATGACACATGGAGCTGGTTATCTGTGATGAGATTCACCTGATTAGAAGTGGGTTTTGATGGTGTCAGAGTCTACATTTGAGGTCTACTCAAGAGAGTTAATGGAGTCAAGTGTGGAAATTATCTTTTCTAAGGTGAATGTCTGCATTTGGTCAAACGAACACACCCTAACTCCATTGATTTATATTGATTATATTCTCTTCACTTGCTCTGAATGGGCCCAGTGTTCAGACAGCTCAGATATGGGCATATACATTGTAGACACCTAAAGTTAAGTGGGATGGATCCCTTCCTAGGTTTCACTTCACACAGTAACCTTGTAAGGCATTCTAACACCCTGCCTGGAGAGAGACCTTAAAGTGGGTAAATAACACAGATCTGTCTCAGGGACTGTAGAGTGGTGGCCTTAGTGCAGATGAGAAGCAAGTCCAGTCAATCCAAACCACTTCTTATTGACAGAAAATGGCCAAGTGTACGTGCAGAAGAAGCCCACCATGTACCCACCCTGGAACAGCACTTTCGATGCCCACATCAACAACGGCAGGGTCATGCACATCGTCGTCAAGGACAAAAGTGCCGAAATGGTTTCAGAGACCACGGTGGAACTCAAGGTGCTGGCGGAGAGGTGCAAAAAGAGCAATGGGAAGACAGAGATATGGGTGAGCATCGTTCTCTCCTCTTGCAGGATGTGATGGGGAGCTGCTGTGGGGTAGGAGAATGCCGTGTGTCCGTGCCAGGCTGTGACTGTAACCAGCAGGGCAGGGGGAACTGGCTGCCATCCAAGGAATAATGTTTTGAAGTCTACTTGGGTATGACTTGAAGGAAAGACTTCCATGCCTATCAGAAAAAAAAGACCGTGGCACATTTATATTACCTGCTGCTGTTATATTGAAACATATGCCCTCTGTTAGCAAAGATTCTGGTTCAGGTGAGCCGTGCCCACGTATTAATCTTTGCTTAGGAAACCCACTGGCGACAAATGGTAATATGAGTGGCTAAATGTGAATTATTTTATGTGCTCTGGGGAAACAGCTTTAAAAATTTCATCTAATATCAAGTAACTAATTCACAGTTAACTCTGCCTGACTTCAGAGTTATGTCAGAGGAACTCCTTTAAAATTGCTGGAGTTACAGTGAAGTAAATTTGAAGTAACAGTCTTCGTAATGATGCTAAATGTAACGTTGTGTTCCCTGGTAGTCCAAGCAAGAAAGTTCTTGATAATAGTCTTTAACACGTAGTATTCAGTAGCCATGCCATGAATAGCAATAAAGTGGAAAGGCATTTGGAGAGAAACTGATTTCCTGGAATTTTTTTTTGTTTGTTTTATTTCTCATGCCAGTTCTCAGGCTAAGCTGCTTGGGTTAAGCAGAGAGTAGAAAAGTCAAAAAGGTCGCTTAACAGACCTCAGAGCAAAATTTGGTAGAGATTTGCACATTTAACACATAACTTGGAAGGAATTGAGATATTTAGGGACAGAATTGAAAACCAAAAGGCTCTGCTCAGCGTGACTCCAATGCCAGGCTTCAAAGCCATGGGAGGCAGTAGCCTGGAGGGGAGGAGAGGGGGCACAAGGGTGACAGACCCGAGGTCAAGTAGAGTTGGGAGACCCTGGTCCTGTTGTGTCCCAGCCTGGTGGCAGCTCCTGAAATCCTCTCTCCACTCGCTCCCCGATACAAGGTACAACCTGGGGAGGGTGGTCCCAGATACCTCATCCTGCAAGGGTCATGAGGAGAGAGAATAGCATTTTTCTCACTTTTCTGTGCAAGGGCACTGCTTCACCTGGAAGGTGGAGAGGGGAAGGCACTGTTGTGGTTCTCAGGCTGAAGAAATCCTTGAATGCAGGTTTTCTTATTCCTAGGCAAGTGGATCCAGATTTACAAAGGCACCTATGGACGGAGGTTCAGATAGGTGGGAATTTCCAGGTCCAGTGGGAAGGCCCCAAAAATGCCTGAGTAAGCTTGTGGCGTTACTCACATTGACTGTAATGGAAGTTAGACTTGCAGAACCAAGTGCCTAAAAGATTTCAGCATCTTTTAAGTACCTGTCTGAAGTTGGCTGGTTTTTTTTGAGGTGCTCCCACTTCCAGCTTGCAGGATCCACTGGGAACGACAAGTTTTCTCTATAGATAGTGCTGTTCCTGAGCTGGTGTCTAAAAACCTGCCTACAGCTTCTGTGGTTTAGTCACATTTATCTCTTCTATCGTGCCGCTCCAAGAGTTTGGTAAGAGGTGATCTAGCCTCCTCTCTCTATAGTTGCTCCTACCCTGCCTTGTTGCCCCACACGGGTATGAGCAACCCAAAAATTAGCGTTCATTGGCAGTCACCAATTCCCACTGGGAAAAGGAGATAGCTTGAGTCGTCTGAAATGATTGTTGCTTCTTTGAATGACTGTTTAATGATTGCACTCATCTTTTTTTCTCGTTTTTCACTTATCTCAACCAGCTAGAACTGAAACCTCAAGGCCGAATGCTGATGAATGCCAGATACTTCCTGGAAATAAGTGGCAAGTGATTTTATTTGTTAATTCATAGATGTGATTTCTGGTTATGTGGGGCAGACATGGTGCCTTCACTGAAGGCGGTGCCTATGTTATTACTGATTTATTCATAGGAACTATCATAACAGTTTGAAATGAACACTCCAGAAAAAGCAATTTTTATTGTGTGGTGGGGATGAAGATTGACTGTTCCTTTGTGATGTGCAAGGCAGATTTTTGACTGTTTTACCGCTAAAATGGTAGATTTTCTCATTACGTTAGGTAACACAGAATAGATACATAAGGAGCCAGCTCCCTCTGAAATCATTCAGCTTGTATGTATGTATGTAACATGTACCATGGTGTGAATTATAGTGCAGATGTAACGGTTGGGATACACTTTACGGTTGACAACACCTAAGTATACGTGTTAGTTGGGCTGTTAAGATCAAGAGCAATCTAGGCAAAACAGGAAAAGAACCTGGAGAGTGATTTATCTGATCAAATGCAGGTTTCTGCTGCAAGGTGAGCCAAGTCATTCACTGGGCTCCATTGCTCGCTCCAGCTAGACCTCCAGGGACATGGCAGCAGCTTAGTCACCCTGGAGAGGGGACACACCATCATTTACGTGTCTTCGCTGGGAACCGCATCCTACCTGAAGAGTTTGATGTCCATGTGAAATGCATTTTGCTTTGTTGAAGAAAGTGGGTTACAATCCAAATGCTCAGTCTTATTCTCCTTCCTTTGATGCCAAAGTTTGCGCTACCTTTCAAAGATGTGGGGTGAAGCTGTAAGGTGTAGATATCTAGAAGGACCTTCCATTTATAGAAACACAGAAGTACTGAAAGCAGCAAATAGTATGTCCATACTGGTATTTTCTTCATCCATTCCTACCTTTAATATAGAGCAGACTATTGTTGCCTCCTTGTATGTTACAAGATATCAGAGAAGCCAAAGCATAGAAAATGCAAGTTGTGTTCGTATTACAAATAGCGAGATCAGCATCAGATCACACAGGGGGCCAGTTTCCACAGAATACCTACGTAACTTGCTGTGTAATGCATGAGTAAAACAAAACAGAGATTGAGAGAGAGATATGGTGTGCATATCTAGATTTGTGGACACAAGCACATATATAAGTGCACATGTATATATGCTTGTGTAGTCAGAATTGGTTTGCTCTTCCACAAAGTTTAAATGTGAACTGTGAATAATGGCGTGGACACAACAAGCAGCAAAGCCATTGTTGGCATGGAAAAATAACAAGAAAAAGAATATCCTAGGAACATACATAAGTGCTTGCTCACACACACGTACAGGCACACATAAAGGATACAGTTAAATACCCACATATAAATATATATATATGTGTTTGAGTGCATATATAGGCAATTATTAATTTTTATGTAATTTCATCTTTTTAGGGCATGGTTCTTCAGTGCTAAACAAAGTTAGAATTTTATGTTTAACTGCAAATTATCTCTCCTTGGGAAATTTCTGGTCTACATTTCAAAAGCAGCATTATGAATATTCAGGGGAGCTCAGAGTCCCAAGTTTAAAGTCATTTTAGTGTCCTTGTAGGAATGGTAGATAAAAAAACATCCAAACAAGCCTTGTGTGGGTTTCAGAAAACGGTATTTCTGAAAAATATTCATTTCCCTGAGTGAATCATTAGCTTCAGTCACTTAGTATTTGGCAGCTGCATTTTCTCAAGGCGCCTGATCAGGACAGGGTACCCTAATAAATCTTCTGTTTCCTTTCCCCCCAGATGCAAAGGACCTGGCTGACTGTGAGACTGAAGGCTTTTTCTCCTTGCACCAGCGCAGGGGAGCCATCAAACAGGCCAAAATCCATAATGTCAAGTGTCACGAGTTCACAGCCACCTTCTTCCCACAACCCACCTTCTGCTCTGTCTGTCATGAGTTTGTATGGTAAATGAAAACAGATCCATGCATTTTCTACTTTTAAACCTAGGGACCAGTTCTTGTGTAGACGTGGCACGCAGGGACGCAGTTTAGTGGTGGACTTGGCAGGGTTAGGTTTACGGTTGGACTCAATGATCTTAAAGGTCTTTTCCAACGTAAATGATTCTATGATTCTCCGGTGAATATCTGTGCTCCTGCTGTCAGTAAAGGCAGCAGGACTGGACCCTTGGCATCTTACTTGTAGAGTTATTGCATCACTTCGAGGATGTGGTTCACAGTTGTAATTCCAACTGTGAAAATTCCCTTCGTTTTTTAGTTTATTTTTTATAAATATTTTTGTCTTTGGCCAAATGCACAAACGTGTCTCATCAGCCCAGTTCGCTATTTGGATATTGTGAAATTCAGAATGTGAATATGTGCTGAAAAGGCTGAGAAAACCACAGAGAATCACTCCACAGTTAGATTGAATGAAGATATTTAGATTAGAGAAGCTCTATAAAGACCGATAAAAAGCAAAGCTGGTTTATTCTGTTTCTTTCATAAATGTTGCTCTCCTTCCTATGCTCTGTTGAGGCTTTCAGAAAATTCAGAATTAACCATTTCTCTGTTTGTTTCAGGGGTCTGAATAAACAAGGTTATCAATGCAGACGTAAGAAACTTTTTTGATTTTGTTACTATCATTATTTACCTGATCCTTTTTTAAGGATTTTTTTTATTAACACCATGACATACTTATTCTTTCAGAATGTAATGCTGCCATTCATAAGAAGTGCATTGATAAAGTAATAGCCAAGTGTACAGGATCAGCAATCAATAGCAGAGAAACAATGGTATGTATTATTATTTGGCTGCTTTTAAAAAACTTGGGCGTCATTCAGATCTCACCTACATTGCTGTAAAACAACTTCTGGTGAAGCAAAAAGTGCTACTGAACAAAGGCTGTGTGATCTGATCTGTGCCCTTTGTTTTTTACGTTCCCAGTGGTTTCGTTACCTCCTACTTCTGATTTACTCAAATGCAGCCACCGAATAAGCAGTTGCTGAATCAGGGCTGACATTTTTCTAATGTATAAAGTACAGCTCAGAGGGAAGTGGTGGACATGAGGTGGAGATTTACTGGAGGAAATTCTTCTCTAAGTGATGTTAGGCAGGACGTCACACTGAATTTTCAGAGCAGTACTTTCACATCCCACTCTGTGTTATCTGAGATTTCCAAACAGTCAGTGGAAGATCTAGCATCTCCACTATTATTTATTTTATTTTTCTCATATCAGTTTATAATAAACTTTCTTTTTTGGTGGGCAAAAGTGGAATTTAAATTCTTGATAGGACTATTCCCTTTTACTTATTCGTGCCCCACAGCTTCTGTTTGCTTCCAGTCGTACTCTGGCTCCTGTTCTCCTTTTACCATCTTTAGAAATGAGACTCATCTCGCCTGTCTTCTGACATCTCCAGGGTAGATGTATCCAACTTTGTCATCACCTTTGACTCCCTATAAACTAAAAGAAGAAAAATAGGCTCTTCCGAAGAGTGATTCATGACAACAATTGTAGACATCCATTTCAGGATGGAATGAATAATTTTTAGAAGTACCTCTGGTTTTGCATTGAGCATTAAGGGACTCTGGGTGCATAGCCAAGATGCAAGTTATCTGGTCAGATAAATCAAGCCTAGGGATTAAATTACCAGGGATTAAGTTCCCACTGAATTGCACAGATACTATGTATCAAAATTTAGCTTTGTATATCTGAATGATATGGTTTCTTCTTGGTGGTCATATTCACGGATAAAGGGCCAGTAGACATCCCAACTTCTGTGGTACAAGCCTGGGGGCTGTTGGTTTTCCATACAGAGCTGAGGTGGAGAGGAGTGAATTGCCAACACGGCTTTTCTCTTGCAGTTCCATAAAGAGCGGTTCAAGATTGACATGCCTCACCGCTTCAAAGTCTACAACTACAAGAGCCCAACTTTCTGTGAGCACTGTGGCACGCTCCTCTGGGGCCTTGCACGGCAAGGACTGAAGTGTGATGGTGAGTCCCTGATGTATGTGGCACGAGCTGAGCATGGGAATGGGCCATTGTCTTTAGAGGGTTGCAATCTGAATGGCCAAGTCTCATTTATCACACTTCTCTACAAGACGTGTATGAGATGGCATCTGGGGTGGTGAAGGAATGGTCAAGAGGATCATCCTTCAAGGAGGATCGTTCTTCAAGGAGGACAACAATTATCAGTATACAGAAAGATATGTGGTCCACGAGGGTGAAGAGTCACTTTCTAGAGAGGCAAAGAACATCTCAGTGACACTTTGATCTTCCAGAATCACTCCTAGTATCAACTTGCGTGCTCTATTTCCACTATCGGACAGATCCAAGACACTTCACCATCTTCATAATCTATACCAACGGGGAGATCCTGTTCTGTGATTACAGTTTATCTCTGAGCTGATAGATTGTAGACTGATGTAGGCTGATGTATGTGGAAATGCAACCTTTTGCCCAGAAGAAGATATAAAAAACTTTGTCTCCATAGAGAACCAAAAAATGACCTGAGTGCCATCTCATGAAACATAAACGGTTCCCAGGCTTTGAGCTGTTTACGTGGCTGATCTCTGCCCTTGGCCAACATATTCCTGCCCAACCTGATGTCAAACCGTTTACAGCTTAGCTATCCTTTGTTGTCCTGACATCTCTTGTTCTTTCTTTTAGCATGTGGCATGAACGTCCATCACAAGTGCCAGACAAAAGTAGCAAACCTTTGTGGAGTTAACCAGAAACTAATGGCTGAAGCTCTGGCAATGATAGAGAGCACCCAGCAGGTAAATACTTTAAGCCTTGAGTGACCTGGAGAAAGGACGATCAATTGTTCAATGTTTGTTTCAGTGCAAGAAATAAGGGCGTTGAGTGGAGCACTGTGGGTAGCAAGTTCAAAGTAAAGACTAGGAAATGGGTCCTTCATGGAATAGGTAGTTAAGCTCATCTCAGCATTTTGGGGAGGCCAAAAGTTTTCATGGGTTCAGGTGACAATCTCCAGTGTTCATAGAAGAGAAATCCATTCAGGAATACTAGAAGGATTAATTCTCTTAATAGAAAAGCACTGCCTTTGAATTGGGAAATCTCTGAGCCGCATATCTCTGGAGATAGGGAGAATATTCTGAGGAGGTGACTTTGCATGCCTGCACTCTTCTCATATCTTTACCTGGTGTCTGCTTGACCCCGGTTGCAGATGGGACATGACCTGGATGGAATCTTGCTCTGATTCGGTACAGTTGTAGTTACATTATGTTCGTAACTGAGGTTGTGTAACAGGGTCCAAGGCAGAGCGAGAGGAGCTTGGTTTGGGTCTTTTTGCTGTCACTACCTTGTTTCGTGCTTGTGACTTAGCAATTTGTCCTGTGACTCTCTGATCTGTTTGGAATGGAACTCTCCCAGAGCATGGACTCTCATGAAGAGACCTGGGCCTTGAGGAGAGGATCTAGAAACAACACTGTATGAACACAGAAAATTGAATTAAGGAAAAATAGCTTGTCGCAAGCCCAAAACCATAAAAGAATTTAGAGATTCTAGTTCAAAATCAGGATCGTTAGGATGCCTCTCAGCTCTTGAGTAACCTCAGAGAGGGACAAAATCCTTAGGTACCTAGTCCTCCATATTTAGGTTATTCAAGTATTTATACTTTCCTGAGGGGCTGTCTACCAGGTTTAGCTCTGTGTATTTCTCACCTTTATGTGATAGGTAGTGCTGCTAAACCTCCGAAGCGGAGTTTTTTCTGCTCTTGCTTCCCTATTTCCTACCTGCTGTCTCTCTACAACTCCTTGCACTGTATACTTGGAGTCACCATTGAGAGGTGAAGACAGTTTCCCCAAAATACCCTTCTAATCTCCAGAAATTTAGGCTTTGGGGACTTCGTGAGCCATAGGAGGAGTCTTAGTGTTTAGTAGCCCTCAGAGGATTTGTCTTTCATGCTTTTGTCTCATCACCCTTGAATCCAGACAAACTCTTACCTTCTGCAACATCCTGGTGCAAGGTGTTCTTCAGAGTGACATCCAGACAGTGTACAGGGATGAGGCTGCAGCACGTTCCAGCCTCTAGTATTTTTCCAGATTTCTCTTCAAAGAGGACTGTTGGGAAGGAAGTTGTTAATTAAAATGCCCTTTGTGTGGATAGCCAGGGACTCAGACCCCTGTGCAAAATAGGGGCTCTCTATATTGGGAATACAAAGACCTGTTAACACCCACACACATCTCACAGAAGGCTGTGGGTTCCTCTGTTACCAAACCACTAAACGTTAGGTACAGAGATGCTCTTCTCATAAGCGAAGACCTCTTCTAGATCTTGGCTCCTGTGACAGTCACGCTCGAGAAGCCACAGTGTCTATAAGCTCAGAACATGACATTGCTGTTTTCTGTAATCCAGGCTCGCTGTCAGCGTGACACTGAACAGATCTCCAGGGATGGACCTCTTGAAATTGGCTTCCCAGTTCCTGTGAAGGAGGTAACACCGCTTCAGGCATTGCCAGCATCTACAACAGGAAAAAAAGGTAGTTTCCCCTAGTGATATGGGACAGCAGGCTTTGTTATTTTTTGGTTTGTACATGGTTAGGTGGCGGTGACAAGGATGGGGAATTTATTAGCCATTGAATCTTTCATGCATCTTTCCAGCCTAGAGCAAAACATACCCTTTCTCATCCCAGGATATCAACAGGATTTTCCCAGCCACATCACTTGGCCATGGCCGATACCCTAGATCCCAACCTGGTTCCTTTCCTTTCTATAAACCTTCACTTCCCCCATGCCATCCCAACCTCTGGTGACATGAGACACCAACCACCTCTCATTCAGCTAACCCCTAAACTCTCTTTCTGACCCGGTACTTGAGCACACCTCATACCTCCACTGGTAATAATGTGTTTATTCGCTTCTTGGGACTCGTAGACGTAACATCTGAGAACTTTAAAAGAGAAACCAAGCTCTAAACAGGAGATTGGGAGTCCTTCTGATCACCATGGCCAATTCTCTTTCTGATTTCTTATTCTTGGGTGGGGGTTGACATCCAGTACCTTTGAAAACCATTGACAGATCCCCACTTCATTCATCCAGGAGCTGATCTAGGTGTCATGGCCCTCTGTGCTACAAGAGCAGACATTTAGGAGGGTGAATGAGAGATCAGGGAAGAGCATTGATTAACAGACATTGGACAAAGCTACTGGGGGCTCAGTGGCCTAAAACAAAAATTATAGTCTCCTAGGGAGATCCCTTGTTTGTTTGTTTTGTGCTTGAGTCACAGAACTCTGGATAATAGGAGCAAAAATGTCACCATCTTTCATTAGACCCATGTGACCCACGTAAAAGGCCATTTCAGGACCTCTCCAGCTTCATGGTACCCCTCCAAGAACTGTACTGTAACTGCAGCAGACCTGTGATGGCACTGACACAATCTTTTCTGCCTCCCACAAGCTTTAAAATGCATCTACCAGAAAGGGGAGGGAAAAAAGAAGAGTACAAGTGAATGAATATTTAAACCTAGCAAGGACTGGGACAGTGGGTCCTCAGCTCCAACCCTAACCGAAAGTCAAGCTGAGAGCCCAGGCTCCACCATCATCCACTTTCTCAATGCAAGTTAATACTGCCCTGTGTGGAGATAATATCCTAGAAACTGGACTTAAAGCAAAATATCAGAAGGCACCGGTTAAAGCACGGCAGAGCCACATTATACCAGTTCTCTGGGTTTGATACTGTGCAGCACCAGGCTACCGAGCCTCAAAGGCTGGTTTTGGTACCATCTGAGCTAAGGGGACAGTGCCCTTTGGCCCCCGAGGGGAAATAAATTATGTCTCTGCCTGTGCTTATTTTCTTTTTTTTCTGCAAGTAGAACTGGCTATGCTGATGTAAATCAGTAAAGCCCCAAACGATTTCATATCTGGTTTACCCGTGGGTCTGTTTGTCTGCTGAGTAGTGTTCTTGCTGTTCAGCAACTTAGGACAGTACAGCAAACGTGCACTTCAGTACATGAGATAAATCCTGTAAGGGACAGAATCTCTTAGAAGTTCACGTACATCCAAGTGAATGGAGTATTGAAGAAACTCCGAGTAGTTTCACTCCAGGACAGCTGGAGTATTTAATCAGAGCTTCACATCTGGAGCAGGGACCCAATATGAAAGTGCTGTCCCATCTTTTCACATGCTAGCTTTGCCAAGGGTCTTGAAAAGGCCTTGAAAAAATGGGACTACATCATAACGGCAACCAGCAAGAAGGAATGAAGAACACAAGTGGCCAGAAATGAAGGGTTTGGTCATGTTTTGCTGCCGTAAAATAGAAAGACAGATGAAGGAGTTTGTAAAGTGGGAGTAATGCCACTGAAGAAGGTGGAGTTACACTGGAGTAAAATTTTCTCTGGAGAGAAAGCAATGTGGGAGCAGAGCCATCCTACTTAGTGGATGTGGCCACTGCATTTCCATTTATTTGAAATACCCTTTTAAAACTCTAAACACAATACCTGTAAGTGTTCTGGGGATTTTCTGCTCATTTCCAGGGGTTTATTTGAATGCTTTGATGTGTGTTGCAGAGCCACAGGGCATCTCCTGGGAGACTCCGGTGGAGGGCACAGTGAAGGGGGAGTCTCTAATAGAGTCAGACTTGGGAGAACAGCCCCAGGAGCAGGAAGAGCACCAAGTGCAGCTAAAACTAACCATCGAAGATTTTGTCCTGCACAAGATGCTGGGGAAGGGCAGTTTCGGCAAGGTAAGCATCAGGGGACTAGACGCCACTGCACAGGTCTGCATATTGCTTACTATGGCACTAAATAGCATGTGGTTTGAAGGCCACTTAGGAAAAAACATCTCCAAGCCCCCAAAGAACCCTTGCTCTGGCATGGCTGAGTCTTGAACTCGGTCTTCTCCTTGCCTAAGACAAAAATCTTCCTTGCCCTTCCCTCTGCCCCGTTAGTTTGCTGTCTCATGAATGCCCATGACAGGAGAGGAAAGCAGCCAAGTAAAGCTGCAACTTCCCCTTCTGTGCAGGTTGATGGGGCCTGAGCATCCACACAGAGCTGGTGGGAAAGATCTCTGTGCCGTCCCCATTCATGCAGCTACTCCTGCCAACGTAGCTGAGCAAGCTCAGAGGGAGGCAGAAGCATTAGCTGAAAAGTTGAGTGTGGATCACCTCCCTTCTCCAGAGCAGCAGGTCCCCAGCTGGGAATGCTAACTGCTCTTTCCCAGCTCCGATCTGTGCTGGAGCGTAAAGCAAATTTTGCAACAGCCAAGAATTTGTGCTTTCAAAACAAGAACCACCTGTTTTCAGTGGATTCATTAATCTTGATGAATTGTGGATTGTTCCTCCTTCTTGCACATGTCCCCTGGAATGGGACTCGTGTTATTCAGTGCCAGCGCAGAGCTGCATGAAGCAATTTCAGAGGAACTCACCATTGTATTTTCACAGCCAATAAGGAGAATGAATATCATTATGTATCGCATTGCTCAGATCCCACATCTTTCCAAGGTGGAAACTGTGCCTTAAAGAAGGGCTGCTTTTTGCTTGCTAAGTGAGCTGGAGCAATTGCTGAAGCCAATTCTTAAACTGGTGAAATATTTGCTGTGTTGGCTTTCCATACTAGAAAATACTTGGCATGTCTACAGTTTGCATGGGAAGCAGAGCTAAGGCATCTCAATTAGAGCTAAGCCAGAATACCCCAACGTCCACAGCCCAGACTAACCTGGACTCAAGAGCACAGGTGTCATAGAAACATTTACGTTGGAAGGAAGGGACCTCTGGAGGTCATCTAATCCAATCTTCTTCTCAAAACAGGTCTAAGATGAGGTTGCTCAGAGGTTTGTCTAGTCAAGTCTTGAATACCTCCATTGAAGCAAATTCTGTACCTTGCTTCAGCCCCCTGTGTAAACATGGACTCTCCAAGCCTGCAAGCCTCTGCATCTCTCTGTGGTGCACCATGTGGGTGTGGAGAGGATGGGCTATTTCATGCCCTTCTGCAACAAACGTCACCCACAAGTTTCCTGTGTAGGTGTTGCTCCTGGTGCCCTTATTTGCTTAGAACGAGATTCACTTCCCCATAGAGGGGATAGGGTGTGCAGATCTCAGTGCCTGAGGGGTCTCTCCAGCTCTACAGGGACCAAGGAGGGTCCCTGCTCCAGCTCTACAGGGACCAAGCCTCTTCTGCATGAGGTCTAGCATTGCCTACCTGCACTTTGGAAGTCACAGCACAAGTCACAAATGTCCTGTGTTCCCCAGTTTCCCCAGAAGAGCAGTGCTGTGCACAAAAATGGGGGTAAAAAGGGTGCCTGCAGCATCAGCACTGTTAGCATTTCTGGTCATTCACTGCAGAGACAGAGGGAGGCTCTAGGCTCTACTCTCTGTCTAGTGCTACAAAGTGAAATGCAGCAGTAGCCAAAAGGGTAAATAAAACTTTTGTCAGGGCTAAAACATGTCTGAGCTTACTCAGTAAATAGTGTCTGGTAGAGAACTTCAAAGACCTCTTTGATGAATCTTATGTATTTATTCAGTCTATGGGAAACAGTGTCGACAGGCTGTTAGCGTAAAGATCAGGACTGGCACTGCCTTCCAGCGGAGACTTCTTTGCTCTGTGGTCTCTAGAAAACTCTTCTCTGCTGCTCCATGTCTCATTTTCCCTGCCCTAGGTAGACGTCCTAACTCCTCTGGGATGTGTTTTGCTCTTCTCAGAGAAGTCGTCCTGCAGAAGCACAGGGGACCCAGCCTGTTTGCTCAGGCCTCCTGTTAACTGGAAGGAAGGGGAGAAAGTCACATCTGATACAGATCAGTCTAACTGCTGGTGGACATCGCTTTACACCTGCTGAGGATCTGGTGCAGGGCATTTGCATTTCACATGTTGACAAAGCAGTATTCTGTGTTTTGTTATTTCAAGTCAGAAAACAGGAAACGTATCTCATGAGCGTTTGCATAAAGATGGTTTCTGTTATCAGAATTGTTTGGCTCTCTGACATGTCCTGTCCATACGGACATGTAGCTCTTGTAATTGCCAAGACCGTCTCATCCTTCCCCAGGGTTCAGCTTCATGAAACTATTCTGGGTGTGGGGAAGAAACTCAAAGTCTACAAAGTCTTAATGGCAGAATTGGGCCTTAAACATCAGCTTTTTTAAGGTCTACCCCAGTGAATTCCTCAGAGCTCAGCGCCCATCCTCACATGGCTGTGTTGCCAGCTCTGAGAGAAGAGCATCGCTCTTTCTGAGCAGCTGTTTCCACCCTAGGTGTTCCTTGCCGAGCTGAAGAGCACAGACCAGTATTTCGCTGTGAAAGCCCTGAAGAAGGATGTGGTGCTGATGGATGATGACGTTGAATGTACGATGGTGGAGAAGAGAGTCCTCTCCTTAGCTTGGGAGCACCCATTCCTGACTCATGTCTTCTGTACGTTCCAGACCAAGGTAAGACAAGGATCTGTCACCTTCCTCCATGGGCTGAGGATGCGTTGCTGAGATACAGATACTTGGTGAAGTGCTTGAGTCTCCTAGATGTTAGGGAACAGCTTGGACATAAGGTGGTGCTAAGGGAAGGGATCTTCAGGTTAACCGGTTGGGAAATGGCTCTAGAAATTTCATCTGCCTTCGTCACATTAACCCGGGGGGTGCATTTGGGGATTATGACATCCAAGACTGAGGTGGCTATGCAGAGACCCACTATTAAAACCTGCGTCCTGGTACCCTGGGCTGAGGATGTGCAAAGGCCACATCCACAGCCAGGGTGCACTGGTGTTATCTGAGCCTCTTGGACCATGAAGCAGTATGCTGCAGCGACTAGCATGGATCAGAGCTAACTCAAGAAACTCTGGTTATGGAGAATAAACGTGCTGTCATTCACTTTGGGAACCTTCTTTGCCCCCAGTTACTCTTAAATTGCATCAGACTCTTCCTAATTCGTGCAGGACCGCTGGTGGTAAAGGCTGCAGTTCAGAGGGGCACCGCAAAGCATCTTCATCTGAAATCCTGCTTAGGACTCCAAAACAAAATTGAAGTGACACTTAAGTAACGTATATACACCTTCATGGCCCTGCATGCCAACGAACCACCAACTGATTAGCTTTCCAGAGCCTTTTCTACAGCCACAACCAATCATCTTATCACTAAAGCACACACAAGGCATAGAAAAAAATGATGGAAGGAAATTTGAGAGATTGTCTTGTCTGTCCATCCTACCCAAACCACTCCTGAGAGGTGTTTGCTATCCCAAAGCTCAAGTTCAGAGGAGCATCGCTCTCTCAAGGCTGCTTGGTCAGGGTTTTGTTAGGATGCTCCCAGTCCCCACTCAATCCCAGGATTGAGAGAGACAAAATACTGCTCGGTGTGAGGTTGGGACCTGCTCAGCAAGAGGCTTGCTGCTTCTGCAGGGTCAGGAGTAACAAATATAACCTCTGCGGTGTATCCCAGTCACCCATGGGATGCACCTGTTTAAAGACAGATTAAATTTATGACGAGGAACGTCTGCGAACTGTGATGTGACACTAAGTCCAGGCATTCATGTTTAACCCCTTCAGGACAGTCGGTGAGGATAGCGTGTCCTGGGAATGCATCCTTGCCTGGAGAGGAAAGGAATTAATTCCCTTTTTTTTGGACTAGATTTCAGAGGAAAATATAAATGACCCAACTCCAAAAGCAAAGAAAATCAAGACTTTATTAAAAAGACAAAATATTCACAACAGTCAGAGGGGATGAGGGAGCTTATACTCCAGGGAGAGCTGCTTGTGCCACCTGTAACTCCAGGTGTCCGAGGAGAGGTTGACTAATGCCAGCGGCTGACTTGCATGCAGCAGCAGAACCGTGTTGTCTGTGGTCCAGCCTGGTCCAACCCTGGTCTGGAAGCTGGAGGTCAGGTTCGGGATGGATACAGCAGTGGCAGTCTGCAGCTCTGGTTTCAAGCAGTGCATGCATGCAAGTGTCCGCTTCCCTCGTGAGACCACAGCGAAAAGATGAGAGACCAAATGGAGTCATGCCAGGAGCCAGATGGGATTTACTGACCATTTAAGGGGGGGACTGTGCTTCCAGCGGTGGCTGAGGCAAGGAAAACCTGCAGGATGGAAAAGTAATGAGTGCTTGAAAAATTCATGGGTGCCAGGCTCAAAAACCCAAGTGATCTTTTCCTACACTGTCTTATGGACAGCACCACGATATTGCCCTCCTGACATATAGAAAGAATCTCCATCCATCTCATCCCAAACGTTGCCGCTTTAAGGTTATTTGATCTCTCTATTTTGCCCTCAAGTTCACAGATACAGAAGCTGGAATGTGGCTGCCCAGGCCAAAGCCGCTCTGGGCTGTGATTGATTTCTCGCTTATGTTTTTCTCCTCTGACCTTTGCGAGCCAAGCAGCGATCGCTCAACGCATGAAAGTCATTCAGAGCAGGAGAGCTGTGACAAGCCATGGACAGTCTTTCACGGCTCAAAGGACAGCATGGTTCAGTCATAATATCTTTTAGAGCAATCATTTTAGAAGCTGGGGCACCGCTGTGTAGTCCCTTGCTGGACTTTAATATTGAAAACTTGAATTTTCAATTGAAAAATTGAATTTTTTTTTTTAAGTGGATAGATAAGTAGTTTCAGATAGAAATGCCTGTGTCAATGCCATCCTGAATCTCTAATGCTTTGACTCACAAAGTTTCTGAGCTGCTTCAGATACTGAGTGCTTCTGCAAAGGACAGTAAAAACAGGAATATTTCTACACTGAAACAAGAACCTCAGTAGTCCTCATGTCTCCAGAGGGAAAAAAAGTCATATAATCTGTTGACAGTTCTCTGAGCTCTGGGATGAGTTTCTTCCTGGCCTCAACCCAGGTAATCAGGGAGTGCTGAAATATAGCTTGACAGCTTCAGACAGGTTTTTGTAGGCACCAGTGTCGTGGTTTAACCCCAGCCGGCAACTCGGCCCCACCCAGCCGCTCGCTCACTCCCCCCCCAATGGGATGGGGGAGAGAATCGGAAGGGTAAAAGTGAGAAAACTTGTGGGTTGAGATAAAGACAGTTTAACAGGTAAAGCAAAAGCCGCGCGCGCAAGCAAAGCAAAACAAGGAATCCATTCACTGCTTCCCATCGGCAGGCAGGTGTTCAGCCATCTCCAGGAAAGCAGGGCTCCATCACGCCTAACGGTGACTTGGGAAGACAAACACTATCACTCCGAACGTCCCCCATTCCTTCTTCTTCCCCCAGCTTTATATGCTGAGCATGATGTCATATGGTATGGAATACCCCTTTGGTCAGTTGGGGTCAGCTGTCCTGGCTGTGCCCCCTCCCAGCTTCTTGTGCACCCCCAGCCTCCTTGCTGGTGGGGTGGGGTGAGGAGCAGCAAAGGCCTTGACTCTGTGTAAGCTCTGCTCAGCAGTAACAAAAACATCCCTGTGTTATCAACACTGTTCCACCACAAATCCAAAACACAGCCCCATACCAGCTACTGTGAAGAAAATTAACTCTACCCCAGCCAAAACCAGCCCAACCAGGCACCTAATGCTCCTTTTTATTCCTGCGGAGGCTGAATGATCCGTGCTTCCGAAACTCAGAATACTTGTCATGTTTTGCTAAATGAGAATAAATTCAAATGCATGGTTTTTTTTTTCTGATCTGCTTTTGAACTTGACTATTTTGTTTTACTGCAGTAATCTTTGCATCCAGGTACTCGGCTGACATAATTATATGGTGTGAATTTTAACAAGCTCAGACAGCTATTCTGTTGTATTAGATTTAAAAGGACACTGTTATGTTAAAGAGGAGGAAAAGCATGTTTGTAATTCTGTGAAATCCCAAAATTAGTAATGCCAAAACGGTCACTAGCATCCCAGTGCTTATGTTTTATTCTTCTTTTTGCATTTCACTGATCTTCTGTGATAAAAATAGGCTTTCACTTTTTGAAAGTCACTTTTGTTTCTAACTGTTTCTTTACTTCACTGACCAAGTTTTTATTCACACCCTTTACCTAAATGCAAATTAAGTCCTTAGGCATTTTGGCTTGTAGCACAAAATAGCAACACAGAAGACTATCTCAACCCAAAAAAGTAGTCCTTTTGCAATTTAAAAGGAAATGTTTCAGAAACATTTCTTTTCTGCTTTACTAATGTATATTATATCTTTTCAAAGTCCTGGTGGTGAGCCATTTTCACATGCTCTGTTGTTTTAATGTGCTTAATACTGACTTTAAAATCTCTTGCATTGGCAGGAAGGAGAAAAGGTTTGTAAATAAGGAGTGTGATTCTAATTTAAAAATTCTTAGGCTCTGAAGTGTTTTCCATGAGTATTTTCAGGAGATTTCTCATTAAATTATCTCCTTGGAGGACATTGCAATTCCTGCAAAATTTTCCAAGGGCAATTTCAGTTTTCTTCCATCTTTGTCTTGCCATTAGAAGGATGGGGCTGAATTATTTGACCTGAATCAGAGCGTGTAGGTTGGCACATGCACGTTGCACACCCATTCGATGTTCAGCTCCATTGCCTGGCTGTGCCACGGACCTTCTGAGCAGCCCTGGATCAGGCCCACATGCCCTCCCCGGGCAATGCAGGATCCTCTCTGACCACAGCATGGCTGCGGGATGTTGATGCATTGCAGGAGAAGTCATCCTGCAGGGAGGTGAGGTTGCAAGCCTTGACTTCCAGCACTGCTGAACCACTGAAACACAGACTAAACTAAAAGCTCAACAAAAATCTTGGTCACAGGATGAGGTGTCCTGTGAGGTCAGACCAGATATCTTTCTAGCCAGCATCCATTTTTTCGGCATTGACCAGGAAGGAGGGGTAAGGAAGAGAGTAGAGGGCAACACGGTGATTTTTCTCTTGCACAAACCATCCCATGCCTTGGTGTTCAGCCATTTGGGAGACACAAGCTTGAAGCTTCAAGGTTTCTAGGTCTCCATCCTCCTATTTTGGGGGGGATAAGTCAGCTTGGAAACATCTGATTCAAGGGTAGTTGGCCAAATCTGAGCCAGCTGATGGGAAAGCTGGGGAAGAACTGGGAAGTTTAAGGAGGCTTTGGGGATTTTATCTCTTGCAACCAGCAGGCAGGAAAACTGGCAAGGTCTCATCCCACTCTGGCCAAAATTTCAACATGGTTTAGTAGAAATAGCAGCGTCTCAGCAGAGCTTTGGGATTTCAACAAGGTTCTGCCAGAGAAGGTGCGAGCAGCTGTAATTATAACATCAAAATTATGAAGTCTTTACAAGGCACTTCTAGGTGGTGTCAGCCCATGTGGTATGAACAGGTGGAGTATATTGGCAAGGAAAAGAGCAGGCTGGCTCGCAAGCATAGTTTTTTTAAGTGATAGATGATCGACATATTAAATATACATATTCTAATTGCCTACCTGTTGTCCAGCTCTTAGGAAAATCAGCCCAAAATGCGTTCAGCTTTGCCTGAGATTTCTAAAAGTCTGCAGTGTAGCTGCTCTTTGTCCTGAAAAAAAGTTGATTTCTTAAAATAAAAACATGACTTTTTTTCCCCGATTTTTCAGCTGATAAAATATTTGTTTTTCATAAATTTGACTACTTTTTGTTTCGTTTTTGGTCTGGTGATTTATATTATACCCAAATTTTCATGGAAATTTTTTTCTAGCCTTGAGAAAATCAGTCTCTTTCCAAGATCCCACCCAATACTGATAGAGAAAGCCACCTTCTCTTGCAAGACAGGGCTGGTGATAGTAACTCAGTTTACCACTGTGAGCGATGTACTCTGCCTGCTCTGAGCTGTGAGGAAGGGTCCCGGGATCTCAGAACTCAAGTGAAAGGAGCTATTGCCAGCCATGTCTGCACCTTAATGTATACATATGTATTTTTATATGTGCGTATAAATATATTCATATGCTTTGTGCTAAGTAGATGGGCACACAAAGCTAAGCATCCCAAATAAGCAGTTTAACATGCAATCAAAAATGCTGATAATGCAAAGATTAGAACAAAAAATAAATCGTGAGGTCAGGGACTGGACTGAATTATTTGACAGCTGTAAGAAATGCTGCCGTCTCCAGAAGATAGACTGGTACTACACAAGAGGGGAAAAAAAAAGTCTTTAAACCAGAGGACGAAATTAAACCTGGGGTTGCTTTAATCTGTAACAAATTGGCTTTGCGCGTCCGCAGATGGTGCAAATAGCAATGTTAATACTTCCTATGGTCACCTACTAGCAAGGAGTGACCCTGCGTTAGCTGGGAATAGACACAGCGAGGAGCACGTGCATTGCTTGCTTTGCCACTGGGTGGGATGCTGTGATGGGACTGCAACACGCACAGGGTGGTGGGGTGGAGAAGGGCTGAGAGGCCTTTGACTCCCATTTATCCCATGAAATAAAATAAATCCGAAGCATGGATGAGCACCGAGACTGGGCTGGGCTGAGCTGCATGAAAATGTGAGGCAAGAATCAGCTGCAGGAATTGCATGGTGTCAAAACTTTCCCTTGGCAAGGGCCAACGCAATTCGATGGGCATGCAGTGGGGTTAGGTCACTTAATATGCATTGTGGAGCCTTCTCCACATGGAGCCGTTTGCTAGGGTAACTGCTCTGAATAAGGGTAAAGCCACACTGTCCTGCAGCATTAATTATTCTGATATTTGTCATCCTGGAAGCCCTGGGAAGAAGAATTTTTGCTCTTCAGTAAGTGGTGTTAAATTGTGTGTTTGTATGTATGCAAGTGCTTTGAAATGCAAAGAAAACAAAATCTGAAAATCTCTGCAGAAAAGTGCTCTGGAGGGCTTCCAGCTGCTTTGAGGATTTTAAGAGCCCGTTATAGGATGTACCTTCAAAAAAGATCAATTTAAATGCTGCCTGCTTTATACTCATTGTTTATAAAGTTGAAAGCATCTCTGATAGTGACTATTCATTCTCACAGCAGTTGCATGTGGAACAGAAGCCGGTTGGTTTAACTCCATCCCTGCCATGTCCTGGAGAGGCAGAGGGAAGCTCAGCTCAGCACAGGCACTGAGGGACTGATCGGGCAAGAAATTGAGTTCTTGCAGTAATCAAGACTTTCAGCACCTGGCAGGACTAGGGAACCGTGTTATTTTGTGTGCAGGATGCACACAATGTGTTGTACAGCATCATGTTGTACATTCTGTTTGCTCTTGGAGCAGCACTTCGTCCTCCCTCAGAGGGGTTTGTCATGTTCCCTCTGCTGCAATGGAGAACACCTCTGGAAGATGATCTAGAAATAGGGAATGGCTGATATATGGATGTCCACAAGACAACCAGTGCCAACTATCCTGGGGCGGAGCCCATCGCTGAGCGCAGGAAATGCCTTTACAAGTCGTCTGTGAGCTCTGTGGTTGTAAAAGATGGCCCCAAACTCTGCCGAGAGACCAGATTTGTTCTGTTCTGTTGTGCGAGTCTGGAACCGTGACCAGAAGTTTGACATAGGGCGAAGGTGAGGGGCCCTCCCCAAGCCTCCTTCAGAGCTGTGTAGGTCTCATCACTGAGGAACAGCATTCCTGTTCATTTGCCTAGCGTCCTTGAGCTAGGACCATCACAGGGGATAAGGGCATGAAAAAGTCATGCCATCCCAGCTGCCACATCTTGAGAAATACCCACTTAACCCACTCTCGCCTGCTCCAGGTGCTGACAGACTTCAGAGCCTGGCAGTAGCAGACAGGGGCCATCAGATAACTTTCCCAGGACAAGAGGAAGTGTGGGTCGGAGCCTGTCTGCAAACATGTCCTCCGTGCCATTCTAACCCTTTAACCTCTAGCATACTGTTGAGTTTTCGGTGGTTTCAAGCATGGGTTTTGCCACTTCCCATTTTTAATGTCTTCTACGGCTCTGTAGATCTCAGGCTTCGGAAGCTGTCTCCAATAATTTGTTGCAGCTTGCACTGCTTGGTTACTTCTTGCTACTCATAATGATGTACTTAGGGCTGATCTCAACCAATTTTTCTCCATGGGCTGTTCCAGACAACTGACCTTTGTAAGAAGCAAGGGGAACTTCCAATTCTCAGAGCAGAAAACTCAGAGTGATGCCATCTTTCTTTTCAATAGCATTCATGTACCACTCTGTAACACCTGGTAGACCATGAACTTCAGTGTTAATTGTGCCTAAGTCAAGTTTGTAGCCTTCAGCTTCATAGCTTTAGAGAGTTGAGCAACTGAGTTCATATAATGATCTTTGGATGCCAATTAATCTGAGAGGTTGTCCGCCTTTTCTTTCCTCAGATGGCAGAAGGATTCTGCCAAAGTCCCCAGTTTCAAGTTAGAGTCCCCGGTTCAATTAAATAGGTGCATCAGATGGTTGCTCAAATCTATGAGCAAGCAGAGCATGACTGCTGAATAAACATGGACTTCAATTTATGCTTAAAGATGTGTGATAAGGTGTAGCCAAACTCAGTGGACTTTCCAGGAAAACCCAGGGTTTTTCTCCTTCCCACTCCACTGAAGCTGGGTCTGGCCCATTTGAAGACCCCTGAGGTTTCTTCTGTCCCAGTGATACATGCGGCTGCTGGTCTGTTGTTAGTTAAACCTCATCACATCCCTGCGTACCTTCACAAAGAGCATCTGTTCAAGTGTTTTCCTGAACGAGCTCCTGAGCTCACATTGTTTCCAAGATTTATGCGTTTCTATACTAAATTGCCCATCTCCATTGGGCCTTCTTACTTGCTTAAAGTGACTTATGTGCACAGACCTCTGCAGATGCAAGACTTTCAACCTGAAAACCTGCACCCATTTGGTTTATTGGCAAAATTTGTGTTCTATTCCCTGTGCTTGTAGGATGACAGGTGGAGTTTCCAGCCAGACATCCATTTAAATAAGAGTACTGTAATTAAAAGGATCTGGCTAAAGGAATTGCACAAATTAGAGCAGACAGCTGTTACTTGGAAGGAACAAACACTTTTGTTTTTTTAAATAGCCAGATGTTGGCTTGCTGCCAGAGATGCTTACATTAGATCTTATAGTTAAAACTCTTCCTTGGACTGTTAAAAATATAAGTGAAAAGAACTCTATTTCCCCCCAAAAAAAATTGTGATAGGCAATACGCAATAAAGGGAAGATATTCATAAACTTTAACGTAGCGTGGAGATGACGAACTTCAGATATGTATGGAACAGAGAGAGGCTTTTGAGAAAAAAAAAAATACTGCATCCATATGCAGTCATTTATGCACAAAAGCTGAGATTCCTGAAACAGAAGTTTGAACTAGGAGCATAACTTACTGCTTAAAACAAGTTGCAGCATCTGGCCAGTGTCTCTGATAACTTGAAAAGGTCAGACCCGTGTGCCTCCACAGAAGATGTGCAGGAATGCAGGTAACACCAGCTTGAGATGACTCCACTGGATGGATAATGCACTGGGCTGGGGACCAGAGGAGACCTGAGATTTACTTCTGCCTTTTCCACTGGTCCCCCAGGAAGTTTGTCCATCTGTCCTTCTGTCATACAGGCACTGTAGAATCACTCATCCTCTTCTAGTGAGCCTTGAGGTCCATTGGTAAAAATCAACGGCACCGACTGGTTATTAAGTGGATTTGCAATGTTTGCTAATGCTGTTTATATAAATCAGAGCAGAGTGGGTGAGTACGGGCTTAGAGAATAAAGGAGAAATGAGGAATCTGAAAAAGAAACTGCTTTCTTTCCAAAATCCTCGCTGTCATCTTTTCCTTCCTCTTTTTGAGTGCTTTCTGGTGGGTTTTTTTTTCAATTTTATCTCGCCCTTCCCCACCCCTTATTGTCATTTTGTCTCATTCTCTAGGAAAACCTCTTTTTTGTGATGGAATACCTCAATGGAGGAGACCTCATGTTCCATATCCAGAGCTGTCATAAGTTCGACCTTCCCAGAGCAACGTAAGATGATATTATTACCTTTTGGCTTGCAGGTCACACACATGGTAGAAGCAAAGGCAGCAGATGCAGACACCAGGGATCTTCATTTTATTTCCAGCTCTGCTACTGTCCTGTAGAGGAAACCTTGGGCAAATCATTTGACCTCTCTGCACCTTACCCAGCTACAAAGTGGGGATAATGCTTGTGCTGGAAGCAGAATCACTCTCTATCCCAGCGCTCTCCTGAACAAAATAGACATGCAGGTCATCACCCTGACTCAACGATGGACTTGGAGCAAGTCACTGCCTCTCCCTGTCCTCTTTCTCCTCCCACAGAGGGCTTTTTAGAGCCCATCCAGACAGTTGATTTCGATCAGACGTGACCTTGCTTTGCATTCTTGGTCAACCAGGGAAGCTATTTCTGTCTGGAAGCGTCACAGATGCTGCTTCACCCTCATCAGCATTGCATCTGCCTGCAGACTTATCCCTTAGCCTGCAAACCAGGGACCTCCTTCCAGCCTGTGACCTGGCTTCCATATTTTGCACTAACCTCAGCATAGTCGCACAAATATTTGTTCAGAGCCGAGAGCTGAGCTGGATAGAAGCTGTCCCTTAGGCTGCCCGGCTTGCTGGATCAGTCCCCTTCTCAGGACTGCAGTCCCTCAAATGGAGAGGGGCTCCAGAGGGACATTCAATCCACCTGAGATCTTGCCTCTGGAAGTGCCTTCTCTGTCTATAAACAGCCCCAAGCATAACTAGGACCTTATTTACATGGCCCATAAATGAGGGTCATTTTAAAGCAACCTACTGGTGTCTGCTGTGAATTACAGCAGCCCTGGGGTTGCTCTTTGTTGTACTCAATGAATTCTTGCTCAGCCCATAACTGGAGGCCCCAGTAATGACATCGTGGACCCAACCTCCACCCCAGATTTACCATCATCAAAGGAGTCCTACAGATGCATTTTCAGCCATCCGTGGAACCAAATATCTTGTTCTGAAGAACACTGGGTGGCCTGTAGCCAAGCGGCAGGACCTGCTTAAGCTGAGGTTCCCAGTCCAGTGATCAGAAGTGAAGCTATTGTTTGTTAGAAGTAATGGGATTTTCCCTTTTTCCCTTTAAGGCTCAAGGGCCGGGGGGGAAGAGATAAAACCTATCAAAAGTGCAAAAGGTAAATTTAAATTAAAAAATTAATACACCAACTGGGAGTTAAAAATTTATTTCACTTTGATTAAAGTAAATAGAAGAATTAGAATAAATGAAAGGTGCTTTTAATCCTTCTGCGAGCAAAAGGTATTTTAAAAGTCAATATTGAAACCACTATAGGAATTAATTTTTATTTAATAATTTAAAAAATTTTAAAACCCCTCATTTAAATCAGCGTTTAATTTGATGATTTTTTTCAAAAGCATTTGAATGTTCAGAACTAAGGGCCAATGCATTGAAGACTGAGGGAGCAGAGCTGTGCAACGCTGGAGAGGCATACGATCCTGCGGTTACGTTCCCTTCTGGGAGAGCACTTCCATTGTGCAATGGTGCTTCAGCCTTATGGTACCTCTTTGCAGCAGGATGTGGTGGTGTCCTTCAGGCAGAAGTATGTTGAGAACAAAGATCTCAAACTGGAAAAGATTCCAGAGGAAGGCCACCAAGCTGCTAGCTAGTTCATATCTTGGATAAAATTTCAAAAGCAAGTCACAAATCTGAGCAGTGAAGAGGTCTGTTTGACAAGCCAAGGAGACCATCTGTGGTCCCCAAACCCAGATGCCCACCTGCCTGTCCCATTGCTGGGACCACTCCGTTGTTTGTGCAGCAGCTACTGAACATGGCAAATTATAGCTGCTCTTTTGAGGTCTGAGGCATCTGTAATTTGCAGTTTGCAGTCTGGTGCATCACTGATTTACTTTAAATATGTAAATAAAGGATGGGTCTGCCTTTCTTGCAACAGGGACCATATCTTGAGGTGAGACAAGGTAGGCAGTAGGAGCTGGGTGGTGGTTTTTTGCTCCACAGCTGATCTGGAGACATCCTTGGGCACTTAAGGACATGTCCTCAGGGTCAGTTACATATAAAAAAAATGCAGCTAGCCATGCAGTGTGGCTTCCAAATCCCTGAAGATGAGTAGGCTCCAAATCCCTACCATTTCGCAAAGTGGTTTCAGTGGGAGTTGGGCTACTAGCCGTGTGGCATGCTTTTGGGAATCTCACATCATCCATCAGTTACCTGTAAAACCGAGTTACCCCAAGCTTTCTGGAGACACTCCAAGCCTTCTGGGAACTTAATGAAATATTGGCTCCTGTGGAGACAAAGTTTCCATCTCTTTGGGTTTAGTTGAAAGCGCCTGTTGGGAAGCATCCATTCTAACTTGTGCCTTCTGCCACTCAGGTTTTATGCTGCTGAAATCATATGCGGGCTCCAGTTCCTCCATTCCAAGGGCATAATATACAGGTAATTTTACTGTTTAGTGTCTAATATGCTAAACCTTTTCTGCTTTCCCTCAAGCACTAATGATAATGAGAGACTGTTGCTTGGATGTGCTTACTGGTATTGCATTTCTGTGCAGATTTCCTTTTTACAGAGTCTGGCTGGTTTATTTTGAAGAGATAGTGTAGAAAAGGCAGTTTTGAGCCCTTTTTGAGAATCCATCCTATTTCAGTTAACATTAAAACAAGCCCTTTGATGCATTTATGCATTTACACTGAGTCATTCAAATAGCACCCAGCATAGGCACCCAGTTTAAGCTTTCTATGTATGAAGGTATATGAGATCAAGCTAGCCATGAGAAATTTGATATATCTGCTGTGCTGGTTACCCTGGGACAGTGGTGATGAGCTCAGCTCAAGTAACAACAGCAGGGAGACAGTGATATACCTTAATTTTGGGGTTATTAACAGGTCTGCTGTGCACAGTTCTGTGGGGAGATGGGATTCATCTCACCTACCATCATGAATCTGAGCTAGCCGCCCGAGTTCTTCTTGTAGTAAGCAGAGAGGACTGAGCTTTTTTAGGTTCATCAAACCTGTGTTAGTGTGTGTATGAGAAGTGCCCTTTCCCACCGGCTGGCTCTACAGGGAGCCGATGGGGACTAGGGGGGACACTGCAGGCAGCTGCGCTCAGACAGAAGGGTCCTTTCCCAAAGTTACTGCTATGAACTTAGTCCACAATGCATCAATCTATCAAATCCCGAGGAGGAGAAGTCCTCTACTACAAAGTTGCCCATTCCAGCTTTAGCTTGACTTCCCTAGGAGCTTCAAAGTTATATACGGATGCTTTGATCTAATGCACAAGTGTTGTGCTTCAGAGCTGTATAAAAGAGACAAGATGGGATCAAGAAGGGCTGCAGAAATCAGGCCACAGTCTGCTTTCCCATGGCCAAAAGGAGGAACTGAATTTCTGGGGAGCTCTAGTCCAGCTCGTCTTCATGGCAAATGTTAGTTACTACATTGCAGCCTTCCGTAAAAGCAGGAAGCAAATAGTTGTCACAAACAAATGAGAATGCTCACTAAAGCAACGACGTTTGCTGAAACCAAAATGAGCTTATTTCAATGTTTGTCATGTAGTGTGAACATTAGAACAAATGCTGAAAGTGAATGGCTTGTTTACAATCCGCTCTCCCATTAAAACGCAAGCTTTGATTCATATAAACTCACTTTATTATTCATTATTAGTACTCATGTGGGAGCCATTTATAGCCTTTATTGACCAACAATGGTGATTGTGTAAACATGAGATCAATATCAATGGCATTAAGCTAAGATGTTCTCTGCGGTCTCAGCAAGTTTCTGGCTCTGTTGTTCTGGATGACTGAAGGGAAACATTTTCTGAATTGCCCAAATCACTTAGCCACGTCTGTCATTTTTACTCAGACTTCTCAGAAAAGTTGATTAAAAATATCATTGTGAGTTTGCGGCAGGACTGTTAGTGCTGACATTTTGTTTATAATTCACATTTTTATTTGGCATTGCTACACCAGTGGTGTGTCAGGGTTTGGGACCCATTTCTTCATGAAAGGAGAGAGATGTTTAGAGACTGGAGCCTTGGGAAATATGGGCAAATTGGGATAGCTAGACGTTGGGTAGCATGGTGATAGCAAGAAATAGCTCATTCCCAGGAGTCGGTGCGGCATTGCTTTGGGTATTGAGCTTTGAGAAAAAAGATTTAATCAGTCCTACTCCTTTTTCCTTTTTTCATTGAAGACAATGACAACGAGGTCAGTTGAGAACGCACAGCCATCAGTATCTCAGTCAGAGCTCACTAAGCACTTAGGAAAGTGAATAGAAATCATTTTTGAAACTACATCACTTGCGTTGTAGTAAGAATAATGAATCCAGCTGTTCTGTCTCATGCACCCACGTTTGGAAATGTTGGCTTAAATTTTAATGAATGAGCCGAGGCGTTTTTGGCAGAAACTCCAATCCCTGGAGCCAATGAGTTTGAGACTCATCAAAATAATGAAAGCGAACTGTAGGTGATGGGGTTTTTGTTTTGCTTCAATCTACCAGATGAATAAAAGCAGTGCTGGCAGCCAGAGGCTGATCTCAATGGTGTAACTAAAATAAGTCATTCCAGCTGGAAATCGTGACAACATGAGTGTCTGCTACTTGGAAGGCAAATGTCTCGGTTGTCTCTATATTTCTTTTGATGGATGACTCCCACTTCTTCTTGGGCCATATTCTAGCAGCAACAAACAATTGCCCCATGACAACAATTTAGTGTGTAGACACTACGAGGTCCCCCACCCCGATTGGGACCTGGCTGAAGCAAGAGGAGCTTTGCACAGAGGGAACCTGAACAGCCATCTTCTCTGCAACTGTAGGTGATCATTTCAGGAGCATCATGCATTAGAAATTACCTTCTTTGACGGAGTGAAAGCCATTTCTGAAAAAACCACATTGTAAAACAGTTGTCAATGGGAGGGTACCTATGTAGCAGCCTCGTGGTTAGGACTCTTGCCTGAGATGTGGAAAATGTGTGTAGGCTGTGAATCAGTAGAGGCTGGAAAAGACCAATTGTCTCTTCAGCTGTGGGCACAAGCCAATGTTGTGTCTGGGTGCTTTGGGAGCCCTGAGAAGGAGCAGTGATTGATAGCACGGGATAGGCAGTGCAGGAGCGTGGGTGCTCAGACCAGGTAACCCAAATTCTACCTACATCCCAGCTGAAGTGCAGCACCACTGATCCAAACATCTCCCTGAGTCATTATTTCAATGAAAATTAAAACGTTTAGGTAAGATATAAAAAATTCAACATAGAAGCCATGCCAGCCTTTCTTTCTTTCTGCCTTTTCTTTCTTTCTTTCTGCCTTTTCTTTCTTTCTTTACATGCTTTTCTCTCCTTTCAGAGGTTGTTCCCACATGGAGACCTCTTTGTTCTCTGTCAGTGGCCATGATTCATCAGTTCACTTGCTTTTATTTCCTTCTTTGTGCATTTCTTTTTTTTCTCTCTCTGGGCTGTTTGCTTCCCACAGCAGCTCGGAGCCTGAAACCTCTGGCAACAGCTTGGCAGCTCTGTGTGAAGGGCTTTGTAAATCCCCGGGGCTCAGATAGTGTAGCCCAGCAGTGAAAAGGTGGTGGGTGTTCTGCTGATGTCTGGAGTTCTTCTGACCTTCTGCAAGCCACGCAGGGCTTATGTGTCCTTACCTCTTCCAACATTTGTAGAGCCTGCACTGGGAGGGAGAGCTGGCAGCAGCTTCAGGGACAGTACTGAGACTCCGAGGGAAGGAGAAGGTGAGCATTAGCTGGTCCCTTCTTGCTCACCTTCTCCAGGCTGTGTGAGGGCAGAAGCACCAGCTGGCGCAAAGCCCTTTTCAGCTTCATTATTCTGCATACCTTGAAGGAGACAGATATAGATGTTGTCTTGGGTAAAGTCTTCTCCAGCAAATGAATCAGTGCTGGGACAGGAGAAATGAAGAAGAGGGATATTGGAGTCCAAGAGAGCAGCTCCTCATTTGGCCGTCAGCTTTCCTTTCTCATTGCAACGTGTAGGCACTGCATAGAGGCAGATAGCAAGTGAATGAGTACAACCTGCTAAAATAACTTGTGTGGCTCTGTAACACTTTAAAGGAGGGGTTTTCTTCTCTTCCTCCACAGAGACTTGAAGCTAGACAACGTCCTCTTGGACAATGAGGGGCACATCAAAATTGCTGACTTTGGGATGTGCAAGGAGAACATGTTTGGAGATGCGAAGACAAGTACTTTCTGTGGGACTCCTGACTATATCGCTCCTGAGGTAGGTGTGGGGTCCAGGGAGGTCGGCAAGCTGCTGTGGGACAGAGAACGTGTCTTAAGACATGACTGTCGGTCAGTGGTGGAGGGTGCAAAGAGTAATAACCTGCTTTTGAGCAGTTCCAGCCTGGAAATTGGATTTCAATTTGACTCAGAGTCTGTGTTGCTGTCTGGCATTGCATATTTTTGTGGCTAATTCCTTTTTTTGTGCAAATGGGCCTGGGAAGCAAGTGGTGCTTGGCTTAACCAAGAAACAGAACGCTTAATGGAAATCCAGTTTGGACCGTGGCAGAGGAAGCTCTGAGAGGTAGGCCCTGCAATTCAGGGACAGAAACAGCACGAGGAATGGGAAGCACGTTCCCTAGCTAGCTAACAGTAGGCTTCCATGGCTGTACAGGCTCCTTGGTAGCTAGCAGAGAGCTATGGGCGCTTCTAAGGGATGATGTTCATCACAACCTAAGAGAGAAAATAGAGAAAGGTGGGACAAAATGCCCGCCTGCAGCTGATTCTCCCTCCTCATTGATTAACCACCTTTTAGATAGAGAAGAGAGGCTGGGTCCACGATAAAGAAGACATTGGCGTTCACCTTCCCTCTGGGATATGCTCTGATGCTTGAATAGGGGTGGCACCCATAAGCTTGGACTTCTCTCTTACTCAGGCAGGCTCTTAGCTGGCTGCAAACACAACCTGCATCACGAGCATCCTCCCAGAGCTGAATAAGGCACTCTATGCTCTGAAAAGGCTCTGCCATCAGAGGCATAACCTTAAAACTGAGCACAGGCTTGAAGGTCTGTCTAAATAAAAAAACAACCAATAGCTGCTTGTAAAAGGGACTGAGATGCTTGGAGACATAAACGTGAGAGTGGTCATACATCCTGATTTTTCCCCTCTAAATGCCAGCAGTCAGAGGATAGGTGTTGCTGTCTGGAGGACAGCTGGGACCCGATGTGCTAACTCTGGGCTCTGGTCTACCTGCTTCTCTGCTTTGGCTGTGCACGGTGCCAGAGCATCTCATGTCACTGCATGAGTCCATCCCTGAAGGACATGCCTCCACAAGTTGCCTCCTGGTGAAGGAGGCTCTAAAACTAAAGATGATGGAGATGTGTCAGGGCCAGGCTGTGCTTGAGCTAGCAAAGACAAGGCAGAGCTTGTAGCTTGTGTTAAGGTCTTGCTTTGTCCCCTTGACTCAGGAAGGCTGGGGCTTGCATGGAGACAGTCTCCAAGCTCCATGCAAAAACATACTGCCAGTTCCTCTTCTCCTTCTGCAGTTGATATCTACTGATACGTGGTGGAGAAAAGCTGAACCTGGCCTCCATGTGCCCATGCAATAAAACTGGGTGGTCACAGACACAAGACTCCAGCTTGCCCATAGCGAGATCCTTTTCCCTTCCCCTGATTTCTTTCCATTTTTTCCCAACAGAATCTTGTTCTTCCCCCCCCCCCCAGTAAATTTAGATATTTTGGACTAGATCCCTCCAGAACAGAGAAATTTCCCTTAACCTGGTGACTTCACACAATGATAGATCTTACTATGGAGACACTTTGACTAATTAGGTGGCAAATTGGGGCCAAAGAAAACATTTTTCAGCTCAGCGAGGAACCTACGAGTCAACCATGCATCATGCCCGACATCACTCTGAAATCCATTTATTTGCCTTTCAAGATCCCATTTCCTGGTTTTAGTGTTTTCATGATGGATATTGGTACTTTCCAAATAGCTTTTAAAGCTTTTGGTTTTTTCCTCTCCGCTATAATTCATTGATCTTTTACTGTGCACCAAGGGCTCGATTCTGATCTAGGTTACACCACTGCTGACGCAAGTTCTGGTCTCTTCAAATCAATTGGTTTGTATTGCCTAAGAGCAGGTGTAAGTGTACTCTGCAATCAAGCTGCAATTGTCTTTTATTCCACTTCAATATGCTTTTATTAAAAAAAAAAAAAGCTATTTTCTGATCCTAAAAAAAAGAGAGCCAAGTGGTAATCCATTATCTGTGATTTTACTTCATAGAAAAGAGAAAGACTAAAATAGCTCAGAGTTTTATTTCTGCAGCATCATTTATTTTAGAGATTCAACGAGTGCATATAAAACATTTTACCTCTAAATTGAAAGCACTGCTAGAGTTTATGGATCATCTCTCCCGCCAGAGGCTGGAGCACTGGACTTTTTGTGAGTATTTCAATGCAGCTGCTAGCACTGTAATTTGTTACAGACCCAGCACCTTGGCTACAACCGTGCAAATAAGGGGACTTTGGGTCAGTAGACAAGCAATTTTTTATTTTAAAAAATATTTAACAAAAAAAAAAAGACTTAACCTGAAATGAAATTTCTGAGTTTATTTTTTCCAGAGAATTGTAAAGCTAATAAATCTTCTCCTTGACTGCCATAAAACATTTAATTTCATTCTCCAGACATTTTATACTTTAAAAGGTAAAGCCTTATAAAAATAATGTGTCTTTTCAGAAGGAAAGGTTGGGGAGATTTTGTTTATAAGTAACTCAGAATAAATGTATTTGTGAGTCTTGCTCTTTCCTTTTTTTTGACTGAGTGAAACACATTGTATATATTGCCTCTTATAGTCAAATAGGGTTTTTGTCCTTTTTGCATCTCCTCTTTTGGCATTTTTGAGACAGATGTGTTAGTCATGAACACTCTACATCAGCTTGGATTTAGACTTCTGATATTAAGGTCCTGCTTTGCTAGATGCCACAGCTACATGAGAGGGGGATACTTCTCACCTAATGTGAGAAAATTAATCTAAAAGTGAAGCATCTGATGGCACTTTATAGTGTTGTAGAAGACAAGTAATCCCTTCCTACCCTAGGTATGTAAGTCTGTTAAATCACCGTTTTTCCTCCATTAGAATCAAATCGAATCGAATCAAACCAAATCGAATAGAATAGAATAGACTATTTCAGTTGGAGGGGACCTACAATGATCATCTAGTCCAACTGCCTGATCACTTCAGGGCTGACCAAAAATTAAAGCATGTTGTTAAGGGCATTGTCCAAGTGCTTCTTAAACACTGACAGGCTGGGGGCATCGACCACCTCTCTAGGAAGCCTGCTTCAGTGTTTGACCACCCTCTCGGTAAAGAAATGCTTCCTAATGTCCAGTCTAAACCTCCTCTGGTGCAGACACTCTGGATAACTAAATTAATAAGTCACGTGACTTTTAGGCAATAAGATGAATCTGGGCCGAAGTGGGAATTTACAAGCAAGACAAGGTATGAAAACAGTGAAGAAATTACTCACCTACTTCCACTGTACCTCAGAGCCGGCAGTAAAGTTCACCTTTCTAAATCATAATTTTCAACTATCAGCAGTTTCATACATACTGGTCTGGATAGTTTTTTTCACTGGCATTAAGCCATCTCCATGGCTTGTCATTGATACCTACACCATAGCTATAGTATAGGGGATCACATGTGCAACCAGGCTCAAGAGTAAAGTTTGTGCCTTACAATGAACTATTCCCCTCTCCAGCTCCAAAATCCTGATAAGGATCCTAGACATCATAGTCATCACATGTACCTTTAGACATCTGCAATGTAAATATCTATATATGAGCAAGTTCTCTAGGCTCCTTGATAACTAAAGGAGACAAATAGGGGGTTGTATTTTTACAGCAGGTAGATACTTAGCTGGATGTCTAAAATTGGACTAATTCTCTTCCTTGACTATAAAAGGAGCTAATGATAACTGGTTCAGCTCTAGGTATCTCCATAACAGATATCTCAAGGCAGGTGGCATTAGTTTTGCTTTCCCAGAGGGGAAGTTTGAGAACTTGCTAGTGTCTGTTTGTAGGGGAAGAAAATGCCACATCCCTTCTTAGGGGAGGTCATCACTCCAGCCGACCCTCCCTGGCCCCCACAGACTGGATGTAGCCTTCACTTTATAACTGACACAGAAAGGCACAAACCAATGGACTGACTGAGGACAAATTCCCATTCCTCTACCTATGACTCAGTTGGTCTCAAGAGGACAGATCAGGAATCTCACGTTTTTCCTGGGGCAGATTTTGCAGGGATAGATTCACACCATTTCCACTGACTGATAGTCCTAAAGTACGCTTACGCTGTCAAACTTGTGATTTTAAAATACAGCTTGTGTGAGTTAAATCAGTCCCCAAATGCTAATACCTAACTATTTATCTTGGAGTTCACAAACCTGATTTGAACCCTTGGAATAACTTGGAGAGCAGGCAAAAGATGACTTGCCTCACTTTTGTTTTTTCAGATCTCTTTTGTAGCCACGGATATGTTCAAGTAACTTAAGACTAACTAGAGAAACATGCAACCTGTTATCTGTAGTGCGAAGGACTGTTCTGGCACCCAGGTGTGGCTGTGATCTGGAGCTCCCTCAACCACAGCCTCTGCACCACTGGCAGGTTGCTCCGGATCACGCTTCAGGCAGGGGGAAGCACCTCTGCTATCCCACTCAGAGCGAAGTGGCTGCTGAAAGGTCAGGGTCTGGCCACCCTTCTGAAGTTGAAATGCTGACGTCAGACATTTTGCGTATGTCTTTGTCACTCCTCTCTTGGGCAGATATTGCTGGGACAGAAGTACAACACCTCCGTTGACTGGTGGTCCTTTGGCGTCCTCCTGTATGAGATGCTTATTGGCCAATCTCCTTTCCATGGCCAAGATGAAGAGGAGCTTTTCCAGTCTATCCGTATGGATAACCCATTCTACCCTCGCTGGCTTGACAAGGATGCAAAGGACATTTTGGTGAAGGTAAGAATTACCACACATTGAACGAGAGTCTTTTTGCCAGAACTGTCATATTTGATTTGTGCCTCTGCAGCTGTTGTTCAGAGAAACAGGTTTAGTGTGATAGGACCAGAGAGAGTCACTTTCTTGTCTGTGGACCTCAAAGCACACTTGACCTAAGGCCATCTTTGTGTCTTCTTTCTCCTGAGTTGTGATGATGGCTCCTCACGTCCAGTAAGTAGGACGCAGGGTATCAGATACCAGCAGAGATCAGCTTCTTTGCAGAGCAATCCCTAAGGTGCAAGGCATGTTAACTCCTGCAAAAGATATTCTGCCAGGCTTCAAACTAAGGGTTACGGTGACTTCCTTGAAAATTATGGCTTTGAAGCAGTCCTTGTGCCTCAGAGATAATGAGGACATGTAGGGTAAATTGCTTTGGTGTTCAGCTTGATTTTCAGTGGAGAATATTTTGCGTCTTTGCACTGAGCTAAAGAGCAGGAAAACAAAGCCTGAGCTGTGTCCTGAAGTGGTGGAGCTACTCAAACTAGTAGCACCACGTCATTTGGATTTTTGGCCCTTTGAATCTCCTACATGCGTAGTGTCCTTTCTGAGTGGAGCACTCTTCTATTTCCCTCTAATGGCATTCTCCTCGTCTTTTAGGTTCCCTTCCATTAATACACTGATTTTTTCATTGCCTCCTTCTCAGCCTCATGCCATTTAGCTTTGTAGCCTTTCTGGCTTGGGGTGCAAATTATTCTAAAGTTGCAAGATAAAAATGCTAATAAGTTACCTCCCCTCGGTCGGGCTTTGGACTGACGTTGAACATGATCTAAGCTAAGGCATTTTACCTCGAGGTGGAGCATGGTAAGAGAGCATGTACAGAGGGTTATAATGGCTCAACTGATGTGAGGTAACTTGTTCATCGCTAGATTTTGGTAATATTTGACCTATAGTCCCTACCTTTACTTTTGCATTTACAAAGCAACAGGGCAACATACAGCATTCCACTACAAAAAAATGGAGAGACAGGAGATGATTATTTTAGCATCTGTGCTGGGCTCAGATGTTTAGGTATCACTATAAAATGATAATAATGAAGACATTCAAAAGCGGTTGTTCAGGAAGACATACCATAGCAGACTGAGATTTTGAATGTCTATTTCTGGGACATACACCAGCAGCTTTCTGCACAAACAACCTGTACTTCTGTCAGGTTTAGAGATGGGAATCACCTCTATACTAATCAATAAACTTCCTTGCTTAGGAAAAAAAACATTTTCTCCATTATAGGCTACTCTCATTGCCACTGGCTCTGGATACTTATATATTTCACCCTGCTTAATGCCTGTATTATCAGCACAGAATTTAACCTGTAGAATCTGCACTGCTGCGTAATCAGTTGTCTGTAGGACACTTTGGTTTTGCTGAGGCTTTGCCCACAGTGTTCACCAAAACCCAATGCTTGGGTTTTTTTCAAACAGGCCCTCAACGGTCCATACATCAGATTCTTTTGCTGCCACTTTTGGCGTTAGATGTTTATATTTGTTCTTTTCTGAGTGGTATCTATTGTATGCCCACTGTTGGCCAAATAGAGTAGCAAGAAACTTCTACCATATGTAACCCAAGTCCCTTTTGAGATGACCTCCAACAGTAAAGTGCTTTTGAAAATTTGCCCTTACCTCTGAAGTAGGACATATTGGCTGTATTCAGGTCATCTGCTATCAAGTGTTGCCACTATTCCTCTCCATTGACTTTAGAGGGATCTGGGATCTGGCACTATATGGTCTAGCTGGCCTGGAGGCCCCAGACATCTTAGTACAGATGTAAAGATAAATTTTAAACTATTCACACCCACCGTTAGAGCAATATTTCAGCACTACGTCCTGCTCACGATCATCACGAGGAGCTCTGAAGCATTTAACGCTCCTGAAACTCTCCCCCAGAAAGACTTCAGCTGCTTCCAGAGCCAAATGGCTCCTGCATCACCATAAAAACATCTAGGACAAAACAGGCTATGTTTACACTAAACTGAAGAATGGGTTCATACCTGCATGTAGCTGATGGTGAAAAGACATGCCGCAGTTCTAGCTTTTTCCTACCTTCAGCAGAATTAGTCATCCATAGGACTTGCAGCCTGCAGCGTGCAGCAAACTCAAGCTGTCTGAATTGGGAGGTTTTTGACAAAGTAGAGAGTTGTCAGCATCTGAGCTACTCAGTGGAGAGAAGCAAGCACTTCCAGGGTGTCTTTTATCTCATCTTTAAGTGTGTAAAGGAGGTCAGATGATTTGCACCTAAGATGACTGTTTTTCTCCATTAATTATAGAGTCAAATAGTGACGCTCCAAGTGTCCAAAGGTATAGGAGGTGAATGCAACCCCGCATAGGCCAGACTAGTATTTTCACAAATTATACTTATATTTCAGCACTAAAAATTTTCCTGATAGCAAGAGAAGCTTGCTGCCCAGGGGAAAAGGACCTGGGGGTGCTGGTTGACAGCCGGCTGAACATGAGCCGGCAGTGTGCTCAGGTGGCCAAGAAGGCCAATGGCATCCTGGCCTGTATCAGAACTAGTGTGGCCAGCAGGAGCAGGGAGGTGATCGTGCCCCTGTACTGGGCACTGGTGAGGCCACACCTCAAATACTGTGTTCAGTTTTGGGCCCCTCACTACAAGAAGGACATGGAGGTGCTGGAGGGTGTCCAGAGAAGGGCAACGAAGCTGGTGAAGGGCCTGGAGCACAAGTCTGATGAGGAGCGGCTGAGGGATCTGGGGGTGTTTAGCCTGGAGAAGAGGAGGCTGAGGGGAGACCTCATCGCGCTCTACAACTCCCTGACAGGAGGTTGTAGCGAGGTGGGGGTTGGTCTCTTCTCCCAAGTAACAGCGATAGGACGAGAGGAAATGGCCTCAAGTTGTGCCAAGGGAGGTTTAGATTGGACATTAGGAGAAATTTCTTTCCTGAAAGAGTGGTCAGGCCTTGGAACAGGCTGCCCAGGGAAGTGGTTGAGTCACCGACCCTGGAAGTATTTAAAAGACGTGTAGATGAGGCGCTTAGGGACATGGTGTAGTGGGCATGGTGTGTTGGGTTGACGGTTGGAATCGATGATCTTAGAGGTCTTTTCCAACCTTAATGCTTCTATGATTCTATGATTCTATGATTCTAAGAAATTGTCCAGACAAAAGCTTGCAAGTACGATCTAGATATTTCACCTGTGTAGTTGCATATTTGCATGCTCAGACACATATGTTGTTGCCGCTGTAGCAGGTTTGTCCTCTGTCTCCCACAAAGGGAAAATATGGACAAGGTCTCTCCGTTTTGGCATGTTAAGCTAAGAATCCGAACTGGTTCCTCAATTAGACATTTAGTAGGTTAGAAGAGTCTTCACACTCTCACCAATCATGCTTGAGTTTGAAGTCTGACGGCCTATCTGGTAGGACTGTCCTAATGAATACACTGTTATTGATAAAAGACTAAGGTATTTCTCTTTCTTCAACATTCTAGCTTTTTGTGAGAGAACCTGAGAGGAGGCTGGGAGCAAGAGGGAATATCCGCCAGCATGCCTTTTTCCGGGAAATAAACTGGGAGGCTTTAGAAGAAAGAAGGATGGAGCCTCCTTTCAAACCGAGAGTGGTAAGAATGCATCTTCTTTCAACTCCACCCATCTCACGCCTTTCTTTCCTGAATGATTCATTCCCCAAATATTTAAACCCTCCAGAACATGCTAGCAATAAACAAAAGCCAGGACCCACAATAATGTTATAAACCCATCTATTTAGCGGCACTGTCCAAAATCTTCAGACATAGGTCTTTAATGTCAGAGACCTCAAATCCTGTTTAGATTCACGGAGTCAGCATTTTAAAGGTGGGTAGATGTCTGCTTCACACTGGAACTGACAGTTTAAGGCACGGAGTTCAGGCTTTCAAAATGCCCTCAAACTTTCAGGGATATCTTCTGGAGTTGCTCTGCACATGCAGCCTCTCTGTCTAAAAGTAGATGGAGGACCTTGGTCTTGGGCAGTCAGAATGGAAAGTCTTGACTCTTACTTAAATGCCCAAATGCAGATTAAGTTGTTCACAGGCTGTCTGGTATGTCGTGTACATCAGATACGAGCAGCTGAAAACATCTGCAATTTGGATCTACCACAGCCTTACTCATTGTACAGTCGTCGGAAAAGTAATTGTGAATGACGTACGTCTGTTGGCTGGGCTGCCTGACCTGATTATCATGACTACTACTTTCTGATGGCTATAAGCCCAGATCTGGCATGCCCACACCTGAGAAACCATAAATCACTCATCACATTCTCAGTTACCATAGCAGGGGTCTGGATGCCACTTAAAACACCTTCCCTTAACCACCTAAGTACAACCCATTCTGTAGGGATTATCTTTCACTGCACTGTAGAAGGTAAAGAAGGAAAAGCAGTTCATGTAACCAGGTGGTCAGCTGACTCGGGATAGTCCTGACAATTATAACAGTCCTATTAAACTATTAAAGTCCTATTAAGAACAATAATATAATTTAATTTGACAAGTGCATCCTACTTTCATTTACAGTCCTTCACAAGTGTTATTTAATTGATGGGTCCAGTCTGCTGTGTTACAAAGCTGTAACATCCCTGCCTGGCAGAATTATTGGATCACAGGCTCAGTGCCTCCTATATAATATTTATTCCCATTACTACTTCAATAGGATGGTAATAAGCAAGTGATTAGCACTGGCTGCTGGATATTAAGAGCTGAGACAGCAGTTCGCTGCAGTTTGACATGTTACCATGCATCGTTTGGGCTGGAGTAACTAATCATTGTGCAAAAGACCAAGAGCAAATGCATTGTGGATTCCCTGGCTGAGCTGAGCTTGCTCCCAACTAGTTGAGCTGAGCCCATAGGAAGCAGCCTGATAGGGCCAGTACCATTATAATGAAGATCTGAATATTAATGGTTTGACATTAATTTTTTTTTCCTTTTCTTGAAGAAATCTCCGAGTGACTGTAGCAACTTCGACAAGGAATTTCTAAATGAAAAACCTAGACTGTCCTGTGCTGACAGAGCACTGATTAACAGCATGGACCAAAATATGTTCAGCAACTTTTCTTTTGTGAACCCTAAAATGGAGAAAATATTTTCCTGAGATCTGCCTTACTGAAGGGATTCTCTGTAATGGTTTGAGTAACACTTTGTCAACTGAAGACTGTGCATGGTTGTTTTTATTAAGAACCCACCAGAAAAACATCTTAGTGAAAGTTTGCACCACACCTGGAGCCTTCCAGCTTATTCCAGTCCATAGTAGGTGCCAGCCACACTTCGCTATTGATGAAGTTTCTTTGTGGTATCTTTTGGTCTCTCTTCTCTCTTTTCCCAATGAACTTGAAGTTGAGAGCATCTGAAAATGAAAAAGTGACAAAATCTGTTCCCCACTACTTGTACACACAGCCAATGAGTTTCTCTGTAAGAAAAAACAAATAGATTTGACCTTCTGGTGATGTCAGTGCCCATTTCTGCAATTCTCACCTTGGCCCATCTCCTTCAGAAGGACAAGTGGTTTGCTCAAGGCCTGAGGACATCTGGGGAGACTTCAGGCTGGGTGCTTTGGTAACCTCCACTTGTACATGTGCAGAATTGTGCACAGGAGTTTTGAAGAAGCAATTTTACTCCTTACACACTTTAAAAGTAATGTTCACAGGTGTTAGGATCCAATTTTGCTCCACTGGGACAAAGAGACTTTGCAGGTCCCCATTCCAGCATTTGTACATCTCAGTCAGAGGCCCTGGGGCAAAGGACTCAACCCCAAAGGAGGATCGTTGCCATGGCAAGTGTCAAGACCAATACAGAAAACCAGTGGTTTACACTTAGTACTTGAGCAGGAAGGATGGGAAGTTGCAGTCCAGCAGAAAGCCTCAAGAACCCGTCATCTAAAGCTTTAACTGTCCTTGCACACGCCAAGCTCAGAGCAAAATCTGGACTGGGCTTTCTGGAGTTTTATCCTAAAACTGGATGAGAAAGGTGGAAGAGGTTTCCTCAAACCATTGTTTAAGCATCATAAAACTGGCCTTCCAGTCACAGCATTGGCGTATTTTACTTGAAAGGTAGTAATCAGTCCTTGCAAAGGCTGATATACGTTCTGTTGTTCTAAATGATGTCCCAACTCTTTGGCACGCATTGCAGACATAGGTCAACAAGCTGCACCCAACGGTCACAGAGCAGGACAGCACATCGGGTGGGAGTGGTCCTCTCCTTCACCTCATGACATTTTGCTGTGTGTTCTATCCCTTTGTAGATGGGTTAAACCAAAAATCTTTTCTGTGATCCTTTCATCGTGGGATCCTCTTAAATAAAGATGCACTGTTTTCTGAAGTTGGAGAGATGTAGAGTCGCCCAGTTACTGCTTGTCACTGAGACACCAGTTAAATACCAGGTCAAAATTAAGTCAGAGCCCAAATAGAGGAGTCTGTAATAGCTTAGACTTAGGCAGTCACCCCAGCTGGTGGTAGGCTCTAATTGAAGTGTATACATTTGGAGCTTAGTTGTGTGAACCCCTCCAGTCCATGGAGAAAGAGAAGCTCTAGAAGTCATCCCAAAATCAGCTTCCCTTCAGAGGTGCCTTTCTGGCTCTGCTGGACCAGGCTGTCAACTTGGACCTCCCAACAGAATGAATGCAGCCTTGCAGGCAGTGCTGGGGTACCGCTGGCAGTGGCTGCAGGCACCGAATCCTGCAGGACCAAGAGCAGAAGTGCCCAACGTCGACAAGAAAAGCAGAGAACCCTGAAAAAGGTTTCAGCCCAGTGACTGTCATGAAATCCTTGTTTGTGCTGCATGGAATGCAGGGGGCATCTGTGCTCACAGTTTGTGCAGCTGGTCATCATTCATTAGAACAGTTAACATGAGTTTTTTAAATGCCAGTGCTGTTTGTACAGTTTAATAAAATGTTGTGTACAATTGGAAAACAAGCATTGAAGTGATTAAATAGAGTCGAAGAACAGAGGTGCTTAGAAAAGCCATTAAAATGGCTCTGCGCTTTCTGGGGGATGGTCCCCAGGGGAATTTCAACCCATAAATACACAGGATCAGCAAGCATTTGAACAACTGTAACTACTCCACAGACCAGTATCTAAAACAAGGATTTGGCGCTGTGCAAAGGTATCCAAGAAGAGAGTAAAATGTTCATTTTCACTACCAGAAGGTGACACAGCTGTAAATGGGGTCTGGTATCTCAAAGGGGTTGCAGAGCCAGATGTGCAGAGGTCGTTACTATTAGAGGGTGATTCAGGTCATCTTCCTTTGACACCTGAATGAGGCTGGATCAGCCAAGTCCTGGGAGGGCCTGACTCTGTCCACGTGCTCTGGATGGAGTCTGGATGGCCTGATCCAGACTAGAAATTGCATTTCTAAGCATTTGAAGATTGGCAGTATCCCACTCTAAATGACTGTCAGGGATGTTTTCTTGGCAACGGCACAGTGGTTTGTGCTTGACACCAATGCAGGGACACCCCGAGAGCATAGACTAAGGAAGGAGGGTGCTGAATCACCTCTTGTGGTTAAGCAACTGAAGAGCAACAGGGTTTAAGACCTCTGTGACCAGAGGCAGGGCTCTCTGCACTCCAGCTGTGGTCCTGTATAGCTAAAGCGGCCAAATGTAAGAGTGACTTGTAAAGGAGCACATTTGAGTAACAGCCAGAGCAGACACGGTGTCAGGCTTACTGTAGGCTTCTGACGCAAACCACAAGAAGAAGTGCCTGCTTCTCTCTGCAAGCTGTCTTCAGCTTAAAAACCAAATAAACCCATTGAGGATGGGGGGAGGGAGACGGGGAGAGGTGGGTACGAGCTACCACGAATGTGCGTGCTGCGTGTCTCACCGGTACCACAGCCTGAAAACCCTCCCAGCTGTGCCTGTGGTGTGCAAAGAGTGACGGGGTAAGCAGCAAGCGTTTTCCTGTGGTGGCAGCGATTGAGAGATAGGAGCCGGTGAGGGCTGAAAGCCAAACACTCGCACGGAAATGAGGAGCCCAGGTACTCACGGAGATGCTCCTTTGCCTTGACTGAACCTGGCACCTCCATACCCATCTTGTCTTTTCTTCTTTCTATTTTTTGTTTGTTTGTTTGTTTTCTTTCCCTTCCTCCATAAAATGTTCATTTTATGGCATAATAGATAGGGCTTGCCAGGTTTGGTTATTTATTCGCTGAAGGCCCAATCATGTTCTGGAGCCCCATGGGATCACAGCCCTGCTGGAGGAGCGTGGTACCTGCAAACATCAGGGTCTGACCTCCAGCACCACCTGCTTCAGCTCAAGTTTTGGGAGTCCTCACCACCCAACAGCTCCTTCCCCAGTCTTGCTGCTTCACTTGACAGATGCACAAGTTCCTACTTGTTGGCATTCACCAAATCAAACCTCAGGCTGATAAACAGGTCAGGATGAGTAGGAATCACCAGAGAGTGATAACCCTGATGTCAACCCTCCTGCAAAGACCTCCAAGTTGCTTTCTAGAGAGGGTTGGTCGGTCTCACATCTCCTCAGCATGCAGCCCAGGGGTATGGTTGCCTCTCCCACAGGGAAGACCAAGCTCCTGCACCTCACCATGCTCGTTGCTGCCCATGCAGAAAGAAAAGGCAACTTTGCCCAGTGGTACCAGGCACATCTTGCAGTGGAGAGGTATCACCAAAAGTCCCTGTCTGCCAGTAGAGCTCCAAATAGCGGCTACTGCAAGTAGGTATGCTCCTCCCTTTACTATTGTATTTGTTCCTTAGACATTTAAAACCCAAGCAAGAGATCACAGCTGGGACCTAAACTGCTCTCTCACTCCAAGAGATGCCAGCTCAGCTAGCATGTCACCTACAGCAGCTAAGATCATAATACCTGGCCCAAAGCGTGCCTTGCAGTGTTGTGAAGCCAGCGGAGGTCTCGGTGAAGACCACAGGAAGCTTTTCTACCTTCCTTGCTTACAAAGAAGTTTTATCTTTGCTGTATCACAGCAGCCGAGACAGCGCATGCAGAGCTGGTGAAATACAGGAATTAATGTATTTCTGGCTCTTCTGTAACTGGGACCGGTTGCAAGCCAGTGGTCCTGTACAGCTGTGACTGTACCTGACGTGATGGGGTCCATTCTACTGTTTGGTAACAGGCACGATGGAGTCCTTTATCCTCTATATTACCTTAATGTTTGTATACACAAGGATATGAAATAATTGAAAAATAAAAGGAAAGTGAAACAAAGAAAAAACATCATTGAGTTGTGGAAGATGAAACAAGCTCGGAAAAGGAAAGTAGGGAAGAACGGAGGGATACAGGTTGGTATAATCTTATGCAACACTTCCCTTCATTCAATGGTTTCAATTACAACTCTGCTGTTTTTTTTCAAAGCCACCAATACCATCCTAGAGTTGCTTTTGTAGCTGAAGCACAGGATTTTCAGAGATTTCAGAGGACGGGACAGCCTGAGACTAGAGCAGATGAATGGCTCTAATCTGGCCTCCCGGGTAACACAGAGCAGCCACTCCCACCCTGACATCTCCCCCAGAAATCCAAGCATTTCTGTTCTGAATCTGGATTCAGGTCCCAATTCAAATAATTGAATTCAGCTGTCTATGGCATAGCAGTGCAGTTTAACTGCTCACCGTTAGTCGTCTAGCATCTCTGAGACACCCTGGCGTATCCTGGAGGACTTCCACTGAACATGGGTCTCTCCTACAACCTGTGGCATATCCCACAGCCGAGTCACTCCTGGTGGTGGGGACAGCATGTCACAGCTCAACACATACGATTGTTCTGGGTTGGTTTTTTTTTGCTTTTGCCACAGGGTTGCAAAAATACCATCTCCTTGACCCACCTCCTGAAAAGCACCAGAAACAAATAGGCTTTGCCATGGTGCTCACCAGCCTCCCAGCCAGAGGAAATGTGCAGCTGCTGGCAGCAAATGGCGTGAGCCCCGTGGGAGGCAGGCTGGGTCAACCAGTAGCTGCGGTAGCTGCTTGTGGGACATTTGCTGACACTGAGATACTGAAACAGCCTGACCTAAAGACTGGCAATGTCATCATGTTTTGACCCTGTCAAGGAAGAGCCTTGTGAGAAGAGAAGTCAAAAATTAGTCATCAGCATGTTTTCTGTAGTTTCCAAAGAAACTTCGTGAAGGAAATTCTCGATCCTCCTGGTACATCTCATTAAGGGGGACCAGAGGACACTGCATTCCCATTCCCATTGACAAGCATCTTCCCTTCTCCACGCTAAAGCAGTGACAATCAGAGAGGCACAAAGCTCAGTGTTTATGGTCTTTTGAGAACTGTCCTTGTTTTCAGTCTCCAGAAGGACACTCAGTTTCATTTTGAATCTGAGGATCTGGTGAGTCAAAAATTCAAAGTAAAGCTCTGCCAGAAAACTTCGGCACCTCCATGAAAATCGTGCAGAAATGCATTGCAAACTCTTAACACTTTTGGAAATTTCCTCAAATGGTCAACAAGGCCTAGTTGATCGCTCAGTGGGCTTAAGTTGGAGCAAAACTGAACTAACAATATTCAACACAACTTTGCAAAAAGACATAGGGGAAAGACGATCCTGTGGTTAAGGTGCTGCTAAGTCTTTGTAGACCTAGCTTTATTTCCAAGTTCTGCTATACATATCTCCTGTGACCTGGTGCAAGCTATCTTGCGAGGCTTTGATTTTTCTTCCTCTGTATGGGCATAGTTCATATTCTGTTGCTCTAAGTTGTTCAGAGCAGAGGCTCTTGGAATGGGATTCAAGCTTAACTATCCAGAGTTGCCTAAAAGTTTGTCATCTTTGAAGTTCATTAAAATTTAACTAGCTTCATCCAAGATAATCATCTAGGTTTCCTCTATTATCAGTGGAAAGAGTCTAAGAGTATGATTCATCCCATCCTAAGGCAGATACCCAGAGTTGTCCACTGAACTTTCTCTCCTTTCACTTTCTAGAAAGTAGGCAAGTCCTGCCCTGTGTGTACTTGTGCATCACCTTGTGCATCACTTTGGGGTTCAGTGGGGCCTTACTCTCAGGTAGGTATAATAGGGGCATTGAGTAAATGCGGAGAATATAAAAATGCCTCAGCTGGCTGTGAATGAGGCTTGATTCTCCCAAGACTGGTGCTGAATGAATATGCTGGGAGTGTCGTGGTACTCAGGTCTCTGTTGTTTCACCCTGATTTGGTAACTAGAACTAGGAACGGTCAAGGAGCTGGTCCACCTCACCATCCACCTAACTAGTCTAGATTTCATCAGTTTCTCTATAAGACTGTTATTGGACTGTGTGAAAGCCTTGCTAAACTCAAGATAAACAGCATCAACTGCTCTCCCCTCTTTCACCAATCTAGTAATTTCATTGTTGAAGGCCTTTATGCAGGTTGGTCAGATGTGATTACCCCTTCATAAATCCATAGTAACTACTCCTAATCACCTCCTTGTCCTTAACAAGTTTGGAAATTGCTTCCCAGAGGATTTTCTCCATCAACTTCTCCAGGATGCAGGTGAGGCTAACGAGCCTGTAGATCCCTTAGACTGCTTCTTGCCCTTCTTGAAGATAGGAATGACATTTGCTTTCTTCTGTTCTGCACTCCAGTTGAAAAGCAGGCTCACGTTACAGGGCTTGATCACTTCAAAACAAACAGCTCCTGCATGTTTGTCTATATGGCTGGATATAGCCCGGTAATAGCCTGCCTGCAGCTTAGCTTAGAAAGCCCCACCTATTAAGCCACAGAAATTTCCCACAGTCCATTCAGGAGTAGTCCTTTTAGGAGTAATTGGTAAGGTCCTGGGACAGCCACTGGTGGGTTGGGATCTAGCAAGACTCTGCCCGTATGTGCCTTGCCTGAACAGAGCCTGGGTCCATGCTAACATGGTGGGTGTGTTGGGCTCTCCAGCTTCAGTGCAGCTCAACCTGCAACTGCACCCAAGGGTGACTGTGGGTAGTGAGTGATGGCACTGGTCTTTAAAGACATCCAGGACCCCTGTATAACCGATATGTGGCACCCTGCAGTATGGTCAATCACTTAGCCTGAGATTTCTCATTAAAGCAATGATGTTGCCTCCAAAGCTCAAGTGGGTTGAAAGCTTGGTTAAAAAACTTCGGTATCGCAGAAGATGCTCAGTTAAGAAGAACCTACAGGAACGCTTAAGGGCACAGGCTCTTTCTCATTCTACATTTTCACATGTTAAATAAAAACCCCCTTAATCTCTGCTCCAAGAGGCAATTGGGATCTATCTGTCTGGGATCCAGCTATCACTCGACTCGTGCTGCTCCACTGCCTAAACAAAAACCTGCCAGTATAGAGCAGCTGGAGAGGTGAACCATTATTTTAATATCACCTAGAGGAAAACATGCTGTTTGAGCGGAAAGAAAGTAAAAATTAAGCATTACATTTAATTTATGATGTGGTGCTTTATTTTAAAGGAACGTAAACAGAGATGTTCAGACATCAAAGGGAGAATCTCAGCTTTCACTTCTAAGTTCTTTTTTTATTATTGTTGTTATCCTTCCAGTAGCAAAGGAAATGAGTTCTCTGGTAATCATTTCCATTTAATTTTCAGCTCCTTTCTGTTGATAGCATTGTGTATAACCTTTTTTCTAACAGTTACTTTAAATTGTGTACTTTGATATTCCATTCAGCTCGTGGGGAAAGAAAAATCAGTTCTAAAAAAGCCATTTTATCTGTGCTGTACATGAGCTTGGCAGGGTAATGTGATGTCTCAGAACATATATTTATTTTAAGTCATTGGTATTTTCCAGCAGGGTGAAATTCTTCAAGATATAACCTCTCATTGCCTCCCTCCTTTCCCCCCAAAATGTCATAGGGCCAAAGTAGTGGAGAAAAAGGGACAAAATAGCAACCCTCACTCAAAAGAAGCAATGATCCACCCAGCAAATCAACTCAGTTCTGGTCATACTAGGCATAATGAAAAGAGTAAAAAAAAAAAAGACAAAATGGGGAAAACAGAGCACGCTGTTATCATAAGGATAATAAATCCCAGACCACAGTAGCATTTTTGAAATAGTGAGGTAGGAGTCAGCAGTGACACAAAGTGACCTTTCTTGAAAAGGATGGTGTTAAAACGTAATAATGCATTTTAGTTCTTCAGGAGATCCAGTGACAATGGAATTCAGATGGGAAGAGGAACGTTAGCTGTATCTTTGTTCTGGGCTGTCTCCACACCAAATCATACATTTGCTTCTCTTCCTTTGGGTGGACAAAAAATAAAGGAAAAAATAGGAAGACTCCACAAAAAACCACAGCAGATTTGGCTGAAAACCAGTCATCTTTGCATCAAAAGCACAGCTTGAACCTGCTAATATGAGCCATTGCCTTAAGATTTCAATTAAATGCCTTGGCTGAAAAGCAGCAACACTTTCACATGCTTATCTGGACTAACCACTAAAAGGAGACAGCTGTATCAGCTCAAGCCACTATTTTTAGCAGCAGCAACCACCTTGAAGCAGCTCTCATCTTCCAAATGGAGGGTCTTCAATGGACTTCTTAGGAACTGTGAAGTGGCTCTTTATCAGCACAGGAGCATATGGGAGAATAAGATCTCCTGCACCCAAAGTCTGCCAAAATTTTGGGTCTAGACATAGCTGAGAAGGTGACTAGGAAAGTTCAAGGTACAGGCTGGGACTGCAGAGGACTACTGCAGGAGGAAAGATGCATTTATTCTTGGTATGGAGAGATAACAAACTCTGATCCCTATGGTGTAGCTCTCTGAAATGCACATTTCTTCCTTGCTGTCAATGCTCGATCAAGCACTGACCCTGACACAGAAGGCTTGGAGTGAAGCTAGGATCAAGCTCTTCAGTCTTGGAAGAAATAACTAAGCATTCAGATGGAGGCAGCTTTCTACCATGTCTTACCACAGGTATAACTCTTAGTGTCCCTAGTAGGATGCCCAGTTTATACCAGGGAATCGGACGCAAACGTCTGCCTATTCCTTTGATCAGAAGTTTTGAATTAACCTGGTGTTTCTTCAGTTGAGACTGCTGCTACAGAGTGACCTTGGCCAGACACTAAATCAGAATGGTGGAAGAGCAGTCTGGAAAGTGCTTTTATTTGAGTGTGGCTCTGCAGGCCATGCAAACGTTGCTTAATACGGTGACGATCTCTTTTCTTAAGGGTCTGCAGACCTGAGTTTAATATTAGGTCCCTGAACTCTATTTTCCATGATAGCACAAGCCGTATTTCTCTCATCTGACTTTAGCTATCAGGATCATAGAATCATAGAATCACAGAATCATTAAGGTTGGAAAAGACCTCTAAGATCATCGAGTCCAACCATCAACCCAACACCACCATGCCCACTACACCATGTCCCTAAGGGCCTCATCTACACGTCTTTTAAATACTTCCAGGGATGGTGACTCAACCACTTCCCTGGGCAGCCTGTTCCAAGGCCTGACCCTCTTTCAGGAAAGAAGTTTTTCCTAATGTCCAATCTAAACTTCCCTTGGCGCAACTTGAGGCCGTTTCCTCTCGTCCTATCGCTTGTTACTTGGGAGAAGAGACCAACCCCCACCTCGCTACAACCTCCTTTCAGGTAGTTGTAGAGAGCAGTGAGGTCTCCCCTCAGCCTCCTCTTCTCCAGGCTAAACAACCCCAGTTCCCTCAGCTGCTCCCCATCAGACTTGTGCTCCAGGCCCTTCACCAGCTTCGTTGCCCTTCTCTGGACACGCTCCAGCACCTCCATGTCCTTCTTGTAGTGAGGGGCCCAAAACTGAACACAGGATTCGAGGTGCGGCCTCACCAGTGCCCAGTATAGGGGCACGATCACCTCCCTGCTCCTGCTGGCCACACTCTTTCTGATACAGGCCAGGATGCCGTTGGCCTTCTTGGCCACTTGGGCACACTGCCGGCTCATGTTCAGCCGGATGTTAGGGTCTAGTCTAGCAAGTCAGGTAGGTTCCCCGCGCCGTCAGTGGAGGCACATGTAGAGGGAGGTTCATCCCATCCCAAATGGGGGATCAACAAACAAGTTGAATGAAACACTCTCCAGATGCCTGTAAGACTAACAGATCCTAAAAGCCCTTCAAACACCAAAAGTTAGGCAAGACTGTCTGTGTCTCTGACACACTTGCAGTCCAGGTTAATGTGAAACTAAATGCCATAGAAATCAGATCTGCGATTTATATATGTACAAGAGTATATAGTATAGATGTTTGTACCTGAACAAGTACAACCTCAGCTCCCTCTATAGTCACTGAGGACTAATTATTACTGTCAGAGGAACTTATAACACAAGCCAATTCATCTTTAAGTAGATACCCGCATTATTTGTACCCTAAACTTCATCAGCTGTTTTGACGAGGTGTCCATGGACTATCACAGTTCCCCATGTAGGCACGTGCCTAAAGTCAAATCACTTCGAGTCAGGAGAGGTGAATCCCCTTCCAGGTGAGATCAGAACAAAAAGATCACAACCTGCACTAACTAAACTGTAAGCTGTAGAGGCAGCAGAGTGGCTGCATGGACTTTATAGTCCATGTGGACTGACTAAGCCTCCCCCTAGAGTGCTAATTATTTATTAGCTAGATAGCAACCACCAAAAATATTGTGAAGTAAACCCAGCTGCTGTGATCTCTGTGCTGTCTTCAGCTAAGTTGCTGGTGATAATGCCAACAGCCTGAAGATATCACCCCAATCTGATACTTCCTAGGCCTGCAATCTCGGAATAAGGAGAAATCAGCCCATCCTGAAGTGACCTCATCCAAAAAACTTCAGTGCTGTTATTCCAGATTTACGCCGTTGTAAATTAAAGCAGAATCCTTTGACCCCCGTCATTTCGGGTATCTCCTGAGGCCTTGACAATGGCAAGGCAACAGTGGACTGGGACCTCTTCCTTTTGTATCGACCATCTGCACTTCTGCATCCCTCTGCACAAGCAGATGTTCATCCTCCTCTCACCTTCCGCCATACAGGGGGGTGATTTCATCTAGCCAAAACGGTTTCAGAAGTGAACTTGTGCCAGCCATGCAGCGGAGGGGCTGGAAATCCCAGGTGAGGCCCCTTGGTGTGCTCCAGGGCAAAGTCAAAAAACCTCCAGAAGTCTCAATAAATTAATTTTGAAGAACATTCATTCAAGCAGCTTTAATGGCTATCAAAATATTCTTCTTGTCAGGGATAGAAGTGACTTTAATCTACTCCCAGGCATAGCATCTTCCTTCAATGCTCTCAGCAATGTCCTTAGCAAGTTTAGGACTTGGATCCACGATTCCTGAACGCCTGGCCATCTTTGGACATGGAGATTTAGTTCATATCAGTCTCTCTTGGGCTCTTTTTCTCTCATTCACTCACTGTGTTTAAATTATTCCTTCCTTTTTACTCAGTCAGCGGAGAACTGAAATTTGCTGATGTCAGGATCTCTGAACAGATGGGAGAGCAGTATTGATTATGCAGTTGAGAGTAGGACATAAATAGCTTGTTAAAAGTAAATAATAATAGTTTAAATGCTGTGTACAAACCTTTATAAAACCTAGTGAAGCAAATCAAATAATACTTGCAGAAATCTATCAGAGTTTTTAACAAGGTGATGAAATTCAAGAGCCTTTTTCACTTACTTATGTTAGTGCTGATATGAGAGCTGATTGAATTAACAGTCTGGAACTGCTAGAGATGAGCCTGCCTTCAACATCCCAGCCAAATGAGATGTTTGCAGCTGATGTGTGAAAGGGAAAAGAGAATTGATGAGGGAGAGAGAGCAGGAGGACAAGAGCTGCAGAGTGCAAGCCAGTTTTGTTCAGGGTAGAGAGGGAAATTTATTTTTTGTCATACATTCAGAGTCTGGGCCCAAACTCACTCTGTTGTGTGTGACATTCAAATTGGGGTCTAAGGCAGGCCATGGTATAAAGCCATGGATGAAATGTATCCTTATTGATTTTGGTTCATGTTTGAGATGTATAAAGTCCTTCTGAACTGAGAGCATTGTGAAGCCCATGCTCAAAATCCATCTGTCCCTCTGTCGTGTTTAACCAGGCAGGCAGCCAAACACCACACAGCCGCTCGCTCACTGCCCCCCTCCCAGGGGGACGGGGAGAGAATCGGAAGGGTAAGAGTGAGAAAAACTCGTGGGTTGAGATAAAGACAGTTTAATAGAACAGAAAAGAGCAAATAATAATGATGATGATAATAATGATGATGATGATGATGATGATGATAGAATATACAAAATGAGTGATGCTCAATGCAATTGCTCACCACCCGTGCTGACTGATAACCAAGTAGCGACCGCTACTTCCTGGAACACGCCTACCATTCATATACTGAGCATGACGTCACATGGTATGGAATACCCTGTTGGCCAGCTGGGCCAGCTGTCCCGGCTATGCTCCCTCCCAGCCTCTTCCAGAGCATGGAAGCTGAATATCCTTGACTAGCCCTGCTAACCAGGGTACTTAGCAACAACTAAAACCGTCAGTGTGTTATCAACATTCTTCTCATAATAAATCCAAAACACAGCACTAGGAAGACATTTAGCTCCATCCCAGCCGAAACCAGGACACCCTCCATCCGCTAACTGCACAGTACCCGGCTACTCCGAATGGTCATGATTCCGAATGGTTGTGTTAGATAGAAAGATAGATTGAGATTTTAAGGTTAGGCAACAAAGAAGAGATTTGGAGAAAGAAAAATGATTTTGAGCTTCGGCTACTATTACCACTGGTGTAAATGCAATGCTTTCCTGATTTACGTCTATGCCGATCGGTCAGAATCAGGACAAAGTCTGCAGCAAAGACTGAGTCAGTCCATGAGGAGTGTTCAAAATGATAACGATAGCTCAAGCTGGGGAACAGGGTATTTTTACAAAAGAGGGTCTTGCAAACTATTCGTTTGGGAGAAGACAGAATTTTCCTGGGGACCAATTCCCTGTTGTTTTCACATTAACCTATTTTAGCTCCATCTCGACCAATAACCAAGACATGGTTCAGCCACGTTCACAGACACTCAAGCACAAGGACATGCACCCATGCAGGTGCACCCGTGCACCCACACTGATGGCAGGGCTGGCCCATTCCCCTGGAATGCTGGAGATGCCTCCTCCAGAAGGACATTGCTTCCCTCAAGTGTTCATCACTGCTGCTGCAGAAGGAAATACGCTGGGATCGTGCTGCCTTCATCTCCCCAGAGACAACGGCCTGAACAAAAGCATACAGGGCTCCCCTAATTGCTGAACGATCTGAGCCATTTGTCTGATTTTCATCCACGATGTGGGGTTGGGCACCATGAAGAAGCCCCCTATTTCTTCCCACCCTGATGCAATGAGCTAGGAGGAAACTCTCTATGACAACTTGAAAATTTTCAACGACTGGTTTCAGAGAAGCTGAAATACCGTAAACAGATTCTGTTGAGATGTTTTCAGCTGAAATTTCTTACAGATTCAAGGTGTTTTAGAAAAGTCCCCATTTAAAGAAAAAGTAAAAGAGATGCCAAAAGACTGCCTTTTCAAGCAGATTTACACTTTCAATGTAGAGGTAAATATCTGGCCCCAGGACTTTCAGCAGAAGCCACAACCTAGGAATCTGAGATATGGACAGGCTGGAATACAGATCAGTGCAGTGATGCAAAAATTCCTACACACTCTCATTAGCAAAAAAAAAAAAAAAAAAAATTAAAAAATGTGAAATAACTTTGCATGCAATGAATAACTGACTTGTAGAACTTGCTGCTGAAGGATAGTAAGGAATTTAACAGCACACCAAATATTTTAGTCATTTTTGGTGAAACACTTGTGGAACAGGAAAAAAAAATAATGTGAAAACCCATAGCTGGTCAGATCTATAGCCCTCGTGGTGCACAAACATCTCTCCAACCATGGTGAGAAGTCCTTGCATAGGGAAGAAGTCTAAGAACAGAGTGATCCTCCCAATTTTTCTTCCCTTTCAGCTCCCAAGCATAAAGTAAAGAAGGAATAGAATGATCAACAGAAAAGATGGTTTTGTGACGATGGCAATACCGGAGGGATTTGTGTAAAATTCTATTTCCCAGATTTGCCAGAGATTTCTGGGATGATCTTAACAAAAGGTGACTATTCCTTCTACACCACATTTCCCTTCCTATAAAACAGAGATGACAAGTCTTCTTTAAAAAGGACGTGCTGTAAGTATAGAGCTATAACTCTTTACTCTTTACCACATGCTCTGCTAATATGGTGATGAAAAACACAGACTTCCAGATGAAAAGACCAATAAAGGAAAAGTTAAGTCATGCTACTCCTGATTCATGTTAAAAAAAGAGGGAAATTCCCACAATGAAGAATTTTCCTTTTGAGCAGAAGGGTGCTGTGTAACAACACTAAGGCATCACACCAACATTAGAGGGAATTGCTGCTATAAACAAGTTTTTTGATAAATTGAGAATCTTTTGTTTGTTTGCCTTAATTATTCACAAACAGGTGGTAGTTTTACTAATTTGTTCTTTATTCAAAATAGTTGGTGTAAACATATTTTTGTCTCTCTGATAGCAGGGCAGTAGTGTTCTCCTTACTCCTTCCTGGCTATTTGTGCCACATGTTGGATACTAAATCACACACCAGTGATGATGACTGTGCCACTACAGCATCAGCTGTCTCATAAAAAAAAAAAGAAGAAGAAAAAAAACTTTCCTTTTTTTTTTTGTTGGCAAATTATCTGCAAAGAGCTCAGCATTGTTTGAAAAATAAAAAAGCTTTTACAGATGGCCACAAAAGCATTTGCAACGAGAGTATTCTCATGAATATTTATTCTCACCGATTCTCCTGACAACTTAACTTTCCGCAGACATTCTTACAAGTAAACACTCAAACAGCCTCAAAAAAGCAAATAAAAAGATTTTGCACATAAACACAAGAACGCTCACAGATTATTCTGCAGCACTCTCTAGAAATCTCACGCAGAAGAAAAGCCCTCTTGTGTTCAACTCTTTAGATGCAAGGATGAAAAATTATCTCCTTCCTGAAGAGCTTGGTCTAAGTGCACAAAAAAATGACATGATACTGTCCTCATTGTACAGATGAGGAACTGATGTTGACCACAATGGAGAGGCTTGCCCTAAATTAGATAACAAATGGCAGAATCACAGAATTAACCTCTACTCTCTCTGAATTCCCATCCTTGCACAATGTTCAGATCTAGACACTTTTTACCAAGCAGTGATTTAGGGATTTTTTAGTGCATGGATTTTTGGCCTTACACTCTTTCATAACTCCATGCAATGTGCTACCCTATATAGGGTACCCTATATAACTACTTTATAGTCAGTGTCAATACGCTTCATATCCTAGTAGAGGCAAGAATTGGAATTATTCACTTTAATGAGCATGGACTTTTTGTCTCAGCCAAATTCCACGTTCATTACATGATTTTTGAAACAAAGGCAAAGTCTTTTTATGGATTGCCATAGTAAATAGTGTTTGAATGGCATAGCACATCGGGTGCAAGCCATAGAGGCTAGAGGTATGGAGGGTGACATATTCAGTTGGGATACTTCTACCCACATGGTTCTTTTACGTGAGTTGAATCATTGCAGATTATGCCCGGTTGAAAGGAAACAGTATATTCTGTGGTCTTTAAAGATGTCACACTCATTGCAGAGCTTTTGGAAACCAGTGAGTCAGCAGGAGGAACACAATGCTGGTTCCAGCTATTAGGCAGTTATTTAAAACAAAACAAACAGAAACAAAAAAACCACTTGTGAATTCAACAGATGCAGTGAATTCCCTGCTTTGCAAAGGCTAAAGTGTTTGCACAGAGGAAAGGGGCACTTTTATTAACATAAAGGTCACTGCAGTTCAATTATTCATTCAAATGAATTATTCAGTATTTTCTTTTAATCTCATTAAATGTGGATGTCTGTAAACAAATTCTGAAGATGCAGAGCAAATCAAAACTACAAAAAGCATGTAAAGCCATGGAAAAGCAACAGGACAGACACCTTACGGATGCACAGAAGATCACAGCCAGATTTTAACCCAGCCAAGGAAATATACATGAGAGCTCAAAATGCCATCTGACTTCTTGTGGACCACATCCCTTCTCACGTGTCTCTTGCCTTCCCCGTGCATGGCTGGCTTGTTGCAGTTGTGTTTCCAGCAGTGCTTAGACAATGGAAGAGTCTGTGACCCACAAAACCCATCACTGAATCCTCTAGATATCCAGGCCCCAGGTAAACACAGGATCAAAGTCACTCAAGACAGGATTAGACAGCCTAAGTCCTCCTCAGCCCATGTTTCTAGTGTTTCCCAGTGGTGTTTCAAAGCCTTCAGAGATGCTATCTGGTCAGAAAGACTAGTTTCATGTAATTAGGTAGAATTTAGGTATCAGACTGTAACTCATTGCCTTGTGTTTCCAGGATATTGAGATGCTTAACTTCCTTTAAGTGGAAGCGGGAAACCTGAAGACACCTTAGATGATATGGCAAAATGCAATTACCCCAAGCTCTCTGGCACAGAGCTAGTCACTCCATGTATGTACATCTATAAAAACTCAGAACTTGGATGGACTCTCTAGACGTAACTGGAAATTAGTTTTTCACTTTTCCATGCATGGTAACTAATGCCTGCAAGGACAGAAGCTCCAGAGCTGCATGTCCAGCATCTGGTTGTTGAAGCCTTGAAGCCAGCTAAAAAATTGAAATACTGGAAAAAAAACCCACAGCATCTTCTGTTCAAGAATTATCTGTGCACAGGCTTTTAATTTTCACCACCTCATTTGTCAGTCACAGTTATTTGAGGAGTGCTTTGTGCAGCCATCTCATTGTTTATCTTTGTAGCCTGTTCTTCCGCAACAGCTGTCTTCATTTGCACTTTATTAGCCTGGTTGGGTGATGGTCTCACTGTAAATCTTCTCTTCATTCACTGGTTCTGGGTCCATAACACACTTCATTTCTAGGCAACCCTATTTAGCCAAAAACTGGAACTAACATCTCTTCTGGTTAAATGGAGTACCCTATTTACAGCAATAACTACGTACTATATATTTATGTAATGAATTCCCAGTGTTCAGCAATTAAAAACTCTTGGTTTTATTTGCAGCCCTGCCTGAGCATAGAGGTAAACCTAAATCCAAGACTCATGTTCACTGTAAGCTTCCCCGTAGTGTTCTGGTGGATAGTGATTTGAGGCTTGGTACAGGTGTACTTTCATCTACGGATTTTGTCTCTCCTGAAATTGTTCTTCTCAAATTGAGAACACAATGAAATCAAAACAAGTATTAAACCAGCTAAAATTGCAGAGATTTGCTCATTGTCAGTCTGAGCTTGTAAACAGGGGAAGGTTCCTGCACCTCTGAACTCTGGTCTTGCAGATAACTTCTTATGAACTTTCTAGTTATTACGTGCAGAGAAACGTCCTCTCTTCTCAGAACTCCTTTTCCTTGTAACTACAACTACTTATTCACATGGCAATGGCACCAGCCTTTTTTTTTTCATAGTTCAGAGATGTTTTTTTCTCTGAAACAGAAAAACACAAAACACATTACAAGTAGATCACCCTTACGTATAGTAAGACAGATTCAAAAAGAAGAACAGACAAGTCCAAAACCAAACAATGGCATGAAAGAAGGCTCTCCAAGACAGAGTTGGCTCATAATCAACCCATTTCCAGTACAATTTCAGAGAAAGCATTCAAGGAGACTAATCTCAACCATATTTGGTGCTACTGTACTGGCTCTAAATAGCTCCCTTCTTAACCCCTTTGCATAGAAAAGGGCAGATCCAGCAATATCCATCTACTGTTGTCTTCTCCTCCTCAAAACACTGCTGTGTCAGTGCCTTCCTGACAAAAGAAAGAAGGGGTCCACAGATAGCAGCCAGGACAGGGGTGGTGGATGATCTTTGACCATGATGTCAAATTAGACTAATTCCAGTATAACACCATTATGATAGCACATCTCCAATCCCAGAGGGTCCCATCTATTTGGGGAAGAAGGAGCACCTTGGTCATCGGTGTGGTTGCAACTAACACATAAGGTTGAGATGTCCAGATAGAGTCCTTTGATGAGAAGGCAATACATATACTTTAAATGATGTGAGAAGACAGACCAAGCCCAGCAGATCCTGGTGGTTCAAGGGATGCGCCCACAGAAAAAGAGCCCCTGTTGCCTCAATTTGCCACCTTTTACTTTGCACTCCTGTCACACCTCCCCAAGGAAACAAATCCCGTCCTTTCCTTCAAGGCTGTTGCTCTCTGACTCACAAGGGGAATGAAGTCTTTTTTTTTTTTTTTCATTTTCAGTTTATTTCAAGAACTATTTTTCTTCTTTATCAGAACAAACCTGCAAGACGAAGCTTTGACAGGTTATTGCTTTCAGTCCTCCTAACACAACCCATAGCATCTTCCATGTGAGGCAGAGAGAAATAGGAAAATCCCAGTTAGACATGTGACTTAAACCCATGATGACTTGCAGGGACTATGACCCCAGTTCAGGATAGCACCCTGATCCCAAGCCTAACTTCAGTCACTTGGATAATTACCTTTCTCCTAAAGTCAAACTCTGTGATCCAACTCTATCAACAGGACTTCTATACTTCTAGCGTGAAAGCACTGGTAAGTGATTACAGTCACCTAAAACACAAGTCTGACAGACTCTGCCATCCTTTACAGTTGAGAGAAAAGAAGTAATTAAAGTTCAGGCACCCGAGCTGAAGTCAGGATGTAGCCCAAACTTAGGGACTCCTCAGATTCAGCAGGGTGGTTTTGCAGAAATGTTCAGCAGACTTCGTGAAATGCAATGTGCCCATAAAATTAGCACCCCAGATACCGTATTGAAACCAATTTGAGCAAAGGAAGGATTTCAGTCTTCATTTTCCTCCTCCTTTTCTAGCGAAATAAGGCTTACAACCCTGTTCTCTGATTGCTTCTCTCCTTATCTCTTTCTTCATGCTCCATTCAACTTCTGGGCCTATTTAAAACAAAATTAATAGACAGAAGGGAAAGAGTGCCTACAAGGAAAGGCACCATGGTCAGGGCCCATCCTGTGGTCCTGAGGTGCCATGCAACAATCTGGCCGTCTCCGTCAAGCTCAACCTGTTCACCTTCAAGAAAGGTCCCATCAAAACTGACTTTTGAATTGCCCATTGACCCATACTAAGTTTTGGATGATGGAAGTTGTCTGGAAGAATGCCAGCCAGCAAGGGTTTAAAAAATAAAAAAAAAAATCATTCTAATAGCTGAGCCATTGCAGTCCAGTGCCCAGGAAGGTCTTTTACCGTTTAATTTCGTAGTATGGACACAGCCACACAGATGCAACGAAATGTGCTCACTCATGACAAAGGCAATAAGAGCTCAGCTATTGCAATTTTTGCTTTGCAGCAACCAACTGGCCAGTTAGCAAATACGGGCTGGCAAGTCCATAAGTGTATCTGTATTGCCAGATTACTTCATATCTCTGCTTTTGGCCAATGAGAGCCTCAAAGAGTCACAGAATACTGAAGAGGGGAGTTTTTCTGAAAGACGCTGGTCCTTACCAAATTGCTCTAACGTGGAGGACAGCACTAACTACACAGAGAATATGAGATCAATAATCTTCGCAAATGGTTTCTTTCTGTGTTTTTCTGTGTTCAGAAAATCAGTAGATGGGGATTTTTCTTCAAACTTGAATCCCAGCTGGTGGTCAGTTATTGCCTAATTCCCTTGAATCATTTGTAGTTCTTCCAGAAGCAACACTTTCCGACTGTCACAAACTCAGGCTGACTGGACGTGTGGATCATATGAATTGTGATCTGATGCCATTTGGTTGGAAATAGCTCTAACTTCGTGACCTTCTGCTAAAGGTTTTTAGCAAAGTTTTTTTGCTGAGAAAACAAGGAAGTTAAGGGGATATTTTGTTGCTCCGGGTGACCAAGCCTGCTGATTTGTGATTGCTGGCTGGCCATCCTTGTGAGACTGTAAGCCCAATTGAGGTAGGTCACAGCATTTTTTATTGTGCCCACCTGGGTGACTGTTACACTTAGAGCATACTTCCAGCAGGCTGTGTTTTGTGCTTGCAACTTTGCAACCTGCTTTCCTAGTATGTTGCTTTAATTAGCTATTTGAGTGGAATTTTCTGCCAGCAAACTCATATGCATGGAAGGTAAATGCAAAAGGATATCACTTGTGAGTGTGTCTTGAAATTAGAGTGAGTATCCATGGTGCTTACTTGACAGTAATTGCCACGATGTAGTAAATCTGGGGTATTTTTATGCCTGGAACCATGATTCCTGAGTACTGAAGGTGTCTGAGTCTGTTATATACATCCACTTCACTTGTACAGATGCTGAATGCAGTTAAGGTTGGACATGAAAGAAAGTCATTTCCATCTGACACCCGTTTGTTGGTTTAAACAAAATGAGCTGGCAATCATAGCTAAGTTCCTGCTGCTGAGAGACCATACCAATAATTGCCAACCTTAACATCATTCCCTGCAGAGAAGCCTGAAGCTGGACGAGCGAGGGTGATCGCTCCTCAGTCCCATAGTATGGGAATCATGCATCCTCCTAGGTCACCTCTGAGCTCAGGGGGAGCAAGAGCTGCCACCCCTGCTCAGGGCAGGACAACAGGGTGCTCACAACCCTCTGAACTATTACATGATGATGCACTCTCATACAGGAAGGCCACAACTGACTTTTTTTCCCCCAGCCTCCCTTGCTGTGTGTGCAAGAGCTGTGTTGCTGGGAAATACTACAATTTCTTTATATTGCAACCCTATCTAATAGCACCACACACTCCCGGATCATAAAACACTGCCTCTTCCTCCTATTCCCTAGCTGCTAATATCACAGGTGAGCATGACACCAAGGGTCACAGCATGGGAAAAGGCTGTCATCTCTGTCCTGCAGACTTAAAAGGACTAGGAAAGCCTGGCTCCAGCAGAAGCCAGTGGTAAGACTCATGATAAATGAGGGACACTGGGCAGGTTAGAAGCAAAACCTTCAAGTTTTGCTATACTGCCCTAAGAGGGGTCCCAGCCCCTATCAGCATTAGGTGGTTGGATGTACCCCTTGTCTTCCAGCAGCCAGTTCCCTTTCTGCTCATCCTCCCCAATTCAGGTTAGGACCATACCCATAACCTTACCGTAGCCAACGTCTTTCCATACCCTTTTATCCTTCTCCTTGAGGCCCTTGTGGCATCAAACACCTTCATGGATGGAAATGGTCTCCTTGCCACAGATTGATAGATTGGTCTCATGGATATATCTGTTCAGCCCCAGCCTCCACCCCTGAATTCCCTCACTGAGCTCAAACCCAGCCAGTAACAGTTGTTGTTAACTCTGTCCTGGGAATTTGGTAGCAGCTCTTCAGCAAAGCTGGTTGGAAAAATCTCAGCTGAAGCAAAACCATCAGAGATATTTTTTTTAAAGAGGTGTAATTGCAACCTGCCCTCTCGCTAGGTTAGAAATAATTGAGGGTCATTCCAATGCAGTGCCCAAACTGTGTGGCTGAGAATGAAAGGGGAGGCTTTTACAAATGCTCTCCAGCTGCCTTATCTTCCCCCAGACTGGCATGGCCTGGTGGTCAACAGGGCTAATAATGTCAGTGGAAAACCTCCTTCCCACTCATCAGAGGGGATTTTTGCCTTGTTGCTTGCTGGGCAAGCACAGTGTAAGGTGCCTGCAGGCAGGGCAAAACTCTGCCTGGTTGCAATGACCAAAGCTGCCTGCAGATGCAGTGGTGGAACCAGATTGCACCAAGAAAGGTTGATTAGGAAAATGGATCAGTTTATCACAGGTTTCCCATAGGATACGATTTCTGGACAGAGAATGAGACAGGTTAGACAGCCTGAAATTATCTCTGCAAATGCAAAGAAGAGATGAGGAGGATACAAGGTCTTTCCCAAAACAGGGCTGCTATTTTTTGCACACACTCTTCTCCTTCTTTTATCTGGATTATAAAACTTCCCATCTTTCCAATGCACTGGAGTTAAAACCATCCACACTAATAATCTAAGCACACCAGGGGATGCTCCTATATACTGGGACCATCTTGGATGCCGTGGCTTGGCTCTGTGCTGCAGACCTGCCAGCTGCCAAAACAAGGCTGTGAGCAAGCTGCCAGCTGGGAATGGTCCCCAGACTGGACTAATTGCCAAATGTGGGAATGGTTTGGGGGTAAATCTTAGTAGAAATGGGCCAAATTTGTGCAAGGGAATGTTCTAACGTTTCACAAACATGGACCGTGGCCAACAATGTTCCCAGCACGCTTGACCAGTTTTTATTTACATAGCTGTATAGAGACTGTATGTCTATACTTGTGTAGGTATGTCCAGGGGCACCTGGTCCACAGTGGGAATTCCTAGTTACGCCTCAAAACAGCTCACATAACAAACATGATAACAGTACGTGGCCAATCTTATCATGGTTTCAAAACCGCGGTCTCTAATCTCACAGTTTTCACAAACAACAGTTATGACATACAGATTTTGCAACCAGCAGCAAATCTGTCATTGCTTCAAATCTGGCCAAATGTCACCTGGTTTCTCTTGCAAATGTCTAGCACAGGTCTAGATCCAAAAGCTGGCATCTAAGTGAGAGCATGGTAGAAATTACGTAGAATGACATGCACAGAAATTGCTAGGAGTACCTTTCTCATACCTGCAGGTTCACTGGACAAAATTTAATCTGGCAGTGCCCCACTTTTCTGGCCAGCTGGTACATACTTGGCTTTCTCATGGAGGTACTTTTTCAGTGCAGAAGGTACTGATGTGTGAGGTCAGGGGATGGGGAAAAAGCCCCAACATTAGGCTGAGCCTGGGAAGGTGCCCTGCCCTGCCTAGTGAGCCCTGCCCAGCCACAAAAGAGCTTTGCACACCTCCTCTCCTACAGACTTTTTCCAGGCACCCACAAAATTACGCATTCTTTCCCTGTGTGGAAGGTGAATTCATCTTTCCTACCACCATTTCCCCTAAGTCCTTTTCTCTGACAGCCTGGTGGTCAAAACACTTCGGTGATACCTTTGGCCAGATAGGTGAAATCTCACACCCTGAGGAGATACTTGCTTTCTTTGCTCCCTCCCTGTGTTGTTCTGTTTTCCTGCACACTTGTAGCACCTCAGTCCCTCCCTTTCTCCATCACCCTTCCGTCATCATATAGAGATGCTTACGTGATTTGGTGCATCAAAACGGATGTGTCTACTTGATCCTGCCTATGGGGAACCTGGAGGCAGGAGATACACAGAGGTTACAAACTTGGGGGAAGAGACTCGGGAGATCTATTCAAATATGCAAATGTGAAATAACAGGAGTCATTAATTAACCTCATTGTCCCATATCAATGACCTGGGGTAAAAGCTTTTGTGTACAAAGTCTCTTTTAAAACAGGATGAAACTGTCTTTAATTGTTCCAAGATCTGTTTCTAGGGGGGAATTGCTGATTGGATTTAATAATGTGATAATCAAGTCCAGATATAGCCCATCAGACTAGATAATGCAAAGTTTCTATGCATTGAAACTTTACAAGGTGGGATAAATTCTCAGGTGCCTGATTTTAAAGGGTGGTTCTAGTGACTCGCCGGCGCATATGTGGTGTGAATGATCACAAAACTGAAGGACCCCCTGGGATACGACTGGCACACATCTTTAATCGATTCTGATGTGCAAACAAAAGAAAAGCTCTGGCTGGAGACCCCGGGTGCTGGAGGCTTGGAGCCTGGCCTAGACTTTATGCCTTTGGGTTGTGTCAATCCAGGGTTTGCCAATAGTTATTGTTTTTCTGAGGAGAGCTGCCAAAGAGATTGAGACTCTGGAGTGATGAAAACAGTCTCTGTCCCGTCTCCAGAAGTGAACACAAGATGGTGCTGCCATCCACCGATAGCCAGCCTTGCATGTAGCTTTACACTGTTTCCTCTTCTCGGGGTGTTTAAAACAAACCCCCTTTGGATCCTCTGTTGATAAAGCTTGCCGAGAAGTCTCTGGGATATTGAGAAGGACAAGCTAAAACTGTCTCTCTGGCAGCCTGGCTCAAACGAGCAGGGTTAAACCCATGTTGCAGAAGAGCTGCAAGCAAAGATGCCATGATGTATTTCTCAAGGACTCATCTTAACTCTCACCCAGGGGAGAAAATTCCCCAGGGGACAATAACTGCTGCGGTTATCGCTTGTGATAAGACTGCGGGAGTCTCCGTAGGAGACGATACCTACCATCCCTTGCCTAGATGAGCTGGGTTAATGCCACAATGCCCAGCAAAATCCTCATTAGTCCAGGCAGAAAGTGCCAGATGGCAAATGCAATACAAGTTGAGCAAAAACTAGCAACAAAAAATGCACTGTCCAGGGTTATACTGTAACCAAATTCAGATCTGCTGTGTCTGCAGTGTTCCCACCGCGGTCAGCATTTGGGAAAGACTTCTCAATCCACTGCGGATGCAATGCAAATTCCCAGGCCAGCTCTTTGCCCCTCTCTAAGGAAAAGCTAATGAGCGATGTATATGAGACTTGAGCCACCGGACAAAGCTGAGCCAACGTCAAAAACAACACAGGGAAAAGAGATGTGACCTACTATGGAGATGGAGCAGACGCGACTCACTGCTCCCAGAGTGGTGCGATTACGTGAGACTCACTGGGAAAAAGATGTGCAAGACTAACAAATTTTAATGAGAATACAGAAATCCAATTCCCCACAGACTCAAAAACCTTCCTCACCCAACTTCCATGGCTAAACCCTGTGGGCAGGTGTCTGAGACATTTATGAACCACACGACTGTGTCCATTGCTCTTGCACGGGGCTTCTTTGTGCCCAGTGACTTTGCCTTGCCTCATTAGGGGCTCTTACAAGCCCTTAGAGACCCTTTTTTCTACCCAGCCACTTGCTTGCAAAATCCATGGGAATGTAAGTTCCTGGGAGACATCCCCCTCTCTGCTGAGTGCGATTAAAACCAGCCAACTGGTTCAATGGTTCTCGGTGGGACATGCAGCATTGCGTAAGCCTCTTTCCGAAGGAAACGAGGCTAAAAGGGAGATTTCTCTCCTCGTTGGGGAGACACGCTTAAAAAGCATAACGCAGATGTCCTTGTCACGAGGAGGGAAAGGGCCGCTCTGTGTTTTTGGACTCCGAGGCTCGCAGTGACTAGCACTGCACCAGCCCTTTCCCACTCCTAATTTCTTGGCTTCCCAGGGCAGAGTAGATCATTTACACGTCTGTCCTTCCCACTCTCATGGGGGTTTCTGTGGCAGGACTGGGGGCTGTGCCTTGCAGAGATGTGGCTTTGACATTTTCTCAGGTGGTTTTATTCCCCATCCAAACCTGAATGTTTTCCCCCTCACACAGCCGTGCCAGTGGATCAGTGGAGGTACCTCATGTTGCCATGCTGGTAGCATCTGATTTGCAGTCCAGGTAGGTGTCAACCACCCAAGGAAGACAGGCAAGCTGCTATTGATATTTGCACAGCAACCTGGACCAAACCAATCTTCTCTCAGCCCCCACAAACTGGTTTGATGCCATTCCTAGAAGTCTCCACTCCAGGTTTCCTCCTACAAGGCATAGACACCCATTACTAAAAGTCAGTCCTTCCCTGGAAGTGCCTGTAATTTTAGGCTAGGCTCTGAGGCTCACTTGCAATTTGACAGTGTATCAAGTTAATAGCTGAGTGGTTGGAGCTGAATAAACCAAGCAGTAGAAAATTGCAGTATGGCTCAAATGTGCACCAATTCAGTGGGTGGACCTTGAGTACTACGGTCAAATCCTCATCCTTCTTTAGAGCTCTACTTAGCTAACCCTTCCCTGCAATTACCTTGACTCTTGGTAATAGCCATTCTACTTCTTTGTGCTGATTTGTCTTCATGGTCGCTTGTTTGGAGAGACCTGCCCTCCTGAAAAGGCTGCTTGCAATTACCTGATACTTTTCCACTGTCACACATGCATCCTCTTTTCTGTCCCTATTTCTGTGACATCTTATACTTTTAAAATAAATGTAGCATGAGTGGGGCTGTGGTGAGAAAAAGCACTTCACAGGCAGACCCACACAGCTCACTAGTCCTAAGCTCTGGATCTTTTTCAAAAATTGTTAAGCAGGTGACCAGCTTTTAAAAAGGAAAAGGTAGACCAAGGAAAGCTGCTGGGGTACAAATCACACCAAGTCTGAGAACTTCTGGTGGCTGAGAAAGCATCTGCTTTTCTGGGTTACCTACTGGTACAACTTCAGCTTGTCAGCGACAGACAGGAGGGATCATAATCATTGAATCCTAGAAACATAGAATAGCTTGGGTTGGAAGGGACCTTTAAAGGTCATCCAGTCCAAGCCCCCCTGCAGTGAGCAGGGACATCTTCAACTAGATCAGGTTGCTCAGAGCCCCGTCCAACCTGACCTTGAATGTTGAATGACCTTGAATGAATAATACGCTTTGGAAATCTCCCATATCGTGGCATTACAGCAAAGCTGATGCTGAAGGGTGAGACCCTCAAGCTATATAGTAATGAAATAAGGCACTGCGTGTTTGAGTCCCGAGCTGTGATAGTCATGCCTCTTTCCATACGTGCCCCATCTCATTCTCTTACTAGTGCCACAGATGAGATGATACGAGCAAGGGAAAATCCTGGATGGGATTGAAACCATGGGATTGAAATGGGATTGAAAAGAGGTGGCAAAAGTACACATTTGAACTTTCAGTTGCCAAAAAGCAATTCACTAGGGGCTAATCGCCTGACTGTGAATCCTCTTGATACCACAATTGCACTTCATGTCCTTCCACTATGTCCAACCCTTCCCAGTGAAAAGGATGAATGGGCTACAAACCCGAATTATCTAATGATCGGGCTACAAACCCGAAGGAATTATCTGATGATCCTATGAAATAGGGCTAAAGTATGGAAGTTCACAATGTCTCTGAGCAAGGAAAAATGAATACCAGCTCCAAGACCATCAGCTATAGAGCTGGCCTGCTCCCTAGGGAGCCAGGACTCACCTAGCCCTGCAAGGACGTACATACAGCTCAGGTTGAACGAGACCTGTTGGGGTAGAAACAGACAGCAACAGGGATTGTCCAGGAGGAGACACAGCTGTCAACATGGATTGGTCAGAAATTCAGGTCCTTACAACTGCTCATTTAATCTGATTTATCACCAGTTGAAACCTTTGGGCCAGATGCTAAGCAGGAATATGTTGTCCCGGCCACATCAATGGCCAGCCAAATGAATTGAGGCATCTTTCCTCAAAGGTCAAGCACTGCTGTGCTCCCTGCCAGCAGGTACCATACATCTGGGAATATTGCCACCAGGAAAATGATCTATGTCACAAGTCCCCTTGATTCTTAAAGGAAGGCACAGAAGACTGACTCTGCAACGATATGGATATTTTCTGTCCAGGACCACGCCGAGAACTGTCAAACTCATTCATCAGCTGCCTCTGTACAAACGGTCATAGCATTCACTCACCAGAAGCTTGGCAGGGGTTTGGAGCATTGACCTAGAAGTTAAAGGCTCTTTGTTTATTACTAATCCCTGGAGCTATGCAGTCCCAAAGCCCTTCCCTTTCTGTGCAACACAAGACCAGCTTTCATAGCCGTACCCTGAGCCCAGTGAAGTCAATAGAAAGGCTGTCATTGTCTCTGGTGACCAATGCACTGTCCCTGGATTCTGCAAAATTAGACTGGCTTCTGCTTTTGTTGTAATCAATACAAGTATTACCAGTGACCACTGCTGAATCCAAATGGGACCATAGCATGTGTCCAGTGATGCTGAAATCTGGGGTCACCTTTTTCCACGTATTTTAGAGGATGCAGGATAAAGGCTTAGATTTCCAGCAGGTCTTTACTATTTTCTAGGTGCCTTTTACTCTCAGAGGAAGGACTTCTTACAACCACACCTGAATCATGCGCTCCTTGTCCTACCCCTGCATAACCCTTTTTGAAATCTTGCCTTGCATCTCCTGGGAGTTGCTCCTGGTGTGATGTGAAACCACTATTGGGGTATAGCGACACCTTTTCTAGTGCAAAAATGAGGTTGGAAATGAGGGGTCAGGCAAACAAATATCAGCTTGTTGTTTTAAACCTGTTTTAGCGTTAGAAGCAAAATCCCCTGGGTTACATCCTTGAGCAAGTTTTTTCTCCTGGACTGTTGGAAACTCCTCTGCTCTCACTGGCTTTGCGTCATTAATAACATCACTGATATTAATTCATCCTTGATAAAGATTAGAATGATTCTCAGATCTGAAAAAAAAAAAAACCAAACCAAACCAACCAAACAAAAAACTTCAAAAGAACTTCACCCTGCAAGTCCTGCAACTGATCTGTGCCTGCTGGTCCTTTTCTGGAGGACTTCAAGTGATGGAGATGTTGCATCAAGATGTAGGGCAGCATCATGGTACCAGGGAAATGTCACAGGGGATTTGGGGCCTTTAGAGATGCAGCTGGCTTTCTTGGCAAGATCAATGCTGTGAAATCTATATCCAGCATGCTCTGCCCACCAGCACTGCCCCATTGCTCATGACCCACTGCCTATGGCTTTGCCCTTCTTCAGACCTCCATAGCTCTACTTGGCTCAGTCAAGGGCTCTTTCCTCATACTCAGGTCCAAAAGACTGTGTGTTTAAGGGGAAGAGACCCAACCCATACTGCCTTTCCCATGGCACTGTCCCATGTGAGTTGTTTCCATTACCACAGCTAAAAAGAAAATGTCTTCTTTCCACCTCTGGATATCTCCTGCTCCTGCTTCCACCCACTGTGTCTCTTCGGAGAGAGGGACAGCCATGAAACTCTGAGCCAGGCAACCAAGAGAAGGAGCACAAGTTGCCCTCTGGAGTTGTCATCTTCTGCATATTGGCTATGAGGGGAACCAAAACAAGTATTTTACACTAAGTCTTTAACTTTTCAGTAACAGGACCCAGATGAAAACTAACCCGCTGAATACTAACCCATACCACTGACCATGACCAAACCATGTATCTTAAATTTCTTCTGTAAGGTTAAGCTACAGTAGTTTAGGCCACATTTTCCAGAACTTTTTTCAATTTTGGATAATTTTGGCAAGCAAAACGGCTTTTCTAGGTGAACTGGAGATCTGGACACCATCTCCCATCCAGTTAGCATCATATACGTTGGTAACAGTTTCTGTGTTGCCTGTAGTGCAATGAAGGTTTTATGTAGCACCTTATGCACAATCTGTTCTCTATTTTAGGCTGCTTTGTTCTTTTCTTCTCACATGCTATTTAAATGAGCAACCTAACTAGACAAAATTACTGGGAAAAAAGTTTGTGCATTGTTATTTTCTACTCTCCTAGAAATATTTCACTGGAATTTTGAATGTCCAGAAATGATAATTGGCTCCTCATTATTTTAGTTTCTTTTCTTTTTTTTTTTTTTAAAGAAAAAAAAGGTGAGTGAGTCCTTTCTATGCTGAGTTCAGTTTGTTTAATGCATCAGCAAGTGTCCAAGACAGGTGCTAGTAAAGGACTGACATTTCCCTTTATGGCTGTAGATGGAGCTACATCCTCAGCAATGTCCCTTTCCAGACATGTGAGCCCAGAGAAGAGGTTTCATGGTTGTGCTGGTCACAGTAACCTCATCCAGAAGGGAACTAGGTGGACAAAGGAGATGAATAAGCAGGCATGGAAAGAATGAAATAAATGCCAGGGCTGGACGCATTGCCCACTTCTCCAAAGACTTTGTTTACCAGACATTTACTAAGGGAGCTGTAATCCCCTTTCACACCACCTGATGTAACATGAGGACTCGCAGTTGCACATATAAATGTTTGCACCTCTCCGTAGCATGGCTGCATCCAGCCCTGACACCACGAGTCTTCTCCAAGAGTTGTTTTACTCTCTCCTGTTCAATGGGAGAGCTGAGGCTCTTCATTAAATTCTCGGGATTCCTTGTATAATTGCCTGTTAAATGACTTCACTAGCCTGCAGACTCGGTGTCTGGATCTGGAATACTGTCCTTTCTCCTGCCATGGTCCCCTGTTTTGCTTCTTCTCCTCTCCCATGCAACTGGTGAAGTCCTGCAGATCTTTTTAGTTTATACAGGCTAAAACCTCCTCTGGAGTATGATCTTGCTCATCTTCAGGACTCCATAAATTCCTTCAGCATTCCCTTCCAGACCTGTTACTAGCAAGTTTTCATGCATTCTCTCCAAAAGAAGAACAGAGAGACTTCTTCATCTCCCCACACTGGCAGTAGCCACTGTTTTGAATATTACTTCCTTGAAGTGGTCTACAAATGAATCATTGTGTAAGCACAACACCCTCTTATTATTTATGGGTAGGCAAATCACAGAAAGCCATTTTAATAATACCATGATTATCATCACAAATGCACCGGCAACGTATCCACAAGACTGAGCAGTTGCGCCCCAAAGCCTGTAGGTTATTGTGAAAGACATCTATGAAAATGAGAGACCACCTCAGCCTCTAGCAGATCCTAAGCTGGGTGGGGTAGGAGGGAAAGTTTATTTATTATTTCTAAATCCATTTTATTCTAATCAGGGCTAAACAAGCTGTTCCTCGATGACAGAACCTGCCTGGATTTGTTGATTTGAAGCTCGTGGTTGGACTTTGAGTGTCTGTGAGCTCCAGTGGGGCTTTTCCTCTACCTCAGGTTTTAATTTAAATTCTTTAGTACCTTGTAAGAACTGAGTTCACGGCAGTGTCCCCCCTCAATGGGGACATTATTATGTTCTCTGTCTTCGTTCTGGCTGCCTATTTTCATTAAACTCCTTGGAATTAATTTTTTTGCAGCCTTTACCCCCCTGCCAAGTTCAGTTTAAACTGTCTGCAGCTTTGGGCTGGAAGGACTCACCTCCGCTGTCCAGCATCCTGACAGCCAGAAACTGGGGACGGAGCTGGCAAAATCTGGGATTTTGGCATGCTTCAAAAATGAAGCTGTTCCCATGAACGTGTCAGTGTCACTGGCTTCACAAAGTCCAGGAAAATGTTAGATTTCCTATGGCATTAATTGCAACTGTTGCCTTAGTCTCTGATTCACCCTGCCTGAGATGTTCCTAATTCATGGACAGAGGGATGCTTGCAGAGCTGATTGCCCCTCTCCAGTGTATTCCTCCCTCTCTTTCCTTATCCCCTGCCAAGAAAGCAGAGGCAAAGTGATTTCTCCCTGCTAATTAACCCACATCTATGCATTAAAAAGGCAGCATCAGGCTTATGTGGCTTTTAATCTGACCTGAAACAAGTTGGGGCCAGGCAGAGGGAAGCGAGCTTCACTGCACTCGTGGGAAAAGCTGGCAGACATGTGTTTTGCCCTGTTGACAGATGAGTAGGGCCAGGGCCCAAGCACAGAGACAATTTTGAAGGAGCCATGAGTCTGCAAGACACTCAGGCATTTCCAGCTCGGAGACTTTTCAATCCCCTCCAGGAGGTTTAGGATCCTTGCGAAGAGAGGAGTCAGGTAAGAGAGGGAAAGCCCTTGTGTTTTTAAATCATTCCAACCACCGCGGAGGGGGGGAAGCGCCAGGAACACATTTCATAACATCTCTGATGTTTTCCCCTCTGCAAGAAAAAATTTTCCGTTGTCGTTCTTGCAGTCAGATAAGATCAAACAGCACAGGGCAGAAGGGAGGCACTGACTAAAGCTATTGTAACTCACTCCGAAGCTCTCCGGTCTCAGGTAGGAGCCACGTGAGAGCATCACGTGCCATGGGAATTCAGGCAGGAGGGGCACCGGGGCTTGGTCTTGTTTATTGTTCTTGCCTGAGTCTGACCTGAAAGCCAAGGAGTAACTCAGGAGGACACGATGTACCCTGCTCCCTTCCTGTGTCCACCCAGAGGCAATTTATTCTCAAGCTGAGCCATGGCCCCAAAGCAAAATAAATTCCCGCGTTCAGCTCCGAACACAAAGTATGCTGCAATTAAAATACTTCCAATGCAGAAAAGTTTGATAGAAAATGATTGACAAGGGCTTGTCCCACATTATCCCTTATTGGCACTCCTGGCCGTAGCTGAGGCTTTCTCCTGCCTTTAGGTGGTCTTCACCAATACACTCCCTGTTAGGAGGATTTTCTGTAGGGTTCACACTGTTGGCTTGCTTTCAGTTTTGAGACAGCTTGTAAATACAAAAGCCAAAAATGTGGCTGGTGGGCCAGCAAGGTGTTCCCTTCCAAGCAGTCATTCTCCCTTTTGGGTTTCCCCAACTATCCAACTTGTGCCCACAAAGCTCCCTCTGGCTGGGAAGGACGGTAGGTCATTTAAGATGGTCATGAAAAGATCTGGGAAAGATGTCTGGCTGTGTTAATGCTGTAGGCATGGACTGTGTGCTCCACAGTTCTGGTCCTCCAGTTGTCGAGGCCATGGTCTCATGCTCTCGGTGTCACACTGGAGCTGCCTGAACACATGAGAGCCCCATGTCCCAGCAGGCAGCAAAGGTGTGTTAGTGGTGACCAGGGCTTCAGGGCAAATCATGAAGGGTACTGCACACTGTGTCACCTGTGTCTACAGGACCTGGGTCTTACTCATGTTGGAAAGGTCAGCGCCTTAACGTCTTCCTCTAGAAATAAACACAAACTGCAAGAATTCATTCATGTGAAAATGACAACACCAGCAGTGAAGAGTTCCCTGCTGAAACTCACTTCGTCTCTGAAAATATTCCCTGGGGATGTTCAAAACCCATTTCTTTCTTGGATTTGGAGGAAAAGGGAACAGGTGAGAAAACTGGAGATATTTGTCATTTATTATCTAAGTAACACATAGAAACATTGGGCTGGCAGGGAATGACTCAGAATGAAGATGAACCTCTTGCTGTCATAATCTGAAAAGCAGGACAGGCATCTGTCTGTCTGTCGTGGTTTAACCCCAGCCAGCAAATAAATGCCATGCAGCCACTTGCTCACCCGCCCCCTCCGGTGGGATGGGGGAAAGAATCGGGAGGGCACAAGTAGGAAAACTCCCGGGTTGAGATAAGAACAGTTTAATAATTGAAATAAAACCAAGTAGAACAGTAATAATAACAATGAGAACAACGACAATAACAGAATATACAAAGCAGGCAATGCACAATGCAACTGCTCACCGCTGCCAACCACGTGTCACGAACGGGGGCGAGTCCCCTCACACCCCTGGTTTTTATACGGAGCATGATGTCACATGGTATAGAATACCCCATTGGCCAGCTGGGTCAACCACCCCAGCTGTGCTCCCCACCCCATCCCCCCTTCCCCTGCATGTGGCAGGGCATGGGAGGCCGAAAAGAGAAAACAAAAGTGTCCCTGGTGCAAGCACCACCCAGCAACAACCAAAGCATCAATGGGCCATCAACGCTCCTCTCATATCAAACCCAAAACACAGCACACCCCCCAAGCTACTGGGAAGAAAGTTAACTCTGTCCCAGCCGGAACCAGGACACTGTCCTTCCGTACATTTGTCAAAGTAATGCAGTAGAGACTGGTTGCTCTACAGAGACTGAGTTGTCACCCTTCTCATTGTGATGGAGCTCATCAACCCAACCACCCATAGATGTCTTCTGCATAAAAAACACCAGGATTAGGTTCCCTCCACAGCCAATGGAACCAACACTTCCAGCATACAATTTATTCACTACACATCTGTATTTAGAAAACTGAATCAAACACCTAGTCAACACGGTCCGTAGTCTGGAGAGTGACATAACTCACTCTATATCAGGTACCTACCTATGACTAGCTGGATCCCTGCCTAGATTCTGTTCGCTATTGTAACTAAAACTCCATTGGGCTGCCAAATCACATGGAGACACCTTTGTCCAGACACCTACACTGGATGTATCAGTAAGATGAATCTGATCCTTATGTTGGCTTCCCAAGATGGAAGGAATAGCTTGGTCCTGACCACTGTGGTCTCGGACACTCACAGAAAGGAAGTAAGAAAGGTCAATGGAAATTTCTCCTGCCTTGCAAATGGCCCTGGGATTTGCAGATCACTCGGTGCTTGTTCTGTGGGCACAATAGGTGAGTTCATCACCACAGCAAAAATAGGATTTGTTTTTAAACCAGATTAGATTATCTTTATGGTAGGTTGCATTAAAGGATTCCAACATGACTATGCAAGAACCCAGCATTTCTCCTTCCTTGAAATGGCAGCACCTGAGAAAATAAATTGATATTTTCCTACTTGAAAATAAATGGAGGAAAAGTCTGGAGAGGTGAAACTATTGTTTACGCCAGGGAGGTTCAGTTATTTGGAAAAGGTGACTTGGTTTCTAAATAGGCAATGAAGAAAAGGCAGGTCGTCCAGGTATCCCAGATTGTGGAAAACTGGAGAAACTGCCATCAGATCTGTTGTCACATCACACCATACTTTGGGTGTGAAAAAGAAGGACCTGCCATACATTTCACCCTTAACTGCACACACTGCCCTGGGGTGCTGGCCTGCCTGACTGCAAAACTTCAGCCATCTCCATCATTAGAAAAACCTTTGCAGGCAGCTGGGTATTAATATGTGCAAGCGGTAGCGTAACAGTGCACCAGTCCGTGGGCGCCAGCCACTGAAAAGCAGTCGTTCTGCTTATCTGGATCCGGCTCTTAGCAAGACTGCCACCCCTCCTTCTCAACGGGATGGAATTTGCTGGCACTACTGCAAGTCTATTCTGTCTTTTCAATAATTGCCACCGCAGCGCAGCGTCCTGGGGTGTTGGCAGATACGCTTTAGAGTAGGAGGGCATTGCTCCGCAAGCCTTCGCTTTGAGAAAGAAAATTCCCCAGAATTATCATATTAGGCCCTATTCCCAAAACATGTCTAGACAGAGTTATTTAGGATGGGCTGGATTAGACTGTCCTGCCCTAAAGAACTAACTACCGCTGAATTGGTTATTATTTTTCTCTCGAGGGTATTGCAGTTGCACCAAGAGAATCAGAGATCCCCGTCTCCCTCGATGCTATTCAGAAAAAAAAAACTCGAAGCACAGGCACCCATGCCCCAAAAAGCATGTGCAGCCTAAAAACAAGTGAGCTAAATAAAGAGAGGAAAAAAACAAGTGCAGAAAAAGTGCACGATTATTTACTTATTAAAGATTTTGGAGCAAGCACCAATAAATGCAAGGATGAAACTGTGATGTTTTTACCTGTATTTTTTCTACCCAAAACTTCCAGAATTCACTTTCAGGGCAGGTCTTTGGCAAAAGGGAGTGGGGAAAAGTATGAGGATTGTTTAGGTTTTGTGAATCTTTTGAACTTTCAAACTTAGAACAAAATGAAGCTGGATATTTTGTGAAACTCGGGGTATCATGAAACATTCCTCCCTGCAATTTAAAACATTGTTTGTACAAGCGAGATGTCCTGATTGGTTTCTTTGACTTTGTAACTGAATGCAAGACTGTGTTATGCAAGCTATAATTATTCTTATTTGGAAACAATTTTCTCTTTTACTTTCAGGATTCTTTGGGGAATAGAAGGCAGCTCAAAACAGCATGGTTTGCCAAAGCCAAATATAACAAAATCTTCCAAAAAGTTTCATTCTGTTCTAAATCTGTATCGTAGCAATTCTGATAAACTTTAAATTTGGCAGAAGAATGTCTCTTCTCCTGGTCTCTTCTTGGGTACCAAATGTTATCCCAGCGCTCTTAATTCAAAGTAAAACTCACTGGGGATTTAGTACAAGTGAACACTTCAGGATCTGACTATTTCAAGAGAATAACACCAAGTTCTCTGAGATTGGAGAAGCAAGCGTATTAACTTCAAGATTTACACATTTCACAAGAAAAAGAAAGGGGTGAAAAAAATCTCAGGCTGGCTGGAAATTCAACCAGGGTTGAATCCTAGTTCAAGCCTCCACACCAAGGGCTTGTCTGCACTAGACTTCTGGTTAAACCATCGTTCTCCTGCAGCCACACTTTGCGCTCTGGTTTTGGTAGAAGAAGCACTTCTGTAGCTAATCAGCAACACTTATTTTAACTACCACAAAGACACGGCCCTGAGAAAATAGCATCATGACTATTTAGTCTTTCCTTTTTGAGCTGTGCTGTACAGAAGAATATGAGCATCCTACAGCTGTGAGATAGGTTAGCCTTCTAGCCCAAGGAATGGAGGGATGATATTTTTAGTAGTGAAGGTCTCACTTCAGATCCTACTTCAGAGCCAAATGAGGATTGTGATAGGCGATGGTTTTATTTTTTGTTCAGGATGAAACTAGACTCAGCTGACCTTTCACGTTGTTTCCATGGTGTTTTTTTTTCCCTATAGTGTACTTCCGTAGTCTGAAGTATGTACACAGCCTTGCAATCGGTCCCTGCCCTTGGACACTGCTCCTCGGCCACTCTGCTCCTAATGGCATGAGGGCAGTTTTCTGAGGAAAGCTATGGTAAATGGGAGCGCTGGGAATGTCCTAAAGGTTAATTAGGTCATCCTATATCAACCTCCATCTTGTCCATCAAGCCACTGTTGCATCTCTGGGCACTGTGCCTGCAGGATCTGTCTACACCAGAGAACACTGCCATTACTGGGAGAGTGATGCCTCCCAGTACAGACTGGGACAGACACAACCTGCTGTGGACAGGGGCACGGTGTGTGATGGTCTGAGCCATATGAGGGGCTGCAGAGAGGGACCCAGATGGCCACTCTGCAGTGGAGGAGCAGGAACGAGGGCTGCTGCCCACCCGTTACCCCACCCTCACCTCCCACCCACCCAGGAAACACAGACCTGTAGAGGCAGCGTATGCTGACAAAGGCTTTTTAGCTGCTGAGGTAATTCTGCCACCTCTTTACAAGGATATAAACCAGGCCAACACAAGCACTGCTACCCTAATTGCCTCTGCACCAGGGATTTTTCCAGGAGAGCTATGGTGATTCCCAATCCTCTTCAGGTTCAGAGATACTCAACATCAGGATCAGGGTCGAGCCTGCCTGCAGGTTGGTGTCTGGATGTCCTGCCAAGGTGTTGCAGTTCAGTTCTTCCGTTCTTTCCCATTTTCACACCAAGGAGTGAAAATATGAACCCCTCCCCATCCAAATCTTGGACATTTCCCACCACTACATTCTGCAGATGACTGCACACACCCAGCCAAGAGAAGATAGGGAGATCAGGGTCAGCTGCTCTGAAGCATGTTTCATGTAGACTGCTTGTTGTAGCTCCATCCCACACATCCACGCTGTGCTTTGGAAAGGACACTACGTTCACCTCCCTCATGCCCTCATCTCCCCCCCAGCTGCAGGACCAGGAATTTTTGACCCAGAGCAAGCAGGGACAAGCCACCTGCCAGGCAGCTTTTCCAAACCTCTGTCTGAGATCGTGAGGTTTTCCAGTCCAAGCCTTGAGTACAGAGCCAGCAGCGTAGGTATAGCCCCAGCCCTCCAACCTTACCCCTCTGCCTCCCCTGGAAGATGACATCACTCCAATTTACTGTTAATCAATAGGATTTAACAGAGCCAAATACAACCCCAAAAGAAACAGCTGATGCAGCTGTATCTTGTCAGCAGTGAACGCCTCGATGTGAACGGAAGCATGATCTGCCTTTGTTGGCATTTTCTGCTTTGTCTCTGACTAACATTTGCATCTCCTAATTAAAGAAGTACGGGCAACTGTATAAATATATATATATAGCATTGCACTAAAGCCCTGGGATCTATCTGACAGCCCAGCATGATGCAGCAGCATCAGTAATGTTTGTTGTACTATTTCAAATGACCTCATTTGGAGTGGAATTACAGTCAGCCTGTGCGTGTTCTAACCCAGACAGTTGCAGGCACGTGAGTTTTAATAGAAATACATCCACTGAATTGCATTTGGCTATCCTTTTCTTTATAAAGGCCATGAGTGCTCTAAGTAAAGTTAATCTGTGCCTGCGCAACTAGGTACGGATTACTTTCTTATGTTTTTCATTAGATAAGTGGACTTTCAGTGACGGTAAAGTGTTGGAAGCTGATAGATAATTGATGTTTGGGGGAACTGTAATTTGGCCACCTCACACACCACGACTAGGTCTTCAGATTCTTCTTCCCCAAAACATCTTCCTCCTCCATGCAGAGGATAAGCTACTCTTCAAAGAAGGGTCAACGTTTTGCTGGCGAAGGAAGGAGAACTGTGAAAGAAGCAAAAGTGACAGGACCATCTACTTGTTATGGAAGGTGACTTTCCCCTGCTAGCCTCACCTCTGAAGAGCATGACTTCAAACAGTTCCATGAGGTTTTCCATATTGTTTCCATATCACCTTTTTCTAAGCAACCAGTGCAATTCCAGGCTCACTTACACATGGGTCGCTTTAGTGCAGAGCAGTGTCATGTGCAGTCCATGCTGGAAATGTTTTTCCACTGATATCAAGAGTTGAATTTGGTCCAGAGGTGACTTTACAATCTCAGGAGTCATCTTTCTTCTCCAATGAATGTGGCCTCCTTTGCTCACAAAGCAGTGTGACCTGTGTCAGCTATTGCTCAGCAGAACACAAACAGGGAAAGAAGGATTTGTATTTCTTGGGTTGCCTACAAACTGGTTCTTAAAGCATCAGTGAGGGTGACAACTAACCCTGCTCTTCCAGCTGCCAGTGCTTAAATACGTTTCTGAGTCTTAAAAGCAGAAAGCAGGATGATAAGTTAGATTATCTAATCGTTATCTCCAGTAAGGAGGGCAGCTGGGTCAGTACAACATTGCTTAGCGTGACAGCCAGTATATAAATAGGATCAGTACTTATAGATCAGGAGACTGCTGGTGACCAAGGTTAAACGAATAACTAATGTATAAATATATCATGTCCAGAGCCTGCTTGTATTTCCTGGAGAATGTGTGCAGAGGGCTGAGCATAACGAGCATTCATAAACGACCTTGTTGCGAGCATCAAGGGATCTCTGAAGGCACCATGGACAGACAGGAGAGGGCTGGATACCTGCCAGCTGAGGAAGGTGGATCTGCGCTCCCCGTTCACCGTTGACTCCACAGGCCATGATGGAAACCGGCTTTTCCCTCCCCCTGACCTGGAACAGATGAAGCACAGGACTATCATCAGGACCGATTAGTTAATAAGATAGCGTCATCCCCCAGGCAGGTAGAAACATGAAACGATGGAGGGATGAGCTTGGGCTGTGTTACGAAGGCAGGGATGCTGGCGTGGATCTGGAGGACTTTCTGTGGTTTCACACTTCAATGAAAGTCATGCCAGCGCATCTTCTAGAGCTCACAGCACCATTCACGGTGCAAAGGGACCTCATTTAATCACCAAGACTGCTGTGGCAACCAAGAGAGATGGAAAGAGGAGGATCAGGCTTCTCCCTGCCCAGGAGCAGCAGACCTTGGCTCTCCACACTCAGTTGAGAAAGGCAGGGAATAAGAATCAAAACGGTCCCCAGTGACTTCAAGAGGCTTTTAAGAAGGTGAACGAGGAGCCAAAGCAAGGTCTCATCCTGGCCCACAGTCTGCACAAGGCACTGTGCCCTGGGAAGCTGAGGATCATGTTTTCTCTTCCAAAAGCCATTGGCACTAAGTGCATGCTATCACAGAGGGCTCAAATTTGTGTATTTCCTGAGAAACCTCTCTGCCTTTGCCGCGAGCCGTGGCCAGTGAGCACAGCCTTAGCTTTCAATGGTGTTTTTCCACTCTTCACTTCCCCACCCAAAAAAATTACATAACTCCATCCATTTTTAGAAATTCAGACCCAGGGCTGCTCAGCAGATCAGTCCGATATTGATTGTTTCAGTCTTCGTGACTTCAGAAAGCCAAACTCTCCGCGGAGCAGGACAGGGCTTGAGTTGGAGGAGGAGGGAGGGTGAGAACAGAGCACTTAAGGGGCACGGGCAGCATTTTTTTGTGTTGCAGTATGTGCCCTGGTGAAACAGAGGATGCGTTATCCTGCCTGCACAGCATTTTCTGACCTGCTTTTGACCCAAGAAGCATTTGCATTCATAAATACTTGAGTTGTACCCCTGGGAGGTGAGGGAAGGAGAGGAAAGGAAAAGAGTTGCTTTATCAAATCTGGGATCACTGCAGGGCTTGGAAAGCAATCTTTCTTATTCTTTCTTCCAGCCCAACTGTAAACCAGCCTGCATCCAAGAGAGCTTGTTTATTAGTCTTTGAAATGGACAGGTTTTGCCAAGATGGATCCCCAGTCGGTGACCTTCAGTTAAGAGGACGATGAAACAGATTCACAGGGTCACCCTGCTCCCCACCATGCCCCCAGAAAGGAGTTGGCTGGATGATTTAACTCTGGGAGACTTTATCCAGTGCTGTTGCTCTTTCTGAGAGAAAAAGACCTGAGCAGGGTGTATACCAGAAGCTATCCATATCCCTTTCCCCATGTGAGAGCCTGGAGACAACTCACGGTGGGTGGTGAAGAAGGACATTGGAAGAACAGGAAGTAAAGGCAGATTTGTGGGCAATCCCGAGAAAGAAGCAACAACAAAAAGAGGAAGAAAAGCTGATCTGGGAGGAAAATCTAGCTCTGAAACTGCTGAAATATGAAAGTGGAGTCTGCCAGCAAGAGCTGAGATGAGAGGTTTGTTATCAGGTTGAAGGAGGGTTATAGAATCATAGAATCATAGAATCATACAGGTTGGAAAAGACCTCTAAGATCATCGAGTCCAACCGTCAACCCAACACACCATGTCCACTAAACCATGTCCCTAAGCGCCTCATCTACACGTCTTTTAAATACTTCCAGGGATGGTGACTCCACCACTTCCCTGGGCAGCCTGTTCCAAGGCCTGACCACTCTTTCAGGAAAGAAATTTCTCCTAATGTTCAATCTAAACCTCCCTTGGCGCAACTTGAGGCCATTTCCTCTCGTCCTATCACTTGTTACTTGGGAGAAGAGACCAACCCCCACCTCACTACAACCTCCTTTCAGGTAGTTGTAGAGTGCGATGAGGTCTCCCCTCAGCCTCCTCTTCTCCAGTCTAAACACCCCCAGTTCCCTCAGCCGCTCCCCATCAGACTTGTGCTCCAGGCCCTTCACCAGCTTCGTTGCCCTCCTCTGGACACGCTCCAGCACCTCCGTGTCCTTCTTGTGGTGAGGGGCCCAAAACTGAACACAGGATTCGAGGTGCGGCCTCACCAGTGCCGAGTACAGGGGCACGATCACCTCCCTAGTCCTGCTGGCCACACTATTCCTAATACAGGCCAGGATGCCGTTGGCCTTCTTGGCCACCTGGGCACACTGCCGGCTCATGTTCAGCCGGCTGTCAACCAGCACCCCCAGGTCCTTTTCCTCAGGGCAGCTTTCCAGCCACTCTTCCCCAAGCCTGTAGCGTTGCCTGGGGTTGTTGTGGCCCAAGTGCAGGACCCGGCACTTGGCCTTGTTGAACCTCATACAGTTGGCCTTGACCCATCGATCCAGCCTGTCCAGGTCCCTCTGCAGAGCCTTCCTACCCTCCAGCAGATCAACACTCCCGCCCAACTTGGTGTCGTCTGCAAACTTACTGAGGGAGCACTCGATCCCCTCGTCCAGATCATTCATAAAGATGTTGAACAAGACCGGCCCCAGTACTGAGCCCTGGGGAACACCGCTCGTGACCGGCCGCCAACTGGATTTAACTCCGTTGACCACAACTCTCTGGGCTCGGCCGTCCAGCCAGTTTTTTACCCAGCGAAGAGTAGAAAGATGGAGAAGATCAGGGACCCATCCTCCCCTGCCAGAAACCAAAGGGGTCAGAAAGAAAGGAAAAATTCAGTTCAGGTAGACTTTCTTCAGCAAGATATAATTTGTCAGCAAAAGGCACCTATGACTAGAATGTCTCAACCTCATCTAGGTTGAAGCTGACAATCTGAGGAGAAAAATACACTGTTCCAGAGAGTGATTCATCTGTCCTATCTTGAACCTCTAACTAGACCTGAGATGAATCACCTCCAGAGAGGGCTGGTTTTCCTTAATAATTGTAAAGGGAGACGTAGGTTTTGAGATCCAACTTCCATAAATCTAAGCCAGATCACAGAAATCTGATCCGTGTTGTCTGTGTTGTAAAGTAAAAGAAAGGCTAGAGTACCATAGACATCCGGGCCATTCTCCATATCTTGAATATGAAGCATAGTTCTTGTTCTTGTTCTCAAAAAAAGAACTGGAGGAGGTACAGAGAAGAGCAATAAGGAGGGCTGAGATACGGATCTGACCCTGCATGACAAGAAATTAAGGTTTTCATCTAGAAATGAGATGTTGCAAGTGGAGTAAGGGAGTTGTCTGTAAGATCATGAGTGGCCAGAAAGACATGAATGGGGAGTGATTGCTCACTGGTACTCCAGCCCTGACATTAATGGAGAAAGCATGGGGTATCAGACAGCCTTTTGGCTCTCCATAGCATGACCATTCCTGTACTATGTTGTGATGAGTGCTAGGCATTGCATGGAGCAATCTTGATGCAAAAGTCCACCAACTTCTACACAGAGAAATCAGGGGAGCTGTTGGAGAAATCCCTGGAGAGCCCAGCAGATTTCCTCAAACCATCCTGAAAGAATACACCAAGGAGCTAAAAGCAATGCTTTGGGGAAACACAGGTGATCATTGATAGTTTGCTTTACCCTCGGCTGTTAGACCAAAATTCAAGGGTAACATGAACCCTATCTCCAGCTCCCAAGCCTTGGCCTTGCCACCATATTAGACTGACGAAGCTGTCAGTCTCATATCAGAGTATCCTGACAAACGGTCTTCACAAAGGTTTACACTTGCTAACACAAGCAGGGCTATAGCACCAAGAGAATGGTTTTTCTGTCGAAAATCATTTTATGCCTGCAAGAGTAGCCAAGGCATGCTAGGCAAAAGCAACCAGAAAGCCCTAGGGATGTACCTAAAGGACATCTATTCACTAAGCAAAATTAAGATCTTTAGGAACTTGCTCTTGCTGTAGCATGGGAAGTCCAGCTCAGCCAGATAGGGGTGATAAGCAAAGGAGAAAAGGGCAGAGAGCAAACTAATGTGTCCCCTTTCATTTATGTCTTTCACCAGTGGGTTTAGGTCACTAGCAGAAGCCATTTCTGTAACTGCTTGAGGAAACCTGCCTGGAGCAGCTCAGTTTGGACAATGCCCAAAGGGGACTTTCTGCTCTCCCTTCCCGGTGGCTGCCACCATCTTTTGGAGAGGTGATTTCCAACCAGTGCAATGGGCATCTTCGAAGTGCCAAGTGAGTGGTGCTTCTTAACCCACTGAGCACCGGTAGCAATGCTTTGCTCTCAGTTACCTTCAACTTCAAAGAAGCATCTGAGCAGTGCTGGGGACGCTTCTTGGAATCCTGTGGTGACATTTGTGTCTTGTTGAATTCAAGAGATACTGTGGCTTTTATTTAGGATATATCTAAGATAAGGCAGCTCAGTGATAAGCAGAGATCTAAGTTCAGTTCCCTATTTTCTTTGCTGGTTATTTCCTCTGGGGTCTTCGGTACATCTCTCTATGCGCTTCAATTTTCCCAGCAGTCAAACAGGAATAACTCTGATGTCTTGCCTGAGGAGTTGTAGGGGGGGATACAATAAAGGTTGTAAAGAGTCGAGATAATGCTGTAACAGGAGCTGAAAAATACCTACAGAAAATAGAGAGCCTTTTTTATCACCGTTGGAGTTGATGAGTAATGCATGTTTGTGTAAAAGGCAGATGACTGTCTCAGGTTCACTGGGGTATTCCAGTTACATGCGGCACCAAAATCACATCATTTCATTTCCCAGCCTTTGACAGTGGCCAAATGGTTACACACAACTTCCACTTTCACTTCAGACAATGTCATCTCTGCCTGAAAGCTTATCTTATGTCTGGGGAAGCAGCTCAGATCTGAACCCATCATCCTTTTTTTGTTGCTGTTGGTAGTTTTGGGGGACTTTTTTTTTTTTTGTAATCACATTGCAAAAAAATTTAGCTTGCACAAAAGCAAGCCATAAGCATAAGGGTGAGGGAAAACCTGATTTATCATCACTAGAATGTTCTTCCCCCTCTTTGCAACTTTAGCCGAGGTGATGGGCTCCATGCAAGGACACATTCCTCAGTGTCAGATCATGTGTTGGGTACTGCATCCAGCTCTGGAGCCCTCAGCACAAGAAAGACATGACCCTGTTGGAGCGGGTCAAGAGGAGGGCCATGGAAATGATCAAGGGGGTGGAACACCTCTCCTATGAAGAAAGGCTGAGAGAGTTGGGGTTGTTCAGCCTGGAGAACAGAAGGCTTTGGGGAAACCTTATTGCAACCTTCCAGTACTTAAAGGGGCTTATAAGAAAGATGGAGACAGACTTTTTAGCAGGGCCTGTTGTGACAGGACAAGGGGGAATGGTTTTAAACTAAAAGAGGGGAGATTTAGACTAGATAGAAGGAAGAAATTTTTTACGCTGAGGGTGGTGAAACTCTGGCACAGGTTGCCCAGGGAGGTGGTGGATGCACCATCCCTGGGAACATTCAAGGTCAGGTTGGACGGGGCTCTGAGCAACCTGATCTGGTTGAAGATGTCCCCGCTCACTGCAGGGGGGGTGGACTAGATGACTTTTAAAGGTCCCTTCCAACCCAAGCTATTCTATGACTCTGTGATAACCTGGACAGGAGTAAGAGACACAGTCCTGTCACACTTGCATGACTGCTGTCAGATTTTGATTCTCTGCCCCCCAGGAATGTTGTGTATGATTAATTTACCACAGGCGAATGTGCCACAAAGCCCAGTTGCAGAAGGGCACAGTCCCAAGCCAGGTAGCACCCCAAGACCACCAAAAGCAGAGTCAAAGTTCTCCCCACTGAGCTGAATGGCACCTGAGGAAGAGGAAGGGACATGTTGCAGGCTTGGGGACAGCCACTAGATGGGGTCATGAGCATACATGTCCATAGGGCCCCAGCTGGACCCCGGGGGCATGAACACCAGGAGGTGACACGTCACCAGCTTTCTCTGTCCCTTGGCATGACCCAGGCCTCTCCAGGGAAATGGATCTGCCAGCCATCCACCAAGTTCATCAGTGCTCAGCCATGCATGCATTCATGACCGAAATATCAGGGCACTCAAAATCTCTCCACTGGGATAAGGCTTGACTGCATTAAGGCTTTTGGGGGCTTAGGCTGGTCCATGAACATCAGTAGGAGACCCCATGCGGTTACTCCTTGAGATCATTACTGAGCCATAGAGCTTTGCTCTTGAGATCTGCTCCAGAAGACTGCGCAATACTTCCAGCCAGGCAATTATTATCTCAGACTATAAAAAGATGTCTGCCCACTTCTCTTGAGACCTCAGCTCTTCAAAACCATCGCTGGAAACAGCCTGTGGGGTGTTCTCTGCTGTCTGCCTGTTGATGAGGTGTCCCACAAATTGGCTCTGACTGAATGTAACGCTGCTTCCATGGAGCCTGGAGGGACCGGAGCGTGTGAAATCTCCCCCCCACCTCGACATATCCTACGTGCCCTCCTGGGAAAGGAGCAAGTTCAAGAGGCTGCCAAAGACATCAGCCCTGGAGCCTGAGCAATGGGCTGAATCGGTTCTGCTAATCTGTCATGAGCTGCATTTTATACAGGCACAGATATATTCCCTGCCCCAAAAGGAGCCGGGGAGGCAGGGGGAACTGGTCTCTTACTGGGAATGCTAAGCCCTGTTTAGTGTTAGTGGTTTTGCAGAAACATAAAAAGGCCTAAGCAGATTCAGCTAATGACATGTCATCAGTTAAACAGAGGCAAAAGTTCTACAAGTTTTATGTACGTTCCTGATGACATGTCCATGGAAAGGCTCCTTGAACAGGCACCACTTCACACCCATCCTGCGGGTTACGAAGGAGCCAGTGAAACTACGGTGGGGGCCATTTGGTTCCCTGACCCCATGGCGGGGCAAGACAGGCCCTGTAGAGCGGAGAGCAGCTTCTCTCCTTGGGTGCCCAAGGCTGCTCATATTTTTTGCAGAAAGTCAGCTTTTCCAGGAGCCCTCGGAAGGGAGCTCACACAGCCAGCGTGTCTCCTGAAATGACTTTTCTCACCCCCGAAATAGAAAGATCCCCATCATTTCTTGTGTCCCTGATGAGCGACATGGGTCCAGCGAGTTTTCCCTCTGCTCTGAGGCATATGAATACATGTCATGCACTTTGAAAATCTCTGGGAATTTAGTGGTATATGGCAACACCATATGTCACATAGAGGTTATAACAAATCCACATCCCTTTTCATCCTCTGGCATTTTGCGGTCACCACGGTCTAGAAACATTTGATCTGGGACTTCGGAGTTGCAAGAAATTCTGTCCAAGCATTTCCCAGCCTGCCTGACCCTTGATAGCCTCTGCTGGCTGATGAAACAGAGAGTTTTTCAGATTATATTGTTGTCTCTCTGTGACTGAAGGTCCTTGTTCAGTCCGAGAAGAAAGTAGCTCATTGTGAAGCCTGTCTTTACCACCAGCATGTGACAAAAATATCTGTTTCTCCTTTTTGCTAAGGCCCAGCTGCTCCTTCGCTGATAAAAGGGAAATCCCTGCAAACAGAGAGCAAAGTCAACGACACACAGTACCCCGTGAGTCAGCATGGCGAAGTTCTCCTCATTTCTTCTCTGCCAGCCCAAAGCTGCTTAAAAGATGTTGTTGTTGTTGGTTTTGGGTGGGTTTTGTTTTTTCAGCTCAGCATTTTCTGGAGTCTAATGCCTGCCCCTGTCTTTTCATTTATGCTTGTGGTGTCTTCATGTCCAAGCATTGAGCAGGTCCAGGACTCCTTAGCATCTGAATTCAGAGAAAACAAGCTGTTTTCAGCCCTTGATGGCAGAAGACCAAGAAGTCTCAATTCTGCAAGCTGGTACTTTTTACTGCGGGGTGAAGTTAGAAGCAACTATTCCTCCGAGACCTTCTCTTGCCTAGAAACACCCTTTTCTCTTTCGCCTCTTCTTTTCTCTTTTGTCTTGAGATACAATCTTTACTGCCCCGATGGTTAGGACAGCTGAGGATGACGGCTTCTGTTGAAATTCTGGCTCAACTCCCCTTCTTGAGGGACTCAGAGGGCTTAGCTCTGCATGCGTGGAAAGCATTTTACCAATAGCCAGGCTCTCCAGGAGGACTGTCTGGGCTTTGTGCCGTAAGATCGACAAAGACTTTCTACTTGATCCAAAGAGTTCCAGGTCAGCAGCAACAGAAGAGAGTAGAATGGGCTTATTTGACCAATGTCACCAGCCTCTTTAGGCTCTTCTTTATATGCTGGCAGGAAAAAAAATGCTAATTCAGCAGGCGCAGGACAAATATCAACAGGGGGAAATGCACAATGTGTGTGCTGGATGCACTTCTGCCCTTTATTTCTCTTTTTCGTTCTGTTTCCTTCTTTCCTGCACCCAACAGGTGCATTTGAGAATGGCAGATTTCCAAAGCCAGTGGGTGCTCCATAGAGATTTTACCTTGTCCATTTTAAAGATTTCCTGTCCCAAACCACAAAGAAGATTAGTAACTCTGCCTAGAAACAAACTCAAACAAAGCTAGTATTTCTCAGGAAATTTGGGCCATGTCGTAATACAAATAAACACAGACAAAAATAGGTGGCAATGGCTTCTGTGAAGGTTTGTGTGCTCAGAAGCTTTTTTTTCGGTTTCTTTTGATCTTCCCTGGTAGGACACGGAGACCAGTGGCTGAGAAGAGAGGTTGTATCCACACTGTCCTCCTGCAAGTCTTGAGATGTCATTCATCGATCCATTTTGTGCTCCAGCTTCAGCACCCGGTGTCCCAGTGACCCACTCTTGGCCCTCCCTCTTGCAGACAGTCCGTCTTGGCTTGTTGCTTGTATTAGTTTCCAAAAACAACTTTGTGTGAGCTCTCATAAGCTCATGGCAATTGTCCATCTGAAAACCTTCATTAGACATTTCTGGTAAAATGCGTGTGCCGCTAACTGGCTTCAAGATGAAACTTTCAGATGAGTCTATGCCTTTCATTGGGTCAGTGCTCCTTCAGGCACACCTCCCTAGAGCAGGCATAACATTTCTTCTCCCCTAAACAAACTCAGATATTTAGGCTGCAAGTGAGATTCAAAACATCAGGAGTTCAGTCAGGTCAGAGGGATTTGGGTAACACGCTTTCTTTAGGTGCTTTGAAAAAATACGTCTTTGCTAGGAGAACTACAGCCAGAGCAGGTAGTGTGGGAGCAAGGCTGAGGTTTCATCAGCTGCCGGGGACCTTCAGGGTGATCTTGAGAAGACATTTTACTTCTATATGCCTCTGTTTCCCATCTGCAAAATGAGGATCTGGTTCCTCACCCTGGCCTCCCCTTGCTTTGAGATCAAGGGCTGAAAACGCTAGATAAAACCTTGGCAACATTATTATTTACCTACACAAACAAGGGAACAGGATCTTGCAAAGACAACATTTGGCTTTAAGTCAGTCCTGCAGCTCTATAGGAAAACAGTCTCTGCGCAGACACGGTGTTAGTCACACGAGGAAAACAAGCTGTCAGACAAGAGTTTTGTTTTTTCTTTTATCCCCACCTGCTACCCAAGTTTCCTGTGTTTCTCTTAGACAAACATTTTCAGCCACTATTGCTACTGTTAGAGAAATATAGGAGTGTATAAGTGCGTGAGAGACTGTGAGTGCTGCCTTGTTCCATATTTGTTTCAAAACATAATGAAATAGTGCCATGCTCATTGTTTCAGGCAAAACAGAAACACTCCAGAAAATACTCAGAAATAATTGACATCCTTTTGGATATTACTTGCAGCAGCAAAGATGCCTTGTGTGTGCATGAAATGTTTGTCTTTGCATCACTTTCTTCCATATTTCTTCTATATAACCATACATTTCCTTTGCCTTTTCCTCTTCCCCCATCCTTGGATGCCTGTGCTCTGCATCCAGCCTTCTGCATGGCTTCTGCATGCACGTTAGGCAATTAAAACTAAGTGAGATTGTCTTCTGTCACCCCTGGCATTTGGAGCCACAGAAACGTACTGCAGGTTTTAAAGGAAGCAAAGGGCAAAGATCTCATATTATACCAAGGCAGAACTTTATGGGCTCATTAGAAAATTGCCCGTTATTAATCCTGCTGAGAGTAAAACTGGTCTGGTGTAAAACAGCCCAGCAACAATCCTTTCAATCGACCATGCTGATTTATTCCAGCCTATAGTTTGGTCCAAACTCAATCACGGTCAGTGTTGCTGGACCCCGAGCTAACAGGTGACAATCTGCCCTGTGTAAAACATCTTCAGCTTGAAACCTGAGATTTCACTGAAGCAAGAAAAATCAGTCTGAAGCTGAAACCACTTGAAATACCAAATCTAATTTGAGACGGAGCAAGCGGTGAGGAAGATGACAGGGGATGCAATGCTCCGAGGCGCATCTTCAGAAGCTTTTTCACACCCATATGAATATTTGTCAAGCCAGACCATAAATCAGACCCTGCTAAAAATTATCTGCTTTTGGCTTCAGGCGTCTGCTAGAACGGACTGCTTGAATCTGATTATTTTATGTTCATCTTGTGAAATTCGCAGCGGTTTTATTCAGAATTAGGCAACAATACACAATTCATCCCCTTTTTTGTGTTAGAAGGGGAATAAAATTAACAAAACCCTGTGAGATCATTCCCCCCTGCAAGAAGGGGAATAAAATTAACAAAACCCTGTGAGATCATTCAAAGTACCCTCATTCATGAAAAAAATTTATCATTGCAGCCTGACCCTGTCAGGGGACTTTAGCACAGCTATGTGACAGCCACTCCAGGTTACTTGTCCGACTCCAGAGCTGGAGTGCAAAGGCAGGAGAGGATTTCATCCCGCGTTGCCCAGGGCAGGTATTGCAGAGGAGACGCTCCGGCCGGAGCCCGCGAGGAATTGTTGACTTTGCTGCAGACAGTCGGGCTGGGGCAGACTCAGACAGTAACAAACGCTTTATGAAAGCAGCTGGGAAACAGAAGCAAAGACATCCAGTAACCGCCAGTTCCTCCTGGACAAATTTTTAACCCATTCAGGCTGCGATCTGGCCCCAACATTCCCAAACAACCAGTTTTCCTGATTTACACCCACTCAGCTCCTGCCTTTGCTCAATTAAACCCTTAAATTCAATGTCTCCATAAACATGGGGCAAGAAAGGACTTCCAGGGTCCATTCCACAGTCACACCATAATCCGATCCCCACGTTAAGTTTATATAGCATCCTTTTAAAAGCTGGTGTGTGCAGGGGGCAATTTCGCCACTCCCCAAGCTTGCCGAGAAGCTGTCCCAGGACTCCCTGCCCTGGTGATTAGGATATGTCCTCGGCCCTAAGGTCTTGTGGCTTACCCAAGGCACACAGCAACTTGGAGAACATGGGGAATAAGATCTGGTGTTGCTTCTTTTCTCCAAGACATGGTAGCTCCAGAAACTGAGCCAGCGTGGCTCCAGTTGTAGGTGATGGCATCAATGAGTCAGAAGGATTGGAGAAGACAGTAGGAAATTAAACCAGAGCAGAACTGAAGAAAGGAGCAGAGCTACCTTTAGCCTTCAAGACCATCTGCTTGGAGCTTTAACATCTACCACAGTGCTATGGGTGCAAATGTTGGCTCAAGAGGACAAAGCACAACACAGTTTATTCTGAACTGGGGTAACTCAGTCAATGCTAGACCAGCATATGGGTGGACAGAAGGTGACATCCCAGACAAAGCCTGATGCTCCCATAGCGCATTCCTGGGCCTGCATTAGGAGCAGTAACATGTTTGTGCCCATCTGTTGCAGGTGGCACCGTGCCATTTCACAGCTTCATTTCACTAAGGGGTGTTGGATTGGTACAGCAACTTGCCCAACCCTGCCAGGGCTTCTGCCCCAGGGACAGGTGGGGACCTCCAAACAGGCAGCAAACCAAGCAAAACCAAAGGCAAAGTGTGGTGGAGTTGGCCACTACAATCACTGCTCGAGGTGAGGTATTGGAGGAGCTGGACCACCAACAACAACATATCCATGTGCCTTGGTGACAACAGTGCCTGTTTTCCTCAGCCGTGGTGATAATCGCAGTCCTTCTGAAGGATCCCAAACCCAAATTGCACGTGGGTTTTCACTGGAGCAGTGCCAAAGGCCTGGGAATGTTCTCCCACCATATCTGTGTTGGTTATAGCTTATCTCTCCCATTTTATTATGTCTGAAATAGCTCTTTCTGCCCCGGGACCACTAAGAGCACACACATGCCATCCAGTACTTGTTGTCCACCCTCTACTGAGGAAGCTGTCAGCATTGCAGCATCTGCTGAAAAATGTAGAACCGATGTTTCTCTGCAGCAGGTCCTCATTTAAGTCTCAGTGCAGTGCCTCCTCTTCCTTAAAAAGGCACTCAATGAGATGTGTGTGCTGGATGCTATCTGGAGTCACACCAGACATCAGTCTGCAGGAGGCATTTACACAAAATGTGAGCTTCATTAGGAATCCAGTGCACTGAAGCTAAATCTACTGCACCAGGGCTTAAAAGATGAATCTGACCTTACAGATAGATTAAAAGTTAAATATATTACCATATTTACCCGTACACTATCTCATATATATATGTGCGGGGTGTGTGTGTGTATATATATATGTGTGTGTATATATATATATATATATATATGGATGTGTCCATGTACCTCTACGTGTTTTTCAGGAGGTTTTATTTATTTCTGTCAAGCAGCTGAGGGCTAACTGGGATTTGCCCTAACACTTGCCTACAAGCCTTGGGCGGATTCTCACATTCATCTTCCCACTCCCTGCGCAACACATAGACACAATAAAAAAGGTTTTTAGCACTTGTATCTACCAAAGAGATGCCACGTGCTGATAATCAATTTTCTGAAAACCTCACGTCATGATCACACATGTATTAACATTGATAACTGCAATCATAAGAAGATTTAGCTTAGCTTATACACAGTCCTATTCGTCAGCAGATTGCAGTGTTTCCAAGGAAGGTCATCCTCTTATCCCCTTTTTAGGATGAAGGGATGTGAAGAAGCACATCTGCAGTCAGTGTACCTGAAATCAGGGAGCCAACCTGTTTCTGTCTGATACTGGGGTCGTCGTGTGGAGACAAGCTGCCAAGCTGCCTGCCTTTCATATTGTACCTTCAAAGGCAATGAACCACCAGACACCGAGTCACCTGCTGTAAGACAGACCCTTGTCCCATCAATTGGCATGAAACAGCTTTTATATTTGCTTTCATAAGGTCCTGTGCCCCAAGAGATATTTAGGATTTCTGTTAAAATGCTATGGAAAAGCCTGGCCTTCTCCAGAAGGAGCCACCTTACATCAGGTGTAAATGTATAGCTCTTCCCTCATCATCCTTGATATGATGAGGAGAAAAGGCCTTCCTCGCTGTGCTAATTCACTGGTGCTTGGCTAAGGCACTCAGGAGAGACCTCCTGGGCATAGCACAGAAATCCAAGCGTGTCCTGGGACATCTTGGCACTGGCAAGGTCAGCGTGGTGGGAACACACTTCTGGGGTGTGTTCCTCAAGGGCAGCAAGGTCCCCTCTGCTTGGAGAATCTCCACCTCCACGCTACGGAGGACTACCAGGGCAGCTGCACTCACACCACCCTTTTGGTTTGACTCATTTACCTTTCCCATTTTCTTTCCAGTAAACTGGAAGACTTAACTAGCTGTCTGACAGCCGTAGGAAGGTTTCGTTTAAATTCACTAGAATTAATTCGCCTGATTGGTGTTAGCCAAGTTAATGGCCAGTGCATGAAGCAGCCAGTTATTTGGACATTTTTTGGCTCTCGAAGAGGTTAAGTGAGGACAGTGTTGAGAGCTGCATTGAGATTTGGCAGCCCCAAGGGGGAAGTCTGTCTCAGAGAGCAACCGCCTGTTTTTCAACAGAAAATGTATTTCCTCCGCTGCCTCTGAAAGTAAAGGTTAAATTTAATTTAAAGCGGAGCTTTAGCAGCCTGGAAAATAAAATTAGCAGGAAAAAAAACTTGTTTCTCTTTTCTGCCTCTTCAAATATCGTTTTTTCTATCATTGTCGTCTCTCCTGTCATTGTAACAGCTCCCTGTCTTGCTCTAATAGAGATTTTTTTTGAGTCTCGGCAAACCAGTCATGCAGCACTTCCAGCTACCAGGAAAAGCTTCCAGGTTTCCTCACTAAAATCCAGGGAAGCAATTCACCTGCATACATCTTGACCTTTCAGATTTTGTTCCTCCTGACACTGGTTTCTTATGCGGAGGAATAACCATTCCCACCTCATAAGGTTGTTGTGAAAAAAAAAACAAAATACAACAAAACGTGTGGGAATCGTAGCCTGTGGTAACTGGAAACATGCCTGCTGTGGGGATAAACAAGTTTTGAGCTGGGATGGTTTAAATTGTTGTATTTTACTGGGGGAATGAAAGGCAATGCAGTCCATCTGCTTGCACAGAGGCACACCTGTGGCAGAGCGTGGGACCTGAACCCATCTGGAGTGACCAGGGAAAAGGCGTAGAAGGGGATAAGAGGGTAAAGGAGATGACAGGGTTTTATTTGATCTTATGCTAAAGTATATAACATCAGGTACTGTCAGATCCAGGATATCATGCAAGGGGCAGATAAATCCAGCAGCTGTTGCTGGAGCCTGCGCTGATCATGATTCTGGACACAGTCAGCATCATCAAACACCCCAGAGCACATATAAGACAAGAAAAGGCTTTTTGAAGGAATTTCTCCATGTAGAAATGCTGACAGCAGGACTAAAACAGCCACATATACACGTGCAAAAAAAAAGTAAAAATCTTAGAATTTGAGATTTCCCCCCCTCCCTGTATAAAAATGTACAGTTACGCTCTGACATGGCAGGTACAAATGAGGAGGAGATCTTGCCACCGTTGGTGTGTATCGCTCAGCTGGGCAACTACCGAGTCTAACTGCAAATCAGGATGGACGTAATGCCCGACGACAGCTGGCCTTTGAGATCTGAGACGAGCAAACCGCTCTGAATCTCATTAAGCCCATGGTTTTGCCACTCGGCAGTGATTATTCGTAGATGCAAAGGTTGGAGCCTGAGGGGGGTCATCGCGACCGCCTCATCAGTGACTCAGCCTTTCTTTCCTGATTGAGCTGGACCACTTTGTAGGAAAATATCCAGCTTGATTGAAGGTGTAGGGGTGGGACTCAGCGGATCAAACGCAGACGGCTCTATCAGCGTCTGAGCTAGTTGTTTCCATTGTCAATGCAGAGAAACAGCTATGTCCAGATTGCGGGTTATTTAACCTAAATAGGGCAAATGAATCGCACTTTCAAGTGCCTGATATTTTCGAGGGATTAAGAGGGGAACTGTCAGAGGCCAGCTCGGAGGTGACGTCTGAACAGTAAACATCAAGAGCTCAATTTAGTTGCCTAAACACTGTCTCTAAGGAAGAGAAGTGACCTAAATGTTGTCCCCCCTCAGTTTCACACGTCATTTCCCAAAATCATGCGGTTTCCTGGGGATTGCAGGAGGTTCAAGTGTTCCCTGGGAGCGCTGGTCGGCTGGAAGGAAACACAGGCTGGGAGCTGGACAGCTGGGTTTCAAGCACTACCCTGTTGGATTCCCACAGCTCCGTGGATTTTGGAAGGCAGGTCCTTGCCTCCAGCCAGCTCCCCACCATCCCTTGTCCTCCCTCACCAAGGACAACATGGAGGGAAACAGCCTTCCCATGGGAGTGCAACCACCAGGGCAGGTGTGGACAGCGTTGGCTTTTCAGTGGAGATCCTTTGTCTTGGGTAAGGACATGAACCGCTTGGATGCAGCGGGATTACTGGAGAAGGAAAAGCAAAGCTCTGTCCGTTTCCTTCCTTTTCCAAAGCAGTTTTTATAGTCCAGGATGCCTCCTCACCTCCTGGGAAGGTGAACATACCCGTTTTGGGGCCAGCGAATACCTTCAAATCTCTTCCCTGATCCCTCCATGCCTGGGGAAAAAAGAAGAGCTTTCTTCTTCTAGGGCATAGGTTCAGCTGCAACCCCAGGGAGAGCTGACCCAAAGACCTTGCTGCAGTACTGAAAATACGGGGTGAAATCACTTGCCTTCTGATAGGCGTGAAGGCCAGATTAGATTATCACGATGCTCCTCTCTGGCCTGCAAAGCTGTCTGTGATTATTTAAAGAACAACACTCCAAAGGGGGCCAGCGAGCCCACGCCTTCCATTGTTATCTGTTAATTGCCTGGTCTGTCTCTCAGTGCTGATGTGCAAAGACATGTCCGAGCCTGACCCATTCCACCCGTCATCCAGGATAGCAGTTATAATAATAAAAAAGAAACCATTGCCTTTCCTTGAACTAAGTGAGAGATGGGATGATTGTTACCACAGCATTGTGCCCAGAACCTGCCCATTGGTTTTAGGCACTGGGAAATGCTCAGATTGCTAAGGAAAACTATAAATCCTGGCAGTCACAAGTGTATGGGACGTGGCTGATGAAGTATTGATCTTTCCTTTTGCCTCACAGCAAGGTCAAAGTCCAGTGTCGTAACGCCAAGGGGAATTAATGGCTGTGACTCCTGGGAGGACATGAGTCACCTCCATCCAGCCCAGAGCAGGTGACCTCAGGCTGAGAGAGGGCTTTTCCAGGCACAACTTCTTCTGGGTACTTCTTCAAGTTTGGCCAAGGCAGCTCCTGACTTGGGTCTGTCTTGGGTCTGGAGTCCATAGGTCTAGCCTGAGATGTGGGCTTCCCTCGATAGCAGCGTACTCAAGCCTAAATCCCGACAGGATGCTTCCCAGCCAACAGCTGCTGAGCACATCTGGGCAGGTGAGAAACTTCAGGTACCAGGGTTGGGTGGTGCTGGTGAATGATTACCCCAGGGTTGAAGAGGGTTTTGCTGCAAAATCTTCCAGATTTATCAGAGGGCTGTGCAAGTGTCTATCTCCAGGGTTTGTGTGATCACACCATGCTGTCAGCATGAGATAGTCAGAGCACAGAGGGGAAGAAGAGGTGAAAGCATCCTTAGCATTGTCTACCCTTCCTTATCTCTCCAGTAAATTCTATCTGAACCAATCCAGGGAGAGAAGCGTTGCCTCTGGGTTCATCCCCTCCCAGTTCTTCCTTCAACCTCTTCCCTTAGACTCTTCTCTCCCTCTTCACTGTTGTTCTCAGCCCCCCACTTTCCTGTCCATCTAGGAGGTTGCTGATGTTGTTTTATTTCTCCTTATTTCCTTCCAGGTTGCAAGTGAAGCTGAGAATCTGTTCTTCTTGCTGGATAAAGAGGCTTTCCTGAATTTCTCTGTAATTTTCATTAATTTCTCTTGAATGCTCATGAAATCAAGCATGTCCGAGCAATCCCATCACTCCATCGGCTTGAGGATTGTCTCCCCATTCCTGTGTACTAGGTTTACGGAAAGTGCAGTTTCTGTATAAATGAAGGTTTCTATAATTTGCCTATGAATTTGCGTGCCCACACATACACACAGTTTTACTTTTTTCCCTTGGGGAAAATGAAAACAAAAACAGCTTCATTTCTGCTTAAATTCACTTGAATCCGTTTGGTTTGTTTTGTTAAGCAGGAAGGAAGCATTTTGCTTGGGTCATGCTGACCTCATGCTCTGCCTATTTTCATTACACAGGGACTTCATAAAAGTGCTTTCCAGAGTCTTGGACCTTTTTCTTCAGCTGTGAGGCAACCTCCCAGTATGGACAACATTTTCCGTGGTACGCCCTGGACCTTGATTCCCATCATGCCCATGTTCATCCAGTGAGAGAATTGAGTTCAGTCCATGGCCAGGGGGAGACAGGAGCCTGATACAATTAAACCAGAGCACAGACAGTGACAGCTTAGAAAGATTCAGGTTAATTCTTAAGGAAAAATGCCACCACCCCCTCAAAAAAAAAAACCTCACCAAAAACAAAACCCAGAAAATTTATTAAATTCAGGAATTTGAAAATATTTCCTTTGGACTAGAAAAACCAAAATGAGGTCTTTACAGAGGCATGTTCTAGCAGAGGGATAGCTATTCTGGAAAATGCTAATATCTCAGTCTGGTTTTGACTTATTTGGGAAGAAAACAATGGCATTCCCCTGGGCCCACAGTTCTTCTTTCGACTAGCTGTAGCGCAGCCCCACATCCAGCAGTCTCCACACCTTCTGGGATCTGAGCAAGCTACATCTTTCACGAGAAATGCATTTCCCCCATGCCCAGGCTTTTCGGAGGCTGACTCCTGTCCTGGTGGGTGCAAAAGATGGAGCAAGGAAGCAGTTTGAGGAAACAACTGCAAGAAAAATGGGGAAAGAAGATCTTTGGAGAGCTTCTAAAGCCAAAAGAGGAAATGGTGGATTTCTTTTTGTACAAAAGGGGAAAGTATAAGGTGAAATTAGTGTGCACAACGGAAACCTGCACCAACGATGCATTCTCTTTTCAGGATCATATGAGAGGCACGAGTCACATGCTCTCCCCATCTCTACCTTGGAGGGACGAAGTGCAGCATCGCAGTTTGCAGTGCAGTCTACTGGAAATAATCTCTTCTGGACAAAAGGCGTTGTTGGAAGCGACTGCCATTTCCAAATGCCAGCATTTGGAAGCGTGCAAAGAATGACAGTCACAGGAACTGATATTTGAACAAGAAAAACAGTGCCAAGTGCTATATTTGGGCATCGTTATTGCCATGTTTATTATTGTTATCACTACTAGAATTATAGTTCTGGTTGGAGACCGTGCCTGAGATCAGATCTCCTTTTAGCAAGAGCTGTCTGCAAATATTGCAAGAGACAGTCCCTTCCCCCAGGACAAAAATAAACAAAGCTGTTAAAAAATATTCCTTTTTAGTAACAGCAAGATTGCCCTGTGTGTCCAAGCAGAGTTGACTTCAGAGTATGCAAGAAAACTATGCTAAGTGCAACCCAAATCGTCTATCTGAGAGATAGCTCCTCTTATCAAGGAGTTTTATCTCCTAGTAGACAAGAGGTGGAAAGAGTGAAGTATTGCCATCCCCTTTTGAAGCACAGTGAGATGAAGCAACTGGCCCCAAGCTCAGCCTTCCCAGTTCAGAAAAGCAGAAACCTAATTTCTCCTAAACTGGAGCTGGGTGGCAGGAGGGTTTGATTGCAGAAGCCAGTGCCTGGCCTACCCGACGCAGGAGAACCCATCTCTTAAAATCAAGCTTTGAAGGCAAGGCCCACTAAAGTCATCTGGTTGGCCTGGTCTCCTAAGGGATGCCCATAGCAGAGTAGGTGCTTGATTCCATGCCAATCACAGCCCCTGAACTGCAGCCCAGTTTGTGCTTTTAGAGATAATTTTTAAAAAGGCATCTGTTTTCTAGGGCACCAGAGTAGTAGGGTGTATGGGAGACCCTGACTGCCTAACATGACACAGGGACAGGACTCAATTGACTAAACATAAGCATCATGTACTGTTTTTTTCACCCCACAGTTGCCCAGCATGTCTCCGGCTGCTGCTCCCCAAGGGCATGGATCTCTCATAAACCTCTGTCATATCTGCCCACCCCATGTGGGAACATCTCAAGTGACAACAGACACCTCTGTTTAAGCAACAGATCGTTCTCTATGTGCAGGTGTCTCCCTGTGAGGTAGACATCCGACCTCCTGTTATGGTCAACAGAGACCTAGGGCTCTACCAAAGTGCCCACTCGGAGGTGCCTAGAGACAGTTGACGTGCTCTGGCTTACCTGAAACATCTAAGCAGCATAAATAGATAAGATATAAGACCTTCAGGAAACTTATTCTCTTCTGGAGTGGCAGCTGGAGAATGGGAGATACTGTAGGGCCTCACGTATGGCACCGGGCACCTCTGTTGGGAAACTGAATCATGTCCCTAACCTCTGAGATAAATCCCAGCCATCCAGTGTACCCTTCCCTGTTGGGTCTTAAAAATATTTCATGTTCTTTCTTATATTGAGTCTTGCTATTAAAAAAAAAAATAAATGAGCTCATCTGTTCTTGTGACTGTTTTCAGCAGCATCCCAAATGACTTTTCAAAGGAAAACGAGCTATTTCACAGATGAGGAAAGCATGGCACAGAGAGGTGAGCTGAGATGCCTGTGGTCATCCAGAAGGCGTAGCTGGGAACAAAGCCCAGTTCTCTTGACCATCAATCCAGGCCTCTAACCACGAGGTGAAACTGTGCATCCCAGCCTCTGATCCTGAGATCCAGCACAGGAGCTAGTGGAGTCCAGCTGCTGGCTGAAGGCTGCCCTTTTTTCTGTAACCATAGGTTGAAAGATAGTGAAGTTTCCAACATTTCCAACATTCACCTAAGCTCCTAAACTCAACCTCACTCTTGAACCTACTGGAGGGCAGATGTCCATCTCATGAATATTTTGGGACCCTCAGAGGAAGGTTTGGAGCACACGACCATATTACACTGCTTTGATGCACATGGAAGTCCCAGTCGCGTTTGCTGCGAAGCTCTGAAAATTTGAAACTTTTCTCTGCCCACTTCCCCTCCTGGCTTTGTGCATTGATATTCTCCACCATCGCACTGCACTGACGTGACTCTGTGCACTGAATTTCAATTAGTGGGTAGGGGGTACGGTCCTCATACAGAAATCCATTAGAAGCTGCCTGCTATTGAAGGGCAGTGAACAGATAAATGTGGTTGTCTATGAGTCTGAAAACAAAGGGAATGTGCTGTGATTTTACTGGAAGCAAGGTACTGTCGGTGGAAACAGGTCAATATAAAAACGACAATTGGCTGCTGCATTGAAAACTCTGGGAAAACCGAGATGAATAAGGAAAGCAATTTAGCTAGGAGGAAAAAAAAAAGATAAAAAAAGGAGCTCTATTTTATTATGTTACACTTGTAGCTTGCTTTCTTTTTTAAAAATTCATGGGATGCTTGAGAGAGAGGTCAGGATCCTCATTCTTCAAAGCTGATGTTCAAGCCCCATGCTCAGCAGTTCAGAGCAGAAGTTGCCTTTTCACACTGCGTTTCTAATCTGCTAGCCATCCCTGGGGCTTTCAGGGCAGGTTCGTAATAATTTTCTGACAGAGTCTCTCAGCTTTAGCTGGAGCAGCCACTTCTCCCTGGGTGAAGGTGAGTCAGATAAAGCCTCCATAAAGACCTGTGGGTGGCTGAGTTCTAATGGAGGTCCCACACCTCATTATCTCTGTGGATCCAGCCCTTAGATTTCCACTCTATCACCCTTACGGTATGGAAATCCCTTGAAGAAGGGGGTACCCAGTGTCAATTAACACGACCTGTCTGGCCTCCAACTGCCAATCCCAAAGGCAGCTTTGTTGTCTTGTAGATCCTGGGTCATATCTGCCAGCTCCACGTGGATGTCTTGTACCTGGGGCAAGTTTGAGCACATGAATCAAGGTCCTGAAGTGGGGTGAGATGATTGCCACCTCCATCCCTAAACATCTTTGGGCAATTCACCTGGTAGGTGCAAAAGTAAGGCAGAAAGCCTTGCCAGCAGCAAGTCCTACAAGCTGTGCTGGCATCTTCACCTGCGTGTTCTCAAACAGGTATGATATTCATTTAATTTTGACTCTGCATAATGCCTCTCAGTAATGGGAAAGGCCATTTCTCAGCCAGGGTGGGATGTGTTGCGAGCTATAAACTTACTCAGACTCATCTCTGCTTCACATTTCTGTGTCCTTCAAGCCTGAGATTTCAACTTTTCTGCCCAGCAGGCCCTATTTCACAGCCTTCAAACGATAGCCATTGCATAACATATCTGTCTCTAAATATCACATCTATAACTTACACTTTAGTGCAGCCCTCCAGAGTTTTACAGAACCATTAAATAGCGAGGATGACTCTTTGGTAAGTGGGGAAGGTGTCCATGCATTGATGTTTTCTGCGTGGTGTATTCTGCACTGTGTCCTCCTTTGACTTTTTCTTAGATCAGCAGGAAGAAAGCTTGTAATTGCAACACAAAATGTATGCGCAAACCGCCCAGTTTTCTGTGTGGTCCATAGTGCTACCAGCACCACTGCTTGAAACGGGAAACCAGTCAAATGAGGAAGGAACCACAGAACAAGTGTAGAGACCTCCTTGTTTTACTGCCAAAGTGCTTCCCTCCTGCCCTTCATTTCTGCTCTCACTAATAGTTACATTCCCTTACTGCCTTGGGTCTCCCTGCCTTGACACATCCAGATCCCACCAATCAGCTCTTCCAAACAGACACAGAAATCCCATTTATGGTCCTCTCTGCCTTGTGGAGTTGGCTGGGATCAAATTCAGGAGCTCAATTTAGTTGGTTGTTTCAATAGCATAGAGGCATCTAGTGCCATTTGAGGCACCCTTGGGTGCCTGAAACATCTGCAAAGGACTTGTGGGAGGCATCTGTGGGAGGCCAGGAGCAGCTGAAGAAGGGGGAAAGCCATACAGGGTACAGCTCAAGTGGCCCTAGATATTTATTAGTGGAATTAGCTTTCTGGATCCCGTTGAATATACTAAAGGCAGGATAGAGTTGCTTAAACATTTAGGTCTAGAAATAATTGCAATGCCCAAGGGTATCCAAGACATTTCCCCAAAACTGACAGATATGACACAAGACCACAGAGGACATAGAATCATAGAATCATTTCAGCTGGAAAAGACCTTTAAGATCATTGAGTACAACCATAAACCTAACACTACCAAGTCCACCACTAAACCATGTCCCTAAGTGCCACATCTACACATCTTCTAAATACCTCCAGGGATGGTGACTCAACTACTTCCCTGGGCAACCTGTTCTAATGCTTGATAACCCTTTCGGTGAAGAAATTTTTCCTAATATGCAATCTAAACTTCGCCTGACGTAACTTGAGGCTGTTTCCTCTCGTCCTATCGCTTGTTACTTGGGAAAAGAGACCAACACTCATCTTGCTACTGAAGACCAGACAGGATATATCATAGTGATTAAGGTGGCAGCAGGCATCTACACCTAGGTAGCTGAAAGCTGCCCTAGATCTCCAATGAGCATTTAGGAGCTCAGACATCAGACTCACATAAGGACCCCAACACTGTAAGTATGGAAAGGGAGGTCTCTGACTCTGGAGCTGAATCCCACCATAGAGTGTAGACATGTATATCTGAGATGCTGTCTACACCCCTTTGGAAACCAGTGGAGAAAACAGGCTCTTTCAGGACACAATTCATCCCACTTTGACGTAAATATCTATAAAAGTTCAGAATCATACCCTAAAACATATAAATAGCTCTTTAGCAGACACATAAGTCCTAGACATCAGAACAAAAATAATGTGAGCCCTCACCGCTCTTCCTGCCTGTTCCCTCATATTTCTCCACCCAAAACACAGCAGGTAGTATCCATTTTCTTCTGCCTCTTTGTCTCCCACTTACCTTCTGCATCAAGTCCACATTTCTCATCCTTCCCTTCCAGTCATGGCAGGATTACACATCTGCTCTCATTTCTTACCCTTTCCCATCCACACAGCCTTTGCTTCAAGAATAAAGCTACTGCACACCTCCATCCTCATCCCAATTCCTCCCTCAGGACACTCTGTTCCCTGCCTGGCATGTCTTCACTCAACCACCGCCTTAAAACAGACACTGGAGTTGGGTAGCTGACGCATCCCATAATTGAAACAAACAATTTTAATGGAAATTAAAATTAAAATTAAAATTAAAAATTCAAAGTTCAACAGAAATTAAATTTGGATCAGTGCAGAAGATCAGTGCATGATGTACCACCACTTGAAGGCCTGAAGATCTGGTGGGGCTGCAGGAGAGTCCAAACTTCAGTGCTTTTTTTTCTCTGTTTTAGCACAGAGCACTATTTTATGGGTGCCGATTTTACTTTAAATCACATAGTGAGAAATATGCATGTCCTGTGGGCTAAATAAAAACACTGCAAAGCCCCTTGTTGGTGACTGATCCTTTTAGAAGGGCAGATGACCAGCTGTGATCAGTCAAGTTCTGGTTTCACCTTTCCACCGTGTAGCAATACATGGTGTGCCACGTGTTTTGGCTCTCTCTTAGAAAGAGCAACCAGAAATGCTGCTACTATCTCCCATGTTTTTTGTTTTCTTTTCAGCTGGGCTTCAGCAATGAAAGTTAAGATTGGGATTGCAGGGTGGCCAAGCTATTGGAGAGATCTGAAGTCATGTGGCATTAATGAACCAGAGAGCTTAATGCTAAACTTGTCCTTTAATCATTAACCATCCTGTAAATAGCATTAATCTGAGTCTCGAAGGAATTACTCTGCAAAAGGCTTTGATCCCAGTCTTTTGGGGAACAAAGCCCTTTGGGAGTGATTTTAAAATCACTTTCAATATATCAAATATGATGAATCTAAGAGAACCAGCACTTCCCCTTATTTTCACAGTCCTTCAAAACAGAACGAAGATTTCTTTAGAGTTAGCCAAAAAAGGAAATTACAAACACCTGAATTCTCCTTATTTTATTCAAAGTTTTTATTTCCACATGTGGTTACAAGATATTATGCCAACCTTCACTGCCTTATCCAGCATCAGCCGTTAAAGAAACAGACTTCCCAGAATGTATCAAAAGTTGGCATGAGGCAGAGATAAGCCTCATAAGAGGTCGGAAAAAGTTCAAAAGACCAAAACAAGGACAAAAGGCAAGAAGGACCTATGATACAAAAGCGCAAATGCATGAGACTGAACAGCAAAGCATGTGAGATGCAGCTGTATCCGCTCACTTTGGACTTTGTGGAAGGGTAGGTTGTCTAGACGGTGCGGCTGTAGGAGTCAAGGGGAGAAGAAGCCACACGTGATAGGAGGAAGGGCAGCAGAAGAGGGGACAGCGTGGTCTGATCACAGTGGTTGCAGTTCCCGACTGCCTAAACCCATTTACATCCAGGCTTCTGGGTCCCTTTACATCTTTGGGCGCATCCCTTTTGGCCTTGGGACTGTGAATGCTCTGGGATGAGGGTTTCTTCTTAATCTGTCCAGTGGAATGCCAAACAGTGAAGTGGTCCCTGTGCCAGAAGGCCCCCAGTCCTGTGACTACCACTGGACACAGAAGATACCATGCTATGCATGCACCAAAATCCCAGTATCTGCATTTTGTAATCCTGCAACTCATTGCCAAATCTTTCTGTGGCTCCGGCTGGCACTTGCAGTATCGATCACGCCTTCAGTCTAGGTCACACGCAGCTTAGGCGTAACCACGCTAACTGGAAATAAGGGTTTAATGCATGGCTTAGGCACCACTGGCTCAGGGTAGCTGTGGCTCTGCGGAGCTCACAGCATATTTAACCAAGCATTTTCTCAGCTTCTTGGGCAGGTTTTGCAGTTGACGTGAGGTCCCACAGCTTCACTAAGAAGGTCAGAGAGGGCCCCACAGCCCGAGTCCACTGCGATGTGCTTTCCCCAATGAGAAGGGGGAGGAGAGGACAGAGGTAAGTCTGTAGCCCTCAAGCTGAAGATCTCCTATTTCTCCAAGCCCTGCGCTGCTAAAACAACAGTCAGGGCACCTCTGTTTCTGGAAGGCAGAGTGTTTGGTGACTTCACCCAAGGAGCAACATGAACACCTAATTTCAGGAAGTGCTGGTGGGGTCTGAAGCTGTCGTGGTTTAACCCCAGCAGGCAGCTAAGCCCCACGCAGCCGCTCGCTCATTCCCCCGTGGTGGGAGGGGGGAGAGAATCGGAAGGGTAAAAGTGAGAAAACTCGTGGGTTGAGATAAAGACAGTTCAACAGGGAAAACAAAAGCCACACACGCAAGCAAAGCAAAGCAAGGAATTCATTCAGTGCTTCCCATGGGCAGGCAGGTGTTCAGCCATCTCCAAAAAGCAGGGCTCCATCACACGTAACGGTGACTTGGGAAGACAAACGCCATCACTCCAAACGTCCCCCCTTCCTTCTTCTTCCCCAGCTTTATATATGGAGCATGACGTCATATGGTATGGAATACCCCGTTGGTCAGCTGGGTTAGCTGTCCTGCTCCCTCCCAGCTTCTTGTGCACCCAGCAGAGCATGGGAAGCTGAAAAGTCCTTGACTATGCAAGCACTACTTAGCAACAACTAAAACATCAGTGTGTTATCAACATTGTTCTCGTACTAAATCCAAACCACAGCACTATACCAGCTACTAGGAAGAAAATTAACTCTATCCCAGCTGAAACCAGGACAGAAGCCAAGAGCAAGAGAGGACAGGGAACTGTTCTCCTTGGCATGAGCTCTTTGCTGGCCTTCTTCCACAGCATCACCAGGGCCTAGATGCCCCTGTGGATGTAGTCTCAGGGTCTTTGGCATGGGCACCGTGTCTCTCTTAAGGCCATTCCTGTCTTTAGAAGTAACTGCTTACCTTCAGGCTCTGTAAAATAACACCAATAATTACAATAGGAAAGATGCCATCACTGAGCATCTCGATAAAGTTGTACTCTACCCACCAGAAAGTTCAGTTTAGAAGAAATGCAATCAAGATTTTCACCAAACCACATCCCAGCATCAAGTTTGGGATTTCTGAGAGGTTGAAGATTATGAAAAGCTTCTCTCACTGACTTTGGGAAACTGGAGAAAATATTAATGATTTCTGGCACAGGACCATCTCATTGGGACATTCCTCTTAAATTTGTTCACAAACCCCCCACCATCTCTTTTTATGTTTGACACACAGATCCCTCAGGGGCAAAAGCTGCCCAGAGGAAAAGGACCTGGGGGTGCTGATCGACAGCCAGCTGAACATGAGCCGGCAGTGTGCCCAGGTGGCCAAGAAGGCCAACGGCATCCTGGCCTGTATCAGAACTAGTGTGGCCAGCAGGAGCAGGGAGGTGATCGTGCCCCTGTACTCGGCACTGGTGAGGCCGCACCTCGAATCCTGTGTTCAGTTCTGGGCCCCTCACTACAAGAAGGACATGGAGGTGCTGGAGCATGTCCAGAGAAGGGCAACGAAGCTGGTGAAGGGCCTGGAGCACAAGTCTGATGGGGAGCGGCTGAGGGAACTGGGGTTGTTTAGCCTGGAAATTTCTTTCCTGAAAGAGTGGTCAGGCCTTGGAACAGGCTGCCCAGGGAAGTGGTGGAGTCCCCATCCCTGGAAGTATTTAAAAGACGTGTAGATGAGGCGCTTAGGGACATGGTGTAGTGGGCATGGGGGTGTTGGGTTGATGGTTGGACTCAGTGATCTTAAAGGTCTTTTCCAACCTTAATGATTCTATGATTCTATGTTCTCCAAGGCAAAACAGTTTTTTATTTCAGACCAAAGAGACGTAAAAAAAAAAAAAATCACGTGGCAAAGATGAACACAAAATGAGTCATGCTGCAAAAGGACGCACCTGAAAGGAAACCAGCAGCTTCCTCCTTGCTGCAGGCTTCAATGTGCTGCTGCATACAAAGAGTTGAGAGAGGAAAGTGAGAATGTGTCCTTTCTGCTCCACGGCCAGGCACATCCAGTGTCAAAAGCAAAGTCCTGGACTCCCCCAGTGCTCACACCCTCCATATCCCGAGCCAGGACTGCAGTTGCAGAAGGAAAACCAAATTAAATTTTGCTGTGCTTCAGCACAGGCAAGCAAAAGCTTTGTATCAAAAATAAGTGATGTTGCAAGTGACAGCAAACTCGGACCACAGGCAGAGTTCCCACAGTGAAGTGAAACTTGAACGTCTTCAGCAGATTGGGCAAAAACATGCCGGCTTCACCTGAAGTCATCAGACAGACGTTTTCCCTTCACTGACGCAGGAGAGGAGAAATCTCTGTTTACCCAGTCCTCTGCTTGTCTATACAAAATCCTGCGTCACTGCAAGTAAGATGATCTCATGAGGAAAACCTGGAATTTAAAATAGGAGAAAAGTTTAAAAAAAAAAAAAAACAACAAACAACCTTGGGGTTTTGTTGCTGGTTTGGTTTTGACCTTTTTTTTCTGCTTTTTCAGAAGTCATGGTCTGCCTTAGCCCCATGTGGTTTCAGACACCCCACCAAGCCACCTGGAACACAGGCAGCTCAGCCTGAATTTATACTCAGTGCAGAGCAGCAGGGCCTCATGGGTCCTTCACTTCTCTTCTCCCCCCAAGATTTTCGCCTTTCTTCTACTTATCTAGTGATGAAAAACCTCCCACCAATAAAGTGGTTAAAAATGAGGAAGAAAAATAAAAAACTGCATGGATTTTAGCAGGCAGTGACTACTAAAAGATGCCTGAATCCTAGCTTTCTAAAAAATGAAGTTTCCAATTTTTTTTTCATCTGCAATCATTGGCTGAATTCAGGCAGGATCCACAGGGAGCTTCTGCCCATCCGAAGCTGTGCTTCATACCAAGAGCACCCTCTCAGCCCAAGTCCTGAGCCTTTGAAGTCACTGGGAGATCAAAGCCCTCAGCATCACCCAATCCTCATCCATATATTGCAAGATTGTGGTCTGGTAGGAAAATTAACAGAGATGGAAATGGGTCGCACTCCCTCCCATCCCCCCCGCGGAGGCACTGATTGCTTTTTCAATTAGCTGAAGCTGTGAAGAAAGAGGACAGTTTACATTCCAGGACCGTGGGTCATATTCGAACGTACCGCCTCCCTCCTCCTTTACGACCTTAGGCAATCACAACAAGGAGGCGTTCTGCCTTCATTTGTCAACCAAGCTGAATATTGGCATTTAACCCAAGGCCACGGTGTGCTCTTAGAACCGACCAGCTTCTTTCAGGAAGCTGCCACCAGCTTCCAATGTCTTTTGCCTTAATATTTACTTCTGCTGCTGCTGCTGCTATTTCCTGATTCTTAATATTTACTACTTCTTCTGATGATATTTCCTGATTCTGCATCTCCACATGACTCAGAGGTTTCCCAGACCCCGACTCTGCAGTGACATCCGCTCCGAGAGCTGAAATTAATAAATACCACTCACTCATTATGTCAAACTGCAATTATGGGGGAAGCGGGAAGGTTTGTTTGGCTTTTTTTTAGAGCGAGGATGTTGAGTTTCCTCTAAATCCATATTTGAACCTGAGCTGCAACACGCCTGCTATAAGGAATCGGTACCATTTTAATGACCAAAGGAGAGAAAGTGGAACACCCTGCTTCATTTTTGTCCCCAGTATGTCAAGAGACAAGAAGTATGTAGAAAGCAAACTGTGCTGCAAAACACCTGGTATAAACATAAGGCAAAAGTCCAGTGGAACTTCGAGGTGATTTGCGTGTCCTGAAGTCACCTCTGAGAGTGACTTCATCTCCATGAGACTCAAAAAAAAAAAAAAGAAAAAAAGAAACAGTAAAGGTATTTCAGACATGCCTAGCATCTGCCCGCTCAAGCAAACATTAGTAACTGTATAAATACATCTGCTTTCCCTGCTTGATGTTGTACGTTCACTTTTTCCTTTAGAAAGAAGCATTTCTCTCATCCTACAGAAGCAAGGTGAAGCCAGCACTGATGCAGCGCGTTGGTATCGATGCTGTTTACAGCCGGTCTCAGCATAGCAAATTTTGCACCAACCCAAACACAGATCATCTAAAATCCTTCCTCCTTTTACAGATTCTCAGTTTCCACCGAGATTTACTTGAAATCACAGCTTTTCAATAGTTTTTAAGATTTTTTTTTTAATATATTTTTTTCTTCCTATAGTTTTCGGGTTCACTGCCCTGAAATCTCAGTTCTTTGGCCAGATTTCAATAGACCCACCGGTAACCACATCACCTCTTCTTTCCAGGACAAGGTGATCACCTGCCCATTGCAAACGCTACCTGGGGCCCTGACGCAGCGCTGCCGGGAGTCACGAGCCCCGGGGACCTGCCGTGCCGCAGGTAACACATGCTCACACCCACACGGAGGGTGAATTATGAGCTGTCACGAGAATAAGGCACGAGCCCGTCGAAAATGCAAGCAAGGCAATGCCTTTCCCGTCCGTACAGGAACCAGCGAGATTACAGAGCTGGAGAGATTCTTGCAGCACTATACAATGCTACGGCAGGAGACTTTTAATCTGGTTTATCAGCAGGTCATATGAATTTCGGCGAAGTAATTGAGTCTACCTCATCTCTTTTAAAAAAATCAGACTTCATAACATAAGCAAGATGTTATGAGAAACGCCCCTGAGTTCTGGTAAGGATATTTGTTTTTTCAGGCTGGATTTAATTTTTTTTTGGGCGTGTTTTTTAATCTTTTAATAACTCTGTCCAGAGTTATTTCTCTGTGAAAACTTCCACCATGCTTATAAAAGGTAGAAATAATGCTCTTATGCAAACGCAAATGATCACTTTTTTAATATTTAATTTTTTTTTTAATAAAGGGGAATTTGGGATTGAGGGATCAAAGCAGGCAGGCCCAGCTGGGGAAACCTTGCCTAGTGTTCGGATGGAAGATTTTGGCTGATATCAAACTTCCAGGCCAGGGAGTTTGCTGGCTTTTCATCCAGGACTGGTGCTGCTCTGGGCAGGTTTACTGACCAGGTCTGGCCATGGGTCAGCAGCACCCGCTGCCCCCCCATCCCCGCTAAGGCAATGCTGTTCTGCTCACAGATGCAGGCTGAAGCACCTCTCCTCGATGCTCCCCACATTTCTGGGTCTGGGCTTGAAGGTGATAAAAGCACCTCTTTAGTGCATGCAAAGGTAAACCTGCCCTCTGTCCTGAGCCTTCTCAGCTCTCCCAATTTATCCTTTCCAGTGACTAATGCGGATACAACCTATTCGACACCAATTACTCATCGTACCCCAGGTCCCCGTGAATTTCTGCATGGTTTCCTTGCTGATATTTAAGTATAGCACTCAACACTGAACAGCTGGGACCCAGTGTAGAAGAAACAGGATTCAAAACATCCAACAGCTATGTCCAGAGCCATCTAACCCCACTTTCCAAGCAGCTTAGACCAAGCCAAAGACACAGGGCAGAAATAACCCACTTTCCCACCAACCTCAGCCCCTCCCATGTGTGTTTGTGTATGTGTCTTGGTCTCACCACCTTTCTCTCCATTGCAAAGAGGGCAGGAGGCTGCAGCAGGGATCGATGTGTCTGAGCTTCTGGATGCATCGGTTTGAGTGATAACGCAACAAGGATGCTGCAGGAGACTTCAACGTGAGCTAGCAAACACCAGGACCCAGGATGGGATTTCGCTGTGCATGTCATCGGCAATGTTTGTCCATGACTGCCAAGCTCAGAGCCACAGATCATTGGAAGGGTATCCTGGGAGAAGACTCCCATATTCTGGACAGTCACTGCTGGCAATGGTCTATGTGGACTGCCAGTCTGATCCTGTACATCTGCTTTCATACTCATCGTGTTCTTACACATCTGTTACCCCTAATTTCAGGGATGGCATTGGACTGACCCTCTCTCACCCCCTTCTTGTGCCCATCTTGTGCACTATGGGCTGGAACCAGAGAGTGTAAACACAAGTGTAGTACTTACTTGTACAAAACAACATAAAAATGACCGCACTATGGCCATCTAGCCCAGTATTATGGTTGACAGCGGTGACCTAAGGGAAAATATGACAAGATAAACATACAGTCACATTTTTCCTGAATACTCTCCCAGTCAATTTGTCCAAATAACTTTCAAAACCCTGAAAGCAGCAGGACTCTGTCCGTGGCATATTTAGTGATGGAAAATATGTCCCTGGCAATAGAGAATATCCGAGGATAAGCACAGCTTTGCTTTTCATCCCCTGTGCTTTAAAAAGGCTGAGTCAAAGACGCTGCAGCCCCATGAGCAGCACTCTCCCTGGGTGAGGGAAACAGGACAGCAGCACGCAGCACAAGAAAGCCTCGGATGTTAAAACTGTGCCTTTTCTGTGGTCAGATTTGGGTTATTTGGAGGTGACTAATGGGACCACTACTGTCAAATAAATAGGATTTTGCCTGAGTCGTGCTATCTGGAGTAACTCTGTTAGAGCCAGTCCTGCTGTACTAAAGCATGAGCAGTGTAGGGTGAATCCAGCTGTTTGATGTGCTGGATAAGAAACTCTTTGCGTCCTCAAAAGTAGTCACATCCGTGTTGTATGTCCTCAGGGGCAGATGTTAGATTTTGCTGCTAGTGTTGGTTCTTTTAGTGTTTGGCTCCAAATATCCCAGAAGAGAGGCTACAATGTGGCTGTGTCTCTTGAAAAAAGTCTGAGTCTTTAAAGACAACCGAGTCGTTTTAGAAATTAAAGGGCGGAAAAAAATCTTGAGGAAGTGTGAAAAAGGAACCTGCATAATATGACATGAGCAAATCACTCTTCTTTAAACCTTAAAAACTACAGGAAAAATTACTTAAAATGACTGAAACTGTCAGGGCATTTTCTGTACAGCAATGTCGAGGTTTGACTCAGGTCCCATTGCAAGGGAAATATGAACACTGTGTAACGAATATCTCGTTCTCAGCCAAGCTGCTACTTGAACAGAGCCTGCCGTAGCAAAATAGGTCCCCTACACCACCTCACTGGAATAATCCTGCAGAGGAACCATTTTTGCCTGCCATGTAGCAGAGAAGCAAAGGATTCAATGGACATGAGAAAAGCATCACTTGGAAGATCCTTAGTAGGCCTAAAGTTTGGACCAAGACATAGTCATGGAAGCAAAACTGTCTTGGCAGACGCTTGGTCCCTGGAGACTCATCAGTGTCCCTGTAGGTGCTTCCCTCTTTCTGGAGCCAGCAAAACTAGCCTGTAAATACCAAGAAGAACCTGCTTCTTCTCATCTTATTCCTGGTGTTGGGAGGTGTTTCTCTACAGGGAATCAGGGATCGGCATCATCAGTTAGAAGGTGTTTCTGTTTGGTACTCACTATCAGTGTCATAGGGATTTTGGTTCCCATTCAACTCATCCAAGTGCTGTCTTTCCCATATTGGGTCTTCTTTCATGGTTTTACTCAGCCAACAGCTGGGAGAAACTTGCTGGTCGTAAGAGTCCTACCTTTTCTCTGTAATGAAAACTCCTTACATTTTTATTTTCCCCATTTCTGCTAAGGAAGGCAAACATTCACATCTCAGTTCCAGCCTCAGCACCTGGCTTTGCTTGGTTCCCTGAATAATGTCATCAGAGTAGAAGATGACGCCCACACAGGGCTTTCTCCTTGTTGGGAATAAAACCTGCAGCCTTGGGAAGGAGCAGAGCTCCAGCATGTGGTAAGGTTCAGAGGTCTCTGTGGCCTGGAGACAGGGCTGCAAACCCTCGTGTGGGTTGTCTACCTTCAGTTTTACCCCCACCCCTCTTCTTGGAGCTGAATGCCTTGAGCTGAGACCTGGTTTGAAACCCTCATGGCTCACTTGGTTGGACATACCAGGTGCTTAAAGTTGTCCACGCCTTGTCCACAGTTGAGGTGTCTCAGAGACTCTCATCTGTCCTCCATCCAGGGGGAATGGAAATATCAACCAACCCTGTGTGGATGTCCAACCCTTGGACTTGGTAGCTGTGTTTAGGCAAATGAAGCCCACCCCAGCTGTCCCCTTCAGGGCAGGATGATGTCTGTAGACACCAGTGGCTCCATTGATTTGATCTCGGCCGATGGGAACTTAGACACCCATCTCACATCTAAAAACCTCGGTGTAGGAGTCTTCCTGTGCAAACCAGACGTAATCACAACCCATTTCTGCCCCTTCTTCCTTTGTAGCCAGCAGCCTGGAAAGGTAAAACTAATGACAGCAGGACTCAGCTAATCTGACGTTAACACAGAATAGGAAGCCTTCAATGAGTCTGACCCATTAACCCTAATCTCATAATTACCCTGCTATTGATCAGGAAGTGTGCGCTAATTGGCAGAGCATTCAAATAGAAACGCACCCAACGCATGAATCATGAGTCTAATTATCAACTCCTCCTTCCAGGCCTCATTAAGGCAGGTAATGTTATCGTCTCCCTCTCCTTTTGGATGGAAAAGGCGCACAATTTCATGAGAAAATGAGTCTTGTCGTTTGTCTTGCACGGTGTTGTCCTTGTCAGCTGCTTAGTGGCAACATGGTCCCAAAACAATTTACATCACACAATGGTTTAAATCTCAGCCAAGAAGAGTCCATCCTTGCTCTTTGGATGACACTAACTGAAAAGGGAAGGCTCGTGGACTGATTCTCATTTATGCTGTCTCCTTTTCTCATGCAAAATAACCTATAGCCCTTGGACAGCCTAAGGCAGCCATGTAGAAATAACTTAAGACCATCACGCTGCAGGATCCACATTGGATGCGTCTCATTTGCCTTCTCCAGTCTTCCCCCTACTTTGCAGGGCTGGAAGTCCTAACGACCCAGCATCGTTGATCCTTGAAGAGGTCTCCCACGGGAACTGAATTGCTCTAGATGGCAGGTTTGCTCCTCCTCAGGAGGAACATGGGCTTCATCCAGCAACACACCCATCTGGTGGGTCTCCTATGGAAGTCTCAGAGGAGGAGACTGAATGGTTTTACAAGGGCAAGATCTGCTCTCTTCCCAATGCTGTTCTCACCAAGGTGAAGGAAGCTGTTGGGAAGGGAAAACTTCCTCCCTGACCTCTGCTGGGCCCAAGGGAATGGCAGGCCCATGGGAGGAGCATCTTGCTACTGCTGTACAGTCACAACGGGGTTTTATCTCTCAGGGGTTCACAGAAGACTTCTTGTAGCAGACGCAAGGTGGGCAAGGTCCAGGTAAAGGACCCTTCCACGTAAGGATAACCTTCCACGTGTTGGTTATCTCCAGGGGAGGAGCTATCTCTGCCTGCCATCTTGAACTTTAGCCCCAGGAGATTTCACAAAGTGCGGGGACCTGGACCAACTCCAGAGCACCGATAGGGGACAATGCGGAGGAGAAAAGAGCTTTGGACTTTGCAACTTTTCACTTTTCAGCTCAAGTTGACAATGTGTTCACCGCAGAGATGCCTGGGACCAAACACCCTGATTTTCATCTGTAGGGTCTTGTGCAATGCTCAAGGGGAAGAGTCAGAGGCAAATGGCCATTTTGTTTCACATCACCATTCCCACTGAAGATTAAGCATTTCTAGTCAATGACTCTGGCCAGTCCTGTGATCAAGGGTTCAAGAAAGACCTACTGTAAGCGGGTGCTGCCTTTCCTCTTTCCCTTTCTGTTTCTCCTGGGGATGTCACACCGACCATTTTACCACAAGGCATAGCATTTTGCAATAACCACTCACACCAGCTCCCCCAGTGCTCTCCACAATGCTCAGTGTGCAGAACTGGTTTGGGGCAGTGACCAGCACCTGGGCGCCCTGGGCCTCAGGTAGCAGGTGAATACATATGCGGAAATGCTGCACTGGTGAATTTTGCGACACCTCTGCACTTGTTGGGAAGGACCCTGTGGTGCTCCTTGCCAAAATAAGGTAGCTTTTTTCTCTTTTATTAGTTAATGTTGCAGCAAGAGGAAACTGCCCCTGTATTTGGCACTGGTGAGGCCGCACCTTGAATCCTGTGTTCAGTTTTGGGCCCCTCACTACAAGAAGGACATTGAGGTGCTGGAGCGTGTCCAGAGGAGGGCAACGAAGCTGGTGAAGGGCCTGGAGCACAAGTCTGATGGGGAGCGGCTGAGGGAACTGGGACTGTTTAGCCTGGAGAAGAGGAGGCTGAGGGGAGACCTCATCGCGCTCTACAACTACCTGAAAGGAGGTTGTAGCGAGGTGGGTGTTGGTCTCTTCTCCCAAGTAACGAGCGATAGGATGAGAGGAAATGGCCTCAAGTTGCGCCAAGGGAGGTTTAGATTGGACATTAGGAGAAATTTCTTTCCTGAAAGAGTGGTCAGGCCTTGGAACAGGCTGCCCAGGGAATTGGTTGAGTCCCCATCCCTGGAGGTATTTAAAAGAGGTGTAGATGAGGCGCTTAGGGACATGGTGTAGTGGGCATGGTGGTGTTGGGTTGAGGGTTGGACTCGATGATCTTAGAGGTCTTTTCCAACCTTAATGATTCTATGATTCTATGATTCGATTCAGTGTGGGATTGGAGCACTTCATGGCCAAGGGCATCCCTAAATCAGTGCTCCAGTAGTCCTTGAGCCCATGCAATGAGCTCTCACATGCAGCCCAGCTTGAACCCTTGCTTCATGACCATGCGTCAGGATTGAGTACATTTAGCTACTCATTTGTCAAATGTGTTTTACTTCTAGGTTTATTTCTTCAAATTTGCAGTGTGGAAGGAAAAGAAAATAAACAAACAAAAAAAAACAATACCCAAGCAAGAAAAAAACACAAAACTTTGATATTAATGCTTGAAAGGTGAGAATAAAAATTTCCAATATTCCAGCAGCTGCCTCACTCCAGGGCAGCTCCCACACCAAGAGATTAATTTGCTAAGAACAGTGTTATTCTGCCTTGTGTCTTCAAGAACTTCTTGAAATTAAATTTCAGGCTTCTTGTCCCAGGCTTGCTTTAAAACTCCATTTTCAATTATTGTAAGCAACTTGTGACTGGAAATGTTGACAGAGGCGGTACAAAGTCCCCCTTCTAATTAGCAGCTCACCCTGTAGCAAGGATCAAACTCCACTGCTGCATGTGGTGTGTAGCGCTCTTTTGCCCTGACCTTGGGATCTTGCTACTTCATGTGCCTGGAAAGCAGAATTTAAACCGATAATAATGATATTCTTGCCCTTACAATCTGTCTTTCATCCAAGGATCTTAATGTGCTTTAGAAATCCTGGGAGGCTCTGGCCAAGTTAAACATCACACCTCTCCCTGAATTGTTTTTATTCGCTATTGTTTCAAGCATCACGTTAGCTGCTCTAAACATCAGTGACTGGTGAGAAAAATGGAAACTCTGTGTTGGATGACTTTGTGCCATGCACATAACTCGTCTTTATTCCAGTGATTTTGGTGTGATTCCTCACAGAGCTGCAATCAGCCACGTCTCCGTGGGATCCGTGTGTAAGTGAGACTGAAAAGGCAATTCTGCCTCAACTCGTCGTTGAAGCCAGGGTGAAAGATGCTTGGCAAACTGAGTCAAAGTCCTGTCCTTCAGGCTCTTTGGTTACTTTTACAGTTCTTCCACACATCAATTCAGAACGGACAAGAACCTGAAAAAAAGAAAAAGAAAAAAAAAAGGAAAGAAAAAAAAATACAATTGCTAAAACACTACTGACAGCAAAGGATGAAGGGCAGGTGTAAGCGGTGAACCTGTGGTGGATGAGAATGGATTAAACACGTCGTCCCTTTTCTCCTACAGGGGAAATTTTAGCTGTTCTTAACTCATTGCTTGGAAATGCTTATCTCCAGAAGTCTGAAAATGTCCGTCTCTGTGGGAAGGTGGTCAGAAGCTGCAGTCTGACTAATTCAAGCTATGTTAGAGTAAAAGAGAAGCAACTTCTATGTGGAGAAATGCCCTCTGGAAACCACCCGTGGGTAAAGTCAACATGACAGACACTCGTAGCTCAGACCTGGAGACCACATCAGCTGAACTTGATTGCCATGACTATTCATGAAGAAAGAATCAATTGCCCAGCAAGTTAGAGCCTATCAGTACATGTATGTTTAAAAATCTCCATTATCATGTGTTTAGAATAGGGCAGAGTGGCCCAACCTTTTTCTTTTTTTTTTCCCCTCTATTTTCCCTGACTTCGAAGCATTTTCTACCAGAGGCACAGATCCCTTTTGCTCATGTTGGTTGTCGTAAGCAAAATACAATCGCAGGCCCCTCCAGAGTACAGCATGGATGCTGAGACCACGAGCTGAAGCCGCAAGGAGGAAGATGATAAGCATTTTTGCATTCCCTGGCACTCAAGGCTTCTCTAGTCATCTTACAGACAGGGAGGAATTCATCCTCTCTACAGAGTGCTCAGTATTATTCTCTGTGGTTTACATATGGGTATTGTGAGCCACAGAGATGTTTAAGTGTGTCCTGGCCAAGGTTTTGGAGGAGTCATGGTCACAGATTTGGGAACAGAGCTCAGATATCTCCTCTCCAAATCCTGCTGATTGAGCACTATAAAAAGTTTCTTGTCCCATCACCTCAGGTAGATTCCTTTGTGCTAAATCACTGGCAGTAAAAAGGGTATAATAATTAGAATAATTAACTCCTACATAAGCAAGACATGATGCAGTTTGCAAAGATCTCCAAGAACTCCTTATCACAATTTTGCATCTGGAAAGTCAAATGATTCAACCCCAGGCCTGTCCTTTTCAGTCCGGGATCAGAGAGGCTCTGTAAGGTCACCATGAACTCCTGAAACCCAGCTCTCTGCATGCCAAGCCAAGGTGCAGGACTGCCAAAGAGAGATGTAGTGTTTGGCAACACCAGGACACCAAAAGTGGGTGAGAACACGTGTTAGTCTTATCACATGCCTACAAGCCGTCCCAGGAAGGCTGATTGCAACACGTCATCCCTGGAGCATTCAGCAGGTGATCAGAGTCACATTTTGCATGCCAAATTTCCCAGCTGGAGACCTGGGCGATGCCCACTAGGAATTTGGGTGTGTTTGCACAAACGTACCCTTCTGCTGCCATTCAGCATGCCAGGAGGAGCAACACAAGCATACTAGCTAGAAGAGATGCTGCTAAGAATTTGGTGAAAATCATAGTTTTTCAGGAGGCTGTCTCTGGTTGAGAGAAGTCCTTATTACTCGTGTCCTTTGTGGAAGTGGTCAATGGGACTGCTTTTCAGGAGAGAGGGACAAAGCCAATGTTTCAACTGGAGTTTCATTCCTGCAAAAACCACACTAAGAATTTTTGTTTGTTTTTCTTGGAAAAAGCCTACAGGTTGCTATACAGAGGACTCCTAATTTACCCAACCATCTGCAGCAGAAGGCTGGTGATGAATCAATACCAGCTGGAGCTTAGCAGAAGCATATAGGTTGCAATTGTGCCAGGCTACATTCTGAACCTTCGTTAATGGGAACCTCCCAATTGTTTCTAATATCGACTGCTTTGCTTACAACAACACTGAATCAGGCTGATCAAATGCTCACCAGAAGACCATTCAAGAGGTCCTGAGGCTGTATTTAACTCCCAGACCACAAGCACTCCTAAATGACTGTTGGTGGCACTAAGCAAACTGTTTTTAAAGAGCTCAGTTGCCAATTTTCAGTTTCTCCTCCAAAATCTCTCCTGCTTTTGGGTTACAAGTTCCTCAAAAGCTGCTTCCTTCTGTTTTTCCAGGTTCCAGAGGATCTGACAGCATATCAGACCTTGGGGAAGGCATAGTGTTTGGTGTGGGAGCTGAGATCCGTTCCCAAATACCTCAACCAAGAAGTTAGATGAAGTCCAGGCCACTTGTAGGATTCCCTGCCCTGTTCAAGGATCACAGGAGAGGTATATGAAGTTGAATGTGCACATTTTGTCAAAATGGTGACTTGGAGCCATCCTACAGCCCCTCTCATTAGCTCAGGTTGATCCCAGTTCCTAATAATGGTTTCACTAGAATTAAATGCAAAAAAAATGTACATTAGCAAACACAGGAGCAAAAAAGGTTGCTGAGCTGGGATCAGTCATTTATGCGTCTGGAAGGCTTTGTACTCCCTAAATAAGGGCAGGTTCTTCTGAAAGATGATTGATGACAGGGTTTTTTTGGGGCCCCAAACACCTTCGCTCACACCAGAGGCCATCCAGAAGATATCCAAGTCTTGCTCATTTCCATTATGTTGAAACCCTTATAATGCCCTAGGGCAGACAAAGTAAAACACACGTTGTGGTTCATCTTCCCCCTTGCCTAGAGTGTGGACTGCTGCAGACTGGAAGATGCTGAAGCTCCTGCATGGCCTTTGGCTTCATCTACAGAAGAAGCAAAGTTGAACAGACTCAATTTTGGGTCTTCACTTTATAAAATGAATAACCAGGCTCTTGGGCAGGTAGAGAGGAGCATGTGTACTTCGAACCACTACTACCACCTGAGAGTGCAGGGGAGGAACATACCCCACAAAATGTCTTAGAATGACACCAGCTCCCAAATGGCTGAAGAGATGGTTTTGTAGCTCGTTGTCAAGGCTTTTCTCCCATGGATGAAATCCTGAGACACGTTAGAGATTACTTGCTCCATAAGAGATGTCTTGCTCCATAAGAGTTGTCCTGCTTCATAAGTTAGGTCTTTTCTAGGCCTGGCAGAGCTGTGGAACCTCTGTGTTCTTCTACCTGGGAAGAGCATGGAGAACCAAGTTGTGCACTTAATACAGGGGCTGTAAATTCCGTGTAACTTCCCTGATTTCAGCTGGTTTGCTTCAAGTTGATTGAGATTCGATTATCTGATAGCAGATGCATCAATGAACCCGAAGTGATAACAATTCTATCTCTGTGTTTCCCTCTGACCTTCACTGAATGGTCTACTCAACCTTCACTTTGTAATTTTATGCTGACAGTGGAGAACATCCTATAGGCAGAAGCAGATCAGAAAGAACAGCACCATACCTCACAGTTACTATCTTTTGCCTGGCTTTTAGTTGTTGCCAGATTACAGTCCTCAAGTATTTACTTTTTCTTGCCCTTTGTATGAATTTGTAAGGGAAATAATAGCACCAGGTTTTTGTCTCCAAACACTAGCGTGGTTTTTAATTTGTACTCAGCCCATAGGAGCAGCAGGGCAATACATGTAGCAACTAATTATCCCCATCCTATGAGCCTGAAAGTATCCTCTAAACCCATTCCTGGAGGGATGACAAGGGAGCCAAGACTTAGCGTGGCAGTAGATGGCGCTGAAGACCTTGGAGCCTACCAAGAACCCTTGGTCAGCCCATACCCACCTTGTAGGGCTTCCCAAAAAGCCTTCTCTCCCTCTGTTCCCCTTCTGCAGTGAAACCACCCACAGAGGGCGAGAGGGAGACCTTGTCACTGAAGTCTGGGCCACTTTGGGTTCAGTGCAGAGCAGGAGTTGACTTATGCTAAGTTCAGAGATACTCTTACCAGAAGTGGGATCACACGCTGTGCATGACGGTTAGAGGGTCTAACTGCGAGTGTGAAAATGTCAGCAAGCCATGGACCACAGAAGAGCCCTGCTTCTGGACAGCACCCATGTATAATGCCTTCTCAATAGACTTCACTACCAGTCTATATTTGGAGGGTTCAGCATGGTCACAAAGCAGCTGATGACCTTCTTTCTCTGATCTCAGTAATCTCTCGAGATGCAATTACACTTATAGCTTCCGAGGCGTGTCTCCAATTACAGAAGTGCTGCAAGTCAGCTCCAAGCCACTGTCTGCCACTGTTACCATGCGACTGTTGGGAACTTGTGACACCCTGTGTCGTGGGATTTCAGGTCAGGAGCCATCATACCTCCTCTTATCTGATAGAACATGCCGTATCTTAAATGGAACTTGATACATCTGACTGAAAAAACTACCTTGAACTCCCAGGCTTCCCTGCCTGTTCTTCTGACGGTTTCAGGAAAAGTAGAGGAAGGTACACTTTTGGCCTGTTATGCCACATGTGGTGATGTACACGTGGTATGGCTGGAGAAGCACCATACTCTACGGTGGCTTGGCTCTGGGACTACACAGGTTTCTTAGCTGGAAAATGCAAATTTGTGTCTATTCCACTGGTGGGTATGTATGCTTGTGGAAGAAAAACACATTTACAGGCAATGAGCAGTGGAAGGATGACTTCAGGTGGAGCATGTGTCATATTGAACCACTTTCCGGTGTGACTAAGATGAGTTGTGCCTTCTATCCATCTTAAAAGCACAGAGAGCAGAGCAGATCTCCAGAGCTGCCTGACTCCAGTTCCCTATCCGGTCAATGAAGTCAATGGCACAAGGACATTTATGTCACCTATGTCTAAACTGGGCATCACACCCCGTGCTTTCACTGGGAGCCGAGCATCACCCGCCTTTCTCTTAAAGGTAAACTGCAACGTGGGCACTGAAGCATATTGCAGGTGCTGCAGTGGGACATCTCAGTAAAGTCTTGTGTCTTCTTAGCAAATTACTATCATAAAGACTATAAAAGTAGATTGTCGCTGATAAGGATAAAACATGTCCTTAAGTACCTGTGGGTATAGGGGCAGCCAGACTTGGGCCAGAAGAAGAATCTCCATGTTGCCTTTAACGCTTCTCTGAGTTACCAGTTCAAATTCAGGAGTCTCACCAGGGCAATGGACAATCACTCCAAGGATCCCTTCTGGATAAAATCCCAGCCCCGTAAAGTACTCAAATTAGCTGAGAAATCCCCTCCCTTTTACATCCTTGAAGACATTGAAAAAACCCTTCCCCTGGGGCCCATTCCCTGACCTCTAGCAGCCCATCGTTATTCATGACATCACAGGTCATCACGACCATTTTAAGCAGGAAATTAAGCTTCTCACTAAACACTCTTATCTAATCGCCATGGTCAACATTTCGAACTCACTTGCCCTAAAGACATTTCCCCTAATATCCATAAAACTGGGACAGATCAAAGGGTAGTTATCACGTGTTGTGTGTCCTCACCATTACGGAAAGCTTTTCTCCCAGGTGCCACACCTCCACGTTTTACCTCCAGCCTAATTCAGTGTATATCAGTGGATGAAGCACTTTAGTGGTCATGGGGTCAACCAGGAACTTTTCCTCTTTAGTCATACAAGGACATTTCATTCTTTTCTCGGTATTACATTGAGATGATCAGGACATCATCAGATTCATATTGATTCAGCCAAATACAACAGGCATATGATTTTTAATTAAATGGTTCTGCTGACGTTTACTCTGGCCGAGATAACCAGTGCTGTGTGCTAACTTAATTGATCCACATTCCCATATAAGAACATAGTGGTATTAAGCACACCCATATACTGGCACGTTCGTAACTAGACAGATGGAGAAAAGATGTATATGTGTGCACGCAAAGATTAAAATGGCATCATGTGTCACATATTATTCACTTCTGCAAACATCGGATTTATGCATTATTAATGCCAAGGCATCGGGATTATCATTTCCAGCACTGTGTATTCATACGTAGGTGACTGTGGGTGGATAGATGTACATATATGCATAAATGCATATGCATACACACACACACATATGTAAAAATTTGTGAGTGCATGAATATAAATGGATAGACGAATGTATGGTCCGGAAGAGTGTTTAGGTGGAAGTTCAGATATCCAAAAAAGAAATATCCTCGTGCATCTAGACATCAAATTGCTAGAAATCCTAGCCCATTCATAACAAATCTCACAGGCCTTTCCTCCCCTGCCTTAGCAGACAGAAGTGCCCGGGTTTGCTGCGAACGAAGGCATCTCGCAGGCAGCGTGAATGTGAGCGTGTGCCCCTGTGACAAAGAGAAACAAATAGTTGGATGCTGAGTGACGATGAATAAATACTTGCCGGTGTTTATTCCACACCCCAGGGTGGGGCTGGCACTCAGGCTGATCAAGTGAGCCTTTTTTTGTGTTTGTTTTGTCAGTCTCTGGGGTTTTTCCCATCCTTTCCCTGCCCTCCGGTGGGGTTTGGCTTGGGAGGTAGGTCTTGTCGGACAAAGCTACTCCGTGTAACAAGAAAAGTTGCGGAGGTGGGCTGGGGACCGGCTGATCGGGGAGGTTTAATGAGCGGTGTGGGGAAAGGGGAAGCATCTCTCTAAATAGAGAATGAGTCAAACTCACCTCTGGGGAAGGGAGAAGAAAACCTGAAGCAGAGAAGAGGCGTTGATGAGGCACTGTATGTGCTCTCAGTCACATCCTCTGCTGTTTACTCAAGCTGGAGGGATGTGAGCAGAAGTAAAACCTGATTTAGGTCACATATGCCTTTCTCTTTGCTCAGTGCCGGAGCCAAAACATCCCTTGGGCAAGAGGAGGAGGAGACAAGGAGCCGATGCATTGTCTGGGAGATCAGATAGGACTTGATGCACAGTCCTGGACCGCCAAGGATGCCATTTCTCCCAGCTTCAGTGCTCCAAGCAGAGGGCGGTTTTTGCATCTCTCTAAACACTTTCTGTTTGTTGTGGACCTCATGACAGGCTAGTTTGGCTTATCTGAGACTTTATTTTCATAATCACGCAGCTTTGCATAACTAATGAACACTGTTCCCAGCATGTTCTGTAAAGCAAGCACTAGCTGGCAAGGAATTTGTTAGATTTATGCACCTGAACAACGGGCACGGTTTGGTTCCTCATCTCCTCCCCTCCCACCCACACTGACTTCCCAGTGCACAGCCTCTGGGCTCTGCATAAAACCTTCTGGATTGTTAATTCAGCATGACAAGGGCCTATCTACAGTTCCACATCCATACAAGGTCCGGTGCAATGTTGGTTGCATCTTGGTCAGCCTCTAGGCATTGCCCTCAGGACTTAATTGGCCTCACCTGTAATTTACTAACTTGAGGACTTGAGTTTCCCAAGGCACTGGTGTCCTTGGAAAGTCAGGGTGAGGTCAGGGTGTTTGGGTCAGGGTGTTTGGTACCTCTGAAACCCACCTGCTGAGCAAAGCCAGAAGGAGCTGTGCTGAGAGCCCCGTTGCAGGTAACTCAAAGCACCTGACCCCCATCTCATGCAATTTAGCCTTGGGGCACTGGTAGGACCAAATCCAGGTCCAGCAATGCCTGTCCTCAGCCATCCAGGGCCAAGGGAGCAATTCTGCCAGACCAGCAACTGAAGTGAATTAACTGGAAGAAACCTTCTCACCAGGAGATCACATGTAGAGATGGATCATAAGGTCAGTGTTGCTGGTTCCCTCTGTTGAGTCAACAGCAGAGAAGAAAAAGGAGACTTCAAGCCCTTTGACCAAGCAATGGGAGAGCTATCCAGCATCTGCCTGGCGGTAAATTAAACATGAGTTTTGCCGAAGCCGTACAGCTCGCACTGATTACTGGAAATGGCTGTCAGCGACACGTGGTGACACCCTCCCCCTTGCTTCCCCTCTGCCTCCGTGCTTGCAGCCGCGGCTCTGCTCGCTCATTTTGAGCAGCTGTGCTGCTTCTCGCCTCCGAGCCAGCGCCAGGCAGAGATGCAAATCTCAGTCACTTCTTCCACTCACCACATGTGAGAGGACTGCATTTACTGGCGGAAACTACCTACCCACGGCTTTAAATACCGCTGTACTCAAAGCTCTGTCTGCCTTCAGAATTTCTCCTTCAAAGGAGGAGCTAAACCCCCATGCTTTCTGCAGGCTTTATTAGAAATGAATAGACAGTGAATAGAATTAGACAATGAATAGAAATGAATAGGCACGTGAAGTCAAACAGCCTTATTACTGCTGCTAACTTTTTCCAACCCGGTGAAGAGTTAGGCCTTGCAACAATTAAACCCTGCTCGCCAACTGCAAAAGAAGCTGCAAACTTTTGCCAAGGCACAGGTTGTAAATCAAAGCATCAGCACTAATAAATGCAATGTCAAGCAGTTAAGATGGGGTAAATACCCAATTTGGACACCAGTTACAGGTTCCCTTGTGTTTTGTGACTCCACTGATCCATCATCTGCCCCATTAGATGACATGACTTCTGCTGCAATCCTCCACCCCCAGCAAATCCTAAACTAGAAGGTTTTGACCGGAGTGAGGTGAGAGCACAAGGTTGGTGAGCCCCATGGGAACAGTTTGCTCAGAATTGCTTAATGCCAGGTCTCAGAATCGCAGAAAATCCGTAACTGAGACCGTGGGGGGGAAAGGGAGATGTTGGCTCTGGAAGGCAGGGAGGTTGTGTTTCCACCTCCCTGTCTTTTGGGAGATGCCCTGGGGATGGACTTCACATCTAAACCCTGCGTTTTGATGTCTTCCCCATACAGGTTCATTGATCCGGGCAGGTACATGACTCTTGCTAGAGGCTACAACAGGAATTTATCCCTCCAGGGATCAGCGAATTGTGCCTGGGGGTCCCAGAGGATGAGAAAAGAGACAAGTTACCACTTCCTTTCCCAGACCCATCCCGGACAAAGAAACCAAACAAAGGCTTTGGGCTCCAGCAGAGCTCTACCGAATCCACTGTGCAGCCTGGATCCCTCTCTGACCTCCCGGCTCCCGAGGTGCTTGGATGACCATATGCCACTCCCAGACATAATAATAGTAATAGTAACAATGACAAGAATAATAATAGTAAAAATAATAATAATACAACTTTTCCATCCATCAAGGGACAGATCTGTCTTGGGGTGATTTACACACATATAGGCTCAGAGACCAGCACAACAGGCAACTTTCAGTGGCCCAATGACCCCAGCCGTGCCTTTTAGCTGGGGGCTGCTGTTTAAGCACGGAGGAGGCCACAGAGGCAGGGACAGCACGGAGGTTTGTCAGGTTTGCTCCGCAGGGTGATGGCTTCCCGGCTGCTCATCCGTCCTCCCGGCTAACCAGAGCTGGTATGCAACTGAGATTGAAACCATTTTCTGCCTCTGCCCCAAAACCCTGAGAAACAGGTGGTTTCCCACAGCTGTCCCCTTCCCCACGCAAGAGGTGGGGACGCAACCGTTGGGATGGAGTTTTGCTCTGAGCGTTGGGACTTTCCCGGGGCTGTGCATGGCATGGCCATGGTGTGCATCATGCTTAAGTAGCCCCCTCTTTGCTCCTCGCCCAACTGCTCGCAGTCTTCTCCAGTTCACCCATCATGGAAGGACGTTGGCTTCCTGCCCTCAGCCATGTTCACAGACCCTGTAGGTATAATCCATAAAGTCCTGCAGTCCATGGACTGCATCTGTAGTCAAGGTCTTGCTCAGAGTGCCTCAAATAAGGAGCTAATCTGAGCACTCTGATTAATTTTAGGAGGGTCTCTTTGGAAAGGAAAACCCCCCAGCTGATGCACATACCCAAGCTGGGTGGTGGGTATAGTGTGTGTGCATCCAGGAACCATCCCTGAGCTGTGCTGTGCTCTGCACCCATCATCCACGGGTCCCGGTTAGCCCAGACCAACACCACACCAGGGAACACACCAAAACACCGTGGACGGTCAGAGCCCCAGCTCCAGCCCTTGCCCTGACCCTGTTGGTTTGCCAATATAAACATAAACTGGCATTTTGCTGCAGAAAGCTGCAATTTTTGACAAACCAACATTTTCAGCTTGAAAAAAAGCTCACCCAGAAGAATCCTGCCCGGCTTTGCCTGAGCTCCCAGCCTTACTTAAACACAGCTGATTTCTCCCAGCAGCCACAACCCCTGCTATGCTCCCTGCCTGCTCAGATGAGCTCCTACACACAGCGCGGCTATAAATAATCCCAGCCAGCATAAGAAACAACCTCCTTGACAGTTTTATTTTCTGCAGGCATGACCAATCCACAATGATTCAATTTGCTCTTTATGCATATTTGCTTTGGTCCGTTGATTAATTACTTGAAAGAAGATGCTACTGGATTTCCACCCTAGAATATATCTGTTTTGCAATGAATGCTTCAGTGTTGTGCTTTCTCTCATCTGCCGCAAGCGGAGGTGATGATAACCCGGAGCGGCTCGGCTGCAGTTAATGGGATCTATGTAAAACATATCCGGTTCAACAGAGGAGACAAGGTCTCATTCTGCAATAGCTATTAGGCCCATTTCCTTCTGTGGATTTATTCCTAAGCCCTCGCAGCAAATGTTTACTCATCCAGAGGTATCTTGACCTCTGGCATTTGGGTACTGAAGCATGCAATTTGATTGTGAGTTAGTGTGGATCTCCCACGCAGCCTGGCTTTGAACATCCTCCTACAAAACTGGACACAGACCTCTTCCAGCAATGGGTCCCGCAACTGTTTATCTCAAATCACCTCTTCAAAACAATAGAGGGATGTAACAGCTGCTTAATATTTCATCTGACTTTTGCACAGAGGCAAATGCAGCCCCTTTTGAAGTAGGTGGCCAATTTGCTTGTGCTCATTAGCGCTTTAAATATCAACTTCCTGGACAGTATGTATTTATTGGTTATTGCTTGCATTTCTTTTTGCACTGACTTTGGTCCATAACCTGCGAGAGATGCACAGACATGAGAACTTCTGTAATCCCACAGGCAGTGGATGGGCCGGACATTATAGCTGTGTGGGGTCCTGCCTGCTCTTGGCAAACATCAGGCTTTGCAAAAACCCTGGCTGTGCCACCAAAAACGAGCCATGAAGCCCAATGCTCCCTCCCAGACCAGCACAAAAAGCCACCAGTGCAACCAGAAAAGGAAATATTGTGCAATGCATTGTAGTGCCATTGGGAAATACCAGAGGGTTTCAGATTCCCAGGTTACATGTGTGGAGAAAAAAAAAAAATAATAAAGCTTCCCAAAGAAGCTGCAAAACTCACATTACAGGCTCAGACACATGACCGAGCTATTGCAATGGCCGCCCGTCAGCCAAATCCCAGCTGCCCAACACGTGCATGGTCTCACCCCGTGGCAGACGTGTGATTGCCTGGCTTAGCTTAACCCTCACAGCACCGCTGAGTCAGCATCTCTGCAAGCAAATCGGCTTCACAGCCATGGCAGAGTCTTCCCGGTCTGGCTGACATCCTTGCAGCCCTTACTCAGCACTGGTCCCGTCCTTCCCGACCCTCGGAAAAGCCATGCAAGTACACAGACAGCAGCAGCTTTGCTAGGAGCAGCTTTAGGAGGAAGCAGCCAGCCGCAGACATGCTCAGATCAGCTTAGCAGATAGGAAGTTAATTAACATCTGAGTTAAAACCACTGAGGTGGGCTTTTTGTTTGAGCCTACCTCTCCCAACCTTTCTCCCTGTCTGGGGCGTTGCTGGCCATCCAGCTCACACAGCTTCCAAGAGCGTTTCAAGAGATGATAGTGAGATCCCAGAGACACCACGCTGAGCCGTATCTGCATTCCTGAGCCTGTAGCTTCTCTCTGCTGGGTCTCCCAGGAGGTGCCTGGAGGTCACCTGTTGTCTGGGTGAGGTGGACGTCCAGCCTCGTGCAAGATAAGGGCAATACCCAAGTGGCCAAGAAGGCCAATGGTATCCTGGCCTGTATCAGAAATAGTGTGGCCAGCAGGAGCAGGGAGGTGATCGTGCCCCTGTACTCGGCACTGGTGAGGCCGCACCTCGAATCCTGTGTTCAGTTTTGGGCCCCTCACTACAAGAAGGACATGGAGGTGCTGGAGCGTGTCCAGAGAAGGGCAATGAAGCTGGTGAAGGGCCTGGAGCACAAGTCTGATGGGGAGCAGCTGAGGGAACTGGGGGTGTTCAGCCTGGAGAAGAGGAGGCTGAGGGGAGACCTCATCGCGCTCTACAACTACCTGGAAGGAGGTTGTAGCGAGGTGGGGGTTGGTCTCTTCTCCCAAGTAACAAACGATAGGACAAGAGGAAGTGACCTCAAGTTGCACCAAGGGAGGTTTAGATTGGACATTAGGAGAAATTTCTTTCCTGAAAGAGTGGTCAGGCCTTGGAACAGGCTGCCCAGGGAAGTGGTTGAGTCCCCATCCCTGGAGGTATTTAAAAGACGTGTAGATGAGGTGCTTAGGGACATGGTGTAGTGGGCATGGTGGTGTTGGGTTGAAGGTTGGACTCGATGATCTTAGAGGTCTTTTCCAACCTTAATGATTCTATGATTCTATGATTCTAAACCCCTGTTTCATCTTTCATGAGCAATGAAGGGCCATCCCCCATTCTTTCATCAGTGGTGCTTCTTCCCCCAGCATTACTGCAAGTTAATCCAATGTGGTGTTTTCCAAAAAAAGGAATTTTCTGTCAAGAAAAGCCAACACTTTGTTTAAAACATCTTCAGCAAAACAGGGAAAATGGTATGTCAGTTCACGGACTTGAAAGAAGCTTTTTGAATAATATTGGTTTCCATCCCATTTGGACAGGAAGATATTTTTATTTTTATTTACGTTTAAAAGAGAAGATCTCTGGTGAACTGAAAGCCTTGCGCTTCAGCCAGCTTTAACCATGAGTCTCGCAAATCCTTTATTACAACTCTTCTGACTTAATTCACTTTCCTCCCAGTCCCATCTCTCTCCAAGGTTTGCTGACTCTTGCAAGTGATTTTACGTAACGGATGCAGGTGGACTTCTCTCACCTCTGCAACAGACCAGTCATGGGCAAACCCATGCCAGAAGAAGAGGCTGGAAATTAGTCTCTCTGCAATGGCCATGCTCAGAAGTACTCACTATAAGCCTGCATGCTGGTTTAGCAAATCTGGAAAGGCATCCCAGTCATTATTATACATGAATTATGGTGAATATTAGTGCTTTATTATTTTATTATGCCTTGCTTATACAGCACCCAGTCCCTGCTGGGTGATTTATAGCCAAATAAGAAAATAACTTCCCTGCCCCAAGTAGCTTCTAAAAAGTGGGCTCATCCCACCAGTGGGGCCTGTAATGGTGCAAAAATGTCTCTGAGTACGTGCCCAAATAGATGATATCCTCTTAGGAAAGACTTGGAGAAAATGTTAAAAAGATAAATCAAAGCGATGGCTGGAAAGGCATTGGGATTTTGTGGCAATGACTCTGGCACTGGAGATGGGTACATCTCAGGTAGAAAGGGCAACCTGCAAGAACCTGCCCTGGGGATGACTCCCAGGTCTTTTCTTTCACCTTTCTCCAGGAGGGTAAAGCCACCAGTGCAGACCCAAAGAAACCTGACATCTAACCCTTGTACCCATACAGCATGGGGAAGCTGCTGGTGGTGGTTGAGCAATTATAGAGTGGGTTAATGAGCAGAATGTCTGTAGTCTGTCAAAGGATAAAAGGTGGCCTTGGGGTACTGCGGAAGGAGGACAGGCTTGGGAGATGCCTACACATTGCATAGAAAATACAGAGCAAGAAGCAAACGTGTGCGCTGCAAATGCCTAGCGAATGCTAAAGGATGGGGCAATTAGAAAGAGGAGGGTGGATGCATGGCAGGAAAGCACGTCTGCCACTTGTCACAGAAGAATTGAGGCTGGGCAGAAGGAAGAGTGCGTGAGTCAGGGTGCCTGGTTGGTAGGGTGGTGTCACCCATCGGAGCGGGTGACATTAATACAGTCTGGAAGGTAAAAGAGCAGCCCTGGAACAGTCAGAGTAAGTCACAGTCCTTGCAGCATCACCAGTGGGAGAGCCAGGAAGGAAATCAGCCATTAACACTTGTACCATCACCCTGAAATGGTGTGATTTGCCGGTGGAGACACCCCAAGGACAGCGTGGGGGGTATGAGAGGTACCTGTATGAGAGCTACAGCTTCCTTCACCTCCTTTCTCACTGGTGCATCGGTGCTCTGGAGTAAAAAGTGGGTAGAGATGGACCAAGAACCAGAGAAATGCATGGTGACATTTGCTTCTCCATGCTGCCATATGGTGGGACTCCTGCTCCCAAGTGAGGACATCAGTATTTTTAGGTACCCCCTAAACCAACACATCCCCCGCTAGCCAGAAAGCTTTCTCCTCTCTTCATCAGGAAAAGGCAGCTCTGCCCACAGGTTGGCATCCAGCTTTGGTGGAGGCATCCAACGCAGACTAACGCAGGCTCTCCAGTCTGGTTTGGATGACATTTATCAAAATGCTGGGTTTTCTTTCTGCCGATGCTGAGTCAGTTGTTTTGGCGGATAAAGGCAGCGAAAAGCAAGACCCAGCTCTGGAAATACCTCCTCATAATGACCAAAATCACAGCTTAATTGTGGGGTTTGAGCTGCAGCTAGAAATATCTAGATTTGGGGCTGTGCTCATTCTCGAGCTGCCCTCCACTATGGTAATTATTCGTTAGGTCTTAATTACTGTTTCTCGTCATAGCTTCAATTCAGCCATGCTTTTCGGTCATAACCTCTGTTGCCATCCACTTTTCTAACTTCTGCACCAAGCCACCGGTTGGTACAAATTTTTGCCAACATTGATTTCGGTACAAAGAGCACTCAGATACCTCTTGTGGCAGTAAAGACCAAACAACGTTTGCTGGGTGTCTGACTGGGAGTGGATGCAATGTAAGAGTCTGTACCTCGTGCTAGAGGGAGAAGCAATTCACAAAACCTGTGTGATCCTGAACATTGTCTCATCACCATCCCTTCAGATCATGCTAGCTCTGAGTCTTCTTAGATCAGCAAGAAATTATCTTCTCACTTTGCCAACAAGTTGGGTGGACAGATGCCTCAGTTGGCTTTTGTCTGGCTTGTCATGAAGCTCACCAGACTCAGTAACCTTGTCATGGTCTTATCAGGTTGCAAATTAGATTTCCTTTAGGATCTCCCTTAGGGAGATAACATTCAAGAAGACATCTCAAGGCATTTAGCCCATCGTCAGTTGGGTTGGAGCTGCTGGGTCCTCAGGGGATAGTAGTGGCTCATGAGGGAAGAGACTACCAGGAGATCTGAGGCCTTGCAACACTCAGTACACCATTGACTGATTTCTTTGTATTCTATTGCTCTGTGGACTGCCTCATGTTGACACAAGTTGGCTGGTGCATCAGACCGAAGCACGGAGCAAACCTTCCAATGAAGGTTTCCCAGGGCACAGCGCCCAGCCTTGCGGCAGCAAGGACTGGTTCTCCCCATGGCCTCCCCAGACCAGGCAGAGGTCCTGGGGATGGACCACGGAGCAGGACAGAGGATCAGCAGGATGCAGCAAGCTACTTTCAGGGGAAACACGAGACATGAAGCCACCTTTGTGGATGTAGGCACTGTACCTGAATTTCGGGGGTATGTACGTCACCCATTTTGGTATTGACTCTTACCACTATTCCTCCACCCACGTGATGTAATTTCTTCTAGCATTGCCGACAACTAGATTCAGTTTCAATTCACTTTTTCTAAGCAGTTCCTTTCCAAAAGCACTCCCAGCAGAAGCCAAGTGACCAAACCTTTAAGGTCTCCTCTAAGTCCTGCCATGGCTGGGGAGAACAGCAGCTCTGCAAACAGAGGCCAGATCATCCACAGAGAACAGGTCATACCCCAAGAGGAAAGAGATTAGAAAGGAAAAGCACATGACACAATCTGATTTCTCAAGTGTCTCTGGAAAAAAAAAAAAACCCTCTGTGTATTTACCCAGGAAGTTGCAAGGGGCTGTCACAAGCTATATGTCACCGGCCAGCTACTTCTAAGCAGCAGCTCAAAGGCAGAAGTGTTCCCAAACGGCTCTGATGGCTGCTCCTCATTGCTGCAGGGGGTGGGAAGCAGGGCTGGGAGGATGCTCTGCAGTGGTCAGGAGGGTAACAGAGGGGCTGCAGGTGAAGATTTCTCCAGCAGGACCAACTCACAGGGCTTAGGAGCATCTGAGCAGGTCCAGCTGCAGACTGGATGGCTGTTGCTGGTGGCATGGCTACTCCTGCCCCTTTCTTTCCTTCTAGATGAGTTGTCTTTTACTTGACATTTTAATTTCAGAGAGGTTTTCAAAAAACGCTCTAAGTCTGTGTGGTTTTTGGAAAGAGCAGGACTTCAGCGTGGTAGGTCTTCCCATCTACTGCAAGTGGGACATTGCCTGGTGCAAAGCCAAGGCATGCATGGCCAGGGGTGGGAGAGTCTCTCAGTGTCATAATGAGCAGGTGAGAAGAGGGGGAGCCAGCAGTTAGTGGTGACTCCCTTGAAGGCAAGTGAGCTGAAGGATGGGACCAGTGTGGGACCCTCGCCCACTTGACTAGGGAGGCCGGCAGAGATGTGCGGTGCCAGGGCCAGGGGACCCCTCAATGGGCAGGGATGAGGTGGGAGGAGAACGGCTTAGGCTCCACAGCAGGAGCCACAACAGAAGGGTTTTATTGGGGGCATGAAATTGCACCCCCCCCCAGACCTACACTGAGCCTGACCGCTCATGGGAACGGGCTGTTTCACACCCAGGGAGGGGGCAGCTCGGGGAGAGGAGCCTGGCGCTGCCCCATCGCACCCCTCAGTCTCGGAGAGGAGAGAGGACACAGATGCACACATGAGCAAGGGAATTGCATGGGTCAAATGTTCAGGTCCACGCAGCCTTCCCTTAGTCACGAACGAAGCCCGGGCTCTGAGCCCACCCTGGGGATGGGGAAGGCACCCCGAGACTTCGCAGGGTTTAGGCATGGAGCAGCGAGGCTGTGATTTACACAGGTCTGTGCAGAGCTGCAAAATAAATTTTCCATATTTCAGTAGAAATATATGCCTTCCCAGGACGTCTTTTTTGTACCAAAATTGCACAAACGCATTTAGATACCTGGAGCTGTTGCAAATAATTCCCATTAAAGTCACAAGCAGCAAGTTGTTTCCTCTTGCAAAGCAACCCCCCAAAATATCCATTTCTTTTTATTTTTTCTCACAGGTGGGGGGAAAAAGAAAAAGGAAAAACCCCTCCAATCCCATGACGTGATGGCAGTCACTCTCTAGCTGGAGGCAGGTGAGCGGGGTGCCGGCTGAGCTTCATCCAACATATTGCATTGTAAAGGTTTGCCCTTGGTTTATTTAATCCCTTGCACGTATCAGACACATTCCTGAGCCATCAATCAGAGCTGAGTCAGCCAGCGTGACCGGTCTGTCCTTTTTTTTATTTTTTTTAGCAATCACAAGTTCTCTAGCCTTGTTTGCCAGCAGTGAGTTGGGTTTGTTGTTTTTTTTGTTTTTTTTTTTTGAAATGAAAATGAGACTTGACTGGGAGCGGGGAAATGTTCCCGTTGCCAAGTAGAACCTTTAAAGCCGCCCTGCCTCGAGGAACATCTCCTCTCTGCGATGCTACAAAATGCATCACGTGGAAGAAAAATAAAGGATGCTGCCTGGGATGGCGTTGGCCGATGACCCCCTCCCTTGCACAGCTCTCCTGCATGGACGGGGTGATACAAGCCCCATCTGCACGCAGAAAGAGGAGAAAAGGTTTTTCGGAGGGGGTGTTTTCTTGCAGAGCAGCCTTGAAAACGCTACCCACAGCCACGCTCCGGGAGGTAAAGCCTTCCCCCTGTGCTCCCCCCATGAGGACAAGGTTATCACGGCATCAAAACAGCCCCTGCCCACCCGGGGAAGGCAGGGGAGCCGCGCTGCTGTTGTGGCTACACGTAATCTCAGCCCACCGCGGCTGGCAGCGTTATCGAAGCCCCCGCATCCCTGCGGGACTCTCTGCAAGGCTATGCTCCCTGCCCTAAAATAAGGCAAGAGCATTTCGTCTCTGCTTGGGTCAAGGAGACGGCCAGGTTGACAGAGATTAAAAAAAAAAAAAAATAATACAAAAAAATAAAATCTTGTGGTTTCTGGCGTTCCTGGAGAGCATGGGGCATCCCCACCCCCAGGATGCTTGCAGGGATGAGCATCGCGCTAAAGACTCGCATGTCTGCATGCACACCTAGAAAAAAGTTATTGCAGATGCCTTGATCAAGCTTAAAATCAGAGACCCCTCTCCCTGGTGAGGGGCCCTGTCACACAGAGCAATCAGAAGAAGGGAGAATCATAGAATCACAGAATCATCAAGGTTGGAAAAGACCTCCAAGATCATCGAGTCCAACCGTCAACCCAACACCCCTATGCCCACTAAACCACGTCCCTAAGCGCCTCATCTACACGTCTTTTAAATACCTCCAGGGATGGGGACTCCACCACTTCCCTGGGCAGCCTGTTCCAAGGCCTGACCACTCTTTCAGTAAAGAAATTTCTCCTAATGCCCAATCTAAACCTCCTTTGGTGCAACTTGAGGGAAGATCAGAGCAAGGGTTGCACACCAGCCAGCAGTAGCTAACCACAGAACTGAGCTTGAATACACAGTGGTCCACAACTTTTTTTCCCTCTTTTGCTCCTAACAAGCTTTCAGAGGCACAATGGCTCAAAGGGGACGAGCCTCCAACCATATGGGGAGCATCCACCCAAGATGTGCTCTGGAGCATCACATTCAAATTACATCTTTCCCTGCCTTCTCTCCCCCTCTTTTTTGGAGTCAGAAGAAAAAAAGAAACAACCAACTTTGCAGGGAATTGTACAACTTCGCTTGCAGGTGGCATCTGCTGTTTTTCTGCCTTCAGGGCAAAGACAGCCGTGATCTCAGAGGACAGCTCTTGTCCAGCCCTTCAGCTTCCTCTAGCACCAAATCATTTTAAGCAGGTATTTGGTTTCAAGAACTGTACCAGGTTTGAAGAAATGGCTAGAGAAGATCTAGGCAGGACATACTCCAGGACATCATCTTTATACTCAACAGTGATATAGTGGGTAGAGCTTGGGGGTATTCACTTGTCCTTAAGTGGGTGTCAACACTTGGTTGGAGGAACGACACTCTCAACTCCACTGACGAGCTCATCACTCACCATAACAGAAACCTTAAAATTGCTGTAACATGGTCAGAAAAAAAAAAAGGCTCAAGCCATGGGATCCAAATGGTTTCTCTTGGAGATGATCCTCAGAAATCGCACTGCAGGGTCGGGAGGGATTTTATGAGGCACAGGAACATACGTGCAAGGCAGGACTGCATGGCACATGGTCACCCTTGGGGTCACCAAGCCGCACGCAAGACGAGCCTGAGAGCATAATTCCTAATGCAAAGAAGAACCAGGTCACATCTGTATTTCAACAAGGTATTTTATTGGTCCAGCAACTGCAAAATATACAAATTTCTGAAAGGCATACCCTGTTTTTAAGCTGGCACAGCTTTGTATCAGGCAGTTATTCCAGACGTATATACAGAACAGTTAACATATCACAAATCAAAAAAAAAAAAAAAATCCCAGGTAACTACCCTTCTCTCCAAGCTTTGCAGTATACATTAAATAAATAGAGCGGTTTGCTATAAAAAAAAAAAAAAATTCAAGTATCACAATGGAAAACAAAACCAGGGGGAAAAAAAAAAAAAAATAAGAGGGGGGAAGAAATCACTGATGTGGTTCAACAAGTCCCCTCTCCCCACCCGCCTTGGCTGCAGCATCGCTGCCCAGTCCTCGGCTCTGTTCCCCGAAACACGACGGGCAGCGAGTTTCTGGGGCAGCACGATGGCACCAGGCTGACACCATCCCACCCACCATCCCACCCTCCAGCACGAGAGGACCTCTCTGCTGCTCAGAGACCAATTTTCCCCTTACTGGAAAAAAGGCCAGGCTTTTTGTAGGACCTACCGAGACATCTATTATTCCCAAAGGAAGAAAGTTTAGGGTCATTAAGTTTTTTGCTGTTTGATTTTTTTATATATATATTTTTTTATATATATATATATATATATATATATGTATATACACACACACAAATACACGCCAAAACATCTGCAGAATTACATGTTTACAGGATTGATCACGGGGCAGCCAGACGTCAATGTTTGCATTTGCCGGCTTATCTTTTCGTAGCAGGAGGAGAAAGATAAAACTCCCCAGGAAAGGAGGCTGAAAAGACAAGTGACCCGCCCTCCCCAAAACATTCATTTTTCTCAAAGTCAGAGAAACCGAAAGGGCAGATGTCAACCGCGCACACAGGGAGAAGTCTGCTTTTAATGTGGTTATTAAAATTAAAAAAAAAAAGGGGGGGGGAGGAAGTGTTCTTTTTTTCACCTGTACAGGAATATAATACACATATGCACAAGCTCACACAGGCAGGGCACCGCCGAGACCGTCTCTCCCCCAGTCGGATACGAACCGAGCGCGGTCCCGGCCCCCTCCCACCGTCGGTGCCGCTCCGAGCACGTACTTTGGCTGCACGAGGCTGAAGCGCTAGGCACTGTGGTTCACCTTTTCCCAAAGGAAAAAACAGACCAAACCCCCCAAAAAACACACAAGCAGGAAAAAAAAAAAAAAAAACCATCATTATTTCTCCCCAAACCTCTCTGCTCCCTGTCTTAGGGATGTTGTTCCCTGCCCAGGCGTTGAGGAAAGTCATGGGAAGGATGAAAGCGAAGTGCTGCCCGTCTCCAGTTCCCCAGCCCAGCTGCAGGCAAAGAGCACAGGGTGGGGATGGAGAAGATGCTGCACATCAGAGTGGGGGGGGGGAACCAAAAATAACCCAAAACCCTAAAAAAAAAAAAAAAAAAAAAAACCAAAAAAAAAACTCAAAATCCACAGACTTTTGCACAAAGCAATAGTGGTTAATTGCCATTTTTAACCACTGTCTCGCAGCCTGGGACAGGCTGCCAAGAAGGGATCTTGCGTATCAAACCAGTGGGAGGTTGGCTGATGGAGTCTAAAAGTCAGGACCTCGCCCCATTTTTCCTCCACACACACACCTCAAAGGCCGTAACTACTATTTTTTCTGTAGTCGCAGCTTTCCAGCATGCAAAATAAAATTAGGAAAAAAAAAAAAGTTGCCTGTATTCAGGCTTCCCCTGTTAAGGGGCACGACTTGAAAAAAATAAAATAGTTATGCTCCTGCCACAAATAAAGTGCAAAAACCAAGCGGTTTCTAGGTATACACATATACATGTGTGTGTGCATGTATATATTAAATTAAAAAAAAAAGAGAACACAGACAAAACTGCCCCTTCTTGTGGCTTTTTGCAGCCACACAGGGACTCCTGCATCCCAGCCAGACCTCTGGCCACCTCCACGAGACCTGTGTGTCTGCAAAATGCATCTAGCTCAGCCTGTTCACCTGCTAAGTCCTGCGACGATGCAGGGATTCAAAGCCCGCCCCCCAAAATCTCCACTTTCCTCCAAGAAAGAGGAAAGGGGAGATGAAGTGCCGGCACAGCACCTCAACTGGTGCTCAGTCTCCCCCAAAATCCACACACACCTGAACTCAGAGCATCCCTGGGTGCTCCCCGAGATGAAAGCATCGCCCGAACCACCATCGGTGTGGCTCCCCGTATGCTACAGGCAGCTCACCACCAGTTTTAGAAGCAGATCTACATTCTCTGCAAACCCCTTTGAGGTGTGTTGATTCAAAAAAAGAAAAGGGGAAAAAAAAAAAAAAGCATGTTTTGGGGATTTTTTTGGTTAAACCCAGCAGATCTCGCTGTGAAGGACTTCGCACAACCGCCTTCCCGGTGCTCGCGGGCCTGGGTGAGCCGGGCTGTGCGACAGGCTGTGGCATGGGTCGCTCAGCACATTAGGGGCTTTCTTGAAAAGTAATTAATAATAATAATTATTAAAAAAAAAAAAGCACAAAATCCCTTCACTCCCTCCCCCCTTCCCCTTATTTCTCTGTTAACCCCGCACCGTCCACATATATACACCCCACCCGCAGGCGGATGGGTACCAATCGTCTATACAAGAGATCAAAAACCGCTTACAGAGGAAAATTAAACTCCTGTGTGCTAGAAGCACTTTACAGCTTGCTACGATCTAACAGGACGCCGGAGAGGAGAGCAAATGCTGCAGCCTAAAGATCTGGTGGTGACCCCAGGGAGCTCCTCTCCTCCGCTCTCCTGCATCTCTCCCCCCCTTCAGCAGAGCGGTTGGCGGATGAACGGGCGTGGGTAGAAACAGCCGAGGGTCGACCTCGCCACAGACGAAGGAGACCGGTTTATAAGCAAGCTTCGGAAATGGCTATGGGATGGGAAGCTGGCATCGCCGGTGGCGTCGCTGGTGGCCTCGCGACAGCGCCAACGGAGTCACAACGGCTTCTGCGGGTTGTTCATGTTCTGCAACGAGAGGGGAAGGACCGGGGTTGGGGGTCGTGCTGGACCCTATCCCAGCAGCATCTTCTACATGCACATCAAGGAGGGGACGGGGGGAGTAACAGAAAGCCACAGCACGGGTCACTACGAAAGCATCCACCACAGAGGAGAAGACACTGTCCACCCAAGGAGAAAGGTGGGGGGGATGCGCTGACTTGCTACCCACACCCCTCCCCTCAAGCGTCACCTGGCTTTAACTACAGGGTGGGGATTAGACAAAGATATCCCTAAAATCACCTAAAAAGAAGGCAACCCTCCCACCCCACCCCGTCTGCACTTCTGAAGCTGCTCTTTGGTCCATGCAAGGCAAGGTGATGGGGGACCACGGTGTTCATTCAAGGAGCCCAATTAAACATCTCTGTCTTGCTCCCCTTGAGGGTGGTCAGTGTCCCCCCCCACCTGCCAAGGAGGAGGTCACCATTTGCCCATCCTTGGCACTGCCAAGAAGAGGCAGCTCCCGCCAGCCGTGCCGAGGAGCCGGCATGGGGACCGGCCACTGCCAGCGGTACAGCAGGAGCACCCGCTCCCCCAGTGACACGGGGTTTCACGGACCCTAGAGCTGCTTCGGACACAGCCCTGGTGCGGGGTGGTCACACCAGTGCACGGTGAGGACCACAAAACCAGAGACAACCAGCTAAACAGAAGCAGGACCAGCCCCGAGGGCGATGGCCGGAGGAGAGCATCCGCTAGAGGAGAAACCCAAGGGGAGATAATCACAACAAGGACATTTCCCAATTCACAAAACTACACGAAACAGGGTAGAGGGAAAAAAGGACTAGGAAACAGCTAGGAGGGTTTCTCAACATTTTTTTTTTTCTTTTTTTTTTTTTTCTTTTTGCTTTTACTACCTAAACTGCCTCTTACAAGCACCAGGAATCTTGGCCAGGCTACGAGGCAGAGCGGGCTGAGCTGTTCTCCCTGTTAGCTAAGGAGACAGGAGGAGGGTTAGGAAAAGCCACATGCACCACAGGCATTTACCTTGGAAATATTAGTAAAGAGAAAACTTTGAGAAAGTGACAAACGGGTCGTCTTTAAGCATGAAAAGTGAAGGGAAGAAGGGAGGGGATCAGGTCGTTGTTAAAAAGTGCACTTCGGATCACAAACCAAGCAAAAGGAAAAGAAATCATCACGCCAGGTAGTCCCGTGACCCCAAAACTGGCTTGATCCCACAATCAGGAGGACTCTGAGGTACACAGCCATGTCCCCAGGCTCTCCAGGTGTCCCCTGGTCCTCCTGGATGGGGGTCAAGACCCCAACAGTGAGGGCTGATGCAAACGAAGCACCCACTGCCAGCCAAGTCCCATGGTACAAACTGGGAAGGAGATTCCTTCTACCTCCCCTGAACCCATATGGGTTGTGGTGGGACATAGTGGGACCGGACGCATGCACCTATGAGGCAACAGCCTCCAAGAGAGGTACTGACGCCAAGCCTTTGGTTTGGGGTGTCTTCTTCGCTTCCTCAAAAGCAGCCTTTAAGTCCCACATTAGTAGGTGGAAGCAGGCTCCCAGCAGCTGGAGATTTTAAACTTGCTGCTGCCAGCCTACAGCTGGGATGGGTGCCATCACTGCCTGCTCCAGCAGAGCTCCTGGTCTAGCAAAACCTGATGCGGCCACCTCCCAAACTCAACATCGGAGCGTGTTTTCAGTGTCCCAGCCAGCACTGAGGCATGCAGTGCTTTTTATTACAACATGGATGGGGAAAAAGGTGGACGGAGGGATGGACAAAGAAACAAAAATGCTTTCAAAGCAACCCAAGAAGACCAGGCACTTCATCAGAGGCTTTTGTGCCCATGAGCAGCAAGGGAAGGAGCACAGACATGCAGGCCATGCTGAGCAACTCAACCTCTACATTTGCCCAGGAGCATGAGCGCGATGATCTTCCCCAACCCATCCACCAGCAAAGCCAAATCTGACCTTCCTAACTTCCCTTTTCTCAAAAACTCTAAAAGGAGAAGAAACATGAGGTTCACCAGCTGTTACGTGCAAGCAGGGCTGGGGCCTGGCCGTGTTATAGCAGATTCCTCCATCTTCAGCCCACAAAACGAACCAGGACAGGGATGCACGTAGGCTGATTTGAACTGGTCTATAAGGGGCAAAATGATCCCTGGGCACTACCCCAGCCTCAGCTCAGCCCCAAAGTCTCCCTCGTCTTTGAGAAGACATTTGAGCACAGCTTCCAACAACCGCTGCTCTCAACTCAATGATGTAGCATGAATTAAGTCCAAAGGCTTCAAATTTATCCAGAAGCTGTCCTGTCCCTGTTACCCAAAGATCTAACAGCACCGAGGCAAACTGTCGAAGCCTTGATTATTCATAATTAGTCCATTAAATGCTCAAGGCATCTTGCTTTCTTACTAGAGCTAGAGGACAATATCCTTACATCTGCTCTGCCCAGGACATCTAGGCAGACTATTCCCAAAATCCAGAGGTTTGCAGAACTGCAGATGCCAGGACGCAGGATCAGTCTGGCTCCAGAAAACACACTCCTGTTCCCATGCAGGCGATAAAACCCTGCTTGGGGCTGAGGTCAGAACCTTCTCAGAGATCAGTCTGGTGCCATCACCCATAGACACAACTCAGAGCCCCTGGGAAGGACAGACCACCTGGGTCTATCGCCTACGGTACAATGTGCTATCGCAGAGGAGATAACCCCAGGAAAACCCAACAGCATCTCTCATCCCCTGAATGTCCAAGGAGTTTAGACATCATCAATAGAGGGCAAGTGATAATTTGCTTCATTTCTCAACAAAATTGGGACATTTAATCAAGCTAGGAAAATTAAGGGTTGGACAAAGCAGCACCCATAGTCTCCTCTTTACCTTTCCTAAGATGCATCCAAATCCCACACACACAGAGAAATATTAACTCCAAAAAGTCCACACCCCGGCCGGTTTCACAGCAACAACAAAACAACCGGTGGGATGGCAAGAGACATGGAAAGGGGGGGGGAGCAAAAGGGGGAATAAGACGCAAGAAGGTACTTACAGGCATGCCTTCCCTAGTAAAGGCTGCAGAGAGACAGAGAAAATGGAAAGAGGTGTCAGTAACGCCGCGCGAGACCGGGCAGAGGACACCGGACAGCAGCGAGGGGCACCCGAGCAGCGAGAGTTTCCAAACCTGAAGCCATCAGAGAGTTTGTTGCAAGACTCAACCCGCCCAAGCGGAGCCCCGAAAGCCGAGAGAGAGACCGAGCTGCCCCGCTTGGTGCTTGCTGGGGTGGGAAGGCTCATGCGAAGCGGCCACCAAGCAGAGTGGTTGGAGGAGCACGGCACCCTTCCTAACCTGCCCGGGATCTGGCTGAGGAGGGGCGAGAGGACAGCAGACAACACAGATAACGCCAAGAGGGGCTGGGTGAGACAGCGAGATCCAACAGGCAGCTGGTGGGAAGGGCAGCATGGTGAAGGGGCACCTATATATCTATGCTGCTTCTCCAGTACCACCCCAGCTCCTTAATGAGCACAGGGAGGGGGGTTTTGTTCCTGGAGAAGTGTGCAGCAAGGTCTCTCTTTCTACATCCCTTCATGGGTGGGTAAAGAGGAGAGGACACATGAGCACCACAGCAGCTACCCACAGGGTTTCACCCAGGGCTGCAGAAGGCAACCGGGTTCACCATGCCAAGAGGCTTCTGCTCATTTTTTGGTCCGTTTTGCCTATTGCTCTGGGAAGAAGGAGACCCCTCAAGTCAAAGATGGGTCCTGGCAGCTCCTTCTCGAGAGAAGCGCAAGAATATTTGCTTTATTGCAACGCCCAGGTCTACGCCAGAGCTGAGCACGTGCAGGGGGAAGGCAGGAGCCCTTCAGTCCTGGCCGGTCTAGAGATGTGGCTCCCCAGGGGTTTGACACCACGATGCCAGATGGTGAAGGCACTAAATTAACGCAGCCAGAGCTTTGGAGGATTCACGACACTCTCAAAACCCAAGAGAGGATCCACAGCGACTCTTCGCCGGGTGCTCCCGAAACCAACCCAAGGCAGGGAGGGACAGCAGCCGTGGGAGAAAGACGAATCTCAGAGACAGCAGCACAGGTCGCGACAAGTGCAAGCCGTTCGCCAGCTTCAGGAGCGACAGGAGGAGGACAACAAACAATAAAACGACAAGAATAACAACAACTAAAAAGAAAAAGAACAAAAAAAAAAAAAGAACAAAAAAAAAAAAAAAAAAAGAAGAGTTCAACTAACTTGTCCCGGCAGTTGCGTGGGCACTTCCTGAGGAACACAGCCTGGCAGGGCGGAAGAAACAGCCACATGCTCCTCAAAGCTGTTGATGCGAGGTTTTTTGGTGGGCTCTGGGCTTGCTAGAGGGGTAACGCTATTACGTCTCATGAGCGGGTTAGGTCCCTTCTTTGCTTCCTAAATTAGAGTGAGACAAAGAAAAAAAAAAGTAAATAAAAAAAATAAATAAAATAAAATAAAAGGGAAGAAGGCGACAGTTATAAAGGAAAAAAAAAGAAGCAGGTTGTTTTGTTTTGTTTTTTTTTTTTTCTTTTTTCTTAAAGCAGCCTCTGCTTTTCCCCACAATCGCTGTCGACGTGCAAAGGATGCATTGAAAGGCTCTGGACACCGAAAAAAAAACCCTAATGCAAAATGTTCAAGAATGCAGCGCGATTTTCCAAAAAGGGAGGGGGGGGAAAAAAAAAAAAACAAAAACCAAAAAAGCCCCGCACTCAGAAACGAGACAGACTTTCTCCCCACCTGAGCCTCTACTCACAAAAAAATAAATATAGAGCGCTATATAAACCTAGCGGTAATCAAAAGCCATGACTTTGCACGACAGAAAGAGGCGCCCATCGGTCTCCTCCTCGAAGCCGGTCCCTCCGACCCAGGGAGGGGTGTGAAAGCAAGAAGAGAGAAGACGAGCCAGCCCGGGCTGATAAGGAAGATTTGGGAAATGGGGGCAGCAGCCAGCGAGGGTCGGCACCGCGCCAAGCTCCAACTCAAGCGAGGTGGGATGGAGGGGCAGCACCCCGCGCAGCCGAGCAGAGGGACCCAAGCGCTTCGCACGTGTCTTGCTCTATCCTACCCGCAGCCCATGGTCTCCAGCCATCCCTAGCGAGGGTGGTGGTGGAGGGGGCCAGCCATGGCCCCCACAACAGGGGAAAGGACTTCCCCACCTACAGCCACGGGGAGGGAGAAGCAGCTCAAATGTTGCTGCCCGCTGAGGTTGGGAAGAGAAGGAAGGGAGATGTGGGCCAAAAGGGGATGGCTCTGACTGTCCAACATCAAGCCGGGCTCCATCACTGCTACACACAAGTTGGAAAGGTCCCAGCGACTGGAACATGGGCATTGCCAGGGTCCCTGGGGTCCCCCTTGGGTGGCTGCCCAGCCCCAGCACTGAGCTGGCGTTCCCCTGCTTTGGCTTCCGAGCTCCCAACGGAGCACAGGGCAGATAGACCTGACCGTACGGGGGTTTTCCTCCATCTGAGGGGTCTCCTCCCTGCAGCATCCCCAGCCCAGCGCCACCACCTCCCACCCTACAGAACGGCACTCTGGTGGAATGTGCTGAGTTTGGCTGGGGTAGAGTTAATTTTCTTCACAGTAGCTGGTATGGGGCTATGTCCTGGATTTGTGCTGAAACCAGCGTTGATAACACAGGGATGTTTTCGTTACTGTTGAGCAGAGCTTACACAGGGTCAAGGCCTTTTCTGCTCCTCACCCCACCCCACCAGTTAGGAGGCTGGGTGGGCACAAGAAGTCAGGAGGGGACACAGCTGGGACAGCTGACCCCAACTGACCAATGGGGTATTCCATACCATATGACATCATGCTCAGCATATAAAGCTGGGGGAAGAAGAAGGAAGGGGGGACGTTCGGAGTGATGGCGTTTGTCTTCCCAAGTCACCGTTACGTGTGATGGAGCCCTGCTTTCCTGGAGATGGCTGAACACCCGCCTGCCGGTGGGAAGTAGGGAATGAATTCCTTGTTTTGCTTTGCTTGTGTGCGCAGCTTTTGCTTTACCTATTAAACTTTGTCTCAACCCACGAGTTTTCTCACTTTTACTCTTCTGATTCTCTCCCCCATCCCACCGGGGGGAGCGAGCGAGCGGCTGTGAGGTGCTTAGTTGCCGGCTGGGGTTAAACCACGACATAGCCACATGGAGCTGTGGGCACGCCAGGAAAAAAACACAAAGGCAGGAGATGTTGGGCAAGGCATTGAGCCCAGGCTCTGCCAGCCAGTTCGGAGACCTGGGAGAAGTCACCTTCTCTGTCCATGGCTCTGTTCCCCGCTCGGGTGAGCGGTTGACTGCGCAGGTGAAAGTTGAAGACCAGGGAGGAGCTTTCCCTGGGTCAGCTTTAATCTGGGCAAACACAGTGGGAAGCAGGCACATGCAACAGTTCTTTTCCCTCAGAAAACCCTCAACCGGCCACGTCTTTGCAGAGCAAGAACCCAACTGATGCTCCTGTCCTCCAGCAGCACCCTGAGCATCTAGCTGAGCAATCTCCCCATGCCCAACCCAGGCGTCCTGGCTGCCAGCTGACCGTAGGGGTAAGAAGGGGGACACCAAGGGATGGATCTGAGGAAAAACAACACTCACCTCTGGCCGTTCCCTGTGGGTGTTGACAGCTTCGATGTTCAGCGAGATGGATTCCACCCGGCAGCCTGCAGAAGGGAGCACAAGGAGACAAGGAGGCCATCAGCAAACCCAACAGGCACAGGATGCTACAAAGTGCTCCACCCCAGACCCCTGCTTTTCTCCCAGAGGCAGCTTGGATTCAGGAGGAGGTACAAGTCGAACCCCTTGGCACGTTTAGTAGAAAGGCTCCACTTACCATAGGCCACCGGGGTCAGCTTCAACACTGTGTGAAGGGGACATTTCAGGTAGGGCATTTCATCTGCAGAGAAAGCAAAAGCAGGAAGGTTATCCCATTCCCCTCTCCAAAAGCAGGCTTAGACATCTTCATCAACAGCTAAGGCCATCCCACACCAAAGAGATGCATGCTCCAGGCCCTGCATGGACTTGAACACATCTCTCATCTCCTCAGAGCTCCATCTATCATCTCTCCTCCAGCAGGATCAATCCTCTTCCCAGGGACAGGGAGCTCACCTGCACTCTTGTCCAGAAAATATGCCAAGAGACAGCGCATGACAGCCTGGTGACAGATCACAAGGACGTTCTCTTGTCTCTCCAGCTCCATGATGACCGGCTCCAGGCGCTGCACCAGATCTTGGTAGGACTGAGACAGAAGAAGGGAAGGGAGATAATGGCATAGAATCAAGAAAATGAGCACCTCACAAGAAACAATGGTCCTTGTCTTGGTACATCTAACAACATAATTACTGCTAAAACTAAGCAAAGTTCAACAAATCCTCATCTTCAGACTACTCTAGAACATAGCTATTTCTTCTGGTCAGAGGAGAAAGAAGCCATTCACACCTCAGTTACAGTCCTGGAGAGTTTATTAAGGTAAGCAACAACTGCAGAGGGGCTTTGAGCATAGTGTCTATTATCTTGAAATTTTATTTTCTACAAGATTTTTAAGTTCTGAAAAGTCTGGAGCAACCGGAAAATCTCCAGGGTTTTGAAGGACTTCATAAAGAGCCATGACAGCAGACAGAAGGAAGCCCAGACACCCAGAGTCAGTGTCAGACATCCCCAAACATTCTCCTGTTAGACACACTGTCATGAGGATGTCTCCAAAGATTTCTCCCATATGTCTATGGACATGACTTTTAATTTGGGGATAAAAAGCTCAATTCACAGCCTAAAGTATCATCCAGAACTGATGTCAATTCCCACCTCGTTGTGTCACACCCTGAAAGCAGATTGCCAGGAACAGAGATACCAACATCAACCCTTAGGGAATGATACTGAGAGCAGGAGTAGAAATTACTTCTTTGGAAATGAAAGAAAAGGAAATTCCACTTTGCGTGGATGTAATGGAGGAGGTTGGACTAGAAACCTCCAGCCCCGCCTCCTACTCATTTGCTATAAAGTCAGTGGGACTGTTTGTTAACTGATACATTTCTTAATGAGATCTTCACATACCACGATTTCACAAGAGCTCAATGCAAAAGATAAACATGAGCCCTGACCTTTCTTGATTCTAGTTTCTTGGAGCACTTGCTGCTCCCCTGCTCCGAGTGTAGAGGACAGCACGAAGACAAGAAAGCCATGTTTAAAGCAAGAATCACATCCCTGAAGGTCTCCTTGCAGACCTACCTCCCCAGAAGGATAGCGGTAGTAATATTTATCCTGATCACGTAAAGCAAATTCCTCTGGATGCTGCTCCCTGATTTCTTCATATGTCATTTCTTCACACACACCCTGCCAGAACAGGACATCCATGAGGTTACTGGACATGCTCAAATCAAAAGGCATCAGCACGCCCAACAAGCAAAACCTTCTCCAACGCAATTGTCTATCACCCTCTGAGTGGTCAGCTACAGAGCAGTTCCAAGCAAAAATCATTTTAATCTGCTCATTCAAGCCAACATCTGGAAGCATCTGCACAAGGTAGAGCTAAGATCAGAAGCCAAGTTGTGAGTACTGCAGAAGTACCACCCGTTCGCACAGAAGGAGAATCTCCCCACAAAAGATGAGATTTAGGCAAAAGTGAAAAGGCTGGTGTTACCACCCTCTCCGCCAAGCGGCAACCAGCACGATCCAGCTGTTCCTACTGCAATCAAAGATACTCACAGCATCAATTTCATTGAGTGCCTTCCACTGCTCGTAGGGCAATTGGAGAGCTTCTGCCGTTTGGATTGTCCTTTTTAGTTGGCTGGTCCAGATTTTGAGGTCCTTCAGGTTCTGCTCCTCAACAAACTTGTTCAGTGCCAGCGCAAACTGTGGGACATAAAAAAGAGGTTGATTCCTGATCCACAGCTTCCCAATGGGCCTTCTTCCCTGCTTCCCAGTAAATGCTGCCTTCTCCAGGACCTTTTTTGCCTTCCATAGGCAGACACATTAGTCTTCTGCTCTGAGGTGAAGAGCAGCCACACATGCATTGATCCCCAAAAGCTATGAGGGGTACGAGAACAGAGAGAAAGCAGAGGAGAAAGCGGCAACCTAATGTCATCAAGGAAGAACATCAGCGTCCAAGAAACAGCACCACAACCTGGGCTCTCCTACAATGCTATGGCAGATCCCTGGCCACCCTTAACCACAGCTCTGCTTATTTGTCATAGAGCTAAATCGATGTAGCCTGTAGTCCTTGATAATAACCCTCCCTGCAGCAGCGCACTTGACCATGTCTTTGAAGAATCAAGTAGTGAGCAATCTGAAAGCACCCTTGGATTTGGCTATCCCTACCAAAGGGTGGCAGCAGTCCTTCTACAGCCCGCCCTGCCTGTGCAAGGTCTGAACCAACTTGATGAAGATACTCATACCCTTCTCTCCAAGAGATTTCTGCAGCCCAACTTCTGTTAACCCTTAACTACATGCAAGCCTACGTGCAACACTGATGGCTGGAAAGTCTTGTTTTGAGGCCATGCCCGAGCCCAAATTTAACTACCCCTATAGATGGATCCTCTGAGCACCCCAGCTGTCATCAAATATACACTTAATCCAATGCATAGCATCTACTACACCAAACCACTCCTAGAAGCCGTAGGGGAATATTCCCTTCTCCCTCACCTTCTTGCCCCTGTTGGAGAGGCCCGAGTCACCTCCAATCTTCCCCTTGAGGTTGAACTCGCTTTCACCATGCCGGCAGAGATAAATGGTGCGGGGCTGGACATGGATGTTCATCAGGTAGTAAACGATCCTGCTCTGGATGTGATCCTGAACCCTGTTGACCAGGAACCGCCGGCCAACATCGATGACTTTAATGAGAGAAAGCTCCCTAGGAAAAGCACAGCAAGGATGAAGGGGTTGCCAGTGGGGAAAGAAACACCGTCCTTGACAAACAGCCTTGTGAGGTTATCTCAGTCAACATAATCACCCAGCTAAAAGGATTTCCCGCAGGCTATTTTCAACAGGAAGCCGACAGGTAACGGCGATTCATGGAGAGCTAAGTAACACTAGTGTAACCACCATTCCTCCTTGCAGCAGTAAAGAGGATTAAACAAGACTAGCAGGGAGCACGTTCCTCCCCAGGACAGGGCTCAGCAGGACCAGGATTATCCACGCAGGGCACACGGACGTATTTATGAGCTGGAAAGGCTGGGAGGTGCCTGCACGGTCATGCAGGACAAAGGTCCTCCCAGGGCACACAACCAGGCAGAAAGCACAGGGCTTGCTCAACCTTGTGGTTTGAGCCTGTTCAAGCAGTCCCTTCCTTTAACTGACAAAAGCATCTCGGAAACACTCAAACCGAACTGCTTTTCCAAAACCTTTGTATTTAGACCTGCAGAACCAGCATTATCTGAGCCCAGAAGAGCCTGGGAAGGTTCCCCTGGCTCCCTGGCATTTTCAAGGGAGAAGCCGAATTCACGATGAGGCTTGGCCATGCATTATTCTAGCACAGTCACGTATTTGAAGACAAAGTGAAATACAGCTCCATACTTCATTACTCCTCTCCTGGGAGAAGGCAGGCATTCAAGCCAGTTCAGAAGTCAGCAAAGTCTCTTACCGGTCATAGTTATCAGGGTCGAGCGGCTGGTAGCTGGCCTGGTAACAATTGATCCTCTTCATGAAGTCCTCCATGGCATCGGTTGAATTACAGTCCCGGTAATCAGGGCTGGACAATTTTACTTCCTGTGGTAGGGGAAAAAACATGCCGCAAGGAGAGGTTAGGAAGCTTTCCAAGCCAGACCATACTAATCTCAAATTTCAAAGTCCTGCCAAGATCCAGCTATTGGCTGAGCCACTTTACAACCATCACTTATGAGAAGACAAAAAAGAAGCAAACTAGACCCAAAACTAAGCACAAGGTGAGAAAATCTGGTATAAACCATTGCATGACCAGTATAGATGCGTATCGGTCTGCTCCCGTTCTCCCAAGAGTTTGGGTAGCACCTCACCACCCAACACAGTGGAGAAAACTGAGCTTTTTTATGGCTAAAGAAAAGCATCAGGTTTAAACAGTTCAAGCTGAGGATGGAAAGTACATAAGCTTAGGCACGATGCTTGCCCCGGGCCTTTTGAGTGAATAAAGCTCCCAGGAGATAGAGGTCAACCTGGCTGTCCACCATCTGAGGTAGCAGGATAACAATATTCAACCCCTTTCTATGCATTATTTGCTACAAGCTACTGGGCTGAAAGATGCTAGAAATGGGCAATGTGAATATCCAGAGCTCTCGTGGACTAAGTTCTGCCTCAACTACACTAACAGGCTATTTTTCCTGCAGATTTGGGTTTGAGTAGCAGCATTACACGTTAGTAACTTCACACGCAATCCTGAAACCAACAGGATAACACAACCGAGCGACACGCGCGGCAGCACCCCAGACCTGCAGTGTATTTTCCGCGCTGATCCCAGCACTAAGAGCACCATTCATCTGCAGTGCCCCGTGGAGCAAAAACCTACGCTCAGCTAGTAGTTCATTTTCTCCCCCTTCAAGCATTAGTTTCCAAAGAAAGGGATTAAATCCTCCAAAAAATCCAGCTTCAGGGTATTGCAAAGAGGGAAAAAAAAAAGAAAGAAAGAAAAAAAAAAAGATAGAGCAAACTGAGCATTTTATTAGCATCATGGAAAAGGCTGTGTGCAACCTCGCAAAAAGCTGATCGCTGGCCATGGGACACTAGCTCCCAGCAGGAGCAAAAGCCATGCTCTAGCCCCCACCACAGCACCCTTTGTGGAGCCCATCCGGGGGGCAGAACAAAACCCAACAAAACCCTTCTCTCAGACTTTGGGTATCCTGCAACACATTCCCAGACACCACAAAATGGCTCACGAAGTTCAGATGTACAACTGGAGATAAGGCTGGAGCAGAGCCCAGTGGAGGAAAGGACACTTTCATTCAGATTAATCGTGCCTAGGTAGACCAATTAACATCTACCTGCCCTAGCCAAGCCTAACGGGCAAAGGAGCTCTTCTGCTGGTGGGAAATCAAAGATCCAGCAGCTCCCAAAGGAGTGGAGAAGCAATGTTTTATGCTGCTCTCCCAACCAAGACTTCAGCTAGTGGCAAGAAACCTCCAAGCTGACCTTCTATTCTTCTCAAAGCAGACCCCAATAGATTTTGGGAAGCCGCACATGGCTGAAGACACCAAGTCTGACTACTCTCTGGTGGAATTTAAAGCCCTAACCGCATCCATCGCTTCCAAAAAATGGGACTTGGGGGGGGGGGGTCACCAAAGCATCTTGAATGCTTTCTGTCCTTAATATCAAGTTACAGATCAACAGATATGCAGAGAGCATAGAAGGGAGCTGGGGAAAGGCTACAACAACTTTTCTTTTCATTGGGTGGTCCTGGGAGATAAAAGTTCCTTTCTCATCCCAGGACAAATACATCATAGAGAGATAAAAACCTCCTAATCCTCAACCAACTCTGACAAGATGTTCTGATAAGAAACCAGCAGGGAGGAGGTGGAAAATCCTACATGAGGGAAAACAAAAGCAAGGTGTTTCCATGCTTACCATAACATTGGTGGCAACTACCGTGGGATCATTGCAGACAGATTCAATGAAGAACACCTGCGAAGCAAAACAAAGCTCACCTGAAGGCCAGCAATAAGGTTTGTAGCATTCAACCAGCTCCTTGCTCAACCCAACCTCCTCCCTCCTTGACCGGAGAGTTCTCCCTCTGCCCCGCCCCTATCTTTTCCTTCTCCAGGTCTTGGGATTGGGAACAAGGAAAGAGTTTCACATTTTTAATCAAACCCAGCAGTGAAATCTCCCTTACACAGGAACATCTTGAGGACAACACGTTAGTGAAAGAAGATAGGCCAACAATACACTAACATGGACTATGCAATACAGGCAGCAACCCAATGGTACCAACCTTGAACCCATTTTCTTTGGCAAAGTTTAGGATCATCCCTCTCCTCTCCCGCGTGGTATTGGTGGCATCAAAAACCTTTAAAACCAAAGATTTCAATTAGCACCAAGACCGTCTGGTTTCCCACTGAGCCATTCCTCAGAGAAGGAACTGCAGAGCGAACTGCACAGGGCACAGCGCCTTCGGGACCAGGACTGCTGCCAAACCCCATGGAGCCCATCTCGGAGCTTACCGCAATCTGGCCAGCCTCCTCTGTCAGGTACAGCTTGACGTCCCTCAAGGCAGCCAGGGCACATTGCCTGCAAAAGAGGCGAGACATGCATGGTCTTGATGTTCTCAGAGATGCTTGGAGCAGCCAGTGCACAGATCCCCGCAAAGGAGGGCAGGCTTTGCAGCTCCTCCTTGCCACCTCCCCCCTTCTTCCAGGGACATTTAGGAAAGTCACCCTCAGCCTGCTAAAAATACAAGAGCCACGCGTGCCGAGCGGCGTGCTGGTCTTCACGGCAGAGGCAATGGTAGATGGAGAAGCAAAGGTCAAACCTCATGGCAGACCTCATACCCCACATCGCCGAGCCTGAAGGTGAATTTAGGGTACCACTCATGGAGGATGCATTGGTGACCTGAAGCTACCAAGCCCTGACAACCTCAGTTTGCAGCTCTTGGCACCCAAGTCAGGCCCTCCTTAGGCAGGCAAGGAGATCTCAAGCTAGAGCCCAGCTTTTCTGTCCATCACCCCTTAAAACAAGCTGAGCAACCCCACTGCCAGCTGTGGGCTTCACTACCCATTTGGGACCTGGCTATGAGCACAGATGCAGCACCCACACTTACCTCCTGACTTTCATGGCCTCCTCATTGTCGGGGCGGAAGAAGTCATAGGAGCTGTAATGCTTCACTGCCTCGCGACGATACTCCCCCACATTGAAAACTGGATGGGAAAGGCAAAGACCATCAAAACCAGGAGTGGGCGTCAGCACAGCTCGACTCAGCTGTGCAGCTCCTGCAGATAATGCTTCCTAGCAATGGGCCAAGAAGTGACATCCTTAGAGCAAAAGGGTCAGGGACATCCCTTGGTCTTCAAAGTGAAGGAGAGAACCTGGGCTGCAGCAGAAGCCACAGGAGGACGTAGATATTTGGCCCATGAGATCTTGGAAAGATCCCCCACTACCTCCCGCTCCCCAATGCACTGAGCTCCTAGAGCAACTCCAGAGGACCCTGGACCTCATGCTTTCCCCAGCCAGCCAGTGAAAGCCTCACCTTTCGTTGGGACACCAATCCAGTTGAGGTAGCGAGTCAGCTTCTTGGAGATATAGGTCTTCCCGCGGGCTGGGAGGCCAACCATCACTATCACAGTGGGGGAATTGGCGAGCTGCGGTCCACAGGCTACGAGGAGGAGGAGAAAGAACATGAGCAGCCGTTAATCCTCCAGCTCATCTTGTATCAACCCTGCAAGGCACTTGCTCTTGACCCAACCTTCCCCCAAGTCCTTCAGCAGCTAGAGGAAACCCAAAGCCTCTGCTCCCCGTGCACCACCATCTCTGCAGTATCTCCTGTGCATCCCTTTCATGAGAATGGACAACCAAAACCTTGAGCAGGCAAATCCACTGGCTCATTTTTGCAATGGGATCTGCTGAATGAGCACGTGTCAGAGCAGGGGGCACGGTGGACGGCTCCATGACTGCCCACTGGTGACACACAACTGCCCAAGCTAAGCCAAGCTGACCCAACTTCACCCCGGTGTCACCCAAACCGGGGGACAGGAGCGACAGCCTGACAGCCATGGCAAGAAGAGAACATCCTGATGGTTGCAAAGTGAGCAAGGAACCAGCAGCTGCCCCAGGCTCCCTGCAGGACCTCTGTGCCTCAGTTTCCTCATGTGCAAAAAAAAAAAAAAAAAAAAAAAGAAAAAAAAGAAAGCTGAAATACCAGGTCTGCACCAAGATCTTCACCCACAGAGCACATCTTCCAAAAACTTCTGCTAGCTTTTTAGCTGACACACATGCAAATGCAACCAACTAACTGTTTTTTTCTGAAGACAAGCAGGGCCCGAGGACTGCAGAACCACCAGCATTTAAAAGCAGATATATGAGTGACTTATCCCTTTTTCCTCATAAACCTGTTTTAAGCTGGGTTTTTTTTTTTTGTTGTTGTAAAAGGGGTCCATGTCAAACAGCTGGAAATAAATCCAGAGGCATCGCTTAGTGATGACTTGGCAAGTGAAGAGAAACTCCTCTCCAACTCACCCGAACGGCATGGCCAAAACGCAGACAAATCAGCTGCCAGGCTGCCCAGGTGAATCGCTTCTCTCCCCATAAATCCTTTAGAAAGTAAATTCCTGCTTCAGTTTGGAGGAAATTGCTGAAGTTACAGGACTGGGAATGCAATTTGGGAATTTTTTTAGTCCTCCACAGCCCAGTCCCAGCACCAGGGGATGCATCTGGACCGCACACCCCATGGACCATGTAACATGACAGCGTCCCTCTCCCGTGTCTCACCCCCGCTCCTCTCCAGAAGCATTTCTCACGTGGTGCTGCACACAGGAAAGGCCGAGGCACAAAGCCAAGCGCTTTAAATACAGGAAAGGAAGATCTTAATGATGCCTAATGCCACCCGGCATGACACGCCAAGAGCCCTCCCGGCGAAGGCAGAGACCAGCCCCGATAGGCGAGACCCTCCGGGGGATTTCTCACCCACCCTTCAATCCACCCGGCAAGCCCGGAGACCTCACGGGAAAGGAATGCAGGGAGTGAGTGGCTGGTGGCAGAGCCATAAAAAAATGCAGCTTAATTACGGTCTGGGCGGAGAGCTCTGCCTGCCCATCCCAGCTGCCCGCAGGTGGGACCAGGCGACGGCGGCAGAGGGATCTGGGGATGCGAGGGGCTCCCCGGGGATGGGGACGGGGCGGTGGGTGGGGGTAGATTTTTCTCAGCGGAGGTCTGGGAAGGGCAAACAAATGGAGAGGTATCCAGAGAGCATGCAAAGCACGTGGGATTTCCTTCCCCTACTAATAAAAAAAAAAAATAATCCAACAGCTAAAGAAACTGAATTAAGGCCACGAGGCAGAGTTACAGCACCGGTGCCCAGAAGGGCAGAGAAGAGCCGCCCATCACCTGCCTGGCTGACTTGCCACAGCAGACAAGAGATGAGAAAACTATCTAAAAGAGATTTTCTTTTGTTTTTTTTTTTTTTTTTTTCTCCTAAATATTCCACATTCCTCAGGCTGGAGCTGCCCTCGCACTCGCTCCCTTTGTGCGACCTGCATCCCCCGGTGCCGCATTTCAAAAGCCCGGGCCAGCTCCCACTGATCTCAGCAGCAAGCGCTGATTTTGCGTGCTGGGATAGCAAAGCAGCTGTGCAACATATCCAGAAAAAGTATTTTTTTCCCCTCTCTAACAGTCTCATATCAACCAACCTATAGGTGCAAGTCTTTTTTTTTTTTTTTTTTTTTTCCCCACAAAAAAGAACCGTAAAGGGAGGGGGGAAGGAATAATACCTGAATAGAGAAACTCCTCCTTTCCCTACCTGCCAGCAGACAAATGATGTCAAAGAGAGGAGCCAAGAGGATTTGGGGCCATTAAAATAATAGCACTCCGAGAGGGCAGGGACAATGCCGGGTACTGTTCACGTCCCTTTGGCTCCAGACAGCCCAGACGGTCCCAGATCTGGCACTACATAGGCGCACACATGCCAACTCCAAAGGGTGCTGCAGGAGTTAAACACCTGTATTTGAGGAATTTCCCCCCAATTCAGTTTGCTGCCAAAGGAAAGATTCAGGTTCCCCTTGGACGGTGAAAAAGCATCTGTTTACAGACCTGGGAAGCACCTCCCAAAACACCAGGACACGGAGCATGCAACTCTTTATCAGGAACCTGAGCCCAAACCCAGCTAAATCACAAAAGCCTCCGGGAAACTTTGCATCAGGGATGTAACAGGAACCAGTGTTTTGCTCCCAGTGCTTCACAAAGACCCAATTCATCCTTTCTTTTCCCCACTGCTGGAACGCTATCAGGGATTTCAGTGCATATTCATTACTCGTTATCAACATCGATCCAGGTAAGTCAAGGTCAGGGATGACTTTTGAAAGGCTCAATCAGGATATTTAGAAGTTGCTTGTCACTTGTGCCTTCTATCTGCTAGAAAGTCAGCGCCGATGCGCCCTCATGCTTCACCGGAGGGGGTGGAAGGAAGGACAAAAAAAAAAAAAAGGGAAGGAATTTGTTTCTATAAAGGGTTAGATAAAATAATATGCCCCACTTCAGGCATTTTTACTGTCTCCTCATAAGAAGCATTCCCACGTGCCTCCCACTCCCGCAAGCCCATGCCACATGTTCCACGTTAGTCTTACATTCCCCTTTTCTTTCGTATCGCAATTCCCCGACACCTTCGCGGATGCACCGAGAATGCGTTTCTGCGCTGCCCATCGCGCACACGCGTGTGAAACCGATGTCACCCTAGCGATGTTCATGCTGTTTTGCATGCATGTGGCTGCCGTATTTTCCAATTCCCTCGTTCCACCGAGCCGGAGCGATGGGAGAGAGAAAGGCAGCAACAGCCCCTTTCCTCCTCGAGCATCCCCCACCCGAGCCCCCTCCCCTCGCCCGGCTCTGCCCATCCAGCCGCCTGCGACGGCTTGACTTTCCCAGCCCCTACGTGAGAGACGTGCAGCTTGACAGCAATTTAATGGATCGCCGTCAAAAGGCCAGATGAAGGCATCACTTCGCATCCATTCGAGCCTCCCGATGACGAGGAAGCGGACAATCAGACTAATTATTTCACACGCAGGGAGCAGGCAGGCGGGAGCTTTTCGAGGATGCTCCCAGGGATGCTCCAGCTCCCTCTTCCCCCCGGGGACCGCATCGGCCTTGCGCCTCTGTTATACCTCCATTCCCACCCGGCTTTGTGGCTCTGCTCTTTGTTGCTGCCGAGGAATTAATAGCGCCTCGAGTTTAAAATAGCCACCTTAAGTTTAAAAAAAAAAAAAAAAATAATAAAAAAGCCCTATAATGTTCTTCCCATAGAATGGTGCCCAGCATGGCTTGTTCCCACCCGGAGAGAAAATAATTAGAAGCCACGTTACAGTATTAATGAGCCCCTCGGTGACTTAATATATTAAAATGTGTTAGTTTTCTGCTCTGCCAAGGAGGGAATTCTCTCCTTTGAGAAACCAGGTGAATAAAGCAGCAAAAAAACACAGGGAGGCTCCGCGTACGCGAGGCATTTCTTTCAAAGGTGTCAATCCTTGAGAAAAATCAAACCAAACAGATACATCTGCGAAGCATTAAGCCAGGAGACATTTTACCCCCGCTAAAACCAAAGCCCCGTGGCAACCCAGATGTTCAGCCTGTTGCTAAAAGCCATTTCCTCAGCAGCTTCTGCTGCAGAGCTGCCCTTGCCAAGCCCAGGCTGCATCTGCAAACATCTGCTATAGGGCTCAGCCATCCCTTGCTGCATGCCTGACCCATAGCCATGGGGCAACGACACGTGGCAAATTCATAGGATTTTTTATTATTATTTTTTTAAAAGGGGAAACCTTCCGGCCAAGGGAAATAAATGTCCGAAGCGACTTTAAAAATGCCTGCTGAAGAAAAGCATCGGAAAGACTGATTCACCCAACTGCCCAAGCCACTTCCATCCTTTGCCAGGCTGTGAAGTGCCACCTCCTCCGTCCTGGCTCCCCGCAGCCCCGGATCTGCGGATTCCTGCGACGCTTATTTAGAGTTACGCGGAGTTGCACAACTGGCAGGTTGTTGGTTTAGCTGTTGGGTGAGTTAAAAGAGCTGCCTCTTGAGCTTTAGTATTGTATTATGATTCATGATTTGTTTTATAGTAACACCGGGATGACCCAAGCGTTTGCTTTATTTTTTTTTTTTTTTTTTTAAGCGCAGAGGTTGGTTTTAAGATGCTTTCTGAGCTTTGAAAAGATGGGAAACCACCGCAGAAGTTTCAGCATTGATTTTTGCCCTCCCCTCCACCTGCATCCTATCTCATCCCAAGCACAGCACAGGGTAAAGTGGTAAAGTGCAAACGGCTGGTGATTTTTTTCCAAATCCATTGCCTTAATCCTGCTTCCCCCGCCAAAAAATAATTAATAAATCACTAATAAATCTCAGAGCAAGGTGCCACATAACCTGGAAATCCCAGCTGAGCTGGTACCCGGCTGCCGAAGTTAGCAACCTGCTCCCTTCCCTTTTAATCCCAGAGCTGGAGGCGGGGTGCGGGGGGGAGTGGAAATTGGGACACGCGTGTCTCAGCGCCTCTCCGCATCCTCCAGCTCCCAGGGCTGGAAGTGAGTCACGGGATGGCAGCGGGTGGGATACGGACACCGGGATGATGCTGGAGGAGGAAAGGCGGGGGGGGAGGCGGGATGCTGCATGGATATTATGGGAAAGGGGGGGAGATGTTGCAAAGAGCCCCCCCCCAACCCCGGGGGGACGCAGGAGGAGGGGGGCTGCTTCCCACCCCACCCCACCCCGTCCCGCGGGGATGCTGCGGTGCCCGTACTCACAGCGGCGGGGCAGAGCCGGGCGGTTGTCATTGGGAAGCCAAATCTTCTGGATGCGGCTTTGCGTCAGCTCCATGGGCATTTTTAAAACAAAGGTCTTTTTGCGCTCCGCGTCCACCTTGATGCGTTTGCGGAGGGGGAGGGAAGAGAAGAAAAATAAAAAAAAAAGAGGAAGGAGGGGGGAAATATATAATGAAAAAAAAAAAAAGGCTTTTTGTTGCAATCGTCGCTTTGGGGGGTGGTTTGAATAAGCGGCTGCGACGCTTTCGGATGCTTCTCGGAGTCTCGTTAAGGCTTTACGGCGGAGGAGAGGGAGGAGGAGGAGGAGGAAGAGGAGGGACGGGGCTTCAGGGCACAAAGCCGGCACGAACGGCACAAATACCGCCGCTGCGTGCTTGGAGGGAGCGAGGGCGGCTCCTGCCGCTAATTTTGCTATAAATCTGGATGCCAAAAAGAAAAAAAAAAAATTAATTTCCCTTTTATTTTGGGGGAGGGGGGAAAAAAGAGGAAAAAATCTGCGAGGCAGCCGGGGAAGGGGCGGCCCTGGCGGCTGCTGCGGCTCTAGCAGCTCCTCTCCCCCTCGCTCCGCTCACGATGAGCCGGCAGCCGCAGCGGCCGCCTATTTCTAGCCCGACAGGCCGGCCGGCGCCCGGCGGCTCCCGCCCTCCGGGGCGGGGGGGGGCGGCCGCTGCGCCGCCGCGTAAGAGGAGGAGGAGGATGGGGGGGGTGCGGCTCGGCGGGGCTGGGCCCGCGCTGCCGCCTGCCGCCGGCCCCCCGCACTGCAGCGGGGACAAAGGAGGCGCCGGTGCGGCCGGGGAGCCTTTGTTCTCATGGCGGGGGGGGGGACCGGCCCTCACCGTGCCTTCAGCGCTGCGGCTGGGGGCTGCATGCAGGCGGTCCCCAAGCTAAAAATAAATAAATAAATAGATAAAAAATATTGGAAATGAAATATAAAAAGTAAGATAATTAAATAATAAAAATAAGAAAGTGAAATAAAATGACAAAGAAAAACGGAAATAGAACGGCAACGAAAAATCAAAGTAAAATGACAAAGAAAAATGAAAATAATAATAATAAAAGTAAACCAAAAATTGAAATAAAATTAAAAATAAAAAGTAAAATTAAATAAAATAAATAAAGATAAAACAAAAAATGAAATTAAAAAAGTAAAAGAAAATAAATAATAAAAAATAAAAAATAAAATTAAAAATAAAAAGTAAAAGAAAATAGATAATAAAAAATAAAACAAAAAATTAAAAACAAAAGTAAAAAGTAAAAGAAAATAAATAATAAAAAACAAAAAGTAAAAGAAAAGAAATAATAAAAAAAAAAACTAAAAATAAAATTGAAAACCCCCAAATAAACTAAGAATTAACTAAAATGCGGCGGCATGGGGGGATTTGACCCCCTCCCCCCCCCCGCGCTGTGGGGCGGTCCCGCACCGGGGGCACTGGCCGCGCCCCTCCGCGGGCCGGGGGGCGGTGGGGGGCGGCGGGGGGCCGGGGTCTGCGCTCCGGCACGTCGCTCACGTCGCACATGGCTGTGCCGGGCCGGGCCGGGCCGCCTCCCCCGCCGGGGATGCCCTGGCTGCGGCGGCGGCTCCGCCTCCGCCCGCGGCCACCGCCACCGCTCCGCCCCGCTCCGCGGACGCGCAAAACGCCCGGGCGGGAGCCTCGGGGGCGGCTCAGACACCCCCCCCCGCGCCCCTCCGTCCTTCCCCGCAAAAAAGCGGCTCTCGTGGGGGTGTGGAGCAGCGGCAGTGCTGGGGATGCTCCCCGGGGAAGCTTTGCTCAAATGGGCACGATGTATTTTTTTTTCATTATTATTTTATTATTATTATTAATTATTTTATTAACTTTTATTAACTTATTATTATTATTATTATTATTATTATTATTATTATTATTATTATTATTATTATTATTATTATTCTTCCAGTGACCAGGTTCCTGCAGGTGACCTTTCCGCCTGAAATTACGCTGCAAACAGCAGCCCAGCAATAACAACAACCCGAAGCAATCAATGTTCACAGCACAGAAGGGTTGGGGACATCATCCAGGGGCCACCCAGAAAAACCGCTTTGGAGACACCTAAGCCCCAAGTGTGCTAACACCCCCACCCTGCAGCACTGGGGTGGATCCCACCTGGCACCGGGGGGTCCATTTGACAGGGTGCTGGGTGGTGAACGTGCCACAGTGGGGAAACATGGAAATATATCATAGCTGGGAAGAGTTCTAGAGGTGGGAGCATCTGCTCTGCTGGGGTTTAATAAAGCAAATTTTGCTTGAAAATTGAAAGCCCGATAAGTAACATCTCGGATACTCAAAGTGTTCAGTAGCCTTTTTTTATTATATAAGGTATTTTCCTCCTCTAGAAGGAAAGGCTTATATTTTTATAACGGATCTAGAAAGAACATATTTTTGGCTATCTCCTTACATGGAGCCAAGACGAATGCAGTAAAAAAATGCACAGTCCTTCCCTCTCCTACGCAGGAAAAAAATATTCGCAGGCAAAAAGAAAAAAAAATTAAAATTAGCTACTATGAGGGAGCTGGAAAAGAGCCAAAGATTTGGGACGTGGGAAGGAAGATGGGGGAGAGCAGCGAGAGCTCTGGCTGGCAAAGGTGGGGATGGGGATCAGACACAACAGTGTTCCCTGGACCCAAAATCCAGCCTCGGAAAAGGGCAGGAGGGTTTTTGGGTTTTTTTTCCCCAAAATCCCAGACCTTTTCCCTTGGAGGGCAACGAAAATTGAGTTCCTGGCTAAAACGCAAGTCAGAAGAAGGAAGAAAATTCACGTGATGTTACAGGACGAGGAGTTTGGGCACCCCCTTCCTCCAGCAGCTCAGCTCTCCTCTCTGCAGCTTTTCTCCTCTTCAAAAATCACCACCCCCACACTACCAAAAGGAGCCCGAAAGCGAAACCCCGCCTGAATTAAAATCACAGTCACTTCAAATTAGATCCACCTAGTAATTCTTGGCTTAAAAACTCCTAAATAACTGGAGCGGAAAACTTCAACTCCTAAATAAATGACCTGGTTTTCAAAGGCACGAGCACCCAGCTGCTCCAAGCGAGGTCAGCTGGAAGAAGCATCATTACTATTTATAAGGCACTTTCACCGCGGGGAGAGGGTGGCGGGCAGGACAGCACTAGGTGCACCGAGAGGGTTTATTTTCCCCTCTCGAGTTGTGCTGTGCAAAAGCACAGCACCCTATAAATAGAGCCTAGACCGGTAAATAAGCTGTTGCTTACAGCTGCTGTGAAAGGAGCCCACGGGGTGCTTAGCTCAGTGATTTTTCAAGAAATCAAGTCACCGAGAGGGCCAAATGCTGTTAGGAAGAGGTGCGTTGGCGTGCCATGGGACGGCCAGCGATGCTGTCCCGCATCCTCTGCTTCGCCAAGTGACAAAAGGTGCAGAGGGAGGAATAAATCACCCAGCGTTTGCCGGAGGTGCTGCCTTACCTACCCTATCGCAGGAACCTGCGGAGATTTAATAAATGCAAAGGGACAGGGGTATAAAGGTAATGGCAGGGCTCAAAATCTGAAGGTCCTGGTGGTAGATGGGGAAAAAAAATGACCTTGAGCATCCAAGGGATGGAGGCAGCAGGTCCAGAGGGGTGGGAGAGGAAAGGGCAGTGCAAAGTAGGGGAGACTGGCGGAAAAGGGTGAAAAACTCCAGTTCTGTGAGAATGGGATGCCCATATCTTACGGGCTTTACAGACTGCGAACTTCTCCAAAACGCCAAAGCCAAAACCCCTCAATTCCCCCTTTTTGTTTCTCTGTCACTCTAACACCGAACTGACCTAGCAACCCGCCCCGAACAGTGGAATTAGGCTCTGGATACCGCCCAAAAATCACAATCCTGGACTAAATTCCCCATCTCCTTTGGAAGAACCTACTGGTACCAAGGGACCACCAGCCAGCCTCCCCTGGCACCCTTCCCCCAGCATCAAAATGCAGGCAACAGCAGCGATTGCCCCGGCGAGCCCCAACTCTGACTAAGCCATGATTCATCCTCCTCTTTTTTCTTCTTTTTTTTTTTTTTTTTCTTTTTTTTCCCCCTCTAAAGGAAACTTGGAAGGAAAGGACAAGTCACGTTCATGCCTACGTTCAGCACGACACGGACCATGTCTCTAGGATGTGGCATGGAGAGGACAAGGTGCAGCGTGCATGATGCCCACTGGGATCCAATTTGTGCGATCCATCCCTGCACCCAGCAACTCTTTGCAGGGTTAAAATTTGGAGACGGTGGTTGGGAGCTGTGCATACATCACCGTAAAGATGCAGGCATATGTGAGCTTGGTTAACGGCAGGGCAGCTTGACCGAACAGCAATTTCCAGCACGGCCTTGGTTTACCAGTCTGGGGCATGGGCACAAATAGTTCTCCCTACCCAGGGAGGGAGGTTGCGAAAGTCAGGCAGCAGCTGCCCAAATTCTTGTTAGTGCATTAACAACACCCTCTTGCAACAGAGACAATTATTCCTCTGGGCTGACCTAGGGGTATTTGGAAAAAAAAAAAAAAAAGAAAACACTAAACTTTTTTCTGAAAAAAAATCGGGGGGATCCTGGAGAAGCCAAGAAAATCGTCTGCAATGCGTTAGGGGAATCGGAGGCTTTGAAAAAGGTCAGGGAGAAAACCAAGTGGTTCCTCCTCCTCTCGCCCACTGGATGCTGAGCTCTTTTCGCTGCTGATGGCACTTTCTTTGGAGGGACTCAAAGTTTGCAAAAGCTGCTGAGGGTCAGGCTCGCGGTGGGGAGGGTTTTGCAAAGGCTGATAAAAAATGTTTGGGTTTGGAGAGGCAGCTGGAGTTCACGGCCCATTGTGTTCTGCAGGTTTCAATCGCCTCCCTCCCCCTCGCCCCTCACAGGTATTTCAATTACAAGAGTAAATAAACAAGGAACAAAGTGCAAACTGTACCTATATCATCGGGATATCACCGCTCCCTCTCCCCATCTCACCCTCATCCCGCCCGAGCCCTGCTGCCGGGGCGGGGGGGGACCGCGATGAGCTCCTGCATCAACCCCAGGGGTGTTTCTGCCATGGAAAAGAGCTTTTTCTCTCCTCTCCGCTTAACGAGAGGGTTTTTCCTTCCTCGTTGCTTGCTTTTCACCCCCCCACACCCTCGCGATCACACACTCCCTTTCCTCCTCAATGGTATCAGAACTGCAGCATCAACCCCGCTGCTGGCCAAAGAGGAACAGAAATCAGGCAAAATCATTTTCTTCACGATATTATTTCAAGGCAGGGTTTCCTGCAGTGATTACGGGATGCTGCTCAGCACGGGACTCGCAGTCCCCTACCCTGAAATCAGAGCAGAGTTCCCGATTGACATCTCTCGAGTCTGCAACTGGGAGGGCTGAACCCTGCCCGGAGTGCAGGATCAGGGCAAGGCAGGGAACATTGTGTGCTCGGGGCTGCCCCTGAGCCATCCCTCAAACACTGGAGAAATACACCCGTTCCCCCATCCGGGGACAAGCCGTCCAGTTTTTGAGACTATTGCATGCTGTAACTGGACCTGATGTGCTCACGAAACATCTTCCTTCCCCGACCGTAAGAAATTGAGTTAGTTGCTAACAACAGCCGAGCGCTGAAATACCAGCAGAGCAAGCACACGGGGCTGCCGCACGCATGCCTTTGGGTGCAGCTTTTCTTAAAAATAGCTGCAAGCAGAGAAGGGGAAAATTCAAAGGGGTTCAGTCTCCGACATTGAGAAACCAGTGCTGAGCTCGAGAGGGGGAAATCTCTGCAGAGTCACAGGGTGTTGCTCATCCCCGCTGTATCAGTCCCTGTCAAACACCACGCCGAGAGCTGATCTTGCCTTTCCTGGCAGCCAAGAAGCAGGAAAAGCCACGAAGGGGTTGCAGAAATGCACGGGGCCACTTTTCCCAACACTCAAGCAACAAGCAGCAAAAATCAGCTCTTGCGCGCACGACCTCGCTTCCAACGATGGGTACTACCCAGGCGGTGAAAAAAAAAAAAAATTCACTGTCCACTGGCAAAAAAGTTTTCTTTAAGTGATTTTTCAGCCATATTCAACCGATTCAAGCTTGGGGACCTGCTTGCTTTTGCTCAGCCGTCTGCTCCGAGCTCCTGTGCGTGCTGTCACCGTTGAGCTCGGTGCATCGCAGAAACTATTTCAAGGACAGTAAATCCTGCCTGAAGTCAACCCTCTGTCGTGCTACGCCGTCAGCCTTGCTAAAAGCAATTTATTTTTTTTAATTCCTTTTCATTTAAGAGCCCTTCAAGCAGGAGGATGAGGGTTCAAACCTCGTTTCTTATAAGCTGCCAGATTTGTACCTAACTAGAGGTGTTTGGTTGTAATCGGGTGACTTAAAGGTAGATAGGAAAGGAAATGGGAGAGTGGCAAACGTATTGCCTGGCCGTGATGAATATAGGGAAGAAGGAAGGTCGAGAGCCTGGATTTCATCTCGATTCCCCAAATTAGAAGCAAAATCACTCAAGGATCCCTCCATCGTCCCCGGGGCTCAGGTCTTGGAGGGTCCCTGGGAAGACCCAGTAAAGCTCAAGGCCAGAGATGGGGAGATGTGAGATGGCTGTCCATAGCTAGGATTGAGGACCCCAAAGGAACCTCCCAGGACTGATGACCCCAAAGGAGCCTCCCAGACCGATATTCTTATTTAAAATCCCAGGAAAGTAGTTTCATCTGTAATTTTTGAGAATTACATTCTGTAATTCTCAAAAAAAAAAAAAATTTGGAAATAACGTTCTGAACCTGCAACATCCATTGGAGCAGGGACATTTCTCAACACTGACAGGTCTGCTCAGAAACGGGTCCAGGAGGATTGAGCAATGTCCTGTGAAAGTTCCTGACCTTACAAGACCAGTGCAAAACAAAACTCACCCCATAAACGGCCTAAATCATCGAGATAATTGACTCCATAGGTTGCGGAGACAAATACAGGTTTTTAAAAGTGGTTAGAGGGTAATTAGATGGCAAGAGGTTGGGGATATTCAAGTCTTGGGAATCTGATACTGGTTCTCCTTGAAATGAAATCTGGCTGCAAAATTTCAGGCTTGGTCCCAACAGAAAGGGTCGAAGGGTGCGGATCAGGCAGAGAGCCAAAATTCAGGTTTTGGCACTGTCAGTGACTCCGAGAAGCCAATATTCACATTAGCCTGGCACTGGGTTGTGCCTCCTACTCCCAGGTACTTTTAGTTAGATCAAAGAAACACCTCCCCGTTTGCCCTGTGATTTTAGGGCGTGAAAATCCCCACTGAAAAGTCCTGGGATTTGCTTTAGGATGTAAATCCACAAGATGTTAAACTTGACTTTATGTTACCCCATCCCTAAGCCAGATGCCACAACCACCTGCGACAAGGCACCGCTCCAGCACAAAAATCCTGCTGGTTGGAAAGAAAAGTGTGTTTACAGGGTTACTCTGTCCTCGCTGCCAGATCAGGTATTACCCCTCCTGCTGCTGCCAGCATAAACCTGGCATACGTTACCGTAGTGCCTTCTCCAGATAAACCAGCAGAAATACAGCCACGTGCTCACGCCGATCCAGACCTAATTTGGGCTGCAAAGCGATGCAGCAAGTCGGAGATCCAACGGGAAGGAGCTAAAATCCCAGCCCTCCTAAGCGCAGATTGTTATAGGAACCATTTCCATGGAAGTGCCCGATGGTTGAAGTTGGTTGCGTTCATGAAGAGCTTAATTCCCAGTCCGGTGATGGATTTGGGATGGAGCTCTCCTGGTCTCCTGCCTGCAGGGCCCCAGCGATGGACATGAAACCCCCAAAGGAGGAGTCTCTTCAACCCATTTAAGGTGGAAGATGGTCACCTTCCAGAAATCACAGCCTGTCATTATCCCATGGACTTCGCTATTGAACTATTTCCTAACGTCTTATTAACACCCACCTTTCATTAAGGGTCTGGATCGTTATCTCATCGTTGCAGATTATTAAATCAAACAATGGCACAGGCTGTGGTCTTTGGGGCTGACTCACCTTATGATGTAACAAGCCCAGGCCAGTGACAACCTCAGCATTGCCATGGTGACCAAGAGGCTTCTAAAGAGTCGTAGGCAATGATGACCTGAAGTCAGATACCCAAGAAGATGCTGGGGAATCTCTTCAAAGGAATGCAAGAAGCTACAATACAAAGCTCTCAGGAAGAAACCGTGGTGGTTTGTATTCCTGCTGATCAAGGAGCAGGTCCTTGCAGGCAGCAGCGTGTGCCGGATTAATCATAGCCTAGGAAAAAGGATATTTTTTAACCCTGCTATCAACTAATATCAGTACGGATCCTGACAGGGGGGCTTTTGATCAGGGGGTGATTAAACTCCATCCTACAAAGCAGCATCCCAGGACGATCTGAACCATCTGGGAGGCTCGGATGGAAATGTTCCCTGGGGGATGCTGAGCAGGGAGAAAGCGTTGCAGCCCCACACGGCTCCTGCTGTATCTGCCTCCATCCACAGCAAAGCTGTGAGTAGTATTTGGGAAGGATTTATGTCATTTTGGGTGTCTACAAAGGGCTGGTCACTTTTGACCACTTCTATCATCCACGGAGAGAAATGGGCACTCCCAGAGCAATTCACTTGCCCTGCTGTGGATATTGATTGTAAACGAGGACGAGAGGTGTCCTGGAGGTGTTTGTAGCCTGTGAGCATGTTGGGACACCTCAGTGCCATCCAACGCACATCTCAGTGCGCTCCAGCACGAGGTGACCCAAAACACAATTCCTTGTTCAATCCAGAGTCCCATGAAGGGAGGAATAGTAAAGCTTTGATGAGGAGATACATTTCGAAACCGCGTACGTGCTGAGGATCTTTCCACCCACACCCAGCACGTCTGCCATATCAACAACCCACTTGTCCCTGCTTCCTCACAGGGCTGGGATGATACAGGCAATGGCAGGTGATGGTTGCCCAACAGTGTCCTACGCACCTCAACCCCGTCCAAGAAGAACCACTTTTGGGATGAACACCACTCCTTGGATTGAGCTGTTCCCTGGATCAGCCTCCCCAAGGGTTCACCTCTCCGTTCAACTGACGGAAACCACAAGGCAGCAAGAGGTGAGGTCTAAGCGTCCCACTTCTCCAGACTGTTGCCATGTGCTTTTAAACCTGAGACCTGCAGGGACTGCTTTTAGGAAGCATGTGAAACACATCTAGGAGAGAAAGTCTATGGTCAATAGGTTGAAATTTAGAATAGGAAGGTCCACAACTACACTGAAAAATGCCCAAGGACCAACCAACTGAAAAGCCATCATGAGATGGCAAAGATTTCTGAATTCGCTGCGCCAGGAACAAAAATGATCAAGAGATGAAAGACTGATTGAGGCTCTGCCCTTCACCCAGCAGACATCTCTAGGTCTTTTTTTCAGCTGCAGGAGTCACTCTGAGTTTCCGTATCTTTTGCTGGAGCTCCCTACAGTCAAAGCCTCCCCCAGGTAACCTTTCAGATCTCCAATTTCCTAACAACTCTCCTAACCAATTTTTGGAGCCAATCACTGGAATCAGATCACACAGATTGCTGGAATGCAGAAATTAAATAACCAGATTTCCTTATCAGGGTTTTCTTAGATTTTTTCTGCTTGTAGGGCAAAGTTTTCCATTTGTCTAATTCCTAGCAGATGCTTTTAATTTGTGCATTTCATTTAATCTTTTCCATGCCATGGAGACCTGGCTGGGGAAAAAAAATTGGCTAAAATTGTCCAAAAATATCTACAGAATTTTCCCTGGAATTTTGGGACAAGCTGAAACAATACGGGGAGCTTACTGCCAACATATTTTCTCAAATGCATTTACACTTTCCAACCCGCAATTACAAGCTGTTAACGGCTCCTTGGGGAAAAAAAAAAGAAAATTCAGCCGAATGTTTAGATTTCTGCCCTGGAGTTTAACATATGGTAGCAAGCCAGCATTTGGGTACCTGGCAGTTTGGTAGGGATCACGAGGGAAGATGCTGTGCTTCATAGCACTGGGGATTGCCCCAGTTTCCTCCCAGAATAACTGCTGTTACTTGAGCTGAGAGCCGGAGCCATGAGGGGATGGCATAGGTGGAAGCACACGTTGGCCATTGACATTGAGTTGTCCCCACCGAATACGATGGAGAAGGGGGAGAACCACTTTTATTGCATCTGCTTTGGTATTGCTGGCAACACCACTCATCAGGGGAATCACAGCACAAACTCTGTGCCCCAAATAGGGTTCAATTTTTTCTTCTCCCTCCTTGAAAACCAAACAAATGACTCCAGGAGACATGGGCTCACCCCACGTGTTCATCCCCACCGTGCCCACGTGCTCCTCTGCACCGTGCCGGTGGGTCCGTGCTTCTCCGCTTGCACCTCCCCGGGCTGACGCCTGCGGTGACGGCAAGGTCAGAGCGAGGGTTTCACATGTCCCAGCCCGGCTGTTTACCCGGCGCTCAGGCTGAATTAAAACAACTGCTAAAGAGTGGCCTGAGTCAACAAGAGATCTGACGGCCACCCGACTCCCGGGCAGGATCTCCTGCCAACTTCCCAATAAAGAAAGAGAGCTGGGCTCAGGCTCAAGGCACGACCTTCCTTTGCTCGGGCTCAAGGGATGACCTTCCTTTGCTTCATGTTGTGCATTTATCACCCAGGCTTGGATGGTCCCAGGCACCTCGTTCCCACTGCTGGGTGAAGATGCTTGTGATGCCTCGTGGGTCAGATGGATGGCTGGGTCTCCCGACCCATGCGTTGAGCCAACGGGAGCTACAGGCTGCACCCATCGGGGTGCTTGAGACCCACGAAGGTTTGCATGGGCAGAGCCCAGAGCATTTCCCAAACCTGCCAGCTACGCAAAAGCAAGGTCTTTCTGCAGTTGTGGCTAATGGGGATCCCACCAGCATGGCTTTGGGGTGAAGGCAAGGGTGGCCAGAGGGTCACAGTAGCTGCAGTCCCCCATATCTACAGGACATGCTCTGAGCACGGATGCGTTGCGCATCCCCTCCCTGTCCTGCCTTAAACACAGATGCTCATTCCAGAGCTGACCAGCTAAATAGCCCCAAAAACCCATCTCACGCAGGGTCCAGTCCAGCCCTCCATGCCTGGACAAGCACAGCTCCCTCCGACACGTGCAGGAGCACACGCAACCGCCTCGATCCCTGGCAGCCTGTGCGGCTGCTGCCTTCGGATGCTACTCAAAAATCTGGTCCTTTTGCATTCAGACAGAGTCAGTCATCGACAAACTGGAGTGACTAAGACTCGGTGCTGGCACACGCCAGCCTCATCCCATGTTGCCTTGTTTTGTCTTGTTTGCAGCCAGGCCGTTAGCCACCAAGGCCACCCAACTCCATTGCTGCAAGCACGGCACGGCAGGACATCCAAAGCCAAACCAGAAAAGGCAACCTCAGGTTTTCCAAAATTTGGACTGGTAAAGCCATACCCAAAAAAGACCTCTTCTCACCCTCACGTCCTCCACCGAGAAGTTACCCAAAGCGCTGCCGTTGCAACAGCCATAAACCCTTTAATAGTTTATTGAATTGCTCTCCTATTTACGACGCCAATATGTTTGACTTGGATTAGATTCTCAGCAGCTCAGCAGCACCCAAAAATTACGAAAAGAAAAAAGGGAGAGGGGAAATGCAGCAGCAAGCAGAGGTGATTTCATGTTTAAGAGGACCAAGGGCTTTGTGGACTGCATTCCCCCACATACGTGTTCTTCACAGCTGCTGCGAGGTGGAAATCCATTCCCTGCCTTTGGCAAATCAACCTTGGAGAAACAAATAAACACAAAAATCACTGCTGGCAGGTGCCTCTTCTGTCTCAACTCATCCTGCTCAGGTCGGTTCAACAACACGGAGATTTTGGCAGCGAAGCCACTTCCGAGTCCCTCTTCCCACCCCAAAACCTCATCCTCAGCTGTGAACTGGATCCAGTGCTCCAGCTGGGAAACAGACCCAGGCTGGGGAATAAAAAAAAAACAGCAGCTTTTTCCTCTTTGATATTTTTATTTTTTGGCAAAGGGAGTGTTGTTTCACAGCGTGGTGTTTCACAACCCCAGAGCAGTGGCGTTGGCACAAAGTGGGGCAGCATCCCGTGGTGCTGGGGATGGAGGGGCTTCATGGGGTTGCCCAAGCCCAAATCACAGCTTCAGCCGCGTCCTACTGTTCTTGTTAGAAATCCCTTGCTAATAAGGAGGATTTCTAAGAAAATCAGTGAGAGGGAGAAAAAACAAGTCAAAACCTCAAATTTCTGCCCCGGGCACGCTGGAGTCTCCTATTGGCATCAAGGTGGGGTGCTCGCCTGGATCGTACCTGGGATGAAGGGAGAAGTTTTCTCCAAATAAATTTATATCTGTGACTAAGGAGCCTTTATTCTCCACTTGTGCGGGATAACCCAGCAGCGCCCATCTGCAATTTTAGGGGCAAAATAATTCAATTTCTTTGGGCCAGGCAGTCAGTCCCTGCCTTCAAGCCCACGAGCAAGACACGCACAGTGCAACCACAGTGCTTACCCCTTAGCAGAAGCAGCCGGAGCATCCTGGCTCCGGAGAGACCGAAACTGGGAAGTCACATCCCTCCTTGAGGCTTGTAGCCAGATCTGGGTGCAGGAGGCAAGACGCCCAATTTTTCTCCCGATACCACCGGGAGAAAAACACCTCCCATCCCTGTTGTTTACCAGGTTCAGCTGTTCTCCAGATTTTCTGGAAATAGCCGGAAAGCCCGGCAGCCCTCCAACACCCGCGATAGCTGCTCATGCTTCTTTCGCATGTCTCCGGAGGAGGTTGCAGCTGCTGGGAGGGACGGTGGCAGTGCCGGGTGACGGCGAGGTCAGGAAAGCAGAGCCCGGCAGCGTTTCCTCCCTGCGTGCATGTGAACGGGGCATGCACAGCCCGTGCGGCTTCCCGGGGCCGGCACATGCTCCGGCAGCCCTGCGTCCCCGCCGTCCCTCCCGGGCGGCCGAGCCTGGGCTCCCGCCAGCGGCCGCGTGCCAACGGGCCAAAAAATAATAAATAAATCGGTAAACAAGTTCACCTCGCTGCCCTGCAAAAGGCTCTCCCTGCGTCAGGTTGGACAAACAAGCACCAGAGCTGACTGCCAAGGCGTCAGGGAGGGGAATACATCGGGTTGTCTGAAGGGTTGAAGCCATTTAACACCAGCCCTGCCGTGTCCTTGCCCAAACATCGGCTGCCGAGGGCTGCCAGGAGGCCAAACCGGGGCTGGGGCTGCACAAGAACACAGCAGCACCTCCTTTTCCCAGCAGATTTATCATCACCCCTTCCCCAGCCCCGAAGCAGCATCATTTCTCCCCAAGTCATTTCCTATTTGTTCATCTCAGACTCCCCACCCCATCCTCAAATAACCTATTCCAGGGCTGAGCAAAGCCTTCCCCGATTTCCAACCCAAATCTCCCCAGGTGGGGTTTTAACACCCTGCTCCTACCCCCATGGGTTGATTTGGAAGCTCCACGTTGCACTACGGCGAGGTCTGGACCAGAGACGCACGCCAAAATGTACCAACGTGGGGGATGCGCTGCAGGATGCTCTGGCACGGCCAGGTTTGATGCAGAGGGTGCTGGATCTGCAGGTAAGAGCAACTAAAGCCACAATCACAGCGGCCTGCCGCGTATCGCTGCACCCTCCTGTGCCTCAGTTTCCCCTGCCTTGAATGATAAAGCTGGAAATCTTCCAACGAGGAGTGAAGGACTAGGGAGGGCGAAATCTCAGCAGTCAACTAGGAACAAAGAGCATGATGCCCCTGGAGATAAAAAAAAAAAAAAAAAGGAAAACCAAAGGAAAAGTCCAATTCCAGGGTGTTTTAGCAGGAGGGTGGTATAGAAAATACAGGAGATGATTGGGTTTTCTGGCCCAGGAAGAACATGTCTCACTCTGGCCAGGGAAGGGACTCATGGTTTTGGGAAGAGGTTTAATCGGGGATGGAAAACACCAAGGAGATGTTTCCAGAATGGGATATATGGAAGATCATAAAGTGAGAGTGTTTTTGTGCTCCAGGAAGGAGAAACATGGGGAAAAAAAACATGGGAACAGCTTTCAGTTTGAAAAAGGATGTTATAAGGAAAATAATAGCTGTCCTCGATAGCAAGGAAGATTTAAAGTAGATATAGGAAAAGTTACCCAGGTATTAGGGGAAGCCTAATACCTCTTGGGAAGACAAGGAATTCCCCAGGGGAAAACACAAGGGAAATTTGAAACTGCTTGTATAGGTTTGATCTTGACTCCCAACCAGGGCCTGACCCCCATCTCCTTTTTTTTTTCAGCCTTAAAATGTGGTTATGCAGGGGAACAAAAAAGTGGGGTGCCCTGCAGAGACGTGCGTGCCTGCGTGTGCGTGTGTGCACGCACGCACCAGGCAAACAGGGATCACGCCTCGCCGGCTGCTGGTTTTGAAATCCTCCCACGTCCCTCCACAAAAAACCCGTGGTCATCTGATTTAAAGCCTTTGGAGTCGTTTTATGCCGAGATTAATTTCTCCATCATTGAGGGTGTGTTAGGGAAGGGTTCGGCATGCCAGCCGCCCTGCCGGCACGGGCTCCTGATGGCAAGAAGAACGTCAGAGATGGTGGGATGCCGGGTGGAGAAGTGGTCCGGGGGGTGTCGGTGGTGTGATTTGAGTGCTGGGGTGAAGTCCAAGCCCATGCTGAGCATCCTGCAGAGGGGTCAGACTCTCCTCCACGGTCCAAGCCCAGCCTAGCCCAGCCAGCTTGGCTTTTCCTATGTAACGTGGCCACCAAGCCCAGTCTTCACCCAGCAGCGTGAATAGAGAGCACCGGGGTCGTGCCTGTTCACCATGTAAATACAGCACAGGAGAGTCCTTCTCCATCCAAGCAGGAGTGAGGCAAGACACCAAGAGGAAGGTTTTCCAGCGTTCCAAGTCGATCGGTGGGTTGCTGGCCCTGGGAAGGCAGGTTACAGGCATATCTGCCTGCTCCCAGGTTAAGAGATGAGGAGATGGTATCAGCCACTGCATCTTTACGTGGTTTCAATTCCCAGACTCAGGAATTCTGAGAGGCTGTAACAACCTATCTCTTCCCACCGACTGGTTTCTGTGGAGTGATCGGGGTGCAGAGTGGGTCCCAAAAACCCCCACTGAACCTTACAGCTCCCCCATAGGGAGCTGCATACCCTTTACAAGCTTTCTTCCCCAGTTTCAAGTTGGCTGGTGGTCCCACCTCCAGCTGCTGTCCAGCAAAGGACATCCCACCTCCCCACCACAGCCTGGCATGTCCTCCCCTGCACCAACACCGTGAGACATGGTGGGCTTTGCTGCTTGGTTGTGCACAACCCCACGAGCATCATCAGGAGCTCACGAGCACACAACTTCATGCTCACCCCATGAGCACACAACTGCTAGGCACAGTTTCTTCTTAAACCCATTAAAAACTCTCCATGAGTGGTCATAAATGCTAAAGAAAGCATAATGTCAAAGAGGCATGGAGAGGTCATGCTCACCAAGTGCTCTCTTGGAGCTGCAGGGAGCAGGGACGTGCCGGGACGGGTGTGATGGGGGGACAGACACCTGCTCCTTTGGGTCATTTACTCGTGTTTCGCTCAAGAGGCCAGCGAGGTGAAAGGGGATGAAATGAAACCAAGAGCCAGAAGGAAAATACCCTGGCAAGAACCACCAGCCAGCGGGCAAAGCAGGACACGAGGGGGTTTCCAGCCTTCCAGGAAAGGTGTTCATTGAAAACAAGGCGATGGTTTGACTCAGGCACGAGCTGGTGAGTCAGGAGAGCCGGGGCCAGCTCTGCCGCACATTTCCTCCCTGCCCTTTGAGCAGACGGCTGGGAGCAGACGCCCACGCCGTCACCGTCACCATCACTGTCACCATCACCGCCACGGCCCCCGCGGGGAGCTGCGGCAGGCAGGACCCCCCCCCCAAACGGCTCCCGACACCCCGCTCGGGTTCTCCCCATCCGTGTCGCTTGGAGGCGTGGCTCATCGGCGCTCGTAAATCCTCCCCGGTGCCTTTGATGGGAAGCGCTGGATAAAAAGTTTTCCAAGCCTGCCAGGAAAACACGACATCGAGGAGCGACGGGTGACGTGACCAGCAAACGCAGCAGCGTGGGGATTTGCAGGGTATTGCCAGCAAGCCAGAAAGCAGCCCAAAGTAACAGAATTATCTCTTTTAATACCAAAAAGCTGCAGAAAGGCAAATCTCCAGCCTTAGCTGTAATCACTCTGCAAAAGCAGATCGTTTCCCATCAGAGGCTGTTGTGATCTGACTATCTGCAGGAGCTGGGATATCAAGGAAGAGCTCGATAGAGAAGGGGACACGCAGCAGAAATAATAACGCCGGGAATGGCACTGTCCTGCCCTTTCCCTTCATGCTCATGTGCAAAAGGCACCTCTGCTCCTGCTAACAAGAGCCTCCTTGATCTCAGCAAGCAGAAACGAGACCAGACGACGTCAAAACTTCTGCTAACAGAGAGCGAAAAGGCTTAATAAAGAGCAGTATTGTTATAGTGGCCAGGCTGTCTACCCGCTCCTCCCACCCCGCAGCTGGAAATTGCAGCGCTTGGTGGCAGAAATCACCTCCACAATGTCATCCCCACCAGGGCATTTCTTCTGCCAGATCAACTCCTGTTATCACTTTTCCTGCTGGATAAGAACTTCTGCTACCTTTGGATAGGAGCTGCTCACAGGAGATTGCTCTGCTGGCCACCAGCAGAGAGGAGCCACGGGAAGGTGGACATCAGCAGGGCTTTGTGCAGGTCTATCAGGCGCTCTTCTCCACCCAGTGTTGTGCGATGCTGCAAATCTCCATGCAGACAAGCACCCCATCGTGGCTGGGACGTGGTGGTTGAGAGACATCCAACACAACACGTTTGCAGTGGGGTCAGTAGGTGCGACACACAGTGAGGTCTCTTTGCAGAGCAGCTCTGTGCCCTGCAACCATCCCAAGGGCTGGATTTGGGGGTTGCTGTTATAGAGTCTCCAAGATCTCCAAACAACTTGGCTGAAGGTGAGTGAATAGGTCCTTGTGGAGGTAGGTGTGATGTGGGGAGGAAGGACTTTGGAAAGATTAGGGCTGTTTTTTCAAACCTCATGGTGCCCACCATTGCATGGTGGGTGTTCAGCTCCTCCAGCCCCTTGCTAGCCCTAAGGTCGTATTCATCTCAGCTGCGTGCTGCCAGCTTGGACCCAAGTGTCTGGCTTTCCTTGAGGTCAATGGCGATGGAGAGGTTGCCACTGGGGCCATTGAGCCTATCCATCATCAAAGCACCCTCCTCTGGGCCTGCCCGTTCATTGCCTCCTGGGGGGACCTGGATGTCTGGCTTACGCTGTACACCTCACCCCAGAGGTCTAAGGAAGGTGAGAGCCATCTCACCCCATGTGACGTATGCAAGGACACCCCCTAGATTGCTCTCAGCCTGGGAAGAGATGTTTAATCCAACTCGTGCATGCAGCGACCACGAGGCACCGCTTCCTTTCCCACTGCCAGCCTGGCAGATGAAGGACAGAGCTCAGGTTTCTGCCTCAGACCCCTCAGGAGCTCCCTGACCGCTGTGCTTGTGCTTTTTCCAGTGTCCCTCCTTCTTCTCTTGCTTCTGCAAGCTGTGGCTGCTCCTCCAGATGCTGGAGGTCTATCATGCCCATGGCTCTTCTAATGTCCACCTTGCTACGAGCTCTTCTCATTTATCCTGCGAAGACAGCGTGCTCAGCACAGTCAGCTGCAGTTGTCCAAGCTCTGCCTCTGCCTAGGGTTGCACTGGTGTTGCAGAACTGCAGCTGATGTCCATGTCAGCAGAGCCCCTTTGCAGGGACACGGCATCCACCATCTCCTCTCTTGGACATGGTGTAGTGGGCATGGTGGTGTTGGGTTGACGGTTGGACACGATGATCTTAGAGGTCTTTTCCAACCTGTATGATTCTATGATTCTATGATTCTATGATTCTCTCCAAACCACAGCCCGCACCCATCCAGGTCCACCTCTGCCACCAGCATGATCCTCCTCGGTGGTCCCAGAGAAGACCATCAACAGACAAAATCAACACCAAGGACTCCAGAATCTGCTCCCTCATCAAGCCCCGAGTCCTCTTTCTTGCCCAACTCAAGCCATGCATCACCACGCAGGATCCTGTGCTCACACGAGCGCTAACATGCCCTGATGACGGGTGATCCAAGCAGCACCCAGCAGGTCCCCCTGTCCAACAGCTCAAAGCCAACCTACACCTTTATATATACCCATAAATATATATATTCATGGTGCCATGCATTTTTTTTTTCAGCTGGGAAGCACCTCGCACCGTGCATCTGTCATGCCCTTGCCAACCCATACCCTGGGGAGCCAGTTGCTCCCAGCATCATGCGTTGGATCTCTGCTCGCTGGCTTTCAGTCTTATCTCCAGCTCCTTCCCAGCCAGCAGCACCACCACCACCAGGATTTCATTTGTCCTTTGACAAATGACAAATGTCCTGCTCCCTGGCAATATCCCGGCTACTTATCACCTGCACGCTCCCAAGCTGCCTCGCGTCAGCCGCAGTAATTAAATCATATTTTTCAGGTGAGGCGAAGGGCTTTTTAGGTGAAAGCTCCCAACACCTCCTGCCAGTAGAGCTGTAGCCACGGATGGGGCTTCACCAGGGTAACGGCACCGCTTGGGGATCAGGACTTTCTCCAGCGTTGCCAGCTGATGCGGTGATGCTGTAAGAAATTAATTCCTGCCCTAAGCTCATTCCTTCTAGCTGGCCTCGAGCATCTCTGCTAGAAATACCTTTCTTGAATATCTGAAACTGCCAAATGCCTTGAGGTCGGCTAAATGGCAACTGTTGTGCAGACATGAAGTGCAGATCCTGGGGCAATGCCACTGGCTACGATGCCCGGAGAGGAGGCAAAACAGAGCCAAGGCAACGAGATTTAGCACAGACTTGTCAGGGAGACCCGGGAAAGTGATGCCAAAGCTGCAAGCGGTGAGAAGCCGGCAGAGCCAGGGTGGGGTTTGCAGTTTACTCCCTAGGATACCCCATTTCCACACGTAGGGGCGTGCAAAGGCAGCTCAGGGCCTCCCAAATGCACATCTCAAAGGCTCCCTGTGCCTCAAGCTACCTGGGGTTTGCAGAGCAGCAGCCTTTAGGCAGAGCCTCCTCTTTGCACCCTGGATCTGGGTGGCGGTGAGCAAGCCTGGGGGTGAGACGCTGCTCCCAAAAGACTCCCAAAGGAAAGGCTCAGCCTCCTCGCCGAGCTGGCTGGAGTCCTGGTTTTCCTCTGGGAGGATCAGGCGGGCATCCTGACTCCAATCCGGCTGAGGCCACCACCTTCAGCAAGGATTTTTAATGCACCAGGTTGAACTACAGGGAAAATATCTTCATGCCCGACTCTCCTGCAGACTAAGGATACGCACTAAACTCTGTGCAGCTTTTGAAGGGCAGCCAGCAGACCATGCTCTCCACAACCCTCCTGCCTGGTGGTTTATAGATGTGCCCATGGGAAGCCCAGGCAGCCCAGCTGTACTGAGCAGTGTTCTAGGCATGGCTGGTGACATGGGGTCCCACCAACCCAACGGGATGCTCTCAGCTGGGGTCACATCTACACAGACTGCAGCCAGGCATTACAGAGAACCTCTACAAGCATTGTCATGGCCAAACTCACACAGTCTGTTCTAGCCTGAGCGAGTCTTACAGTCTCCATCTGCAAGAAGAAGGGGTCCTTGGGGGGCTCTCCAGCATGAGCTGAGCATGCACAAGTGATGTTCAATACCCATCCACGCTGGCCTCTGTGCCACGTTGGACTTTCCCAAGGTGGAGCTGCAAGCTGATGCAGGGAGCTGCTGGCAGCTGCTCTGGCATTTCAAGGTTGACCTCTAGAGGAAGTTTGTAGAGGAGGTATGGCTGCGAGGGTGACACAACGGTTGCAGAACCGAATTGCCCGTGGCAGGGTCCCGAGGACTTTCAGGTTATGTGTGCCCCGGGTATCTAGCGGCGACGGCAAGCACGGTATGGTGCCCCAAATAGATCCTCCCCAATTCAGGTGTGCTGGGCAAGACCGCGTGGAAATGTATCCTCATTACTGCAAACCCACCACGTGTCCCCCAGTGTTGGAGACCTGCCCATCGTTTTTATCACGGAGATCCCTGCTGAGGCTGCACGCCAGCTGCCCTCCAAGGTGGGAAGCTCCCCCCGGCTCTCCGTGCTCACCCCCAAAGGACCGGCGCTTTTAAAGCCTGACACCCTCTGCTTTCCTCCAACCGCCCACCCCCCAGCATCTCTCCTTCTGCTCTAAATGAATCCGTTTATCGCCTAAAATTAAATCAAGACCTGAAATCTGCTGCGCTGTCAAGATGCGAGGGTGTGAACCACACCACGCTTCACTGAGCCTTAAAAGGCAACATAGATCTCCGCACCTGAGATCACGGGCTCTGTGAACATCACTGCGGACAAACTGCCGCACACCCAAAACATCCTCCCCAGAGCAGGGAGAGATGAGAAAAACAAATCCAGCCCTCTCTCCCAAATTTTCATTCCCTCCCTGCTGCTCTTTCATGCCATGCCAGCCTCAGTGTGTAACATCTCCGCAGCGGTACCCTCCACCCCTGCCCCGGCACTGCCAGCCCTCGACGTGGCACCGGGCTGCCCACCGGTCTGGAGACACCTCTCCACTTCAGCAAAGCACCTGGGTTAGAGGCTGAGCAGCACCTTCTCCCCATGTCCTTGCACGCCCCAACTTACCCTGCCTCCCCTGCCCTTTGTGTCTCCTGGAGAAGACTTTTTCCCCTCTGTTTCTCCTCCCAATAGAGCTGTTAGGACAAGGAACCACCACGAGCATCCTGCTCTGTGCCCCACCATGTTCACACTATGGTACTCCTCTGGGATGAGGAGGAGGTGACATTAAGGGGCCTCTGCTTCACAGCGGGCCAGGGAGGGTGGAAAACTCATCCCCTCCTCCGTGGGGAAGCACAGGAGCAGCGGTCAGGGCTTTAGGTCTCCTAGCTGGGTCCTTCTTGCCCCACGCTTCCAAGCCAGGGGATGTCAAAGAGGGATTTCTGCCAGCTGCTGGGACGGAGTTTTTGGGAAAAGAGATGGTTTGGGGTACAGATCGGAGAGCACCACGGGGTGAAAGAGGGCTGCCCAGGGGGGGTACCCCTCTCAAAAGCCGTTTACCTCCCCGGTCTCTCCTCCCAGACTCCCAACGACACAGCTCATCCAGCTGAGCATCTCCCAAGGACCGCCACAAATGCACACAGGTTACCAGTTCTCAGCCTGCACCCCCCCAAAACAACTCCCAGCAATACCCCCCCGGCCCAGAACCCCCCCTCCCCCGCTTCCCCTCTCCTCCTCAGCCCTTGCATCACCCACAGCGGCTTGTTCCCCCAGACCAAGGAGAGACGAAAAACCCCACAGCCAAGGGAAGGCGGAGGGGAGACTGTTGCCCTTTGCAGGCTCCATTTTTAACCCCCCCCCCCCAACTCCAGCATCGTGGGGTGTCCCCCCACCCTACCCCGAAAACCAGCGGGCTAGGCAAAGCCAAGCAGAGCCCGCTGCTCCCATCTCCCACCCCTGCAAGGAAGCACCGCACGGGGCACGGACCCCAGCCCCAGCCCCAGGTCCCCCTCCCCGGCCGGGGGAGCATCCCGGGGTGCTGCCCCCCCCTCCCCATCCAGCCCCTACCTTTGCGGAACGGCATGGGGCGGGCGGGAGGCTGGGCTGCGCTCGGACGCCTGGGTTCCGCGGTCGCGGATGCCTTGCTCTTTTCTATATATATTTTTTTTTATATATATATGTGTGTATATATATCTCTCTTCTTTAATGTATTTTCTTCCTTCTTCCTCCCTCTTCTTTCAGAAGGAAACGGACATATTTGGGCAAAGCCCGGCAGAAACCAGCGTCATTTGGAGGCAGGCACTGCAGAAAGGAGGAAGTTCTTATAATTTCGGAGCTTTTAACCCTTCGCTTCCCGGAGACAGCAGGGCGCAAAGGTGACAGGGACAGGACAAGGAGCTGATGGCCTTAGAAAGGGATGGAAGGTACCGGGAACTGGTTTTTGGTTTGGTTTGTGGTGGTTTTTTTCCTGGTAGGACCGGTACAGAACTGAGTATAATGGATGTGGGTGGGATAATGAGGTTTTGGCCTCCCACATCACCTCTGCCAATCTTCTGAGCTCAGCAGAGCACCGATCCCATCTTCTGTGTGGTGGCACTGGGCCAAGCTGGGAAAACTCAACTGCTTCCAACACCAGGGAGCCAGAAACTCCGATCGCCCTGCTTAGCATCTCCCGTCTGCCCTTGCACAGGCTGCACCATCCAAGGCCGAGGCAATTGAAGGTTCAGATCCTGCTGTGCTAACCCCCATGCTGAGGATGTGCAAGTCCCCCTCTCCTGGGATCACAGCAGGGATAGCTGGCGATGAGCCGTGAGCTGAGCCCAGAGTTTTGGAGCGCAATCAGGTCTGTGTGGCTTAATCTCTACCATTCAACCTGCAGCTCAGGTTGCAGCAGGAGGTGAAGGTGGAGCATTACCGCCTGGGAGAGTTGTTTATTTTTACTGTGGTTCCTTTACTGCCCTCCCTGGAGGTAGAAAGAGGCATTGGCTTGGAGCTAGTTCAAGAGAAACTCCTTAAGCTACGCAGGACTGGACCCAGTCCTTCCACCTTAGTGGTGAACAGCAATACCGTGAGCTCTCTGCCGTGTCTTTGCTCCTCAGAACCACTCCTCCCTCCTGGAGTCACCAAGACCTTCCTCAAACCGTACCTGTGCCGGTGGCCGTGGTGGTATAAAGCCTCCCTGCCCAGCTACTGCAAGCTCCAGCCCCATCCAGACCACCATAATGGTCAAGGTGAGCGCTCTTCATCCGCTCCAGTGCAGAGTCTGCCAGGTTTGGCTTAAACCCCCCTGGGGAAACCTGTTTAAGGCAGTGGGTGAGGAGCACTCCAAAAAATGGCCCCCAGGCTCTGTTCCGAGAGCTGTAACTCCAGCAGGGATGACAGGGACATAAATGCTGTCTCTGTCCTGCTCTAGGAGGGATGGCTGCTGCACGTGGAGAAGTCCTTGAGCCTCCATGTGAGGGACAAAAGCATAGAAGATTTGGTGGCCTGGGCTGCTGGGCTTCTTTCCAGCAACTGCAACCAGTTGCAGCAGCTGGTTTCTACCTTGTCCCCAGGGAACACGGCAGCACACGCTGGGGCTGGGTCTCTGCCCAGGCAAATTGAGCGGGCAACCGTTTTCTTGGGGGAAAAATCATCCAAAAATGGAATTTCCCAGGACATTTAGCAACCCTAAAGGGCCGCAGGCTGGGAAAATTCAAGGCAGCTGGGCTAGATGTCCACATGCCGCTGCCAGACATAGCACAGCAGGTAAAGCAGAGCCCTTCTTCACTCCACGTGGCCCGACACCCACGTGCAGGAGAAGACACCCCAGCCATGCCCGAGGCCAGGGCGGCACAGCAGCAACCTGCCTTTCATTGCATTTTCCAGCAGAAGCAGCCAGTGCTTTCTGGAGGCAGTTCAGCAGGCCCTGATGCTACTTCACAGCCTGTGAAGTCCCTCTCACATCTTTCAGGCTCCTTCCACCCCTTGCTGGAGGCTGCCAAGTCCCGCTCCGTGCATAAGGACCGCACGGCCCTGGCTTCTCCTTGCAGCCGTCCCAGCACAGCTCATGGCTGAGAAATGGGGAGCAACTAAAGGGAGAGGGAGGAGAGCCCGGTACTGCCCCGGCTTGCTCAGGGAGCCCAAGCAAGCAGAGCTGCTCACAAGTGCCAGCACCTACCCATGATGGGCCCTGTGCAGGATCCGACCCCAGGCAGGCAGGAGCAGGCACCGGGCTGGCAACTCCTGCGAGGAGTTGTGTCTCCAAGAATCCTGAATCCCCAGGGCATCGGGGAGGACATGCTGTCATCTTGCTGATACGACTTTTTTCCCCCCAGTTTTTGGCCTTGTTCCCTGTCTACCGCCCAGGAGCTCCGCTGATCCACCCCTGGCAGGAACGGGAGCCCAACTCTATCCCAGTGCTCCGGGAAAAAAGTGCTGCTCCTTGAAGTGATGAGCTTCCAAATCTCTATAAAACACAAAAAAGAGATTTTTACAATTTTATTGCCTGGGATAAATGAGGATCAGCAGTTCATCTCTGGAAGAATATTTCCAGCACATGATTCCAGGGCTTGGCAAAAGAAACATAATGCGATATACTCAGGGTTAGACCCAATAATGAACTTGGGCATCGTGTCCATCAAAATCCACGTTTGGATACTCATGTCCAAATTTGTTGTTCATAACATCCTGCTCAGTACCTGCATAGCTTGGAAGGTGCCTAACTCCTTGGTTGCTTTTTTTTCTGTAACATTGGTCTTTCCCGGGCACCAGCAGTTCAGCTCCAAAAACTTCCCAGTAAGAGCGTATTAGAGCACTGTAGGTGTGATCTGGTCCTGTATTAGAGGCTGGTGGTTAAGGTCCCCGTTAAGGTGCTTCCATCACCTGGTCTGGGAGGCAGAGAGGCTTTGTCAGCCCCTTGGCTGAAACGGTGCAAAGGCTCAAATAACCCCTGGGCGAGCACCCAGCCTCGGGGCAGCCAAGCGGATGGAGGGCTGCTCCTGCTGCTCCAGGAGCATTTTGGGATTTAAGAGGTGCCCGTTCAGCAGTGAAGCACCTACTTCTTCCCTCGGGCAAAACCAAGGCCAGTCACCTGGGAGCCAGCTGCTCTTCAAGGGAAGAGGCTTACAAGCTACATCCTCCACTGAATCTGGTCCCCAGGAAATCAAAGGGAGTAAAGCATCTGGTTGATCACTGGGATTTGCTCCAGTCACTCTGTGCGTTGGGCTAGAAAGATCTCAGGTGGGACCATCCTTGGTTTCCACACGTCTGCCCTCTGTTTTCCCCATGGGCAATTTCTAGAAAGCAGCTTCCAAGCTCCAGCCAAGGTCATCGTAGGAGTTGGAGCATCTTGTTGCCTCATTCCCTATATTAAATACTATTGGTTTTCGCCCACAGAAAGCACCTCAGGCAGCTAAGTGGTGCCAGGCAGTTTAAATAAACAGGTAAGCCTTCCAACATAGTCTGGGGATTTTTGGTGCACCAGGATTTTCACCCCTTACTCACTGTTCAACAGCATTTCTGTCTGGGATCTAAAAAGAACAATACAAAAATAATAATAATAATAATAATTAAAAAAAGAAAAACACTGAGAAACAAGCTGGTCCCAAAACCAGGTTTAGATGAAACTGAACAAAATATGGTCCAGGACAGTGAAATGAGGATGGCTCTCCTCTTGGCCGGGCTGCACGGTCAGAGAGGCTGGTGGGTGGCTCAGCATCACTCAGGGTTTTAGGAACAGGTTGGGCAAACAGGCTGGGAACGGTCTTAGCCAGCGCTGATCCTGCCCCGGGGCTGAGGGATGGTCCAGATGGCTTCTCGAGATCTTCCCAGGCGCTGGTTTCCGTGGGAGAGGCACCGGCAGCAGCGATATTCGTGGGCACCTTTCCCAGCAGCATCCCGTAGAAAGCTGTCTCCAAAGGAAGGAAAAGCATGACTTAATGGTCATTAATATTTTAATGGGGTTGTTTAGTTAGAACTAATCCAGCAAAGAGTCCTTTTGCCTTTCTCCCAGGTTTAAAACCCATATTTGGCTGAGATGCTGTGACTGCAGCCCTCAGCTTCATCCTTAACCCCAGAAAAATCCTCTTTGGCCAAGATGGAGATGGAGATTTAACTTTCCTTCCTTCCCTTGCACCATTAGGTGTGCAGAACCAGGCTTTGTATCAAGGGGCAGGGGAGATGGGATGCTCCTCTGGGCTAAGCTGCTCAGCATTTCTGCACATACCTAGGGGAAGCAGAGATGTCTTTATCTATACAGGGAGGAATGGATCTTCCTATCAGTGATTGCCCAGCCAGGAAATCGGTATCGAACTGACCTCCCTTTCCAGTTAGTGGTACGGTAAGATAATGGGTGGCAGCAGCCTGCGAGACAAGGATGTCGGTGCTTTTCTTGGGTTGGAGCCACGCAGTCGTTTCAGCCTGAGAATCAGTCACAGGGATCTCGATCTCCTTCACTACGAGGGTTGTACTCTACAAGCAAATAATAATGCAAACAGCTCGTTTAAAATATTTATAACATTTTGAACATTTGCTTGTGTGGCACAAACCCAAGAAAGACAAGGGTGCTCGTAATTGCTGGCGCTGGGTACGTCGTGGGACATGCTTACACGATCGATCAGGCTTGCATAATCCTATTTTTTCCCTTTTATAAGATGTTTGAGTGCCCAGGCAGGCTCTTAGCCTCTGGCCTCAGCCCCTGGGTTACACGTTGCTTGAAGGTGCTGCTTTCCCAGGCAGCACCCAGCCCCTTATCCCACCGCTCGGCTGTTTTCTTGCTGAGCTGCTGCTGTTACGCCTAAGCCAACCTCCCCCAGCTCTCAAGGTTGCACTTCAGTGACCAGCCGCTGACCATCAGCGAGTTGTTTATAGCCCCGAGACTTCTATTTTCAGCCCGTGCCCACGTTTTCAAGGCCTTTGCTAATCCTCCCACGCTCCAGCAGCCAAAGACACCTGGTATCCAGCTCCCTTTCACACCGCGAGCTCTCCCCGCCTGCTGCTGGCAAGCCTGATGCTCCAGCCTTGCAAATTTAGCAGAAGAGAAAGTTGCAAAGGGGCTTGTAGCCTCTGGCTAGCAAAGGCAATACCGTTTCTGCTGGGAGAGCAGGCAGCACAACCAGGTCATCAGGGCTTAAGATGCAGCGGGGACTGGGAATGACGAGCTTTTGGAAACTTTCCAGCCAATCCCTACGTACGCTGCAGCCTGACCTAGACGGGTTAATTTTTGCTTACCTCTGGTATTAGGGCTGGCGTCTTCATAGCAGAAAGATTAGGTGCTCTGTAAAGGTGTCGAGACAAGATTGGATTAGAGAGCTGCAGATCAAAGACTTAGGACCTGGTGCTCTTGGTCCCTTGCACAGCTCCGGATCCTAGTCTCCTGTTTTGCACACAATCATCAGCTTTTGGGTTTTGGAGAGAAAGGTCCCAGTAAGGAACCGGACAGTGTTTCCCAGGAGTGATCTGCATGCAGTAATTACTGCAGCAGCACCACCCGCTGTCAGATACACACCTCGGTGGCTTTTCTGCAGCTGCCTGCTCGAGCAGGTTTCTAAATGTGATTTTACCCTTCCCATGCAGGAAACTCGGTCTCCCCTCTCCATTGATTTCCATGGCTTTGAACTGCTACCACACACCCACCTGGCACTGAAGAGAAAACGTCACATTTGGAGAAACATCTCCATCCTTCTTCTGATGCATCCAGAGTGACGAATAATCAATTCTATTTCACACAGTCCAGGCTTGGTGGGACAAATCCTTGCCATGCAGCTAAATCCCTTTTGTTTTTTTTTTAATCAGGAAAAAAAAAAGCGTGTATTGATTTTATGATGTCAACATCATGATTTTTTAATATAAAAACTGATAGTAGACTCAAGCTTCCTAGCTTTTATGTTCCCCAAGCTTTGCCTGCAAAAGCACTGCAGGAAAAACAAAGACCCCCAGGCTTTGCCCATGAAGAAAGCAACTTGTTAGATAGAAATAAAACTAAGCAAAACACTGAAATGATCAGGTGTAAAGCAAAGTGAAGAAAGGCGGGGAAAAAAATACATGAATAGCACTGATGGCTGGAGATATTTTCAGGACTTACTTGATTTCCTTATTAGCCCTAAATTCCTGACTTCCTCGGAAAAGCTGAGCCCTTGCAGGCGAGTGTGGTACTTCTGGGACAGCATCTGCGGAAGCAACTGCGTTGTGTTTTATGGGATGATGTGCACAGCTTTATCTGGTGCGGTACAGGGAGATGGGGGGCACGCTCCTGGGTCTTCCTCTTAAATTTGTGCTTGAAGCAAACACCTGAATCCTGGTTTGAGTAGACTTCATTGCCATATGATTAATTCCCCAGAAAGGTCTTTAAATTTTGCCAGGTGAGCGCATCACCCTCTCCTACAAGGAGGGAAGAAGAGTCATTGGGAATTGCTCCAGCCCATATCCTCTCCCAGCGACGACCCTGCACCACTACCATTGCAGAGTCCCAGCGTTTTCCTGAAGTGCCTCAAATGACACAAAACCCACCGGTTTTCTCTTCCCACCCTCACCAGAGGAGCGGGTGCTGGAGGAGCTTTGTGTGTTTTGCTAGAGTATCATTTGAGTTTTGGTTCACAGTTGCTATACGAGTTTTACAAGTTTGAAGAAGCAAAGTCCAAAAAAGCTACCCAGCTTTCTGCCCGCGGCAAAAGGTGGAGAAATCTGTGATGAGTTGAAGACCTTTCTCTTGGCAGGATGGATTCCTGAGCTGTTGACTTGCTGCAAGCTCTCAAGTGGAGGCTAGAGATCACACCTTAGAGATTGGGAGAGGAAAAACAAATCAAGGGCTATGAAGTGGCATGATGCTTAAAAACCGCTTTGGAAAAAACCACATTCTTCCTACAGGAGGAATAAGAAGCAGAAGAGGAGCAAGGAAAGGGTTAGTCATTTTCCTGGGAAAGATCCTGTTTTCCATATAGCTGAGGTTGTCTTGGGCTTTCAGCATGGGCCGCTTAAAACATCCTTGCAAAATCTCCGGCACCTGCTTTAGCCATCCCCAGCGTTAGCTGGTTCACCTTGTAAACCAAATGCAGCGCCGGAGAGAGCGTGCCACGACTGCTGGGAGATGGGCAGGCAAGCACCAGCCTTCAGGCCTGCCAAAGCAGGAGACACGGGCCGGTGGCAGCAGAGCTTCGGTCCCCCGTCCCCTGCTGCCCACATCTACGGGGCTGAAAGCTTAGGGTATGCTGACGCTGTTTGGATATAAGACATAGGGCTGTGCTCTTACATTTCTATACTAACAAGAACGAAACACAGCATGAATCCCCGTGCTTTGGGATTTCCCTATTTCCTGAGGCTAAAAAGAAAAGGAAAAGAAAGGAAATGCCGTAAAGCCGCAATCATGAGCTCAGCAGGGAACAGAAATCAGAAAAAGCAGATATGAGAGGAAAAATCTGCAGAAGTGTGCACGCTATCTCTTCTCCAATTAATTGCCATGTTTCCCTTGGCTTTCACCTCTCTGATCTTCCGTTGCAGCTTTTCCACCTCAATGTCCATTTTTTCCCCCCCCATTCAAGTAGGACTTTGCTTACTGATACAGAAAGCTGTGGGTTTGCTCCTGTGTACAGAAAGCCACAAGCAACGCCCAGCCCCACCTGACACGGACAGACAGCAAGATCACTACAGGATCACATTTGTATTTATTGTCAGCTACTGCGTAATTCCAGGTAAGCTATCAGGCATACGGACAGGGACTTTGCCATCTGTTTCTCTCTCTTGAGGAACATAAAAGTGGGCGACTTTAGGTTTGCCCACCTTTTTTTCAGCAATTAGAAGTCCTGCAGACTTTACTCCGCTTTCTCCTCCTCGCCACTAACCTGCTGCGTTGCATCTCGAGTGACAGAAGATTTTTTGCAGTAAGTAGTAGGTAAATCACCCTGGACGTTCAAGGCGAACAGTACATCTAACCCATTGGCCTGCAGAAAGAGAAAGGTGATATTGCCATCCTAAATGCTCATTTAAAGAAAGTTCCAGAGTTCAGCGAGGAGGAGAAAGGAGCAGCTACTCGTTTGTTGCTCCTGGCACAGGGCATGAGTATCTATGATTACGTCTAGAGCTGCCCAGGGGTTAAGGGCCGCAGGCTCTGGAGCTGGCTGATGTTATAAGCAACTTGTATAATTACCAGTTTTTGCATCCTTGAAAAATCCTATCATCCTCTACGCTGCATAAAATGTCACTGCAGTCCTATGAGGAAAAGATTCATTTTCCAGCTCACTCTGCAAATGCCTAACAGGCACAGATGAGAGCCTTCCTACGAGATCCATCTCCTCTCACGCACAGACCAGTTACTCAGTCAACCAACACCTCAAAATACCCACAAACATCTCTCATGCATTACTCTGAGCACCAGCACTCCTACCTCCTCAGCTCAAACAGTTGTTTCTCCAGAACACCACAGCAAGCCAACATTCAGAAAAAGGAGAAGTGGGTGTATTTATCCACTAAACCAAAACTGAAATGCAGTTTTGGGCCAAAGAAGAAGAGAGATGACGTTCACATATTAAATGACACAGTCAAGTGTCATGCGTCCTACCAGAAGCTGCCTGACCATCTCCAGCTGGACTTCACAGAAGTCCCTTCTACAGCTGATAACAAGAAGTCGGTGCTGGTATGTGAGCAATGTTCTCCAGGAATTCCTTTGTTCTTCCACGGTCACACAGCACCAGGCTTGCTCATGACTGGTCCGGCAATAAAAATCAACATGGAATAAAGTCTTCACATTTTAAGATGAGCTCTCCCAAAAAGGTCTGGATCTGGTGTCCAGGATTCAAGAGAAACCAGCGCTGGAGTCTTGGACAGCAGAAGCCTCTACTCACAGAGCAGATACAAGGACCACTCTGTATTTCTGCTGTCTTGTAGTCTCCACCATACTCTGGAGGAACATGCTGTAAGGGGTCAGTCACCTGCTGCCCATGAGCGCCTCTCTGTCGATGGGTTTATTCTAGCACTAACTCAAAGCCTTCACATTTCTGAAAGTCCATGGGGTTCCAAAGGAGAGGGCAGGCCCTGAGGACATGAGAAAAACAATAAAGTTTCATATAAGCCAAACTGATTGGATGATAAAGGCTCTGGGATTGCTCTTTAACTGCTATGCAGCTAGAATAAAATCTTCAGCATCACAGGGCAAAAGCGAAGTCCTTTATTAGAAGTCTTGCCTATAGGACACACCAAAAAAATTCCCAAGCCCAGGCGCTACTCTCGAAATAATTCCCAAGCCCATCTATGAAAAACCCACCGCTTCCACAGCTCAGCATAGCAGAAAGTCAAATCTCCTGGCTGACAGATCCAGAATTTCACAAAAGCTCAATTCTTTTCTCTGGCGCAGGGGTGAAGCCCCAGCTCAGGAGCTTGACTGCCACCAAGAAGCAGCTGGAGTCTGGCCAGTGGGTGGTTCTAGAAGTGGTGGTGCGACAACTCACCACAGCGCCTGTCTCTCTTGAAGGGTCTCCTGCCATATAGAAATGCAAATGTAAGGTTTAGAAATCCAAACAGCACCTAAAAAACCAAGAGTTTTCAAAGTAGCAAATAAACCTTTGCTTTTTGCAAAGTTGCAGACAGGCTGCGTATTCTCATTGCTCAGCCGACAGCAAACTAACAGACCGCTAACGCAATCAGTCCCTATTCCTCTTTTAAGGACAACTGTCTCAATCACCTAAAGGCATGAGTTCTCCTAAGGAGTCGATCGTTACCACATAGCACTGCACTTGCTGGTACAGAAAGTGCTTGTAAGCAACTTAAGTTCTCCGCAATCACAAGCAGCTCTTGCTTTATTGGGGAAAGGAGCAGGTTTATAGTCTTGTAGCTGTTCAGGAACACATTATCAATGTTAGAAGCATCTGAAAACGGATGGATGATCTTGCTCTTTTCCAGTTTTTAGAGAATTTTCATTTATTTCTAAGATCCTGGAGCAGCTAATCCTGGAGACTATTTTCATGAAGGACAAGAAAATCATCAGTAGTAGTCAGCATGGATTCACCACGGGGAAGTCATGCCTGACCAACTTGATAACCTTCTACAATGAAATGACTGGCCTGGTAGACAATGGGAGAGCAGCGGATATTGTCTACCTGGACTTCAGTAAGGCTTTCAAACATTGTCTCCCGTAAGATCCTCCTGATAAAGAAGCTGTTGAAGTATGGCCTGGATGAGCAGACACCGAGGCAGATTGAAAACTGGCTGAATGGCCGGCACCAGAGGGTGGTGATCAGTGGCCAGTAACTAGTGGTGTACTCCAGGGGTCTATACTGGGTCCAGTCCTGTTTAACATCTTCATTAATGATCTGGATGATGGGTTAGAGCGTACCCTCAGCAAGTTTGCCGATGACACCAAGCTGGGAGGAGTGGTTGATACCGCAGAGGGTCGTGCTGCCACCCAGAGGGACCTCGACAGGCTGGAGAAATAGGCTGGCAGGAACATCACGAAGCTCAACGAGAAGTGCCAAGTCCTGCACCTGGGAAGGATCAACCCCAGGCATGAACATGGGATTTAATTTAATTTAATTTAACATGAGATGAATCCGAGTCTTGCTTGGGGCCTCTTGCACTAAGTGCTGTAAGGACAGAAAGCGTTCCTTCATTAGACTTTTACTTGCGGAGCGAGAAAGATTTAAGAGGTTTAAGAACCTCTTTGAAGCCTTCCATATTTTTCCTTCTATCTTTATGAAAACTATGTGGGGTTACAATGCACATTTTCTCCTGCACAGAAGGGTAAAATACCCCGACACACTCAGACAAACCTACCACAGGAGCTTGATTTCAGACAAGCACCTCAAAAGGCAAGCTCTTACACAGACTGCACACACAAATTACACCTCCTTCTCCTCAGCTGAATTCGCTTCAGAATCCAAAGTTCAAGGCTAAGAGCACTTACCATTTTCTGTTGTTAAAATAAAAAGCAACGCCACAAGGCATGTGGGTTTTGGTCGCATAGTTGCAAGTATAGGGCAGTAGGGTGTAATCCCAACTCTCCAATCAACCTTCTGCATGACCCTGGGGCAAGACACTTTTTGTACCTGCCTCCCTCCCTCTTCGTATGGTTGTTCAGACAGCAAGTTCTTTGGGGCAACAACTCTCACCTTTCATATATAATATTGGCAAAGCAAGCTTAGATTTTGACAATAGTAATATTAAAAATGTTGCCTGCGAGCTCCATCTCATCAGGTTTCTTTAGTCTGACACCGAGTAGGCAAGTGATAAACTGACAGCTGAAATTCAACATAGGTTAATCGCAGAACAGTGCGCATAAGAAAATACAGTCATAACCTATGTACATAACGATGGGCTCCGAAATAGCTGTTACCACTCAGGAATGAAACCTTGGGGCTGTAACAACTACAAAAGCATCAAGTCAATACTTCTCTGCTGTTAAAATAGCAGCCAGCCTTATGAATTAGGAAGAGAACAAGGCAGCAAATGGTTATGCTGCTGTGCAAATCCCTGTTCTTAAGACTTCATGGTTGATAACGCACTAGGGACACCTTGTTCAGTTCCGGGCTGACACGTCCTGCACGTCCCTCTCAGCTTGCTGTTAGCTTCAGGACACTGTCAAATCTCTCTTAAGTAGGCATCTAATCTAGATTCCCGGAAGTAATGACCAGCTCATTCTTAGTCCGAGAGGAGATTCAGTTATTCAGCATATTAGAGAACCAGAGTATTTACATGGGTACTTAAAATATGGAATTAAAGCTTAACTTTAGGAAATCAGGCCTGAAAAATACCAAACGCTTCATCTGAAGTGTTATAACCAATACTGTACTGGCAATAAAGCAAATGTATCTTAACAAGCCACCATCCTCTTCATTTTCTGTAAAATCATAACCTTTTAATGCACCACACAAAAAGAGAAACAAAAATATTTTTGCTTCAGACCACAGTTACAAGTACGTACCTTACAGAAAAAGGTGGGTGCACAATTTCAAGTATGCAAAGACAAACAAACAAGTAAAACTTTGTAGCAGCAACGAAGAACTCCAAATTAAATGCTGCTGCGCTTTTTGAGACGGCGCTGATGAATCACTGAAGGAAAAAAAATGGATGTGTAAGCGGGAAGAGTTGGAGGTGTTAAACAAAAAGTAATTTGAGAAACTACTAGAAATAGAAGTCAGTCAGTAACACGATTCCAGAGGAGGTAGGAAGTAGAGAAGCAAATTCAGAACTAAATTTTTAAAGGCAAGATACAGCCATACCTGAGAAAGTCTGAGCCAACACATCAACACAGGCTAAGTGGAAGAATGCATTTGCAAAAAATGCTTCCGATTAGCTGCATTATCTGTTGCAAGTAAGGTCTAAGGACCTCAGACAGTATGTCCGACCCTTTTCAGGTTTCCACATCTGTGTACGTGTTTGCATTTACTGTGGCAGCACCTGAAGGACAACTGCTTACAAACTAGGCTCCAGTGTCATGTATTGGTACAGCACCCACCGAAGCGAGTACCCACGAAGAGATGAAACTGAAGCAACGTAGGTCTGCTGACACTTCAGGAGTTACGCTTATGCTGTCTTAGCAACCCCCTGGTACAGAAAAAGACTTTGTTTATAGCATGAATCTCCTACATGAAACTCTAAATGAACAAGTCCTCTCCCCTACATTTCCAGGGATAAACTTTACCCATAAGTCTTCAACCACAATACGGATTTTTACAACAAAATGGTTCAAAACTTGCCAGTAAAGCAATTCTCAGCTAATAGAAGACCTCCAGCTCATCGAACTGGAAGCTCAGAAGCTGGTATTGCAGAGAAAACAGCAGAACAGCTGGTTAGAAGACACAAAAAAGAGTCTGTATACCTCAGGAAATGCTTACAGCTCGTCACTCAGACAGCGGTATTTGCTGAAATAAGAGTTATAAATAAATCATGTTGCTTAAAGCCACGTCATATTTCAAGCTAAGTTCAGATCATACTAAATTTGTCATCAGTGCTTAACTTTCTACAGCATGCCACTCAAATTATTTGACTTTTATAAGCAAATCTATGCTAATTCATCTTAGGCTAATTTCTTTGTTTTACTACATAGTAGCATACACATACTACATACACTTAAGTGTTGCTCAAGGTCAAACAGAAAACTAACAGCAGAGCCAATGACAGAATCCAGATTCTGTTATTGCCCCAAGTCCTGTGGTTTTAGTATTAGTCAGGCTGGTTCTTCACCTCTGCTGCAGTGAGGTTTTCTAATGGTGGATTACAACTATTGCCAAGAGCAGCACACGTGGTGCAGAAGTGACTGACTCTGTGGGAAGGCCTTGTGCAACAGAAGAGGACAGTAAGGAAGCCAACACGCAGTAGGTAAAATACAAGTTTTTTTAAAAATTGTTTTCTGTTTTACAAGCAAATGTTTGTACAGAGGTTGGTGGAACACAAGCGGACAAAATAAGCGAAACACAAGACCAAGGGTTTGTCATATAGATCTGCAGCCAAAACGTAATAAAAGGGCAATAACTGGAGATATTCACAGCGTTGATCAACTACAGGTCTATACCCCCTCCCCCCGACACGTGTATAACAGGAAAAAGACATCCAGCATCAGCTTTCAAACAGCTAAAATGCCCTCAGAGCTCACTTCCATTTTAATATCTGCACAATTCTAGGCGCAATGGAGCAGAGACATCGTTCATAGCCACCTCTTGCCAACTCTCTGTCACATACTGTTCCCAAACAAAAAGCAAACATAAAACCAGGAGCAGAGTGCTATGTATTATTTTACATCTGACTGAAAAAAAGAGAGTTGCAGTGTTGAGTAGTTTAGTTAACTCTTCAGGTTTTCAGGAGAATTTTCTGCCATTGCCTCCCACTTTGAAAACTTCAACCGGCACTCCTCGGAAAAAAAAGCCCAACCCCAATGTTATTTGATCTCAAATATAGAAATAGAGAGAGAGCACGCAAATGCCAGGTTTGAATTAATGAAGCAAAAAGTTAGTTACCTAGGTGTGACATTGGAGGAAGTGAGAATCTGATAGCTGGCCAGATACAAGAATGAGTTTCCCCTCAGTTCTACCTATAGCATTTCAGTAACGACCTGTAATCAGTTAACCCTGGATATTTCTAGCAAAGACTGCCTGACAGCACAGAGGTCCTGCTAACAGTCCACTCATTCTGATTCAAATGGCTAAGCATTTTAAACTCCTTCCTCCTTCCATTTCCCTGGGTTAAACGTGTATTTTCTTTGGATTTGGGAAGAAAGACAGACTCATTCCTTGTTACTTTCGTCTCCATTCTGGCGTAGAAAGTACTGTCCCGGAGTCAGGAGAGAACAAACTAGCTGCCAACTGTCCAAAGACCCCAAATCACTCTGGCGTGCAGACGGAGGACTTACGAGAGCAAGGCTGTAACTCTGAGAGATACCATCAGGGAAGAGAAGCATGATAGCACATAGTCCTTTTCCAAAGCTTCCCACTTATTGTGGATGCAGCACAGGGACTCCATGATGAAGCACCAGAACAAGGAAAGCAGGAATACAGACAAAGCATCTCCTCAGCAGTGGGTTTTCAAAAGAACGAAGTCATCTGAAAGCTCAAAAAAACAGGATCCCCAGAGCAACAAGCAGAATTGTGCAATTCAAAAACACACAGACGTGAATCTTACTTTCAAAGGGCTTTATATTACAAAAAATGTAAGTCACAACGAATGTGAAAAATCCATTCAATGAGGCTTGTTTCCAGTTTGCTAGGAAAGCTACTTTTCTCTTCTTTATTCCCAGCCTACCGCTGAAAACATGATTGCCAAAACAGTGACACCTCGAGCTAGATTTTTAAAATCAAACTTGCTCTGCCAGATCCAGTACTCTGAACTTGTCCAGGTTGTAGAAACAAGCCTTCACGACTCTGCCTCCAAAGTATCTTCCATTTAGATCCACAACAGCTGGAATTGAAACCAAGAACAGGTCAGCAAGCAGCAATTCAATAAAATAAACATTTCTTTAGCTAAACAGTCTAATCAGTCTAATCTCTCTACAGAAGTTAACTTCGAGGTTCACAGGACACAATTTAGTATCCTACCTTTGATGGCAGATTCAACCCGTTCAAACTCTAAAAATATTCTTACAGCTTCATCATCAGGGGCACCAGGAATCTGAAACAAAACAAAAATCGCCAAAACCCAGAAGTTATTACAACAGTAACAAAAATACTGGTTTAAATTGCTGTTCTTCACAAAAGTAGAGAAGAGAACACAATAAAAAGGTTCCAAAAGCACAATACCCAGAGATTTTTGCCCAGTTTCTGATATTAAAAGTTTGTATCTTACAGATATGGAAAATACAGAATCACAAGACAGCAAAGGACCCTGCGAGATCTGCAGTAACAAGCCAGTCGTGAGGGACAAGTGCCCAGGTCGCTTTCAGAGCAGCCAAAGAGAGATCTTCTCTTACCTCAAAGATGACACATTTCCCAACCTTGCCATATTTTTCGCATTCTTCCTTAGTTTCAACTTCTAGATCTTCATCCACCTCCCCAGCACCTACCATGTTCTGAAAGTTAAAGGAATAAACCCAACTCATTGGACGCAGTCTGTACAGACGATTATGTAGACAAATCACAGATGCATGCAACTGTGACCATGAATACTTTAAGCTTCTGTCTACTAGTCAAGAGCCACAGGAGGAGACAGTGCCCTAGTACTAAGACAAGGTAACTGTATAATCTAAAGCAGTGTTGATTTACAGTCACAACTTGTGTCTCAGGAAGACACGTATCTTCTCCGCAACACAAAGCACCATGTAGGTGCAGGCAGAACCGTTCGAACTGTACAAAGTCATTGTAACAGGAACACAGGTTTAAACATTTCAACCAGTCACGTATGCTGCAAATACCAAGACGTGTTCCCTTACTCCCAACTTACCCTCAGTAAGACCACTTTAGTTGGGCATTTCAGTATCTCAGTCAAGGGGTTAGAATCCGCTTTCTTGCCGGTTTCTGCTATGAAGATAGAACAGTGAATCATGGAATAATTTAAGATTAAAGCTCATTTAAACCTTATATGGGGGCTTTTATCAGAATCCTACTGTTATCAAACAATGGAATAAAAGCCACAAAATGTAGTTTCATATTGGTGAGGAATTCAGAACTTGTAGCGATTTGGAAGGACAAGCAGAAAAATCACTGCTACAGAATATGAGTTAAGCTAGAACACTGACAACATACTATTTCTTCAAGGGAAATCATTCATAAGTTCAGAATTGTATCAGAGCCCTTAAGAACTGAAAATCAGATCTCCTGACTTCCAACACTTGTGCTCAGGGAGAGGTGCTGTTCTAGCAAGCCTAGATATTGTCTCTAGATCAGACAACAGCAGGGAAATGAGAACAAGATCTAAAGCACGTAATAGGGAGAAAGTCAGCAGAAGCAGAGCAGGATCACCCCTTGAAGAGAAGAAGCTTCCAAACACTAAAGGAGGACAACTGGTGGGGAAGAAGAGGATGAGCTAAAATAATTAATAGAGGACCACTTTAAAAAAAGATAAAAAAGATCAATTTCCACAAGAAGGAACACAATTCATTCTTCGAACTGTATTTTCTGCAAGGACAGATGGTAAACAAAAAATCCAGGAGCTTCCACTGAGCCTGAACTATTATTTTTCCCTGACCATGTTTCACAAACTTATTGGTGTAGGACAAAATTACCTTTCTCTGCAGAATCGCCAACAATGATCTTGCCACCCCTCTTGCTTGTTTTCTCTACTGACAGTGCTGTGCTCAGCCCCTGTTCATGTTTTCCCAGCCCCTGGCCCTCTCTGAAACCATACTTCTGCATGATTTTATGAGCTACTGTCCCTCTGCAAAGACAAAAAACATCAGTCAGTAAACGTTTCTTACACAAAACATTAACATTGCATTTCTCCTGAGTGCTCAAATACTCTACCTTCTAAAATCTCATTACACAGAGACTGAAAACTTAAGAGCTTCTACAAGACTTTACAACCTAGCAATTTCACAGAACCCTGTGAAGATGAAAAGTGTTACCCCTGAATTACAGATAGAAGAGTTGTCAGAGAAGTTGACTAAGTAAAATTTTTCATACTTTTACAAATACAACTCAACTTCCATTTGCAGTGCAAGTCTGCACGGTACACTCTATAGAATGGTTTGGGTTGGAAGAGACCTTTAAAGATCAGCTAGTCCAACCCCTCTACCACGGGCAGCAACATCTTTCACTAGATTAGATTGCTGACAGTAAATCACAAAACAGGTCTATTTAGTCCAGATTCTTGTCTTTGTCAGTGGCTTGAGAGCTTGAGAGAACAGGCAGAATATCTACTTCCCACATTGGATCACATTCCACTATCTACTACTTCAAAGCTGGCATAAGCTCCAGTGTACATAGCTTTGCTAGCCCTTCCTATAACAAATCTGGATATTCTCAGTATTAATTTAAACATGTCTTATCTTTCTGAACTTTCAAGAACGTATTGAGGCAATAAAGTCCCCAACCTATTTAAAGGTACCTTTTCTTTGTAAGTACCTTACAAAAAGCACCTCCACTGACAGGTCTTAAAATTCCCACTAAACGAATAGATAGAATCAAAACATACCTACACGTGTTGCCATTTCTTTGGAGACCATAGCTAGATAGGCCAAGACACAAAAGATATGCCATGGTATAATAGTTTACACCACAGTAAATATTCTACGTTCAGTCACGCTCATTTTACCAACAGGCATATAAGATTACACAGAAAATGCAGGATCGGTGATTACATGGCTATTTTCTAAGCATACTATATGAAACATACAAAGACACATTAAAAAAGGCCAAAAAGTCTGACTATGTAATGGCGAAAGGTTAAAATATTAAGTCACAGAATTAACAGTAGCCAATTGTGTGGTCAAAGTAAGGCAAGTTAGGTCATATTTTTAGCGCTTCCTTCAGTGAAGTGAAGGTCCCAGGGTATTGCTAACTAGAGGTGGTAACAATGCATAAATTGGTCCAACAGTACTGACTTTGGTTATCCTTTTTCTAGACAATGTAAAAAAAAAAAGCATTTCTATCAAAAAAACTGCATGAAAAATTGTCTCCAAAATGGAAATGCAGTGTAATAATGTAATAAACTACACTTTTATGTCTGTGTTCGTCCTGGATACAGTTTTGACTACACTGAGTCTGCATTTTCACAACACCTGATGTGATTAAGAGGACCATAGCTAACCACTACACCTTTCAAATGAGGTCTCTCAACTGTTTTTAACTATAAATTCGACTTCATTTTGTTGCTACAGTAGTAATACAAGCATTACACGCAATGCTAATCCAAGGCAGAAAAGTAAATGGACAGATTTGCAGCCACAGCTGCTACATTCATGCAAATATGCTTTGAATTTTTGAACAAACAAACAAAGCAGAACTGAAATGATTTGCCCATTGGTACGTAGCAAATTTAAGACAAAGCTGGAAAAGAAACCTAGAGGAACTAACATGCCATCTGTGTTTTCCTGTATACTACATTAACTTGGCTTGTACAAGCCATAAACACTTTATACTGGAATGTGGCTTCAGAACTGGCTTAAAAGCACAGCCTTGAATGCAACCACCTCAAATGCATTGCTCTCGATTGAGTAAACCCACTGCTTTTTCTGTATCCTGCCAGTTAGGCCTATATGCACTCAGACTAACCACATACATGCAATGGGTTGTGTTCTTCTCTACTGACAAACTATTTTAACTTTTGGTTTCCACCACCTTCTTTTTTCCACAAAATGTGCATAAGTCAATCATTTACCCCATGTTAGCAAGGAAAGAGTTGCTAGGTCCCGTGGGGGAACGAGGTCTTTCTGGCTCATCATACACTGGAGGAGGAATAGCTGCTTTGGAAGATGGTGCCCGAGGTCTCGACTCCTCTTCAAATGGAAATGATGCTACAGCTGAAGAAAATGGAGACATTTGCTTTTTCAATACAAAACTTCGCATGAACTACCTACTTGTTATGAACACTAGAGTACTATGCCTTCAATCTAACTACTCATTTACAGACAGCTCTTCATCTGCAAGTGGTACTTTTTTCTGCTTTAATACTAAAAAACTACGAAAAAAAAGTCTTTCACATAAATCCAAACCAGAAGAACGTTTCCTTTGCACATGCTGCTTTAACATCCCCTCACCTCCCTCTCTCTCAAACACAAGATTTGAGTTGATTATTCTGGATTTTCCTCATTGGATATAGAGCGAGTTTGTATCCACAGGTCTATGATGCGTTTAATAACCTCTTACTTATCAAATGGAGAAAAGAAACATTAAGAGGCCACCTGCACTACAATGAGTTTATCCAGGCAGAGGGCAAGCAAACTTAAAAGCCCCATTCATCAGGAACAGAATTATGACAAAAATGGATCAATGCACACAGCTTGGGGCCTGAGGGCTGTAAAGAAAAGTACACTGTATATTTACACAAAAGAGAAATTAGTCTATTAAAAAGAATGAATGCAACTCGAAGCAAAGTATTTATACAATCTTAAGAGATCTTACTGACAATTTCTGAACTGCAACTTCTCCTGGGGGATGGAGAGATATATATCTCTATATCTAAATATAGATATCTCAGTCATACTGATTAGATTATTGAACTACCTTCCACTGACAAGTCAAATGGCAAAATGTAAAAAAAAGCCTACAGAACACTAAAGGAAGTATGCAGAACACACTTCTGAATGTACTTATAGACTTCTAGACTAACTTTATTTTACATTATTTTCTTATGAACTAGTACTTGTATCTTACCAAATAAAATGTCAGATGTGAAGTCTGGGGATGTCGTATGAGGAAAAAAAAAATCCCTATTTAAGCAGCAGATGGACTGGACTATGGGACTTCTGCTACAGCAATATTTTCTCAGGTTTTTCCAGCTGAGCTTTGAGCACCAAGTAACAAACCGTACAAAGGTTTCCTTGTGAGATCACGTCACATTTTGAAAGCTCTCCGCCTCAGGATATTTCTACCATTTCCAGCCTATATTTACTTTTCCTTGACACCACTCAATTGCTCTTAATTACTTACTCAAAACAATCTCTTGCTGTTTTTAATGTTTACACACTTCAAATGCTTTCACTATTGTATCAGTCAGTCACTCTGCCAAGCTTCATTTTTTTTTATTTTAATCTTCTCATAAATAGAATTGGGACTCCCAAAGGAAAGTTTGTGTGCATAAGATTCTTTTTTCTTACTATTTTTTAATGACATACACAACGTGCTGTTCATTATTTTAATTTTAAAATGTAAGACAATCAGACGTGCAAAAAACCCGAAGTTTTGCTCTTATAGCAAGATCATGCCATCTAGTGGACAACTGCAATCTTCAAGCTATTCTCACTGAGGGAAACGCCAGCGCACGCACATCTCTTTAGCAGATACTGTATCCCTCAAAAACTTACAAAATTCTGTCTGTAGCGCACAACCCCTTCAAGAAAAGATATTCATAAACTACCTCCTAAAGCAAAGGGTAATGGAAAAATTCCCTCTGCATGCTGTGGAGGTTTCTAGTCCACCCAGGGAAACCTGTCTGTAACATTTCTTCTTTCACATCAGAAATGAGTAACTGAACAATGTTATAACAGACCAGCCTGCCAAACCACAATACAGAAAGAATCCTTTAGAAAAGAGATGTGAAGCACAGTAGTATCGCGGGTTCCCCACAGCTTCCCCCCATCAACAAAGAACTAGTGCAAGTTCTTCTGCCACAAAGAATCGAATGGGAAGAGCGGCAGGATGACTTAACTGAATAGAAGGTTGAGTGAGAAATAAACGCCACTGCTAGGTTTTAGAGAACAGGATTTTGGTGTACTTACGTTCTTTGTCCTTCTCAACGAGAGAAGTGGGTGGTGCAATGGCAGCTCCTCCCATACCTATGAGCAAAATGGAAAACAACACATTTGTATAATTAGGTTCTGCTGCTTGGAATAGCTTTACTGAATCTTAACTGGCTCCTTACCAGCCAATTCTTAACAGACATCACTATCAACAGAAAAGTAGCAAGAGAGCAGTCTAAGAAGTTTCAATGAATGAAAGGGACATCAAGGGAGACATCATCAAACTGCAGTGATGTACTACATATGGTGTCTATCATAAACATGTTTCATAGGAATTCAAAATTAAAGACTGCAGTGAAACAAATCTTCAGTTCTAAAACCACTCAATTAAGCCAAGTGAAAAAGACAGTCTGTTCAGGATTAACTACACTTTCGTAGGAGTAAAGTACAAAGCCCCTTCCATATTTTAATAAGCAATATTCTAATGTAGTCTCAAACTTCCAAGACGGAGCAAATATTTTAAATGTCCTATCGGGAATTTTCTTTTCTAAAATAAAAACAGATCTGAATTATTTACTGTAACTTAGTGGCTGAAAGAGAATAAAGTTTAATTTTGTTTATGCAAAGACACATCTCATCACCCAGATCCACATTTTGCTAACTAGTTCTAAAGGCACTCAAATAACAAATGCAGGAATGGTAAGCTTTTATAGTAAAAACTCAACAGTGATTCTCATAGCCTGATTTTACCTCATGCCTCACCCCTTTCCTGGAACCTACACCACACAGAAACTTAAAACAGGTATCTACAAACTAATGTAAAAAGAGGTCTTTCCGCAAATAATTTAGCTTCTTTCCCTCCACGAAAAGAAGTTTTCTGCATTACAACAGTTATGATGTAATAAAATGCTAGGTTTATTCTAAAGGCTCAGCAGTAACAGCACAGTTCTCAGCTGAGAAAAGAGAAATACAGAATCCATGAAAGAGGATTGTGAATTCCCCACCCCTCCCTTTTTCTTCTCTTTCCCCATCAAAAAAAACCCAAAAACCCAGCTCCCTTACTTCTTTTTCGTCTCTCTCTTTCATAATCTTCATCTTCGTCAGAATCTGGATCTGGTCTTCTTGAAAAGCCACTGGCTTCATGTCTGTCTTTACGTCTTCTAGGAGACACAGTAAGTTAGGATAAGAAACCATCAAAGTTAACTCTTTGCTTAAACTTGTGACACCACCGTTGCGGTGTGAATTATACTGCTACAGTCTTATTGGCATTTTATAATGTTTTCCATGAAGGTGTAAGTAAACACTTATATTTCTTTGCTTTTATGCTCATGGACTGTTTTTTGTAAAATACAAGATGATCCAAAGAAAGATCATTTTCCACTTGCAAGTCATCCAAGGAGAATGTATGGAAATGAGGAAGCATCTGAATAAATCTAGTCCAAACTGACTACAGCGACTGAATGACTACAATGGAAGAGGTGTTGGATGGAATCGATAGGAAGGTAACAGAGACATTAATCAATCACCCTGCTTTGAACAGAATCCCTTTTAAATTCACCATCACAGGCTATACAGAGTAATATCATTTACTCAGTCAATTAAAAAAAAAAATCATCACGTTTAAATAATCAGATTATTGAGAAGCTAGTTTGGCAACTAAAATAAGATTCAGGCAAGTCTATTAAAACTTTTAACATTTAGCTGAGAAATGCTTCAAGAATTGTTTGCACTTCAACTGTTATTCACTGTGATCACAAAATCACCCATTTTAATACTTTAGAAAAAGGAAAAGTATTTTTCCGAAAAAGCACAGCTTGGGGCATAACTCAGATCTCATTCCCAGCACAGCCACCAAAAGTGTGCTACAGGATGCTAAAAACAGCACTACTATGGAACCAGACAAAATTTCCGAATCTCTACACTGTGAATTTAAAACAAATGTACGCTCTGTTCAAACAGCCGGGTTATCACAAAGCATACATCTGATGCAGGTTTGGCTGAGATTGTTTCCCCAATTTTAAATCAGAATGTATTATGTATCTTTCACTTCCTCTCTCTAATGTCACGTATAAAGACCACCCTCTTGGCCCACATATAACAAGTACAAGCGTGACTAAATAGCAATCACCGCTGAAGCTGTGGAAATGACAGCCCAGATTTCTGAGATCTTGCATGCTAGTATGACAGAGCCTCAGGCATTCCTCCTCCAGAACAATGAAGATATAACCGAGAGAAGACAGAGAAGTCCAAATGACTAGAGATATTAATTTCCACAATCTAAACAGGGCAACAGAATATCCCTCTCGTAATTCTATAGACGTTAATGATTCATACCATGACGAAGCTGCCTTATTAATTTCACTTAAAGTAAGCAAATCTAATTCTTACTGCCTGGCTGGCAGATGTTTTACCACCTATTTCAACAGGACATGAATCTGCATTCAACTTCTTTAATATGATTAGAGAGATTTCTTATTCCAGGGAAAGGGCATTAAGGTAATTAAAAATAAGTAGTAACTTCTTTTGTCCAGAGACAAAAGAATAATACACAACTAACTTACTTAAACTGAATGCAGATATTAAAGAAGAAAATGCAACTATGCCTCTCAAAGGCTGTGCTAGCTACGTCTTTAAAACTGAAACGCATTCATGTATCGGTCTGAAGTATTTAAAAGCAGAAAGGATGGTTTATCATTGAGTGTTGAAAGGTATTTCTGTAGTCCAGTTATACTGACAACAAATACTCTAAAATACCTGCAAGGTCAAAGTCTGATAATGATGCAAGAAGTACGCAAATACTGCTGCTGCTATCAAAATAAAGTAAATGTAGAAAAACTTGACACATCTTTCAGCCAAAGAGGCTATAAACATGACAAATCCTATCATTTTTGCACTGTTAGGTCATTTTAGCAAGAGCATTAAAACATATTAATTAAAGCATTGTGCTTGTTTCTACAAACATACACAGTGTTCTTCACAAAACCTTCAAGAATTTCCCTGAAACTGTTTAGAGGGATAAAACTAAACAAATCGATGTGTTTATTCTTTATATAATTGTCAATACGTCATGAGTTTAAACAAAAGCCTTACTTTTCTCTTTCTTCAATCTCCTTTTGCCGCTCCAGCTCACGCTGCCTCTGTCGTTCCTCTCTTTGACGTTTTACCACTTTTTCATAGTCATTTGGGAACATGGGATCATACTCATCTGCCAAAGGAATCAACACATCTCCCGCAGAAAAACCACTAGGTACGGGATCCTTAAAAAAGAAAAAGGATTTTTTTCAGCTGAAATCTGAAAACAACATCAAGTGGGAAACCAAGACTTTAACACTTCCTTCTCACTCCCAATAACACAAAACTCAATTCCTGACTTCTATAATGGCAGGTAATACCCTAATCCCACTGGTACCAGAAGAAATCTTTGCTTTACTTAAAAACTAACATTTCACCCAGTCTCTCACTATCTCAGGTTTTTCCATGAAGAAAGAATTACCCCCACCCACTCCCCCTGCCAAACACAAAGCAGCAGCAAATCAACATGGACAAGAATTTTTCAAAACCCATTCATTATTGGAAGTATTATGGTATCTTGCTGTTGCAACCATCTGCAAGGGGTCCTCCCACACACTCTCATCAGTCTTTTTCATCATCTGCTATTAATGTAATACCGACAGAGGTGCACATACTGTTCTTCTCTCATCTGAAAGAAGTATTTCAGAACCATCACCTTTGAAGAAGTTTCAAGGAGAAAGTTTCTTTTGATTTCTTACCACAAGAAATCCATTTTAAAAGGTTAGGTGGCTTTTCTTGTATTTTTAAGTTGATTGTTACACAGGTCCAGTTCCAACACTGGTGCAGTTACAATTACATTCATTATTTATTTACCTGACCAAATTGCTGTCTTGCAAAGTACTTTGAAGCTGGCCAGGAGAAATACGCTAGGAACACTGTTTTATTTTAACTGCATATTAACCTCAGTAATTCCATGTCGTATCACATGAAAGTCTGTATAAAGTTGAAACATTCCTTTATTAAAGATCCTCTGAGCAGAGGAAATAAATTTCAGAAAATGATCACTTCTTTGACCACTAGGAAAAACAATTTAAAAATAAAAGTACAGACTGCAGTCAAAGAATTCCAATTCCAAAACATTTAACAGCTGGACGTTTCAGCTGTCTTGGTCTTACCTTTAACCCAGCTGCTACATGAGGTGGTGTGTCCACAATCTGTCTCTCATCAGAAGAGCTACCTCGTTTCAGGTCAATCACTGGAGCAAGGACTGTTGTTTGTTTTGTTCTCTGACTCTAAAACAATCACCAAAACACAAAAAGACAACAAAACAGTTTTCTAAAAAGCAGCTCTCTTTATATACTTGCAGCTGGTATCTCCATCTTTTTTAAAAAAGGATGAAAACCACTGTCTCAAATTCTTCACTGTGCAAAGCTCAATATATAATTTCTCTTCAGTTTATCAACCTACAGTAATTCTCAACATTTCTAATGAACCTTGATGTGGGTAACTTAGTTTATGCCATATTTTAGCGGTGGCAAGGGCCACGCCGCTCCGAGACAGATGCTTGCCAACTACGGTTAAAGAGTTGCCACACAAATACAGATCTGATGCAGTATTTCAAAGAACGCTTCAGTGAAACCAGTGCATATCTTCCTCTTTTTAAGAGAGTGAGGTCAGACTTGGCTTGTGCATGCACTAGAACATACAGTGGTAGGTGAATGGTCCGAGGTTCGGGCTAGGACCAGAAACACACATTAAAAATTCAGATGATCTCTTCAGATGAGTTTGAACCGAGTGGGTTTTTTTTAAGAAGGGGCTCAGACTTTTTCCAAAAATGTACTTTTCTTCAGATTTCATCTTCTGATAAAATGTATTAATCTATTCTGAACTCTGAATTTTCTAATCCTAATCTATTCTTCTATTAGTCTATGCATACACTGCAAATCAGTTACATAGACAAAGAATCTATCTAATATAGTAACCATTTAGATTTCATTCATGCAGGTTGTTCCAATTATCAACCAAATCCTGCTCTCAATTTTAGCAGCATAAATCAGGAGTAATTCCAGTGAAAAAAATACTGTGCCTACTACTATCTATGCTACTACTTCTTTTTTAATTAAGTAATCTCACTCTAGAACCTATACACCACAAAGAACACACATGTCCTGCCTGAACCAGAATATCAACACTGCTTAAAGAAAAAGGGTGAAATACTGTAGCAATAAAAAGAGAAAATGGCTTGGTCACAGTTTAAGCTCAAGGAATTAGCTTGCACTCCTGCTCCCTTTCATGTACACTGGAAATATTTTCTGCAAAAATCTCTAATGCACAATGATTTGCACTTTAGCACCGAAAGCTTTTTAAATAGCAAGCATAAAAATGCGTAGAATGACGCAAACATGTAAATAACTGATGCAAAATGCCGAGAATGACCAACAGCCGGTACTGCCAACTATCAATCACAGTGTGACCCTTACTTATTTAAAAAAAGAAAGAAAAGCTTAATCTCATTATGTTTGAGGTTAGATTTGAACATCAGCTTTTGGCTCTGCTAGTTAAAAGATCTGAGGCTTGCAGCACACACATCAGTTCTTCATTCAATTTTAATTTTGCATGACTCCGCCTAACAGACTTCAAGAAACATGCATCTTGCCTTTTCCCCCCTCAGTTGTGCTAAGCTCCTTGCTACAAACTCATAGACAAATCCTAGCAAAATTACCCCAAATCTGTATTCTAAGGTCACAGCCTTTCCTCAGTGCTCCGAACGCAAAAGAAGTTTGAATAATAGAAAGCAAAAATACAAAGGGACTATACCTTTGCTTGTGTGAGAGCTGCTTTCTTCACCTGCAACTGAGACTGTAGTAGTTTGAAATTTTTGGACCAGCCTTCTGTTTTAGAATCGCTGGTCTCAACTCCCAAGTCATCGTAAAGTGACATTTTCTCTTCAATTTAAAACTAAAAGACAAAAGAAAAAATCCAGATGACATAACAAACCTATGGCCAGGGCTTATTTGCTACTAGTTTGCCTATGTTTGTACACCATATTTTTATATATCTTTTTTTCAAAGCCAGAGAAAATTCAAAGTAATAACATTTTTTTCTGGTTAGCGGCAGATACACATGACTACAGTAAGGCTTTTTAAAAGCAACTGTTTGAAAGGTAATGAGTATTGTCCAAACATTAACAGCTGTTGGAAACTACCTAAAATTAGGTTTGTAGCATTAGATACCAATCACTTCAGGCTTTGAAGAAGTTACGCTGTAGTCCACACTGGTATTTTGAGGTTCACAAAGAAATTCAACATTAAGTATCACACAAACCTCAAGACTTCCAAATCAAACACAAAGGAATTATTGTCTCTGCCAGTCTTAAAAACTATCCGCAGAAATATATCAACATTCCAATCATCTTCTTAAATTACAGTACTTTTTGCATCACTGTAAAGGAATATCTTTCTTATACTTAATAATACTCTGGCAAGTATATTTAGTAACTGTTTCCACAACATTTAAAGGCCTCTCAAATACATAGAACTTACATACGCATACACACGCAACACACGCACACATACATATGCATATCTATAAAATTAGCTAAGTAACAACATCAATAACATGACACGAAATGTATCGCTTTGTCTGATATTGCATCTGACACGAATGGAAAAAGAGAAAATTTGCATGTAATGAGAGGTCTATCACCTGTGGAACAACCTGTAAGCTCATATTTAGTCTCTGATAAGGCCTGAATTACACTATCTCCACCCAAGAACTTTAACTTCTTAATTTACTGCAGGATCAAACATAACTGATCAATGGTCAGCAGTGAAAGCTTATAGATTCATCAGCAAGATCTTGATCCCACAGATTTGACAGATACTTATATTTGAGGGAACCTGCCCAACATGTAGGAGATGACTGTTACTATAGAGATAACTTATATGCATTTAAATCTGTGCAAAAAGTCTCGGATGCAGCAGACAGCAACTATATTACAACTGCAAAAGATGGCAAGCTCAGCAAAAATTTTTAAAAAAACAAACACTTTAATCCTGCAGCGGAATATGAACAACCAGGGATGAGCATAACAAAGTTCACTGCAAGAAAACGGAGATTCATTGGAGATTATTACACATACGGGTACAGGGAATGAAACATATAGGGGAACATTATAATGCATATGGGAACAGGATGAGGACAAGGCACTACAACAATTCCCACCTGCCACAGGGGAGTAAAGTTTACGCAGTAGGAGTGCAGCTGTTCTGGGGCAGATATGATGCACTTGGGGTACGTTATCCTACGCCTATGGATATAGGGAGGGTGCTGCCATCGCGGGAAAGGGACTTTCTGTCTCCGCGCCTGGAGGGGAGGGGGTGCACCACAGCCGGGGAGACACAAGGGAGCAAAGCAGCGGGGCTGTAACCACGCCAACAGAAAGAGCGGGCTGTTATTTCCGCCCCCCATGCGGACAGAGGGGGCCGAGGCCTGGGACGCAGATGTGCCGCGCAGCGGGGACTGAGGAGCCCTGACCCCCGCCCACCCTCCACACAGGCCTAGACCCCTCCGAGGGGAGCAGCCACGCGGCCGAGGCCGCTGAGGGGGGACAGCCGCCCGCCTCCCGCTCCGCCCTGCCTCCCCACACCCCCCCCGGAGCCCGGGACGGCCTCCCTGGGCAGGCGCGGCCGGCCGGGGCCCACCGCTCACCCGTCACCGCGCCTCCGCCGCCATGAGCCGGCCGCTGAGGCAGCCGGGAAGGGCCGCCCCCAACGGCGGCCGCGCCTGCGCACTGCCCCCCGCCCGCCCCGCGGCGACCGCGCACGCCCCGTTCGGCCAATGGGCGCCGAGGGCGCTGCGGCAGCGCCGCCATTGTACCGCCCCCTGGCGGCGGGCGGAGAGCGCAGCACCCCCTCTCCCCACCTCCCTCGCGCTCCCGCCAGTGCGCACCAGTATGGCACTGGGGAGGGAGCCCCTCATCCTACCCCGCGCCCATCGCCGGGAGCTACGGGCTGGGGGAAGGTGCTGTGGTCCCGAAAAGGAGGGAATGAAGGAACCGTTCGGATTCCTGACCTCCCCCTGCGCTTGCAGCCCCAATTAAGGTGCCAGACCCACAGCTGAGCCCCCTTTTACCTGCCTGGTGCAGCGGGGCCGTGCCCTGCCTGCCTGCATCTCGGACTTCCTACGCCTCAGACTTCCTACGCCTCGGACTGTATGTGCCTCAGACTTCCTAACATGTTGTTTTGGCAGGCAGGACAAGGCAGGGTGCAGCAAAGTGGGATACGGGGATGAATCCTGCAAGAGAAGAATGGTGACAGCTAATTGCACACACGATTTTTCATCACGGGTGTGAAGTTTGGGCTCCCAGCTTCCTCAGTCCCGAAGAAACCCAAATTCCGTTTGGTTTTCACAGTGCACATCCAGTGTAATTGGTGCTCTGAGCTTGGTTTCCCTCCTTACGCGGGGAATCCAGTCCCTGATGTGCCTTGGGGGTCCTGCAACAGGGCGAGACCACGATGCTGGCGGGGTCTGGGGTCCCCCACAATCAGGATAACCCCGGAGGTTTGAGTCCTGTGCAGTGGTGGTGGATCACAGACCCACTCTGGAGGAGTTTTCAGTTGAGCTGCGTGAGATGGGAGTCATTAATCTGACGGTTTGCATGTGATGTTTGGCAGGTCTTTGTAATGAACCCTGCAATAACCCTTTTAAAGAAGGTACATCAGACTATGGAAATAGAGACAAACACAAAGTAAACTTTATTTTGGCAGGATGGTTTAACGCCAAACAGCAAATACTATCAGATGCTCCATGTAGCTCACATAACGGCAGCCACTTCAAATCTCAGTGGCAACAGCGATACCAAACTCCACGTTAGTTCTGCACTCAGAATTTGAATGATCGTTAGGAGCCGTCAGGGTTTTTCAGGTTTAAGAGCCCGTGTCGCTGCTGAGGAGAGAAGAAATAATCGTTATTGCTGAATTGTGAGGTTTTTGGGAAACGGAGTCGAGCGTAGAGATACGTCCCTGCAATGTGATTGATGAGTTACCACTGACCCTTAGTTGGAGCTATACTGGAGTTTGAGGCACATTTAGGAATTCAATTGGCAGAGGGCAGGTCTGTATTTATGCCCGACACTGTATGGTATATCACAATTCTCTATACTGTATTTCTAACTCCTTAAGAAATATGTGATAGCTTATTGAACGAGTAATCTGGCAGCTTGTCTCCTTTCCGATTACTTACCAAGCGCACCTTAATTTGGGGGGAAAAAATTGGAGACAATAACATGAGGCTCTTCTGAGTTTGACAACACAGTTGTAGTGAAAAAGTTAGGAAGAAAGAAAACTTATATCCATTTCACATCAAGTGTATTTCAAACATCCCCATCTATTATTCAGGCATGTTTATTACTATGTTGCCATCCCTCCCACCAATACTGGGTAATCGTGTTATTGCAAAATATTTGGCTATTAGAAGTATTTATCGTATTATGTCATTTGGGCCTAAAGCGGGCTGGATCGGTTGATTTCTCTGATCATCTAACTGCAGAAATCATTTTTGTTTTCCAAAACAATCCCTAAAATTCTGTATCTGTCCGAGCCTGGATTTTACCCAACCACACCAATTTCCCATCTTTTCCAGGTAGCTCACCCCAAAGTCTTGCATTAATTATTTGGAGTCTTCTTTTTGACAGCGGCAAGAATGGGTTTTCTTTTTTGCTTATAATGGGCAGGTATCTCCAGCTCATACCAAGCATGTCAAATCGGGTGAGCTGAGGTTTTTAAGAATTATGGCCACTCGCACCATGATAAAGTGGTGCAAATAAACATGCAACACTGTCTGCAAAGCAGAGCACAACCTCCAACCCCAAAGTAGACAGCATGTCACTTCAACCTCAAAATACTACCATCACTATCTCTATATCAATCAGAAAGTCCTTATCTCCAGCATTGCTTTCGACGGTGCTACGACGCAGTTTATTTCCCCATGGTTAGCTGAAAAAATGGTGCTAGGAAGTAAAGCTACTACTTAAAAAATATCTGATTTCAAGTTCTGAACTATACTAGACTCTTCCCCTCCTAGTTACACTACTTTCTACTAAGGCAATCTTTCCAGGCAGTGCATTTACAGATGGGTCTATTTTCATAATAACAGTGAAAGCTTCTTAAGTATAAGAAGCAATTGTCTTCACTTCATTCATGGAGGATCTCCCAAGTATCTTCCTTTGGCTTCTTGCCCTAGCAAGAAGCGTTTTTAAAGGAAGGATTGATATAATTCACACATCTGTAACTTTGTGGAAGAAAGAAAATCAGCAGGACACTTGAATACTAACTTTACAGTGGCAGAATCCCATTGAGAAAAGAACTGGTATCTTATGTTAAAAGAAGGAATCAAATAGTTAATTGCATCAAAAGGTACTGAGAGAAATCACTGTCGTGGAGCAATATCACAGCATGACAGTCATTGGGAAAAACTGAAAAGAGATTAGAGTCTGCAAAGGTGAAAAACACGATAATAATGGGAGATTTCAATTCCTTCTAGGAACAAGTCGCAACAGGAAGGGTAAAGACTAAATTATGAGACCCATAAATAACTGTTAATAATAACTATATAATCATTAATAATATTATATTTACATTAATAATATAGTAATACAATATTAATACATAATATTAACAATATACTAATAATATTATATTAATAATAACGTATAGAATAACTATAACCTGTTAAAACAATAAATCAGATAATTCACAAGAAGAGAAGCAGCTCTTGGTTGAGTCTGAAAAGTGCATTAGGCGTGGATCCAAATTTATCCATCACTGTTTGTAATAATAACCACAATATACTTGTACACGCCTGTATAGGAGCAAAGAAGCCAACAAAATCCATCTCATTAAATTCAGGAAGGCTGCAGGCAGCTAGAGAAATCTCACCCAGCTGCCAAGTCTGGAGGTCCCAGGCAGACTGGAAATGGAGGAGACGTTTGTGGGGCCATCCCCAGCCCTACGCATCTTGGAGACAGGTAATGATTGTGGCTGAAATCTCTTTTTCAGCTCTATCTGCAAAGGTGGGGAAGCACTGGCCAGCTCCGCGCCCTCCAACAGACCCTCGATGATGCTGAAGTCTGATCTTCCAACTATCTTTATTTTTTTTCCTTTAGGATTTTAAATCTTTCCATGTTGATGGTTTTCCTCTTGTGTCCCACTAACGATCGCCATCTCAGCAGTCCCACCTCTGTACCTGCCTTCACCTGGCTCTGCTCTCTACTTTTTCTTGCAGTTCTTTCTCCCAACTTAGCAATTTTCTCAGCAGTTTGAGATGGGTTTGATGCAGCTGGGTCTCCTGAACTCCTGGGAGAGGAGAAGAGGGGGATTATGGAGATGGGGTTACAGGCAAGACCAAAAGGCTGTGAATAAACTCTTGATTTTCACACTGTGAGAAGTGCCACCAGCCTTGGTTGGGACACCTCATCATACCGACGAGCAACCTGGAAAAGGTGAACAGCCGAGGTGATAAAATTTGCTGTGGATCCCAAATTATTCAGAGTAATCAGCCAAAAGCTGAAAGTAAAAAGTTGCAGAAGGATGGCATAACGCTGGCTGGGTGATGAGATGGCAGATGGGACCCAGTGTTAATGAATGCAAAGCAATGCACGCCAGAGAAAATAGCACTAACAAAACACACACAGCGGCAGGCTCTAAATCAGCTGCTTCCATTAAGGAAAGAGATGCTGCATTCATTGTGGATAATTTTCTAGAAATGCCTACTCAGTGCTCTGAAAGAGGCAAGAAAGCAAACAGGCTGCTAGGAAGCATTAAAATTAAAAAAAAAAAAAAACAACATACTCATAAATCGCACACGGACCTTTGAGTGGCCATCTGCACTCCTGGCCATCTCATCCCCTCCAAGAAGCAGCAGCGCAATGCAAAAACTTAAAGAAATCAGATGTGTTGACTGAAAAGACACAGCTGAAGGGGACTCTGAAAGCATCTAGCATCCAAAATGGTATAAAAAAGGTAAATAGGGAGTTCTCATTTTTCTCCCTGATGGTGATCTCTAAGAAAGTGTAAAACGAAGCGATGCTGAAGAAAAAAGCAGCCTTTAAATGCCTCATTTCATATAATTTCCCTTAAGCTTTGATAGCATTTTGTGCTGGATTTGGATCATTTGTACTACGTATTACAGATCTTTGCTGAAGATGAGGATTGCTAATATGCCAAAATGGCATTAGAGGGCAGTGCGTCGCAACCTATCTGGAGGTTCTTTGGGGTGGCGATCGTGGTTGTGGGAAACCCCCCCAAAACCGCTGGGGATCAGGAGAGCAGAGCGGTTCCCACCCACGCAGGTGGGAAATGGTGGGGACCACAACGTGGCACAAAAGCGAAACATCAGAGCTGCTCAGAGAAGTGTCGATGGGGTTAAAAAGGTGGTTAAATCCCATCAGGTGGTGATGGTTTTCAGCCAACGGTGGAGGTCCCCTGTGGAGAACTGACCCTGCTGCACACCGCATTTTTTGTGGTGGCCTTGGCAGCATCTTCAAACCTTTCTGGACTTTTTTTTCTTTTTTTTTTTTTTTTTCCCCCAGAAAATTCCCGCTTGATTATCACTGCCATCTTCCTAATGACCTTCAGCATTGCCCGCATGGCAAAACAAAATATGAAGAGGACAGGGCCAGAAGAAAATTTATTCTGGCTTGGGAAGATTGGCTTAGGTTTACTAGCTTGAAAAAAAAACAACTTGAAGGTGTAACAACCTGAAATAATTGAAAACAGTTAGAAAGGCATTTGAAATATTCTTTCTTCTGCTAAGGGAGCAGCTGAAAATGCCTCTATGAAAGCAATGAAGAAAACAGTGTATTTTTGCCATATATAGAATGACCCAAAACCCCAGAAAATTGTGGCTTTTTTTCACCTAGTTTTTACTTACTTCAGATTTTTACCTAGTTTCATATTTTGGCTGAGTTCCATAACAAAAATGAGAAAGAAGTGTCTCAGAACAGAAATATGTCATCACAGATGAAGTTTCCAACACACGTATTTCAATATTTTTGATCACAACTAAAGAAAGCTCCGCTGCTGTTGACATTGCACAGTGGAATGTTTTTGTTTGGCCAGTGATGGGGAAAAAAATGCTATAAATGAGGAAATGACCGTTTTGTCCTACCGTCACTGTCTCAAGCTTGTTTGAAGAACTGAGAAAACATGTTGAAAATGTAACAGTGAAAATATTACAGATGACTAGACTCGGTACAGATGGGACGTCTGCCGTCACCGAAAGAAAAAAAGTGGTTGTGTTGCTCTGCTAGAGAAAGGGTTTGGGTAGGAAGTTATTCAGATCCCCCCGCGTTAGCCATAAAGAGGCTCTTTGTGCTGAAGATGTAGGTTTTTTACATGTTTCAAATCCCACTGTCTGTGGCATCAGTAAAATCGGAGAGATTTCAGGAGTTTTGTGTTTGCTGGGAGTTGGACTCAATGATCCTTATGGGTCCCTTCCAACTTGAGATATTCTATGATTCTATGATTTTACAAAAATGAAGAAAGGGGGGGAAAAAAAAAAGAGTTAAACCTATATTGCATTGGTCATCAGCTTTAAAACTAATAGCTTTGAGAAAGATTTTGGAAGCCAAGACAAGCGAGGGAGGATTTGGAAGAGAAGGAGAAAATCAGCTTTACAAGCTGGCTTGCCAGCCTTCCCAAGCATTGCTGTGCGTGCCTGCAGAGAAAGCTTTCTCTCTAGCGTTACCGTCTTTCTTTTAGTTTTCTGTTATATCAGAGCCAAACCTTGGCCAAACCATTATTTTTTTCAAAAATTTCAATAGCTTCCACTCCTTTTTAAAGATCAAGTGTTGTTAAATACTATAGTGGAGAACCTTTGCTATCAGACTGATGTCCAGGTTTGAAGATTTTACGCCAGGAAAGGCATAAAGGTTAAATTCACTGAACCTTTTACCATGCAAAAGTGCTGATTCTCTTTTAGAATCATTTAGCCCCTTCGATTTTCCATCCTGAAATATTGCTTCAATCTACTGCAGGTTTAATAGTGACACTAATGCATTTTCTATGGTTTTCAGAGCCCAACTTGAGACCACTTGAAGGATTCTGGGCATCTATTCTCTGCAAATATAATATCTCCAGTTGAGTACTCAAAAACAGAAGGAGTCTCAGACAGCAATTTTCAACATCAGTTGAAACTTCTGAATGAAAGCTCCCTCCAAATTTGCAGGTGTGTTTTTTGAACTGAAATACAATTCTGGATTTGAGATTAAATTCTAAGAACTGTGGGTTGTTACTGAGCGATATGACATCGCTCTGGAAATGCATCTGTACTGATGCTTTGCAGATAGGTAAGGTTACCCTTCCGCTTGCTGCAGATTTATATCTAATTCTTGTGAACAACCATTTTCAGTCCAAAACAGCTGAATCCAAGAACTTAAGGTTCAAAGAGAATACTCGGAGCTCCTGTAGATGGCCATCACGACACTCTCAGCATAACCAGGATTATTTGGTGTTAATAGCATAATTGATGGGCATTAAGACGCTTATGGATAGTAACAAGTTTGTGCAGTCTCCATCCCTGGAGGTTTTCAAGACTCAGCTGAATAAAGCCGGTTGGGATCTCATAACCAATCTTATATTAAGCAGCAGATTGGACCACTCCTTTCCAATCTGAATTATTCTATGAGTCTGTGATTATTTCTATGGGTTTGTTACTTGCTATAATTCTCCAGAGAGGTGAGACCAAGGAAAGGACTTAGCATCCAAGCTTGCTCTGGATTACTGACCAAGTGCTCTGATCACCGGGGAAATGTGCAAAAGGAGTTCTCCTCCTCCTCCATTAGTTGTTTAGCTCAGAAATGGCATGAGTACTGTAAAATGCAAGTGGATAGTGGCACATGCTGTGTTCCCTGAATCAGCCACCTGCTTAGCCTCACCTCAGTGAATTTCCTATTGCCTGATTCCAGGTGACACCTTGTTCTCCATAGAGGAGCACCATGTCAGATGTCCAGGTAAGACCTGTTAGGTCAATGGAGAGAGCTGGATATTTCCCTTGAACTTTCTGAATCACTCAAGGAACACCCTGCATTCTTGCTAGTGACCACATGGAGAGCCCGAACGCTTAAGATGGCTGTCCTAAAATATCCTGTCTAATTATCTTACCCAGGCATCTAAAAGGTGTAGGCCACCTAAATAGTACCCCCGTTCCTGATCCTCAGCCTACATCTCACACAGTAATACTGATCTTACCCAATCCAACACCCTAGTGCAAGCCCAACCGTTATGATTTCACAGAATCACAGAATGGTTGAGGTTGGAAGGGACCTCTGGAGGTCATCTTGTCCAACCAGCTGCTCAGGCCGGACCACCTAGATCCAGTTGCCTTGGACCATGTCCAGACAGCTGTTGAATATCTTCAAGGAGAGAGACTCCACAACCCCCCTGGGCCACGTGTGCCAGTGCTTAGTCACCCCCACAGTAAAAAAGTGTTTCCTGATGTTTAGAAGGAACCTCCTGTGTGTCAGTTTGTGCCCATTGCCTCCTGTCCTGCCACTGGGCACCATGGAACAGAGCCTGGCTCTGTCCTCTTTGCACCTTCCCTTCAGATATTTATAAATATTGATAACACTCCCCTGAGCCTTCTCTTCTCCAGGCTGGACAGCCCCGGCTCTCTCAGCCTTTCCTCATATGTGAGATGCTCCAGTCCCTTCATCATCTTCGTGGCCCTTTGCTGGACTCTCTCCAGTATGTCCGTGGTCTTTAGGATGGATTCAGGCCTCTTTATGGAAGTGCTGGTCTGCAGTTATGGGATTACCCAAGCTGGTGTTTTCACATAATTTAAAGGTTGCTCTTCTGAAGAGTATCACAAAATCTCACCTAGACTGTGCAAGGGATTGCCAACTTTTAAACAGAACTTCAACTTCTTTTCCATGTATATAACCTTTTGTGCTGGGACATGTTCTCATCTGTTTTTTCTATGGCTTTCTTCCTGTGTGGGGAATGTGCAGTATCATTGGCCCTAAAGTATGTCTGAGTAAATAGCACTGAGGTGAATTTTTGAAGCTGTGATAGTCATAATCTGTTGAATGAAGGACTGCTGCTTTGGAGTAGTCCTAGAGGACTTGGAGAGTCCTGGAGGACTTACACATCAACCCTTCAAGACCATCTCTGCCACAGAGGTGCTCAATGCAAACAGGGGCAGGTATATTGGAACATCCTTATCCTTGACGTTGGGAATGGACCAGTCTGGTCTAAATGGTATGACTCTGCTTTAGGATTCAGACCTCCAGCAAGCCCTAGGCAGCATTTCCCAGCTGTTTAGCAATGATACTTCCCATGCCAGAGTAGGAGTGTGTATATTGGATATATGGACATACAAGATCAGGTAAGATGTCTGTATTGGGTTTGCGTGGCAAGGTTTTGGTAGTAGATGGCTTCTGTGAGAAGCTGCTGGAAGCTTCCCCTATGTCCGATAGAGCCAATGCCAATTTAGCTCTCTAAAACTGAGATGCCCAGTAAGTTTTCAAGCATGGGCTATGGCCAGGTGGTGAATCATCTCTAGAAGACAGTGCATGGAACAGCACTTTCTTAATTTACTGGAACAGTTTCCATATGCCACCTTATGTGCCAGGGGTTATTTTTGTTCATAGTTTTCATTTTATAAAGAACTTTGTGTGCCTTGGGGTTTTTGGTAACTCTACAATTCACAACATACTGCTGTAGTAAGAAACAAAGAGCTGTGTGTTTATTCAAAGTATGCCGTCTTATGCAAGAGAGAAAAACTTTTATCTTGTATGTTATAAAACAACCCAACGACTGGAAATTAAGACAAGATTAAGGACAAGGGCAGATTATTCTGCATTTTTCTAGGTGGGATTTCTTGCCTCTCTTCCGTTGGAGATATTATCCTGATTATTGGAAAAAGGCCTGATACTGAACTACATTGATGGGGAATCTAGCCCAGCCTGGCAATTCCTATGTTTCTTAAGAAAAAGCACTGTTGCCAGAGATAGAGTACCCTAAAGTCCTTAATGATCTGGTCCCTTGGCATCATGGAAGGCAAATGAAGAAAATTGAACGCTAAGCTTTCATTTTTTTAAATATGAAAATGTTCACCGTGTCTCTTGTTTTTCCTTCTACACCCTTTCCAGTTTATGTAAAACCAAGACTTTAACCATAAGTGAGCAATGGCCAGGTATCAATATTGTCTATCCTTCTGTTCCTGAAAAACAAGGAAGACATTGGAAAAAAAAATTACCCGCTCTTCAGGTAACAGCCTTGTAAACAGCATTATCTCCACCGTCAGAACAGACCACATGCGCGTAAAAGGATGTGTTATCAAAAATATCTATAATGGTGACCTTAAAAAAGGTACAAGAAGTGCTAATGAATTTCTTGTTATTTTAGAAAGGGACTTTCTTCTCTGTTGGTGTGGAGAGCTTCCTGAAGCAAAAACAAATGAAGCTGGTCTTTCTTTCTTTTTAAACGTGAGGTAGAAAACTTTTCGACTAAGCTTCTGCTCAGTTGTTTCCTAGCTGTTCAGAATTAGGAGGTGATGCTCCGAATGAAGACTTTTAAAGTACTGTCTTTGCTCAAAGACTGCATGACATTAAGCAGGAGAACATAGAGACATCTCTGCAGTTACAATCAAGATTGTTATCAACAATTTATTGTTATCAACAGCTTACAGGTATTGGGCAGGGGGGAAGGCAGGGAAATGACTTACCCAGGCCACATTTGGAGTAGTGGAGGAGCCAAAATTAGGATGAGGTGCTCTTAGCTGTCTCCTCTGGGCTCATCCTTCTGATGCTTGTTGCCTTCAGCAGCGGGTCCTTCTCACGAAGCTCTCCCTCTCTTAGCTCATTTTGTTTCTCAATTATATTTGTTGGTTACAATTTCTCATTTTCAAGTCCCGTTTTGGAGCTGGACATTGCTTGGATGGAGCTTTCCAAGGGCCGAATGAGGCTGTCCCATCATGGGGAGCTCGTGGCAGTGCTCATGGTGATGAGTCAGTACCAGCAGATCTGCTCTGACAATGTCACTTTTCAGGGAGCGTGAGCAGCTGAGGTTTGGCTGTGCACGGCCATTTGGGATGCCACAGCAACCAGAGTGCAAACCCAATTGCATTACAACAGGTGCAGTTACCTCCTCCCTCCTGAAACCCAAAGGAGAATTTTTTCTTCTGAGTTTCTCCTGCTAAAAATTATAACATATGTTAACGCTGACTGGCACTGCTGGCCACACTCAGCCACAGTGAGAAGAGGGTGCTGGTTTTGTGCTGAGATGAAGCAAGCTATGTCCTTGGTACTTGTCCAGTTTCACCATGTTTTCTTCTCTCCCCTCCCTGTATGGTTGATCTAGCAAAGCGCTAGGGCAGTGCCCATTGAAGACATAGAATCATAGAATCATAGAATCATTAAGGTTGGAAAAGACCTCTAAGATCATTGAGTCCAACCGTCAACCCAACACCACCATGCCCACTACACCATGTCCCTAAGCGCCTCATCTACACCTCTTTTAAATACCTCCAGGGATGAGGACTCAACCACTTCCCTGGGCAGCCTGTTCCAAGGCCTGACCACTCTTTCAGGAAAGAAATTTCTCCTCATGTCCAACCTAAACCTCCCTTGGCACAACTTGAGGCCATTTCCTCTTGTCCTATCACTTGTTACTTGGGAGAAGAGACCAACCCCCACCTTGCTACAACCTCCTTTCAGGTAGTTGTAGAGCGCGATGAGGTCTCCCCTCAGCCTCCTCTTCTCCAGACTAAACAACCCCAGTTCCCTCAGCCGCTCCCCATCAGACTTGTGCTCCAGGCCCTTCACCAGCTTCATTGCCCTTCTCTGGACACGCTCCAGCACCTCCATGTCCTTCTTGCAGTGAGGGGCCCAAAACTGAACACAGTATTCGAGGTGCGGCCTCACCAGTGCCGAGTACAGGGGCACGATCACCTCCCTGCTCCTGCTGGCCACACTATTTCTGATACAGGCCAGGATGCCGTTGGCCTTCTTGGCCACCTGAGCACACTGCCGGCTCATGTTCAGCCGGCTGTCGACCAGCACCCCCAGGTCCTTTTCCTCTGGGCAGCTTTCCAGCCACTCTTCCCCAAGCCTGTAGCGTTGCCTGGGGTTGTTGTGGCCGAAGTGCAGGACCCGGCACTTGGCCTTGTTGAACCTCATACATTGGCCTCGGCCCATCGATCCAGCCTGTCCAGGTCCCTCTGCAGAGCCTTCCTACCCTCCAGCAGATCAACACTCCCGCCCAGCTTGGTGTTGTCTGCAAACTTACTGAGGGAGCACTCGATCCCCTCGTCCAGATCGTTGATAAAGATATTGAACAGGACCGGCCCCAGCACTGAGCCCTGGGGAACACCGCTCGTGACTGCTCGTGACACAGCAGAAAGACTCCAAGCCTGGACTCTGTCACACTGCAAAACGTGATAAAGTGAAAAAAGGAGCAAGCTATGTGTAACAATGTCTGGGCCAAGAACTAGGAAAGAAACCATTCATTTTAATTCATTTGAATGTCTTCATGCAAATCTTTAATTTCTTAATCTTAACTCCACTTAAGAGAATGATACAGATATAATCATCTTGGTGGACACGGTTTGAACACTAAACAGCCGAGCAGGTAGATACTATCCTTCTATTATACTATATATTTTCATATTATCCTTTATCTGTTCTTTCTATAGTATCTGAGCTGCACGTATCTGGCATGGCATCTGGAGTACTTTCCTCCTCTAACTTTAAATAAACTGACAAACACTACAAATTGAGGAGGCTCAGTGTCTGGTTTTTATTAGTCACATCAAATATTTTGGGTTTTCCACTTGCTCACCATGAAAACGGCTAATGAGATTTTTTTTTTCCTGAGCGAGGGGCAGTTAGAGTCTGATATGAAGTAAATCAGCCCTGGGAAATCTTGTCCTCTCTTCACTGCTTCAACACAAGTGACATCGACCTGCGTGTAACATGAGGCCATGTGAACCCCCCAACTCCCAAAATCATCACTTTCAGGGACTTCTTTCTTCTACTTTGAAAAAAAAATATATTTTGAATAATTTCCTACATTAAAAGAAAGTTAGAGTTGCAAGTCAAACTCTCCAGATGAGGGAATGTTGATCTCTGGTAATTAGAAATAAAGAAATTTAGGAGCTTTGAGCATGCACCTTAGGACAGAGCCTGTAATTGTAAGATTGTTTAATGCTTTCTTCATAGGACCCTGTTCTCCTGTAGGGCTGTCTGCTTATCAACATGCAGTGATCAAAATAGATGGGACTTCAGAAGGGCTGAACTGTGATAATCAGAGGTATCAACAGAGATGAGTGTATGTCCAGAAGATATAAAAGATTCTACACGTTGCTTTTCCATCCAATTTCTTGCCTGCGGTAAGTGTCGCCGTGCCCTTTTGAAACACGAGACTGTCCCACACGTGATGGGATTCTGCTGGATGAAAGTGGTCTCCAGCAAAGTTTGCACATTTCTTGTGCAGTTGGGAAATGCAACCGGATTCGAAGCTGATTGCACTCGCTGTCCGAGCTCGACGTCTCGGGGCGAGGACCCTTTTTCAGCACCGAATGCTCTCTAGTTACAATGAGCTTTGTCCTGGCCTCGGGGAGAAAGTTTGAGGCCATTTGCCACACACGAGTGAGTCCTCTGCAATCTCCTGGGCAGTTGCCTTGGTCGGATGGATACAGGTGATGAAATAGGGTCTGGCTATAAAGTGTGGGCAGTTCAATTTATGAGGGTCAGAGGAGAACTTCCTCGGGGTAAGTGGACTTCTATTGAACAGCCTGATAAATAGCTGCTAGGTTTTTTTGAGGAACAGCTACATGGCATGGAATATGAACTGCTTTATGGAAATAACTCCTGCACTTCATTAGCATGTTTTACACTCAGCTTGATTTGATCCTGTCTAGGTCACTTTTCTCCTTCTTTCTCCTCCAACACCCCAGAGAGGCACTGACCATCGGAGGCCCTGAACAGCACAAGTGTTAGGACTGGTATGGACATCTTGGACCTTTCAATACTACAGATTTGCCAGCTGCAGATCATTGCTTTCACGTTTAATTGCATTCACCTTCAAGAGTGAAGTTGCCCAGAGCTCAGCCCCAAAACCTGCTGTGCTCCAGTATTTAAAACCTGTGCACAACACTGCAAGAGCCAGAGGGGTGGTGGAGTTGGTGGTAGGATCTGGATCCAGGACTTTTCACAAACATACTGGCTTATCTGTGTGAAGGGGATAAATCTGATGGTAGGGAGATTATTTTTGCCAAGGTCCCTAAGCACTGGGAGACAGTCATAGACACTGAGGTAACGCAGGGCAATTTTCGCTGCTAATTACAGCAGATGGAGTTTGTTTGCGACAGTCGAAAACCAGGTGGGAAGGTTTGGTGGGTATACCCAGACCAAATGTGACATCTGCGGCGTTTGGACATTCGGCTTGTTTGTAGCCAGCATGGAGAAACAGACAATTCTGCGGCGCAGTTTGTCTCACCCAAATGCAGACATCTAGAATAGGTCATCTGAGCTACGCCTACTCCTCGCTGTTGACTGCGACGGCAGACGGGTGACTAGCTCAAAAGTCTACACCAACATCTAATATTAAGTGAGGAAAGGTGAAAACCATCTTGTTGATCCCAAAGTGTTTTCTTGTCTGGCAGTCAAGCTTCCCTCTAGAGAAAGAGATGGAGTGCTCTGAAATCCTCAACAGGCCTGTTGGGTTACTCAAAGCTTTGCACCTCAAGCATCCATCATCTCATGGTCATTTGCTAATCCCAAGATCTCCATCCCAGCCCCACCCTTCTCCGCTGCACAAATAGCGCTTGGTCCATGTAAATGGTACTAGGGTAACAGTAACAACATGGGTCACGGAAATCTAACCTGATGGAAAGGATACCTGCCGGTTAGCTATTTATTTAATATTTCACCCATAAGTTTCTCTCTTCAGATGTCCACCTCTGTTGACTAGCATCAGTGCTCCCTTGTTAGCCAGAGCAATGCTTAATTGCCCCATTTTAGATTGCCTTCATCTACAATCCCTTGAATGCTGGTGTCACTGCGGTATTTGAGAACAGCTGAATGTGCATTAGAAAAATACCTTACAGAGAAAATCCTGGATCAACCACAGGACATTATGATTTTAAAATTATGTCCCAAATCATGAGGTCTGAATTCTGTAGCATAAGCTCAGCCTGAGTTACTCTGGCAATAATTTGAAGGATTGCTTTTGTTACTGTAAGAAGAGGCTTGGGGACTCATTGAAAAGGTGTTGTAAAAAAGTCCTGAGCCTCATTAGGAGCAAAAAACAAGGCATAAACCCTTATTCTGCAGTGAATAAAAGGGTCAGCTTTAATAATTTATCTCAAGGAGGAAAAACTCATATTCTGTTTCTTTAGCCTGGCTGATGCAAAATGCATCCTGACCTTTCTACATTCAGCTTTTCATTTTCTCACTCTGTACTTCCTTCCTGAGGACCACACCAATTTTCTCACTCATACACTAACATTTCTTGGTTAGTGGGTAGAGTTAGAAACGTCCAAGTTACTCTAGCTGAAGAACTTTTCTAAATATTTCCTACCACTACTATTTGCATTTAGAAGTTGTTCTTTTTGCATTTCTATAAGGAATCTTCAAAATCTGCACAGTTCAGAAGTTTTTTTCACTCCCTAGGCACTAGATTAAGATAATCTAAAAACTGAAATGCAGCCCTTTATATTTATTTCTGTGGCATAGTATTTAGCCCCAGTTCTTGGAACATCTACAACAGCTTCCTATGAGGTGGTAAATTCAGAGCTGACTCAACAAAATTCATACAGCTGAGATTAACTATGTCTTCACTGAACTAAAGGAAGGCACTGAGCTGTGCCTTCCCAGACAGAAGTATCTACCCATCTCATAAAACTAAAGATGTAGAAAGATGTCTTCTGACATGCAGCAGAAAGATTTCTAATGGTGGTCTTCAACCATGGGAAGTTCACTTGGTAATGTAAGGGCTAAAGGTGGGATGGGAATAGTATAATGTAATAGTCTGTGCTTTAAAACTTGCTGGAGGTCAGGTTCATCTCCTCTGATTTTAAATGCCTATAATGAAGGGTATCTCTGCGTGAGTTTACCATCTAGATCTTCTTTATTTTCAACCGGGAAAACCAAACATTTACAGGGCATGTTCCATCTGACCTATTTAAACCATCTTTTTTAAGATACAGCCCTGCCCTAGTTGAGTCTGTTTGTCTTCATTGACAGTAAAAGGAGTCTAGACAGCCAGCTCAGGTGTTTGTCTCCCATGTGAGTCTGCAGAGGTGTTATGACTCCCACCTTTAGTGTCTAGTTATCGGATGGGGAAGAAAGCCGCCTTCTTGGTTAGACAAAAACAGGTATTACATATCCAATGTCCAAGATGGATATGACTTTTATGACTTTTATGGCAACAATGCCATTATGTTATGCAAAATGTGCATTTGTTCATTTAGTCTTAGACCCCAGTACAGTCACAGACCCCTTTAAAACTGAAGGTCTAGGTCTCTTCTGGGCTAAAGAAGGAATAATTGGTACAAAAATCAGTCAGATTATGAGACTGCCTGGAGATGGGTTAGATGGCAAATAAGAGCTAAGGATAACGCAGAAGAACTTTCTCTGACTATAAATTAGAGGCTTAGAGCACTGGTTGAATCTAGAAAGTGAGTCTAGAAAGTGAGGAGGAAGAGCACAATCCTTACCAGACCCTAGACTCTAGTGCTGGAAGAGAACTTGAGGGGTCATCTAGTCCACGCCTAGGCACAATCAGCTCCACCTCTATCACTGCTGGAGACTGTTCTCTTGTCCCCTTCTCCATCATCATTCCTCAAGTTATTCAGTCTTTCCTTTCAGGAAATATTTTCTAGACCCCCTTGTCATTCTCACTGCGTTCCTCTGAACTGTCTTCTGCTGGTCCATGTTTTTCTCAATGTTTAGTGTGCACAACTGGGCACAACACTCTATCCATGGCTTTATTGTCACAGCATAAAACCAGGGATTGCTTTGCATGTGTGATACATTTCAGAATTAGATTTACATTTTTTATGTGTGACATTGCCAATTGGTCTTCTGCATGGAAGCCCCGGTTCGTTTTCGGAAGAACAGCTATCTAATCAGTGATGCCACTACTCCATTTCACAGGCTGTTTTATTCTGCCTACATATAATACTTGCACTTATTCTTTATATTACATCTTAATTTTTTTTGTCCAGTGTATTGAGGTCACTTTGAATTCCCTTCCTGCACTCTAATATATGCATGGTCTCTCCTGGCTTAGCATCTTCTGCAAATGCAATAAAGATTGTCTGTATTCATCATCCAGATAACTGTTGAAAATACTGAATAGCCTAAGACCCACAGGGTCTTAGGGGAACACCTTTCAATACATCCTTCTCTTCTGACAGTTAATCGGTGGCGCTCAATATGCTCTTCCATTTGACACAGTTGTGAACCATTTTAAAGGCACTTTCTTTTCAGGGATTTTCCAATCAATTTTGTACTCACCTTATAATTCGACTAGGTTATATTTCCCTAACTTGACAGATGATAGTGTAAAAATTCTTACTAAAGTCAAGCAAAGAGACAGGGTGTCTTGGGTAAGGAGCTCAGTACAGAGGCTGTCTTAAGACTTCTGCACTTTATAGGATTAAGTATACTTGATTAGCTATAACTTAATGGTAATAAAAAGGAGAAGGGAAGGAACAAATATGATCACGCAATAACATACTTCATTTATCAGTTTATTTTAAGGTCCTGAAATTTTTCTGCTCAGGCCAGAGAAATGATGATTGCAAATAAGAATATCTATAGAAGAAAGTTACCTGTACTATGCAGCTGTATTTGCATGGGGAAATTTTAAAGAACCTAATCTAGGCATTGCTGTGTTAATGAAGTTGTGGCAGTATTCACTACATGGAAACTAAATATATCAAGAGTTCTTCACGTAAGCCAGAAGCTCAGCCAGACACTAAGTCTGAGGAGAACAAGTTTAAAAATTAAGTCTCCTTCAGATCTGCTCATCAGACACTGTTTTATTGCAATAATAATGTGCTTGGCGTTTGATTCCCACAGGGAAATACTACGGGATGTTTTGGCTGTTGCTGCATATCAACCTGATGATTCTGGAGAACAGCACCAACAGCCAAAAAAGCCAACACAATGTTGGGTGTCGTCACTGGGCATGGGACAGAGAAGATCGTCTTGCTGTCATATAAAACCTTGGTGGCCCTACATCTGGGGTAGCTGGTGCCATTGTGGTCTCTGCATCTCAAAAAGGACGTAGCGGAATTGGAGAAAGTCCAGAGAAGGGCAACTAAAATAATCATGGGGATGGAGCAGTTGCCTTACAAGGAGAGACAGCAAAGGTCTAAGACTGTTCAACGTGGAGAGGGGGAGGATGTGGGTAGGTTAACTGTCACGGAGGTGAGGGATATGGTGAATGCAGACCATTAGCCACCAAATCCCACAATAACAGAACTAGGAGACATTTAGTAGAACATCAGTTTAAAACAGATAAAATGAGTCCCTTGTGTGCACAATGGGTCCTTTAGCTTGCTGCCAGAGGAGGTTGTGGAGGCCAATAGTATTCGCAGGTTGTCGTGGTTTAACCCCAGCCAGCAACTAAGCACCACAGCCGCTCGCTCGCTCCCCCCACAGCGGAATGGGGGAGAGAATTGGAAGGGAAGGGTAAAAGTGAGAAAACTCGTGAGTTGAGATAAAAACTTTGTTTAATTATATTAAACTAAGATTAATAATTGAAAATAATAATAATAATAATAATAATAATAATAATAATAATAATAATAGTAATGAAAAGGAAAATAACAAACAGACAGAAATAAAACCCAAGAAAGACAAGTGATGCAAATGGAAACAATTGCTCACCACCAACCGACTGATGCCCAGCCAGTCCCTGAGCAGTGGCCCCCCCACCAACCTCCCTCCTAGTTTTAGTGCTGAGCATGATGTCATATGGTGTGGAAGACCCCATTGGTCAGTTGGGGTCAGCTGTCCCAGCTGTGTCCCCTCCCAACAACTTGTGCCTCCCCAGACTCCTCGCTGGTGGGGTGGGGTGAGGAGCAGAACAGCCCTTGACCCTGTGTAAGCCCTGCTCAGCAGGAATGAAAACATCCCTGTGTTATCAACGCTGTTTCCAGCACAAATCCAAAACACAGCCCCATACCAGCTACTATGAAGAAAATTAACTCTGTCCCAGCCAAAACCAGCACACAGGTTCAAACGGGGCTGACACCCCTGATGGACAGCAGGTCCGTAAATAGATCTAAAAGGCACAGGCAGGGATGCAGCCTTTAATGCAAAAGCCGTGGACACATGGAGAAATGAGGGGATTGGAAGTAGCCCGGTTCAAGTGCCCTTCTGGACTAGCATCTCCTGCTGCCATTGCTGGAGGCAAAAGCCTTGGCTAGAGGCACTGTTGGCCTGATCCAGCAAGGCCGTTCTCATGTTTCTTGCGCTAATTTGTATAAACCTTTAGGTTTAGGAGCTTGCACTCACTGGCCTGTGAGGATGGCTGGGTTTTGTGGTTTTTTTCTTTCACACAGAAAGATCTTTGGGGACCGTGCATTGCACTGGGGTTTTCATACTAGTCTGTTCTTGCATACACAGCTCAGAGCTGTTTGTCCAACAGAGAGTTTGATCCGAAGCATTTTGTGTTTCAGAAAACCAGGGAATTTCCTATATCTCTGTGGATGTGAACTAAAGGCCCATATACTTAATTTGATAGCAGTGAGCCATAGCATAACAAATATTCGTGGAGAAATCTATGGTGAGAAGCATGATAAACACAGAGAAAGGAGAGCTGTAGATTCTTGCTCTCCACTTTGGACTGGAGGATGAAACCCTCCTGGTGCCTGCTGAGGGGTAGGAACACACCAGGTATCTTTCAACGCACACATCCCCTCCAACTTTTGAGACGGAGCATCATCAGTTGATAAAGGACAGAAAGTGATATGTTTGGTGGATTTAGCCCAACACTGAATACTGGACCCTCGAGGTCCCTTTCAGTTTTATGATCCTCACGTATTTATCACAGAACTCGTCGTCAGTGAAAGGAATAGTTAATAAGAGTGTAATGAATCCCATCCAGGATGTTTGACAGGGAAGACTGTTCTCAGTCACTAAATAAGCAATTCAAATTCTCTTTTCAAATTCAGTACGGATTTTCAGGGTGGACTTGTCTCATCCAGCTGTAGCTGCCTGAAAGACCTGTGTTTGGTTTAAACTAGTTACGCTGGTTTAACGGTTGTCTGCAGATGGGAGGGAGGGAAGGACGGGTGATTCATCCGGTAGATGTAGATGTCCAGAAGAGGAGGTGAATCACTCTCTAGATGCACTTGTTGACTCTCTCCATTGACTCAAGGGGGAACTTTGAAGACTATGTTGACCATACAACTCTCTCTTGACTTGAACCTAAATCCTTGTTGACCTTGCAAATACGCTCCACTTAAGATGCAAAATTTGTGCGCCTCATGTCAACTCTGTCTCACTTTTATGGGAAATAAAAAGCAGTTAAAAACACTTTGGCCATTATAAATAATTAGACTGGGTGAAAAATTTCTGATGATCATTTCTAGCACATGGTATAACCAGGGCTTCCCCATACCTCTGCTTTGCAGCAGAGCTGGATGCTGCAGTGGAGGACGGGAAGGGCCCTTGTGCATGGCATCTTTAATGATTTTTCTTTAAAATACTAAGCATAGTCCTCTAAGCAATCTGTAAAGAAAGCCAAGAGTGGCCTATTTAAGTGCAAAACCTAGCTATTTGCTCTTCAGCTGGTCAGTACAGAGTAGCACTGTATCCCATGCTTAAGGTAAAATTCCCAATACATTTCCTCCTAAGTAAAAAATAAATAATGTGAATTTACAACCACCATTACCATAATTTCAAGGACGTATAAGCAATATACTGATTAACAGACTTTAGTCAGCTATTAGAACCACTCCCCACTCCTCCAGGCAAGGTCCATATGAAGTGTTATTTCCTTGAATAGTGGGCTTATGTAAGAGTGATTCACAGCAGAAAAGTTGAATTAAAGAAAGAAAACACAAAGCTTGCTTATTTTAGTGAGTTATGTGGATATTTACCACTGCTTTGAACTGGGCAGGATTGCAATAAGTTCATAGTGTTGTCCTTCCTTTAAGCTGGTTTGGTTTTGCTTGCAATGTCATTGGATTTCTAAAGTAAGCAATGCCCAACTGAAAACCTAATACCGCTTTGCTTTATTTGAGACGGTAACGTAAAGAGATCAAGTCTCTCGGGAGATCTTGGTAGAGACCTCTATGAATTTCTGTTTTCTCCCCAGCTTCTGAATGATTCTGCTTTTTTCCATTGGATAAAACTGCACCACTTACTCTGTAAAATCTGCTTACAGCCTCCGCTACCCCGACCTCCAGACTAAAGGAGTTCGTGCACTAAGAGTTTTAAAAAGCACTTGCAGGATTTTGAAAGGCCATTGTTAAACCCAGACCCAAGGAAGGCTGGAGCTGTGACTGTGTTTTACTCTCTGGCAACTTCATTTCTGCATCTTCCTTGGTCTTGTGGCGTTGTATAAAAGTAATCTTCATAACCCTGTCTGTGGTGACGTGGGCCAAGTGATGGTCTCTTTTCCTCCCAGCTCTCTGCTGAAAGAGAGGACTTCTCTGAGCAGCAAAACTCTGGTGATCACTGGGAGAAAGTTCAGCAACCAACAGAGACACCAGCACCTTCTTTCCCCCCCTATACCTTCCTGGATGCTCAAGATGCTCCTCTTTCCCTCCATCCCTTGCCAGGTTTCCCCTGAGTTCTCACAGCGCCTCTCCTCCTTTATTGCCACACGCCTCTGTTGCTAACATCTAATGTTAATCATCTAAATTATAATGCTAATTATGGGGGATTTTTTTCTCATAAACCCCTGTTTTTTCTGCGCCTGGATAACTTTCCCCCTTGCTGGGTCTTTCTGTTCTCACACTCCCCTTCTCTGCCTTGCCCTGCTTTGGGTCAGTTGCTTGCAGAAGCAGCACTGTTTTTTCCTGGAATGGTGTAGCAAGCTGACCTATTTCACAAAGCTGACCTAACTAATTGCTCTCACAAGCGGTAACCGTTTTTTTTCCTGACCTTTAAAAGGTCTAAATGCCGAGTTACGGGTCTTTCTCATGCAAACTGTGCTTGTAGCAATTAGCCACCTGGGGTCACCGTTCCTTCCAGTACAACAACTGACTGTTCATTGCGTGTTCTTGCTAGGATGAAAATTCAGCATTTCTAATAAAATCTTAGTGGCTATTATCCACCTACACTGAGATTTGCTGCTTGAAAGCAAATGGCTGAGGGAAAGAGGGAACGCGTCTCAGCTCACCTGCTGGAAAAAGAACTTTTTTCAGCAAAAGGAAAAATTCAGCTTGTTGAGAATCTGCATCTGCAGTCCAAACTGCTGCCCTCAGCTCAGAGGTTGCAATCATTAATTGACCGGCAGGATTCTGAATAGCTGAGAGAGGCAGTTTGAGATGAAGGACTGCAGAAAAGGTCTCCCATCTCCATTTCCATCATGCAAATAGCTATGAAATTAAATAGTTTGACCAGGCAAGAAATAGAAGGAGATGTTGGGGAGTAAATCCCTGCATCTCCAAAGAGCAGACCACATGTTTAGTAGGGGAAGGACAAATTGTGATAAACAGTCTGGGATTTCTTGCCGTGCAATGTAACAAATTCGTCTTACCGACCCAGATGGTTGCGGTTCTGCATATGCAGTTGCGTATCTCCAGGTATCCTGGAAAAAAGGTGAAGAATTGGGGTCTATGACTTTCAGACAGGTGTTTCAAGAGCAAATTTCTCCAAGTCCCTCTGGGCTTTGGCATGAGTGCTTCCTATCATGCTATTAAATATGGAAGATGATTTGGTACTAAAACAAAGGCAGTAAATATCTGTGGAGCATGGAGCAGCCCTGGGGTGAGCAAAGCATTTTACCCACAACAGTTGCTCCAGAAGCCTTACTTCTTCTCTGTGCCCTGTTGCATTTGGGATCGGGCACTAATCTCCTGGCCAAAGCCTTGTTGCCAACAGAGCCTCCAAGAGGACTTGCCATCTGCATCAGTGAAGCTGCATCAGTGAAGCTGCTTTAATGAAAAGGGCGAAGGGAGCTTTATCAGGAGAGAGAGAGCAGGGGCTGTAGCATCTCTTCTGTCTGCTGCTCTCATGAGCACTGCCTAAAGTCTTGTTTGCGCCTTTCCACATGCGGGGGGAGAAGAGGCACATCTGTGCAACCGCCCATAGATACGGCATCTTCACTCACTGCCCCAAAAAGGTCTGTTTTGGGTCTCATGCAAAAAAAGCTGCCTTGTGTTAACTGCCTTTCACAGGACCATCACCCTTACGGGTGTGAGGACAGGAGACTGTGATAGTGAGGAACAGACAGAGCATCCTCTGTGTCTGTGGCGACGACTGATGGATGCAGCCATAGCAGCATTGAAAAATGTATCACATCTATTTCTTAGCATACCTGTTAGGAAGACTTCGTTCATTAAGGGTTTATAAAGGAGAAGTACATGTCCAACGTGTAATAATCATGATACATTACCACAAATAATTTAAATCTGTTTTTCCATGGTCTATCCCAACTAATTCTCTAGGTACTAACAGATAATAATTTCTGTGGAAATGGCTGTAGAAAAACTACATAAAATGTGATAGTTCCTTGATCTTTCCACTTTCCCATTGACATTTGGAAGAACCAGTTTCACTGAAGCATGGCAAGCCCAGACAATTTAGGAATAAGAGAAACCCTTTCCAAACCTGCCAGCCTCATCCTCGTAGATTTTTCTGATCAAACTTCAAAAGTCCATCCTCCAGAAGCTCAGCTGTCACTCAGAGAAACTGCAAGCATGCATACATCAAAAAGGAAATGGAGTGTGGCTTTATCATCAGCAGATGAAGACCTCCAAAAAACCAAAACGACACCCCTTTCTTTGAGACATTTTCTTTGTAAGTAGAGCCCACAGATGGTGTCTGAAGTCCATTGTCATACACCAGACAACTATTCTACAGTGACAGTCCCTCTCAAATGCCTGTCCAGCCACAGATTTGGGGTCAAGTGGCTGCACAAACCCGTTAAAATCTTGCCCCCGTGTACTGACCTCAGCTGTAGTGGAACAGCTCTGGAGTCGGTAGCTCTGATGTGTCAAACCACTTCCTACACACGACGGCATGCTCCGCCACACTGAGCATTAAGTTTGATTTCCTGGATAAAAGCTACTAATACCTGAACAGAGAGCAGCCTTTATTCTCTCTTACGGAGCCAGCCGGCGAAACGACGATTTGCTGACCAAAGAGCAAAGTCCTTGTCACGTACGCAGGGTGGTGCTCCCCACTGGTCTAACCAGGCAGTAGACGGCTCCTTGGCTTGGTCGGCACCAGCCCATCGCTTCTGAGAAACATCAGCATCCCCAGTGTTGCGGAGAAAAGATGTGAACAAGTCCCATGGAGCTCAAATGCCTTTTGATGTGGCTCTTGTTTGGATTCGTCAAGGGGAACAAGCCAGGTAAAAGACTATTTCTGCCTTTTGGGGAGGGAAAATATGATTTGCTTTTTTGCGGTGGCTACTGGAGGATGTTCGCAACATCCTGACTCCTTTCAGGTAAGGAAAGATGTTAAGAGCTTAAGGAATTTATTATTCTAAGGAAATGAGAGAAATGGGTTTTGTGCCCACAAACCATCAACTGCAGACAATCCGGAGCACTACGGGATATTTTTTGTCTGAGTAATCTATGTATCCTCTAACCCATCGCTGGCACAGTGGGCAGATCAAAGCAGCCTTGTGCACCTTAGGTAGCTCTTTGAATTTGTTTTTTCCATTTTGCATGTAACTTTAGGAAACGTAAAAATAGACACTTGAAATGTCAGTACCTCTGTAGGTAAAATTGATAGCAAGGCTAGTAGTTAAAAGGTGCCATCCAAGTTTGCTATGGGTACTATAGATACCAAGTATTCTTTCAGCCACGCCTCCCAACCAGTAGTGCCTATAAACTGTGAATGGAGGCAACTAATTCATTCAGCATCATTTTACACATGTATAAATTGTGATACTGCTTATATTTGGCTTCTTTATTGTGACAAGTGTGTGCATTGACAAATGGTCTGGTGATACATTAGTGTATTTGAATTTAAACTGCTTTGTTCAGAGGAAAAAAAAAAACCTCAGTGCTCCATAAATGTGATATTTCCTTCTGTATCTGCTGATGATGTCCAGGTTGAGAGGTATGAGCAGACACAGCCTCAGGCAGGTTCTCAGATGCAATGGTAGTGTAACTGCTAATGGATCGTCTCTAGCAGGGCTGCAAATTTTACTAGGCACGGGGCATCTCCAGGGAAGACTGTATTGCTTGTAACCTAACTCACTAATGCAGGAAGTACCTCCACAAATATTTAACCCCCAGGTGATTTTATTCTCGTTAAAGTATTTTACCAGTAAATGCTGTATCTTTTCCTTCACGGGGCATTTTCATTGCCAAATGAAGTGCCAGTGCCCACAGCAAGCATTTGTGTGCAAGAGCATCGCTGCGAGACGTTCAGCCAGAGATATGTAAATGGGATCGGTTCTGGGATGAGTCAGATCCCCTATATCAAGCTTTCTGTATTACTGTGTCTGGGACAGGTTGTGAGATTTCTTGCTGGCAAGTCTCGTTTATCAGAAATCTTTCTGTTTTTTGGAAAAAATTGAGGGGTGTTAGAGCAGTTGCACTTTATGCAGTTTGATGTGATTTAATTCTCTGCTGAATGAATAAATGCATAGCATTGCATGCTTCGCTTCACTAAGCTCCTCTTTCCTCAGCTTCCTGTATTTATTTTCAATGTCTCTCCCAATGTTTAGACACAATATTTGCATTTTTTTTTTATTTCTCCCTGCAAATAATATGCTAAGGTAGAAACACCACCTTTTACCAATTTAAGGTTTTTTATTGTAGAGATGCCTGAAGTATTGTGGCTGTAAGACCTATTGTTTTTAATTCCTTAGGGGATCAACAAGGAGACCTGGGAACAGACATAAGCAAAGAAAAGGGAAAGAGGCTAGATCAAACTGGTCAAAAATCAGCTATGGCTCAATACATACAGTGCTATTCGTATTATTTTGCCTTAGTCTTTTCAGCTCATCCCAGCACTGCAAGTCCAGTTTTGTAAATAAATCCTGCCATGGATGTTGTTTGCAAAAGGGTTTCTGGCAAAATGCGCTATCAAGAGTAAGTATCATTAGGGGAAAAAGAAAATAAAACCCCTCTGTTTTACAGAACAGTTTCACTGATAGATCTCAAAGTACTTTGAGAGGGCAACGTCCTCTGATATATATCTGGGGAAACTAAGGCATGGGATGATTATTCATTTAGTAAAAATTAAACTACACCTTAGTGCTAAAAAGGATAAGAGAAATGCTGATTTTCTTGTGAAAAGCATCACATTTATCTCATTTTCTCTGCACAGCAGCAGTGCCTGGAAGCTGCAGGCACGGATGAGGCTTGAAGTATGCTAGTGAGGGTCAAATACAAGATAAAAGCTGGTCTGTGCTCCTACGACCTTTCCATCTTGCTATTCATCTTAGGAATACACTGAATAGATTTGCAAGTTAAACCTGGAAGGGATTAAAACTCACAAAAGAAAGAATTTCATTCAACTGAATTTCATTCACACAAGATGGGTACCAGATCTCAGTCATTTAAATGAGAGGAATTTCTTTCCCATTATACTTGCATATTCGTGCTCGCTCCCATGGATTTGAAATGCAATGCAGAATAAATTAAAGTTGTCAAACACGTACAAGTGTTTCTTGTAAGGTCAACCAGAGAGCAAATACCTTTAAACCTTCCAGCTACAGTGGACCCCAGCAGCAAAGTGCCTAAAATCAAAAAAAAATTGTTTAAAAAATTGTGATCCTGCTGAGGAAAAGCAGATGTTATGGACAGAGATCCTGCAGTATCTGCTTCTGCCTTCAGATGGAGAAATCTTCTCCCCACCTCAACAGAGAGGAGATGTTATGTCCCTCCTTTTTATCACAGCAAAAAATCCACTCTTTAGCTTCTGCTAGAAAGCCACTGCCTTTGACTTTGCTCGCGATTGCCTTCAGAGTGTTACAATTTTGGTATCCCTGCTTTCTTCCTCGATGTTCAGCTTTGTCTCTCCTGTTTTTCCTTTTGCATTAATTTTATCTCCAAAGCCCAGCTTTTGGATGTTTTCTACCTGTTGTTTCCATCTCCACCCTGGTCCTGAATCTTGGAACAACCTGGTTTACTGAGTTTTTTCTCCATCTCCTCCAATGCTTCTCCAAAACTCACATTTCCAAAGTCCTTCCATGACTTTCTTCACTTGAATCCCTGATCCTCAGCCCTGCCATGGTAGCAGCACTGTCATCTGCTGCTTTTTTTTATGTGCTCCATTTGTAAAGTGCGAGCCCCCAGATAAAGAATACACAGCCCTCTTTATTTGAAAAAATGTTTCATGCGTTACAAGATCATAAAAATCATCAACACTAAGAAATAATTTCCATCCCACTCTTGAGAGCTCCAGCGAAAAGCTCAATGACCATGCTAAGGCCACAAGTCAAATGAGTTGAGTCCTAAAGCCACATTTGAAATCAAATGAGTCCCACCAGACCTTTTTTCATTGTTACCCAAGACTGGGACACATGCTTGTCACCCAGTTCAATTCTTTTCAGGGAGGATATTCTCTACTGCCCTTCCAACCCAACAAAAGGCAAGACTGAGAAAGTTCCAGCCAAAGAAAAGGAACTGAGTTTCTGCTGCCATTTAAAAAGCCAATTTTCTTTCTCAGTAATGTGTTTTTCCCTTTAGATGAAAATACCGAAGAGGCGGGTGTTACTGAAGTCACAGATTTAAGCAAAAATGTAGCCAAACCTATTCAAAACCCAAATGTCACACACCAAAACAAGGCTTTCACATACGATATTCTCAAAAACAGACACTGTGTTCTGCTACCGTACCACGTGCAGTGGTTGCCTTTAAAGAGTTTGAGCTCTGTGGCTTTACCACAGAACGAAGAAGGTTATAAACACCCAGAAGCAACAGAATAAGAAAAACAAAATTAAAAAAATGTTCCCCATTCTTCACGTCGTACATTTTCTACGCAGTGCATTGTGCTTGGGCTAGTTTTCCTCCCTCTCCCTGCCTTAGGAAACACTCTCCCTCTTTCCTAATTCTCCCTCTTCCAATTCCACATTTGCAGTCCGAGTCCCCAGCCCAGCCTCCCTGCCAGGGCAGGCGTGAGATTCACCTCACTTAACTTCAGCCGTCTGCACTATCATCTCCATCGAGCCGGACATGTGGACCCCCTTCATAGCCAGGGGAGAGAAAGTAGCACTTTGAGGGCACGGTTCATCTACCAAATTGCGGATAAGGGTGCAATGAGTCACGTCCTGTAAGTGTCTTTCTAGTGACTATAGAGGGAATTGAAATGGCTGCTTTTTGGTGGCTGGGTGACGCTCAGTCCATGCCTTAAAACAGGAGTAAGTTGGTGATGAAGGGGGATAATTGTGTTCAGGAAGAGGGGAGACAGATATTCAGTCACGAAGCATCTGGGTCGGCAGAAGACACAACAACATCTGCAGGCTGCTTTGCTGGGAACTCACAGCAAAGTGAGCTTTAAAATGATATCAATACATTAGCTAAACCACTAAACCACGCTAATTATCGATGTGAGCATGTAAGAGTGTTCTTCCACCACTGTAGCTGATAAAAAGAGAGAGGCATCTGTAAGCATTGCTTTGGAGAACTTAAGTTAGGTGTCTGCTGTCCTCTAGAGAGGTCTGCCCAGCTCCACTTCTTACAGAAGCAGCTAAGAAGGCAGGTTCCTGAGATTAAGTTAAGCTCAGCATGAGAAAGCTTAGTCCACTGCCAAACCAACTCTAGCCTTGCTGTATATGGAAATTTTTTTTGCATTAGATTCCACTGCCTAGGTCAACGGCAAACAGCTGGTTAGCATGATTAAGCCAAGGGATAAGAGAAGGGCATCTCTCCCAAACCTAATTTTCTATGGTCCTACAAAGAGTTAATGGACAGCTCCTGCCGGTTCATATTCCAGTTTATTTTACACTGTCTTTCCAACAGAGACACCTTCTAGTACAGCAAACTCAGCAGGCATTGCACTGCCTAGTCCCTCGAATAGGACATGCCTCTCCTCCACTGCTAGGAATATTAAAACCCATCTCCTGCCCCATAAGGCTGATCTCTCTTCCATCACTGTTTGCATTAAATCTTGCGCCTGGTGATTTCATCTGCATTGTATTTCTGTCACTTAAATTGCAGACTCATTACTACTCAGATGACTTTGTAAGATAATCTCTGTGCAATCTACAGTATAGCTAACCAAAATCTGACGGGCAAATTAACATGAACTTCAGGTCTGCACCCCAGCCCCAGAGCTGGGATCTATTGCCAGCTTACAAATCCAGATAGACAATAAATGACATTAATCAGAGGGGAAAGAAGCAGGCAGAGCTGTAGCTAGCTTGTTAACGGACCCTTTGGGAATAAGTTTTGAAGTTAGAAAAAGTTCATTACCATTTTAGCCCAGTTGCTGGTATCAATTCCTTCTCTTCACCCGTATCAGTTTCATCTTCAAGAGACGTACTCCATTTAGAGAGCACATAGTTTCAGACAGCATGTGAACCCCCAGGGCTGAATTAGCTTTTCAGGCACATCTGGGGAAATGTCTTCATTTTGGCATGAGTTGATTTCTTGGTATCTCTGGGGAGAGGCTCTCTTCATCTCTGAACTGGGCAGGTGTGTCAAGTGCCTGTTTTTTTCCACTGCTTCTACCCAGATCTTCAGAACAGCCAGTTTCCTACCGATCCCGTCTTACTGCTTCTGTATTTAGGGGAAAATTGTCCTATTTTTGCACCTCAGCATTTTAACTTGACGTCAGAATAATGTCAGCGCTGGTGACACACAGCCATGTGACAGAGGAAATTCTGAGTTTAGGTTATTGTGGTATGACTCACTGTCTGTGTTTATCAAATACTAAATACACCTGGTTTAAATTTTCCCCATTCACTTCTTCTGGACAAAACGTGTTGCTCTGATGCCTTGTCTAACGCTGCTCTGCCAACTCAGACGTGGAAGAGAAAAACGCAGGAGAGCTTCATAAATTTAATACTGCCAGGACGTCTTCTATGAGCAGTTTTGTGTTGGGTCAGTAATGTATCTGAAGGGGAAACCTCAGGGAAGAAACCCAAGCACTGAAAGAACTGATGGTGATTTAGCTAGTGGGTTTCTTTCCACTGAGCCTAAATAACTATGCAAGATGCTGAGGGTAATCAAGGCAGTTAAGCTTTATTTAGCACATGGCAATGAACTCGCAAAAGACGGCATGGCAGGGTATTCTGCCTGGCACCAGCCTCCAATAACTCCTATGTGATATCTGACAGCTTTTGTGGAGGTCTCAGATGCCCTAAGACACCTCAGATAGCATCAGGCACTGTTACTTACGCAGGAATCCCACCTATTTTGTGGCTCAGATGACAAGAAGTGGCTTGCAGGTCTCAGAAAACTTATCAAACCTAATTTTGGGAGTACACCAGAGGATGCAATAACTACTTTTTAATTTTTATGTTTCACAGATGTCTATCATCTGAATTCACTAGTCTCCTTCTAATTCCAAGGGCATGTCTCCCTTCACTATATGATAATATCTGAAACCAGCTCCAAAATTTCCAGAAATGCTGTAGGCACCAAAAATCCACTAATATGGGGAGAAATCCGGATTCCCAGCTGCCTTAGGAGACCTATTCTGCAACCGATAGCAGTGCTAAATCCCATGAACATAATTACACCAACCTTTCTGTTTGGCCCATTTCAATACATCATGTTAGTACCTCTAAGTGCAAAGAAATGGAGTCACAGGACACTTTTGGGGTGTAGGTGTCATGGTTTAAGCCGGCAGGCAGCGAAACCTCATGCAGCCGCTCGCTCACTCCCCCCCAGTGGGATGGGGAGAGAATCGGAAGGGTAAGAGTGAGAAAAACTCGTGGGTTGAGATAAAGACAGTTTAATAGAACAGAAAAGGGAAAATAATAATAATAATAATGATGATCATGATGATGATGATAATGATAATAATGATAGAATATACAAAATGAGTGATGCACAATGCAATTGCTCACCACCTGCTGACCGATAACCAAGTAGCGATCGCTACTTCCTGGATCACGCCTACCATTCATATACTGAGCATGACGTCACATGGTATGGAATATCCCATTGGCCAGCTGGGCCAGCTGTCCCGGCTGTGTTCCTTCCCATCTTGTGCACCTGGCAGAGCATGGGAGCTGTCCTTGCCTAGGAGGGCACTTAGCAACAACTGAAAACATCAGTGTGTTATCAACATTCTCCTCATACTAAATCCAAAACACAGCACTAGGAAGAAATTTAACCCTATCCCAGCCGAAACCAGGACAGCAGGAAATGAGAATGGTAGGTGGGGGCTGATGAAGCTTCTGAATGAAGGAAAGGGAGGACAGAGGACATCAGGACTGAAAGAGAAGGAAATAGGGACACACAGCACCTTGTCACGGGGATGGAGAATTGGCGGATGTGGGGAGGGAAAATGAGGAGGCAAACAAGATCCCAAGGGGAGATCTGAAGGTGATGTGAGGGCAGTCTTTTAAACCAAGACTAGCAGGAGTGTAGCCCTGGAGCAGCTGTGGAGGAAAGCTGAGCTGTGCAAACCGGGCCACCAGAGGCTACGAGGCCAGTTACGCCGAGGTGTGCTGGCCATTTATAAGATTTATATTTTCCTATCACACCAACTCAAACGAATTGACGGACTAATTCCCAACTAATTCCCAAGGTGCAAAACAGCAAAAAAAGCAAAGCAAATCTCCCCTAAAAATGTAAAAAGTCAGAAATTAGACAACGAGTAGATCTACACTGCCATTCCCAAATTTCCTGGCTTCTTCCCATCCTTCGGCTCTTTTATCACCCACACAGCAGGGATGTTGATTTTTTAGGGGCAAACCATGCAGTTTCCTCGGGCACAAAGACTGAATGAAGTTCTAGGGATGGTTCACGCCAGAGGTCATTCTGTGTAGGCGAAATGATCCGGACCTCACCAGGTCTGCTTCCTCCCTGCACAGTTTTCCCACGCTATTCTGAGAGGTCCAGTGCCATGAAAGACCCTTGCACACCTATATGCCACCACCTATGGCCTCCGCAGCTTTGGGGGATACTTATTCTTCCCTGATGGGAGTTTGAATATAGCAATTAGCCTGAACCTGGGATGCTGCTAAATATCAAAGCACTGGGAGCTCTTCTGGGTTTGATGGCCAAACTACAGCTTCCATTCTCAGATAGATTTCACTGAGTGTGTAGTCATTATCATGAGTTGTTGTCACATCTGCTGCCACAATGCCTGGAGTCCTGGCTGATAGCTAGGACTCATTAGACACGGTACAAATAGCTGACAAACAGAGGAAGTTTAGGATCCCAATGTAAGGCAAGAAAGTACAGAAGTAATACTGATCAGCATGTGGGGTGCCTACCTGTTCTTGAAAGATGGGTAAAAGACCACTTAAAGAAAAGCACCTCTAAAGATATGTAAGGTACTTAAAGACAGTGAAGAGGAATAATGGCAACAGGTATCTTGAAATGTCCGTATTCATGCACGGCTCCTCGCAGTGTGAGGACTGGTACAACAATAAACGCCACAGCTGATGACTTTGATATCGAGCACGTTGGTGAGAAGGTCTAGCATGGGAGGAGAAGCCAATGTTTTGAAAGGTTGTGATGGTTGATAAGGAGAAGGTTCTTGAAAATGGGAGCAAAATACTTGATGTGTCAGTGAAGCAGTTAGAAGTCAACAGAGGGAAGCAAACAGAAGGTCACAATGAGACCTAGGAAATTCATCTTTCCAAATGCTTTCTGGGTCAGAGGTAGGAATATGGTTGTAAAGGCCAAAGAAGTAGATACTGCAGTGGTTTAGATGTGAGAAGACAATATTTTGAATGATGTAGATGAAATGAAAAGGCTGGATCCTAGGAATGTTGCATGAGATCCAGCTGCAGTGTGGATGAGTTGACCCAAGAGCGCCAGCCTGATGGGTATTGCTACTGTCACCAGTGTGCATAATTTCTGTACAATCCTTATCTGACGTGTGCAAGTTCAGAAGAACCCTAACTTCATTTGATCATTGATTAAAACAACGGTTGCCCTTTATGATGAGTAGGTTAAATGCTGCGGGTTTTCTTAAGAAGAGACTAAAGAGTTGTAGGTTTGAGTATCTCGTGCTGAGATTCAGATCTGCAGTCTGCTTCAAAGAGGCTTTTGAAGTCTTGAGGGAAACATGCTTTTAGCTTTCAGGGAAAGTGAGAGTACGTGATCTCAACTTGCTGCTAATCTGACAACTCTTTAATTTTAATCACCCTGACAGTCTGTGGTAAACCATGTGGTTAACTATTTCGGGTACAGTCGCTTGTCTCAAAGCCACAGTCTGATGTAGTTTACAAGGGGAATCCTTTGATAACACAAAGATACAAGGGGATTAAAATATCCCTTACACAGCTTAGTTGTTAAGCCGCTCACAATACTTTTCATAGAATAGAATCATAGAATTATTAAGGTTGGAAAAGACCTCTAAGATCATCGAGTCCAACCATCAACCCAACACCACCATGCCCACTACACCATGTCCCTAAGCGCCTCATCTACACGTCTTTTAAATACTTCCAGGGATGGTGTCTCAACCACTTCCCTGGGCAGCCTGTTCCAAGGCCTGACCACTCTTTCAGGAAAGAAATTTCTCCTAATGTCCAATCTAAACCTCCCTTGGCGCAACTTCAGGCCATTTCCTCTTGTCCTATCGCTGGTTACTTGGGAGAAGAGACCAACCCCCACCTCGCTACAACCTCCTTTCAGGTAGTTGTAGAGTGCGATGAGGTCTCCCCTCAGCCTCCTCTTCTCCAGGCTAAACAACCCCAGTTCCCTCAGCCGCTCCCCATCAGACTTGTGCTCCAGGCCCTTCACCAGCTTCGTTGCCCTTCTCTGGACACGCTCCAGCACCTCCATGTCCTTCTCGTCCTGAGGGGCCCAAAACTGAACACAGGATTCGAGGTGCGGCCTCACCAGTGCCGAGTACAGGAGCACGATCACCTCCCTAGTCCTGCTGGCCACACTATTTCTGATACAGACCAGGATGCCGTTGGCCTTCTTGGCCACCTGGGCACACTGCCGGCTCATGTTCAGCCGGCTGTCAACCAGCACCCCCAGGTCCTTTTCCTCTGGGCAGCTTTCCAGCCACTCTTCCCCAAGCCTGTAGCGTTGCCTGGGGTTGTTGTGGCTGAAGTGCAGGACCCGGCACTTGGCCTTGTTGAACCTCATACATTGGCCTCGACCCATTGATCCAGCCTGTCCAGGTCCCTCTGCAGAGCCTTCCTACCCTCCAGCAGATCAACACTCCCGCCCAACTTGGTGTCGTCTGCAAACTGACTGAGGGAGCACTCGATCCCCTCGTCCAGATCGTTGATAAAGATATTGAACAGGACCGGCCCCAGTACTGAGCCCTGGGGAACACCGCTCGTGACCGGCCGCCAACTGGATTTAACTCCCTTCACCACAACTCTCTGGGCTCGGCCGTCCAGCCAGTTTTTTACCCGGCGAAGAGGGTACCTGTCTAGGCCGTGAGCCGCCATTTTCATTGTTGCCTTCCTCAAACTTTGTGACTTTTACTAAGCGGCAAGATAATGAAAAGTAAGAAGGGCAGAAAATATCAAAGCAAGAAAATGATGAGTGGCTCTGAAAGAAAAGGGCATTGAAGGACTGAGTCTGGGAGTTGCTGATTGGGTTGCTGTCAGCAAAGCATGGCTTTGTTTGAAGGAGGAGGCACTTTGGGAGTCAAGGGCAGACGCCAAATGATGAACAACTATCAGGGATTCAAGGCTCTTTCGTAGTCATTCTTGCTGGTTGCTAAGGCTGCGTTAATTATGCAAAGTATTTGACACTGTCCCGCACAACATCCTTGTCTCTAAATTGGAGAGACATGGATTTGACAGATGGATGACTTGGTGGATAAGGAATTGGCTGGATGGTCACACTCAAAGAGTTGCGGTCAATGGCTCGATATCCAAGTGGAGAGCAGTGGCGTTCCTCAGGAGTCGGTATTGGGACCGGTGCTGTTTAACATCTTTGTCAGCGACATGGACAGTGGGATCGAGTGCACCCTCAGCAAGTTTTCTGACGACACCAAGCTGTGTTGTGCAGTTGACACGCTGGAGGGACCTTGACAGGCTTGAGAGGTGGGCCCATGCGAACCTCATGAAGTTCAACAAGTGCAAGATCCTGCACATGGGTCAGGGCAATCCCAAGCACAAACACAGGCTGAGGAGAAGGACCAGAGGGTGTTGGTTGATGAGAAGCTCAGCATGACCCGGCAATGTGCACTTGCAGCCCAGAAAGCCAACTGTATCCTGGGCTGCATCAAAAGAAGCTTGACCAGCAGGTCGAGGGAGGTGATTCTGCCCCTCTACTCCACTCTCGTGAGACCCCACCTGCAGTCCTGCATCCAGCTCTGGGGCCCCAAGATAAGAAGGACACGGACCTGTGGGAGCGAGTCCAGAGGAGGGCCACAAAGATGATCAGAGGGCTGGAGGACCTCTCCTGTGAAGACAGGCTGAGAGAGTTGGGGTTGTTCAGCCTGGAGAAGAGAAGGCTCTGGGGAGACCTTATTGCATCCTTCCAGTACCTGAAGGGGACCTTCAAGAAAGCTGGAGAGGGACTTTTTACAAGGGCATGTAGTGACAGGACAAGGGGTAATGGCTTTAAACTGAAAGAGGGTAGGTTTAGATTAGATATAAGGAAGAAATTCTTCACTATGGGGGTGGTGAGACACTGGAGCAGGTTGCCCAGAAAAGTTGTGGATGCCCCATGCCTGGAAGTATTCAAGGCCAGGTTGGATGGGACTTTGAGCCACCTGGTCTAGTGGAAGGTGTCCCTGCCCATGGCAGGGAGGTTGGAACTAGATGATCTTTAAGGTCCCTTCCAACCCAAACCATTCTATGATTCTGTGATTCTATGATTATGGCTGCAGAAAATGTGAAGACATGATGACCAAGAAATTTTACTTGTAATCGCCATTACTATTACGCATAAGGGGCCACAGATAATGCACACCAAGATCCCGAATGCCAGCCCTGATGCAACCAGCCTGTTTTGTGTTTGAATTTCTCAGCCTTTAGGCCTTAAATAATCATTAAGTAGTGCCTTTATCAATTTCTGGGTCTCCAGCTCAGCTTCAGTGGGCTTTTCAAGTGCACTGAAATGATCTAACTTAATTCATTCCAACTGATTGAGAAATATATTTAGATGTGATTTGCTGATGACACAGCACTTCACGTCCTTGTTTTGGGACAAGTTATATTTAGGTTTGCAAACTTATTTCACAGTAAGTTGCTCTTTGGTGTGCTCAAATAAAACTGAGAGTCTACCCCCCTTTCCAGCATTTGCTTATAGATGATTGCAACTTTTAGTGACTTAGTTTTGCTTATTATGCCTCACTGGTGCGGGCACCAGCTCTACGATATGACTGTGACCAGCTTAATTAAGAAAATGTTGGTAGCGTTTCGTGTTGCCCATCTGCTGGGTGTGGAAAGAAAGGACTCAACCGCCTTCAGGCAGCGGGGGAAGGAGCAGGCAGACAGGCCTGGTGCCTCCCACCACCACTCCCAGCTGCTGCAGAACATCCTTGCTCCAGCATCCTTTCTCCTCTAGAAGAAGGGAGTCGAATCAGCCCCTCCTAAGTAAAAAAGCGTAGACAAATACAGGCTTCACATCGTTTGGTGGAGACACTCCCAAGGGATCTTTCTGTATCCTGAACAAATCTATACTTATAAAATCAATGGCAACAACTAACTCCAATGTGAAGAAGGCTTTGGAAGGTGGGATTGTTCTAAAATTAAAATAAAAAATGTTCACTTAAAATAACAGTTTTGCCAGACACTCGGAGCCTCTTCTTGGCTGAGAGACAATCAAAGAAACAAAGCTTTGCTACCCTCATGTTCCCCTTCGTGACATCCACTTTCATCCCTCAGCTGTGATTTTAGCCCTGGGGCTGGGAGCAGAATTAGGCTTACTTCACTGAGCTCTGGGCATGAGCTCTGGTATTGATAAGACAGAAAGATGTGGGAAGTCCTCGGTAAATAAAGTAGATGCACATGCTGTCCTGACTCTCAGGCTTTCTGTTTGCAGAAAGATGCCCAGCTCTTCCAAGGACCGAATTTGCTGATGTTACTGCTGAAACGTATCCACTGGGGACCAAACTGTATTATGAATGTGACAGTGGCTACGCGAGAAGAAGTGGCCAGTACTCGGGAATTTGGTGTCAGAAGAAATTTCAGGTTGCTTCTTGGGTCTACAAAGAATTTGAATGTATTGGTAAGTGGTTATTGTCCCGTACACTTGTAGAGGTCTTCTTCCAATGAGTTAGTCAGTATAAGACACATCTGGGCATTGCTCTAACAAACGATCTTTTGCGTTTATCTTTGCAAATTAGAACTTGCAACAATTCTATCCTGCCTCTAAAAGTTCGGGTGCTCTGGCTTTGCTCTGCTCTTCGTCCTGCTGCAATTCAGCAAATATAACTTCTTTCACAGATGAGAAAATTTTGTTGTCAACGGCTCCCACGATGGAGTTAGATTTTACACAGAAGCCAGAAAGAAAAACAGAGAGCCCTGCACTCCAGAAGCGAGAAAACCTTTCAGAGTTTGTCCAGGAAGGTAAGTAAGAGCTCATTCATTACTGTAACACTTTACACTGATTTCCATGGAAGCAGCGTAAGAATGATGAGTAATTTTTAATTATTTTAACAGACAGAGAGAAAGAAACATTTGCTATAATATCTTGGCTGAACAAGTGGTATGGTGTAAGCGAATGACTGTTTTATAACCTAACAAAGAATTAGGAAGGCTTGGGATATCCTGCTTGTCTGTATTTTGTAAGAATACAAATCATGTTGTTTCAAGAACAAAAGCAGTAGGTAAAATCTATCTGCTTTAACTGCCTTGTGATCCCACAGATTTTTGTGGTCCTCCCAAGACTATTCCACACGCCTCTTTAAGCCTGAACAAACAGTATTACGTTGGACAAGTATTACATTTCAAATGCCAGAGCGGTTATGATAAGCGACCCCCCACCTCTGGCACCCGCAGGTGCAAGAAGGTGAATGGCAAAATCATCTGGACCTCCCTTGACATGCAATGCACCAACGACAGCAGCTATAGCGGCGAGTGGCCACCACAGACGATTGAGCCAGGTAAGATGGTTGCTTTGGCATCACATCGGTGTCATGACCTGTTCATGCAGGGTCCAGACCCCCCAGCTCAGCACATCAATCCTAGGGAACAACCTGCTTGGGGTTCAGGATGGAGAGGTCAGCGACCTCAGGGCTCTGACACTGATGGGGAAGTCATCTCTGACTGATGGAGATGACATCTCTGGGGAGGACATAGCTGCATCCTACTTTGTCTTGGGTGTCCTTTCATACTAACTGCAAAATTGCAGGAATTTGTGAGCAGATAGAGCCACACGGTCATGTACTGGGAAGAAAATAGTAGAATAAGCATTTCTCTTTTCTCCTTCCTCCTGGCAGCTATAGGTCATCTGTTGTCACTTCACAGTGAGGTACTCCAAAAGGTATATCTAAGCATCCCTCATGATTACTGAGGGCTTTAGGATCCAGAGTTTAGCTAGTCCATAGCTAAAAATGAGTGATGTGGTTCAGTTCTTTAATTTAACAGCTCGGATGCTGTTTTGAACAAAAAGCAAAAAGCCCACCAGTATTGCACTGTAGTCCTTATGGACCCAGATTCAGCAGGACATGCACCACTGCAGTCTGGCGGCTTGAGTTTCACTGCTCAGGGAGCCAGCAGGGCTCTCAAGTGATGCTGCAGAACCTCTGTTTCTTCCTTTTATGCCCTTAGATGGGTTAATGCAAAAAAAAAAGACCTTCATGGCCCGTACCCCACCCAAATTAACTATCTTTTCTGATGGGATCTCTCCTAACTCTACAATGAATGAGTTCAATATGCAGAGAGAAAACAGAGCTCCTTTCCCAAGCATCTGTGATAGCACTGAGGGTCTTGGGCCCTCTCTGAGTGGCAGGCAGAGCTATTGTAGGTGGAAGGACCCAGATGTCCACCACCTCCACAGTCCTCAGGCTTTCATTAACTTCCCAACCTCCTCTGAGGTAGGGGAGTGCTGTGGGCTGAATTTTGCAGAGCTGGGAGCCAACGCAAGGTCAACACAAGAGGACTTTTCCTACCACCGGAGAGTGGAAAAAAATGGTTTTCACCAGTAATTGGGCCTTTAAGGGGAAATTCATCTTGCAGAACTGTAGATATCGACTGCATAGATGCCCACATCTGAGCTGGACTGCCTTTATAACTGACAGAGGGGAATAGGTGTTGATGGTGCTGTGTTAGCTGCCCTATTTCACAAGTCTATTTTAGTGTGAGGTGAATTGCACCCTTTGAAGGCTTGTTTCTCCCCAGTGACTATAGCAGAGCCCAGATGACTACCTCAGAGGCCACATCTACGTAACTGTAGGTGAGATGAATGCCAGCCCTTGTGACCCTTACCAGGCCAGGTGGTAGAGCAGGATGGTTTGGGCAGGCCCTTTTGCCTGCAGAGCGACCTCGGAGGTGACACTTCACCATCGTTGCCTCTCGTTGCTGCTCTGACCGTAAGAATGAATCACCTTACTCACTGGACACACTATTTCAGCATTAACCCAGAACTTTCTCCTCTTCTTCATAGATCCGTCTGTTTCCCTGTGGTGTCCGGTTCAGAGTGTTCCAGGTACAGCAGACGCAATTTGTGGTTTGATCTTTCCTCCTCCTTCACGACAGTTATTTTTTTTCCATTGATAATTTCACTTTGTACCATCAGGATGAAGGAACTTCTTGCTATGATGGAAATAACCATCATAGATGGTTATACCAGTCCTAGAAAATGATACAACCTATTGAATAGTCAGAGAATACAAATATTTGAAGTTTTAAAATTAGGATTATGAAAAACATGAGACTGGATGATGAAATAGGACACCTCGGCCTTTAATTCAACAAAACAATAATTCCAGTTTCCTACAAAAGTACACTCAAACTTGAGCAAGGTCAGGTTTTTGTAATTAGTGCACCAAATATTTATTCCCCCAAAGTGTTGCCTTCCTCTTTGTTACGATGTGATGTCTTTGATGGGGATGGATAAGGACTATCCTCCCCTTTCTCAGCTCTTGCCCCAGCATTCAGCACAAGGAGATTTATTAAGAGACCACTCTTACGGGACCTCCTGTTAAAATCCTGCCCATATCTCATAGTGGCTTTAGCTCAGAGCTTCCTCTTCAGGATAAGGGAGAAATTCAATGAATTTCTTGCACCAGGGAAGTTTTGGGTTATATTTCTGGGGAAAAAGATGTCCTGTTTGAAGCCATGTTTCTGAATCCTAGCTTGGCACCTTGAAAGTCATCCTTCCCAATCTCATATGAAATAAAGACCTTAGCTGGATCCCATTGCCTGGAAGATACAGTTCACTTCATGCCCACCATTAATAGATATCAGACCAGCACATATGTTGATATCCAGGCTTGAAACATCTATTGATGGCCAAGAAACAAACATGGCAATTATTAAGTCTGCTGTGCAGAGGGAGAGCTGCCAGACCTAGCCTGACTCTGTCCTCATCGCTGCTTTGATGCTCGTCGCCAGAAGAGCAAATCGATACAAAAATCAAGAATTTCTCCCTCTCGTAGGTTCGACTCATCCATCCTTTTCCTCATCTGTGATACTGCCAGTGACAGGTATGCCATTTTGTTAACTGGACTCAGACTTTACCCCATCCCCCAGAGCCGTTACTTTGCCTTTCAATTTGCTGTTCTACTGAAAAGATCCATCTCTGTTATAAGAGCCAATAAATATACTGCAAGACACATCTATGTCTGTATATTGGGTGAGAAGTCAGTAAAGAAAGTGTAAATAGAGATTGTTTAAGCACTTAAGCTTTTTATAGAGAGGTTTTCAAAGACTCATAAGGGATGTAAAAGAAAATAGATCAACCAAAAGTCTAAGTTTTTAAATGAAGCAATTTTCATATTCTTTCTCTGAGACTTTCTGTGAATTCAGTGAATAACTTCAACTGGAAAAACCAGGAAAAATGTAAATATTTAAATGATGTGTTCCACATTTTCAAAGGAGTAAAAAAAGGATGGGCAAATAAAATATTTTCTCAGCGCTAAACTGATGCATTTAGATCAGTCTGAAGAGATTTTTTTTCTCCCCCTTCCCCATCTTCCATACAACAATTAGCTGCTAAAATAGAAATTGTCTTTTACTGTGCATATGCTCAAGACTTTGTACAAGGGCTCTTGATTCCAGCTGGAGTCTGCTGACAACTGTAGCACACATTATAATAAAGAGGAATAATGGAGTGAGATAAAGGAAGGGAAGGAGGAGTATTGCAAACTATGCCAGAGACTGCAGCATCTGGTTATTTGGCCATGGTTGCTCTCTAGTTGCCCAGGTCCTCTCTGGCTGGGTCCTGGGTCCCCAGGGAGCAAAGCAGTGGGGCAATATGAAAGAACTTTTGCCTCTGGGCATAGGGACAAGATAAGCCCCTGTCCCAGGTCTTGCCTCTTTCTCCCAGTTGGAGTAACTGCAATAATTACAGGTAAAACCAAGCGCTAACTGTGATGATTTTCTGTTTTAACAGCTATCTTTTTTGTTCTACTTATCATTCCTGCCGTCTTTGTATGACTCACCAAGCGGAGAATACGGTAAGTGGGACGGAACCAGAAAAATGTGAAATCTAAAAAAAAAATCCCTAGCAGTGGAAGAGCTATCAACCAGATCAGCCATCTTACTATTGCACTGCTTAGATTTCTGAATACCTGCTTTGGTATTAAATAAATGACCCTGGATTTGGGGTTGTCTAGTTCAGCTATTAAATACTGGCACAAGAAAAGGAGGAATCAGAGCTTTTGAAATCAAAAAGCACGCTTTGTCCCAGCCATTGTGGAACTGAGAATGGCAGTTCAAATAATGGGTGGAAAATGATCCCCGTGGGGAAATTAAGGTTAATTATGCAAATATGTTGGTTTCAGATAGATTACGCAATCAGTCTTTTTCTGTCTGGCTAACCTGTGGGAAGTCTGGAGCATCTGCCACCACGACCACGTAATTCTTCTTTCTTCATCCCCCCGATTTCTCAGTCGTGTCATGACAACTTTGTATTTCAGACTTATTTTAGTCTGGCCTCCGTGCTGTTTCTGTTACTACACTGAGATGCACAAAGGCTGTTCCTGTTCACAGGCTCCCCAGCCTAGTTAATCCAAGGTGTTCCTATTTGACACTTGGGAGTTCTCCTTCTCTCCTCTCTCTTTGCTAATCCTCATCCCCATTTCTCTTCATGTTCCTTACTCATTACTGATGGGCTCTGGTTCTCTGCTGAATGGGGATGTTTCTCGAAAAGGAGGAGGACCTTGTGAAACCACATCAGCAGTGCTTTTTTGCGAGTTCACGATATGATAAAGCCATAGAAAGTGTAGACAATGCTTTGAAACATGTTTTAGTGAAGATGGTCAACCGTGGTGCAGATTGCCCAGGCCATTGTGGGATTTCTGAGAATATGATACATGAAAAATTGGCAAGAATGATCTACATTTCACTAGCCCTGTGATGGAACAAGTGATGAAATAGCCGAAACCAGATGAAATAGTAACTGAGATCCTAAGTGGTGTCTTCTGCAAAAAGTACTGTGTGGTTTCTCATAGTAAATATAGAAGAAGCCATAGAAAACCTGCCTCTTCCCAGCTGTAGTAAAGTCTTTTTCCTGCTGTAGATAAGACTTCTCAGGGAATTGCGGCATTCATAGAATCATTAAGGTTGGAAAAGACCTCTAAGATCATCGAGTCCAACCGTCAACCCAACACCACCATGCCCACTACACCATGTCCCTAAACTAAACCATGTTCAGATCCAAACTCATGAAATCGATGCCTTGCCACAGAAGAAACCAGATTGCACCAGCAACTCCAGGACCAGCAGAGGCAAACAAGGAGGAAGCCTGGACACTCAAATCTAACGTGTGAAGGAGGCAGGAAATATTCCGGCTTAATTCTTACGGGGACAGAGCAACTTTCCACCTACGAGTACGGGTGGAGGGAGTGCACCCCGTCATTGACAGACGGGGAAAGAGCCCTGCCTGAAACTGCTTCCCAGAAACACTTCTCCTCCTCCTACCATATAGCAGATGTATTGCTAATATAACTGCAGCCTCTCCCAAGCGACCAGGCGTACATATGGACTGCTCGCCCAAGCACGTTAGATGATGGCACCGTCATTACAGCCCACACACCACCTTCCTCACAAAGAGAGATGCTGGACACCTGATGTCCCCTGTCCCTTCCCTACCCAGATGGATCAAACGCAGTCACATTTTTCTCCTCCTCACACTGTTCCTCTTGGAAAAGGAAGTTAAACCCATTTACCCTCTGCACATAAGGTGAAAATCTTACTGGACTCCCTCATGGTTCACTGTACACATGCATTCGTCATCGCTCCCCTCTTCCCAATTATTTTGGACTAGCCCTTTCCACAACAGTTATTACAGTATTCCTCCAGCTCAGAAAAGGATGCTGCAGATTGTGGCAGTCGATTAATTTGACAGCTCCTTTTGTAGCTGCAGAGCACCAAAGAACCTAACGCAAAAGCATTTCAGGACAGACTCAAGCATACACAATACTTGACGTGTACTTATATTATTGGGAATTTGTGAAGTTTCAGTAGTCTTCTGCCTCTTTTTAGCCACGCTCAGCCTGGCAGGATGAGGTTCATCTGATGAAATGCAAGCATCTATGTCTGAGGCAGACATATGGGGAGGAACAAGTCCCTTTTGAGAGCAGTTCATCTCACCCTGTTGCCTATATATATATGTGTATGTGCATATTTATTTATTTATGCCACATATATATACACACAGATATATAGTTATATATATACAGGCCAAATGACTCATGGTCTAAAGGCACCTGTTTCTCTGTACTGACTCTACACGGTGCCCAGATTGACCAGATTAGCTATAGATGCTTACATGGCATATGACAAAAGCCATGTCATATGGGATTAATCCCTTCCTTATAATTCAGGAGTCATGAGATCTCAGTTTTCCATTTTGTGATAGAGTGTCATTGTTTTACTGGTTTGTATTCCTGTTGAGTTATTCTCACTCCATAGCCTTGATATTTATACTTCCCATGCCTTTTTTTATTCCTGTTGGAACAGGACTTATTTGTACTATGTATCTTTATAAAGATGGTTGTGTAATGGTCTATTACATGCTGTTATTTTGTATGGGAGCAAACGACAATCTGTATTTACGCAATAGATGATAGGTTTTCACACCTGTCAGCTGCTCCGAAGACTGCAAGCAGTGGTACTAAGCTCTTCTTCTTCATTCAGTCGATGCACGTTACTTATTGCTAATATACCTTCGTTAAGCACTGTAGTTAGGCTGGCATGGCTTGTCCTGCTCAGGGCATTTCACTGGAGAAGGTTAACATTTCATCTACTCCTAGCATGCACATTTTTATGCTGATAACAAGAGCAGAGTCATATGTTTCCTACTGCTCCAGTGGTTTTTTCCTCCTTTCCCTAGCCACGTTTTGTCTTTGTTTCTTGGAAATTAAGAGAGACACTCATTGGTAAGGGACCTGTAAGCAATAGTGGGTTACAGACTGGACAACTGTTATGGAGGTTAATTTTCCTAGCTATTAATGTCTACATAGAGAGTCTGAACCCAGGTCACCTCCAGCACGGGAGCTGTGTACGTACTTTATTGGGAAGCTATACCTCTCACTTGAGCTGTACTTTACCTCTCGGTAGGGCTTGTTTGCCCTCTGGGGAAATGTTTGTGTCTGAGGCTTGAGCCTTCAACACAAGCAAAGAGCAAGTAGAAATCAGTAGGACCCAGCCTGGGAGCAAAGCCTACCACTAGAAGAGGCTGTGGCCGAAGGGGCACCACCCCTCTTGTGCTTTCTCCACGGCCGCTCTCCCTTGTTTTACATGAGATGTGGTGGTTGATATTTTTATTTTGTACACTTTGATTTTCTCAGCATGGAGCCAAATAATAAACTATAACAATAAATTGTTCTGGATGTTTGAAAGGTAGCTTTTTGTTCTTGCTATTGATCTAAACTTTGAAAAAGACATGATTTATTTTCCGTTACCCTCTCATTTTAACAAAAGGTATGACAAACTCAGGAACATGTCCCAGGAAGGTTTATACTAAAGACCTGTGCTAAAGCTTGTATCACACGTATACTATCACAGCTAACCTTTAAAATGCAAGAGGAAACTAAAAATATTTGAGCAAGAGGATCTCTGGCAACGATATCTCCAAAATAGATAATGGAAGCAATTAATAGATTTTTACAATCTAAGGGCAGTGGAGCTCCCTTAACCCTCACCCTCCCCAAGGGATGGAAATACACATCCTCCTATACCATGGCCAAGAACCCAAGTGTGAGAAAATGTGTTTTTCCAGAAGTCTGCAGTGTAAGAATCCACCTGCACATTGCAATGCATCATCATATGTGCCCTCATATAGGTGTCTCCATGTGAGCTGGTCCCATCACAGTGGAGATAAGAGGAGGCTAGAGACACTCAGCTATCAAATGCAGGTGTCCACCCAGGTTGAATAGTTTTCCAGATTCCATGGACCGCATCAGCCATTGACTCCATTGACTCTACTGGGAGCTCAGACAGCAGCTTAAATGGAAACACCTACAGATTGATCTGGTTGCCTAAAGACAGGTATCTGCCATGATCTGAGACACCCAGGGCTGTCAGAGACACCTACATAGGGCTGGAAGCTACAACACAGGACAACACAAGACCTAAGTCCTCTTCTGCACTGATAGCTGGAAGCCAAGCAGCACGATCCCAGCCTGCAGAATTACCCCCACATGTAAACACCTACTATTAGATGTCCCAATAAGTGAGCCAGATCCCAGCCCTAGAAGTCATGAAGGCTTGCAGAATGTGTCACTCACCTCTGTAGCTGCATCGCTGAAGAAACCTGATAAAAATATCTCCTGCCACCCTAAGACAAAGTAATTTCTTAAGTTTAACTTTAAATGTGTTTTTTAGTTGCAATGACAAATAAAAAACAATAATAGGTGGGGATCTTATGCACAAGTACTGTTCGGTGGCCAAAAATGGCTCGTGTCTTAGACAATTTAAACTGTAGATACAAGGCAAGGTTGAGAAGGAGTGCAAGGAGGCAGTGAAACAGTACAGATCTGCCTCTCAGTCACAGCCTTAATACTGCAGCTACCTACGCATTTTCTAGATTTGGTTTGACTTTTTCTATAGGAATAACAGCATGGCAGGGCAAATATGTGCTCACCTGGGGAGTATAAAGCATGTGAGCAAAGACTTCAGGACTCCAGCAAGCACCAGCTCCACCAGTCATTTCCAGGTCTCTAATTAGCTAATTATTTTCTTCTCCAGTCTTTCTGCAGAAGAAATTCAGGGAAGATATTCCCTAACTAGATTTCATTTTTAAAGCTGTGGCATTCATACCCATACCAAATATGACCCTTTCTGTCAAGAGACTCCAGAGGTGTCATCCCAACCGTGGGGAGGTCCATCTGGGAGGAGGATGCGGTCCATGGCTGCAGGACAAAGTGCTGCTGCATAAATGGTTTGGGTCTTTTGCAAGAAACAAAACTGGTTCTTCTACCCTGCCAACAGCCTCCACCTTCCCCTGTCTTCCTAACACGGCCCTTTCAACCACCTGATGTCCCGCCAGGACCCAGCTGTGCAATGCCCAAGAAGCAAGGATGAGGGCTCCCAGATCAATGCTCAGAGCCCCGCGATCCTCAGAGAGGCTCCCGGGGAGATGTCACCGTAGGTGTCCACAGGAAACCTCCCACCTCCTCAGGGAAGCTGGTGGCGGCACGGCTGCAAGCTGACGAGAAAGTTGATTTTGCTCGGCAGGTCTGGGGCGGGAGGTGGGTATCAGAAACACCCTGCTTCAGCGTTTCCAGACCAAAATTCTCAGAATTTCCATTTCAAGGGGAATTTGGAAACTCTTGGGGTTTTGTTCTGATTCAGACTGAAACCACATTTTGAAATGACAAAATTTCCTGTGCACGAGTAGCCCTGTTTTCCAGCTCGCTCTGCTCAAACCCAGAGGTTTCTCTCTCCTCCAATTTTTGGTATTTCTCTCCTCTCCAATTTTTAGTATTTTCATGCTGCTCAAATTCCCTCAATCCTCAGTAAAGTTCTGATTTAGGGCAGTGTAAGAGGAAAATAATAAACCTGAAGGTTTTTATACTCTCCTTTTTAGCCTTAAGTCACAGTGCACAGGAAAATGAAGATAATTCTATCTTTGTTTTATGGATTGGAAACAGTGGCACTGAGGTGACTTTCTAAACTGGTCCCGGTCCCAGTCCAGTGCTCCGAACATTCAGAGTAAGATCTCAAAGCCCCAGGAGTAAATTACTGTTTACCATTTACGCATGTGGCAGTTTGTTAAAACAAGTCGTCATTTACCGAACTAAGAAAATGTGAGCAGGTTACTCAGAAAGAGATTAGATTCAGGTAACATAGGTGGCGAAAGACACGCGGTTGTGTAATTTGTCAGAAACAGAGTGCAAATTTACATTATAAGTACTTCACAGAAGCCAACGTGATACTTAGAAAGCAAACATTAGTTGATAGTAGGAGACCTGCCATCTTGGATCTGAAAATATTAATCTCACAGCTTTACGGCATGTGAAAAAAATATTCCCAGCAACTACCCTGAGAGCTGTGTAAGATCGTACAGACACAGCATAAAGCCTTTCAGCACGTGCAGTGTTAACTCAGCACGGGCAGCATTAATTCAGCGTTAACTCTCTTCCCCAGTTTAAAATTTTATTAATTTCTCCACATCAGATCTGAGATCTCCATTTTCCTTCCTGCTGGAGGTTTCATCCAAGCCCAGTTTACGGCTGGTCTGGCAGAAGTTTTCCTCTTCCCCTTCTGCTCATTTGCTACCTCTATGCAAATATGTTCAGTGACCCAGTTGTTTTGATGGTGCCGTTCCCCTTTTTATAAGCTCTCAACAGACTTTTCTGCTGTCTCATAGAATCATAGAATCATTAAGGTTGGAAAAGACCTCTAAGATCATCGAGTCCAACCGCCAACCCAACACCACCATGCCCACTACACCATGTCCCTAAGCGCCTCATCTACACGTCTTTTAAATACCTCCAGGGATGGTGACTCCACCACTTCCCTGGGCAGCCTGTTCCAAGGCCTGACCACTCTTTCAGTAAAGAAATTTCTCCTAATGCCCAATCTAAACCTCCCTTGGCGCAACTTGAGGCCATTTCCTCTTGTCCTCTCCTGCCCAACTTGGTGTCATCTGCAAACTGACTGAGGGAGCGCTCGATCCCCTCATCCAGATCATTGATAAAGATATTGAACAGGACCGGCCCCAGTACTGAGCCCTGGGGAACACCGCTCGTGACCGGCTGCCAACTGGATTTAACTCCGTTGACCACAACTCTCTGGGCTCGGCCGTCCAGCCAGTTTTTTACCCGGCGAAGAGTGGACCTGTCTAGGCCGTGAGCTGCCAGCCTCTCGAGGAGAATGCCGTGGGAGACAGTGAAACAGTGTAATTTCTCAGAAACAGAGTGCAAATTTACATTATAAGTATTTCACAGAAGTCTCAAACCTTTAGTTCATGTATTCAGGGCCCTTCTGTTTCTCCCACACTGGGTTTTGCTCTAGGAGTTGCCAACCATGATTTTAGCGCTTTAAATCAAGAAAAGGCACTAAAGATCAGACAGAAGATGCTGTAGAGATGCAAAGATCCAAGATTCATTGTTCCTCCATTTAACTGGCCAACAATAACATTTCACGTGTTTGGATGAAGAATCAGGAGGGAGAATTGTTTTTCAAGTCTCCAAGCTTTCCAGCTTATTTGGTGACCTTGCAACAACAATGCATAACGTGAAAATAGAGATGATGTTTGTTTTACAACAAACTGAACATTCCTCTCTTCTAACAGCTCCCGGCAAGATAAAGCAGTGAGGTTAATGGAAATGATTTTTTTTTTTTCCTTTTTGTAGATCCACATTTAACTGAAGACAGGAAATTCCCAGTGGGACCTCCGGTGAGACTCAGGAAGGACCCTCGTGGCTTTGAGCCTCATTTCCCAGGAAAAAGCCTGTCCCTGCAGAGTGAGATTAAGAGATGTGCACCCCCCCCCAGACAATCAGTAGGAGATCAGCTTGGTAGTGCCACAAACAGCACAGGTTTCCTGCAGAACCACACAGAGTACATTTGCTACCTACATGAAAGAGACAGGCAAATCCAATAGCTTCAGTGTGTCTTACCCAGCACATGGAGACGGCATCTCCTTTGCCCAGGAGATGGCAAAATCCCGGCAAGATGCTCCCAGACTGCCTTCCCTACGCGGTGGCCAAAGACGCTCCTGGAGAGCTTTACAAATAAGCACATTGTATTTACTTTTGTGAAATGTTATAGCTGCTCAAAATCTGGATGCACCAAAGGAGTTTTGCCCAGCTGCTTTCTCAAGCAGAGGCCAGATGATGCCACTCTCTTGATTTTCCGGTTCCTTCTTTTTTGGGACAGGAGAGAATCATAGAATCACAGAATCATTAAGGTTGGAAAAGACCTCTAAGATCATCGAGTCCAACCGTCAACCCAACACCACCATGCCCACTACACCATGTCCCTAAGTGCCTCATCTACACGTCTTTTAAATACCTCCAGGGATGGTGTCTCAACCACTTCCCTGGGCAGCCTGTTCCAAGGCCTGACCACTCTTTCAGTAAAGAAATTCCTCCTAATTTCAGTCTAAACCTGACTGGTCCAGTCTAAACCTCCCTTGGCGCAACTTCAGGCCATTTCCTCTCATCCTATCGCTGTTACTTGGGAGAAGAGACCAACACCCACCTCACTACAACCTCCTTTCAGGTAGTTGTAGAGCACGATGAGGTCTCCCCTCAGCCTCCTCTTCTCCAGGCTAAACAACCCCAGTTCCCTCAGCCGCTCCTCATAAGACTTGTGCTCCAGACCCTTCACCAGCTTCGTTGCCCTCCTCTGGACACGCTCCAGCACCTCCATGTCCTTCTTGTAGTGAGGGGCCCAAAACTGAACACAGGATTCGAGGTGCGGCCTCACCAGTGCCCAGTACAGGGGCACGATCACGTCCCTGCTCCTGCTGGCCACACTAGTTCTGATACAGGCCAGGATGTCGCTGGCCTTCTTGGCCACCTGGGCACACTGCCGGCTCATGTTCAGCCGGCTGTCAACCAGCACCCCCAGGTCCTTTTCCCCTGGGCAGCTTTCCAGCTGCTCTTCCCCAAGCCTGTAGCGTTGCCTGGGGTTGTTGTGGCCCAAGTGCAGGACCCGGCAGGATGTGACAACATGTTGTTCAGTTCGAGGAGTTTGAACCATCAGTGTTTTTGGAAAAGGACTCAGCAAACTGCACGATCCAGCCCTTTGCAGTGAAGTGAGCTTAGGCAGTGGCGGGGCCCTCTGCGAGCTGCGTGCCCGTTCAAACAACCCCAGCCGGCGACACAATGAGCAACAGGGCTCATGGGGTTTAGCTCCCAGCATCGCTTTGCACCTCCTGGGCAAAATCATTTTTCCTTTGTGTCTAAAATGCCAGAGACCCACTAGTGCCCAGAGCTCTCCCCAAATACGGACGGACACCGAACAAACTGCGAAATTACCTTCCCATCTCAGTGCAGCTGTATCTTCCCAGCGGATCGAGGAGCTTCCCACCCCACCGGGGGCACACACATGATGCACGGAGCGGCTCTGGGCTCATCAAAGGGCTGTATCCCTATCCTCTGTTCATAGCCAGAAACCAGAGTAAATCACAGACGAAAGCTGCCTGGGAGGATGCTCCTGGAGCTGGGCACCGTGGGGCTGGGGCAGCCCTCTGCTCAGCTCCAAGCCAGGGTGCTGTGTGAGGCACCTCCGATACCTGCTGGAAGGCAGCCTCCAGGCTGATTCATTTATTTTTTTGGCTTCTTATGTATTTTACATGCTTGCTGTGGAGGGGAGAGCATTTCTGGGTACTGCCAGGGGAAAAGGTCCTGGGGAGAGCCCAGGGAGCTGATGGAGGGGTGATTCATGGGGGTGGTCGGGGAGCGGGGGATTCCAGCAGAGCCTGGAAAGCAGGGGTGGCAGGGGCATGGGACAGGCAGTAGTGAGGATGAGTGCGGTTTCAAGTCCCAGCGGGTGTGAAGAGGTGGTTGAGTGAGTCAGGGGAAGCCCCATGAGCAACCCCAGAGGTGTCTGCAGAGGTCCCTCAACCTGAAATAGCACTGATGGTTTCACCCCAGCAGTGGTCTGTATCAGCATTTGAACGGAGGAGAAAAATGTGTCGGGGCAGGAGACCTGGGACGCAGGGAGTATCCAGCAAAGGGGGGTGTGAGTGATATTCCTACTTTGTCCTCCTAAAAAGCAAAATATTTTCCTACATCACTGAGCAACACAGCTGGCCCAAGCGAGTGCTATTGCTGCTCTCACCGTGGCAGCTGGAGACGACAGGAGCAGAAGTCCAAGATGTTACCAGGCATTGCCCAGTGGTCTGCGGTGGGATCTGGTTGCCCATGCTCAGGTGTCCAGACCCACTGGAGATGCCCTTGGGGAGCTTGCCTGGCCTCTGGCTGCTGGCCTAGATGGGCGTGAGTGTCCCTAAGGAAGCTGCAGCAGATCAGGCAGCACCACTGGATGTCGTGCATACATCAGGGCATCTCAAGTGGCCCAGGATGCCTCTATTTATGAAGTTGAGCCATGCCTGGATCTCTGCTGGCTGCAATCAGAGCTCAGACACCCAGCACACACGGAGACACCTGCAGGTAGGTGTCTGACTCTGCACCTGAACCCCACCCCACATTTCTGTGCAGCCTCCAAAGACGTTTGTCCTGGGTGAGCGATGAGACCCAGTAGGCTGATGAACAGCTCCTGAGCTAAGTTCAGGCTCAAGCTGGTATCTCTGTAAGTGCGACAGTTTGTATGAGCTGTTTGCACTGTGATCCACTTTGTTCATGCACATTCATAGGAAAAGTAACTGGAGTCTGATGGTGACACTTTAGTAGGTGTTATGGCATCTTCAGATTGGATTTGGACAGCTACCTCCTGCGAGGATGCTGGAGGTACTAGGGCATTATTAGTAGTGGAAATTTCAGTGGGAAGCAAATTCTGGTTTACATGTAAGGTGACCCTACAATCCAGCACCAGAGCAAATAATTTATATTGTAAACTACTCCGAAACTAAATTATATGGCATACATTGATCTTTTACACCCATTTAATACATTTTACAAAATCAGTTATACATAAATCTGCAGAAAAGTCTCAGAAGCAGAGCAGAGAATGAAATTATCCAACCAGTGTATCACAGAAATTTATCTTTGACTGGTCAAAGCCTGCTGTATATCTCACCCCTGAGCCTGGTGGTCTGATACCTCAGCTCCTGCTCTCAAGGTGCATGGTCCAAAAGCAAGCGAACAAAAACCTGCTAGTAAATTTACATAAGCACGGTCTTCATGTAAGGTCAGGGATAGGGAGCCTGGTGATTAATGTAGGTTATTGCCTTCCTTCTCCTTGTTTTACCTATCTACAGACTTCAAAAGTGCTGGGATATTCCTCCTACGCTTAGTTGTCTTCCTTCTTTCCACCTTCCTCTCTCCCTCGAGGTCATAGAATCATAGAATCATAGAATCATTAAGGTTGGAAAAGACCTCTAAGATCATCGAATCCAACCATCAACTCAATAACACCATGCCCACTAAACCATGTCCCTAAGTGCCTCATCTACACGTCTTTTAAATACTTCCAGGGATGGGGACTCCACCACTTCCCTGGGCAGCCTGTTCCAAGGCCTGACCACTCTTTCAGGAAAGAAATTTTTCCCAATGTCCAATCTAAATCTCCCTTGGCGCAAAGAGGTCCTCTAGTCCAGACCCCTGCTCAAGCAGGATTAGCTAGGGTAGGTTGTCCTAGGACTGTGTCCAGTTGGGTTTGGAGTATCTCCAGAGATGGAGACTCCACAACCTCTCTGGGCAACCTGAGCAACCCCAGACCCACATCCTTCCTGAGGAGATGAGGGACAAGTCAGCAGCACATTATCAGTGATACCTAACGAGGAGAGGAAGGAACTACGATCTGTATAGGGGCATGGAGAAAAAGGGAAAAAAAGGCAAAGCCTCTCTAGTCTCAGCGACAAGCTCTGATTTCCTTGCCCAGGGGCTGTTATCCACCCTGCCCCTCCAGAGTCACCAGGGCAACTCTGAGAGCTCCCTCCAAGGATGGGCAGCAAAGCAAACCAGCTGGAGGCTCTGCTGACCTCTTTCTCCCTTTTATCAGAGGAGAAGGTGCTCTGAGGGACAGAGCTGGAAAACCGCTAGAGAAGGAAGCAGGACAGATGCTGCACAGGACGTGTGGCGATGCTGCCAGTGGCGAAGGCTCCCGAGCCTTTTACACCCAGGATGTGAAGTGGGGCTTATTCCCGGGGACAGTCGCTGTCAAACAGAGAAACCTGGTCCCTCCCGTAGAGCTGGGTCAACAGGTCCTCCAGCTCCCCCAGCGTGAGGAGCTGGACCTCGTTCTTGTCGTTCTCAGCAATGACCGCCCAAGCCTTCCTGTGGTTGGTGTCCACCTCGCAGCAGGCACTCGACCAGATGTGGCTGGGTTTATTAACCCTCCCCTTGGCGATGTAGTTGTTCCCAGGCACGGCACCCACGATGACATAGGTGGTGTTACAGCCCTGGGTCCTCCTGCTCATCGTTTGCTGCTCGTAGTTTTTCCAGGAGCCGCCGTTGAGTTTCTCATCCTGGGGCACTATGTTGGTGAGGGTGAAGGTAGCCGTCCTGCTGCTGGAGTCGGGGTGATGGCCGCTGGGGTTCAAATGGCCGCGGTTCAAACCCGTCAGGTTCTTGTAGTCTTGGAGGATAGCCTGGCTCTTGCTGAGTTGCTCTAAGCTGACGTTGAAATAATTTAAGAGGGTCCACTCTCTTTCCATAGTTTTGGGATAAATTGGACCCATCAGCTTGACAGGTAAAGAAGAGGAAAAGGTATTAGTATTGGGGATGGGAATAATGGAGCAGATTTCCCTGGAGCAGAAGTCTCTGAGTGTCGAGCACACATTTTTTGTCATCTCCGTGTATGAAAATGCATGAATCGGAGAGAAATCATAAAGCTGCGCCTCCCCGACGAACACGAAAGATATAAAATAAAAAAAAAGCTCAGAATTTGACTGCTTTCAATTTGACTCATGACCTTTGAAATCCAGCCTGCAGCCTGCGGTGGGAGTGTGGGTGGACGCATGAGACGATGAGCATTTTCCACTCCCAGGTTTGAAAGGTGACTTTGGTGAGACATCTCCCCTGCCACATCTGGTTCCCTTTCTTCCCTTCTCCACATCCCACATCTGCCCAGGGCTCTCCCCAGTTCCTCCCACCCCCATTAATCACATCCAACCTTCATCACCTGCACCTAATCACGCTACCATCAGCCCTGGTCTTTGCTCAGTTCAGCCCCATTTCCACAAGAGAGCTCTCAGTCTCCGTGAAAGGTTTTCATGCCTTTTTTTTAATCCAATCTGTCAACACCCCAGCGTTTTACAAGCTTAGGGAAAACGAACACACAGATATCCTTGTTGAAGCTGGGTTGTCTTAGGGAGTCCTTGAAGGTGGACAGGATGGGAAGAGGATGAGCAGAAGAGCCATAGAGCCCACAGGACTACCAGGAGGAGACGAGGAGGATTCAGACCCTTCTGCTCTTCTCCTGCTTTGCCCCTCACTCGGGAAGAAGTAAGTGTGGTTGCTGCAGGTGTATCACACTTCTGAAACACCAATGTTTGCCTCCTCTAACCCCACACACAGGGAGATGTCTTGGGAAACCGATCCTAGAGGTGAGGTTTCTCTGGGAGGGCTACAGTTCATTGCAAGGATGAAGCTTTTTTGCTCAGTAAGCAAAAATACCTCAGTGCAAGTGGGATCTGCTACTGCAGTGCTAATAACGTGTCTGGGAGCTGGTCTGTGCCAGGGAGCATCACCCTCTGCAGAAGCAGCATCGCGGAAAACAAGTTAGAAATGATCAGCCTCTTAAAGGGGCTCATAATCCCCAAAGAGACCTGGGGAACCTAAATACTGCAAAAAGACCTCCTCTGAAGAAAGTTAACGAAACCACAGGTTTGAAGATGGCCTGAGTCCATGGTCCAGAAAGAAAACAGAGGAGTTTTTATCCCCTCTAAATGTGGAGGCTGCAGTGGTGCAACACCAAATTAGTTGCTTGAGTTCCAATAAATAACAAGTACAAATGCTTCATTTCGTAACTATAACACCTTTCTTTTCATATTTAGGGAAACATATTTAGCCTTCCTCTGGAACAGGGCATATGGCTTTCTTCTGCGGCTCATTTTCACCTAAATACCCTACTGCTGCTGTGTCCCTAGCAATGACCTGAATTTCCTCTTCTTCTGTTCCATAATTTGCTTGGTCTTTTTTACTGAAGGTCTGAAGTTTGTCAGAAGGACGTTTGGGAGGGCTCTGTAGTTTGCAGAGATCTGTGTGTCTGGTGGATTCTTCTGAAGCAAGCCTGAGGCAATGGTGGTAAGAGGCAACTGCAGCTGGATGGAGATCATGCACTTCTGACTCGACTGATACTGATCCTACTCACTTTTCACTGCCTGAAATATCACTCAATAAATTCACCCAGTGTTAACCTAACCCTCTCATCGCTGAGTGCCTGCGCCTAGACTTTTTCACTGGGTCATCTCACCCAATTCTGAGTTTCTCTACACTTCTCTCACACCACTTAAAAAGCCAAATTTACTCTTAACTGGGAGCAAATAAGCTATGCCAGGAATGCAAAACAGCTCAGGGTGAAGTGGAGATCAGAGCCCAGCACAGTTGGTCTCTCAAATTTGGCTGCTGTCGGATGTTTTTTCCCCATCGTTTGGTCCCCCACCACAGCATGGGACAGGGAGGGGGATCATTTGACTTAATGTAATGTAAATTAATGTAATGTAATGTAATATAATTTGACTTAATGTTCCTGTAAGGCCAATGCAGAACAATGGGCACTTTTAAGATATGACTCATCTCATCTTCCTGCTGATGTCTCAACTGCATCAGAGGAATCGTGTGCTGAAGGTGTTTGAAGTTAGATGAGAATCCCATCCAGTGGGTCCATTTGCACGTGTGTGTGGGCGGGAGGAAAAAGAAGTTATTTGGTTAAATGCTGCAGTTCATCTTCTAATGACTGGAGGGTGAGGTACTGTAAGAGAGGACACTCACCTGGGGCTCAACCAGCCACGTTTTAGGTCTTGTGCCAGGTCCGGGCTGGTAGAGGTAAGCAGAGTAGACGGGAATACGCCTCTTCGTGTCGTACAGGGTGGCAAAGTAATACTGGTTCTTGTAACGCTGGCAGATCCAGGCTGGGCTCTGCGGCTCTAGGGCTTCATTTGGGGGGGTTTCCCGGAAGAAAAACTGAGGGCATGAACTTTCAAAGGATGTCACCACCTCGCCGTGTCCCAGCCAGAGGCAGCTCGCCGAGACCTGCAGCAGCAGCAGCAACAGCATCGCGGGGAGGATTTCAAGTGAAGGGTTCTTGCTCACCTGGAGGGCAAATGCAGAGAGACACTCAACTTGGAGAAAGCTTATCATGGCCTGGAGTCATTTTTGTGCTTGTGGGACACGGCTGTCAGAGGAGGGGACTATGAGAGACGAAGGAGGGAACAACTTCTGTCCTCCTGGATATGGAAAAATCAACAGGGGAATAAGGGTGAAATCTAAAATAGGTTTTAGGTGCCTAGAGGAGGCAGCAGTGGGAGAATTTAGCCCGTCTGAGGAGGGGTCCAAGCCCACCCCATGTCTAATCAGCTCACACAGCAAAGTTTTCTTGGAACTGAGGCATGGTGTTGGGACAAGGCCACCTTTTCCAGCCCACCTGTGTTGGCCAAGAGCTTAGCTTTTGCATTGGCACTGGAGAAAAAAGCCTGAAGCAACCCAGAGGCTGGGAGCCCCTGTTTCAGAACACCATCTCACTCCTGCTCTGAGGACCTTCCCACAGCAGAGGACCTGCAGCTGGGCACATACTCTGCTCAGCCACCTGCAACGCTGAGCTGGGCTTTAGTCTCGCGGGGGATTTGGAGGGGAAATAACAGTGATGCTGCGCTTCCTACATCTCTCTGACCCCATCCAAGTTCACACAGACATGCAGCTCTTCCATAACTCCTCTGTGCTCACAGCAGGATTAATCTCCCCTAAAGTTAGGTCAGCTGTTTAACCCAAAGTGGTCCAGCTTGACGTCCTGGCTGACATTGGGAAATGTGTGTCCTGCTGCTCAGCTTGCATTTTCGGGGTGTCCAACCCCAGACAATGAACTTACAGAAAGAGGAGAGGCCAAGCAGATGGTAGCAGCAGGCACAAGGGATGACCTCTCTGTGTCATTGGCACCCTGGCTGCTGCTCTAGCAATGCAGACTTTGAGGGGCAGCTCTTCCCACAGTTGCACAGGATTCCTGCCGATACAAATCTTTAGCTTTGCTGATTGTTTTTCCTGTAAAGTAAAAGGCGCTGGTGCAGGAATTTCTATTTCTTGAACAGAAACAGGTCCTGTTTTGTCTTTCCCAGGTCGACATGACTTCCAGCAGTCAGCAAGAGATCTTTCTTGTTGGAGAAAACTGCTGAAAAATTCCCTGTGATGCTGGCAGCGATGCAGAGTGCTTTATCTTCTTTCAGATGCACCGCAGGTTTTGGGATAGCAGTGATATTTCCATTTTCATTGCTAGACATTCGATGGAGTCGTTTTAAAATAATTAGCATTTTCAATAAGGCAGGCAGGACAAGCAGCTAAAAGGATTCGTGGGAGAGAAAGCTGTCATGGCCTCTAAAACACAAACCCCATGTTTGGCTGGGAAAATATCTGAGCTGAGGACTGCTGAAGGCTTGGAAAGTCACCTTGCACGTTTGCCTTTTCTTATTCTTTTCCCTGACCCTCATGTATTAATTTCCATTGGATTCAGGATATTGAGCTAGAGATACCCTTGCTCTGACCCAAGACATCTGGTCCGTTATCTCTTTACTAGCACTGGATCGGGAACGTGGTGACCAGTAAGCCGAAAACTGAGAAAAGTGAACCACAAGAAGTGACTTATTACTGTACTCGCCAGAGCATGACAGTATCTGCCCCAGCTCAGGCAGAAAAGTTACTGAAAAGTCCTTCTTTTGCACCACCCCCTCCTCAAGCTTAAAAAATATCTAACTAATTTAATTCCAGATATATGGAAACCAACCTACCGTGTGAAAGAGCGGCACATAGATATTTTTATTCACAGGACTCTTCTCACAGCCCCAAAGTGGTAGAGGACTTTCAAATGCCTCTGCTACAGTCTGAAACTGGCTGTGACCTGAGGGTGGTTTATATATGATCTCCAGGAAGGCAGAGTTGTTAGATTTCTGAAAGTTTAAAGTAAGTTTGTCCAGGGGTGGAGCCAGGACCTGTGTTTTTCCAGAGGTCTTTTGCAAGGTCATGGGTGGAGTTATGGCACTCAATAAGCTCCCCCCCCTCTTATTCAACAGTTTGATGTGAATTTTCCACGTGACTTGGCAACTGAAACTTCATTATCAAGGTGGTTTATGGCATTTCTGATAACCTTGATTCAAGTCTTCCCCACAGCTGTGAGCCAAACTCTGTCAGTGGGCCAAAATAAGACCTTGAATCTACCCTCTCCCAACGTTGCACATGAAGGAGGGTACAAACCCAACTCCCATCTGCTTGGTGAGTGCTGTAATCGATGGGCAGTAACTCGTAAGATAAAGTGATGTTGCCAGATCTGGTGTAAAGGAGTGCCTGGCTGTACTACCCACCCTCAGATCAGGAGGGGAGTCTGCACCCAGCATCTTCAGTGCATCTTGTACAACCTTTGTCAGACTCCCGTGCTGCAGGCAGGGGCATTGAGATATAACCCAATGCCTGGTGTTGGCTCTTAGCTAGCCAAGACCTTGCTGGAGCCTAGGGAATAATTCATCTTTAAAGAGATGTCCAATTCAGGCAGGAGAAATTGCAATCATCAAGATGAATAATTAAAAAAAAAAAACAAGACAGAATCTGTTTTCCTACAATTAGACATCTCAGTTCACCATCAGGCATCTCCTTGTGCATCTGTTCCCAAGCTTCCCATGCTGATCGTTCTGAAGCATCCTTGGCCAGCTTCAACATTTGGCTGGGGCAGCAGGTGAGCAGCAGAAACACTGCCACCACTTCAGAGTGTCCCACCAGGTTTTGGTGACTTTTCCAGATGGGTGACACATTGCCAGAGCTGCTGAGGGCTTCAGTCTAATGGGATCTGGGGGATCAGCTTCTGGGAGTGCCAGTTCATAGTGGGGTAGTTTATTCCCTTTGGGAATAGCATTCCTTCTTTGAGGTTTTGATCCAAACATCACCAAAAGTGAATTTTTTCCTGCATCCCACTTGATTTCATTATTTTTTTAAAGACCAGGGATTAGCTCGTGTGGTGACAATTTCCAAGCTTCTTCCAGCCTCTTCTGCCTCTAAGTGTCTTTCTCATATTCTCCAGATCTTTACTTTTCTATGCTTGAGTTTCTTTCCCAAGTCATTCCTTCGCTCCTTGCCCTCCCTAATACAAAATGTTGAAGAGCTGCAAAATACGGTGCATGCATAAACTCTCATTTTCTCCTTGGAGGGGAGATGTTAGAGCTTAGCAACTGCAGCCCACCCTTTGTCTGATGTATTTATACCGAAGCTAAGGAAACACTTTAAATATTGCAGTCAATGGCGAGAAAGGAGCAAGAGCGTACCTTGAAGCAGAGTCTCAGAGCAGGAAGCTGAACCGTTGCTTCACTCTTCCTCCTGGAGAAACGGTTGTCTGATCCCTCAAGAGTCCTGCAATATATACCCGGTCATAAACCTGCCCCTTTTCATAAAAAGGGAAACGCACAGAAAAAAGAAGATTTCTATTGTTATTCAGGGGAGATCCATTCACGCCTGCCCAGAAATGGGGTAACAATTGCGATTTGCCATTTCCTCAGGATTTCTCCCAAGTTTGCTGACTGGCAGCATCACGTGTCAGAAGCAGATAACAGTGTCTGGTGATTTCCCTTTCCGTTTCCTCATTCCCCACGGGGCGCTGCCGCTGCTGCCGCAGGACCTACACACGTTCCTGTTCCCGGCAGACCATCTCTGGTGGCATTAGACCAACCAGCCTGTCTCTGAGCACACGCAGATGTTCACGGTCTGCTCTTCTCCAGCCTCTCAGAATATAATTAATATGGTCAGGCTACGTATTTTCCCTTGCCTGATCGTAAAGGCTTTGTCACAGCACTTGTTAATGCCATCCCTCAGATCCTGGGGGCACACCTCGGTCTCTGCTTACTGCTTTACCAGCCCATGTTCAAATAGGAGCCCAATCTGCCCAGAAAGGAGGCTTGGTGGAGACAGGGTTTCTCCTCTTAGGGATGGTGTGCTGGTTTTGGCTGGGGTAGAGTTAATTTTCTTCACAGTAGCTGGTATGGGGCTATGTCCTGGATTTGTGCTGGAAACAGCGTTGATAACACAGGGATGTGTTGGTTATTGCTGAGCAGGGCTTACACAGGGTCAAGGCCTTTTCTGCTCCTCACCCCACCCCACCAGCGAGGAGGCTGGGGGGGCACAAGGAGTCAGGAGGGGACACAGCCAGGACAGCTGACCCCAATTGACCAATGGGGTCTTCCATACCGTATGACGTCATGCTCAGCATATAAAGCTGGGGGAAGAAGAAGGAGGGGGGGACGTTCGGAGTTTGTCACCGTTAGGCGTGATGGAGCCCTGCTTTCCTGGAGATGGCTGAACACCTGCCTGCCGGTGGGAAGCAGTGAATGAATTCCTTGGTTTGCTTTGCCTGTGTGCGCGGCTTTTGCTTTCCCTATTAAACTGTCTTTATCTCAGCCCATGAGTTTTCTCACTTTTACCCTTCCGATTCTCTCCCCCATCCCACCGGGGGGGAGTGAGCGAGCGGCCGGGTGGGGCTGAGTCACCGGCTGGGGTTAAACCACGACAAGTGGATAAAAGGGATTTGGGGGGATGGATACAGAACTCAAGGTTTGGTAGGCTGTGCGCTCTCAATCTCAGAGGGCAGAGGGAATGAGAAGGGTTGGCTCCTATGGTCTCTCTAAGGACAGCTGGAGCAAAGATGCTGGTTTCCTACATTATTAGTGGGGTGGAAATGGGACTTAAGATTGTTAATGATGATTATGACCAAAAACCATCAAAAATGGGTATGAAAAAAGTCAGGGACTCTAAGAAGGGTCCCTTGTCCTGAGCTGCACGTTGGAGCAGAGTTTAAAGGGGTCTGGCAATATTTTGTACAAATGTTGATTAAAAGCTGCAGGGAGCATGACTATTTTATCTTGAATTTTGCATTTCTGTACAGACCCCTAGTCCCCAGGCCACATGTTGCGTGTCTTACCCTATATATCTCTGAACCCCAAGGGTTCAGTTTGTCTGGCCTAGCAAATGGTCCCTCCTGTAGCCCAGTAAAAGCATCAATGGGAAGCACTGGATTTCTCCCGAGCTCTGCCCTTGCCCTCTGGGTCTGATCCTGCTACGTTTTGTCAGTGCAAGAGCTTGGCTATTGAAAGCACGTCTCGAGGTATTGGAGCAACAGGATTCTGTGACTCTAGTTTAAAACAGCATTTGATGGACATTTCTGAAGAAGAACAGCAAAGTGCTGAGCTTGATGTCCAAGCAATCCTTGTTGGTCCTCTGCTAACACCGTAAAGATCAGGTCATGGTTGGAGTGCTGCCGCTCACAAAAAGTTGTCATATATAGAGAAAAGAAGAGGACAGGCAGTCAGCACCAAGTTTCTTCTTTCTTCAAAAAAGACTTAAAATACCCACAGTGAAAGAGTAAGCAGCCGAAGCAGATACCAGCTTAGGTAACACAATCAATTCCCAGCTGTGATATCAAAAATGCAATGGAAACATAGTTCAAGTTTTCAAAAGGCCTGATGGTGAAATCCCACGCAGAGCAATTTGCAGCAAGCCAGTCTTGGATAACAAAAAGTTTTCCCATGTAACTGGCATCAACAAAAGCTAACCTGGGTTAACTCCTACAGTGGACCAGTGAAACTGTTTAAAATCCTAATGTGGGCACTCTTGGAAGTGGAGGAAAATGAGTCCAGTTTACTTGTGAATGGATGAGCAGTGGGAATGAAACCAAACTCTGCCACTTGTCCACAGTTTTAATTAATCTGGGCAAATTTTCTTGAGTGTACCCAAAAAATGTACTGTGTCTAAAATATAGATAACAGTCCAGGAATACTGTAATAACAAGTTGGTTGTTATAACCAGAAATAACCAGAAGAAGCCATGAACCTTTCCTCCTACTCCTGAGGTCTATGAGGTCATGCTTTTGCATTTCACTGATTTTTATAAAAATTGTGCTCTAATGCTTAATAACTGACACTCTGCCTTTCATGTCACTGTAGGCAGTGCCTACGTGTTGTCCGGAGCTGTGCACTTTCTGGATGGAGAGGTGATGTGAGTGATGTTGAATGAGCTCTCCTGCAGGCCAGCTCCCCCTTTAAGACAAACCTCCATTTCTTCACCTTGTAAAGGTCAGAGATGGAAAAATCCTATTGGATCTTCCAGTCTTCTCCCAGTTGGGAGCCCAGAGATTCGTAGATGAAGAACTTCCAATAATTTTTGCATGTCGTGGTTGAAAAGAAACTGGACTTGCAGCACTTTTCTAGGGAAAGTGTATCGAAGTCCAGATCTGGCTTCCCCACAAGGATGTTCTCCTGATATCTACCTCAGTTTTCTTTCTATCAAATGCTAAAGACAGCAGTCCAACCTCCTGCTCAAAGCAGGGCAAGCTATGAGGTAGCTGTCCAAATGCAGGGAAATGCAAATACCTCCTGCAATGCAGGAAAAGGGGTTTTTGAACCAGCAGCACCAGAGGAGGACACTATTTCTGCTGCAGAAAAAGAGATACCACCAAAGCCTTCTCTTGAGTCTTCGGTCCCCATGGAAGAAGCAAATGAATAGCCAAGGAGATGCTAAGTAGATTGAGAAGTGCAGATCTTCAGGAAGGAGTAAATCACAGCAGCAGAAGCCAAATGGGCATGAGAAAACAAAATGTAAGGAAGAGAAACGTCGCTTGGACGTGTGAATCGAGGAGATGTACGCTGTTCTGGACTGTTCTCCTTAGAGGGCAGCAAAGATCCTGGTATCCCATGGCCACAGGCAGGACCTAAAGATGTCCGGATGCTGGACATGCCACCCTCATTGACCTGTGTGTCACCTCTGGTTTTGGGAGGTCCTCTGCTGATGTGAGCGAGGACAGAGAGGGAGTGTAGACACCTCAAGGCCAGCGCACTCTTTTGCACAACCAGGATGCTGAGACACGCACGTCTCACCCTATGCCAAGTATGTTCACCCTTGCCAGGTATTCAAATAAGCGTGAGCTTCAAGTGATGGTTAAAAAACTGACCCAGCTCAGAGCAAAGATTTGAGATGCCCAGAAGAGGCAGCAGCTGCTTCTTCTGTCCCTCCCCAGTGCCCCAGAAATGGTCTCAAAGCAGCTCTGCCGTGCAGCTCTCTGTTAAGGAACATGGCCCATCTCCCATGCAAACAACAACCCTTGTCCAGGGCCATGTGAAAAGTATCACATTTATGGAGAAAATGTGGTGAAAAGGTAAGGATGTAAAAGATTTACTAGGTTGCTAATCCCTCCAAGGAGAGCAGGTGTATATTACTTGTTTTAAACTTAAAACACCTTGAGCTATTCTTCTACGCAACACGCCAAACGCTGGCTTATGGCAATCCTTGCATTTTGGAGACAAATGTCTTCAATCCACCCTTTCCCCCTAAGGATCAACAGTGTTTTTAATATAGTACAGTTCGGCTGAAAAACTTGGCACGTGATTTGGGTAACTTTAGTTATATTAACTCCACCAGTCTGAGTGCCACGGTCCCTGTGCACGCAGAGCAGGTAACGCTTAGGTGACAGCGGGGTCTCCTCGTCACCGATGAAGCATCACCCTGCTACAAATACTCACCAGCCGAGAGCTGTCGGGTTGCCTGTGGTTACTTTCACTCTTTCAATTTCGTTCAGCTTTGGAGACCAAAAATCAGTCTGTTATTTTCACTTTCTGATTCGCATGCAGCAGCACGGAGTCCGCTGGGGAGGATTAGGCAATGACCGAAACCCCTCGTCACAGATGCATGCCAGTACTTCTGTGGGTTGGGTGTGGATGGACGAAGAGAGCAAGGAAAAAGCAGGATATTTGCCTGGGAGCAGAGGTAAAATGCGGATGGCAAAAGCAGTGATGTCATATTGATGTAGAAGGAGAATAAGAGCGTTGTGTTTGTACCTATGAAATCTTAAAATAATCTCTTATAAAAATCTTACAAAGGAAGAAATAATAAGAAATGCCAATCCCCAAAATCTCTCTATATGGGATTCATTCATCCTAACTCATTGAAAAAGAGATTTCCAAGCCTGCCCTTTATAGTCAATGGAGAGAAAAAGGTGTCTCCAGAGGTGAGTTGGTGTTAGCCCACATCAAGCAAAAGTAAAATGTAAAACTGTAGAATAGTTCAAATTAAAGTGTTTATTTCTGTGTTGAGTATAAAGGCAGTCAAAGCTGATTGCTCGGTCACAGATGTCTGACTTTCAGATACTTAAAAGCCTTGCGCAATAAATCCACCCCCTCTCTTGGTGACTCTGGTTTTGAGGTATATCTGGAAAAGCATTGCAGGCCAAGACACACCGTCACTGGGGTCACACCTCTAGGTTTCGAAGCACCTCTTTCCCATGTACCCAGGAAGAAGCTTGGTTCTTGCACTGTGGTATGAAAATCAGCAGAGAACTTCTGCATCTCAACACCTTTTGTGGACTAGAAGTGGTTGCAGATGCAGTCTAGGTTATGTCAGACAAATGGGTTTCCCCACAGAAAAAAAATTTGTTTGCTCGAAGTTCAAGAAACTCAACCCCATGACTCAGGGTGGGGAGGGCTGGCTTCTTGCTGATTTTATGGTGCTGCACTAAAAAAGGCAAGGATTGAATCAATGGGGAAATCCGGCCAGTGAGGTCAGGGCTGGGCTGTCAGGGATGGAGGAGATGTTGCTCAGGGATGCTCGCAAAAGGAAAATGAGGGTTCACGCACATTCGGGTCAGTAAGCACAGATCATTCCTGACTAGATCTTCCTAGCAATGCCTCCTCAATGGCCTGGGTCACGAGAGATTAGCACCAAAGGGGAGGTCTAGACAGATCTGGGATCTAGGACGAGAGGAAATGGCCTCCAGTCGCGCCAAGGGAGGTTTAGATTGGACATTAGGAGAAATTTCTTTCCTGAAAGAGTGGTCAGGCCTTGGAACAGGCTGCCCAGGGAAGTGGTGGAGTCACCATCCCTGGAGGTATTTAAAAGACGTGTAGATGAGGTGCTTAGGGACATGGTTTAGTGGGCATGGTGGTGTTGGGTTGACGGTTGGACTCGATGATCTTAGAGGTCTCTTCCAACCTTAATGATTCTATGATTCTATGATTCTGTCCTTTTGCATTTTGTAGGGCTCATGAGACCCCTTTCTTCCATCCCTCCAGTTTGCTTCTCCCTCAAAGGGCTCCCTCATTCAACTTAGCAGCACGGCAGCTTTGCTGCTGTACCCGAAATAGTCAACCCCAGCCTTCAGCACAGCCTGGCAAGGTGATTCAGGGAGCAAATGCACTTTCTTTGCAAGCTTGGAGCATGTCCCATTCCCCCTCCTCCTCCAGGCTTTGCTCCCCTTCATGGGCAGCGGGTGACTCACCTCCAGCAAGGTGCAAACTTTATCCGGAGAAAAGCAGCAGCAACTGTGCCGGTTGACTGCTGGTCTCGTTGACAGCAAGGGAAATCAAAGGGTAGTAGGTTGGACTGGAAAGTATCTCTGCAATTGTTCCTCAGGTACAATGGAAGTCCCAAGACATTAAAGCAACTCTGGAGCCTGAATTTGTGGGATTTCCTTCCTTCCACCGCGCAGTGATAAAAGCACCCTTCTTCATAAGCTACAGCAACACTCATGACTGTGCTTTGATTTCATGAACAGGTTGGTCTGTATGGAAACTAATCCATCCTGTGGTTTCGTACAGATATATTTTTAAGAGGACACAATATCTTTACTTAATAATACAACCTGTTTATTAAGACTCCTTTGATTTGTCTTCCTGGAAGACGTTTGTATATTAAGGCCAGGATTTCACCATGTACGTGGACTCCGAAATCCTGTTGAGACTTGACTGGTTTGGAGCTGCTCTGAGATATGCTACCACTGTGGTCAGAAGCGTGGGGCACACGTCTTAGGAAAACAGGTTGAGGGATTCAGGCTTGTTAAGCCTGGCAAAGGGGAGGCTGAAGGGCAGCCCAATAGCTGCCTGCAGCTACTCGGAAGGGCAAAGATAACGAAGTCAAGCTTTTTGTGGTAGAGCCAGGCACTATGACAAAGGGCAGCAGCCTCAGACTGGGGCTTGGGAGGTGCAGGTTGGACAGCAGGGTAAAATACGTCTCTAGGAGAGTAGTACAGTACTGCGACAGGTTGTCGGGAAATGACAAATGATGAATTGTGGAGGTGACTCAAGGCTTAGCTGGATGAAACCATGGCTAAGCCAGTCTAGAGCTGACAGTGCTTCTGCTTCAAGCAGGAGGTTGAGTTAGAGTCCTCCAGCTGATGTTGCCAACCAACATTTCTATGACCCTATGGTAGATGCACCTCCCATCTTCTCCCCCCACTGCCCTGCCCCGCCCCAACACACTCAGATGTTGTCTGGACAATTATAACAGGGCAGTAGATGGCCAAATTCCCCGGTCCTAAGAGTTGTACATGAAAGTCTTTCTACAGCCCAAAGCCACAAAAAACACATCACATACCTCAGAGAGCCAAGAGGAGGGCACGTTTCCAGATTCCCGGTTCAGACTCCTCTGGGGGATAGACACCAACCAAACGAGACCCCATCAGCTCATCTCCCCCCACAAGGAGAGACTGATGGTGTCCAACAGTCTCTGCACCAACCCAGTTCCTCTGCTAGCCATGCAAAGTCACCCCACCGTGAGAACTGCGCTTCAGCCACTCGGGAGCCCCAGGTTGGTCCTCTCTGCAATAAACACAGGCTGTGTTACTGCACATCAATTATGCCGAGGGTAATTAGCAGTTACGTCAACACGAAGACTTCCAGTTAGGCTGCTGGCTCACTCTATATGGAAATTAGGTTGTTGATTGTGGCCGGAAATATGTCAGACCAAACTCAGAGGAAAAGCCTCGTCGCTAATTAGGAAGAGCAGCCCCTTTGCTCAGGGGTTGCGCCTCGGATTGTCTCTGCCGGACTTGGCGTCCCCTGAAGCCCGTGGATGTGGCACGGCAGGAAGAGCCAGGTCCACGGTGGGCAACCCTGATCTTCACTTCACCTCTGAAGATGTCAACTCTAGTCGTTCAGTCCTCACTGCCTCTAGCCAGAAGAGATGTGACCGTGCTGCATCGTAGGAGGGTGGCAGATCCCGCCGATATACAGACATCATCTTCTGTTAAGAGACAGAAGTTGTGATTTAAGAGAAAGCCCTTGGAGATGCTGAAGCTGCCAGGAGAGACCTTATTCCTGTTAAGTATAATCTTAACTATGTGTTTTGTCATTTTGGTTTTTTGTGACTTTTTTGCCATTACTGAAAAATCCAGACTTCTAAATAAACAGATCCTTCATTCATAAATCTTGCTCAGTGCTCACACTCATTGATTCCTGAACATAATTGTGGTGAAAGGATTCAGACGTAACACTTTTAGTTTTTGGGAAGGTGTTAACTGCTAAAATGCCACTTAGGTTGATCTTAGGAATTCATTCAACAAACTTACTAAGTTTAAGTTAGGATCCATGTTTAAGAGAGCATGAGCAAACGGCCTGCTCTTCCCAACTGCAGGGAGATGGTTTTTCTTACAGTGGACACGAGCCAACCACTTAAGTTGAGTGCACATGGTGGGAGGTCAGCGTGAAACCCTTTGCATTTTGAGTGCCTGAGACATAAGATGTTAATGTTTTCCAAGTGCATTTCAAGGATGTATACGTTAAAGACTGTGACTGAATCTAGAGTCAACAAAATCTGCTCTCTACTACCTGCTACTTAAAATTTGTGTCTGGAATATAAGCTGAGGACCAGTGGGAATAGAGGGACAGCGCTCAGACAGAGGCCGCTGCTGCGTCACGATGTATGGGTGAAGAAAGTAGCCAGGACTCAAATCCTGGCCAGGAACATTTCCTAATTAAGCTGTATTCATAAGAAACTGGCCTTTGAAGCCAGACTAACACAGACAAACAATTGCAACAACCCCCTCCTAGCTCATCCCGTCAAAATGACTCAGAGTCCCAGATTTACAAGGGGAATGGTTTGAAACTAAAAGAAGGTAGATTCAGACTAGATATAAGGCAGAAATTTTTTACACTGAGGGTGGTGAAACCCTGGCACAGGTTGCCCAGAGAGGTGGTAGATGCCCCATCCCTGGGAACATTCCAGGTCAGGTTGGACGGGGCTCAGAGCAACCTGATCAGGTTGAAGATGTCCCTGCCCATGGCAGGGGGGTTGGACTAGATGACCTTTAAAGGTCCCTTCCACCCCAAACTGTTCTATGATTCTATGATTTTCTTCTGGAGCTCTGTTGATGGCTAAGCAGGATTTGCCCTGTTCAGAGCAAGTTCTCAGCACTCCCTTTAGAGTCAGTAAAAGATGAATACACTTTTCCAGGGCACAGCTCACACCATGAAGTGAATTATACTATAAAAATCCTTATTTCTCTCTGATGACTATAAGGAATCCCAAGGTGACGAGTTCTGATTTATATCTCTAAGATTACATGACATGAGTCCCACTTTATGTTGCCACCTCTATATACATGATGTCTATTTTATATTACTTACTTAGCCAAAGCACAACATAAAAATACAAACAATATTCTTTTCCAAAGCCCTTTCCTTATGGACAGACCTCTGATGCAACAGCACCTCCTCATTCATTCTCATGACCTTGGCATGTCAATCCAGCAGGAATTTCAGGGGAGTTTCATAACGCTCTAGGAGGACCTGCTGCACTCGCAGCACCTTTCCTGTGTGGCAGGATGCTCTCTTGAGAGCACAACAGAAAAATAATCAGCGTAGCAAGGAATAGGAGGGAAGGATGCAGTTCATGGAGTTTAGTCTTAATGTTCTTAGATCCAGTTGTTTGATGTGGTTGGAGAAGCCAACAGATGATGAGGACCAGAGATATTTTTTTCTTACTTCTTGGCAGGGTTGGCTGGGTATAGAGTAGTGCTCTGCATGTTACCCAAGCCCAAAATAGCTGTTAGCACCAGAAAATCACCTAGCATGAAGATAAGCTCATGCTAAACTAGCTATGGGCTAGATGCAAATTTGGGGTGCTTGAGACGTGAAGTCAAAAGCTGTTTGTGCAAGTGAATCGCTCTGAGTCAGACCTGCTGCTAGACCAAGAGCTAACTCATGGATGCAATGGAGCAAGTCAAAAGTCAGCCTATACTTCCTCTAGGCTGACTCTTCGCCTTGTGATGCAGCCTTACCCTGTAACGCTCCCCTTTCAGCCCAAATAGATGACCTCAGAGGGCTGAGCACAACCCAAGAGGACCAGCGACGCTTCCTTTGTGGCTTGGTTTTCTGCTGTTCCACTTCGTGGAACATGGCCATTGCCAATAGGATGCGTGAGAAAATCTTGAGTTTCGACGCTACGGATGCAGAATTCAATGCTCGTTTTCACTATAAGCATGCGGAGAACAAGTTTACTATAAAAATATACCTGTGTCCATAATAAGCAAGTGGGGAAATTTGAAATGGGTATTTCCAGGAGTATGTCAACAAGATACGGTGAGTCACGACCTGTGGTAAGCTAAACTCAGCATTTCCTTTGTTTTGTGGGTTTCTGCACCAACATGGTTTTGAAAGTGTTGTATATGGGCAGCACCCGTCTTTCCAAGTAGGGGAGAGGAATGGGAACACAGAGGGCTGGCGGGTCTGCAGGTCTAACTAGAGCAGGGTGAGAAAATGTGCCATAACAACGGGCAAATTCTTCAGTGATGAACAAAGATTTTCCTCAAACAGAAGTAGACAGGAACCCAGCAGGGAAATGCAGAAACCTGCACGCAGCCAGCTCAGACCTCACCTCAGCTGGCTCTTTGATGCCCTTCCTAAGGTGAAGGCGCTTCTCTAGAACACAAAATTCACAGCAAGGACCAACTGCCGGGACCACGTCTCTTAGCGGGGGATATTTTCCAGGGCAGAGAAGGTAGCTGATGAGGTTAGAGAAGCGTTGGGCAGCAGCAGCCTTGTGTCTAGGCAAGCTGCAACAGCAGTCGACATGCAGTCCACCATATGGGTCTAACCAGAGGCTATTTCGCTCTTGAAAAGCAAAAGCAGAAGTATCTGCTGACACCAGCGAGGAAACCAGCCCAGCAAAACTGTTTTACAGGAGATGCATTTGAAATCCACACTGGCTTGATAAGAGGCAGATCCCATTAGTAATAAATCTTTGGAGGTTTTTTTAGGTGTTTCTGCAGGTTTAATCTTCGCGGTTGGACCACACCTGGTTGTCCTCACTGGATCTCTAGGTTGCCTTGGTAGAAAAAGTCAGATTCACCAGTTCTGAGTATAGACTGTTGCACCTGGGCAAAGCAAGAGCAAATGCCACCGGCGGCATTTGGGAGTGGGGAACCCTAAACCAGAAGCACACCAACCTCATGGTGGAGGTACTGGATGCAAAGTGGTGGGCTTGCTCAAACTGTCCAACGTCAACACTTGGAGACACCTTAAAACTCGGGATGGAGTCAACCTTGAGCAGCCTGATCTAGCATTGATGTTAGATCTGCTGCAAGCAAAAGTTTGGACTCTCCAGAGCTCCCTTCCAACCTCAGTCTTTCCATGATGATCTTTTTGTTCTTGCCTGGGCTTCACAAGACGTGAAGTGTAGCTTCAGCAGGAGCCAAATCTGTGCCTCTCATGCTCAGTGTGTGAGCAATGATTGAGGAGATTAACCTGGAATTTGCAACCTACAGCTCTTTTTTTTTCCTCCCTTTAACTCCTGTATCTGCAAAAACTAGAAGTCTCTTTAAAAAATCCACCTTCCTATGGTTACAGAGGGTGCTACAGCACCCAAAGGAGGTGGGGAGGAAGGAGTCAGCGTGGAGTCAAGTCCAACCTCAAATATCAAAAGGCAAATCTTTATAAAACCATGGGCATTATGAAAAAGATCTGGACAGTTATTCAAAATAAGACCAAAATACAGGTCAATGCGGGTAAGACTGGAGCAATAAGAAGGTAGAAAACACCAGGTTTAGAGCTTGGTTTCTATGTGCTGGTTCTTGTTTTTCCATCAGCCGCAGACCTAAATGACAGAAATCAGCACAAAATGCATCGGCTGATACTTTTCCGTTTTTTCGATGGTAAGAAAAGTTTCTGATAAATGCAGAGCTGTTACCATCAGCTCCAACACGGTACCCTGGGAGGTGTGCCGCAGGAAACACCACCCTCGGAACGTGACTCTCTTTTTGTACCACTCGCACTTACTCCTGGATATTCCCCGTGGACACTGATGGATGCTTTATTCGGAAAGCACGTTGGGATTAGTGGCACAAACTTTCCATTAAAACCCATGCATTTATTTAATATAAACCTTTCAAAACATAATTCTTCTGCAGGATTAAAACAGAAAATGCCGCTCTTTATTATAACCTAGGGCAACTGCTCAGCCAGATTATTCCATTACAGAGCTGATCTCTTCTGAAGATCACGGGTGCCCTCCAGCTATTTGGGTATTATTTGTCAGTGCTTATAACATGAAGTCTTCTGCTCATCCGAGATTCTTTCTCCGCATGTCATGCTATATATTGAACTTTTATTTTTGCTCTTGGAAATCACTCAAACGTTCAGAAGAGAAAATAGAGGAAGGGACTTAAAGATATTATTTACTCTCAAACCACTCCTTCGTGCTCCAAATTGTTTTCATTTAGCATCCATTCAGGCAGCTCATCTAGGTAGCCTTTAAAAGGCTGCATGTTGTTTATTCTCAGTCATCCAAACAAATTGGCCTGCAGGTACAATCTGTCCCTGAAGATAAGTAAATAACATTTGCTAATGGCAGGTAAAAACTCATAGCTTTATTGGTTTCTCTACCAGTCATGGACTGACTTTCCAGTAGAAGATGAATTTCAGTGCAAGTTACAAACATTGCAAGTAATATTTTTCAATTTCATTATTGCAATTAATTGCAACAAGGTTAGATAACATTATTGATAAACTGGGGGGGGGAGGGGGGAAAGCCAGTATGGAGTATCTACCTTCTGCCCAGTGACGTTCAAGGGCAAAACACACAGACACAAGGTATTAAAAACTCTGGACTTTTTTGTTTCCTGACTATGTTGTTTGAACAAAACCCATCCTGAAAGTCCCACCTTCCTAGCCCGAAGCTGCCAGGCCCTCAGCAAGCTACATCAGCAACCAAACACAAGGCAACCAGGTTTTACTTTCCAAAAAAACAACTATTTTTAATACATGCATACGAAGTATTTCGCTTTATCCCATGCAGGGCACTCCGAAGACGTCACACGGGAGAAAGAAAACAGCCTGCCCGCAGCACCGCTCTCTGCACGGCACCGAGACATCTCGCCGGGGAAGGGGCTTTCCCCGGGAGCCACCATCTCTCTGCGCCGCTTTGCAAACGGGAAAGCAGAGCCGGGACGTTTTTCAGTCGTCCTTTTTTTTTTTTTTAGGAGAAGCAAAGCTGCCCTGCTCAGTGTCAGCAACCCCGATACAGGAAAGGGGTTCGTCTGCAGCGTGTGCTAGATAGCGTTCAGCCATCGGGCGTAGGAAGTGGTGCGGCACTTCCACGTACGCAGCAGTTACTGATACCGCAGCACCTTGGTTTCGGCTGGGGACCGAGCACAGCAAGCCAGCCGCCTTGGATCCTTACCCCAAAGCAGAAAAGCTCTTTATCTTTGAACCGAGCTACGCAAGTCAGCAAAAGCTGAATTGCAACTGGGTTTCGCTGGCAAAACACAATGGTGTTCACTTAACTTGCAAACACGGGGGAAATTCTTTATGAGAAATGTCAGACCTGGTCCTCCTTTGACTTGTCTCTGCTGTTATGAAAAACACCCCGCCGGCTGCAGGAACGAGAGCCAGGATTTCCTGAGCTCTGATCTCAGCTTTGACAGGGACTTGCCAAAGGACCATTGCAAACTCCTAAATCCTCTGCCTCAGCCTCCCCACCTCGATATGACCGACATAAAACACTTGGGAGCTTGTCAGTGTCCCAAACAGCACGGCAGATGGACCCGGGAAGGACATTTAGTTCATCACCAGCCTCCAGAAAGGTTCGATCCAGAGTACACCATTCCTGGCAGCTGCCTGTCCCATCTACTCACAAAAACTTATTGTAAGACTCCGCTGCATGCCTGGGCAATGCATGCCTACCTGCATTACCTAACTGCATTGGCTGCCCTGGCTGCTGGATTTGGTTTTTTTTCCTATTGTAAATCCTAAATGCGTTTGTTACTGAAATTGCTGAAAGGTTGATTTAATGTTCAGTGCATCAGCACTTCAGAGAGGAGGTGGTCAGCCTTCCTGTACTAGAAGCTGTGATTCAGGACAGCTCCACAGTTTCGTAATTGAAAAGATTTTTTCCATGAGACAGGCAACAGGGGAAATAACACACAAATTCACTCTTTATTTTAGGTCCCCAAATCTGCTCTTTCCCTTAGCGAATGATTTTATGACTAACCATTGTTTTTGTTCTTTGAAAGTGTCTGTTTTGGAAGAGTTTTGAAATTCAGATTTGCAAATGCCTGAATCCAAGTCTGCCTGCGTGCTTGACTTGTTTCTCAATTTAAAATAAACGGTAATGAGAACTCAAGTGCAAAGTTCTCTAAAGTGAAGGAAAGAAGCATCATCACAGGTACGGTAAATCTCAAGCTCTTCACTGACCTCTACGTCAGGAGGTGGCATACAGAAAATAGAAACTAGGCATACAGAAAGTAGAAACTAGGTCAGCTTCAACAAGATGAGCCTCCTTGTATTGAGCATGCTGGGACTAAATCAGAAAGGCCAAAACATAACACAGAACTGATCTGGGGCAATGGAAAATCCCTTCTGATGTGCTCTGACCATCATAACATGACCAGGAGGAACTTTGATCTGCTGCTTAGTGCAGAGGGTAGGTTATTGACGGGTGACACCTACAAAGCTGAAAGTACCCAGAAGCAGCAGATATACCTTCAACTTGCCTAGGTCCCAGGCACTCTTCTGAGATACTTAAAAATAGCCACTAGAAGTTGTCTTGGGGAACTTGAGTAGGGTGAGAAGATGCTTTCAGATTAAGAAAGGGGAGAAGTCATGCTGTCCCGGTTTCGGCTGGGATAGGGTTAAATTTCTTCCTAGTGCTGTGTTTTGGATTTAGTATGAGGAGAATGTTGATAACACACTGATGTTTTCAGTTGTTGCTAAGTGCCCTCCTAGTCCAAGGACAGCTCCCGTGCCTACTGACTGAGCTAGGTACACAAGATGGGAGGGAACATAATCAGGACAGCCAGCCCAGCTGGCTAATGGGGTATTCCATACCATGTGACGTCATGCTCAGTATATGAACGGTAGGCATGATCCAGGAAGTACCGATCGCTACTTGGTTATCGGTCAGCGCGGGTGGTGAGCAATTGCATTGTGCATCACTCATTTTGTATATTCTATCATTATTTATCATTATTATTTTCCCTTTTTCTGTTCCATTAAACTGTCTTTATCTCAACCCACGAGTTTTTCTCACTCTTACCCTTCCGATTCTCTCCCTGTCCCACTGGGGGGGTGGGGGGAGTGAGCGAGCGGCTGCGTGGTATTTGGCTGCCTGCTGGGTTAAACCACGACACATGCTTATCTTTAAAAAAAAGGACTGGGAGGAAAAGACGGATCCTGGAACCTATAGACTGGGAGGATGAACTTCATTTCATTCCGAAATGACTGCTGAGACCAACTTTCTGCAAGCACCTGAAAGTAACAGGAGAAAGGGGTTTGTCAAGACCAGGTTTTCTCAAACCAGTGTGATTTCCTCTTGTGACCCACAGACCTTGTGGGTAAGGGAGAGGCAGATGATTTCATATTGCTTCTCTTTACAAAGACTTTGGATCACGTCTCCCGTGGCGTTATTTGAGAGACCGGAGGCTGACGCAATGCATTGGGATACATGTGGGAAGCGCTGAAGAGCGCTCCCAGGGGGGCTGCCTTTAATGGTCCGCACCAGAGTGGAAGAACATGGCCACAGGTTTCCACAAAGTCTGTCCGAGGTCCTGTTCAACATCTTCATTGGTAGCTCAGCTGATGGAGGAGACCGTATCCTTATTAAATTCACAGACTGTTCCAAGCAGGAAAGCAGTTCAAGGACATGGGGTAGTGGGACTATTATTCAAAGTGGTCAAAACAAATTAGAGAAATATTCTGGGGAAAAAAACCACCTTGAAATTCATCTGCATGGTAGGAGAGCCTTCAAGACATATCAAGTAATCGCTCCACTTCATCCTGCACTGCTATCCCCACTCCACACCCACAATTAGAGTTAACAAGTATCTGAGAAGTGGAACGGATCGGATAGAGACAGAGGTACCGTGGGGGCAGACCAGCCTGGGCAGCTGTTGGAGGGCAGAGCACAAGATTATAGATATCAGCGCTAATCTGAAAGTTATGGTGCCTAAAGCTGTTGGTGTCTGGTGGTGGTGTGATGCTGGCTGCGATGGTGGTGAATCCTGTAGTCCACCATGGCGCAGTAGGCAATGGCATCATGATACGATGGCATGAGCTTCCTCAAAGATTCAAATGCCATCCCCAACATCAACACCAGTAAGGCCCCAGCTAGAGTGGCAGACCGAATTTTGGGCACCTCACGTCAATAAAATGAGTCAGCCAGGAGGAATCCAGAGGTGAGAGATCTCTGTTCTGAAAAACACAACTCGTGATGAACAACTGAAAAAATGTATTACTTTTTAAAAGGAAACTCGGGGGGGGCTGAGCGGCAGCCTTCAGGTGTGCACGTGGTTTCTGCCCTCCTTGCCCATGCTGGATGAGACAACCGTGGATTAAACTAAGCAAGACTCAGTGCAGTTTGGGTTAGACATTAGGAAGGTTTCTCTAACTTTCCGGGTACTGGAACAGACTCTCTAGGAAGGTAGTGAGGTCTCTATTATGTGATGTCCTTCAAGTAAACCACAAGCATAATTATTTCTGGAGTTTGGTTGGGAAACGCATGGGGTGACCTTTGAGGTCAGCCGCATGTCTCTAATCTTACGACTGTGCTTGAGTTTGCTGTTGATGTACTCTGTGCCTGAGATCAAATGACTCAGTTTTTTGGAGATGTTTTCCTCCCACCACTAAGTCATGAAACTGAATCTTGCTCAGTTACCCTGAAAATTAGTAACTATTGAAAATGTGCCCTGAAGGTGTGAAAGACTCCACAACTGCCTGATTAAACAACATCTGATACGTTTCTGACCAACATCCTTCCAAAATGTTAAAAAGGGCACGATTAATCCCTGCCAGTTTCTTTCAGCTTCATGTCTTTGCGGCTGCCATCGCGTCCCTGTAGATCTGGTCTTTAGCTGAGGGAAATGAAGACAAGTCTTCCCTGAAGTCCTTCAGCTCGGTTGCAACTCTCCCAACAGCAGAAGACATTTTTTGCTGTCCCTGAGCCCTCTGGGGAAGGCTCAGCAGCGAAGGACAGTTCTGAGTCAGAGCTCCTTTATTCTTCCATTTTACCCAGTGTTTTAGCTGTCTGGATCTGCCAGAGACACCAGTCCCTGGTGCCACTTTCAGATATCTTTTCTTTGAACACGAAAGACTGTAGACCATGGTGGATGAGTAAGACACTCCCATTTGTGGGTAGGTGCCTCCTGTTAAAGTCCTCATCTTCAATCACCGATTCAAGTGTCATCAAAATTTGACTAGGACACCTAAAAAAGATGCACCCATTACTGGAGGTAGCAGAGGTCTCAGCTGGAGACAGTTTCTGGGAAAGCTATCCTTATATTTCAGAGGCCTCCAGTGGGTTCCTCTTGTGGCAGAGGGCGAGAGGAAAATAAACGGGATCCAACCAAAGGGGGCTGGCCATTTTTAGGCAGCTGTCAGCAGTCAAACCACCTAATTCAGTAGCTCTGTGTTGAAGTGGCCACACTTACAGTCAAAATACAGCCTGAAAAGGGAGTCACAATCCAAGAGCCAAACTCGTAGCAGTTTCCTGACCATCACAAGGCAGGAGGTACCTGGGGGACTTTAGGCGCTAGGATGTGGGAATCTGGACACTTGTGTCATCTGCACCTGAGCCCAGCTCAACATCGCCCAGTGACGCGCCGGAGCGGCACTAGAGAGGAGAGAGGAAGAGAGCCTCCATCCTCATCTTCATCTGAGTTTGAGGCTCTGCAGAAAGCCTGGGAGCCACAGGAGCAACATGAGACACAAACCTTCATCTGTCTATAAAATCCTCCCTGGTCCCCATCCAGCCTGTTCTTCCCTTTGAATCTTCCTATTCTGCCTCTCTTCTCCTCCTGGCTCCCCTGGACTTCACAGCGCTGTCCTCCTCCCTTCCTCCATCCCTGCCCCAGCCCCCTACAACCTTGGCTTCAGTTCCACTGTCTTTAACCTCACCACATGTTTACTCATATATTAGATATACTATCAATATAAATATATTTATTCATATACTATATATAGCAGAGAATATAGAGATGCTTCTACATGATATGTATTCGTCAGATACATGATAGGCAGATAGCTGTGATGTAATCAAACAGATCGTCCACAGTTTCAGAAAGTTCAAAACCATCATTAGCTGCATGGTATTTATTCTCCTGGTACTTGCGGTCCTCTCTGCTCTCACCTCTTCCTTGTGTCAACAGCAATTTTTTAAGTACCAGACCCCCTGCTTCCTACCAGGCATAGCTTTGTACTGTAAGGTGGAAGCGAAATGAAGTCTCTTCTCTCCAAACAAAATCTTTAGTGCAATCTAAGTGATTTTTGGCTTTCCCCCGAACAGGACATCCAACACAGGCTGTACCTCTGAGCCCCATTTCTCGCTGGGCAGAGCCAAGGTCACGGGCGCTGTGGGTCGTCCTTGGTCTTCAGCCTGGGTCATTCACTACGTTTCCCAGCTGACTTTCAGGGCTGTGTTTAGGGGTTTGACTTGTCCCCATGTCAGAACCCCAGATGTTATTCCTCTCCCATCCAGCTGTCTGTCCTGCCAGAAATGACCCCCTTCAACACAGACCTCGTGGGAGCAATGCAGCACTTCAGGTGACATCCAATTTATGAGTAGTTCATGAACCTGAATCAGTTACCTTGACAGACCAGCAGAATTTATTCACACTTTATTCTCCTTTGAGCCTCAGCATTCATTCTTCCAGAGGTGGAAGGTCTATGGGACAAGCAGACCAATGCATGCCCCTCTTTGTGGTGGGCCAGCGTAAGCAGATTTGGGCTCCAGCTTTCCTGGAGTGAGCCCAGTCCCAAAAAGTCAAGAGACTTTTAACTGCACTAATTTCTAACCCCTCCCTGGGTACTTGTTTCAATTTCAATTCATTTAAATGAAAGGGGGCAATGAGAAAGACAAAGGACAAAAGTTCAAGGAGGGCTCGAATGGAAAAGGACAGCTGCAGTTTTGGGACAACTATTGAGGAAGAAGATCGGGAAGTGGTTGCACTTTGTCAATGTTTTGAGGAAGAAGAAGAGCAACATAAGTGGTACAAGAACCACAGGGAAGACCTTCAGGAAGGAGGTTTTGGAGAAGGAGACAAGGATGGGTGCTGTGAATGAAAGCAGGGTCCCAAAGACCCAGCCACCGGTAGAGAAAGCTTTCCTCCAGCGCACAGGAGATAGGTGTGGGCCAACACTTATTTCCCCCCCTACACTTGAAAGTATTGAACAATGGCAATGGTGAAAGGACGGATTAAAATGAAGGCAAGCTCACAGCTTGGGTGTCCAGGCAAGATGGCACACAACCTCTATATTCCCTGAATTATCTATGACCCCACTTGGGTAACGGGCAACATACTGTTGTAGGACACACTGCAGGTTTGAGTGCAACCAGACTCGTGCATTCTTGCTAATATTTGGCATTCAAACCCAGAGAGGTTGCAAGAAGTGGCAGTTCCTGGACAGCAGCGCTCGCTGGACACCTCCAGTCCTGGGTGTCCTCACCCCATGGTGATTAAAGCTCCCTGGGGCAGGGGTGAGCACATGCATGATGGAGGTGAGGTTCAGAAGATGCTGAGATTTGAAGACCAAAACCTCACGGAGGAGCAGAAGGGAGGGAACCCACAAAGCTCTGCAGGGGCTGGAGCGTGTGAAAGGGAAACTACTGCATCTGTCTTAGGTGGTTTCTCATACAGGGGTGGGGGAAACGTATGGTTGCAAACCACTTGCTGGGAAGAGGGTGTAAGTCATCTTACAGGGGGTGGCCCAGAGTTACTCGAGTGACTGGGGCTGATCTGCTGCTGCTGGGAGGATTTTCCCAGCTGCCCCAGGCATGGGGATTCAGGCTGCTGATCCCCCACTTCTGGGGTGGGGGCAGAAGAAAGGGACTCGTTTCTTTTCTGATTCCTGGAAAGCCTAAAGGGGAAGGAGGGCTTATTCTCTCTTCTTCTTTCCAGGAGACAGACACTGCCTGTGCACGTCTTTTTGAGGAAAGGAAGCTCCTCTCCACACAGCCTACACCTTGCCCAGGGTGGAGGATGACAGGGCATGGCCTTGGAGCCATTCATTTTCTGCAGATGTGCCTAGAAATTGTCCTCAAAGCTCCACCAGCAGCTCCAAGTGCCTTTTCACAGTGGGAGCCCGCACAACCAGGGCCTGTCCAGGGAGGAGGAGGGGTTTGTAATTCAATCCCCTAAATCTCTCTTACCCCAGTTATTCCCAAAGTAGACTACAAAGTCAACCACCTCCAGTTATTACAGCACCGTAACGGAGACGGGGTCGCTGACTGACTGACACGACACCGCGTTGCAACTCGGCACCCGAGGGAATTTTCAGAGGATTTTTGCACGGTAAAAGGAGAGCTATGTTTCCGTGCAAAACAGAAAGACATGACTAACGTCCTACAAGCATGGAGTTGCTCACTGAAGGCTGTTACAAAGTTCTGTGATAGCTGGGCTTGCTCGTCACTCTGCACACGGGAAGGGGGTGACTTTCGATAGGTGGTATTTGTCAAACACGCTGTCCCTGCAGCATCGCCTCAGAAGGATTCGGACACTGAATACTTGAATTCTTGTTGATGTTCGATGGCCAACACAAGTCCCAAGAGCAAATATCGGCCGTGGATGGGAAGCAGAGGGAAGTTTTTCCTCCCCTGTTTTCTGAGCTAGAAAGAGCTTTAGTCATGCATGGGAAACTTTCTGACTGGGAGCATGTGGGGTCATCAGCACGGACTCTGACGATCGGAAAGTGAAAAGCAGAAGCTGAGAAGGTCACACGACCATTTCTTACCCCTGAGTGCAAAAGAACAGCAAATTCTCCTTTTAAACAGACGCTCCGGTGCCGTCAGGGGATGGGAGCAGCACGCTGCCTCAGTACGCTGTTCTGATCTGCCCAGCGCTGGCACTGAGCGAGCAGCTCCCGGGCATCGTGCCCGGCCACCTCCTACTTCGCAGAGCCCTGCCTGGTGTGGGGTGAGGGCAGGAGGGTGCTCTGCCAGGCTGCTCCAAATCCCTAATCCCTCTTGGGAGGAACCTCACTGCAGTTCTGCCCCTTTGAGGGGACACCATCAGAGGGAGAAAGAAGCAGCGCTCGATTTTATTAAGGCGTGGGGTGGATGAAGCCCTGTGGGCACTGTGGGGAGATCCGGGGGGAGCAGATAAAAAGCCTTATTTCCTGGAGATGGAAGATGAACTGGCAGGCATGTGTTAGCCCTGCAGCACACCCGGCATGCCGAGCGTTGTTTTCCATCGTTCCCTGGTAGCAGCTTTCTCCTGCAGCAGTGCTGGTGATGGGCAAACCCATGCAATACCTACAGCAACTCACCAGCTAGGTTCACTGGCAAACCCCAAAGGGTATCTCCCCTCCAAACACCTCTCTGGCCAGAAATACCCTTCACTTCTTTTAACGAGGACCTGGCAGAGAGGAAGGTCTGGTCGGATGCCTGCCCTTGAGTTTTGTCCCAGGCAGGCTGCAGCGTTCTCATCACTGCATCCCTTTGGTCCCCACAAAGGTCTCTGGAGGTACCAAGGGATGCCTGGGGGTGCTGGGGCCAGGGCTGGATCTGGGTATGGTTGTCCATGATCGTCCATGGGCATGGGTGTCTGTAGGTTTCTGCCAGGCTATAAGGTATGTGTTAAATCCAAAGGACCTTAACTGCAGTTAACAGCACAAACAAGCATGAAAGAGCATCAACTGCAGCTCTTCACCTGAAAAATGACCCATTGAACTAATTTTCCTTGCTTTTTCACCCATGTAAAAATGATTTCTGAGCAGATTTGGTGTCCAAGTGGAGCTGTCTAGTACTAGGTCAATCAACACAGTCCTGCCTGAATTTTCATAGCTTCTTACCCTTGCAAGATCCTCCTGCTCAGCCCTGGATAACAGGAGACAAGGGTAGGAACAAGACCCATGCATCCTGACAAACAGCAGAGGGAAAAAAAAAAAAAGGCATTCCTGCAGCCAGCTCTTACAGCTGTCTGTAAAACGAACCTCATTTACATTTCATTGCTTGGATTGAAGTGCGCTCGCAATTCAATTCAGAGCTGCTGCTGCAAGTTGGGGTCCCAGCAACAAAACAAAACAGTGGAGCTGAACATGTGAAGGCAGGATGTTTAGTTCTGCTGCTAATGGGAGCCCAGAAACCTTGTTAAAAAAAAAAGAAAACAGCCAACTAAACGAGATGAGCTACTGTAGCAGACGAGTGGCAAATCCAGAGTCGATGTAGGAACTGAAGGAGACAGCAAGTGAACCTGTGTCTCTTAATCTCACAGAACGGTTGAGGTTGGAGGTCATCTGGTCCAACCCCTCAATGAACCATCTTCAGATGGTTCATCGTTCCTGGGGTAATGCCACAGGGGACCAGCTCCAGAGGCGACATAAAAGCAGAGAAAAAGTCCCAGGGCACAGCTCGTGGGTGCAGAGGGCACGTTAACACCCAAATGCTGTGCTCTGTCCCTGGGCTAAATTCAAGCCAATGGAAAAGCTGTCCCTACCAAATCTGCTGGCCTGACCCAGGGTCCATAACCTTGGAAGGAATAGGTGGCCAGTGACACGGCCAGTGCACAGTGAGGGAGCTGGTCTACCTGGCTTTTAGGACCAATTACAGGTTGGTTTAACTTTTACCGAGAGCTCCAGCTGCAGGGAGACGTGAAGCCAGCTGGGGTGCAGGAGGTATCTGTTGTCATGGCATTATATGGCATTCACTTCCACTGTGTGGACTTCAAGATTTGGTAGGAACCATAAGCACCAATTTGCTCTTTCTAGGCCTTGGTTTAAAGCTTGTTTGTTTCTTCTCCAGCTCCTCTTCCTCCCCTTCCCTTCCTGCCTGCGTCTCTGCTCTCCTGCTGGTGAAGGTTTCCAGGCACTTGGAAAAAAATATCTGGGCATACATTCCTTGTTCTGATCTCTTCCCATCCAGCTCTTGAAACATCTGCTCTACAGAACCTGGAGAAAGCTGCATGGGGTGAGCACAGGTGGGAGTAAAGCAGGTGAAGATGAGGTGGTTTTGGTTCATGATTCTTCTGGCCATAGAATATAAATGCAGAAGAATCTCCAAGAGCTGGAGGGTTGCTGTTGATGGGATCAAATGCTGCCCACCAGCTGAGTCTGAGAGGTACTGGGAGAGCTAACGTTGGATAACCAGTGGTCTGGCATATTTGCAGGTAATTCTCCCTCTAACTGCCCGTTTTGCAGGGCAGTTTTAAATAAGGTCAGGGCCAGGCGTGGGGTCAGACCTCATGTCAGATCGGGGGTTGAAGATGTTCTTTCCTTTTGGGATCAGCAGAACATGCCTCAAACATGTTGCATTTAACCATTTATGGTGTCACAGGCCACAGAAACATCTCCTTTGCTGGGGCTTAATTGGTTTGGGGTTTTTTTTGCTTGGTGCACAAAGATGAATCTCAAAACTGACTTTCCCCTGTCTAGTCAAAATCCATGGACTTCATATGTGGTGTCTGAGTGCCATGTTATAATGCTAGCACCAAAGATGAATGCTCCTGTGGTTCCTTCTACACGCCCCAAGGGGAACTTCATGGGGCAGGGTCCCCACCTGAGAGGACTCCCCTTTGGGAGTGCTGCCAGAGGAAGGACCACAGTTATTGAGCTACTGTGGGAACCAGGAGGATGGTTTTTTTTTGTGATTTGGCTTCTGCAAACATCACCATCATCCACATGGTACATGGACTTCAAGGAGAAGAGGACGGAAAACGGGAAAGGAAAACGTCTATACTGGAGCAAAGGAGGTGGAGGTGCAGGAATGAGAAGGTTGGATGTCTGAAAGAAAACGCCTTTCCTTGTGAATAAAGGTATTAAGATTGGGGCTCAGCTGGAGATTAAAACCCACTGTGTGTCCGTATGTAGGTGTCTCCATGTGAGCCAAGTGTCTGAGTTCCCACCACGGCCAGAGAAGATCTGGTCAGTGGATGTGATTCAGCTGGCAAAACACAAGGGCACAGCTGACCACACGCAGGTGTCTGAAGTTACCCGAGGTGCCTCAGGACATCTGAGAAGTCCACACAAGCCCAGAAGATACAACACAGGTTGTATGGAAGCTCGTGCCCTTCTCTACTGGTAGATGGGAGACCAGAGACATCTAAAATGGCACGAGACACCTGTATATAGGCAGTTAAATCACACCCACGTGGCCTCTCCTGAATTTAGTGAGGCATGGAGCTACCTGTTTAGCAGATCTTTGTCCCTCCCGTTACCTGCAGCCAACCCTTCCCATACTGAGGTGGACCAAGAGGGCTCTTACGTTGGAACAAAAAGCAAGGGCGTTCTCTGACCAACATTTGTGTTCTTAAACCTTCTTTGGTAGCAACCAGAAGAGCCCGAGTCTTTCCAACAGCAGTCCTGCCTGCTGTCCCAGGCCCCATGGGTTTCTCAGCACGGGGACCAAGAGACTTCAAGGGTTTGGTGACTGGTGACTCGGGTCCGTTAGCCAGGGTGAAGCAGCCCTTGCGATGTGCCCCTCTGAAGAGCAGTTTGTCGGTACAGCACAGCACCGCAGGGACAGTTTTCGACCTGCTCGTTCTCAAAGAGCAAAAGTGTTCAGACGCCTCTTTTTGACAAAAATAGCAGCTGCACTTGTTTTTGCTGCAGGAAGTTCTCACTAATGGGGAGAAAAGGAAGCTCCTTTTAAAAACAAGGCCTTCATTAGCTTTTCTTGTTCTTTGCTTTACAGTCACCATTGGAGCCATCGCAATATCGCATCCTTTTTTGTGCCTGTCATTGGCCCGCTGCTGCTGCTCCAGTGGACAATACCACCCTGCAGAGTTACAGGGACCTCCACTTCTCAGAAACAAAATACAACACCATTTTTTTCTTGCAGTTATTTTTTTGTCTCTTCTCTGTCCTCCTGGGCGAGTCATTTTACCTAGATGTCCCTTCCTTCCTCACCCAATCTACTACTGCTGGCAATAATTTTTAGCTGTTGAGCTAAAGATCTAGCAACAGCTAATATTTTGTCTCCTGTTTCCAAAATAGCTTTTAATAGCAAACAACCAACCCTATTTCCTCATTGTGATGATGTTTTACGTACCATGAACCTGCTATCGCACCCCCTTGCTGGTGATGCTCTTTCCCCTCCATGCGCGTAGCTTAGTTGCTCTCCTCATTATCTCTACTTTGGCCACACATTTGAAAGGGCCACCAGAAAGGACCAGTTTGGGTGTCTCTGTCCGACGCAAATTCATCACCCACGCTAAAAGAGCCTGGGCCGACTCCCAGCTCTCCCCACCCGTGGCACCACCACCTTTAGCCCAACAAATAACCACCAAGCCCTCGACCCCGGCGCTGCACGGCTCCACTTCACTTTTGCACCTAATAACGAGCTGAGCAAGCACTAGCAGCGTGGCTCCGACGCTAACCAGCAAGAGAAAGATCTGGAGGTATAAAACCCCAAACCACAATTATTTATTTCACAGCATGACAGAATTAAGGTTTCTGTCATTATAAGGTTTCCGTTGAGTATTTAACCTAACAGCATGGGAACGGTGCATGGGAAAGATCTTGCTGGTAGCTCCCCACGGAGATGCCCTCAAGATGGATCCACGGCTGCACTTGCCCCACGGCTTACACAGCCCTGGGCAATGGCTGCTGTGCTCCTTCCGTCATCTGAAAAACGTAATTTCTGATCATCCAAGCTAATATTGATGGTCATCTTGTGTCTTCTGCTGACGTCCTGCCTTCCCCCAGAAGGTGCACCCCCGTGCATCCTTCTGCCCTGTCTCCTGCAAAGGGATCATTGCAATTTCCCGTGACCGAGCTCCTCTGTCATGGTCTAGCTAACAAAATGCCCTGAAATTTCTCCGCAGGAGAGATGGGATTGAGAAAAACAGCAAATTCACCTCTGTTCCGTCAGGTTGGCAGAGAGCTATAGTCTCACGCTGGCCAAAGCAGCAAGCCCTGGCATTTCCCAGCCGCATGACCTGCTATGGGAGATCTGCAATGATTGAGGCTTGTACTGACACAGGCAGAGCTCCGGCGGCAAGATTTGTTATTGAACTAAACTCCTGGCAGCTGCTGGTGAATAGGTTGATTTTGTGTCAAAAACCTCTCAGAAGCAGTAGACGACGAGAGAAATCTGCAGGATGCATTTATTTCCAAACATGACGGGAAATTATCTTGATCTGCAGCTGACGAACACTCGAGGGGAGCCTTCCCCAGAGATGTGGATGGGCTTAAAGGTGGGCTGTGGCCAAGCCAGCCCCATGGGGGAGCTCAGGGCGTAAGTGGAGACAAGCCCAGTACACAGGAGGAGGAGGTGAATCCTCCACATCTCCAGGGCTGAAGGGGGAAATGACTTTTTTTGGTTGCTCGTCTTCGGAGAGTAGAAAATCTCCAGGTCCCAGAGCAGCTGGTTTGGAGACCAGTCTCCTCCGTGGGTGGTGCGGTCTCCATGAGCATGTCCTGCACGTTCCCCGGGGTGCACCGACTGGCAGCACCACCGACGCTGAGCACAGACACCACGGCCATCCCCCCAAGGGCAATTCGGGACCCTGTCCCCTTCCTGCCACCTCATGCCTCCCCTGCCCCCTACCCTTGTCCTCAGACACCCAGTCCCTCCGGTTAATCCATCCCAGGAGGGTTATGCTCCGGGCAGGGTGGTGGCAGGGTGATGCTCCGCCTGATGAGCACGTTGTCCCCAGGAGCATTGCGCATCTCCTCTGCAGAGCCAATGGCGCTCAAAGTCCCCAGCCAACCCTGTTGGCCATGATCCTGCGCTATGGGGTGTCCTTGAACCCCACCTCAGCCCCCACTGCCAGCTCACCAGCAGTGAGAGGCACTGCAGAGAGCGGACACGGGACCCAGACGTGCCCCTGAAGTGCAACAACTGGCCGATGTGGCCCAGCATCACCTCAGCTGCTCCCTTTCCCTGTGGCTTTCATCCACCCCCCTTTGCTGGAGCTCTGCCCAGCCCAAGGTGAAGAAGATGTCCCCTTTCTCCAGCAGTCAAAGATGCTCTGGGTGAGTGCTTCTGACCACTGTCCCCACGCTGCCGGCCCAGAGGAGCTCTGGTGATGCCAGCAGTGCCAGACCAGCTCCGTGCACATGGTTCTGCTTCCCTCTAGTGACAACATGGCCTCACATCAGCAGAAGCGAAGGCTGCGGCACAGCTCCTCCATCTGCAGAGATGACTGCTCTTCCCTTTGGCCTGTGGAGACATGGCTTGGAGCCCTCATTGCATGTCCCAAGGATGGGGGGTGGGAGCAGCACCATCCCCATTGAGTTGTGTAGTGCTTGGCATGAAGGATTCTGTGTCCACACGAACAATCTTCATTTCTCTGTCCACGCCCTCTGCCCGTGCCTGCTCATGCAGAGTCTCTCGGCCAGCATCGTGATGGGATGCTCGTGTCCCTTGGGGAGGGTGAGCTGGGAAACGTTGATTATGAGAGGAGCTGCACGGGGGACGGTTCGTGGGAGATGTGACCCCCTCACATGTACATATGACCACCCACCTCCCATACAAAGTCCTTCAACCATTTATGCCCATAGTCCTTCTCCTAAAACAGCGTCGTAGAGTAGCTATGAGAAGATGGGTTAGGATGAAGCAGGGGCAGAGCTGGACTCCAGTCTAGTGGCTGGAGCACTCAGCTGGGAGGAAGCATTTCCCAATTCCTTCTCTTTTGGTAAAACACCCAAAACTAATTTCTAAATCATGAGAAGCTCTTTTGGCTTCTCTAGGTAGGATCTGTCCTATGGTGGCCAAAAGCAGCCATGTCCTAATAACAAACAGCTCTCTTCCGTCCTTTCTGCAAGACACAATCTCTGCAAGGTCTCTTTGTAGATTTTTTTACCCCAAAGCTTCTGTGCACAAAGCATTTTCCTCAAGAAACCTCTTTCTCTCCACACTTATTCTAGTCTCTCCCCATCGCTTTACATTTTATATTCACAGCCGTAACATCTAGACTGCTCCTCTTTGAATGTACTTTCTATTAAATTTTAACCATCCTCCAAGGTTCTTCCACGATCCAAACCATGATCCCAATGTCTATTGGCTCTGTGATGCTCCAAGCATGCCTCACCCCATCCCCCAAAAATGTTTTCTGGAGCTTAGGGGGCTTTGTATCCTGGTCCCCGTGACCCACCACCCATCACACGGCAGCGCCCAACATCACCTCCTCTGCCCCTGGCAACTCAACATTTGCAGCTCACTTTTCCTTGCCTGAAGCTCCTTGTCCTCCCATCGCTCGGGGACAGACACCCAGATCCGGAGGGAGCATCTCCAGAAGCTCCATGTCCCCATGGCAGCCCTGCAGCACCTTTGCTCGGTGCACACATTCATGAATCTCGTAGCTGGGCCCCACCGCCACGGCTTGCTCGCCAGTGATTTATCTGCTTGCTCAGATTGACTCCCTGCCTTTTGATCGGCCACTCCTGCATGTTTATTCAGCAGGAGACAACTTCCCTTCGCACATAATTGATTGTTTCTGTCTCCACTTAATTTTCTGCTTCATCACCGCCTTGTTTCGGGAAAAGGGGCTTTTCAGGGAGGTGATTCACTGCTCTGTGGATTTTCCTGCATATTCAGTTCATCGGCTGCCCTGTCCTCTCCCCTTTGTTACTGCTTCCCTCAATTTACCCATTCCTAAAGCAAATTGATTCACCGTTGAGGTCTATTTTTGGCTTCCAGCTGTCAGGCTCCTCGCAGCTGCCTCGAGCTGGCGTGTTCCTCTCTGCTCTCCCAGCGCCGCGTCTCTCCTCCTCCTCCTTTTTCTCCTGCTGCTACTCCTGACCGTACTCCTTCATCCTCCTTCCCTGCTTTCTCCTCCGTGCGATGCTCAGCTATTTTTTAATGACCCGAGTGTGCCCCACCGATGATTAACACAAGCCAGAGGACAGCAGCAATGTCGAGGAGGTTTTGCACAGCAAAAATCTGGAGGGTGGACAAGTGGGGTGAGCAGGGCTTCGGGGCCAGGTGCCTCCAGCCTCTGGGTACCACGTTTAAGGGCTGCCACCGGTTCCCCGATCCAGGCTGGGCACACAGAACAGTGGGTTCAAGCCCATCTGCAAGTGTTCACCCACGGGTTAGCCCTCAGTATCCTCCCTTTCCATTTTTATTCCCTCCCTTGTCTCCTCCGGGTTCAGAAGGGATAAAAGTCAGTAGCCATGATTTAACAGACCTGTCACTGCGCGCACAAATTCTCCTGGGTGGCTTTGACCATCGGGCTCAAGACCCCGCTAGATCCAAAGCAACTGCTGTCTGAGCGTCGGTGAAACCAGTGCAGCCATGGAGATGTGGGGGGGATTTCGGCAGCTTGATGCCAACTGCAGCACCTAAAACCAAAGTGTGGCTCTGTAAATCCCCAGCTCAGCTGTTACTTAATCCCAGAGGCATCTCGGTTCTGTAGATGCCCTCAGCACGAGGGTGATGCTGGCCAGGCAGATGGCCATGCCCCGGGCAGTGCTGGGGAGCTCCTGAAGCCTGATCCCCCCTGTGCCAAACTTTCCTGGATGTGCAAACTCATGCAGGGTCTCAGGAGAGGGGTTTAGTCACTGGGTGTTCTCCGGGCCACCCACCCATAGGAGCCAAGCCCAGGACTGGGGTCTCTGGAGGGACTTGGACATGGAACTCGGTGGTGGTGGGCAGAGATCGACCCTCCTCACTTGGGTACCACACTGAGCTCAACTTCACCCCTCCGAGGGATGGTTTTCCATCTTTTCCTCAATCTCAGGGTGCTCCTTTGAAATCCTTCCCATTTTCCAGCCTCCTTTTTGCAGTGTGGACCCCAAACCTGGGCACAGCATCCCTGTGCCTCTCACAATACCCTCTCCCCACTCCGCCTGGCACTCACTTGCCCTTAGCTTGTGGGGTGCTTGGGTCTCCCTTTTGGATGATTATTGATCCAAACTCTTAAGTATTTTGGGGATTTTCTGCTTCCCAGGTCCACATACTCCAACTCAGAGCTAGTCCCAGACTATGCCACCGCATCAGTTTTGCAGCCCTGCAAAGCTCAGGTTTACACAGCTGCAGGCACCAGGCAATTCATCTCACCCACACCAAGGAATTTTTTTCCCCCCATTTCACCCAGGCTCTGCTGTGACTCCAGTTCCTTCTGGGGCCGTATGAAATAGCTGGGAGCACCGATCCGATCCCACGCTGCTAGCAGCAGACCCTTTTGCACCCCGTTTGCAGTTTTCTGCAGTGCTAGGTTTAACGTGGGCCACGGGGATGTTTACAGCCTTTTCATGAGAATATCATTAGCACCTTCTAAAAACCTGAATATGTTACAGAATACACTTTCAGATCCCTGATCCCGTAAAAACAAGCTGCACCACCTCTGCTTGCTGCGGTCCGGTCTCCAAGGCACAAATTACATCACCTTCTGCTTTCCCCAAGCCTGAATTAGCTCTGCCGTAAATCTGCACGGCTGGTTTTTCTCCACTAGGTTGCAGCATTAACTTTTATTTTTCTATCATTGCCAAACCAAGAAACCGGGGCCTTTTTTTAATAGGCAGCTCTGCCTTGTCACCCCTCCGTGCCCTCCTGGCCCCTGCACGGGGCTCCGGGGAGGCTGGGGGTGACTCAGTGCTGGCGGTGGGGTGGTCAGAGTCTCCCCTGGGGTCCCTGCAAAAGTGCCTCGGTTCTTATTTGCATCTGGGCTCACCCTCTTCATATTCGTTGTGAAATTAAAAGTGGAAAAAATAATAAGCAATAATTACATCGCTAGCATGAAGCATGGAGAAAGGGGTCAGACGAAGGACCACCAATGAACTCCCCGTTACCTCTCCTTCCAGACATCTCTTCTCCCCAGTGTCGATGGCGATGACTGTGAAGTTGTTGCTGCCGATTTACAGCTTCATACTCATTTTTCATCCTGACGCTTCACAGATCTTATTAAGCTGGCACCAAACTTGGTCAAAAAAAGAAAGGTCACAGTGATACTGGGGATTTTATGCTACGTGTGGTGTCACCACCGGGACAACAGCGGGAAGTTACTTGTGGTCTGTCACTGCTTGGCCACAAATACGCCAGTGAGTTGAACCTGGAGACTGCCCGAAATCAGATGTACCCCTGCAAAACTGCCTGTGAGTGAATTGGGACGTAGGATGGTTTCTAGAAAGAGGAACAACATGAGTGGTGTTTCCAACTCCTTCCCCTGGCGTGATGCTCTGGATGCTCTGTCCTGGATGGGCCTGAGGGTTCCGGCTGCCTGCTCCGGGCTTCATCTCACCCCAATTCAGTGGTCTGGAGGTGTCTGGTCTGGAGAGTGGTGGAAGCTGCCGCCTGGGCTCCTCCACGTGCGCAGAAAGCCACCAGCACGAGAGATGGGGCCGAGTCCCACGGGAGATGCTCGTGGCGGGGTGACTCACCCCCGCAGGTGTGCCCACACCGGCTGGAGAGCGCGGCGGATGCTCTGGCTGCTGCCCTGGTTTCGGGAGAGCAGAGCAGGGTTTGAAAGGAGGGAGCTGCTGCGGTGGGTTTCTGTGCTTTTGTTATGACCAAGGGGTGCAAATAGCGAGCAGAAAGGCCTGCGCAGTCCCGAGGAGGCTGACGGGTGAGCTAAAAGCTGGCTACAAATGCACGAAAGGTGGTTGCAGAGACACAGCCAAACTCCTCTCCATCGTGCCAGACTGTAACAAAAGGCATCGGCTGCAAAGTGGGGCCTGGGAGGCTCCGGTTGGACGTAGGAAAGGCTCTCGCTGCAAGGTAGCGCTGCCCTGAGACGAGACCCCTCGCGCTGCTGCACCCTCTACCCTTGGGGATTTTAGGACTTGGCTAGACCAAGTCACAGCTGACGGCCTGGCTACAGTCCTACTCTGAGTGGGAGGCTGGATTTGAGATGTCCCTTTGACCCAACATTTCTATGCGAGTTTGATTTAAAATAACTGTTTTTTCCTGCTTCTGAGTGTCCTCAAGCTGCTTTTGTGTTGTCTCTGCAGACCTGAGCTCTCCTGCGTTTCTGCTTATGAAATGATGATGTTTCCAACAGCAACAGTGATACAGAGCTCCTGAGGTGAAGGAAGCAGCAAGGAGGAGCGCAGGAATCCCCTGCGGCAGGAGGAAAAGCCGGACAGATGTGTGCAAGGTCCCCTTCGGAGCCATCCAGGCATTGCTCTGCAGTGACTCACCATGCCTCCTGCCCCCAGGTCCTTCTCAGCTCCCTCCTACTCAAATCCACACCCCAGGGACCTTCCAAGGTCTCAGCTCACTGGTGCCGTGCTCATCTTCTCTGCTCCTGTCCTACACTTGGGATATATCCTTCGCATGTTCACAAGCCACTGGCTAACGCAGGCAAACAAATTCTCCCTGGTGCCAGCCTTGGACATCACCGTCCCATTGCTTTCTTCTGCCAAAGCCATACACAAGGTCCTACGGCTAGAGGGTATTTCCAGACGTAGGACAGAGGACGCGCTCACCCAAAGCCTGCCTGGAGAGAAGACTCTGTGGGCAGAAATAAGAGGTGGATGCTCTGGGAGCTCCTGCTTGGAGGAAGCATGGGATGTGTCGTGTCCTTATGTGGATGGGTACGGCTGTGCTTGGGGCAGCTGAGAGCACAGAGTGTTCAGCACTGCTGGTCCCCATGGGCTCCAGTGGCTTGGTAACATCTCATGAGGAGCATTGTAGCCTCACCCTCAGGGTTTTCCTGGAATTTAACCATGTCCCACAAGTACAAGCTATTCCCAACGCAATAAATAGATACTCGGTACAGCTGGCAGCCCTGCTTACCCCTGCTTCCCGCTGCCTTCCCGTCCCTCCTGTGGGTTTGGTCTCTCCTTCTCTACACACAATTCTTCCATAGCCACCTCTGCTGAAGCACCAACAGACCCAAGCCCGAGTACTGAGTCCATTGTGGAGGTAAAAAGCAATTTTTTCTACCAGAGATGCAGCTTCTTTGTGCTGTCCTCGCTCTGTGATGGGGTCCGTGGAAGTCATGGAGGGTAGGAGAGGTGAAGAGATCTTCACATCGCTCACACATACTTTGGTTTTAATGATGCCCTGTTATTCCTTCCCAGACTTGTGGCTTTTTACCTGTGGTGACCTCCCCTGACTCCTTGTTTACCTTGCAGAAAAAGGGAACACTTATTGCGCAGAGTGGAGTTCAGCTATAGCTTTTCAGCCAGCGATCAAAACACTTGAAACCTAAGAGCAGCATTTGAATTTAAAAATCGTAATTTGAGTGCCCAACAGGCAGAAGTTGGAAGAGGGCAATAAACAAAGCAGGGGGGTGGAAAAAAACAAAGGCAGGCATGAGAGGAATCTGTGCTTTGAACAGAATCCTGAATATCCTGCACGGACTACTTCAAATTGGGCAGCCAAAATTAATAGATTCTTTGACCTTCATTTCTCTGTGCTCCGGTTCCTCGTTTATAAAGCAGAAATTACAACAGAGCCTCACCTGAAGAAAAGATGTCATCATAGCAATTGCTTCGGTCAAAGCACTTGGATGCTGCAGAGATGAGCATGAAGAAGGAAAAAACAAACCCGCTATATGGCTGTTCACCGAGTGAGTGCCACCATCGCGTGCACGGAGCCGGGCAGCGGCCTGTCGAAAAAAATAACTTTCAATCATGTAATTAAGGACTGTACCATAGCGCGTGCACCCACAGAGGTTATGTGGGCAGCCTGAAGACAGGCGTCTCCTAACTTTTAAATGCTTTTTCAGCCTTGTCACTTCTGATGTTATTTTGAAGTGTTTTATGCATCGTACTGCTCTACTATATTAAGAGCGCGCTTATGTATCTTGCAAGTAACTCTCTCCCCTAGCAGAGGAAAGCCTGGCACGTATTCACAAACGAAGCAGTGAGGCTGTCAGCTCTGGCGTAAGGAGCTTCAGATTTTGGTGATCGTCACCGATCACACCATCACGTTACGTGGACCTCACTGCTGATGTACTATTGGATTTATTGTGTCGCGGTCTCGGCAATAGCTGGCCTTGCTGCTGTGCTAGGATGTAAAAGGAAGGTTAAAATCCACACGAGAGCAGCATGCCCTATTTGTGGAGCCTTGCTCCTTTAAACACATGTGGGAGGGAGGACTGGTAAATCCTTGGACAGTTTTTCATCTTGCCTCGACTAGGCTGGGCTTTGGGCTCAGTCTGTTGTCTGGTCCCTTGTCGTAGCTGCTGTTATAATGATTCATCCATCTGGTTTTCTGGGAAAAGAAAATGAGCCAGGGAAATGTTTTTTCTTTTTTTTTTTTTTTTTTTGGCTGTATCTCTCCTCAAACGATTACAACTTTGCACCCGCCGGAGTTGACGGACGGGAAGGAGTTTTGCAGATCATTTTTCGCTTGCTGGAGCAGACAGAGGAGCGCCGAGAAGCCCGTTCCTCAAAGCCAGACCATGACAGTGATGTCCTTCACTGTGTTTCCAAAAGCAAAAAGCATCTAACAAAAGCCACCAGCAGATTCAGGCTGTCTTCAGTGGGTGCACTGGACAAAACCTCACGGTGATGCACTCCGGGGACCACGTCTGCTCCTCTCCGCCTGCCCGAGCTCTCCAGATATGATGCGGGATGAACTGCAGTGAGAAGGCTTGGAAAGAAATCCAGGTGGAAAACGTTGACACTGGAGGTCTTCTCATTGGGATTAAACAGCTGCTCTCATGAGTGCCATATTTTATCACAAACTAGGTAATAGTAAGGGAAAAAAATCCTAAGAGTTCACACTGATGTTTAGTCTTAGAGCAGAGTGCAACAAGAAACCATGCTGGAGTTTCTCCTTGTTGGTTTGCAGGGTAAGGACCAGTAGTCCTCTGGTGGAGACAATGCGCCCATCCAGCTGGTAACAGCAAGGTAACACACCTCTTGGGTAAGAAAAGTGGCAATGCAACCTCTCTTTGCCAACAACCCTTACAAATTTCTAAAACAAGTTTTAAACTGTTTTAAACAAGCCAGCTCCAGAGGAGATCTTTCTTGTCTCTCTCTCCTTGCTCCACGCGTCTTCTGTGGTCCCAGTTTGGTTAGAGGTTAGACTGGGAAAGCAGCAGCTTGTCTGGGAGCAATCATTCCTCCATTCAGACACATATTAATAAATTTCTATCGATTGGGTCATGTATCAAAGTTCTACTTTTCTACAGTGCTAAAGCAAACCTTCCTGTGACAAATTCCTCCCTTTATACCGGCTTCCTATCTGTTACAAGCAGAGCGCGCTCCTGTGAAAACCAGATCCTCCCTGAACCCACCAGCACAGGAACTGCCCTCCTCGCTGGTCCAGCATCCTTCCTCTCTCGTCCCCCTTTTTTTAGACCTAACACCTTCTTCGCCTCACCAGCCTTTACTCGAATTTGCCCGTTCCATGATTTCATCCGAAGTGGGTGGTGAGTTCACTCTCCCCCGCGAGCAGCCTCTTCGCAACGGCTTCTGGGATCCCTGCCAGCTTCTCTCCACCCACGGCCTCTCCCGTTGAAGCAAACCACACAGCTCCTGCTGCTTCCCGGGCCAAAGGCGGCATCTCACATCTGGTGGGCTGGCTCGGGAGGAGAAAGGGAAGCCAAGGAGCACCTCGCTGGTGGTACGAGCTCCCAGCCATCCCCTTGTCCTAGCACCTTCCAAGGGTAGGCACCTCCACGCTCCCCACCCACCCCTGCACCCTAAGGGATCCCACGGCTTTCCTCCCAGGAGACAGTGACAGGTTATTCAAGGGACTTCTGAAGGCTCAAAGGACACCGCAAACCGAACTTAGTTTAGAAAACAGCTTTGCAGATTCAATACCAAATGAAAACTGGCCTTTTTTTTTTTTTAGTTACTCCTATTCAAAAAACCTTTGTGTGAACTTAAGCATTCCCAGCCCTTGCTAATGCAGGAGCATCAGACAGTGAAGTCAACCGGTCCCACGGCTTCAGAGACTGCAGAGCTAAATGGCACACTGAAAAGTGGATTCAATTCAGACTTTGAAATTCTAAGTGTTAAAGTATTAAAATTGAAAATGGAGCACAGAACAGGTTCTCAAACCTAGAATCGTAGAATCATTAAGGTTGGAAAAGACCTCTAAGATCACGGAGTCCAACCGTCAACCCAACACCACCATGCCCACTACACCATGTCCCTAAGCGCCTCATCTACACCTCTTTTAAATACCTCCAGGGATGGGGACTCCACCACTTCCCTGGGCAGCCTGTTCCAAGGCCTGACCACTCTTTCAGGAAAGAAATTTCTCCTGATGTCCAATCTAAACCTCCCTTGGCGCAACTTGAGGCCATTTCCTCTCGTCCTATCGCTTGTTACTCGGGAGAAGAGACCAACCCCCACCTCGCTACAACCTCCTTTCAGGCAGTTGTAGAGCGCGATGAGGTCTCAATCTCTTGGGTTCCTCCCTCTGCTCCGATTTGACATGGTTTTAAAAATTAATCTTTTGACTATTCCTCCCGATGCCATTTCTGGGCTGGCAGCCTAATTCCGACGCTGGTGATTTATATCCTTCGCTCAGAACGCAGCACGCAAGTACTTCGCGTTTTCACTCGCCCTTTCCAAACGTTTTTAACTATCTGGTTCCTCAGATCTATTTACATCTATTTACATATCTATTTAAATTAAAAGCTAAGCAACAACTCCATTATGAACAAGGACACCATAAAAATTCCACGATTGCCAGAAAACATCTCGATACAGTGACAAACCATGTCATGTAGCCATGCTCTGGTATTGCCGCTCATCCGTGGGAAGGCTGGTTTATAAATTATTCATGAATGCCTTAAAATTTCCAGGCTAATCTCAACTAAAAAGCAGTTTTTTAGACCATCGTTTCACGCAAAAGTTCTCCGACTGGAATTTTGATTTGCACAGCGAAATCTGCAAATTTACTTACACTGAAGGTAATTTCTCTTTCCTTCATAAACGCTTCAGTTGTGATTTCAGTTTTCACACTGGAAACGTAATGGAGAGTCTTTACATGACAGCTTATTTGAAAGCTTGGGAATCTGTGGTAATTTCCATGAATTTCCTGAGAAATTTAAGTTTTCCCAGATGCGATTTTGAGTAGGTTCTGATCTGTAAGGATTTTGGCACCTTTCAGCAGGCAACGCATCAGCCCAAACTATTTCTAGGAACAAAAAATTATTTAGGAGGCTATCAAGCCGTTCTCCTCCCAATTTGTTCCACAATAAGGACAAGCAAGACTGAAGATTAAATAATGGCAAAATCTAGTTGAAAAAATCACTTTGTGGTCCTCCGGAAGCTATTAAAAGATTGGCTAACTCACCTGTGCTTACAGCTTTTACAACTGCCAATCTGTTTTAGAGTTTTATCCTGCACAGTGGCATTTGAGTGTCTTCCAAGTAAAATCATTAATCGTAACTAAATCCTACAGGGTTTTACGTTAACGCCCCGGCATGCAGTAATGTTATGGTAGTACAAAAAGTAATGCTATCTGAACAAACTAGGAAGGCAAAAGAAATGCCTTACATTGGCTGGTGATGTCCATGCTCTGCACTGCCATGCATTGCTCGGAAAACCGTACCATAGCTGGCTCCTGCAGACCGTGCTTGGACACCCCTTCCCAACTTCATCCCAGGCTGTGCTGCTCCGAAGGAGTGCAAGTGTCAGGCTTTACAGACTGGCATCCAGCCAGAGATGTGTAGGGCTTGACACGTTAATTGCTTTGGAAAGTAGAGCCCAAGAAAATCTCTCGTCTGCAGCAATCACATGAACACTGCTAGCACCAAAATCCTGAACTCAAATCCTTGTGATTCCAAGACTCACCTCTCCTTCTCATGGCAAGTGGCCATTAAAAAACTGTTCTTTGACGCAAGGAGAAACTGGTTTTATGGACTCCCCAGGACTGAAGCCAAGTCACCTGCTGCCATAGCAGGTTCTCCAGAGAGGAAACCTTGAGAAGACACAAACTATGATGCTGAGAAGGCAGCACAGATAGAAGCTGCACGGCTCAAACACCCAGCAATGCGCATAGCAGAGCAAGCAGCCACACGTCTCGCCAGAGACTGTTGTAGGAAAGCAAGAGGAAAAGGATGAGAAAGAGGGAAAAAATTTGTTGCCTCTAATTTCAAGGAGCTGAGCGGGAGTATCTTCTGAGCAACGGTCTGTAACCACTATCCTGACTGGTATGAACATATAGAACATCCTCTTGCCTGCTCAACGGCAGAGGTGGGAGCATGTAGCTGGTCCAGCTTTTATGCCTGGAACCCAAAAGCTATGGACATTTCAAGGCAAGATGCACCGGCAGCATCTGATGGGCACTGCTGGAGAACAGAAGCCACCAGTTTGATGAACCTGTTGTCAGAAAACAGGACAGCTCTCTGCAAAGAGTACAGCTGTCCTGAATGACAGGTGTGAAGTGAAAACCTCTTGTGTATGTAGGCAGCTTAACCAAGGTTGCTTTGCTGAAGTTTGCTTCGCTGTCCTCATTGGAGAAGAAATTGTAATGCTATTTTTGTTAGGATTACCCAAACAAGTAAGAATTCGCTCTCCTGGCATCTTTAAATTGCTCTGAGCTTTAATAGTCTGTTTTACAGCATAGCAAAGCTCTGCCAACATAAGCCTCTGCTGTTTCATACTTAGCAAAGGTCTCAGCTGAACTCAGCCAGCCTGCAGTAAAAGCCATGCTTCCCGGATTTATTCTATTTGTACCGCTGCTGTCCATTACGGCACTGGAAATGTGTGCTAAGGACATGACAGCTCCCTCACAAGCAGGTTATTTCTGGCTACCAAGTCTCAACTGGCTTGAAGAAATCAGGAAGTATCTTGTAGAATATCACAATTTTGTCTTATTTCCTCTTCCACTCTTTTATAAGCATTTTATGCTTGCACGTTTCATCAATTCAATCAAATTTCAATCAACGTAAGGATTAAGCTGCTGCAAATTATAGTTCTGACCCTCAATTTATTTGCCGTGAAAACAAAGTTGTTCTCCACCATCACCCCAAGCTCCTGTTCAACGTGATCAGGGTATTTGCCCCCAGATTCCCAATGTAAGATGGATTTCACAGAACTCCCTTACGCAGAAGCCAGACATTTTGAGATTATGATGCAAGATCACAAACGTTTCAGACAAATTAATGTGACAATTGGAATTCAGGATCGGTGTAGTAGAACGAATTGATTTAATGCCTTATTAATAGAAAAAGGGTACATTGCAGGACATTTCCAAAATGTTTTCGTATTAAAAATTTTCTAATATACATCATCATCCTCTCCCTCTCAGCCCACTATCGAGCACCTTTTATGTTAGTCCAGAAGTGAGAGCTTGGGGGAAGAGCAGCAGTTGACTTCCAGTGCTGGTTTTGGCTTAGTCCAAGTGTTTATTTCATTTTAACATCGATTCAGAAGACCGGCAACTAGAGAAACTTTGCTGACCATGAAGCAACCTCCTCGCACATTACATTTTGCAATTGCTGCAGGGTATCAAGCAGAAGGATGGAGCAGACTTGCAAACAAATAGGTTAAGTTATATACCGTGGTACCTGATCAGCGTTTTGAGACTGGTGCAATTTTCGTAAGCACTGTTCTGCATCTGAATCTGGCTATGTGACAGGGAGACTGTCGGCTAGTAGCTTCACTTTTGAAAAAGGCCAAGAGCTGAGAGCAAATAGGATTGAAAAAAAGAAACCCATTACACGTGCTTCTCTCTTCCTCATACATACGTATATTTTATATTGCAATGTTTCTGTTTTCATGAAGCATTTTTCTTCCTTCTTTCCCACCTTCTTTCACCCTTTCTTTCCCTGTTGCTGCAGGAAAGATCCAACAAGGAGCAGGACACAATCCTGTAAGCACACGGGCACACTAGCAACAGTTCTCACGTCTGAAAAGCCTTTCAGGAGATCCAAGCGCTTGGCAGCTCTGTTTTTTCTCACTATATGGCACAAACAGAGAAAATTACTACAGCTTAAAAACCCCTTACCTTTCAATAGAAATAATTACACATTAATAATCTCCTTCAGCTGTTTTTGTGTGATCACTTTGTAATTGATTCTTACCTTAAGATTAGTTTTTGTGCTAACAAGTTTCCTTTCACTGTAAAGCAGTCTAGACATTTAGATCCTACCTTGACAAGCACAGTACAAGCAGCTAAACTCCAAATAGATCGATCTGCTCATTCAAGGACTTCGCACAAGAAATCATTTAAGCAACGGTCTGTATGGGAGTTACTTAAGCAGTGGATGTACTTAAAACACGCCGATTACTTGTAAGCCACGTTTCCAGTGTGCAATACTTTATTCTGTATAGCTTTTAACCTCGACAAGAACACCTTGTCAACCCCCCTAACATACCTATTTGGGCAGGTGTCAGTTCTCTGCATCATATTGCAAAAAAAATATGCTGCTAGCCATTCTGCATTTTCAATATTTTAATCATTTTTATATTACGTTAAGGGCTAACCTAGAGTCTTTTCTACCAAACACAGAACTACCCACTTCTGAGAGTTTAATCTAAAAAAGACAAATCATGAGGGTGGATTTCACAAATGGATGGAAGCGAGAGACTAGAAAGAGGCCACATACTTTTCACATAAAGTCTCTTTTGGTTTGTGATTATCTGATCCCTTCTTAGTTACACAGAAATAAAAGTAATGGGAGCATATAGCGATGAGAAGACAGAGGAGGGGCGAAGAGAAAGATAAATTTGCTGCCAACAACCAGCCAAAACCTTAGAAATGCCTCTGAATACTCAAAAGCTGCTCCAGTTGTTTACATCTGTAGCTGTTTTTCAGTTTCCCCATACAGCATAGTGGGGAAAGGCAGTACATTGCTGTTTTCACCAGCACATCTAGGAAAATACCCCCTGCTACAGGGATGCTTGCTGTCGGTTGGTCTGTGTTATAGCTCCCAAAAAGCTGGATGCAGTATGACAAGCTGGTTGAAGGACGATTTTCAGAAATTATCTTCGTGGACAATGAGATCCTGCTGCAACCGGGGACGCAACTCACACTCCGACTCTCCATCTCTGCCCAGCTGTGTTTCTCTGAAGAGCTGAATTTTCAGAGAAAACTTCTTAGATATTATAACGTCCTTGGGAAGATGACTCAGGTTTTTTGCGGCTTACACTGAATGCAAAAAGCTCTCAGGCTGGCAATGAAATCTTTCACAAGATCTTGCTTTCAGCATGTCCGGAGTACAGTAATTGGAGATTGGAAGGCTTCCTTCTGCTGACTTTTTATTTCCTCATACCTCACGGCCAGATCATGGGTATTTTTTTTTCTTTTCTCTTAAGTCCATACTGATTATTCTCATTGGGAAAATGATCTCCCGTATCTCCACTCTCAGTACTGTACAGCCTTCCAAATCACTCTGAGCATCGTCTTTACACACATGACCTAAATCAAGACCTCATGTTACGTATTTTACATACTCTGTCTACTAGAGATTGTATTTTCTCCTAGGAAGAATCTCCAGCTATATGAAAGCACCTAACAACGCTAGAGTTTTAGCATGTAGAATTTCCGGATTCAGCAAGTCCATTCACTAAAATAACACACTTTACTTTTTTCAGTCCTAGATAATACCATTAAAGATTCTCTTGAAGCCTCTTGTATAAAATTCACAAGGAGCAATTCCCCAATCACTATAACCGATTTCAAATGGTGCTAGAAAATATTATTGACTCTGAACACCAAAAGAAATCAGTCATCCTCTAAAGGGGTTACTGAGATCTGCAAGGATGAAGAGTTAAGTGCTGGACGGTATTTTACATTGGAAGATCCCCAAATACTTGGTAAGTGTTAATTAATTACCTCCGTGGCATTATTCACTAAAAAATGTTATAAATATTGTTAAAATGCCTGTGAAAAGACAATGATTTACAGGGTGAAAACTGCCAAAATCATTCATTAGCTACACGCATCTTTTAATATGGTAAAGCAAATCTTGAAACATGTCAAGTTCTCCAAATTTCAGTAGCCTTGGCCAATGACACTTACCATGCGTGGTCCAACTCTCATAGTTGCTGGTGCTGGCCATTTCCATTAACTACAACTAGCATATCAGGCTATCAACTTGCAACCTGAACACTGGAAAGTTAAGTCACGGAAAATAAATCAGCATATTCAGATCTGCCAAACACACCGCAATGAAAAAGCAAACACACAGCAGGGATGCAAACAGTGCCTAGAAGTCCCAGTGCTTAAATTTAAAATTATCTGCTTTAAATTCTCTTGTGTGTTTTGTATGATATATGTACAAGGTATTTACAAAAGCAGTAAAGAACTAATAAAAATGTATCTACGTAAGGCTGAAAGAGGCTTCAAAAGTTGAAAAGAAAGTGGAGCAAATTGAGTTCCTTTCCTTGTTCCTTACCATGTTGTACAAACTAGTTGTTTGTACTAGATTTATTAGTTGGTGCATTAACGTCATCGTCTTCAATATTGCGTTGCAATTCTGTATTACACCTCTTTGCATTGTTTATGTCTTGTAAGCCCTTCTCTGTTTCCAAAGTGCTGGTTCACCACCTACGAATACTACAAACACGCCGTTGCCCAGCAGTATTACAGCAGAGTTTCTGCCTTCGAAATCGCACGCTGCATTGCTCTCCCAAGGGTGATCTGGCCATAGACCCTGCAGTCCCAGCCTACTGAGGGACTTCGTTTGGTGGTGGAGCCAACTGTAACGGCAGAAGCACGCAAAGAAGATCTTGACCTTCTCTTTCTTTTCCACGGAGGTTTCCAAGGATGCGTTTCACTGATGACGGCAGGCATTCTTCCTCCAAGAACACTGATTTCAAATGGTGCTAGACAATGAATAGTTAAATCTAAACCACCATATGAAACCAGCTTCCTGAGGGAGCTTGTTTCTAGCTGGGATGGTATTCCTGTAACAATAAATTGGAAATGCCACAGAAGGATACCTATCCATATTGGTTTTTCATCTTTATTTTTCCTATTAAATAGTTGATGCTTTTTTCTTATTCTTACCCTTGATTTGAGTCACCAAATGTTCATTTCTGTTTTCTGTTATAGTGCTACCAACAGAAAGAGAATTGCTTACAGCAATTGTGTCACCCTGAAGAATTTTGTTAGTCAAGCTTGGACAACAGGTACAAGGCTTTAATCAGGCACGAAGAACCTTCATCCTACTTTTGTTACTGTCTTCTATCAACACGTTGTGTCTGCTGAGGTCTGCCCACAGCACGACTACCACCAAACAAACCAGTAAGGGAAGCGCTGCTGCAAACTCCCTCTAGTGACAGCAAAACGACGTGTGAAAGGTCTCCTGCAAGATGTTAACGTATCTTATTTTTAACAGCGGCAGCAGAACTACCAGCGTGTGATAGAAGCTACATATTAATGCCTAAATGTTGAATATTCATTCAAAAGGTCACGCGGATAGTCTGGAAACCAGCCCACCTGTCTGCTAGCTCTCGCTGAGGTGGTATTTCCAACATCAGAGAAAAGGTGTGTGCCCGAACGCAACGCTAAGGATTGCATTAATTACGGACTATTCAGATCTGGCACTTACCACCTGGGCCCAGCGCTACTTCTAAGAAGTCTGACACAGGGTTTTTTCCTGGAAGTCTGCTACTGAAGTGTGTTCTAGACAATTTTTTCCCTTCAAACAGATGTATTTTTTTATAACCTGTCTGCAATTTCTCATCTCAGCTGGCAGAACAAACATATCCGAATGGCATCTGCAGAATAACGCCAAGCAAGCTCGAGCGTCTGCACAGACGACGAGGCTCAGCCATGCTCACGGTGATACGTTCTGGGAAGTACTCGATAGGTACATCACAGCCTCTCAGCGAGGAACAAACTACCCGAAGCAGCAGCACTGGCACAACAGGCACGGCGTGTTTCGATGGCAGGGCAGAGGGGAGGCACAATGAGGCAGCATGCCCCACGCGGGTGTAAAACAACACTGTTTTAAGGAAAACAAGCAAACGGAGTAGGCTGGGCCTCTGAAAGCGGGCAGTTGCTTCAGTTACTGGAAGAGCTCTAACTACGCCAGGCCACATCAGCGTTGGATTTATTATGCAGCTTTTCAGTCCAGAAAGCGTCTGTGTGGAGCAGAGCAGTCAGGAAGCAGCTTGGCGAGGAGCAGCAGGACTGAGCTATGCTCGCGCCCGTCTCCCCGGGCTCTGCCACGAGCGCACAGCTGCCTGGGAATCTTCCATGCGGATGCAAGAAACGCTAATGCTTTAAAATAAAGCATTAAAATAAAGCAGCTTTAAAGTGTGGGCAGGATCTAACAGTTTCCTTAAGCCATGCAAAAGCCTCAAACTTTGCCTGGCTGTAGTGTACTCAAGAACAGCGAAGCATCTTACTTTTTCCCTCCTGCAGTTTAATACACCCAGCGTGTGCTGTACCTGCCTCTGGAAGTCCTGTGAAAGCTGACTGTAGTTGATTACAACCATCATCCAAGATGAACCCATCTGTGGTCTCCTAAGGACAGCCAAATATTCTCAAACTCCTCCTCTTCAGGGAGCAGGAAACCATATAAAATAACCTATCTAATTACATCTGTTTCTAAGGTTTCATCACCTCCAGAGACGTCTCTCTCTCTTAATTTACCACAATGATAACAAAACCAACTAGTTTAGACTAGAAACGTAACTTCTAGATGGCTCAAGATAGAGAAATCTCAAATTAGTGTGGACAGTTCCCACGAGGGTTTCTGTCAACAGCATAGCTAATACACTCCTCTCCAAGAAAATCTTCATGAGAAGTCCAAGAAACCTGAGATCCATCTGTGAAACTAGGAAAGCAATGACACTTCACAACCATTATCTTTCCTGGACAAGGCACGGCTAAATCATGCTATAGCGTCTTTTCCCGTACAGTTGCATTCGTGACGTACATGGGATTTGAAGCTGAGGTTCAGCTGCGTGGCTCTGTCTTTACCACTAGCTCTAGAACGGGTGCAGACCACAGCATCTCCATCTGACTACCCAAAGAGCACATTTTTCCACTTAATATAATTTGCACTTTTGAAGAAAGCATCTTTCAAAACTTGTAGTAACTCTGTATGTTTCTAGAACACAGATAATGAGAAACACTCTTGCATTAGGGCTGTAAACTGTCATTTCTAAATTGGAAAAAGAAATGAACTGCAGATACAGAGATACTGTACTTCTCGAAGATGCCTCCTTCTAATTAGGTCCTGCAAGTTTTAAAACATTTTCAGGTCTTGTACTGTTCTGTCCTTCCTAGATTTAACGATGAGAAAAGCTGAGAGCAATTTTCTCATTTAACTGGAAAGGAAGAAGAGGAACAGACGAGATAATGTCTTTACATTTATGTATCTACTTAGCAGAGAAGCAAGAGCTTGGAAAATAGGAAGAGCAAACCCAGAATTCATAGATCTAGATAAAAATTTCAGATGGAAGTTTCTGATTACATTTTTGTTTCTGTAGTTAGAAACTAACACTGTTCTGTAATCTTCCAGAGAAAATTAAGGGAATGACATGTCAGCGACTTAAACCCTGATCTTAAATACTTCAGAATTCACGTGACTTTATTTGACATCAATGGGATTACTTACACGAGTAAAATTTTGTCTGCCATTAAACCATTGCAAAACTAGAGTTTACGATGGCTTTGTTTTGAGGTTGAATAATTCTAGTAGTTTAGCTTTCAGGTGGTGTAGCTGCACTGAAACACCTACCAGGTAACCCCCTCTCTTCCAGTGATGAATTCCTGTAGTTAAGCACTCGGAATAATATGTGAACTGTGATCCCATTTTTGACTGCAAATGACAACTGTGGGCACTTTATCACATGAATCCAGGGATAATCAGAGAGATCATCTACTGGGAGCGACCTGAAAAGACTTCCAACTGGACGAATGATCCTATAGAGGAAATTCGTAAAAAATAAGGCTTATTGCTTCCTTGCCATGCTCTGCTGTAACAGGAACTGTGTAAATGGATTTTGTTAGAGCTTTACTTATGACAGCTTTACGATCCATCTATGACAGGCTGAAAGACCGAGTCAGCCTGTAATTTGCAGACAATAGCCTGCGAGTACGTTATGTCTGACACACTGCTCAACTTATTGTAACTTTTTAAATCCCCTTTTTTTTTTTTTAATAAAATGTGGAGCCAAGGAAAGATGACAGATTGACAACTCTGGAGAAAGCCTCTGTTCACGGAACAGCTATAGCATGGGAAGCAATTGTGCGAACTTCCTACTGAATGCTTGGCCATGTATCTCATTTATGAGCTGCTGCAGATACCCTATGGCATGATGAAGATCGAGGAACCATTGAGAAATTGTCAGCTGAAAAACCAATTAATACTAACTACAGTGAGGAAGAACTGCCTACTAAGACAGAAATTGAGACTGTGAAGTCAGTTACAGATGTCTTCAAGGGATTTTTTTTTTGGTCATTTTCAACGTGAACTTAAACCACAGCTATTGGGGAAAAGCTGCTTCATCTTTTATTTTGTTGCACCATCAATCCCCCGGCGTTTTCACCACCAGCTTAATGAATTCCAACTATCAAGAGAGCTCATCCGCTATGTAATTTGTCTTTTTTTGTTCCCTTCACTAAACAAGCAGGAAAAATGTTTTTAATTTGCAAGGCTGAATAAATACCTACTGTGTTTGCCAAGACTTTATTGACATTCATGGCTGTCCACAAAGCTGACTGACTTCTCACAGAGATGGTTTATCTCCTCAAGAAAAAAACCTGCCCAAGCAAGATGATGTTAATCTTTCTTAATAAAATAAAACAAAATGAAAAGCAGTAGTTCAATAAATATTACTGTGGCCTAGTAAAACCCCTTCATCCAGGATATGGTCCCAGAGCAGATTTTCGTTGACAGCAAGATCACTTAACGCTGGGACACCCTCCAGCGCTTACTGCTGCCTCTGATGCTGCAGTTCATGTCACCTTCAGTTGTACCGATACAACTGCCTGCAGGCCATGCTATAAACAAGTTCACTCAAATGATTTAATTCGAAGGGGGGGGGGGGAAAAAAGTGCTTCTTTTCTTGACTGCAGTATTTTAAGTCATCTGGTTTTCCGCACGGTCAGGAAAGAGATGGCACTGCATTGCTGCTGAGCTGGAAATGAATGGCTGGGGGTAAGCAGAAACTTATTAAGCTGGCACTAGCAAAAGACATGAACTGTGGAATTACACCTTGGATAGCATCAAATCCCATCTCCCTTGCTCAGCTGGTCATGAGGAGTTGAGATGAGTTTCAGCCTGCAATGAAACACAGTTCTTGAACTTTCACAAGAAAAATCAATACAGCAAAGTTTGAGGTTCTCACTCAAGTTTTACTAGTTTTTTATACAAGGTCCAGCTTCCCCTCTTGGCCTGCTGCCTAAATTTTTCAATTTAAATTTTTCTTGCTGAACAATTTTGTTATCTTAAAATTGGCAATGTGCAAGAAACAATCAAAGCCTCCACAGCTGGAATTTAATATGACCAGACGGTCTGCGCTGGCTTGACATAAACAGGTAAGCAGAAAAGGCATTTGGGTCATTTGGGGGAGGAAACTAGTGACATGACAAACCATTACTGTCAAAATTCCCTATATTGATGACAGTACTTCACGTATCTCACTTTCCTTCCTGTGCTTTGGTTAGCTGTACTGAGAAGAGCTATCAAGTAAGCTATCTGGGGAACTTTCCTCTTGAACAAGCAAACAGCCCTCAAATAAAGACCATTATTTCCCACTAGTGTAACATTTCATACCTGTTATGTATGCACAATACATTTATCTTTTTGATTTCAGAAGCTTCTCAAAGCTTCTAACAGGAAAGGTCCAATGGCTGATGCTGCACGGTATTTACGGTATCAGCCGATACCAAGGAGGGATGCAGATGCGCTATGCCTCAGAAAAAACAGCCTCCGCCATGTACAATTTTCTCCGCGTATTTTTGAAGCAATTCATTATTGACAGGTTTGTCCTCAGAATCTGGAAACAAAAGAAATACCAGAAGCTGTTTGAATTAGTCCCCTCTGTGTTGTTCTTCAAACGGATAAATTAAAATGCAACTTCATAATCATTCTTCTCTTCCTCCAGCCTCTTACACAGGCTTTTAGACAAGTTACTGCTCCTCGAAATCTGAACTTACGTGAGTGTATTTACAGTCAAAGCAGGCAATCAAGGTTTACCACTAACCCCATCACTAGAATACAGGTATCATGTTCCCTATGGAAGGAGTCATTTTTGATTGGAGCTTCATCGAAAGAAGTCGTCGTCTCTGTTTCACACAGAAGTATGTGTGTAGACACTCCTTGTAAGATGTATCTAAATTGGTCTACAAACCTGCTCATAGATTAGCTCCAGTCCACCTACACGCTGAGTCCATGGTGTGCCCCCATGCCACGGGGAAATAATTCCTTGTGGAGGAAGGATCGGTAAATAGCAGGTGCCAGTGAATCACCTCCTGCGTAGAGCAATATCCTTGATGTACAAATTGTCTCAGATTTACTCTGAATTCTGTTTTGAAACTTCTTCAGGCTGATTTTGGGGATTATTAGGGAACAGAAATCCTAAAAATACCGAAGCAGGCTTATCAAGTTGGGGGAAAAACAGTAAGATGTTTTTGTGACAAAGGCTTTAGTATATGAATTATGCATTACCAAAAACTGACTTCAATTCGTATGGGAGGAGGGAGATTTCTGTGCATCCAAATTCAAGCACAACGGGCACAAGCTGCACTGCAGGGAATTATATGCAGCCCTGTACAAACATTACCAATTTGAGTATCTCACGCTCCTTTTTGCCTGAGTATTATTTTGCGTTATTTGCGAGAATTTGAGGCAGAAAACAGCGAAATAACCTGCTAACTGCTTGAAATCAGTAATCACCAAATTCCGAAAGGGCTACTGAAACCATACGGAAGCAGGAATAGTCTGGCTTCAGCCTCGCCACTCTATTTCTGTCCATGTTCCCATCCTGTGCCTATCACCATAGCAGCTGACTGCTCTTCTGTCAAACAGCAATCTTCGGGGCAACAGAGGCAGGAATATAGGGGTTTTTTTCTCCCCAAGGGCATCATGATTTGCTGGAGAAAAGCAGCAGATGTTATACTTCAGAAATCGGACAGGACGGCCATAATGAACAACGTAATTCCCTGTTGTTTTCAAAGGTATGTTAACGAAGGTATGTTAACGAAGGAGCCACCCACAACAAAACTGCTGCTTGTCCGTATCTTTACATTATAAAAACAGTTTTTTCATTCCCGCTGCCATCTTACATATGCAGAAGTATCTCATTGGGATTTGGGAGAAAACCAATGATCGGGGGGGGGGGCGAGATTTCTGCAGCTTAAAACATTTCTTCTGACTTAAAGCTTTTGGAATCTGAAGAGCAATAAGTATCATTTTTAGAAGCCACCCTGGCAATGTAGCTGTTATATAAGTTTCAATAGAAGCGCTAATCCCAGTGCTGAACAGAAATGCCCCTGTCATGAAGCACTCAAAAACTACACCTACTGTTTATATTCTTGTGCCGTGCATTGTATCGCATCCACTTACGTCTTTACAAAGTGAGCTCTTAGAACCAGGCGCTCGTAACTTTTATGCCCCTCGCTTATCTTCAGCACTGGATTCATTTACATTGCTACATAAATGACGATGCTAGTTTGTCTGTTAAAGGATGAAAGGTGAAATCCTGGAAAGAACTGCTTTTACGTATCTTTTAAAAATAACAATAAACACACATGAAAACTTTTATTGTTCTGTATTTTTTTCTGGTATAATACAAACCCAAATTCTAACAGACTCCACGATTACTGAAGAGGAAGTAAAATTAAAATCATCACACAGAAAAAAAGATAGCAATTAAGAGGGATAGGAAATTCAATCAGACCACTCCAAGTGTGATTGTTTTTAACCCCAACTGAATTCCCACGCCTGACAAACAGACTGCAGAGGATCTTTTAGCTGAAGACAAATATTCTTTACTCCTCCCATCATGTATGACACTGCAAAAAAAACCAAAACCCAAGCCAGAAATATTTTCAGAGCAAAGCAAACCACCTTTGAACCCTTCTTTGTTATACTGAAGAAGCAAAGAAACAGAAAATCGAATTTTTGAAGATATCCGCTTCCCACAGACTGGTGCTGCACAGCGACAAACACAATATATGCCCGATACATTTACGCTACATACTTCACAGCAGGAAACACAACCAATGCAGAGAACATATTCTATCAATTTACTGGAAACAGAAATTAGTTACCTTTCAGTTTGTACATATTTATAAATAGGTTTTCCCTCAAACATGTTCCTCCTTTGGCATATGCAAGGCGCTCTCATGAGATCAGCACCTGGAATTTATAAAATGGTTTATTTAAATGCGTGTTTGCTTTTCCCCTTTAGCTTCCCCTTATAAAAGCAGAAAAAGGTCACACGGCTACGGTACTTTTTTACCATTTTCATTCCATTTTGGATTCCCTTGTTTTATTACAGAATGAAAGAGCGTTCCAGAAACACAGCCGGTCGACACTTGCCACCGCTGCAGGGGAGGCCAGCGCAGCAGCTCCCTGGGCTGCTGCCAGGGCTAGCGTCCCAGAGCCACGAGCCACGCAGACCCTCCAGGAACTGCCCACCTCCTCGACCGCCAAAGCAACACAACCACCCCGCCGTTACACATTCCCCTCCATTTCTGCATCTTTTTGGTTAGGCCAGGCTATGCCACCTAATTCAAGAGCTTGTTTCTTCTGGCTTTGAAGAAAAAGGGACAACAGATTTACCTAAAGATTTTAGGGACTGATCGATGGCCTGTAAGTTGTGCTAGAGACTGGAAGAGCCAAGGGATGAGAGGATCTTCACTGCGTGCTGAACAAGGATGCTTCTTTGTCATCTGGATCAACCAGCGAGCATCTGGCAGCGCTGGAATTGATTACATCTGCCCGACCATGCACAGCTTTGAGTATTTACTAATCCTTACTCCTGAATCCCTTTTACTACTCAGTTCATGTATTTGACTACTGTTACAGGATAAAATACATCATCAGGATAAAAACAGACATTGTGCTTCAAGAATAAATACTGATGCTGGCATACGCCACAAAAATTACAGAACTAATTAGAGGACCACAACATAATGCTCCACATATTAAACACAGACAAGCAAGAGATGGGGAAAAGTGGCTGTTGTATTTTGAAAGAATTATGTTTTGCGGAGCAGTTTTTGCTTTACTCTACTACAGCTACTGAACAACTTCAGTTGCATTAGAAAAATACGTCCCTATCTATCAGAAAAACATAACATACATATATCCATTTTGCTGCAACTTACTTGTGATCTTATTAGTCTCCTCCCCGTATTTGGCTCCATCTTTTGAAGCTATAAACGAGGTCAGCATCTCATAGTTTGAGCATCAAAACACGGAAGGCTTAAGTTCTGTTTCTAGTGTGACTTTCTTTGGGACTCGAGACACTCAGTTCATGTAGATTTTGAAGCTATGTAGGTATTTACCTTCCCAGCGATTTCCAAGGGAGGCACTGTAAAGTACTGTAGCAGGGCAGAGTCCCTGTCATGGACCAAGACACACCGATCTTGGAGCTTCATATGAACAGAATAAAAGGAGTTTGGTTTCTAGTTTACTGCTTGAGGCAAGGAAGAGTGAAGACACATAAAAAAAGAGGAACCATAAGGAATAATGAGACAATAAAACCTGATACAAAGGCAAATTAACAGCCTGATGGCCTATCTACTCTAGGGATCATCGGAAGGTACAAAGAGGCTTGAAGAAAAAGGTATTTTTGTGGCATTTACAAAGGGTTGGCATGGGAGAAAGCTCCTTTCTGTTGAAACTGTACTGAGCTGCAGCCAACTGCTATCAATTCACATGGGCGCAAATCAGGCAAACATCTCGGGAGAGAAAGAAAATGATGCACAGAGGTGCAGATCTGTAACTTGACTGCACAGAGACAGTCATCAAATATATGTTTGCAGAGGAAATCTGGAAAGGAGAAGATGCAGAATGTGCACAGAGAGAATGTCATTGTGTACATTAAGAATATGATTAAGAAAGATCACAAAAAACCCCAGAATTGTAGACATCCAGTCAGGATGGAGCTGGACAACATGACTGATGGTGTTGAATGTCTGACCAGTGAAAAAAGGTAAGGATGAAGAACTAGCGCTAATATTTGGGTAAGAAAAAGCAACTAGAAACTTCAAAGTTTCAAATGAATTCAAGAGGCAGACGTCAGCCTGGAAGTGGTGTAGGACGGAATCAGAAAGGACAACCCCAAATTGCAAATGACTGGTGTAACTTCCTACTTCTAAAAATGTGGCCATTACTAGACTAATCAAAACTAAAACCAAAGAAAGCCTAATGACTTAGTGAAGAAGAGAGTTAGCTCTTTATTCTGCTGGCATTCAAGTTCTCCTATTTGTAACTGTCATGATTAAATTAATTCATCAATTAGTAAATGAGTTCAGTTAGTTCACGGCACGTAATTAATTTATTCTACTCTGTTAACAGGCACATCCTAATATCACTTTGTAGTATTTTGCAAATTTGATTTAATTTATTAGACACAAGGAGAAAAGGGGAACTTGAAGGCAGAAATCAAAATTGTAACAAAGACAGATACAAAACTTACTGAGATAACGCACAACGTGAATAGCAGTAAGCACCTGCCAGCAAGGCCCCTTCCCTGCTCAGCAGAATGCTGACCATTCCGCATTAACTGTTTCACGGTTAAAACAGCTCTGAGACGATGGGTGCAGGAACGCGGCAGCTGCCAGCCCACGATGGTGCCCCCACAGCCACTTCCCTGCAGTTGGACTGGGTTTTCATTCCCTTTCAGTCCCTTGCAAATAAGAGATTCATTTTTCACGGAACTACTTTGGATTTCTTTGTGGTTTTAATACTGGCCAAGGAAATTCACTCAAGGTTATCCCCACAATTGTCTACTGTAGCAACTGTGACGGTTAGAAGGATAAAACGGTCAAAGTGATGACTGGGTAAGTAAGTATGTGCCATGTAATGCCAGCTGCAAAGGTCCCGACAAAATGAGGTTTAAGAAAAAAAGAAGAGGAGAGTCTTTAAATGTAAAGATAGTCATTTGAATGCAGTATGTACATACATCCGCACACCAAAGTCCAAGGGTAAGGCAGGAGCCAGAAGAGCTCTGAAGGGTGTGGGATGGTGGTGTCAGGCAGCACGTGCAGAATTGCACAGGCACCAGTGCGAAGATGGGAGCAGCACCCTGTTAGGCACGATCTGCCTCTCAGCAACGCTGACTCTTTTAGCAGCTTCCTTTCGGCACGGAGAGAAAAAAAGCAAAGGACACACACTTGGCCGAGAAGGGAGATCAGCTGAACCATGATAACGTTAATAGACTACTATTAAACCATCATTAACAGGAAAATTAAGTTAGGTTTCTATTAATAACAAGCCAAAAAATTTTTTCCTGTATCAGCGCAACACACACACGACGGGAGCTTTGGGGAGCCCAGTCTTCCTGCTCAGTGGGTGACGCAGCACTGAGCAGCAAGACACTGCTGTCTCTGCAGACGGGTGCCCGTCGAGTGCCCCTTGCCACGAGAGTGGGAGGCTGCAGGCATCAGCCACATGGTCTGTCTTTGTTCGGCCTATATTTTGGCAGAATTTAGGTGCCTGGAGTCTGGAGTGGTAAAACTCTCTACTCAATAGCTGCCTGGGCATCAGCACATGCCATATGAGAGCCTGATATTACCTGCTGAGGGAACCTGCTTCTCACCTAGACTCTGCTGCGATCCATTTTACAAAAAGTGGCCTGAACACCATGTAAGTCCCCTGAAAGAGCCCAAAACCCACCAAAATCCATGCCAACCCCAGAGCTCTTTCCAGAACAAGGCTACACAGGAGCACTGGTGCTCACTACCTTCACTGGAGTCTGGACACTGAAGCACCCACCCAGAAAGCAGGAGAGCCCCTTTTTATGTCTTCTGAGCCTTCAGATTCATGCTATCCTGGAAAACTGAAGCAGTACAGATCCAACATGCAAGGCTGAACACCTCTCTGCAATGGCTGTGCTGCTCCTGGTACCCGAACAGGCTCTTTCAGAGATAACCTGAGCATCCCCATGCTCGCTGCCACATATGCGTGCCCTCAGAATGATTGATGCCCAAATCCCGGTCTAATGCATCACAAACAAGGTCCCTCTGAAGTGCCTCCCACTATCCTGGTTATTTTGATGCTAAAATAATGAGAATTACATCACGTGCACACCCCTGTCATCTTTGTAATACCAGAAGCATTCCCCCAGCCATTTCAGTCTCATTCTGTCCCGTTCCCACCCTGCTGAAAACTGAGCTCTACTCTGTGATCCAACACTTTTTCATAGCAGATGTAGGAAGTATTTCCTAATTCTGGCCCCGGCAGTGAGTTCCACACCCAAGGGCAAAAATCCAGCATGGAGACATAAACTGGGCATCTATGTGCTTTAAAAAAAAAAGCTTTAAAAAACCAGCTCAATACTGGGTATTTCAAAAAGGAGTGTATGTTGCATGTGCAAGGGGACACAGATAAGCATCTCTCTGATCTGAGGCTTAAAATACACAACCTTTGCTGTGCTACTTCTGTATTTCCATAGAAAATTGGTAATATTCTGGGAAAAAGAAGAATGATTTAAAAGAACTTTGGAAGTGCTTACATGGGTAATGCACAGAGAAAACAAAATTGATTCAGACTACAGTATAGCACTGAAATAAAACAAGGAATGACTATGATTACGTTTGAGGTACTATAATTTAAGACAAACTGTAGCAGAACTGTTAATTCTATCACTAATCATTACATCACACTTTACAAACTCCTTACAGATTTCCCTCCTAACGGTCCCTGCCTTTATCTGCATTTTTTGCAGAAGAAATTACAGTAACTTACGCTAGGAGGGAGTAATTGTGTCTGGGGTTGGTGAGGAATATGTTCACTTGCATTTCCAGACTGGAGCAGTCCTTACTGTACTCTCTAAAACAACAAACTGAAACAGCACTCATCCAGCTTTCAAGGGCCATAAAAATTATATTAGGTTTCCAGTTAACATGAGGATAATCTGTATCCTGTATGGATGTGACAGGATAGGTTAAGATACCTAAAATAACTGAAGTAAATGTGCAAATTGCACTGTACAGACGTATAAAATAATGCAGACACAAAGCAGGAAGTCAGAAGTCTGACAGACATGGGAATACAGATTATGAAACTGTGAAAATTCATTTAAAAAGCTGTATAATTAAGCCCACACAACAAGTACTTCTTTTTCTTCTCCTTAAGTATATCTCCCTCACTTCAAGTGTCAATATTACTAATGTATTGCCTTGTACCATTGCCCATGAGTAAGAAAACCTTTCTTTAAATCTCATCTCTTTAGGAGAGGTCCAGTACCTCAGTTCCAGCCACTTTTGGATGGAAGGGAATGGAGGGGAAGGATTGGCTACAATGCCCCCATCAAACCAATCTTTTTTCTCCCCAAATCCGTAGTACCGCATCCTAAAAGAGAGCTGCTGAGCATGACTTCTGCATCACTTCTCTGAATCCCCGCCAGCGCTATCTGCTCTTTGAAACACCCTGCAGAGAAGATTTTCAACACACCGTGAGTCCTGCACGACTCTGCCTCTGACCCCGTTAGGGACTCCTGAGCAATGGGCTTTATCTCATTAATTCAGTGGTTTTTAGGAAACTACTTTTTCCTGCCAGTTTTTAAACCCAGAGGAATTTTCTAGATGTGCAGTGACAGTGCATGAGTAATAGCTCCCTCATTAAACTACCAGGGAGTCATAAAACAAAACAAATTGTTCAGCTTCCCAGTGTTTTTCCGATTTGCTTTCCCTTTCCAAGCCCTGTAGTGCTCACAAACATCCAAACTATCTAAGTGACGTCATTTATAGTCAGAATCCTTAAAGGAAACAACATGTCCTTAGCATGTTGCTCAATCCTCTGGTATTCTTGCAGTCATTTATTTTTGCCCCGGGGTAGTTTCAAGTTGTTTTATTTTTTAAATCAAGAGCTAGTTGTGCCCATCTGAAACGTATGCCTCCGAAGCCCGCCATCAAAAGCTGGTCTGGCACGAGAGAAGGAGCCGCGCTACATTTGCTGCTGCCTGGCAGTCCTCGGTACGTCTCTTGTCTTCATGCCAAACGCTCCGTGTGCCCACGGCCGAAAAGCAGGGTGGTGCAGTGCGGGAAGCCGTAAAGATGTGAAAGACAAGAACAAACCCTGCTCTCCCACGGCAGGGCTTTGCATCTGCTGCTGCAGCAGCCACGGTTGCTGTTCCTCCTGCGCTTGAAAAATGGTCCTCCGCAGGGAAACACTCGTTAAGAAATCACTCTGCACCTCTTCTAAACAGAAGCGGGTAGCTGTGTTTCTGGAGTGCCTTTGATGTTGGTAGGTAGCAGGTTCTTTACCTCATTTTGAAATCCGGGAATCAAACCATACAACATATAGTCCGACGATTCAAGGAGTACTTTACAAGGCCACAACTTCTACAGTAGTTTGTGTGAATGAGAGAAAAGACTCAGGTCTCCTGCGTATCTTTTCAAGATGAAGAAGCTTGTACTCAGTGCCGATACAGACGTACCTTCCTACCCAACATGATAACCACGATTTCAGAAACTAAATCCTATGAACGTCTTTTTGTATCCGCCGCCAGCACGCAGAGTATCTTGTACAGTAACTCAGATATGGAGCATGTGCACAGCGAAGATGAGAACAGTCCCACATTTTTAAAAACAGAAGGAGAAAAAGCAACAAAACAGAACAAGATATCAAACTCAACCCTGGGAGATTAAAGGTTTGAGAATATTTGCATTTAACATATATTTTCATAAGATTGCAGAAATGCTAACTACCTACCATAGTTTTCAGAACAATCCTTTAAGATGCACTTGTAATCCCCACGTTACAGATAGCAAAGGAAGGACTGAATAAAGTCGGTGTAAGGTGATCCGAGTTCAGCGTTCAGTGTTTTTACTGAAAAATGTGGCTCACTTCAGGAAAACTTCCGCTCCTTTTGCCTAAACAAAATCTGGGAAGCCACAGAATGAAAACCATTTCAGACAGCCCTAACATCTCACATCACTGAGATCTGAATTCTGCCTTTTAATGAGCAGCAGAAAGCAAAGGAATGAGATAAACTGGGAGCTCCAGACCACGGTTCCCAACGCACTTGGCAAAGTGGTGAGGAGATGCATTAAACGTACCAAGCTCATTGACCTCGCAGATTTCTCCAGGCCAGGGCTAGAAAACAAAACAGCTGAAGCTTATTCCATTGCAGAGGGAACTGCTGGCACCCTGCTCTCTGTCTATCTCCAAGTCAATGGTTTTGATACTGAGGAAGAATCAGCAGCTTTAAATACACATCTGAGACAAAAAAGTAGAGTGATTAAAGTCAGTGAGAGACTGCTTGAGCAGAAGTTGAGCAGAGACCCCAGCCCAGAGCCTCAGGGATGTTCAAGAGCCTCACTGCTAATGATTTCCCTGGGAGTGAGGTATTCAAACACCTCTAAGGACACAGGTTGTCAGAATTTGCCTCTTTACATTGCTATATGATTGGCAACAAAGGTGGGAACAACTTGCCAGCTTAGCTTGTCACATCACCCTTATGAAAGAATGCGGAGGTACCCATGAGAAATGAGGATTTTCGTCAGGAGTGAAATACGTAGCAGACGTAGCAGACACAGTGGCAGATGGCACTGGATGAATTGAAATGGAATTGAAAAGTTCAGGGTATTTTAGAGAAGGTTCATGTAAGACTAAACAAGGTAACAGCTTAAAAAAATACAGAATAGTGAAGAGAGACCAAAAAAGTACTCCTATTCATCCTTCTCCTGACATACGGAGATGTTCAATGAACTAAACAGATTACAAATATTTAGGCATTTATATTACTGTCACAATGGAATACTGACTGGTCCCAATACACTGGCACCTGCACAAACACAAATAAAGCCACCATTGCCCTGAACGTTCGCAGTCCAAAGGGTGAGGGAATACTCTCTTTGCATTTGTTTAAACGCAAAGCACAGATGAAGCGTGGACCTCACAAGAATATGCCAAAGCCAAGACCTGTAAAGGGTTAAAAAATCAAGTCTTTGGACAGATAATGAAAACATCCAAGATTATTAGATTAGTTAGTATGAAAGAGGAGGAATAACCCCTTGAATCTTTGGTGAATGTCCTCTATAAGGACTCCATCACCGCTCCCTAGGTCTTCGGTACTGGCTGCTGTTCGAGCCGTTACTGGAGCAGACAGATCACAGGTCTGAGACTCTGCCGGTCCCCTGCTCCTAAGATATAACTCAGCTCTGCAGCTTAACGTTTCAGAAACAAGCACGCTACTGAAACAGAGTTGGACAGCGTTTCCAAAGCTGCAGGGCCCATCAGGCCTGCTGATAGCTCCTCGTTAAAAAAAGCAACAAGACACAAAAACCCCACCTCTTTTCCAGGCAGTGAATGACACTAGCATGAGACTGACAACTTTCTGGATGAGGTCACCTCCGTTTCCCTTCAGAAATGAAGCTAGCAAGTACAATTAACAATAATTAAAAACTCCTTTCACAAAGGGACACTATACTTTTATTATCTGTTGAAGCCTAATCAAAAGCATCACAATGGGCTTGTTGATTTTTTTTTTTTTAAAAAACCAAGATACAATAAAAGTCAGAAAGAAACCAGCAATTAAGAACAGAAACCCAATTTTCTTCAGTGCTGTAGTATTTTGTCCCCTACTTCCCTAAAAGAATAACTCACTACTTACTAGTTAACCACTGCAAAAGATAACCAAAAATTCTAATTTACAAAAAAAAATGCTTGATGGGTAAATAAAAGTGCTTATGACACTGAAGTTTATATGGAAAGTGTAAGCAATAAGCTGTAATCACACTCAGGGAAAGTTATTGGCTTTAGGTCTAATGATTTTCTTCTGCACAGGGGTCCAGCTGCATAAAAATATTAAATTTCTTTGCATCCCAATTTACTATTACAAATTCAGAGATGTTCACTGCAAGAATGTGAACTGGTTTGTATTTCAAACTATTTATTATTCACATTTATTTCACCTTATGTGTCAGAGGAAAAAGAACAGTGGTCTAATCACTAGAGATCCAGTAGCTCCTGGATAGCATTTCGGCCCACCAAATATAAATGTCTGCTGCTGGGTGAGCAGAATCGCTCTCTAGACTTCAGTGATAAATTGCACCTCCGGCAATTACACCAGGAGCTTGGACACTTATGCAAAGATTTAGTTGCCTAAACACAGCACCTTTGCCTCCTGTCATTTTAGGTGATGTACAGTGTCCTGCCTGGCCCACGTAAAACTCCCACAAAACTCGTGTTGTACCTGCAGCCCTATGAGTATGTCCCAGATAACTTCAGGTGTCTCAAAGGCACCAGACACTAACGTGCAGGCAACGGAATCCTATCCTTGTGCACTTGCGGACATGTATGTGCACATATATTACGCTGTCTGGTCTTTGTATCAGAGCCAAATCCCACCCATGTATTCTGCTGCACATCTACAGTGTAGTAATAATTTTAAGAACTCCTTAAAATATTTTTATTTTTGTTGTGGACATTAAAGGTCCCACTGCTCTTTATCAGGAAAGATATTGTGATATTGGTGTCTCTACCCATATGCAGGCAGAATTGCCAGATCAGATTTACCAACAGAGCTTTAGGGTGCAGATTAAACCTTGGCAATTGGCTTTCACCCAGAGACTTGAGTGCTTAAATCACTTCTAAAGTGTGATTACTTTTAAAAGATTTACTGTTATAACCCCAAAGTGACCCTGCTGCTATGCAGCGCACGCTAAGCACTCGAGTGCTGCCTACAGTGATCCGAGAAGCATTACTCGGGCGCACGGTCCTCCTCTCCCAGAGGCATAGGTGAACGATTTTCTTGAGATCAAGCAAATTTTAGCACAGAAGGGTAAGTCTAGGGAACTGGAAACGAGAGGGTTAATGGCAAGCATGCAGGAATGGATGGGTGAGCCACGAAGCAGGTGGGTGCAGCAGCGGGAAGCCCACCTGCCCACCGGCCCTGTGCCCGAGGAGCAGATGCCTGCCGGGCAGATGAGAGGTGCCAGCCAGCCGCTGAGAATAGCAGCGGGGCAGGCGGAAGGGAAGGAAACACACGGTCTTAAGCAAGAGGTCAATCCAGTTTGAACGCATCAGTATTTAAAGTATGGTTTTCCAAGGGACTGAACTCCACAAATCCCCGCTGGTACCAAGGGACAGCTCTAAAGGCTGAGGACCACGCACCGAGGATGTTCTGACACGCGCGGATCATTCTACCACTGCTATTTCATATACATTTACAGCTGGGCTGAGTGTAAACAGGGAAGTCACATGGCATCCGTAGTGACTTCCTTAGTGTCACGCAGGCTTACAACATTGACTTTAACATCAATTAGCCCATACGGTGTCTGCAAAAATGGGAACCTTTAAGCAACTCCTATTAACGACGCCCATCTCAGCCATCCTCCATGACTCAGGAATCTGTTTCTGGATGCTAGCGTGTTATTTTCCACTTCCTTTCCCTGCAGTGTATATAACAGAAACGAATTTGAATGCTGACACAGTAAGCAGATTGATTGCAGTATTTTATTTTTTGGACTGAGTCCCAATTTTAGTCTGATCTGGTTCTCAGATAGGAGGTTGTACATTGTCACGTAGTTTGTAAAAGCAGTTGCTACACTGATTTGACTAGATATGCAAGGCTGTGCATCTGCATATCAGAAAGCCAGATCGTGCACACTCCAGATGCATCAAATTTTCTCAGAATAATAAACTGGAGACTTACTGAAAACAATATGGAAATAATTTTATGGCCTTCTTCCGAACATACACATACAGGTCAAATTTGCAGAGAGTGTTCAAATTTGCATGGTCATGTTTTAAAAGCGATTTGAAAAGAAAACATTTTATAACAGTTCAGAGAACAAGCCTGGGAGACAGCAGATTTGGATTGTTTTCTCCTACTACTACACTGCTGACTGTGGATCATGCCCAGCTCTTGGAAAAACTCAACTTTCAATCAATTACCCAAACGACAGGTGAAATTTTCCAAGTGCTCAGCATCCAGAAGGTGTCACCACCAGCTGGAATTAAGCACGTAGGTGCTGTCTGCTGCCCAGCACTTCGAAAATCCCGTCTTTTAAAGGATGGTTATACACTTTAAATGGAAATTTATTATTCAGTATGTATCAGCAAATACAAGCAGTATAAGCAAACGTATCCTACAGTACAGAAGCAGATCAGAAGCTCGCTTTCCTACATACTGTAAAACCAGCAATTCACGGTCCCTTTTCCAAAGTCACGCTAGCACATGAAGCTGCTCTTTTTCTTCCTTTTTTGTAATACTGCTTATACAGTAATACCTCTGTTACAAATTTTGAGAATAAAAAGCTTAATCTCCAGTTATTTCATATTGTAGTTATCCCATTCTTCGACATAATTTTATTAATTTTATTCAAGAAAGAATGTAGCCTTGCTAATGTAAATGGCAGTACATCAATCACTTTTAACGGACATACCATTTTGAGACTATTTTTGACAGAAATTCACACCTTATGATATGGCTATGATTTGGTCTGCACATACAATTTTAGACCAAAACCTTAAAGCTCCCAGGCATCTCCTGGACGATCGCAGGAAGGTCTTCAGATCCGTTACTATGTGTTAGTTGGTTAGCATTTCTTCTAGTAAATGAACCATAACTTTTTTAAGCAGACAAATTCTTCTCTCACAAATGGATTGGTTCTACTAGACCGAGCAAGACAGACGAATAGTGAAAACTTATTTCTGACAATAAATAACAAGCTGCCTTGAACTATTTTTCAGACCAGAACTGTACACTAATAGGAGTCTCCAGCCACAAAACACAGTAATATGTAAAAAATAGTGCTGTGAATCTTAATACAAAGGTGTGTGACATATCTTCCAGATGGGAAGCATTACAAAAATGTTATTACACACACATATTTTTAATATTAGGCAAATGAGACATCTTGCGTGCAGCTACAGTCTCAGGGCAGCAATCGCAATTGAAACGCATGGCTGATCGGGGGCGGGGGGGGGGGGAGATTCAGACAAAACCACAGAATCACAAGGGATGGGTGATGTATTTTTTACCATCCTCCTTCCCCTACCTCCATTTCAGCATTTTAAACGGTTTCAGCATGCTAAAAAAAAAAAAAAAAAAATCTTACTACTTCTTCAAGCTGTCTGGTTGTTTTCCTACAGACGTTATCTCAGCATTACAGACAATACAGCTAACAGCATTAATTGCTTTCTTTTTACTGAGATCAAGCAAGTGGTTCCCTTCACTTTCTCTTGAGCAACAAACAAACAGAAAAAGTCTGGGTAAGGAAAGTATTAGAAGACAGTACCTCCAGAAATAAAATCTATTTTACAACAGCAGGAAACAAATAAGATAATACGCACAGACTTCAGACTTGTGTTTAAAATGCTAGCTGAAGGGCTCAGAACACTATGGCGCAGAACTGAAGTGAAATAAGCCAAGCAAAAGGGATGTATTTCTGAGCAACGCACCTTTCGACCATGTTGTTCTGAACTTTCTCCGTAGCGTCTAAAATATACCGCTCCGTTGTGTAATCCCAAGCCTTGAAAAAGTTAGTAAACCTTCTCTCCTGTAGTAGCTTCCTGCACCTGCCCCTACAGGTAATAAAGGATTAGAAGGATCAGAATCGCAATGTTTATGAAACTTTTTTTTCTGCTCTGCAAGAAACTCATTTCTTATTCTTAAAATGAAAGGAGTGGCTGTGTTTAAAAAAAAAAAAAAGGGAAAGAAAAACAACATAATGAAAAGGAAGCACACACCCATATGGAAAAAAATGGCAAAAGACGAAGCATGCTTATTACAAATGCTTTGTAACCTTGTCACCGACAAAAACAAACAATTAATTAAACAGAAAGGAAACTTCAAGGTTTTCGTTCCTGTGTATTCTCAGAATCTTATGACTGTCCGCACTTCTACTGAGGACGCATGCTGCTCTTACGATTGTTGTGGTAAGTTTTAATATCAAGCGTAACAGCAAACAAACTTCTAGTTAGGATTGCAATTGTAAATATTTTAACAGTGTCCATGCAATCCCCCAGATGGCAACTAAGAGCAGTGTTTTTGACACGGCAATTCAATTCCTGCAGTTCCTAAAGCACAGACAAAGCACGTGTAAACACGACCACGATTTCTGCTTATGTAAGAAATGCAAATTTGGGGCTTTGACAGATCTACAACCCAACAGGCTTGGATTAAACATACCCACACATCCCTCTGCACCTTACTTCGCGCATTTGAACATCAGCAAGATATTTGCTCTGTTTTAACGGTAAGAAACATCTGCCTAAGTACAGCAAATGATTTCTGGATTTGTCTCAGATAAAAAAGAATAAACACCAATTACTGTATGAGCTGGCTCAGCTACAGTTCAAAGCCTTATGGGAATTTTAGTTTGCAACAGGTGACCATGTTCAAGATGAGAAAGATTTCACTCGTTGGTTAGGGATACTTTTTAAAGTTACCAATACCCTGATAGATTTTCCAGACACCCATGTAACCCAGTTTTATAAACTTCTGCCTGGCAATGAAAAACGCAGCGAACACCACGGAGCTGGTAGGAGTTACTAAACATGCCATAACACTGGGCTGGCATCTCCTTCCCAGAACTGCTTCCAGAGCACAATGTGGGTGCAACCATCCCGACTGACGCAATGCTAAAACCACCCATCTACAACGCAACGGCGAGTGTGTGCTCCTCACAGCAGGCTGCTCTGTACCAGGTCTTCATCCTGCTGTTAACCACGTGCAGACAAAGCAACGTAGTTTTCATCAAAAAGTAGGTGCAGCAAGGCAAAACTCTCACCTTATGTAGTTACTGGATGCAAAAACCTGCAGGGCCTGGTCTCTAGTAGGATTTTTCAGTACAACATCAGGTATTAGTTATTCCTTAGTAAATACACACCTTTTTGGCAGCTAAGATAAAGCCTGTAACTTCCTGCAGCAGTCATTCACCTCTATTTGGGCTTCAAAAGGACTTGCTCTATTACAATAAATATTGGAAATGTACTGCGCACAACTTGGTATAACTTAACAGGATAGTAGAGCCATTACCTTAAACAATAGCCCAACTGTACCTGACTAGAGAGAGGTCACGGCTAGGGTTGTAACTCTGCCATAGTAAATTAAAAACAGTTACGTATTAGTCACGGTGAACTATGTCCAGCCTTACAGCAGTTACGGAAAGATTCTAATAAAAGCCCAGTCAGTCAAGGTTTGATACGGACTTAAAATCACGCTACCTTCATTTCTCATTCATTAAAATGAAAGGATCTTCAAGTTTGGGAGACGCCTTTATGCTGATGTGTTGTGCATTTGTAATACCGGTGTATCCATCATCTGCACCTTTTTTTTGTCAGGTAACTCCTTCCACCTGCACCTCTCAGGTCATTTCAGCTCTTGGGAATACCTACTGTGAACTGCAACGCTCCAGACAGACTAAAAGTCTCTGTTGTGCTTCATCTGCTTTCTCTGTGACTTGTTAGAGCCAAAAAACCCAGCGAATAATAATTATGGTCTTACATATTTCTGCAGAAACACTAGCAAAACGCAACTGTCTGACCAAGGTGAAGATCACTGTTTACTGCATGCACAGACCCAGTGAAGTTCAGGCAGAGTAAACGACGTGCCATTCACATGAGCTGGACGCAGACCGGTGGAAAGCAACAGAGGTCTCGAGGGTCTGCCTGCTCACCTGCACACCCCACAGTCCCCGTAACAGCGCTGGCCGTCGGTCCTCTCTGCACGTCTTGAGGGGAGTGGTGTTACCAGTCTTTCAGGTATCATGACAGAGTCGGCCCGTAACGCTGTTCCAACTTTTTTGCTACATACCTACCCATCTACTCACCCACTCCTACCTCCTCTCTCACTTGCCAGTCTAATTACCCGCCCACTCACATTTTCTCTTACTCACTCAGTAACCCACCCATTTACATGTTTTTCATTCATCTCCCCGTTCAGTTACACAACCCGATCCTCGAACACCTTCAATCCACTCACTAATAGTAATTTTACCTCCTATGATATGCCCGTCCTCGCCTCTCTCGTCAACATCCCTACCCTGCATCGAGCTTCCCGGTGCCTTGACGGAAGGCGGCTTACCGCCCCAAGCTCCCGGGGTCCACGAGGCTCCATGAGGTCAAGCTCTCTACGCCACACCAACGCTAACTCAACTCCTGGGATCCCTTCTGGATGAGTCAAACGCTTTCGTCCGACACAATGCGGATGGATGGTGGGGACGAGGACGGCGCAGTGCTGGCGCTGGCCCTGCCTTTGCCAGCTTCCAGGCGGGTGTGCCTCCGGCAGGCATGCAACGCACACCCTCGCCCCCACCCTACAAAAAACCTTTATTTGGAGGCCTGCAACACAACCTCTCACCCTTCGGGGTGCTCTGAAAGGAAAAACAGTAGTAATGCTTCAGAAACCAGAGGAGGTCTGGGGTAAAGGCGCTGGTTCATGACCGTAGGCAGCTCCAAAGGGACTGGCTCAGGCCAGCGTGGCCATGTGCCAACTCACACCAACCGGCCTGTCTCTCACGGGGTGACAGCAAAACCAATGGCCATTTGTGCTCTTTATGGCCACGGAGTATTTGTTTTGGGGGGATATTGGTCTAGCTCTTTGTGGTCAAGACAAGGGAAAACTTTGGAGACAACCCCGCTTGGGCGCCCGAGGCTTCTGGTAGTGAAGACCAAGCCCTGAAGAAGAAACAACAAACAACCCACCCCCAAATCCCACCAAGACAAGTGAAACTATAAAAAGAAACAATAGTGATGAAGTGAAGAAACTTTAAGACAGGAAAATGGAAAGCTGGGGGGGGTGTGTGTGTGTGAGAGATACTCAAATAACTACATTACAACTTCCACTATTTCAGTCACTAATGGAAAACTGTAATTTTTTCATTTTCCCTGTAATGCCCTCTGCAGACTTGCCTGCACATCGCTTCCCTGCAGTTTAAATGCCACAATAGAGTTAAAAATCAGCTAAGTTATACTGGCATAACTGCCCCATATAAAAACATTTTCATTTCTGAGTAAAATTGGCCTTTCCAGGTAATTTTCACAATTTCTCAAGTGACACCAGAACAAACCACTCTTAAACTGGAATAAAATATGCGTCTGAGAAATTATACTATTAGCAGGTTCAGTTTAAAACCTATCTTCAATCAGTATAATTTCTCAAATCATGAAGAACTGAACATGCAGCACTTAAGATAAGTGATACATCTAATATTCAAAAGCACGTAATACTATTCTGCTCACATTTACAGGCTGTTAACACGACAGAGAGAAGAATTACTGAAAGATGAGAACGTAGACTTGAAATAATTCGCTGAAACAAAGAAATGGAAAAATTTAGGCCAAATATCAGGCAAAGAAAAATCTTGCCATCAAACTTTGTGGAAAAGACTCCAAAAGATCGAAGTGGAAGGCCAAGTTCTTAGAGTATCTCTAGCCATAAACCGCAGGGAAAAAAAAAAAAAGAAAAAAACATAGCAGAAAGCATGTACTGGCAAGAAGACGGTCTGGATGATCTAATGCACTTTCCATCTCTAACATCTATGATTCTGTAATTCCATAGGAGCGCTTAGCAGAGGGCTGGCAAACTTTTGTAGCAACTCAATCGTCTGATTATTGTGTGATAATCAAAGTGTTCAATTAAAAGGAGGTCCTTGTAGCTGGATGTTGTAGCTATGCCACGCCACTCTCGTTCAAAGTTGTGCTTTATGTTGCCAGTAGAGAGCCTGATCTGAATGGCAGGCGTGCAGTAATTACAGAGTTGTGGGTTGCTCTCCTAAATAGGCAAAACAGAATTTAAGTAATTAAAGAGACAATCATCATCTTTCTTGCAAAATGCCCGGGGTCAACTTTTGACAGCGGATTTGATAATACAGAGTTCAACTTCGTCAACATTTATGCATGCAAATAACTTCACTCATACACACAAGTAAGCGTTAGTGTGGCTGGATCTATACTATACGGCATTTTTAACTATTTACTCTTGATTTGTGCGCTGAGAAAATCCTCCCTTAGGGTAAAATACCAGATTGTTTCTCACATCATGTGCTTTGTTTGCTATTTTCAAGTTATTAGGTAAGCATACACGCAGAAAGAAGAAAGCGCAAAAGGACATATGGCCTGAGCACATCTTTTATGTTTAAAGCACGTGTATGAGAAAAATAGATGATAACAATAAAAAGTTTAAGAATCAGGAATATTAAGAGAAAAAAGCAGAAGCAAAAAAACTCCAAAGCAGAACTGTGGAAGAGGAGGCATATAAAAAGATAATCCTTCACAACATGAAGAACTGTGCTGCGTCTCCTGGAAGCCCACCGCCTGATCCACCGCTGCCCTGAAATCTTCTTAGGACAGTGGGGTTTGGGGCTGTTTTGATGGTATTTTCCTGGCCAATGGAAATTCTACCCCAACTCTGATTAAGATGGGATGTGATTTGTGGGATTATAGCCACAGGCAAATTTTGTCAGAAGTGTAAAGAAGAGAACAATTTGCGATGCTGTTTAAAAAAATGCCAATTCGATGAATGCCATGAGCCTATCAGGCTCTATAAGTATTATTTCTATACTATTTATTTACATTGATGACTAGAAATTTTAGTAAGGGACAGACTCCTCTTTGCCACCATACAATGTTATTAACCCTGCTCTTAAGTACCCAGGCTTTGAACAGAAAATGGAAATACAAGAGGACTACATTGACTACTCAATCTACACAGATGCTTACGTTAAATGTAGACACCTAAAATCCAGATGCCAAAGGAAAACAGGGAAGACTAAAAATCAATAGATTGCTTGTTTTGGAGAACAAGGTTAACTTAGTTCTTGCCTGAGCTCCACCAGTGACTAAGAGACAGGGGAGGTGCAGCTTCCTGAACAGGTTGAACTGAACTTCACGCAGGTGTCACTGAACAGGACAGTCCCACCTCCTCCTTTGCTTCTGGCCATGATACTTCCCCATCAGCACTAACAGTCATGCAGCGAGTGGGATCAGTTCTAATTTTCCCACTAGAAAAGAAAGGGAGGAAAAAAAACTGGTTTTCAACCAGATCAGCAAATTGAGCTGGCTCACCCCAAGGCCACACGGTCATCAGCGATGACCGCGGAAGAAGCTAACCTTGAAACAGCACGTGAAATCTGCAGAGCAGCTCAATTCATTAGGTACACTCTGGTCACACTAGAACACCACCAGCTGCAAGACAACATGTAATAGTCACGGTAATCCAAAAACACGTCCACAGAAGACAATATTGTCACCTTTAGATAGTAACCCAATGGCAGGAGCTCACCTGGGAAGCTGGGCACTTTTCCCCCCCGCAGATCCCACCTCCTACAAAGTCCTCGAACCAGCAGACTTCAAGCAGGGCTTGGGCTGAGGCTGCTTTCTGCCCTCCCGCTGGAGCTGGGCCAGCACAGAGAGGAATTCAAAATTCACAAAGCCATAAAGAGAAAGCACTGGAGGGCAAGTATGACTCCATGGGAAAGAGACTCCCAGGAGAAGGGGTAGAGCCCTATATTCTGGTCCCTTCTCCAGGAATTGCTCATGCCTACTGTACTGAAGATTAGATAAAATGTATACACAGCTCCTTTTATACTAAATCTTGAAAGATACATCCTATGAGCTACGTAAATACACTTAAGAGCCAGTGAGAGCTCTGCCCTAACAGGAGAACAGCATATACCTACCTGTATTCTTGGAAATATTTTTATTTTTGGTGGGTAAAAGTAAATCAAAGAGCAAACCTGAGATCTTCACAGTTATGACTCACTTCTGCCAACCTCATGTTTTGGCAATAAAACTGCATATACTCTCTCACAGGAGCCTGTAATAACAGGTCATATGGGGAATTTCAGTAGCCGCTTAGGTCCTTAAAGTTACAATTCAGGTGCCCAAACTTTGACTGGAAGTTAAAAACGCCTGCTAGCTTCCATTTACCGCACCAGTGAACCCCTGAAGTCACAGCACGGCATGGCAGCACTGCCTAGAGGTGGCCCAGTTTGCCAGCAGACGTATGGGAAGCAAGCAAGAGAATTAGACACCAGAGATCACTACACCTGACTCTACCCTGAAAATGCACAGATAAACGTGGCTTCTATTCATACCTCATGTTGCTGGTACACATGCATTTTTATTTGGCTCAATGAGTATTTTTTTTTTAAATGCTGGTATTACCATTCTAGTAGAGCAATGGAAGGGGAAGCGCTCCTCTTTTCCAGGTCCAATTTTGAGCTCGCCATTTTGTATGCAAACTTCAGCTGCAAACTCTGCATTTGGATAGCTACGGGCCATAAAGAACTTCGCTCAAAAAATTTACAAAACAAACAACACGAAAAAGCCAACAAATTCTCTATACCTTGCCCGTGAACTTTCGCATGGGAATCCCTCAGAAATCAGCACAACACTATCAAGACACTGCACAGGCCTAAACCATCAAGCATTCTGTTGGTTTACTACACACCTGTGCATCTAATATCAGATTGTGTTAGTGTTTTCCTTACATGCAATTTATGGCTGGTGTTTAAAAAGCTACCATTTATGACAAAGGGGGTTTCCTTTTTTGTTTTTTTGTTTGTTTGCTTGTTTTTTTATAAAATCAAGTCTTTCACTAACTAATGTAATAAGCACTATTGTGCCTCAGAGAGAAAGTGCTGTTAAACCTGCCTCCACGTGCTGCTTTTTTTTTGTCAAGATAATCACAAAAAGCATGGAAAAATGTAATCTCTACACCACGTATTTTAGATTCTATCATACTAGGTGATATTTTAGAAACAGCAAGGAAATGAAGATACTACAAACATAGACGTAAAAAAAAATCAGGTTTCAAAATATTATTTTTTCAATTATTTTGCGTGTGAACCATCCCTGTGCACTGCATCAACGGTCACAGCCTGCTCCCCAAAACAGGCGATTTTCAAGAGCAGCAATTCCCCTGTCCCACAGGTGGATACACAATAATGAACTGAAGATCTAAGACGACTTCTCCTCAAAGAGGGCCTACTTGTAATTTCTTAGTAAATGAAACTGCTCCAGTGTAAGCCTGAGGAAATTTGATCCACTGCTTCAATACAGGTTTAACAGTTAACAATTTAAGGGCTATAAAAATTCGCAACTTCCTTTCTTTTTATCTGAAATGATAAGAAAACAATTTTTTGTTGGTTTTTTTTGGTTGCCTTTTTTTTTTTTTAAATCAAGTCCCTCCTGAGAACGTTTCGATAAGCCTACGGTTAAATAAATGATTTTCAGAAGATATGCTGTTAATTCACAAAAATACTTGGCAAAAATCTAACTTCGAATATCTAATTCATATAACATTCTCCTTTATTTGTTTAATTCAAGTAAAGTATTTTCCTCCGCCCTTTCCTTTTCATAGGCTTTTCACACCCACATAACAACCAAGTGACTCTTCCCTGACCCTGCCTCCCACGCCTTTTGGTACAACTGCTCGCTAGAAAGCCACCCCGCGCTTGAGCTCTTCTCCCAAGATCCAAAGGAAGCACTTAAGGAAAGGAAATCCAGTACAATGCTAAACCGTGTTTTTTTTTTTTTTTTAAAAAAAAAAACTGCTGGGTTTATTTGCAGTTCCATAGGGATGTGTGGTGTACGGACTGCCTTCTCCGTTGCTGTTTCCAAAAAGAGGGGAAAAATATCCACGAGCGCCTCACTGCAACTCCCGACCCAAGTGGGTTTGGGAACGCCAAGGCGTCCCGGTGCCACCCACCCAGAGAAGAACAGCAGAAATGAATTCCTCCCTTTGCGGTGGACGGTTAGGACACAGCACCAGCAATTCCTACAGCTGGTGTCTGGAGAGGACCCGTCACAGAGGACGATGAATTCAATAATCACTATTCTGCTTTCCCCATCTTCTAATAGTCTACGCATTGAAAACAATGTTCTGGAAATCCAAGAGCTACAGTATCACGTATCAGCATCCTCTCTAAAAGGTGCTGGTAAAGCACTAAAGGAAAGTTAAATAACACTATCTTCATTTTATTGACAACTAAGAATAAATAATGACCTGCCCAAGAACCCCCCCCTCCAGAAAATCCCTCCCCAAACCAGTGGCAGAGTCGACAGCAGATTCAGGGAGCACGACTTCCAGACCTAGCTCCGTCAGCCAACGTGATTCCTTCTAGCCAATAGTATGTTAATGATTTGGGTTTTCTGAGAAACCACTAATTGATAGCTTTTTTGTTGACATTTACAGAGCCACTTAAAAATAACATCATTTCTATTCTAGGCATATTTTAGGAAAAGTATCATTAGATTTAATTCCAGGGATGGACATCTGATTTTCATGTGAAATTCAAGAAGACCGAAGCCTTGTTCATTCAGTGAAGTGTAACAGGAAAATTACAGCGTGGCTCTGACTCCAGGATGATACGATCCCAAAGCTGGAGGGCTGGCCCATCCTCTTTGCTTAGCACTAACGTTAGCAGAGGTTTGTAGGTTAAAGGTGGGAGGGAACAGCAATTTCAAATTGTTTCTGTCGACCTAATCGACAGAGTTTTCCCCCTTATTTACAGACTCCTAAACTGCGGCAGGCCAGCTAGTGTTTTCTGTAAAAGCTGCTCCAGTGAAAAAACGAATATACCTTGCCACGTTCAAAAAGCTGTTAAAGAGCTTTCTTTCAGTCACATTTAGCAAGATACCATCTTAGCACTGAAAATGAGAAGTACATAAACTTACCAATGCATTATCAGGAGAAGCATCAGAAATAAAGTTTAGGTGTTATTCAGTAGTCAGCACCTCAGCTCCTTCCTGGCACAAAATAAATCCCACAGGCAGCAGGTACTAGAACTGTCCCTCCTTTGCTAGTCATACCCGTACGCTCACAGACGTCTTCTGAATCTGCCACCAACAAAAGAAACCACAGTAAGACTGCTTCCCTCATGCTTCATAACTGAGTCAGTAGGTCAACAATTCCGTCGGTTTAGGAGCCAGACCAATTCCCTTAAACACCCCTCTTTTTTTTTTCTGATGGAGAAGCCAACTGTCTCCTGCCAGTGGCAGCCCATCTGCTTCCAGAACAGAACCAAACCGCTCCAAACCACCACCTCGTTTCGGTGCAGACATCCGTCCTGACGCAACTCCATTTTGTCTCTCACGTCTGGGAAAAACCACGAGAGAATACTTACAATTAAAAGACAGTCAGGAGACTGCTCCTTGTGCACCTTGCACGCTGCTGCCAGCTCTCAGCCCACGTTCTCGTTTCCCATCCCTGAGATGGAGTGGCGTGAAGAAGGGCACTTCACGTAACACCAGACCTATCCCCAGTCTGCCTTGTTCCATGCAAGCACAGAATATCCTGCGTGTGCATTTCAGGCGCACTGCTCGAACAAAGAGAAAGCTCTGAAGCTGCTATCCCTCTTCCCGATCCATGACTCAAAACGTCTGGTTGAAAATTGGTTTCGTAATAACCCTTTAGTACCACCTACTCACATCACAGAGTGATTCTTGCAGCAAATGCACAGGAAATCACCAACGAGTGCCAATGGAGCTACTATTCCAAGAACTAGCTCTTTCGGTTATTCCTTCATCATTTGGAAGCTGAGATGCTTTTACTTTCCCTATCGCACAGGATATATTTTTTTTTTTAAGAAGAGCTTTTAACTATGATCCTGTAAAATACTTTGTTGATAAATCACCAGCTGAAAACTTGCCCACTGTAAAAAAAAGAATTTCACAACACTCATTCCAGAAAATACAGTAACTCCTTTCTGGAAATAACTCACTGGACAGCAATCAAAAGGGCAGAATTAATTTTCTGCATCCTGCAGAGCACACAAAGACGGTGTAGTCAGCCACGTGCCTTTCTGACCACCAACAGCAGACCCCTGACTCACCCAACCACAAGATGAGTCGCTATGAATGATTTCCTCTTCTTCCACGCTCCCCCGGGGTGCTCTGTGCCATCGGCATATCCTGAGCCTAATCCCGACTTTGATGGAAATTCCAAAACTCATCTCGTAAGGCTGTGGCCACCAGCTAACGATGCAGCCATCTGCTAGCTCCTGCTTTGAGTCACCTGTCAGCAATACAAAAGGAAATTACTCAGCAGCGAGCACGTGGAAGCCCACTGCTACAGTCTCTTGCGTACCCCTTGTAGGAATACAAAATTCTGGAGCACTCAAATCACCCTAAAGGAAAAGTGTTATATTCTGTAGCACTAACATTCAAAAAGGTGGAACTTGGTTTTTTAAAAAAAAAAAAAAATAAAATGACAGGACCGCAGACAGAGAGCATTTCGGCTGGGTTTTCAATGCCAGCACCACTGAAGCTGCCATAGAAGGGGGGACAAATAAAAAAAAGAAGACATTTCACAAACACTAGACCTTCACTGTGCGTGACAAGAAAAATAATTAAAACAACTGAGAGAACTAATCTGTGGCTGCTTAGGAAGTTAACTCTTCGAAGGAAGTGATTAAGTAAGAGAACAAAAGCAAAGTGTTATGTTTATCAAACAAGTAAACTTAACACACAGGAGTGCTTACTCATGTAAGTAAAGACTGAGTACTGTCACAGCCCTCCCCGCAGGCGTAGGTTCACATGGGGCTGGGATCTTACTGATTATTAAGCAGTTATTTCAAAGAAATAAATCTTTTAAAAAATATGAAGCACTGCTTTGCCAAAATGCCAAACGCTATCAGAAAGGCAGCCACAACGTCCTGTGCCTCTTTACGAAAATTCCCTTTTTCTAACTGCTATTCAGGACAAAATTCACAAGGATTTTCCTGAGAAGACCTGATTAACCACTACGGTATTTACAAATTCAGTCCAGCAACAGTCATTTTTTTGTTTCATCACAAATTACGCAGCTCACGAATTCAGCCCTCCGAAACAAGACTCCCTACTTCTCCCAAAAAACAGCAGACGAATAGAAAACAGTTAGGATACATGACGCTTTGAATCTTCAGGAATTACACAAAAATTAATTCATACTGAAGATCTAATTGTCTAACCTGCTTCTGCATGCAGAAAGAGCCCGACCTGGTGCCTCTACAGTGGGGGAGGGAGGCACTTCTTGTTCCTGTTTCATACTTGACTTTTCCTGCACAGGAGATGATCTAATTATTCAACGTGTCAGTATATTGCTTCACCCTTTCTCGTGTGTCTCCTTACATTAACATATTTTAACAATTCAGCTCATTAGGAAAGAGGCGAGGAACAAAACAGCAAATTGTCCTTAAAAATCAATCACAAAGGCAGGAGTCTTACCATGTTTTGTCCTGTACCTATCCGAAACTCTACGAGAGCAGACAACTGACGATGCTGAATGTAAACCTCAACAAAGCTCCCTAAACCCACTCCTCTCACTGCTCAGATGTAAGCGTACCTGTTCAAGACACAAGCCTGATCGGCGAGCTCTGCGAAGAGTAATTTTGGGTCCTGCACGATTAGGAAGGAAAAGAAGCTCCCAAATGACAGCCCTTTATTGTTCCCAAACGTGCTGATGATCAGCTGCAGGCACTATCCATGAGAGGGGGCTGATGGATCTCATGTATAATAATGGGGCATGGGTGATGAAAGCGAAGGATCAAACCACGTAAGGCTGCTATCGATTGACTCGAAATGGATCCGAAAAACCCTAAAATCCAAATGTAACGTGTACGGCACCTGCATTTGCATACGTAGGATGCCAGCCGAAGTTTCTGAGCCTTTTTATCATATGTTTTTCGTACAGCAAAGAGCCATTCAATACCCAGCCCTTTCAGCAGATAAGGATTTGAGAGATGTTCTTCTGTTTTAAACCTTGCGTGGAATTGTAACAACAGGTTTGCTCATGAATTGGTTTGAGCAGGGTCTCCATGGCATATATTAAAACCACGAGTTCTTGGGAAACATTTCTTCAGCAAGTTTTGTGTATAATAGCAGGTCCTATATATAAACCTGTTTACGACTATTTCTAAAGAGCTCGTTCTGAAGCAGCTCCTTTATTATGATCGAACATGCTGGATTTGTTCCCAGTTAAGGCTTATATAAGGCCTTCAAGGAAGTAGAAACTTATTTTGTACGAAACCAAGCCAGTATAGTAGTAGGTGCAACGGAATTATCCTGTTACACATTAAGTTTTACTAATAAAAGACCTGCATTGTAGTCATAAAGTCAAATGCTGCATCCCGCTAGTACAAACAGTCAAATGTTTCCTGCCATACAATCAAAACCTACTCAGCCAAAGGGAAGACGACAGGTAAAAAGCATCTGCTTTTTTTGGTATAAAAACATCACGTTCCTTAAAATAAAAAACATGTAGTAGCTGGAATGGCTCATCTTCATCGCATCGCTTTTTAACTTTGGTTAAAAAAACCAAAACACAACACATTCAAAAGACAACCACTTTCAAATGCATGACGTAAACTTTCTCAATGCTGTTTTTCTGTAAGTACATTGTTGGTATTTTTGTTCTTCTGAACAAATGACTCCATGGCAGGTACATTCACTCTAATAAATAATACAGCTTTCTGAACTGTAGTCCGCAGTACATCCGTGTTAAGCTTATTCCCATGGCCTCTGTTAGGAGGAGCACACCCAGGTGCGCCTGCCGGGACGGCTCACTCCAGAAACCCTTGCGAGGATGCGGCACAGGTAAGTCCGTACTGGGTTTGGTTCTCGTGGGCTCACACAGGCCTCTGACACCGCTCCAGCAAGATCTACGCTTCCCAGGACCACCAGGTACTGTCAAGCCACACCAAACTCAAACTCAGGCTTCAGGACCAAAAGGTGGGTATGCGACCAGATCTTAAAACTCAAGCTCTTGCTAGTCTGGGAATAAAACCACCAAATTGGTAGTCGGTAGCATCAGGCTGATCTTCCTTCAGTCTCTTTAGAATGAAAAAAACCACCCCACTACAGAAAAATGAAAGGTTGTGAGCAATGCTTCCTGCGGCACAGAGGAGATCTGGTCTAAGCGCCATGCGGTGTTGGTGCAGGGAGCCTGCTTGGGCTAAAAACGTTCGTATCTGATGTGGGCTGGCAGGACAGCACGGCTCCCCCAGTAGTACACACAGCCAGTGAGACAGAAATACCCACTTCTGCGTCATTTAGGTGTCTACACCCAAATACATAGGTCAGTCTCCACCTGATTAGTACGAGCACTTTCCACAGCACTTGATCGATAACGCCAGGGCTTTTTCCCCTCAGCCACGTCCCATTTTGTGCTACCACGCAGAGGCAGTTCAGCTACGAGCTGCAAACTAAACTTCCTCTTGCTCAAGATTAAAAAGTTGTAGGACTGACCTTGTAGGTACCTCAGTCTCACCTTTCAGAGGGGTCCACAGTACAGCACCGAGGTTCAGCACAAAGCACTATGCTAAATTTTTCTTTGAAAAATACGGTCAGAGATGCTACTCATCCTTGTGCACCTTCCTGTTGCTTAGTCTCTTACCTGGGAAGTGGCAGACTTATATTCTGCTTTCTCCTCCCATCCCCACAGCCTAGCAGTGTGCTGTAATTTTGATACTACACATTTATGAGCTGAGGGGTGACCTCTCACCCCTCTTTCTGAATCATGCCGCTGCTCACAAAGACATAAAAGATTCAGAATGAGAGAATACGCCAAAGCAGCTTGACCCTTACCCTACAGAGAAAAGGAGTTCTCTGGGCATTTGGGAGTCTAGGTTTCGATTTCTTTTTAATCCTCTTTCTGCATTTTATCTAAGCTGTATAAGCAGACCTCAAGTCAGGACAGCTACACTTCTAGCATTTAATACTGCCACACTTTTTTCTTCCCACTTACTTTGCTGGCAATTCTTAGACATTTAACTCTTCTTCTACAGGCATCTTCCGTATTATTTTCAGTTTGTAATTCCAGTGTTGGCAATTTCAGGGCTTTTTGGATTTCATGTCACAGGCTTGCACATGAACAGTGTGCACAAAGGAAGTCTGAAGCCGTAGGAGCTGGTAGAACGGATGAATTCTGACCCTGGCACAAAAAGGATGACTTGAGGGGCATGTGAGGCAGTACAGAATTGCTCTCCTGACTTACTCTGGTAGCTACAACAGATGGATCACATAATCCAATCCAAACAGCAAGCAAGTTTATTGGTAATAAGAAAAAAGGACACGATGACCTCTAGGTAAAAATCCTAGGAACAGCAAGCACACATAAACATCAACCTGAGCAACTTTAATTCTGCGCCAGAGCTTGAACTGAAGAGAACAGTAAAGACAAACACCCAAGATAGATTTAATTCAGACCGTAATTCACTGCATACACATGCCAAATTGTGGTATAAACCTCATGCCTTTTAACACTCCTCATTGTAAGGCCTATTCTTATCTTGGTGATGAATGCAGGTTTTTAGAAAGATTTGGGATCCTTTTGCAATTTTGGTGCTGCCTTCTCTAGCAGAGACGAAGCTGGAAGTACTTCAGGTTACTAGGTGGGATGGAGTATGTCCTAGTACTGATCTACAAACGCAGGGCGTCTCATGATGGGGCTTTGTTGATGAACTATTGTACAGCTACAGACAAGCACATTATTGTTACCTGCCTCTTCCCGAAACAAAGGTGTTTTAACCTTAGATTTGTTTGCAAAGTGCAGTTCCTCAAAGAAGAGGCAATACCAGCATAAACTCAGTTTTCTTGGTAGGAAGGCACAGAGCTCTTCAGTTAGCATATACCTTATATAATAGACTAAAAATTTCCCTTTTCCTCCTTCTGACTAACAAATCCTTGAGGAGCTCAGTTCCCCAGCACTCAGAAAACTGATAGGGTAGCATGGGCCATAAATATTCATCTTCTGCCCAAAACAAGGGAGCATGTCAGAAGTAACGAGTATTAGGAGGAGGATTGGGGGGGGGGGGGGGGGTGTCCTTTATTTTGAGTGCTCTTAGTTTATACCGCTAGATGGCACGTTTGAAACTCTTGGCATCTCGGTGAAATCACAGCAGAGTCTTTGCTCTGCATCACACCATGTTTATCCTGCTAGCCTCGCCTGGGATGGAAAAGTACAGGTAAAACAGTATCTCAAGAGCCAAAGAACCGAGATACGAGGACAACGGCATGTAGAAATGTGCCCGCGCAGGAAGGCAACGCCAGTCAGCGACCTGGGAGCAGGACTGCAGGGTGTCCTTTGCTCCAGCATTTCGAACTGTGATCCTGGCGTGGCTTTGGTAACTATCACTTCATGTCTTGGGAGAGCTGCTGTTGGAGAGGGAGCAGAGACAACAGGAAAATGGGAAAGGAGGCTGAGAGTTGAACCTTCGGAGGCACAATGCCGCCTTTAACCACAAGCTGAGCAATGCTCTTGCTCTCTGCAGATCCCCGAGAGCTCAACAGACACAAAAAGCATTCACAACCTCTTCAACACATCACTGGCATGAAATGACAGGAGAGAGAGCATTCAGGGCACAACCAAACGACAGGGGAAGATTTAGCCAACCCCCAGCATCATGTTTTGCCATGGCAAGATCTAGCTTTTCCAAGAGGGTCAACCACTTCGCGTCCCACAGACCCAAGCCCTCCACGGCAGATAAGCAAACACGCAGCAGCCCACGACCCATTGAGTCACCTTCACGGGCACGTCACCTCTTGTGCTGGACGCATTTCGGAGTGTACCTAGCTGTGCCCCAGTGTACTGGCCTTGGCAGGGGTGCCAGCGTTTGGCAGCACCACTTCCTTTAGGCTTCTTGCTTGTTCTCGCTGCCAGTTCCTTAATTTAACTCAACCCACTTCAACAGTGCATCAGCACAAGCACGTATCCGCCCCAACTAACATTCCCTCAAAAAAGAACAAGTCGGTTCAACACCAATGTAACGATCGCGGGCGCTCAGAGACAGTACTTGTCATGGCATCGCACCTCACATTCCCTGTGTGTGCAATTTCAATAGACGAGGATTAACAATTTACTATGAGTGCTTCAACACCTGACTCAGTCCTTGGACCTGGCACTCATGTCAATGGAAAAATAACTGTCAATTTAAACTGGAGGAGGAAAGAAATTTTGTTGATAGACCCCAAGGGCAATGGCAAAGAGTGCTTCTTGTCCGGATGGAAGAAAAATACTATCTTCCCCCTTCCAAGAAAGAACAGCTCAGCACCAGCACTGTGGCAGAAAAATACGTGTTTTCCTTCCCTTATGTAGGACTTAGTTCTGTAAAGATGCCCTGAACTAAATGGCAGAGAGACACTGAACTGCCCTCACCACCATCAGCTTCACTGAAGGACCAAAACACGCTCCTGAGGCAGTATGGGAAAGCTAGCGTCCATCCTAGATTGCTCTTTGGGAATTCTGCGCTTTCCTGCTCCATCAGTCTGGCACTATTTGTGTTTTTACATACTCATGTTTACATAGTATCAACCTGCTGGGCAAATATTCCTCCAAATGCACCAGAGTACATTTCTGTGTTGATGTCTACAGACTCTGCCAACTAAGAGTCTGTAGACATCAACACACGGCAGTAGTATCCTGCAGAAATATTCCAGCAAGGCCTCTACTTGCAATGTACAAACAACTCAAGAGAAACTAATTTCAAACATAATGATGCAATAACCTCACTTGAATCTTTTCAGTCCCCTTGGGCCCGCGCTTTGGATGCAGCTCCTACTCCTACGAGGACATGCCAATGCACAGATGCCAGCAGTTTGGGGGCACTACGGCAATTACTGCAGTTTGAGCTCCGTATTCGGAGCTACGGAAAGGAACGGCTGTAGGCTGTCCCAAAATGCAGGTTTCCACTGGATGACGCTGAACCTCTTCCAAATATGTACCTACCATGTATTTTGACTGTTTTTAAATGAGTACCACAAGTACTCCGACAGACGGAATTTGTTTCTCAGCGTAATTACAAACTCCGCTGCAAAATCTGGTGGGGGAAAAAATGGCAGATATCTATAAATTAAAATCCTTGGAATTCTGTTCCAGAGCCAATTCTGTTCTCCTAAGCCAATGAAACCCCCAATACACTGTGTCCCCACTGGAAGAGAGGGGGAGACTTGACAAGTGGGATTCATCTCGCTGCCTTGTGCATACCTGCAGAGTTGATGTCTGAATCCGAGTTAGTCACAGGGAACCCCTTTCCAGTCAGCGCAAAGAAACTGTCACTTGCTTGACATGATTCATCTGACTTAGTCCAGACAGTTACTTGGGATGTTTTCCCTCACAGAAGGAAAGCTGGGAACTTCACAGCCCTGTCAGATGAGTAACGGTGGTATCAATTCTCAAACGCTGCTCTAAGCTACTGCAAAAAGCGACATGGAAAATGGGAGCTTTTTGATAATGACTTACTGCGCCGACTGTTCTAAGTGGAAAAGCACAAGTAAGAGTGTTGCCTTTTAAAGTTTTTGTTCAAGAACTCTCTTGTTCAAATTTGCAAATAGAATTTTGCAGCACAGGCCTAGTACATGAGAAGTGGACGAAGAATTTGGGCCAACGTGCGAAGAGAAAGTAATTGATCCATTTTGACTCTTAAATAATTTGAAAGCAAACCCAGTAACATAAAGAGCAGAAAGTGGATTTCATCATGCAACATCCTTCTACTTTAATAAAAGGATGTTTATGAGGAAGGAAGAATAACCTTATGGTTAAGGGCAAGACGTTCAAAGTGCACTACCAGCTCTGGATTGTATTTCCCACTTACGTTAACCAGTAAGTCTCCACCTCAATGCCACACACATCGTGTTTACTGCCTCAGATCTACATTTCTGGAGAAGACACGGTCATGGAAGGACATCTCTTCGGGAAGACGACGAAACGGGCGCTGCTGAAGCAGCTTCTCTAGAGCACAGCATCAAGGGCTAAGCTCTCCTTGTACGGAAAAGCTGACTGCAAAGAGGATGGATCCCAAGGACAATTACAGGAATGTGGCTATTAATGAGTAGAGTTGAAACTCATGACGTTGCTCTGGCCCCCGCAGCACTGCTTCATTTGATGTATCTTATCTGGGAACTCCCTGGCCAGCCAGCCTTGTTCTCAGCGTAAGAAGAATTAGCAGCAAGCATGTCCTTAACCTCATCGCCCTTGCTGATCTCCTCCTCGGCAGAAAACCGCATGTATATAAACAGCTTTCTGAAGAAACTGGAGAGACCAGAAAGCATCATTTCTGCAGAAATAACGTGAACTCTTAACACTTCAGCGTGCGTCCTGGGGCCGTGGTAGGGGCCTGGCTCTGCCCAGCTGCAATCTGTCTGAGCTGGACCTCTGCCCGCAAATAGAGGCGATCCTGTAATACAGCACTGCTCCCCACGCTAAGACTAACCTCAGAGGCATCACGGTAACTTCCAACACAGCAGAGGGCTTTTTATTTCAGAGCTCTATGCTGCTGATGCAGAATCAGACCTTGAAAATGGGAAAGTAATTCATACAGCTTTTAGTTCTCTTTTAATTATTTATCTGCCATCTACATAAACAGACCCACTCCACTCTCACCAATACTTGTAACTTGTAAATTACTACATTACCGTAAATTAGCAGCTGCTTCTGCAAAACCGGCAGTATACGATTGGCTGCCAGGAAAAGTCAACATCCTTGGTCAAAGAGCATCTAACAACTAACATACTTCACTTAGCTGCCACCAGTGATGTCACCAAGAGCAAAGTACAACAACAGAACTGACAGACAGGCGGGACGGAGCTTTTCTCAACTACTGTCCGAGCGACAATCAAACAAACCCCTCATTGTTTATCTGCCTGTGGAAGTGGATGGCACACCAACAGCTACCTACGTGTTTCTCAACACATACTGGGAGATGCTCGGGCAAATTTATCACTGGAAGAGAAGAGCATATCCAACAGACTGCAAGCTGAATCATGTAAATTTGGGTAAAGAGAATCCCATTAAAGAAGGAAAATTAACGTTAAGTGTATCAGATGAAAGATTTCATTTCTAAAGCCAGCGCCCGAACAAAAATTCAAGCTACTTCGAAGATATTCAGGTCATTCAGACAATTATTTTAAAATGGCAGAGAAAGACAGCCTGATGATCCATGTATGGAAATAGGAGCCAGAAGCTCTGAATCATTCATAACAACACTTAGCAGTTATATCATCTGCAGATCTCAAAGCTGCTCCGCAAAATGGGTATGAATGGCTGGCACCCAACTGTGGCTCCTCTGCAGTTGGTTGGCATCACACCGCTGCACCAGGAGGCCTGGAGAGCACGAGGGTACTTTCCAAACAGCAGTCAGTAATTACAGCTTTTGTCCCTGTTTATCCACCTACCTACCTGCAATTCTAATTTCGCATTTCCCATGGCTGATAGCTACGGCTATATCCAGTCTCCCACCGCACAAACGCAGGAGAAAGTGAAGTTCTCATTCGACTCTGTGACATCTCTGGCAAATCTCCTTTTTTAGAGTCAAAGCTGCTTGAGAGCTTTTATTCCTATCTCCAACAGCCACATGGACTTGGTGGACTCCTCAGCACCTGTTGTATCTGAGAGTGATCTTTCATGCTACCCCTGTATTTAGAAGTGACCCAGGGCTCAGCTGAACCCATCTTTCACATCCCTATGTCCCTGTGCTGTTTCTTCCTCGGGCACATTTATACTGAAGCCTTCAGATTTACTTTGCAAGAAAAGGAGGCTAATGCACAGAGAAAGTAAGTGGTGTGCTGAAATAACAAAATGACTCTCAAAGGTAACAGCAGGCTCCGCATCGCCAGAGAGCTGGCTTTCCACCTCATCCACTCAATGCCGCTACACCCAGTTTGAACATTTATTTTGAGGTTGCAGATGCTTCGTATAAACTGTCTGTGCCCCAACACCCCTCTGCGTAATGGCAACAGCTGTTTCACAGGGCAGAAGTGGGGGTCTGAAGGGATATTTGCCTTTTAATTGCAAACACCTTTTTAACAACGCTGCATTGCTATTATCCATCACTATTTCTGCAGCTACCTGTTACAGCTGCATGGTTAGAAATATAAGCAGTTCTAACTATGGAGCAGGTACCTGTTTCCACATCGCTTCAACAACGGTCCCTTCAGCCAGCCCCATTCTTGCTGTACCCATGTGCCAAAAAACAAGGGTATCAGCTGTTGTGATCAACTGCCCACGAAGGATCAGAAGTACTGCACGCTGACGGCTTAAGTAAATGTAAATCCCACTGTCCTGCAGATGAAATTCCATGATAGGACACACTTCCCTGAACTAGACATCTGGCACAGAGATATAATTAAAAGGAAAAAGAGGAAAGAAGAAAAAAAAAAGGGGGAGGGGGAGCAACCCAAGAAAAAAGCCACTACCAAAACGCTATGTGTTTCTGTCAGCTCTGAAAGTCTCAGACACCAGAAGTTTCAGTCCCTTGTGCACTGTTCATCCCTCCATCAGTTTTGTTACGTATTACGTACTTCAATCAACACCTGAGAACGTATTCTAATGAAGCCTTGATTCACAGCCCATTTTTACTAGCTACCACGACAATCGGTGTAAGATTAAAACCATATATTCTCTCAGCTGCATCCTTTTACCTCTATTTGACCCCACAACCAAGTCATAACACAGTCTTTCTACTCCAGCAATGGGATGACGGAATGGGAAGCAAAATTCCTCTGCAGGTTGAGCCTGCATTAGGAGGGACAAAGATTTTATTAAAATTGGAAAATGACTGAGATTGCACAGGAAAACACGGACTAAACCCATCAGGATAAATATATTCTATCTTGTAAATATCTGCTTTTGGGATCAGGATCCTCGTTTTTATATAAAGCTTTGTATCTCACCTCATGGGAGTTTCCTGTAACGTTGTCTTGTAAATATACGTGTTTGAGATACTTCTCCCAGTAATGCAAACATCATATAATGAAGCTACAATAACTTCAAAGGAAGAGGCTGCTCAGGGCAAAGCTGAAAAACATTTATTGTCATCCAGACAAATTTTTATGAACTTGCTCAAGCAGAATGATTTTTAATATCACCTTCTCCAGGCGTGCCTTCAAAGAAAAGCGAAGCTGCTTCCCCTTGACACTAAGCTGCAGAGAAAACCATTTCCTGGTCGAGCCCAGCTTGTGCCAAGATACTGCCGTAGTGCCAAGTAGTGCCGAGAACTGCAACTCACAGCAAGGACCAATTTTAACAAGCACAACTTCCTGCTTTTCAAAGGGCTTATCTGAATTCCTCTTTTTCCACATTTGCTGGATATTTCTAAGATCTGTCATATATTTCTTTCCTTCAATAAGTGTACCCATGTCCCTCCACTGGCCTTAGCTGATACTCAGGAATTATCTCCTGTCCTCCTTAGCTCCATTAGTTATACAAAAAATTCCGTCTCAAGCTTCCTTCTCAAATCCATCATTTAGATTCACCAATAATGGTCCTCGGTCTTCACTGGGAATGCTCAGACTTTTTGAAGTCAGTCCACTATGTCTAACCATGGAGTCAGGAAATCAGTTTTTTAAAAGGCACATAAAATTTGGATAGCTATTTCACTGTTCTTCTTTCAGTTCATAAAGGAAGTTAAAAAATAAATGTTACAAAAAATTAAGCTCCCAATGGACAACATCTTAATTTCATGTGGATTACTCACATGCCTAAAATGGTTTGCTACATAAGGACGTACCAAGAGATCTCTAATGCTTCCAGCAATTCCAGTGCAGTCCAGCTGAGTCCAGCATAAAACACATCTCTGCTGAAATGGGAGAACTCGCGTGTCCTCCTGCCATTCACGCTCCTGCACCAACTCAGGCACTCAGTTTGCTCCATCCAACTGGATGAATCCTGCCCCCAGCACAAGGTCCAAGCCTGGGTTAAGGACAAAGATGGGGCGATCCCCTTCAGTGTCAGTGTGGACTTAGGCCTCATTAAGGGGACTGTGAAGATAAAGCCTAAGCAACCAGAAAACAGGAAGGTTATGAAGGGAACAGAGAAATAGAGATGTGACCAGATGAGCTACAGTCTGTCCGGAAGAGGGCAGTGACAGAAAGCAAGCTTGTCCTACAACCACCAGCCCACAGTAAAACATGCAACCTTGCCTAGACAGAGTACTCTGCATCACCATCGTATTAAAAGGTTAGAAGAAGAAAAAAGGCAACTAAAACCACGTGGAAGTATAATTTTTTCCAACACCGTTCATTAATGATACCTACTGATGTTGAAAACAGATTGGCAGAACACAAATTGGTCATTCAAACTGCAGCAGTCTCAGACCATCAGGCTCCCTGAACTCCAGTGAACTGACTCTTGAGCTGTAACCAGAGTTTTAGCAAGGGCTCACAGTACTGACATAACTTACAAGTTAGTTTAAGGTGTATTTGTTAAGTGATGAAAATCAATACAGGGATGATCAGGTAAAAGAAGTCCATTACTGGTGTGCCTGATCTTCCCTTTACGTTCTTTGTCTCCATCACCCAAACACACACACCTGCTTTTGGAAAGCATTTATTACTTTTAATGACAAGTGTGACTGAACAATTTTCATAGCATTGACTGGTGGCCTTTATCCTGCCAGGTGTTTTTTCACTACAATGACTAAATCACAACTATTTTTAAAATTTTATTTCCAGCAATGTTACCAGGTACATGCCAGAGACAGCTGATCCTACTCCGAATAGGAGGTCAGACTAGAGTCCTCCTGAGGTCCCTTCCAATCTAAATTATTCTATGATCCCATGATGCAAGTATCATGTTATAAAATCCATGCAGGCTTGTTCATGTTTTTTGGGTTTCATGGGAAAAAAAAAAAATACATCTCTGCTGCCAAAAGGTACAGAATTGGGTGGCAGCAAAGAAGGACCCAGCAACTTTCATTCATACTGGTAATGCTTCAAACTTGTCTATACTTCTCTGAAATTATTTTCATCTTGGGATCTGGAAATTCCCTACGTCCCACTTGTTCCATTTCATAATACCATTTATGCTCACATGTATATAAGCAAATTCACTCTGGCACAGTCAGTGATACCTTATTTACTTCCCCGTGAATCCCTCTTTGAAAAGAGTAAGGATATGGAGCAACCAGATGAGTACTGCTAAAGAAAGGTCACCCAAAAAAGGCAGCATGTTCTTTATTTACTATCCACATTTGAGCATTTAAGTATGAGGGAAAATTTGACTACGTACTTCCTCCCAACTGCACTGCTCTTAATAAGTCATTATATTCCCCAGAGTTACAGTGCAGACTTTTGGTCAGCCCTAGTTCTGTTTTCACCAAACTTCAATTTAGCCTCTAGTTCAGCCTCCTCCAGCCCACACACTTACGTATATACTTACACGTACAATGTACAAGTTAACGTTAACTTTAACAAGTTAACTCAATGAATCTGCTTCATGTCTCCTAAAGCTGTCAATCCTTTGAAAACTAGTCCTCTTTCGCACCCTTAACTCCACATGAAAGGAGACAGATCTTAAACTCTTCGGTTACATTTTTCCAACTGAGCCCTGGGATTTCATTCCCGCTACTGTGAGCAGGTCGGCTACCTCGTCCACAACTCTCCACCAGTCCTTTGGTTTGTGTCAGCTGTTCTCCATGGCAAGTCAAACTTAAGGTTACAGAAGGTCTCTCCCAGTGCAAGTGTTCAAGAACGAAGATTCAGGACTTAGAAGGTATGCAAATGAAAGAGGAGAAGATCAATTAGCATTACACCATAATTTTGGGGACAAAGGTACTGCACTCTGCAAGGAAGGACAGAATTTCACTCTGGAAGGAGTAACAGTAAAATGCATTTTGTGTAATCTCTTTCCCTTGCAGAGTCAGAGTAATCCAGATTACTCTGCAGCTGTGACAGAGGATTTGAGAAGTATTCTGCATGAGAAGCTTCCAGCTGGGTTCAGGTACGATCTTCAGATTTAAAATCAGGCAGTAGATTCAAACTCACCCAAACCACAGAAGTCAGAAATACACAGGTAACTAAAAGATTATACAAATTTCCTGTACTAAAAACCCACTGAATGCTCTTTTCATCGTAAAAAAGGATTAGCAGCGTATAAACAATTTATATAAGGAGACTTTAACGATTTTATTGCGATGTGCTATTTAGCATTTGCAGAGGATCCGATTATAAAACTTTTACTTAGTTTTCCATGAGTCACCCTCTGAATAACATGTTTTGATTTACCTAACAGCAAGAACTCTTGGTAGGAGACTATTTTACTAAATGTGGTCATCCAGGCCTATCATCACATTGCTGTTGGATGTAAATTCTGTACAGAAAAAGGAAATTTTGCTCAGTGAACATTAACCAATTGTTCAATCTCGCCTAGCTCTGAAGAAGTAACACAGTGACTTAGATTTTGGCTGCAATTATATTAAAGGCTTGTCTCTCAAAACAATCTGGCAACGTTTGGATGGCAAATGATACTGAATACACGGCTTAATGCTATCTCAAAAGAAAAGCCAGTCAAACTTCTGGACCATGAAGCAGGAGTAAGGATCTCTAACACAATACAACACAGTCAACTCTCAAATATGTCTGATAACAGGAAGCTGGGGTAACCTAGTTAATGAAAAACCGTCAATAACAATACCACTCTTTGCAAAGCCAGCTCCTGGCATCTTTGGGTGGTTTTATTAGCTTGGCCACGGCACCGCAGAAAGGCGCAGATCCAGCCTGGGTCCCAAAGCAACATGGCCGTGTTCCTCTAACACAGCACTTCAGCCTCGAGGGCTTGTGCAGAACAGTTTATGTGTCTTTGCACAGTGCTTTACAGAGTCTCCAAGATCAGCGTTGTTTAGTCCAGACTCAGCACCACTGTTCTGGTATTTGGCCACAGTAAAGACACCACCCCAACAGTCTGCTTACGGATGTCACAGACCTGACTACACACCAAACTGCTTTAGCTCAAACAGCAGTGAACTCCTGTTGGCGTCCTGGGGGCTGGGGTTATTCTTGCTGTATCGGCTTCAGATCTTCATGGGAACAGTGGTGTTCCAAGGCTAGGATCATCTCAGGAAGAAATAATTCTTCCAACAAGCATGAAATTGGCCATTCAAAGAAGTGGGGAGGGAAAAAAAAAAAAAGAAGAAAAAGCAGATGCTGATAGAGAAGAAAGAAGCCACTTTCATCCTCACGAGAGCAATGCACTCCAAGGACTGCAGGTCCTAGCACACAGTGCTACGCGAGTACAAAGTACATAACCGCACGTATGCCAGACAAAGAGCAGCAGCCCTAGAACAATCAAAGCGGTCAATGCCCATTCTCCTGAAGACACAATACAGGTAAAATTTCCACCAATTTCATTTTTTTCCATGACTAGCTCTGTTCCAAACACCAATAACCTGCGTAACATGAGACTGCTCAGAGCAGCAAAGCCCAAGCTGTTGACAAAGGTGGAATATACAACAATATACCGATACTCTAAAGAAATACGTACACAGGTGGAAAGTCAGTAAACAAAACAAAAATAAAATGCAGATGGTATGTAGCTAAAGCAAACTCTATGGTTCACTGCATACCTAGCAGGCCAAGAAGGAAGGGAAATTCCTTCTCAGGGTTTACGTGAACAATGAGTTTCCCTGAAAACTCCAGGAGGCCGTTCCCAGCTCCTCTGCTGGCACCGTTAATAGGAAAAGCAAATGCTGGAAAGGTTGTTTCAGTTCATTACTGACCTCAGTAAAAATCTCAGTACCGGTGAACTCCAGTGTAGATCAATGTGACCTCTTGCCTCAGAGTGGTATTGTTGTTACAGCATGTACAGCACGCAATGCTGCTTTTTAAAAGAAAATACAGCTGTCAATATGCCACCATTCTCAAATTGATGTTCCAGCCGTCATACAAGTCTGATCAAACCAAGTTCAACATGTTGCTGCTCAATCCCACGCTTAGGGTACCAGCCAAACTCTCCTTAATTTTAATACAAAGCATGGAAAAGACAAAGACACAATGTGTAAGTGTGCAACCGCAGGTGAGGGGTAAACTCCTGAAAGCAGCAACCCACATATTATACATAAAAATCAGCAAGTGCTGTAGCCACCCCTATCAGAGCGGTGAACAAAATATACATTTTGGGATATGTCTGTCACCCCATTTGTTAGCAAGCTTTTGACAACTGGGCACGCAAATACAAATGAATATGCCTCTGAAATACTTCATTAAAATATGCTCAAAAATCCATCAAGAAACTCTTTAAAAATCTTCTAAAAGCAGTGACACAGAGCACCATAACATCTAATGGCTATTTAAAAAAAAACCTGTGGCTCTTCTGCTGCATTGTTTCTATTGCATTAAAATGTCAGTAATGGTTAAAATGTGAAAAATAGGAAAGTCTCACCAATTCAAACCAAACCGCAAACCACTTTGTAAGATCATGGAATTCTACAAGTTAACAGACAAATGAACAAACATGCACACCAATAAAACTGCACAAGAAGAAACATGCCAGCTTCTATTTATTTTCATTTGCTGTGTTCTGCAGTTTAGGAAAAAAGGGCTGGAGCAGTTGAGTTTTGTTAAAGCTGGAGGTAAATTTTGGAAGTTTTCATTAAAGAATTAAAAATAATTTTCTTTCTCAAAATGGCTTCGATTCAAAGCAGGGATGTGAATGGAAAAAGTTACAAAAGTGTTTCAGAACCTGAAAATAGGGAAGACTGTAAAAAACATGAAGTCATCTATGGATAATGCTCTCCAAATATAAATTCCTATGCTCAGTCTTTTGGTAATACTTTGATGTGTGCTGTGGTTAAAGAGAGAGTTGAAAGAAAGGACAAAAAAGAGGTAGGTTCTTTAGTTGCATGTACATGCAACTCATTACTGCAAAATTTTAGTTCAGATATACAAGCCAGTCTAAAAGACTGGCACAAATTTTTACTGAAGTTTCCATCTCATGTTTTCATAGGGGTTTAGAATCACTAAAGAATTTCTGATTCTGTGAACAATTCCAAATCCTAACCTCATTCTACTGACAGCAGGCACACAAAGTATGTACCAGGCATGACCTAGCAAGCCAGGGAGAAAGACCGGAGTAGAAAACTGTCTGCTCTTCTCACGTCCACTTTTTTGGCATACATGAGGTCAATCTTTCCTCCCTTCACCACTTGGAAATTGATGGTCAAAATACAAATATTTGAAAAACAATTCACTGACTTATCACTTACAAAACCAACTGAAATAGGGTGCGAAGAGACAATATGACCTTGTTCACCTACAATACACTGAATCTCTACTTAGTCAGCTTCCTACATCTAGTAAATGTATGTTAGCACATTTATAACTTGAAAAGAGAGGCTGAAATCCAACTTTTAAATAGATGAGTTATTTGTTAAGTCCAGAGAAATACTCTCACGAAAAAAAAAAACTATACATGCAGTTAATCATTGAACACAAGGGCCACGACAGCAAATCCATTTGTGAGATTTTTCATCTTGGGTTGGTGACTGAAGGTGTCAGCGTCCTGCTGACACCGGACAACTGGTTGTTCATTTAACTGAATTTTCTGAATTAATGAAACAGCAGAAATGCCAGAATATACAGCAATGTATTACTGCACCATTTTAATTAAACAAATCTTATTTAGCTGATGTTAATGACTATCCTGCATGTAAACTCTTCCTGTTCTTCAACTATCCTAGTTTTAAGCTCTAATCGGCTTGGAACTCAACAGAAGTAATCGGAGTATTGGCATGAGCCGCTACAGGAATAGAGTTTAACCATTAATTGTAACTAATCCTGTATTGTTTATCGAATCTTTATGGTCACTTGGAAGAGTTCCTAGCTGTAGCAATTCTCAATTCTTACAGAATATGTTTAATAAAACAGAATATGTTTAATACAACAGTGGTGATGAAGAAATTAAATTTCATTCACATAATGTGTAGAAAGTAGAAAGAAGTAGGTATTATTATTCCTGATTTTCCAGATGGGAAACGGCAGCACAGAATGCAATGACATGCCCAAGATCACAGGCAGAGAACTGTAATTTTGACTTAAAGATTCTGATGTAAGTTTTCCCTGCTCAATACAGTTGACTGCTGTTCTTGAAAATACTCAGGACTGACAAACACAGCTTTCACTGAACACTTCAGAAAAAGCTACATTTTCAGCGGCAAACTGAGCTATGTTTCAACGATAAAAATGCAAAAACATTAGAAACCATACTTACATGTATTATTAAGCATCTAGTAATATTTTTCAAAACCAGGACACATAACCAGAGGGTCATTCTTTCCTGGTATCTCTTTAAAACTTGTTACCTTGCCCTTTCCCATAAAGCCACCGCTTCCTCTTGCTCCTTGCAAACACACACAGCCTGTTTGTAGGTGCTGTGCAAGCAAGACGACTGAAGACTTGCTAGGATTAACGCTCTGGGAACATTTCACATGAGGAATACAGAAATACACCCAAGAAGAGATTTCTGGAAGAGTTCCAGAAGTAGCTATCTAAGGTAATATTACCAAAATCTAAAGGATTTCCGTTTGTCCTTCCTTCCTCACCCCATGCAAAAACCTTGCAAAAGCGTTAAGGAATATAAAATTACTTTGCGATATTTAAGAGGCATTCTTAACACTGCTGCTTCAGCCACCAGCCAAACAAAACTTTTCTTTTGCCATTAACATACCACTCGTCTCATAACTGTAACAACCTGCACTTGCAGCCAGGGACCAGTAACATTCTTCGTGCGTTGCGAGAACGATCCTCTCAGAATTAAATGCTGCCAGTCCTGCATCTTCAGTTTGCAGCAAATTAACAACAAAAGTATCAGGAAGTCCTACACTTCTGAAATGACTTACTAAAAATACCTTATCCCGCCAGAGAAAAAGGCAACAAGAACTTGCTCATCAGTTCAGAGTAACGTACTTTCCCCAACACAAAAAGTGCTGGCGATACCAACAGTCCAGAGAGATGTTCATCTTGATATGTGCAGATGATTAAAACAAAAACCCACTATAGACTAAATTTTGGCTGCAAATATGCTGATGTCTGCTGGAAGCAGCTTTGCAACCTCCTGTGGAGAGAGTTGTGATTTTCACCTGTGTAACCTGGATCTGAATCTAAAGCTTCATTCCCCTACTCAAAAAAAAAAAAAAAAAAGTTACTGGAAAAGGAGCTTGCCGGGATCGATAGAAACATGCCCATCAGGCAGCTGTATACACACTTAAAGTAGTTAAAATAATAATTATGATAAAAATATAAACACCTTTTCTGAAAAAATTAAAGCTCTATTAAAAGGAAAGAGCAACACAAAGAATTACCTCCGTTCCTGCTGAAAGATACGTAGTCAGAACAAGACAAACTGCATGCTTCGAGCCGTTAATAAAAAGAAGAGCAAGCGAATGAATAGCTTTCGGATGAATCCAAATAGTTTTTGTTTCTCTGCTGCAGTTTCACCACTCCCACAGGGTAATTTCTATGTTCACTTTATAACGAAAGCAAAGTACAGGTCAGAATAAGAAAGGGAGGAGACCAAAAAAACTCCACTACATTAGTCAAAGTTTGTCATTCTTGCTATCTTGTTTTCAAATGGGGGAAACACGGCTGGTGTGACAAAAGGGGATTTAGAGGGGGTGTTCTGCTTATGCTTAATAAACCAGAAGCTCGGTTCATCTGCATTTTATATGATCTGATTGGTAAAAGCAGGAAGCAAGAAAACCTTTCGAGTGCATGATTTATGGAAAGATGATCACATGACTAAAAAGCACAGAACAAGAAGGGCCGAATTCAGCTTTCATTTACATCGATGTAGGTCTCTTGTAACTGTTGCCTTTGACAGATTTATTCTGTTCAAACCAGAGTAAAATATTTGGTCTCTGTAAAGACATAAAGCCGTTTTTAAATTAGAATTTAGCCTCTGCTTTTCAAATACAGCAATCGTTTCAGGTCTGGTCAATGCAGAATTTCTGTACTGGACAAGAACCACATGACCTTTTTTCAAATACATTTCTACCACCTCTTCTCTAATCACTCTGTCTCCAAACAGTCCAGCTACCCACTGCTGACCTACACACTCTTGTGCATTTACACACTCCTATGAATGTTTTAAAATCTATTGTAAATACTTAAAAAGCAGGACAGTCCGCAAGTGCATTGGAAACTCTCTCTTGCATTTCATAAAGGAAGTTAATGAAAGCGTACACTCACTTTATTATTTGGGGAACAAAATACAAGGATGTAATATCCAGCAAGCTATGGAAATTTTTGTTCAAATGAGAATGAGAAACGGTAACACTCTGGTTTTTGCTCTGTTGCCAGCAATTAAGTCTACATTTCCATTAAAAGCTGGTAGATTAGATGAGCTACAGGCCATTTTTTTTTCTTTGTCTCTCATGCATAGACTTTTATACTAAGAGGGAAAAGTGTGAGAGGTGAAAGATAAACTAAAGAGGAATGTTTGTTAGGATGCTACCTGAGTGCTAAGGAAAAATGGAGAGCAACCAAGGGGTAAGAAACTAAGAGCAAACATTATGGAAGATAGTGAAACCGAACTATCCTAGCAGAGGCGGCGTTTTTTTCAGTCATGGCCTCAAAGCACTACTGTCCCTTGAGCAGCTCGCTCAGATGGCAAAAGGTTAAAAGCGCTGAGGAAAACCTGAATCATCTGACCTAAAAATGGAAAAGAGGAGAAAAAACAACTTTGTGGTACAAGCTCACTTTTAGTATGATGCCCTCTTTTAAATACTGAAGGACTTTACTCCTTTTTGACGAACGCTTGGTAAAACAAATACATTATGTGTGCAGACAGTAGAACCATAATGGCAATTCATTTTATTAGGCTAGAGACAGAAACCGCATCTGTATTTCACATACTGTAGCAGCAAACTATGAATCAACTGCAGGAATTTTATACCTGGGTTTTTGTAATACTATCAAGTGTTTCAACGGAATGTAACTTTATTGCTATGTTTAAAAATGACACGCAGATACAGTTACTACACTAGCATCTAATAAACAAGTAATAAAATGTTAAAAAGCCAATTATCGCAGAATTCTCTGTGTGTCTGAACAGTAAGGCATAGTGTGAAGAGAACACGGGGCATGCTTCATGTAAATAGCTGAGCAATAACCTATGTAGTTGAAAACACAGCCGGTGGTCCTTAAAGTGTTTTTTGATAGTCTTTAAATACCAGATCCTCAGGTATTTTCTTGTACTTCTCAACTGTCAGATCTGTCTCTAGCATCTGTGGCAGCAACCCCAAGAAAAGATTCAAAACAAGATAAAAATAACTTAAAAAAAAAAAAGAGTAACTGTTTATCATACTGTCCAGGAAGTGGTTCTGTTTGAGAAATCCCAAATAAAAGTGAGTGCTGATCTATAAATCTGTCTTCACTGGAGTAACTCAAGCATCCTTAACCATATGCAGTGAATAGGATATAGCATTCATGTATACAAAACACCTTCTGGGAGACTCTGCATCCATACAACAGCAACTAGATTACTGGTGAGTTAGCTGCTATCAGGATTAGGTTTATCTTACTCAACTACAGGTGCCAAAAAAAGTACAGGCTTACTTTAAACTATGTTTTTGAACAGCTGTCAAAAAGAGGCAACTGCCGATAGTGAATCTTGTTAAATTCCTTAGGAATAAAAATTTACATGAACATCAGAGAGAGAAACAGCTTTGCAGGTCAGCACGACAGTAAAGCAGACTTCTGAATTCCCTTAGGCAAAAGCTACTTTCTCCAACTGGAATGCAGAATTTCCCAAAAAGAGATCTCAACATGAAAAAAATCTCAAACCTGTTGCTCTCAGTTTCTTGCTAATTAACTCAGAAGTTACTGGCAGATTGGAGGTGAAGAAGGGTAATGGAGTCACATACTCAGATGGAATTCAAGTGAGGAACTAGACAGAAAAGGAGTAAAGAGAGTACGGAGTAAAAACTTAAGGAGTAACATCAGAGAAGCCGCTCTGAAGAACAGAAGTTGTATGCAGAGATGCTGTCTCCCTGAGCAACATGGCTGCAGATAAAGAGCACGACCGGTCTCTGTGCAACGTGGTGTCTTACCAGCAGCAGCCAGGAACACTCGCTGGAGATGCACTGAGCTGTGCATCTCTCGGGGTCATCCCTGAGGATCCTGGTAGAACATGGGACAAACAGCAGTGCTCGTACACAGGGTAACCAATCATTTCATTCTGCACAAATACACTAATATTGGTGTTTTGTTTGGGTTTGGTTTTTTTTTTTGATCAGCACCTTTCAAGCACTGTATATTTCATAAAACTTTGGCAGAAAGTAAACTAAAAAAAAAAACCCACAAACAAGTGACATGACTGCTGCTGGACTCCTGAATCCCAGTCTTCTACAGTCATCTTCTTATAAATCAAAATCTTTTAGAAAAGATAATAAAGATCTGAATGACCTAAAACCAATACATTTCTAAAAACATGACATTCTTCATTCAGAGTGAAGACAACTCAGAGCTGTTTTGAGTTATGGGAAGAATTAAAAGCAGCCAGAGACCTACAATGGATGGTGCGTATCAGTCAGCAGTGAGGGAACCATGCATCTGATGCTGCCAACTCATCTTAGTACCACAAGTAAAAGCAAAGATGTTCTTTGAACTGCTGCAGCATTTGAATTCCATCATTCATTTCCTGAGGGTCCCCACCAAAAATTGCGGAAGAAAAGCAAATATAAAAAATTCTTTCTACGTTGATTACACACAGGAATAGGAAAAACGAATGCATGCCTGTCTACTAGTTCATTCAAGACATACGCCAGACAGGAGGTATTAGTCACTCTTCTGAGCACAATATTAGGATGTTGACTGCAGCCAGTCAAAGACTGACGCTTGAGAATGGAGCCATCAAATTTGTTTCCTGGTCAAAATCCACAATCAAGAGAGAGACTTCTCAGAGGGAAGGTTAAACATGGGAACAGAGGAGAAGAAACCGAGACCTGGAGGGTGACTGTGCCTCAAAGTTTAATTGCCATGTAATTCCTCCAGAGGAAAGGGAGTGTTTCTGCATGACACAGCCAGCAAAACATGCAAGACTCACATCCTGGTAAAGGGTTGCAGCTCCAGCACATTTGACCTCGGAGGATAGCTTTATGTATAGCAACACTGGCCAGATGAAGGTAAAGGGAAGAAATGCAAAGCCAAGGGAAAGGGATTTATTTCCAGGAAGGTATTAGGAGGATACTGCCCTTCTTGTGGCACAGGGCTTATGGCCGGATTCCCAACATGCATCTCAAAGGATGAGCTGAGTAGGCCTTTGTCACAGTATTTTGGAAGTCCACGGACAACCCTCATCTTCATTTAAGTGGTGCTGTCAGGCTGAAGACCACAGTTTAGCACTATCACCAAAGATAAGCACACTTATGTTAACTATCTCTCAGGCCCTGGCAAACCCTCACAAGAGCGGTGAATTAAAGATAATCTTTCCATACCTTCCACGCTGCAGGAGGACTACCTGCTGTTTCTGGGGACTGAGGTATACCTGAACTGCTGTTCCTTCTACGCTTCCCCATCATGTCTGTCCACCCTGTCCCCCTTCCCACTCAGAGGGAATACTACAAACTACATGAGTTTAATAAGCCATTTCTATGCACAATACTGTTTTAATTATACATCCATTACAGTGTCTTCAAATGAATCTGAGGATAGATTTGACTCACTTTGCAAAATCTGACTCATGCTTCTTGGGTATGGAAAAAACAGGTTGCAGAGTTGACTCCTGTAGGCTGTAAACTCTTGAATCTCACTGTAGTTTTATTTAAGCAACAGTCATGTTACCAGACCTCTAGCTCCCTATGCATCTTGAGCACTGGAGCAGAAAATAGGGAGAAAACAGTAAGCACAAACTGAATTAAAATAGTTACCTTTGGCTAAAACAGGAGCACATGGCGTACGTGCTTTTTTGAGGAAGAAGCTAAATGCGTTTTAAAGAAAGGTATGTTTCATTTTACTAGAGAAATTTACACACTCAAAGTCTAAAGGCAGGGAGTCGGACTAAGAAATCAAGTCAATATTAGATGTTTGCTTAGCCAGTTTAGCTTCTGGATACAAAGGCCAAACTTCCCTATTATGCAAGTTTTATAAGATTATACCTCCTTTGATTTCTGAGGAACTACTTACCTGTTCTGAATCTGGATGGGCTCCTGTGAATTTACACTATGTGTACACAAGAACCACCAAACCTGTTCAAACTAATTACATGAATGGAAAGTTCCCCTCTTTATTCTTTTTGCTGGTGCTCTTGGTTATCATCTGGGTTCCCCTCTGATAGGATTTACACACGCAGCTTTCACACAGCGACTGTGCAAATATTGGAGCTCCAACAGCCAACAAAAAAACATATAAAATCTGCATTTTGAAATATATACTTCCCTGGTGGATGGAATTCCATTTAAGACTGGCTCATTCAAAATGATACAGATGATTTGTAATGTCTGTGTAAACATCGGATCCGTTCTAAGGACATACTCAAAGGCCACTATAACACGAGCTGTTTCTGAGAATCAAAGCTGCATTCATGTTTCCTCTGAAAGCAGCAACTACTTAAGTAAACAAAGTATGATTTTACTTGAAACTATTTTCACTGAACTGCTAATTGGTGATTCATTGTAAATTCACAACCTCAAAATGCTTCATAATGCAAAGAATCTTCCAAGGAGGCAGATTCATTTGTTGAAGAGGACTAAGAGAGAAAATATGTTCAATATCAGTCTGATCTGTCTGAAGTGCTAGACACCTGGTTCCATTGTGCCAGTGGATTTGAGGGGTTATACATCATGCTAAAGAAGTCCAGAATATGTCAATATTGTTCAGTAGCAGTACTGTATCTTGAGAATGCAAGTTCAGCTTCCTTCTAGCACTTCCATGGCCCAAGAGAGGAAGAGTGATCCAAAGAAGACTCCTGGATCCAGCTTGCAAACTCGCACAGAACACTAGTTATTAGCCAAACCCCTCCATCAGCCCTCTGGTGACATACAGGGGCTACTGAGAAAATACAGCCAGACTCCTCTCATGAGCACACAGACAAACGGCAAGCAACAGTCACGAGCTGCAATGAAGCAAATTCTGATTAAACCTAAGGGAAAAAAAAAAGTCTTCAATATGAAAACACTGGACGACAGGAACAGAAAGGTTATCAACTCTCTGTTCTTGGGAGATTTTCAATTAGTAAAGGTCCTTAGCAACTCGATCTAACTTCCAAGTCAGCCTTACTTTGAACAGGAGGTCGAACTGGACTGCCTGAAGAGTCAAGCCCAGTTTAGCACTAGTGTGATTTAATGAGACGATGCAGCCTGCTTCAACAACGTGCACTATGGTGCCATGCTCTACCTGCAAGACACCTGTGAAACAGCAGCACAGCCATGTCCCGACTGAGCACCAGGCACAGCTGTGTAGATGCCTCAGTTACACACTGTCCTCCAGACCTCAAGGCTTCTGTCGCCTCTCCCAGGTTGTACTCCCCCACTGACTGCTATTACCTCAGCACTTTGCCCTATCTAAAAAAGGTGGGAGATTCAGGCCCTACATGGTTTGAATTTCCCCCAGGTAAGCCATTCTAAGAACACAGAAAACATCTGGCAGCAATTTGATCAGAAACGGCTGCTGTTATGCGAGGTGGATGGGGAACATAAGGTCCCTGCCAGCTAACTCACCTACCTGCATAATGACATGCATCAAGCAATCCTTCACACCAGCTGAAGAACACCCTTCCAAGAGTATTTTCTTCCATAGAAACACCACCTCTCTGCTCACAAAATCATCTATATTAATTACCAACATTAGCCAACAATTGCCCTGAAGTCACAAGTTGCAGTCTAAAACTAGAGCTGCTCAAAAAACTCCCAAACATAACAATTTTTACACTGCAAAACACTGATTGCATGGAAATGTGCTGATTTCATCAAAATGCTCTATAAAAGGCAACAAGATTGGCCGGCAAGCCAGTCTGTCCAGCTTCCTGCCAGGCCGCCTGCCAGCCCTAGGGTGGGTACTCCAAGCTCCCCAGTTTCAAAAAATAAAAATCAGATATGAGAAGGCTCCCACGGGATGGGGATTCTGCTTCCTGTAGCTCTCTAATTAAAATAAATCCTGTATAGGTGTGTGTGTCAGGAAGGACAGGGATGCCTCTGCTATCGTACAGCAAGAATGGCTTCTCAACATCAGAAAAAGTTAAGAAAATTTGTTGTCTTTCAAAAGACAGATGCCACTGCTAACAGCACAGGAGGGAGAGGATGAGACATCTCTGCACAAATCCGTGAGAGGGAAGACAATAGCAAAGAAATCTGAACAGCAAGACAACAAATTAGAGGTGGGGAATCCCTGTCTTATCCCTTCTGCAGTATGTATGCAGCTACTGTATTTAATTAAAATAAATTACAGCTAGCTTGTATACATACTGCAGGGCTTTTAACACCCCTGAACTGAAACACAGCAACGCTCAGTAGCCATCCCTGAGGAGTACACTCTCTCTGTGTTTCTAGATGTGGAATACAGATGTCTGTCACAGCACAGTTGCAGCTAGGCTGACGGATCAATGCAGAACAAAAAGCCCAAAGAGTTCTGCTTTTATACTATCTACTTCCTCAGCTCCGTATGTGGGATTCTTGCCAGGACACTGGTAACGTTAACGGAGAATGCAAAGCTGCACATCAGTGTGTCAGGCTGCTTCGAAGCAAGAGTGTTTCATTGGACAGTTGTTTCTTCTAAGCGCAGTGATTTAACTCCATTGAACTAAACTATTTCTGCAACGCCTGGCTGTGCAAGATCAATGCATTTTCCTAGTTAACCACTACATCCACATAGTTTCACGCCTGCTTGAATTCACTTCTTGCATTCACAACAGCAGCAGCATCTCAGGACAAGAACTTCTCCCTGCACAGAGATTCATGCTCGCTGTGCCGCACGGCACCAGGAAGCGTCCATTGCTGCTGGGTAACGGCGGTTTGGTACGGGTACATCAGCCCCTCACATCCGAGGGCCAGGTGGTCATTAGGTGTTCAGGAACGCTGCTGAAGTGCTGTGCCACAGGACCTAATGATGATGCAGAGTATATTAATAGCCTGACAGTGTGCTTTCTGGTGATACAAACCGTGTTTCCATCATCATCAGGCTATAGGTCAGCCACCCATCCATGATGCTTGAAGCGCTAGTCGATCGATGCATAAGATCAGCCAATACTAATGTAAAGCAGTCTACAAAGGTCTGTTATGCCAGCAGGTTTGGAAACTCCAGCCTGCTAAGCAAAATGAACGAGGAAATACCTCTTGTCAGACCATGCCCCTAACAGAATTAGAGACGCAATGTACCCAACAGTGCTCGCAATTTGAAGCTGTTCAGTGGATGTTTGGAAAACAGAAAGGATCAGTTAAATCCTACCTTAAGCAGCTGCAGAGTATCAGCCAATACCATTTGGAAAAAAAAATACTCTATTTAGTCTTGTCTTTGGGAAGGCATGAGTGAGGAGGAAAAGGATTTTAATTCAGCTTATAGAAGTCTGTAATAATACTAATTCAAAATTTTAAAGTGCTTTACCAATAGCAAGTAAAACATACAGATCTCTGACAGGAGAAATGAAGCAGGAAAATGCAAAGTAACTTGTCCAAGCTTATGCAACAGATGAGAAGCACAAACAGAATACAGATCTCCAGGATCCATCTCCTATTACCCTTTTATTTTAAAAAAACTATATCTTGTTTTGCACTACAACAAGGTTTTCCACAGTTTCCAAGTGTTAATTCTGAGCTCCATCTCCATAGGTTTTTTCCTGATGTGGTATCATCTCACCCTTACCTCCTCCTGCATACACATACAATATAAAAGAGATTTAGTATTTCAGAAACAAGAAAAGAGAAAAAAAAGTCCTATATTTTAATCTAAAGGCAAATTGTTTTTCATATGGACATACTGAATACAGGTTTGAACTAGCACTCATTCCTGATCTTATGAGGACAGAAAACACTGCTTGCAAAGCATAGGAAAATTAGAAGTGCTACGATGCTACTAAATGTATGTATTTAAGATGTTCTGATTTCCTGCATTAATATGATGTATAGTGTATTTTATGTTTTATCTGTTCAGCTATACGTACACTTCACTGCAGGCAGAGATTAAACAAACAAATATCCAAAATGCTGACAAACCCACCACATAATGTTACGCTTCTGGAGGGAACTATAAGGATGAAGACAATTTTTAAGAGCATCCCCTTAATAACAAATTTACTTTTCTTACACATGCATTCTGTAGCTTATACGCAGACAGCTTTGCACTTACAAGTAGAGCAGTGGGTGGCAGGCCTCTTGAGAATTTACATAGCTTAATACAGAGACATCAGCAAACTGTAAATGAGCTAGATTGGGTATCAGAAGTAGTACATGCGCCATCTGCGCTGTGCTTTGCTCAGACTAATATATCTGGCTTTCCAACAACTCTGAATAGATTGGGCAGACCCTATCACACTGAAGAATGTACGATGTGGCTTGTGGTGCCTTTGTGGGCCACAGAGCTTTTGAGAACATCCTTGGGTTCTGGTCCCTGCTCTGCTGTATACCTGCCACGGTACCTTTACACCATTAAGTGCTCTCCCTAAAGCTCATCTTCCCCATCACCGAAGTTAGAGTAACAATCTCCAGAATTTCTTAAAGAAAGCTTTAAATTGGATAGTTTTTTCTATGCAAGGCAACATTAAGTACTTTATTTTCAAAGCCACCTATGGTATTTAAACTCTTATGTTACACTGAAGGTACTAATATACATCTAAACTCTTAAGACAGATTGGAAATCTCCGTGATTATTTGTGACAGGAATATCCACCAAGACGAACTTCCTCTCTGCATCCTCTGTTCCACCTCGTCCTGTCACCAGGAGGCTGGTTCCATATGGAGAAAAACCATCTGCCTCAGACAAGCTCAGTCTCATCCAGAGCTTGCCCCATCCAGAAGGATTATAAAGACACTGCAGACAGTGGAATATCAGTGGAAGAAACCCAGAGGACCATCCCCATTGACCATCCATGTAGCAATCACCCTACTAAAAAGGACGACAGCTCTCCTCCTGGAAGGCTGACATTTCCAGCCTGCGCAGTTAGTCTAGTCCTCCAAGCCGGTGAGCTCAGAAGGATGTTTATCGAAGAAAGGGCATGTCTCAACACCACAGCAGCCAGGATCAAGGGGAAAAAGGGAAGAAGCATTTCCTCTACAGAAGACGAGACAGACTTCAGTCTCACAGAAGAGGTACCGAACAACTAGAAACGAGTGCGTTTCAGGCATGTTCATCACTTTACATATCTGTAGTGATTCGATGTTCTAAAGAAAAAAATCCTTTTTTTTTCCTTTTCATATGAAGTTACATTTTTCCCCACTACCTTCATGCAAGATTCAAAGCCCAAAGCAAATGAAACTGTGTGATATAAATATGGTATATAAAACTGCAAGCTCAAGAAGGCCGAATTAGTGATTTCTGAGCTGGAAGTAAACAGGTTGTACTGCCTCCATCCCTCAGAGAGTCAATGTTAGGAGCGGTGATTTACCTCTGTCCATACCATGCTGGCTTATATGCAGGTGGGATGCGATGACTAAGGCTACTCACAAACACTTGGTGTCTTTGCAAGTGAAAACGGGTTGTGATGTAACAGTTCACAGCAACATCAGAGAATTTTTTTTCTAGCTAAGGGCCAAGGCTTTTAAAAATATTTAGCAAGCCATGTCCATGTGTTAATAAACATGTCAGTACTGTTCTATATTAATGTGAATAAATAATGTGAAAAAATAATGTGATAGTAGGCTATATGAAACAGTTGTGAGTCATATATAGCCTTCAGGATATAGGCTCCCACCCCTGAGCTATAGAAACTAGCCTGGGTTAGGGGAAAAACGAAATCTAAATAAAGTCTAATAATGATTTGTTAGTCTCAGAGTTTCATGCTAAGAAAAAGTATTAACAGCGCACAAATATTTATATAATTAAGATGATGTTTTTTCAGCCAGCATTTCCACAGAAAGAGGTTTAAAAAGACCAGTACCCCATCCTCTGCCTGATGCTCACTCCTTCCAGCACCACGAGACAAACATGGCTGCAGCTTATACAGCTAAAAACAGTGGATTTAAGATCCTGCATTCCTCCATTACTCTGTGTGTAGATGCATTTGCCTGAGAGAATTGAGGAAGACATCAGAGTATGTGCAAGTTGGTTATCTAACTGATCTCTGAATTTACATTTTCCGCTGGCAAATTGGTGAAAGGTGAATTTCTAGGTAAACTCTGGATCTTAGATATCTAAAAAGATCTGAAAACAAGTGCTTTTATCTTGCTTTTTGAGCAATAAATTAAGAAAAAAAATGAGGAGAAGGTTTTGCTGCTAGGTGTCTTCCAATTTCAAACATTAGGAGTCTTCAGAAAACTGCAGTTTTGGAGTACCAGACAGACTCTGATTAACAGAGAGGGCACAGGTGAGGAAAGCAAGAACACATGCCATTTACCACTTAGCTTGGGAATGTATAAGCCAGCTCTCGTGAAAACAGATGCATATATTCCAGCTTGATATATCACCTCTTTTTTCACAGTTACAGAAAAGTTGTTTCAGCAGCTGTATTACTATGGGAAAGGGGGAAAAAGAAGATACAAGAGTCCCATTCCCTGGGGCTTCCTGCACCCTGGAATACAGCTGCAGGCAGCGAATCCAAAACTGACTGATAGCCCACCCTTTAGCCCCATGAAGCGCAGTGAGCAACGGAACACTACAGCACACAGCTCCTATTCACGTGGAACAAGAGGAGTGCTCCTACAAAGCGCACGTAAAAATTCCTCAGTGTTAATGGTGGTGCCAGAATTTTGTATATGAAGCCATCGTACCACAGATACAACTCACAAAATCTGGTAACTAGTCTTAGCACACTCCTCTCTTTGCAAAGCACACATTACACTTACAGGTACTTTCACATCTGACAAAAATTAAAAGTGCTCTTTCAAAAATAAGTTGTGTTTTTTATGTTTCTAAGTCATCTAGAAGACAGCACTGTCAAATGGAGAGTTTCTTTTTGAATACTCACTGCCTGTGTTAATGGCTACTTCACACACATCCAATAACACTGACCTCTTTGTGGTTTGTTTCCTTTTATGCCATACATGTTAATGGACCTTCTGAGAAGAAAACAGATACCTGAAAGGGAAAATGGCTTTCTTTACTGTTGCTGGCTGTACTTTTCTCTTCAAGCCTTCCTCACCACTCTCCTCCTAAGCTATCAGACTGAATGGCAATACGCTCCCTGACACCTCTTTGCTCACACACGTGCAAGGAGTGGGCTGTCTCATGAGGTCAGACATTAGGCTTTTACTGCTGAAGAGTCAAAATATTAAATATGTATCCTTGTGCCTGAAATCTGAAGTAGATACGGCGCCCTCATTTCACAGGTACGAGTGACAAACACAACTGACAAAACGACTTTGTGGAAGGTACACGAGTTAGCAGAACTTCAATTGCCAAGAAAAAGCTTCTCATCATCTGGTCCATTTATTAGACCACCCTCCATCTTCACACAACCAACAATTCAAACAAGACTATGGCAGCAAAGACTTCTACCAACCCTAAAAACATCTGTGCACACACACATATATGAAATGGTCCCTGATACTGCTGTTTCTTCTGCAAGAGATTATCTGGAATGAATATGCTGACATGACACAACATACTCCCGTCGAGATCTTGCAGAGTACAAGTAATCTTTGAGCCCATCATTTAAGTGCAGAGGTTATTCTCTATCATGACTAGCAGTATCTATGAATATAACAAAAGCTATTTTTGATCATTTTGAAGTACAACGTTGAAAATCCCAAGGTTTATGCCTTGCAGTAAAAGCACCTGATTAAAATGCACAGTTTAAATGTCTGGCAGGTGAGGCCAGTAAGAATACAAGGTTCCCTTTTCCAAAACAAAGGTAAGAGCAGATTTAATAACAAATCTGCTATAAACCTCGGGGGAACTGCAAAGCCTTATTCACTATCCTGAGGTATTCAAAGAGGATCAAGGATCTCAGATCCCAAAGCCCAAATATTTTAAGGAAATGCACATGGAGGAACTAACTCCAGAACTTACTGCTTCCCTCCGTGTAGAACAACCTAAAGGACGATTCCAACATCTGATGTCCCACTAGGAAAACATGAAAGAAATACAAAAGTATTTCAAGAAGTTAAAAATTTTAAGACCAAGGGATTCTGTTTCTCCCGGTATAACCTGGTGTTTTTACCTTGAGCTCCACTGCGCAGAGAGTTTTGGCAAAAACACATCCCCCTTTTGTTTGCACACATGATGTTCCGGATAAACTACCTAATGGATTGCCTTGGAAACCTAACACACAGAACTCCTTACGGGCTCTTGGCAGAATTCTTTCTTACCTGTTCCCAGTAAGTCATGCCCAACTTTAACAGCCTTCTCCAGTTGAGAAAGCACACGGGTTGTATAATGTTCTATAATGGCCACCCTCTGGAGATCGACAGACCAGGTATCACAACTTTATCATCCTTGCACGCCTGACAATTTATTAAATTACAATCTACCTCAAGGACTGCACCATTCATTTTGGATTTTTCCCACATGTGATCCTGCGGTTTCTGAAAGGCACTCTGATTACAAACCCGAAGGAGGACAAGCTGGCAACACAACAGAGCACATACTGAAGTAGCTCACTTGCTACAGTTTACATACATGCTGAGAACCCAACAACTGCAAATGGCACTCAATGTACAAAAGGAAGGTTTTAACAACTATCCTGGATGAATCTTTTCTTATTGTACCATCATTTATGCCAAAAAGCCTACTGCGCACGCTACACCATCCCCTAGCCTCGTGCAAATGGGTAGGAAAATTAAGGAAGTCTTCACTCATTTCAGTAATGTTTTTGATATTAATTTCGAGACAGACCTTTTTTTTTTTAAATGAAGAGTTGTATCACACCACGCCTTTTATTCTTTACCTGGCTAGGCATTTCTCAATGTAGTTTAGCATGACACTCTACTAGAAAACTTACTGTAAATTACCAAGAGAGAAATCAGCATATTAGGGAGCACTGGACAATAGCAATTTGCCAGAACAAACGTTGGCTATTTCATTGATTATCACTTCCAGCACTGACTACATGTATTGCAGGGAAAAAGTTGACCTGGTTAAGGACTTTTCCATTTCTAACTATGATCTCTCAGGGAATGTGCTAAGGAAACAATCGTCCTACTGAATCATTTCAAGAATTTTACAGCCAAGAAGATTTATTACCATAAAACAGGTCTTGGAAACAAGAATGCTTGAGGAGACTCAATAGCTATTAAATCAGTGTGGAAAACATGATGCTGAAGGAATTGCATATGCCTGACACATGTTCTACCACTTTTTCTTTTTTTTTTTTTAATAGAAAGTCTCTATAAAAAGCAAGTCTGTAGAATTACTTAAACTTTTCAGACAAAAAAGAGACCCAGGTATAAATTAGAATGACATTCATATAAGTAATAGAAAAATTATAAATAAAGCACCATACAAAGGCTGTTTGACAAACTGGAGTTAGAAATAATTTCAAAACCTATGCGTTAAAAACATACTCATCCCTTAGTAAGCCGAGACACATTTTGCAGACTTACAGATATTTTAAAGTTGAGTCAACAATACATAGAAAACCTCACGCAATCTTTTAATGAATCCACTTGTTAGCTCGTGTGAAACCAAATTCAGAATAATCTTAGGTTTTGTTATTACAATTGCAATGTAGATGTTGTTAACACACAGTACATGCTCTGTTCAAGACAGTTAAAAGCATCTATCTTTAAAATCAGACATTGTCTACAAGTGAATCAGAAAGATGAGCTGTAAGGCTTGCTATCTGAAATACACCACTGAAAACCATCCTGCTTTCTTGACCAAAATGGAAGAAACTCCTGCGCTAAGTCAGAAACACATACAGTACTCTCAAGTAAATGTTTTTAATAGATTCGAAAATACTCAGCCAAAAATACAGCAGCCTTAAAGTAAGGTTAAAACTTTTCTTACACCAACTGATATGGAGAATATTAACAAGCTTTGGAGCCCAAAAGCCCTTTCCAGCCCTTCTTGCGTTCCTATAGGTTGGTCTGATTCTTCAAATTTTACCAGGAACAGTCTAAGAAGAGATAAAGCCTTTCCCTACAAACCTCTCCTCTCCATATCCTTGGACCATTACTGCTACAACAACAGTAATAATGCAATTACATGACACAATCTTGAGCTACTTTATGCCTTGATGCAGTGATGAGAAAGGGAGAGAAGTGATCTACCTAATGCAACTCGCCCTGAACCATATGATTTGAAATCAGATAACTCAGAACAGCTCTACAAACTGCATATGCTACGCTCACAGTCAAAGAAATAAGGGAAAACTACCTGCCTTCTTAATTAAATGGATGTCTTACAGAACAATTGTCCTATAGTCTTATAGAAGAGGAAAATGAACATTCTTCTTTGACTTACTTTTTGGATTGTCCTGGTTTGCTTGTACAATTCAGTCACCATTTCTTCTTCTGCAATACAACAAAGAAAAGACAAATTCTGTTTAAAAAAGTATTTGCTTGAACTGAAGTTTCTCATTATATTGTTAATTAATGCTTGAAGCTTAGTGCTTGCTTTTAGTCAGCATTGGAAAATATTTCCATCGTTCATTTCTGTTTCTCTGATTTGATTGCCAGAATATTTCTGTTACATGAAACTGCTCTATCAAGATGAACTGTGGAGACTGCCTCATGATTTGAGCATAACATTGAAGAACTAGAAATAAATTCCAAATCCTATTGCAAAGTTTACCAAAGAAACTCCTCTCAGCCATAGAGGAAGTGAAAAAATGTAAAGAAAGATTTAATTGCTCTAAGATAGCTATGTAATGTCTTGTTAGACTCTATGACTGTTCCTTGGTCTCCAGCACCTACTTCAGAAAGGTGATGACTTTCCCTCAGGTCTCGGGTGTATCTGCTAGCCCTTATGTTTCAGGCACCCTAGGACACTTCACTGGGCATTGAATATGAACTGGTTGGCCATTATGTCCTGCTCTATGCTTTGGATTCAAATCTGTAAATCAGAGAAAGTATATCCATACCTTACAGGAAATCCATTACTGTTTTTAAATCATTTCGGAAGATTAAAACAAAAGAAGCAAGCAACCAAAAAACCCAACCAAAAAAAAAAGCTAAATAGAGTTATGAGAGTATTGTCCTTAAAAAGAATGTTCTAATGCTACATTCTCTATTTAGCCACATAATTAGTAAACCTTTAGCAGAAGCAGCAAAAAATTCCTCATCCCTTACTATGCCAAGTAGTGACCTGGAAGAACTACTCAATCCTCCATAAAGAACTGTTATGCTCCAGATAATGGAATAACTAAATAACAGGAGACGTACTGGAAAATGAAGTACAGAGACATCTCATCACTCAAGGTTACCACTGTTCTTGTTCTGCTGAAAACGGTAATTTGCAAGAAAAAAAGAAAAAAAAAAAAAAGATGGAAAGAGGAGGACACCAGTCAGAAAGAATCCTGACTCTGGCTATGGTTTGCAGCCAGAAGGGGAAAACAAAGCAACAAGTAAATGCCAACATGGATTTGTCATCCTGCTTAACTTCCCTTTCCAACAAGTTAAAGAGCCATGGGATATGGAGAAGGTGCAGCAGTCATCACAGTCACCTGAGCATGTCAGTTTTCATGCCACATCATACTGTTTTCTCCTAAATCAATAAAGGAGGTATGGTCTTCATAAACATGCTGTAGAACTGGATGGAAAAACATCCAGAGAATAAAACTGTTAATGGCTCACAACAGTGACGACACACTGATCTTAGCATGTGGCATCCAACCTTTAGCATCAGAAAAACATCAATGCATTTGGAAGGAAACAGAGTATCTCATTAATTCATCACACGACTATGCACAAAAAGAAATGTTTTCTGAGTCTTCATCAACTTAAGTTCTAAAATCTCAATATGAAATAAACACATATATCATTAGGGGGTATGAAATAATCTAACTCCTTTAAAAGTGACACCATTAAACTTCAAGCTATTTAATTTAGCAAAACAACAATAGAGCTTTATGAAGCGTGTTTTTCACTAATGACCTGGCCACTATTTTTGTTATGCTTGCCTCTAAAATGCACAGCCAATATTTGTGGTTTAAAAAAAATGACATTTCTTTTCTCAAAATGTTGTTCTGAAGGAAAAAAACAATCCAGAAAAAATTAAAGTCAGAGTACAATCAAATATACAAAGGAAAACCACACAAGTACAGATTTCATCATACTCCTCCAGATTTTAAATAGATCAACATATTTTGGAGATGGATGTGATTTTATGCTAGCTATGCCCCTTTAAAATTGGCAACTACATTTAATTCAGTGGCTTCTTATTCCAAATTCCAAACTCCAGTTGAAAATAGATCTCACAATGGAGTCCTACAGCTGAATATACTCTAGGGGAAAATTATTTCCTTTAATTATTCCAAATTCATTTGCATGACAGTATATCATTAGTATATACAAAAAATATGTATTATACCAACAGAGGAAAAATTCTGTGCAAACAGTTAAAGAAACTCACATCCCACTAGCAAGATGAGCTTGAAATTTAAAGCACAAACCTGCTGTTTTGTTTCTTTTTAAAACAAACAAACAAACCAAACATAGCTGTTAGAGTCCAGAGATAGTAATTTGTTTAGATACCATGTGATCTTAACAAAAAACAACACAAATGTGATTTCTTGCATACTGGATTCTCTTCTAAATAGCTACAAAGAGCCGCATGGACAACCTAGTGTAGCCCAAAAATAACTGATTTAAGACAACTCTCTGCAAATGACTCAAGTACAAAGAGAGGTCTTCCTACTTTACTGATTAGTAACAAATAAAGGAAGAGGAAAGGAAACATATACTCACTTTATAACTCCATCATCAACCTTGTTGTCCTGGAAACAATTCTTCTACAAGAGAAGTAGTACTTAACTACTAAAACATCTTCTGCTACTGCTTTTTTTTTTCCCCCTCCCCCCAACCCCCCAGCTTCTCTGCAGTGCTCTCACCGTTTGATAAACAGCCAGTAACAAATCTTTCCCATAAAATGGCATAGAAAATGGATCTCTTGCTCTCAGAAGAAAATGTTACCGTTCTATTTGCGACAGGAACATCAGCTTTGCATGAAGCCTTTGGAAAGGATTTTAATTTTGTTGTTGTTGTTGTTGTTGTTGTTGTTAAAATGACCTATAACTGAACCTTTTATTTTAGGAATATATAGTGCTGGTAAAAGGTAACTGCTGATTTGACAGCACCACATTTTTCCAAGGGAGCAGAGTGAGAAATCTCAGGCTACGGTCCATATACACAAAAATGCACAGCATGCTCTGTTAGAACAGATCAGCCCTCACTCATAGGTGGGTAAACAGCCCCAAACACATACAGACTGGAGCCCTGTACGTAAGATTTGCTGTGTGGCTTCCTCTCTTGACACACGGGCTATTTCCTGACCTACCAGAATGGAAGCTTCCTCCTTCCATTAAACTCGCCCAGAAAAAAACAAAATTGAGGATCTAGCTCTACCCTCAATTAACGTTTCCAAATACTCCATCCATGAGATGTTTACCGCTTCCCCAAACACTGTCTGTTCAGCTCTCACAGAGGTCAGCTTCTGCATCCTGCTCACCCCATTCTACTAGAAGCTGAAAAGGTTAATGCCATCCCTACCTGCAGGCAGCCGCCTGCCCATAGGAAAGCTTATCCATGTATGCAGGACAGAAACACTTAGTGTGACTGACAGCCACGCCAATCAACACGTATGCCTCTTACCGTTGAGTATGACTGAACTCCTTTTTTCAACTCCAGGAAGGGTTCCATACAAATCGATTCCTAGGGCAACAAACTGGACAAATACCTCTGCTTCTGCTGAAGAATGAACATAAGCCAGCAAACCTCCAGAGTGAACCCAGCCTGCCTTATTCAGATGCCTAAGTATTCGGGGTGAGAGTCCTTTCTTGCAGCTGAATACCTCTGCAGGAGTGCAAAAAAGTCATAAACCACATACACAAGAACCAAACCAAAAAACCCCAAACAAAAAAGAAAAAATCCCCATTTCTAGCTTTATGGTTAGTGTGTGTGTTTGGAAGGGATCAGAACGTTCAAACCTAGTTCTTGGCAATACGTTACTGTATTGTTGGCCACAAAAAATAAAAAAACCTCTTAAGAACAGAGACTGCAGTGTTAAGAGCAGGACTTTGATTGTCTCTCATTCCCAAAAGAATGCCCTGTACACCGAGCTGGAGTGAACCATTTGGGATCAGAAGTCTTAGCAACTCCTGACTGTAGACTGACAGCTACCTAACGCACAAACCGGGTCAGGGACTGTCCTCTGGCCTACAGGTTAGCCCCAGCAGCACGGCTGGTACCCACGCGGTTCAGCAAGCTTTCCTAGCCCCAGAACAGGACAGCTGTACCCCAGCTGTCCGTCAGAAACAGTCCCTGCACCATACTCACCTCTGGACGATGCCCAAGCGCTATCTGGAAGAGTGCTGGTCGGCACAGGCTAAAACCGTGCCAGGGACCGCGCTACCCATTTAACAAGATGAATCACAACGTCCCAGTACCCAGAGCCACCCATGCCCTTCCCTTCTTAGTTTAGAATCGTCCTTTTTCAAACAGTTCTCTCTGTGCTTCTACTAGAAAAGAACACTGAATTTTGACTTCTATATGAAAGAAAAGCTGGGTTTAGAAATCAGATTTATCTAGGAAACAACAGGTTTGTTTCAGACCACGATCTTTCTCTCCACATTTGCCCATATATTGAGCTTTTTGCTACACAGCCCATTTGTGTCAGATGCAGCAATTTGGCATTACCTAAATTGGTTCAATCCATTGCAATAAACATAAATATACTTATTTAAACACTTGCAAATTCTTACTTTTTAAACTACCAATGTTTTGAGTAAATTTTGCCTCTGATCCTCTCGGTTAGCCTGCCCATGCATACTGTTTTCAAGTAAAATGCTGCTCTCAGATGGGAAAATCACAATATACTCCATTTGCAAATGAGAGCTGTTAATTACCAAAATTATTCCCCCAGCGAGTCCAAAGGGGTTTTGGTTCCTTCAAAAGACCCATGATTAAATACAATTATGCTCAGCATTTATTCAGTGTGGTATCTCTTATTTTTTATCATCACTCTGGTAAGAAGGAGGGCTGCATTTTCCCTTGACTTCCTCTAACTTCCCATGTATTTACAAGGTGTTTTCATGTCACCTATTAATGCTAGTTATCCATCCTTTTGTACGTTAGATTTTATATTAACCTTATCTGATACGCTTTTATATTAATTTTGAATCGTGTATCCTTGTTTCTACTTTTCAAATGACTTATTTAACACATGAACATGACGCACAGCTCTCTGCTTTGTTTTTCCTTTTCTCTTGTGCTTTTATTCTAGGCACTTTGTTAACCCTCAGGTCTCCAGGTATCCTCTTACTCCTTTAAGTATCTGCTTGAGAGATCATATGCTTAGTGGGTAAAATTATCTGAAATCCCGATTAATTAGGATCTGGAGTTGCTACCAATAAACGACTACCACTACCGGATCTAAAATCTCAACTTCACACAGTCTTGAACTGCCTCTGCAAAATGCCATGGAACGTTTACCAGCAGAACTTACCACACAATAAGGATTGTAATTTCTTATCTCCTCCACTAAGGATCCAATTCCCTAGGCAGCATTTACTGCACAGGCTCAATCATTACAAGTGTGTGTCATCAACTAGTCAGTCAACATCTACAAGTGTCTATCTTAACGCGTCAAAAATTCAGGGGTTTTGAGCATCCTATCCCTCATACCACACACAGTAAAATTCAACTGTGGAGACAGAGAGGAGGAAGATATTTGGAAACTTGGTACATGCATGTAAATTTAAGATTATGAAAATTGTGGTGCCTTACAGTAGCAGCAGTGTTGCATGTGTTAAAAACACTGAATTTTGTCAAACTATTTCCAGTAAATGCATTTTTCCCCCCGCCCTCAGCACTAGAAATTCCCTTTGTGTAATATAAATTTTTATATTCTGCACTTTCTAGTTCAAAACAGCACCAGATTTACCAGCCATCTCTTACGAGTGTTTAGACCCTCCCTCTGCTCTGGTACAGAAGTACACGGTATCTTACGCTGGAAAAACGTTTGTTCTCCTGATTTTTTCTTCTTATTTCAGCCAAAAATTCCAAACCATAACGAAGGTTTTGCCTTCTGCTGCCACTGAAAAGGCTGAAGTCATGATTTTAAAACAGCTACTTTTTTTAATCTATGATTTTTAGTTTTCAGTAGAACTGAGTATGTTATGGGTGGGAAATAAAGGCAGAGAGTGATGCAACCACCACCACAAAGTAGGGCAGTGGCAACAACAGAAGAAAAAACCTCTCAAACTTGTACGACAGCGTGAAAACATAATAATGCTGTCCTACCCTCCATACAAACTAAAAAAAAAAAAAACCAACACAGAAAAAAAACTCCCCAAAAACCCCATGAACACCCAAAAAAACAAACCCCCACAATAAAATGAAACTCTGACAATTACTTTTATTCTCAGCTGGTAATGCTACAAAACACGTAACAAAATTGACACAAATAACTTCTAAAACATTTACTAATTACTTGAGGCTATTTTTCATTTTACCGATTCGCTGTAATGTCCATTACCACATGAAATTACACCAGTTTTTTCCAAAGAGATATTTCCAGTGAAGTCAGCAGGGATTCAACAAGGCCAGGACCATCATATAAATAGAAATCAGAAAATAGTATTTCCGTAAGGAACCACTCAGGTTTATTGGATTAACAGGCACTTACAAGTGACTCACACTGACACAGCCTATAGTAATCCAATCTATTTGTGATAAAAACAAATTCAAAGGAAATCTTAAATTTAGAAAATCACCTCTGTGCATTCTCACACAGTTGGTTTTATTATATGAAATCACATTATCTGTTCTCTCCAAATGAGAGGACAAATAAATTAGAAGTTGAATTTTAGTAATTTTTTTTTTTTTTTAAATATACCATGATTGGAGTATGTTCTTAACGGTGGTAGCTGCCACACTGAGCACAGTTAGAGCAGGATAAAAGAGCCCTGAGTGGAAGTGCTGTGCGGGACACAGCAGTTTTCCTGTCCCACAATCCTGCACACACGTGTTGCGCCAAAAGGAGTGGGAAGAAGAAAAGCCATTAAGCCACCTCACTACACTTTCCTTGGGACAATTAAGGTAGATTGTTACATCTATGATGGCAATGATCATGATTTCTTCTGCCTGTACACTGGGTTGGATTTCCAAGTCGGCATTTCTTGGGGAAATATAACTCGTCCCTAGGGGATGTTACTAAATCTTAATATACACTGAGGTGTTCTGGCACAGAGAACTGAAGTATCAATGCTTTACTGAAATCCTGAAGGATGCATTTACAGCTCTCACACCTCCTTTAAAACAGGGCAGCAAGCAGGGAGCCTGCGACTGGTATGTAGCTTATTTCTATAAATACTCCTTCGAAGCAATTGAAGTATTCGTTCTTTGATACAGTACCTCTTAATATTGCCAAAGAGAACAAGAGTCTTAAAAAAAGAAGTATTATTATAACGTGTATTGCAAATATAAGCAAAGGTGACATCAGCCAGAGCACTATGGACCTGGAATTGGACTATCTTGATCACACGTTACTGTAAAACCCGTAATCAAATACTGCCTGTCTGTAAGGATATTTGAAAGCCACCTATCTTCTGCCATCCTTAAAGCAAAGACACTGATCGATACGCAGAGTTGTAAATCACAGAGTATACAGATGAAAACTCATTGGGAAGAACCAGTTGCCCACTACTGAGGCCAAGGGAAGCTTACCAAATACAGACTTCAAGGCTGAAGTGACTGTTGTTTAGAGAACCGCTGTGCAGCTCTAACCTGTACCACCTAGTTAAGTTAGACCAAGGACAACAGTACATATCAAGTACATCATAAGCAAGAGGCTCATCTTTATTTTTTTTTATGCACACTTTACTTCATGTACAAACGCCCACTCTTAAATTTCCATTAATGGCTACTCTACAATCCTAAAAAGCAGTATGTTATAGCCATGGGGTAACTAAATTAGAGTGATCTATGTTGAAGCTAAAATCACAGTGAAAACTAGGCATATTACTTTCACCACAATAAAGACATTCCCTCAGAGAATCTTACGATATTCTGCATCTCCTGTGAATTAGGTCATGACCACCTGGGGCCTTGCCCAAAGACACTCAAAAAAAAGGTCAAAAATTATCCACTAGTCAAAACTTGATTATATGGAACGGTTTTAATGTACTGCAACCTATGGAATACCAGACATAAAGGGATGCGGATCTTAGCATGAAGGGAGTGTGTAATAAATGACATTACAGTAAAATGCTATAAAATTTTCAAACAGCTACATTTCGTGCTAACCCTAATTCGTAATCATTCTGGCCTTGCAACCATGGTGTGAAATTTACTGAGCTAGACAGCTGGGAAGGGGTGGGTGTGAAGAGTGGGGGTGGTGTTGGTTTTTTTTATTATTATTGCACTTCTGGTGTTCAACCCTTCCACTCTACGAAATCCATATTCAGAAGTCTGTAAGGATGAAGAAGATGCTTTTACTTACAGATATTTGGTCAGATTCTAAAAGCATCTGCACCTTCATTTGCAATGAATGAATTCATCTCCCTTCAAATTTACTTTGGTGACTGTATTCCTGAGCGAGATAAAAAGCTGTGCTGCTCAGAAAATTGTTTTGTCCATGGAAGGCTCGCTCTAATAATTTTTATCTCTTCAAAACCCTTTAAAAGACACCTACTGAAAAATGCTTTATAGCGAAACCTATAAAGAAAATTACCTGAACTCACAGTACTATTACAAAATTAAACCTTAAGTGAAGTTCTAGCACAGGATCACCAGTTTTTCACTTAAACCTGTGGTGAGTTTTGACAGAATGCCTGAATTTCGTACTTCATTTCCTATCCCAAATCAGTCGTAACAGCAAGATGGTTTTGCTCTGTAATTTTCAGATCTGAGTCAAACCCAACACTAAGCATAATTCTGGATGGTGGAACTTGGCTGTGGACTGAAAAAAGAAAAAACATTGAGACAACCTATGAAATTTAGTCTGCTTTTAGTACCTAGATGGGCATCGGGCACAGCCCTTCAAAGACAGACTCACGCAGTCATGTTTTATCGGTTCATGTGCTCTTGACACATGTTGGATCGTCATCATGCGGTGTGCAAATCTACATAGAATCATGGAATCATTTAGGTTAGAAAGGACCTTTCAGATCATCAAGTCCACCCATTAAACTAACACTGCCCAGTCCACCACTACACCATGTCCCTAAGCACCACATCTACATGTCTTTTAAATACCTCCAGGGATGGCGACTCCACCACTTCCCTGGGCAGCCTGTTCCAGTGCTTGACAACCCTTTCAGTGAAGAAATTTTTCCTAATATCCAATCTAAACCTCTGCTGGCACAACCTGAGGACATCTCCTCTTGTCCTATCACTTGTTACTTGTGAAAAGAGACCGACATAACCTACCTACAACTGTTTTATAACACAAGTACATCAGAAAGTCAAACTCGTATTCAATTTCTTACGCAACTATTGGTCAACTTTTTGTATTCCCCCCAAAAATCTTCTACTCTTAACAATACTTTAAAGATCACTACTCCCCACACACCAAGAACTACAAAAAGCAACACTGGGCTGTTTCATGGATCATCTCCCCAGGTAACATGTTCAAAGGCATACGACGTCACTGTATTTCAGCCTCCCTAATATTTTCTTTAGACAGGTACAAGTTGTCTCAGTGAGAAAACATTATCTTGTGCGCGTCCCATTGAAAAGATTCATCTGTTCAACACCTGATGATTCACTCACCCACATGTTAAAAGTCCACACAAAAATGACTCACTCCGTCCGTAAGAATAATCACCTGGGATACCAAAGTCCCCTCATCTTTTCCAGAGCTGGTAACTGCTTTCTTACGCAAAGCGAGTGGATGGCAGGCTTTCGTATTACAGCATGGGTGACATGAAGGAACAACAGATGTGGGACTGGGCCCTGGTAATTTTATAAACAATCTAGATAATAATAAAAATACTTGAGAGTCAGTTTGTAGATAACCGAAGTATTGGCAGAAGAAATAACACTCCATAGTGACCTGGTGGTTGAAGACAACAACTATTTTAATCCTAACAAATCAAAGTCACCCATGTTTGAAGAAGGAACACAGGCTACTCCTCCGTGACTTGGACACCTTCTACCCAGAAAAGGGCTCTGAAGCAGTTACACTGAATCACCCCAGTATGGACTGCCAGTGCAGGGCAAAGCCGTATTAAGGGCTTGGCTGATGACATCATCTTTCAGTGTTTATGAAACAAATCAAGCTAAATTCTAAGCTAGAACTTCATGTCCAGTTCTGATATCCACACTGCAAAGATGCCGAAGTACTGGCAAGTGTTCAAAGGAAGACCTCAGAAAACAGTCGGTCTGGCTGGGATACAGATTTCATGAGGCTAGGTCAAAGGTCTCCTTTTTTAATGAGAAGATGAGTATGTGACCTTGTTTTTGTAGGTACTTTGTGAATATGACAAGTAACACAAGTAACAAACAACCCTGCAATCCTTGGAGAGAAAGGCACAGCAAGATACTACAGCTGGAAGCCCAACAAGCTCAAATTTGAAATAACTTGTCATTTTTTAAGCAATAGGATAGTTAAATATTTACAACTACTTGGTGTGTTAGGACTAAAGAGCTTTCTAACGGCATTCTAAGACGCACTTCTGTGGAAAAATTCTCATCATCTTAAACACAAAGCCAGACGAGATTACAGGCTTGGTATAGAGACATGAATCTAAAATTTTATTAAAAGCTAGCTATGAAATCCTAAAACTAGTATTGACATTAATTTTAATGTTTAATTTTATTGTTACTGCTATGTAATGCTTACTGCTGTATGCTGCCTAAAGATGAACTGTGCTTTTTTGACTCAAAAGAAGCATTTTAAAGATGGTTTTCCCCTTGGTAAACTTATCTGCAAAAATACAAGCATGGAAAATACCTGATCTACTATTTTTCTTTCACCTCATTACTTCAAAAAGTAACATGGAAGCTAAAGACAGAAAAGAAAGAAAATATAAGACCTTAATTTAGAGTAGAAATAGGTGGTAACTTAAATTGTGTATTATTAGAATATGATGAGAATTTATGTAAAAAGAGGACATTAGTTTAGCCAAAAAAGCCATTAACAGAAGTGAATAAAGACATGCTTGCTGCTTTCACGACACAGCTCCCTTTCCAGCCCTCCTATCATCCAAACACTTTTTATTGCCATCCCTTCTGCCACATCCAGAACCTGAATTTTTGATTAAAGTTGAGAGAGTACTGGGTGGAATGAAAATGGGCAGTACACGTAATTCAGTAAAAGATAAGACTTTTAGAAGCAGATACTCTACCTTCATGGGTGGTTATACCAGCGTGCACAGTTATGCCATCGGTAACACCTTGCATGGAGCATACCGAGAGGAAAGGGGAACAAAAAGAATGAACTGATCTGAACATCACAAATGTGTCCTGATAAATAAATAACACTAGAAGAAATACTGTGGGAAAGGAAGATTGTTTCTTGACACAAAATAAGAAAATAAAGGATATAGATTCTGAACTCTGAAGTTGAGAAACAAGCAAATCAACATGAAAAGCAAGCACTGGTTTATATTCGACCCTTGATCTATACTGAAGAACATTATTCTAGAAACCGTGCCGTAAACAGGATGTCTAATAGCATTTTTTGAAAACTCTCAAGTTGTTCTTCAGGAACTAAAGCGAAAAGTCATGTCTTGTAGGTATTCAATCTTTTTTTTTTTTTTTTTTTTTTTTAAATTTCATGCTAGGTCCTACATCTTCAAAATCTCTTCTACAAAAAGAGATTCTGCCTTCTGTGATACTCAGACAGCTCAGGAGCGCAGGTCATTCTTCTGTTTTACTCACTCTGTCACTCTACTGCCCTTGCTACAGGGATATTAAATGATACGCCTCTGAAACTGTCATTCTTCCCTACCGCATACAGCAAGTGAATTTACACAGCACTGGACAAGGCACCAGAAGCTACCCATTTTACTTACTTCTAATTCTGTACTTCAAAAAATAAAATTAAATTTAACAGAATAAGGCACAACTGACTCATTTTTAATTCTGAGTCATCCTGAATCTGTGGATTCCTGTGTCAGACTATCTGTACTCTGAAGAAGGTATTAGAATAGGGCAATTTCTAACCAACTTAAGAATCACGAAATTCATAAAGCAGGCCACAGTAACGGGTCACCATTTTCATTTTATACTGAAAAAAAAAAATTGTCAAGCCCTCTCTATTGAATATAATAAGAGTTTTGAACAAACCGAGTGGGTAAGATAAGCCACGCTGTTTCACATGAGATAAAAGCAGGGAAAGTCCCCTCCTGGCTTGTCCCATTAGGGCTACAGACCTTGAACTTGGAGAAAACAAAAATCCTCTTGACAGCAGTAAGAGATTAGGGCAAACTCCTTCACACAGGCCTGTGCCGCGGGCTGCGCATACAACAACATACAAAGCACATCCTAACCACGTACCAGTTCTGCTCCTGATGCCAGGAGGTAAACTCTTCACCTTCTCCTTACACTTCCATTTTAATCCGTTTTAATATTCTGCTAAAGCAAATACATTGGTTTTATGTAATAATTGCCACTACATCATTTACTCCATAGGATTGGAGTTTAACTCCTCAAGGATGCAATCCTCGCAAAATAAATGCATTCCAGGAGCCTGGAATACTAGTATTTCTGGGGAAATTATCACAGAAGTATTTAGCACAGTGTTTCTGAATCTTGTAATTTTTATGAGAAGACTCAAACTGCTCAGCATTTTTCTTAAAATTCTTGTTCCCAGAATTACCAGGTTACGTAAGAATCTCAGATGCCAATAATGAAACATTTTCTAGTCTCCAAGGTAGCACAGAAATGCCTGGAATTTGTCTGACATTCCTCCCCCCTCCAAAAAAACCCAGAAGCCACGTAAAAAGAACTCAAAATGTTATTTATAAAGTCTCATTAATTATCAATTATTGAAATACTAGTGGCCTAATTGTGCCTGAATACTTGGTCAGGAATGCTGTCGACAGTTTCCATGCATTCCTGTCAGGTCGTCTTTACAGCAGGAAAGAAAAAAAAAAAAAGAAAAAAAAGAAAAAAAGTACTGTTTTGCACCACAGTTTTCCAACCTTTTCAAGATTGCAAGTACCTGATGTTATTACTAAAATAAATATCTATGCCTTTAATGAAACACATGAATTAAACTAAGACGTTTCCTTCTGAGATCACTGCACCGACCACTATCAGATCAGCACACAGAATAAAATCAGCAGAAGCACTTCCCCATGAACGATAGCAACATACAGCTCTGTCAATTTATTGCTTCAAGTTATAGCTCTGGCCCAAAATGACTTTCATGAGAGAGGTAGCTGGGAGACTTAACGTTTTTCCTTTCGTCTACATAAAACAAAAAGGAGGCATCTTAACTATCTGTTCACAATTAAAGAACATGTTTATATGGTCCACAAATTTTGTTCAAATACGCAAGTAGATTTTAAAAGATTAACACACACATTAAAAAGTCCAAATCCTATGTAACACTTAAATATTTGTGTCTTAATGTAAGCAAACAGCAGAAGTAAAGACGACTGTGAACCTATGGCTACAATTCTGAAAGCTACCAGATAAGCTGGATATCAAATTCAGTACGAAAACTTCTTGAGCTGCTTACAGAAGTTTGCCTTATGACTCTATTTGCTACAGATGAAACACTGAGCACCAAGCCACCTGTGCCTACCCCTATATTAGGACAAAAGGAGTTGGAGAAGGTCCCATTTCTGGCACTGAGAGCAAGTGTGTCACTGTGTAACCTGCATCCACACAGCTGAGCCGTCTTCGCCTGCAGCACGGGGTGTTACCCACATCCCCACCAGGAACAGGCCCGGCCTCCTGCTGTCCTCAAACTGTATGTTGCTTAAGGAAAACATCGTTGGCCAAGCAGTGCCAATGAGCATGCTGAAGATTAGCAGTGTGGATGACCACAGGACACTTCAAACCCACTAAACCCTGCTTAGTTTACTAGTACAGGCACAGCTTGCTTCCACATTGAGCACCAATAACCTAGCAGCGATCCTCGACCTAACAAAACACGTAAATGGCAAAAGAAAGGCCAATTCTGCCATGAAGTCCAAGATGATACCCAGAGTGAACTGGACGGCATATATGCAGCCTTTAAACCTCAGTGAATTCTTTTCTGCAGTAGAAGTTTCATCGTCTATTTACCAAATACTTTCCCAGGCACTGGAATTGCAGAAGTTTTTCTCTCCATTTCAGCCTCTTCATCCTGATTTCAGGCCCAAAGCCTCCAAAATGTTTTGGATAGGCATGTGGTACAACTAAACTTAGGTCTTTTGTAGAGTTAAAAAGGGCTCCAAAATGGATCCCTCTGCAGAATTAAAATCTCAAATTGCAGTTCTGTTCATTTATATTTTAATACAGTTCGTGCGCTGGTATTACAGTAGCATATGGCAGTGTGTATTTTTTTTTTAAGTTGGAAGAGCTTCAAGGGAGAGAAGAAGCATCATTTAAAAAAACTGCTTATATACCAAAGCAAGCTTTTTTCCAAGTGAGTTACACCTAAGTCTTTAGGATGCTAATCCTCTTCTACCAACAAAAATACCCCTCCACATCAAGCACAAAGTTCCCTTTGCACAATTATCTTTAGACTGCTTTTTATGGCAGAACACCAAGAAATGACAACTACGAAGGAAGCTTAAGTTCTCTGTTTAGAACGACAATTATAAGAAGAAGAGTAGATCTTACTTCTTGCTATTTGAAATTATTCCAGCAATTAAGAGACTCCGGATAAATCTCATCTCATTTCAGCTCTCTGAAAATCAGGTATCCAGATGAGATTAATCTTAATCCAGTTGGATGAGATGGATACCACCTTTCACAATGCAACTTAGGTGAGACGAAACCCTCAACTCCAGAGGAATCAGAGCTCTGAAGATCTGCAGAGATGGTACTTGCATTACAAGGAATTACTCTAAACAAGACATATATTGTATCACTGCCAACACCTCAGCAGAATTTGAAATCCTGCATCAAGTGCCTAAAATAGAAAATACTACAAACATCATTCCCAAAAAAACCTTAGGACCCTACAGAAGGCAAAAACAGACAATTTGAAGGAAAAACTCCCTGAATAAACACAGACCTAATTATTCATTGATTGTTGAGTAGTCCTGCTTCATACTTAAGGCAGTGCAGAGAAACCTCTTTTTTTTTTTCAGGCCTCTAAGAACAACAAATCCTTACCATTGATTTCAGTGAGATTTCTGCCTGAGCAAGGACTATGGGGTCATTTCCTTAAGCATCATGAGAAGCACTCAACAACTGAACCACAAGTTACTATATCCAAAAAAAGTTGAAACATCCCCCTGCAAATTGTACGTGAACCCTTGTTTCAAAACAGTTAACCCAAGTACTCTGTACAGCCCTCATCTGTGGAACAGACAACTCCTTGAGTGAGTATTCTCCAAAACCACAAAATTTTTGTGTTAATTTTTCTTAATTCTTGGCAGGCATTAACTGAAAACACCCCTCATCATCTCTGTCCTGACACCATTTCTGAGCATTTGTATTCAATATATGCTTATTTGATGGGAACAAATTAACAGTGTGCTCTCAGCATCCTTCAGTCCTCCAGAAAATATAATCTTTCCCCAAATTAACATAACAACAAGAGATCAGTGAACATCAAACACCTGCTTTCAGCCCTAGCCTTGGCATCATTTGGGGGGCAGAAGAGCATTTCAAACCTGCTAGAAACTGAGATCAGCTACCATTCAAATGAAATAAAACCCGGCACTACATTATGTAATCTACATAGTTTTTAGACCAGTCTGCATTCTCGCAGAGCCCAAAACTGAGGAAGCTACAGACAGAACAAAAGGGAACAGAAAAAGTTCATTAACCTCAGCCCAGAGGCAGCTTACAAGTCTGTATTTGCACACTTACGCAGTACTGTCCGTTCACCCACACAAACCTGATCTTAAGCATGCATTCTCATAATGTTGAGGGTAAAGCACCACAAAATTTCCAGCGAGTCAGAATAGTCATTTGGATGAACAATCACTAACAACTAATATGCTAAAAGAGACACTCAAAAGGGTTTGGTTTTTTGGTTGTTTTTTTTGGTTTTTTTGGTGTTCTTTTTATTTTTGTTTGGGTTGTGGTTTTTTTTTTTTTTTGTAGCATCTGAATAACTCCAGACTGACACAAACTCATCTTAAAAACTCAGGAACAGCTAAACTGATATATTGCCACGGACCATACAGAACAATCAGAAAGTGGTAACTCAGAAATTAAATCTGACCTTTAAGGATAGATTCATCTCACCCAATTTCTTCTGTTGAAAATGTCGGGGTTTTCCTCATTCATTTAAGCTCTTTCTACAACCGCTGTGGAGATGGGCACTTCCAAAGAACTGCGCCCGTTGATCCCATCCTCTCATAGCTATCTTACACCAATGGAAGAACTGCTCTCTGGCAATACTTGTCTCTCCACCACTTTAAAGAAAATGTCTGGTTTATAGAAGGCTACGGTTAATCATAGTTTACACAAGGCACTGGCTGGTCAAGCTGCGGGCAATGCTGCCACCTCACACCTCAGCCACGCAATTCAAACTCAGAAAATTTATCATGATTACTACTTTATGCAGACCTCCCAGAGACCTTGCAGTGCCAATACCGAAATGGAATATATATTGCTAGAAATGCAAGCAATACCTGATTACATCTCTAAGTTGCAGACTTTTCACTTATTTACTTTAAGAGAGTGAGGAGAAATAGGCAAAACTACCAACCACCCAAGTCACAACAAGCTGTTCCTCGCGATCAACATCACCGTTATATTATCTTTACGTTTAATTTTGAATTCCACTCTCATCTTACTCTTTTAGGTCACCCACTAAACTACACCTTCATTTCACCCAAAGAGACACTGGCAATTCTTATGACCACATGGAGATGCTTACAGCAGGGTGAACCAAAATGCTCTTTCAACTTCACGGCTAGGGGCAGCATTCACCATTAAACGTTAAGTCTGGTGCCATTTTGGATAGTGTGGAATATTTTCCAGTAGGATGAGAGCCACAACACCATACAGAGAAATTTTCCAGGAGGAACCGCGTCACATCATCTGACTTCAGTATCTCAAAGTGCACGGAAGTTCATGAAGCTCAAACCCTGTTCCTTCCAACAAAAGCAGAGTACGAAAGAAAAGATACAAAAACAAGTTCAGCAGCGCAGAGAGGCTTCCCTGTTCCAGCTTGAAGGGGAAGATGACATAATGATGGCCCCTGAAGGTATCTGACAGTTAACATCACCTCCTGAGATTAAGGTGGCTGAATTGGAGGATTTCAGAGAGACAGATAAATTCTCAGTGTTGTCAATGTGATATAAACACTGCATTTTTAAAGACGCCATTAATTACCACTTCTTCAACAACTCTGGAAACCCACAACAGAGGCAAGACTTGACCTAGTCCTTAACTGTGTGCAGGATCTTCACTGCTGAAGAGTGACTGCACTACTGATTACAATGCACTCAAGTTCAGTATTTGAAGCATTAGTTTTCTCTATTTTTAGTTATGCAACTAAAAAAAACCCTGCTTGAGCAGGAGAGTTGGACCAGATGACCTTCATTAGGTCCCTTCTAACTGCAAGCATTCTGTCATTGAGAAAAAAGGAAGCTTCTTTAAAGAAAACTAAAAAGAACAGGCAAAAAGGTCAGTGTTTTTAGAGGCTGACAGCTTGCTAAAGACCCCATATTGCATACGGAAGAACAGAGTAAGTGTAACTAAAAAAAAAAACCATTAAGCAAGCATGCAAAAGTATGCCCTTCAAAAAGTGAAGTCATACTAGTATGCCAGGAAAAAATAAAAACTTTAGCAAACTAAATGCAAATTCGTTGTATTTCAAGCTAAAAAAAAAAATTGAGAACTGATGTGCTAGGAGAAAATTTTATCAAATACACCAGAAGGATGAAGCTTATCAGAAAGTCTGCTTGCCCAATAGGTGATAAAAAGATAAAAGGCATGCTCAACAAGACAAAGCCATGGGGAGGGGGAAAAAACCTCAAAATTACTTCTTTGCCACATGAAAACCCAAATGAATTCACCATTGAGTACGTAACAGCTTAAGGAACTTCCAGCACTGGAGTTTGCCTGCAGAGTGGACAAGGACAGAGGATCCTCTCCCGTCAGTTGAGAGTCAGTTGAGTTAACTGACAAAGCCTACCAGTACTAAAATAGCCAGGAGCATGTGTACTCAGCCAGATTTCCAAGAAAACCAAAATACTAAAAATGCCAACTGATGGACTGCAATATGCAGGTCAAACACATGAGGGCTCTGAAGGAGCTCTGATTAATAATATCTTGGGAGACCCCAAAAACTACCAACTTCTCTAAAAGCTCTTAAAGAAAACTCAGCTGTAGTGTAGTAAGGAGGAAGGTCTTACTAATTAACAGTTAATTAACATGCTAAGAACATATCCGTTTATACACACACACACACGAAGTGGACTCCTATACAGATCTGTAGTTAGACCTCTCTCATTTAACTTAACAATACATTATGCTGAAAAGCATACAATGTGAGATCAATGTCTATTAAAGATAAAACATTAAGTGAATCAAAGCAGTTATCCTCAGTCCATTCTTCCAACTAGTTGTTATAGAGTGTGACTGGGAGAGAAAACCGAAGACGAAATACAAGTAGATTAATGCAAGGCCCTGCATTTGGAAAAAAACAGCTAACTACACACAGAAAACGACGAGTTCTAAATTAGTTTTTCCTGATTAGGGAAGACCTTGAAGTCACTATAGAGAGCTTTATGAAAATACAGTTTTCACAGGGGTTGATAACAGGAGCAGAGCAAAAGCAAACAGAATTTCAGGAGTAATTAGGAAGGGAACAGAGACCATAAGAGGAAGCAGCAGTGTGACTCTGCGACACCGCATGCGTCTGCAGCACGTTCGTATCCTGAACTCGGCACGCTGTTTTGGTTCTGCCATCTTAGAAAAGACAGTAACACACCAGTATACAGAACAGCAAAGACAAGACTTAGGGAGCAGCTTGCACACGAGGAGAGATGAAATCAAGTAAGATTCCTCAGCCCGCAAAAGAAAGGGCTGAAGAGAGATCAGATAGAGGTATACAGAAGCACTAGAGGAGCAAGAGGCAGGGGTATCACACAAACACTTTGAAACAAGAAGCCTTTTTCACAAGGTGAATACATAACCTATGTTATTCACAGCTCTAGGACATCAGGGACAACAAAATGGGTTCACATTAGACAAATTCATGGAAGCAAACATGGAGCTGTGATACAGCCTGCGGCTCGGGACTCCCTAACTGCAGGCTGCTGGAAGGATGCGTGGCTATGCCGTGGGAAGCAGAACTAGGTTCCCTCTTCTTGCACACTTCCCTCAGCTGCAGCTACAGGCTACCATCAGAAAAACGATTTTATGCTACAGGTCCTTTTGATCTGACCCAGTTTTCTTATTACTGCATTAGAAAACAAAACAAGTAACAGTTCTGTTGCTAAGGTAATTTCCTACACAATCATCTAAAAACAGTGTATATTTACGATTGTGGACATTTATTCAATTGCTTAATTTCTCTTATTCAACACTGTTTTCTATACACTGGTAATGCAGAGAGTGATAAACCAGTAAGTTCCAACTAAGTTGTTTTCGAGAATAAAAACTCAGAAAATGAAAAATGCTATGTTGTGAACAAAGTAGGTCTGGCCCTTTTAAACATTAAGGCAATCATCCTCAATCATCCAAAAAGGTGAATCCCTTCCCTGCCATATCTTTTTCAAAGGTGAAATTACAAATATGCAGCTGACGAAGAATGACACTGTATCTTACATATTAAAGTATCCATTCCTGCAAAGATTTTTACAATGATTTCACATTTACAAGTGTACCAAAACACCACAGTGAAATTACTACAAATTCAACTGTGCCACGTGCAAAAGCGGGCATACCCACTTTTGCTTTTGGCAGGACTTGGTGAAATTTCAGCTCTTCTTTCCACGGGGATCTGTGCTGGGATCTGTTCCCAGCGCTCTTCAATGAATTCATAAATGACATGAAAAGGGCTCAACAGTGAGATGACAACATCTGCTGATGATACTAAGTTATTCACAGTAGCAAAGACAGTAAATGAGTAGGAAAAACTGAAAGAAGACTGTGTGCAGATTACTGACTGGACAGTAAGACACATAAATGAAATTCAGTAGTGAAATTCATGAAGTATCTCAACGAAATTACCTGTGAAGTAGGGTAACCGGGGGCAGGGAAAGTGGTCCTAACTTCATGCAGAGGTCAACAGGCTCTGAACTGACTCTTAACACTCTGAGCAGGCTGAGGTCTAGAAAATCATGATTGTTACGGAGATAGTAGATAGGGATGAATTATTTACGTCTCTTCCAATATAGGAGTGGATTTTACATGGGGTCCAGGTTCAAAACTTAACAAAAGAATATGGTTCCTCACTCAACAGGCTGCCATGTTAGTTAAGCTGTGGAACCAGAGAGCATTACCCTTCCTAATACTTCTCATGGCTTGAAAGGGAGATCTAACAAATTCCAAAGACAAGTCCAGTAAACATCATAAAAAACACATCCAGCTCAGTAAATCCCTGTACGGAGATGTGCAGAGATTGAAGAGCGTGCAGGAGGATCCTATATTCTTCTTCTGTTCCTGTACTCCTCAGTTACCCACCTTCGGCCACTGCTCTAGATAGGTGCACGAGAGCTGCGCCTCTAGTCTTACATTCATTACCTCTCCCTAAGTCATTTTGTCTAGCACAGGTATAATGTCCCAAAGAACTGGCGAGTGTTAACACCTCTTCCGTGCCTGTTACAAATATCCAAACATTCACTGTGGATAGCAATTTAAAGCCACGTTCCACCTCTCTACCAAATATGATTCTGTAATTCTAAAGTGTATCTTTTATTTTTTCATAGTCCTCTGAATGACACTGAAAAAGCATATCCAAAACGCACAGCAGTAATAGCTGGCAGGGACAAAGGGATCTTGTGACTGAGTGTAGATATCTAGTAGATAATTCTATTTGCAAAACCATTGAAATGGCAATGCTGATTTGATCCCCATAAACCATTCATCCACCTAAGAACAGCAAAATAGTTCTCTCGTTCTGAAAGGGTATTGTGATTGCTGTCACTGTAACTGCTCTTAGAGCAGTGGCTAGTCACTCGGAAGGCTGTGCACAATACAGCAGAATACAATGCCTTTTACTGGAGTTTCACATTTTTATAGTGGTACTGATAGGCAAAAATAATGCCCTCTATGGATGCATCTGGAAAACGTTCATTATCACTTTTGGGCAGGTGATTTTAACTCTCTTCTGATCTCCAAGGAGCCAGAGAGCAAACAGACTGTCCTAAAAACCTTAAGATACACAACTTTTCACAGTTGTGACTGATATTCCCAGAGTGACTGATATCCCCAAAGATTATCGTGTTCTCTGGGAAGGTGAAAATTTTTTCTACAACATGTTAATGAGACATTTGATGTGTCTGCCCAGCCTGATATACCCTAAAACCTCCAGAGATGTAGGGATCAGGTCTCCAAAATAAAGCCTAGGCAATAGGGTCCCTTCATTATTTGAGTTCCCTCTTCCAGGAACTGGAAGGTGACTTGCTGCTTATCGCTGTTTCCCTACATTTCCTCTACATTTTTACTCCAGGCTCCTCTCACTAGAAGGAAAAAACTCCCTTTGAAAAATCCCAACCTGAAAAATTACCTGGATTTCCAAGCAACAAGAGGAAAGTGTTATCTATTCTAGGAAGCAGTCCTATTGACTTCACAAAATCAATGTATATTTTAATGACACTTTTAGACTACCACACTGTAATTGACTCTTTCGATACAGTCATTCTCACGGTACAGAAATAGGGGGAAAACAGAATCACTGTATCAAAATAGTATTTAAGAGAATTACCATATCACTATTTTTTTTCCTTTCAAAAGGACATCAAATTACTCCAACACGGAGCATAACATAAATCTGCTGTTACAGAAAGAGGAGTACAAAGAAAATTTTACTTTTTATGGATGCATACAGCACTAATTCTTAATAGCCAAGGCTGCAAAAACAATTTCTAAGTTGCCACTGAATCTAAGTTGTACTGAATCAGTTTAAGAAGTTAAAGCTATTGAACAAATCACTGCCCCTAAGTTTCTACTCCCCTTCAGTCCTATAAAATACCTCAGGGATAAAGATTATTAAAACATAAGCTATATAGAGAACATCAGTAATCAATTCTGCCTAGCCACTGTATTTTCTTTCACACAGTCCAGCTGCCTAAATTTAGCATGCATGTTTTTATTTGTATTAGAAACTATGTTAACTAACTCCATGTGACTCTCCAGTATCCTGATACTGAACCACAGGCTTGTAAATGAAGTCTGGAAAAATTGCCAGGGTCCAGTGTCCGAGTTAGGAAAAGGAGGATGAGTAAGTGGGTTGTACCAGTAATCAAGTGCAAGTCCACTTAGCATGGGAAGCTCTGGACTGGGAATGAACTATGAAGAAAAAAGTGTACATGAGTTTCACATAGAAATACATCTAATTACACAATTAAAGTTTCTGAAACATTAGATATCTAGGCTAAATTAGTGGTCCAGGCTGAACCATCAATAGAAAGAGAGAGGTTTCTTTCTAGAGGTACCTTTTTAGAGGCAAGTCATCCCCTTCAAGGGGGTCTGGAATGGCTACCTTCAGGGAGCTGTTCACCCTACCTGATTTTCACCACCTGCTTCAGCAGTGCCTGGAAATCTAAGTTTCATGAGAAGAATCTCACCCACAGTATTTGAGGTAAAACAGAAAAACTGAGGTAACTGCATGTGTTTAGTATGTTTTCTAGCAGTGTCCAAGATGAAACTTCCCTGTGTACACTCTTGGGAATCCTGCACTACTTCACGTGATTGCTACCTAGCTATTACATTAGTCTTACACAGATACACACGCTCTTGCACAACTGTCCACTTCCATCTTTCAGAGTTACTGATGCTTCTTGGAAAGCAAAAGATTTGGATCCACACACACTGACTACCCTTACTCTATTTGCATTGCGTCTCAATTTTGTATCATCTTCACTGTGCTTGGTACAGATACTTTGCCAGCCTACTCCTTTCACATATCAAAACAGTATTTGTCTCCAAAAACCTTTTCCTCAGCTCTATACTGAAAGGAACTGAACAGCCCGAAGAATTACTTCAAAAAGAAAATCAATTTGGCAGTTAAGCCGTGATGACAATGAACTGGAAATCAAGTATTAGGGTTGGAAATTGCAAGTTGTACTCAGTTGGTACCTGCAAATATTAGCTTCTGAAATTCTGTGACAGCTCTAAAAGGTAACAGTCGTAACTGCATCAGTTCTGTTTGTATTCCCTCAAATCACAAAGCTGCCATCACGCAATTCTTCTTTCTTCTTGGACCCACCGTATCTAAAAACAATGATCCTCTTGTGCTGTGGAAGGGATGGAATGTGAAATCCCATCCACATCCCAACAGAATCCCACAAACATTTTGGCAGTAAAAATTTATTATGTAAAGCCCAGATGGCATCCCAAATATTTCTACTTTAAAATTCAGAAATCATTTTTTTGCTTAAAATAAACTACACAAAAGCATCACGCCTAAAATTAACTATACAAAAGCATCAAGCTAGGTAACCAGACTTAACTGAACAGTTATTTGGACTATGAGAAGAACGTGAATGTGGCTTTCTCCATTTAACTTCATTGTCAGAAATGAGTAGTATTTTTCTATTCAAATGTATTTGAATGACTGGCAGAGAAGGAAGATACAATAAGCAGATACATCCAGTAACGTATTATACTTCGAGAAGAACTTTTCCAGTTATCTAGAGCCTAACAGCTTTACCATAAACTTCTGTAGCAACGTTTCAAACGTTTCAACCAAATTTGTAATTTTTCTTAGTTCTTTGTTATTATACCAGAGTTCTTTTGCTTACCTTTTGGTTTCTCCACTACGCAATTTCAGCTCTGAATCTGGGAATGTGGTCTTCAAAACGGTTTTAGCTGCTGCTTCACTAAAGAAGCTAAACCTGATTGTCAGTTCAGTTTCAACATCAACTTAATCACTGCATACCCTTTAAGCTACGGGATAAAGATCGATCCTTGATTCTGACTGTCATTTTGCAGTGAGCCCACTCCTACATTCCTTTTATATCTATCACTTCACTGAATGCCAAAGAAATCTCAGTGTACTTGGCATGAAGGCTGCACTTCCTATATTTATGCTCCCACTAATGTATGCTCCATTTTAGTCCTTACCAGCTTAAAATCATCTGTGAGGAAAGACGGCATAAAGCGCAAAACAGTTCATGCAACTGTTTAACTGATATGAAATATTGTTCACCCACATTGCCCTTCCATCATCATCTTTCTCCTGGATCTTCTGTTTAAATATACCCAAAAAATTAACATAGAAGGATCCATGGTCATTTTCTTAAGTGAATAGTACAAACTCATATTAGGATTGCTGCTCCTACTCAAACTTTCAGTACCTCCAGAAAATAAATCAGTACTTTTTAATTGTACTACCTTAACTTTGCTGGCAGAAACAAGATTCTTCAAGACAGATGAAAATGAAGTGCTCTCTCCAGGCAAGAATTCCTTATATCTGGCACACTAACACTTCATCCTTTTTAATTATTCCACAGGTAGTTGCCTTGGAAACTGCCAAGTAGCTCTTGGATTTGAGGGATCCAGCATGAGAAAGTAACAAGCCTTTGTAGCCACGGCATTCGGATCCACGTTGGCTGCAGCAACAGGGTTACAGAACGGTCATGAAAACCTGAAAGAGATGGTTAAAATTAACAGAGATTAATTATATTGCCCAATTCTTCAAAAATAAAATACAATGAATGTTGATAGCCCCTTAAGAGTGGATACAAACTAGGCTTCAGAGAAACGCTGCTTATGTAGCTTTCCAGCACAGCACTGAATTTCACCTTCGGGAGGACAGCACTAAAATGTTGATGCTGAAGTGAGCTCACGAGTTCAGCTTTCAAGATCAAGCAATATGAGGTTTTCCTCAGCTTCAATAAAGACCTTCCTAAGTGTCTGGTCAAATGCCTGAAATTCAGTGCTATTGTTTTTCTTTGAATAAAAATAGAGTATCTATAAATAGCTCTCATCACAAATGCTGAATCACTGTATTTTGTATCATACAGCAAATTGCTTCAAACTTCATTTAGCCTTTAAAACTAGGAAAGTTTTCTTTGCTTAAAACACAATTAAAAGCCTAACAAAGCATCTAATTCTGCATTCATATAGCTTGTCTAAAAGTACAGAATATTTTCTTTTCCCGCTCCGATTTCTCATTATTTCAAAAGCTGACCATTTGCACTTAAAAAAAAAAAGTAACAATAACAAAACAGCAAAACCAAAGAAAAACCTAATTACATTTTCTGTCATTGGTCAAAGTTATGAATTTCAATTTTTCAAAAATCTTTTTTCTTTGTTTTCTCATCTTCACTTTTTTAACAAAAAATAGGTTAACAGTAAGCCTTAGAAAAATAATTTGCACTAAAACTATCAATCATGCAAATGGTCACTCCTGCACCCAGAGGCTGTTTCATGAAAGATAGGGAGGATCTATTAATATGTCCAAGCTACCTATGATTTCTCATCACTCAAATATACACGTATTTTGATTTGCAGTATTAACAAATTTCCTGGCAGGACCCTGAGTAAGACAGCACCATGGAGGTGGATTTGCCTGCACCTTTCCATAACAAGACACCTAAAAGCCATAAGAATATCTTTGTTAATTCTAGACCTAAGTTTTACTAGAACTAGAGTAATTACATATTTGTTTCACAGAAAAAAAACTAAGTGAGGTAACAGAAATGAAAGGGTTTAGGAACAATCTCCCCAGTGCCCACTTTGTCCTTCCAGGGCAGGTCCTCTCCTTCAGGCTTGCTCTCAGCCCGGCAACTCAGTACATTTCTGACTTGTAGAAACCACCACATAGCCTGCTTTGGTCCCAAAGGAAAAGAACCGCTTACGAGTCTATCCCTACCCATTTCACAGTCCTCCCTCCTCTACCCCTCTCAGTCCTCTCTTCTAGCACTCTGCTCCTGATAGGCACTTCCAAAGTCACAGAAAACCTCAGAACTACTTAAAACTCATCTTTTAACTTACTGAATAACCACCAAATTGTACTGCCGCCTTCCCTCTTTCTTGCCCTCTTGAATCACTTCCTTGACTGAAAATTATAATAGTTTTCCTTCTCTCCCTTCTTCCCTCCCTCATCCAATCCCACCAAGGACAAAGCACGTTTAAGTAGTCCCACAAAGGTTGCCTCTTCCCTGGTGGGTTCTGTAGTTTCTCCTTGCTTCCTCCTGCGCATCCTTTTCAGTCACATCACTTGCCTCTTTATGAGCAAGGTTTCTGTAAGGTAAGCTGACAAGAACGGGCATTTTCTTTCCCTCGTTGCCCAGCAGTTCCAGAAGTGAGACCCGTTTCATCATTTCTGGATGCAACTTGGGATGAACACGAGTTTTCTCAACTCCCCAGTCCCATCAGCCCAGGGTACGCTTGCCATCTACCTCCATCCTCTGGAAGAGGCACCTGCCTCCTTTTCAGTCCATCAGGTTTGTTTCATTTTGCATCTTGTAGGGGTTCTCCCTGCAGAAGTGGCATGCCAAAATGCTGTGGAATATTGAGAGCATTTGCTCTGTTCCTCCTCTTCCCAATTACAGATATAATCTCCTGCATGTTCTGTTAATGCAGAAGAAAGCCCTCCTCTTTCCCAGTTCTCTCGAGTATCTGACAGACTGAGTCTCCAAAACCTCAAAATGATCCTTTTATCACGAATGGCCATGTTTCTTTTGAGGAAAGGTAGATTTTTCTTCCCTGCCTCCGGTATCTTGACACTACTCTCAAGCACGTCACTCAGTACTCATCATCTCATAGGGCAGACAGAAGAACTTTATCTACAATGTCAACTCAGAGTGTTAATCTGTCACTGTTCCAGACCAAACCTGGTACATGACCAGTTCCCCAGTGTTAGTCCTTTCAACCCACTGAGATGTTACCAAAAACGGCATCCAGTTCTCAACAGGCGCTAACGCCTCCCATTTTCATTAGCCTTATTCTCAATGCAGTGTCATCCTGAGATTATTTCAAAGTTGTTGAAAGGCTGCTTCTACCTTGATTTAAATCCTACACCCTTCTAAAGACATCTCTCAATAAGCTGACTTCTAGAGTCTTCACCTGTAGTAGCTGATGGAGCTACCGCATCTTTTCCCTATCCTCATCATCCCACAGCAAGTACATAATTTCAAAGGCTGTAAGAGAGAGGTCTTGATAGCCTTTTTTCTTTTTTAAGTATTCTGGAAACCTTTGTAAGATATACATATGTTAAAAATAGTCATTTTAACACATACTTTTCAGATACTCTGTTTCTGTGAGCCATCCTACCTGTGTAGTGGCTTATCTTTGCCATGTTGCTCCTGCTCAAGCTTTCTAATCCCAGTTCTGTCTCTGCTGTCTAGTGATCTGACTCCGATCTTGGGCTCCCGGACCGTCGTGCTGCTCCCTATAGATAAAGGTCATGCATCGGAGCCACGAGATGAATGCAATGCCTGACTTTGATTTCTTTTAGGTTCTGTAATATTCTTCCCTCTCAGGTGCTACAGAGACACCTGCATCAACAAGGAGCTCCACTAGCTGAGTTTCTGGCCAACCCTTTGAAGAAAGAGTTGTCACACTCTCTGCAGCTCGTTTCTGGACTTGAGGGAATGTTTCCGTGCTACTGTCTATTCAAAATATAAATAAAATAAAATCTTCTGTCTCAGTCTTCAGAGGACATGCGTCTTTGCTCACTTCCAGCTTCAGCCCCCGAGCCCAGGGCTGCTTTCAGATTCACATCTTGTCTCTAAGACCACTGTTATGAGACCCTGAGTCACAAGTGCTTGGAGGAGCTGCCTGCACTCTTCTTCTGAGCGAGTATCATCAAAACACTAAAAGCACTGTAAACTCCAGAGCTTGGTGTTATTAGAAAAACACATAAAACAGACTCTTGAATAGTAAAACTAAAAGCAAGATGCATAAAAGACATTTATGTAACTCCTCTAGTCCACTGCGGTTTCAGTTTTTTTCCAGGTTTGTTCGCAATCCATTAACAACCTAATTTTGCATAATCCCTACGCATCCCTGAAGGAAAGTCTTTGTTTCCCTGTTTGAGCACTTGGTTTTCTCCTTCTCAGTCTCCATTACTGAGGCAGGCTCCATTCTGACCAGTCTCTACCCCATCCTCTGAAAAGCTGCCCCTCAGAAACATGCTCAGATGCTCTCAGGGAACACAGAATCTGCCCCCTATCACAGACTTGCACCTGATGGAGAATACAGCAACCAGGACAGCACGACAGGGAACCTTCCTCTCCCATTGTAGTCAGCAAAGATACAAGTAATTCAAACGCCATTCATGATGCGTCCTACACTGGGGTTTTCAAAAAGGACCAAGGAAAGTCAGATGGCCAAAACCTTAATCAACAAGAAGCGAGTTCTTAATTCACGTTTTCCTCTGTGGAAGTTACTGTTTAGTTTATGTCAGTAAGGTACGTTCAAGCTACGACCATGCTTCTTAGTGCAAAGTTCTTAGTTCTGTTCTTGGTTTCACCCACAGCTGAATTAATAGGTTTGTAAAATTTAATGACCATTACTTTTAAAATTGTGGTTTCTCTAGGTATAATTTATTTTCTCTTAAGAAAAGTCTTCAAAATTTGCTATGCACAAAACTGGTACACAGCCACAACCACATTCCTTAGTGAACTAGAAAGCTGCTGTTTTCTTGGTAATTGTACTTTTAGCATCTGAAGGAGGCACACAGACATCTTTTACCGAGTACAAGACTTAATTTTATGTTTGGAATGTTTTTAAAATACATATATTGTAGCTCATATATACAATAGCATAGAGGCACTGTAGTGAGAGTAAGCCTCACTGCCCTCTTGGGAAAATCAAGTTAAAGCCCCCCAACGACTACGAAGGCAGCTGGTTCCAGAAACAATTCATCATTTGAGATTCTTTCTTTAAAAAAAAGAAGTCTATTTCAGCACTGTTTACTTATCATCCCTTCTTATATCCTTTATTTTCCACCTGAAAACAAGTTAAATGGTATTTTAGCAAGATGTATCAAACCTGGAATCCTTTTTTGAGAAAGCTTGTCAATGATTTTGGATGTTTTACTATTTGAAATACAGTAACAGAAAAATAGCAGCAATCTTCTGAAAACTTTTATGGCTGGCAAGAATCCCATCTTTTCACACAGATTTCTGAAGAAAGAAAAGACCCTATGTTGTGAAGAAAATTATTTGCTCCTTACTGTGGTGGTATTTTAAGGTTTACTTGGAAGTGTTGGGTAACTAAAAAGGCATCTTTCTCTTAATTATTTTGAAGTAAAAACATCTAAATCAGACTGCAAAGCCTTCTTTAAACTATTCCACCGCCAGTGAAGTTCATTCCAACTTTGCTATTTTACAGCTTTACCAGGCTAATACATTATCTGCACAATGAATACTGAAACAAAGATGAAAAAGAACAGAAGAGACACCCTTTACTGTCTCCAATAAAAACCTAAAGTGAGAGTTTTAAATCAGAAATGTGGGAATTTCCCCTATAAAATCACAGGTGGCCAGAAAATTTCCACCCAAGAAAGTTTTTCACAGATTCAACAAAAAAAAATTATACAAGACAGATGTAAAAAGAATGATCAGGATGTAGGACACTTTGCCCGAGACATGACTGCTCAAGAACACATGCCAACCAGCAACCATAAGAAGGGAAATGAGAAGACAGGTAACAAAGCTGGGAGGCCCAGTCAAGCAGAAACGAAGACAACTGAAGAAGAGGTGCAGCAGTAGAACATCCTTAGGACAGCTGTGGCTGGACAGCTTCGAAGAGCTTCATTTAAGATAGCCCAAAATCAGATGGTCACTTTAAAGAACTTTATGACTTGAATGTACACTGGCAATCGGTCAAATCTCAAGTGAGGTAGTGTCTTCACTTTCCGCTTAAGTGGCGGCAACTGCTCTGACGAACTAGGCTGTTAGGAGGTCCTAAGCAAAAATGTAAGGATAAAGAACAGAGTCCTCTTGCAAAACAGGCCTCTACAACTGTGTTTTATCAGTTGCCATGTGTAAAATGAGATCTGTACCAGCTAGGACCTGTGAAGATGAACACTTGATGAAATAAGACACAATCAGATTATCCAAAACCAAATCCATCTCAAAAGAAGGAATACTTCTTAGCCTTAAATACATATAGATTTTGCACTCTGCTGCCAGAAGAGACATGGAATCAGCATGCTGAATAGTAAGAAACAGTGACTACATGCTTCATCCGTTCAGCACTGTTGCCTCAACAATACCAGAATCTTTTGGGAAAAAAATATAGCACAATTTTATATAACAACTTTCAGAGTAGTAAGAGTCACTGGTAAACTTAAATGCAAGCAAAAAAACCAAACGGATTTTGACAGCACTAAAAATTGGTCAATGGTTTCAACAGTACCTGGAAGAGATTTTTTTCCTTATATAGAGAACAACATCAGTATCTGATGCCTCAGAAGACTGGTACATATTGTGATTTTCTAGTTTATAGTTGCACATGCACGCACAGGGAAAACTTCAGTGTTTTGTGGCAATAGTGTAGGTCTGGAGCCATTCCCTTGCCCAGACTGGATAATCTTGTATTGCTGGACTTGACTTGTCTCTGGGATCTCACTCTTCGGAACTTCATCTCTTTCCTTCTGTATCTCAGAAAAACGCACCCTTCCTCAGACTACAGAGGAAGACTAGACAACCAGCATAATGTACATCTCTCTCTCTCTCAGATTTGTAAAGGTTGATGATACTCTCCTCTTACTAAAAAGCACGCTAGAGTATTCAAAACACGAAAGCTGGCACAGAGATTGCCTACCAAATGATCTCGTTAGAGACACAAACATTCAGTAGCGTTTTATTTACCGTGAAGTTCGCCTGGTTTACTATTAGATCCTGTTCAACAGCTAGGTCTTAAGACATCCCATTACCTAATAAATATCAATTCACATCTTTAAGACTCAGTTCATGGGGGGGGGGGGGGGGGGGGGGGGGAGTTTACTAAACACAGTCCTCACATACTGGGAATTTCCACTTTCAACCTGCTAACACTGAGACTAATTTGCTTCATATAAGCCCTCTAGTAAAACAGTCCAAAGCCTTCTTCCCTTGAGTATTAGTTGCCAATTACTACAACACAGATACTAGAAATTTATCTATAAAATAAATGTTAATATCTTGACAGTACTTGCTTCTGAACAGCTTTTGCTACATCAAATAACTGCATTTTTTATTCCAGTGTTCTGATGTACACCCGGTTGTGAAGTCATGATGTTAACACAGTGAGGACCAACCCGCAGACTCAGAGACACGCTGCTGGCTGCAGAGCAACACAAGCCACCATTAAAACATGATTATTTCTAACAGAAAATGGCCAAGAACCAACAGCTGAAACTCCGTGGTTTCACCATCTGCTGTTGGGACAGCCACCTTCACTCGTTTCTCATCCCTGACTGTTCATTCCCATCCCTGTTCCACCTCCTCGTTTGTAACGGCACCCTTTGTGCAGCTGTGCTATGAACCAGATCTTGGTACTGACCCTGGACCAATCTGATTTTGCTGTTGTTGTTGCTGGTTCTGCAGTGGGTTCACTGTACACCTGCGGAAAGACCAGGCCAGGACCAGGGGCCAGCGCTCCGGCCACGCCAGCTGGCATCAAAGCAGGAACAAGCGAGTGGGGGAAGCTGACTGCTTCTTGCAGCAGCTCTGCCAGTTTATGCCAGCTTAAAATTCCCATGAAACTACAGAAAGCTACAAACTAGACATACTCAAGTTAGAAATGCACTAGAACAACGAAGAAGAAGAAAGCACAGACTGTTTAACCGATAGAACTAACTACTAAGAGAGATGTTGAGATCTTCATTTCTAAGTAACTTCAAAATAAGACAGCATGCCTTTCTGAAAAAGATTTTCAACAAACGTCTGTTAATTTTTCAGTCAAACATGAGCTACTGCGCTCAAAACAGGGAGTAACAGTTACACGTAATGACCTGCAATACCCTAAATGTCAGACTAAATTATCTAACAGTTCCTTCTGCCTTGTATTTTTGAAACGTATATATATTTTAGTTCTCTGCCTGGTTGTGTCAGATCAGCATGCTTTAACAGTTGGAAGCAACAGAATCAAATTTAATGATATCCCTGCTTGGAACACGTCCAGGGGTTGAATCTGATTTCTTCATGTAGAAACAAGAAGCTCTAACATTTGATCTGGAATTCGTACCTCGTTAGAAGGGAAGCAGCAGAAGTCTCACTTGTTCCTGCTACCAAGCTGGCGGTGAGGGAGAAGGAGCCATGCTGTGCTAGAACTGGTTACCGACCTCGTCAAAACTCTCAGCTGTGAATGCGGTGAATGATAATTTTGCCTGCCACAAGCAGACAGCCTCAGTGAGTAGGAATCTTCACATTCAGAAGCACTAAGTAGGAGGGTCAAATTAGAAATCTTGGCTTTCAGCATCTTTCTTCATGCTTCAGTTTGTTATGGGTGAAGGAAGATGCTTTCTCTCTGCCTCAGTAACTGTATAGTATTTCATCCTTTGCAAAAAAAAAAACCTATAAATTTACAAGACGTGTAGCACTTGGCAGCATTTCATAACTGCTGAGTGACTAAGCTGAGCTCATTTAACACAATTTTGAAATGCATGTATTATTTTATATATCTAAGACTATACATTTTGCAAGGCAATGAAAGAAAGAAGAGGAAGAGATGATACAGTGCACGGCCTGAAGAGTGTGGCCTGCTGCCAGTGCCCACACATACTTATTCTCTCTTTTTCAGCCTCTGTCATATACACACACCCCCTGGAAAAAAACAATCCACTCAGGGCAAGTAGAATCATTTTTCTAGTGCTGCCAACTTCTGCCAAAATTCTATTTTCATTTTTAAATAAAGATTACGCCCATTTAACCACAAGATAGTTAACTTACGTAGCAACATCTGTCAGAGGAGTCGAAATGGAGCAAGCAAGTATAGGGCAGGGAATCAGGATTCTTTTAAATTCTCTCCTGCTTTCTGTGTGACTGGTGCCTTTCAGCAAAGTGGAATTAATCAACACCACTGGCAAACTGCACTTTTAAACCCAACATGCAGAGACAGAATATGGATTGGAGAAGTGTGGTCAGGTAGTGGGGAGAACAGTCATCAATATACAGGATGTAAAAGAAGTGCTGGGAGATACAAGATCATCACTTATCACATCTAACTGCTGCTTGGCATTACATACCTTGAAAACCAACTGTAAGCACGTACTGTAAATGAAGACACCGCACAGAAACATTTTAACCATCAGGAGTCTTTAAAGTCCTATTACACTTTCTACAAATTCACATCCTCTGTTGTAGGTTTGCTCTTTTAAGTGGCTCAGTTGTGGGACTTCAGACACAAGCTCCTCAGCAGAATGAGCTGCATGTAGCTTACACTACATAGATAAACCAGTACAGCACCAAAATTCAGCACTACACAAGACTCCTTATCCTATTGTTTATATTGTTCAATAATATTAACCAGGTTTCACAAAGAAAAATTCTTTCAGTGTTGTTTCTAATAACCCAAAACAAGAAAAGACACTTCACTCTTTTAGAAAATGGATACCTGAAATTATCAACCTCCAATAAAGGCACAGAAAATATTAAGAGATACCAGCAACCAAAGGACGACAGAGGAATAATTTTTCTGCTGTTTAGTTCCAACACGAATTGCCAGACAGTTTAAGAACGAGCTTGAGCTAGCTAGAGGACAAGTGGCAGTCTACTCGTGTAACAAGCAATTCAGCAAGGGCTAATTTGTTAGGCTGAGAAAGAGAACAAATTAAACCATTTTCAGCTTGGGCTGATTTGGTTATATCATCAACGCAAGCTAAAACTAGCTTGGGAATCAAAGCAGAGTGCTGCAGAAATTGCTGGTACTGCCGAGTAAGCATGTAAGAGGCCAGAGGCATAAATCAACTGAAATCCAGTAGGGAACTACACAGGTACTAATCACATCGTTTATCCAGAAACACACATATTTAATTAAGAAATTTTTGTAAACGGACATATTTAAAAAATAGGAAATTACTCTTCTGTTTTAAAAGCCAGACCCGAGTTCCCTGTAAAAGGATTCCTGTTTGCTCAATGCTGACAACATCCTGATGGTGCAGGAATTCTCAACCGCATCCGTCCCTGCACTACCACGTTTATGGTCCAAGTAATGCAAAGGTCAAGAATGAATGTACCCAGAAAACAAAAGACACCCACTCTTATGCATTAGAGTAATATGTTTACTCGATTAGTCATGAAGAAGTTAATTTGCCCCCTTGAATGACTGAAAATACCTTAAATTACTTCAGTCTTCTCGTTGCTACACCGTAATTACAGGCCTGAATCAGTTCCACAAGAGAAACTCATTTCTAACCACAACTAAGGCATGAGTATTGCAAGATCTACTCATGGAAAAATAAGGAATTACATTGATTTAAATAAAACAATTAAATTATTGTTATTAATAGTAGCTGCAAGCTCACAGAAATCTACTAGTTAAAGCAAAAGCTATCAGCATTTAAAAAAATACCTAGAGAAATTCTATGCAAAGCCGCCTGATTTGAAACAAATCACACCCTTGTGTAAGCACCGAAATAAATTGTATTCAATTATTACATGAGTATTAAACTAACCCCAATTTTCCTTTACGTAAGTTGCCAAGAGAATGCTCTTTCTTTTCACCCTTTGTGATTCCCAGAAAAAATGTCTTCAAAAACTGTCTCTGCTAGAATTGGGAGAGTCTGAAGTATGACCAGTAATTTCCAATCAGCAAAAAAAGCACATTTTTTAACCCTAAAAATTTAGAGATAAAAATATTTTCAAAAGGAAGTAGAAAAATTTTTAAAAAAAAACACAGTAGTCATGACAACCCCATTCCATTTCCTTCTGCTCACCCATGTCATCGATATGATACCTAAAATAATCCCCGGTAATTAAACTATTGGCAAGAGACATCTACTTGTGCAGAAAACAATTCTGGAAGAACCAACACCAATAACCATGGAGAAATATCAGCGTGTGTCAGAGATGCACCACGCAGTGAAGAGGCACTCGCTTCCTGGGAACAACCGAAGCAGACCCTTCGCACAAGTCCCACCACCAAACCAGCAGAACTGCATTGATTCTGATGTGAAAAGATACGAGGCATCACACCTTGCACTGTACAGCTGCATAAACACCTTTCAACCATCTACCAAAGGTCTTGGGAGTCTGGGGAGGTCCCTGCTGAGTGGAAGCTATCTGATGTTATTCCAATTTACAAGAAGGGTGTGAGGGAAGACCCACGAAACTACAGACCTGTTAGTCTAACGTCAGTTCCCAGAAAAATTATGGAGAAGATGGTACTGGGTACCACTGAAAGGCATTTAAAGAACAATGCGATCATCAGGCACAGTCAACGTGGCTTCACAAAGGGAAAGTCCTGTTTAACTGATTTAATATCCTTCTATGATAAGGTCTCCCGCCCAGTGAATGAAGGGAAAGTGGTGGATGTAGTTTTTCTGGATTTTAGTAAGGCTTTTGATACTGTCCCTCACAGCACCCTTCTGGACAAGTTGTCCAGCTGTGGGATGAGCAGGTTCACAGTGCGCTGGGTGAAGAACTGGCTGGACGGCAGGGCTCAAAGGGTTGCAGCGAATGGGGCTACATCCGGCTGGCGATCGGTCACCAGCGGTGTTCCTCAGGGTTCAATTCTAGGGCCAGTTCTGTTCCATATATTTATCAATGACCTGGATGCAGGAGTTCAATGCACTATTATCAAGTTTGCTGACGATACCAAACTGGGAGTTGCTGTTGACTCTCTCGAGGGACAAGAGGCCTTGCAGAGGGATCTAGATAGATTGGAGCAGTGGGCAATGATTAATGGGATGAAATTTAACAAGACCAAACGCTGGATTCTGCACCTGGGACAGAGTTACACCAGGCACAGGTATAAATGAGAGAGGAATGGCTGGTGAGCAGCCCTGCAGAAAGAGATCTGGGGGTGCTGGTCGGCAGCAGGCTCAACAGGAGCCAGCAGTGCGCCCTGGCAGCCAAGAGGGCAAACCGCATCCAGGGGTGCATCAGACACAGTATGACCAGCTGGTCAAAAGAGGGGATCATCCCACGGTGTTCAGTGTTGGTGCGGCCTCACCTCGAGTACTGTGTGCAGTTCTGGGCCCCACAATTTTACAGAAGGATGTGAAGGTTCTTGAATGCATCCAGAGGAGGGCAACAAAGCTGATGAAAGAGCCGGAAGCAATGGACATGAGGAGCAGGTAAGGACTTTGGGCTTGTCTAGTTTGGAGAAAAGGAGGCTGAGGGGTGACCTCATTGCGCTTCCTGAGGAGGGGACGTGGAGAGGGAGGTGCTGATCTCTTCTCCCTGGTATCCAGTGATAGGACGCGTGGGAATGATTCAAAGCTGCGCCAGGGGAGGGTTAGACTGGACATTTGGAAGCATTTCTTTACCGAGAAGGTTGTCAGTCTGGAACAGGCTTCCTAGAGAGGTGGTCAACGCCACAAGCCTGTCAGCGTTTAAGACGCATTTGGAGAATGCCCTTAACAAGCTTTAACCTTTGGTCAGCCTTGAAGCGGTCAGGCAGTTGGACTAGATGATCATTGTAGGTCCCTTCCAACTGAAATTTTCTTTTCTCTTCTATTCCAACATTTACACCTGAGTGCAAGCACTAAGTGGGAAAGATCCTACCTAATCATTTCAGCAGGGCACTTACAGATTTTATTGGTTTAGATGTGCACTAATTTTACCAGTATGACTCAACTGTAACTTTTTTCCCCATTATTTCAACAGCAGGAGGCATTTTCAGAGATTGTGAAGTCATTTGGGAACATCAGAACACAGCCCTGTAAATCACCATCTCTTCAATCAATCCATACGAGTATTTCAAGACCAGCAGTCAACTGCACTGCAGAGTTTGGTTACAAGAACAGAATAAAACTCATCAAGATTATCTTTGGGATTTTAATGGCAGAGTGGCCAAGGTAGCACTGTGTTATTACGTATTTAGAGTTTAACAGTACAGGCTAATTTTATTCTAGCCCAGTACATTCCCCTGTAACTGCTCAATTCATACAAACCAAGAAGGATCCTAAATTAACACACATGTAAAAAAAAGAAAGTGCAGTATTAATAATTCTCCATTCTGTCTGCAAAAGCCTATTTTGGCATATATTGATTTCATTTTGGAAGACAAAAGACCCTGGACTCTACAGATTTTCACAGAGAAACACCACAGCATACCTCTATAAATCCAGTTTTCTTACAAAGCACAGTAATCAAATCACACAATATTGGGATTTACCTCGCTTGACTTCTACAACACAGATGTCCGCATCTAAAACATCTACCAGCTGTCTAGGTACCTGCTGTAGGTAAAGGAGATCTAGATAAAATAGTGGAGCCTTCAGTATGGTTCATTTCACTACGTCCAGCCTCTCCACGAGAAAATGAGGAATCCCACTCTGAACGTCTTAAGGTAGCCCTCCACTGACAATAAAAAGAGTCTAGTCTGACCTGCTCAGATACAGTCGTTCACCCACACTGCTGTTCCTGGAGGGATCAATCTCATTGGCAACTGTAGGCTTCTCCTAGGCAAGTTTAAGGCATGCTTTTGTCCGAAACATGAAAACCTTGGCAAAAGACGACTCGATTTATCTTCTGGTATCAAAAATTATATACACAAGCCCAGAATATTAAAGACATGCTGACCCCATGGTCATCAGCCAAGGAAATGATGCCGAGAACAAAGACGTTCTGCCCTCCTAATCTGACCACAACCTCTCTCTGTTGAAAAGATGGTCTTTCATCATTCCATGAGATAAATGAACCATCACATCTGATTTTATATCCTGAAATTGCTGAGTCTTTCATACCTAACCAGGAAACAATAGATAGGCAGGAACCTTAGACAGAAGAAAGCAGTAATGAAATGCAGGTAGAAAAGTACAATTTCTCTTATGCACAACATACAGCAGTTTGCCTCATTTAATCTTTACATCCCTGACAGGTCAGTGACCTACGACCAGCAAAACCGTACTGACAGCATAATGGGATATCAGGGGTTCAAAATTAAGCTATCTGTGACCTATCCCAATACAGTATATGGCGGGGGAAGAGGTCAGCCTAAAGCATTCTGAAATTGTAAGGCCTGTCTTTACAAATACGGAATTACACTCTAGATCAATCTAGTCCAAAGTTTTACCTCCTCATATCATTTTTTGACCTTATTATATTTTCTTCTTATAATTAGACTATATTGCTACCCACGTAACACAATGTGCAAGATTAAAACCCCTAATACTACTCTTGTAAATATTTTACTACTCATAATCAGTTTCCAAAGATTTTATTCAGCATTTGGTAAAAAAAAAAAAAAACCACCAAAAAACACCACAACAAAACCCCACCCCCCCCAAAAAAAAACAACACAAAAACCAACCAGTCAAAGCAGTGTTTTCTGCTCAAAATAACCCAAATGTAAATCAACTCCGAAGTTTTCTTAACCAAACAAATATTAAAATTATGTATTACTGAATATTTGAAACATGAAGATACAGAAAAGATCCTGTGCTGTTTTAACATGCACTTCAGTGACTTTGACCTGGTGTCAGCGTGCGGTTCGACCGCTTAAGTACGCACTATGAAGTCTGATCACAGCACTCCCTTCAAAACTTCCTAGCTTGCCATTCCTATTAGTGATTCAACTGCTTCTCCAGTATTCCGCAGAAGAGAAAGATACCCTGAACAATACCAGGAGTAACATCCTTCCTTTCTTGTTCGGGTACATTTATGTCAGTCATCTTCCTCTTCCAAGAAATTTCAAGACATCTTTTGAAATACGGAGACATAATCCCATTAAAACTTATCAGTACTGTGGTTAGAAGCAAGCTGTGCAAACTTCACCCTTAGTGGCCAACAGCCTTGAGATAATTGGTAAGAAATGGAGTTTGAAAACTCTCTCTGTACATCAATTTGCTCTGTTTCTGTTGGAAAGAACACCTGACCAACCTTCATCCACTGAACAGACTCCAGCCCCCATTTCTACACACGCATTTATTTCTACTCAAGCATTCTATTCTACTCTATTCACAATATAGAGGGATGAATACTCTGGTCTTTCCTTCGTTCTCCCTCTCTTTTCTGCCACGCTCTGTTTCAATTTAAAATTGAGGAATATGTCAAGACTGTTAGCAAATTGAAGAAACTGGTATCAGTTAATGCAAATTAAAAGAAACAAATGAAGGCCCTGGAAGCGGCTTCTGGAGAGAATGAGTGCCAAATATCTACAGATACACTCGTGTACTTCTCCACTGTTTGGTTAAAAGCTGGGTCACATGAATAGACGGGAAAGCCTTCTTTTATCCCAGGTTGGCCAATTACATTTCATCTTCAATAAACCAGCTACACTGGACTACAGCATCTAACATCTCCCATACGACATTTAAAAACTAAGTACAAAAACCCTCTTCTGCAACCCCACGCGCTCTATGCGACTCCTGTACCCTGGATCTCTATCAAAATTGAACATCAGATGTATTCAGGTAAAGCTCGTGTCCCAAAGCAGAACATTAATTTCTTCACTCCAGCTCTCAGAACTATTTACATGACTATGTAGACATGACAAACACCTTTCCCGTTATAACAGACCTTTTTGGTCAAAGCAGAAGATGATGTTCCACATTGACAGTGACACAACACACAGTTAATTGTCATTCCCAAACACATCCATTATTCCAATACTGCTGCCACTTGTGGCACTTAAAACCAGAAAAACCATTTGGCAATGAAAATCTTTTCTAGTTAACAAGACTAAAGGGGAAGAAAAAAAAAAGACAAAAAAAGGCCTTAATGTAAAGTATGAGGAAAAAAAATTATCAACTAATGAGTACAGCAAAATGAAGATAGATTTACTTCTGGAAAAAAGCTGAAATAACCCTTTAATTAAGTGTTTGTTATGATTGTACAATAAATTGTAGGATTTCTGCTTTATCCTTAGAATCTTTGAAAAAGATAAATGAAGACAATTTCTTAGAAATTTTGTTAGAATTACACAGAACTCGTTTCTTACTTTTAGGGTTATACTAGCAGAAATTGGCAATAAGAGAAGTTACATCAAATCCTACACCACTCTACAATTCCACGATCCGATTCTGTTTGCCTTTACCTCATAGATGATGCTAACTCTGGCAATACACTGCTGCAAAGACAGTGTCTTCCATCAGTGCTGACAGAATTCTGTAGTTCTACACCAAGGCAAACAAGTACCAAATCTACTGATTACTCACTGAAAGGATAGCATAAAAATCCTTATATTTGTGGAGACAAAGAAAGCCTGCCTTTTTCCTTTTTTTTTTTTTCCTTTGGTCTTCTGATGAGAGAAGAATGAACGTTTAATCCCTGGTATATTCTGGAAATAGGCCTGCAACTACTTCAAAGAAGCATTTCAGTTTTGGCAACCAGCTGAGAAAAGCTGATATATAACGACCCTCTATTTCAGCACGTATAAACTTCCTCAGCCCATGCCTCATTGCAGCCAGGAATCCCTTCCTCCAGTTCATATAATACGGCTCCGAAGCTGAAGGAAGAAGGCTGCTTCATACTTGATTTGCTCTTCGTAACACCTCATAGGCTGCAAAATGCAAGTCTAGCAAATCTGTTGTAATGGAGTCTAAACGCTGCAAAAATTAGGATTTCACGTATGACTACACTCCTAGTGGTAAATGCATACAGTATCCTAATGTGCTGCGCTACAAATACTAATACTCACAGTAGTACTGCCATCTGTACTGCTTCCTTTCGAAGTGTCTGCCCATCAGATGGTTGCCTGCTTTAACCTCCTGCCTTCCTCCATCTTCCCCTGCCCCGATCCTTCTTCCAAGTCTGTACCAGCTGTCAATCTGTGAGTCTCACAGCTGAATTTATGAGACATTATTTAATTTGATTTTACTCACAAAACAAGATCTCAGTATTGATCTGTTTCGGTAACTCTCTGAAAATCTGAATCATTATCTTAATGTGATGCCTTGAACGACTTCCAAAAGACTCACTTTTAGTCAAAGGTTAAAAACTTTTATGTTGTAAAACAAAAATCTAATCAAATAAATTTGTATAATTCAGTATAATGTAGCAAGCAGTCTTCTAATTTAAAGGGTCTGAATAATCAAAAACTTACTTCACTACCAATACAATACTGTCTTTTGAGAACACTGCAAATATTCTGTGATACTATTAACTACTCTCTGTGTTAATACTCCTATAGTACCATCAGCCATTCTCTAGCATAAATAAGAACTATACGTCAGCATTTATTCATTCTGAAAGCAGCTTGTCTCATTACGTTAGTCCAGTGCAACTCTTCAATACACAGCATTTCATCCAACTTTTGGGAAAAAAGAAGAAAAAAAAACAACAAAAAATAACCCCCATTTTCAACATTCTACAATTAACATTAAGTGTTGCAGTCTCATCCTCACTCTCCCTATCAAAGCAAAAAGAATTGTAGTCTTTTCTCTGGGTAATAATGGGGGGTCTCATCTTTACCTTCTACACGCAAAACTTTTCAAAAGTGTAACTAGATCATTTACAAAAACAGTAGAGACCTCTAATGACATAACAAGTAGTATTATACAGTGTTTCTGCTCATACTTCAATCGTTGTTTAAAGTATTCTAGGCTATTTTTAGGATGAGCGATTAGTAGGTCTTTTAAAAAAATCATAAAGACAGACTGAGAAGCCTCAATCATTAAAACTTACATAGCAAATAAAGAACTTTAAGTACTTTGCTAAGTCAGGTCCTACTCCAGACTTCTAGAAAGTTCTGCAAAATGCCGGAAACTCTCTGCAGAGTCCCTAGCAGCAACACTTCAGAAAAAAAGATTGCCTTGAGAAACTTGTAATTCAACTCAAATTATGAAGAATTAAATGATCCAGGGGGCTACAGCCCGAGATCTGCAGAATGCCCAGTCTGGTCCACAGAGTCAGTACAGATACTCGATCGACAGAGTCTGGAGCCAGGCTGGGTCCTCGTTTTTCAACACTAAGGGCTCATGCAGAACACGAAGTTTTTCTTATAAATCAATCAGAGACTGATTACCACAGAAAATAATAATAAAATTACCACAGAAAATAATAATAATAAAATAATAATAAAGTTAACTGAACTGAGAGAATACAAATGGTGGACAGGACCTATCATCTGCAAGAAAATTAAAAGACAGATTTTGCTGTAAGGATAAAAGCAACACAGCAAGTACCAGCAAATGTGTGAAAAGTTAAACTGTATTAGACACAGATAAGGAGGGGAAGGTGAGGAAGTGTGTTCAAATACAGAAATTTCAGTAAAGCATCTATGCAGCAATTTCAGACCGCAAGTTTTATCAATGGGCGATTCAGTGGTTTGTTGTTCAGTCTAACAAGATGAAACTATAGAAACAAGCTTCAATATTGAGGAAAATGTCTTCCAGTGAAGTTAAGTTTATGAACCTAGGGACGTAAAACCGTATTAGTCTCACAAATAATATTTTTTATTAAGGTATCATTCAATCTTCCCCAACAATTACTAAGTTGTCAAAAATCACTTACAACTGGGTTGTGCTCTTTCTTGTAGTCTCAGGGATCATTACTCCGAAAGAGTCAGATGATGCATTTTCACTTTTATGCAACACAGCAACTCTTACAGAAGTGAACACTGGAAGCCTGTGAGATTATATTCTATGCAACAGTAACACATCACACTTACTAATAATCTGTGTCGTAGTTTCTCTTTCTCTCCATCTGGTGTTATTTTCGTGCATCCTTCACTAACTTGAAATTTGAAACCAGTTTTCATTTTCTCATGGCATTTTATTTAAAGCATATGCTTCAGTTATCATCTTTGTCTGCATGTGTGATATCAATAATGATTCTATACAGAAAGAGTCAGATTCTGAAATCTTTATTAGGTAACAGCTTGCCTCAGCAACATGGACAGTCTACAAACTATTTAAATCAATTAGACTAATTTCCATATTACTCAACCCGATCCAGGCACTGTATATCAGAATCTAAGTAAACACATATAGGCAACTAAAAGAAAACCTATTTGCAAACACTGTAAAAGATCACAAACAGATTAAACATGAATCAAGATGACAGCAAATGCCGTATCAAATCCCAGCCAGTGACCCATCTTACATAGTGTCCTGCCCAGCAGAAGCCACCATAAACGTTTCAGAAAGAGGTGTAAGGAATCCTTGCATACAAAAATGTATGTAAAATTGTAAAATAAATGATAAAAAAATAAAAGGGATTACTTCTACCTAAATGTCATCTACTACTGGCTGGCGTATGTCCTTGAGAATAAGCGTTCTACTGATTCACTGGCAAAGTAATCACCGTGAGATTTCCAAATGTTATCATACTCATTTTTACTCCATTACACAACTGTCTTTTTTAATTTCAAGTAAAATAAAATATCTTAATTAACACATTATTATATGGCAATCTTTCAACACATAATTTTCTAGTATCAAACCAGTTAATACGAAAAGGTAAACAATTAGTTCCTTAATATCATGGTCTATGTGTCCTCCTAGTGATAACTATCCGAAACTGCAGTGATATGCTGTTAGGAGCTCCTCTTCTTTGTTTAACTCTTTATTTACTTCATTTTACTTTTTTTTAGGGAAACTGCAGCCATTCAGCCATATACTGCTCACCTTTACTCATGTAAATAAAATCTCCACAAGCTGTACACTAGGTGTGCAGTTGGGAATATAATAAAGATGTAAAGACAGCTAGTAACTATTGCACACCAAATGTAAAACCAATAAAGCAATTTAACATTTCAGAAGAGCATACAAAGGCTAAAGCCTTTTGCAAAGTATTTCAAGGTTTAGGTTTTTAAGCAACATAGAAAACTAACAAACAGATTCCAACACAATTTTCAGCTAAGTTTATGTGCCAAAGTTTCACCCAAAGACAAGATATTTTAAATATGAATAAACATGCAGTGTTCTTTCCATGCGCTCATTACCTGAGATTTGTGAACTTCAACCCCAAGTCCATTTCTACAAAGCAGCTGTACTATGACTCTGTAGTCCAAAGGCTTTAGGTCACTTAATCTAAATCCTTTTCTTTCATAGGTTATTGCATTTCATATTCGTGCTCCGTCAGAAGAACTTTACCTGTTTTTTTTTCACCTGTCAGGCGACTAGACCGTGCACCAGACAGAGAACTGGAAAAAACTGATTCAATGAGGTATTCCCAGATTCTCAGGTGAACAACAATACAAAGCTACAGGGGAATGCAAAAATCATGAAGGGCTCTACCAGACTGAACTGAAAAGAAAGCCTACCTGGACCTCAAATCTGAAAATCAGTACGACTTCTCAGCATAAGTACTTCCCTTAAGTACTGTCTTAATATCTACAATTCTTACCACCATGCTGAAGGCAATGCAAGCTACTGTATTCTCACCAAGACCTGCGATAAAAGGAAATACACAGAAAAGTGTGCTTATATGTATAATGTAGTGCCATGACAAGCTACCTAGTTACCTCTAAACAAGAGGCTCAGATACCAGAAGCACAGCGTTCAATTTAACCCAGTATCTCAAGATCCTCAGACATGCACTACGAACATCAGCAAGTGAAGCATGATAGCAAAAAGTGCTATCAAGTTTAGGGATTTTTTTCCCCTAAAGCCCCAAAGCTGCCAGTGCTTTAAAGTGGTAACGTACATCAGTTATTACTGTTTCAGAACTAACGGATCAAAGAACACGTAGTTAAAACAAAATCACACGGTAATAGTCATGGCAACGCAGCAATTGCATTATGATACTGGGACAAAATGCTTCATATCAAGACACACGAGCTGAACCTGCTATTGTAAAGTTAGAGCCTGATCCCAAGCAAAACCACACTCCCACAGTTCCCAGTAACTTCAGTATGTCTTTATTTTCAGATTCATAAGAGGAGACAAAATTTTAAATAATAAACACCAGAAGTATGAATACACTGATGAGGATGTTGGTTTCACAGCCACAAGTTTGAAACAAGGACAAGAAAAATGAGGAAAAAAAAAATAATACCAGCAGAACAGTGAACACAGGCATCTCAAGTAAGTTTAAAACCTGTCTTCTTCGTACAGAGGTGATAAAAGCCACAAAGCTGAGGTCTGAACTGCAGTTTTAGAAATCTGCAAACTGATTCCTGTACTGCCAGAAGAGGTTTGAGACACGTAAGGGTTTTGGATAGACAAGCTGTTGACAAATGCTAATTACCAATAAAATTACCATGGAAATTTATAGGAATGTTGCCAACTATAGGTTGAGAGGCAACATGTCTTTCTGGAGATAAAGAGAATGAGTTTATAGCTATTATAAAACAGCATGCTGACTGGCTAAAACCACATTATAATAAAACTGTTTGTAAATTTAAGAACTATTTGTATTTTTAAGGATTTCCCATTGTTATCATTTCTGCGAAGTCAATATATTTTCCATGGTCATCAAACAAAATAACCTGATTTGAAACAAATGAGTGTATTATTAACCCCAAATATTCATGTTTATCTCTGACCTTCAAATTGACACGTGATGTTCAAACACTCATTTTCACAGCGGCAGCTCTGTATCTTCATATATTGCAAAACTTAGACAGTTTATAAATCAAAGCATACAAAGCTTTTCTAGTTAGTCTTTACTCTGCTAGCCTAGATATTAGCCTAGATTTTAGCCAATTAATACGAAGACAAACAACCGAAAAAACCCCAAAAACATTATCCGCACATTTTAGGATTATGCTGTTATTTAAAAAATGTATGGTTTGGGTTTTTTTTAAATATTTCAGTTCATCCAACTTGTTTAAAAAAAAAAAAAACACAACACACAAACCAGACATAACTCTCTTAAACTACCTTAAGAGTTCTAATTTTTCCTTCAGACATGCTCTTCATCTTTCCTGGTTCCCATACACACTGACCTGCCACAGTTCCATTAATTTATATTTCTCTATTATGACTATATTTCCGCATTTTAAAGAACACTTTTTCGTTGAAGTAGTCTCTTTTCATTATAAATAATAATGTTACACAATCCAAAATATGCTTTATGTCAATCAAATGAGTAATAAGGTATGGCTGCTTGTTTCCTTTTTCATACACACATATACGCTTGTTTCTTTTTACTGCCAGATCCTTGATGTCTTACAAAATTTGATGGCTACTTTTAAAACCTACAAGTTGAGAAGCCACTGACAGCATGAGAACTTTGCATTCAAAAAACAAAAAATTATTTTTAACAAGCTTTGCAAGAAACTAATCGCTTTTTACATATTTGCAACTCAGCAGGAAAATAAGAACACAAAATAGTTTTGCTGATGCTGGTTTTACCTCATTATTTTAAACATAATCGGATCATTTGTCAATGTATGACTCACAGTTTACTACAGCTTGAGACTGTCAATAGTTTCTACGTGTCAGACTCTGTGTTTAAGTTGTTTCCGTGCTACCACCAACTGCACTGGGTTTTGTGAACTACATTTCGCTGCGGTACCTTCTCCAATACAGCTCGTGCCCTCTGCAGCGTCACCCTCCATCACAAGGTATCACTATTCTGCAGTGGTATATAAGCTCCGGAGTAGAAACAAAAGTAAGGTGGACAGTCAGAAGCAAGAGAAGAGAAAACAAAACACAGCTGAGTTTTTCTAAGAAATACATTTTTAGATTTACCATGTAAAACAAGGTTTTCAGGAAGTGGCTCATACCGGAAGCCAATGACCTCACAGCTTCTTATAAATACCACACAATTACAAAAAGAGAGAGCGCAATATTTCTTGCTACCACTTTCTTTTAACGTTCACGTTAACCATTAACTCAATGCTTCCAATTATGAAACCCAAACTCTAGACGAAAGGAATAGGGTTTTTAAAGGTTTAAAATACACATCGATGCAACACTTGTGCCATTCCAAGCAGTGAAACACCATTAAATCTCTGTAGTATCATAACCCTTCCTTTTTTTTTTTTTTTTTATTTTGTTTTGAATCCTAAGTCTATTGTGCAAAGCCCTAACAGGCAGATGATTAATCATCCCTCGTATCTAAGCCAATCATCAAAAAACCTTCTACTCTCTAACAACTGTCGCCACCCGTTTCCTTCCATTTCCAAAACTACTTGTCACTACTTGTTGTCTATCTGGTCACCACCGTTACAACTCTTCTAACAAAACATATTTTTCTTGCATGGCTTAAACGAGATTTTTCTATGTAGATTCCTACCAAGCACCTTACCAAAGGCAGGGGAAATACTGACTTTTAAAAAAGCAGGTCTTACAAGAGGAGCTGTCAGATTACTCTAGCATAATTTACTTTTGATAAACTAATCAAGTATTTTATTTTCTTTATCATGTACTCAATCTCTCACTCTTGTAAGATTTCAGAAGTCTACTGAAGCCATAGCAAGAGTATATATCTGTCCAAGTCTTTTTTGGAGCTTATCAGTTCACCTGGACTTTAGTGCTTTAGCATCATTCACTTTCACATCTGCCTCAGTTTCTAAACTGCCATGTCCGTTCATCATCCTGCCTTTTCCCCACATCCCTACCAAGGGCTGAACCAATGTTAAAATGCTACCACCTGCAATGACAGTTCTGCTTCCTCATTCTGTTTTTTTTATTTGAATGACTGAAGAATCTTTTGGTATTTACTTATCATTGTTTGACATGTCTTAATGTGGCTTGCAGGTTTTGTTTATCTTCTCACCTTTTAAAGCGGGCTTTTCTTTGCAGCTCAGTCCTTTCGCCATTCTTTATATTGTTTCTTCTTTAATGTACTTATCCACACATTTGGATCTCAAACCCTCATTGTTCCTACCCAACTAAACCAAAAATTTAACCACTCTTGTATCAGCTTTTATACCACTGATCGAAAGAAATTCCCGCCTTTCTCTATGCTCAAATCTGCAGGTTCTGTCTAGTTTACTTCACTGGGTTCAGTAGCTCTGAGAGAGCTGAAATGCCTTCAGGAAGAACTGGACCTCACCATCTGTTTTTTCTAAATCCACCAATACATTCTGGGACATGTTTAAATATTGATACAAGAGAACACACAAAAAAGCAACTTTTTTCAATACAGGGACTGCACTACTCTTTCCTAAAGACCTCCACATGCAACTATTCACGGTCTTTGTTGATGGATAGGTGTAGATGCTTAGAATTATAAATTTATCAGTTAGGTTTGGGGATTAGTTTTGGTGGTTTTTTTTCATTAGCAATCCTGGCTTGTGTTGACATTTGTTGATAAAACCGAGTTAGGAAAGGAGAACCAGGATACTGTACAAAAAGAACTGGATAACCTCATAGACTTGAATAATAGAAGTGGGATGAATTTCAACAGCAGAAGATGCAGAGTCATATATCTGGGTATAATACATATTCCCGCCAGATACACAGTTCCTTAATTTGGAAACTACGAAGGAGGAAAAAGCCTAGCCCATTGCAAAGTGGCCGTGGGTCACATGAGTGACATATCTGTGAAATACAGCAATTGTGACCCTCATTTATGGCTGCCTGGGAACTTCATCTATTTATTGTGTGTGCCCTGTTTAAGAAAGGTGAATTCAGACTCGAGCACAAAAAGAGGAGCTTTCAGATAGCAGAAATGGCAACAGATGGTAACCTCTACCTTTCAACCGAGAGTCCAGTGCTTGCCAGAAGGCACCGACCTGGTCCACTTCACCGTAAGTTTAAAAAGAAGGACAAAAAAAAAAAAAAAAAAGGACGTTGTCTGACCGCTAGCGGTGGTCTTAGTCTAAGAATTACGATTTCTCAGCCAAGACCAGCGACGACAGCCAAAGGATTCACTCTAGAACATGAGTCGGAAAAGAGCAAAAGAGGAACACCAGTATAAATGGAGAGAAAGTGGTTGCTTGTTCCTGCTGCCTCCCAGCAACGACGGATGCCTGCCTGCACAAGCTCCTGCTTTGTTATTCTCTGCTCCATCAGTGGTTTCTGTCAAACTGTTCAACTGCAGGAATCAGCTGAATGAAGCGGAGAGAAGAAGCACCTGCAGTCTCCACACTGGTCTCAGCTGGGAAATGACACAACAGCACCAGTTCCAAAATGAAAGGCAGGACCATGAAGTTTCTGAGGCAGGAAATGGAGGACGATTCAAGCAGTCATTTCATGCAGTCTCAGCTGCGGAGCAGCAGCTAACAACAGCAAGATGATTAAGAATAGTTTCTTAAACCATGTTTCTGCTTTGATGAGCAATTCCAACTGCACTACACATCAAAGCCCAGCACAGCAAGCTAACTCACCACAGACTTCAGACGTTCTGGAGAATATTAAGAGATGCTAAGGGACACCGTGTCCCATGCTGTTTTAACAGTGTGGGCAGCAGGCAAACGAAGGTGCAAATCCAGCTCAGATCTGAACCAAGTACGCAGAGCAGGCACAGTTTAGGATGATCAGGAGAATGGAAAAATCAATACTGTGAACATAGACTAAAAGTTTTGTTTGCTTACCTGAATAAAGAGGTAGTAAGCAATATAATTCCTGGTAATAAAAGCATTTGAGGAATAAACGTGAGCAAAAAGAGCTGCATAAGGCAAAACCTGCAATTATAATTTAAAAAAAAAAGTGGGTATGAAATGGTCCTTCAAAATGTTAGGCTGGCAATTCAAACACTTTCAAGAGCTTGGATGCTCTGATGCTTAGAATCTTCCTTCTAACTCTAATAATGGAAGTAAAAAAACTGTCCTTAAGATAGAGTTTGATTTTAAAGTACAAATTATATAGCAATTATATAACACCAGGCTTCCTATAACAAGTGACAAGACTGAGGAACCTAGGAAGCCATTTCCAGTTTAATATTCTTACTAGAAGTTACCAGTAATTCTGCAGTAGTATTACAAACACTATCAGCAGTAAGTATCTTAGACCAGGAACTCAAGGTAAGAAAAAATAATTATCCAATATTGAAGAAAAAATGAACAAAACTGACCCACTTGAAAGTTCTGCTTCTAAAATGACCCCTTCAGCAATAAAATAATGCAGAAAAACTGCAACGCAATCCTTCAGAAAGGACCAGTTACATCTTCTCTTAAACAAAAACAGATATTCTAATTATTTGATTGTAACAACAAGTATCTTACAAAAAACAGAACAACATACTTAATAATGCAAGAAGAAAGGGTAACGATCACTACCTATTAATGAAATGCCTTAGTGAGAACAAGCGTGCATGGGCAATGATACTTCATGATTTTTTTCAAGCTATGTGGAGTCTGAATTATCAGTCATAGCATCTGCTATGGTAGTTCAGTTGTTATTTCATCAGCCCAAGCACACACCACTGCTACCGAGCAAATCACAGCACCTCTAGCAGCTAAACCCCAAACACGTTACAAGCAACATTTTGACACCTAAAGTAAGTTTTAAGATTCACACATGCAGTAGGGCAACGTAACCCCACTGAAGTCCTAATTTAGACTAATGCAGAAGTAATAAGATGACTGGTAATTTTATGGCCACATAGCCTAAAAGATCTATTTAGAAGCTAGCAGTCCTGGAGGAATTTCTACATTGGTAACAAGTCAAACCTGAATGCCCCAAACCATGATAACTAAAGGGCAGAACAAATCCTTTAAGAGAAAATAACCATAGTTACAAATGCATGGTAATGAGTCATGTAAAAAGAAAAACAAAATATTTCCAGTATGCGAGCCAGACGACTGCTGGACCACATCAGTTTATGGTAAAACACAAGAACAGATTTTTAAACATTTGAAGATAAGCTCTTCAAAAGCCAGCATTATCCTGGGCCAACACATTAATCTAGTGGTAGCACAATGACATATCTTACCATGAAATCTAAATTTAAATTCCTGCTTTATTCCTGAACTAACTTCTGCACCAAAGCTTCAGGCACTTGACATCTCTGAAGTTAATTCCTCCATCAATTCATTGGTTCTTTGCAGAAAAGGCACCAACCCTTCAAACCAGGTCAAACACCAGCACTTGTAAGAAAGGGCAGTAAGCAAATGAACAGGAAACATGGCCAATGTTGGGATTATGGAAGATCTAAGCAGAAATTCATCACGTAGGAGGACCGGCTAGCAAAGGTGAGAGCTTCGGATACTGCTATCTTGTCATGTAGCTGAGTATGGGACAGCACACCTTCCTATGTGGATACACTGCTATCTTCCCCACCCAAGAAGTAGGTAATAAACAGCTTACAAAATTCAGTTGATAAGCCTCTTCAGTTAGCAAAAGCGCATAGTAATATGTGCTAGGAACATGAATTACTAATAGCCAGATGAAATACAGAAAAGTTCTATGAATTGTTCAAATTTGGTTTTTGTGTACAGAGGAAACATTTTTGTTTAACTTTTTATATTAAGCTTTGCTAAAAAGAGAACCTCACCTATTCTGGTCTCCCTATGTTGGTCATCTGTCTCTTCCTCACAGACTCTGATTTTTAATCTTATCTCATGCAGGTTTCTGTGCTTCTATGCTTTCAGTCCTCTTTCAGGAACTGCCACCCACAGACAGCGCTCCCCTTGCTTGCTGCCTCCTCTGCTGTGCCCTCTTTGCTGGTGACACTGATCCACATATATCAAACACCCTAGTAAGGCAAGTTGACTATGGATGTATCTCAAGACGGTTCAAGCCAGTCCCTTCCCCTGCAGTGCCGGGGAATCCCAGCCCCTGCTGCCCAGGCTGTTAGAAATCTCCTTCTCTGCAGTCTCAACCTCTGTGATTTACAACACTCACAGGAGATGAGGAACTTAGCAGCAGAACTGCAAATACAAACAACTCGAATCCTGAGCTATCAGCGAAGCTGGTTAACATAATGTAATACTTAAATATGCTCTTATAAACCACAGGAGGGCTTCAGCAGTAGATGGTACTATTAATATAAATATTATTTAACAGAACCCTTGAGAGGCACAGAATGTAAAAGTAGAGGGGTCAGCTGAGTACCAATTAGCTGGAAAAAACCCACATCTTCATGATTTTCAATCCATTTTAAACGAAGACAATGCTAGCAGGGAAAATTAGGTTCCGAAGTCAATTCTGCAAGAGATGCTGCTACAATGTCAGTCTTAAAAGCAAGTATCCTGAGAAGGCCATCCACCTAGTGCACACAGTGGAGATGCCAGGGAAACATACCTTACAACCACAGGATGTGAAGTCATTTACTTACTGTCTACAGAAAAAACAAATGTGATGATCCCATTCCTCACTCAAGAAATCTTTAAGTTATGAACCATACAGCTGCAATCCACAGGAGGATTTCCTTAAGCACTAATAAGAGCATGGGATGGATTTTGCATTCATCTTCATGCTTTGAATACCTGGTGGCAGCGAGGGGCAGGAAAGGTAGAAAACACCCGTTATAATTGAAAGCTAATCTTCGAGTCTGACCGCAGCTAAACTTTGCAATACTAACAGAACAGGGTACCACGTAAGGCCCACCACTCACAACAAAGACAGAGCGGATGCAGAGGACCAACCTATCACTGCCCTTCCTTGCTTGAGTTCCTATTCTCTTGTAGATTCTTCCTTTAAATTTCCAGAACTCCAACCCACAGAGATAACCTGGCATTCAGCAAATAGGCGAAGTCTCCTTTTGCTGCAGGAAAGGCAGAAAAACAACTGAAGAAAACAGAGGAATCTTGAATGCCACCTGCAGGAAGAGGATGGACTTATTCACCCCTATTTTTGTTTCCTGCAAGGCAGCAGCAGACAGAAGACAAGACCTAGTACGAATACTGATAGCAAGCACAACCATAAAGGAACGTTTCAAAAATGGGACGAATGCAAAAATCCTGAAGTGAGAAAGAATCACTGCAATTTTTTTTCAAAAGCTTCATGCATTTCTGTCCACATTACTAAAGAATAATGATCAGTTAACAACATTGGTTAAGGTCTTCGCAAAGATTTACAGACCGAGTATGAAAATTAAATAAGCCGAGCATAGTTTACCCAGGATAAACTTTACAGGCCAGAAGAGATGCTAGTTTATACGGTAACATTAGAGGTATACAATAAGTAATGTTGACATAGCTACCACAGAGATTGCATCTGAAAGTCTCAGAGCTGACTTCCAGTTTTAATCTAGCCAGGAAGATTTTTCTGAAGTAGCAGAATAAGGAAAAAATATAGTCCTTGTCTATTGGGAATTGTATTCACATCACAAACCTGTTCTTCAAAGTAGACCTCATATACTTTGGGTAAATATGATTTTTTCACGGTAACTGATCTTGTAAGAAACTGCCAGAAGACGCATTACTACTTTATCAGCCCATAGCATCTGGAACAGAATTAAACCTGTCCATGATAATAGGAGCACTTTGTAATTTCAAAGAAAAACATCAACGAAAGGGATAAATACAACCAGATATATCCTCCAGAGACTATGACCAGGAAAACATTAGACGTGACAAATTTTATTTATAATTTTTACCTGATCCAGCAACTAGGAGAATAATCTTACATAAACCTTCTCAAAAGTAACTTCACCCACAGGAACACGAAGTTTGCTTTACAGGAAAAGACTAGAAAGACTTGTTTTTTAAACCAGTGGTCTTTAAACTGAAGGAGCATGCAATACATCGTGAAAAGGGGGAAGGGCATGAAAAAGCTAACAACTGCTGGTTTAGAACAAAATAAGGGCTATAAATGAATATAACTGCTATCTGCAGATGCGGCATGTGCAAAACACAAGGCAGAGAAAAGAGGCATTTACACTAAAGGACACGATTTGTATAACAAATGAATGTAAACTGGCTGTGAACTACGTTTGCGCTAGAATTGAAAACCAGATTTCTAAAAATCAGTGAAACATCCTTTTGAGAGAAGCAATGAGGGTTTCAATTTGGAGCCTGAAAACTGTTGCAGGAATCATACTGCACGTTTGCTTGCAGCAGTGGAGGACTAGATCCTGCCACCCAGGCTGCCCTGTGAGAACCTATTTTCCATGCTTCTGTAATTGAGAGAGTGCTCTAAAAGATGCTTCTCTCCCATCACAACGCTAGGGGCTTGGGTTAACATCTCTACCAGCATTTTTTCCCCTGCTATATTATGCAATTTTGGTCTCTAATACAAATTATTGCTACTTACAGGTGTCACTCATTCATTACCTAAGTAATGCTGCTTTTGAGTAATTCAGCTTGACTCAGTAACTAACATTTCAATTCATGGTTACTTCTTCCTGGTCATCATCTCTGACTTTTTTGTCTCCAATATTCCGCAAGGACTTCCTCATGAATGTCAGCAATTCCATTAACAAAAAGGACTGGGAGAACAGAGGTTCTCACTGAACTCCCACTGCAGTAGTATAGCTGAACTCTGCCCTTGTTAACTCCCTTTAATCTCAACACCAGTAATATATGAAAACTGCAGTTTCTTGAAAACCAAAAAGGCATTTTCCTAAGCCACAAAAAAAAAAAAAACAAAATAAAAAACCCAAAACAAAAACAACAAAAAAAAAGAACACCCAAATAGTTGTGCTATGCTACAGGCTTATCAAAACAGCAGATACATTCGGTGTTAGTGAAACCATATATATTAAGTTGGTCCGACCTCATTCCTGTTCCACATTGTGTGAACACTATTCAAATTTAAGTGCCTTTTACATTCAAAATGATTTCTAGGTTAATATTGTTTTACAGGTATCTTTAGATTACCAAAAACTGACAGGGCTAACAATCCGAAGATTAAAGCTGTTGTATTTCCTTTTTTAAGGGAAGGGTGCGCAATTCTCTGTCGAAGCTACCAGAGTTAGCTTTGGCTCCAGGACAATAATCTTTGGAGAAGTAGCAGGTCCCGCAGTGCCGGATCCACCGTTTGGCTTTCTGTTTATACAAACAACTAGAGGCTTCCCTGAACAGATGCCCATGGACACAGCTACGAAGGAAAGAGGAGGCATCAGACAATCTGGCTTGAACAGGGGCCACTGCTACAGCTCTAGAAGAAAGACTGTATCTTTGAACTTGAGCTGACAAGGAAGCTGGAGTGACAAGTGAGGAAGGGAACTCCATCCAAGAGCCCACGCAGGGTTTCTGGTAGCCTCGGCAGCTCGGGCCCACCAGACAGCACTGCACTGCTGACTTCCCCCGGCAGAGGGCAATGACACTCCCACATCCCCCTGCTACACCTAAAGCCTCTTCGGAATGAGCCTAGTATTTCATGCAATCGAAACATCACCGACATCTGCCTTAGAACACAAGCGGTATTTAATACTTCAGGATTTTAACACTGCTGCTCCATTTAGGCTTTTCTCACATATGTATTTTCTATATATACATCTTACCAAGAAAAAAAAAAATCTATTGCTTTTCACAGATTTGGAATCCTGTTCTCTATCAATAGGATAAACGTAATCCTGATTGCTCCAGGACCCTGGGGCACTGCCATAAAGTCACAGAAATTAGAATACAAAGATCTCCCAAGAACTGCAGATGATACAGCAACATACAGCAGATGTCAACAGATTAACATTTGAAGTTACGCTACAAAAAAAGGGGGAGGGGGGGAACACGACACTAAAAATGCCAAACTGCAGAACTCACAATGATACAGCAACTACACGTTGTTCAAAGTGTTAACAATGCTTTCAGTTTACAAAACACACCCAGACAATAGCCAGAAACCTCCCATTTCTCCTCCTGCTAAAAGTAAACACTGTGGCTAGATGCATCTTCTCCCTCCCAGGAGACTTCACAGCTGCTTACACTAGCTGGGTAGCAAGAAATCTCCCAAGTTTCAATAATCAAACACAAAGATCTGTTCAAGTTCAAACACGTGCCTTCTGGATGAACTACCACCAACCATCCAGTATCTCACCGCTGGGAAACACCTTACTTAGCCAATTTAAATAGTAACCAAGATAAAACCAAAACAATGCTTGGGTTTTTTTCTGAACAGGCTAAAATCTGAACATCGGTTCGATTCTACCTTATTTCCTCTGCACACTGTAATTTATGAAGCCAGTATCTGCCTTCATTTTACCACTCTACTTTTGCAGAAGCTCCTACAGTTATGCTAAAATTCAGTAACCTGAACATAATATAGGTATTATTCAAATTAGCATGTTTTCTGGGTATGCCATACACAATGTTACTAAATAAATACAAAAGTCATCTTTCTTTTCTGAAAATGTATATGCTATCAAAATTATACCTGATAACCACACAGACGAAAAAGAACTAGCCCAGATTCAGGGTATGTTTTCCAGAGAGATCCAAACTCACTCTGCCTGTATTGAGAGAAGTTCTGCGGACAATGTTCAACACAAGCTAATAAGCACTACGAAAAAATAAGGATTACTGCAGGCTCAGCATTACAGTAGCTGCACTCAGATTGCTACGTTTTTGTGTAGCATACAGGCAAACCAGCATGTTCCTGTATAAAGAGGGGGGTTACAAATACCTAAATTTTGTAATACTAGGGCATGATGCTTACCAGGTTTCTCTCTCCCCATTCTGTTCACCCCATCTTCCCACCCCGGCAACTAACTGCTGCTTCTGACAATTTGTGAGATGACAAGAAGGAAAAAAATCATCTCAATATTACTAACACACTGACTTCACAAGTTTTCTGCTAAGGTGAGACTACTGTGCAGCACTCTTTACATGTAAGCACATCATGGGTTTGGTTGCAAGAGTAAGAATTTGACATATAGGACAGAAAACATATTACAACTGCTTCAGTATCTTTGTATTTATCAACTCTGCCTGCTTTCTACGTAACTGCATAATTTACAATCTTCAATAGGACCTACTCCTTAAACAAGACATATTCAGAAAAATGTTTGTAAAATCATGGCTTACAAATGGTGTTATAAATGCCCTTTAAACCATTTGTTTCTCAATTTCTTTTGTTTATATTTTAGTAACAAATTTGTAGCCTAGCAAGAAAAATAAAAAACCCTCACCATCAGCAGTGCCTCATTAATGCTTCATAACATAATTATGAAAAAATTGTTCTCAAGTAACAGTACACTGATATTCAGCTTACTGTGAAACCCAAATGGAGAACAGTACCATCTCCCCTCATCCACAAAACTTTCCACATGTTTAGACTACAGCATTAATAAAATAAACCACTGTCAATAGCAAAACTTCAATGTCCATATTGATTAAAACTATTTAAAACAAGTATGTTCTTACAATTAGCACTTTTTCATTGTCCTGACAAATACAGTTTCTTATATAAGAAACTTACAAAAAATTTTCAGCTCGACTGCTTTACTACCATAATTAATATTTTTGCTACATATACGTCACTCTTTCAGAGATCTCCAAATTTATGTCTGTGGAGCAGCACGATACTGGGGACATTTAACACATTGCTTCTAGAGCTCAAGATAGTTCATGAAAATTCATGAATTAGGACCCTCTGCAAGCGTTCAGTGCCCAGATCAGGAATCTACAGAAGGATGAAATCTCTGACCTTGGTAAGGGTAAAACTCAGAACAAACAACTCCGATTTCCAGCCCTGCTGTTAGACAACACTGCTGCATCTGCTGGCTGAGGTGCAGCGTCCTGAATGACTGAAAAAGGATGGTGAATTTTATACTGTATTTTCATTAAATCCAAAGCCAAAAAGAAAAACACTGTTTATGCTTAAATTCGTGACAAACAGTTGCAGCCCCATTAATTCCATCTCCAGTCATTTATAAAGCCACGAGTCAGGATCCAAAATTATGATCAAACTGACTTGAATGAACTGCTGGAGAAAGATTTTTTTTTATTTTTTTTTTACTTTATATTTAAGCGTTCATGTTTGCAAGTACTCTTGCCCTTTATGTTACAGTATTTTCAAGCTCATATTCTGCTATTACCAATAATTCCAGGAGCAAGATGTTTATGGAAAAACACCGTGCAAATATGGCACGATCAACTACAGCTATTCATACTATACACGAGAGGACAAAAAACATGACTCCATGTTTTCAGTTTTAAATATTAAAGAAATACAGTAAACATGTGATTACAGCAATTGAAAGAAGTATCTAGCCTGGATTAAAGACATCCTCTTAATTTTAACCATGTAATAGGCTACTAGTAGCATAAACAAACACGTTTTTAAAATGAGTTCACAATTTCCCTTTTTATTAAAACAGAAAAAAAAGGTTTCACTACTTCCTATCGCAATACCAATACGAACGCTAGTTTAGATATTTCCTTTTCAGATGCTTTTTAAGTACTTACAAACAGTAAAATAGTGACCTTTTTGCCACTGAAATTTGACGAGGCATTAGATCCTGAAATGAAACCGAGTACCTCTTTAAGAGATAAATCGATACTGTTTATATAAAAAGTGGAGAGAACTGGCACAATACCTATTTTTCATAGCCCTTTTTTCATATACATTTTATTCGTCACCAAAACAGCTCTGTAGAACACAGTGTACAGCACACATTGTGCCTCGTCATGAACTGACAGCAATTGAAGAGAAGGTGAACTAAGTTACAAAATGAAGTATTTTTTCCTCTAGCCGTCTGAGAAGATAAATGATCTTAGTTATATTAAAGAGAAATGGGATACGGGATCCAAAGGGCTCATTTTACGTTAACTGCATCTCACCAACAAAAATAGAGAAAGCAATTTCCTGGTGCATCAATTCCACGTACACTCAAAAATCAGAGACACTGGCACACTCTGTTACTGAGCACCTTCCAGTATTCTCAAGTCTCTAACAAACCAAGTGCTCCCTATTAATTTCCTATTTTAAGATAGATTCCTCCCCGCCCCCCTCCCTCCCCCCCCCCCCAAAATACAAAGATATGCAGATATGCCCATACAAAGCACGTTAAGTACTACTCGGGTTGAATAAATGTATTTCTGTAGGTAACACCGTTTCAAATGACCTGTGTAACCAACACAAAACATCAGCTCTCCACAGCATATGCCAAGTATGGCCGATTACCACCCCAGCCCTTTCACCGTTCCACTGGCCCTCACTCGTTTCAGAGCCGTTACCCTTCTTGTTATTTTAAGGCCATATTCCCTCCTCATCAACACCAGTCAGTATGTGGAAGGTCTCATCATTTCAAATGCAAAAAATAGTACTGATAAAGTTACGATGGAGTGGAACTGAAAGCACGTAAAGCACCGTAAACTGTCCCCAATCCATTTACTGGACTAGACCAGCATAAACTGCGAATGTTCTCTTTCCATCCTCCTTCTCATGTTCTGCATTTATAGGGCATTAAAATCCTACTACTACTGACAGAAGACTCCTTTCTAGTGCAACTCCGAAGCAGTTTTCAGTATCTGTGCACAGTCCTCACCATTAGTTATAAAACCATCTCTCCTCTTCCTGACCTATTCTCGTTCATCCGCTGTTATTTAACTCTTCAAGGCTATTTGAGAGTCACGATGTTATTAACGGTTATGTAATTCTTAAAAAAATACTGAATTTTGAATTTTTAAACAGAACAATAGGAACACACACAACAAAACAGACCCCTCCTCCACTTATTCTAAACCAAAATACCTTAGTGATCTAGAACAGCGGTCAGCCCCAGTATCTTTAGTGGTGCAGAAACCTGTATAATGCACGTAAGCCCACAGACAAGAGATGTCCTTTCCTCTGTTCCTTCCTACTGACCCCGGCTAAGTTGTTTGCCGACGGCCGGGGTCCACTGCCTGCAAGCTGAAAGCCACTGATCTAGAACTGAGTATCCTTTTACTGTTTGTTCTGCTATCTGAGAAGTTACATTAAAATGGCATTACATTCCTCAACTGCAAACCGACTTCTCCATATAGCCTGTTAACAACCATTCCTCCAGAGCTTTCCATAAAATCCTATTTCCAGAAACAAAGAATTGTCAAAAACAAAACACCATCATTTAAGATACCTCACTATGCGGCACAGATTCGGACGCGGCACAAGTCCTTCACACTAAAAACTGCCCAACCTACCTATAAATAGGCTCAAGGCTTCAGGCTCAGGAGACTGATAGCTAAACACAATCCTCATGGCGTTCCCCTGTGTTACCTACATAAAGCAGCATGCCTTAACAACGCCGGGCTAGGCAGATACGTAGCTACTGCTGTGGCTTACGCAGGATAGCACAGAGGGAGGGGAAAAAAAAAAAAAAAAAAAAAATCACTGGGCATAAACAGCTCTCTTCCAGAGAAAAACCTCCCTCTCCAGAGGCTAGAGCCGGCCGCAGATGGGCAGCCACGGCTCGGCCGTGGGTAGACAGACCCGCCAGCCAGGGAAGGCCCTTCAGGAGGTTTAGTGGGGCAGGGCCCGAACGGCCGCTCCCTTCAGGCGGGCAAAGCCTCGCGGAAAGAGGGTCCCGGCCACCTCCCCTCGGGCAGGAGGGCTTCGGGTCCCCCCGGGAACAGCAGCCAGGCCCGGTCCCTGTCAGACCCCGCCGACGGGACGGGACGGGACGAGCCCCCCGCGGGCGCCCCGGCAGCGGCGGGCGACGGCTGGGGGCGGCGCGAGGCCGGGCCGCGTGACCGCCTGAGCCGGCGGCACGTGGCCCCGACCATAACAAACAGGCGGGTGGGCGGGAGCGGGCCGCGCTCGCGCCCTGCCAAGGGCGGGCGGAGGGAAAGCGAAGGGGGGTGAGGAGGGGAGGGGGCGGCCGCCAGCGGCGCGGCGATTGGCCCGGCGGGCGCGGTGGGCGTGGCCGCCGGTCCCAGCGCCTTGGTGCAGTGCTGAGGAGGCGCCAGGCGGGGGCCGCTGCCGCGCGTCGAGGGGTCGCGCGCGCTTCCCGCCCTCAGCGAGGCCGCTCGCCCGAAGACCCCCCTCGCGGCCGGCGCGGCGCCGCGCCCTCACACCCGCCTCCCGCCGCGGGCCCTCACCCCGCAACAGCGATGGCAACACAGCCGCCGCCCCCCCCACCCCGCCCGCCGCTCCGCGGGCCGCCCGCCCTCCCGCAACAGCCCCGAGTTGCGCCACGCAGGAAGCGCCTCTGCCCGCGGCAGCTCTCCCCGCACGGCCGCTCTCCCCCCCACACCCCGCGCCGGACCCCGCTTCTCCACCCTCTGCCCCCCGGCCCTGGCAGCGCCTCGCCTCACCGCTCCCCCTCAGGAGCCTCCCGCCGCCCTTCCCGGGGAGGGAGGGGGACGACACCTTCAACGCTCCCCTCAAGGCGAACGCTTCGCCCCGGGCCCCTCTTTCCTCACGCACCCACCTGTGGGGCGGCAGGCCGTGCCCTCGGCCGCTCGCCGGCCGGCCCGCCTCGATCAACCAGCGAACGCTCGCTCGCTCGCACCGACCGCGGAGCATGCGGAGGGCTGGGGGGGGAGGAAGTGCTAAATATACCCGCTGCCGGCGGCACCGCCTGTGTCACGGACCCGGGCTGGCGAGCGGCGGCGCGGCCCGGCCCTCCTCCCCCCTCCGCCCCCCCCCGCGGCCGCATCTTGTTTTCTCCATACGCACTTGGAAATGCGGGCCGGCCCCCCCCGGCCGGCGTCGGGGCGCTGGGGGGTATTTTGGGGGGGATTGCTGTTATTTTTGCTCGATTCGGGATACCCACGCAGTGAGGAAAACAACGCGGCGCAGTCCCGTCCTTCTCCCCCCCCCACCCCCCCCGCCGCAGCTCGGCTGTCACTTGGCTCCTTCCCCCACGTCGCGAGAGGCACCCCCCCCCCATGTCGCGACAGCGGCCCGCGCACCTGCCGCGCACCCCCACTTGCCGTCTCCTAGGAGGGGGTGCGGGGAGGGGGGCACGCCCGCCTCTCCCTCCCCGGGGACAAGGAGAGCGGCGCCGGCAGCCCGCTGCGAAGCGACCGGCCGGGGGCTCGCCGCTGGCAGCCAGGTGCGTGGGGGCTCCGCGGGTGGGGTGTGGGGGAGCAGCGGGGAAGGGAGCGGGCGGTGGGAGCCGGGATGGAGCGAGCCTCCCTCCCGCCCTACCCTCCCCCGCCTCCCCCCCCCCCAGCCCCCGTCTCCCCCCCCCCTCCCCCCCCGCCGCTTGTGTTTACCTCAAGTTTGAATTTTATCTGCGCAACATGAGCTGGAATGCGGACATGGAGGGCGGGAGGGCGCGCACACGCCCGCCGCTCCGCGGGGACACGCGGCGCCCCCGGCCACCCCCCCCCCCACCCCGTCCCCACACCGCACCCCCCCACACACCCCTCACACCGCCACCGCGCAAACATGGCGCGACCGCCGCGCACCGCCCGCCCCGCCAGCACCCCCCGTTCGGTCGGGCAGCCCCCCGCCCAAGTCCCGCCGGTAACTTACCTCCGAGCGCGGCCGCTGCTCCGCCGGCTCTCCTCCTCCTCCTCCCCTCCCCGGGGGAAGGTGCCACATCTGCCGCGCTCCCGCCGCGCTCCCGGGCGTTGAGACAGGTGCAGGCGCGGAGCGGCGGGCGGGCCGGGGCAGGGGCAGGGCGGGCCGGGGCGGGGGGCAGCGCTGCCCCGCCGCCTCCCAGCCGCCCCGGGCTCCCCTAATGCTTCCCTCCCCACAATGTTGTTTCATTATATCATGTCCATCATGTGACACCCGGAGGCCTCTCTATGGAAACTTAAAGGGGACTTTCACGTGACGACGCCGCCGCCGCCGCCGCCGCCGGACCCGCCGGTACCCCCGGCCGAGCCGGGGGGCTGCGAGCCCCGCTGCCGCCCTCCGCCGGCCCTCCCCCGGGGGGCTGCCCGCCTCACACCTACCGCCCTCGGTTTTGCCAGTCAAAGCAAGCCGCTGCGCTTGCTTCTTCTGTTGGTATTATTGTTAATTAGGGTGGGTTTGGGCTTTGGTTTGGGTTTTTTGCTGGTTTTTTTTTTCCCCTTCCCCTCTTCGCACCGCCTGTGCTGCTGATCGCTAAGGGAAAAAACCGCTCGCTGCGCTCCCGGCCGGGCACCTTGCAGAGCGGGGATGGACCCGGCTGCTGGGGGGTGCGGGATTCGGTGCTCGTCTGCGGCCACGGTGGGTCTCCGGTGCTGGAAGCGGCAGCACAAAAAAAAAAAAAACAACACACCACACCAAAAAAAAAAAGAAAAAAAAACTTGTTTGTGTCAGACTGAGGAGGCTGGAGATGTGAGCGATGCCGTCGGTGTGGCTGTGCCGGGTTGATGCGGTGGTCGCGAACGTGGTTTTTTCACTCTGCCAGTTGGCAGGGAAATGATTTACCGCTCTGACCTGTAATACCGTCGGTTTTCTACGGCAGGTTGTAATACAGAGGTGTGGAAGGAACGGCTCCTAGGATGTACGCTGGCCACTGCAATACTACCAGCCGCGCGTACAAACAGCCGCCCCTTGTAGAAGAGCAAAGGGGAGATGAAGACATTTTCCGTCATTCGAGAAGACCTCGGTCCCCCCCCGCTCCCCGCCGCCGGTCTCCAGCCTGCGGCCGGGGGTGCGGGCAGGCCGGGCGGGCAGCGCGGCGTTCCTCAGGCTGCTGTTCTGCCTGCGGTGCTGAAGTGGGTTTTATTTTTCCCAGCTCTCCTCCTGCCCCCAGGATTTGGGATGAGGAAGCTAAAGCCCACTCGCTCCGTGGTCCCACCGCCAAACCTCTGCCAGGTTGGCGATGCGCGGGGGGCTCTCGGGGTTTTCTCTGTGGAAAGTGGCGCGCGGTTCCCGCGGGAGCTCCCTAAATTCTGCGCCCGAACCGGTGGCATCGCGTCGGTATTGGCGGTCAAGTGCAAGGTTCGAGGGGCTAGCTTGTAGAGGGGGGATGGATTTGCTGTTAAAAACTGAAGGAGGAAAAGTGTGCCGCATTCGTTCCTTCCTTACGGCTTCCACTGGAAATCGCAGCCCCTCGGCAGATTAAAGCATGACCCACAGATGCAATAAATTTTAAGTTTGGGATTTAATTTCTTCAGCGTCCCACTGAATTTGCTTGAAGGGAGTCACATAAACAACCTTTTTCCCGTCTGCGGGGTTGACGCTGATGCCCGTTACACGTCCCATCAGCCGCGGGAGGGGACCAGAGCCGCTCGGTCAGGCGGCGCAGGCCCAATCCTGGCAATGAGAGCAGATCCCTTCGCTCTCCCATTAATGCTTTTGGAGTTGAAGTACCTGTGCTCTACCCCACTCATTTCCGAGTGCCTGTGCAATGAGCTGTATATGTAACAGATCAGTGTTTCAGATACCTCTATTACTATTTTTCGGTACGTAAGCAGCAGTTTCGTAGAACTTATTAATGATTTTAGCTGAAAAGAGTTAACCAAATGAGGAACAGTTCATCCTCCTTTCCTTCCTTCCTCTCAGAGTCTTCTCCCTATCCACGCTATACTTCGTCTTTGCTTATCTGTCCTTTCCCATCCAATTTACAGGGTTTTCTACTTCTGGATTTCTTTTTGCCATTTTATCCAGGTTGTCCCACGGCCGAGGATTCTAGCTCCAGCATGTCTTGATTTCCATCTTCCTGGGGCTTATTCCCCTACCTCACTAAGCCTCTTTTTATTCCATATTCCCTTCTTCAAATCATCCTTAAAGGAGAAAGAGGCTGGAGCTGGGATATAAAGTAGTCTTCTAGGACTACTGCCAGAACCGATCTGTTTTACACTGCTGCTGCTGCTGTTCTGCTGTGTCATGGGAAGAGAGTTACCTAGCCACACCAACCCTCGGAAACGGTACCTCAGGCAGAGCCGCTTGCTGCAAACCCCAGCCGTGTTTTACAAAGCTGAAGGGTAAGTTTGTTTGGTGCAGGATTTAGGCTGGAGGGAGAAGGCATCACTCTCTTACCGGGCTCTGACGGGGAGATCGGTGCACGATGTTGGGAGATTTGCAGGGGGCAGAGTGGCGGCAGCAGCAGTGACAGCGCATCATCACACAGCTTTATTTCATTTTGTCAAGCCAAAACACTTTAGGTTACAGCCGAGCAGAAAAGCAAAATAATGCATTTCTGTAAAAAGGGCGCTTTTTGCCAAATTGCAATGGGGTCTTGCACTAAGAAAGAGCAGGGATTCTGCCTCCTCTTCTAATATTACAAAACCTTTACATAAAAGGTTATAAAATCTTTACGATCTTGGCTCCTTCCACCTGAGCCTGTTTCCTTCAAAAACTTACTTTAAAAACTGTGAGGTTTAAAGATGACTCTTCTCTCTCTCTCCCCTCCCAAGTTTATGTTCCTTGGAAAGGCCCGAAGAAACCTAAGGCTATGCCTGCCTGTGAATGAAAAAAGTTTGAATAAACACCGGAGTGCACATACACGTGCATATACCCACGCACGCACAGGATTTGAAGCATCCCATTGAAGTGCACATATAGGAAAATCCTTCATCATATGATAGTCTTTAATATCTGCCTTAAAATTAATCCCTAACTGATGGACTCTGTATTCCTGTTGTGGCAGATCACAGGAGGCTCAATAGCTGGGGTTCCTGTACAGGTTTTTAAAACTGCTAAATAAAATCCCCCGTTTGCTGTTGGATTAATTTGTGTTTTCACAGCAGCTACCTGGGAAATGCTCATCTTGTGAAAGCAAGTAAGAAAACTTTATAGGGCTCCGGTCCTATTTTTCCACAATGAAAAAAAGACCCTTGTCATGGGGTCAGGACAAGATCCGATGCTATTCCACAAGGAAATGGTTAAAGGGCTCGGCAGAGTTCTTCAATTCCTCCGTTAGAGATAACACTCCTGGGTTTTATTAAGCTTGAGCTTTGGAGATGGTCCTGCTTACTTATCAATGTTGTCTTTGCTTCTTTTTTGTTCATTTTTGTCACTGAAACTGAATCTTCTCGTTTCACTTCTCTTTCTACTTCGTTTCACTCTTTAGTTCCCATGTGCTAGAAAGTGCAGTTTCATTTAGACCCTCGACAGAAAAGAAGAAAGCCTGATTCCAGAAAGCAATTTGCAGTAATATATTTTCTTTGCCACTCACATGAAAACATTACTACTCAAACAGATCTAGGTATAAACAATGCTGACAGCCCTCAAAAACAAAACTAAATTGTGAAATTAAGGCAAATAGCCCAGAGAACCTGAAATGTTTTGGTTTCTAAAACACTGGCTGCTGTCAAAAATAGGGTAAAATAAAGCTTTGTTTACGTGTAGAGCAGAGTGTTTGTTGATTGAGTTTCTAAGGTGATGCAGCAGGAAATACTGATCTTAGGAAAAATGACACGAACAAAGCATGAAACTATAATTCAGCAGCTATTTGTCAACTGATAACAGAAAAAAAGGATATTTAAAAAGCAATGAGAGGTTTTCATTGAACTTTTCTCTCCCTTGCCAGGAACTACAAAGGGAGCCTCTCACCTGCTCTGCTCCTGTATATAACTATTTGCAAGAGCTAAATCATTTATCAGAAGGAATGTTTCCGTCGGATGCAAATACCTACACTAGCTGCTGTTTCTACGTCATGTCACAGACGAGACTGATGCTTGAGCAAGGTTATAATGTACCTGCGCTTTCTCCAGATTGGTGCCAAGCTTGCTGAGTCATTTTCCCTGTTCCCAGTCTGCAGTCGGCTGCTTGCTCACTTTTCCCCGTTATTTGTGTGGGTCGTAAGCCCAGCAACAGATGAGAATAAATGCTTATATTTCTTTAGGCTGCCTCCCTAAGGAAATAAAGGTTCTCCTGTGCTGCTTTTCTGTTCACGTGTATGTCCATCCCTCTCTCCCAAAAGTTTCTGAACCCGTTAATGAATTTCGGATGAACTTGGGAGAAAGCAGATATTTCAAAGACAGTTATATTCCTGCAAGTTGTATGAAAATCAGCCCTTAGGCAGGAGGGAGAGACCCGGATCAGAAATTGAAGCAGAAATTAGCCATAACGCATCAGGGCTGGCAGCCACCTTCCAGCCACTCAAGCCATACGTACCAGCCAATTAATCTATATGTAGCTACGCCGAGCCACAGCGCTGCTGTATCCTGCCTGGTATAGTTTTCACTGGCAGGCAAGGAATATAATGGAAAAGCAGAGGAACCAGGATAGTTCAGGGAACGAGTTGTTTTCAAAGCAAAACAGTAGAGGAGTTTAAGGAATATCATCATATGAAAGGGAAAAGTTAATACCCGGGAATGCCTGTATGTAGTTTTGGGGAACGATCTAGCTTTTGTGTCACTCCCAAACCAAACCATGGCCGGGGAGCCAGGTCGGGCTGTCCTTAGAGCTAGCACGGCATGTCAGTCTGGCGCTCTGTTGGTCTCAGAACTAAAGCTATAGGCAAAGATCCCCCATCCTCACCTCTTCTAAACGTGTCAGTAGATGTGCTGCCGCTGAGATGCCTACATAACTAAGTGAAGAGCAGGGTCAGCTACGGGCTTGAGCCTGCCGAGTCCTACAACCCCGCGCTCCCGATCTACCTTTCTGGTGTAACCTCGCCGTAGCTGAGGCTCGAAGTTGGCTTATGCTTGAGAAGAGCCAAGCCTGGGGTATCTCCTCATGGACAGAAAGGAAACGTGCCGAGTTCCTACCTAGGCTGGAGCCCTCCCGACTGCCTAACTGGGATTATGGCATGGGAGAGCTTTAGCCCTGCATCTCCTCCTCAGCGTGTGCTGGGAGGCAAACACAGGGATGATGGTCGGGTCAGGACCGGAGGACAGGATCAGACCCATTCTCACCTGAGAGCAAAGGCTTAATTTGTACATCCCTTCCCTACCGGCTGCACCTCGCTTGGACCAGCCGCTGCAGGATAGTTATCCTAACGCTACGCATAACATATGCTCTCATCTCAATTGCAATTAGTTTGATGCAACAAACAGTTTCAGCGTGAGAAACTGCAAGCTAAAAAAAGCTGTGCCTTCATATGCATAAACTGGATGCACAAAATATGTATTGTGTGCCACCTCCCTTATGTCCCATATTTGTTCCAGAAGCAGTCACAAATGGCATATGCTCCAACAATACCACACGATCCAAATGGACTCCTGGAAATATAGGAGTGATCTGGTACTGGTAGTCTTTGAAACTAAGGCATTAGTTGTTCTACCATGAGATGCTGCGTATGGACCTCTTCTGGAAAGAAAACTTTTACATATAAGTTAAGATTCATTAACTTCTGATGATTAATCTATAAAATTGGAGCCAGCCTCTCTATCAAGGAGCACGTTATTATCTCTGTTACAGCTTCTAGACACCAACTGAGATGAGGGGCCTCGTTTTCCCGGACACTTATAGTCATACCCTAGGAGATAACCTCTGCCTTGAAGGGCTTACGAAGCAAAAAGACAAAAGAGTGAGCAATACAACTCTCAGGCAGAACAAACACAGTGACCTTTTGCAAATGTCAAGTTAATACCATGATCTGGAAGTGAAAGGGGTTTAGGTAGAAGGCAGATGGGTCAACAGGGATGGGAGCACTCGGGGTTGGGGGGTGAGATGAAGGAAAAGCTATAGCAGAAGCTGGATGGTATGAGATGGAGGGGAAGTGCATGCAGAGCATTATATAGTCAGTCAGCACATCCAGGATAAAAAACAGAGGGAGAAAAAGAGTCTGATGACCCTGCCCACAGCTCACAGTATAACCAGCTCCTACCTGTACCCTCTTCCCCAAAGCCACGCAGCCTGGAGAGGGGAGATGGAGAAGGCAGGGGGTGGACAGCATGGTTCCTCCTACGTGCTGGTTCCGCGCAGGCGGCTGGAGGTGTGATAACCCTCTTTTGGGGGTTGTTTCACTCTGTGGCTCGGCCTCCTGCAGCTGTGTTTGTTGCAGCTGAGCCTCGGGGCTGGAGTGAGACATAGTTCAGCGCTCTAAGTCCAGGGCAGCACATAATTGAATATTAACAGGAACAGCTCCAGGAGCTACTGCGACTCAGGAAGTCACAATTCCTTCTCTGCTGCTCCTTCGCCTTAGTGGGAGGTGATTGCTGGAGGCCTTAATGGATGTGAGACATAATATGGTTCCCTCACATTAGCTCCAGTTTGCAAACCGAGGCTTTAACCACATCCTACCCTCTCTGATCATTTCCTCATGCACCTTTTCAGCAACATGTGAAGTGCGCTAGCTACAGCCACCCCAGCATCCCACAGGCGACCAAGCGGAGAGGTGCAGAGACCGTACGAACATTGATTTTACACCTCGTTTCTCCAGTGAACGAAGGCGATCTCACTTCTAAGGCTTATCAAAATTTGCCAAATATAAGTTCTTGAACTCTTTGCCTCTGTTTCATCCTTTTGAGAACGGGAAGGATTTCTTTGCTGAATGGGAATGCTATGAGCATCATACAAGTCCATAAAGTGATTTTTAAGTTGCAAACCTTTAGTATCACATTTTTGGTAAATATTCAGGGTAAAATACAGCAAGAAATTCATAGGTACTAGTGACTCTCCACGCTGCCTGTCAAGAATGTTTAGGGCTGACCAGCGCTCAGTTGCTCCCTCTCCAAAAGTAAGGACAGACATCGTTCCCTCCCCAAAACTGTGCTGCAGATCTTCTGCAAGGGCTTATGAGAAGGATGGGGACAGACTTTTTAATAGGGCCTGTAGCGAAAGGACAAGGGGTAGTGGTTTTAAATTAAAAGAGAGTAGATTTAGACTAGATAGAAGGAAGAAATTTTTTATGATGAGGGTGGTGAAACCCTGGCACAGGTTGCCCGGAGAGGTGGTAGATGCCCCATCCCTGGGAACATTCAAGGTCGGGTTGGACGGGGCTCTGAGCAACCTGATCTAGTTGAAGATGAGCTTTAAAGGTCCCTTCCAACCCAAACTATTCTATGATTCTATCTGCATTAAGAAGCTCAGTCTATGGTCATGTTACTTGTATGGAATAAGCAAAGTGTTTTACAAGAAGAAAGATGCCCATCGAAATCTGTTCATGCCGTCTGATCATTCAGAACTAAGAAGGGAGAAGGCAACACCTTCAAGAGCACGAGAAAATTCCCAAAGACCTTAAGGGCTATGGTGAGCAACAGTCAAAATCTTAAATTCCTTCCTCCTCTTCTTATTTTTCTCTTCCTTCCCACTTCAAAATTCACAATGTCCTTGACCTTGGTATATCATTTTCCTTCAGGTCCACCAACACTTATTCATTGCCTGACCCCTTTATTTTAAAAAAAAAAAAACCTTCCTCAATTGCCTTTTTTCATTAGTTGATGTACAATAGACTCTACCATGAGGCTGCTTCTGGTTTTGTTTCGTTTCTCTCTTCCTTTCTCTCTACCCAGAGACATCCAGCAGATTGTTTCATAATTTTCCTAGAATTCAGAGAAAGTATATTCCTTCCAGATCGCCTGTGCACCCCCTCCTCCTTTTTCCTCATCACCTGCCCTTCTTGAACAACAGTTCTGGCAAACTTCAGCCATGTATCATTCCTTTATTTGCAAATTAGGAATTCCTTGTTAGGGAAAAGTGAGAAACATTCTGTTTTCCCTGCCATGCAATGTGTGTTTTTGCACAATTGCTTTGCACTCCAGCAAATTTTTCTAGCCCTTGGAAGTGAGGACCGCAGCACCACATTCATCCCTGTCAACCACACGCTGTCTGGGGAAGATCTGCAGAAAAGGAGGCTCTTCGTTCTGCTTATGTAGAGCTAAATCGGTACATTAGAAAAAAAAAATTGGTGAAACCATGCAACACACAGGAGGAAGGCTTGATTTTGTTATTGGTCAGGGAAAGCTCCATGCTTCATTTGGTATCGCTGGCTTTCTCCTGTTGTTGGATAATTCATTAATACCAACAGGGTGTTTGAAGCTATGCTAAAGTGCAAACACAAGATTTGCATCAATATTTTGCATTGTGGGTGGGCACGGGGAAGATGGAAACATTGGCACACCTAGAGAAGACAGTCATGGAAAAGGAGAGCTGGAGAGAGACTGCGAATCCCCCTCGGTGCCCTGAGCAGAATCCAACCATCCATGAGAGAGGCTAATCGACTTCCAGAGAGGAAAACTTTGGAATTAATTTAGAAATTTTAATTTTAATTCCAAGAAATTTGCTTTGAATTAGAAAGCTTTTAGGTTTGATTTGTGGGTTTTCTTCTTTCCCAGATATCCAGTAACTACGATCTTTTCAGGAAATCAAGCCAATTTAGTTCTGTTGTACCCAGAACAATTGTTAATATCCTTTTTGTAAGTCTCCTCTGTCTTAGAAGATAGCTTTCATCTTCTCAGGCATTTTTTTTTCCCCTTCAGGAAAAAGCAAAGAAAATCCGCCAAGTTTTTTGAACCATTTATAATCCTTGTTGCTTTCCTCTAGCCCCTCTACAATTTTTCTCCATCTTTCTTCTACTTTCTCCTAGCATGGCATCCAAACCCACACCTGGTGTTCCAACTGAGCCCTCATTAGAGTGGAATAAGTGCTTCTGATGTTTCACCTATTACACTCTTGTTCATACGCCCCAAAATAAGTTTTGCCTTTTTCTGCAACAGCTGTGTACATTCAGTGTCTCGTCCATGGCTCTTTTTCCTTTGAATGGCTGCTTGACCGGTGATTTCTGGCGTTGACCAGTGACTGCTTGACCAGTGACGAGTGGCATTCCTCAGGGGTCGGTATTGGGACCGGTGCTGTTTAACATCTTTGTCGGCAACATGGACAGTGGGATCGAGTGCACCCTCAGCAAGTTTTCTGACGACACCAAGCTGTGTTGTGCAGCTGACACGCTGGAGGGAAAGATGCCGTCCAGAGGGACCTGGACAGGCTTGAGAGGTGGGCCCATGTGAACCTCATGAAGTTCAACAAGGCCAAGTGTAAGGTCCTGCACATGGGTTGGGGCAATCCCAAGCACAAACACAGGCTGGGCGGAAAATGGATTGAGAGCAGCCCTGAAGAGAAGGACTTGGGGGTGTTGGTTGACGAGAAGCTCAACATGAGCCAGCAATGTGTGCTTGCAGGCCAGAAAGCCAACCATATCCTGGGCTGCATCAAACGAAGCGTGACCAGCAGGTCGAGGGAGGTGATTCTCCCCCTCTACTCCACTCTCGTGAGACCCCACCTGCAGTACTGCATCCAGCTCTGGGGCCCCAACATAAGAAGGACATGGAGCTGTGGGAGCGAGTCCAGAGGAGGGCCACAAAGATGATCAGAGGGCTGGAGGACCTCTCCTGTGAAGACAGGCTGAGAGAGTTGGGGTTGTTCAGCCTGGAGAAGAGAAGGCTCTGGGGAGACCTTATTGCATCCTTCCAGTACCTGAAGGGGGCCTACAAGAAAGCTGGAGAGGGACTTTTTACAAGGGCGTGTAGTGACAGGACAAGGGGTAATGGCTTTAAACTGAAAGAGGGTAGGTTTAGATTAGATATAAGGAAGAAATTCTTCACTGTGAGGGCTGTGAGGCACTGGAACAGGTTGCCCAGAGAAGTTGTGGATGCCCCATGCCTGGAATCGTTCAAGACCAGGTTGGATTGGGCTTTAAGCCACCTGGTCTAGTGGAAGGTGTCCCTGCCCATGGCAGGGAGGTTGGAACTAGATGATCTTTGAGGTCCCTTCCAACCCAAACCATTCTATGATTCTGTGATTCTATGATTTGCCACTTTACATTGGCATATTTTGTTACTTATGACCTTACTGAACCAAATCTGGTTGATTTTACACTATTGCTCCAATTTCCCAGCAACATTTTGGAACACATCCTATGTTCTTTATTTCGTCATTGAAATAACTAATGAAAATATTAGAATCAGGTCCAGGAGCGAACCCTGAGGGAGCCCATTTGGAAAGCCCTCTAAATTCGAAGGAAAGGAATTAGTAATTCTTGTGTGAATACAGTCTTTTTCTGTCAAGTATGTCTTAAGATGATTTCACAGAGATCGTAGTTCCCGGTCAGCTTATGAGAAAGTCATGTGAAATGGTGTTAAAAACCCTGCTTATTTCAAAATACATGACATCTACTCCCTCTCCCTTATTCTACAACACGGTTGTTGGGTGCAAAGATGGAAATTAGATGGTTTTAACATCACTCATTTATGACAAATCCAATCTGGTTGATTGTATATTTCTGTTACCAGTCAAGTGCTTCATAACTGATTGTTTAACAGTTTATTGTATTATTTTTCTGCATTACATGCTAAACTGACTGCTGATAATTCCCGAAGTCTTTCTTTCCCCTCTTTAAAGACAGGCGCTATGTTTGCCCTTCTCCCCTCCTCTGGGATCTCCCCCGTTCTCCATGAGCTCTCCCGGATAATTACTAATGAGTCAGAGATCGCTCTGGCTAGTGCCTGAAGTGCTCTAGGGGGAACCTCATCCAGTCCTGCTGACTTGAATTTGTCTAACTTCTTTGAATTACTCTAACCGTTTCTTTTGCTATTTTGGATTGTCTTATCCCCTTGGTAAAAGTAGTTCTGATAAATATCACTTCATCATCTTTTCTTTTTTTTTTTTTTTTCTCCATGGGTAAACCATAAGAAATAATGAATGGTCCAGTCTTTTCTCTGTTGTTATTTCTGTTTTCTCATTTTCTGTTAGTTCAGTTATGTGTAATATCCGTTGCCTTCCTCTTATTTCTGATACCTTTACAGAGCATTCTTTTATCACCCTCTACATCCCTTCCTAATTGAAACTCATTTTGTCCCTGGTCTTTCTCATTTTAGTCCTCCATATTCACGCTATTCCTTTACAGACATAATTTTCCTAGTCTTGTTTCCAGTCTTTGTACAGCTTAATGTCCATTCTCCTTTTCCTGCTTCCCTCACTCCTTCCTTTCTTCAGAGGAAGACGCTCCTCTGAAGATTTTGTTATCTCTTTCAACTTAATTAACCTCCACCTTCCTATTCTCAGCAATCTCCTCCCCATTAGTCAGAGTCTAATCTCAGAGAGCTACAACTATTTCCTCCTCCCACAGCAACTTTGCTCCATCATTTGAACTTTTGTTGCCAGCCTCCTCCACACTTAGTTTAAAGCCCTTCTGCTGGGCTTGCAGGGCAGTTATTGTTCAGTCTCTCTTTGCAGAGCACCCTCGTCTCATTTGCCAGATAGGAAACCATTATTTATTTTGCTCTATTTTTGCAGATCTAATTAATAATCAATTTGTCTCTTAAACCCATCCTCACCTCTGCAATATGCCAGTCCTTGCCCTGACTTTTACTCCCAGCCAGAAGGATGAAAGAGGACATTTCCCATATCCTCATCTCCTTCCGTCTTGTCCCCAGTTCCTAGATTTAAAGAGTAGCTAGGAGGCTTTATTTAAAACTCTTTTTAGGGCGGTAAATTAATACGATGGTTCCTGTAAGCATTGCAGAGGTCACCTGCATGCTGAGGCACCCTTCTCCAGCTCGGTGGGAGACTGAGCAGGCATTTAGGAAAGGCAATTAAGAGGTCTGAGTGTACTGCGCATTGAAACATCCCTTCACCCTTTGAGATTTACAGCATCCAGCACACAGATGGCAGTTTTTTCCCACCAAAAATAGTGAATCAGACAACAAACCCAGCTCATATGACATGTATTAAATTAAGTTCCCAGCTCTTCGGGTCACTGTTCTTCATAAAATGATTACATCTCTAAACAAGGAAGAACATGAACCTGCAAGGTCGCATAAGCAGCAGACCTGCAATTCCACCTACGTCCACCTGCCTCTTCTTTCTCGTTAACTAGACGTAGGTGACTCTTGCTCAAGACTTCCCTTAGGCTCTCCAGACTCACTCTCCGCTGAGCAAGTACAAGGACTTAGGTAGCATTTAAGCCAGATGAATATAGCTGTCAACCTCCATTTTGGCAGAGAAGAGTAAATAAGTAGTTCTCAGTATCTGAGCAGCCTGTTCCTCATCACTGGGGCCACTGGTGAAGCTGAGCATTTTGCCACATCAAAGCCAGCATGTACCTACAGCGCTGACCCCACAGAGAGCACTTGGTGGGACCCAGAAGAGTAGAGGTTATTCAGGCTTAAGATGTTAAGGCTTACTGCTGTCTTTAACTACCCGTAGGAGATTATTGTAAAGACAGCACCAGATTTTTCTTGAAGGTGCGCAGTGATAGAACAAGAGGCAATCAACCCACGTCACAGCAAAGGACGTTACAACTAGATATTACGGGGAGAAAAATTACAATGAAGGTGGTCAACTATTGGAATAGGAGTCCAGAGAGCTTTTGGGATCTCCGTCCTTGCAAAACTCAACTGGGCAAGGCTCTGAGAAATCTGACTGAAGGGTAAAGTTAGCCCTGCTGTGAGAGGGGAGTCTGGAGATCCCTGGAGGTCTTTCCCTCCCCAAATTGTTGTGTGGTGCCGGGATCCTGTGCGGATGGGTCTGGGGTGGTTGTATTGCTGTCCTGCTCATTACAGCTGATTGCCAACAAAATTGCTAGACTGCCCGAGCGTGTTGGTTCTGTGTGCCTAAATTTGTAAGAATACTCTGTGCTATACGCCATATAATAGGAAAATCCTAGGTAATTACGAATTCATTGGTTTAACACTGATCCCAAACAATACCAAAGAAAATTTGATATAGGCTATGATTAGTAATGAATTAAAGGATGCTAACCTGATTGATATGCCTGAGCAGTTTTATGGAAAGCCTGTCATGTCAAACAAATGAATGTTTTTTAAATGAGAATGTAAGTTTGGTTAATAAAGATAAGGCTGTTATAAATTATTTGGATTTCTGCGAGTTATTGAACAGTTCCTGAACGCAGTCCCAATTAAAGAAAAATGGTACAAAACCTAATCTGGTATACTAAATGGATTAAAAACTATTTCAGCAAGAGATCTTATAATGTAATTTGAAACTCAATTATACTGGAGATATTGAAGTCTTCCATTTATTTATTTTGGACCCTGTATTGTTCAGTGTCTTCAAGATTGACCCAGAGGAAATGATAAAAATCATCACCGATAAACTTGCAGATGACGTGAAAGTCAGTCGTACCAGATCCATGGTAGGAGGGCAGCAAGGAAATAAGATGAATTTAAGTACAACAAAGTGCAGTGTCACTGTTGTTAAAAGTACAGATCATGTTTGCAAGATGAAAGACAATGGTTCAGAATGTGGGAGCAACGAAACAGCCCAAATAATCCGCTAAATGGGAACATGCTGAGAAGAAGAGAGAATTTTGCAGCAACCCCAACTCAATTAACAGCACTGAAAGTTGTGGGTTTTTTTTTTTTTTTCAGGAAAAAGGCTTTGGGATATTCTTGAAAACGGAGAAGAGATTGATTTGCCACCCAGGATGGCATTCAAAGAGCTGTTGCAAGGAGGTACAAATCATCAGCGTGCAGGGATTTATATCGATACAAGAGTAGGATATTGCTGTACTCACCTACGCTGCACCTTGCAGGTGCTTGGGACACCGCTCCGCTGCCGCAGCAGGGATCCAGGATGCCAGCCAGCAGCTGCAGAAGGGAGCGAGCCTTCTTCATGCTTCATATTTCTCTTCATCATCCCCTTTTCTCACTCGCCGGCACTAGGCATCAACTGGTTTTGTTGGTAGAAGGGAGATTGCAGCCTCCTTCGGCTGTCACATCCTGAATCCCTGCCAGATTTGTGTTGCAAGAACTGATGCCAGTGTTTTTAACCCAGAGCGTCTTTGGCCCCTAGTGTTCTCCATGACATAGAATAAACATTAGGGAGGAGATTCAGGCTTCAATGAGAAATGCTTTCCCATGATACGTTTTCATTTTGGCATGCACGCTGTTTATGATGAAAGGATCCTAAAATAATTGTATTAGATGAACCGTCTGTTCTTCTTGCTTTGAGGCCAGTACAGCATGACATTTCAGAGATAAAATGTTGTGGAACAGCCTCTGACTTATAGCCCGATGGAACTTTTCTGAAGCCATTCTTCTTTCTCCTTTCTCTTTTTATTTGCTTGAGGTTTATAACCTGAAAACGTCAAGCTTGCATCACAGTGTTGCCAAAAGATCATCCCGTGCATTAGCTAAACCTTAAATTATCAGCAAATTTATTTTTTCTTCAGCAGGCTGATTCACAGTCAGCTCCCCAGTGGAAAAAACTCCTCCCTCCAATTCAAAGGAATTCCAGGATTCACAAGAAATACTACATTTCCAAGAGGAGACTGTCTGTCCTTAGGAGAACCTACTTCGGCGTGCAAGTTCAAGTGAGTCTACAGGACCTTAAATCAAAGGAGACCAATGCCAGGTCGGTTGCTGAGTAACTGATACCGATCGTCACATCCTGACCAGCTGGATGAATGACAGCAACAATTTCTTGGGATAGCAGCTGAAGTCTTCTGCATTTTCTCATTAACTCATGACTGCAACCTTAACGAGGGGAAATTAATTTGTGTTGCAGATAGACGGTTTTGTACCGCGTCCTTTGGACAAAGGTATGTAATTATAAAAACTCTGAATCGTTATGCACATTGCTTAGATTATTGCAATTACAGGAAAGTGAAGAGAGCGCCTTGCCAAATGCTTTGAGAGTCACAGGTGAAAAGGGCTAGCCAAAAGCCACATCATTCACGTTGGGCCAGATTCTGCCTGGCTCCTTTGGGAAGTGCTCCATATCTGGAAACAGGAGGGGAAAAGATTTAGCAGGTCCTTGCTGCTCTTCTCCCTATAGACTCTACTTTGTGGAAAGAGATGGGATCCCATCATGCTGGTCTTGGTGGAGGGACATGGTGCACCTTGAAGGAGGCCACGTCTCTACCCTCCCCATCCACTCAGCAGCAGCGCTGCGGGACGCAAGCGGTCCCTACCATGAGGTGTGGCGTATGATGCACCCGCGAAAAGTCTCCTTTGCAGCTCCTTTTGCTGTAAACAGTGACCACGTGGGGCACAAGCTGAGCTTTTACCAGCACAACTATTTATGTTGCACTCACTTGGGATAGTTGCTTCATAGCTGAGATTTTTGAAAGCCACTGAGGACAGTGATGAATGGAGGATGATGGAAGTCTCAGCATAAAACATGACAAGTCCTGTCCCCGAGAGTTTGGGACTGGCACTTCTGCCTGCACCGTAGCAAGGAAATGGGACAAACCGAGCAAGGCATTTTTGTTGGATCATTTATTTATTGTTCTGTGCAAAGCACAGGGTGTAACTATCACCAGTCATTTTTGGCTATTGAGCTAGCACCAGACATCACTGTGTTACTATTACAGCAAAACATATTAGCTAATCGTGAATTTACTTTTAGCCACGGTGACTGCATGGCTTTCCTGTTTTTGCGCAATACTGCAGGACGTGAGACAGATCCCACAGTCACGAATTTCTCCTGGGTGGAGACTTGCTTATTGCAAACAGCCCCATGGGTGTGGGGATGCACGCAGGGCCATCGCTGGAGGTCGTCTGTTGGACTGGTTGGACCTTGGTCTGATCCGACAGCTACGTCTACGCTAGTGACTAAGTAGGACCAGGGCACGGGGTCAAGCGTTGCCCACACTGCTATATTTTTAGTATGGTCCCTGGTAGAGTTTTGGCCGAGGCTAACAAATGCTCTCCCAGGTCATGTCTGGGCATAGGTCTGAGCTTAACACTCCTGATGGGCGGTTTGACTATAACGTCCCTGTTTTGGAGAGTAGAAGAGTTTATCCTGGTGGCCAAGTGCTGCCAGTTGGACTCGGGGCCAGGGAACACAGCCAGTATGGCTGTTACTCAGTTGTTCTTCCATAGTAGTTGCTGTCAAGAAGCATCACCCAGGTGTACTCCAGTCCCTTGATTTGTCACGGATTTTTAATGCAAAGAAGACATCGATTTCCTAGTGGCTTAACGCTCCATAGCTAATTTTCCCCACAATACACAGAGGTGCATTAGCCTGTCCTAAAGACCTCTTGTTCTTTAATTTGTCCTTTTTTCCCAGCATCTCTTTTTCTGCTTTCATATGTCTTCTCTAGATAAGTAAGGGTTGCCAGCACTCAGAGAGAGGTACTAGAAAATGCTTGGTAGTTGGGATTGTCCCAAAGCCTCAGGCAACAGTGCGTACAAGCCGTGGCTGGGACACAGCCCGGGGCACTTGCCTTCTCCTTCTTGGGGACTGTTGACGTGGTTCACTTGAGAACATTCAAAAATGTCCTTTATGTCCCAGGACTAGGCATTATGAGCATATGCTCTGAACTGATGTCTGCCTCTCTCCATCCACCGTATGGAATGAGGCTCAGCGTTGGATGCTCTGGTGCCTAAAAAGGACAGTAGCGGTGCCCATCCTGAGGAACCAGCTCCTCGGTTCCTAGGTCCAGGAAGACAAGCCAGCTCTGGCTGTATTCAAAATCTGTATCCAAGAAAGACGAACATATGCACCAGCCTGTCCTCTGTCCAAAAGACACCCAAGCCACTGTGTGCTCCGCGGTAGGAGAGGACCAGGACCATACCACAGCAAGCCCCGTAGCAAGAGGACCAGGCATAACACAGCAAGCCCCATCAGGTAGGACCAACATGGACACCCTACCCATGCTCTCACCGCTGGCTCCTCCTGTGACTCCTGGGCTAGGTCCTTGCTCTTTACGTGCCTCTCGGTCAACTGCTATCAAGGGACATCCTTCAGGGCTTGCACCAGCTCTCCTGGCTATCCAACCCTTCTGCAGGGCAGACTTAAAAGCCACCGACGGGGAAGGAGCTACTCAACCCTGCAGGTCTTTCATGATCCATCCTGGAAGGCAGGGACTGTGCAACCTTAATGGAGATATTACACTTACTTGTCTTTTGTCGACACTTTAATTTTTGTTAATTTTGGGTAAACAAGCTTCCTCTAGCAGAATAAGCTGTCTTTTGCATTATGCTGACTTTTTGCTAGTATAATATAAAAAGCACATGGGCTTTTGCTGACGCTGTTATTCCAGCAAAACGTTTAAGCACGGGCTTAGCCTAATTCTTTGAGAATATTCCCAGATTTATTACATGCAATGAGCAAGCACAGAACAAGTATTTCAGTGTCAATCTCTGGGTTGGAAACAGACACAAAGAAATAATTTCTCTTCTCTGCAACATCCTAATTGCTCCTTTTACTCTCTGATGGGCTGTAAGATTACCAGTTTCCTAGGAGGTTTTCCTTACTGTCTCTCATACATTAAAAAGTTCCCTATTTGTTCTAATGCCCTTTCCTGTTTGCGCTTTGAATTGTCCTTTAGGTTTCTCAATATCCAGGTTATATCAGCCCTTCTGAGGTTTAAAGCCCACAATTTCAAAAGATGTTAAGTGATTTTAAGAACGCCTTTCTTTCAATATGCATCTATGAATGTTTTATAGGATTTTTCTGTCGTGCTACCAATTTTTTAGTACTATTGAGTTGTATATTTTAATAAAGACTAAAATACCTGAAAGACAGTCCACTTACAAATGAAAATCAACTGCAATTTTAGTGTTACGTAATACACCTCTACAGGAAAAATCTCGTAGAACTGGGTAAGGAAAGAAAGCAGTGGGAGTTAAATAGAAATTTAACTCAGTTTTATGGAAGTTATTTTAAAACTCTGTAGAGTTAAACAGAGAATAATTTAATTTTTACAGAGTTTTTAATAACCTTTAAAATTTTATTGCATTGACTTCATATCATATAAGAGCTCAACAGAAAGGTATAATTTCCTGCTAAATTCTATAGGATCGTACCGTAGGTTTGTATCCTAAAAATAATTTTATGCCTAAGAGAGCATCTTCTCTGAGCGGAAGACTGCCTCCCCCCAGCTGCATCTCGCTGTAAGATGCTTTAGCTTCAGATCCTTTTGCTTGCATTTTGTTTCTAATATTTTATCTCTACAGAGTTGGGGAGGAAAAGAAGAAAGAAGAGGTTGCCTACTTCTTTTTCTTTTGCCTATTTCTGCTTCATAAACTGAACAACTTTCTCTCTGCCCAAATTTCTGCTTTTGGAAGCTCCGTATCATGTCATAAATGCTACTTGTTTGAACAAACAGAGATTTATTTACGGTGCTGAAAGGACTTTTTGTGCTCCCTGCCTCATTTGCAACATTATTACCGATTGATTTCTGCTGTACCTATTATTGACTTGCCAGCAATATTCCAAAGTAAGGTTGGGTCTATGTCAGAAAAATTTGTTGCCTTACACTGAGCCTTTTTCAGCCCCGACTACTCAATATTGTTCCTCTACGCCGCTACTGCTCCAATAAACCGAAACAGCTAGCTGTTGTCTGAAATGAAGAATAATTGGAAACACCATGCCTGCTTCTTTCAGCGCAAGTAACAATTCGGCCATTTAGGGCTCCTCTAACACTCCTGAACGCAGAACTACTAAAATCTTGGCTCCGGTTAGATAGTAATATTAAAACTTACAAAATCCTGGCAGCATTTACCTCCGCGCTGCACAAAGACGGAGAGGTCAGGCTAAAATAACGTGTGGGATCTGAATTACCGCATGCAAAAAGCCAGCGGGCAGAGTTGCAGCATCTTACCTGACTCCGTCCTAGCCAAGGATTTGCTTGGCAAGTGGCAATTAATGAAGCCTTAGAAATGTTCTTCGGGAAATATTTGCAGTGAGTCCGCCCGCGAGCTCTCCGGGGTTGCCTTTTGTTCGCTGCCTTCACGCAGACCCTTCGTGACAGCCTCCAGCTCGCAGCACGAGCTCCGGGATGCTGTTCCAGCACGAGCGGAGGATGGGGAATAACATCCTGGGGTGCTGAAGCTCTCAGAGGGTCGGACGTGGGACCCCGGAGGACATGCGGGATGCCAGAGGTAAGGCTGGGACAGATCTCACCAGGGCTGGATTGCAGCCTCCTGCTCCAAATACTTGAGTCCATATCCCCAGAGAGAAGATGTCAGGACCTCACTAGGTGATTACGCTGAGCTAGCTATGAACCCAAGCGAGGAAATCCTCTGCCTTGGACAGCAAAGGGGATGTAGACCCAGCACAAAGGACACTAGTGTTGTCTCCTTCCCCAGCAGCTGGCTGTGACTCATCCCTCGGTTTCCCCTCCTAGCCATGACTTGTATTTGCACCTGTGATGCCACCTTCTTCTTGGCTTTGACCACCCAGCCCGGTGCTCATGACACGTCTGATGGCAAAAGCCTCTCCCCCCTCTTCTGTCTCTTTGAACGTCGAGCTCTGGCCCGTTGTCTCTGTATCGCAGGGACACTGTGTCGGCAGAGGGTAGGAAGGCTCTGCAGAGGGACCTGGACAGGCTGGATCGATGGGCCGAGGCCAATGTATGAGGTTCAACAAGGCCAAGTGCCGGGTCCTGCACTTGGGCCACAACAACCCCAGGCAACGCTACGGGCTTGGGGAAGAGTGGCTGGAAAGTGCCCGGAGGAAAAGGACCTGGGGGTGCTGGTCGACAGCGGCTGAACATGAGCCGGCAGTGTGCTCAGGTGGCCAAGAAGGCCAACGGCATCCTGGCCTCTATCAGAAATAGTGTGGCCAGCAGGAGCAGGGAGGTGATTGTGCCCCTGTACTCGGCACTGGTGAGGCCGCACCTCGAATCCTGTGTTCAGTTTTGGGCCCCTCACTACAAGAAGGACATGGAGGTGCTGGAGCGTGTCCAGAGAAGGGCAACGAAGCTGGTGAAGAGCCTGGAGCACAAGTCTGATGGGGAGCAGCTGAGGGGACTGGGACTGTTTAGCCTGGAGAAGAGGAGGCTGAGGGGAGACCTCATCGCGCTCTACAACTACCTGAAAGGAGGTTGTAGCGAGGTGGGGGTTGGTCTCTTCTCCCAAGTAACAAGCGATAGGACAAGAGGAAATGGCCTCAAGTTGTGCCAAGGGAGGTTTAGATTGGACATCAGGAGAAATTTCTTTCCTGAAAGAGTGGTCAGGCCTTGGAACAGGCTGCCCAGGGAAGTGGTTGAGTCCCCATCCCTGGAGGTATTTAAAAGACGTGTAGATGAGGCGCTTAGGGACATGGTGTAGTGGGCATGGTGGTGGTGGGTTGACGGTTGGACTCGATGATCTTAGAGGTCTTTTCCAACCTTAATGATTCTAGGATTCTATGATTCTCTTTCACTTAGGAAAAGTTATTTCTGGCTTTAACACAAATATCTCCTGCCTTTTCAGGAAGACATGGGCATGACATGCTGTTCGGATAATGGCTCTCTCTTGCTTGTCCAGTTGAGAGGGTGCAGGACACCCCCAGCATCCTTTGATTTGAGGGGATTTTCAACCACCTTGAGTTTCAATGGGGAACCATCTGGAAATGTTTTTTTCAGACACAGTTCAGCACAGCCCATTGGCAGTGAAGATCTGCGAAGCTTTCCCAGAGAAAAACCCCTCCAGCACAGTCTGAGTCCTGGTTTTGTTGCTTTTTCAAGGATATAAACCCAAGTTGCAGGAGGAACATAGAGCAATAGTGCCTTGCATGGTGAAAGGGTCTAAAAAAAAAATGTACGTGGAGTTTACACTCTGCTTTTGGACCAGAAAATGTAGCGCAGCAGAACCCGAGAGTTGTCCAGAGGGCTAGCGGGTGGACAGATGGACCCCCGTGTGAGAATGGCACAAGGTTGGCACCCCTCCCAGTCCAGGCATCCCCACTGGGCTAGACTACACCTGAGCCCCAGGAAGGATAGAGGAGACACCAGAGCCTCCAGGAAAAGCCACCGCTGATTTCATTATTGATATTCGTTGGCCACGGAAGGTGCTTGGATACTGTAGTGATAGGTGAAGAAGGAGGATGGAGAGAGGGATACAGGATACCATCAACAAACCACGTCTGATGGCACAGCACAGATTGGGAGCATGGATCTGCTTCTAGCCTTTATAGCATGGGCAGATATTCAGGCGATAAAGGCAATAATGAGGTCATTTTGACTCTTTCAACAGAAGATTCCCATGCACTATGCAAATATGGGTGAGTTAAACTGCCCATCAGCCCTATGAGTAAAACAGGTGTTCCTGTGTCCTTTTTATGGGAAACATAGAAGGAGAAATTGGAGACGGACACACAACCCAGCAGAGCCAGCAGGGATTCTCAGGGGAGATGTCCTGGCTCTACCAAAATGGATGGAAATCCTGCCACTGGCTTTACTGGGATTTCAGCCCAGGACTTTTGGATGCTTTCTGCAGACTTCTCTTTCTATCTCCGCGTGAGATAGTGAAGCTGCAAGAGGCATCAGATTGCATCATTGTTTGGGCATCATATATAAAAAGCCTTGTGCAATGCATCTCCTGTGCTACTGGAGGAATTTTTGCCATCTCATGTGGCACGTCTTTTACTTTGTTTTAAAAATATAACTGGCTGGTATGAAGGTATTTTATATTATATCATATCATATCATATTATATTATATTAGTCCCTGGAAGTCCGAAGTGGTACCAGGAGAGCAGTAGGGCCCAGCTGGAAAATGTGTTACAGCCCATAAAACACTATCCTTCCAGTGTGAAAGGTTAGACTGAACTATCCAGCTATCTCTTCATTATTTAGAGTGGTTAATTATGGCATTAGATTGATGCACCATTGGGTGGTGCCTCCAATGAGACAACACAGAACCTGCCTGTGCATGGCAGGGAGAAAATCCCCTTACCTTCCTCAGAGAAGCTGCAGAGAAATTGCACGTGGGTGGCCACAGATCCAAAGCACGCCTGAAGAAATGAGCCGGTCCAGCCAAGAAGATTTGGAAGAACATGACCTTCTGAAGTCCACAGGCAGCACATTTCTTTCCTACCTCACCTGTAAGATGCAGCTGTTATATCTGGTGCTGCTTCCTGGGGATCGCCGTATCGCTCGAGTTATGGCACCAGATTTTGTAGAAAGGGAAACTGAGGCACGCGCAGGGGGACAAGCATACAGATTTGCTACCACCCAACATGTTGGACATGGCAATCATGGAGCGTGTTCCCTCCACTTGGCCGTGACACCCCACACTATCTCCCTCCCCTACCCCTGCTCCATAAGCTCCCCCTCACAACTACAGCATCACTTGACAATTTATATACAGCACTTCCCAAAGCACCTGCCTTCTCCTTGCAGGGCTCCTTTCCAAGTTGTGAGGAGGCTAAATCCCACTTTGTAAGATGGACCACCATCTTCTGAGCTATCCAGTTCTTCATGTGGTGGAAGAGTCCTGGGGGGAAAGGTGCTTTTTGAGGCAGACCGCTCTGAAAAGCATCCTCTCTCTGCAGCCTGTGCTCAGACTGGAGGTGGCACGGCTCATCCCCTGCTGAGCTGAGCAGTCACGAGGAGTCATCTGGCTGGCAAGGAGACAGGGGCTGGCAGCACCAGTTGGGGTGTCAACACCCCAACCACAGGCTGCAAAACCCCAAAGTTTGCAGCCGGTGTGGTCGGCATCCTTCATCCCAACCGCAGCAGCGCAACACGTTGCCAAACAGCTGCCGGCATTGAAATGTTTGCAGCAGCCGCTGGCAAAAGCGGCCAACAGGATTTGGGAAAATATTACGGCTGAAGTCATAGGAGCCGGAGCTGGTGCAAGGAAAACGTCCAAACCCCGAAATCACCCAGCAGTCATTAGATGCACATGAGCAACGGGTCGGGGAGGCAGATGGAGTCATGCACACGAGGCGCATCCCTTCGTGAGTCAGGTCCTTGTCAGAGGCGTATGACCGGGAGCAGGAAAATGCTAAAAAGCCCAAAGTACTGGAGCAAATCCCAAAAGCGCGTGGCGCAGAGTTGGCTCAGAGCAGGCTCTGCTGGCTCCGCGCGGCTCGTTCTGCTGACGCAGAGCTCCCCTTCGAGGGGAGACCGGCTTGGCAAGCGCCCCGGCCCGGGGAGGCATGCGAGGAGTTCAAAGTCAGAGTCATGCATGGCGCGTGAGATCATCTGGTTGGACCTTTCTGAGATGACGAGCTGATGCATTTCCCTAGTCCACCCGGCGTGGGGGCCCATAGGCAGGCCCAGCAGAAGCACGTGCTCCAGCATCACGCAGGGAAGGAGCCACCATTCCCTTTGCCACTCCTTCCAGTGGTAGATCGGGTTTCCCACTACGGTCTTGAAGCTCTTCTCTGATTTGAGCTTGTCTGGCTTCCACTTTGAGTCATCGGTTCTTGCTATGACTGTTTTGATGTTTAAAGAGCCCATGAGAGCCTACAATTCCACATCCTGTGGAAGTACACATGAAGAGCAATCTTCTTCTGCCTAGCTTCTGACCAGCTAAAAAGCCAGAGCTTTCTGCACCTCTCCCTCCAAAGTTTTGCCTCCAGCCCCTGAGCAACACTGATCATAGAACTGTAGAATCGTTTAGGTTGGAAAAGACCTTTAAGATCGAGTCCAACCGCTAATCTAGCACTGCCAGGTCCACCACTAAACCATGTCCCTAAGCGCCACATCTACATGTCTTTGAAATATCTCCAGGGATGGCGACTCCACTACTTCCCTGGGCAGCCTGTTCCAATGGTTGACAACCCTTTTGGTGAAGAAATTTTTCCTAATGTCCAATCTAAACCTCCTCTGGTGCAACTTGAGGCCATTTCCTCTCGTCCTGTCGCTTGTTACTTGGGAGAAGAGACCAACCCCCACCTCGCTACAACCTCCTTTCAGGTAGTTGTAGAGCGCGATGAGGTCACCCCTCAGCCTCCTCTTCTCCAGGCTAAACAACCCCAGTTCCCTCAGCTGGTCCTCATCAGACTTGTGCTCCAGGCCCTTCACCAGCTTCGTTGCCCTTCTCTGGACGCGATGTTTCTCTTCTGTTCCTTTTACCTCTTTTGCAATATCCTTTCACAACCATAAGCTGGGCAGAGCTCCCCACCATGCGTGGAGAGGAGGACGTGCTTCTTACAGAAGGTTTGCATTAGCCATTTTAACTGGTCTCACACTGGGAGATCATATTGAGTTTCTTGTCTCCTGAATGATTGCCACAATTAATCTTTTCAGAGTATAATCCTTCAGTAGACGGGCATGACCTGCTGTCCTCCCTAGGTGGAGAAGTTTCCATTGGTGACTGTTTGAATGAGCACAGTTTGCATGGGGAGCCCGAGTCGGACTACTCATCCACCCATGTGTCATCTGCAAGTGGCACATCACCAGCGGTGACTTTGTATTTACCATCAGACCTTCTTCTGATCCCTGTGACACCTCAGCTTCAACATTGCATTTGGTGCTAATTCCCAGCTGAGGCTGGTCTGTGAGGTCTGCCAGGCAGCCAGGTTTTAATCCATTTTCCAAACGGTTCTTTGATAATTTAGAGTGCCTGTTTTTTAATGGAAATGCATCACCAACAAGTTAAGTATGGAGTATGGGGTACGAGGACAAAAGTCTGAGCATATTGTACAGTTGTAGTTGCTTCTATCAAACAAATCCGAAATCTCATTCAAGAACGATAAGCCAGGCTCATTTGAAAATACTGTTTTTCTATCAAAACCAACTTGACTGACGTTGATGATATTCTTGTCATTTGATTCCATATGGATTGAATTGTATGTAGCGCTTCCACTGTTTTGCATGGGACTGTTGTCATGCCTAAAGTTACCTGTGCTGTCCTGCTTGCCTTTTCATCAATGCGTTACCCTTCTCCTGGCCTTCAGGAGCTCCTCCCCATGCCAAGGCTTGCAGTAAAATTATCACGAGCGGTCCAGAGGCCTGTGGAGGCAGCTCTTAAGGACCCCTCGATGCAAATTTCCTAGCTGACTGATCTAAAAATATTTGTCTGTAGTAGATATCCAACATCCTCCTTGGTTCTACCAACAGAAGAGATTCATCTCACCTAATTTTAGCTGCCGAAAAGTCAGGTGTTCGGTGTGAGCCAAGTGTCTAGCCTCCCCCTCTCTAGTCAATGGAGGGAAGCACTTTTAGAAAGCGACTCATCCCACCCATCTCTGGAGCGACTGAATCACCCTCCAGAAGAGCTGTCTCTCTCCATCAACTGCTTAGAAAGGCAAAATAGCTAGCTGGATCAGACACTAATGTCTGATAGCCCTCTTCCCTTTTAGTAATGATTTAACATCTCCATTGCAAGGACTCCCTTTGCTCTTCATATACCTTAAATACGTCTCCTTATCTTCCTTATCCTCCTCAGCTCAACCACCACCGTGTTGCCTCTCACAGCTACAGTTTCCGTAATTATTCGCTACATGATGCCTTCTACCCATTATCTGTATCCCCTCTTTCCCCTGCTTTTTGGTCATTATACACTGCTTTTTATTTCTTCTTGCTGCTTTCGTCTTGCTCTTCACCCAAGATGAGCACCATGCTGAACGCTGGAGTTTTTTGGACATCCCCAAAAAACCTTTGTCGCAACCTTCCCATTTCCATCCAGGGGGTTTCATCTCAATGTTTTATCCCATTTCTCTCCACAGCTTTGGGAAACCTACTGTGCTACCAGCTGCTGCAACTCTCTTTAAGTCTGTTCTCTCTTAGCTCATACCAAATGCTGTTGCAGGTGATGTTCACAAGTCTGTGAACAGCCACCAGCTTCCAGTCCAGTGATAAATATAATTTTATCTGTCATAATGAGGTTTGAACCAGTTGGCTCATATTTGGTGCAAGACCATTTGTGTCGGAAATGATCTCCTTTAATTTTTAGAAGGCTTGCGGATGTTTTTTCTGCTGGCTGCCTGAAACTTGTCACATACCTGACTCACACTGACGTTCCCCTTAAGAACAGCTGTATTTTCTGAAACGTATTATGAAGATGGACTCACAGAAAAGCTCATTTTACTCTGTTCTGTAACTCCGTGACCCATGTTGATTCTCAGATGCTACAAATACTTGCTCTTGGGCTTGATTACAATCAGCCTGACTTGTTTTTAAAACTGAGAGGATATAGAAGGTACATGGGCCAACATGCCTCAAGACCAAGCCGCTAATCATGTTTTTTACCAATAACTCACAAAGAAACCTTGAAACAAACCACTTTTTCTCTCTCCGCGCCCCCCCCATTCCTATAAGGGAAACAACATCAACTCTGCTTTGCAAAAAGTTCTGAATTTCTTGGAAGCAAGAAGTTGCAAAAGTACAGAGAGTTACTACTGCAGACTCAGGCTCGTAAGAGATGTTTTCAGCTTGGAGAACATTCAGATCTAGTCCCCCCTTTAAATAAACTGGCTCACACGATTACCTCTGTAATGAGCTGGGACCCACAAAAAACACGCTGTAACTACCGGAGTTCAGAAGAAGTATTAGTACAAGAGAGCTCCCATAAAGACCCCGGAGTCAGATTTACAAATACAGATAAGACATGGCCTGTAAAAAATCAGACATCAAGTCCAAATCTGAATTCTCCTAGGACTCATATGTATTCATTTCTCCTCCCTCTCTTCCTTTCCTCCTTCCCCGCTGCTTTTGCCAAAGTAGATGAGCTGGCTACCGTTAATGGCATCATCCTGAACATTTCTCATGTTGCAGCACTGAGACTTGTTAAAGAAAATCACCGTGTAATGGCATTACTTTGCACTTTTACGCAGTACCTTTCAGCTGGGAACTCCAACGCCGTCTACAAGCACAAATTGATTAAGCCCCACAACGCGCTGCCTGGTAGGAGCTACCACCCACCTTTGCCAGAGGCTCGCTCTGCTTTGCTCACCCCATGCTGCAAACCCATGGTGGAGTCAGGAGGTGAAAGCAAGGACTGGTTCTCCTGCCTTTCTGACTCCCTCCATGCACAACCTGGCTAGAAGTGGCCAGCAGAGCTTTTTTTGCAGTTCAAGGTTACTGGTGGGGGGCAGCTACAAAGTGGGGGGAGCAGTATGATTCCTCCCTGCTTCGGCATATTCCCTCCTCCCCTCTCTTCCCAGTCTAGTGCACCGGGAGGAATAAAAAATGATGATCCATTGGTAGAGAGGAGCTTTCTGCATGTGCATCTCGGTGGTGGGAATTCAACCGTGCAACGGGTTGAGGGCTGGACAGCTCCGGTGAAGGCAAAGGTGCCCGGGTTCCCCTGGGTCCCACCTCTGCACACCAAGGGGAGAAGCATCCCTCAAGTCCTGACCACTGAGCTCCTGCTCGGGCCACCGGACTCCTTCCCTTCCACCAAGCACCAAAGGAAATGCTCGTGCCTCGTGCAGGAAACGGTGCAGCTGAGCAAATCCTCCCTGTCCCTCCCTTAAATTATTTAATGTCCTACAGGAGCAGATGACCCCTGCTAAGCAGACTGTCAGGAGAGCAGCAGCCTTTGATGCAGTAATTGGAAATTTCCATTCTTTGCTTGCAGCCTTGAAAAACAGAAGAGTCTAATATACTGGGAAATCTCCATGCTGAGCTAGGAAATTTCCATGATGGAAATTTTTAATATATTCTCCGGCTTTAAACTACTCAGGTTGATGAGGCTTGGGGTTTTTATTTTGTGTTTCGCGTTGTGTTTGGGGGTTGTGGTTTGGTTTGTTTCTGTTTGTTTGTTTGCTTTGCAATTTGCTTAAAAGAATCAATGAATGACTGTGGGAAGGATTGGAAAATCAGCCAGACCGAAGGAAAGTAATGCATTTGCAGGAGAAACACATGCGGGACTAGCAAGGCACCTGTAACACTCCTGGCCGAGTCAGAGATAATGGGAACCTGTATTTTAACGAGACGATAGCTGCCAGCGATGTGGCAGAGGACAGCGATGACTCCGCAAGAAGCTCTGCAGCAAAGCTTTGAAAGGTTGGAGCTTTTGATGCTCTTTCCGTAAAAAGCCCAGGAGCCCAGAGGGTGAATATGCCTTTGCCCGTTCAAATACTTTGCAGACCACACAAAAAAGCAGGTAAATAGTGGAGAAACAGCTCTTAAGAGGTACCCGTGTGAGCCTTCGGTCTAAATACTTGGCAGTTCTTGCTGGCGCTTTGAACAGAGAGTTCTCAGGGGCAGAAAATATAGGAGGGAATTGTCAGCTGTGCTGTAAAAATTATGATGAGGAGCTCGTAGGAATGAGGGTGGGAGGACAGCAAAGGAAACACATTGGAAGCAGAGCTACCGCCTTTCCTGAATGTAATACTGAGACGCTGCACAGGCTCCCGGTCGGCTTCTGCAAACCTGTCCCAGGCTGCAGCCTCTGAGGCTCTGCCAGAATTGGACCCAGCTCCTCGCACGTGCCTCGTCCCCTCACATACAGATGGTGGGGCTGCTTCTGCCGACGTCCAGCATCAAAATGCAACGTGGCCTTGACATTTCAAAATAACAACGTGAAAACAAAACCCTACCAAAACCTAAGATCCCTTGGCATGCAAAGTCCCCTCCATCCAGCAGGACAAACCAGCAGAAGTGGTTGGTCTTATCACCCACTGGACCATTTATTTACGTAAGCAGGAATTAGGGACTCATGGAGACGAAGCCATTGCAACTTCATTGTGTCAGCCAGCTCCTTGCGAGTGGCAGGGGTGGGGAGGAAGGGAAACAGCCTGACCCACACCAGGGGCTCTGTCTTTGGTCCAGAGTTTGCTTGTGGGGTCGATGCACAGACACAAGCACCTCCTGAAAGCCAGCCTAACCCAAAGGCATGGGACCTTCTTGCCTGGCTTGTTTCTAATGCCCCAAAAGGCGTTTACTCCCTTTGGCCACATGCCCCCAAGTGCATTCAAGACATCCCAGCCAGTTCCCAGTGTGCAGGAGCTCAAAGGAGATGCTGAACTGGTCCCTACCAGGGGCAGGGAACCAGTCTGTTCTTCATGTCCAAGCACGCAAAACCAAAAAGCAAACTCATAGCACAGCAGGGAACTTCACCTCTCTTCCAGCTGGAACAGCACGTTGCACCAAAATATCAAAGGCCTCATTTAACTGTGCTCCTACAGGACCTTTTACGCTAGGAGAAGACACTGGTCAGGTGGCAGTGGGTAAGAAGAGGTAAGACGGCAGAAGGTCCTGAGAAGGACCAGTCCTTTTGCCACCGCGTCAACTTGTGAGGGTATCCTGAAGATCCCCTTTGCTTATCCATCACTCAAGCCCTAAATATAAATGAACGAAGACACCAATCCAAGTTATCTCTAACGGGGAAAGAGCTAAATTGTTGAGCATCTGCCTGGGACATGTTGACTATAGATGACAAAATCAGAACTAAATCCTGCTCTGCATTTGCAATTAACGCAGAGAAGTACGTACCCCTAGGGCACAATTAATCTCCCTGTAAAGCAGACATCACACTTAACCATAAGTAAAATTACTGAGCTTAGAGTCTGGCTCTACAACACAAGTGGGTGGATCCAAGCCTCACAGACTACAGAAGTGGGTGACTTTGGCTAGACAGATGGCTTTGTCACTGAAATCTTGTATTCATTTATCTGTCCTTAAATCTGAGTCCATCTGCTGTCTCCTGTGTTAAACACAGAAGGTAAAAGCTGCCGTTGGGGCAAGGTCAGTCCTTTTGCACTGGATTTGTACAGCTCCTTGCACAGCCGAGCCCTGGTCCATACGTACAGTCCCCAGGTACAAGAAGAATACGAACAATGCGCTGCTTCCCTCTGGGTTTGATTGTTCAACCGAGATAGGGACCTGACAAAAAAAAACCATAAAAAACTCTGCTGGGCTTTCACTGTCCTTTGCTAATGATAGTGTCTTTTTTATTTTCAAGGATTTCTTTATTATTTCCTCTTCACCGCTGCTGCCAAAGAATCACTTGAGTCATTTCCTCCATCCTGGAGGCGTGCCAAGCTCAGGATCAGGTCTCCAAAATCAGGACCACGTCTTTGAGTGGGAGATGGGCCAGAGCCCAGGACCTGGTGTCCTGGAGCCCGGCACGTGGCTCGACCACCGCTCCAGGATCGGGGCACCCGGGGCGTGATTTCACGCTGCTGCTCGCCGGGTTTCTCCGCTTTGCAAACTCAGCTTTGACCTTAGAGTTAAATTTACCGCTGGCCGGCTGAACCCAGGCCAGGTTTCCTATGAAACAGGGCTCACACCTGAACTTTTTGGGCTCGGGGTGTCGATCAGCCCAAGCAGGGGTTGGCTAATTGCTGCTTCTCACACTCTACAGATGGAGAGGGCAGAGGGAGGGCGGATCACTGCTATACGTGATGGCATAGCAAGCAGCCTGACTTTTGGACCTCTTCCTCAGTGGTTTTAATCCTGAAAATTATTTATTAGGGCAGTCTGTTTGATTTAATATGCCACGGAAGTGCTCTATGGGTCACAAAAGGAAAAGCTGGTAAAGGACCTTCAGCAAATGCTGCCAACAGTATTTTGCCCATATTTCCTTCCTTGTTCCAAGAGATTTGCTAGATTTGTGTTTGGGTGGGTGGGGGTTTTTAGCTCATTAAGAGTTTTACTGGTCTAGGTCAAGTTTTACTGGCATATAGAAACTGTATGTCAAATTTACAACCGGAATATTCACAGCTGAGGGATTTACATTGAGGCTGAAGCTGTTTAAATAATCAGTCAGTCAAGGAGCAGCCATACTTTCTGGCCAGCCAAAACGAACCCACCCAAATGGGATCAGCTCCAGAGCGGTGCCGGTGGCTGGTCTGTGCAGAGTTAAACAGTTGAACCGAGCGATTGTGAATGCTGAACACCGTCAGAAATTGTGATTTCTCCATGCATATTTCATGAGCATAATAAGGAGCCACATTTGTTAAAGAAGCCGGTGCTTATGAATGATGCACTTTATCGCTCCGCTCTGGTTATCTTAGCACTTCTCCCAGCTGCTGGAATATTACCCACATTATACATTCGACGGGATTTGTTCCAGCCATTTTCCAAAGTGAATTTTCACTGTTAGCTTGGCTTCCCAAGGAAGCAAGGCTCACGCGTTCGAGCGCCGTGCGTTTGGGTTCATGCTTATGTACCTGCCTCTCCGACGCCTCTCGCAGCTGGTGAACCTGTTGGGCATCTTCCGCTGAATTTGATAGAGAGATGGAGAACTCGGAAGTGCAAAATTTCTGGAAGTTTAATGAAAGCAAGCAAGGAAGCAAAGCGGAGCAGCAAGGAAGAGAAAGATTGCAGACTGACCGCAGCTCTCCTGGGAATCCAGATAGAAATGAAGTCTTGTAAGACTTTCACCTGCAAGCAAGGGGAGCCTGAGCCTCCACCCTACGAGGCACTAGAGAATCCACACACAGAATGCATCCTAATCGGGGACCTTATTTGTTGCTATCAATCAGAACTACTGGGTTTTTTTATTTAGAAGTTGTTATTTTAGAGGAATAGGTACCTTGTAGTGCAGCATCAGAAGGAAAACACAGCGAGAGACACCATTACCAGGTGGAGCTGATCAGAAAGCACTGCCTCCCATTGTGATGCTGCACGGTACTGAGCAACGGAGAAAGAAAATATTAAACAGAAACAGGCTGTGATATTGGCTCGTGGCCTGAGCACAGGCCTGGGAGTTTGGAAATCCCAGGATCAAATCATGTCCCTGATAACAACCCCTTTTATTGCCTACAAGCACTTGGGGTTTTGGCTACCTTAGCTAAAAGAAGGGGGGATAATAGAGCCTGTCTCGCAGGATCGTTCCTGTCCAGCAATGTATAATCACTTGATGCGCTCAGAGGATGAAACGTACCCCGCAGTGAAATAAAAGGCACCAGCCATCACTCCTGTAGGCATTCAAAGCTTCTCCCTACCTTTGACAGCTGCCGTGCTACGGCAGAGATTGTTCTGCTCAGCCCCAGTCTCAGAATCCAAATTTAGATCGTGTCCTATGACAGGAATCATTTACATGACAAAATCTGCCTTTCTCCAGATTCCTCTAATTAAGTCCTGCCTCCCTCGCAGGCGAAGCTGTTATCATGCTGGTGGAGCGTTGCAGCAAACCTGCCGTGGAAAAAGCAGCGTGTCCATCCATGGGATGCTCTCCTGAGCCCATCGGGATGTATTTGGGTGCTAGACATCTCAGGGTCAGCCCAGACAGCCAGGAAGGGGGTGAGGGCTCCTTGTCCTCCTGCGCTGGCTGCAATCCCACTGTCGAGCTGCTGGTGTGACTGGAGCTCAAGAGCCAGAAGGGAGCACTGCCCTTGGGACAATTTTTAGGGTGGATGTAGATGTTTTTGTAAAGCTGCGTGGTTGCGGGTGGCTGAACGAGGATGCATGTTGGTGAATTTTTGGCATCTCCTGGGTCTCCATTGAACATCTGGGGTGGAAAGGCCCGCCGTGCTCAGCAGCAATTGCCATCCTCCAATGGACATTGGCAGCTGGCAGCCCATGCTCACACAAATGAATATGATGTGCCCCTTGCTGATGATTTTAGGAAATTCTATGTATCCTTTAACTTATTCCAGGAAAAAAACCTCCTTACGTTTTCATCCTGGGGTCATTCAGGATGTCTCTGAGTTACTTGCAGCACGGTATGGTTTCAAAGACTTCCTTCTTGAATAGCTGCCGTCTCCCCTGCTGGGAAGATCTGTACGTATGACTGGCAGAGGAGCTTCTTCTTCCCACGGGAGGGATGTACGTGGAGCCTTCGAGGTACTCCCCACCTCTGCAGCTCCTGGGAGGATCAGACCTTGCTTCAGATCTTCCAGACTGCAAAGTTCTCTCTGCTGAGGCACCCAGTGCTCTCCCAAAGCCGACTTGCCGGCTGCTCCGTGTCTACATGACTTGGACGGCATGCTCTGCACGCTGACACTGTTGGGTTATGTGGCAGGGATCAAAGGGTTTGACGTGCCATCGAGACTCGGAGCACAGGGAGAGGGTGGCCGCGGTCGTCAGTAAAACACAAAAGGAAGGAAGGGCGGCACTGGGAGCTCCAAGTGCTACAGCTCATCTGGCTCCAAAAAGTCTCTATGAGATGGGTGGTATTTGTTATCCGCTGGTGGCACACCGCCATCCCTGCTAGGTCTGGGCGTGATTTGATATTGCCCATATTTCTCTGGACAGGGGCACATAAGCGTCTGGAGCAAGAACAGCAAGGAAGCTCCAGGAACCAAGACCATTTGCCAGGGAGGCAGTTGGAGATGCTCTTCCTGCAGAGCAGATCTTCCTCCAGCCTCCACATGGCAGGACAGATCGTTTTTCTGATGAGTCACAAACTCAATGCCCTCAAACCCAGCATCAGCTCCAGGAGCGACGCTCCCATGTTCCTCGCATGTTCCTCCCCATCATCCATCCAGGTGGTGACCTGAGTCCTTTCCCGTTCTCTTCACCCATCCCTCCGTTGACTTCGTGCTGAGAGCCGTGCACAGTGTTGCGGTGGGGAGAGGACACATGGAACGTGATGGCCAGCAGCAACGTCTGGGGCATGTTGGGTGGAGGCAGGGACTCCAGCGTGCTTATCTCCTTGATAAATGAGATGCTGGACCCTTGGAGGCTCAGCCACTCTAACGACCGGTGCGCAAGGGCTCACAGTGTATTTCTCTATTGGGAAATGCCCTTGAACCTCCTTCCCATGAACCTGCTAACCTCCCAGCAGCACCTTTGTATGGTGCAAGCAGGTCTCCCCTGCCCATCAGCCAAGCAGAGCACTTTGGGCAGCTGCCTGCACTTTCATCGACGCAAAGCCCCTGCCAAAGGCAACCTGTTACCCCCAATAGGACCACATCGGTTTCACGCTCTCGGACTCTGTGCGGCAAAAGGGGTCATCTCGCTCAGCTATTTCTGCCCGTTTCCACCAAAGTGATCACAATTCAGGGTCTGTTTCTGTGTTGGATGCCAACCACATAATGCTCTTAATCTTGCTAATTGTAGTTTATTAAAGTTCTTGGAAACTGGCAAAATGGCTTTCAGAGGAATAAAAAAAATTCCCAAACTCCAAATCAGTGAGGAAATTCCCTCAGTGGATCATGGCTGAAAACAAACATGTTTTTGTGCTTCCAGAAAATCAGCAAGACTAACAGTGCCATTGTTTGTGTAAGGGGGATTTCCACATTTCAGGGAACAGCTTGGAAGCCGTCGCAGCGGCTGCCCTCGGGAGAGCAGGAGATGTGAACCGGCATCAGGAAAAATCACAGCAGGTTAAAAATCGTGGGATTTTATAAAGTGATCATACAGATTTGGGTTGTGTTTTGTTTTTTTTTTATTTTTTTTATTTCTGTGCCTGCTTTCTGAACCTTTAGGGGGCATATTTTCCTGCTTTCCTCATAGCGTGAGGACCACAAATATACCAGTCTATTTTTGCCCCTAATAAAAGCTCCTTGTCACAGAGCCACGTGACTCCGGGCACCCTTGCGTCAAAGACGGCATGAAATATCACAAGATTTATAATAAAATTACACGACTCAGCAACGCCAAAACCTACCATGAGAAATGAGTACGCTACCGGAGAAAAAAACAAGCCAAGGTTTTTAAAAGCTGTGCTGTTCTGCGCGTTAGGACAACCCAATTTTGTTCTGCTGTTGGAAGCAAAGGGGTTCATCTGCAAAGTGTCTGCTCTCGCCGTCCTTCCCACCCCAGCAAGGAGGTGGTCCATGCCAGGGCAGCCCGGTGGGCTGCAGACCATGTCCTCTTCTCCATCCAGCTGTTGCGTTGGAGGATGGGGCCGATCTGCCAGCGGTGGGTGGATGGGTGCTGCCTCACCTCGGCCGGCTGCTTTGTGGGAGCTGATTTCACCCGAAACGTGATCCCACCACGGAGGTCTTCACGGTGGGGCAGTGATCTCTGGTGAAGAGGTGCTGGTGTCTTCTGCATCTCAAGAGAGCATTCCTCTCCTGCCTAGGGCTAAAGAAGGTCGAGCAGCCCAGCAAGACCCACTGATCCCTCTGGTCTCTTGGCAGGACTTGTGGGATGAATTTTTGCTCTCCCAGTGTCCCCATGTTGCCTCCACACTTGCTACCTAGGATCGCAGTCCCTTTGCAGATGAAGGACCTCATGGAGACCACCTGTATGTTGTATCACACTGGAAGTGCCAGCAGAGAGCACCAGGCTGATCCCATTAACTCTGAAAGGTCTAAAAGCAAGGATCCTCCACGTGCTGCTGTTGGTCTGGGGACCACATCAAATCCAGGCTTGGTCAAGGCAAACCCAAAGCTTTCTCCTATCGCTGGCCAATATTTTATTCCTTTCAAATAACACAAGACCAAAAACCATCCAAAGAGAGACAGCATTTCTTCAGGTCCTCAGGAGCGGAGGGAGGTCAGGAGGGACTTGCTGCCTTGCAGACCTCTGCCCAAGGCAGGGACCTAAGACCAGGCAGGGACAGTGCCCGCTGGCCAAGGACAGAGCCAGGGAATGAGGGGAGGTGAGAGGGAGAGGGGGTGAGGGAACCAGCAATCTCTGTCTTGCCTTGCTGGCCTTCATCTGTCCATGCGGATGGATGCTATCACCCTAAACGTTGCAGTGAGATATTCCAGCCTCAGCTGATTGCCCTGTCTGATACCATTTGGGAGATTACCATATCCCTTGGCTGGGCTGCCTGCCAGGAAAACATGACTGAGAGGGCGATAAGAAGGGTGCTTTGCGGGGAAGGCGATGGCGTCACTGCTGACAGGGGTGTTACCTCATCCCCTCTGAGTAAGCACCATGTGGTCACCCTGAAACTGGAGCAGTGGCTTGGCATGGGGTGACACAGGGGGCCCTGGGGAGTGAGGGCAGGGTCACATTAGTCCTGCCACCGCGGATGAACCTGTGACAAATATTTGGTGGGATGGGATGTGCTGCTGGGACATTTGCTCTGTCTTGCCGCAGGCTGGGAGTAAGGAGTTGTTGTTCTTGGGATGACAGCACGAAACCTCTGCCCTACCATGGTGCGTCTGGGTGATGCAAGGTCCTTTTGGGTCATGGGGAAGAAAAAATCACTGCTGTTGATACTTACTAATAACAGACACCTGTATTCCCTTAATTTTAGTAATTTTTCAAAAATGGTATGAAAAACTCAGCAGATATAAACTCAGAAGCCATCACCCAGGCACGTTTGCGGTGGAACACCCTAGCCAAGCAAAGATGAGCAAATGCAAGGTGGGAAAACCCTGGCTTAAAAATATCCATGCAACCTGCAATGATCCATCTCGTGTGGGTGAGTCCTGATAGCCCTTAATTACGGACTCCCGTGCTATTTTTTGCACTGAGCTGCTGCCTCGTTCAGTGCTCAGGATGTGCCGTGCTCAGTTAATGAGCAGCTAATCAGTGTTGTTCTTTGGCTGCTTAATGCCGAATCCCGCAGAGCTGGCCGATGGACCTGACAGCCCTGACAGTACGGGGATAGTCCTGCTCTGTCTCCAGGTGGAGGGAGGGCACCTGGTGTGCTTTGAGTCTGCTGGGGGTTCAGCTGCTGTCATGGAAGACATCTCTCCTGAACGCTGGCCAATGGCCATTTGTGAAAATGATTGCATTCAGGCAGATATTCACAGGAATCCAAAGGACAATCCTAGTCCAAAGCTCAAATCCACAGATATTTTCTTAAAAGACAGAAACACCTTATGTTTCCCTACCCCTGTTCTTAGAAACGGCTGAATGATTTTGCCTGAAGATTAAGCAGAAGTAGTACAAAACAGTGCAGAAAACTTCTGCCCAAATTTTTTAGAGTTCTCAACATTAAAAGCAAGACGATGCATCTTCTAATGGGAAGTTTCGGGTGATTTACTAACCCATGCCGAAGTTCTATCTAAAGTTAAAAACCATCCATCTCCATCACTCAATAGCATTAACCGCACCAAAAAAGAGAGCAGCTTAGCTCAGCTTACTGCCAAACAGAAAGGGGAACACTTCAAAAGATCCAATTTCCAGATTAGACTCAGGGATGTTTCCCTTGTTCTTCCCAAAAGCTCTTTTAAACAAACAACCCATCAAAGCTACCAGAAAATCATAGCATTCAGGTTTTTTAGGGTGTCTGAAAAGTTCAGGAGATGAAAATAACTACAGAAATACCAATAAATCATGACCTCAGCCTGATGAGATGAAGGACAATGAGGAAATACTGAAATTAGAAATACCTACTATAAGTACAGAAACGCTTTGTGTCTTTCCGTACCCTTTATGATGCCACCAGTGCAGGGTCTTAGTTCAAAGGATGAGGCTTTCTTCAAGACATGAGCTAAGAAAAAGAAAACTGAATGAAAAGGGCGACTGATGTATTATAGCTTGCCTGAATAAAGCCATTAGATCCTGCCACGTCGTCGATGACTCTAAAACTTGATAATACAAACCATCGTCTTCGCGCGTTTCCCAGCACGTCGGATGTGGCCCATGAGAGTCCTGCTGGGCTCCCTCATTCAACACAACCCCGTTCCTCCCCCATGTGATGTGGAAATGCAGAACCAACATCACTGCAATACAGAAGATGCCTTGTCCAACTTGAGAGACGCCAGTAGAACATCTGCCAAAAAAACCATCTTTTTTGTGATCCTCCACTGCACAGTGGAGGTTGACCAATATCACGTCCACTGTGTCAGAGGCAAAAACCAAAGCCCTGAAGGATATTCAAGATCCATAAGAAGTATTTGGGGCAAAACATAAATGAGGTTTGCTTTGCATAAAGCTCTTTGGTGAGCCAGGGTAGGACTGACTCATGGACTTTCTGATGTATGGTACCATACCAACAGATTTTGAACTGGCCATTGTGGTAATATATAAGTGGAGGTACTTCCCCACCAATGAAAAGCTGTTGTAGGGATTAACTTGGTACTATCCCTTGAACTCGACAGGCACATGGTACCCCTTAAATGGATGCCAGCCACGGTAAAAGACTTGGATATGTTTATAGGACAAGTGGGACCATTTATGCAAAAGGTCAGATTTCGTGGGTGGACTGTGGAATATCTCACTGAAGCACCTTTATAATTCACAAGAGACAAAGATCGTAGCATTATAAATGCCAATCACAGTAGTAGGGCTCGATTTGCTTCATTTTAAGGTTGGCATCAAAAATGACAGACCCATCTCTGGGTCTCTCCATTAGCGGGTGACTAAAGGAAGCTGAGGGTGATGAGCGCGGTAGATGCCTGCTGTTGACACGCAAAGTTAGGGGTGCTGCCCCTTTGCCTGGGGTCTGGTGTAGTCCTCCTGGGATGGAGGAAGGACATTGCTTCCTCATTGCGCAAAGGATGCTGACCAACCGCGTCACCGATTGCTCCTGCGCCAGGCTTCGCCCCCGTTGTCTTTGCCAAAACTCAGCCACTGCTGACTTGCAAAGACTGCCCAGAACAATCCTGTTCCATTGCCAGTCGATCACGTCTGGGCACTGAACCTTGTCCTGGACTAGTTGCAAAGACAGGGCAGGAGTAAAGTCCTTCCCCTTGGTGTGACTCCATCGCCTTGGGATCTCACTGAGAAGTTGCCTTCATGCGACTACAAGGGAGGAGGCCAGCGGGGGCAAGGGGCAGTGGCTCCGCAATACAGCAGGTGCCTGGAAAACTGGCATCCCCCAGTGCCGTTGGCTCGAGAAGAGCTGACGCATCGCTCAGGAGTCGCTGTCGGCGGCAGAGCGACCTTCATCGACCTTGGCTCTGTGGATGAGGTGGCTCCCGTTGGTTAGTCAGCACAACACCTGGAATCTGCGCTTGGATGCTTTGAGGCAAAAGCCGCCAAACTTGGTCTCCGTTTCTCCTGGATGAAGACCAAAGCTCAAAATCTGGCAGCAGGACAAGCCATGCAGAACATCCAAGTGAATAGCTGTTCTGTTGAGGGAGTTGAAGAATGTATTTATCTCAGCTCGCAGCAGAGCTCTCCGGGCAGGTGTTTGCTGGATGTGCCGTAGAGCAATGTCCTTGATGGGCTTGCTGAGGAGGGTATGGGGATAATACAAGCTGTAACTTGACATGAAATTCGGCAGTAATAGACCTGCATCCAACTGTGCTACTATATATCTCCAAGAGAGAGATGCTACTGAAGTGACTCACAGGTGCTCAAGGTATTTCACACAAGTTGCCAACATCATTTTTCTGCTGTGCTAGAATATGATTGGTTAATTGTGTCAAGCACATTTCAGGATTTGGAAGAAGGCAGCATTATGCAGGCATTGGAGCAATGATTCACACTCTTGCACACGTGGCGTGTTTGGGTGAACCCACACAGTAGACAACACCTTAAAATTCACCACTGACATCTGGGCAGGCCAAACCCAGCCTAGTTGAGAACGTGTGCTCAACCTTTGCATGTGCTGGATTCCAAAAAAGGGAGGTCACCAAGGCATCGCCTCCGCCGGTCAGAGATCTGAGACAAGGCCATGCATGGAGTCTGCACCATGGCCACGTGGATCTGCCCACCACAGCCAGATCTCAGCGATGAGGATGTACATAGCACAGTTAATTGACAGATAAAGAACCTGAGGTGGAGACCATTTAAGCAACATGCCCACAGCCCCAGCAGAAGGTTCTTTCAGGGCTAAGTCATGGTCAGAGGGAGGCTGCTGGTGTGGTGGTTAGCACGTGTATCCGTACTTGGAGAACATGCAGGTTCACTTCCCTCCTCCGCTACAGGCTGCCTGGGTGCCCTCTGGGAAGCAGTGCTGCGAAGTCGAGCTTCATCATGGCTGTTGGGCGCACAGTAGGTCCTCCAAGCTGACAGATATGCTTTGGAGCCTGCTATGGTAACAGGGAAGAGCAAAGTATCTCAGAAGGATCCAAGCAGTTAGCTTGAAGGAGGAGCTCTTTGGGCTTCACTCAATCCATGTTCACAGCCCCAACCCTCCTGCAGAATTAGGTGCCTTCATGTTTTGTCTTTATAATGCACCAGGGTATCTGGTTTTCTACTCCGAGGATGGTTGGGGATGTAACGCTCTCCTCTACATGCCCCTCCTCCTTGCTACGCAGTGGTCCAGCACCTCCCTCAGGTTGGCCACAGTCGGTGCCATCCTCTGCCCACTTTCCCCATCTCCCAGGGGTGTGAAACTTTTTTGGCCATTTCTCTGGAGGGGACACTGTATCCCACCCGACGGTGAAGCAGTCCTACCTTGCAAGCTGTGGCTAAGGCCCTTCGCCTCTCTTTGCCTCAGTTTCCCATGTGCAAAACAGGTCTTGGTATTTTCCTACCTCTGCAGAGCAGCGTGAGGATAAGTACATTAAAAGCTTGGATGTCATTCAGGTCCTAGAGTACTGGGAGCCATAGAAGTGACTTAAATAGATGGTTTAAAGCCAATTAAAGGAAAATCTTTGCTCTGAATTTAGAGATAGGAAAGATATAAGGTCACCCAGCCCTTGTCCCTGGCAGCGTAGGGTTGTTCTCTGCATTTGCTGGTCTTCAGCCTTGTCAAAGTGTACGTGCTGTGAGCAACTTCCAGTCCTTCCACCAGGAGAAAATTCAGCATTTCACCGAAACACAAGCTGTCTTCATTTCACCCCTTTATTCCCATTTATCCCCTTGGCAATCCATTGTAAAGCTTGTCTCCAAGCTAACAACAGGGGAGTTAACAGCAGCAATGAGATAATGTCACGTTAAAGGGATGACTGCTAATACCTGTGTTTGGCCTGGGAGCATCTCCTGGGTAAATTAAATGCTCCCAGATGCCTTAGCTGATGCAGAGCAGACTCCTCGCATGGGGTCCCCTCCCTCCCCACACCTCTCTTGCTCGGCCAAGGCATGTGTGTAGGGTTTTAATGCATCGTTGGACAAGGCCAGTCTCCTCCTGGTTAGGCTTGAAGGTGGAAAAAGTGTGATAAATGCATGCAGAGGGTAAATGTTTGTTGAAACGCTCGCTGCCTGGAAGCCTACGGCAAAAACATGGTGCTGACTTCTCCAAGTTGAGCCCTCACCTCAGCAGCCGGGTCCCTCAGCCATAAATCGCTCTTAAACTCAATCATCTGTTTATTCTCATTTGCCTTCTCGTCTCTTTTTTACTCCGACTGTATAGACACAAACCCATTTGTATTTCACGTCTTTACAAGTGGTATTTTATTCCAAGCTTTCCTAAGGTGTTTTTTGTTCGTGGTGTCCCTGGGGGGCTTCTGGCTTCAGCACCTGAGATGATGCTGTTTAAGCACCACGAGCTGCTGAGGACTTCGCTGCGTTGCTTTTACGCGGAGGATCTTTTACTTTCATTTTAACGACGTGCATCTCAGGCCAATAGATGAAAGCAAATAGGATATTTCAGTAGCTTTTCACTCTTGTAAAATTAATAAGCTCCTCAGTACCACCCTGGGAAAGCATTAGCTCAAGACGCGCAAGAATATACGCACAGGCAAAACTTTTTGATGCAAGGAAACCTTTCTCCAAGCCCCATCTGCAGGGGCATTTCTGCCAGTTACTACTTTGTCTAAGTGCTGGGTAGGACTGTTACCAAAATAGCCAAATCATTGCAGTCTACAGCTGTTGGATGGGCTTTGATTGCAGTCACAGGGTGCCCAGGACCAGAGGTGGGGGCAGGATTTGAGCCTGGTGTAATATGGCTTGCTCCACGCTGTAGGCTGGATTCCCCTGCGTGCTGCTTGGGGATGTTGAAGGGGTGAACGTGCTCCGAGGATTTTTGGTGCGAGGAGCCTAATTCTGTTCCTGCTGCACCCTTTTAGCCATGTTTCTGTTTTGTAAACATCAATCAGTCATGAGGTTGTTTTATTTTAATCAAAATCTTTTCATGGCAGGCTGGACCTCTTTGTGCAGCCTTAGAAATGCCGACGCTTTTACTACCAGAAAGCATTATTTTGAGTCACGCTCCTTCAGTAGGCTTTTGAGAGAAATCCGTGGCAATCTTCAACCGCTAAAATGGAAATAGTTTTTAAAAATAATTTGACTTGTCACTGTTTTCTTTGAACTCACTGATGACTCGATCCATTTGCCTCTACTCAACTCACGCATTCCCTCACATCTTGCGAGGCGTTTCCATCAGCTCTGGTGACAACAGCAGGTCCAGCTCCTGGCAATGACAGCATCTGGGACTGGATGAGGCCGCGGACCTCTTTGAGTTGGCTTTTCTAACACTGCCGATGCAGGCGCTGCATTTTGAGAAGCCCAGCTCAGACATTCATTTACCTCTGAAATTACATTCTTCAGCCAAGCTCTAAATTCGATTCAACCATGCAACTTCTCCTGCTTTCACCAAAAGCTGCCCTTTTGCAAGTCCAAGCTGACTTTGGCCCTTGTCTGTGGCCACACAAGCCGAGTAGAAAGACATCCCGTGGACCAGCGTGGCTGTTTGCTCTGTTCCTCTCTCTGAAGCGATATTCAGTCCGCTGGTCGATCTGACGGCGACTGCTGCTAATTAAGGTTGCCTCATTGAACCCGGGCTGTGTTTCTTCGCTGGGTAATTTTTGCGATCGGTTGCTGTTGAAGAGCATGTGCTCTCGTATTGATTTGTCCTGAGCGCTGAACGCAAAGGGCAGGAGCGATCCTGGAGTCTTGCTAATGCTCCAGCTCTGAGCATCGGCAATTAGCAGTACAGCAGCCCAACTCGATGAAGAAGACGACAGGCTTGGCAATCTGCTCTGTCATCCAAAGCCTCCCTTGCTACGCCGCGTGCCATTTTATTCCGGTTTATGATTTGTAAAGAGGCAGCAACACAAAGGAACGAGACCCCCGTGGTGCTGCACAAAACCAGGACAAGGCAATGTCCCTTGTCACAAGCACTCAAGACCCTCCTGGGTCACATCCTGTCCCCTGAGTCTGGTCTTAGCTGACCACTGCCCAGGATGAAGGATTTGCATGCACATCCCACTGTTTATAGACCTGTTCTACAGGTCTCGGTGGCCAGAGGGACAGTAGGCTGGCAGAGCTACCTGTAACAGCAGAGCCAGTGTGAATGTGCAAAACTAGTATTCGATTAATTAAGGCTCGCAAAGCATGTTGAAGAGCATAGAAGTCCTCAAGTGCAGTCAATTTAATATTTGCATGTTGTCTTGCTTCCCTCAAAATAATCCCCGTCCCACGTTGCAATGAACTACAAGCAACCTCAGGCTCTTAGGAACCGGCTTGTTGCCTCCTCCCCTTGGGGACGGTGACATTAGCACCCAAACACAGAGCAGGCACACAGGGTCCAGGTGCAGGACCCCGTGCACCCTGCCCACTCTGGAAACACCCTTTCTGGGATGCTGTGCCCGAGCTCCTGAACTCCAGGGGTTTGGTGCAGCCAGCTCAGGACAGTCTGGGCTGTGCCGTGCCTCCCCTGGGAGGAGAGGAGCTGGAACTGGTTGGGATCTGCTGCGCCTCTCTCTTCCCTCCTGTGCTGTTCATTTTCCAGTGCAGCTTCCGAAAAAAATTCATTAAAGGATAGCACGAGGATTTTGGGGATCATAACCAAGCCCATTTTCTGACATGGAGATGCAACGGTGGAGATGGGAAATGAGCAAACAAATGGTCTCACTGTCCTCTATCAGCATCTCTGCCTTGGTTTTCTTCCCTTTACCTCTGCCTGCGCCTGGGGAGCCAACCCTCAGCCGTGGAAATTAAAAGGAGCTAGAGAGAAAGAAAGGGGCTGTGGGAGAGGGTGAGCATCCCGCCCACGTCTCCCTCGAGCCGAGCTGCCTCCTTGCCTGCCCCTTGCTCAGAAGTGAAGCTCCAGCTCCCCGGCAGGTCTCCCGGTACCGACAGACCTTGCTGCTTATAAAGCTGCACGGAGAAGACTATGAAGGCAGGGAAAAAATGTGTCCGAGAAAAACAGGGCAGGCGGTTTCTGTCCTGCAGCCCCACATCTCCACCTCTACCTCACTTCTTGGTGTCTCCATGCCCCTGCTTTGCGTGCTCCCACCATCACCCATAAGCATCCAGGGCTGCAGAGCATCTCCACTATGGAGCAAAGCTGCTAAAACCCTGGCCTGAGCGTGGGTGATAAGACATCGTCTGCTCTGCTATAGCATCCCAAATAACTGCACGTGGCAGCTCCCGTGGGGCTGCTGGGGGATGTCCACCCTGGTCAGCCGGGCAGCAACGCCCGGCTGGGTCCCGCATCTGTATTTCTGAGCTCCTTTAGCCCTGCGTGCAGCGATGCCCTGCTGCGTCCCTCCTTTCCCCACCCATGCCCCACTTTCCTTTTTGACCTCCTGCCCTGCTTTCTCCGAAAGCTGCTCCATCCCTCCTCATCTCTCTTTTTCTCAGCTTCTCGGGGAGGAGGGGAATGTTTTTTTTCAGTTTAGCAGTTGAGGTGGCATCTTGGCTGGCCCGGGCTGAACCCAGTAGTGAAGGCAAGAAAAGCACATCCAAAAATGAAGTCCCAAGGTCACTAGCAAACCCCCTAACTAACAACATTGCACTGCTCCGTGCCATGTGTGCCCATGCTGTGCTGTCTACAGGCTCCCAGGCTGCAGCTCCTTCTGCTTCTGGACTACAAAGACCAGGGGGAGAAAAGATCTTTTCCCCTGTTTTGCTCACCCTCGGCACAGGGATACTCTAACAGAAGTTTTGGGTACCCCCAAGCCAGCCAGCATTCCCGATGAGCAGGAAGGTGATGGTTTTCCAGCCCTCATTTTCAGGATGCTTTGGAGCAGGACCCACGTTTACCACAGTATTTCTCAGGCACAGTGGTAACGAGAGCGTTGGAAGTAGGCTGATGTTTCCTAGTGACTAATTAGTATGTTTTTTGAGGTCTGACCATCCTCTGCCCCTTCTCAGCACCACCGGTTGGTGAAGGAGGTGAAGGAAGGGCCATTCTGCTTTGTTTGCAAGCGGCATCTACTTGGGCCACCAGATAAATGTGCTTCATCCAAGAGAGGGGCTGTTAGGGCAGGAGAAGGGCTGGCTTCTCCGGAGGGAGCAGGCAGGTACAGCTGCCATGTGCCTGAACATCCACGGCTGCCGTCGCAACCCCCAGGTACCTGGCCCAGGCCAAATCCAGGGCAAACCTGGGGTCACATCCGAGCCGCAGCCATTGCTTTGCCCCTCTGCCCCTACCAGCGCTGGCTGTTACACCTCATCCTCTGCCTTTTGCATCCCCACCAACCCCGCTCCTTGCAGCGAGGATTTTTATTTTCCAGCCTAACCTTTGTCTCGTTGAGCCAGTGAGTCATCTCGCTCATTAGCTGAACTTTGAATATCTCTTTATCCGCTGGATCCCTTTCAAGCTCGTTCCCTGGCAGCGGAAGCGGCTGCTCGCCTTCGCTCTGCTCTGGATTGCAGAGGAACCGCCTGCATTGCTCTTGCAGCGGCATCTGTCTCCCCGGCTAAGGCACGCTAATAAAATCAGAGGGGAGCGGGGATGGCTTTCAGCCCGTGTGTGCCTTTCCGTGCCCCAGGGCTTAATTGCTAGGAGGCAGCCCTGATCATTTATGAAGCCCCTCAGGTTTTTGGCTGGCGCTCGGTCCCCGTTCTTCCACCCACCGCCTCTGTTATTGCTGCAGTTTGTGTTTGCGAAGCGACAAGGACGATCTGCAGCCGCTCTCGAAGCCGGTTGTGCTCACAGCCGGCTGCTGGCGGAGCCCGACGAGAGCTGTCTCGAGGACCGGTCTCCTTGCGATCCTCTCCAGAAGGTCCAAATCCTTCATTAGTTGCTTCCTCTGCTTTTTCCCTCTCGATCCATGCACAGAGTTTTCAGCGAGAGCAGGGTTGGCCACGTGTTGGGGTTGGCTCTTACGGCTGAACGGAGAAAGAGCAGGAGAGGGCATGGGTCAGGTGTGAAAGGGTACGGGTGGTTTAAAGGGTTCTAAAGCAAGTTGGAGCGATGTAGGTGACCTCAAGTCACTGCTCCTGACGTGCTCCCGGCTGCTTCAGCGTGGGTAAAGACTCGAGGAACCTCTTGCCTGATCAAATAAGAGCGGAGGGTGCTCGGTCAGAGGGAGAAACCCCTTCCCTGCTGCTCCCCTGAAGGTGAACAGGAGATGACTTTATTTCCTGGAGAAGACCAGCAGCCTCCTTCGTGTCCCTGCTGCCTTTCGGCCGGCTCATTTTGCTACTGATTATTTTTTTCTGGTCTCATCATTTAGCAGCGTTAATCGCCTTTCCACATTGCCGGGCACGTGACCGAGAGCATCTTCTTCGGCAACTCAGCTCTCCTGTGCCTGCTTGTGTGCACGCCGGTAATTTGTGTCTCTCCGAGCCAGGGAGCTGGAGAGCTCTTCCCCACGAGGAGCTGATGATTCACGTCCCCAGAAAAAGGAATCAATAAAGCATGACTAAGGCAGCCCTACCTCAGGATGGTGATTAGAGACTGCCTCCGCATCTTTGTCCGTAGTGGCAATTTACTGATTGTCTTTATGATTTTTGTCTTGCGGGGTCTTTGCCAGGCTTCCAGCAGCCCTTTTTATTTATTCATTTCTTCGTTTATTTTTGATTCCGGTGCTTCTCAGGGTTTGGATTTGCTGTCTTGTGCTTTCTGGGGATGAGAAGTTGTGCCGACCTACAAATTTCTCGGCGATCTAGCGAGAACGGTAATTCACGCTGCCCTAACCCAGCCCAAACAGAGAGATGGGTGTTATTAGTCACTGCTATGGGGCTGCTTGGGGATTGCCTGCCCACAAAAACGCTTCGGGGCAGAAGACTTCTTGACAGCTTTTGATTTATGAACTCACCACCAAATACGCCGAACACACAAGATAAGTGCACACTAGATACGAAACTAATTATGTACTATCTGCCGCCAGCCGTCCATGAGAAGGTAAATTAATGCGTGGCCACGAGACAGAGGATACTTTCCACCTTTTGCAGCCTGGCTCCCCAGAGTACACGTACACGCAGGTACCCCACGACCTGGAGATTGGCTCTCGTGTGGTTTAATGCTATTCCTCAGAGCTCCTCCAATTTACCACGTGCTGAAGCCTTCTAGGAGCAACGCGTGGATGCAGGGATGTGCCTGGTCACCAAACCAGCCCCACTCTTAACGGCTCCGGGAGCATTTCTCCGGTGGCTGTGCTGTCCGAGCATGGCCTGGGGAGGGTTTTTGTTTGCAAGATTATTTCGTGCTGGATCAGTTCCCCAGCTCAGATCATTGTGCAGCCCCATGGCAGTGAGGCGAGGGATTTGGGGGCTGTGGGGCTGTTAAATAAGGAACGGCAGCCTTAGCGACAGGTAATGTGAGGATGGGGTTTGGGGCCACCGGCTGGTGCAGGAGGCATTAGGAAAAAGTCTTCTTGTGAGAAGGGGCTGCCTGGAAGACCCTCCATAAGGGTAAACTCCTGGAGGGGGAACACAGAGATGGTATTCGTCGCCTGACGGCATTTCGTGGGCATCCGGGCTCCAGAAATGCCATGGGAAGTGGAGACCCTGTCTTGGAGCAGTCCTCAAAGCCTGCAGGGGTGATGACGGGGAAGAGGAAAGCCAGGAAGGAAGAGGCACTTCCCCGCGCCCAAGCCAGGAGGATGCAGCACATAATTCCTGGCAAAGAGGTCACACTTTCCACGGCAGTCCCCGAGGCTCAGCCTGACCTCCCTAACCACAGGGAACTAAAATGCCTCTCTAATCTACCTGCTCGCGAAGCCCGTTATCCTTGCGGTACCCAAGTGATGCCTAACGGGAGAAAGTGCTCCTTAGGATCGACGACCACAGAAGGACCGGGATGTGCCTTAGCTTAGACACCGGATTTAGCCTTTCCCTCATCCCATCCCCAGTCCAGCATGGTCCCACCTACCTGAAAGACCTGCTTCAACATCCCGAAAAGACACATTTCTCCCTGCAGCCCTTCAGATGTGCTTAAACTTCTTCATCAGCTCACCCTCACACTAGCGTCGATTTTATTACCTCCATCAACGGTGCGTGGGGCTGCCTCCAGGGGGCAAGCCAGGATGCCTAAATTAGCTATAGGGAACCTGTATAGGTGACTTCAGTCTGTCCAGGACCAGCGAGGTATCCCCAGCAGAGACTGAGTCTACCTGTTCTGCTCAGCCCGCCGGAGCCCCCGGCTCTGTGGGGTGCCCAGGGCAAAAGCATCTCCCTACCTGGGCATCACCCACTGGGTAAATAAGCAAACAGAGGAGGTAATGGCAGTGCTGAAGCACGTTGCTGATGGAGACCCGGGGTTTCAGTGGCCTCAATTTGCCCCCCTCCCAGTTTCATGGATGCTCTTCCAACAAAAAGGAAAATAAAAGCCAGATCCCAGCCATGCGTCACAGGTGTGGGGAGCGCTGCTGCACCCCGCATTTGCTTTCCTGAGTGGGGACACACTTTGGCTTAGCCCCCCCCCCAACCCGGTCCTGGTTGCGGGTCCTGCTGGGGATGGTGATGCCGCAGTCAAGGGTCCCACTGGAGATGGCGATGCCGTGGGCAAGGGTCCTGCTGGGGATGGTGATGCTGCAGGTGAGGGTCCTGCTGGGGATGGTGATGCCGTGGGCAAGGGTCCTGCTGGGGATGGGGATGCTGCAGGTGAGGGTCCTGCTGGGGATGGTGATGCCGTGGGCAAGGGTCCTGCTGGGGATGGGGATGCTGCAGGTGAGGGTCCTGCTGGGGATGGTGATACCGTGGGCGAGGGTCCCGCTGGGGACTTGCCCCCCCTGGGCGATGCTGCTCGGATGCAGGTCCTCATCTCAGCCCGCCTGGGAGGCTCCTGCTCCTGGTCGGTTCCCAAAACCCAGTCAGATGACAGGGTTATTTACTAAGGCTGGCAGGAAGGAAAGGCCATAAATTCCCCAGATATAACGGCTGAGTCAGAGAACGAGGCGGCCGCGGCCAATTCCAGCGTGGCCTGAAAGAGCGGCTTACAGGGAGGGGACAGGGTCAGCTGTGGCTTGTGCTGTCCCCCCCTAACCCGGGAGGTCCCTTGGAGGCTAGGAGGGACGAGGAGGTATCAGACAGCAGGTCCCGCGGGCTCCCGGTGGTCCCGGAGCTGCTTTCCTCGGGCAGGCCACCCTGCGTTTGCTTCCCGTGCTGGGAGGCAGCAGTTTTCTTTGGTCTCCTGCCCTGCTGGAGGATCACGGTTTGGTTGAAAGGCCTTGCAGACAGCCTGCCCTTTCACCCCGGGGATCGCTGCTTCTCTGGCAAGAAAGTAAAAGGTTCAGCCTTCGGGGCTGAAGACCACGTATTATCTTCTACGGGGTTTTTGCAACCCCTTGGGTTTTTTTTTAAAGAAAATAATTGCACGTTCCTAAAATTAGCCCTGACGCGCTGCAAACGCAAAATCAACACATTTCATTAAGAAAAAAAAAAAAACCACGCCATAAGGAGACATTTGGATCCATTCACATGCATTTCTTTTTCCTGTGTTTGTTTGGTTGTTTGGGAGCAAATTCTCCAGCAGGCTTCAAGCAGCCGCAAACCAAACGGGATAAATATTGTCTCTCCAGAAGGCTTTACCCCACATCGCCTACTCCTGCCCCTCGCAGCGTATGGGCTCTACCAGAGCCAGACCCCGTCCCGGATAATCTTGCTCCTGGTCCCCTCATCAGTCGCTGCATCCATCCTTTCTGCTCTCTCCAGATTTCTTCTTGCTCCAGCAGTCATCGCAGGGGTACCCTAGACCTCCTGGGAAGGACTTCCAGTGGGTGATGATGGAGTGTCCTACAGTTTCCGAGGCCCACCCCCCATTTAAGGCTTTAAAAAAGCTCTGGGAATTGCACAATGCACCGTTTGAGGTCAGGATCCCACCACATCTCCAGACATCTTGGGTGTCACCGCTGTAATTACCTCCCCTCTTCAGGCCTCCTTTTCCCAGCGTGGTGCTGGTGTCTCAGCAGTTGCAGTGATGTTGCAGCCCGAAGGACAACCCAACCAGGGCATCTGCTCTGGACAGACACAGCCAGGAGAGAGGACGGGGTGCTGGGACCTGCCATAGAAACAGCAGGTGAAAACACCTCATCTACTGCCTTCTCCAGCTCTTCCTCTTCTCCCTCCACCCTCCATCCCCAGCAGATCCTGAGAAGGTTGGTCTCCCCTTCCCATCGTGGCTCCTGGCTCCCTCATTGAGGGTAACGTTCTTCCCATCACCAGCCTGATTTCCTTGCACCATTGACCTTTATCTGTGAGAAAAGACAAAAAGTCATGAAATCAGCCCCAGCAACAGCCTGTGTCCTTCTAGCCTGCTTAGAGAAGACACGAATACTCCCAGGTCTCTGTCCTCCGCTGCTCCCTCTCTCCTGATGGCCAGGAGAGCTCGGCTCAGTGCTCCAGGGACACGGCTTATGCTACTCGAGCGATTCACGGCTGTTACTCAAGACCTCACGGATGGAAAGGTCTTGAGCAACAGCCGTGAATCGCCCAAGTAGCGTAAAGAGAAGGCGGTCAGGGAGCATTTTAGGTGCCAGGGGAGCGTGTAGGCAAGGTCAGGCCTGGGAGGTTTCTGGTGGAACCAGTTTAAGCCGTGCTAGCGGGTCGGAGCACTGAAGGCTACATGGAGATGGGACACGTGTTTGAAGGCACATCGCTGTTCTCGGATGGGCTGCTGGGCTGCTCGTCACCAGCCTTTCAAGCGGTTTTCATTGCAGGTGGGGAAAGAAGGCAGGTAGTAAACCTGGAGAAGGCGGCTGTGCGTACCGGGACACACAGCTGCCCTGTTTGCTCCAGAAACGAATCTCTAAATATCAAACCAGCTAAGGATGAGGAGCGCTGGGTCTGCAGAAAGACCTGTGAGAGACACCCATAAGTATATTTGGAGGGTTAAAAAGAGAGACTGAGTGGGCTAAGCGGTGAGTAATGAAGATGTCACTCAACAAGATGAGATTTTTCAGGGTATTTAACGCCACTTTATATTGGATGGAAATTTCCAGGTGTTTGGAACAAAAGTGGATCTAAACCAGAGAAAACTCTTTATTATTTACCAAATTGCTTCAAATTTACTATCATCTGTGTATCTCATTTTATACTGGAAGGCATCGTCCTTCCAAATCATTAGCAAAGATGTTAATGAAACTTGATCTTTAGCCCTGACTCTTGTTCCACCCTACTACATGCGCCTTGCTCAATGTAGCACACTCTTGTTTAGGGTTACTTACTGCACTTCAATGTGTTTTCAGTTTGTACAAACCACATTTCAGACCAATGCATTTTTTTCTAATTTTTTTATTTCCTAAGACAAAGAAGCAAAATACATTAGTCAAAATAAAAACACATGTTCATAAAGGCTGTGCTGTCTTCATCCTCCGGCTGTGCCATTCTCTAACAGCATTCCTCTTCGCACCAAAAAGAGTTGGAAAAGAAGAAAAACTGGCAGTTTTCTGTGCCCATCATCCCTCGAGTCTGACTCTTGTCTCATGGTAATTTTATTCAGCATCTGGCTTCTGCAAAGTTTCTCCCCATTGACACTATTGTGTGGACAGAACAAGCTCTAAATATTTCATCATGATTTTTTCTTAAATATTTGTTCTATTATTTTTATAGGCTGGTGATTGCGAGAATTATATTGTCTCCTTTTTTGTTTTAAATCACCACTGCATTTCCGTTCTTCTGCCTGTCAGGATCATATTGCCCAAAGATTTTAAAATATAGCCACCCAAGGATCAATATGTTCATTAACTAATTCCGTTATTAGCAGCTGAGAATGAATACCGGATGATGTCTGCAACCTAGACAGATTGATCTCTTAAATATAAAATTTCTCAAGAACCTATTTTTCCTCTTTATCGTTCTCCTTTCCTTTCTCCCTGCACTCGGAGGACAGGATTTTAAGGGGGGCTCAGAGTATTGCTCCTTTTGGTTTGTCAGTAATGTTGTTTTCCTCCTTACTCACCTCCCTGCTACATTTTTGGGTGTAAAAGCCTTTCTTAATCCTTTGACAAAGTCCAACTAGTTTTGCTGCCTAGCTCGCTGTCCTCCTCCCAGCAATCCTTAACTGTCTCAAAAGGCTCCGCTTGGTTACCTCCCTCTATTCTCCAGCCACGGGCAGACGTTCACCCCGCAGAGGGCTGTGCCAGCTGGAAATGTCACCGTGCCCCAGCTAATTGTTACCGTCCTCAGCTGGAAAGGACGGTCTGCACCACTCTGTCAATGGCAAGTATCATTCTGACCCCAAATCCTCCGCGTCCGCTCCAACGAGTGATGCTGCTTTGCGCTACATGGGCTGGAGCAGCTGGTGGGTGGGGAGGAGCAGCTGGAGGGGGAGCACGTCCAGTGGCACAGCTGGATCCAGGAGCGCACATCTGTCCATGGCTCCCCATCCTTGAGGAGCCTCTTGAGACTCAGCCTTGGCCAGCTTTTACGTTGGACAACCTCCTGGCCTTCAGCCCCGGGTAGAGCCTTGCATGGGATTTTCAAGCCTTCTCCCTCCCCGCTGGCTTTTACTGTCCCTTCAAGCATAGATTTAAAAACTCCCAAATCCCTGTTTTGCAGCCCTAAGCAATCCTCTCCGACACCCTGCTGAACTCCATTCACAGGCTGCATGCCCAAGGTTTCCCATCCATTCCCAGTCTGTAAGAAGCAGGTTTAGGAAGGTCTTCCAAAGCGTAACTCATCACACGAGTGCATGCAGCCGACTCTTGCCTTGGGATGAGCAACTGAGTTGGAAAGAAGCAGAGAGGGGGTGGAGGATTGGCTGGAAAAATATAAAAGCTCAGTGCAGTCTCGAAGCGGCAAGACAGCACGACCCAGTAGTTTTAGGGAGGCTGGGGTGGTCCTTCAGGCTTGCAGCAGGAGCTGCCGAGCGCTGACGCTGCAATGGATGGTGCCGATTAGCCATGGGCTTCTTTTCAAAGCATCATGCCATCCTCTGGCTCCAACGAACTGGCGACTCAACCTCATGCCACGCAGCTGTAACCAGCTGTGACAGCTTTGATTTTGCCTGCGCTTGCCGTGACGCCTCCAGGCTCTGCTATACCACCCGGAGGAATCGGCCCTTGCTGACAGCTTCGTCACCTTGGGCTGCCTGCAGCTCGGTGCCCCGACGAGAGACCTTGGTGCGGGCTGCTCCCAGAATAGCAGGGAGGCTCCTGGCTTTGGGTCAGATGTCCCCTGCGCTGGCCTTGTTGTGGGGGACGCGCTTTGTGCCGGCGTTTCTGCACTCACCATCCAGATGTGCAGCTGTGGAAGGGAGAAAGGAGGAGCGTTTCAAGTGCAGAAGCGTTTTGGGGGGCCCCGTCTCACGCATGAAGCACCACCCCCGTTAGCCACCACCTCCGGAAAGCACAAAAAATGGAAAACCCATCCCACTTTAATCACTATCGTGATTAAACCAAGAACCCACGGTGATTTACTATCAGATTGCAGCCCTGCCATGGGGAATAATAGCTAAATCACATGGATTCGATGGTCATCGCCTCGCGGGGCAAATGGGAGCGGCGAAGTCAACCTGCAAGTTTGCATTCCCCTATAGGATGGCTCTCATGTATTTTGGCTTTCAGGTCTTCATTCTTCCCCAGCATCAGGCTGTGAATGGATTTCTCTGAAAGCAACTCAGAAACTGAGCGTGATTTTGACTGCGTGCACCCAGCGGATCCCGGTGCACGACGTGCACCAGCTAATGCAAAGCCCTTGAAGGTCTTACTATTTTATCTGCTTATTATGTAGCTAGAGGAGACTAAGCAGTGACGGAAGGTCACAGGCTTAGGGGATCCTGGGGCTGGCAGGGACAAGCCTGGAGGTTCGCTCACCGCCACCCTGGTCGCAGCTCTGCAGAAGCCATCCCTGGGGGGAACCACCAGAAATCACTCAAGGCAGGATCTCTACAGCCTTTTTCTCCTGAACAAGGGAGTCATTTCCCATGGAAATACCCCAGACAAACCCCAAACACCTCATCGGTTCTCCTTACAAACTCAGCCATGGCAGGGATGCTCTATTATCTTTCAAATCACAGCAATTTACCTCTCCTCTCCCAACTCCATAACAATAGTTGGTCCTTAGAGGGCATTTTCCCTATATTTACCCCATGCCAGGGAGCTCTGCTTCTAGTGGTTTATACAGAGGGAAACCGAAGCAGAGAGACAAGGTAAATGCATTTTTCAGTGCTAAGAGCTCTCAGGAGTTGTGGCTCCTCTGGACCTTCTTCCCCACCAGCCTGCCAGGGCTGAAATCGCTGGGAAAGAGAAAACAGATATATTTGGACAGAACTTCACCCAAACAAGCATTAAATCCTCATCCTACCTCCAGAGACTTCCCTCCACTGCCCTGGGCAAGCCACCGAGTTTATTTGTGAGTCAGAAATAATGACACCTCTTCACTTAGCAGCGTGAGGGTGCAGAAAGAATATTGCTTAGCAGCACTAAAACCTTACCACGCTCCTATTAACCATGGATTTCTGAACCTGCTTCTCCTTCGCGCGCTTCATCAACACGTTCACAGTTGCTGTTTATTTGGAAGAATTATTTAGCAGCAAAAGCTTTCCTAGCGGTGTTTTGACACCTGCCTCTTCTCCAAGAGGTTCGCATCCGAGATGCAGATGTTCGGGCTACAACCTGCTGCCTGCAGACGGCGAATTGTCAAAGGAGGTTCAGACAAAACAATTTTGATATGTAGAGCCCTAGGGCCCAATGTACCCCACCTGTATTCTCCAGGCTGTAACAACGCTGTTACTTGTACTGAAATCAGTGGTAAAGTTTTCGTCGACTCTCACTACGCCGAATCAAGGCCTACAGATGGCACCGAGCCGAAATATGATTGATGATTTTGCAAGCGCGAGCCAAAGGTGGGTGGAAAATGCATCTTGGAAACTGGCTTGGTAACACTTTGATGTCTTCTGAAGTCTTACCAGGATGTGAAAATGTACCTGGCATTTTGCAGCTGTAAATATGGTCTTCACAGCCACATACAGCACTTCCAGCTGCACAGATGCTACTTATCTTTGTGTTCTCCTGGAACAAAACCTTGCTTTATTTTTCTCACTTCCAAAATAAACTTCCTTTTCTGCACTCCCACAGAGAATCACCACCGGGAAGAAAAGCTGTGCAGAGTTTTCTATCCAGCAGATTGCCTCTCTGTTCCCTCTACCCTGAGAACCTGAAAGCAGAGCAGGGCTACCGTTTACAGAAAACCGAAGAGCATTTAAAGCTTTCTTGTTTCTAAATACATCCATTTCTGATTGAAAGAAGCTGAGCTAGTCACACTGAAGGAGCTAATTAAAATGTAAACAGCGTCGCTTTTAATTGCCAGCGCTAAAAATTGTCATTATTTATTTTAAAAGTCGAGGTGCATAAGAATATGTGTTTAATTGCAAAAAGAAGGAGGAGGTGAATTTTAAATGTACTTTGGAGATGCTGCAGTCTGAGCTCTGGCTGGTTGTTTCCATGAGAAAATGCAGTGGGCTTTTCCACGCTGCAAGTCCTTCACTGCAGACACACCATTTGATGTTATTTTTTTGTCTTTTAATGCATCTGTTTGTTTGTTTGTTTGGCCTTTCTTTTTCAAAATCCTATTTCCCATCTTCCGCAATTCTCACTCTTGGAGGAGTCTGGAAATCAGTCCAATGCTTCCAGATCCGTCATTATTGGATGTTTTTCTGTTCGCGCTGGTAAATGGCTCGATTGTGTGTAATTAGTTAAAGATGTGAAGTGCCGACTAAGTGCTAAGTAATGTTACATAAGTGTAATATATGGCAGACACACTGTGCCACAAAAAGCATAATACTATTTTGCACTTAACCAGCACCTTTTACCCCAGGTTGGCAGAGCTCCTCACTATCGCTGCTGGAGGTTGTCAGCACCCCGGCAAATTAGGTTATTGTTTTAATACGCGTTTACAGCTCCGAAAACTGAGGTACAGAGCAGTTAAGTGCCTTGTCCCCATTCCCTGGTGAGTCACCAGCTGAGCGGCGCAGCAAAGCCAGGGATCCTGAGTCCCACTGTCAGCTCCGGCTGCGGGTGACGCTCCCTGCCCGGAGCTGGGGCTCCGTAAGCCCTGGCTGCACGGCTCCTGCCGCGCTCACCGTCAGCAAAACCCCGGGGTCACAGCTCGGGGACAAGCTGGGAGCAATTGCAGAGCGGGAGGACGTTTCGGATGGGCTCTGCAGACATCGCAGCCTACCAGTGCGACTGCTGGGTCGGTGCACAGCCACGGGGGCCGGTCGTAGGTGTGCTGAGACGAGCGGCTTGTGTCCTCAGAAATGCTCCCAGCCTGGACATGGAAAAAACGAAGGATGGAGAGCCCATCTCTTCCCTCTTAATGGTCAACCACTTGTTAGAAAGATCAATTTCCTTTGAAGGTGGCAGGCTTCTGCTTCCAGCAATGCAATTTTGTAGGGCTTGCTACATTGAGGAGTGCCCTGGTTTTGGCTGGGATAGAGTTAATTTTCTTCCTAGTAGTTGGTATAGTGCTGTGTTTTGGATTTAGTATGAGAAGAATGTTGATAACACACTGATGTTTTAGTTGTTGCTAAGTAGTGCTTACATAAGTCAAGGACTTTTCAGCTTCTCATGCTCTACTGACTGAGAAGGCTGGAGATGCACAAGAAGTTGGGAGGGGGCACAGCCTGGACAGCTGACCCAAACTAGCCAAAGGGTTATTCTATACCATATGATGTCATGCTCAGCATATAAAGCTGGGGGAAGAAGAAGGAAGGGGGGACATTCGGAGTGATGGCGTTTGTCTTCCCAAGTCACCGTTACGCGTGATGGAGCCCTGCTTTCCTGGAGATGGCTGAACACCTGCCTGCCGATGGGAAGCAGTGAATGGATTCCTTGTTTTGCTTTGCTTGCGCGCGTGGCTTTTGCTTTACCTGTTAAACTGTCTTTAACTCTACCCACGAGTTTTCTCACTTTTACCCTTCCGATTCTCTCCCCCACCCCATCGGGGGGAGTGAGCGAGCGGCCGTGTGGGGCTTAGCTGCCGGCTGGGGTTAAGCCACGACAAGGAGGGAGAGGAAGAGCAGCTTCATCTCTTGCTGCCAGGCTCACATCATTTTCCAGCTCATGCCCATCCCATGGACACACACTGGACCAAGCTGCCTGTTAACTCGAGGACTTTCTGCCCGTGAAACCCAAGCAGCCACGCAGCGAGCCAGCACAGATCAGGACGTGGTTGAGCCACTGCCCTGTCCCCTGGCTGGGACTTGCCACATCAACGGGATGCTGGTCCAGACCCAGCCAGATGGGCCCTGGAGGGCTTTGGGCAGGATGCACCTCATCCCTGCTGCCCGGGCACCCCTGATCTGTCCCCCTTTTGCAGTATCACTATGTTCCCCCCATTCCTCTTTCTGGTGAGTGGAGTCCTTGCAGCCTCTCCCTCCCTCTCTAAGGTGTTTTCTCCAGGGCTCGAATTGCTTTTGTAACTGTGCCCTCTTTGGATTTTCAACATCCTCTGGAAAATTTGATTTCACACCATATTTGTATGTTTAACAAAAATAATTCCAAACACCAAAAACAAGCCGTGCCCTGACTGGCGTTACGTAGCATTTGTGATAATTGGATTCTCAGAAAGCCAAGCACTTTCTGGGGTTTAATGAGATTCAAACTTTAATTACTGTGTCCCTTTCCCAGGCATGCAGTGGAAAATGACCATAATCAGGTCTTCGGCATGTTGCAAGAGACGGCCTCGATGGATCGCGTTCCGGTTCCTTAATGAGGGGCCGTTCTTGCCACGCATAGTTGGAAAGCCAGTTTCTCTTGCATCGTGGCTTACATGTACATCCCTTAGGATTTTGGCCACAAACCACTGCTACATCCTCTCAGAAGGCGGCACTTCTCCACTGATGGAAAGCCAGAAGAGATGGCTCCTGGACCTGCAGGACCAGAGAGGGAGACAAGTACATGGGGGACTGGTGCAGACTTTCATTGAGGTCTTGATAATGAGTGAAATAATACAGAGTGGTCCTTGGGCAGGGCCCAGGGTCCCGGCAGGACCAGCATCAGCCTTCTGCAAGCCCCTTGCATGGCTCTTTTCCTCCTGCACAGTGCAGATCGCAGGCAAATCTTGCCCGTAAGGCTCGAATGACTCATCTGCTGGCTTTCTTACTTCTCCGCCTCCATCCTGGAGGATGCGGTGTTTTGCCGAGTCTTATCTGCACTGAGGTTGGAGGAGGCAGATGAATGCAGTGGTTTCACGTCTGCAGAGTGACGGCTTCAATAGAGGGATGGGGTCATTAACAGAAACGCCATTATCTGGAAGGAATAAAGATACCGCGTGATCATCTGAGAGGACCTTTAAATTGCCATGTTCAGCCTGTGTGCCACTGTTCAGATCCAAGCCAAGAGAAATTAATTAAAAAAAAAGGGCTTTGTTAGACAGTGCATCAAACTTCACAAACGAGTTGATATATTGCCTTATGATGTTCCCACATCCACTCATTTTGTAGACTGGTAAGAAATCTCTCCATCCATGTGTTCTTGATAGCCCCACTCAATTTTCATTATTCCATCATCATTTAGGTGGTCAGAGATTTATGTCGCGGTGGTCAGAGATTTATGTCGCACCCTATCTTTCCCCTTGCTGTACCAGGGACCGAAATCAGAATTGCTAGGTAAAAATTTCCAAGATCGCTCTTCTTTCCATTTCCTGACATCTTTTCCAAGTTCCCAGCTATCTCCCCAGTTTTCCATCACTTAAAAAAGGTCACCGCTGTTGCATCTTTCCCTCTCTCAGCAGTCTGGAGTACATGCTGTCCTTGCCTAATACATGCAAGCATTTTCTTGGAATTACCTTCTTTTTAATCGCTAGCTGGTTTCGCATTCAATCATGTACTCTAGATGCCTACACAGCGAGACGTGACTGCTTCTTGCTGGCAGCAGGGGAAGCCAAGGTCTAAGCAGGCAGGAGCAGTGGGTGGCTTGAATTACTCTTGACATGAGACAGACCAGCAGTCACCGTGGGCAGGTTTGGCATCTCCAGTCTGCCTGTGGCTGTGATCTCCATCGGTTCCTGACACTACCCAGCCACTTTCTCTGTTGGCTGGACATTGGCAACTCAGTCAACTTAGGAGGAGGAAACCCTTCTTCACGGCCATGGGGTTGGCAGTGAAGGAGCTGCATGGGGAGCTGGGGCAGGAGCTCGGGGTGGAGGAGCTCAGTGAGGCCACTGCTGCGAGGGGAAAGACTTGCATGGGGCTCGGAGCACTCCTGGGGATGTGCTTTTTGTGGCTATCCCCTCCAGCATTGTCCAGGCAATGTCAGGCAGAGCAGGTATGCATCTTCTAGCCCTCCTCCTCCAGAGATAGACCTGTCTCTCTGGTACTTCTTGGGCTGGCATTTTTGCAAGCCCTCCACCCCCCTCTAACTGTTCTGTACCATCGATCCCCCACCTCAGTATTTTGCTGTTGCTCTTCCCCCCACCTTTCCTTTTCCCGTGCAAACCTGGCTTGACTCACGCTTTCTTTGCCCTTTTCCATTTCCAGAACAAGTTATTTTTATCCTCGGATCTGTGTATTCCCACAAGGAGCCATGTCTGCTGCTGCCGCCCTGCCGGAGGAGGCAGGCCTGTTCTGCCTCCCCTGGGCTCATTTTTAGGGCTCCGCAGCAGGCATGGGTGGTAGGTGCTCCCAGACATCCAGGGAGTCAGGAACTGCGAGCAAATCCGTAGCTTTGGAGTACGTGTAGGGACATTCGGTGAGGTTACGGCACACCTTCGAGCTTCTTCCAGTTTTGCATGGAGCCAGATTCCCCATCTTTGACAGGGATGACTGGATTCATGGCAAAGGGCAGAAATAAGGGTCTCAGGGAAGATAAGAGGGTGAATGGGAGAGCTCCCACGGGCTCAGAGCCTCACCTTGCAGAAGGGCACAGGCAGCCTTAGGCCCCATTGAGACAAATCCCAGGAACAAAGTGCCCGCATAAAGGCTCTTACGCTGGGGCTTATGCAAAGCAAACTCCTCCTCTCCCTGCAGTGACCAAGGACCTTGAATTTCCTGCACGTAAGTCTGGACGAACACGAATACATCAGCAAATAATGCGGGATAACCTCTGTAGGAAGCAAAGTTCCTTGCTAGGTGTCCAGACTGGTGAAGGGCAAGCTTCCTTTTGGGATGTCCATCCTGTTACACTCAGGACCTGGAGAAACTGGGATCTGCTTGGCTTGTGGCATGCAGCACCACTTCAGGACATGATTTGAATGTTGTCCTGTGTCCCAGTGTAAACCAGCAAGGGAAAACCCATGCTGGATGGGGTTAGGACGGAGCTTGTTCTATTCCAGCACATGTTGAGCTGATACTCTCTGGACCGTGCTTTTCCAGGTGCCCATGTTGAAGGACGTGGTGATTTGGGTCATTCTCCTGTTTCTCTTCTCCTCTGGCTTTTAGTAGGGTATCCTCCTCCTCCTCTGGCACATCTGGAGGGGGACTCCTCATTTTCAGCTATGTGGGGAGGCCCCTGAGCCCCACAGCCGATCCATGGATGTGGGAGCAGGTCGGGAAGGTAGCACGGATGGCACTCACGCAGCCCACAATCCTCTGAGCTCTGGCTGCCGAGCCCACACAGATGACTGCCCGTAAGCATGAGTCCATCCCAAGCCTTCAGCAGTCACAGGACCGTTGTCTCCCTCCTCTTCCCAGGAAGCAGATTGCAAAACCATGGAACCGCAGAGACTAACAGTGTCTGAACGGGCTCAGGCACCAGTCCATGCCCATCTGTGGCTCCTGGGAAACTGCTTCCTACAGGGCAAGAGAAGCTGAGCGTGGTGAGAAATGAAGCCTCCTGCTGTGTAAGCAGCTCTCCTGTCTCCCCACAAAACAGAAACGCTGCCCTGCAATGGACTTAAAACTCCTGGATCTGTAAGAAAAAACAGCCCTGTCCATTGTGTCATCCCCCAGCCACCTCAAACAGCCTTTTTGGGGGGGTCAGCCCTTAGAGTCAGGCTCTGGACAGTACAGAGGAGGCCATTTGGGTGGATTTGCTGCTGGGGCAACCTTCGGAGAAAAAAAATGCAACTTGAAACCCAGCAAATGACCTGCACTGAGAGAAGATCCTTATCCTTTCATGTAATATTATTTTTCCCTTCGGTGGAGGGAAAATTCGTCCCTTTTCATGGGAGCAGTGGGTCCCACTTATTTTCCACTTGAGCCTGAGTGCCAAAAAGGGTCTTAAGTGGAGCACCTAGCCATGGCGTGGAGGGTGATCTTGGTGAATAGGTATATCCTTCCCCAAGCCCTGCCCTTCCCAGAACTGCTGCCAGTATTTCCACCTACTTAGTACAAAACCAGGAATAGACACAACAGGAAGCAGTTCTCTAGAATAAAGCAGCCTTTCTGAGACTTCAGAGATTGGGCACAACCCCTCCCCAGGGAGCGGCTGGGACGGGGCGGTGGGTTTAGCACGCGGCTGTCTTACAGCAGGCAACGCACCGTGGAAGCGTGTCCATGGATTTTTGTTTCATCAGGCCCGGCAAGTGAAAGGATGCTCTCCTTTTCCGGAGGTCAGGCATCACTCCTCCTTATGGACCTCTCTGCAAAGATCGGGGAATGCACGAGGTGGAGAGGATCAGTTCCAGGTTATCCGTGTTCCTCCTCTCCCGGCTCCTGGCTGCGGAGATCCCGAGGGAGATGCCCATGCAGGGTGCAGAGCAGTTGGCAGAAGCTGCTGAGACGGTCTGCGGCTGGCTAACCACTGCTGGGGAAAAGAGAAGGGAGTTGGCATCATCTCCTCGTGGCCTGTGGCTGGACACTCAACAGGAAACAGGGAGAGCCCAGCAACCTCACTGGAAAAGTCATCTTTTGCACGGATCAAAGCATGAGGCTGTCTCCAGGACGAGAAAATAAATAGAGAGCGTGAGAAAAGTCGGCTCGTTTAGAAAAGAGGCAAAGGGAGAATGTGCTTTCCTGGCGTGGCCGAAAAGCAAAAGAGCCAGGCTTGCAGAGGTGGGGCGGCAGATCACAGCGGCACTACCAGGAGGGCACTGGGACAGCACTGATGGTTAATAATTTTCAGATACAATAAGAAGAGGTTAAAAACATTTGTTTGTGAACCCAGAGCATAATTAGTAGTGAGTCACAGAAAGTGTTGTTCCAGCTACAACAAAACAAGCCGGCGCTGAAGGGTCTGCTGGTCATTTGAAAGCGTCAAGAGCTTCAGCCCAAGATTCCTTCCTTAATTGCACCACTCTCGGGCACTCGCTCTAAATTAAGCAGACAGGAGCACAAGAGAGCTAATGCACTGCTCTGAAAGGCAAACTATTAACCAAAGTGTCTTTCAGATGTTTAACTTCAAGGAGGCACGGTTGAAATCTCATCAATTATGATCAGCGGACATGAGAAGGGCTTGAAGTTCATCCATAACATAATTTGCAGAATAATAAAAATTAAAGATGTGAAATCTCTTTTCGGTCGAGTCTGCTTCAGTCCCCAGGGTGAGTTAGATGGGTCTCTGTATCATGCTTCCCGCTGTGCAAGAAAAGTTTCCCTGATGCACTTTTGTTACTCAGAGGATGTTGCTATTGAATATTTACGCTACGGTTACAGACGTAAGCCCTTTCTGTGCAGTCCCAGGCATATTCCCTGCTTTTGTCTTCATTGGCAGGCTTCTCTCTCCAAAATCCACCCAGTTATTCTCACAGCTCTTCTCCTGGATCACAAACAGCTCTCCGCTGTCCCTGGCATCCTCTTCCTTCAAACACTTTGCACAAGTCCCCTGCCCTCAGCAGACTAGTCAATGGGAACAATGAACTTAGGGGGGACCGTGACATTCCTGATTGAAAAACAAGATTTAGTCCTTCACTTCCCACTGTGCTGCTGACAGCAATACTACTTAGCACTCCTACCCTATGACGCATTACCCAAACATTAGCTAATTATCCTGCCTGACTCCTTAGAAACTAGACAATTAAGTATTTAGTTCCATTCTCCAGACGGGAAAACCTGGGCACAAAAAGAGGTTAATAGGGGAAAGACCAGTCCTACCATGTAGGGTGGGGAGCATCCCTGCCATTCGGAGGACCAATGTGGAGCGCGGGGCTTGTCTTACCCATCTCAGCTCCCTGCGCTACAGCTGAGCTTCTTCTAGAGTTGACATAAAAAGCCCAGCACCTCGGGAGAGTGATTCATCCCCGCCCACGACGTGTCCCATTGAGGTGGGCTGAATCATCCTCTAGGAAGAGCACCCAAGGAGCCCACCTTCTCCGTACTGCCAAGGGGAAGGGGAGCACCCGGGAAGGTACAGATGCCCCAGGCAGGCAGCGTGAGTCGTTTCCAAACCGCAGACAGCAATGTTGCCAGGATCAGTGCTCATGAGCTCCTGGATCCTGGGAAATGTTTTGCTGGCGTCGTTTAAGCCAACTTTGATGCGCGTCTTGGAGCACCACAACAGAAAGCAGGCTGCAAGCTCCGTCCTTCCTACTATCAATGTGGTGACCAGTGCTCCATCACAACCATGAATTGGGGCTATCTTTGGAGCGAGCAAATGCTGAAATAAACTATTTTTGGTGCAGAGAGAAAGTGTTTAGCAGAAAGGTCTTTAAGATAAAGCTTTTCTTTAAGAGAAAGAGTCCAAACCTAATAACAAGAGCTCTAGCCATTGTGACTATGTTCTCCATAAAATGTCTAATTACGGCACTATAGCAACTATTGAATTCCGAGGCACATTTTGCATCTGAAACACAGGACAGAGCATCCTTTTTGGGTGGTTCAGAGAAATAATCACAACACCCAAGCGCTCCACGTAGAAAAGGGAGAAGTGCCGAACTGCAGTCTGCGACGAGCAGCGCGCGCCCGGCCTGCAAGCGCCATCCCCGTGGGAGCAGCCCTGCCCAGGATGAACGCACCTGCCTGAGGGGAAGAGATGAGCAAATATTTTTAGCCCGCGGCACAGCTGCAAGCATCTAGTCTGCTTCCTACGAGCACTCGCTGAATTGTGGAGCGGAGCTGAGCGGGGGGGTGCATCACGCTGGTGGGCACGGAGAGGGTGGCACGGGGGTGACATCGGAAAAGCGCATTTTACCAAAGCACGGAGGGTGCGAGTACGATTTGTGCCGCCGTTCCCATCTCACAAGCTTTTCCTGCCCTCGGGTGCCCCGTTTTCAGTTCAGACGGGGCCGAGCACGCAAGGGTACCAAGGAGATCTTCTTTCCTCAGCGTGGCTCGGAGCCACTTGCATCCCTTAAAAGGCATCTTCTGACTCAGATACACTCTCCTCCATTGTCTGGGGCATGTTGTTTTGCAGCTGGAGACTGGTGAATGAAGCTGAGTTACTGACCTTGATTCGGAAAAAAATGCACACTTGTGCTTTGTAAAACAAGCCTTTTAAAGCTGGCTTTTATGCAAAGAATTATGTCAATGTGTGTATGGAGGCGCTGGTATTTCAGGCCCCTTTCAATCTTCCGGATTGCCAGTGAGCTCTTCCACTGATTTAAGCTTTTAACCAAAGGACGGATGCTGCAAGAGGTGGTGAAGAGGACTCAAGCAGGTATTTAAGTGCGTGGCCTAGGAGCAGATGCTTGGATCAGGGCCTAGATCAGGAGAGATATTTTATTATGCTGAAGGAGGCATTATTTTACTATGTTGTAAGGAGGCACAGATGATCTCTCTCCCCAAATGGGGGAAAAATGAAATAACCTGTCTTTGAGGCCTGCTCTTATCCCTTTTCAGTGTGGAAACGCACTGAGGCCCCGCAGAAAATGGGTCTGAGTCAGCTTTGCCACTTTTTTTTTCCATCGTGTCATCAAAATGAGAGACGGTGATAAGTGAGGCCAGTTTACGGAGTTTTTTGGAATTGCCCCTGGTCCCACTCCAGCTTTGCCCACAGGTTAGAGGTAATTTTCTTTCAAGATGCTACGGGAGGGATCACATGTTCGGTTTGGGAAGATGCTCTCCAGCCCAGGTCCAGCGCAGGCAGGCGGGTTTATTCCCTCTGAACCATGTACTGAGTTAAAATGAAGCCCTGGCTTTGCAGAGGGAGCTCGGTTAGGTGAGCAAGCGTCGCCAAAATCTGGTACGACGATACCCCGTCAGGCCAGCGCTCCACTTCTGCTCAGAAAACAATAGGAGTTTACACAACTGCAGCCCACTTGAGGTTTTCGCCTTACTTCACGGCTGAGCAACAAGACCCCAAATGTTACAGCTCTGCCTAATGTCCTTGGCTCTGTCCTACTTTGGAAGGAAACATGCTGCGGCCTGTGCTGCCAATGCTATTTCCTCTCGCTTGTCTTTAAAGGTCTCTTTTTCCAACAGCTGATCGGCTCTGCAGCTCCAGGGAGTACGTGAGATCCGGCTGGCCCACGATCTAGCTGGTATGGCCGTGTGCCATGTTGTTGTTTGTATTGCTTTCATTTTTTTGGCGTTACTTGGCTCTTCCACGCAACTTGTTTTCATCCTGAACTATGTGCTCATTACATATCCAAACACCCACGCAGGTTTTGCATGAGGAAACTCGAAACACACGCGCAGTAGAGGAGCAAGTTTGTGACAGGGGAATGAGATATTTGTCTTGAGGCAGACACAAACAATTGTCAAATCCCCGAGCTGCCCGTGGTTGGACTTCAAGCTTACTGACGACAAGCATGTGAACGCTGTGCGCGCATCCTCCTGGCAAAGAGGTGTGGAGGACATCTCTTGTGGTCACTCTGGCCTCTCCCACCAAGGGTCCAAGGCCCCAGGGACCTCCTGGCTCTCTGGCAGGCTGTGGCCCGAACGCCAAAGGGACCCATTTTTGCTGCCAGGAAAGCTCTCGCTTCCCCTCCGCGGCCCCATCCTCACAAAGCAGCAGCCACAGGCAGCACGGATCTTCCCGGCCAGCTCAGGTCTGGCAGGCACCAAGTGGTGCTGGAGGGTTTCAGCAAGGTCCCAAGCGAGGGGATCAGAAACAGGCTGTTTGCTTCATAAGTGGGTTTTTTGCCTAAAGCAGCAGGTCTGAGTCGCTGTCGGAGGCAGCATGGGGCAGCGTCGGTGCCATTGGGCCCCCCCAAGTTGCATGGATCTGGCGTTGCATTAGCGCAGCAAACACAGCATGGCCCTGGACTAGCAAAGCGAGGTTCAGATACTCATGTTTTCCGAGTCTCTCCCATTTTTATGGCCTCACCGCCGCCGCATTGAGCTCCGGCAGCCGCCCTGGTCGGGATGCAGAGAGCTCAGCTGGAGGCTCGCAGGCTGTCCAAATCTGCAGCACGCCGCTCCCATGCATGTCGCACCCCTCCCCGTCGTGCTCGGTCCCCTCAGAGGGTGCAAAAACGCTCTCCCAGTGACCACCGGTAACTGCATAGCGCTGGGCAGGCTGAGCCCAAGAAACCAGGGGGCTCGGTTTGCAGCTCGGGATTGCTTTGCTTCCTCACAGCCTTCCCTGCTGCCTATGCTGCAGATGAATAAAGATTTTCCAGGGCTGTCAGTACTGCATATTTCACCAGCATTCGCTTCACTTTAAGTCCAAAATGCGCTAAAAATAAGCTGGCTTGGCATCCAGGACTTGATTCAAGTGGTAACAGGGCAGAGAAACTCCTGGGGTGGTTTGCACTGTGCAGCAGCGAGCAGGGGGCTGCTGGCTCTCCCTCCTCCTCCTCCTCCTGGCTGCTGCGAGGCTGTCACCCACTGCTCCTCGCAATCTGCTAAATTTCATATTCGAAGGTCACAGGTTTTACATGGTATCGCTCCTCTTGGGCTGGTTGTTAACGAGGCTCCAAATGCTGAGGTAGCGTCTCTGCCTCTGGGGTTGGGAGTACATTATTAGCGAGATCCTTAGTAAACTTTTTCTTTCAATACTCCTGTGGTAATTTTGGGAGGGGGATGCCCGTAGGCAGAAGTTTGGATAAGTGAAGTCTGAAATGCCACGGGAAGGCCATAAACTTCAAAAAGCCTTGTTAGTGCAGCAGTAGAGGGAGGTGTGGACGTTTGCGCCTCGTGCACGGACTTTGTTCTGCTGTTGCAGAGCCGCGTGGCTTTGATACCAGTGAAAACACTGCGAACCCCCCTCCTGGGAAGGGGTCTTGAGATGAAGCGCTTGATGCTCCCCCTCACTTTTAAAATACCCAGTTGATGTTCAGACTTCAAGGCTGCCGAACGAGTTTTCTATCCGCAGGCAGATTTTGCTGCCACGTTCTCACTCGCTTTCCTAAAATAAAGGGGGAAAAAAAATAAAAAATCCTTGTGCTAATTTAATCTAGCCAGGCATCTTGCTGTCCTGCCTGATAATATCTCTCCAATCTGTCATTTCCAACAGACAGCTGTTTATTTGTTTGGGTTTTTTTTTCCCCTGGTCTTGAAATATCTCCTCTGCTTTCTCAAGCAGCCCAGGGCTGCTCCAGGGATGTCCCAAGCCTCCCTCTTGCTTTAGAGGGGGCTCTGGGTGAAAACATCCCCCTTTTCCAGGAAAAACCCTACAATAACATCAGATAGAGAAACATGTCAAAGAATATCCAACTTACATGCCAGTCCCATAGGTGTTTGGGGTTTCAGAGCCATCCTCCTGGCATGCAGCGGGCCAAAGCACTGAAAAACAACCTGGTGCAGGTCTGGAGATCCTGACGGGAGCTTCCCTCCAAACTGAGCATGACACTGCAGACCCGGAGACGTACTGGTCCCGCCAGTGAATTATTCAGCAGCATCACCAGCAGAAGAGGAAGTGATTAAATACAAGTTATTCCCTAGAATCCACAGCAAAAGAAAAAAAGAAGGTATTAAATACAACAGCGCACAAGACACGGGAAACCACTTGGGTTCCTTCCTACAGCCCTGACCTCCAGGTTGCCTCTCCATGAAACACGTAGATGAGCCATTGTATGGACCAAAAAAATGACCCAAGGAAAAAAATCCTGATTAATTCCGGCACCCAGCGCTCAATTTGCAACTGCTTTCAAATGGGACCGTTGGTCAAACGCTAAATCTGGGCACCACTTCATCATCCGCATTTTCATTTTTCTTGTTATTTGCTTTTATTTATCTATTTACTGTTATTTATGGTGACTTTAATAGCTTTAACTCCTTCTTGGAGGAAAAAAAAAACCCACCCAGTATTTAAAAATTGGCAGAAGTGTCAAAACAAGCTTACACTTCTGGGAAGTGTAAGAATACACGGTCAAACATTTGGCTGAGAAAATGGAGCAAGGGAGGGTAACTGTGCTACCCATGACAGTGATCGGTGCAGGAGCCGGCGCGGGATCAAATCCCACTGGGTTTTCCTAGATCCCTTCCCACCCCCCCCCCCACTGTGGGGCTGGGAAAGCAGACGTCCCCATTGGCAACCAACACTCCAGTCCCACGGTGCTTCCCCCTGAGCCCCACGACCCACCTCAGCCCCATGGCACATCCCCCTGAGCCCCACAGCAGCCCCATGGCGCATCCCTCTGAGCCCCACAGCGGCCCCACAGGGCACCCCCCTGAGCCCCACAGCAGCCCCACGGGGCACCCCCCTGAGCCCCACAGCCCAATGCAGCCCTATGGTGCATCCCCCTGAGCCCCACAGCAGCCCCACGGGGCATCTCCCTGAGCCCCACAGCCCAATGCAGCCCTATGGTGCATCCCCCTGAGCCCCACAGCAGCCCCACGGGGCATTCCCCTGCGCTCCACGACCCACCTCAGCCCCACGGGGCACCCCCCTGAGCCCCACAGCGGCCCCACGGGGCATTCCCCTGAGCCCCACAACCCACCTCAGCCGCACGGGGCATCTCCCTGAGCCCCACAGCAGCCCCACGGGGCACCCCCCTGAGCCCCACAGCAGCCCCACGGGGCACCCCCCTGAGCCCCACACCCCACCTCAGCCCCATGGCGCATCCCCCTGAGCCCCACAGCAGCCCCACGGGGCATCTCCCGGAGCCCCACAGCTCCATGGGGCATCCCCCCCCCCCAGCTGCAGGGGGTGTCACCCTCTAGGCCCCACACCCCACTAGAACCCCACGGCCCGTCCTCCCACGCAGGCCCCACCGCGCCCCACCTCAGGCCACCGCCCCCGCCGCGCCCCACGGGCCCCCCCCCCCGCTCGCGCGGCCCCTTTAAGAGCGCGGCCCCGCCCCCCGCGGTCGCTGCCGGGGCCGCGGCTGCCGCTGCTGACAACAAGATGGCGGCGGCGGGGCCGGCGGGCCCCGAGAGCCGGGTGCTGGGCTACACCCTGCACCGCTGGAGCAGCTTCTCCTCCACCTACCTGCCCGAGTGAGTCTCGGCCTCGGCCCCGGCCTCGGCCCTGGGCCGCTCTGCGCCGCGGCGGGTGCTGGGCCTGCGCCGGGCCCTTGCCGTGGCCTGCGCGGGGAGGCCGCGGCGGGCGGCGCTGCGGTGGCGGGGGGGGAGCGCGGGCCCGGCCGCTGCTGGCGGGGGCTGCTGGGGCGGCCCGGGCTGGCCTGAGCCCCTGGTGAGGGGAGGCCTAGGCGCGGGGTGGGAGGTGCTGGTCAGCAGGGTCTGAGGGGCTGTGTGTGGGGGAGGGGCAGGCCAGCGGGATTTGGGGGGGGCTCTGTGTGGGGGAGGGGCAGGCCAGCGGGGTTTGGGGGGCCTCTGTGTGGGGGAGGGTCTGTACAGCAGGATTTGGAGGGCCTGTGTGTACGGGAGGGGCTGCTCAGCAAGGTCGGGGGACTGTGTGTGGGGGAGGGGGTTTGGGGAGGGGGTTGAGTCCCAGCATGGGGGGTGTGTGTGTTTGGGGAAGTGTTTGATGGACAGATTTTGGGGGGGGCTTTGTGCGGGGTGGAGGGTTTTGGGGGGGTGGGGAGGGTTGAGCACTAGGCTTGAGGGGGGAAGGCAGTGTGCATGGGGGAGGGGGTGATCACCAGGTATGGGCAAGGGAAGGAGGAGAATCTGGCCCCAGATTTGAGGGGAGAAATGGGCACTGTGTGTGGGAGAGGCTGGTCACCAGGTTAAGCGGGGAGAAGGACAAGTAAACCTTCCCCCCCCCCAAAGGTTTGGGTATGTCAGGTGCCTGTGGGCAGTGTGTTTTTTGGCAGCCAGGCTTCCTCTCCTGCCCCTGACCTCTGAAACGCCGGAGGCTCGCTGGGCTACCGTCACCTCTTGTGTGTGGTTCAGGGCGAAGGGGGTCATGTGCTGCCCTCGCATTCTGCTTTTTAACTAAAAAACTTTTGGTTTGGCAAAAGGAGACTGGAGCTGTGTTTTACAGTCATCAGTTTGTGCTGCTGTACTCATGTGAACCCATCCTGAATGGGAGACTTGGCTGTATGGCAGTCCAGCTATGGCCTGTTAGATTGCTTTAGTTACTGAAAGTAAGATTTGGAGTGGCTATAATGTGGTCTGGGTGGGCTATTTTCGATACACCTTTTCGATAAGTTGGCTTCAGTGTTGCAGGTCGTGAGGACTGTTAGGATTACAGCAGCTGGACACCTTAGTCATTGCAGGCTTGTCTGGAGTCTTGTCTAATCATTGATTGTGCTGAATTTAATAAGTTGAAATATCTTTAAGTCACCCGCTATCAACAAGTGACAGGGTTGCCTTATTTGTTAATTATTAATATAATGAATTAGCTTCACTTTCCAAAATGAAGTACATGAAGTGAACCTTTAAAAAAAAAAAAGTTTTTCTGACTAAACTCCTAGTCATTGTATCTTTCTGCATATTTCCTTTGTTAGATATTAAAAAGAACCAGGTTCTTTTCTAATTGATAATCTTTGGTCATAATTAAGTAATCCCTTCACCTTTCTTGTTAAAAAGACTTCACTTTCAAGGCATTTCTTTCAGGTCTGTGATCATGCTTGTAGTTATTTCTACCAGCATTTCTGGCTTTCAACATCATGTTAAAGTGTTAGTCCCTGAATAGAAGGGTGACGGTCCACTATTGATCTCACTGATGCGATACAAAAAGATAATACCGTCTTTCTCCTTGATACTCGTTTCTAAGGCTCCCCTTAGTCCTTTTTGCTACAGACTTGTGTCAGGAATTAATGTTCACGTGGTATCTGCAGTGCTGCCCAAAGTCCTTAATGTCATTGCCTTCCGTGATACAATTCCCTTTCCTGTAGTAGGGCTGGTGTTTTACAAATGCGTGACCTTGCATTCAGTTGTTTTTTAAGATATTGTTTAAATGTGCTTATCATCAGTAAAAACAATTTTAACTGCTTTTAAGCAGTGTTCGATAATCCCAGCGATAGGGTTATTCTCCAGCACGCTGACCTTGCTCTGAGGGATGCTGGTCCTAACGCTTGTGGGCTGTCTTCTATGAAAGTTTTGGTTTTTACTTGCTGTCTGCTAACTTTCGATTCCCATCTTCTGGGAGAGAGCTTAAACGCGATCTGAAATAGAAAGGGGAGGCTTTGACCTGCCATTTAAGATTAGATTCTCGAAAGGAGAAAATTTATAAAGAAACATACAGGAGGGTGAGTTTTTGGGGATGGAAAACTTTAAAATTGCCGGGACAGGAACATAACATACTGCAGGATGAACACTCAGATAGAGCTAAAAGTTGTCTTATATGCGGAACAGAATGATGCTTTTCTGGAAGGATATTGGGAATTCTGATTATACTGTAGTTTAAATAAGTTTGTTAGCGTAACTAGGAAGAAACCACTTTAACCTTGAAGTAGAAGAGGGACTCTGCCATAGTGTATGTAGGAATACTCATTAAATAATGTTGCTTGTCGCTGGCAGCTGTGGTATTGCAAGCAAAGTGCTTGTAAAAGAGGAACAGGGTAGATTACCCATGTTCTGTGTCAGTTAAGTACGATTTTAACACACTTCTTCAATAGTTGTATGGTTTTAAATGTAAAACAAAACTATGAAGTATAAAACTTTGATCACCACTGTCCAGGGAAGAAATTAGATGTCTAGTAACTAACATCGCATCTGCTTACGTGATGCTGAACTGATACTGAAGCTTTTCAGAACACTGAAATCACCTGATAACTACTCTTTTTAATTAAAAAAAAAAAAAGTGTTTTTCAGAGACCTTTCTGGTCATGTTTTAGTTTAGGATCAGTAGTCTATTGAAAAACACCAGTTTTCTTTCAATGACAGAGGATTTTTTTCTGGTGAATGCCAGTGACTTTCCTGTTGTGTTTGGTGGTGTAGTAGGGAATTAGTGCTGGATCCAACTTCTGGCTGTTTTACCAGTGCTGCAGCTACCTGCACGTTTACAAAGACCTTTTCAAACATTAAATGAAGATTGTCCTTCTCGAGTCTGCCAAAGAATAGTTTTACTGTTTTCCAAACTGCTGGAGTTGTCCTCTATTGGCTTGCAGCTACCAACAGGAAGACTGACTTGGATTTTTTTTTTAAAAACTCTGTGGGTAGAAGTGAGAGTTAGTCTCGTAATAGTGTCTGTGTTGTAGGGGAGGTTGTGCCTTTGGGAAGAAAATTGATCCAAGAGAAAATTTGTTCTTGAAACATCTGGTGTTTCCAGAGACACTCTGCCTGTGCAGAGGCAACAGTGTGTTGAGAGGTTTCAGCTTGTCCAACTTGGAAAATATTCAACCCAGCACGTCGCCTGAGTCCTCCGTCGGATCCCTTCCTTGCCTCTCCGCGGTTCCTCCCCAAAGGAATGGAGCCACGTGGGAGGGCCGAGGGATGTCTCACAAGGGACCGGCCGAGGGATTTCCCCACCACCAGCAGTCACTTCACAGACGAGTACTGGTGTCTTTTGACATACGATGAGAGAGTGAGTCCTGGACTTGATTCCCCTCTCTCTGGCCTTCTGCAGAAAGTGATGAGCTCACTTCTTTTTTTGGTCAAGGAGGAAATAAACAATTTATAGAAGGTAATGTAACCTTTGTTCAAACTTGGTGGTGGGTTTTTTTTTTGTGAGGAAGAGAACCAAAAGCTATTGCTCTGCATTCTGAGAAGCACTTCACATCCTGATTTTTTTAATAGCCAGTTTGAACTGCTCCAGTTTGAACTGCCTGCTAAGGTGAATAGGAGGTGAAGTATTGTGCTCTGTGCGATGGCAGTCATGTACCCTTTTCTATTGCTAAATGCTAAATTACTGTATCCTAGGACCATGGTTTCTAGTGGTTGCATCATACTCATGACTGATGATATCTTGTACTTGGCTAATGCACTCAGGTCCTTCTGTCGCTGTTTTATATGGCTGAACTCCCACTTCAGAGACTAACAAGAGCTTTTTACTGTGTTATGCTAGTCATGTACCTTTGTGAGGAAGTTTCATCCCATTTCTATTGCTCAGATCTTCAGTCATTCAGGTTTTCCTGTATGGTACCTATAGTGGAAGATTTCCTGTATTTCCTAGATTTGACTTAGGATTTTTATTGGTATTTTGTTCAATTATTTCTTGTGCTAAGGTCGTTATTAAGAATATAAAATAAGATTGGTTTCTTAGCTGATAATTAAATGCCATTAGCAACCTCCTCCTAATTGGTAGTCAGTTTTTCATTGCAACCCATTTTTATCTATTTCACTGTGGACTTCAGTTATTCTGGTAATTCCAGTCTTTTCCAGTTTGACACCTTATGTGGTACTGCATCAAATGCTGAAGGCTGGGTGGCTCTTGCCTCTTTCCTAGAAAGCATACTGGAACAGAGGATGATCCAGCTGATCGGTTACAATATGCTTGAAGTAATTGTGTGTGTTTTTGCTGGTTTTCTGTATTTCCGTCAAACCAGGGGAAGTAAACTAGGTGAAAGATACTTTGATAGTAAAGTATGAGCCTGCCAAAGTGAGAATGCAAATTTTTTTTGCTTTTTAGTTAAGAGGATGTGACAGTAAGTTCCTGCCCAGCCTAACCAAATATCTACTGCTGTATTGTGTTTACTCTGAAACAGAGATGTGCTCTCTTGTGTTTTCAAATCTAAGGTATTGCAAAGCATTAGCGAGAAGGTACTGAGAACATCTGTAAAAAACTTTTTGGGGTAAAGTCCATAAGGATTTTAAAAACAAACGAACAAAAAAAACCAAACCCCAACACCCCCCCCCCAAAAAAAAAAAAAAACAACCCACACAGCTGGAAAATGAGCTGAATTCCAGCTACCCTGTTCTCTGAGATTTCTGTAACAGGAAAAAACATGTATTTGTGGCTAGTGAAACGTGATTCTCAGTTTCTCCTCCTACCACGTGAAACCAGTGATTCAGATCTGTGCCTTATAGGTTCATACGTCCTGTTATAGTTGCATGCAGCTCTTGAAGAATCTCATGTTCAAGTTGAGATCAGTCATGACTAATGAAAAGGTTTGTTTTTTCTGTTCTGTTTTCTGATACTGAGCTCTGTTTCTTTGATGAGGAGAAGATACCTTCTGTTGAGGTCTCAGGAGTTTAAAACTAACTAAACCAGACCAAAATGGTGAACTAGCAAAGTGTGCTTTTAGAGCTTTTCTGGCAGAGTGACCTGTGCTCATCATCCATGCGCTAGAAGTCTTAACAATACTGCTTATATCTCATGGTTTCTTAAATAACTTCAATTATGTAGCAGTGATGTTTTCCATTCTAGTTGTAGAACTGCAACTTTGGGGTTTTTTTTCACATATAAGCACAAATGTAGCTTTTTCGACTTAAATTGTCAGCATTTATAGCTTTACTTGAGTATTCTAATGTAGCCAATTCACTTTCCTTGTTCTAACTGCTTTGCCTTTAGATATGGGAAGATGAACAGGCACACCTGCTGGCTATCTGTAATTACGTGCTTGTTATGTCTTTGCAATGTTGATCAATACTTTTAACATTTACTAAAATGAGCTGGGAATGCAAACACTGGCTAATGAAGCGAGCTGACGGACTCTGTTCCCCTCATGTGAACCCTGTGTCTAGAAATGTTCTTAGTTCTGCTTCTCGTCCTCTTCAGTGTCCAGGGGGAAGTATTTTTTTTGCACTTGTTTGTGTGGATTTTCTGGATGTTTCTAGACAATCTCATGTTCTGACAGGCATTTTCCCCCTTGCTTACATCACTTCTGTAGCTTAGGATTTTTCTCTGAAACATGAAATTAGCTACTTGAAAACCAAAATATTTTTGTATATTTTGAAAATAAAGTTACCTACAGATTGAATACATAAGTATAAGGTGCTTCTCTAGTGTCTGAAAAGGTGAAGTGGTGAGAAAAAGGTCAGAGAGGTGGAGGTAGTGGAAAAAAAAAATCAGAAAATTATGAAGTTGCTCATTCCTTATATTGACATCAGAAGTCTGATAGCTCTTGCTTCCCAGGTAAAAGCACAAATGCTGTAGTGTGAGAAGAAATTTCTTTAAGCTCCAGTGAAAATATAGCCATTATTTAGGAGGTTAGAGAGAGTTTTATTCACTGGCAGAAAGATGAAGGTGAAATGCTAATTGCTCTAGTTCCCTGGTGTGACTAACCTGGCAGAACCTGTATGACTCTGATGTTCAACCTTTTCTGGGATGGCATTTTTGGAGAACATTAAGAATGTAAAATTTTCGTAGGAGGTGTTAACATCATCAGATTATGGATCATTTGTTCTGAATGTGGCTTTATATCCTGCAAGCTCAATAAAGGTTTTCTAGCTCCTGATTACTAATTAGTTGCTTAAAGACTTAAACAGTATTTCAAACAGAGCACGTTTTCCTTGGGATAACGGTTGTTAATTGCTGAGACAGCATGTACAGTCTGTTTGATTTTTTTACATGGCAAAGAATATAGTTTCTTATTCTGCACATTCATCTTTTTAGCAGATCGCGGTTAGAATGCAAGGTTAAGTTTATCACCACCATTGATTTTTATGACATGATCAAGATTTTTCTGTTGAGGTTAAGTGGTGTGTGCAGCATTGATTCAGTCAGCTATCTAGAGGTCAGCATGATCCAAACTTCTAAAACAAGCCAATGCCTGACTTACTTTAATTGCATGTTAATATAAACCTCTAAAACCAAATGTAGTTTTGCTTTTTTGACTTCGGCCTGTTGAATTTTGTAGGAACAGTGGACTGTAAGCTAAGCTGAGTCTGAATTCAACAATAATACTAGTTACTGGAAGGGGAGGAAGGAGTGCTGAAGATGTAGAGTGGTTTGTTACCTTAGGTAGTTGCTATTTTAGTCATTACTTGAAACTTGGTATGCATAATCTTTGAGAAATTATTTCCTGGATCAATTTAAATCAAGGAACACAACCATATATTTAAGTTGAGGATAGGAGCCTGCATGTCTGAATTTAAACTGCGAAAGCAAACTGGTTAATAGCGCTTGCTCCTCCTCTGCTGGCGTGTTCTGCAGTTCCTGGAAAACGACATGATCTTGATAATGGAGAAAAATTGTGTACCGATCGTTTTGAGTTTGGTGGTGTTATCCTCAGTCCTCTCGGCCTTTTATCCCCAGACTGACTGCTAGGTTCATAATGTCACTCAAGCTCTGGGAAGGTGCCTGAAAAACACTGAAACTCTGCTTAGGATATTATCTGTATTTTTCTTGAATGCTTTTCTGTAGGTACATACTTTAAGAAGCATTTGGCTCTTATGGTAACTATTTAAATACTAATTTCCTAACCTATTCTACATTTGAAAGTTGTGTTAGGAAAGAGGTGCTCTTAACACAGAGTGTTAAAATGGAAGAAAAAAAATTGGATTAGGTAAATTGACCTGTGAGTAAGGAATTGCTGACTGAGTTCCCACCCTGCTCTTTCATGACGGCGTTGTTAACTTTCACATTTTGTCTCCTAAAAAACATGCTTTCTGGTACAGGGGTTGGAAACTGCCTGATATGAAAGTAATGTTTCTTGGGAACTGGTGTATCCTTTAGCATGAATTATGTATATTGCCCCAAAATACGGAATTATTCCATAATGTAGCTCTAGGGGCAAATGTTTCTGACTTGTAACGCAATTCCCCAAATAACCAGTACTTAATGACAGGCTGATATTTATTTATTTTCCCAGGTCAATACTTTGTTTTCTGGATTCCCTGAGCAGAGTTGCATTGTTAGTGAGAGAACCTTAATTTTGAAAGGAAAGCTAATACAGTGAAGGTGGTCCCACCTGGAACCAGGAGGCATTTTCTGTAGCGTTTTGGTGAAAAAGCTCCATACCTGATGTTAGTTCAAGCATGAGGGGGCTTCAGTCTGTTTTGTTGAACGTAGTCTGCTTTAGATACTTTTACAGGCATCAGTTTTTGGGTGAACTTTTTACTAAGTGTGAATTTACAGTGCTGATGAATATTAAAGATGTGTTTATGGCTTACATTAGGAATTTATATCTTTACATGTAATCACTTAGTCTGTTTTTGTGGATTCCTCTGTTTAGTAGAAATATTACTAATGTTATGGCATGTGAGAGCATTGTTGCAATGTTGTGAAATCATGGAAGACCTAAATTTACTTCCTGGCCTTTGTAAAATTTTTCCATATGTGCATTAGTCAAACAAAAATACTCCACCAAGTTCGTGATGCTTCCAAAATACAGCATAGGGGATTTACACAGATGTGTGCTAGACATTGCTTTCCTCTAATTTTCTTGTAAAGGGTCTGTCCAAGAAAATACTTTTGGAGATGAGAAGTGAGAGCAATGCAGTACTGAAGTGCGCTACTCCACCAGTATTGTGGAAGATTTGGGAAGTCTAAGTTCATGGGCTTTTCTGGTGGCAGTAGAAATCCCTATGTTCACACACTGTCTAAACTATTTTCTAGCAAGATGTGAGATTTTTTTTAAAATGAAAACTGAACTTTGTTGTTCAGTGGCCGCAGCTGGTGATGTCTTAAACTCTGGCAAATTTTACTACAAGATTTTATTTATTGGCTACAAATCCAGTGAGCTGAAGAATCTAATATCTTTGTTTCCTTGAATATTGAAGGGTAGAATTCATCCTATTCTCTGTCTTTTTACCAAGCCAGGGATTTATTTCTGCTCAGGGAACCTCCCGGAGCCCCTCATAGGCTAGGTTGCATGCACGCCAGTTGCTTGAGTTAGTACTTTGTGGATCACTTAAAAGACTGGATTTCAGATATCCTTGTGGCTTAGACACGTAGAAATGAACACTGAGTATGAAAAGAAATGGGCAAAAGAAATAGTTCCAGATATTAGTGAACATAAGATTATCAGTTCACCAAGATGATAAGGTGAAGCAGTCTTTATAATTGCTGATTGCATCAGCGTTTTAAGTTATTTTCTTTTCAAAAAGTAGATAGACTTTAAGTATATGGAAGAGATCTGTTGTTTCAGTGATCTAACAATTCTTAAATTTAAAACCAAAGCTAGTGCGAGGAGAGAACAAACCTTGATGATTTTTAAGCTTAAAGGTTCAGCATCACTTATCAGTTAAATTGCATCTAAACTATAATCCCTAAACATTGGGACAATTAGGCTGGTAATCATCTGCGATGTGTGAAGTTACTGTGGTTGCCAACATACACGAATACACTTTATTTTTTCTCCAATTTGTTTTTCTGCTGTGATAATACTGATATTACCAACCTGGACCTGGGAGCTCTTGCTGCTGAGGATTTGGGTTGCTCAGTGCTGTGATACAGTCAAAAGTTTAATCCGCGATTTACGGTTGTTGAGTGTCACTGGAATAGAAGTTATTTACCAGGCTCTGATAACTTGCTGGGAATTCGCTATACTGCTGCAGTTTTAGTCACTATTGGTAACATTTAATTCCTAGTGTATTGGGACGAAGCACTGATGAATCAAAAATACTTTGTTTAAAGAAGTCTTAACTAGATGGGGAGAGTGGAAAGGAGTCCTTTCTAACTTACATTACTGGAAATGTCTGCAACAGTGTCATTTTGTGTTTAAGGAGCTTTGTTTTTTAGCAAAGGCCTTTGTGTATCCTTGGGCTGGCAGTGATGAGAGGTAGCTTAAAAAAAAAAAGTACACTGTTCATTGAAAGAAATAATTGAGAAACTGGTTTTTAATGGAACTATTTCTAGGCCAGAGCTAAGTGATACCTGTTTTGTTGTCCAGTATAGTCAGCTGTGATCTGATAAGTGTATTTCTGTGAGGTGATTTCTAAATTCGTAAGTTTATTTTTGTATGCTGTACTTGCTTAGCTATTTTCCTTTTGATAGAAGTAAATTTATAATATATTGGATGTTTGTGTGAAACTCTGCTGCTGAGGAGATGGAAGCAAATTTGAGCAGTAAGTTGGCAAATCTTGTGACAGTATAGTATTTAAAATTGCACAATTGTGTACATGTTTAACTCAGACTTCGTTTTACTATGTAAGAGGTCCTCCTGTACTACTTAGCAATGGGGATAAGAAGTCCTGTGTTTTAAAAAATGCAAACCCAAAAAACAACACCCAAACCCAAAAAACCTTTTTTCCTGAATGTATCTGCATACTGCATAATTATTGTGCGTGTTTTACTGTGTTTCAACCAAGAAATTTTCAAGCCTTCATGTCCTTATGCCATTTTAAGCAGAGAACTTTTCCAGTAGAAGGGAGAGAAACTTTCTCACAAAATCTAAAAAGGTTTTTTTTGAACTGCTTTAGGGGAGAGCCATAGGTACATACAGCTTTTTAAACATCACAGCCAGGTGGTTTGAAATCAGCATTAGTTGCAGTGAGTTTCTGGGAGTTGTGTGAGAAAAATTTCTCTAGTTCTTTCCAGGTTTGTGGAATAAGGTTTTTTGGTGGTGTTTTTTTTTTTCTGTTTTTCTTGGTTGTGTGTGGGCAAGAGTATCTCTGTTGATGCTTTGTACTGGCTGGTGTGATGATTCCACGTGTTTGAAATAGTTGGTTCACCACATCTTACAGTCCTCTGTAAAGTGGACTTAGTGACAATTTTGGTCCGTGTATTCTAGTTGCCGTAGTTTGTTTTGGGATGGTTGTAGGGAAAAATGAAAAAATCATGACATGGACAGCCCCGAAGAAAGTATTTTGTCCATTTTCAGTCAGGCTGTGTTTTCGTAGCACTCCAAATGCTTTTTGCAGTGTAATGGCGTGGTACCTCAGCGGTTTTCTAGAAGAGCTGTGTCCGAGTTCCAAGTGCTCTTGGAGACGCGTGTGCCCTTTTCTGCACAGCTGCTCTCCGAAGAGTGATTTGAATGTGCCAAGCAAAGCTAATGTTTTGGATTTGTTTATTCTTAAGGACTCGTTCCTAAAGTCATGGTTTTCTTTAATAGCAGCTTCATGAAAATATTTAGGTTAGATGCAAATTATAGCAGCCTTAAACCTAATTTGCAGTGTATTCTGCAAAGTCATCTCATTTCTCCCTTCCTCCCCCCCGAAGCAAAGAAAAACTCTCCCTTAGTGATTGAAATGCCTGAAACCACAGAGCTTTCTGCACAGACAAGTCTTCTGGTAATACCAAGCATGGGGACATCTCTGTAAATCCAGCAGAGATCAGCCAGCAGTTGGTACAACGGATATGACGGTTTCTGGGTTGGCAAAAGGAAAAATTATCTACTTCCAGCAGTTGCAAGACCAGCGTCTGCATGGGTAATAAAAAGAAACTTCCACTGTGTTCTGCCAAGAGGGCCTTCTACATAAAGCAGCCAGAACGATCCACTTCGCTTATTTAGTGATGGGAACACTTACAATAAAGGCTTAGATGCTAATAGCCATGAAGAAAGCTGGGTTATGAATTTAAGGCACACCAGTACCACCTCTGGACATGTTATTGTTTGTGGTGCAAATAAAATGGCTCCTTCTGCTTAGCTTTTAGTGTGGGATAGGATTGCCCACGAAGTAGCAGAGGTGCCACGACATCTAATTTTTCTTAGTAGTTACTTGCCAGTGGGAGAGTGGTCTTGGGGATCCTCATCCGGATCCAGCTTCTCATCTTTTTTTCTCCTTTTGTGGTGGCACTAGTAGTAAGCTGAATCGGAGAACTGATCTGACTAAAGAAGTTATTTATGCTAATCTTTATTATAGCTGCTGGTGTAGGGAGGGGGAGGATCAGGCGCAAGTGGGTGGAATGGTCCCTCTTGGCAGTGTTGTAGATTTATGCTAGACTAGATCTTCTATCTACAGTTTATGATTATGAGTTATCTCAAACCGCATTTAATGTGATGCTTTTTTTTTCACAGGAAAAGCTTGCGTAAAACTATTTGGTACTTGCGGTAGCTCAAGGGCTTACAAATACCTTTTTTTTAGTGCCTTGTGAAAATTACATGGAAAGTCATCGAGTTAATGGAATTTTTCTTTCTAAAGTTTCTCAGATTTTAATCTAGAAAAGAGAGGCATCTGTCGTTAGGTTATGTGCATGTTTGTTTCTTACTGTCTCCTGACTGCTGGAGTGCTTGAATTCCTCCAAGCCCATAAATTTCCCTAAACTGTTATGGTAATTGACTTGGTACATATGGACTTCTGTCTTCAATGTTTGTTTCATCTTAATAAATTAATAAGCCATGTATTTCTAAACATTTTTGTAACTCTGTTGACACTGCTATCTTTTATCTTTTAGATTTCTTTTTAGCCTTAATTTTGTGTGAGCTGCCTGTCCCTTTTCTCTGTCTCTGCAGAATGATTTTTATCTTGTCTAGCTGTACTGATTGAGGTCCTCTTTGGTTGTGGCAAACTGATCTTTGACCTGGAGAAGCAAACAAATCTACTTCTAAAAATACGATCTCTGGGATCTGTCCCAGTTATAAAATGCCTCTTTCCAGCAGGGCATTATCTGACCATGCAACAGTGCCAATTCCTGCAAATGTTGCTCAACGTATGAAGAGCTTATCGTGTAATGTTTAAACAAATGTAATAGCATCATAAATAAAATTTATTCTGTAGGGAAACTTGCATGCTAGGATAAAGTTCCGTACAGGAGAAAAGCCGTACAGTGTTACCTGGTTTTATCTGCCTTCATGTCCCTTAAGTATTTAATATAAGATACATATCTCCTTCAAGTTTAGCAGTTTTTTCTCTCTCCAGATATTAGAATGTATTAAGAAATTCATAAATATCCTTTTGCCTTGCCTGTGGCATGGTATAGGAGACTGCAGGTATGATTCTTCTCAAAACAAGTGTGTTTTGGTTTCTAGTAGTGACTTAGCTTTGAGGCTGGCAACGTTTATTAGAAATCTGTGTCTCATCAGTTCCCAAATTCTCCCGTTTGGTTCATTTTGCCCCTGTTGTAATTAAAGATGGGGGCTAGGTTTTCTCTTGGAGTCGAGCCTCTTCACGCTGCAAACTAAGATGTACTTAGTTGGATGTTTAGTTATGTGAATATGTTTCCTATTTTGATGGGGTTAGAGCAAGAGGGTAGTGCGTGTCTGTATGCTGTTCAAACGCATTTCCCCCATTGGGGATGCTTGAATAAACCAGCTGCAGGCCTGGGCCGGCGCTGGCATTGCTGTGTTAAATGCCATGCTATGATGGAAACTAGCTAAAGGGAGAGGGAACCTGAGTTTTATTCCTATGCTGTGTAAAAATCATGACATGTCTCTTCTAAAGCCCGCAGGTGGACAGCCACTAGACCAGCTCTCTGAAATGTACATATTTTAAGGGGCCACCCTAGTGTAGCTCCTTGCTGTCTCCCTTGTCAGGGCGCCGGGCTGCTTGGATACCGTTGCTAGTGTGGTGATTTTGGTCTGCCCAATGTGGAAAGAGCGAGCTAATTTCTCTCTCTGTTAATGCTCAACCTCTGACTTAACCTCTTTCCCTTCTGAGCTTTTATATGAGCGCTTTTTCCTCCAGTCCTTTGTAGTAATCCAGATGCTCGTGTTCTTTTCCTCCTACACAGCAGATGGAGATGGCATAAGCCTTTTGATGACTGCTTCCTTCTTTTTACATAAGTTTTACGAGCTGGCGAGTTTGTTAGTTGGACGTGGTAGAGCTCGTAAGCCCTGTCCAGCAGGTGGTGCATCATCACCTCGCCAAGAGTTATATGTATTTTAGGGATTTTTTTTTTTTTTTTTTTTTTTTTTGTTTTTAATTTAATCTGGGAGGTGAACTTTACCGCCTGGTTATAGGAGGGGGGAAGGCAGGTCCTTCAGATGATTATCATGATGAATCTCTTTCATTTTAGCCAAAAAACTATTCTCAATTCATGTTAATTACCTAAGTGCTGTAAGAAAACAATGCAGAGGTAATTTTGCAGGTTGAAGAGTTGAACTCCTGCTTTCTCATGTGTTGTTCTAGGCTTGCAGCTCGTATGAAAAATACTTGTTAAAATTTGGCATGATTTAGATGGTCATCTTCCACACTCCAAGAACGCTTAAGTAGGTTAGCAGCTTGTTCTCTCTGTTCCAGTATCGCCTGTCTAGTAAAGGACAGTTTTTGGCTTGCTAACTGTTTTACTGCTCATCATTTTAACCTTATTGAAAAGTTCTTACCCCATTGAGGTGAATGAGACCGTTTTTTCCACTTGATTGCGGACTTGGGCCTACGTAAATTCATCTGTTTTACATTTATTTCACAATTTGGATTTTTTTATTTCGCAACTTGGAGCTCCATTTCACAACCACAAAGCTTGGAGGCGTATTTTTATGGGTCCTGTAAAATAGCGACGTAGAAAACTTTTATTAAAAGAGGGGGAGAACCTTAGTCTTTGCCTAGTGATTTGGGTAGTTGCATGAGAATGTTATTGATCTGCATGTATGACAGATATCATTGGAGATGTAAAATACAACGTGGCTGTTATTTAAATTACTTCTGTCTTCTCATTGTTTAGGAATATCTTGGTGGACAAGCCCAATGATCAGTCCTCAAGATGGTCTTCAGAAAGCAATTATCCTCCCCAGGTAAGCTCTGAATCTCTGCAACTGTATAGCCGTGTTGTACAGCTTAATGTATGCTGGAGTATTTATTTTAAATGTAGGCTGCTACTATTTTTATTGACAGCCTTTATAGGCTACTTTCTCTCAGTAAAATGCAGGTTGTTGTGTTGGTATGTTAGGTATTTATGTTTCCAGCAATTTATTTGTGATCTTTCAAGAAATGCTTTTTTGCAGGGGAAGTTTCGCGTTTCATCCTTGACAATTGCGGTCGTACTGGAAATAATCTAACCTTATGGTTAGATTAAGCTGCTAATGAGGCATGCAGGTCCCCCTTTGTCAGCACTACTGGAAACTGTTGTAGATTGCTGGCCTTGAATCCGAGATCTAAGGAGCTTGTATTTGTTTCCCCTATTAGCGTATTTAGAAATGTAGACTCTGTTTAAAGAGACATGAATGTCACCTCTTCTGCTGGTTAATCACCTTATTAAAATAAGATTTGTATTAATTTTAGCATCTAATTTGCTTTTTTTACTATTAATTAGATTGTTAGATTATCCAGAAAAAATATGCTTATCCTTTTACTTAATTTTTTTCTCCAGTAAACGTGTTATCCTTCTCTTTATGCTAGATTTATACCTTATTACTCTGGTACTGTTTGATCAGCTTCCGTATCTCTTATGCTGGTTGTTTTAAATTCTTTTTTTAAAACACTGATGCACAGCAGAGTGTGTTGTGCAGTATCTCTGTCACGCAAAGTTCTGCTTACCTACTTATTTAATCCAAGTATTCCTCATGAGTTAAGTCTCTCAGAATTTTTCTGTAGGTAAATCTTGCTACTTTGCTTTGAAGGTGTGTTAAAAATCTATAGTCTAAATTGGCGGCTCCCTATAGCAGCAGGTCATCCCATCCAGCTGAAAGGCTTTCATTTTGATCTTCATGATGAAGTTTTCTATACTGTTGTGTCTGTAAAAGTGAGAGTTTCTTTTTAGGAGGAGAGAGAATAGTATTCTGTTTATACCATTAATGTGTTTCATAAACCTACTTGTGAAGAGTAATAATTTTGATCCCCTTGATGCCTCTGTGTATCTACTGCTCTTTTAATTTGATTTTTTTTACACACAGATATTTTGATAAACAGCATAGGAACTTAATCCATAGCCTGAAGCAGTTTTAGTCTATCTAGGAACTATTGATTGCAGGGTAATGGATATTGAGCATGTACGGTATCCCAGTCTGTGCCATCCTTTACTTCCTTTCGTGCAGGAAGCATGTGTTTTTCTTGGGGCTCTCTTGTTCACAAGGCAAGGTTGGCTTGTGGTGTAGCTTCGGAGTGGGTTTTTCACCTGAGGTGCTAAAAGTTGCTCTTTCATTTGCTGAGCCATCCTGAATATTTTGTGCTTTTAAAAACCTGATTCTGGAATGGGAATACATCTCCTGTAATTGGATGCTTTAGAATATTCCCAACCTATGCTTAAAGCTGACCAGCAGTGATACAAGTTATATTCAAGCATGTAGATTAAGCGAGGAATAATTAGTGATTTCAGTACAAACCACATGACCTTGTAAAAGAGAATCATAGAATCATTAAGGTTGGAAAAGACCTCTAAGATCATCGAGTCCAACCATCAACCCAACACCACCATGCCCACTAAACCATGTCCCTAAGCGCCTCATCTACACGTCTTTTAAATACCTCCAGGGATGGGTGTTGGAGTGACCATGGGTCGGAATAGGAGCGCGTTCCCGGAGTAATGAGGAGTCCCAATGTGGGTATGGTCATTCTCCTTTATTTCAAGATACTGTGCTACTTTTATAAGCTAGCCACACTAACACGCGCACCTACGAATCCTCTATTGGTTTTACAGTCAGCAAGCACACGAATCTTAACATACACGGATTGGTCAAAAGCAGGTGTCCACGCGAACGCTTCCTGCGCCTGCATTCCGTTACATAATCTACTGATATTTACATTCCTCAGCCTGTTTTTCCTACTCTACTATCACTTCAGAGACTCTAAAACTACAATTGCTCTTTAGCAGCCTTATACTATTACTAACAAATCCTCAGTGCTTGGAATGTTCATAGGATGACTGTTATTTAATAAAAATCCCTCCACAGATGGGGCCTCAACCACTTCCCTGGGCAGCCTGTTCCAAGGCCTGACCACTCTTTCAGGAAAGAAATTTCTCCTAATGTCCAATCTAAACCTCCCTTCGCGCAACTTGAGGCCATTTCCTCTCGTCCTATCGCGGTTACTTGGGAGAAGAGACCAACCCCCACCTCGCTACAACCTCCTGTCAGGTAGTTGTAGAGCGTGATGAGGTCTCCCCTCAGCCTCCTCTTCTCCAGACTAAACACCCCAATTCCCTCAGCCGCTCCCCATCAGACTTGTGCTCCAGGCCCTTCACCAGCTTCGTTGCCCTCCTCTGGACACGCTCCAGCACCTCCATGTCCTTCTTGTAGTGAGGGGCCCAGAACTGAACACAGGATTCGAGGTGCGGCCTCACCAGTGCCGAGCACAGGGGCACGATCACCTCCCTGCTCCTGCTGGCCGCACTATTTCTGATACAGGCCAGGATGCCGTTGGCCTTCTTGGCCACCTGGGCACACTGCCGGCTCATGTTCAGCCGGTTGTCAACCAGCACCCCCAGGTCCTTTTCCTCTGGGCAGCTTTCCAGCCACTCTTCCCCAAGCCCGTAGCGTTGCCTGGGGTTGTTGTGGCCGAAGTGCAGAACCGGCACTTGGCCTTGTTGAACCTCATACATTGGCCTCGGCCCATCGATCCAGCCTGTCCAGGTCCCTCTGCAGAGCCTTCCTACCCTCCAGCAGATCAACACTCCCGCCCAGCTTGGTGTAGTCTGCAGAGATATCTTCCAACAATTTTATGTATTGATCATGGCCTGAATGAAGATGCTATTGCAGAACTACTGAATCTAACCCTGGAGAACTGGGCGCTGCCCCAGGTGATAAGCAAGTCATTTAAACCAAACTTTTGATAGGAGAGAGATGAATAAACATATCATGTCTATCTTCATATCTATCTATCATATATATATCTCTCTATGTCAGCGCGCTCTCATAGTGTGCGCTTCTCTCATCGCTCTTTCGCATGCTCATTGCTCTCTTGCGTGTTCGCATGTCGTGCCCGCATGTTGCGCTCTCATGTCTGTCTTGCGCGCTCTCATATATATGTATGAGGTATCCATATTTGAGCTCTTTTGATCTGACTTGCAAAAAGTTAGTCTTTGTAGTGGCAACTGAGATTGGCAAGACAGTATTTGAGTTTTATTCTGTGTTATTTAAAGACAAAACCAACAGAAGACTTGGCTGCCTAAGTGGAAAAGGCCATCCTGCTGGATTCCTCTTCCTTGAATCTCTGTATCCAGTAGTGAGAATATAAAATGCTGCACAGTGGCTCATGTATTCAGCAAGCCCAATCCTGAGCGCTGAGTGAGAGAGATAATGTATACGCAGTGTCTCTTAATACGTACTTTAGCTAATTCTCGTGCTTCTAACCTGAGTGTTTAATTATTTATGTAAAGCATTTTTTACAGTGTAACTTCTCTGTTGAAAAATTAACTGGAAAGAGAGAACAGGGAATTAAAATCAGCAGAAGCCGCCTGTGTGCAAAGAATGCAGTTTTTGTTATTTCTGTGTATATAGAGAGAAACAGTTCCAAATTGTGCTGTCTCATACTTGGCAAAAGAACTTCAGATTTGGTTGCATTTTGCTCAAAATAGCTAGTTCTTGCACCTTGCCCATTGAAAGACTGCCACCTTTTAATGCAGGTAAAACTTTTTTACCAGTTTTCTGCTTCCTTGTTCCTGCAGATGGCTGAAGTTCTTAAGGCAGATTCTTAGCTTGGAAAACTTCAGTCAAAATAGTGGTTGACCGAAATATAAGTGTGGTGGGGGGAGAAGTTGGGGGGAAATTAGTTGCTTTATGTTATAAGTTGGGTATTTCATATTCCAAAGAATGATGATATATACACATGACTTTTAATCCCCAAAATGAACATCATGTATCCTATGGAAAATGAAGTTGCAAAGCATTTTATGGCTTGTGTGTTGGCATCACTTCATTTAAAAATTGGTCGCTTTTGTGGTGACACACTTGTTAAACTGCGTGGGTGGCCGTAATAGTCCGGGACAGGAAGCGAACTGGAACTCGGCAAAATAAAGCTTTCCTTGTTTCAGACTTCGCTAGCTGAAACTAGGGCTAAGGCACAACACCAAGGGCTAACGTCAGTCATGCTCACTGGAACGTGCCATGAGATATTTTAATCAGCTCTGCAGCCCTAATCGCTAGTGTTTGTCTCACCTTAATGTAAGAGTTTAGTAATTTTCTGCTGAGGTGGTGGTGGTTTAGAGGTAGAAATATGAGTGAGTCCCTAAACATTGATTTATTCCCTTCCCTTGTTGAGTGAAACAAAAAACCGTTCCAGGCACCTTTTCTTTCAGAGTGTTCCTCTTGCTAGGACGAGCATGAATCAGAAGAACATAGGTGAAAATCTGAGAATGTGATCAGTAGCTCAACGAAGATCCAGTAGATGTGCCGGAGTCTGTATTAAACCTTTTTGAAAAGGGGAAGAAAATGAAAGTGGAAGTCTAGATACTTGAAATGCTGCCACGTGACTATATTTAGTAAAGGGTTTTCTGCCTTTATGAGTATGGTAGAGTTAAATAATTCTTGTGGCCATGAAAGCCACCAGTTGGTTATGAATGAGTGCCAGTGAAAGGAAATACATATGACAGCTGTTTTTCTGTTTATTAAACTAGATATCTTTCTTGATTCTCGAAATAGAATGACCCAGATATTATATATTCAATAACAAACCTGTTATGTAGTAACCTATTCAAGCAGAAGAGGGCTGACCGTTCTATTTTTAAACTAGTTCTAGGCTTACATAGGAAGTGTGAAGCAATAAGGCTGGTAATGCTGAAGACCACGGCCCTGTCATAAATGCTCATCCTGATGGCTCCAGCGATGTTCTGACTGGGAAGACTGCGTGCAGAAGAACATCTAATTCCCCTGAGTGGCTTGATTAATAATGTGTAGAACAAAAGGATAGATTTTTATTTAGCCACAAGCTTAATTGCAAAAAAATGTGTAGGTTTGTGTAATGAGCAAGGGCAGCCCCTGTCAAGTTATTTTGGTTATTTTGTGTTTTTATTTTCACATGCAATACAAGTTTCATTACTTCCTAATAAAAATGTTTGAGCAGAAGTGGTTAAAGAGAAAGAAATTCATAAAACACAATGTGACTCTAATTGTACAGGCAGCTTTCGTAGTGCAGTTTGGAATCTGGTCCAGCATATTTGATATGGAGATGTAAATTTTGAATAGTTAAAGAGCATATGTATAAAATTAGTGGCACTGGCCAAACAATTGGTTTCAGTTTTGCATCTGAGAAGACCAGTTTTCCTCTCTTGATTTCCTGTGTAGATTGTATCAGGAACTAATTTAAAGTACATTAATAAAATTTACACTCAGTTGTGTGATGCAGAAGCATGCGTATGGTTGTCATCAAATGGTAGCACAGACCAGAGCATCAAAAAAGTTTGGAATTTTGATGCAGCTTCCAGTGTGACAGGACTGGATTTGCCTTTTTGGGTGTACAGTAACAAGCTGTTGAGGTGCTGAAGTGCCATACATGACTTACTCTGCTCTTTGTGCATCTTCACTTACAAATGCGTTTAATCATAAACCAGAAGCTTTACTCTTCTAATGTTTTGTAGCATCTTTTCTGTAAGTGTTGTAATTTGAGGCTGAACAATTAGGCTGAGGTTTTTGCACAGTTACTCCAATTACTGTCTGTGTGCTGTGCCTCTAATGAACAAACACTTTGGTTTATAATTTGGCTTTTTGGAATACTTCATGAATACTTGGACATTAAACGTACTGATGTTGCTTATAACAATAGGATGGATAAGTGTCAAATATCTCGGTATATGTATTTGTCTGAAATCTCATAGACTTATTCTCTCCAGGTTTAATAAATCACTTGATCTTACGTACACTTTTATCACATCTTTCAAAGCTATAGAGAATAGTCTGTCACATCTAAAATCCTGGTAGCAGTCCAAAAATATCCATGCAGCCAGCTGTTTGCAGCTCTTGAGGCAATATATTTTTTTTGACATCAGTGAGATTTGTAGCCTGTACCCACAGTGGCAGCAGTGTGTGTGTGTTTTTATACATAAAAACAAAAAGTACATCTATGTATGTGTGTGTGTATATATGTGTGTGTGTATATGTATTAAAAATATAAAAATGCATACACAGGTACAGGTATTGGGCCACAGGCTTTAAAGCAAATCTGTCTGTTGTTTTAGTCAGCAGATAAATTCACAAAAAGGTTGTCTTTATCTTTTGTGCTTATATTTTCTGTAATGTCTGCCTGACTCAGCAGGTGATGGGATGTGTGGAAGCAGGAAGGAGGGCTGCAGAGTTCCTTCCCTGTCCGTAGGCTTAAGAAATCGCTGCTAGCCATGTGGAGTAATTGCCATGCCTTGCTCCCTTCTAGGCATGTATGCCAAGATAAAGGATTTAACTGCAATCCTGGATTTCTCTCCCTTAATTTAGGGTAAGAATTGAATAATACGGGACGAAGTTTGTGCCAAGCTTTTGCAAATCTTGTGTGGTACTTGAGAAAGTATGTCTTCATGACCTAAGCATTAGGTTTGTGATTCCAGCAAGATTAAGAATTGCAGTTGCTGATGCTCGTAGTGCTAGCTTTGCTTTTTCAGCTTCGGGAGAAATCTGCAGGGAAGATGTGATGGTGTAGGAGGAGTTCTTAGACGTTGTTGTGTACTGTCTGTTCTGCATGGGAATTTTGGCAGCGGGCTGTGCCATATATCAAGTACTGCCTTGCTCATTACAGGACCATCCTTTTGCTCATCCCTTCCTTTTCTTTGCTTTAGAAAATCTGTTTTCTGTATAGAACTTTGTTTTTTCTAAAGTTTGGGAAGTACTTTTAGATAAAAGCATGGCTTACTGATAGTTAAACTAATGGTGGGTTCTGACATTTAGGTGGATCGTGTTCTTCACAAAACTAGAAATTTTTCATACTGCCAAAAAAACCCTGGGAAAGCAACAAAGCATTCTTCTGGTGCACCCTAGCAGTGCTGATACCGGTTTTTCTTCATTCTGGAAAATTTTGAGTTGCTGGAAACATCTTTGGCAGTAAATCCTCCTTATTCTAAATAGTTACCTATCCAATCTGCATTATTAACTGTAACCACTACATGTACTAGTATTTCTTTTAAGCTAAGCTTTTTGTAAATGTATTGAGAACCAGCTGTTGAGATCACACATTTATCCTGACGCTCTCTAGAAAGATGTCAGTACTGCTCCTAGATTTGTAATTAGTGGCTTTGTAGGGCCATGATAGAAAGACTGAGAACTATATGGAAGGGGAAAATTTGTTCTGCTTCTCACCTAAAAGATGCACTTCTAGAGTAAGCTTGTGCCATAGATAGAGCTGTATAGGGTAAGCAGGGTGATGCCCATGACACTTTATGGAGAGATACTAGTCTCTGCTCAGGAGCCGTAGAAAGCAGCCACATGCCTGCAAATACTCTCTTGATGTCGATGAAAGATTCAAAATACCAAAAAAAAGTCTGGTTTGGCAGTGCTGCTTCTTGGAGGAAAGGGGCACCAGCGCCTGCAGTGGGAGGTGTCCTACAACGCCTTACTGATCTGCTTGTACTGTAGCCTTGATCACAGGGTTTTGTAACAAAATCCAGCATGATGAGTAATTGTGATTTTGCACTTTGTCTCGTTTCTCTGTTGTGTACTGCCTATTTCTGAGAAGTTAGGGAAGGGAATGAAACACGTTGTTTTCAGGTATAAACTCGACGTATTCTGCAAAGCAGAATGTCTCCAGACTGCCTCCAAGACCTGTTTTGTAGGGGAAGGTTAAATAAACTTGGTGCTCGATGGTCCCCGATGAATGGTACAAGCGCTTCTCTGCATATGCTTTTCAAGTGGAACAGATCTTTTCCTCTAGCAGGGCTGGTGAAGCTGGTAGCTGGGGCCTGAATATAAATAATCTGACTATTCATACACTGTGGGGGGGACATCTGTGTAAGGGGGGAGCACATGTTCACAAGGGAGAACATTTTCATCGTTTTCTGTGTAAAGCCCCTTTATTGTCAGTTAAGTGGCTTGGTTTTATTTGGTACGGTTAATAAGCAGTTGTTTCCTATGTTAGCTGCACATCAAACTTAGTCTGCATTCTGTGGTTAAATAGTGTCAGCCCAGAGAGGAAAAGTAATTTGATGTTCTCTTAGCATGTGGAACATACTGTATTTATCTAATTGTGTATTCAGTTTAGGTTTCATTTCAGGCTGTAGTGGGCGTTTAAATCATCGCTCTCAGTAGTTTGATCCTATTTGCCAGATTTCAGGAAGTCTTGCATCCAACTTGAAGGAATGTATGGAAGCCCCGAATAGAAATGCTAGGAATAGGTAGTTCAACCAAATCTTTTTCCTGGATAAACTGCTTTTAAAGTAATATTCCTAAAAAAACTTTGCTTCATTCCAGGAACAAAGAAGAAAATATAATATTGGGGAGGGATCGTCTTAACTTTCATTCTCTGGCTTTGTAAACTGAATTTTTGAAGGCTGTAATGCTTCTCGCTTAGTATGTTTTGCAGCCTTGGCTTTAATATTGCAATTCACTGTTCTCTCTTCCGCAGTATTTGATTCTGAAACTTGAAAGACCTGCCATAGTCCAGAGTATCACATTTGGCAAATATGAGAAAACGCATGTCTGCAATTTAAAGAAGTTTAAAGTCTTTGGTGGGATGAATGAGGAAAACATGACAGATCTCTTATCCAGGTAAGATGCGATTTCATCAGTGATAGTAATCATAAAGGCTGGACCAAAATGCTCTTCCCCTTCACTCCCAAGCAGACACATGGCCAACAGTGTAATAGAGCTGTGGTTGTGATCCTGCAATTAGCTGCCCTTGCGTTTATGGTCAGGTCAGGGAGCAGCAATCCCAACACTCGCTCCAGGAAGCCTTCCTTGTTCTGCTCTAACCACAGAGGATTTGTGTGGAGAGCGGACTCTTGGAGATTTGGGAGAGCTGAGAGCAGGGTGCAACGTTGCTGGATTGCGATTCCTTTCTTCTGTGTGCTTGAGGCACAAGAGGAATGATTCCCCAGGTATGGGTAACTTAAAGTAGCTTTTAAAAGGCCAAATAACCTGCCTATGTCAAGAACCTCATTGCAGCTGTAAAGGTCTGAACTAGTCAGCTGCTCTGCCTTTCTTCAAATGGGTAAATAAATCAAATCAGCAAATGGAAAAGCCGTGTTTTCCTTTGTTTGGTTTGATTTGGTAGTTGTACTGATAGGGACTAAAGAAAGAGCCTTTTGGCTATTCAAGCTATCCAGAGCTTCAGAGTAGTTGCTAATGTAAATTTGCAAGGGCCTTTTAAGGAGTCTTCTGTTTTGGAAAGGGAAATATTTAAATACCTAGGAGTACAAGAGAAATGAGTAGGAAGAGCTAGTTATTTTTGGAGGCCTACAGAAGGAAAGTCCACCTCCGGGGAATGTATAGGTGTACATCATCTGTAGTCAAGCAGAATAGCCATTGAGAAAAATGGGACATTCTTTGTTACAGGTATCCTTCAAGACCATATAGAAACTAGCCACAACCCTTCCTGCCCTTTTGCCCTCTTTAGATAGACCAGTCTTGCAATTTGACTTTATTGCTGCTGGAATTATGGGGGAAGAGATCTTAGCAGCATAGTAATTATTGATATCTAATGTCATTTCACTTGTACTTAAGTTTAATAAAAATCCTTATTTTGGGACCTGTACTTGCATCTTCAGTGAAAATGGACTTAATATTTTTGATAAATTGTACTAAATATTTAATATTTTTATAAAGTAATATCCATAAATGGATCACAGAGCACTTGGGCAGTGTTATAATTCTGAGAGCTGGTCCATCTCCCGCTTGAAAACGGAAAAGTGCGGTTCAGGCAGATCGCTTGCTGAAGTCGCAGGGTTACAGGCACAGACGAGCAGCATTGATCCGATGTCAGTTCCCTCCTGAAACCACTTGCCAGTGCTGCCTCCCAGGGAGATACAAGATGGTGGTAGCAGTCCAGGCGTTGGTCCAGCATGCGTACTTATGATTCATAGTAATATGAAACAAGCTTCGCATTTCAGGCATGACCTAAATTGCGTTTATTAGCTAGTCCTAAAATACAAGGTAAGATTTAGTAACCTTATTTATTTTTTCCCACAGTGGCTTAAAGAATGATTATAACAAAGAAACATTCACCTTGAAGCATAAAATTGATGAACAGATGTTCCCCTGTCGATTCATTAAGATAGGTAAATGCATTTTTTCAGCATTCTGAGTAGAAAATAATCTCTTCTTATACTTGTGCCAGTCTTGGCACTTGTGACTTCATTGTACTCAGGCAAAGTATCCACAATAGCTATTCTATTTCATGATCTTTTAGGCTGGTTAGATTGGAACACAGTGAAGTCCTGTTACTAAGAAATAATAGCTTCATAATTTAAATCCTGGGGAATGAAAGTGAGATACAGTAATTTTCAGAAATACAGTTGTTGAGTCAACTAATTGCTGGAGAAGCTGCTTACTGTCCTACTATAAATTGCTATATAGAGCTTTTAAAAAAAAAAAATCATTAAGCTAAATACCGGTAAAAGTTTCAGCATTGACAACCCTAGAGTTCGAAAAAGGTTCAAGTCTTCTCAAACATGCTCGCAACACATAAAGCAACAGCAGAAGCCTTCCTTGTTCTCTTCCTGCTACTCTAATCATGTCTCATCTCCGGCTAAAGATGACATCCAGGGGCAAGAAAGAATTACACCCTGTGATGTCTAGTCTTGTTTCTCCGGTGAAGCTTGCTAAAGGGGGTGCTAACAAAGGCCGGTTACTGTGACTTGTGATGGGAGCAGTGGGGATCTCTCTTCCTTGCGTCATGCAGGCCAGAGAGAACAAGTGTCTTACGGTGGCTGTCAGTGATACTAGTTGGATTTAATGCAGGAATTTAGAGCCTTTCAGCTTTTCGTAGCTCAGTAAATTTATCTTCCCCTTCCTACCTACTGAGATAGTAAAAGAATGACTGGTTTTAAACTAGCTGTTTAAGGTTAAAAATAGAGCAAGGAGGTAGTGCTGAAAAATGAGCTAAGATCCTGTTGACTAATTTAAATGAATTTAGGAGTGTTTTGAAGTGTTGGGTAGTTCCTTTGCCAAGACTTGGATGATAGTGGCTGTGTAGGGGCTCCCCTCGGAGCCCTTTGCTCTAGTGTCTTCTACACAGCTTTCTGAATCCCCTCTCATGTTTGCCTGAGGGATCGAAAGCTTCAGGCTGGGAATCAATCATTCATGTGCTATAAACGGTGGTGTTTCCCATTCTTAGAGAAGTAGAGAAATTGGTTGTTCGTTGGGTTTGGTTTTGGCTGCTACTTTTGGAAGCATCTGTAACACTTGGCTTTAGGAAACCCCAAGAGGAGCAGAGGAATAGTTAGAGTTACAGGTTGACTACGTCAGGAAAGTTAAATTGTTTTTTTTTGTTTGTTTTTTTGTTTTAATGTATTCTGAAGTTTCCCACATTAGGTTTTTGGGAAATGTTATTTTTCAGTGGCTGGAAAACAGCAAGTAGTTACTGGGGGCTAAAGGGGCAAATGGAAAGATTACCAGCTACTTCTCTGGATGTGTAAATTGCATTCCAGCAAAATATGTTTTGATGTTATGAAGTGTAGCAGGAAGTTGAAACTTGTTAGGAAAGTGAAATGCTGATTAATTTCTACTACCAGGATTTTTTTCTCTGACATGACATGAGTAGTATTTATAGTCACATGGCTTGTTTTGTTGGGATGGGTTCCTCATGTAGCAATAAGCATTCTGTGTTATATACATTAATATTAGATTTCTATTTAACTGTCACTTGCTTGCTAGTTACGGTTTGAGATGAGTTTTCCTTTTTAGCTACATCTATAGCCTTTCGTTTCTTGAAGCTATCTTCTATGAAGAAATTCCTATGCTAGGACAGAAATTAAAATGATCTTTTCACCAAAACCTATTAAAACTTCTAGTTGATGGCTAGTGTCATTTTGTTTATGAAGTTGTGAGAGTGTTTTTTGCTGTGAAACAACTGCAAAATCATGTTACGAAATTGTTATTTTTCAGATTCACAGCTTGAATATGTTTTCAGTTTGTTAAAATTTCCAAGCTGCTAGCCAAAGTAACTCAAAATTCGAAATACCGTGCTGTGTTCCTTGTAATGCTGCCAGTAAACATGAGGCCAAAATCTGCCCTTTTGGACTCTTAGAGACTGACACCGCAAAAGTTACTGTTATCAGTGAGGTTTGTGTATTTGGGGAAGGCACTAGTTAGTTCGGCAGTGACTTGCATCAGGCATTTGCTTTCTAATTCTGCAGATAAGCATACTGACCTATACACCGCTGTTAGCAACACGACAGTGAGGTTTATATGGGAGGACAGGGCAGGAGGAACATGACATGGGCAGATCTGTGAGAGGGGAAAATACTTCCTACAACTTCCATTGGTCATGTATTAGGGGAAGTTTCAGACTCATAGAAAGCAGAAAAAATAACTTCTCTCTCCCTTTGTCAAGAAAAGACTTGCGCTTCTTTTGGTTTAATTAGTTCAACTTCAGTTCCTTAGCACTGAAATGCCCAGTTGTGCAGGCTTTTGACCTACTTGACAAGTAATTTTTACATTTCATGTAGCACCTCATTAAAGAACTTGGGAGGGGGGAGAAGATATTTATCCGGACAAAATATTGAAGAATCTTTTTAATGTTTGTGAGCTTTTGTTTCTGGCTCTGTTTTTGTGGTTACTCCAAGCAGAGATTTTTTTTTTTTTTTTGTACTGTGTCCTTGAAAGCAGAAGGTGTTGTAAAGACTGATTGCTGTGAAAGAGCTTGAAGAAATGCCGGCTGTAATTCTCATGCTATTTTGTTACTAGCATGGGAGTTACTAACTAGGCTTCAAGATTTTTAAGCTTTGGTGTAACAGAAGTGAGCAATACTCTCTTTATGGATGTTTCCTGTGTTAAATGTATTGACTACATCTTCACCTGCATTTTTCCAAACATACGCTGTTTGTGTGTCTACTGCCTGTAGATGAGGGACGCGGAAATTGGCTTCAGAGAGGTATTCGGGATTATTGTACTGTGTTTAATGCCTCTGCTACTGTCCTCTCTAGAGCACAGGGTTGCAGTCCTTGTCTAGGCATAGCTTCCGATTATTAAGAAATACCCCCTAAAATCATCCTAGCATTGGGTAAAGAAATGTTTAAGTGACCTAAATACCTTCTGCTTCTGTTGAAGGGATATTGATTTTTTTTATTATTGTTTTTTTTTCTTCTGCTGAGCACCTCACTGTGGAGTGACAGTTCAGCTGCTCTGAAGAGTTACATGCGTTTCGTGGTGGATTGCTGTAGTACATGCAGCAAAAAAACATGCTGAGGTGGCTCTATGGTAAAAACTGGAGAAATAACTGTAGCTTTAGGCTTCAGATTCAACACCTTTAATCGCATTGTATTTCCACCTCAAAGGTATGTGTGTGTGGGAAAAAAAGCAATATAGCAAACCGTGGATAGCACAAGATGTGGCCTCTGCATCTGTATTGCAGGGGTAGGGTATTCACTGATTTTTAGAGGAGGACTGATTTTTAGTTTCTCCGCTATTGCGGAAGCTGCAGTAGGTTTGTGTCTAGCTAGGCTGCGGTGTCAAATCTAAAGTGAGTGAAGGGGAGGACAAATGAAAACCAGCCATTAGGAGACGTGAGAAGAGAAACGGAGTTGGACCCAGGAGGGCTTATATCCGCACCCAGCATCCTAGAGTGCTGTTACCTCCGAACCTTGTGCAAAAATAAAACCGAGATTCGTGTGTCACACTGACATGCTTATCACTGTTTTTGTGACTATTGCTACTTCCATCTGCATTTAATGTCTCCTTGTTCCAGGTCTAAGTTAGATTGTGGCTGCTCTAAAAGGAGGTTTGTCTAAAGAGCTAAGCATACCTACAGAGGCCTCAAAAAGGAGAGGACAGAGGAAAGGGTGAGAGGTGTCTCCTTTGTGTAGCCTGGGAGCCAGGGAAGAGGTTCAAAAATGGGAAGGTGATCCAGCGGGACACTTGATCTTTCCTAACTGGAACAGAAATCGTGTTACAGTTTCAACCCTTCTGCTTTGTTTCTTTTCCTACTCCTATGGAGTAGTTTAAAAAGATCGGCTTCACTTTTCGCTGCCTGTACAGCACTGGGGAAACATTTACTTTGCATTCCCTATACAACTTAACGTCTGTACTTTCCTTAAAGTAGATGATTGCACCATGAAAATCTCAATGTTAAAATCACCATTTCTGGTGTTTTGTTTCCTTCTTGTAAACAAGACTCTTGAAAGCTCCGAGTTAACTGGAGGGAAAGGAAGTGCTAGCAAGTTGATGGCTTTGCATTTTTTTGTGGTGATAGCTACCCGGGATTTTTATGCACATCCCGATAATGTCTTTCGTGCTGTAGTTGACTACCAAGATAAGAGGGTGAATTGTTAAATTTTTCTGGGAGAGGTTCATATAAGTTCTGAGAAGAATTGCTGAAAAGAAATAGAGGTGGATACCTCTGTGTTTTTTCTGGGATGAGGTGAGAAGCTGGTAATACCCGACTTTGGTTTTTCACCCAGTAAACTCAGTGTTATGAAATTGGCCTCAGGTTCACCCTCAGGAAATTTATGGTCTTGGTCCAGTTGAGGTGGTCTGTGGTTTGGTTCAGCGTTTCAGTGCAATAAGCTGATGGAGAGGCTTTGATTCTTTATAGCTGAGCAAATACCAAATTTAACTTCAGTTTGGTCTTGGTCTGTGTATTCAGGTCTGAAGACAGATCAAAGTTGTTAGCCTTACATGTAGTATTTTGTCAGTCTGCTGCCTTAATAGGTGGGATATCCGGGATTAAATTTATCTGCGTACTTGGATTTAAAAGTAGTAATGTTTTATGGTATTAAGGTACCATATTGGCAGCACTCATCTTGTGCAGGGGACAAAACTAGGCAAGAAAGAAGTTTCTCGGGCAGAGCGTATGCAATGTGGATGAAGACAGGTGACACTCGCTTTTTCTGACCAGTTCACTTCTCTCCTGTCTCCACAAACATGCACCCACCAGGAGCTCCTCTGAAAGCATCTCATTTTGTATGCTGAGCAATCAAGTAGAAAGAAACTGTTTGAACAGGATGATTTGAGAGCTGTAACATATAAAGTACCTCTTATGGATATTAAAACCAGTTAAGAATCGCATATTTAAAGTCTCTTTGGATCTTTTCTAAAAATCTTTTCTCCTGATGACTGTTCCCAGAGGTTGTCATGAGCCTTTAGCGATAGGTTTGTAGAAACACGCTTTAAAATTTAGAAAATCCTGTGTTGGAACGTATGCTTTGTGCCCAAACACATTGCAGAAAATAATAGATCTAGCTTGTTTGAAGTATAAATACTTAAGAACCTTTAAGAGCTCAAGAACAACTTTAAGACAAATTTTGGTTTTTATTTCCTCAAGGGGTAGGTCAGAAAACCCTTAGTTCAACAAGTTAATCTCAGTGGTATTTAGTAGTGGTTTGAAAGACGACAAGCAATTTCTCTGTGGCAAAAATAGTATCTGTGGAAGGGAGGAAGTAACTGTTGCTGGTAACTACTCATTCATCTCTAATACTATCTTTTCCTGTTTATCAGTTACGGTCAAATAAAAAGGAAACAAAAGTATTTGAAATGAAACCACTTGATTTCACTGCTGTTTTAAGGAGTCAGAGTTCACACAAGTTTTCTGGGAGTTGGAGTTGCTTCAAAAAGCAGAACCAAGTCTTAACCTGCAGATTAATCAATAGATCAGTGCAAGACCATAGATGTTAACACAGAGTGGTAGAGAAGCCTTAGGTGAAAGGCTGCAGTGTGTTTCATGGGTCATTTAACGTTTTAAGTATGTTTGTCCCAATACGCAGATAAAACAGTATTGGCCAAAAAGCTGCACAGATTTAAGCTTTAAAAAAAAAAAAAAATTAGATACAGTTTTTAAATTGGAAACTGACAGTTTTCCCTCCTTCCCTCCTCCACAACTTGCAGAAGTTACTAATTTTGTAAAATTTAAAATACCCAAGCTTCTTGTCTTTACCATTAGGGAAAATAATTGTTGCTGACAAATGTGGAAATAAATGTACTATGAGGAGCAAATACTGTCGCTAGCATGCTCGTGATTCCCATCCATGTCAAAGCTTGTTGCTTCTTTGAGCTGTTTTAAATGATAGTATTTTTGCTCTTTTGCTTAAAGCAAGCTGCTTCTTTGTAATCATCTGCTGTGTTAATGGTGCTCAGCACAGGTTGCTTTAAGTGACAACTTTAACATGATGTGTTTGGTAATTTCCCTAAGCTTACTTAAATGAACTAGAACTTATGTCAAATCAGAAATACTGAATTTTGTGTAACCTTCAAAAGCATTCTGTTGAAATAGTACTATGTATAGCCTGATAAGACTAATGCAGTTTGGTTGTTTGATGTTTATGCATCCTCTTTCTCCTTTTCCTTTCTTCTCCAGTTCCACTTTTATCCTGGGGACCTAGCTTCAATTTTAGTATCTGGTATGTTGAACTTAATGGCATTGATGATCCAGATGTGGTCCAACCGTGCCTCAACTGGTACAGCAAGGTAGGCCTACATTTTAGGTGCCTGTTTGATGAAGATTTGTAGTCTTAGAATCTTGTGAAACTTCTCGTACTGGAATTACGTGACCTTTTCATTCCTTGAATATCAGCTATTAAAACAACAAACATGCATGGTTAAAACTCAAACCACATGGCTGACTTTGACTCTAAGTGAATCTTTTTGAATCGTATCTGCTTGTTCTCCTTAAAAAAAACCCAACAGAACACCCCAAAAAAACCCCAAAACCACCCCAAAAAAAACCCCTACAAAAAAAACCTGCTCAGTAGACAAGACAAGAAAAACATAAAAGAAAGAAACACTGAGTCAAAGGGGACAATATTAGTAAAATCTTATTTGTATTGGAAGGGAAATGAATCTTAACAAAATGAGATTCCATTTCTCCCTCTTCTTGCCTTTTGATTAGTCATTCTTTTACCATACTAGCCTTTCTGTAGAGCTATATGTGAGCCTAGAGCCTTTTTGGGTTACATATGCAGCTTTTGTTACAGGGTATAAAAATGAGCTTGTTGTAAAGAGAATCCACGTTAGTGTCTTTCCTGTTGCAGCTCCTTGCACTTCTGATATTTCCCTCTTACTGTTTTTTTACTGAATACTCTGGAACAGAGGGGACCTGATGCCACTGGACTGTGAGATGAGATGATTTATACCATTTGTCACTTTGATAGACAGAAAGTTCAAAGGGTTCTAAACATTATTTGTATAAACTGTATTTAATTGAGTACAACAGATGCCTCTCCTGTGGGAGGGAAGTGCACATTGACAACCAGAATTCATTTTGTTGCTGCTTTTTATGCATAGATCTTCTGGAACAATTCATGAAATTCATATTGTGTTACAGAGGAGACATCCTTCCCAGCTGAATAAGACTGGGTAGGGGAGCAGCGTATCTCTGCTTCCAGAAGGAATAACTTAAAAGGAGGTAAAGATTGTGGATTGCAGTACTGAGGCTCCCTCACCAGTTTATGGTGTTGCCAGTATGGTAAAGAAACCTTGGGCCATGCTATCTGGCTTATAAGTGCTTATACCATCATCATAAGCTTCTTCATGGAGCGTTTAAAACCAGCACTAACAGTCACAGTGGAAGTTGTCTGTAGCTGCTTTATGGTTAAAGTGGTATTGTGGTCATTCGTCTGCTGATTACTAATCTCCAGTTCTGAAAAGTCTAGTTGACAGAGGCTGCTGATGATTTTCTGTGCTTCTTTCTGCTGCCTGTGCACATGGTGGTGTGTCTGGCATTTTTGACCAGTTGCTGCAATCAGGAAGCCCTGATTTTTGTTTTTTTTGGTCAGGAGCCATCTGATGACGATGTCAGCATCTGTTTTGTTCCATCTTATCCTGTGGAATCGACACTTTTCATGGTCAGCATGTATGTAGTGACAGCTTCTTCAAGGGGTGCCAGCATTGTTCTAAAGCTTAGAGCCCTAAAGCAGCAAGGCAGAGACTTAGTCATGATTGTTTGGGCTCTACTAGCATCAGTTGCCAAGTTTTTGGTGATGAGTGCATGTCTCACTGACGTTCTCCTCTCTCACGGTCCTGAAGAGGCCACTGTTGCCAGAGCCACGTAGGAGGTTATGTGCTGACCCATATATGGGGAAAGGCAGAAAGGTTGACCTGTTTCTTCCAGTTCTTTGAGATGGTGTGAATATTTTCATGCGTGTTCTTGGAAGTCTCAAAGGCTTTGAAATCTAATAATTCTTTACTGCCTGAGACATCAGATGAGAAGAAGGTTCTACACGAAATTGCCCATCCTTATTGTTGTGCGTGCTTCAACCAACAAAACCTCCCTTTCCTGAAGGGAGTGGAGTTGGGGGTAACAGATAAGGACTCAAAGCAGCAAGCAGTCTCCTCAGCTCCCTCCCTACTGCTGTCTCCTTGCTGAGCAGCTCAGCCTACTGCCTCCTGAAAGCCTTACCACTTTGCTTTTACTGAAGAGTGGGCATACTTTAGCAACTAGTTCAAGCATTGGCACAGGCTGCCCAGGGAAGTGGTGGAGTCACCATCCCTGGAAGTATTTAAAAGATGTGTAGGCGCTTAGGGACATGGCTTAGTGGTGGACTTGGCAGTGTTAGGTTTACGGTTGGACTTGATCATCTTAAAGGGCTTTTCCAACCTAAATGATTCTATGATTCTAAGAAGTGGCAGTTTATTGATGGCTATCAGTTTTGTTTTTGATAATGAACACTTAAATATTTTTAATTCTGCTAGCGTATTTGGCAGTGTTAATATCTTAGTCTCATGGTCTTGTTACGTTTTTAACCATAGGAATTATTTACAGCTTCAGATCAAAGCTATTATTTGGGTTGTCATCTCTTTAAACCTGTATGACAGCATTTAAAAAGGAGCCTTTTATATACTTTTTATGCACCTTTTTGCATAAAAAAATGTTTTTACATTTAACTTCTGAAGTACTACTATGGTGTCACTTAAATACAAACTTTTATATTGCATCGAGTGGCCAACCTGCATCCACCAGTCATTTGATGTTTTATAAGCCACGTCTGTCAGTCATGAGAGGCTCAGTGGAAATACGCCAAGTCTGAATTTTGTCTGATGTCTAAACTAGAGGAGCTGAAAGTGCAGAAGCTGGTTATTACTGGTGTGCAGCTATCCTTTTGCTTGCTATCCCTTTGAGCAACAAAGAATCTAATGTGGTTTTGGCCTTGACTGATCTAAGTGAACATTTGCTTAAAGACAGTGTCTTAGGTATCTCTTAGGGAAAAAAAAAAAGAGATTTTTTTCCAGTTGTGCTGTAAAACTCGCTTTTAGCTTTAATATTCCTTTGCCACAGTCTTGCATTTTTATCGGTACGTGTCCTTGGCCTTTTTCATGTGGGCTGGGAACTGATTTTCTAAAAATGCATAGTTCTGGCTATTTGCAGCTGTGAAATACTGATGGATTAAGAACTAAAAATATAGCACATGGCCGTGTTTCTTTTTAGCTGCTTCAGTTTATGAGATTCTTGCTATAGAGCCATTATTTCGAGAGCGCTAATTTTTGTTGAATGTTAGTGTTAGCTCCAGGTTTTCAGAAAGATTCTGTTCCTTTAAATGCCACAAACTTCACTTCTGGCAGTGGTGTCCATTTAGGATTAAAATCTTCGTAATTTGATTGGTCTTATATATGCTTAAGTTACATTTGCTTTTTACCACAGTACATATGTGTTAAAGATGGGTATTGAGATTATTTTTTTTTCTTGAATGCCTTAGAATTTAGGTTTGAAGAGAAACCGCTATTTAAAATAAGTGGTTCTGCTACTTACAACTTAAAAATCTGTGTTACTTATGCATACCGTTAGCAGCTTTGAAAACGTCGTGGATGATGTGGTAGGTTAACAGCACAAGCTGTAGCTCTTACGCAGAGTTTACTCTTCCCTCACGTTTCTGTGCCTGGATGTTCGACCCAGCGTGGGTTTCTCTAGCCCTGCTCACCCTTTCCCACTGCTGAGTGGGAAATGGGCAGCTTTGGCTCACCCGCGGTGTGAAAGCAGGGGTTCTGCTCAAGATGCATGGGCATATTTTGAAGGTAAAACTCAGGCGTGCATGTAAATCCTTGCTGCCACTGATCCGAAACCCTCGCGAACCCGCGGGGTTGGGGGTCAGCCCTGCCTTCTGCCTTTCCGTTGCAGGAGCAGTGGTCATTGCAAGGATTCCTTCTCTCGTAGCCTTTTTTTCCTTCTGCTTCTAGAAAAGCTGTGACCTACTTACTCTTCTAAATTATTTTGTTACATAAGAGTCATACAATCAAATTATGTAACGCTGATCGCGAAGGCTTTTTCCTGCTCTGTACTTGGTGTAGGCCTTGAACAGCAGGGCCAAGCGCATGGGGGGGAAATAATGGTCACTCCGGAGATCTGGGACACCGTGCACTCTCTTCTTGTATGCGTATTAAATAGGGTGATACCAACTTGTATAATTTCTGTACTGTTGGAAAGTAAATGCCCGCATAGCTTGTACCGTCTTCCGTATAGCGTTCCTCTGTAAGCTCACGAGCGATTTATCTGTGGTGTGTGTGAGAGATCCTGCTTCTGTCTCCAGGCAGGTAGCTCCCAGAAGTGCTGGTAAAAGAAAAATCTACATGTCTCATAGGTTTTCTTGTGTTCCAGTAGTACCGTGAACAGGAAGCCATTCGCCTTTGCCTAAAGCATTTTCGTCAGCACAACTACACCGAAGCTTTTGAGTCGCTGCAGAAGAAAACCAAGATTGCTCTGGAGCACCCTATGTTGACAGACCTGCATGACAAACTGGTACTGAAGGGAGACTTCGATGCTTGTGAAGAACTGATAGAAAAAGCCGTGAATGGTAAGAGAATCAGAGGGGTCTGGTATATTAATTAAAAAAAGCATTGAAATGTTACTGCTTTGAACGTTAAGGTACTTAGTGGTAGAATTGGTTAGTCCATGTGCTATTTCATATCTAATGTGGTGTACCTGTCAGCTTTTGGACTTGCGAGTACGTGTATGATGAAGGCTAAAAATTCAGTCATTGAAATCTCTTGTCACTGCTACTTTTGGAGTCTCTTTCCCCGAGATATGACAGTGTGGTGCACTTAAGAGTGGGTAAAGACATGTAAGTGGCTGGCAAGCTGAAGGTGGGCAAACTATCAGAAAAGTCACTGAAGCGATGAGCAGGGAAACGTAAAACTTGTGAGTTTTTAGTAATGATCTGTATCATGATTTCTGGTTAGAGCTTACCACCTAGTTGGTGTTTCAGCAGAGGTTCTCAGCTGTATTTGAATGAGAATGCTGTCTTTGCCTGTGGGGAAAATAGTCCTTGGAGAATGGTGTAGAAGAAGTCACAGTGACTGGAGGCAGAGGCTGTCTTCCCTTGCAGATCAGGACGTTGGCAACCGCTTTCATTAATTACTATTAGTTTTCTGCTTGGAAACTTTTACCTTAGAAGCGTTGCATGTAAACAGCTTACAACTCCTAAAATGGGAGATACGTACTGTCCGTTGATAGAACGGGATACAAAAATAATTGGGCTGTTGCACTAAAGTGTCTCCCAAGGACCTGTGCAGCGGTTTTGGATCACAATCTGATAAACAGAGATGCTCTTGGTTGTGAGTGTAGTGCTTGTTGACTGTGTGCGGTCACTCTCTGTGGGAAACTGGCGTAAGAAGAGAACCTTGTATCTGGTGCCAGTAGAGTTAGGGGCTTAGTGGACCAATTTCATGGATGTCTGGCACCAGAGATGTTTTTTTCTAATTCTGGCCTAATCGGTCATTTCGTAATACCTTTTGGATAGATGCCAGCATACCTGCTTGATGCCATCAGTGTGGTTTGTGCCACTAAAGCTGCAAGTGGCTCTCAGGACACGGTAGAAATGATAGCTTTAAAATCAAGGTTTGTCTTCAATAAAAATCCGTTCAACTATGCACAATGTTAGGGAGCTTTATTGCAACAGGTCATCCAAAACGGCAGTAAATGGCTTGCTACGGGTTTTGGCTCGAGGTTTCTCCACTGTATAGATAGAACAGCTGAGCTCTGCCCTGCGCTGAGCTCCCTGAGCAGCTGCAGGCGTTGAGACTGAGAATTGCCAGCGTTCATCCTCACCCTCCTGAGTGTTGCCTGCCCTCCTGAGACAACGTAGCGTTGTTGGCTGGGATGGGAGCGTGAACAGCTTTCTGCAGTGCAGCGGCATTTTGCAACCGGCATCTTCCTCCTGAATCTTAAGGGCAAGGGGGGGTTGCAGGATGAGAAAGCAGCAGGGAGCTGTGGCTGGCTGTTACTGTCTTTGCAGTGTTTCTCAAAGACACGAGTGCCTGGGGGGAGCTGATGAGCCCACCGATATGAGGCAGGATCTGCTGAGAGCTGGAAGGGTGCTAGATGCTGATGGTGATGATTTTATCAATGCATCGGTCTGCTGCCTTGGCTGTGGCTTAATCTCGTCGGTGCCTGGAGGCCGTCCTCTTTCCACTTCATTGCAAGCTGTAGTAGAAACTATTTCTTGAATGGAATTTCACTAGAGGTCTAGAATGTGCTGAATAAGTTCTCTCAAAAATGGACTTTTTTTTTAATTGGACACTAATGAAGTGAATGTTTGTGGCCTCATTTTTTGAGCTGCTATATGTTGATTTCTTTTACTACTTAATATTTAACATACTGCATTTATTCTATCCAGCAGTTTTCCCCTACGACTTGAGCTGAGGTGATGTTTCCCTTTATACGTTGAGAGTACAAGTCTGCAGTGCTCAGCTTTTCCAGGTGTGGAAGTACTGGCAAAGGACTTGCCTGGTAGAAAACTGTAGGTCTTGTCTTGTACTGTCTGACAAACGGACACTTGCTGCTTGTCAGATTTGATGTGAATAACCCTGCTTCCCTGGTTCTTGTAATCATGTCCCTTTTTGGAGGCTGAGGAACTCAGCATCACTTAAGCAAACTACAGAAATATGCTGTAGCTTGTTTTATCAATCCTTCTTCTTTGTTCCAGCAAGTACAGAAGCAAGTATTTCTAGTAACAGACTGCGTATAACTTAGCAGGAGAGTCTTCAAGTAGCATCATTAAATTTTGTCACTGCTTCTGAGGGACAGAACAATATGCATGAGGATGTTTATATTGCTTGCTTTTAATCTGGCACCTGGCTAACTGAAGTTAAATGTCAGTGTACACATCTCCCATTGCTCCGTTGCTCATCCTTAATGATTTTGCTTGTCTTTGAATACATTAACCTTCCTTCCCCCATCCTTCTGCAATTCTTTATGCTGTCTTCAGCTTTCGTACCCATTTAAAGCTCTGTCACCTCCCAGCACCCTTCGGAGAGAAGTGCTATCTATCCCGAGACACTGAGGCTGTATCCCATATTTGCTCTAAGCTGACACAACTGCGGGTTTTTACTAACTGGGTCAATCCTGCCCTTACTCAGGACAGTGTGTCCCCTGGCCCCTCGCTTGCTGGCACTGGTGCTCGTGCTGCCACATGGCAAACCAGGTCAGGGAGCTGATCGGGCTACGATGCGGGAGAGGATAGGGCAAACCTTTTCTGATAGCCACAAAAAACCTGAAACTGCAGCTGGAATAGTTTGTCCGGAGTTGTACAAGATGACAGTCAAGTCAAGGTGCTGAATGTAGCTGGTATTTAACAGGATCCTTCTTCTTGATAGGATGGGAACAGATGTTTTCAGCCTTCAACACATTCTCCTATAGTATTGCTACCATCTGCTCCCTGTGGTCCTCCACAGTTACCTGTCCTTACTCAGTGCTGCGTCTCTCTCAAGCTCCTCTGTTTGAAAGAGGCTCGTTAGCACCCAGCATTTTACCATTTTGCTTTCTTAGCAGCTTTGTTGTGAAGTCTCCGTAGCTTGCTGCTTGGTCTCTAAGGTGTGGATGTTCTTACGATTGAACTCCTCTCTGATGCAATTTTTCCAAATAAAAGCAGACTAACTTTAGTCCTGTGTATGGTCTGTGCAGTGTAGTTGAAGTGTAGAGTTAATTGAGATACACAGATCCTTAAATTATCCCTGAAATCGTTCAAAGAGCGAACTGTTCCGTAACAGACTGGACATGAATATGTGAACTTCTGACCTCTTGCTGATCTGAGTTCATTGCCTTAAAGGAATAAACAGAAGTGCAGTGAGGTTGACAGAGATACTGCACATGCAGCTCAGCCTAAAATGTCTTCTGTAGAGGCTAATATTTGCAGTGGTAGGTATTTAAAAAGTGAAGTGTGCTGCATCTCTCACAGGCTATTTCCATAGGCTTAGTCATGTAGAAAAAGAGTAGGTGGTCAAGAATTAGTGCTAGCAGAGCTAACTCTTGTTCTTTTGCATTGCTAATGATGAACGCTGTCTTCCACCTCACATCACCAGATGATTTCTTTTGAGAGCTCAGTGGCAGGCAGCCACACTTTTCCCGCAGATTCTTTTGACTTGTGCATTACACTTAGAAAATGGGCAAATGGAAACTCTGGCAGCTGCCTGACTTCCTCTCAAAAATAAAAGGTTCCTTAAATCTCAGCTGGTTCACAGACTTGCTTCAAATGCTTCACATTTGGATTCATTCCTATAGCTTTCAGACGGCCTATATTATTGAAGAAAAAAATCTGCTTAATATTCCTACAGAGAGGATGCGGCATGCAAATTACTTAGTTGAACTGTTTGCAGCTACTGTAGACATAGAAAGCTGCTTGAAATACATTGAAGATCTGCTAGTTTCGTATTAGTATTCCGGGGACCGAGGTGTTCCTTCTGGCAGTTCTCGTGTCAGTATGTGATACGTGTTTATCTGTTGACAAGTCGGCCCCGTACGACAAACAAGAAGTTGTGATGATGCACAGCCCGCAGGCTCGAATGTCTCCCAAAACTTGGGATGCACAGGAAGAGTTGTATTCTCCTGGAAGCTCTAGACAGACATGTATACCTTAATTTTACCATCAAATATGTTTGGATTCGGTTCTGAGAAAGTATGGATGCTGGCTTGCTGCTCTGTACTGGGATATATGGAGGGGAGAGGCTTGCTAGGGATCAAAGCCTATGGTAAGTAGATGGTAGGGTTTGTGTAGAAGCAGCATATCTTGTAGGGATTTGAAAGCAAACCCTGTTTCATTTTTGTTAAGAAGAAAGTGCAAGAGAATATTACAGGTTTGAGGCTGGAAAAAATTTGTGCTTTTCCTTGTTGCTCCCATGTCTTGAGGAAATTGTCGGGTAATGGCTGGATTTTCGTCTGGTGTTGTCTTTGTTTTCTGCTTCAGCTTTTCTTTAGAAGGATTTTTGTGACTACAAAAAACTCAGTCTGTTTAGGTGTTTTGGGTATTTTTCTTTGGTTCAAGAAAAATCTTAAAAAACCAAACCCCAACACCCAGAAATTATGGGCTAACTGCCACTCTGAAGTTTTTTCAGCCATTGCCAGTGAATAGATTTTAGTAATCCTATCTAGAGATGTGTGTTGTTTAAAAAGAAACTTAATACAACTTTTACTTGTTCCCGATTGGCTTCAGCAAGTTAAATATTTTTGTCCGCAATGTTTGTCCTAATCCTTTCTAGGTAACCTGTAATTGGCTGACAAAATAAAGGCTTCTGTTATCAGGAAGGTAGAATTTACTAAGCTTTAACCACTGTGAACTTCATGTTGTTACATCCAAAATGCGTCACAACTTGCTGCGAAGGGCTTGAAAATAGTACAAAATAAAAGTACTGGTTTTGGCCGTAATTTTAGAGAGTAAACATGGACACTGAAATGAGAGGCCTCTGGAGTGAAGGAAAAGACTTCGTTTAAAAACTTGCACTTAACACTATTTTTTTCTACAGGAGTCTTGAAATTTATTTTAAACTACTGGTTTATTGGAAACAGCTGACAAACCTGAGCAGGCCTAGATCTGATCTTCAGTGCCTCGCGGAAGCTTTGGAGGCCTTTTGGTCAGCAGTGCTATTCTGGCAAGAAACATAAGGAATGCACTAGAATAGGTCTGGCATCGGATACAGAATCCACCTAGAAATCCTCCTTTTCTTCCCTGGTGGTGTCAGACAGGTGGTGATTCAGCTTCCAAAACAAGCTGCTGCTGGTTTGCAGTGCAAGTAGAATGAATGTGGAAATGCTTCCAGCAGAAAGAAGCGTTTCTGGGAAGCAAGCTGGAGTATTTCCAAACCACTGTCCCATGGAAGACAAGAAGCATTATTAAAAGAGGCTGAAGGCACAGTAGGGGAGAAGTGTCATATCTTGACAAGTGCAGCCTGTGGGTGTTGAGCATGGGAGAGAGGTTAAATCACCCTTTCAGATCGTATGTGGTGTAATTCATCCTCTTGAGCTATTTGTCTATTGGCTGCCATAGGGATATAAATACGGTTTTGCGTTCTGTCTTGAAGACCGAATGTTCTAATGATAAGCAAAAGGCTGGATTTCTGTCTAGGTTTGTGGCTAGAAAAATCTGCCTGAGTCAGTATGGGATTTCTTACAGCGCATGCATTTGTTCTGTTGGAAGTTGGCTTTTCTGAATCAGAAATCTCTGAATTCATGAAATCTCAAGTTTAAAGTCTCTCATGTCTTGCCTCAACTTCGTAAATGCTGAAGAAGTAGGAGTTAGGAACCCTACTGTTAAAACCCAATGAACTTTTTTACATATGTTGAGTAAACTTTTGGCTTTCCTCAATTACCTAATGCTAGGAGAGAGCTGATGTTTTTGGCTCTAAGACAGGTGAAAGTAAAATCTGCCCTGCTTTTGCAGAGTATTTAATTTGAAAAACTTGCAGAGCTGAGTTTATGAAAGTTGAAAGCAGTTTTGTATTTTAAGACCAAATTCGTCACCTTTCAGGAGCTCTTGAGTGCCCTTATTTTCCTATTAGATGGTCTCTAAATAGAGTATTCATCTTCTCCCAGGAAGTACTTGCTGGCTTGGGTTTTAATTAAAACCTGGATTTCAGTCACAACAAACTACGGGATGCCAGGCAACGCTTTAAAATATTCTCTGAACGAAGATTTTTACCTTTTTTGTAAATAAAGAGGGATGTGTGCAGTAAGGATTATTTTTTTTTTGTCTGCATGCCTACCAAGGGATTTTCTATGAATAAATGGAGGCATTCGTAATCTGTTAAATTCTTACCTCAAAGCCACAGTTACTGGGGTCAGAAGAACTAAAAAGTATTAGATGCAACGTAGTAATTTCATTTTTCCTTTCTCTGCTGGGGAATGTAAAACTGATTCCTGAGCAAGTTTGCCGGGTACCATTCTACCAACGAGCAGAGCTGTTGGGGGTATTAAGTGATTAAGGACCCCTAAATGCATCCTACATTTGGGCGGTGTATGTGCAATGTACTGTTTCAGTACAAAACCGTGTAAATCTATCATTTGAGTCCTCAGTGTGCCTGTGGTAGTTATCACTGTACTAGGGATGTAAACCGGCTGTCTGAACTCCCCATTTTTTTCAGGTAATGCATAAATGCGGAACAAAAGCTTGACGTAAAGAGCTTGAGATGGTGGGGCGATGGGTGGGATGTAGCCAGGTGAGCAGTGGTCAGCAGGCTGGCCGTTAGCAGTCTAATAGTTCGTTGTGCCTGCAGAAGGTAAGGTAGGTTTTTCAGAGGGGACATTTGAAGAACAATAGCAGCAAGTTCCCCAAACACTTGCTAAGCCTTTCCCAGACTGAAGAGTGGTCCCAGAGAGCGTGGGTGTTATGAATCTCCTTTTCAAAAAGTTAACGTTTATGTGATAGACGGATAACATGTAACCAGAATTAGGAACTGACCTCTGGACGCTGAAGAGGTTAAGTGTGGTGGGTGTACAGAGGGAGAGAGGAAGGCACAAGGGGGGCTTGGGCAGAGCGCTGGAGTTAATGCTTCTTACAGAAATGCTGCAGTTGGCATATCTGGCCAGTGACTTAATGTGTCTTCTGTTTCTCTTCTCGCTTGACTCTCTGAAGAGAATGTAAACCATTATTTTGTTTTTCATCCAGTGCTTGGTTGTCCCATATCATAGCATTTAAACAATCTGCTTTTCTTCCCTTTTCTTTTTAGATGAAGCTCCAGAGATGCTGCCTGACCTAGTTTTAACTTAACATGTACTGAAATGGTTGAATTTTACATGCACTGGCAACTTTCCTGTTGCTTAAATAAGGGGGCGGGATTCTATTCTTAATTAAATACACCACACTGGAGATTTATAGACAGTTGGCATGACCTGACAGGAAAACTGGGTAATTCTTGATTGATCTAGTAACGAGTATTCTTTTTATTTTAGTGCTTAAACATTTAGTTCATTAACAAGTTTAACAAACTGCCTGACATATATAGAGAATTTACTTAAAATGAAGGCTTTGGAGTAGCATACTGGATTGAGTTAGGCTGATGTCACCTGCATTAAAAATGATTTTGCTATAATGGAAGTATAAACATTTTCTACAGCAAAATTTTTGTTTTGCAGATGGCTTATTCAATCAGTATATCAGTCAACAAGAATACAAACCTCGCTGGGGGCAGATCATCCCCAAAAGCACCAAAGGTAAGGACATTTCTTAAGATATAACTCATGTACTGCCAGTTCTATCTTGTTCCTTTGAAGATATTGAGCAAGAAAATGATGCAAGAAAGCCTCCTCTAGGACAGTTGTTCTAGGGAATGGTTTAGTCTATGAAAAGTTTACATTTGTCTGCAAAGTCAGTGAAATGCAACCTGGTTTCTGGTTGAGTAAGGAACACGACAGGAACACTAGCAGTAATTTCAAGGGTAGCTAATCAGTTCAGAAACAAATTTCAGAATACAGATTAAGCATGAGAGCAGTTACCTGTATGACTGGATTTAACGCATGGAGTCAACTTAAATGTACAGCAAAGAGTGGCCAGTAAATACATTATCTTAACAGGGAGTATTTTAAATTTGAGATGCATCTTTTGAAGTCTTGGTCTGTTATACAGTAAATCTAAACTGCAGAATCTTTTTCCATTGCTTTGTGCATTGAGAGGAGACTCGTAGCGGCAGCCTTGACTACAAAGTACAAAAATCACTCTCATACAGCAAATGTAGGATTCAACGTGACAATCGCCAAACGTGGAGCACCGTACCCAAACCTCTTGGGAAGGGTTATCTATGAATACAAGCAGATTTCTGTTCCAGCAGAATGCGGGTTATCTTTCTAATGTTCCTTCCCATAGATGACACCTGTCCTGATTGCTTAAGATATCTAAACTGGTTGGAAAGCTGCTTTAACTGGACAGTTGGAATTCCCTTCTATGTGATAATGAGTAATTGGTGCAAAGCTAGCTATGCTATATCTATACCATTACCTCTTTGCTTCCATCCCATGGGTACATTGCCTGTCATTTGAGTATCAGTTCTCACTGCTCAGCCTTCAGGCAGCTCTCAGGTGGGGAGAGATGGAAGGTGAGCAAAAGGTTGTCTGTGTCCTCGCCGCTGGAGAGCTGCAAAGATAGCTCAGACCTCGTTTGTGTGGACCTGCATGCTTCAGGAACTCTCAAGCTCCTTTCCAAGGCTCTCAGGATTGCACTAGAGTACTGTATTCACTTTAGCTATCTGTACTATCAGTCACCAGATAATTCAATATAAAACTCTGTGCAGTTTTATAATACTACTTGGAAAAAGTGTTGTGCTAATGTTTAAAGAATGGTGAGTTACTAAGTTAGGCCATACGTGAGGTTGTATCTTTCTTTGGTTTAAAAATTTTGTAACGGAAAACTCTCCCCTCCCTCTTTTTTAAAGGTGATGGGGAAGACAGCCGACCAGGGATGAGAGGTGGCCATCAGATGGTGATAGATGTTCAGACAGGTGAGTAGTTGCTAAATTTCTTAACCGAATTATTTAATCAGATATTTTTCAGATAAATATGCAGATGTGTTTTTTCTTTAGAGACTGTCTTAACTTCAGGTTTTGAGGAAGAAATTGCACTTTCTAATAGTTGGATTAAATACTGGGCTTTCTCTCTGGAGCTACACTCCAGCTGCCTTTCCCACCCCCCTTCTTCCCTATTAGTTCTCTGTTACGCCTTAGTCGTTGTCGTGTCTTAACTAAGAAACCGAGAACAATTGTTTTTAATTTTTTGTCCCTCCTACCCTCCTTGAGTAGGAGCTTAAACAAGAGAAGAGAAATTAGGGATGATAATATCTGCTACATACTGTGCTCTTTGGAATAATGCTCAAGCAATAGATCTGATGTATTGAAACATTCCTTGTATTTTGGTTGGAGTGGCTTCTAATTTCCACAGTGTGCAAGAAACTCCTGTTAAATATAATTTGTTAGACATTTTTTACAAAAATGTTTCCTATAGCAGTTTAAAGAATAGTTCGGCCTCTGTTTCAAAGAGCCTGCAGAGAAAAGAAAGAGGAGGGGGTATAAGTAACAGTTCCGGTGATTATTGTTCTCCATAATTTTCTGTATCTTTGTCTTGCTTTTATTTAATCAGATTTCTGTGGTGTGTCATTCCTTACGAAATTAAAGAATGCATCTGTCTGCATCTTTGCTAAATAAATGGTGTGTATGAGTAAAAGAAGAAACAAGATTGGTGAGTGAGTAGCAGAGAGGAATACAGGGTGGCATTGAGGGAGTTGGCAAAAAATTACCATGGCCGTATCTGTTGTGGTCATATGGACGGGGACTGAAGCATGTGACAGGGTAGTACCTTGAAGAGTAATTTGCTAAGTCATAGTGAACAAGCAAAAATGCAGCAGTAGCTGCAGTCTTTGGCTTTTACTCAGAGTGTAGTTACAGCTCTAGAGGAAGCACTCGAGTTATTTTGTATATAAAAGCAAACTTTTTTTTGGTCGAAGAGGTTTCAGATTCATTAGAAAAAAATGCTGCTGGAGCATTGCTGGTGTTTGCCTACAAAAGAAGCTGTGAACGCTCCCTAGTGGCCTCGGTGAATAAGTAGACAGTGACTGTTTCACAAGCGTGCCGAAAAAACATGAGGCTTGTCAACTTGAAAATGATAGTCCTTTGGACCTCCTGAAAATAATATATTCATAGTAATGTGAGTCTTCGTTTGCATTCCTGGGTTTTTTTAAGTCCTAGTAAACTTATTTTCTCTGCCTTTGACTTCAGTTTTCACTCTGCTTTAAGAAGGCAATAAAGAGCACTGATATCTTTTTTTTTTTTTACTTGCACAAAACTGACCGGGGAGCACCTGTGGAGGTAGAGTCCTAATGTGGGAGAACTGGGTCTCCCTCTGTCACGCTAGTCCTTTCTTGCTGCAACTCTATCCAGTGGTGGTGGGATACCTTCAGAAAGTTTCTCTGTGGGATATTTGGGAAGTTGCCCTTACTTTTGCTTCCAGGCCCACTGAGGCTTGTAAAAGGCTAAGTGTTTTTGAGATTATCAGTTTTGCCATTTAATTTGGCTCATGAGCAAGCCAGGGGAAGTTCTGGGTGCTGTTATTCTTAAAACCAGCTGTTGCTGATGGCTTGAGTTTTCCTTTTGAATATAGGTAGTGTTTAATGAGACTGTGGGAATTTAGCCAGTTACGTCAGGATGTGTTTTACGGACTGGAGCTGTAAAGCTCCCTGGCTAACCTTGAACAAATCTAATGTTAATGGAAAAAGGAGCAGCAGCGTACTCTTCCCTTCAAAGACATCCTCCCTTCCTTACCCACACTCTTGTTGAGTTGTTTTTTTCAGAAGTCTTTGGCAACTGAAGAAAAACAAGCTCACTTTGCACTCTTTGTTAGAGGGGTGAGGTCCGTTTCAAAAAAGAGTATTTTCTGCAACCTTAATCTTTTAGAAATGAAGTGAAACACCAAAATCATCATATAAGGAGGTTCTGAAGTTTCATATCACGTAGAATAGGTGTTGGAACCAAATTTTAATCTCTGATATCCAGACCTGCTGAAGCTATAACTGAACTACAAATGGTTCTGCTTTTTGATTAACCTCAAGGAAATATTAACCAGTTATTACTGACTACCAAAATATAAGTTTATTTTTAATAAGTTTTGTAATAGTACTGAGCCTGCTGGATGCACATGTGTTAGTGTTAGGATCGAGGATATGAGTTGGTAAGCAGTTGAGCTAGATCTCAAGTTACTGATAGTGCATTGAGTCACTGAGACTGTTTATGCTCTAAGTTTCAGGTAGAATATAGTTTAACTTGGTCTAAACTGCCTTTTAGCATGTTTTATCTCCCAGTTAGGGTAGTCTGAAAGTAACTGAAAGAGCAATTCTGGCATCTCTGCTGGCAACCAGTAAGTTGTGCTGTAGCTCATTTCCACCTGATGTTCGCACTCTCAATACCTGCTGCTGTCTTAGAATAAGTGTAGTGTTCTTTGTGCTTTGAAAAACTCTTAAAAGTAGTTGGAAGTGAAAGTGTAGGCATTTGGGGATACAGAACTGAGAATGCAGCCTGATATCTTCCTATATATAAAAAAAATGGGGAGTTACTGATTCTCACAATGTCTTCCATGCTTTTAATCATATTAACACTCAGACTGGAATGACTCTGGATGGCGGAATTAGGAAGTTGGTTTTGGTATGCATACACAGAAACATTTACTAAGGGGCATTCCCAGTTATAGTTGGAAACCACTGTTACGTCCTTTAAAGCTTTAGATTGTAAATGAAAACAGAAGGCTTATGTTATTTCTGCTTTTTCCTGCAAGGTGCATGTCTTGGGTAGTTCTCCATATGGGAGGCTGGAGAGTTTTCTGCTCTGTTCTACAAGGAAGGGGAAGTATTTGCACAATCCGGGTGCATAGATCAAAACAAAAGTATCCCCAAAACACCAAAAGGGAAAACAACCCCAAAACTACACAAAAACATACTGTGTTAAGTGCGCTGAATGTCAGACATGAAAAGCTATATTGCCATTTATGTAGGCCCTGGTGAAATATTCAGGCAGTAAAATGCAGGCTTGTATATAGTACCGTGTTCCCAGATGCATTAAGCCCTAATGCAGTTTTGGACGAGGATGTAGGCATCTTATCTTGATTAATGTAACTTTGATTATGCCCTCTCAGGCCTTTTTATAATTCAGATATGGCATGCATTTTGAAATACCAATGCTTATTCTGGAAGAAAGTGGGAATGGGTAAGTGGATTGCCAAATTCAAGTTTTAAGGAATAATGTCGGTACTTTAGAGGAATGTGTGTACTGTGTTTTGGAGATTTTTGGAGATTTGGTTTATAATTCCATAGTTAAGGTAGAATTAATTTCTGCTCTTATAGGGCAGACACAATTTTATGTGAACGACAGTGTAGTCCATAAAGCCATATAATTTATTTTGGTAACAGAATTATAGACTATATAGAAATCATTCGATTAAAAGAAAAGAATCTTTTGTGATATATCCTGTTTGTTTAAATATTCATCTTTTGTTTAGATAAAAGTTGATTTATTCATTTAGATAAAGCCTTCTGAAGTTTTGACGAGCCTGTTTTAGAAATAATAGCTAAGCAACCAGGATGATTTTTTTTGTCTGCATTTCTCTTCTCTTTGGCAAGTGAAACATTTTTTGAAGAAAAATATTAGCGAAATGGTCTTTATTAATGTGTTACCTCTGTTTACTCACTGAAGTGAAACTACTCTAATTTTGGTTTTATATTATTTTGCTTTTCCTTCCGTAGGAAGGAATTCTGCTTACTTCATTCTATTAGATAAGTGAGAACAAATCTGTAGATTGGGAACAGTGGGAAATTCAGAGCAGTGGGCACAGTGTGCCTGTAGCAAATGTGGGCAACACAGTGGAGATTGAGGCTGGTTCAAAAGCAGCATGGAAGGATGAAAAAGATGAAATGAGAGCAGCAGACATGAAGGATGCTGTTTTGCCTGAGGAAAACATTGCTCTCCATAAGATATTTAAAGACAGGACTTGTGTACGAGATGAAGAGATCTCTAAAACAAAACACAGATGGCTTCTAAGCTCTGAAACACAAACAGCTGCTGAATCCTGGAGGTTACTCAACTTCATAGCGCTTTCACATTTGAGAGGAGGACTGTATGCCTAGCCAGACCAGCCCTAGCCTGAAAAAACTTACATCCAGACACCATCTACACTGAACTGTGGTTCAGAAACCGAGTGGCGTGATACTTCAAGACGATTTAAGGTCTGCCTTTATACTTGTGCTCTAAGTGCTCTTTTACAAAGTGGACAATGCTGCTTGCAGGTAACTAATTCTATGGTTACTACATAGGGAAGTGACGTCCTTTCGTAGAAGGCTTTTGAGATGTCTTACGCCTAGATTTTTTACTTCTGAGACGAGTCCTTCTTAGTTCTAGGGACACCGATTCTCAAATATACCCTCAGCAAGTTTGGGCTGGTAGCAAATTGGCAGGGCAGTGGTTGATGAACTAGAGAATAGGGCTTTAGCGAGTCAAAGGGACCCTGATGGTCTGCAGGGACGTTCAGCCAAGACAATGCAGAGTCCTGAACCTGGGAGGTAAAGCTGTGTGCAATAGTATAGGCTGGGGACTGACTGCATGGAAAGAAGATTTGCAAGCTGAATGTGCATCAGCAATGTGTCCTTGTGGCGATGAAGGCCAACCTCCTGGTAGGCTTTAGTAGCAGAAGTATGGCCAGCAGGTTGAGGGGAGTGATGATGTTCCTCTGTTTGGTACTTATGAGGCCACATCTGGAGTACTGTGCCCAGTTTGGGCTCTCTGGTACAATAAGGTTGGTGACAATCTGAAAGGGAGCCCAGTGAAGGGCCACCAAGGTGGTCGGGGGCTGGAGCACGTAATGTATGAGGAGATGCTTAGGGAGCTGGGTTTGTTCAGCTTGCAGAAGAAAAGGCTCATGGGAGGATCTTAGAGCTGTCTTCAACTAGCTGGTGGGAGAGCATGGAGAAAATAGAGCCAGACTCATTTTGGGGGGTGCACAGGGATAGGATGAAGGGCAACAGACACATTGCAGCAAGGGAAATTCCAGTTAGATATTAGGGAAAAAAAAATGATAATGAAAACAGTCAGTCATCGGAGCAGACAGTTCTAGACAGTATCTTCATGTTTGGAGATATTCTAAGTGTAACTGAATACTTCCCTGTGCAACCTGGTCTGTCGCTGAAGTTAGCCCTACTGTGAGAGATTGGGGAGAGAACTGATAGACCAGGTGACTTGCAGAGGTGTTACAGGTCCATAATTAGAGCATATTCTATGGAGAACTGTTCTAGCAGAGACATGGAAATACCATTTGACCAAAGTGTTTAGTTAAATATGTCACCAGGATTGGAACGTATTCGTTGTGCCTATTAGCAGGTAAAACCAGAAACGCTCAGGCATTCGACGCGTCTTTTATCGGCCTGGCTTTAGCAGCTTGCCACATAACATCCTGATCGGATCAGGAAGACACTGTACCAGAATCCACCGAGGGTTTCACCACACAGACAAGGTGGAGTTAACAGAAGTTAGAAAAGCTGACTTGGAGAACATATGTGAACCTAGACTGAAACTACCCCAGGGTTTTTGGTATTTAACAGCGATTGGAGAAGGCTGCTTTGCATACTCTTCTGAAAAATAGAACTTAAGGAGAGGTTGAAAGGAAATATGTTAACTTTTGGGAACGTACGCTCTCTAGTAATTTGAGGAGTGCTCTGGCACCTTCTAGTCTTCCAGAGAGTAAGGGAAGAAAAGAATTCAGACATTATAGAAACATTTTCACTGAGCAAGCAGTTTAGAAATATTCACAGAACATATTTAATTCAAAGTGTTGAATTTGTATTCAAAAATAAGTGTAGAAGAGATAAGGTTAAGATGCTGGAGGAGAAATTTGACTTCCTAAATGTAGCTGGTAAAAGCTTTGGGTAAATATAACCGCTTTCATGTTTTTCTTGTTGCCTTGCATGTAGGTTTGAAAATTCTTCTGCTCTGTCCCTAAAGCAGAATAGAGGCTTGCTTTAATAAAGCAGCATCAATATTGCTGCGTTACATATTGCTCAGATACAAAGGAAGAATCCTTCCCTCTGCCAGAGCAAGATGCCCTGCTTGCATGTTGAGTTCCCCAGTTGCTACTAAAGCAGAATTAGTTATATTGATGTGAGGCTGCTGTGCTTCCCTCAAGCTCCCCACTCCTGCTGCCTGGAAGTTTGTGGTCTCTTCCCTGTGTCTGCCCTCTTCTTTGAGTATTTGCTGACATGTTGTTTAGGTGGCAATGCCTGGGAGTGCTGGGCATGCATCCTGGGTCTGTCCTGGTTGGATCTCTGCATGCAGGAGGAAAAAGTAACTCTCCCCACAAAATCTGAATTGACAAATAGAGCAGAAGGTGTGATACTGGGTGGGGAACAAAGTCAAGTTTGACTTTTTTTTTTTAAAAAAAAAAAAAAACAAAAACAAAAAAAAACCCAAAACAAACAAAAAACCAAAACAACAAAACCCAAACAACTAATTTTTCCTTCTACCATGAGAGTTGCAAACTTTAGAAGAACTATGAAAAATTACTTTCTTGACATTACCACCAACAGATGCATTTATGCATTAAGAAATGTTCCTTTAAAAATACAGAAACTTGCTATAAAAATACGTAAATAGTTCTGTAATAAGCCATAGGACTAAAAAATGATAGTCATTCTGAGTCTAGGTGATGATGGAGCCTTTCCTTCATCCAAGCTACAGTTTTACATCAAGGTGAAAAATAAGTTTGGCACACTGTTCGTGTACACTTGTGTTATCACGGTTGCCCTCGGACTCTGGGGATGCTCACAGTTCGCACTAGCTGTATGATTGTACCCCTCTTTCAGGGCTTACATGCCATTTAATTCTGTCAGCTCGATTTAGGTAACTTTCAAAATCTGAGTTTTCATCAGATTCATTCAGGTTTGCTATTAAATTTCATCTGAGACAACAAAGCCTTTACAGGCAGGCATGACGTTTTGGCAGGGCCCCAATAGGATACTTAGCTGGTGCCAAATCTTTTATTTTTCTCGGCTATCAATGAAGCTGTTGTGGTAATGTGGGTTTTGTGAGCTGTGAGAATTTATGCGCACAAAGGGACCTGCTCTTTGCAGGGAACACTGGGAGCCCTGAGTCCAGGAGGAAGGGTAATTAAAGTTAATGAACCAGAGTAACCTTTCCATGGTGATGACCACTATCCTGATGGTAGGTAAGGGTCAGGGACTATTCCCATTTTATAATCGTGCTTCTAACTCTGCTCTTTAATTGGTGTTGGATTAAAAATTGGCTGTTACCTCCATAATAGAACTGGTTTGTGGATTTTAAAGGAGTTTTTCAAAGCTCTGCAAGCCTTCAGTGGCTTGTTCTTCTTGGACTTGGCTTTGTGTTGTGTTTTAATGTAGTCTAACAATGAAGTATTTTTAGCATTTGGGACCAGATAGTGATGTTTCTGTAATGGGAACAGCTTAGTTATCTCTCCATGTCGGAACAGAGACTTCCTCCTTAAATGCTTCCCATGTTCAGAGGTTTCATCTAGTTTTATCAGCAAATCTGAGAAGCCTTTGAACTCGCTGCGCACGGAGCGGTTGTGGGTTTAAGGTAACAGGCTCTAAAGATGGGCCTGAAACACTGACTTAAGTCTGTAACTCCTCCACTGACTTGTTTTTGCGGCATCAGGTAAGTTACTTTATGCAAGGTGCTTCCCTTGAAGAGGATTTCATCGTTGAAGTAAATTTTCCTTTGTAAGGGATGGACTAAAGAGAAAAGCTTTGTTGCTGCTATCTCAGAAGTCTTTCTAATCTATAGATCTTGCACCAAATGGGGTACCAGCTGAGATGTCGTTAATAGGCTAAAATCCACAGTATCCAAAATGTTAAATATTGTTCATTTGTCTTTCTTGAATTTTATCAGAAGGCTGTGGATTTGATTGCTTCTTATGTATATGTAGAAATAGAAGATTACTCCTTGAGAATTGGCTGTCTATCAATCCTAAAAATTTCCATTACTAAGCAAACCACATTTCTTTGTCCTGGTGACCGGTTCCATTCAAAGAGGAGCGGTGCTTCAAGTAAGAATTGGTTTCAGTTTCCCTTCTGATAGTCTGTCTATTTGTCACAGGTGTTTTATAGGTATTGGCCTATTCAAAGGCATTCTCTTCTTAAAATAAAATTAACAGTTCTTCCTTTTTTTATTAGAAACTGTTTATTTGTTTGGTGGCTGGGATGGAACTCAGGATCTGGCTGACTTCTGGGCATACAGTGTGAAGGAAAACCAGTGGACCTGTATATCCAGGGATACCGAGAAAGAGGTAAGTTCTGCAAACGTCCATATTGTTAATAATATATAAATTGTTGCACAGAAAAATACCGTGCTTCTGAAGTGCTTGTATTGATGTATAGCGTACAGTGAGAGCCACAAAATTCAGACCTTCAAGTTCTGAAGACTGTTGAAATGCTTACATTGGGAAAATGTATGATGGATGTGAATTTGAAGCGTTAAGATTACTGGAGGGGAAAGGTTTATTTCTCAAGAGCAGAGTGATCAGCCAAAAATCAGTTCAGTGAGTAGAACATGAGTTAAATAATTTGATAGGACTGAACAACCAGACTGACTAATAAACACTTCAGACTTGATGCTGGTGTTGAGCTTCAGAAACAAATCGTTTATTTTTTTAGCTTCTGTCAAAAATGTGAGTAGAAATGGACAACTAACAGACGGAAATCTAGAGGAGAGGGGTAACTGCCAGAGGCCACGTAATCCTGCGAGCTTTTGTGGTATTAATTTGAGCCATTTTCCTTGGCCTGTTTTGCTCAGTATTTGACGTATGAAACCTCTGAAATGAATGTAGTTTGGGTTATAGGAGGTAACAAAGAAAAGTCTAAGACCTTTGGCTTGTGTAATTTATTTTACTGTATACTGTGAAATGTTGACGTTCCATGTGGTTATTGTGTTTTGAGTTCATTACTTGTTTGTCAGAGCATAACTTCAGGAAATTCATGCAGCCTCTTCTTGAAGGTATGAAAAGTTTGAGATTGCACACTTTTTGATAAATTCAGGAGTTGATTTCCCCAACTATTTGAAAAAAGTATAAAAATGTCTTATTTCCCGTTTGTATTTTTCCAGTTTCTTGTCATAGCTTATTTTGTGAGCTTCCGTACCAGATTAAATAACGCTTTAATATTGCCATTTTTCCTGGCAAAGGTGTTTAGAGGTTGTAATCAAGTACAACAAATAGCCTGAGCTGAAAAAAAATCTCACGGTAAGGCATTTCCCGTAGCCTTCAAATCTCTGCGTGTCATGCACTTGCTGTTTCTAACATCCTTTACAAAATGGGCAATAACAAAACTGAACGCGATATTCCCATTTCTATCATAAGAGTTGTATAAAGGTAAAATTGTCCTTACATTTTATATCCTTGTAAGCTGGTTTTTTACTCTTATTGTAAGTTTGTTTTTTTTTTAATTCTTAGTCATTTTATCACTGCCCATGGCTACTCCTGTGTTTACTGATATGATGCTGAAGCCAGATTTAGTCTTCCAGGGTCCAGTCCTGCAGGCTGCGCTTGTGTTGCTTCTGTTTGTCTTGAACCATGGGTTTTACTATTTTCCTCGCTGTTTACCCAACAGGTAACCTCCTTAAGATAAGGAGGGGGGGTGTGTGACATAATACCAAGGGGAAATTGGGACTCATCTCTTTTATCGACTATATGGTAAAGATAAACAGCTAGACCTTCCTTTCCTTTGTCCCCCTGTATAAGGAGGTTGGGCAAGTGAAGAACAGCAATAGAAAAGAAGGCACAACAATTTTAATTGTCTCTTCTTTCACTTGTTGTCTTGCTTTGTAGCTGCTTAGTGTGTACTTTTGTCTAGCTCAGGATGCAGTGAAATAGGGCCTTCCTGTCAAAAACGGGTTACCGCGTCTTCTTCCTGCACAAACCAGTGTGGGTAGTTCTGGTGTTTAGGGGATTAATTTCCTTTCTTGCTGGGATCCTGCCTCATCCAGCTGAGCTGCTGTAGAGCTTGGGAGGCCTGGCTGGGATGCAAGGCATCAGCAGTGCCAGGAGCAGCGTATGTTTTCTCTTCAAGTTCCTCATGCCTGACTCTGGCAGGGTAACGCTGGGATGGGAAAAAGAAGGGATATGCAAAGGACGGCTGCGTAGGAGAGACAGTAGAAGAGATGAGTTGATACAATAAAGTGGCTATAAAGCGATTTTGGAAGGAAAAAAAATTAGAGTGCAATGGAAGGTCAGGAAATTCAAATGGAAGATGGCAAGGGTCTTGGGCTGAGAGGAAGCAAGATGGGGGAATTTAAAAAAAAAAAAAACAGAGGATGAGTTGAATGTATGGGGAATTTTGAAGAAGAGACGTACTTAATAGAGAAAAGTGCGAAGAAATGTGTGTGGCTTTAGAAATGGACTTCTAGAAGGACTCTCTGCGTGTATATAGTCTGCAGTGGCATTCAGAAGAAGGCCTGCCAAGGTATAGTCCAGGGTTTTGGTGACTTAGCGAGGTACAGTGAACTGGCGGCTGCCGTACTTGCAAACCAGCAGTGGTGGTTTTTTTTTTCCCCTAAAGAAATCTGGATAAAACCTGATTTAGAAAAGAAAAGGTCAATCTCAAATGTTGAGAAGTAAATTAAAAAACAGACTTCAGATGTTTCTCTAATAGGGACATCAACTGCTCACAAACAATTTGCTAAAAGGAAATGTCTGTTGACATGGAATTTTAAAAAATATTCAGAATAGATTCCAGTAGAACTTAGTCTTGTTTTTGTGTTGTATTGTGCTTGTTCTGCTTCTAGCTCTTTTGTTCTAATTAATCAATGACAGTGGTTAAATTAGCCACTCAATAATTAAGCTTGGACAAGACCAGAATATGGTAAAAGTTGCATCTTATCCAGTGTTATCGTAGGGCTAACACACGGTAACGCTTTTGGGTAAAGGTCCTGGTAGCTTCTGTTGCAATGCATTATGAAAAGGTGATGTAACCTTTTTAGTAAACTCTATTGCTGCTGTTTTTCAAAATTTGCCAGTGAGCTGGTGAAATGTCTCTTTGTCACCTGAAGTTGCATTTGTGATTTTTAACAGTTAGACTACCAAAGCTAATTTTCCATAGCCCTTTTTACGTCAGGAAAAAAACGCTCACGGCACTGCTGGCGTAGCCGATCACTTACCGTCTTAAAAAGGAGGTCTAGAAGACCTGCTTGCAGTGTTGGGCTGAACCTCTAGCGTACGTACCACAGCTGCTGATGGACAAACTGACCTGAATTAGAACTTCCCCACCATCCCTTCAGTGTACGGATCCGGCAAGGCTCCCGCAGTCCCTGTCAAATCATCCTCCTCCAAGCCTGCATCCTTCCAAGGAGAGGCACCATGGAGCAGCTCGTGACCTCTCAACTGTACCCACAACTTCTGTCCTTCTGTCTCCTCTGTGGAGCGCTCGAGTGTGCAACAGCTCTATGAATCAGTTGGCATGAGGCACAGCCAAGACATGAGAAGTCTAAGAGCCTTTAAGGGTTTTTACTCTGAACCAAGTGGAATGTTCTGACAAATGCTGTTGTCTCCAGGGTTTATTAGTGGTCATAGATCAGTAGACCTTTTCAGGATTTGGGAATAAATAGCTTTGAAAAAACAAGCCTTGTCATTCCTTGGGTATTTTGATCCTAGGCCAGTGTCAATTAATAGAGAAACTTAATGTGTATGTTTTGGTGTCTAATATTTCCAGTTTCCAAGCAGCAACTTTCTCTTTAGAAGGCTAATTTAGTGAAATTCAGTACAGGAGGACAGTTTAAGTGAACTGTAGGAAAGACTTTGCTTGCTGCAAATTGATAGTTATGCGGATTTTTAAATGGGATCAAAATGCTGAAGGATGTTGATACCTCTGGAGATTTGATAAATAAGAATAAAGAATCATGATAGTTGGCATGTTTTGTATATCACTAGTATTTCTGTACCTTGTTTCAGTATTTCCTAGACACATGAGAAGAGATACAGGATCTCCCTTCAGAGTGTTACTGCGTGAATTGGTAGCTTCTGTAGGGCATATTTGTAAATATGGTATGTTGACTCATCCACATCCTGGCTTTTTTAGAGGAAAATTCTGCTCACAAATCAGTTCTGTGAAGGACGTGGAAATTGTATAAATGGGTTAGGTTTAGGTGACACTGTGCTTCTCAAAAACTTTTAAAGCATTTCTTGCCCAAGGCTGTTAGGTAGAAGTGAAGGTCTTGTCATGGGTTAACTGGTTGAGAGGATAAATTGTTTCTCACAAAGAAGGAAAGTGTAGGTCAACAAGTGCCTACTGTTCAGTAGGTTCAAAATGATCTAGAAAATCGGTGTATTGTAAGGTGGCAGTTTGCTGCTAACACCAAATGCTTTTCCAGGTTACTGAAAGTAAAAGCTGACAAGTGTGGAAAGATCTCATAATAGTGAGAGCCAGGGTGAATTTCATCTGCTGTTGTATTTCCAGTTAAATTTTCTGCGGTGTCTGCATGCAGTTCGTTACGTTTGTTGACATGGATGAATTTACCCAAAGCTTCCAATGTCGTATTATCACACAAGCGTTTTATGCACTTGTAAGCGTTTGTGACACCCATGACTGATTTTTTTGGGTGTGATGCAAAAATATGTAAGCGTATCTATGTAAAGCTTTTACCCTATGCTGTTTTAAGTGTAGGAACTGAACTAGTCTCAAATATTGACTCCTTCCCACAGATGGTGATACAGTTTGGAAGACGCTTTAAGTAACTTGAGGGTTTTTTGTTTCAAATATTGTGATGTTTATGGACTTGAGAGCTAATATACTGAATCTGCCATGTCCTACTTCTGACTACTTCCAGTTGTACAGATGCTCAGTTGTACAAGATGCCTGGTGCCACAAAAGCACATAGGGAGAAAGCAGCTGTCCCCAAAAGCCTGCAATAGAAACTTGGATACTGCAGATATACCTCTGAGCCAACTTCCTAAATAGTGTAAATGCCTACAAAAGTAGGGACAAAGAAGGCAGATGCTGAAGTGAACCAAATGAAAAGTATTCTAGACTGATCCTAAATATCGCATGCTAATGTTTTATTTTCTTCCCTGCTTAGTAGCATAATGGTTTTAAAATGTTCTAGCCAGTATTCTTTCTCCAAAATGTTAGAGAGACTTGCAGATATGGCTGACTAACTTCTCCAGTGATTTCCACATAGGCAGCTTAAATCAAAAAGACCCTGTTGAGGGAGGAGTACCTCAATAATTTTTATTTTTTTTAATAAACTTTTTGGAAAACGTTTTCAGCTTTTAAAGGTAATTTCTTATTTGCTTATGTGTGCCTAAGGAGCTCTGTCGTCTTAACCCTTGTTTATTTGTCTTTTTTAACTTAGATGGTTTTTTAAAGAAAAGATCATCCGTATTTTAAAACAGCTCTGGGTCTTAAGTTATTCCGTTCCATCACTAGGTGCCTGTAGTTCTTGCTTCCAGCATGGAGAAAGCACAGAAAACCAGCCAAACCAGTTATTCTTAACACCAGATGTTTCAGTGTGTGGAGGTCCCTTTCCTCCACACATTGATATTGAAGTCAAGTCTCATAGAGAAGAGAGTACTTAAATAAATGCATTATGCACAGTGTTCTGAAGGCTGCAAAACTCTGGCAGTCCTGGAGCTTGTGTGTGCCAGTGTTCAGATTATATGTGGATTTCCAAACCATCATAAAGCCTTCGGTTTCGAAGGGTGCAGCTTGTAAACTGCTTTTATACCTTGAAGTAATGCATCATGCATAGTTGATTTGTGGCGTTTATGTTCCAATAAAAATCACCACTTCAGCTCTAGCTTATGATGAGTTTACTGCTCTGATCTGGAATGCAGCTTTATTTTACTTATATGACTTTATTAGGAAGTTATTGCATCATCCAGTTCCCTGAAAATCGCAGATGAGGCAGTATACGGAGACACGCTAGGGTGGCTGTGAATGCATCTCAGGAAAGATGACACATTATTCAACTGCTTAAAGTATTACAGAATTTTCAGGTAAGGATTTAGTGAAGCAATGAATATTGGTATAAGGAGTGCTGATTTATATCCTTCTGGTTTTTAAAGACACAGAAATATGCACCTGTAAGACAAGAGCCAGCTGGAATCCCTGGAACCCTGCATTTCACACTGAATGGATGGGGAAAAAGGATTTTAAAGAAACAGGAGAGTATGTGGGGGTAGAAGGTGGGAGGAAAGCTTATTCTCTTGCCAGAAAGGTGAAAGTAGCTTCTCACACCAGCCAACTTTGCCTTGGGAGTTAGTCTCTTATTTCAGCTAGACTGTGAAAGACTTCCCGTTACATTAACACTCCTCAAGCTGTACAAATACAGAAATCCCTAAAGAAATATCAGTTATCCCAGAATGGTAACATAGGGGAAGCATTCTCAAGTAGTATCAGACAAATCCTTAGCTAAATTGTCTGGATAATTACATGCTTGAAAATGTAGTAAGTGTTTGTGGACCTTGCTGCTAATAATGTATTTCTGCGACCGGGTTTTGGAGGTAATTAGGACTTAAGCTTTCTGGACTGTCTCGAGAGCATATACTGGCAGAATGGATAGTGCATTGATATGTTGAGTTCCCAGACTTGAAAGAGCTTAGTATGTTTAATAGGACTTAATCCATGAATTTTCCAGGGCATGTATGTGATGGAGATTTTATTGATGCTGGGATTCAGGAACTGTTGAGTTCTAGTCCTTGCATTGCCCCAAGCATGCTTTATTTTCAGTGCTCTGTCTTTAAAAGCTCCTCCACATGTGCTTGCTTCCATGTGTTACGCTTACTTTTCTTAATATATGGAAGAGAAGGGTTTAGCATGGCGCTTCACAGACCTCCAGTGAAAATACTTGCACTGTTTCTTGGCTGATTTTCCTCTGTGTAGATTATTGCAAAATTGAAGACGCTTTGTTTCTGAAACTATGACACAGCAGAGACTGTGTGCTGCACTTCCAGTGGTAATTGATGCGGTTCCTGCTGGATAACTAAATTATGTTCTGAGAAGAGCTGAAAGGTGATATAAACAAAAATTTCAGAAGCTACATCTTTCCTCATTTGTCACTTAGTTCACAGTTCTGCTTTTTCAATGCTGAAAATATTCTGTTCTGATTTTATATTTTTTTTTCTCTTGCCATGTTGCTGTAATAGCTAGCAGAGGAAGCTTGCATTAAACTGTACTTAGTATCTGTATCCCTGAGATGGCAATCTCATGGCCATGGGTTAGCCTGAGGGGAAAAATTATACAGCCAGTTTTATGACTTTCTAACACCTGTGGGTACAAACTACTCCTTTGTCATCTGTTTAAGACTGTCTTCACTTTCTCAGAAACATCTAAGAGCCTGTGACTGTCAAAGTATTTAGACTTATAATTTCATGTTTATCTATCATGAGCTTTTCAAGGTCAATTAATTTAAAAAAAAAAAAACAACCTTCAAAAATTCTAGCCTTGCTGCATCCTCATCTTTGTGGCTAAACAGTCCATAAATGACTAGTTAAATTTTTTCAGCCTTGCTGGCCTGTTGGTCTGCAAGTGTGGCTGTAGCGATGCTGAATAGTTTGCATCTATGGAAAAATCTCTCTTGGCTGGACCTTTGCTAGCCATTGTTACTGGTAATGAGAGGACAGCGTGAACTTCTGATGCATGCAAAAATGACCTCATTCAACATCCTGCAATTGTTAATGGGGTTAGTTAAATTCGGCCCACGAGGGATGTTGTCCTGAGGGCCCATCTCTTGGAGCTGGTGAAGGCTCTGGTTCTGTGGTGGGTTGTCTGTTATATTTCATCGGTGTTACTAAAGCAAAGCTGAGCATTTGATTTGTACCTAAGCAACAATTTACTTGTTAAAATTTAGGAAGCTATGATTTTATTCACGTTTCGTCAGTGTGAGCAGCGCTCAGTTTGCAGGTATATTGTGCCTTTTGTTAGAAATAGCACAGTATTGGTGTCCTTTCGCTTCAAGGTTGTCTTGTACTAGGGTATTACTTCAGTGCTTCTCTTGTTTGCATTTGTAAGCTGAATCACGTAGGCTGGATGACTTATTTTTGACTATAAACTAAAACCTAGACAAGACCTTTGTACGTGTTCCCGCAACCTGCTTCACGTAAATGAAAGAATTATTTCACGCTGTTTGCATGCTTGAAGTTCTGAGTTTTTTCCCCTTTCCACTATTGCACTTACTTGCCTAGAAATTCTCTTGATCATAGGTGCCTTGGTTTACTGCAACATGAGATCCACAGTGTTATGCATTGCTGGAAGGCCTTGGTGATACCTTGGTGTGAAAGCAAGCCGAGTGAGAGCACATAGCTCAGAAATGACCCAGGAATGTGGCTCCCTGCACTGGTAGTAACGCAGGCATTGGTTGCCAAAGTTGTTTCTGCACTGTAGGTAAACTCATGCAACACAGCTGTCAAAAGCAGGACATTGGTGCTTTGGAAAGTTCACGAGTCAATTTGTAGGGCACGCTTTATTTCTTTAGAGGTGCATTAATCAGGGTTCATCAGAAGTCGATAGATCATGTGCTAGTTCATTCCTGTATGAAAATACTCTGGAATTAGTTGTTTCTGCAAGCAGGCCTGCTGGGAGACTAATTTTTAACAGGTAATATCATGGGAATAGAACATTAAGCATCTGTTCGTTTTCATAGCAATGTTCATGTGCTGCACCGAGTCTGTGCTCGTCTGTGCCGTGATGAACCTGCACTGATCCCTTAAGGATGGAGCAAACAGTCTGAGTAAAGTCCTACGTAGGACTGGAAGGGATGGGCCCCTCCTGGGTCATCAAATCCAGTCCACTGCTGTCATAAGGATCATGTCGTATGATCTCTGAGCTTAATCATTTGACTTATAAGCTCATTGAACCGTCTTTCAAAAATAGAACACCGGGCCATTTATATTTTACTTTTAGTCTAAGCAGGGAAAGTCTCTTTAGGGAAGGCTCAGCTTGAGGCCATGAAATATCAACAGTGAGAAATTAGGACTATCCCAAATGTGTGCATGCGTTTAGGAAGAAAAAAAAGCTTCATCCTGTTTAATTATTTTGTTTTCCCACTTTAAATAGATGAATCAAAACTGTATGCTAAAAGCCGCCTCTGACTTTAATCTGCTCCATCATGTCTGAGTCAGATGCCCAGAAAGGACTTTGCAACTAAATCTATTTAGTTGTATTGCTATAGGAGGGTACTTGTAAGCAGATTAGCCATAGCTCAAATACTATGCCCGACCAAAGGATATCTTCCTTGTCTTAGCTGTGGCTAGACTACTTAATAATCAATTATTTGCAAATACTTGTCAGAAACTTTTTGATGTCCGAACTTAATACTTGTCACAAGATATTTAAGTGTTTTGTGTGAAAAATTGTGTAGACCCGTGGCTTTCCAGTACTGGTCCTGGGGAGTTTTAAGCGTTGTGATTCTTAGCCAGGTTCTGATCTATTTAATAGACTTCCCAAAATGTTTATTGGCAGAACATACTTAACTTGCATACTCTCAAAGAATGTTCTTTATAGCTGGTACAGCAGCTGTAAAAGTAAGTTGGAATATCGGTTATCTTCCATAAATAGTGGCAAGAATATCTTAGAGTGGAAGTGCATGGCTGCTGACCTAGTGTAACTGTCAGCTTCATATGCTGCTTTTAACTTTTACTTAAGGCAAACTTGCAGAGTAATTGAGTGAATGGAGTGTACATTCAGCATCCAGAATTTGTTTTTTGGAGCTAGCCTCCCATCTTGTGCTCCTAGAAACATTTCAGATCCCAGTTTAATCCTTAGCTGCATCTACCCCGTGCAACATTCAAAGGTTTTTAAGTCTAGCGCCAGAGCTGTCAAGTCTTGGACATCAAATGACACGTGTAGCACTGATTTCTGCTGTCATACAGAGTAGGAAAAAGTAGCTGGGATATGCTATTTATGGATGGTCTTGCACGCTTGAGAAACCCTTACAGACGGCGCAGACCCCTGGCCGTGTGCCGGTGCTGGGCTGCTCTGGCCACGAGCGCTGTCGTGATGCTCCTCTGGAGACCGATCGTGCAAGACCCTGCTCCCTCTTGTGACTTGGGGCTGCTGGCACGTGGTGGGTGATTGCGCGGGCGTTAGAAGCAATACATCAGCCTCCGCTCATTTTGCTTTGTGTTTTGGGCTGATGGGCAATACAAATGCCCTATGCTACCGTAAAAAACAATAGATTCAATTCTTTTGTTAGGTTTCTGGCACTCCTAGGTTATGAGAAACTTAAAATGCCTTCTGTGAGCAGCTTGTATGGGATGAAAGTGTTTTGTTTTGTGTATGGCTGCAGTTGTTTCTCTTGCTGAATTTAGTACTCATCTAGAGTAAAGCAAATTGTTTTGAGCTACAGCTTAGATTAAACATTTTGGGAGCATGCATTAGCTGAAGACTGGCATTGATAAAGCCCTGACAAGCTCTAATCTTAAAAAGCGTATAGACTTGAATGAACGCCAAGAATAATATGCATTTCCTTTCATTTTCAAGATTGTGGAGAACTTTCCCTTTTTTTTTGGGGGGTGGGGTGGAGGAGGAAATGAATTATACTCTGAAACTGGGAAATGAGAGCAATTAATCTCTGCAGTTGTGTGTAGGCAGGAGGGACTATTTGTTGCATGACAGCCTGCTCTCAGAACTGGAAACAAAGTAGGTTGTTTGTGTCTTTTTATGTCCTCGTCCTAGTTTGCTTTAGGACAAGAGCATTTACCTCATGACGCTTATTTTTGAACTTTATACTGGAGGCAGTGTTCACATTCCATTCAGTCGTTTACAGCACCAAGAAGGGAGAATTAGTCAGCTGTTCTTTGTTTTTATTTCCCTGACTCTTGAACAGGGTCCAGGCTTGCTCCTGAGGTTTTTCATCTGGATCACTCTGAATAAAACAGATTTTCTTGCAACTGAAAACCCTTTATTTGCAAAAGGTTATGATAACCAAAAGAAGCCAAGCTCCCCCAGTTTTTGTTTTGGGGGTGGTATGGGGAGTGGAACTCGCTTCCCGCAGTCCTGTCCGCATTAAAGTGGGTTCGTAGGACACTTATTTAAAAACAAAACAAAAAATGAAAGCTATCATGTTTGTGCCTTAGCGGAGCATGCCAGCATGCTGTTGCTAAGATGATGCATGCCGATTCTGGCATAAATAGTTATTTGAGCAGACCCTACCCTAAGGAGTTGAGTCCCAATCCTTTCTCTCCTGTATAGGAACAAATCAATTATTCTAAGGAGGCAGTGTTGTCTCTCGGTGCTGTTGTGTTGCTTTTTGAAAACGTTTTGTAAGTTAGTCCTTAAGTGGGATAATTGCTTTCAGCATTTGCAAGTTAAATGAAGAAAGCTCTAATTAGATTTTATAAAGTGGCTTAGCATGTGGAGAAGGCTTTTCATAAAGTATACTGTGTATTCACTTGGCGTTGCACAATTGAATTTCGTGTAGCACTGATGAAACCAAAAAATCCTATTTGGCCTTGGTCGCTCCTGGGCGCTTAAAGGATTGAAAGCCTGTCTTAGGTACTCCTAGCTATACATACTCTCTTCCTTTCCCTACCGTCCCACCTTCGTCAGGGCATTTACCTGTGTTTTAGAGACCTGAGGAATCACGACCAAACTGTTTGAGGAAGGCTATTAGAGTAGAGCATAGAAGCTTGGTATTTTGTACCACTTTAAAACGGGGCCATGGCACATACTGTTTAATCTGTCTTAGCCGTTATTATGCTGTGCTAATTGTACGGTGGTGCTGGGTGGCAGAGAGCCACTTTGTTCAGGTTAGTCTTAGCTCCGTGTGGGCACTTATTGAGTTCCACAGAAACCGAACAGTGCCCATGCTTAGTAATCTTTGGTATTGTTTGGTGTCTTGTAGGTTAGAAATGTGATATGCTAATGCGTTACTATTGCTATCGCAGCCTTGGCATAAGCAGAGGGACCGGCCAAAGCAGCGTAACACATTGCTTGCCATCTGAATAAGAACTTAGCCTAGTCACAAGCTTCTTTCACGTGTGGTTTCTGCAGTGTGCATGCCAGGAGCTTCCTGATGAGAATTGGAAAGAGTCCCCAAAGCCGGTGTTTGTTCAGACCGTTTGGGCGGTTGCTGGATGTGACTTACTAGAGTCTGTTTTAACTAAGATGTGCTCTGTTTAGGAAGAAATACCTCTACTAAATCAGTCAATCAGTTCTTGAAGCTTCACCTGCAAAAATGTAGATCCTACATGCTAACAATTTTGAAGACTGTTCAATGAAACTAGATCTAAAGAACAAGTACTTAATGAGAAGTCTTGCATTGATTTGTTACGACTTCAGATAACCACAGGAGAAGATGAACGCAAGCTGGTCGAAACTGTTACTTGCCTTCTGCTCTGCTCAAGAAGACTTGGGCTTGTTTAACCTTCTCTTGTGGTTATCACTGTGCAGGTGAAACTGTCTTTATTAGCTGCAGATATGTTTGGGAATGGCAGTTAGTAGTTTAGAGGAGTAGCAAATACCATAGATACTTTTTGTGGGTCTGCAGTTTATCTTTGGTGATAGGCCCAAATTTGAGTGAGTGTATAGAGACCTCTAGTCAGATCCGCTCACCTTAGGACGTTAACTCATGGATCGTCAACCAGCCTGCATCCTGGCAGGAGGGGACAAAAGGTTGTTCTCCTGCTCTCTAACCATACTCGATCTCTTCAATTGTAGGTTAAAAAGAGTCATATCTATTATGGTCAATTTTTCTCACTTCTTGCTTATAAGAGTTCAAGTTCTTTGAATGCTTCTGGAATCCACAAACTCTTTCCCGTTCGAATTTGGTGGGTCACTTTCTCCATGACAAGTTGTGGCAGTGTGTTCATTGTCTGAACAACAGGCTTGCTATTGTAACCGCATGAAGTACACGTCTTTGGATGAACATTCGCAACCGCCCACGGGCTCTTGATTCACTTAACCACATGTGCCTTGAAGTGTTTTATTCATTTTCAGTGTCTGCCCATATCTGTCTTTGTAAATGGACTTCGTGTCCCCCTTTGAAGTATATACATGCTACAAGGACTTCCGTAGTCAAATTGAGTAGCCCTCAAGTGAACACAGATTTAGGCCTTTCCCCTCTTCTACCTCAAATGTCAAACCAATGTGTAACACTGCTTAATGGAGTTATTTACTCATATTGGTAAACATGTAGACTAAATTGGAAACTTTTGGCAGGTTCCATGTGATCTTGTAAGTGATATGCAGGAATAACTCCAGTTTTCTTTGAGAAAGGATTATGAATTGGATTAAGTTTTCTTTATTGCAAGAGATAGTTCATGCTATGGCAGGTTCTGCAAGTTGGTGAAATTACAAGTTCTTAAGTGAACTTGATGTGATGAAGCTTCTATGCCTGTATAGATGAAACGGTCAAACTTAACGCCTTTAGTAGCTCTTTAAAAAGGCAGATATTACTCTGTGAGATGTGACCAATACATATTTCAAGAATGAAGATATTTTTCCTGAATCCTTTTCTCATTTTAACATAGTCTTAGGAGTTGAAATTTGTGTGTTGTATGCTTAGCCAGTGTAGTACCTGTGTTGTTGATGCCAGTGGCTTGAAACTGGTATTGTAGGTGCTAGTGGTTTACTCATGCCTGTACTTAGACAAATTTCAATTGAAGATGCAGCTTTTCTTCAAGGCAAGGGCAGGTCTGGAAATTGATAAATCGGAGATTTATTCCTGAAAGTGCCAAAGACGTTGTTTGAGCAAATTTAGTAGGATTTGCTTTAGCCCATAGAGCATATAGAGGTGAGGGAGTGGGGGAAGATACTTAAATCAGCAGGTTCAATTAAAAAACTGCAATGACCTGACAAAGAGGGGAGAGTCAGAAAGCACAGGTAGGTTTTAATGTTTCATCTACATGGCAGCTGTGCCAAGGCAAATATGTGCTCTTTGGCAGAGGAACAATGGCATATCCTAAGTGTCCCAGCTGCATAACTAGAGATGGATTTTGTCTACTGGAGTTACTTTCTTATGAATCAGGGTCAACCTTTGTGAATACTCAAATAGGTACTTTTCATGCAAAGAAACGACCCTTTGTGTTTGGAACCGGGTCCTTTGGAAGATACTGATTTGTATTTTCTAAGAACAAGGTAAAGTATGTTGCTGCCTTCTCTGTCAGCTTCTTCCATGTGACCATTTTGCTGCATTTCAGGATTTTATGCTAATGTTTCACTTCTATCAGTATTTTTTTCAGAAAAGAAAATTATCTTAATTACCATGAAGTAACTAATCCTCAAAGCTGTAATCATTGCTGACATAATGCTTCATATTTACAAAATACGAACAATTCAGTTTACCTTTTCATATTGTTGTTTGAGTTACTGTAAAGAGTTTCCTGTAACTGTTCTTTAATCAAGAAATTGAATTCTATAACATGAATAGTCAAGTTTTGACTACAAGAATGTAATGTTTCCTTTCATATTTTATCCAACCTAGTGAAACGTATTCCATCAGTGTATTTTAAGTTTCAGTAATTTCAGTATAATTTTTTACATAAATTGGTACAATTATGAAGATTTGTTTTCTGTAAAGGCAGTATTTGGTAGCACATGGAGCAAATATTGTGCGGATTATTTGGTGTGGCATCACTACTTTTCCTTAACTGTAAGTCTTCTAATAAATGGTGATGTACGTTACATCTTTGTCTAATTGCATCATCTTTATTTTTCAATAGATTTGAACAGATTTTTTTTGTCTTTCATACTTCAGTCTTCTGTACATTTTACTTTTTTTATCCCTTGAAATCTTACCAGTTTTCTCATTGGTTTCCAGACTCTCAAAGTTAGCTAGCCAGCCTTGTTCGGGCATCCTCATTTATAAAGTGCCAAAATTATACTAAGGCCAAATCAACTATATAATTTATCTATAAGCATGATGCCAGTTTTTTCTTATGTCTGATCTTTTGCAAATAAGGCTTTGCACATCTTGATTTCTAGTACTTTGGAGTACGGTAATTACTACCCTCACACTTCAAGATGAGTGTATGAAGGCTCTCAAAATTAGATTTGGGAAGCAGAAAGGATACTGCCCAGTACTGCGTAGCATCGTAGTAATGTCATTGAATAAATTACTTGCATGATTTAAGTCGAGCGCTCCTGGATGGATAAGTGCATAATAATTTGACAGGGGCCCTCTGTGTTTCGCTCGAAGATCATAACTCGGCAGTTTTGCTTACCGTGGGAAACTTTCTTGTAGTTGGAGGCTGGAATGGCCATATCTATTTGTGAAGGACAAGGGAGTGCTTTTGTTACCTTCAAAGACCCATTACAGGATACAATTGCTTGTGGGAGTGTCTGGTTATGATCTGTTAGAAAACAGCCTATTAATAAAACAGAGGCTCTTGTAATAGAGCATTTCTTAATCTTCTTCCTATGTAGTTATTTATAGGCTGTGACATCTTAATTTGCCTCTCATGTGCATCAACTTCTGTTATTTTAAAAGATCAAGTAGCTTTCACACGCATCCAAGAATCACTTCTGGAGGAAATGGTCTGTTTTCTAAGGAATCTTACAAAAAGGCTTCAAGTCATAAGTTTGTTGTAAAAAAAATGCGTTAAGGTTTTTGCTGGTGTCTTTTTAAAAGACAAGTTATGGAATGTCCTGTTATATAGATATTTCTATATTAATCCTGTATTTGTCTGATTACAAGCACATTTTCTCGAATTCTCAAAGGATTTCCAATTGCTGGTAGTACTTACTTGTCTTTAGTGAGTGTGCAATGACCTGCCTGGAGCAATGTTAGATGTATTGTTCTCTTTGTTTTTGTGGTCATTTTCTTTATTAGAGTGGTCCTAGTGCCAGATCTTGTCACAAGATGTGCATTGACATTCAACGAAGGCAGATCTACACGCTGGGACGCTACCTGGATTCCTCCGTGAGGAACAGCAAATCTCTGAAAAGTGACTTCTATCGCTATGACATTGACACGAACACATGGATGTTACTAAGTGAAGACACTGCAGCGGATGGAGGTCCAAAGCTGGTGTTTGATCATCAGGTCAGCCACGCTGATACTCTTAGTGCAAGTTCTCAATGTTTTGCGAATCAATTTTGATTGTAGCCTCCTGCGATTTAGAAGTGCTGTCCCAGGTGACATAGCGGTGACGAGGAAGGCTGTGATCTGCACTCAGTTAAATTCTAATAGCATTTTTGTCTAATGCCACTGACTACTGGTATTCTAATCAAATCGAGTCAGAAGAATCATAAAAACGTTTGCAAACTAATTCATTTCATTAAGACACATTTTATTAAAGTTCAAAGCACAGTTCATCTGTTTTTAATCAGTCTTGTTGAGCTGGGTTTGCAGATCTGCCTACTCAGAGGGCGTTGGGGAACAACTTGCAAAGCTGTGTATGGTGCCTTCAGAAGAATACTGTAAGCAAGCTGCTGAAATGAGGCCAACAGGATCAGGATTCTTTCAAAATTGTCTATCTTTTAAAATTGGTAGAATGTGCTTGCTTTGTAGAGATTGAAACACCTTAGAGGAGTGGCTACTAATCTTTTAAAAAGCCACACCTGTCCATGTATTCAAACTGAATAATTTTTTACTTATGTTGTGTGTTTAATGGCTTTTGTGTACTTGAAAAAGGTATTTTGTTCTTAATTGATTTTTATAAAGCATGGCCCAGAAACAGCACATCAGTACTCATTTTTTAAAGCAGCCCAAGAACTGCTTTTATTGGTACTAGCTGTTTTGTAACTAAAGCTGTTGTTTGCCAGCACAATATGCGTTTCTGCTGACACCGAAAATTAAAGATACGTGTTGTCTGCAGAACAAAAGCCAATCAGTCTTTCTGTTCTATTAATAACGAATACCAGTCTCCCAGGTGTTGGGGAAAAGGCAAAAGTAAATTGTCAGCTGGCAAGGCTACTTTGGGTACCTTGTTTGCCTGCTTCTGGAATTGTTTCTTCTTCCTCCTGCTGTCTCTTAGGAAAGAATGTCCTCCCTGAATTCTTTATCGATGTGCAGCTCTCTCTCCTCTCTCCCTCAGTACCTACTGTGATAGTGGTTTTTGTTTAACCTTCACAAAAATGTGCTGCACTAGAAGTGTTTTGTGTAGGCATTGCTGAGTAGCATCTCTATCTTACTGTAATCTTGTCTGGTTTTTTTACCCCTGGTGTTTTGTAACCCTCTGCGTTGCACTGTGTCTGAAAACATCACCTGGAGTCAGGGAGTTTTGTTTGATTTGTACTGTGGTGCATCTCTTGTGCCATAACCTGAATTCAGGCTTTGGCGATAAACGTATTTCTGCTGCAGCCTCATCAAAAATCCTTGGCCAGGTTACGGCCCTGCTTTGTGTTGAAATAATGGGGGTAACAGTAAATACATGCTTGGGACGGAATCTGAGTAACAAATCGTAAGCATGGTTTTGGATCCGTTCAGTGGCGATCAGTAAATTAGCAGTGATTTTGAGTTTTTCCCTTCCATGGCCATTGTCAAAGGCAAACTTTTTTAGCAGGTCCTGTTGTGACAGGACAAGGGGGAATGGTTTGAAACTAAAAGAGGGTAGATCTAGACTACACATAACGAAGACATTTTTTACGCTGAGGGTGGTGAAACCCTGGCACAGGTTGCCCAGAGAGGTGGTAGATGCCCCATTCCTGGGAACATTCAAGGTCAGGTTGGACGAGGCTCTGAGCAACCTGATCTAGTTGAAGATGTCCCTGCTTATTGCAGAGGGGGCTGGACTAGATGACCTTTAAAGGTCCCCTCCAACCCAAACTATGCTATGATTCTATATTCTGTTAACTTTGACAGAATTGGCTATGGATCCTGGTGAAAAACTCAAATGTTTTTCCTTAAAATCAGCAGCCAGAGGCAAATTTTTTACATGATGAAGGATGCGTGTAGGCTCTTCTTTTTTGGTATTAAATAAGCAAGTTAAAATTAGACTCAAATTTTAAATAAAGGACCGTTTTCTGGCATTAATACCTGTCAACTGTGAAAACACGTGTATTTGTTTCTGTTCAGTAGACGTTCAGGAGATGTGCAGAGTACTGTCTTACTAGGTGTCACTTGCAGGGGAGGGATGTTAAATCTCAGCGTGTTCAAGGCTTAATGTGCTGGCTTAAAACTACTTCTCTCGTTCTTACAGATGTGTATGGATTCTGAAAAACACATGATATATACCTTCGGAGGCAGAATTCTGACCTGCAACGGCAGCGTTGATGACAGCAGAGCCAGTGAGCCTCAGTTCAGTGGATTGTTTGCTTTTGACTGCCAGTGTCAGACTTGGAAACTTTTGAGAGAGGATTCCTGTAATGCTGGACCTGAGGATATCCAGTCCCGAATAGGACACTGTATGTTGTTCCATTCTGTAAGTATCTGCACCGTACTTTGATTCATGATGCCTGACTTTAAGGAGAACATCTCGTTTTGATTTTTCTTGCAAGTTTGAAGCTCTTTAATCTCCCACGTGGTGTGTTGTCCCACTTGATTTTATGTTCCCTGACATTCTGATGCTTCCTTGGTAAGTGCAGGCAGTATTAATTCAAGTCTTGGAGCTTTCATGACTTCAGCTGAATAAAATTTCAAGTAAAAAGCAAGGTGAATTTTAAATAGTTGATTTTAATCAAATAATGGTAAATAAACCCAGAGGCCATGTCATAATTTGATTTAAAGAGTTGGTAGAGCATCTTAGAAGCTTGTGATATAGTAAATACCCTACGTGGTTACCGGAATGGTAAACTTGGCTAGTGCAGGGGCTTACTGGATGTGTATTGAGATGTGCAGACCTCATATTCCTCTGTGCCGAGCACCCAGCTGCTGCTTGTCTTGAGCAGCTGTTAACAGTTGGGCACAGATGGCATTATGGGCACTTCATCCAGAGACTCATGGAAAGGCAGAGGGATGGGGAGGCAGGGGGTGTGTAGCATTTTATTTAGTATCGGGGATTAAAAAACCACCTTCCATTGCCTTTCCAGTTGTGCTCATCAACCAGATGTTTGCTTCAGTGCAGAACATGGGAACTGCAGGGTGAGGGTGGTACAGGGAGGATGGTTAGTGTCATATATGTTCTGGACTAGCTTTCCACGTAGGTGTTTTCAGTGGAATAGCACAGTACAGAGGGGATTAGCGTTGAGTAGGAACTCTTGCATAGGTGGATGTGGTGCAGTGGTAGTTCTGCACTGAATTTACATGGCAGTAAGGGGAGTTTGTAGAGTTTTTCTGACATTAAACTCTGACTTGAGGGTGGGGAGGAAGAGAATTAAAATTAATACTGTGGCTTTCAAGTGTGTACTGATACCACCAGTTGAAAATGGACCAGTTTGAACAATTACTGAGTTTATTTTTCTTCCCCTTCCAAATGGAAGATCAGAATTTTTACAGTGAATACTGTGCTTTCAGAGCTTTCAATTTCATTTTTGTTTTGAATGGCTCTTTAAAATCTGGTCAAAAACATGTTGCCACACAAAATTCTGCACAGGTACCAGAGGATTTTTCAAGTATGTGTCCGTGGTAAATGTAAGAATACAGGTTTCTGTAAGCACGGGTCATGGAAGTTTAGGTTCTTTGGTGTTTCTCAACCATTTGAAAGAAAAATAATCTGCCTCTTACGGACTTTCCACTTGGCAGACTTGAAAGAAGTAATAAACCTGTTATTCTTGGCTTGCTGCTTGCCATTTGCCTGCTCTGAGTTTAGTAATGTGCTGGTACCTGGATGGTTTCTCTTACAGTCCATCTTTTGTTCCTGTGGGTTTTTTTTAACAGCAAAGTTATGATCTAATGGGTTTTAGACATGGAGACTGTTAATTCTTTAATATTAAACTTGAAAAATGAATTGCTGTTTTAATGTTCGGAAGTTATAGCTTGATCAGGCAGGGCTACAGTAGTTAATTATGTAAAATCTGCCTGGTCACTCTCGAGCTGAAACTCTGTGTTGGATCCAGGCTTGTGGTCTCATGACCATGATCATGAAAAAGGAGTTTTTAAAATTGCATTTGTAAGAGGCTTTTTGGGGTGGAGAAGCTGTGAGCCCTTAATGGTTTAGCTCTTGAAACTGAGAAATCATGAATTCAAGAATCAAGCAGATCGAGAAACCAATCAAGAATTCTCACGTTCTTGTTGAGTTTGAGAATAATAAACTGTTCTGCATAATTGTTCCCTGTGAATCTTTGTGGAGATGGGGGTAAGATACTTACCAAATAAAGATTGGTGGACCTGGTAGTTATGGCGTGATTTTAAACTTAGAAGAAACGTATGTATTACTCTTTGATTCATTCATGTTTTTGTTCATGGTCACAGTTGGCCAACATACTTTCTTGAGCTTGGTAAAGACATAGATGTTTTTTCCATTCCAGAAAAATCGCTGCTTATATGTATTTGGTGGCCAGAGATCGAAGACTTATTTGAATGACTTCTTCAGTTATGATGTAGACAGCGATCATGTGGATATCATATCAGACGGCACTAAGAAAGATTCAGGGATGGGTAAGAGTATAACTGCATACTAATTTCTTCCCCTTAGTACAAATGAGAAATGTATTGTTAAGTAGGTGAAAGGCCAGCTTCAGCGTCCTGTGGTATCGGGTTAGCATCTTAAACTAGCCCTACGTACCCAAGTAAACACACAGTATATAGGTTAAACTTATGCCGGCTCTTTTGTCCTTCCTGTCATTTGACGCTCACCATCTTCAGCACAACACAAATAATTGATGCATGAAACCATATAGCACCTCAAAAGAAAAAAATTTCAGCAAAATAAGAACTAAAAATACCTCCTTTGAAACTCCAACAAAGACCAAAAAAAAAAAAAGACTGAAAAAATAATTTTCTATAAACCAGGAAAGGAGAAAGCAGTTGGTTTTTTTTCTAGTTTTCAACAAGTGAAAGGTGACATAAAGTAGAAATAATCTGTTTGGTTTGAGATACAGAAAGGCAGGTAGGATGCTCAGAGACAGAGAGTTAGAGTAGAGGGACAGAGATTATTTTGCCTGGCAGGAGCTGACTAGAAAGATGAGACCTGTTGTCCTGTTATCCTTGTACTAAATTACCAGGGAGCGGCAAAAAAAGGTAGTAGGAGGGAGCAAGACTTCAGTCCTGTCTGGTTCATACCACTGGAGCTATATACACCAGGTATAGTTCTGTATACCAGAAACCTTTAAAAACACCCGAAGGGCATTGTAACACAACTGTAAAGAACTGATTTTATACCTCTTCTCCTCAAATGACGTAGAGAAGGAAGTTCTTTTTTTCCAAAAACGATTTCTATATGTATAAGCACATCATTTTCCTGTGTTCCAAATGTCCTGATTTTCAGCGTACAGCTCAGAAGTGGAAATTTGTGTTGCAGGGTGTACTACTATAGGAGAGAAGTTATGAATATTCCTCATATTATGTATGTTTAGTCCCAATCTTGTTTTCTCTTCTTCCAGTTACCAAAATCCTAGGAAGCCAATTTATCTGCAATTTAGGCTGCCCTCCTTGTTTTGATCAGGCTTAATTTTTAGCAAGTAGTTTTGCTGAACTTTTGAAGTGAATTGTTGATGGTTATGAGTTATTGTTTGCTTATTAATTTTGTTCTGCCAACGAGGGAGAAGAGTACCCAAACTCTTATTCTCTGGACTCATTTATTTGCTTGAGTGCTTCCAAGAAGGAACTAGCTTGTATTGTTGACAATCTCCTTTATTAAGGTGCCTGTATTGTTGCCTGATGCTGCTCTACGCACACCTACGCACCATTTGTTGTACTTAAAGCTTTTAAATAATTGATTTTTTTTTTTCCGTGAAATTGCTAGCATTCTGCCATTTTGTGTTTTTAAAACTACGTTTCTGTATAGCCAGGAGCTTTAAAACATGTGGATTTAAGCTGACACCTGTGTCTACTTCAGATTTAAAGATACCGAGCTTGCCTTATGGCTGGAGAAGACACTGAGCTCTGTTTCTCAGCAATTACATTAACTGCAAGGTTCGGTTAAGCAAATGAGACTATAATATTTAGCCCTCCTCCCCATTCCCACAGGCCCCAAAGTGGTGAATAGTAGACTTTGTAAGAAAATGACTCATTGGAAATAATTCACGAGTAGATTTTCAGTTTACTGTTCTCCTGTGTGTAGAAAGTAAACAAACAGATTTGAACGTTCCCCTTGCTTTTGAAAGAAAATGCTGGGATTATTTGCATTTTAACAGGAAGAGAACAAAATGTCTGTTACATTCAGACAGCAAATGCTGACAGCACTATTTTCACTCAAAAAAGTAAGTCTTTATTGTGCTCTTGTTAGGTAGTGATGCACCATTTTGATCTGTATGAACAAAGTGATCCCCTGACTGGTCGCTATGAAGTTTTAAGATGCTCGGTGTGATGAGTCAAGTTGAGGATGCCTGACCTAAATGTTCCTATAAAGTCCCATGATTACATTTTGTTCCTGGCTCGCATGTGGCATTCAGTTCTATTCTTAGTTGAGCTATTTTGATTTTTACCCTTTCTAAAAGAACTTAATTGTGCATTTGTTTAAAATTTCCATTAGAGTAGTGAGAAGACTTTAAAAAAAGTAGTAAAACGGATAGTTAAGGATTATCAGTAATACGGAGTTGTTGCAATGCTAGAAAACTATGGTAATAATATGTTGATTTTGCTGCCCTCATCTTCTGGATGAGATGTTTATGCTGTATAGTGTTTCTTTGTTCTTAGTTCTGCTTTTGATGTTGATCCTGGAACCAGTTCCTTGTTTAGGTGATGAGTTTGAGAGAATATTGGGTGATAAATATCACTTAAATTTTCTTAATTTGGAGTAAAGGATAATAATTGTAGCAAGTTTAGATGTGCTTTTTTCATTCCTGGGAAAAGTTCAGATTTGATCAAGGTACAATTTCTAAAAGATGGGTTTGCACACACCTTTGCCTACTAAAAATGTCTCCTGACTCGATCTGCTTTGAACATGGGTAAGCTCTGCAGCTCTTCATGTCTGGCAAATGCCATTTGCCAGTGAGCATGGGTGCTTTCTCCAGCTCATTGCATCAAAAAACCTGGTGCTTTCCCTTTGCTGTCAAAGGAGGGCACTACAGTGAAATTAGGCCATTTGTGATGGTTATCTTTCTGCTGCATGATAACTGTTAGGAGCAAGAGATTTGTTTGTTCAGCTAGAGAATGGACAAAACGGGACTGAGAAAAAGAGAATGCAACTGTGATAATGGGTCAGACATGAAGAAAGGCAGTGGTGGCACAAATTGGAGGAAGTGTGGAACAGTTGAATGGAGCCTGTGGTTGGAGGAGAGGCAGAAATGTGTATGTTGATGGACATACCCTTTTAGAGCAGCCCTATACTTTTAATTACTTTTGTAAAAACAACACCACACAAACCACAACCCCCCCACACCCCGAACCCAACACGCGTATGCCACAGTGTATCTCTGAAGCGTGCACGTGGTCTAGAGATGCCACCAATATTGGATGTCTTCAAAAGGCTATACTGAGAGCTTGCCTGCCTTGCTTGGCACACAATCCATGACTAATCATGGGCAGTCATTTCAGGTCTAAGAGCTAATGGGAACGCTTGTGGTCAAGGTTCCTGTGATACTTCTTTTTGGCCCTGACTCAGGTGGTGCGTCAGGGCTGTGGATCAAAGGGAGAATTTCCTTTTGCAAAAGAATCAAGATCATCTGATATCCCTTGGCTTTGAGTAACTTCCAAAGTCAAATGAGAACAAACCTTAAATGTTCTTGTGGCTCCTTTTCATGGTGAAGTGGTCCTTATGGGCAAACTGCAAATATTTTTTGAGTTACCAGTGAAGTTCCCAGGTCTCTTGCTGGGGCAGGTGCTCATTCCAGATACAGAACTGTGCACCTGACAGACGGGAGGTTTCATGGATAAGTACCACGGACAGAGGCGACACAGCCCAGTCCTGGAAATCCTGATTTAAAACAAGACGATGTCAGAAAAACAGTAATCAAAATAGAAAGCATAGCTAGCCCAACATGGCCAGGATCCAACTCAGACAAGCAGTCTGAAATCCCATTTTGATCATCTGTTTGTGACACCTGACATGTTTTACCCTTGTTCAGTTTAAAGTCTACCTTGCCGGTGGCCAGCCTGTCTCTTGCCATGGAATCACTTTGTTTTGTGAGGGACCTTATGTGCTCTTCATCTTGTGAGGTGCTTCTCTGAACCAATCTCAAAATACTTTCCTCCTACTATGGAAGGTAAGGAGGAGAGCAGGCAGTCACCAAATCCTAAGGATGCTTTACAGAGATGTCATAGCAGCAGAATTCCATTCAAATGTACTAACTGACCTGTTTTTTCCAAAACCTCACGTTGCTTGGGAGAGAACAGAGCGTTGGACATTGCGTTGTTGCTTTTTCAACATGACAACCAAACTGTTCAAGTGGTCTCCTTAGTTGCTCCTTGGCTGGCTGCCAAACGCAGTCTCATCATGTAACATCCAAGACGATAATCATTATCTTGCTGTGTCAACAGCTGGCCTGCATGCTATCTCTATCGCTCATCAAGGTTTGCTCCATTAAAGTTCAGGAGAAGTGCTGCTTCAGTTTTATATGGATTACAAGTAGTGGTATGGAGTAACTTGCTGACCTACCACTTTTTTTAAATTAATCCATCAGGGAGGTGCCAGGTTCTCGTGAACAGCAATATCCATGTGATGTAGCTTTTTCCTATGTTTTAATCACGAAGTATCACAAGGAGGGAGGATACTCGAAAGTCACTTGTAGTGGGATTAGCAGTAACGTGTTCTGAGGGTTTCGTAACTTAGGTGGCACTAAAAGGCTGTCAACGAACTTGCTTCCCTTAATTATCCTTCACGAATCCTGCAGAAGTGGTCTGCAGACTACAAGTTTCATCATTGTTTTGCTAATCCTTTGTTTCAAAGCATGTTTAAAAACATGCTATAGTATTGCCTCAAATGAGAGAGATGAGATTTAATTTTCAAACTTCTGTCTAGTACTATGAGAACCACATCTGTGAACTCCCGATTTACTGCCTTGCAAACTTTGCCTTCTGTATAAGCTCTGTTTTCTTGCTTAGATACTGGCAGCAGCCAACATTGCGCTTGAAACAACTGTAGCTGTTTGCCCATAGAAGCCAAAAAATATTCAGCTTGCTAAAATGATCACTATGATCAAATAAATGCCTGGAAGTAGGGACTGTGATAGTGGGAACATATCTCTTTCACGATTAGGTGTCACTTTTGTAGAAAAGCTTTTCCCATACATTACATTTAAATGGAAATTATATTATACAGGATTACACAGCATCTTATCAAAGCTTTCTCAGGAATTGCTGCTTGTTTATGTAACTGCCTGCTAACTCAAGGCCTGTGTGGCTGAATATTGTTTTCAGATATTGAGGCCGTGAGCTTTTCATTTTTACTATATAAAAATAAATTAAAATGTTAAGTTCTGGAGAGAGAATTCAGACCTCTTATTTTCAATTAGTTACTGCCCTTCTACCCTGGGCTGGTTAATGAGATTATGGGGGAAAAAAACGCAGTAGCACAAGAAAACCATTCACCATCTACTAGACTTTTGGGGATTGTATTGTGTTTAGTAATTTCTCTGTACAGCTTTTCCTCTTCAATCAGTAATGTATTGTCATGGGAGCCAAGTTAGTATCACATAGCGACAGGCCAGTGCTGCGGGCAAAACAACCAGGGCTAACTCCTCAGTCGCCGCTTTATGTCCCTCGAGCTGTCTGCCCGCAGCTGACCCGGGGGGTCGCCGGGCCTGAGAGGCACGCTGAACGGCGTGAAGTCGGTGGAGATTTGCTCCAAAGCTGATTTACATCTACATTTATGCGAAGAAGCAGAAGAGCGAGGGGACTTCCATGGAGCCATTCTTATCACTTCATGCACCCCTTGGATCTAGTACATTGCAAAGAATAGTTCTTGCAGTGCACTGGCGTTACCGTGTCTGATTCTCACCCCTTGTGGTTTATGACTTCTTACTCTGAGTCTTCAAATTTAAAAAAATACATCCGAAGCAATCAGTTACTGTCACAGGTTCAATTTTGTCTCCCAAAATTGAGAATTAAATTTCCTTCCCAACGTACATTTTCTTAGCTAAATATCACAAGTACTTTTCACAAGTTTACAGCCCGTGTCCCTCTCTAATATGCTGACCGCAATCATGTGAACTACATCCAGCAGCTGCTGCAAGTCCGCTGCGCTTGCAGATTATGAAGCTCTCTTACCCCCTAGCGGCAGTGCTTGTCAGTCGGGAGGGTTTTGTGTAGCCCTTCTGCTCTGTCAAGGATCAGACTTCCTTGGTAAACGTCTTTTTGACATTTCTGTCATGTTGAAAATATCACAGCATCTCCCTCTTACTGTGTAGTAGCTTGCTTTATTTCCTCATTGTTTCATTTTCAGGGACTTGTTTATAAAATTTGTGTTGTCTTGCGTTTTTTAATCATACTATATGTAATTTTCTGGTTTGGTCTTCCTCTGCAAAAGACTAGATGTCAACTTTGTTTAGCCAAAGGCACTACTTAAATATGGTTTCTACACCGTTGCTTGGATAGGTCAAAGAGGTTATGTAGGTTGCTCGTCATCTTAGGCCCCTATTAAATGTAGGGGTTTATATTTTTGGATGTATTATTTTTCTAGGCATTTTGCATTTCACACAGTCTCAAGAAGAGATTGATGTACCACTGAGGGAAGCCTGAAATTACTTGACTTGAGTTTGCTTTTGACTGCAGTTGCTGCAGATAAATCCTATTCTTACTATCAAGAGTGAAAAAACAGAGGCACTGAACTTTGGCAGCTTTTCTCTCCTTCATTATTTAAATAATAATTTCAGCTTCAGGAAATTGAGCATAAACTACATACAAAATTCATTTATTTAACAACATTTCAGGAGGAGGGATGGGACTTCCATAGACAAGTTTCATATACTTTCTGTATCAATGGTAATATAGCAACCATATTCCTCATGATTATAATAATTTTCATTTCAATGAGCCGGAGGTATTAATGCTGTGAAGATTTGCATGCTTTTTTCTAAAAACCCGGCATGGTCTCGAATGTTCAAAGCAGCAGATAGGGTTGCAAAGACATTTGCCATCTACATTAGCATTGCTGATTAAATTTAGACGGCTCTTCTGCCAGAAATGTCTCAAATATGCCTTGAATTTAATCCTTTTGGGTCAATGATTCAGTCCCTGACTATGCAAGCAAACACATTACACGATACTTTTCAAAAATTAATGATATTTAGTCTATAATTGTCTTTTTGTTCTCAATTTCCTTATTGGGTGACTTTCACAGTACTCATTAGTCTTGTTTTAAAATTTCCTTGTGGTTTGCAGCTAAGACAAGGTATGTAGTTGTTGTTGTTGTTGTGCCAGCATTGTTCCCTGCTTTTTTTTCCTCTGCTCTGCCACCCATTTGCTTATAAACTGGATGAATTTTCATTTGAAACTTTGTGGCAAAATTGGAGGTCAAAATAGGCAGGCTTATGCTGACAAGCGCTCCAAGGCTCTGCCTCCTGCTTTTATGTAAAACCATAGGCAAGGATTTTGTTGACAGGACTCTGAATTATCTGAATATATTTCAGTTTCTACTTAAGTTGATGTAAGAATTAAGCTTTTGGTTTTTTTAAAGAAATGTTTGGGGTTTTTGGTTTTGCTAAACGTTTTGGTAGGGGCTTACACTGTAGACAACTAAATGCTGCTCAGAATTTTTTAATTGATATTTATTACTTTCCTGGCCTACCAAATAAGAAGACTGAAGTACGGGACCGAAACCTATTACAGAATGGGCTTGCAAAATACCGTTTTGTGTGTTCTTAAACAGCAATATTAAATGGTTTATTAGCATAGGGCTTGTTTTCTAGGCCATGTGTGCAGTTCACAGTTAATTGCAGGGAAGAATTTGCAAAATACAAGAGTTCTGAGAATTTTTCATGCCAAAATCTTGATCGAAGGCCAGGAACCTTTACCAGCCTTTGTAAACTGACCCAGAAAGAGAAATGAGACAAACAGGATCTGTAAACAAAGATCACGTGCTCTTCACAAATACATTTTGGAAGGATGGTTGCCTAGGGAAACAGGAAATGGGGAATTATACAACAAACAAAAAGGACTGCCAAACAAATTTGCTGACCTTTTTTCGGGGAATTATGATGAAAACTGCTGGAATCCTCAGTATTTCACCATATTTCTAAATCTGAAGGTGGAACAGAAGAATAGTTTATTAATTATACCACAACTATTCAGAAAATACAAAAAACTTTCTTGACATCTTTGTCCTAAAGGAAGCAATGCAAGGTTGTGAGCTATGTAATCTTGAGTTCATCTTGAATTTTTTAGAGTTTCCCAGCTTTTGCAATTAAGCTTTCTGGATTCAGTGCTTCCTTTTACGGATGAGATAATAACAAAATCACTCCTTTCATATCTACAAGGATCACCTAGCACTATCTTGAGGCAGTTTAATACTAATTTCTAAGCCCGGTAGTCTCCCAAATAGCTCTGCCCATGCCTTTGCCTAGGAAAAAGTGGCTCTCAGAATGTTTTTTTTGCTTTCCAGGAGTCACAAATAGGAAGGGAAGAAGAGAATTTGCATTGGACTTGTCCTTAGCAGGGAAGGAGTCAGCCTCTGGGCGATGTTTCTTCTCCTCCTCCCTCTCACCCTGCTTTGGAGGGCATGCGCAAGACGCAAATTGTTTGCTTGGTGACTTCTGCACGCCTCCTATTTTGAGATGTGCCATTTTAAGTTGTGGTAAATAATGAGATCGCTGTGGAGGAGAGGTCATAGAAAATACCAGCTTGGAATCACTCAGTCCCAAGTTTTGGTTTTACATGGAAGATGAAGAGGTGAAAGTAATTAAAAGGAAGAAAATGGGCAAGCTAGGTAGGGGTGTTAAACTTAAGGTGCTCTTTATCCCAGAATACTGAAGAGGTAATTACGTGAAATCTCATGCTTGTACCATGGATGTTAAAAAATCTGCTGAACTGCAGGGGGAGGGAAATGCATTTATCTGATGCTTGGATCCCTTCCTGTATCCTCTGTGGTTTTCAGTGTGTGACTGTCTTTTTTTTGTCAGTTCCAATGACAGGTTTCACTCAAAGGGCTACAATTGATCCAGAACTGAATGAAATCCATGTCTTGTCAGGACTCAGTAAAGACAAGGAGAAGCGGGAAGAGAATGTAAGGAATTCCTTCTGGATTTATGACATTGTGAGGAACAGCTGGTAAGTTGATGAAAGGGGTGCTATTTCTAACATCTACACCGACTTTCTTTAGAAAGCAATCCCACATGATCCTGTCTCCCAGGTAACTCTATAACCTCTTATAAACATGGAATGGTAATGTTGAAGACAACTGAGTTCCCTTGAGACACCTCTTTTTCCCATAGTCTTTAGAGACACCGTGGCAATAAGCCAAATGAGGGAGAGAAATCATGTGAACTTCTTTACTGGAGGCAGGTGGAGGGGATGAGGGGAAGTAAGCCATTATAAGAAGTTTTTCCTGTAGCAAGTGTTCAAGGCCAGGATTCATTATCAGTGCAGCAAATTTAGTCAAATGTAAGTTGTTAATAGCAGCATACATGGTACTAGTTAGTAGAAACTAAGGAAACTGGGCGATGTTTCTTCTCCTCCTCCCTCTCACCCTGCTTTGGAGGGCATGCGCAAGAAGCAAATTGTTTGCTTGGTGACTTCTGCACGCCTCCTATTTTGAGATGTGCCATTTTAAGTTGTGGTCAATAACGAGATCGCTGTATGAACGGTGTCTGCTGTATGAACGGTGATGGAGAAGTCTTCACGCTAGATCTATCAGCTCTTTCCAGGCTGCGTGCAGTGGTACTTCAGGTAGCTGCTAGAGCCAATATTCTGAGAAAACATCTCCTCGTCTATTTGCTGTATGGTATTTGGTAGTTGGTTGCCACTGCCCCTTTCCAGAGCTGGCAGCGTTTTTGTGTTCAAGGTCTCTTCTAATGGGGGGCCAATCACTTTGAAGGGTGTGAATGCTGTTTTTTAAAAATGGGATTTCAGTTGGAAAAAACAACTTAAGTCTGCTTGGAAATCAGTGATTGAAATGTTATCTTTGCTGAAGTTTCTGGTCTATAGCTCTACTGTGTCCAAGATGGTATTCTCCATAATGAAAAATACTTCATGCTGACAATTCTGCTAGCAAGTAAAGCAACATCTAAAGATACCTCCAAAGCTCATGACATAAAATTTTCTAGAATTTTTTCCTGTTTGGTTTGTGATTGAGGACTGTGTTCAGCCAAGATGACCTTCTCTGATCGTTGGATGGGTTTCTTTGTAGAGCTAAGGATGGGGATATAGAGGACAATATATAGAGGAGTAAGAAAATCTTTGGTCTTATATGCCAAGCAGTTCAGATTGACATAATTTGTACCTTATAGCCTTTCAGTAACTTTTTCTACTTCCTGTAGGTACTACTAACCATTACTTACTGCCTTGTATTTCAGGTCTTGTGTCTATAAGAATGACCAAGCAGCAAAAGAGAATCCAGGTAAAAGCCTTCAGGAGGAGGAGCCCTGCCCAAGATTTGCTCATCAACTGGTGTACGATGAGCTGCACAAGGTATGAGGGTCCAGATACATATATGGTGATTTTTTTAGTCTTACTGCTCTTCTGGTATAGTTGCTTCTTCAAAGGTGGTACAATGAATATAGCTTTTTGTATAGTGTTAATGTTTGAGTTAATGTGGTGGGTAACTTTCATTTAACTTATTATCATACTTTTTATGTCAATGTGAAGTAGCATGATAGCTCCTGGATGAAATCAAAATGCAGACAATGGGGTATATTAAACCTCTACAAAGTTGTCAAGCAGCTAGCTCCTAGCTGTTCTCAACCTTGAGAACACTTGAAGCTTTGTTCATTATCTTCAGGGACTTAATCTCACAACCTGTTAGTGACTAAAAGGTCACAGATAGTTACCAACATTTCTAGAAGAAAGTGTGTTTGAATGAACTAATCACTGTTAAGAATATGCTCTAACAGAGGTGCCTTACTTTGTCCTGCATGTCAGAAGCAGCTGTCATTCTTTAGTACTATCTGACTAACGGACATGTTCATGCTTAAATGTACTTAAAGTTGTTTGTAGCGTACATGACTGCTCACTAAACTTAGGGCTTTGTGCATATTAACCAATAAAGCACAAACCCACGGATTAGGTTACCATAACTTCATTAACCTATGAATTTAAATTGCTGTTAGACACTTAGCTAACTTTTCACGGATATTTTGCAATTAAAATAAACTTTTTTCTAATTTTTTTTTTAGTCTGAAACAGTCTGAAGTGAAAAAGACAAATATACTTTAGTCTTATCATTCCATGGGATGTTAATCAAATTTGGGAAACCCAACTAGCCCGAAAGTCTGGGGATAAGGGGGGTTTTAGGGATAAATAGCTGTAACTTCTGTATGGAGAACTTGTGTGGTTTGTCTTCATCATGGACATTAATGTTGGACAGTAAATACTGTTCTGCCTTCCGTGGCTTACTTCTCAGTATAAGGTACCATGAGACTGAGAGTAGTATTTTATAAGTTTCTGTGAAGGTTGCTAATCATGGCAGTTGCCCAGCTTTATCTGAAGAGCTGTTTGATGTACTTGTTTTGAAGAGTCTTATTTTTAGAAACCTCTGTTCAAATAACCTTTCTAAACTCCTCTGATATAAATAAGGAGAGCCTACATCAGTGGGATGCAGAATACATTGTTTTGAGTGATTATTTTTAAAGCTGTGGAGAAAGGTAGCCTGTTGGACTTCTTGAACCTCAATATTTTAAGATCCTTTGTGACATTTTTAATATCAACAGTTCAGAGTCTGAAATGCCAAATGATGTGATGAAAAAAAAAAGTGAAGAAATAAACAGTGCTTTTTCAACACTTCCACTTTTCTTGAGATTTGCCTCTCTGTAACTCTAGCCTTGCATTTCAAAAGCGTTTTATCTTGCAATTATCAGGACTGCTGTTAAAGACTATTTCATTTGAGCTACCTTGAACAAAAAATGAATTTTGCATACAGGTATATTTAGTATTTCCACGATTGGCATCTCAGGATTTCTAGAACTTTTTTTTTTAAGTCAATCACAGTAATGGTTGTGACTTCTGATTCTAGATAAGATTGGTGTTTTCCTCCTCAGTTCTTTTTAGGATTACAGTTTTGGCTTTTTGTTTTACTCTTTATTCAGTTAGCTCTTTCCTTTGTGCCCAGGTAGTGTATTGGGTGTCTTGCGGCTAGGCTGCTGTATTGAGGTGAGACAAATCTGCCCTTCCAGAGACCTCGGAAATACTTTTCTCTGCAAGTCAAATTAAGGCTCTGTAGAGTTTACGGGACATGTGGGGACACAGGCCTGTTGGTCATCTCCCAAGATTACGCTAGACTGAGCTTGTTGTCCCTTTGAGCATCTTTAAGACTTCCTACTCACTTTGCCAGCGGCCCTTGTCTTTGGGGAAGATAATGGTCTTCGCTGACTCAAGGAAAAGGCTGCTTGTCTGAATTGTGGTGTCTACAAAGTCCCTTTTTTCTGAGTCTTCCTTACAAGCGTAAATGTTTTGTCTTCAAAGAAAATGTGTGATCGCTGGAGTCATCTGACAATTATATGTGTATAATCTGCTCATCCCCAAATTAGTGAAGGGCTTAGTTCAGGTGCCTTAATTTACCCTCTCTCATGACAACGAGAATTTGTAGTCTTTGAGGACAGGATTGGAGGAGAGGTTGGTAATCCATCAGTTGGAGTATTGTTTGCATCAAGTATTTTGAACAGGGCAACAAGAGTTGGCTCAGATCCTTCTTTTCTGCTCGTATCTTATGTACTTAAGGATTTATCATACTTATAGGTTTTTCCTAAAGAAAGAGATCGCATGGTTTGTGGATGTTTGTTTATAAATATCTCAGGAATCTGCTAGAGGGAGGTTCTAACAGTGCAGCCTTTTTTATTATCTTAATGTAAGCAGTTTACATTGCTCCTGGGGGGCAAAATAAGGCTAATAATAAGATGCAGCAGCTTATCCAAACGGCAGAGTTTTCTCCCTCCAGAATAAACCTTTCCAAAGATGCTGACATAGTAAATAGTCTTTGTTTAACGGATGTACACAAACAATCAACTTTTTGATCTGCCTCTCATTTGCTTAGGTTCATTACTTATTTGGAGGGAATCCTGGTAAGTCCTGCTCTCCAAAGATGAGGTTAGACGATTTCTGGTCTCTGAAGCTTTGTCGACCTTCAAAGGAATACCTGCTAAGACACTGCAAATACCTCGTAAGAAAGCACAGGTATAGAAACAAAAAATGTTTTGCAATTTTCTTTTCCAAAGTGTCTTTTTTTTTTTTTAAGTTGCTAAAACTTGAGTATCTTGTAAACTGTTTTGGGAAATGTCACTTCGTTATTTATAGGATGGTCTGCAGGTTTCTTGATTATTTTTTAATTTTTTAAAAATTCAGTAATAAAACACAGTGGGGCAGGGCTAAACTACACAATTAACTTCATCCTGGTTTTACTATGTTATTCTAAAACTAGAAAAATCTGGCTATAGTGTGGGGAGTCATGGGGAATTTTTAGATTCCCTTTTTACTCTGCTGCTCATCAACATGTGTTTTGGTACTGTCACCTCCCAAGGAAATGGAGTATGTTTCTGAAACACTGTGCTAGGAGATAGTAACAGCTCACAAGGATGCTAATGAAGTCTGGGGGCTGGATTCCTTTGCACATCTGAGACTCAACCGTGGTGAGGTCATCAGAGTTTCTCATTCAGAATCACTTGAAAGATCTCACTTAGGCAGAATTAAGCTACACTGTGATGATTCTTGTACTCTGGATATTTCAGAGCTGCCTGATATTTGCTATTTAGGGCAACAGCTTTTCAAAGTCAAGCTTATGGTGTTGCCTTAGGCAAGAAATTGTAGCAGCGAGACAGCCTTTCAAGACCCAGCAAATTATTTGAAGCCAATAAATAACTCTTTTTGCATTCTTGGTGAGAATACTTTGTTATCAGGTTGTTTTTTTTACTGATGGTATTTTGATTCTGAGGCAGCAAGCAAATTGCTATGCTCAACTCACAATCACTGTGGTTGGATGAGGCCTTTTGCAGATTAGCCATGCAATAGATGTGAGTACCTACAAGAACGAATAAAGGTCTTGCCCAGTCTTGGGAGTCTTATTAAACCCACATGTGGTCGTATGCAAATGCAGCTGTACAGCCTCCAGAGACAGCTCTGGATTACTTGTTTTTACTTGCTTAAATTGCACTAAAAGGAAATGTTGCTGCATATTGTCTGGCAGAAGTTTGGGGTTTATGCACCATGCTCCCATTTATTGGTGTCCATTTTAAGGAGCCGAACATGACCAGCCAGGGACTGGTATGACGGGTGCTTTGCTGGAGTTCATCTGCCTCTCAGGGCTGGAGCTGAACTGCTGCGGAGTCACTTGGCTGCCCATTATCTGCACTCCCTCCAGCTCTAGGTACCAGAACAGGTACTTGGCTGGTGTACACAGCATCATCTGGAGTCCTGTTTGGCCTATTAATTTGTTTGGTACCAGTCAGCCATAGCAGAGCCAAGCTGGCCAAGCATAGAAGAGCAAGGTGTCGATGGTGCCACTTATTTAAGGTACTTCAGCTCTCTGGACCATGGCAATATCATCTAAGAAAGTCTGTGTGAATGTTTGGAAGAAATCATGTTTAATTACCAAAATGTTGTGTACATCAGGTAACAGACATAGTCTTTGTGTTCCACGCACTGGCTCAACGACTTGCATCTTTAAACAATTTCAAAATTTGGGCTTCAGATGTCCACTGCAGTATAAATAGCCAAGTACATGACCTAAATAAAAAAACCCAATATGATTAAACCTATTTAGTGTGACTTCTTTCAGTTTGACAAGCTGTACCCTGTTAAAGGTAACTGAAATATATTATCGATAAAATATCTTGCGTTCCGATAAGGCAGTTGATATAAGGCAGTTAACTGAGAACGTGGTTTTTAGGATCCTCATCTCTGGAATCCAGAATTGTCTGAGCTGTTTCCATGGGGAGGCTTAATACTGTGCGTTGGTGATTCAGAAGATGGCAAACAGAGTGCGATACTGTGCTCGGCACATAGGTGATAGGGGAAAAAAGTAGATAACTTTAAAGCTCATTCTTTCTAGGCTTATGCACCCAACTCAGTGCTGCAGGGAAGTGGCTCTGCTCACTGAGGGTACTGAGCCCAGGATCATTTTCTGAGGGCTATATTAATTTCTTCAGGGAATTCACAGAAGTTACAGTTTCTGTTCATTAGAAGAAAATGAGAAAATAATGATGGTGCACAGGATTTTTACGTACACGTGCTCTTTCCAAAGGTGGGATATTAAGGCACAGTATTCATTGAATGCAGGGGTTTTCACCCCCATTGTTCCTTTTTCTGTTGTCTGGCAGAAGCAGGGAGCATTCTCCATCCCTGTACTTCCAGTTACGCTTCTGCACAGTCAGGAGTGTAAATATCCCTGGGACTGGAGTGCTCAAGGCTTGCCTGTATCTAAACTGTGTTCCTCACATGAGGTGCTACTCATACCTTTATTTGTGGAAAACAAACCGTACTAAATGTTTTATATGTATGTATTACGAAGTTGCTCTACATATGCTTTTGAACATTTTTAGTAAGAGCGTAATACTTTGCCCATGTAACTCTCGTACTCCCAAAAAACCCTCTTCTGTGTTTCAGTCTGGCTTGAAAGCACGTACTCCAGCAAATACGAGGCCGAGCTGCCATTAACATTGTTTTGTTTGGAAATATTTAGCCGAAAGTTTCGTTTGATAAGTTTTGCTCTTTATAGAAATAGTAGTACTTAGTCCTGAAGGAAATGGTTGCACTTACGTTTTCTGTCTCTTCTTTGCAGGTTTGAAGAAAAAGCTCAGTCTGACCCTCTTAGTGCACTGAAGTACCTGCAGAATGATTTGTATGTAACTGTGGATCACTCAGACCCCGAGGAGACAAAAGAGGTAGTGATGAATGATCTTTGTCTTACTTATAAAGAAATGTGAACTGTGTTCTCACGTGGAAGCTTTAAGCCTCTTAAACCTTGTTTTTTGAAACAGCTCTACAGGTGCATGACACTTTGCTGTATCATATATTTCTCCGCACTGAAGATCATACCGCTTTAGAAACAGTCATTTTACAACTGCAGTTCCAGATAAAATAGCTTTTGCACTCATAATAGTGAAGACTAGGCCTTTGTTTTAATTCCAACGTACTGGTGTGTATTTTGGGAGCTTTAATTGAAATGTAAACTCTCTGAAATGTCACAAGTCTGTAGTTGGTTGTGTGGTAGAAAGTGAATAGAAACTCTTATTCGCGCTGCCTTTTGGCTTGTCAATGTTAAATAGCTCTGGGGGAGGAAAGAGGTTTTTCTCTAGATGATAAGTATTTCTGGAAGTAGATTGTATATATACATTGCTCGCTAACCTTAAACTCTTATTTCCTCTGCGTTTTGAATATTATCCAGTAGGCATGTTCTTTTATTTGTTCCAGGAATTTGTTCCCATTTCCTGTTTTGATTCCATTACCGCAGTACGTGTCGCTTTACAAAAAGGATTAAAGAAATAATGAAAAGTGTCAGATAAGGTGGTTGATTTGACTCTGCCATTAATTTCCATATGGAACTTGTGGCAGCCAGCTGGATGTACAAGCGTTCAGCTCCTGACGGGTAGATGAGGGAGAGGAGACCATGGTTCTTACTTTCTTCTTGCGTTAATGACTTTGGAAGTGATTTGACAGCTGCTTTTATAAAACTGCGATAGGAGAATGGGCGCTGTTATTCCATGCTGAGACTCTGGATTAAATCACTTAATCTGTTGGGTTTAACTCATTACTTTAGATACAGAAAAAATCATTATACAGGCACTAAAAGCTGTTTTGGGGGGAATATCCATTTTGCGTATGCACAGTATAGAATTGTAGGGTTAGCAAAATCAAGAAAAAATATTCACTAATATCAGGATCTTGGAACTGGTTACATTTGTCATAAATTCCGGTTAGCCTTTTATAAATGTCAAGTCCAATAAAACACTTACGTGCTGTGCCTATAAGTTCTCTGTTAGATGATTTAGCACTGAAATTGTCCCATATCAAGTACTTTCGCATCTTTTCTAGCCATTTCTAGCATAGGAAAGACAAATAACAGATAATCCTGCTTTTCTTCATCTGGAAAAGGTGATTTCCCCCATGCAGCACGCTTCAAGGGGGCTCAACCCAATTATGCCCCGTCTTGCCAGTGTCGTAGCAGTTTCCTCTTCCTAGCTGAACCTGTCATAACCTATAACATACAACAACCATTCTGATGCTCTCTTCCCCCCTTCTCCCTCCCACCCACTATACGACTGCGTCCTGTGTTCTCTGATCTCACTTTTTCTCCATGTCATACCTGCCTTCTGGTAGCCCCGTCGTGCCTGTGGAGGCCATGTCTCTCTTTGGCCAGTTACTCCTAAAGAGATCTTGCATCTCATGGCTGGCTGTGCCTTTTTATTGCTTGAACAGAAAACATTTGTGGTGTGATCAGCAAGCTCCTCTCCTTTTAGTTCTTGCTGGCTCCTGTCACCAGCAGACCAAAGGAACTGCCATATCGGCTGCACATTGTGCACATCTGGAAATAATTTAATATTCTACATTTGATGTTCCCAGTTCAGTGTGTAGTATTTAATTTGTCCACCCTGTAACAATGAAGAATTTACCTGATAGCATGGACTCCTCTGAGATTTTGGGGAAAAGTAGTAGCTTTATCACACAGAGTAGAAATAGAATAAAAAGTTTAAAAAAAAAAAAAGCCCTTTTCACAGAGCGTACTGATGTTCTGCAAGTTAATGATCTGGTGTATGAGCTTAGGTAGGCTCAGTCCGACTGAGTGAATATATTGTGAATCCTTTCTCCGCAGGCCTAATGCCTGATCCGAACAAAATTCAGTAGCTTCTGTCCATCGTGCTGGTCCGTTGGATCAACGCATTCCGGTCAGCAGAACTAAAGCTTCGGTTCCAGTGGTGTCCTAAAAACATTTAACGATTTCTGGGAGGCTTTTTTGTTTGTCGGTTGGGTTTTTGGGTTTGGTTTGGTTTTTTTGTTTGTGTTTTTGTGGGTGGTTTTTTGTTTTGTGGTTTTTTTTTTGTTTTTGTTTTTTTCCCAAGTTGTGCTGGTCAAAAAGCTTTAACTTTCAAAGCTCTTTACACTGGATGGATCTGCCAGGTATATGGCACAGAGCCAGCTACTGCACTGGTACTGACTGGGTGTCTTTCCAGTTGACGTCAATTTACCTTCTGGTTATCACATTGAGTTGGCTTTTTGCTCTGGCATTACATCTTCAAATAGCTCTTGTGTTTTCCAAAGGACTGACGCAGGCTTTTTGGATTCCATATCAACTTTCAACCCCCAGTTTGGTTGTGTATCTCAGCCCAGACACCTACATATTCTGTCTTTATTTGTAGTTGAGATCGTCTTAATTAGTATCTGATTGGTTTGCTCTGTGCCGCCTACAGGCACTGAACATTGTAAGGCATCTTAGCATCGCAAATCTTGAGGGAATTGCTTTTTGCCTGTTCTTCTGCCTCTCTCCAAGACAACTGTTAAATTTTGGAAGGACCAAGCTGAATAGGTTTATCACCGACTTTGTGCTACAGTTCTCTTAGAGACCAGTCTATATGGCTTCATGGTTTATGGATTGAGATATGGGTAGTGTTATATAATATTACAAGCAGAATTTCACTTCGAGGTAAGGCTTACTTGCCTTATAATAGAAGTAATTTCTTCTAACTTTGCTAGGCAAGCCTCTTCAGCTGTTTTGAGTTGGATGCCAAAGAAAATAAACAGACTGTTCTTGAAACTTTGTCGTTAGTAACCAGTTTTGTTTAAAGTAGCATGAATGATTGACAGTAGGAACAGACCCCCAGATTTTGGTTCCTTTGTTGTGAATTTTAGGGATGTTAATAGGAGTATAGTTTTATTTCCTTTTTTTATTGTTCTAAAGGGAAGCAGATGCCTGCAAGTAATGGCTATCGCACAGATGCTTGTTTTAGTAGCCACAGGCTATATGCCAGCTCTGTTTCTGCCGTTGACCACAAATGCAGATCCAGTTCTTTTTAACTGTGATTCTGCTTGAAATTGCTTAAACCTCTTCAGTTAGTTCAGTCTTTTCAGATCAGTGAATCTTTTTTTACTGGCTGTGGATTAATAGCTCTGACACTGTATGTAAAGGAAGGTAGATCCCCAAAGCACATGGAAGTTTGTCCGTGTATTCTAGTTCATGGAGAGATTAAAGTTGTATGAAAGACTGGCATTTGTTGGTGTAAAAATTTCTGGTGGAATGGGTGTTCTATGTCATGTACACGCAGATGTGCATTTGGTGGTGGTTTGGAAGTAGAGGCTTTTAAAGGTAAAAGGATGGTCAAAATAAAAAATCAAAATGGATTCCAAGGTTTGTACTTATGTCAAGGAAAAAACAGGTGCTATTAAAGCACAGAAACATCAGTAGATCGCATACAATGCTAAAGGTGGTGTTCTTTGAACACCGGAGTAATCAACCCAGAACTTAGTGGGCTATAGAAGAAATCAAAACAATACAAAAAATGGCCAGTGCTGCCCAAGAAAAGGAGAGTAAGGTGATTTTGTACATGGAGATTGAGATTCAACTACTGGTGAAGCTCAATCCCATGATTGCTGTAAAACAGATAAAAAGTGCAAGTAAAACTTGCAGTATATTTTTCTTGGAGCGTGGTAGGAGAAAGAGCAAGGACCTGGAGGCCAATTTGAGGCCTGACTAGCTTGTAGACTGAGGCTGGAGGCCCCTGTTCAAGGCTGCTTCATACTTTCCATTCTTAAGACCTTGTCTTTAATAAATTTGCCAGATAAAGCCAGCGGGGCCCAAAAGTATTGTTTGAGTCTGCATTAGACTGATATTTCTGGGAAAATTGAAGCCCAAATGGGAAAAATAGTTCTAGGAAGGAGCTAAGAAAAGCATGCTTCTCTTCTTCGTGTCCTGCTGTGATTCTTTGTAAAGCCTCAGAGTCTGAGTGCTGCAGGAGCAGAGGCTTTAGAGCCAAGGAGCCTTTACAAAAACAGCGTTCAGCCTTCCCAACTTCAGCTAGTGTCGGCTCCATCCTCAAAGAATTTGAGCTTCTCGTTGCTTCTTTGAGCCTACGCTATGAGGCACCATCCCGACAGAACTGGTCAAAGCTGAGAAACTGTTCTACGCTGTGATCTGAGCACCCGCCGTACAGACATTACGGAGGAGGAATTGTGCCTGATTCATACGACCTGCCGGGTATCCCAAACAGGAGTTACTCATTCCCCCTTGGTGTTAACAGTTTAATTTGCGCAAAAGGCAGAGGCGTGCAGCAAATATACTAAAACTTGCATGGGTTGCCACATGGCAGAATTGCTTTTTTGCTGTAGGTAGAAACCTAGATGAAGTACACACAACTGATAAAAGAACAATAATGTTGGAAACATGAAGGCCGTTAAGTTGGAAAATGCCAGAATTAATATTGCCCATGTAGCCTTAATTTGGCCTCTTAATGTGGTTGATTATATTAGTTAACCTTATATTAGTTAGCCAGATATATATAACTAATGCACCAGATGTATAACTAATATAGCCTTATATTAGTTAACCAGATATATTTATCTCTAAGGAGCCCCAGCCTCGGTTCGGAAGGTGGGTTGGATCTCCAAGAGAGAAGTTAATTGTATAACGAAGGGAACTGTTGTCTTTTAAATGGAGGCTTAATTTGGCGTGGATGAAGCCAGTGAGCCAGAGGGATTGTTGGAAGAAAATGGGTGGTGATGTGATTAAAGCAGTTGAGTGCTTCTGCGGGATAATTGAATTCTGGTCCTGCCTCTGTACCAGAGTTGCTATGTGACGTTAAGCAAATCGTTTTTCCTAGATGGTCATTAATTGGGTCTTTCATTCTGGTGCCTGATGGGAGAGATCTGAGGTGTGATTTGCTTGAGGGCTTTGCTCTTCTGGCTGCAAGTGAATTCAGAAGAAGCTGCGTTAATACTAAGTATTCTGAAAAATCAGATTCTGGTAGTTTCAAATAGGGGACCCAAAGTTAATCAGAATTTGAAGTGCTATGTGTTATGATAACAATTAACACAATAGAAAAACTGATGAAGAAATAAATTTCCTCTTTAGAGCAGAGTTTGAACTTCATGAAGAAAATACTGCATTGGATATGTGCTGTGAACAGAGCGTAGGAGACCTGGTCTTGAGTAAGCAGTAACCGTCCTTCGAGCTGGGAGAACGTCATAGGGTTAGCTGGCATTGTAATGCAAGTGCAGAGTGAACCAGCTTAGGCTCAGTGCTGTCCGTAACTGACGTGCTTGACTTTTCTATCCAGAAAGTGCTTTTTAAATATGAGATGATACATAAAATGTAATTTCAAAACAAAGAACAAACCTCAAGGTTAACTGAAGTGCAATGTCATCAGTGAAGAAGGAGAGAAGATAATCCTTCCCTACGAAGCTGGAAGGAAACTTGCAGCCGTGAAAATCCATCATGCGTAGTGCAGATGAGGCTGGAATACTTGGCAGAGGGTCTTTTCAATGCCTTTTTGGTCTCGGTTCAGCAAGTTACTAGCTGCATCCTGCTTGTATGGTCTCTTAGTTGAGCATCTTGAGACCCAGCCTCAAGCACAGCTTGCTTTCTGTTTACAGCAGGATGGCTGCCGGCGTTGCTGGGGGAGGCAAGGGAACCCCTCGAAGCATGTGGCATCTGCTTTGTCACGGCATAGCCGGCTTCGTGTGCTACCAGGCAGTTGGCAGCAGGCCCGTAAGGCAATTGTGTGAGCGGGAAAGATGGCCAGGACATGGCATTCGCTATCAGAAGCAGCCCTAATTTAGCCACTGGTTTTATTGGAACTTTTGGAGCTATTTATGCTGGGCATCTGTTTAAGTAACGTTGCTGATTCGGAGCCAAACAGCTCTTACAGTTACGCTAGCAGTGAAATAGATACGTAGCATTGCAATCCCTTTTGATTTCATATAACTAGACCTCTCACTCAAGAGGGTACTTAATCAGCCTCTTCCCCTTGTTCTGCAGTCTGTCAATCCTGTATCTTTCTAACCTTAAATACCTCCAGCGCTAGCCTGATAGCCTCCCCAAAAGATGCTAACTTATTGCAGCGCACTACGGTCCTTATTTTAGACTGGTTTTGTTTTTTTTTTTTTCCTTGATGTCAGCTGAAACTGATCTTGCTGAAGTGTTTTTGTGGCTTCTTGCACTTAGTTGTTGATTTACCTTTTTGTAGTGGCCTTCTACTTTTGTGACTTTTTGCAGTTTCATCCTTGGACATTCTTCTGTGGAGGCTCTGCAACCCTGACTCCTTTGAACTTTCTTTATAGAGCTTGATTTTTCAGACCACTTGATTTTTTTTTTCTAGTGCTTTCCTCATATGTTGCTAATTGATACGGGGCATCCAAACGTGGTTGCCTTGTTGTAGATGAGACTTAGGAGCAGACTTGATAAACAGCAGGAGTGCTTGATTTATTTGAAGATCCTACTCCTTTTCATGCATTTTCTACGCATTTGTCATTTTTGCAATAGGATGATACTGATCTATTATAACTCCTAAATGCATTTTCACAGAGCCTGTGTACTCCAACCTGTTTTGCATAGCTGATTTTTCCTGTTTGTGTTGATTTGCGCTTGGCCCTAGTGAATTGTGCCTTGATCCAGCATGGATCAAGCTGGATGAAATGGAAAAACAGTCTGAAGTCTGTCTGCTACCATGCTGGCAGTCTGTCTGAGCGTGGTGTAATAAGGTCTGTGGACTCAATGAACGTGTCTGGTTCTGTCAAGCAGGTTAGCACTGAAAACCCAAAATATGCTGACCCTGGGGCACAGATGAATCATTTCTGATTCATGGCTCCATTTTGATGTCAAACCATTGATAGCTACCCACACTAAAGTTATTTGACCTATTTGCCATTCCTTTTAGCTTAATCTAGGTGATGCCTCGATAATTTGCTTTAAATATCATATAAAAGTATCAGAAGTCCTATGAAAGTCAAATGGACAAAGTCTATTGCCAAGTCCCATCCGCAGGGCCTGCTGCCCTGTTGTGGAAGGAATCAGATTGATGTGATACAGTGCCTTGTTGCCAAATCCACACTGGCTGCTACTCGTCACCTTGTCCGCTCCTAGATGCCTTCAAATTGTCTGTGTTTTGTCTTGAAATTGAACTTAAACTGGTGGATGTGTAATTCCTGGCGGTTCTTCCCACTCCTTCCCTGTACATACTTGCTTCTCTTCTGTTTCCCCCCCCTTCTTTCCTTCCGGCTGTGTGCTGTAAAGACACACAGACAGGAGACAAAAGATTACAAGCCTTGAAGGGATCGGCTTATTCTTTAAGAATCGGCTAATTCTTTAAGGAAACATGACAAAGCACTAAGCTTTGCTACAACGTGGGTAACTGAAAACAGTAGCCGGGAGCAGAGGAAGATACTGTGTTCACTGTCTGTCAGTAAGACGTAAAGGGAGAATAAAACCGTGAATTAAAACGGTTACTTAAAACGTTTTTACTCGTAATTCTGATGTTCCCAAGCAAAGAACTTTTTTTTAGTTAAAAAGACATTGCCTTAAACTTGTCATATGAGCTCCTCTGGCAGTTCAGAAAGGTTGTTGCCATTTAAAGCTTTCTCTGTGTTCAAGAAGTTCATGCCGCACTGTTTTCATGCCATCTAATCCTTGCTCCCCGAGCCTGTACCACGTTCTTCCCTGGGAATGTTGTTGTGTGGAAGAGGCTCCACCTTATTTCTGCATTGTGATATCTGCCAGAGAGGCCAAGAAATATATATAAAAAATTAGCTTTTAGGGCTCCCAGTCAAGTACCTTTCATTGCATCAATGCTGCTCTAATTCTAGGAAAAACCATCCAACTTGCTCAGCCAAGGTGACAAATTTTATTGCTCATATGAATGTGTCCGCTGCTGTTATTCACATGAATGGCACTGTAGTTCTAAGGATTGTGCAAAGAAAATCCGGCAACTCTAAAGCCACTTGAACATCTATGAATCTTTTGGGTTTTTTTTCTGTGCAGTTAATAACGCCTTTTTTTTTTTGTCCCTCCACCTCCTCTTCTGCAGTTTCAGCTTCTTGCCTCAGCATTATTTAAGTCTGGCTCGGATTTCACCACTCTTGGTGAGTATTGTGTATCAGAAGAATTATATTAAGTATGTTCTCTCTGATAAAGATCATTACTATTAGTTTCTACTGTTTTTTTAATATCAAATGTTATAGTTCATATGAATATTGTAGGCCCTTTTCAGTGCCACTACTTAGACATTTGAGAGATTATTTATAATGACCAGTGTCCAATGCCTCGAGCCCATATTTAAAACATCTGTCACCAGCGGTTTTAAACCCATGCCTCCCGGGAATCATTTTCTGTCTCTTATTACATCTGATGCTTCACTGTTACCCAAATAAACAGAAGCTTTGGTCAGAATGCAGCACCTCCTGTCATGTCACTTTGGAATCTCACAGCATGGCTACGGCTCTGTTTGCTGTGATAACTGCAATTCCTGGAGTAGTTTGGTTCGCTCTGTTCTTTGCAAAACTAGTTCTTTGGGCAGAATGTCAAGAGCGAAGAAAACAGTGGTGTGTAGGGCTGGAAACAGGAGGTCTGAGCCAAAGCCATAATTTGTTTCACTATTCTATCCAGTTAACTCTTTTAAACAGTTGAGAGAGTAATCCTGGGCAAGCTATAGGAAGGCTATAGGCATACCCTACATTCTTGTCATAATGTGTTGTCCTCAAGTTACCGAGCTCTTGCTAGGAGCATGGATGACCTCAGTTTTTGACAAACATGTAATTCCCAATCTAAGGAATTGAGGGAAGGAAAAAGCCCCCTGCACTATCAGCCTTGCTGGATAAGGAAGCTCTGCTGAGCTTGTGTGGTTTGGAAGACGTTACCTAGTTGATGCTGTAAGATGAATTTCTTAAAGGAAGAAAACCCAAGTTTCAGCAAGTTTTTTTCCCTAGTTTTAAGTGTTTTAAAAAATGAATTAGTTCTTGACACAATACAATACTTTATTCGGAGGTTGGCTTTACAGATAGGAGGATACATACATCAAGTGGTGCTTCTAAAAGAAAACAAAAAAACCAAGCCCTCCTTGATTTGATTAACTTGGTTGACTTTGATTAACTGAAGAGTGAGTTCACTGAATTAAAAAGCATTCCTTCGAGATACCAGTGATTGAAATAATACAAAGCAGAGGAAATCGTTGTATGCCCGCTCTATTGTTCTTGCTGTTGATGGTTTAAGTATGGGGATTTGGATAAACAATGCTTCTGCTGCAGACTAAACCCTCTGCTGTTGGGAGGCGGCACTTCACAAAAGTAGTTTGCAAAGCACCCTTGTGCCAAGATGCAGCCTGGGTCCTCGGTCCTGACTTGGGACTCCTACCATCAGCAGAGCTTATCTCAGGAAAAACTGCAAGCAAAAAAAGTACCAGTTCTGCTTAAGACCGTGGTGAAGATAATGAGGAAAGCCTGAGGACGGAAGAAATGAGGCACCAAATAAAAATAGCTACACGGATTTTGTTTTCTGGGACATCAGAGCCAGTCCCCTGCGGACTCTTGCGTCCCCCTTTTCTTCAGGACTGTCAATGAGCTTGACAGCTGTTTGCTTATTACTTTTTACGGCATTTTGATTGCAGTGTTGGCTTGGGGTGACGAGATCCCTGCGTGTATATGCACATAGTAGTGTGACAGAGAGCTGGCAGCCTTGTTAGTTAGTTGAGGCAGAAGTAGCAAATAGTTAATATCCGTCCAAAATGGACAACTGGCATTCTCCACAGCTAAACTGAGCATTTAAAGCAGTAAGCACTGACTTGCTTTCCCCTTTTCTTCCTCTCCCAGGATTTTCAGATGTTGACCACACGTACGCGCAGAGAACTCAGCTGTTTGATACACTAGTCAACTTCTTTCCAGACAACATGACCCCTCCTAAAGGCAACCTGGTAGACCTCATCACACTGTAATGGAGCAATCACTGGACATGTGGAAGAGGGGAAAAGCATCCATTTTCAGTATTTTAATTTTTTTACTGCATTGATTGACTGCTGGGATGAAGTAATATAGTAACCCCTAGGTGTTTGAAAGGGGTTTTATACTTGTATGGTGAATCCCTGAAGCTTTTCCCTTGGAGTAGGTTAATAAAATGTAACTGACGTACTTTTGACTAAATATATATATTTTTTCTGACTTTGGATTTTGAGTTAGCAAATGTAAGATGAAAAGGTGGGGGGAAAGGAAAAAAAAAAATAAAACCCAATCATGCAGCGATCGTTTTTGCCTGTAGGGGAAAATTGAGTTTTGTGGGTTGTCTGGAATTAAAGATGATGGGTTTTATTTTGGGTTTCGTGAGAAAAGGGTGGAGGTTGTTCTTTGCTCATTTGTAGCTAGTCATGATATATTGCTTTATCCTACAACTCCATCCTCAGCAGCTGAATAACTTGGCGGCAGGACACTGGCACGCGTTGAGGTAATAGTAATGTATGTGTCTTGAGTCTTGTAATCGCAGTGTGTCATGTGAAGGGGAGCACGTGTTACGAATTATCTGTCTCCTTGTCCCAGAGCTGGGCTGACAGTAGTATCTTAATTGCATCTGATATCTGGTCTAAAACTAAATACCTAAATGCCTATCTTCCGTTCTCTGGATACTTCCACTTAGACCTGACAGGCAAGTGGGAACCTCAGAGAAACCGCTGGAAAACGGGAGTGCAGTCATCATCTGCACCGGCCCCTTTTCAGGGTTTGTTCTGTGTTCGCTGCCGTGCTCTTCCGATGAGAAACCACGCAGGTCCTCGCAGAGCCCGGCAGAACTGGGTCTTCCACCACACGCACACCCAACGTCTGCAGCCTGACTCTGGGTTGGGTGTAGGATTTCTGAAGCAGATTGTCTTCGTTTACATGCACCTATGCTTCTGTGTGTGTTTGTCAATGTGTAAATGTAAAGAGGATTGCTCCGAACAGCTTGTCTCCTTCCTATGTAGTGCAGCTCATTCACTTTTAAATGCATTTTAGACCTAGATCTGAATGTGAGGGAGGTCTTTTTAGCATAAATCTCTTTGAAAGCAAGCTGATGCATATGCATAGAAAATATATGCTTCCTCGCTGAAAGCCTTCTTTATAAATAAGGTAAGGGCTTGGTGCTGCACTATGAAGTGGAATGAAGGATACGCGTACCCAGCATTAGAAACTCTTCGCATTCGGTGTCAGCGAGCATTCAGTACAAACTGGCAGATGTAAATATTTATATGAGACTGCAAAGCTTTATGTCCAGAAATGTTCATGCCGGTAGGGTATCATTGCTGCACCCACTGTGGCTACACGACTCCTGTTGAACTTGATGGAAGTCTTGTGTGTGCAAAGATGATTTGAACTCTTGAAATAAAGAGTTAGTGAAGTGTCTTTTTCAGAGCTCGAGTGTCTGCTTGCTTTGATTGCAATGTATTGCCTCTTTATCATGTTCTTTGTGTGACTTTTGTAGTCCTGGTACCCTAGAAATAAATTTAAAAACTCATACTAGTGTTTCATCACTTAGAAATGAACAATATATTAGAGGCTGGGCTTTGCTTTGTCTTCAGGGAGGACTATACAAATACAGCATTTTTAAGTAACCTGTAACTTGAGACTGTTTAGACATTGTATACTTCAGTGGATGGCAAATCAGATGTCTGTGGAAGAATCCGCTCGGTACGTAGTGCAGTAAATGATGAAATTGTTTCTTTGAAACATTGCATACTTTTTTTTCCAGTGACATGGAAAGTTTTACGTCACTGCTAGGCTTTACGATGTGCTACCTTTGCTGATGCTTTGTTAACTAGTTAAAGTAGAGTTTATATGGTACCAACGTAGATACCGACGGTGCTACACCGGGGGAATATTCCAGCTGAGGCGTTATTTCCATTGAGATTGAACTGAGCACTTTTAATGCAACCAGCCAAAATGCTGCAGCCCTCTAGTACTTAAAATTTTAGTGCTGTTGTGCTCCCTTATCACTTGATCGCATTGCCTGTGAATTCTCCAACTTCAGCCAGATGATTAACTGCTTTTTGTGACAGTTTAATAAGAGCTTGGTTGATTAGGAAACTTTTACGTGTACACCTTCGGTGACCACGTGTGAAGCTGAACCCAAAAGACAGAACTAGACTGAGGAGCCGGGGCAAGCACAGAGTGGAAGTTTTTAGGAATGCCAAAAACTTTGTGAGTGGTGTTGCTGGTGAGCAGTGCGTCGTGTCAGGCTTGGTTTGTGTTATAGAAATTTGATCAAAACTCATTGTCCTCTGCGTCGGGGGTGCATGCAAAGCCTGACAGCCTGGATCAGTTTTTTGTAGTATAGTGTAAAGGAAAGATTTGTCTGAGCGAGGTGAACGTTGCTTCTGCAGGACTGACAATCCCAGCTAATGAGAGCACTTCAGGATGATCAAATATTGACCTACCTTTATCCTGAGCAGATCGATTTCAGCTCGCACGAGTACAGTTTATGGATTACAGCTGGTGATTAACCAGCAGAAACTATTTGCTCAGCTTCGGAGTATTTGTTGAGCAGCAGAGGCACCCTGTGGCCAGAGAGGTTAATCCAAAGTGAAGGTTTCTTGTGGCTTTGCCAAGGGTCTTTCCTGGTTCTGTGTCCTTAAAGCTAGGAGTGAAAATTAAATGATTTCTTTGCATTGGTGTATGCTACACTACCTGATTTAAAAACTAATTAAAAATTCTGAGCAGTGAAGTATAAATTTCCTTTCAAAATAAGCCAGTTATTGACAAGCAGTTACAGGGAGAGTTTGAACTTAATTACATGCAGATCTTTAAAGATACTGGTGATATTCCAGGAAAGCGTTAGATGTGAGCATTACAGAAATACTGAAGTACAAACAGAAAAGAGACCCATGTGATCTGAAAACAGCCACCTGAAAATGTTTCACAGTGCATGCAATGTTATAAATATTCAAGCGGTACGTGAGAAGTCTTCGAGCCTCACCCTTAATGCTTGCAGGCTGTAGCTGAGACAGCCTTTTAGCTTAGACAAGGCAAACATACTGTATTTGCCTTTACCTTATATTATAAGGTGACTTTATGCGGTGTTAAATCTATACACAATCTTTGCACTACAGTAGTTTATCTCTAAATTATGTGTTAACTTGTAAATAAGGTATTGCAAAAGAAAGCATCATTACTTGTCAGAGAGGGACTTATGATGATTGGGGTCTTTAAAGCCAAAGTTACAAGGTTCTGGTATATTTTTTTAAAGTTGTAGGAAGTCAGGGTGGAATAAACTTGATACAGACATCAAGACTTCAGTCCTGATTTAGCTTTTTTTAAAAAATCCTTTTGAGATCCATGAGTTTGGTTCTTCACTGACACTGGCCTTCAGGATAGTTGCCCTTACAATATTATTCACTAGATCATCTCTTTGGAAAATATGGAATTATTCTTTATGCAGAGTTGTTCCTATCAAGTGACACGTTTTCCTAGAGAAATAAAACTCTTCGGATTTGATTTTTGGTCACTTGGATTAGGCATTAGAATTGAGTGAATTTCTTAATGTTTGTCTTGTACAAGCCCCCATAGTAGTCATGAGGCAGAAGTCCTTAAGACTTCCTCCAAAATGACTTCTTCAAGCAAGTACTGCTATTGCAGCGTGACCTAACACATTTTCCTGTGGCAGGTGGCAGAAGGATCTACTTCGACGTTGTTGTTACAAATGAGGAGACTATAGCCACCTCCTTGCCCTTTTTTTTTGAAGGTCCTATTAATTAATATTGCTCCTGGGGAGACCTGAAGGGTGATGCAAAGTAGTTATTGAAATTAGCTGTAGCTTTTCTCTTCTGGCTCTTTGAAAGATAACATTTGTGATGTATTTATTCTTAAACATCTCTTCCTTTTGCTGAGTATAATGAGGAAGGAGAACTTTCTCTTGGAAAAGTTTGCCCTTTTTCTCGTCAGCATCCCATATATGTCGTTTAAGTAGTGCTATCCAGTCGTGTAAATAAATGTCTGGGATTTGGTTCTATTTGCCCGGGATGGCTCTGTGCGCACACGTGGTGTATGCTAGCTCAGGGGTCAAGCTGGAGGTTCCTACCAGAAGATTGATCAGCAAAATCGTGCTTTAATTTTGGAAGATCAATCCGTGAAGACCCAATTGGAAAGGCTTTTCTAAGGTATTTGCCTTGTGCAGTGGCAACTAGAGTGAAGTTAGGAAACTTTCCCAAAGAACGTACTAAAGCTTGCCTGTATGAAGATTGTACTTTATTAGGATGTACTTTATAAGGATGCGGTGAGAGGCTTAAATTAGATGGCTGACATTTTTTCATCATTGATTATAATAGCCTAGCCTGAAAATTTAGTGACTGAGGACTCAGTGAGCAAATAAATTGGACCACTTATTTGGAGGAGAGCGGGCTCTTTGCAGAGGCATTGGGACTAGTGGCAAGGGATTGTGATAGCTTCATCTGTGTTTTTCTTTAATCAGCAGCCACAAGTGTCAGGATCTCCATTAGCTGTTTTTTCTTCCAGAAGAGACTTCTTCCAAAGCAGAGTAATGACTCTGGAAGAGTGTTTTCCATAGGGCTTTGTGGAACAGCTGTTTTCGGAATCATTTTCCTGATGCGTGCAAATTTGTAGAAGGGAGTTTTCTTTGTCACAAAATTGTACACCCCTCTTGCCCTGCTGTGCAAACTTGTGAGTGCCGCAGGCAATGAGCGATAAATTCAGAGCAGTATTCTGAGGAACACTTGAAACTTGCTTGTTTTGCTCTTACTGTAAGAGAGATTAGCATTAATGCCGCTTGTTTCAAATGCAGGAGGGTGGCAGGTACGTGTCACGCTAATACTATTAATGCTCTTGCTGCCTCCTGTATTTCAGAATTGAGAAGGAAGTACTTCTGTAGAGCTTATCGAATAAAACTTTTAGTATGAATTAGCGCTGTGCGACCTTAAACTTGAATGTTCCTACATCTCTGTACATGCAGTAATTCTGTTGATGTAATGCTGTGCTGCTTCTGGGGAAAATGGCAAAAATTATTAGATACGTTTCCATTCAGTACCTTTGTTTTTTAGAAGTGGAAAAATGTCTTGTGAAACCTTGAGTCCCGGTGTATGCTTTGAATTTTAGCTTATTAATTGTGGTTGGCTCAGAGTTAAGGAATGTTTGGCTATTGTCAAGTGAAGTCCTGACAGTAAAAGCAATTCATGTATGTCTCTGGAAGTGCTGTGTTGTTTTATAGCTGTAGTTATTACAGAAACAGAGATGGGCCCAGTTTAAAAAAAATTAAAAATTATTATTGTTCTGATTAGGGGAAAAATTGGAGAAACTCTGAATGAGCTTGGCCAATTTTAGTAAGTACACATGATAATTTGGAGATAGGTCTTATTTTGTGAAAGGAGATTTTAAGAACAACTATATGACTTGTTCTTGATATAGATTGGTAGTAGTATATAAGCTGTAAATATTATTGAAGTGTAAATATACTATCAGAAGCTTGTTAGTGTATCTGAATGCTTATGGTTATGGTAGACCTGATCATATCCTGTCATGGAAAGGTTATGCTGGAAATTATTCAAGTTGTGGTAATGACTTATAGGCAAAATCCCTGTTTTACTGAAAGCCTCTATTATAATGAAAAGTTGGAGTGGAAAAAGTAGGTTTGCTGTACTGGAACCATTATAATAGTACATGGCTCAGTGCTTGGATAAATTGACTCCAGATGCTTTTATCTGTAGGCAACGGATGCAAACGCGGTTTTAGAGTGGAAGCCAGTTAATGACCTGCTTATTGCCGTTTGAGAGTCGCACAAGAAAACGTCACAGTTGATGCCAACAGGTATACTTTTGGCGTTCCTGGCAGAGGTCGAAGAACTGGATGGAGTTTTGGATTATCCACGTATGCTTTGATATACGTAAACCTCTGAAGAGGATAGTGGTTGCAGGGGTTGTATATAACACCAGCTTGTATGGCTTAGGTGTAGAGGTCTGCAAGGCAGCATCTTCCCCAAGCACAGATCCTAGAGGTAACATATTGCTGCTGTCTCCTTTGCTTTCGTATATTTGAACTCTATTTGTTAGTGATGAACTCCAGATACTTGCTGTGACCCAAATTCAGCGCTCTGCTTCCGAATATCTACAGCCACAGACTTGCTTAAGCTGCTGTCAGTGTTTCACTTCAGTACCCCGAAATCTTAATTTATACTTGGTGCAGACAAAGGTACGTGTTGTCTTGGCTTCCAGCCGTTTGCTATAACTCAGCACAGCTTTTACTGACGACCTAGAGACTGTAAGTATTTGAGTGCTGTCAGAAATCAATTGACTCTGTTCAGCTCTAGCGTGGCATCACAGTTGATTCCTGGGAAAAGTGGTGTGGGTGAATAGCTCAAAACTGGCTCTACCAGGTTAGATTTTTGGTTTTGCTACTAATTTGAACGGAAAATCTATCACTAGCATATATGCTGTCCAGCATGGTGGTCAAAGCATGGTCCCTTGGGAATTCCCCTGTTTATTCTGACTTTTTCTTTCCCTGTCTGACTGTTCACTGCTGTTAAAATGCTGTGCCTTCAGTTTAATAGAGCATCTGCGGGAGAATTAGAGCTGTGTGGTGGTTATTGAGGCATCAGTTTCTCCACGTCACGTCATCATACTCTAGTTGCTTCCTTTGCAAAACTCCTTACTGCTGCCTCTGAAACAATCAGGGAGATCCTTGTGATTTACGTTGTTCTCCCCAAGGGCTGTTCCTCCTCCGGGGTAAGGACGGGGAAGCGTGGGAGCTGAATTTCCAGCAGCAGTGTGTTGTCAGTGTAATGCTGACAACTAATACACCTGGTTACTTGTGCCCCTCCGTGACCCAGCGTTGAGGGCTGTGATAAGCCTTCCCTCCTGTCTCGGCAGGGTTTCTTTTGCATGGCACCAGGAGTGCGATAGCTGTTTGGCAGAAGACAAAGATGATTATACCAACTCTCAAATTCATTTAAATAATAGTCCTGGTTTTCTGCCACCTGCTTTTGTAATCCCAAATCTTCCACCAGTGGAGGCGAACAGCTCGTAGTTGGGGTGTTTGGTTTATTTCTGCAGTGTAGCAGGGTAGAGGGAATGGGAGGAGGAATAGGCTCGGGGATAATGCAGTGATAGCTCATGCGAGTATGTGTTTAAGATGTCTGTCTTTGTGGAAGGACTCTGAAGACTATTAATAAGTAGCTCTGCTATTTAGAGCTGATTTTTTTCATGCGAGCTGGATTCTCTGCCTCTTTTTGAAATGGAAGTGGTGTAAGACCAGGATCTTCTAGTCCTGAAGCTTCACCTCGAGCTTTGGCCCTCTCCGCTCCAAAGACACTAGAGAGACGAATAAATTGTTTTTTTTTCTCCCCAGTCCCCCTGCAGCGATTGCAGGGAAGTCAATTGGGCTTAAAACTGTTCAAACGTACTGGAGGTTGTGCAGCACAATCAGCTATCGGACCAGGTCTGGCAGTCTTAAGACATTGTTAAAATCTAAAATGTTCTGAGCTTTCTGATGAAAGCTGCTGGTGAGATTAAGGGAGATTAGCTGCTTTTTAATTAATATGATGATGGGAAGGCTAGACCAGAACAGTGGCTCCAGTGGTTACAGCCTTCTCCACGTTCCAAATACCAATGGACAGGTTTTTTTCCCTAATGATGAGAAAATACACTTTAAATATCCTGACTTTGTAACTAGCTGCCCAAGGGATTCAATCAATTACTTTGTGTTTCACTAAATAGAAAAGCGCTGCAGCGTGGGAACAGGGTCTGTTCAGTGAAGGAAGCTGCTTTGAGGCTGAAAAGTAATTTTTTTTTTTTGAGGTTTTTACAAAAACCTCACTCTTAAAAGGGGAAAATGGCTCTTATCAACCTGTGCTTTCTCAGTTGCAAGTCAGTGACTTCACTGCAAGTAGCCCAGTCTGAACATCGGCTGGTCCTTCTACCTCTGCTTACCCTGCAGAAATACACGCCATTCAAAAGGTGACAGCCTGATTTCCTTCCCCAAGCCGTGCAGAGAACTCCTGTACTGGAGAAGACTTTTATCTGACCGCGGAGGAGATAACTATTGTCTCGCTGACTTGTTTTCCCCTCTCATCTGCCGTGGTAATTGGGAAGGCAAACTAGCAGTGGAGGCTGAATATTTCCTTCATCTCTTCCTCATCGTTTGTATCCTTCCTCCCCTCTCTCCCTCCCATTGATGTTTTGATGTGCAAGACACTTTTCACTTCAGAAGCTGCTGTGCTGGGTAGTGGAAAAAAAAACCAAAACCCTACTTATTAGTAGCTGTTACTATTTACCAAAGCTGTGTTTTCTGCTATGTCTTCCAGCATACCCTCCTCCACAGCAGGAAATGAGGGGATGCCAGGGAGACCAAAAGCAAGAGAAAAGAGCTTAATTATACGAACAAATGTGTTCATGGGAGTCTTGAGTCTTGGAAGCCTCCAGCCTTGCAGACCACTTTGCCTAGGGCAGAAAATTAAAGCCCGTTGGCTCATTCTCAGTTAATGGGATGCGATGTTCCCATCCTTGTGGGCTGGTGGTCGCGTGCGTCTTGTGCGTTTAGGGGCTGAGATGCGACGTGCCTCATTTTGGAAGTATCTAGTCCTGGTAAACGTTTTCCCTTTGAGCGTTGTACTTTGTACTGCTGAAACAACCTCTTGTTGATAGCATGGGCAGGATCAGGGTAGCTTGGGGTTAAACACTGCTAAGCTGGCTGGCTGGACACCGTAACCTGGTTAGGGGTGCTTTTTCGAGCTGTTTCTTTGAGCTGTTGCCTCTACTCTTACTGTAGCACGATACAGTGTGGTGGTTTGTTTGTCTGGACCTTCGATGTTCGTTATCTCTTCCTCTGCACCCTGATGTCGTCCCCGAAAACTGATTATTCCCTTTGTAGTGCTTGGAGTTGTAAACGTCCACTCCCTGTCCAGAATTTGGCCCTTTTTCCTGTGTTGACATCTATTTCGAAGCATTTGCATCTTTACAGCAATCCCGCAGACTCTGGTGTCCGTCTGAATTCCCTTTGGTGTCTGTCCTGCAGTTGTTGTCTCGGACACCTGACCACAGGAGAGCTGAACCGAGAGGTCCAGACAGCCCTGGGCTGGAAAGAAGCATCTGTGGGGCAATGATTGCTGTGAACTGCGCACACGTGTTTTAATAAGCAAGTCAAATATTGACTAGTCCTGTGTTGAGCCCGTGGTGGTTACAGGCATCGTTCCCGGACTCTGGTGATTCCCTATCCTGCCCTTTTCTTTACAGCTAAACGGATGATCTTTGTTCAGCCTGGAGTGTTAATTTTCTTCCTTGGCATAAATCATCTTTGATAATTTCTGGGTTGATATGTAAGCCCCATGCTGTACATAAATGAATGAGTGATATGAGGAATATCTACAAATGTAGTTATGTTGTATGTAATGTACATAAGGAAAGAATGTATTTTGTTCATTTTTTTTCTTAATAAAAATGTATATGCTAGCAAGAGTGTTTGTTTAAGATCTGTTTGTTCTAACATCGCTTGCTTCTGCGAATGGAAAAATGTCTGTGAAGGTCCTGTAGCGGTGCAGAAATTGTGAAGCCGGTGGTGCGTTATGTCTGGAGGAGCCTGCAGTGTCCCTCCGCACTGCAGAACGGCGGAGAAGATACCCCGTTCCCTGAAATCAGTGATGGGCTGGGTCGGTATCCCGTAAATCCAGCGTGTGCTTAGCAGTGGCAAAAACTTCTATTGGGGAGGAACAAAGAGTTAGAACATAGACTAATGCAAACCACCAACTTCTAATATTTAAATGAAACCAAATTCCTTCCCTCCCCCCGCCCTCCTTTGCATAAGTGGAAACCTAACCTGGAACACAATGTTCTATTTTGGGCACTTGAGGGCAAAGGGAGATGCTGAACTGCCCACGCTGCTGTTGCCCTCGCTTGACGGCCCTCCTCCCTTAGGCTGCTTTGGCTTAGGGGTGTCAGGTTGGATTCTCTCCTCCACAGCCTGACCTAAGCGTGAGGGGGGGTTGCAGGCTAGGATGAGTCAGGATGAAATGCAGAAACAAGGGCAAGCTCCCTCTCCCTTCCCTCCAACAGGAGCCTAAAGCCACTACTGGTCCAAACTGGCTGCAGTGGGGCTGCCCTCACCCACGTCGGCTGAGCACCCCACCCTTCTGCATTTTCTACTTTTTTAGTTAAGGGAAGTTTTTCACCGCTATCATACTTCCTTCTGCATGGGAATAATACAAGCTCCTCCATGGCTGGCTACCTCTGATGGTCGGAGTTGGTTTTACTCCTGCTCATCCAATGTTTTCACATGTTCTTGCTAGCAGGACCACGCAGAGCCTGTGCTGGGTTTCCAAACAAGCTGTAACAGGTAGGTAAGGGATAGTTGTGGCTCTCGAGCACAAGCGCTGCTCCCCCCACCCCTTTTCACTCAGCCAAGAAACAAGTCTTTTACATAAGAACGTTTATTGACAGAAATACATGATGCTTTCAAAATATATTTGTAGGAAAATGCAAGAATAATCTCTACAATCCAGTTCCTCAGTAAATTCCAGTGTAAATCAGACTCCTGTCCCCGTGAGAGATGCTGCTATACAGTACGTAAGAGCTCTATTACATGTGCAAGGTTCAACGGGTAGCCGCCTCGGGAAATAGGTTCTCCTTCTGCAGTCCCTTATGGATTATGTCTTCTCCTGTATGTCTTCTGTAGGCAACAGTCACAGGATCGACCTCGTCAGGTGGGTCATGGCACTGTCAGCGGGAGAGAAATGGTCCTAAAATATTTACACCATTCCTTGTGAATCTGAAAATAAGAAAAGTCTCTTGCAAGGATGTCTGAGCTGCTTGTAAAACTCTCACCGAAAGGTAAGAGCAATAATCTCTTTGTACAACGTGTCGGATGCTAAAGCTGTTTTGGGGGAGAGAAGAGGAGCGTGAGGAAGGGAGGAGGGGCAGGGAGGGAGGAAATGCCTGGGTAGATTTTTTTTTTTTTAATTTATTTTTGGTCTAACAATTATGGCTACAGTCTACAAAGGGAAGGATTAAGGCCAAAGATGCTCATCACTGCATTTCCTACCTGATTTTTTTTTTTTTTTTTTGCAAAAAGAATGTTCTCAACATAAAAAACGTACTGTTTTTTCCGTGGAAATAGTTCTTTAAATAGGGGAAGGAAAATCTACTATAAAATATTAGTGGTTTAAAAATATGGTGTCTGGAAAAATAAATAAATGTACAATTCCTATTCAAATATAAATCACTGTAAGCACTTGCTGAGCAGTTAATATCTTCACTGGTCTCTGCTCGGAAGGATTTAAGGTTGCTTGATCTCAAGCCTTCGTAGGGTTTTCTTGGAAAGTCTTTGGACCTGATTCATTAAAGCACTTTGGCATCTCTTCACTGGGAAGGGGGATCTTAGGCACATGCCAAAACCCGTCTGCCTGGAGGTGCTCTGCCAGGGGCGTCCTTAGGGCAACAGCAGCCCCGGCAGCCAAAGCCTCGCTGCTGCCCCGGGGTTTTCCCGCGTTTATTTTCTGCGAAGGACAGAAACGCGAGGTCACCGACCCGCCGCTCGTCTCTTGGGGCAGCTGGGAAGCAACGCGCTCACGAAAGCGATTGTGAACGCCGAGACCGGTTCTTTGAGCCTTGCTGCAACGTTAAAGAGCTGAACTCGATGCTGCCGGAGCGGGGACGAAGCCGTGGCGCGGGGTTATCTGGGTGGGAGGCGTTTTCCTGCTTCGTGTCGAATTTTGGTCCCCTACCAGACTGACCTTTAGCTTTTTCTTTCTTTTTTTCTTAATTTCCCCACACACACCCCCCCAAATTACTTCCCCATAGTGCAGTGCACAGATAAGTGAAGTGCGCTGAATACATTGCTAATGAATAGCAGGAATATTTACATACAAAAATATATAGGTTTGAACACTTCAAACTCTGCCCTTCGGTGCAGGAGAGAAGGGAGAAGGGCCAGTCCCTTTGAGAAGATGTATCTTCTGCCAGCTTCTGTCCTGGGGCTGACCCTCTCCTTCATGAGTACTCCCGAGGACCGACTGGACCTGGGTTTCTCCAAGCTTTCCATTGCTCAGCTCCGCTTTTCCCCTCGTTCAGGGCAGCCACGGGAGCGGATCCCCATCGTGTTGACTTGGTGGCGGAGCCCGAAAGAAACCACCCCGTCGTGCGTTGGTGACTGCACGGTTTACAGCAAGCAGGGGAGAGGAGGGGCTGTGCTCGGGCATTGCTCTTCTTCTGCAGCTCCTGTGGCTTGCAGAGGGCTTGGGACCACCACCATCCTCATGTGTTGGGAGATGCACTTGCCCAAGTGATCTTCTGGTCCTCTCCTCTCTTTCCCATGTGCTGGAGGATGGAGCCCCGCTCTGATCCCTGCCTCTGCCGGGGCTGAGCTGCTTCACCGAAGCCAGAGCAAATGGTGTGAAACTCTCCCCGTCCTTTTAGAGCCACGAAGGAGCTGTGACGGGGAGTGGAAAATCAGAAATGGCCTCAGTCCAGCCACTTTCTGCTCCTGCATATTTTTCTTTTCCCCTCTAAAGACTTACGGCAAAAGGAGACCTGGACAAGGGACCACGGGCTGCAGGACAAAGCTCAGTCCCAGCGTTGCTGCTGAGCTGGAAGTTTCTTTGCAGGTCTCTTATTTTACTGGCTTTTGAAGAAGAGCTTGAGAGTGTGGACTGAGCTTATAAACCTCGTGGGGAGGAAACACCAAGGGCTGTACCGATGGAAAACCCTGAATACCACCAAGCTACCTGGCTCGTGCTTCTGTTGCTCTTTTATCTCTTCTGCCGCTCGCGCAGGAAAACACGACCACAAAAATCGCAAACCGTCACGGTGCGCGGAACCCACGGTCTCGGGGGAGGATGGATGAGGGCCGTGAGATGCTGCTGCGTAATTACTGGAAGGCAATCAACACTTCTGTAGGGAAATGCAGCGGCAGAGCTGGTCTGCGCTGGAGCTGGGTTCCTGCACCACGAAACCCCCAACCTCGTGCCTGGGCTAGCGACCAGACACCGCTCTTGGTGCCTTCATTACACCCTTCCTAGGAGGGATGAACTCAAGGAATTACTCCTTTTCCTCTCCCTCCCCTTTGCATCAATACAAGAAGCTGCTGTGCCTCTCCTGGTCTCCAACCGGGTGCAGGATCTGTCCCGCAGCCCTTTGCGGTGCAGCTGGCGGTCCCCAGCCGGGACTGAGCATCACTTGGCACTGCTGCATCCCCCCGTCCTGCCGGGTCTGGGTGCGTTCGTTTGCCTGTGGCACAACGTGGGGCTCTTGTGCGTTTTAGCCGGCAGTTTATGGGGAGAGGATGGAAACTGGATTAAAAAGGAACGGCCCGTTCCAGCTTTTTCTGCTCGATACCTGGGCGTTTCATGTCGGGGAGAGCGGAGCCATGACTAAACCGCGTGGGCCAGAGGATTTTTCTAGCTCTAATTGCCAGGTGCTGGTTTGCTGTCGGGCGTTGTGCTCCCTCTCCCATCCTATTTACATTTATTTCTTTTTATTTTTTGAGCTGCTCCGTAGCTGGAAGCTGCGGTTGGATGCGGGACAGGAGGGGACACACTGAGAGGAGACACCAGCAGCTCTTCGGGAGCAAAGCCACCCCGTTCGCCCACGGCTGGTCAGGTCTGGCATGGTAGATCCTGCTGAGCACCCGCGGGTGATGGAGGATGCTTGTCTGGATGCGGCCACCGTGGTGGCTTATGTTGACAACGCGCCCCGGAGGTGTCCCCTCGTGTCCCCTTTTCTTCCATCCTGCACCCCACATGGTGGCACGGGGGGCCATGATTAGTTCATTAAGGGATTTTCTGGGGTTTGTTGGGAATTTTGCCTTGTTTTCGAGTTGTGTGTGTGTAGGGATTATGGGTGGGTTTTTTTTTTGTGGGGGGGGTGGTCGTTTTTTGCTTGATCGAGTTCTGTATCCTATAAATGCGTGTCCTCCTCTTCCTCCAGGTCCTCCTTCATGAGGGTGTCGAGAGGAACGATCCAGCTGTCCCCCAGCTCGCCGTTGAGGTTCACCTTCTTCTCCTGCATTTCGGAGGAGGTCTCCATCACCTCCAGCGTGGGGTTATCGTGGTAGCCGTTCTCCATCGTCTGCAGCTCCTCGGTCAGGCGCTGCTGCGAGGAAAGAAAACCCAGAAACCCTGGTGAAAAACAGCTTGGCCATGCTGTGCGTGCCACCTCGGGGCCATCACCTCCCAGCCAGCCGTGGCCGCTGCCACGTATATAACTACGTATACGGACTTTCACGGTGAGGTAGAGGCTGGGGGCTGCAGTCCGCGCTGGCGCAGCGAGGGGATAGCATAGAGCTGGCAAAAGAGAGACTCTGCTAATGGTGAGAGGGAGGAAAGAGCAGCCAGAGACGTGGAAAACCTCCGGGAGTAGCTGCCAGCTTCAGCCTGGCCGTGGACCTGCAGCTCCATCCCCCTGGGACCTCAGGAAGAGGCCGAGCATCGTTGCCGTACCCCAACCCTGCATCCCAACTCCTGCCTCTCCCACTCCGTTCCTCCTCCCCCGCTTCTGCCCCCCCCCGTCCCTTTTTAGCTGCTTTATTGTTATTCTCCCCCTCGACCTGGGGGGCAGCTCCCACCTTGCAGATGCTGCCGGCTCATTTGCCCCTCATCCTGGAGCTCTTGGTGGAAACCAGTGAAAGAAGAGCCCCTCCAGCCCCTTTTCCTTTGGCCACGCGTGGTTTCGGCTGATTCATGGATGAATCAGGGACTGCATCACCCCGGCGCTTGCCTACGTGGTACTCCAGGCTCCGACCCAGCCCTTCATCCCCTGGCAGACCCTCAGCCCATCCCAATTTTGCATTTGCCACGGCAGCTCCTTCATCCCCATCCCGCCCCGCAGGGATTCACCGGGGAGCTGCAGTCCTCGGTCAGCCCTTTTTTGGGGAGCGCAGGGCTCTTAAGAGGCACCCCTATTAAAATCCGCCTGGATTTACAGCTTGATTTATTACAGTGCTCCTAATAAATGTCAGGAGACAGACGTGGGAGGGAATCCATGGAGAAGGAAAGGGATGGAGAAGTGAAACCGCAGGGCTTGGCGCTAGCAGGGGGGGCTGCGAAGGCGCTGCTGGGGGGTCCCCTGGGTTGCACGCGGCAGGGGGGGATGCGGGCAGGGATGGTGGGATGCTCGAAAGCGGAGGAGGCACTTGGGCTCTCGCAGGGGCTGTTTTCCCCCCCCGTGGGGTTGCTGGTACAACCCCCGGATGGATGCTCGGGCAGTGCTTTCTCCCCGCCTCGGCAAGGCACCCCCTCCCTGGGCAGCAAGGGGAAGGGGTCTTTAAAGCTGGGCTTTAGTAGGCTTTAGTCCTGTTAAAAGCTACTGAACCCTACCAAGCACCAGGGGTGAGAGCTGGGGGTGTTACGGATGCGGCGCCCGCCCCTCCGATCCCTGTGTTGGAACTCACATTAAAGATCAGGGCCACATGTCCATCATCAAACCCGGGGAGATCAGGGTGGATGTGCTGGTTATTTCCAAGGTAAAACAACAGCAGGGTTTAAAAGGAGGGGGAGGGAGAGTTGGAGAAAAATAAAAATAATAAAAAAAAAACTTTCAAGTCATTTTTGGAAAAGCAGCAGGAGGAAAACAAAAGAAACCACCCAAAAACAAATGCAGAAAGGAGAAACGTGTTTGATTTTCTAAAACCCTGTTGCAACTGCTTGGAAAAAGATCTCTTCCCCTGCTCTGAGCAAGAGCCGTACGGGGGAACTGGCATCCCTTGCTTTGGTTTCGCTACCTTACCCTGTGGCTGGTGGGTATTTACCCCCAGAGCATCCAGCCAGGGCTGGTACCTGTTCCTGGGCACCGCGTTACTTGAGGGCCATGCATTCCCATTGCTAAAAATACCCTATTTCTACCTTTTTTCTGAACAACACGGGGCAAGAGTGTTATGCTGCTCTTTGTCCCCGCTGGGCTGTTTTTCATCCCGACCAGAGAGATTTCAGCCGAGGGAGAACCCGGCCGTGAAACCCCGTTAAGCTCCAAGGGGACCAGAGCGGAGGTCAAATATCTATCGAGGTCTTGCATCCTCCCCCATTCCTTCCTGAAAAATCAACCCTTGTAAAAACAAGCCCGAGACCAGCATTGGTTTGCTCTTCCCTGCCTCCTGCGTTCCTCTCTGCAAACATTTAAAGCAAAGGCTGCCTTATCCCTCGCCTTCACGCAGCTCCTGCCCGTGGGGTGGAGGTTGGGGACCCCCCCTGGAAAGGATGAGCTGGTTTAGGGGGGAAACGACTTGAAGTAGGATGCAGGGGTTTGCTTTTCCAGCGGGAGGGTGCTTTACCCCAATTGCATCATTTGGCCTCGTTTTTTTTTTTTTTTTTTCCCCTTTCTGTTGCTGTCTCTCCTCCGGAGCCAAATCCTCAGCAAGAGCAGCAGGGGCCGATGCAAACCTCGGGTACGTGGCAGAGCTCCCCCCGGCGTGGGAACGGCCGCTCCTTGCAGGTGGATGCTACGCTAAAATCGCCCAGAATTGCTTCCTGAGATAAAAACGATACTGATTTCCCCCCCCCCCCCCCCATGTCTGTTCTTCCTTAAATCCTGCTGCTGCTGCTCTGAAATTTGGCCCTGGCCCAGCTCTCCTAAAGGCTGAGCCGTACCACGTCGATGCCCTCCTGCGGCCGTCCTCCTGCCGTCCTCCCACCCTGCCACCAGCCGCGGGCTCCCCGCAGCCCCTGGCACCCCTGGGAAGGCATCGGGGTGATGCTGGGCACCCAACCCTGCTCCCCTACTCATTTTGAGAATCTTTTTTTTTTGGGGGGAGCGGAGGATGGGTTTGGAGGGGGTGTTTGGGTTGAGGAAGCTTTTCTTGTCAAAATTATGACCTGAGGGTGCTGCTCAGCTGCCCTGGGTGGCAGCGGGGATGGGTGCTGCTCGTCACTGGACCCCACCACCACCAGCCCCTCGTTTCCCTGGTTTTCATCCTGGCTGCCCCCCACCCTGACACCCCCAAAGAGCAGCTCCTGCCCCTCCGGAGCATCCACAGCACTTGGGCACCCCTTGAGCAACGCGCAAAGGTGGTGCCCGCTGGGCAAGCCAGGATGTCTCCACCAGCAGAGATGGCAACACTGATGATCTTCATCTCCTGAAGATGCCTCTGGGTCAAAAATGTCTCTGGGTACCTGTCCCACCCGCCTCCCACCTTACCTGGTCCTTCTTTTGGGAGAAACGCTGGTGGCAGCAGCCGTAGATGGCCGCGATCAGCAGCAGGGAGCCGGCCAGGGTGACGATGGTGATGATCAGGGGCGTGCTGAACTCATCGTTGATGATCATCTCCCTCTCCATTTTGTCATAGGTGATGTTGACGATGCCGAGCTGCCACGGAAGGGACGGGTCAGGCCCCGAGGAGGGTGTCCTGTGCCACCAACCTTGGGGGACATCTGTGGGAGAGCTGCACTGTGCCCGGGGACCCACTTACCTCCTCTAACTTGTCCTTCTTCTCCTTCAGCTCCTCAAGGACTTTTTCAGGGTCCAAAGGGACTGGGGGAAGAAAGAGGCTGCAATGAGCACAGGGGTGGGGGGGGCAGGTTGTGCCACCATCTCCCGGTCAATGGGCTGACCCCCTTTCTGGAGGAGGTGGATGGAGATGTGTGGGCATGGAGCCAACCCTTGCAGGTGCCTCCACAGCCAGGCAAGACCTCTTCTCCTGGAAACCCCAGTCCCCACCTGTGCACGCCCTGGTGGGGGTCTCTGCTTTGGTGGGCAAGTGGGACCAGCGAGGGGCCAACCGGTTCCTCCAGGCCATGCCAAAGCGGTGCAGGATCAGGCCCAGCTGCCCTGCCCATGGGTGGTTGCTGGAGGCTGGACCACCCCACCCAGCCCCTGCCCTGATGACAAAGAGGAGGAGGATGGGGCTCGGTCCTTCCTCCCCCTGGCACTAAGGCAGCGTGATGCCTCCATCCTCCCGGTACCACCGTGCTAAAGCAACGTTTGACCCCCCTGGCAGAGCGGGATTTCCCCAACGGGCTCCGACGTGGGCAAGAAACTCCCTGTCGTGGTCCCTTGGAGAAGGATTTGAGCTGGGCACTGGGTTTTAACCGCTTGGGAGGAATTTTCCCAAGTCCCTGCCTTGACTTATCATGGACAGGAGAGGGATCTTGTGCATTAATTGGGGAGCAAAGCTCATTTCTGGGGTCATTGTGCCTCTCTGAGATGGAGGAGACCCTCCAGGTCGAGCTCTAGCAGACCCCAAGGGCTCTGCCAAGCCTGGGGCTGCATCCCCACGCCAGGGTCCCCCGTGCCAATCCCATCCCCTCTCCCTCGGGGCGGGATGGTGGGATGACACCATTAGGGACATGGTGTAGTGGGCATGGTGGTGGTGGGTTGACGGTTGGACTCGATGATCTTAGAGGTCTTTTCCAACCTTAATGATTCCATGATTCCATGACACTCACGGTGCACAACCGGCTGCACGGCCCAGTGCTGGGAGCGGGGCTCGCGGGAGGTCAGCGTCACCGTGCACGTTTCCCTGCTGGCGTTGAAAACGTGCTGACCCGTCGAGCAGAAGCTCTCGAAGAAGGAGACGTTGATGCTGGCGGTCCTCCTCCACTCGGCCTGCGGTGACAGCAGGGGCTCAGCACCATCCTCCCACCCGGGGACCAGCGAGGAGCATCCTGCCCCATGGCCGGGGATGCTGTGTCCATCCCCATCCTCCCCCGTCCCTTTGCACCGCCCGGCCACTGCCGGCCCTCCCAGGGAACAGGAAAAGTTTAAAAGTAGTTTCTTTACGAGAAGCCGAGCTCTTGGCTGCCGTTCCTCACCGGAGCCCTGCGCCGGCCTTATCTGAGGGCCGCAGCTTTTGGTGTTACGGGAATAGCAGGTCCCCAAGGGAAGCGGGAGGGGGGGGCCGAGGGGCCGCAGCGGGAGCGGGACAGGGCTATGCCCCCCCCACGGGCATCTGCAGCCCTCCCACCACCCGTGTTCCTACCCTCTGTCCCCACCAACACGGGTCCCTGTCCTCCCTAGAGCTTCCCCACAGCTCCGCGGAGGCAAGAGAAAGTGTTTTTCTTTCGGATAAACTGGAGCATCCCTGGAGGGGCTAGCCTGGATGGAGCCGGAGGGATGGTGGAGGTGTGGATGGAGCTCACGACCCCTCTGAGATGCTCCTGAGGCTTTTTGCATCCGCCCGATGCTTCGTAGCAGCTGAGAGCTCACTGAAGCAGAGGTGATCACCCTCCTGCATGCACAGCTCCTGCACGCGCAGCTCCTGCGGGCACAGATGCTGCCTGCACAGGACTGCACGCACGGGTGCCGCATGCATAGGTCCTATATACAGAGATGCTGCGTGCATAGGAGCCGTATGCACAGATCCTGCCTGCGCAGACCTTGCCTGCGTAGCTTCTGCAGGCGCGCGCTCTGCACGCGCAGGTCCTGCGTGCGCAGGTCCTATATGCAGGGGTGCTGTATATACAGCTCCTGCTTGCACCGCTCGTGCGTGCGCGGGTCGTGCGCGCACGAGTCCTTTGCGCGCAGGCGCTGTGCGCACGAGGTCTTGCCCGCACGGGTCCTGCGTGCACGAGTCCTCCCTCCACGCTGAAAGCAGGTGCCAGGCAGCGCGTGCCCTGGCTGGGAACGTCTCTGCTCCTGCCTGCTCCGACACCCCAAACCTTCCCCTCCCTCTGCAACAGCATCCGTGCCGGATCCCGCTCGCACGGATAACCAGCAGCATCCCGCTTACTCCACCGCAAGGACAGGAGCCGCCCGGCCAAGGAAGGCACTTAATCTCACCCCATCTTATCTAAATATTTGGGAAAGCGGCGGTGGAGACAGGATGCGCTTGCCGGGACGGAATACCGGTCCTGGCCACAGCGCGAGGGTGAGCCCAGCATCGTGAGGCCCCGGCCGTGCCTGGGAACCGCCGCTGGCCCTCGCCTGTCCTTTCGCTTTGCACGGGGAGAAGCTTCCCCCAGGCCTCTCCGATGAGTCCGCACCATCCCGGCTCCATCCCTGGGAAAAGAGCTGGGTGGGAAACCTGCCGCAGCCCGGTGCCAGGGCAGCCCACGGGCAGCAAGACCAGACCCCGGCGAGGCAGCATCCCCCAGAAAGCTCATCCCCAGCGGGACAGGGAGGAGAGGGTTACGCCTTGGTCGGGGTGGTGTTTTTATCATCTTCGGACGCTGGGTTGTGCTCCTACACTTTAAATGTCCTGCGGTTTCTCAATCCCTGCCCGTGCAGCTTTTTCTGCTCGACGGAGGCATGAAAAGCCTCTCTGCAGCCTCCCTGCGTCCTCCCTCCCCAGGCTCTGCCTTCCCCCAGCCCTTCATAACCCACTTCTCCTCCTGCCACCCCATGGGGGAAAAAGACGACCTTTAAAATGCTTTTTTTTTTCAGGTGGGAAGGGAAATCAGAGGTGAGGCTAAAACCCACCTGAGCACCGAACCGCTTTGTTGCCGGACAGTGAGCGGTGCCTAAACCTCTTTAGAGGCCGAACCGGAGGGATTTACCCTTTCCAGGGTTGGAGAGGGGCACGGTAATGCCCGCTGCAGCCGGCAGGGATGCCCCCGGCAGCGGTGCCGCAGCCCTGGCAGCTCTCCCCTCCTGCCGCCGGGGCCGCTCGCATTCCTTGGCCGCAGTTGACAGGCGCTGCCGAGCAGCTCGAATCCGGTTCCCACACTGGCAGGGACCTAAAACTAACATCCCCAAATGAGGTAACAGCACTTGAGTCAACAAACTGTCCCCGCCAGCTGGATGGGGTGAGGGGGGACCGTGACCCTGCTCGGTGAGGGGGTCCCTCCGCCTGCTCCGGGGACCGTCCTGCTGTCCCCAGACCGGTGGGTGTAACACAGCAAATGCTCTCGGGCACCTGGGTGCGGGTCCGGGTGGTCCCGTTGTTGCTTTCGCATCCCCCAGCTGGAGCAGGCTCTGGTCCTCTCCGGCATCCTCCGACTTGCCTTGCTGGGCTCATCTGCATCCCGGCTGGGGACACGATGGAGGAGCCACGCTGGCCCCCTGGGAGGTGGCCATGGGGTTGTGTGGCTCAACCAGAGCTTGGGGGACACCAGCCACCTCGGACATGGTCACCTCTTGCTTCACCTGAGGCATTTTGGGGTTGGGATGAGGAACAGAGCACCCATCCATCTATCCATCACTCCACCCCAAGGCTGGAGCACCCCAAGCAACCAGCGAAAACCCACCTGAAGATACATTTCTGAGCCAGACCTTGGGAAAGTCATCCTATGTAACGCAAGGCATCGAGCTAATGAGCCTCGTTAGGAAACTCATTAAGATCCTGCTGTAATCAAAGGAAGGAGAAGGGGCAGAAGGGAGGTGGGGGAACATGGACCAAACTTCAGCACTGGTCAAAAGCATTGCCTGAAGAGGAAGGCTGGTGGGAACCAACCAGCCTATAAAGTACCTTTGGTCCACAAAGTGGTGCCAACCATGTATTCGGCTCTTTTTTTTTTAAGATTTACAGATTGAGGTTTTTTATTTTTATTTTTAAATTTACTGCAGCTGGAGAAGCTGAGGTGCAGCGGGGTGCAATGCCCGCAATTCCCAGGTTCGATCCTAACCGTTTTGCTCAGGTCTCTGCATCGCCACTGCTGCCCCATGAGCCCATCTCTGCGGGGGGGGGGGGTCCTGCATTGCCCTCTCCCCTGCCATGTGTGATCTGGACATGTCCCCCACCAGCGGGCCCCCGCGTTGCCCTCGATGCTTCCCCGGCTTCTCTCTGGAGCTGAGCTTTTAGCACAATGCCACCCCAACTCTGGCTCATTCTTGCGGACCAGGGTTGGAGCCGTTTCTGGAACACTTCTCCTTATAGCGCGCACTTTCCTGTTTTCCCACGGGTTGCGAAATGCAAAGGATTTTTTCACTTTGCTGTCAAGATTTGGCTAGAGACTTGTTTACCGGCCCTACAAAGCAGGGAAACCAGATAGTGCCATTTCTCGGTTATCTGCTCGGCTTGGGAGGCAAAAAATTTGTTGCAATTTTCAGGAATACGCCGAATGGAAAGTTAACGGCAAGCGGGTGGGAGGTGTTTTGGCAGCCGAGGAGGGCGATGCTATGGGAGGATGCACCCTTGCAGTCTTTCTGCAGCTGTTTTGAGGCGTAATTGGCATTTTGTACTAACAATGCTTCGGCTCCTTATTATGCCCAGAGGAATCTAAGGGAAACAGGGCGGCAGACTCGCTGGCTCGCCAGCTCCAGCACGCCATCGCCCAGCGGAGCGGGCAGAGAGGAGCGATGGATGATGCCAAGCCGTGATGTCCGCCCACCCCTTAGCTCCCCGGCGCATCGCCGCGCGCCGGCACTTCCCTGCCTTACCGTCCCCGTTTCCAAAAAGCCTCCCGGCGCAGCTCCAGCGAAGCCGCGGGGAGGACGGCGGCGCCGCACAGAACATGACTGCGCCCAGGAGGAGAAGGGAAGCATTGAACACCAGCACGGTCATAAGTCTCGCAGGTGCTTTAGGCTCCAAAATTAGATTTTGTCAATCTGATGAAATATTTTTATATATTCAATATAAAATTTGATGGGAAGCTTTCCCAGCATGGACGTGGCTGCAGTTTCAGGCATTGCATGAAGCAGGGCAGGAGATGCCCTCAGGAGAGGCTGTCCTCCTGTGGCGTCTGATTACCACAGGCATCATGGTAATAAGGTCCCTCCTTGGAGTCATCGTCAGCATTAAGGGCAGCACGGCTAAGAACATCATCATTTCTGCAGGTGTCCAGGCAAGGAGCATTTACACCCAGCAGCAGCAGAAGTAGGAAGCTCATGACCATGAGATGGCAGCAGACAGGCGCTCCCCCTCCTCCAGGAGCACGGTGGGTGCTATCAGGAGGTCCGAGCCCTCTCCAGAGCTGCCAGGCAGGGCCACCACCAAGCCACAGGGAATTTCAAGAGCTGCTCTGGTCAGTAGGAGCTCATCTCAGCATCTATCTCAAGGGTTTTTATGAACACAGTGTGACTTCACTTTGTGTCTCACCACGGTACGGTGAAGTCAAGAGTCAGTCCATTTTACAAATTGGATGGCCGAGGTTCATGAACCTGAGCAGCTCTTTCTGATGCTGTGCAGCATAAGCTGTGAGAAGGTCCCTGAAGTGCCGATTTCCCAACGCTTACGCTGCCTTGGCAGTGCTGAGATCCAGAAAGCAGAACATTATAATGCCAAAAATCACCCCTGAGCCCTACCCACAGCTCAGATAGATACAATCCCTCTGTCAAGATCTCACCAGCCATGTGGTGGTGTCTCTTCCTCTTTGTCATAAACTTAAAACTTCAGCCTATTTAAAAGTTATCAATATATTGCATCTTCCCTATTACAGGAAACTCATAGTTTCCACAAGAATCATTCTGAAGGTGGGCATCCCTCAGAAAAGCCAGCAGACAGTATCCACCCACCAGCAGAAGGGGTTTTGGTGTAGTCTTCAGTTGGGCTTGCCTTTCCCCAACTTTGGCACTACATTTTACTACTCCGTGGTCTTGTCGAGGGCCTGAAACAAATGAAATGGAGTTTTTTGCTCTCACTTTAGGGTTCTATGAGAGCTGATAGAGCATCGAGGAGCATAGTGAGTCCCAAACTCCAGGTCGTTGTGCTTCCCCGTTGCTCTGCAGTCCTATGCCACCCTGCTCCAGCTGTGAGGTTGCAAGATCTCACCAAGTACACAACAACTGTGGAGGAATTCCACATTTTTGTTGGGATGAACATCTGGCCCCTCTGCAAAGGCAAAAAGCTTTCCCATTAGCCTTTGCAGAGGGAAAGTTTCACCCTCTAAAATTTCCCATTGCTCTTTTTCTGAGACCTGGGCGGGCTCAGCTAGTCCTTCTACTTGAAGAAGACCACACAGGTCTCTTCTCCTCCTGCCATATCCCCCACCGGGTGATACTGCTAAATATGGGTTTGCATTTATCATTTTACACTCCAAAAGTGGTTGCATCTTATTTTGATGAAATTACTCTCATCTCTGTAGGCTCACGTGCTCAGAGTACCACAGGTTAAAAGCTGATCTCCAACAGCGACACATAAGAGTTCGAAAGAATGGTACTTACACAGGTTTTAGCTTCTTTCAGATACACGGTGGGCCAATTATTTTGCATCTGGTCTTTACAGATGACCTGGAAAGACAGAAGAGAAGCAACTCTCAAATCGTTGACATAGGTTGGAAGGACAGACTGCCCCAAGACATCCCAACCAAAGCTCTGATCCGTTTTATGGAAACGAGACAGGCCCGGGAGCCCTTCACTCAACCCTTTACATGAGGAAAGGGTTTTCATAGATAACTGACATGGTTGTCTGTGGGATGTTTGCTCACGCACTTCCCAAACCGGGCTTAGGATTTGCAGTACGGGGTAAAGCAGGAATTGGCTCGGGCAGTAGGAAGATCCATGCCAGTGGATGCAGTCCTGCCCTACAAAAGATGAGCATCCAGAAACAGGATCCCCTTCCCTCCTTCCTGGCACTTCAGTTATCCTGGCTTGTGTTTTGAGACCTCTCTACGGTCCCAAATGATTTTCTGCTGATATCATCCATGAATGGTTGATGCTGAATTGTGGTGTTTGTTCTCTCATTATGTCCAAGTCTGCCCCAAGGCAGCTTCTGCTCTCCACAATTCTTCCCTCTCTCTTTCCAAATTTCATTTCTTCCCTGTTCAGCACCCAGACCATAATCCCCTTCACCTCCATCCTCCATGTCCCTTCACTGGAAAGCTATGGGAGAAAGGGGTTTAATCATAGAATAGAATAGAATAGAATCATTAAGGTTGGAAAAGACCTCTAAGATCATCGAGTCCAACCGTCAACCCAACACACCATGCCCACTACACCATGTCCCTAAGCGCCTCATCTACACGTCTTTTAAATACTTCCAGGGATGGTGACTCCACCACTTCCCTGGGCAGCCTGTTCCAAGGCCTGACCACTCTTTCAGGAAAGAAATTTCTCCTAATGTCCAATCTAAACCCCCCCTGGCACAACTTGAGGCCATTTCCTCTCATCCTATCGCTTGTCGCTTGGGAGAAGAGACCAACCCCCACCTCACTACAACCTCCTTTCAGGTAGTTGTAGAGCGCGATGAGGTCTCCCCTCAGCCTCCTCTTCTCCAGACTGAACAGCCCCAGTTCCCTCAGCCGCTCCCCATCAGACTTGTGCTCCAGGCCCTTCACCAGCTTCATTGCCCTTCTCTAGAATTATTATCTAGAATTATTTTGCTGCCTCCTGTTTTCCTAAGGCAGATCTCTCTGACACAGACATGTGCAGCAAGAAGGGCTGCAGGCTCTACATGTACATGGGATGCCACCTAAATGTTAACAGACACCACTACGAAGTGCCCACCTTCCCATAGGTGTCATTACCTCATTTGGGAAAGAAACGTTAGGGTGCTGGTGGCCAGGACTGCTGCTCGTCGTCTGGTCCCCCGGGGCTGGGGCTGATGGCTGTGCACTGGCAGGGCTCTGGTCAGCTCTTGCAGGTTCGGTTGACACAGATCTGGCGTCTGGGTCCCCAATATACAGCAAAAAACAAGCAGACAGACACTGATACAGTATAGAGGATACAGCTGACACAGGTCCATTCGTGAGCAGCTGAAAAGAAGTTTTCAGCTCTAGCCCTGCCTTGAAGCTCCCTGTGTCAAAGCTTGGAGGGGTTTTGGGTTTCTTCTTTCTTTTTTTTGTTTTTTTTTTTTAAACTAATTGTGATATGAAAAAATGTTATTGCAGATTGTATTTTCTGCTGCTGAAACCCATCAGACTGTTCTGGAGAGGTGAACCCAAAGGCTGTGATAGCTGTGCGTTGGTAGCTGGGTAATCACTTAAAAAAGGAGTATCGCTGGGTAAATGGGATGGTCCTCATTTCACTTCACCTGGGGTGTTGTCCGTGGAGCTTTCTACAACAGAGGTAGACTATCTGAGCTGGCTACCCAGGATCTCCCAGTGAATGGAGCTCATTGTGCGATCCCACTGACAACTGCAGCCGCCTCTGTTAGGAGGGGATGAAATGCCATAACCTCTGTTGACTGCATCTCCATCAGCTATGGAAGAACCCAGGGTGACGTGCTACAAAGCAGCGCCTGGTACTATGGGAGACAGCCTGGGGTGTCCTGCCTGCCTGCTACTCCAGAAGGGCACATGCCCCACATCTACCAGCCCCATGCAGGTATCTCAGATACCTGAGATCATCTCAGATGCCTTTGTTAAGGTCCGTAGCATCTTATAGTTTCTTGTGCAATGGGAGTAGTGCAAGGAGCATAGCAGCCTCCTGACTCCCCAAATCCTTTTGAAGAAATGGATCTCCATCCCCGGCTTCCTAATTGATCCTTAAATGGTGACAAAGAGAATTAAAATGCCACATCCTGTTCACAGCTTGTTTGCTTTTGGGATTCACGCCTCTTCCACAGAAAAGATGAGGGATATTTCTCTCCCAGACACATTCTGAAGGCTCCAGGAGAGAATTAATTTCAAAGCCATCTGTTTCTCTTGCATTGTCTCACCTATTTATTAAATGTAGAGGTTTTTAAAACCTCTTCATGCTCAATGCTTGAGGCCAAATTTGAATTAACATAATTTCATATATTATCCTTTAATGGAGAACAGTCCCGTGGAGCAGGAGGGGAAAGAAACATCCTTCATGAAGACACCCATTTCACCTCCTAATGCCTGCTAACATGCTCAAAACATAACTTGGATGAAGCCAGTGAAGATGGTCTTGCATTAAGACCTTGGCCCATTTAGTGATGCTCCCCAGCAGGGAGGAGCTGGAAGGCTGAGGGGGAAGGAGATGGTTTTTTGAGTGGCTTCTGTATTGCAGGTAGCTGGAAATTGGGTTAAGAACAACCTTCTCCAGAGGAAGATAATGAAGGGCTTCAGTGTCATCACAGCTTTTATTCAGAGCCAGATGTGAGCTGAACCCACAATCCCACCCAAGTCTGGAAGGGTCCATGGAGCCCTCACAGCCCCACAGTGTGATTGCTTCCCCGTAAATGCTACCAGACAAAATGCCAGACCTTAGACTGTGCCTCACCAGGATGCTTATGAACTAACACGGCTCTATAAAGCTCCAGAGGTCTAGAGAAAACATATTAATGGTGTTAAGCAAGATCCTAAACACCACGTGGGCACTCATAATGCTGCTTAGACAGAAGTCAGCAGCCAAACCCCCCGCAGCAATGATGAATATCCTACCTAACTGCTTAGACTCCTTAGAGGTTGTAGACTCAAGAGTTTAGCCACAAAATCTCCTTAGTTGTCTAAAGCTTATTTTCTATGCATGCCCAGACAGCCTTCACTAAGCTGTCAGCCATACTAGGGATCTTCTACAGTCAGCATTCAGGGTGCTGTCAATTTGTTTCACCAACTCTACAATGTGAGTCTCCACCTCCGAACTCATCGCTGCTGGCTCCCTTTTGCAGTCACTGAAGATCGAGTCATTGCAGTTCATGGTGCTTCAGGCACAGTTTGGTCCATCTGAAAGCTGATGTCTATGCTTTGCCAGTTGATTCATGCCTTGAATTTCACTAACTGCATTGACTCAATCTCCACCGATGACAATAGGGACTTAAACACTCAGTTGTCATGGAGACAACTATGCTGGAAAGTCCGAAAATGAGACAAGGTGATGACACCCCATAATGACAGGAGATGTTTAGGGTAGCCAAAGGAAAAGACCACAAAAGGGCCTCCCAACCCGAGAAATTAAGGTTCTCGTTTTCTGGTACCTGTTCCAAGAGTCGGCGTGGTGGCTGCCTCTGAGACCTTGTTGGTGCTGCCAGATGGTAAAAACAGAGATGCTTTACTAGTGGTGGGGGAGGCAGATCCATCAAAAGGGGTAACAGAAGTGTCAATGCTTCCAGGTCTGGTGGAAGAGGCCAGTCCATGGACTGGAGAACTGGGAGAAGAGTGAGGCTGCTTGGCAACAGATGTGGGAGAAGAGACACCATAGTCCTTGAGCCCAGGGGGAAGGCTGCTCGTTGGGACTCCAGTGCTTGCAGCAGTGCTGGTCAACTGGTCCGAAGGCTGGCTTCCCTGACCTTCCATGCTGGGAGGGGGTGCGACAGCAGTCCCTAAACCTCCTGGGGTGGTGGGAGGGCTGCTCGCATGACTGGGAACAGGACTCGCAGCAGTGGTGGCTGCCGAGCTTCCCAAGCTGGCTGGAGGGCTGGTCTTCTGCTGGGCCGCGCTGGAGATTGCAGCAGTGGTGGCTATTGAGGCTCTAGAGCTGGTTGGAGAGCTGACTTGCTGAGACAGGCGGGGCGATGTCGTGGGGGCGGGTGTTGGGTTTCCCGGGTTGTTTGTGGGGGTGGTCCCTTGAACTGCGGCAGGTGACGTCATAGGGGTGGATGGTGGGTTTCCTGGCTTGCTTGTCGGGGTGGTCCCTTGAACAGAAGTGGGTGATATCACAGGGGCAGGCGGTGGGTTCCCCGGCTTGCTTGTAGGGGTGGTCCCTTGAGATGTGGCAGGTGACATCGCAGAGGTGGATGGTGGGTTTCCTGGCTTGCTTGTAGGGGTGGTCCCTTGCGTCTTGCTGGTCTCTGTAGTCGTGATGATCTGCCCATTTTCTCCTGGGATTGCAGGAGTTGTCTTTTTAACATCCTCAGAGCTGACACCTAGGGAAAAGTAAAAACACCAAGATAAACTTTGAACTAAGGAAACTACCCTTGGTTTCCACCCAGAACAGGTATTTGTAGAAACTAATGCTGACCAGAAACCATGAGTCATTCACTCAGGGCTTGTCTCGTGCTCTCTACACTCACACCAAATGCCACGTTCTCGTTTCACCATGTCAAGCAGAAAGCAGAGCAGAGGAGGAGGAGAAGTCAAACTCACAAGACTTCAAAGGGTTGGAGAGTGAGCAGGAAGGCAAGACCTGCTGGTTCCCAGAAGGCAGGTCTCCCTCTGAGGGGAGGTGCACCAGCTCCCATGCAGAGCGCTGCAAGTCATTCCCAAAATAAAGTACATCCAGTCCTTGTAAGGGAGCAGCCAAGGGATGTGCCAAATGCTGTTTGTCCAACCCTTTTACGAGGGTATCTCACATCCCTGAAGTGGTGAGGAGTCTCAGATAAATAAGGTAACACTTCTGACCATTCTGAAAGTTATATTCTTTTTGCAAGCTCAAGCTTTGTTTCTTTAATTGCTCACATTTCAACTTAGGGGGTTTTTTTCCCTCCCAAACTCAGATAATTACTATAAAACCATAATAAAATAGGCACTCTCACTTGAATTCACAGAGTCAAACCATTGAGGGTGGTGAGGCACTGGAACAGGCTGCCCAGAGAAGTTGTGGATTCTCCATCCCTGGAAGTGTTCAAGGTCAGGTTGGATGGGGCTTTGAGCAATCTGATCTAGTGAAAGATGTCCCTGCCCATGGCAGGGGAGTTGGACTAGATGATCTTCAAATGTCCCTTCCGACCCAAACCATTCTGTGATTCTATGATTCTATGAAAATTTGTACACGCTGAAATTCCCAGTTGGGTGAACTGTGGGAACAATATTTATTCTACTTGCTCTGAAAAAATGGGTCAACACTGGTCAGAATTTGCAAGTAAATACAAAAAGCATTTACTTGGAGCTGCATTATTTTAATTTTAAGGATGTTCAGTTCAGCTGCCCATTGCAAATATCTACTAACCTACAATCACATACTTGTTTAGCTGATTTTACTATTCTGAAAAGCCTGACTAAGTCACATAAAAATGTTTAAAGTCAGTGTTCACTTTCAAAGGAAAATCTTAAAAAAAATCAAAGGATGCATTTAGGAAAAGGAGGAGCAAGCCAGGAAAACGAAGGGCTCCATCTACACGTACCACACAAATCCTTAACCTGAACCATGAAATTCCCATGTGTTTTTCCATGGTCTTTACCCTGCATTTGTACATCACGTAGAAATGCTACTTTTATCATGGCTTATTTGCTTTTGAGGAAATCCATGAAGTATTTCACTGAGAGTTGACATTACCTAAGTGGGAAAAAAGCTCAGTCTCAAAGTAAAGGGGGTTGTCCATCACCCAGTTATCTCACATTACCATACATAAGGAGCTCTGCAGTTGGTTTCTGAAGAATACTTTAAATTTTCAAATGATGAAGCTGTTTCTCAGTGAGGGATGCAGCTGAAGGACAGCTTGCCTGACAAAAGATTGCAACATCCCGCAATGCTAAAACTTGGTATATTCGCTACTAAACTGGGTATAAAAAATTGGGTCCTTTTTTCTGTTTGTAATCACCGCAAGAGCTCCATGAATTGCCACGGAGATAATTTCCCCCCATTGCACATGGTAACCACCAGCTCTGGGCTCTTGCTCAAATTCACCCCAGGAAAGGTTCGACCAATTTTTCACCTTGGAGGAACCGCGGGCTTGCACTGAGCCACTTCATCCACGGACCTGTCTGGAGTCAAGACAACAACCTGATTTTGGAGGAGGGGGTTCTTCCATTTGATGACTGTGCAGAAGAGGGCTATTTTTTTCCCCTTGTATATTATTTCCAACCCTCCAAAACAGGAGTCACACATCCAAGGTTTGGTTTTTAGCCATATCCTAATGCTAGTCTCCAGAGATCTGCTTCGTTCCTCCATGCTGGCGTACTGGCAAAGTATTTTCTCTTACAGAGCCTGTTTCTTAGCACTGGTTGTGCTTCAAAGATCTGACGAAAGCTTGAGCTTCTGCGATTCATACTGCTGGGGAAATCTAACCCCAGCACATCAGGACCCCAGGGGAGTGTGGAGACATGTTTGAGACAGGACCTGGGGAGTGGGATTTGGGATGGGAGGCTGCAACACTACGCCTGTGGGAAGAGAGCTTTTGTGGAGACAAGCTATATTTCCTATAGACTGACCATGTCTGCAGGAGAAGAAAAGGTAAGGAAGCAAAACACAGGCATGGGCACCTCGCAGATGAAACCCAGGTGCAAAAGATAGGAGGGAGTTTTCATCCAGTTAGCCACAAAATGGGTCTATCCCATAAATAGGGCTGTAAAAGTTTGATATGGGTTTTGACAACAAGGGAGGTAAAAAAAAAAGTCCCCTAAAGGTAGAAACAATACAAAAGAGACGTAAATAAAGAAAGGATCGGAAGGAAGGTGGAGGAAATCCCCCACTGCTCTCGCTTCCTTTTCATGCCCCGGCCCCATCCCAGAGAGGCAGGAAGCAAACGTGCGCCGAAGGAGAGGTAGAAAAGACAATTCAATTCAACTTGGTCCAAAAGAGAAAGGGACAGGCCCATGCTTTGGCTCTGGGCCAGCCCCGGTGGCCAGCCAGGACCCCGTGAGCCAAGAAACCGGCATCCCTGCCCCAGCACTTCCCCATCCCACCCCAGGGAGCTGCAGCTACGTTTTTACCACTTTTAGCAAAACTTGGGGGAAAAAGCTCAAAGCAAGGGGTTGCTCTGCTGATGAAGAAAGCTGGTGTGATCCTCCAGGCTTGCCCTGGCTGGGGTGGTGGTAGGGCCTCTTTCAAGGGACACAGGGTGACACAGCCCAAAAAAGCAACTGGGAGAAGAACCAAGATTCAAGTTGATGCCCACAAAGCTTACTAGTATTTTATCTTTCCATATCTCTGCATCCACTCTTAGTGTTCCTCTCCTGCTAAGGTCAAGAGATATTAAAAGATCAATTTATTCTTCCTCATTAAGCCAGGACCAGTGGTTTAAGTGGGCTCAAAGCAACTGCTTGGAAGTGGTGAGCCACCATGCAGGGGGATGGATGGATGGATGGATGGGTGGATGGATGGATGGATGGATGGATGGATGGATGCATTCAACGGGAGCTGACCACGCGGGCAGGTAGGACACTATCCATCCTACTACCTGGGCCTGGCTGAGGTCAGGCGATGCTAAGTGCCACAGAGGTAGAAATCACTCTTCTTTGGTGGGTAGTAACCTGCATCCCTTTGGCAAGTGGCAACACAAATTATATATGAGCCAGAAAACACTTCACCACACCATTCCCTCCCTACAACCTGCTCCTGCTGCATCGGGCTGGATGGGACCATTGAGAAGCCCTTTGCAAAAGATCTCCCATCCCAAACTTGATCTGAAGGTGACGTTTCTTTAATAACCTCCACCCCAGCTCAGCTGGGCTGCTACTAAATTTTCCCTTTCCCTCTTTCTTCTTCCACAGCTTGTCTCACAGCAGACTATTTTGAAGAATTATTGTTGCTGGCTGAAATGCAATGGCTGTGGCGAACAGCAGCCACGGAGATGGCCAAGGGAAGAGGAAATCCAGGCAGGTGGCAAACTTGACACACTTCAAGACAACGTTCACCACCGTGGGCTGGACCCACAACATGCCAGCGGAGAGCAACCGTGGCTACAGCTGGGTGAGATCCTCCTTCCACGGAGGATCGGCACCCCTATCCATCCCCGCACCTGTCCTGCAGAATTTTGGGCACCTATCTGTCAGCAAAATTTACCTTCTCTTTCCAGTTGCATTAAATTAAACTGTTTTCTCACCGCTGTTGCACAAAGGGCCAGATGCTGCTGCAGTCGCGGGGCTGCACGCTTTTCTACAGTTTTATTGCTCTGGGCTTAATATTAGTTGTTTGTCCAGGGACTCTGTCTCACTGTAGCATTGGGAAAAAAATGTATTTTATTTTGACTGGGGAAAAACCAATTGCATTTTTTTGGTGTCTTGCAGGCTCACCACCCGCAGAAGACCTGGCTTATGCAAACTCATTGCTCTCATTTTCGGAAGCCCAGCAAATACTTAATGCTAAATACTAAAGCAGAAACAAATGCAGAACAGGCAGTGAGAGCGCTGCAAGCCCAGGAGTCACCATGTTCCTTCCACACGTGCTGTATCTCTTTCAAATGCCAGAGAACTATTTTTTTATCTCTTCCTCCCTAAATGGCCACCCATGCCAAATCTCGGTGGCGGACCTGGGGGGTAATGAGCCCCTGTTTGCATGGGCTGGTAGCCAGTATTGTCTGATGACTGTCCTCAACAGAAGAAATGAAAAGGATCTGGTCGAAGGAGGAGAAAACCCCTGTAACCGCAGACTGGCAGTAATAACAGTCAGACAGGACAGGATTATGTTTGGTGCCCCTTTAGCATGAAAATTACTCACAAAAGATACAGTACGTCCTTTTGCAGGAAACAAACGACCCTTTGACGCCATGAGCCGCGGAGATAAAAGGTTTTAACACATGCTATGAGAGAGAAGGATGGAGGAGAGGTTCTCTAAGCTATAGCTCCCCTTACCAGGAGGAGATGCTTTCCAAAAGAAAGTTCACTTGAATTTCAGCCAGAGTCCCTCACCCTGTTTTCCAGAAGGCAGAAAAAACTGGTTGCCCCTGACCTTCCTGGCTGCATTTTGGCAGGGCAAGGCCACTTACTTGATTTCATTTTTTGGACCATCATCAATTCCTTGTTTTAAGGAAAATGAGAATAATATAGCAGCTACCAGTATATTTTGACAGCACTGGTTGCAGTGAGTCTATAGGCTTTGGTTTGCACCTCTCCTCTCACACGTATCACTCAGAAAACCCCACACCCTTCCGATTCTGTACTGGGTGCAGGGTAGACCCGCAGGAGAAGGGTGCAAGCCCTCCATGGATGCATCCGTGCGCACGGCGGCCAAACAGCCCGGAGGAAATGAGTCCGCTGCAAAAACATGATTTAATTTCCGGATATCTGTATCCCATGACCGTGCCTGCGATACGGTGTCTCCGCGATGGGGACAACCCCGGAGGGGAGAGAACTTTCCCTTATTGCTAGCTATCAAGATGGGCTTGTTCGGCACCCAGTGAGCAATATTTGGGGGGAAATGCCACTGTCAGTCCCCGCTGCTGTGGACGCCCCTGGACAGGGCTGATGTGGGAGTGCTCTGGGATGTGAAAAGCCACCCAAAATGTAAAAGGAAAGGCGTGCTGGTTTGTGCCAATGTAGCTCCTTGCAATATCAGTCGAGGGCCACAACTTTCAGCCGCTGTGCACCACCACTAACCACGCCATGAAGTGATGCTCTGGTTGTAACCTCGTTGCAGAAGATGCGTGGTATTTTGCAGGCTGGGGAAGATGCCTGGGGGGAGTAGCTGGTTTGGAAAGGTCACGGCTTGGAGCATAAAAAGAGAAGCAAACCGGCGCAAAATGCAAAGCGAAAGGACATGTCCTGTCCCTCCTCCCATCAGCCCACCCGAAGCCACCACCTCTCCACGCAGCTCCACTGATTAATTCCCTGCCCAACAGCTTCCCGCTTCCTATTTTGGTAACGCCTCCCCCACCCCCGTCCCCCTTGTTGAAACAGCTCAGATTGGCTGAAAATCTATTAATAGTGAGAAAAGGAAACCCAAAAGAATAACTTAGGAAATGGTGGGTGACACACCCCACGCCGGCGGGCTGAGCCCGGCTCAGAGCCTTACGCCAGCCGGCTCCTGCTCCTCCCAAGGCGGGATGAGAAAACTGAGGAGCCCGAGCAACCCAGGGAAGGGGAAGGGATGTGAGCCAGGCCTGCGGAAGTTCCTATTTGCCTCCCCTTTTTTGCAGCCTTTCCTGATAAAATAGGGGCAACGGGTTGAATTTGTCAAAGGGAAGGCGGGGGCTGAGCCTCCCAGGAGTGGCCTTTGCTAGGGGAAAGCATGTGCCAAAGCAAGCGAGGAGGCTCCTGGTCTTTTCTTTGCATTGCAAGAGGCTCCTGGGCAAAAGGAGGGTTTTATCCACCCGCTGCAATGCAGCCGTGTCTGAGCTGGAGCAGAGACCAGTCGCTGCAGAGGACAGGAAATTTGTCACCTCCTTTTAAAACTGTGAGAGCGATCAGATTGGCAGAATATCACAGAACGGCGTTATTTATCCTGGAATTAAGCTGGGCTACCAGAGCGAATGGTTACCTCAAAGGGTTTTTAAATTTTGCCTGTGTAGAGGCTCCCTCCCTTCCATCTGCTTAGGGGAAGATGGGCTCCAACCAGCACCATCCTCCCTAGCTACCTGCCGAGATTTTGGTGAGGGATGTGTACGAGGATGCTGTTAGCGTGCACACCACCCTTCGCCCTTGCAAAGAGGCACTCTCCACGTCAGAAGATACGCTTCCAAACTGGCATCACCCAACCCCTTTGCTGCCAGTCTCACCATCAACATTATGAAATGGTTTCACCCAGGCCAAAGACCAACTTGGCTTCCCGGGTGAGAAGATGGGGAAAGGTCCAACAGCCGCTGCCAGGGCCTTTTCAGACTCTAATCCATCAGTCCAATTATCCAGTGCAGGGATGTCTATACTCTCCAAAACCCTGCCAGAATAAAAACTGCTGTGGAACGGTCTTGATAGAATTGCACTGCAAAATATTAAAGATGAGACCTAATGGCTGGATCTAATTAGTGCTACAGTATCACTCAGGAAGGAAATGAGTATGTCTGGACTCTGATTTAAAGCCACCGGGCTTGTTTTTAGCAGGCAACCTCCTTTATCCCACTGTGAAAAGATTTTATTGAAAAGACCCTTCAGATCGGTGCTGTTTAGATCTTGCATGCAAGTGACAACGAAATCAAGGCAATAATACTGACAAGTGTCCTCTTCTCTGCTGTCAAATGAAATGAACCTGCAGCCACAGCCTCTGTCCTGAAGGATTTACCCAATAAGCCCTTACTGGCTGGGCATGGTGGGGGAAAATGGATGTGCTTCAAGCCCTGAGGGGTTTTGCTCCATCTCCAGATGGAGAGGAGCATCCAGGACTTCCTCCTGCACGGCTGCACTGCCAGCCTGGAGATACCCCTCGGCTGGAGATTTGGGGCATGTCCCAGCAGCACCTTAGCATCATCCTAAGGACTTTTATCAGTCTGCAGGATTTTGCAGTCACTCACATCCCTACAGTAGCCAAAAGCTGCTCTGCTACAATTCAGACATGGGAAAATTTTAAGTTGTCCCTATTTTACCCAGTGGAAGTAACCCTGAAGCTCAGAGAGCAGGACTCGAACCAAAACTCATGCGAGCTTTGGCTGCTCCGTCCTTTCTGTTAGATCTGCTTCACTTTATTTTTTTCACACCACCTTTAAACCTCCTTGCTTTTGACCAAGAAACCCATCCGCAGCCTGAGACGCCTTTCCTGCCAGGACTACAACACATGTCCCCAAAATCCAGGTTCTGATGAACTGGCATTTTTTGACAAGAAACCTGCTTCATTAACAAATTCCCCATCAGCTCTTTCTGCAAGTATTTCAGCCAGCTCAGCTTGTCTGATGTTTCATTTGGAAGTATGACAAATATTAATAATAATCATCCCAAGGCACGTCTGCCCACTTGGACACATTCCTTTTCTGCTGCAGCCCTGACACGTCTCCTCCTCACTCCTTTGGTCCCTTTAAACACCACATTTGGGGAGGTAGAAATGGGTCCATTTGCTGTACTAATTAATGACCAGACAGTGGATTTGAGGGAGCAGAAGTATCTCAGCACTCCTCGCTTCCATCTTCTCAAAAACATTATCGTTGAATTGTCTTCCATGCCACGCTTGGACCTCTCCTGAATTTCTCCCTGAAGACTGGTTATTGCCAGAAAATTGTCATCAGAGGCATCTTTCACTCAAATGGACCCAACTGGTCCATCCCAGGCAGTGCTCCATCCCATGGCCAGCTCCAGCCAGAGGTGAGGGATGCCAGTGGTGGGAGGAAGAACCAGCCTCTCTTATGGATAAACATAACACATCTATTTAGGATTGTGACTCCGTGACTTTTCCCATGGAAAGTCTGTAGCTATCTAAGAAGTGAAGGGAAAGACGAAAAAATAATCAAAAGGAGACAGGAAGACCAATGTGGAAAACGAAGGCTCCGAAATCCTTCACACGAGGTTGTCAAGGAGGCAAACAAACACAGACACACGTGCACACCCCCAGACATCTTTCATCACCGAGCCTGGAAACATCCTCTTTCCACCGCGGGCTGACGGGATTTGTAAGAGACCCAGCTCCAGCCCCGCACCTTTCCCAGGCTACAAAATGAACCGGGGACACTTTGCAGCCCAAACAGAAACGCCCCATCGTGCAGGAAACGGTAGCGGAGCTGCTGGGACGGAAACATGGGAAGCATGAGCCAAAAAAGCCTCACGTCCCAGCTTGACCAGACCCTCCAAAGCCACGCTCCTGCCCCTCTCCTGCCTCCTTTATGCCGTTAGTGTGGAGTTATCCCATGACGACCTTGCTGCTTCGAAGCAAGGTTTGTGGCAGTACCGCCTACTCCCTTATCAAGCGAGCATCAATCTCCCATCGGCTGAAGGACACGATGTCTGGTACATTTAGCACTGAGACCCCTCTATTTTGGCAAAAGTCACCCAGGAACTTTGGAAGAAACTCAAGGTTTACACTGAGTAATGGGCCACAAAAATCGCTCTGCAGCAATGTAAAACCCAGCTACTTCTGGCCTTAAACAGCGGCCGTGAATCAAAATGACACTGAAAATCACAAGAATGCCGTAAGACCACACGACTTTGTTATACACCGAACATTTGGGGTTTTCCTTGTATAACTTCCATATTGTAAGTCTTCAAGATACTCTTTCAGGCTTTTGTCTGCAAACATGAATGCTAAAAAAGCCTGTTTTTTAAAAAAAGTAAATAGATTAAAAGCCTAGATTTGTCTGAATTTGGAGAGGAATCTCAGGTCCACAGGAAGGACGAAGAGACTAAGACAGGCAATGCCACCTTGACTCCTTGAGGAGACTGCCCAGCTTCACCACCTCTCTCCAGCGAGGGCTGAAGGCTGGCCCATGAATTGACTTCAGCAGTAAGGAGCTATGAAGCTGGTAGCAAGGTGGTGGGAAGGAGACCTTCAGAGAAGCCAACGCTAAGAGCTGCTTGGCCAAAGCCACCGGTTTGCTCTTGAGGGCTAAACTGTCACATCACAGCAGCCCCTCCTGAAGACCTGACCTCCCTTCTCCGGCTCAGAGCTGCCTCTTGGTGCATGGGGATGGCTGGGGGGACAGATATGTTCATCAAGATAGAGCAGAAGTTCCTCCTCACGCTTTTCAGCCCAGAAAGATGAATCATCCCTTGCTGGCTTTTCCTGGAGTTCTACTCCAGACAACATGAGAAGGAGTGAGGACGTGAGCCCCTGAGACAGGAATGATTTTTATTCAGCCTGATGGCTTGTCTACACAGAGGTACTCAAGAAAATTAATCTAAAATTAAAAGAAGGTATGATTTCAGAGTGGATTAGTCAAAGTGCACGCAACCCACCAGGTGGCCACTTTTGTTCAGCTTTAAATCAGCCCTCATTTAATTTAGCCAAAATGAAGTAGGTTAAATCAAATTAAAGTCTCCTTAGCTCTGAAAGCCGACAAGGGGGAGCTGATGCAGTTTAAGAAAGTTAATTCAGGAGAAATCTGGTGATGGTCCCCACAAAAACAAGCCCCCAAATGTCACCTTGGGCACTGACACTGACCAAACATCAGGGAAGGGGCACACCTGCCTCCCCAGCTGAGGGGAGGACATGGAAAGCTCTGATTGATGGACATGGAAAGCTCTGTCTGATGTCAGATTTGATGTCACATCAACAACTCTTGTTATTTGCTCAGTTTTTGTCATGGAGAAAGGCAGGACAATAAGAAGACAGTGGACAGACCACACCACAGGACTGGGGAGAGGGTGCATGGTGCAGCAGGCAGTGGGGTCCATCCACTGTCCACTATCTCCTAGGATGGGATAGGCAAGTGGACGCAGAGGCAAGGTGGGCTTGCCTATCCATGAGAAGCAGCCTCGCTGGGTGGCACGGGAAGACCGAATTCATCGCCTTGCCCTCCTCTCCAGCTGGCTGGTTTCATATTTGGGTTCACGTTGAGCAATGCTGGGAAGGAGTTGGCCCTGAGCTATTCATCCTGCTGGCTGAACCTCTGCCAGCTGGCCAGCACTGGGGAAGAGTTGTCACATCTAATGTCACTCAAGTTAGGCGCCGTACGTCGGCAATGTGTCTAGACTCTATCCATGAGGGATGAGAGCCACAAGGGTCTCGCAAAGGGACAAATGTGCAGATCTCCCGTGGGTAGGTTTTGCAACCAAAAAATTCCCACTTTTTGTAAGACTCACACTAACTCTTGCAATGAGGAAGGGGAGCGGAGGAAATATGCCCCTTCTGGTGGCGAGGGCTCTTCCTAAAAGGAAAGACTCAACCACAAACCCAAACAGGGACTATTGGCTTCTCTGGGACCTCACAGCCCAACAAAGCCAGACCACAGAGGGGCATTAAAGCTGGCATTAGCAGCAGAGATCTAATGCCCAAACTTGTGCCATCAAAACTGAGGATGCCAACCTCAGCTGGAGGCTGATGCTTGCTGGAGGCCTGGCACGGAGGAGGTCCAAGCTGCAGCCCTAAGGGGTAGAAAACAAGAGGAGAGACTCCAAACCTAAAGGAATAAGGAGACCTCAGCCTGGTCACAGGCAGCGCCAGTGCAAGAGGAAATAAAATGGAGACGGGTGACTGGAAGGTCAGTTTGTGCTGGCACACAGCACCGCTGCGGCGTTGCAAAGCGTTGTCCCCCGCTTTTTGCACCTCCCTTTCCTCCCCACCTCCCCCGAAGATTTACAGCAGGAATCGCCCTCCCGCAACAGCCTCTGCCTGCTCCTGCCACCAAGGCTTTCGGTGGGGACGCTGCCAGCCCCCATGGCGGGGCCATGTTCAGGGCAGGACCAGAGGATGCTTGCCCACCCTGAGGGCAGAAAGGGCCAGCGGAAAAGTGATGGTGAGGAGGCGATAAGACCCGAAGCCTCACCCTCCTTTGTGCACCCAGCACCTTTGATGAGTCACGAGTCAGCCCAAATTTACGCCCTCCAGCTAGCAACTTTATTTTTAACCTTTTCGGGGTTGTGAGTCACGTTGGCTCTCCCAGCCCATCCATGCATTGCCCACCACCGAGCCAGGACGGATCCAAAGACGATGAGCTGAACACATCTTGGACTGGATGATCCTTATGGGTCCCTTCCAACTTGAGATATGATTCTACGGTCTTTGGTCCATCGAGACTCAAAGATGCTGTGATATGAAGTGGCTAAAGACACAAGTGATGTAGGAGCTACCTCCAAGAGGCACTGGTGACCTCCTCAAGCATCCCAGCCTCTCCAAGTAAAATTTTGGGTGATTCCTAGTTAAATACCCACTCCCCAATGCCATCTGCTTTGCCGCTCATTCAGGCTATGCTGGGCACAGGTTCCTCTGGAGGCATGTCTGGGACACCTGCAATCTTCACCGACATAAAAGCTGCCACCGCACGCACCTCACCCCGTGTTTTTGCAGAAGAGCCAAGCTGGATGGCAGGATCCATCCCTCTGCTGCAATCAGTCCCCCACGACCTTGGCCAGCCGGGGTTACCGAGCCAGCAGCCCGGAGATTTCCTGTTAACGCTGCGAGGAGGGCTCCACATTTCCTCGGGATCCTTTGTGTGTTGGTGCTATTTCAGGTCCCACCTTTTTTTCTTCGGCTCCCCACCCACATCTCCCTCAGGGTGGGGTCTTCCCGGATAATTCGGAGCTCTATATATACACATGCATATACGTATGCACCTACATATATTTATATAGCTGTGCATGCGAGTTGAGCCTTCGGGCATTGACTGGACACGGCGGACTTGGCAGGAGGCTCGGTGCTATTCTTTAGGTGGGGAGAGCCTAGGAAGGGAAGGACACAGCTAACCCTCCCTCCTATTCAAAACTATTTAAAGACTGTCTGGCACAGAGTTTCTTTCCCACCAAATGGCTCCAGTGACGATCTGGCTTTACAGGCTGTGTAATCTGATCAACTTCTATTGTTGGCAAATTCATAATTGCCTCATTATTTAACTCTCCTGAAACAGTCGGTTTTACAGAAAAAGAATATCCATTTTAACTCTTTTTTTTGTTTGTTTTATTTGGTTTTTCAAGAGCACTGGGACTCAGTTTCCATTTGAAGAACTTCTGTTCTTCAACAGATCCTGCTCTTCCCCTCCTTAGAATAATACACGTGATCACAGGAGTCACTGATAAAAGGCGCAAACAGGGAGAGATGACCTTTTCCAGTGCTGTTGTAGCTCAGGATTCTCCAGCATAGCATATTTATTACCCAGTGGCCTCTTATATGTATCCGTGAGCGGCACAAGTAGAGGAGCCTTAACCATTTCCCCCCAGCAAGGAAGGATGCTCTTGTAAGGACTATGTGCTGGCTCACACCCTTGCTCAGCCACAACCCTCTGAAACAACCCTGGTTACATTTCTTAATCTCTCCCTGCCTCAGTTTCCCCCGTCTCTATATGCAAGAGCGGCTAGATTTCAGATAGAGGAGCTGTCTTCATTTACGGGCTGGTCCAGCACCTTGCTAACCGGGGCCCCAACCTTGGTTAGGTGCCAGAGCAATACAAATAATTACTAATAGTAATCCCCATGGGAGTCTATTACATTATGGTTCAACTTCCTCCCAAACAATTGCTCCTCTTCCTTGCTTTGTATGTTCTTCAAAAGAAGCGGCTGCTGTGCTTTAGGGCTGGGACACCAGCCGTGGTAAACATACACCCAGCGTTCCTGCTCAGCTGGGCCTGGGCAGCAAAAAGAAGATAAATCTGATTTAAGACAATCACATTGTGGGCAGGAAAAAAAATGAAGGTTTAATGGAAATGGCAACCTAGCAGCACTAAACAGCGTTTATCCTGAGAAATCCCTTAGGGCGCATTTATTCACTATTTACAGGATGATCTTATTCAGAATGGTAATAAGAGTAAGAAATGTGGAGAGCAGAAGTGCCCGCTGGTCTCAGGGCTCAAAACATCTTCATTCAGAGGGCAGTGAAGGTCCCGACACTGCAGGAGCACTTGGGGGAGGGAAGCAGAGATTTACTGTGGACACAGAGCTTGCCACTGCTTGGACACTTCCCCGCTTTCTGCCTACGTTGCAGGTACCCTGCCTGCACCACCCAAAAGGTGCATAAAGGGAAAGATGACCCATAAATGGGAAGACAAATGCCCCTGGTCCACAGCCAGTCCTGGGCTGAAGTTGGCCCATCCACTGGGTGTGTGAGCCAAGCGAGTTGTCCTTGTAGGTATACAAGGTGTAGGAGCACCCCAATGCCATAGGTTTAGGGGTAATATCAAACTCCTATGGCAGCTGGGAACCCAAAATATTGAGTGTCCAACAAAAGGTGGGATGGTAATGCAGAGAAGCCATCCCAAAGTGGTTTGAGCTGGATCACGTTGGAGCAGAGTGGGCTTTGGGTGGGCTCTCTTGAGGTCCTTGGATCCTCATTCAAGCAGTTAGCTTGCTCTGAAACATATGGTGGCACACCTCCAAGATGGTTTTTCCATCGCTAGGACCAGGAATTTAGGCCTGTGCAGCATGTAGCAAGGTGGAGAAGGAAAAAGGGTCTCTCTTATTAGTCAACCAACTGGCCTGACTTAACGCTGACGAAGAACAATGCACATTTTGGTCACCCCTTCCAAGATGGAGCCTGCAACGGCTTTAATTAGTCAATTAAATGTGGCTTTGTCATAGGAGATGAGACACAACCGGGACCAGCCAGCTGGGTTCTTGGCTGCTGAATGACATTGTCTTTCCAGCCCAATGACCTCATTGTTATGACTCAATAGGGGAACAATGTTGTCCACCCAGCAGCCCAGCAAGGAGTGGGATTCCTGCGTGGTTACAGCTGAGCAGAAGAGCATGGGAAGTTGTGGGATGTCACCGGGTCGGGGATGCAGCGTTTTGCACTCAATGCAAGCAGGCTGCGGTAAGTTTTAATGGCATGGTTGCGTACTGAGAAATCCCAGCAAAAAAATTTAATAATATATAATACAAATACAGCATGCAATGGTGATCATATTCAGCTCTCCAAAAATTCAGCATCTGTTCCTTGGACAGGTAGGTCCAGGTAGTAGGTTTGAGCACGACAAGACTCACTGGTTAGGGAGGAAAATGCTAAATGGTATCTAATGGAAAGGAAAGCTTGCAGCACTTACACACTGGGTGATCTGGATGGAAAAAACCCTCCTGTCCGTGTCACCTTTTGAGCTCAGGGCTTCACTGACATCTCCCTGCCACCGAAACCCTTCTCTCCAGGGCCGTGTCTGACGGTCGTGCCGCAGGGCAGGCCATGGCAGGGCAAGGGAAGGGAGCAAAGGAAGCAGGAAGGAAGAAGGAGCTGCATCCCCTCCCTGCTGTTAATCATTCTCCTCCTTCTCCTAGGAGTCTGCAAAGCCCGCGCTGGGCTCCCACCTTGGAAGGGACCCAGAGAGGTGACCAGCAGCTCTGGGACGCGGGGCTGGGCTTCAGGATAATATCCAAATTATTCTGCTCTCAGGATGGCAGAGACCGGGTCCTGCTTTTGGCTCAGCAGTGAAACTCTGACACATCAGCTTGGACATTTTCTTTAGAAAACCCAGCTGGAGTGGCGGTGGAGTTGGAAACAGGAGGAGAGAGCAGGGACTGCAGGTCGGGTCCGTGATGGGACCCGCAAAAAGCCATCAGCAGAGGAGAGTGAGGGAGAGGGCACTGAACTGGGATTCAGTGGGTGCTGCTGGTTGTAATCCTGAAGCTGGGGGGGAAGGTATGGGGAGGGCGAGGGAGAGCAAATGCAGCCCCACATTGGGGATGTGCTATAGTGGTGAAGGCTGCAGCTCCGTGAACAGCCCTGTCACGTTTGCAAGTGCAAACATCAAAACAAAGCACAGCTTTGCTGCAAAAACTGCCCTATTTTATGAGATACAAGAAAACCAGCATCCCTGATTATAGAACGGCAGAAGAGACAACTGAAAAATCCCCACACAGACTTCAAACCCACATTCGGAGAAGCACCATCAGATACACAAGAAGACCCTCCTGTTACCCTGAGCCCAATCTCATCCAGGCGTCTCTGGAAATTATTATCTGGGCAAAATGCTCCTTCACTCCGGTCACAGCAGCTCTCAGAAATCAAGCCCTGAGCCTGCTGATGGAGGCAAGAAAGAGCTGAGGCATCAAAAGCAAACGGCGACTCTTAGCAACGCTTATTGATAACTCTCGGTAATTGATTGTTATATTATTGCTTTAAATAATTAATAACTAGCAAGCCTATCTATTCCAGACACAGCTCTCTGGTGCAAGCATGCTCCTGGCCCCTGTTAGCTGGGGTCTCTTAGCACATGAGCATCTCTGCTTGTCCATCACCAGTTCCCTCCAGTACCCAGACCTCTCTATGTAGGCCACCGTGTCATGGATGAGAGGCTGAAATGCTCGAATGCTGCAAAACAACAGAGCTAGGTCCTTTGCCCAGCAAGCTTCTGCATGCCACAGTGGCCAAATAAATAGGACACGCACGCTGGAAGCCAGGCTTTGCACTTTGAGACTATGGACACAGCAGGATTTGAACCAGCTCTCCCAAACGGGAGCAGAACCGTGTTGGAAAAAAGCAAGAAGTGGTGCAAATCCCCATCTTGCAAACAGCCCAGATGCATGGAAGGCTGAATGCAGCTGCAGTGGAGATGAGTTGCAGCACCAGGACATTCGGCACTGTGCTGCTGCATGCACACGCAGACTCTCAAATCCTGGCTCAAATCCCGATCCAACCAGATCCAAAAGCTGCTATTTATTGCCACAAAACAAATGCATTATTCCTAATCTATATTATCAAGGAGAAGGCTCTTCCTTTCCTCGCCCTTGGTAGTTTCATGGCAACAGCTATGGATTGAACGGGGCTGGGACAATTTGTAACCCTTTGACTTTGGGAAGTCCTGCGAGGTCCACGTGGCACCAAGTTGCTATAATAAGCCATTCCCTGCCTTTTGGGGTGAGAAATACAGGAAATCTGCCCACAGGCACCTCGCACACATCTGTCCATCTCAGCGAAGAGCAGTCTTGTTGCTTAAAACAGGAACCGAGAGATCTAAGGGTCTTTCTCTGCCTCTGAGGCAGGCTGTGAGCATCTGCTCTTCTCAGATTTGGGCAGAGGCAAAATCTTATTACCCCTTGCTCTCTCCTGTCCCTCGATGGGGTGCGTGCCTCTGCTCAGACCGAGCCGAAATCCTTGCAGAAACAGCTTGCCGGCTGCACTTTCCTTACCCTTCCCTTCCCCAAACTCCCCACTGCGATGAGCATCAGCATTCAGGATGGGAGTAAATAAATAAATAAAGTGCAATCCTAAAAGCGCTCTCCAAAAACCAGTTTCAAGGTCAATTCGCCTGCAGAGGTTTCCTAGCCCTGGTCCCACTCATCCATCCGCATTATCAGCCCCCTTCTTCCAGCACCTGGGGGTAGCAATTTTCCCAGCCAAGACAGAGATAAACCCCTGGCCCAAAACTGCTTCTGAGCTGGATTATAAGGAAACCCTCCCTAAAAGGCCAGCTGGGCTCTGGGCAGCCCTGGGCACCTGCTCCCGGGGAAAGCAGCTTACACCGCTGCATCGCTGCCGTCCCCCTTTCTAATCAGATCGGAGCAGTCCCACCAGACACGCGAAACGCTCTCACAGAAGACAAAGCGGAGAGCTGCAACCCTCATCCGCCAGCTCAAACACAAATACAGCCCCGAAATAGCCGGCATTCCTTTGGCACGGCTGTCCCCCAAGTATTTCTCATCAATTCTGCAAGGCACACACGGCTTCTTCTTTTGGTGGTTTCCTGACTTTTTTTTTTTCCATGGGGACTTTTTGCAGGTTTTTATCAGGACTGTTAGCTGGATTTTTCTGCGTGAGAGCATAGCTGAGATGCAGAGAGTCCTATGCAGCGGGACCTCAGCAACCACCATGCAAGAGCTTGGCTTTGGGTCTTGTCCAAAATGCACCAGCTCTCCGCGGTTCCCCCCCACTTTCCCACCGTGCTGGGGCTCCGCACCCATCCTGATGCCTATCCAGTTATTCACGGTGTGTCCTGCAATGTCAGGAGCTTCTGCACTGGCTGGGGCATGCGTGCAGAGGGTCCTGCAGGAGCAGGAGCTGCTGACAGGGCCCAGTCACTTTTCTTCCATCAGAGATGTTGATGAGATGCCGTAATCTCTGTTTCTAATTGTGATCGGGGGAAGGAGAGCCCGGCTTCCTCAGGGGCTGTGCCACTGAAAACCCTTTAAAACCCCCAAAACTTTATCCTGCGCAGCTGTCGACTACCTGTGGCCAGGCTTCATAGGTGGGAGCAAAAAAGAGATGAATTTTTTTTTTTTTTTAAACAAAACCCCCAGCTCTTTCCTTTATCAACCCATCAGTTTGGACTTCCGCATTTTCCTCCCTAGCCCTTTGTAAAGGGCATTCGTAAAGGACATACGAAGAACACGTTCACCATGAGGTTCCCGACTTGTCTTGCTGCCAACCCAACCTTACATGCTCACTTTTCACACACCCCACCACTTTGCCAAAAGAACTTTTTTTCCCAACTTGGCTGCCCAAATCATCCCCCAGCAACTGAAGCCATGATTTGGAGGAACACTGACATGGGGAACATGGATGGTGATGGGTGACAAGCTTTGTGGCTTGATTGTGCAGCCCACAGTGGTTGTATTGGCCATCCTTGCCCTCACTAGGAATTGCTTAACACCATCCCATCCGCTATCAACCTTCTCCTTGTTGGAAAACCTCACAGAAGAAGGGGTTTTGGGTGAGATGGTAAATTATAGGCTGGACTTTGAGAACCATTCCCCAAGGCAGAGCTTCTCTGGGGCATAGCCATCCTGGGATTTGCTCCCCACCACAGCCTGAGAGGGACTTGGCTTGATGAAACACAAATTGAGGGCTGAAGGATCTGGTCCAGGGTCTGAATGATGTTAGTGCATCCTCCACCTTGAGCTGGGCCTAACTGCAGCATATCAGACTTAACTGATGTGTCATAGCAGAAGCAGATGTGTCCTCACCATGGAGGTGATACCCCAATAGCTGTAACGGCTACGTGCAGAGCAGTGATGGCAGCAGTGGCAATTGCAATCACCTTGATGGCAATGATTGCTCTCAGCAGCTTCCTGCCTAATGAAGATGTCCTCATTTCTTCATGGGGAGGCCCCATGAAGGGCCTCCTATGGTGAGGAGCAAAAGACACTGCACTAAAGATGTGTCAGTTGTCAAGACTTTTTTTTTTCCTTCTTTTTTTCCCCCTGGTTTGTTGCCTTAAACAGCAATGTTTTATTTGTCAAGCCTGTTGGAGAAAATGCTCTCATGTAGGATCAGCAAGGAGATGCATCTAAATAGGCTGGATGAGGGGCTCCAGGATCCACCAGGCTTTCCAGAATTGTCTGTGAATACTGTTTTACTTTGGAAAGAAGAGGGGAAATTGAGTTTATCACTACCATCCTCCCCAGACCCCCACGATAGGCATGCAGTGCGGATGGATGGAAGTCCTCCAGGATCTGCTAGGAGACGTTGTTTTCCTGGACAGAAGAAGGATTGCTCCAAGTTGGCCTTGTCCCATTGGGAAAGGGTGTGTACACTGCCATAGGCCACAATCCATCACGGCCAAATCTCCTCCTAATTTGTGAAAGGCCAAATTTTATCATCTAGCACCAAAGAGAAGATTAAATATATTGCAGCAGGACTAAACCCAACCAGGACACCCACGACACTTGGGGAACTTGGATTTTCCAACACTAAATGGGACTGGATTTGGATGTGAGACAAAAACTGGGCAGCCAATTAAAGGAAGGCTCATTAATTCTTGCTTTGCTTTCCTTTGACTGCTGTCTGCCCACACTATGGGCAGATATCCAGGGTATCCAGACACTAAGCGTGGGGTTCTTCTGCCTTCAGTTAGATGGTCCAAATTTATGCGTATAAACCTCAGCTAGCCATTTAAATTCCCTCTGCAGATCACGGAGAGAGACATTCAGCCGTTCCATCAATAGTTAATTCTAAGCTGCGAAAACAATTGGAAGGTGGCAGCTGAAAAATAAAATTGCTTCCTCTCCCGTTTTAAATGGTAAAAGTGAGTTTTAAGAGAACAACTCCTGTTTATTTAAAGCCCTCGAGGGACACAAAACAATTCATTTCAGTCACTAACTCCATCAAAGATTGATGCCTGAGATTTGCTCAATGAATTGCTTAGCATTAAACTCAAAAGTATCTTGAAAAGTTTATGCGCTAGGTATCCAGACCCATGGCTACTTGATGTATCTTAAAGGAATTTGAGATGCTGTTTTGCATCGCTCAGTTTAACAGAAATTTCCTCTACGAGTAAAGGGTGATTGCCACCAATAAGCCCCAAATTAGTATTATTCATCGTTACCTAGGAAGGTTTAAAAGATGCATAAATTAGAAATCAAAATAAAGCAGTGGCAGGCTATATAACTGCTTAAACAAATATGTTCATAGTGCATCCACCTGGTTAGAAAGCACAGTTGAAAGGCAAGAGTGGGCTGTAATCTCCAAGTTTTACAACGAGCAACCGAGGAGAATCGGCCCTGCTTAAGGGATATAGCTATGAATCGCAAATGAAAAACATGATTAAGATCAAATCATTCAAATTAAGACTTTCTTCTTCTGTATTTTAAATTGTGATTAAAATTCATAATTTAAGCCACATCAATTTAAATCAAAGCAGCCTGCCATAAAATGAGGTTTTGAACCCTTTGTGAGGCTTTAATGAGAAAAAAGGACGTTCTCCTGTTGAATGCAGTTAATGGGGATTTATTGGTACCATTCATGGGTAGGAACTATCTCAGAAGCCTACAAAATTGCATAGAATGAGAGTCTTGAGGGCTTTTTTTAGCTGTCTGGGAAAATTTTAAGGCAACAAAATAATTTTCTATACTAGGGTATTTTAATAAGCTCAAAACTTACTTTTCTGCAATATTCCACATGACTGTTCAGGACAGGAAAATTTATAACTTGTGCCAAAGAGGTCAGCATCTCTCATTGCTTTTTTGGCATGGGAATTACCCCGAAGCTCGGGTGAGCGTGGAGGTGATGGTGGGCTGAGATTAACTCCTGCACGCTTGAAAAATGGGGTCAAGGGTGTGATTTTTGCTTCCCAGCTTTGCAGCTGATGCAATGCCGTGTCCCATTTTGCTTATGTTTTGCCCCGGTTGTCTCTCGGCTGGATCAGGCTTTGCTGGGAACCCCATGGCAATTGCTGGTTCATCCCATTTGCAGCACACGCATCGCTGCCGCCCAGCTTTTCATTGCCACAGGTGATTTTGATGTGCTTATGGCATCGCTTTGATCCGCCATAAATTCATGTGCCCTTTGAAAGAGGCAGTGGAGAGCACAACGCATTTCATAGCGTTGTGTCAAGCCAGAGCAGGGGACTGATCTGTCTGAAAACTAAACCAATACTAGAAGAAAAAAAATTAAAAAAGGAAAATAAAATAAGAGGGGGTCGTTTTGTGCATTTACTGCGTGTTGCTACTTTCTCCACTTTGCCACGAGAAAACCATGGGAACAAATTTTTATTTGTTTATTTTTTATTTTTACTTGTTTAGGCTCCGAAACCAAATCAGGTCACCAGCAGCTAAAGAGTGGGAAGATGGCTGAAAAAATGCATGATTGAGAATGCTGGTTTTGGAGTCGTGCAATCGCAACCTGGTTTGAGGGTGCTCCTTATTAGCTGGCCTAGTACCTGGAAGAACCTTGCTTCCCTTACCTATGCATTAAACATTTCTTCTGTTGCTTAATAAATGAGAAATGTCCAACAAGGACAACTTTAATTGCTTGTTTAGTGTATGTGTGTGTGTGTGTGTGTATATATATATATACCCAGGACCTTGCTTACTTGATGTTATTCCAGTATAACCAGTGCTAACTGAATCCGTACTGGGGAGCACAGTTCCTCGCTTTAACTACTCTGCTTTTTCTCATAGTCAAGGCATACTGTATCTTGATAAGCTGCGTATAATAGGCACCCCGAGAGCTATCCATTTTCCGCAGGCTGCAGCAGTATCATTTAAACTTTTCCATTTTTTTCCCCATTTGCGTACGTGGTGGAATGTCTTATCTCACCCTCCTGCCTTTAGATTCCGGGGAGGAGAAAAAAAAAAAAAAAAGAAGTGGTCTTTGCTATAAGGTTTCACAGAGGGACTTTCTCAAACACAGTTTCTCCAAACCCTTCTGCAGAATCTTTCAAGTCCCCTTTGTCAAAGTTAGAAATCTGGCATTTTCTCTTTGCCTGTATCTAGCAGACCACTTAGAATAAATGTCTGACAAGGTTGTCTCCTCAATTTTCTACAATAGATTTAATATATCTTTAAGTACTACAGCTTAATAACTCTAAGCCAATTTCTACCTCCTCCTCCAGTTAAAATCAATTAAGGCTGAGAGAGAAAATTTCAGCCTTTGCCATTAACAGCTAAGGTCTTATTCTTCCACTGCAAAATGACCTTCCTCCTCCCTTTCACCAGACTCGTGAGCCATGTGGCATAAGACCAAAGCCCCCTGCACACAGAGCTCGTAAGGCAGAGAAAAAGCCGCTGGATTAATCCAATTTTTATTAAGGATGCTAAGAATATGAACCAGACCTCAAAGCAACATCTAAAATGCGACTAACTCAGAAATAAAAAATTACCTCTTCCATTTTGGAGGAGGTTTTAACCCGTCTGCCTATTTCTGAGGCATCTGTTCTGCACCTGGCTTCAAACACAGACTTAGTTTTGAAACCCAAAGACCGTGTTCTTCTTATCCGCCTTTCCATTTTGCAGCCTTTAGGGTGTACTCCTGACCCACCACCAAGAAGTTCTTCCAAATCCTGAAACCCAAATTTTTTTGACGGTTTTAAGCAAATACAGGTACTGTTATGCAACATAAGCGTTTCCAGGGGCAGATCCTGGACATTTTTTGTGTAACATCAGACCCTGAAGAGGAGCATGTATGGAGACAAGCATCTCTAGGAGCCAAATCATCCCAAGACACATCTGAATTGCCTTCAGAAGATGGTCCTCTCTCTCTCCACTAACAGCAGCTGGATTCAAGGACAACTCAGCTCCAACCTTAAGCACCTTGATTAAGTATCTGAACCTACATGGCATTACCTTGGGTCCTTCAGTGGGAGGAAAAAGCAACTTGCCCACAACTGCAGAAGAGCTGGAAACACCAGGACTCCCAATTTTCCCTTCCTCCGCAAGTCAGCTCATCCCAGCTTGCCCAAATCAGGGCCCATTCCCCTTCTGCTGCCACCCAGCCCCAGCACTATGCCGAGTCGAGGGACCTGGGACGTTACGCTGAAAGCCAAATCTCAGCCTGGCATATTGCCGTCCCGCGGCTGGTTTATTGCGGATGCACATCTAAAAGCAGGTGTTTCAGCGGCGCTGAATTCCCGTCGCCCAAAATAAAGGCTTATTCCCTTTCGTTATCCCTTCTGCTCCATGCTGGGTGTTGAGGCAGTACACTGAGTTAATTTTAATAAGACCTTTGCATTTTCCCTGTCTCCTTGCAATACTTTGTCACCAAACTGTCATCGGCGTCTGCCGAGCGCTCTTGGCCTGCGACCAGGCAAGCTGTGAGACGTACATTATTTACGGGACAGAAAAGGTGCCTGCAACATGCAGAGCAGCGCGCGCTGCAAAGATGCAAAGATTTGCAAAGCAGCCACATTTAATGATGAGAAAAACTTCAGCGAGAAGACTTGGGACCCAATAAGCAAATGAGCAATGAAGGATATTGGTGCCTTTGGGGTTTGGAACAACTTCACTCCATCTCTTGAAGGAGAGAGGGTTTTTTTTTTTTCTCTTTAGGGTTGATGGGGCATCCTGGCATTTGCTGGTTCCCAACGGCTTTCAGCAAAATTCGGTACCGAAGGCTGTCTCTGAGACACACTATGGCTCAAGTCAAGTGAATATACGCATGTAACCCCCAAGAAGGTCACCCCAAATAACCCACCGCAGAGCTCTGCACTCCCAGAAGGCAGCAATGTTACTATTGGCATTTTCCAAGACTCCCCCAGGCACTCGCTATTTCTAGCACTATTTGCAATTCAAAGCCAGCAGCTAACTTGAAGCAGGCTAAGTCATCCTCGAAGGAACCTGTCCCTCTCCCTTGGCTGTGGAAGGAGGTGAGGACGCTGATACCCATCACCTGGAAGTTTAGCTAGAAAAAAAATACCACTGCGTCAGCATTGCCCCAGCTGGTGACATTGTAAAGGGGTAGAAACGAGCAGTGCAAAGTCAGCAAATCCTCCTGAATCCCAGCACAGGGTCGAGCTCCAAATTTACTAGGCGTCATGATAAAAGCCCTTTAAATGTGACTTGTGACTTCTTCCCTTGCAGCATCGTGAGGTTGCTTCTGGCCATGGAAAGCTGTTGTTGCATTGCAGCCCCCTGCTCACCAGGCCTTCGTTGATGCTATTTGTACTGCAGCAGCTCCGAACACCCCAACTGAGAGCATCTCCCCATCCCTGAACACTCACCGCATGGTCTCTCCACCAAACAGCACGTAGTCTAAGCAGACACATGCAAAATAGAGACAGAAACTGCGGCACAGCCAGTCCTTTAAACAGCATTTCAGCTCTTCGGTTCATAGCGTATCGTGTATGATTTTTGTACAATACCAAGGAAGATCATCTTCTTCTCCCCAGCTCTGTCTACCTTCTCGGACAGGGCTGTTTAGTTCAAAAGTAACATGTTTTTGGATATAGGCTAGTCCCAATGCTTAGGCACCTCGAAACTGGAGCTGTGATACAGGCAGAGCACATCCCTCCCGCCTCCAACCCAGTTTTAAGTGGATCTACATATTCCTCAAGGACCTCCAGAGCAAAACACCGCGAGGCTTCAGCCCAGCGCTACAACAGACAAATACGCAATTAGAGCTGTTAAAACCTGCTGAAGCTCAGACGAACTGTCCCCATCCCTCCCAAATAACAAAGAAGCAACAGGAGAAAGCACCTCGCCCCGGCGTGTGGGACACCATCACACCAGGCAGTTCGGGGAAAAAGAAAGGGATTTTTTTTTTTTGTTAAGCCCCAATGGCACAGGGAAAGGGTTTTGGGGGAGGTGGGTGGTGCATCCCCAAACCCCACCATGCAGTAGGACCTGCAAGACCCCCGTGCAGAATCAGGCTCGAGCCTGGTTGTCTCACAAGCTGCAAGAGAAAGACTCGGTGGATTTGCTCGGTGATCGCAAGACCAAAGGCACTGCTCTCTGCAACATGGACTATTCGGCGAAGCCCTGGGGGTTGCGGTGAACTGAGCGCAGGGAGCTGGAGAACAACAAATGCCAGATGACTGTGTGCATCGTTTAGAATTAAAAAAAAAAATAAAAAGCAAGGTTTGGTCAGGAGCTCTCTGTGAAAGAAAGGGCAGGCATTGCAAGAATTCAGAAACAACATCCTTAGGTGGAGATTGGCCAGTTATGGAAGAAGCTGTGCACGTAAACAGGCTTTCGACAGGGAAGTTGGCACAAGCATGTGAAAACGCTTCAGAGGTTTTGCGAGATTTCACATGCCTGCACACAGGGAATGGACCAAACCGGGTCTCCTGGATTCCTCCAAAGTTCAAACCCTCTCGTGATGTTCGGCTCTCAGCAGAGCTGAGGGTGGCCGTCTGTCATGCAAGCGTGCTGGGAGCAAGACTGAAGGTGAGGCGGATGCTCAGGCTCACAACCTGCACGTTTCTGCCTATGTGTCGTTCTCCATCAGCTCAGCAGCTGGGAGGGAGGAATTTCTGTGCAGCCACGGGTGGGTGGTTTGCTGTGTGCTTGGTCCTGCTACCACCCGGAGATGTAGCTACTGAAGGCACTTGGGCTTGGGGCTTGAGCCCCCCATAGCACAGAGCAGCTCAGCTGGGTGTTATGGTGGGATCTCACCTCCCCAGGGCATCACCCCGTAAGGATGAAGCCCCACTCGCCCCATCCTTCCTGGCCCCACAGAGCATCAAGGGGCTCTGGGTGCTGCGGTGGGTCTTTGGGGACAGGGCAAAGGGGCCACCCAGTCCAGCACCGTGGAGAAGGGAGCAAAATTCAGGGTTGGTGCGAGCAGGTGGGATGGATGTGGTCCCGCACCTAAACCCCCAACAGCTCCTCTCTGCTCTCGTATAACGACATAACACCCAGAATAACACGGGGGCTATCGCACGGCCTGAGGGATCCTCGCTGGCTGTAGTTAATGTTCATCAGTCCCCATGGCCTGAGCCCCAAGACACCCCAGAGCTTGTGTCGGCAGGCTTAGGTCTTTCAGAGGGTGCAGATGGGGAGAGAAAATGCATGATTCATAGGGCAAATAATAACCAAAGCGCAACCCCAGCCTCCCTGCAAATGCTGAGAGCAGATATTTCCAACCGGTCTCCCGTCACCGCCAACATGAATGATCACCAGCCTCCTCGTCATAAGCCTTTAAAGCAACTCTCTGGAATTAAATCAGTGTATTGCATGGTTCCAGCTCCTTTCATCCAAGGATCTTCAAGTGCTTTACAAACAATCCTTTAATTAAGCCTCCTAAACAGACCTACGGGGTATTGTTACTGTATCTGCTTTACCACTGGGAAATCAAAGGCATTGCACTGCTAAAATGGCTTGCAAAAAGGTTGCAAAAATCTTATCGAAGTTCCTCCAACAGCAGATATATTAGAAGACACGCTCCGCTTCAGTGCTGATTTTAAAAGTCTCTGGGTAACAATTTTTTTCTCCTCCTGTAGACATGTCCCCAACTGCCTGCTCCTGCCCGTGTCGAGATTAGTATTCAATGGATAAAATGGATTTTAAAAAATGCACATCTTTGACAGCCTGTCTTGGACAAACATGAACTCCCATTACCAGGGAGCCAGCGTAGCTTTGGGAATGAAAAGGGATGTTTTGGCAACAAGGATTTAAAACCCATCAATCCTTGGTTTGCTTTGAGCCGGGCAAAGGGCCCATCTCTGGTAAAACCCCCTCCTGCCTTTTTTGCCCCCAGGACAGGGTTGAGCGGTGGCTCTTTTTAATCCTCTGATGATAAAAAGTATCGTTTTTCTCTTCCTAATGCAATTTTGCTATCATATCCCCTGTGGGATAGAAAATCTAATACGGGGAAAGAATAAATAATATAAAATGTCTTGTGAACACGCTGTAATGGGTAACTGAGCCCCTCGCAGGCTGGTTGAATTTAAAGATGTCATTCGCCCGATGTCCCATTTGCTGCATCTCTTGTACACACTGGCTGTGCCTTGTCTGAGGCTGCTTTTATTCTGATTTACAGGAGGTGAAATTAGGGGGGATCTCTGCAGAATCAGGGGGTTGGGATGATACGAACCTGGAAGGCAGTATTTCTAGCGAAACAGCCGTACCCAAAATAGCTGCTTTTAAAAACTTCAACAACCTTGGGCTCGATTCTGCTCTGCCCTACACACGACGTTGTCATCTTCTTCCTCATGACACCCAAAAACATGCTCCAAAATCCCAACTCCCTGCTCACCCACCCAATTCACATCCAATTTAAACAGAGCAAATCATATGGGCTCCATCCCAATTACTACTTTTTAAGCTAGCAAAAATCTTACAGTTTCACTTAAAAATCCAACTTCTTCCCATTTTGGGCGGGGGGGGAAAGATGAATTTTTAGGCTTTGAGTAACTCAGATGATTGCAGCCGACACCAGCCTTAGAGTTAAGCTCTGCTGGGACTCCAAGCCCAAACACCCAGCAAGGAGGGATGCCTATTTTGGCCCCTAAGGAGGAAAATCCTGGTGCCAATACTCAGGGAGGAACATAAAAGCGCCTCTAAGGAGCTTATGTCCAAACTTAAGAGCAGCACTAATGGCAGAAAACACTGTTTTGAAGGATTTAATCAAATAATTTCCGAGAAAAATGTAATAGGATCACTTGAGAGTGCTATAGAAACACGTCCCCCCACCATCCTCCTGCTAAAAGCCTGTTTTGTACCAATCCCAGCATATTTATCACTCCGTTTTGAAAAACAGAACAAAACCTTCTGAGAAGGCAAAGTCAGCTAAACTCAGCTAAATTCTGGCTGGCGCAAGAAAAATTGCATTAACAGCTCTTGCTTTATGCCAATATTAATGAGGTTGAGGCTTCTTGAGTTTTAATGGGCTATTTTAAAGCCCATGTCGGTGTCAGGGGGAGATGGGGGCTTCACGCCTGCTCGCCCACCAAGCCCCGGTGCCACGAGTCCCGAGAGAAGCAGGAAAAAACCAGGCAGGCAGAGATTTAGCCAGACCTCCGTGAATTCACCCCATAGTTAAAACCCCCAGGGCCCTGCCTCCACTTGTGCTTTTACCTCCGGAGCGTCCCCCAGCTTTTGTTACCTTGAATAAAAGCACATTCAGCTCAGCAGAGGCTCTGCTGGGAGACAGGACCCAGAGCAAGATTTCACCTTCTCCTAATTTATTTTGTTTTATTTTGTTTTATTTTGTTTTATTTTGTTTTGTATTATTTTATTTTATTTTATTTTACTTTATTGTATTTTCCCCCTTCCTCATCTTCCCCTGTATCCAGGGAAGAAACACCCCACTCCTCCCTGCCTTTATTCACTTTTAAAATAATCAGTGCATCTCCTTTTCCCGTTACTTTTTGGTGCAGTTTATGGCCATCTCTCCGATGAAACACCCTGCCGAAGAACCAGACCTCCTGCTGCATCCCCCACAGCCGTTTCCACATCACCCTTAACCCCAGCACTATCACAGGACCCGAGACACCATTTCCACTCCCACTCCCAAATCTCCCCAGCAGGATGCAGCCCCCATCCCACACGGGTCCACAGCTGGTGAAGGGTCTCCAGAAGTTTATCCTTTTTCCAACTCCACCATCAACTTCCATCAGGGAATTGCTGTCTCCCACCCGTTTTTTCCCCGTTTTCCCACGCCACCTCTACGAACCAGGGACGAGGGCTCACGTTCAATACCTGGCACGCTGGACCATCGCAAGAGCGGCCGCACCAAACCCAAACCAAAGGTCCCCCCTTTCGATGGCACCCAAAAAGAGGGGGTGTGAGGCTCAGCACTTTGCACATCGGTCTCCCCAGAGCCCAAACCCCTGACCAGGGGCTTTGTGAAGCTGGATGAGGGAGTGAAGAAGCGGCACGTTTAGCTCATACCGTCGCATAAAGAAACAAGCACTGCGGCTCTTGCGCCCCAAGTTGAGCTGCCGTGGATGGTCTGATGTGCTTAGTTTCTCATTAAGAGGGTTAATCAGCCTGCATTGAGAAAGCGGGTGGGCACTCAACATCCACCAGTTTATTTTCCGCCTTTCTGCCCAATTTGCTTCAAACCAGCCAACGGTAAAGGGGAAAAGCTGGGGAAGCGAAAAGGCGAGAGATGCTTGGGGGGGGGGAGGGTGGTGGTAAAAAAAGCAAGGCGAGGGCAAAAAGCGGGGCAGCTGAGGCGGGAGGAGAGGCGTGCGGGGCCCGGGGAGGTGGCACTTACCGAGCAGCAGCAGCGGCAGCAGCAGCGGTGCCCGCATGGTGCCTCGGCGCGGCCGTCCCCGCCGCGGCTCCCGGCGCTCTCTCCCCGGCGGGGCGGGCGGGCGGGCGGTGCGCTGCCCTCCCCCGGCCCTGGCCCCGGCCCCGGCCCCGGTCCATCCCCCCCCGCGCCTTCTCCAGCCGCCGGGGGAGGTGCAACACCGCCCCGGCCCGCCCCCGCCTCCGCCCCACCCCGGCTCGGAGGGGAGAGACCCGCGGGGGGGGGGGGGCGCTGGGGATGGAGGGGGGTTGAGGGGGTGTCCACCTGCGTGGGGGGATTTGGGGTTATCGTCGGGATGGGGACTTGGGGTGGGGGATTTGAGGTTCCCATCTGTGTGGGGAGGATTCGGGGTTTTCATCAGGATGGGGACTTGGGGGGGGGTTTGGCATTCCCATATGCATGGGGGGGATTCAGGGTTATCGTCGGGATGGGGACTTGGAGGGGCGGGATTTGGGGTTCCCATCTGCATAGGGGGATTTGGGGGTTTCTTTGGGATGGGGACTTGGGGGGGGATTTGGGGTTCCCATACACATGGGGGGGATTTGGGGTTTTCGTTGGGATGGGGACTTGGGGGGGGGGGATTTGGGGTTCCCATCTGCATGGGGGGAATTTGGGGTTTTCGTTGGGATGGGGACTTGGGGGGGATTTGGGGTTATTGTCGGGATGGGGACTTGGGATGGGGGATTTGGGGTTCCCATCTGTGTGGGGAGGATTCGGGGTTTTCATCAGGATGGAGACTTGGGGGGGGGGTTGGCATTCCCATATGCATGGGGGGGATTCAGGGTTATCGTCGGGATGGGGACTTGGGGGGGCAGGATTTGGGGTTCCCATCTGCATAGGGGGATTTGGGGTTTTCGTCAGGGTGGGGACTTGGGGGCCATTTGGGGTTCCCATACACATGGGAGGGATTTGGGGTTTTCATCAGGATGGGGAGTTAAGGGGGGATTTGGGGTTCCTACCTGCATGGGGGGGATTTGGGGTTATTGTCGGGATGGGGACTTGGGGGTGGATTTGCGGTTCCCATCTGCATGGGAGGGATTCGAGGTTTTCATTGGGATAGGGGTTTGGGGGAGTTTGGGGTTCTCAACTGCATGGGGGCGTTTTGGGGTTTCATTGGGTTTGGGGGTTTGAGAGGGATTTGGGATTCTCACCTGCATGGGGGGATTTGGGGGTTTCGTTGGGTTTGAAGGTGGATATGGGGTTTTCATCGGGATGGGGACTTGGGCGGGGATTTGGGGTTCCCATACACATGGGGGGGATTTGGGGTTTTCGTTGGAATGGGGACTTGGGGGGGGGGATTTCGGATTCCCATCTGCATGGGGGGGATTTGGGGTTTTCATCTGGATGGGGACTTGGGCATCAGTTTGGGATTCCCACCTGCATGGGGGAAATTTGGGATTTTTATCAGGATGGGCATTTGGGGGTGGATTTGGGATTTTCATCTGGATGGGAATTTGGGGTTTGATTTTGGATTCCCATCTGGGTGGGGGTTACTTGGGGATTTTCATCTCGATAAATGGGGGTTGATTTGGGGTTGATTTGGGGTTCTCACCATGGCTGGGGGTTGATTTGGGGTTCTTATCTGGAGGGGGTGTGTGTGTTAATTTGAGATTGCTCTCTGCAGGTACACCCCCTCCACTGTCTATGCTCCGATGGTACAAAATTCCCCAGATCCCTCCTCTTCCCCCCTAGCGACACGGGAAGTCCCTGGAGGGGGAGATGGAGAAGGAAGATGGGAGGGGGGCTTACTGGGGGGGGTCATTGCTCTGGTCGGGGCCAGCACCCCACCACTGCGGCAGCTACGGTCACTCCTAGATCTAGAGGCTGGGCACGGTGCTCACATCCAAGCTTCGGACCCACACATTACCCCAACACCTCCTCCGAAACTAAGTGACGCTTCCAAATATTTAAATAAATTAATGTACATTTGCATACGATGTTTTCTAAGAAGGGTTTGCACCAGTTTGAGACTCTCGAAGGCAGCAACATGCCCAAGGTACTAAGGACAAAATTATTATCAAATCTTTGCATTTTTTGTGGCAAGTGGGAAGGGCGCTGAAAGTTTTTTATCAAGTGTTCAGGCAAGGAGCGCTCACTGCAGCTAGGAAGAAACTAAAAATAAGCTCAGAGTTTTGCACCGAATCCTCCCCCTTGCACTGGCAGTTCCAGCTAAACCATGAACCTCCCCAGCCTGGCCCCAGATTTGGTAAAAATAACCTTCATTCCAAAAATGACTCTTCAAATTTGGTTTTCTTGATGCCTTTAGTGAAAGGTGGACTTTCTTCTCGTTGCAAGGTCACCTTGAGAAGACTTGAGGAGAGGTTTGGGTTAGCTCGCTCAGTCCTCCCTGCCTGCTTTGCATGTTGTCCCCAGAAAAGGCTTTTTGTCCTGATTTTAGCTTCTGGGTCAATGCAGCAAGGCTTTCCGTGTCCCTCAGCCCAGCCTCACCTCCTCTTGCTGCAACTCTGCATTACACAGTACCTAAAAGCCATGAAACTCGAGTTGCAATAAATGAATGAATGTGTCGATGCACATTATTAATCTTGCCGGTATTAAAGAGGCAGTCCCTTCTCTCCCTGCAGAATATATTTAATAACAGATCGCATTTCCCCCCCTACACATACTCTCCCAATCAGCGTATTTCGGTGTTAACTGCCAAGTCAAGACAGCCTAGGGAAAAACCTGAGCTGCATCAGTATAACAGTGTCCCTGGGATGGAGAGGAGGAAAGTGATGCTGAGCATCTTGATGTCCCTGTTTACTGCACCAGCACCCATACGCTGCAAAAATATCCCCCGACACATTGCTCTGGGGTAACAGTTCCCGGGAGACGGGGGCTCCCCCAAGGTGTGTTGGGTCTCCATGGTGGGTAAGGGCTGTGGCAAGAAGAGACAAGAGCAGAGCTCCCTTGGCAGCAACTAAAATAGACCTGAGGAAAACAGAATGGCCTGAAATCCACTTAAAAATCAGGCTGGCTTCAATGGCCGTTGGGTTTACGCTGCAATGATTGTATTGAAAGTTGGGAGAAGAAATTCATCTGGCTGGTCTCATCAGCAGATGTGGACTGTACTGGTCCTTTGGCCTTGTGCAGGGAGGAGGCAACCTCACGCCCTGAGCATTTGACACCTAAGTCTTTTTAGATCGCTGATCTGGGCTGTAGGTTTCCTTTTAAATTATCAGAACAGGCACGCTGCCACTTACGCAGGGAGTTTTGTCAGTTCTCAGCAGGGGTCTGCTCTCAGCATGCCTGTTGGACCTCCGTTTGCCTTAAGGGACAAGGAGGAGAGCACAAGCCACGGCAGCGGGAGGGTGGATGCTGTGCAGAAAGCTTCTTTCGGGGGTTTTGTGGTTCTCATTGGATACTCAAATTATAACGGCTCTGCCATCTGTGCTGGGCATTGCTTCTCACCCAGCAGGGCTATCTCCAGAGGGTCTCCAACCTCCTCTCTGACTGCTCCCTGCTGCATGGCCATGCAGGTCCTCCCTTGCTGCCAGCCTTGGCTGCTGGCAATTTCCATGGCGGCTAAAATAACGGCACGGCCTCCGCTTCTTGGGAAAACAGCTTCATCCAGAAACACGGTGTTAAACCTCCTTTTCCAAGGGGGTAGCAGAAAGGACTCGCGCTATTTCTGCTGCTTTGCAGGGTACAGGCTCCTTCCCACTTACGTCGGCTCAAGATCTGCCTTTCGTCTCTGCCGCAAAGGGGATAATTACTAAGAGGGTGTCAGATCAAGACTATGAATCATGAGCAGCTGAAGGAAAAAAGAAAGGGATACTTAGCACGACTGCTTCAAAAGCTGGATGTCTGTTAAAGCGTATCCCGCTCCGATGCCTAACCATCAGCTGGGGGGAAAGGTCAGAAAAAGCCCCAACTTGGGAAACTGGGTGCTTCTAGGGGTGTCAAAAAGGCATCAGCGTTTCATAGAAACAGGTAAACAGTCTTTTACACCCAAAGACACGCAACGCTGCTAACTGGGGGCTTTATCACGAGTGTCCCAGCTCTGGAGGTTTTCCTAAATACCAGCATTATGGGGTCAGGAAATTATGTAAAGGCTTTTGCTTTCAACTCCAAACATGAAAAGCCATGCCTTAGAGGTGCAGAGAAACCTGTGGGACAGTGGTCTGCACATCTGCCTAAGAAACGGGAACAAAAAGATAAGAATTTACCCCAAAATTTATTATTAACATTATTATTATTATTTGAAATCTCACGGGCTTAGGTCAGTCAGGTGTCTTTTTTAAGCTTGATATTGATGTGGCGTATACCTGGTTCCTTGTGTCCCAGCTAAATATTTATCTAAGATTGTGAAAGAGCAGAACAGGGAGCCAGTAGTTTTAAGGTGTGTAACTCAGCTGGGATGAAACTGTCTCAGGAGGAGGAAGACTTCACATGACACAAGATTTCTTTGTCATCATCTTTGTCAGCATCATAAGATGCTTTCATGGTTTCCCAAAGGCTATGGAAACCCCATTTCTTCTGCCATTTCCAAGTAAACTGGACAAAGGAGAAGAAAACGTAATGTAGGAGAGGCTCTTGCGCCTCGCAGCACTGGGATAAATTCCCAAAGAAAGCTTTTTCTTCTCTGTACCATGTAATTCCTTCTCAGCTGTGTTCAGATCCGTCATAACATTTGACTGACGTCTCCAGGAATCCTTGCAATATTTCCCTCTTTTCACAGAAAATGTCCGAGGAAAGCCTACGCAGCATGAAAATCCTCGGGCTGAGATCCAGCTTAGGATCATTTAACTTGCCAGTAATCCGATTTTACTGAATGTCATCACTTACCTTCCTTGTGCGACGGGGCACAAAGTAATAATGTTTGGAATTCAAATGTGGGGTTAAGATGGGAGGACGAACGGCGGGGCATGGGGCTGATACCTCCGGCGTGAGTAACAGCATGAACAACAGCACGTGGGCTCCTGGGGTGAAGATCACCAGCAGCTCTTTCAGGAAGGAAAGCAAAAAAAAAGACCCCAAACTACGCTCCCTTTAGCAAGAGACAAAAATATCTATGGTCTGATGTCTGCTTGACAGATAGCCTCAAGGAAACGGGACCATTGATGGAGTGAAGTTTGCAGCTAGATGTGAAGTGAGGAAAAGAGGCTGTTCATGAGAAAAAAAAACAGGGGAAAAGTTTGTGGTGTGCACAGGGTGGGGAATGGAGGCAGTTTCCATGTATTTCAGAAGATGGGGAGTCAGATGTGTCGTGGAGGGGGCTGTTCCTTAGCCTGGACCTGACCCAGCAGGAGGAACTGAAATGCTTGCCTCGGGAGCAGGAATTTTTTCAAGAAAGCTAAGAACAGTAGGGGATACCGCTCACAAGGCTAGCCGTGGTTTTCCAAACTCCTGTGAGCGAAGAGGCAAAAACCTTTTTGGAATTGATGTAGTAGACAAAGACTTATAAAATCTGGGTTCAGTCCTCAGCGCCGAAATAAGCGCCTGATCTCAGCTATGATCTTGTATTGAAGGACTTCTGTTCCTCCGCTTTGCTTTGGACTTGGCTGCTCGGACAAGTATAATTTCTGATTCTCTTGGGTTTAATTTTTTAAGAGAAGGAAATGAGGAACTTTGTTTTCAGCGAGCTGCTGACCCTCCTGCAACACACACGCCCCAGGAGCTTGGTCACCACCTCCACCACGCACAGATGCACACACATACCTGTCTGTGGGCAGCTTTGGGTCCGGACCAAGGCATCTACATTTGTGTGTCTGTGTCTCCAGGGTAGTTTTAGGTGTCTCCATTTGAGGTGGTGTTGGAGCTGCCGTTATCATTACTGGAAAAGGAGGGCACTGTGCGGTTGCTTAAACGTAGGTGGAGGCATCTCGGGTGCTAGAGGTGTCTTCATGGGGATGTGCAAGGCTTCTGTGAAACCCAAGCCCTCTGGAGCAGCAGCTCTGGTCCAGCTGGTGTTACACCATAGCGTGCAAAATCACATCCCACAGCCTCTGTTTAAGCGACCGAATCCTCTCCCTACTCTGAAGAGCCTGGAGAGAAATTATCAGCCTGAAGGACACAGAGATATCAGATGAGCTGAATCACTTTCTAAACCCCACTCACTGCCTTGACTTGAGGTTCAATTCAATTGCCTAAAAATAGGTATCCTGCTTGGTAAAGGGGTTCTGCCCAACCTCCACCTGCCGGTCCAGGGGTGCATAGTTGTCTCACGTGTCCCATGTCACATCCACCAGCCCTGGGGGGATGTCTCAGACCACCTAGGGCAGCTCAGGTGGCTGCAGAAGGTTTTATCAGGCACCCGAATCTGGGGCTGAGCCCCACATACAGTGCACGGAGAAGCGCTGCTTTCAGATGGCTCAAGAACCAACTTAATCTCAGCAGAAGCCCGTGTTGCACACCAGATCACGTAACTGCATTGGCTTACCGCCTCCTCCTTGAATGCTTTCCAAACCTTTCAGAGAGCCCTTCACAATGAGATCAAACCCAGCCGCCTCACAGGGCAGGGCCTGCTCTGTGTTTGGAAGGCTCTGAGCCCTGCCTGTACATCACCGTGGGGGAAGAGAAACGATTTTGATGAGCTCCATCCAAATGGTCGCCTTTCTCCTCTGTCCTGCAAGCTGCACGACAGCCCTGGTTCAAGTAGTAATGTGGTGGGGCTGGGATGGATTAGATATAGGTGCCTGGAGCCATCTCAGGTACTGGAGATGTCCTCATGGCAAGTGGAGATGTCTTCATGGCAAGTGGAGATGTCCTCATGGCAAGTGGAGATGTCTTCATGGCAGGTGGAGATGACTTCATGGCAAAGAAGCATGTTCCCAGAGAGGAGATGTGGAGCTGCAATGTTGGATATTAATGGCTGTGGTATGGCAGGTGCATTGGAAAGGGCAACGTGGAGAGGCAAAACTCTCCCCATTGGGGCTAAGAAGCATTCATAGATACATCTGGAAGTTTCATATTGCTTCTGTCCTGCATTGTCCTTCACACGGAGCTTGCGTAATGGTTTGTATTAAAAGGGAAGGGGGAGGGATGCAGGAAAGAAAAACCCTTTAGGAGGGACAGGCAAGAAGCTAGACACATTTTCCGCTACTAGAAATAGACACTGGTGGAAACCTGTCGCTCTGCATGTCTCCGACTAAACAGGCATCTCTTTTTTCAAGCCCAGAGTGAGTGGAAAGTTGTATCACTGCTGTCCTAAAGTCCCTTCTGTTCATCCTCCCCACAAACTCCTGCAGAGGTCTGTGGGCTGGAAAGGACCAGTAGGATACCTCTAAACTAGATTTGGGATGGATTGTTGCCTTTTGCTGGACAATGGACCAGCATTATTTCCTTCCAGATAGAGCAGGGGATCTCCTTGGGGTCCCAATCTCCTGGATTCGGTGAGAATTTCCCGAGATGATCCTTTGGGCCTTGGCGTTGGGTGCAGTGTCCTTCAAACTCAAATATCTTCCGTGCCTCCCACTTGGGTGCATGCTGCTCTCCAAACGCCAACTCCACATCTCTTCCCGTAGGCTTCATCTCCTTCTCTTCCCTCTTTGACAAGGATATGCCCCAAAACAGCCTGGGAGTTACCAGGGCAACCCGCAAAGGTCCGGCAGCCTGGATCATTGTTCGGGGCTGCAGCCACCCCAAGGAATTCACTATTTGTTTTACAGATAAAAGCTGCAACTTCCACACATTCTTCTTCAATTTCACTCTCCATTAACTGCATTGCCCTGTCATAACAAAGCTCATTGAATTATTAAAGATGAGGCGAATCGTTCGAAGCCTGAAGAGAGGAAAGGGATGGGGAGAGCTCGTTGTACGTGATTTTTCTTTGTAGGCCCCCTGCCATGGAGCATCCATTGGTAGCGTAGTGGATTTAGGACGTGGTTAGGGCTTTGTGGGGGTGCATGGGGGACAGTGAGGGTTGCTGAGTGTTGCAGCGAGCTAGGAGTCAGGAATGGAGGGTTAATTGTCAGGTTGAGTCAGGAAGCCTTGGGCGAGTCCTGTTCGCTCGTCTGTCTGGTCCTGTCCTGGATTGCAAGCGTTCCAGGGCATGTCTTCCTGCTTCCCCGTGTGCTTTTTTAGATACGATGGAAAAATAAAGAGTAAAGAGGAGATCAAATGGAAACCTCATGTCCCAGAATAGTGATTGACCCCTCCTTCAGTGCCATCAAAAATCTCATGCTCCTTCCCCTACTCCAATGTTGACTGTGGGGTTGATGCTCCCAGCTCACCTTGTAAGCAGTTCCCTTTATGCCAGGTGCAAGCTGCAGGTTGCTGAGATATGAATCGCCAGAGTTGGCTTCCTTCCTCCGCAAAAACTCCTCTCTGGGATATCAACATGGCAGAGCTGGTGTAAATTCTGCATCCCTCAGCACCTCCCATCCTTACAGTGACATTTGCTCGTGGTAGACGAAGGGGAGAAATACGCTTTTTGTAAGGGGAATTAACTTCTTCAGTGGGAACCCACGCTAGGCCAGATGAGCCACTTATTGCAGCCACATGGGGTGAATCCCACTCCTAAATCTCATTTCTAATACTGATGTTGGTTTAGTTTTTAACATGTATTTTTCTCTTCCAGTGCCTCAGTTTCCCAATGCATGCTGTAAATGATCAATGATCTTAGAGGTCTTTTCCAACCTTAACGATTCTATGATTCTATGATTCTATGATTCTATGATTCTAAATTGCATCCTGCAAATTAACAAGACAGTAGTGGACTGGGTCCATGAAAGGTTTTGAGATCTACAGAAAGAACATGCAGTAGCTATAATAAATATTATTATTTCCAAGAACTAAAGTTTTTTACAGATAAACTCATTTGCTCCTCTTGCTTAATACTGTTTTTTTTTTTTTTAATATATATTTTATATGGAGCTCTTTTGCATTTAAAGACAAGAATAAAAACAAACTGGAAGCTAATTGAAACACTGCCTCCCTTTTATTTCCCTACTCCCATGTTTTAGTGAAGATTAATTTAAAGGACATTCATCCAGTTAGTGGAAGTGCGTCATTCTCATCAGCAGTAATGGGAATTACAGAAGGACATTGGTTGCACGAAGAACCCCCTTAAATCCCTGCAGCCTAAGAAAGATAAGTACAAATCACAGCACGTTTCCGTTTTATTTGGCATATTTAATGGACAACAAAGCTGAACTGCATCAGTAAGACATGCTGGCTCCTTCCTTGGTATGGATCTTAACAGTAGCTGGTGCCTCCTGCCTGGGGCAGCGTCTTTCTGAGGAAGGAGAAGCAATTAAGTCTGTCCTAGATGAATGCAGCATCACCAAAAGATTGATAAGGATGGAGATACAAGTCCTGCATCTCCCTGCTGGACAAGTGCAGAGGAGACAGGAAAATTCCTGCTTGCATCACAATATCTGGCCAAAACACTTACCTCTGCAGTAGAAGAGAGCTGAAGCTCTCTAGCTCACTAGTTGCAAAAGAATCCACCACAATAAATAGCTGAAGGTTCGCTGAATTTAGCTGTCTTATGAGACCGGAGAAAATAGGGACTGATTGTACCTTGATACTGGTGTAGTCAGGAGTCCTTCTGCTGAGACCAGCCCCTGTGTGACACGCAAAGTCCTTCAAAGACTACTTGCACCAAGACACCCCATATATTGTCTTCTTCTGGAAGCAACTTCTTCAGGTGCACTCTCTTCCAGAGACATGACACTGCTGAACATCCAGGTACCCAGCACCTCTCCCAGGGGCTGCCAAGCTCGGCTCAGGAAAGGAAGACTAACACATTTAACAGCGCTTTTTTGGCCTCTTCTCCTTCCCTTCACTCCTGCATTGTAACACAACCCAACCTAATGCTGTACCTCCCTGTGTCCCTGTCCCTTTGCTAGTGACAAATACAGGCAGAGTGGAACTACAGGCAGCACAGCCTCACTCCCCTACCCTCGCCTCTGATGGTTGCCCTGCACAGAGCAGCTACGTACTCTGACAAGTGCATTTGCAAGAAGGTGTGTGGTGGGGAAAAGGGGAAACGAGGTGAGGATGACAGGGGAAATCTCAGCATTCCTGCGGGTCTGGGCAGGTGCCCACATCAGGAATACCCCCAGCATGGCAGTTTTGCAAAACAAAAGACATCTTAGAGCCTCCCAGCAGCTGGGAAGGAAAAGACGTTGAGGACATGAGACCCTGTTGTTATCTCTCCTCTGCATGGTGCCAGGACACCCCAGGGCTGACTTGGGTGCACCTCAGGAAAGGTTTATGATGTGTTTCCCTGCTGCAGATGGGTGCTGGCGATCTGTGTTGGGTTTAACTTTCTCTCTGGTGCTCAGGTCTAGGACAGGTTAGGTAGGAGTTATTAACCCAGATTACCCCAAATGTGGAGTCACTGTTGATTCAGCTTAAGCCACTTCCAAATCTACTGCCCAGACGCTGGGGAATTGTTGCCAGGAGACCTCGTGCAAACACTTCACCCACTTGAGATCAAGCCAGCCTGGAGGGAGTCTGCCTACAGCCTCCTAACAGTAAAAAGAAATTCTTCTTTCAGCCTGGGACATTGGCAATGAAATGGGACTTATTAGAGCTAAGGAATATTACTGTTCATTCTTGTGTTTTGGATTGATCTAAGAAAGCTCAAATGGATTCAAAGCTGTCTTTTGCTAGGTGCTGTGCAAAAAAGCGTTGGAGAGCACCCCTGCCCCAGCACAGGATAAAACCACATCCTCTTGGCTGGGTTAAGGATGTTAATTAGGTACCTGGGGAGCTGGTATTTTGTGATTGTTCCCAGGCACTGCAAAGGAGAATTAGCAACATTCACAACTCTTCACCTCGGTATCTTACATCAGCTACAATCCTGCTTTTTACAGCAGGTACCTCAGCTCTCTGCTACCTGCAAGAGGAGGGATTCAGCTCGCAGATGCAGGCTGCGGTGTCGGGGGAGTTGCTTTGCCCTAAAAATGTCAGTTTTGCCTCTGAGGTTGAGAAGCCCGAAGGAGGGAGCTCTGCGAGTGCACCCCTGCACTTGCACCAGCCACATGCACGCACCCGCTTCCCCCCTGCTCTGCAGCGTGATGGACTGCAGCTGTACTAAGATAATAAAGGGAGGAGAGTTAAAAGCCAGGGTGGAGGGAAAAAGAAGAAAATGAACAAATAAGGCAACAAATGCCCAGTAATCTGTGGCATGTGGCCTGGTCTCACTCTGGGAGTCCTTGCAGCAGAGTCTTTGCAGTTACATGAGGATTACAATATGGATCTAGCAACCTGGAAGGGCGCACACCACATCCAACATCCCCCCTTTGCCCTTTGTTGAAATGCAACCACTTCTGGGGCACAAGTTAAGAGTGGAGTGTGATTCAAGTCGCCAATTTTTTGGACATTCACCCACACTGGCAGATGTCTCCCAGTAACCAGAGGAGGCACGTGTCCTTTTGGAGTAGCAGCTGGAAGCCATGGGGGATTCTCTGAGGCAGCTCGAATGGACACTATTTATTGAGGGGACCAGAAAGACATCCTGTGCTCCTGGAGGTGAAAGATGTGGCTGCTTTGTTGGTGTTCCTGCATTTGAGAGAGATAGTTATACAAAGCAACCTGTGCAACGGTGCATGCATGCAGAAGGGCAGAAGATCTGAAGACAATGCAGAGAGACACGGAGGGTTTTGCAGGATTCAGCTCCGTGCCAAGTGCAAGGTAGGGCACACCAAAGCAGAGCTATTCTTCCTGAGTTAGTTAAAATAAGTTAATCAAGGAGGCAGTTTGAATCTCTCCTTCCAGAGAAGGGAATAAACGTCATGAAAAAGGGTTGCTGGTTAGAAAGTTGAATGTCCAGAAGAACACTGCAGCTGTGGTCTATGTTTCACACTGTTGAGATTAACAATAAAAGGAAATTCCGGGAAGAACAGGGGCTGGGCTGGATCTGCTCCAGCGTGCTCACTAGCTCTGTAATGAACATGGTGGGAATGTCCCCGTTGTGGGGAGAGCTTTGCTGAAATTTCTGGGACCAAAGGAAGTTGTCATTATGTCGCTACATCCTGTATAGGAGCAAGCTACGGTCCATTTAAGAGAATACATCTGCAAAAGATGCAAAAGGACACACAAGACTTTGGCCTCTCTTTAGCTGGTTGAGCGTGATTGATTCCCCTGCTAACAAATGGCAAATCTATTCAAAGAAAACCTGCAATTCCTTCCCAACAGGTTTGCAAACAGTCTGAGCTAAACCCACCATCAGCAGTGACCATGCTGGAGAGATCCCATAGCTCTGATAATTGATCAAGCTTATGGGTTTGGCAAATCAGGCAGCAAGGGAGAAAGAGGGAATGCTTTCTATGCTTTGGCTGATTGACATGCTCCATGATTTGAACTAGATCCCAAAATTGCCAAGAACAGGGTGGAGCTGGGATCTATACTGCAGTCTTTTGGGCTCAATCAAAGGGAAGGCTTAGTCTTGGTCAACACCCAACTAGTAAGTGCTGCGTGTCCCACTGTAAAGTTCCTATAGGTCCTAGTTCACCAGTAGCTGGCCATTTTCAAGTGGGTCTCTCCATTCAGGGACTCTCCAGTCAGTGGAGATGGAGAAGTTCCCCTGTATACAGCTCACACCACCAGTCTTAGAAGCCGACATTGCCCTGGGTGGGATGAACAGAGAGAGATGCATGGATATTTATTTTTTTCTGGGGCTAATGTTAGATGAGGCATAGTTATCCTCTCATGCCCCAGAAGGTAGTAGCATACTAACTTTCTTGGTATTTGGAGATATTTGGGATCCTAAGTCAACAAAGAAAATGCAAGTCTGTTCTATTTCTGTATTTCTAAGCCCCTGCACAATGGACTCAAGCATTGAGACGACCAGTGAATCGCTTTGGTGAAGGTAGGGTTGCCCATCCACATGTAGTGGCCACACTGATGATATCGATACTCTGGAGCAACCCGGCAGGAAGGGTGGAAGGAGCAGGATGGGTTCACAAGGGTGGGAAGAGTCCTGCAGTGCTGGGAAGAGTCAGGTAATGTTGCAAGAACTTCCAGCCCTTTTGTCTCAAAGATCTTGAGAACAAAATGAATTCCTACCTAGACTCCAGGAACCCCTTTAATTAATGTATAAAGTTTCAAATGGATCAGTGCAAACTGCCTGCTATATAATGGGGAAAAACCTCTCTGAAAGAAGGAATGTGAAAACAACTGCTGTCCCATGAGAATCTTCCCTGGAGGAAGAGCCTCAGCTCCTTCAAAACAATGGAAGTCACAGGGTAGGTGACAAACCTAGACGGTGATTCTTAATGTTGCTTTTCAAGATGCTGGATTGAATCATAGAATCATAGAATCATACAGGTTGGAAAAGACCTCTAAGATCATCGTGTCCAACCGTCAACCCAACACCACCATGCCCATTACACCATGTCCCCAAGCGCCTCATCTACACGTCTTTTAAATACCTCCAGGGATGGTGACTCCACCACTTCCCTGGGCAGCCTGTTCCAAGGCCTGACCACTCTTTCAGTAAAGAAATTTCTCCTAATGTTCAATCTAAACCTCCCCTGGCGCAACTTGAGGCCATTTCCTCTTGTCCTATCGCTTGTTGCTTGGGAGAAGAGACCAACACCCACCTTGCTACAACCTCCTTTCAGGTAGTTGTAGAGTGCGATGAGGTCTCCCCTCAGCCTCCTCTTCTCCAGACTAAACACCCCCAGTTCCCTCAGCCGCTCCCCATCAGACTTGTGCTCCAAGCCCTTCACCAGCTTCGTTGTCCTCCTCTGGACGCGCTCCAGCACCTCCATGTCCTTCTTGTCGTGAGGGGCCCAAAACTGAACACAGGATTCGAGGTGCGGCCTCACCAGTGCCGAGTACAGGGGCACGATCACCTCCCTGCTCCTGCTGGCCACACTATTTCTGATACAGGCCAGGATGCCGTTGGCCTTCTTGGCCACCTGGGCACACTGCCGGCTCATGTTCAGCCGGCTGTCAACCAGTACCCCCAGGTCCTTTTCCTCTGGGCAGCTTTCCAGCCACTCTTCCCCAAGCCTGTAGCGTTGCCTGGGGTTGTTGTGGCCGAAGTGCAGGACCCGGCACTTGGCCTTGTTGAACCTCATACATTGGCCTCGGCCCATCGATCCAGCCTGTCCAGGTCCCTCTGCAGAGCCTTCCTACCCTCCAGCAGATCAACACTCCCGCCCAACTTGGTGTCGTCTGCAAACTTACTGAGGGAGCACTCGATCCCCTCGTCCAGATCATTGATGAAGATATTGAACAGGACCGGCCCCAGTACTGAGCCCTGGGGAACACCGCTCGTGACCGGCCGCCAACTGGATTTAACTCCGTTCACCACAACTCTCTGGGCTCGGCCGTCCAGCCAGTTTTTTACCCAGCCAAGAGTGCACCTGTCTAGGCCGTGAGCCGCCAGCTTCTCTAGGAGAATGCTGTGGGAGACAGTGTCAAAGGCCTTACTGAAGTCCAAGTAGACCACAGAAGAGGTTGATATTGTAACATTATAGTTCACACGCTGAATCACAAAAAGAAGTTTTCTCTGAAAAGAGTCTGCTTGTCCTCTTCAAACTCTGCTTTCTTTGTCTCTTGAACGTGTCTGCATGTGATGGCATTACAGAACAGCATTTAGTCCTGCACCGTGCCCAGCCTGCAAGTAGTCCTGGAAAGCAAACATGGAAAACAGGCTAGGAAACATTACTGACCATTTTCTACAGATGGCAAAACAAAATATGTGAGGCCTGAACTCACCCTCAAACTTGGGTGAGTGGGTTCCCAGCTTAGTTGTCTTTTTTGAGTGCTTAACTGAGATAAGTGAGAACCAGAGAACCAAGCCGCAGTGATGACTAGCCCAAGCTGGGATCTCTCCTTACCTATTTCGACATGACATTGCTCAGTCTGAATCATCTGCTTCCCTGGCTTCTACAGCACCAGGCAGGGCAGGACCAACCATTCCTCATTAAATAGCAGAGGGAATAATCACAGGAAATAATGAGAAAGAAAATGGAAGCCTGAAACCTCCTCTGGTGTATTAGCCACAGGGAGTTTTTCCTCTCCAGTGAGCCCTGATTTTGATGAGAGACATTCATTTGTCACTGAATGAGAGAGGTTCTCTGTGGATCTCACCACACAGTGCTTGTGCATCTTCTGAGCATGGTCAACAGAGGAGCCAGCTGGCCCTTGCAAACCAGTCAAAAGCAGAAAGAGGAGTAGGGAAGGAGAGGTGCAGGAGGTGGTGAGGAGCTCCCTGTTTCCTTGAGGTCGCTCTTGGCAGGAGACACAAGCACAAGACAGCACGTATTCAGGGATAAATTAAGTTCTTCCTGCCTTGGTTCCTTGGCTGTTGTCATCTCTTATTTACTTGCCAAAAGCTGAGCTACTGGCACAATACATATTCCACCCCACCTACCCGGGCTTAAGAGCAGCTCTCCCTATATTTAGCATTCACCATTTTCCATTGTGTTGCTGCAAACACACGTCCTGCCAGGAGCTCCACGGGTGCACCAAGGTGGGGCTTGGCCATTTCAGATGGACGTTCCCTATTTTTAGCTATCAGATGGTGTGTGGATGTGTTGGCTCATCATAATTCTTTCCATGCGACAGATCTGGACACAGTTTATAGCTCTCCATGATGCAAAATCCTGCACACTTTTCCCTCCTGGTGCCAGGCGGATGGAGGAGAGGAGAAAGACTGGGAGCTGTGTTCTTCAGGTGGGCTGGGTGGGATAAGGTGAGATGACTCCCCCAAGGAGAGTCAAAGCAGGCAGAGCTCAGGGGACTGTCTCAATGCTCGGGTCTTATGCTGTTAGGCACATTCATCTACTCATGGGATCATGTGGATTACAGAAAGGCCTCTTGTGGGAATGCTCCCTCATGGCCACCAGAAAGATGTAGGCTGAACATCAAGAGTGAAGCCATCCTGCTACTGTGGGATTTCTGGCCTCTTTTGCTGGGCTCTGTCAAAAATATCGGTGAGATGGCACATGGGTCAGATCCAATCTAATTGGACTAGAAGACTACCCTATCGTCGTTATTCACAAGCTGCAGTGGATTAATTAAATGTTCAGAGCTGGGAACAAAGAATAGGAATGCATGGTTGATTTTCCCAGTAGAGATGTGATGTTGGTAGGTCCCAGCCTCTTCTGGGCTTGTTCTGCTCAGTCTTTTCAGGGGTGATCTGGCAAAGGGGAGTGAATAATGAAACCAGTAGAGATTTATGCAACTGAAAGCTCAGCATGAAAAACTGCAGAAGGATTTTCTAGTCTGCAGGAAGTGAGCAGGAAAAGGGACAGCCCATGTTTGATGTTGAAAAGTGTAAAAGACTGCACATGGAAAAAAAGCAACCTAATCATGCATGGACCCCAAATTAGCCATTCCCAGGGTGACACCTTTGTGTCCCTGGAAAGAGCTGAGTGAAATGTCATCACTGCTCTCAGCCAGAGTCAAAAAGGTCAAATAGAAGTTTAGAGTTTTTAAGAAAGGAATAACGTTAAAAAAAACCACCCATGGCATTGAGTAAATCTCTGGGGCATTGACCTCTTGCATGGTGTATACAATGCTGATCCCCCCACCTCGACAGGATACAAAGGACTGTAAAAGGTAAAAGCACCAGGAACAATTACAGGCCCTGAACGAGTTCTGCGTAAACACTGCCTAGGGAATAGACTGGGACTCCATTGTCTGCAGAAGAGAAAGCCGAGCAGGAGAACAGCCCCTGGGTCACGGCGGCGAGCGGGAGGAGGCAGGAGCCTTTGCTCTTTCCTGTAACTCGTCAGCTGGGCGGCATCCCTCAGCCAGACAAAAGCTGGGCAGAGCTCAGGTGTGGCTGCCTCAGGATGCTGTGGAGACCAGAAGCTTGAATAAAGCTGAAAAAGGATTAGAAAAATTCACGGAATCACAGAATTGCAGAAATATTTAGGTTGGAAAAGACCTTTAAGATCATTGAGTCCAACCATAAACCCAACATTGCCAAGACCACCATTCGTGGAGGACAGGTCTATCAGTAGATGATAAACATGGCGCTCCGGATAAACATCCTCGTGCCGGAGCTCCTGGGGATGTCACCTATTGCTGCAATTCTCATACTCCTCCCTGGGAATATTCCTCCTTGACTACTCTCCCTCTTTATCCACCTCTAGTTATTATTGGAACATGGTGGTGGCTTAGACCAGGCTTTGCTCTGACCCACGATGGTTGTCGTTGTGCCCTGCAGAATGTGACTAGCTGGGATCCGACATCACGTCAAAAGAGGAGTCAGGGGAGCCCCATCAGACAGCAATTGTAAAGCAAAACCAGACAAAAACCTGAAGGGACTCAGCCCCCAGGGATGTAGGGAGAAGATCTGAACAGGCCTTTCCCATGGGGATCAAAAAGGGTCAGTGTTATCAAGGGAGATGGCAGGGAGACCTCAGAGTTTCCTTGAGAGCTGTGTCTCCCTCAAAAAAACACCAAATTTGTAGGTTTTTTTTTCTTGGAAGCTGACTAGGGAAGGGGATAAAAAGGCTCTCGGTTCTGCCAGCGCAATCCTTTCTCTGCTGGAGGGGGCAGGAGGCTTAATGCAGCTCTGCATCCCTCCCTTTCAGTTCAGCCCCCAGACACAAAGGCAGAAAAATGCCAGGAATTTCCCAGCGCCCTCCTCAAACCCGCTCCCATCTCACTTTCCCCCCCCCTTCGCCACCTCCTCCGGCTGGGAAGGAGGAATACTAATAAGAAAGCAGGGATCTTTAATAGGCCCCTTGCCCGGTCACTTTGAGATTGAATGCTGAAAGGGATGGACGTGACCAACCATAAGGAATGAGGCTTCTTCAAGTCCTTGCGTTTCTTGTTTTTGCTGCTTTGTTTTGTTTTCCTTTCCCCAATTTCTCCCCCGCTTCGCTACTCAGCGCTGAAAAAATTCCTCTCGGCCCCTTGCCTCTGTTTCTTTTCCTTGGAGTCAGGCTGCAAACTCTAATCGCTGCTGGGTGATTAGCATGTGAAGGGAGAGGGGAAAACAAAATCTTTATTGGTCGCTTGTGGAGCAGGAGCAGCTGTCTGGATGGATGCTGGCTCCTGTGTTATCCTGCCCGCCACCGCTGATCTCTTTCATGGTGGATGTTTTCCTCTAAGAAAAGGCCAAACACCACGGAACGGCAGAAGATGGGGTGGGGATGAAAGTCAGAGCAGGTGGACTGTTGTTCATGGGGGAAAAAAAACTACAATTTTTTTTTGGCGTTGAATTTGGAGAGCGTAGAGGGGGACAGGGACTTCTGCGCTGTGCCGAGGGGACGACAGCAGGAATGAAAGGATAATTTGTAGCGCCGACCTCAATAGGAGCGGGAGGCACAACACAGAGCCCTTTGACGAGACGAGGAGGGGATGGAGGAGGTGGCTTGAGCTGGAGGCTGGGAGGGGAGAAGAGGCAACCGCCACGCGTTGGGTGGTGGTGGGGACAGCGGGGTGGGGGATCATCCTTTGCAAGCCATCAGTCCCCTGCGAGAATAATCTCGGCCAGTGGAAGATGAAGGGCTGGCAGGGAGATGGCATCTTTTTTGCTCACCCTCTCCGTGTCCCTCAACGAGAGACGGCATCTGCAGAGCCTAGCGCGATGAGTGGTGGAAGGAGTCTGCAGGCTGGTGCTGGCGGATGGGCCGGCGCTTGCTGCAGTCATTACAGCTTGAGGCTGGACAGTGACTCCAAAGGGACACGCTACTGGAATGGAAAACACTATCTATTTGTTATTTGTTATGAGGCTGTGATGGGAACGCCAGTGCCTCTGGGGCGGGTATTCCCCGCAAGCACCCGAGCTGGCTGTGCTCAGCCCCTCCTCCCCTCGTTCCAGGTGTTTCCTTTTCTGAGCTCGATAATGAAATCCGTGAGCCTGAGCCAGTTTATATTTAGTTTCCATCATTGCTGGCAGGGGTCTGCTGGTGCCTAACAAACAGCAGCAAAACACCACCGGTGGGTGCCCAGACCCTAAGGTTTAGGTGGGAGGAGGTGGGGTATGAGGGATGGGGACAGTGGCAGGACAGGGACGAGGAGCAGCAAGGCCATGTTCTCAGCATACATCTCATCATGCCATTAGCCACTTCTTTGGACTCGCCCCCCACAAAGCTATGAGATCCAGACCAGATTTGTTTTGGGAGCTGTCTCCGGCTATACAAACTAATCCCATATAATGTCTGGTATTCCTGACCTGTCTCTGCTCCCTTTGTGAAGAAACTCTTAGCCAGTGCAGGTAAACCTCCATCTTCTATGCCATTTGTTCCTCAAGCTGATGTTTACTTTGGATTACTGGCCATGTCACCTACAGTAGGTGGGATTCAGCTGCCTCATCATAGATTTATTGGGCCATCTGAGTTGTCTCTGTAAGGTATCTGATACATCTGTAAACTATCTGTACTCACATGTCCTAAAGCATCTCAGCTGGTACTAGAGCTCTGTTGAGTTGAGCCCTAAGTCTCCGTTGATTATCACGGGAGCTTAGATACCCAGCTCCCAAAGAGACACCCAAATGCAGGTATCTTAATTTTGATGTGAAAGTTGGGATACTATTTCCCAAACAGAGATGCCCAGGGCCATGAAATCCACCTCATGTTGTGCAAGATCTACAATCTACACAGGGCTCACCGGTATGACAGGACTTAGAGAAGAGCTATGCCTTTTTGGACAGGCAGCAGAAGACTGGTCATAATACCCAAAAAGACACTAAGTACTTGCTTTCTGAGACCTGGATATTCCCCAAAAAGTCTACTCTAGGACAAAATTCTGCTATTTCTGGCTACTTTCCAGAAAACCCTGCTGCTGTGTCACCAAACCTACCACATACTTACCCAGTTGTTTTGGGTAAGGTCAGAAGATACCCTCGGCAGGCACGCAGCATCCTCTATACCCCCTTCTGAGATGGCATCTATGAATTGGGCTGCTGATGGCTTTGTTCCTGGGTGGCACCATCTGCACATCCCCAGAGGTGACGTGGGAAGAGGCTGATGTGCATACTCTAGATTCTGGTTGACATCATAAGTTCATTCTTGTCGTAGTCGCTGCTTCCTGAAAATTTTGGGGCATGTGTCCCCACCCTGTGCACAAACCCTCTGCCATATCCTTCTCAGACCAAGGGCAATGTTTTTTTGGTAAAACTCAACTGAAATGGAAATCATTTAGGACAAGGGAAATGCAGAAGTCTAGACGATACTGCCCGTGGGTGCTATCATTTCAAGTAGTATAAAACTGATGGAAAGGAAGCAGGAAACCTAGGTACTAGAAGGAAGGGTCAAAAGTGGGAAGAGGGGAGACAAAAACGGCAATAACTCACAAGGAGTTTCTAGAGGTGTTGAGCAGATGTGGGACGGAGTGGGATGATTTTCAGAGTGAAAGTGAGGGCTGGAGCAAGTACATCAAGCTGGAAGGACTCTGATTCAGGAGTGAGTCATGGATGGTCCAGAAGGATCTTGAACTTCTCCTGTTCCTGAATGCTCTTTGCTCCTTTGGCTTATTACCTGCATACTCCTTATCTGCACTATTCTCTGGCTGTGCCCTGCCTCTTCCTGCAGATTGCTGTGATCCCTGCCCACTTTAACTCATCCACATTGTGCTCCTGGGAACTTCTGGCTGTGAGGCAACGCAGAGCTCCAGTGTGCCTGTGGTTAGAGGCATCCAGCAGCCAGATGCCCTCGTGCTTTCTGGAGAACTACTTCCAGAGAAATTGCCACTCATTCTCCCCTCACCTATTGCTGCAGCATCATTTAGTCATGGCTGGACTAGCACTGGGACGGAGAGGGAAGCTGGCAATGGGCAGAGGGGAGGAAAGAGAAGAAGGACAAGTGTCCATTCTCAGAGCTGGGCTATGCCCTGAGCCAATTGTGGAAGTATATTGGGGAAACTCTTCTGTTCGGACCACACTGCTGAAAAATCTTGAGTCATCTGTGAAAAGTTTTGACCAGGCTTATTCTGGGGAGGTCAGTAGGGTTGAAAACCACTGAATCTGGGGAAGAATACATGGCAAAAAATATTTCTCCTGCATCACGAGGCAACATGAGCCTGCACTGAGCACCATTTGTAGTCTGTCACATCTCACAAACTCCCAACGCTTGCCTGCTCTATGGAGAAGTTTGAGCAGTTGAATGTCCATCAGCTGTTAAAAAAAGATTAACCCATCTGCTGTTTTGCCAAGATTTAGGCCCAACTAGACTGAATGGTCTTTGGAAAACTGTTTCTAGGGCATGTTTTTATTCTGGCCACAGGAAGCACTTGGTCTACCGGCATCCTGTAGGATATCTTGAGCTCACCAGACAGGCAGGACAGAGAGGAAACCTCTGAGAACTGGATCCTTGCATCTGCTCTTAAATCATCTGCTTGTGGTTGGGTAACTCACGGTCATTTAGGACTCTCTCTCTAGGCTTAAATTAGAAACATCATTGAAATTAATGGACATCAGGCAAGGAACTTTTGATATTCCCAGAGTATTTGTGGCACTGAAAGACATCTTGAGTGACAGAGATGAATTACTGCAAATTAGGTTGCTTTTCAAACAACTGCTGGAGGTAAGCTAAAGCCTCACAGTTACAGTGACTGCTGTCATAGTGGATCCTAAAACAAAAGACTGTTGGGTTAGAAAGTTTGACATTACTGATTAGGTCAGAACTGCAATGTACTTGAAAACTCACTCAGCATGTGTTTGATGCAACGGTGATGTGATGCCTGTATGTCTCTATTCACAGAAAGAAAATTCCAACCATGGGGACAAAAATGCTCTGTATTACCACATGTATTTATGTACCTATGCACTTGCACTGGACACTTATTTCAAGGGTCACGCTCCTCCATCTGAGCACTTAAATGACACCGTGTGGCTTTCATGACCAAACAAAACATCTGCAGCATCAAATTTTGAATACTGAGCAGTTTGCAAGCAAAACTACTATCCTGAAAACTCCAAACCCAACAAAACTCATCCAACAGCACTAGGGAATTCTAAAACAAAGGGTAGTAAATGCCCTAGCCCTGGCTAGGAGGAATTGCCCAGTTTAGAGTTGAGGCTGCACTAGTTGCACAATGGGACTGCTGAGATCACTCGACCCACTGGAGACATCTTACAGAGGGTCCTCCTCCAAAAGTCTTGCTGTGCATACACTGACAAAATACTACAGCAGGCAGCCTACTGAACCTGAAATGGTGAGTACGTTCATGCATAATTCTGGTAAAGCATTGGAATGGAGATATTTTAACTTATAATAGGTCGCAACATGTCTTAACTGTCATGAGTTCTGAAGACCTTTGATTTTTCTCTTCAACCATAGCTAACAGCTCCTGTGTTACCGTCTGTCCTGCAGCCTGGAATGACAGTGGAGTGTATTGTTTGTCCTCAGAGGCAGAGCTTTCCATGGGCTTGAGACCATCATACAATGCTGGTTGATATATATTTTCGGCAAGAGCAGTGACTTTTGAAGGAACATCCTTCTTGATGATTTATATAGATATTTCCATTAAAAATAAACTTTTGTTTGGTCAGGGTTTTCATTATACGCTCACATCCTCTTGAGAGCTGAAGAACATAAAGAAATGCATTGTTAAATGAAACCTTTGTTTTAGTGGAAATTAGTGGAAGCTACTTGAAAGAAGTTTCAAACTGAAAGGTTGAAAGTAGAGTGTTCTTTCTGGATAAATTTAAAAGATGCTTTTCCTAGTATAAGAGTGTGTGAAAGTAAAAGGAACACATTGATCACTGAGACTGGGTCTACGCTTTCATAAATTTTTACTAAAGAAATCAAAGAAAATTTGCTTCAAGAGGAGGAAATAATTTATACCCACTTATATACCCCCTCTTTGCAAGGAGAACCTCTTGAGAAACTCGGAGGCAAGGACACAAAACCAGAATGAACTTTACATAGTCAATATGGCTGAAAAGAGGACCAAGGAGAGGAGTTTTCAGTAGCCTGATGAAATAATAATCACAACAGCATGGCAAATAAAGCCAAGTGCGTTCAAAGTTCAGAGGAATCAAGGCATAAGAGTTTCCACACATATATAACACCCCCATGATTCAACACTCTGCAGAAATAGTTGAGGAAAACATCCAGAAGGAACCACAAAGAGCTCTTCATGCTGCCAGAAAGCTGAGGTCTTTCTGTATGGGTTCCCTTTTCTCATGTTGGTCACACAATCAAGGACCACAAAAAGGTGATGGGTGGAGGTAGTCCACCATACATTTCTGGGAAGGGCCATGTAAACTTCTGGGTTAACACCACATAAATGGCATGGGAATTAAAAATAGTGTAATCAGGCTGTGCCTAAGACATGAGTGTGTATTTAGAATATCTAATGGTGAGGGTCTTGCAAGGGATAGCTGTGGTTTGACATGGAGCCAAGAAGACGGATAAGTTGGGCTCTCCCCTTGTTGTGGGATCTGGTTCAGGCACATGTCCGCCCCGGCCTTCCCTTGTATGTAAATTTGAAACAGTGACATTTAGTCTTGAGGTGACCAGAATGCCATCCAGTTTGCTGACCTGGAGTTGGAGAAGCACAGCAGACCTGCCACGTGTGGTTGTTATCTGTCCTCATTCATCACGTGGCCCGAAAGGCTTCATGGAAGCAATCTGGAAAATGGGACATGCCCATGTCTCTCAAACTGCCCTTTTAAGAGATGTGGGATCTGATAGACCTATTGGTTGGAGAGGTTCTGGGGAAGGGGACAAAGCCTGAGTAACCAGAGGAGCAAAGCATTAAGCAAGAGAGTGAACGTTGTGCAGCCAACTCACCAACATAAATGTATCCTCTCTTGCCTCTTCCCATCGGGATGTCCCATACTGGGGGGCAACAGGCAAACCCTTCTGCTGCTTCACACCTGAGGGCCTCCCTAGGAGTGGGAGAAATGGAGGATTCGAGGGCAAAATTTCAAGCCTGGCTAACGGAGCTGCTGTGCTGCCCTGGCACGGGGGAGCTAGCTTCGTGCCAGTGGCTGCAGGAAGCTAAGAGGGTGTGATCCAGCATCGCGCTGCTCTGCCAAGCATTGTCGCCCAGTGCTGCAGTGACCTGCCCGTTTGTTGTTTGTTTGTGAGCCACCAGATGGGGAAAGCTGAGCCCAAGGGCCTTGATATTTCTTTGTGACTAGTCATAAAGCACATCCCACCTTATTGCCTCTTTGCTAACGCATGAGGCAGGGATTGGCTCTATACTGAGTGCGAGGTGGATGCTAAAAGCGACCAGGAGTCAGGTTCAGAGCAAGAATCTGCACTTTGTTTGCACAAAGGTAAAGCAAATAGTCACTGGTGTTACGCTCCTTCCAGGCAAATACCATGCCGCCTACGTGTCTCTCCCCCAGAGCCCTGCAACAGTCTAGGTAGGGAGTGAAAGTGCTTACAGACACCATTTTTTCCCAAACAGTTGACCATATCTTCTCCAGTAGTGCTGCAGACTCAGTTTTTCCTCCACAAGGGATTAAAATAGCTCAAATACTAAGTATGTATTCAAATTATTCGGTTTTCAAAAGACACTGAGGAAGACTTGCCAGTCTTCTAGATTTATTGTGGTGATTCAAGGGTTGGGGACATGGATTAGTGGCACCAGCATGACATTCCTGCTCTCCAGATGGACTTATGATGTAAAATTTGAACACAGATTTGTGAATTTGATCCCAGAGCTCAGGCTTAGTTGCTTAAAAGTGTGCGTGGAGGTAACCAGGCCAGACACAAACTCCTTTTGGTGCACCTGATTTTCTTCCTGAAGCATTACCTGAAAATCACTTCATCTTTGTAGCTGGACCTGACCGAGTTGGGTTGAGACAACTGGTCTAAGGTCCCTCTTGGAATACAGAGCAGACTCAGCCCACAACTCTTAAGCACTGGCACAATTTTCAGTACATCTTAAGTGCGTGAAAGGAGTCAGCCTATGGGATTTGCTGATTAGAAATAAAGACAGTAAGTAGAGTCAAATGGGAAATAAATTTGAAAGAAAGCAAGATAACTGCAGCTTGGGAGTTCAGTCAGTCTCTCTACTGAAGAGAGAGTCGGGTCAAAGGCTCATCTTCATTTTCAAGGTCCTTCCCTGAAAGACCTTGGAGGTACCCTACATGCAGGTGTGTCCATGGAGGGTCATCCACAGCAGACGGAGCACAGGGATATGTCCCAGGAACTTAGGAGGGATTTCTGATCTTGCTATTGATGCAGGGAAATGAGGTCTCTCACTGTCATAGATATTTGCCAGAAATACCTCCCTAAACGCAGATGATCTCTATAAGAACAGAGAACAGTGTCCAATGGTTATCAGCTGATCGTCTGCATTGAATGGTGGAAAACTGTAGTGTCAAAATGTTAGATCTTCATCTGGGGAGATTTTTTGGCTCAGAAGCTATACTCAGAAAATGTAGTCAGTCAAAATCAAAGTACTGATATTGGTTGAATCAAAATGAAATATTTTCTTTTTTCTTTTTTCCTTCGCAGATATGGAAAAGCAAGCAAAAATCATGTCAGGTTGAGTCATCGCTTTGGTTTTGTCTTAAAATTAAACACTTCATATTAGAATCAGGTGGCTTTTTTGCTTATCCCTGCAAACTCTTAAGAAAGGTCAACTTAAATCACAGCCAGTTTTGCAATTTAACACTTCAAACTTTCAATTTGAATCAAAAAATTATGTTTTTTTAAACACCTCAAACTTTTTATTTATTTATTTGTTTTTAATTTCTTTTTCTTTTTTTCTCTTTGAGAGTGTTTCTCTGAGCAGTTCAACTACTGCAGTACCCTCCAGTAGTACCCTCGCCAGCACAACTCAGTCTGGAGGAGGATGTCTCTCTATGGTTAGATTGGACCATCTAGATCTGCCAGCCTTCAGATAAACCTATAACAAGAGCACATTTTTGACCACTCTCCACATACAGGGTGTCTTAGCAACTGGAAAAAGGGAACCTGTCAGTATTCAAAGCCCAAACTCCAGGAGTCATGCCAATGAGTTGCTATTGCCATTTCAAACAAACAAAAAAAAAAAAAGAAAAAAAAGACATGTTTTTTGACATTGTGGTAGCAGAATAAAAAAGGACAAGGAAAATGGACAATTAGATCTCCTATCACTTGTGGGTGAACCCCAAAGTATTCTCTTCGGAAGCAAAAAAGGCTAATTTAGCTGATCTAATTTTTTTTTGGGATGGGGAAGTGGCCAGCTGAGAAATGCTGACCATTATGGCCAGTACTACTGCAATGAAAGGCCAAGAGAGCAAAAGGAGGTGGAGGGATGAGTTCCCAGGGGCTACATCATTCCGCTGCAAAGCAGAAACAAACCCAGGATGGGGACCACACCTCAGAAGCGTGACCTGTCTCAGTGAAGGTCTCAAGAAGGTACGAAGACCCTGTTCGGTTGATAAGGCTCACATACTTTGCCAGGCAGAGGACTCAGTGTACGTATCTGAAGAGAGCACTAAGCGTACTTATTTCTTTTGCACTGTCAGCCTACCTAGCTGTGAGGAATGTGATCCTCCTCCCTCTTTCTTTTTATCAGCACACCATTAGTCTGTAGATTTGTAACTGTCTTGGATTTGCCTTCGTAATCCTGACGCAAACCCGTCAGATCTGTGGAGTGAATTATTACTTTAATTGGGACACTCGGCTTGGCTCTCCTTCCATAAGCTTATTCCAGTTATGGGAACAAGAGGAACATATGTTTGGGGAAAAAAAGCTACAGTTCTCTCTGTAGTGATGTCTATCTGTGTTGGCAGTGTCCTTCACAGTGTTATTCCAATCCATCTCAACCACTCATTTGAGGGCTGAGACAGCTCAAAAACAGCGACAAAGAAATCTTCAAAATTCATCAGCGTAAATGGACGTGTAGAGAGTTTTGGGTCAGAGATGAAAGAACTGCCAGGAGCTAGCTCTCTGCTAGGAGAAGCCAGCAGATAGGTCTATACCACTTGTTGAGCATCCAGCCCAGCCTTGGCTATGACTTCAAGCTCCAGTGATCCACGTGTGGTAGCCAGTGTCCTGATATGGCCAAAGAAGGGCTCTGGGAGGCAGTTGTGAGGGATGGAGATGGGTCACATTGTGCACACATATTACATTCAGAGCAGCACCAATGCGGACCTGCTGGCAGGTATTTGGCCCCTGTTGGGCAATGCTTTTCTGAACACTGAGCCTCCTTCTTTTAATGAAGGTAATAAGAGATTTTCAAGACAGATCTGCTATGAAGACTTCTGTTAAATCTGTACATTGCATCTTTCTAGGTTAAAAGTGCACTGCAAATAGACTATCCAGCCACCTAAGACACACATGGACATCCGAGTGCTTGCAGAGGGAACCTCTCAGATGCAGGCACTGGGGAGGAATGCCATGGGAGGGAGCTGGAGAAATTACCTGCATGTCAAGGAGCTGAGTCATTCTGGGACTGACTTTACTTATCGGGGGAACTGGTACATGGTGGAACATTGTTTAAACGTAAAATCCCATCTGTGTCAATGAAGCAGGAGAATGTAAATTATGGGGAGTAGAGGGAGGGGAGGGAGACTGGCATGTGGGAAGGCAGAGAAATGAAAGGCAGATTTCATCCTGAATTCAGACCAGAGCCCCAACAGGAAAGGGCTGAATTTAAGGCAGGAGCACTGGGGCTGGGGGAAAGGAAGAAGCTCAGCACTGTGGAAAGAGGAACGCATTAAAAATGCACCTATGTTCTTGTTAGTATTGGAGCCCAGGAGCTCCAGATGTGGTTCTCTGAGCACGCATGGGTCAGTCCTAACCTTCCTCCCAACCCAACGCTGTGCAGACACAGAACCAGATTCTTCTTTGGGGTACAAGACAAATCAGGAGCAAGGATTGAGTTAAACCAAAGTAAGAAACTGATCCTGCAAAAATGACAAACAGGATGGACTGTAGCAGGACTCCTTCCTTTGCTCTTCCAGCTCAGCTTTCCAGGCAGCATATGGTCGTTATACATTGGGTTTTAATCCTGAAGCATGGGATAAATGGTAACTGATGGATAAAACTCCTTGTCCTGCAGCAGTGATGAAGAGGTTACTCTTCCTCTTGCCCCCTACTCAGCAATATCAGCACTGGCTGGCCTGTCGGTAGGGCTCTCTACAAACACAGCTCTGCTAACTCCCTGACATCTGTGGGAAAGGTTAGTATTTACTGAGCATGTAACCTTGCACAATATGTTGAGAAAACAGCTTTAGCTCCAAAACAAGCAGCTGATATCGTCATCAGGTATTCCTTAACTCTGTTCTAATGATGATGATATTGCACAGAAAAGCTACCCTTGAAAGTGAGTGTCTCTGAAAGTGCTCCAGGAAAAGGTCATAGAGGCAGCTGCTTTCTCCATTGCCACAAAACTGTGTAGGACTATTTCTATGGAAATAACCGAGGTACATAGCGCTTTCTTTGCCTCGGTATTTACTGACAAGTTCTTCTCTCAAACTTTCCAGATCTACGTGTAGCAGGGGAAGAGAGATATTATCCAGAGTAGAGGAGGATTAAGTTAGGGACTATGACAGTAGGCTAGGCATGTACAAGTCCATGAGACAGAAGAGAACATGTTCAAGAGGGATGAGGGAGCTGGCCAATGTCATCGTGAGGTTTTTTGAATGACTGTGGCAACTCCAGGAGTTTCCTGGTGGAAAAAGGCAAACATCACAGTCAGCTTCAAAGGGGCAAGTGAAAGGGTCCAAGGAACTTAAATCTGGTCAACTTTTCTTCAGTCTTTGGGAAAATAATGAAGCAAGTCCCGCTGGAAGCCATTTCCAGGCACATGAAGGACAAGAAGGTGACTGTGAACATTCAGCATGATTTACTGAGAACAGACTGTATTTGGACAACTTCTTTGACTTCTGTGATGAACTGATTGGCTCTACAGACAGGAAAGAGCAGCTGAAGTCATTTACCTTTACTTAAGCAAGACTTTTGACATGGTCTCACATAGTGTCTTTATATTATTGGAAAGATGCGGACTGGATGGGTAGACTCTGAGGCTTATGCAGAAGATGGAGACAGACTTTGCTCAGAGAAGACACTGCTCAAAGGTGAACAGCGAGATGGCAAGAGACAAGTAAAAAGTTGCAGAAAAGGAAATTCTGGCTGGATTTAAGGTGCAATTTTTCACAATGGGCATGACTGACTATTGCAGCAGCTGCAGAATCTCCTTCTTAGAGATGTTGAAAGTTTGACTAGATGAGATCTTGCACAACCAAATCTAACTTTGACGTTAACCCTGCTTTCAGCAGAAAGTTGGACCAGAGACCTTTGGAGCTTCTTTCCAGGCTATGATTGAATGATCTGTAGATATGCCTCAATGTACTCTTATCAATGACTGTCCGAGTCCAGTGCTTTTTCTGCTCCCTACCAGAGGTATAAAAATGGTTAAAAAAAGCTATGCAAAAAAATGGCGTGATATAGGAGGAATCACAGGATTTTATTTCCTTGTTCCTTGTCTGTGAATTCCAGCAGCTTCCAAAGGCAACCTACACTGTACTGTGATAGTGAATATAATGTACATAAGCTAAAATACTTGCAAGACAGAAAAAGATAAAGAGCCCACTAATGAAACTTTATGTCTAAAAGTGGTTTAACTTAGTCAAAAGGGGGAAGCTTTCAAAAAGAAAACTATCAGAAAACGGCAAAAGATGCAAAATGCCTACAGCTGGCACAGCAAATACTTTGAAGGCAACAAACTGGAGACTCAGAGGATTAATATATACCATGTATTAAAAAGATTTTGAAAAAGACTAGACCTAGATAAATAAGTCAAGTGGTTAGTAAAAGACTAAAAGTAAATGAAGCAAAAAGACAATCCTTAGATATATTTAAATGAGAAATGAGGAATAGAAAAGAGCTTAATGTCTGGAAGTTTAACACAAAACATCAATAAAGCATGCCAAAAAGATTTTAAGAACTATTTTACTAAAAGAATGAAATAGTAATAGAACCTTCCTCAAACTTATTGGTGCAAGAATCTGCCGGGGACTCTATGGGACTTAGATGTAACTGGAGTAAAAGAGATGTGCAAGGAAGACACGGCCACTATGTATAGCAGAAAGGCTCGATGAATTCTTCCAACCATGTTGACTGTGGAGTAGTTTAAGATGGTTCCTACATCAGCATTTATCTTGGGGAGGAAGAGAGAGTGGGTCAATCAAAGGAATGATTCCTAACAGAAGGGTTAGTAAAATAAATTTTAAAAAAAGAATGAAAAGAAAGGAAACATGATTCAAGAGTTCTAAGGGAATGGAGATACGAAACTACTGTATTATTAATCGTGATACGCAACATGTCACTTAAATCAGACTTAGCTTCATGGGAATATAAAATAGCAATTGTGTTGTGAATTTTTGAGAAAGGCACCATGAAGGATCTGGGAAAGAGCAGTTCAGTAATGCTGACATCTGTATTAAACTCACTGGTAGGGTCTACAAGGAGGAGCATCCGTAGTCTCAGGGATAAATGCAACATATTGAGGAAGAGGCAACACTGCTTTTAGAGAAATTATTCCCCACAAATCAAACTGTTTTGAAGGACTTTGTGAACATGTGGTAGAATGATCCAGCTGGTGTAGTGGAAATGGAAGAGTTCTCAGCAAGGTCTTTCAACAGAGGATTCAAAAAATGAAATTGTTGTGGGATGGGTTACTCTTGTGGATTATTAATTGATTAAAAGGTAAGAAACAAAGAATTGCTTGGTTTTGATAATGGAAAGCATTGCCAGGAGAGTCCAGCAGGGTTTTCCACTGGGAGCTATGTTCTTGAACACACTTGTAAATGATTTGGAAAAGATTGACAATAAAGGAGCGATAAAATTTGCTGATGACACAGAATTATTCATGGTAATTGAAACTAATATTCCCATCAGGAGTTGTAGGAGCATCTCAAACTCTTGAGATACCAGGCAACAAAGAGACAGGTGAAACTGAGTGTTAGTAAATGCAAAGTAATGCACACGTGGGAAATGCAGCCCTAAACATCTATACACAGTGATGGTCTCTAGAATAGCTATTTCCGCTCAGAAAAGAGATCTTAGTATCAGAGCTCAGGGGAACCGAATACTAGGAATTACTGGAAGGGAATAATGAACAAACCAGAAAGCAACAGCATGGAGTTGCTTAAATCTGCAGTGTGGCATCTTTTGCATGGCATCCTTCTAGTTTCTTTTCTAATCCCACATTTTAGAACTATGAACAGTGGATGAAGAATGGAGAAGGTGAGTAGGAAATGGTTACTCACTATTATTCATAATGCAGGAACCAGGAAGCATCAAGTAAAATGACCAAGAGTCAAACTGGAAGACAAATGAAAGGAAATACTTCATCACACATGCCTATATTAATGCAATTCCTTCTCTCTGAGTCACCAGGGTGGGATTCATCTGACCGAGCTTTAAGAGTGAATTCACCCGACTTGAACTGGACATCTTTTGTGCTGGGGGTCCTTCTCAGCTGGGGACTGAGGTTCCAGTTATAGTCAACAGATAGTCAGGAGTGATAGGCATGATTCACCTCACCCACTACAGACATTTGTGTTAGCAGAGGATGCATCATACCTCATTGTCCACTGACCGTACTGGCCTGCTCCCTAGTGTGTACATAGAACCATGGAATCATAGAATGATTTGGGTTGGAAGGGACCTTTAAAGATCATCTAGTCCAACGCCACTGCCACGGGCAAGGATAACTTTCACTAGGTCAGGTTGCTTAAAGCCCCATCCAACCTCACCTTGAGCATTTCCAAGGATGGGACATCCACAACTTCTCTGGGCAACCTGCTCCAGTGTCTCACCACCCTCATTGTAAAAAATTTCTTCCTTATATTCAATTTAAATCTACCCTTTTTCAGTTTAAAACCATTGTCCCTTGTCCTATCACTACAGGCCTTGGTAAAAAGTCTTTCTCCATCTTTCTTATATGCCCCCTTTATATACTGAAAGGCGGCAATAAGGTCTCTCCAGAGCCTTCTCTTCTCCAGGCTGAACAACTCCAATGCTCTCAACTTTTCTTCATAGGAGAGGTGTTCCATCCCCCCATTTTCGTGGCCCTCCTCTGGACTTGCTTTAACAGATCCATGTCTTTCCTGTGCTGGGGATGCCAGAGCTGGACGCAGCACTGCAGGTGGGGTCTCACCAGAGCAGAATTGAGGGGGAAAATCACCTCCCTCGACCTGCTGGCCGCGCTTCTTTTGATGCAGCCCAGGATACAGTTGGCTTTCTGGGCTGCAAGTGCATATTGCCGGCTCATGTCCAATTTTTCTTCCATCAGTATCCCCAAGTCCTTCTCTCCAGGGGACAAAAGGACCCTAGTGTGGCTAGTTCAGTCATAGACTCATCGTGAACATCAGCCTTTGGACAGCTGAACCCCAGCAAGTGTTGTACTGGCACAGCAGGTGAGTGGGTTTGCCTGCAAACGGAGCTCAAATACTTGGAATAGGTGCTCCAAGAGGAGGATAAAGGGCAGGTAGAAGTCCCATTCCCCGGTGATTACCACGATGACAGGCATGTCCAACACCCCGAAGCTGCTAGGAAAAAAACAAAGCTTAAAAATGCTGCTGCTTCTCCTTTTTTTTCAGCAGATTGACCTTAAAGGGCAACACGCTCCACTCCGTCTGGTTTACAGGCAGATAAGAACCACATCCTGACTCTGGGTGGATGAAGGGGAAGATAAGTTGCTTTCATGGATGTGTCTGGGAAAAGGATAAATTATCTCCTTTATGGGCTCTTTGTTGCTCCTTGCCCAATTCAGGGCTGTATCTCTGGCAGAGCAAACACATACTTGTAACAGAATGAAACGCTGTACATCACAGCAGGCCATTGCTCTTCTGACTGGACTGCACACTCTGTACTCACGGCAAATGTCAAGAGAAAATGGATGGAGATGGGAAACACAGAAAGAGAGGATCAGTGGTTTTCTGCTGCTTTTGATATTTGGTAGTAGAAGGGGAGGTGAATAATTATGCTCATGGAACAGAAGTGTCAATGAGATAAGGAAAGGTGGTACTCGCGCAAATAGGTCTCCTTCCTAAAAATCACATCTGCCTATTTTTGTCGTGTGCCAGTCCTTCCCTTCCTCCAGTTTTTGATTCTGTCAGCCAGAGTAGGCAAGAGAACAAAGCAATAGGCTGCCAGGAAACCTGGGTTCATCTCCTACCTCTACTAATGATCTGTCTACGCCTGCGTGTGTCACTGTTTTCTTTTTAATCCTTCTTCTGTCTTCTCAAATATGAACAATATTTTTTCCAAGTCTCTAAAGCTTTCTGGGAGCAAGCTTTGCTTTTATTATGCTTTCATATGCAATGAAAACATACTCTCTCTTGGACTACTACACACTCCAGCCTTATGAATAGCATTAGTTAGACAAGAAATGCACAATAAAGTAGCAAAGCCCAGTTCAAATGGCTCCCAGAGCTTCCTTCCTCAGACTTGCTGAGCCTGAAACCTAAATCTTCTTTTCTCAGAGTCTCTCTTTCACCTCCCATGTATCTGGGTCACGCAGAGGATCATTACTTTCTGTAAGTCAGAGCTCAGCAGTCTTTTATCAAGGCAGCAGTGACAGAAGGTGTGCTAGCCTTATACTCTTCACTGCCTCAATTTCTTCTATGCCCACACACCCACAGTGCTGAGAGATTATTGATCAAGATCAGCAGTTATGGTTTTTTATGTGCAGCTGTGTTGGCACTGGTTGTATCTCAAGTAGCCAAGCTCTCAGCAGTCTGTTGTGATGCCTTAACCCAGACCATTCGTCCGTGCATATCAGCAATGGTATTAACGCAGACCGCAGTTAAAATTGAGAGTGCCTTTACGCCTAGTGCTGTATATCCTGCTGGTAGGTAGTACATACGACTGCACATCCCAGAGGAGCTTTCTCGCTCAAAGGAATTCTCCAGATGTCTTAGGCTGACAGGTACACGCAGGGTCTAAAGTGACTGAGGAACCATGGCTTAGAAGTCTATAACCCATCAGCTGAGGCCCCGGTAACTGCTCGTATGAGTGGTCTGAGCCAGCCCTGCCACAGATGAGGTACAGGCTGATGCACTTTGGCAATCCATATGTGTTAAGATGACAAATATGGGTAGTTAGTTACTGCAGATCAGATGATGGGTTAATGAAAAAGGTTTTACTCATTTATAACATCAGAGTTTGTAATAGTGACCCCACCCTTCCGAGTATTTTTTTTTGGAAATGACTTCCTCCAAGAATAAAGCATTCCTGAACACAAGTCCTCCCAGTAGCCCTGGGAAGGATGTGTCCCTATTAAAGCAGATGATGATTCACCCTAGTGAAGGCTCTTTGTCCTCTACATAGACCTTTCTTAGCCTTAAGAGTGCTTTTAACCAGCTCCTGACAAGACGTGAGCTGAGAGTGAGAGCGATTTGTGCCAATGGGCTTGTGGCTTGACCTCCCCATCCAATCTGCTGAACAAACACTTTCATAACACCAACTGGGATAAACTTTTTTTTTTTAAATGGAAAATATTTAAAACTGAAGAAGTATTCTGCCTTGTTCTCCCTGACAGGTATCTCCAAGTGTTGCACTACAAGAAACTTGCAAGTTCTTCTCAGGAGGCAAACGAGCTTTTAGTCTTGGCAGGACAATGGTAAGGGGTTTGCTTTCATTAACTTCAGACTCCTCCATCTGATCTGATCATCCCTGCTGCCTTAATATTTAAAGGAGAGGAACAGACACTTTTAGGGATCAGTTCACCCACACAGGTTTGGCTGTCTGGTGTAGTATGAGATGAATTGCATTCTGGAGTTGACCATTTTGCTCTGTGCAGGGATCCTAGATGATTGCCTTATTGGCCAGGTAAATCATTTTAGGTTATAAACAGTTTTAGGGACAGTATTGGGAGAAGCAGATCTGTGAGGTACAAGACAGTTTGCTCTTGGCTTGAGCTTTGGTAGGAGTCAGCTCACAGGATGACAGACTAAAGATTGAGAGGGACCTCATGGAATCTCTTTTTTTGTTGTGCCACGATTAACTCTAGAGGTTGCTTAGAAAATAGAAATACTGCCAAGGGGCTGAGCTTCCTGAAAAAGGGACATCTTGAATTACTTTATTAAGTAGAAAGGCAGCAAAGACTGGCATGAAAGGTCACCACTTTTTTTGAAGGTGATCTTGATGTTTACTAATGGCCAGCAGGAGAAACTCTCACCCCACCAGGAGCTAATGACTTTAGAAGAAAGGACATCACCTACAAAGCATACAAAGTGGAGGTCCACTGGCATGTTTTATTCAGCACTTTCTCAGGCATATTCTTACTGTAGCCAAAGGGAACTAAGAGCCTGGTGTTGTCTCTGGGAAGAGATTGGGAAATTTCTGTGAGCTTTTTCTCTGGCTAGCTTAGCACAGATACTTTTCAAGAGTAGGTGCTGACAGCTTTGTCTACATTGGGAGGAACAGACTTTGTCTACACAGCCATGGAAATAGGCTTAAACATGTGAACCCTCACGGTCTCTTCACTTTCCATCTGCAACAGCTATTGTTGGCCTGGTGGCAGTTCAGATTCAGATGTTCTCTTAGGAACGGAGCAGAGGAGTGGAGGTCACTCAGCTCAGTCCAGCTCTGGTCTAGCAAGAGCACACACACCCTGAGCAGAATGATGTGCTCATTAAGTAGTAATATCTCTGCTGAGCTCTTTTATACTGCTATGAGTCACAGAGAGGTATTTGGGAGGGTATATACCAACCCAGAAGTAATTTTCTCTGCCAGTTAAACTACCTTGCAGGGGGACCATTCGCCAGGAGGAGAAAGATGTGGCACCCTGGCAATGACACCTGGGTCAGCACTGAATTGTAAGCAGGGGCAGAAGAAGCTGAGATGGTCAGGCCGTGTTTGCTGCCCAGACAGCTGCCTGCTTGCCCCAGGAAAAGATGCTGAGACAGGTTTAAATATCTGTGCGTTTCCACGCATGGGTTCAGCTTGCATGTATATGTTTGTGTATGTAGACCACTCTGAATGACCTTAAGGTTTTCTACAACTTGGGAACTGCTGAGCTAAGCCCTTTCAGTGGCCCCAGTCCCTGGAATATCCATGCAGCTGCCAAGGAAAATCAATGGAAATAGCCAAGTGGTGGAGCCAGACTTCTGCTTGAAATGGGTTTTTGCCACTGGGACTTGAGGCTGAAAAAGGCTTTAAGAATTGAATGTGTCATGATAAAAGGTCTGTCTTCAGAAGGGCCACTTTCTCAGGTCCTGACTCCATTTCCTCTGGGTATTTGTTCTTTAACCAGTCCTCTTGATCAGAAACACTGTGCCTGGGAGCTCTCAGGCGTCTTCTGATCTGCTTTGTCCCATTGGAGGAGGAGCTGTGATCCATAAGATGGAGTTTGGTATTTATGTAGCTGGGATGGAATCCATTATTTCCTTTGAAAATGGTGACTCTGCCTTTCAATCGGCATTGGAAATGGACTGTCCTGGACTTCAAAAGACTGAGAGGATCTCTTATCAAATATCTTCAAAAGCTGTGAAAGGAAGACTGGGAAATGCCAGCCAATTTCCTCTGTTTTTGTAGTAACTTGTTTATGTTTTTCGAGTTCTACTCTGGAAAAGCATTTGGCTTGAATTAATATGCAGCGTGTTTGGTTTTTGCTGTTCATGTGTATGTGCACTTTATTTGATTCCCGGAGGTTGCCTCAGACTTGTTTTCTCAGAAAGGATTGAGCTGTTTATTGATCTTTGCTATTGTTCTGCATTAGTGTGCTCATCTGATGCAAGTTAAATTTCTCGCTTTGCTGCAAATGAGTGCTCAATTAAAAAAGAAAAAAAAAAAAAAGCAAACACACTCCCTGTATTTCCTATATTGAAGAAAAAACACCAGCACTGACTCAGAGCTGAAGAGAAAACTGAGAATGGTTGTGATATAACAGGGTAAGTTTTACCTGGAGGGGTGATGGGGGAAGGGGGCAGCGTATCTTGACTCACGCTTGTGTTGTGCTGCAAGGGAGGAGTTGCAGGAATATTCCCCCCCCCCATCCCCTTACATTATGGCAGCCTTCAGTTCAAACTGGTTGGCTCATTGTACTTGCAGAGAGGGGAGGATGAGGCTGGTAGAGGATGAGACTGGGCATCCTTCTTGCCTAAATCTGCACCTCAGAGTGACAGTGGAGATGTCTCTAACTTGGTGGCGCCAATCCCTTTCTTGATGCTACAACTCTTCTTTGGAGGGGGTCACCAAGGGTGGGCTAAGAATGGGCAGGGTCAGGTTTTCCAGGGGAAGGGAGGAAGGAACAGATAGCTACAACCCTCCTGTCCTCTGTTAACAGCCCACACTTCTTGCCAAGTCTTGGGGAAGAGGTTGTGTCACTGACATGTCCCTTCTGACCCAAGGACCAGCTGCATCTGGGGGAAGACTGAGGGATGGGAGGCCAGATCTCCTTGCTGGACTAACTAAAGGGGAGTTACATAGGAAAAGAGAAATGCAGGTGTGGGTACATGGCTCTTCACCGCCTCACAACAGGGAAGCAAGCCCTGAAGAATGCAGGTGTTGGAGGTTGGGCTCATCCTCTAGGAGACATTGGTGGACACCAAGATATTGGTGTGGGTCGCTGCACAGGAACACCTGCCAACCAGATCAGGCTGTCTAGACACTGAAAGAGCTAAATAATAAATGAAACAACAAACTAGACAAATGGGAATAATGAAGGAGTGAAGAGAGAAGAGGGAACAGGGAGTAAAAAGAGAGGTGCTAGAAGTACCTCTGATGAAACAACTGTTTTTCAGCATCTATGAGTACTCGAGGTTTTCCATTTCCCGATGAAGGTGTAGAGGGCTTCTTTCTTCTCTTATCACTGCCCTTCCCTTATATTGTTAGTTCCCAAAGGGTTAACTTTTCTAACTTTTCACCATATATCCTAATTCAGGTTGCTATGTATGGAGATTTCATCAATCACAACTGACCCAGAAGGGTTACTGCCTTTTAGCCTCTGCCTCAGCTTTCTGGGCCAACCAACCCTGCGAATGGCACTGTAGTGATATTAGGTCTTCTGAGTGGTGCAACAAAGTGATATAGGAAGGAGTGTTTCCCACTCCTTATCCTTATCCCTTATTCCCACTCCCACTCCTTATCACCAGTCTCATCCCACAGTCTTTCTCAATCGTTTCTTCATCCAGGATCAAGTGTCCCTGTGAAGCTGTTAGGGTGGGCTGCTCTTCTTTGGATTTTGTGCTATCCTCCATTTCAGGGATGAAAGAGAGGACCCAACCACAGAACTGAGGCTCAGAAACCCCACGTGGAAGTCCTCAGTCCAGTTTGATGGGCCAAAAAAGCTGAGGTGATGGAGAAGGGAATCCTCCAAGAACATGTCCTTGAGTTTTATTATCAGACAAGTGGGCTGTCCTTGCCCCCCAGAAGGGCATATGGATCATCCTTGTGAAGCCACACATCTGAGGACAGCACTGCTTCACCCGGCTAGACACTGTGCACACGTTCAGACCAATTCTTTCCTCCTCATGACCCAGGAGGGTTTAATCACACTTGGTAAAAGTATTTGCACTAGTGTGAATTGCGTGCTGTATAAACAACGGTATTTCTTCTCTTGGTGAGGCAAGAAAAGAAGAAAATGTCTCCAAATTAAGGTATTCCACCTAGCACATGGTTCTAGCCGTGTGGCAGAGGGCAGTGCTGGATCTGTGGTCACCTGCCACATGCTGTGAGGACCAAGAGCTCTGGGAGTATGGCTGGGATAGACTTTGAGGCTGCTGTTTCTAAAACACCGAATCACCACCCAAATTTCCACTGGCTGTTGGGACATTAAGACTCGTGAGGATATATACAGTAACCTACTTCACAGGTTGTGTCCGCATCGGCCTGTTAAACTGGCAGATCACAGGCCCAGCACGGGAACTTAAAAAGTTGGATAATGCCTCACCTTGTCTGCTGGCCACCAAACAGACTTGTGAAATGCTTGGTTCGGTTGTAGCTATGGGGGTGTGGTTGGTAGCTCACTCATACACACATGCTCATACGTATACACACACTCACACCAGTATATGTATTTTATAGAGTCATAGAATAGTTTGGGTTGGAAAAGACCTTTAAAGGTCATCTAGTCCAACCCCCCTGCAATGAGCAGGGACATCTTCAGCTAGATCAGGCTGCTCAGAGCCCCGTCCAACCTGACCTTGAATGTTCCCAGGGATGGGGCATCTACCACCTCTCTGGGCAACCTGTGCCAGTGTTTCACCACCCTCACCATAAAAAAATTCTTCCTTACATCTAGTCTAAATGTACTTTCTTTTAGTTTAAAACCATTCCCCCTTGTCCTATCCCTACAGGCCCTAGTACAATGTCTGTCCCCATCTTTGCACATAAAGACTTCACCATAACAACAGCTTTCCATATTTTAAAATTTTTTACTTTTTAATTTTTTTTTTTCCCCCAGAAATTGTCCCCCTAAACCTTTCAGTTAGAGAATTCAGCCTTTTTGATGAAAAACATCTTTTTTTTTTCCCTTCTGGGGCTTTTGTAAAACAAGCAAACAAACAAAAATATACGGAAAAAACCACTATATGACAAAACACTTTCACCAATAAAACAAAGAAACAAACAAAAATTTGGTCACTTGAAAAAACATCCACGTGTATTCCAAGGAAAATATCACTTAAAACACTGGTTTACTTTTGACAAAATTTTAGGAAGAAGAAAAAAATCAACTCCCTGACTAGTGCTGTCCAAAGCTCAAAATACAAGAGGTTGAAAGCCCAGAGGAAACCTTCAGAGATAAAAGTCACCCAGACCCCCCATGAAGGGAATCAAATTTCAAGGAGGTATAAGTTTTATGGTGCTCTGCAGTCTTGCAAGGATTTAGTAAATGTCTTTCTCGGTCTGCTCTGTAGCTGACACTGTTCTCTGCAGAGAACACATTTTTATACCATACGTTCCCATGTAATTTTCAAACTCCAAACTTAAATTTCATTTCTTGAGATTGGTAACGAAGGAACCATTTAATTTTGTTGGAAAAAAACCTCTGCAGAGGATGAGCACAGGATCTGCTTATGGACATCTCGGGGGTTGTGAACCAGCACCAACTCGTACCTGTTAACCTTGTGGGAATGCATGTGTAAGGGCTGGTTTATTTGCTTTCCTTGCAGTCACTTCAAGGACAACTTTCTGATCTCCAACAGAGCAGGAGTGGCTTTCTGGTACCTCAGACTGAGCAATGCTGCTTTGATATATCACTGTTTCAACACAGCGGCCTTTTGGCATGGTGAAGCACGGCAGAAGGGCAAGTTCAGTAAGGGTTGCATGGAGGAAAATACGGGTGCGGTAGATCCTGGGGCCCTGATGAGACGCAAAGTTTGTGAGGAGTGAAGTAGTTCAGGATAGGGGCTGAGAGAAGGAAATAGGGGAGAGTGCTGCATCTTTCTAAAACAATTTAGAGGGTGCCCTGCCTAACTCAGCCAGGGGTGTTTTAGCTATCACTGAGCTGTGTAAGTGGACTCAAAGCTATATTTAATCACCTAGGCGTATTATCCCACAGCCAGCCAGAAAACATGCTAGATTGTGCTTATATTGGGAAAAAAGCTCCTGCAGGGCACATGGGCATCTTCACAAGATAGTTTGCATCATCTTCTGATCCATGTCCTTTCTGCAGTTCATCAAATGAGCCAGGCTGCAACCGCTCTTCCAGAGCTTTTTGTTGAGGTCCTGGATGCTCTTTTTCTTCACCTTTTTATTTATACCTTCCTCTTCCAATACCTCAGCAAATAACAGGATCTCCTTGTCAACCTCAGCCTTGGCAAAGAAGAAAACCAGGGTGGGAGATCCCAGAGGCAACAGGGACGTTTTCTGTTCCCTTGTCCTGCCAGGACTTCACCCAGAGCAACATTTGGCAGCCTACCAGCTCCCTGGACACCTTCAGGAGCATCTGGGCTTTAAACATTCATTTTTTTCAGATTTTTCCCTCTCTTCCTGTAGCTTTTCCCCTTCTTAGAGAGGTCTGCTTGGCTTTAGTAGGGCAGCCTGACCCTGTCTGTAAGAGGAAAGCCAACAGAAGAGTGGCTGCAAGCAGACCCCAAGGGAGAGGTCCAAGCAGGGCAAGCACATGTACTATCCCCTTCCAGATATTCTCCAGCTTCCAGTTATTTTCTGTGGCTTGTCTAGCTAGTAGGCCCCGGGGATCTCTCTTTTCAATACTTGTCTTCTAAGGTATGAGACCAGACGTCTCAAGTGGAGACACAACCTCTTAAGCATTCATATTTAATAACACTTATTTTTTAACTCCATTAAAGCATGCTGGAAAGTGTGTTCTCTTTACCAAACAGGGAGGAAGAGGTTTAATCGGGGCAGACTCCAGGAGGATGACAGTTAGGCAGAGATCTGAGCTGTGTTGACATGTCTGTGTTACAGCTTCATCTTTAACCTCTGTCCTCATGGAGCCAGCTGGGAGATGAGGCTGGAATTAACCTTTCACCGCTGCAGGACACCCACAGCTATCTGCTTATTGGAAAGTTTTATTTTTCTTTTTTTTTTTTTTTTTTTTAATTATAGTGATTTCATGCAGCTGTTGGCATCTTCCTGCTCCTCCTGTTAACACAAGATTTGTAAGGAGGGTCTCTTTCCAGGAAGGCAGCTGTTTTTTCTCATTCCTTCACTTAATTAGGATGTGAGCTTCCACTACAAAAGATGTCAGAAGTCACATTGGGCTCTCCATGTTGAGGCTCTCCTGAATTAGAGGTCTACAGGGAAGACAAGTGATGCTTAGATCCTGCTCAATGGTCAGGGTTTGCATCATGCATCCACTTAGCGTTTGTTGGATCTTGTAGCAGTTTATTACACACAGAAATACTTTATTTGCCAATTTATCTGTGTTCACAGAGATGACTGTGACATTGGCTTGGGTACTTACCAGCCTTGGAGATAAGCACCCAAAACAAGACCTGGATCTAACCATCCGTGTAGACATGTGGTCAATATCTGAGCATGAACCTGGAGCAATGGACGATAAAACAGGCAAATAAAGCTATGAGATGAGACTCTTCCTCCATTTTAAAATCATGTAAACTCTTCCTATTGTCTTCTGCATTAGTACCTGCGACACTGTGGCTCTTCAGAGCTTGCTGGACTCCTTAGGACCCCATTTGTAAGAGAACAGCGACAGCAGCAACAGGGAAAGCTACCCCTTCAAGGCTGCATCCCCTTTTAGAATCAGCTGAAAAATACAGGCACAGAGCTGCTGCAGAGGCAATGTCTGGACCATACTTTAAACCATTTTACTCAAAATGTATCCTGATCTCAAGGAAAAATTCACTTCATGTTGCCCATTGGAGCAAGCGGGAGCAGAACATGCTCCATGCCACCGGATAGTCGCAGGTCAGAAACTTTAGGTGGTGTATCATGAAAGCCGAGAAAGGGGGAACTGAGCAATCCCATGGGGGATGTTTCCAGCAAATTCTGATTCACTTTGCTAGTGTTTGTTGTTCATCCTCAGCCACTGGGACTGTTGTACGAGGTTCTTGGGTTTTGTTTGTAAAGAAATGAGGATTTCTATGAAAAAAAACATTGAAACAAATGCAACATTGCATTTCAAAACCCAGTTAAGTCAAAATTTTACTTATTTTAAATTCTGACTATTTTGGGCAGAAAACACTGATGAATTCTCAACATTCAATGGTTTCAGAACCGTCCAGTACTTTTCCCCATTGTCTCCTAACTGTGTTGAGAGCAGAGATGGAGGACGTGTGGGAAAAGAGGAGAAAAACCTGTCTTTACTTAGCTTCTTTGGCATGGCCCACATCCCACCTTCCTTTTGGACATACTTGCGTTCCCAGTGCTCTTGTTCATCTGGGGCTTCACTGTCCTGCAGGACATTTGTTGCTGGAGTGCGTATTTACCCTGGAGTCGTGATTTCCCACCAGCAATAGCTGGTCCAGGAGATGTATTCCCAGTCGTGTGATACAGCCACGGCCCCAGTTCATGTTCCTGTGCTCTTTTTTTCCCATGTGCAAGTGGCTTTGGAAACAGCCTTGTTGGCACATTTTAGCTGTGTTTTTAGTGACTGTCCTCCTGAAAATTATTCCCGTCATGAAAAAACAGGTTAGTTTAGAAACATGGAGCCTGTTACTGTCATTGTGTGAAGAAGCACCTGACCACTTTTGAAAATTGGTCAGTGGGAGCGGAGCTTTGAAGTTGAAAACAGACCGTGAAGGTCTGGATTTCCACACAAGCAAAGCGCCACATCAAGCAGCTTTTCTCCATAAAGACCCAGGCAGGAAGATGACAGCTCTTTGCAGCCAGCTCTGCACCTTTCAATCCACCAGTTCTCCATCTCTAGCAGTGGAAAAGGCTTTGCTGGGAAGGGAAACACATTTCCTTAGGGAACAATCTCAAAGGATGATTAGATAATGCCTACAAGTGGGCTGGTAAGCTCAGGGTCATGGTTTGTGGAGGTCCTTGGGGTGGATCCAGACTGCAAATACCCTGATGGCAAAGGGTCACTCAAATGACAGCATTCCCTGAGGAGCAATGTGGAGTGTCAAGCTCAGGACCTCTGTCATGGTCTACTATGTGCAAAGGTTTGGACTTGCAACACTTGCAGGCTGTCCCTGCAATGACAATTAATGGGGATTTTTCCTTGCAGGCCATTTTGCAGGAACCAGACCTGCTGTGCAGGGCACTATGGGACCTGTGGGGCTGTTACACCTGACATGTCATGTGTGCAGAAGGACAGGAGCTGGATGACCATCTTCCAGGGACTTCCTTGGACAGGGGGACAGAGGCCACCTCTAGGCTAGTTATTACCTCCTCTTTGCTCATGGCCCTGATCCTCTCCAGATTCACAGCCAAACTTCCCAAACGGCCAAAATCAAGCAACAAATACATGTGCCATGTGCTCTAGGGTAGAAGGTGCAGGAACAATTCACGCCACTGAATAAATGACAGGAAGATCTCTGATACTATGCAATGGGAATAATATCCAGTGAAGCTAGGGCAGGACAGATACACTGGTTTCCTTCTGTCCATGCCTTCTGGCACCTGTATTTTCTTTAAGGCTGATATAGGTATGATTACCTACCAGGGATGGTTTGGAAGCTGGGATCATCCCTTTAACACAGGACTTGCTCAAGAGGAGATGACTGCAAACTCCCCCAGATCTCCCTTTTTAATGCAATTGGTTTTTAAAAGCTCTCCTCCTCATCACACAGCCTGACAGGGTTAAACACCTCCGAGGAGGCTGGAGGGAGGAATGTTTTTAATCCCATTGATTTATTAAAATCATCTAAAGATAGCCAGTTGCCACAGATAAAACTGCTGCCCTCTGCACTTCAGAAAGGTCCTCCCTGAGCCAGCTCTGCACAGAAAACATTGGCAATGGCTTAGTGACATCCGGGACATGGTGGTACCTGCCTGCCACTTGCCAGCCAAATCCAATCCTGGCCAGCTTTCCAGCAGGGCTGCCTTCTGCCAGCTCTTGCATCTCCCCTGGTCGTAGGGTTCATGGAGAAAAGTGTCGTGGGGACACTGGAGGTAGGCACCGAGCTCGCTGAGAAAACTGCTCCCAAAAGGATTTCAAGCCTTGACTGATAGCAGCAAATGGAAGAAACAAAAAAAGTCCTGGCAAATTGAGACAGAGGGGTTTTTATTTTTCCCTGAAGGGATTTATTTTGGGTATTTGTGCATGTGTGTGTGTGTGTGTGCACATACACACACTCCTTTGGGGTCTCTACCTGAGATTTGATGATCTGGAAGACAAAAAGGGTATTCCTGAAGACTTTTCTGTCCTTCAAATCCCTGCTACGATCAGATGTTAATTGTGCTTTGCTCTTCCCCTCCCAGCTGGACCACCAGGTGAGCTCTGGCCAACGCAGTGCTGCAAAAATTCATCCTTCAAGATTAGTGTCCGAGGTTGGGGGACGAGGCAAAAGAGGCATCCGAGTTTCTACCCCACACCTCTCCTGCCCGTAACTAATGGTTGCAACAAGGCAGAGTTCAGAGATCTCCAGGCCAAACCGGGGCTCTACAGGACGTGACAGCTTTGATTTGTGCCTGTTCAGGGCCCACCAGAGACAAAAGGCAGTGTCAAGAGTAATTGAATGAGTGTGGCAGGCAGACCCAGCAGCGCTCTTATCAGCTGGGGGAGGCAGAGCACATCCGAGGAGCAGAGCAGACCAGGTACCAGGAACCAGATCTTAAGGTTACATTCCTCACATACGTGGGATATCCTGCGGTCCCCCTAAGTTTTCTTTGTAAATTGAAAATCTAAAATCTGCAAGAAAAAAAAAAAGAGTTTTACTGGAAAAAAGGTAATTAATTTTCTGCGCTGTATTAATCTCTAAAGTAATATAGTATAAAGAAACCCTTAGCCCAAGCTAGAGGGAGTGTATTGTTTAAATCCCAAGAGAAGCAATGTTTAATTTAATTTCACAGGTAGCTGTTTTGCAAAGTCTCTGAGGGAGGAAACTCTTCCAATACCACCACTCCAAGAATTTGACACAATATAATTTATATTGCCATTGTACTGAGAGACCTCAGTATGTTGCACACACATGCGGGCACCCACGCACGCCCACAGAGAAACCCTCCTGTGAACTTGCAATGTAACGACACAAAAGGCAGCGGGAAGAATGGAGAAGAGCGGTGAAGTTGGCCAAAGTCTCAACGCAAGTCTGTCACGAGCCAAGAACAGGATTCCTGGTATCTCATGACCCTGTCCTGGTTGTTCTCTTGGGATCGCAGTGCCCTCCTGCCTGCCTTTATTTTTACAAGGGTTAGGAGACAAACAGTGGCCACAGCAATGTTGTTTTTTAATATCTTTTCAGTGAGAGTAAGCCTACACAGAACACATGTACTTGCTCTTGGTGGCCTGACTGAATGGCACAACCATACACAACCTCTTCCCAGTGCTACTGTCACCAAAAGGCATTGCTCTGCAGGGTAAGAGAGGGGATGTCCAGGTACTATTTGCTCTCATTTCAGCTTCTCATCCATTCCAAACTTGATGGAGGTTGCAGTGAATAGTGGTTTGCATGGACAGAAAGTACCGATAACCTCACGGGCAGCCTGAAACTGTAATCCAAGCCCCAAGGACTGTAGTGGTTCAGTGCTTTCTGGCAGCAGTTTAATTTCATTAGCTCCCCTGGGGTCTGATCTAGCCTTATCCCAAAGCGAGAAGAGCCTTTTTCCCATGTTACTCCCATCAGTCATTGATCAGACCTGCCATCTCTCACGCACGGAGTGATGGACTTGCAGAACTGACTCCCTCCTTCTCCCCTGCTGTTATTGCACGCCTTTCCCTCCAACAGCCCACCAGCCAGACCCAGCAGGCTGGGATGAGCCATGATTTCCAGCCCATCTGCATGTTATGATGATGATGACTGAGAAGGGGTGAGACTATAGCACGCCATCAGCTGGTATGCCATCTAAATAAACCCCAATCTCACGTAGCCCCAGGAAAAGACACATTTCTCAGGCACAAGCCGGACCTGCAGCCTGGGGTCTAGAGACCAGACACTGCCCTCCCCTGTTACATATGACGTGCTCTTCAAGCAATTTTCAGAGGAGCTTCTTGCCAAGATCCGTGCTATGATCCTGCCGGCTAATTTGGATCAAGGTGGGACAGCCTAGCCCACATCAATCACTCCTCTGGAGAAGAGATACCCAAGGGACCAGGGGTTTATGGCTCAAGGGCATCCACTTAGCTCCGCTAATCCCTTTTCAGCTCAACAGCTGTCCTGTGGCACTTTGCCACCCATGAGCTTGTTGAGTGTGAAAGTCTCTTGCTTCACAGCTAGCTTTGCAAAATCGACATTATTAGGATTTCAAAAAGTTGCTCCTGGTCCAAGATAAACAGAGAAACCCAAGCAGCCTGTGAGACCAATCTCCTGAAGGGAGAGACTTGAGAGGGCAGATTAGAAAATAAAAGGAGAAAGAAACGTATAAGTCCTGGCCAAATTATGACTAAGGCGAAGATAGGATAACGACTTTCAGTTCTTTGAAGAACGTAAACACTGCAATGTGAGAGCAGATACAGTTCAACAAGATGGATGAAGCCAAGCAGAGAAAAACATTTGCTGCGGGTTAGGAGATGATTTGAGGCCACTGTGGAGGTTATGAATTATTCAGAGGGAGGAGCAGAAGCCCTGTGGCTGTTGTCCATTTAACATGGACAAGCCCAAGTATAGGGAACATGCCTGGATAGTGTGGCGGTGGCAGGCTGACCTGAAATCAGATGGGACAAGCCAGTGAAAGGAGGGAGTTGTTCCTCTGGTTTTTGTGTGGTTTCCGAGAGCGGGGCTTGTTTTGCTCATTACATCCACGTAACCCCGTATCCTGGGCTGCATCACCAGCAGCGTGGCCAGCAGGTTGAGGGAGGTCATTCTGTCCCTCTGCTCTGCTCTGGTGAGACCCCACCTGCAGTGCTGCATCCAGCTCTGGCATCCCCAGCACAGGAAAGACATGGACATGTTCAAGCAAGTCCAGAGGAGGCCACAAAAATGATCAGGGGGATGGAACACCTCTCCTATGAAGAAAGGCTGAGAGAGTTGGGATTGTTCCGCCTGGAGAAGAGAAGGCTTCGGGGAGACGTTATTGCGGCCTTTCAGTATTTAAAGGGGGCTTATAAGAAAGATGGGGACAAACTGTTTAGCAGGGCCTGTTGCAACAGGACAAGGGGGAACGGTTTTAAACTAAAAGAAGATAGATTTAGACTAGATATAAGGAAGAAATTTTTTATGATGAGGGTGGTGAAACACTGGCACAGGTTGCCCAGAGAGGTGGTAGATGCCCCATCCCTGGGAACATTCAAGGTCAGGTTGGACGGGGCTCTGAGCAGCCTGATCTAGTTGAAGGTGTCCCTGCTCATTGCAGGGGGGGCTGGACTAGATGACCTTTAAAGGTCCCTTCCAATCCAAACCATTCTATTATTCTATGATTCTATGATTTAACTCCTTGCACATAATTCTATGATTCTATGATTTAACACAGCTTGCAGTCTGCCTAGCACACCTGAAATGCTCACTGTGCCACAGGGCTGAGAGATGAAACCCCTTCTGCAAATGAAATACATCTAGATATAAAAGAACCTGGTCCCAGATTCCCGAGGTCTCTGAATGCCCAGGGTGTAACCGGTGCAGCCAGCCCTGGCAGAACACCAGTCCCTGCAAAACAGTGATTATGTTACAAAACAATCCCCAAACTTTAATCAGTTCTTAATTAAGAGGTACCTCAGAACTAAAAGAGCACATTGCATTTAAATCCTTTGGTGCATTGCACCAAGAAATCATCCTCCTGTCCGCAGTCCCCAGAAGCCGCATCTTTCCAAGGGGGCAGATGTGTATTTCTCAAGCAGTACTGAGGCCAACGTGACAGCACATTTAAATAACATGGTTAAAATAGGGCCACAGAGAGATATAGTTTTTGCTTTTCAGCCTACCAAATCAAATAAAGTGAACTTGACACAGGAAAAAAAAAAAACAACAGGATTTCCAAGATCTAAAGAAAATCACCTGGGAGCATTTGTGAAACCTGGCTTCACAGCCAAATCTGTAGTCTAAGCTCAGGCATCCGGGAGCAGTTTCACTGGTAGAATATTGCAGTGAAAATTGTTTCAGCAAGAAAGACAATGTAATACTGTAAGAAATAGAATTGCTAAGTCTTTCTATTTGATCATGAGTATGCGTTTCTGAGGTAAAGTCCCAGCTGCTGCAATAATGGTGTGTCGTGGGATTCCCAGAATTACATTGTCGTTATAGCACACTTGATTGCAGAGAAAAACAGCAAAATATGACAGCTCTGCCGTTGGAAGGCAAAATAAATGTCTTGGGCATGGTCTCAGCAGTCTCCTTAAAATAGGCAGTGGCAAAACTTAAACTGGGGGTAGAGGAGATGCTGTCCCTGGGGGTGGAAACACTACAGATGGGGATCAACACCAAGATAACAAAGTGCCATCTCAAACCCTGGCCAGAGGGTTTTCCACCAGCTATCAGTCTGGGCATAAAGATTTTATCAACCTCTTTAATCTTAGAGGAAAAACAGAGTAAATTATCCACAGTGGAAGAAGAGAGGATGGAGAACTCCAAGGTGGTTGAGAAGCTGGACATTCTCTGTGCAACGTCCACCTTCACCTGAGGGCTCTTCCTTGTAGGAGCATGAAGCAGAGCTATTAGTACCCTTGCAGCAAGGCATGCAGCGAGAGGTAGAGGCAAAGTTTATCAAAACAGAAGATTTGGGGAGATCGTAGTAGGGCAAAGTGTGTGGAACAAAGCAACTGAATAAGGGGTATCCCAGATTAGCCTGGGGTAGGGGCAGAAAAGAAGTAACATGTTATTCTCACTTCTCACCATCAAATTGCAGGGAACAGGGCTCTGCACCTTGAGAGAGCAAGAGCTGGGACCGCTTCTGCTGCCAGACAGATCCTGGCGGAGCCATATCCTCTCCTAGATGCTGACAGGGTTGTGAGTTAGGGGCTGCGTGTTGATGTGAGGCAAAGACAGCCTAGAATAGATTTTTTTTCCTCACTGCAAAGGTATTAGCAAATTGTTTCTACTTGCTCAGTCTGGGAAAAAAGCTGCAGCAACTGCCCTCCCTGAGAGCAGAGCAATTCTCTGTGGCTTGGGGTAATGCAATGTAATTCAGACAGCGTGGGAAAATCCTCTGAGTTACCCCAGAGAGACGAGAAGTAGATAGTTGGGGGGAGGCTGTGGGCCTTCCTTTACAGGAGGTCTTGAAGGGCAGGTTACGTAAACATCTGTCGGTGGGGCCATAGGAGAGCTGATCCTGCCTTGCGGGGACGTAATGGACTACATGACCTTTTCAGGTCCCTTCCCACCCTCCAAGGCTGTGGGTAGAAAAGGGGGGGTGGAATAAATCCTTTCTGGCTATATGGAGGGATGTGTGTGTGTGCGTACAGCTGTACTTGCCTGGGTACAGGCAGCACCATCACGAATGCTATGGTGATGAGACCTGATTTGGGCGCAGTTCTTTGGGACTCATCAGTGTCTGCAGTCCTGTTCAGCTGCCTTTTGTGCTTGCCCGTTTCTTCTTTGCTGCATTAACTACAGATTTAGATCTGGAGAGGCTGGGCTGAGACCTTCACAGAGGGAGAACTGAGGCAAGGAGGTCTTAATCTGCAGACAGGCAACTGGAGACCACTGCAGCTTCCCTGGGGGCTGTGCTTTCTGCTACCTTCCCACGACTGGCAGGGCATCACTGGTGGCTGCCTTCGCCTGAGCGGAGAACCAGAGCAGGACCAGAACAAAATGCAGAGCAGAAAATTGGGAGAAGCTTCCTATGGTTTGGGTGCTGCCACCAAGACCAAATGACTTGACCAAGGTGACGCACAGAGTCTCTTTGGCAGAGTCACAATGCGAACCCAAGGGTCTTACGACCAAGGCTATTTCCCTAACCACCAGATCTTTTTAAAAGACCCCCCAAATGCTGTAGAAGCATTGTCCAAAAATTGCCAAGGGTCTTAGAAACCCTTGGGACAGGCGGCTGGGATGTGTTACATTTCTAGGAGCACCTGTAGCAACTATAGGAGAAACTTCTGCTGATTTCATGAAACGGAAATTTCCTTTTATTGCAGAGAATGGTGATGGCTGCGAGCAGCAGCATCTCCTCTACGTGAGCTGGGAGCAGCCCCCACGCAGGCTCCACGCAGGAGTTAGCCGAGGATGTCCCCTCAGATGGACGGCATCCGGGCTGTGCGTGTGCACTCACGGGGAAGGAATTTGGGGTGGAGCCCAGGGAAACAATCCCAGCTTCGTAGTGGTGATTAAAATGGCTGTTAGATTACAGCACCGGATCAGGTCAGATTAAACAATGAGGTCAGATGACGGAAAGGAGCCATCTGTGCATTGCAGAGGGCTGGGATGGCTCCTGGGACAGAGTGTGACCCGACATCCCACAGCCTGTCGCTGTCACCGAGGCCAGCGCTTCCTTCTTGCCGCATCAGGTATCACTGGAGGCTCCGGCAGCCCTATCCCCACCGTGGCTGCTCTGGAAAGAAGCTCTCTGCCCAAATCTAATCAGCTTCAGATAGGAAAATACCCCCTGCTGCAGAAGGGGAGGTCTTGTCCCCAGTCCCCTTCCCTGCCTCTGCTTCACTTTTCCCCTGTGGGAGTCAGGGATGTGAGGAATGATGGGATGAAGGTCTGGCTTCCTCAGGGCAGTGGAGGTGGGAATTTCACCATGTCCAAGGCATTTGGGGATGGACAGGAGGGGCTTTGGGAGGGTCCATCCTGCTGGGTTCACAGTGAGAGTGGGAAGCACAAAGAGTTGCAGGGGTGGGAGAAGCTCCAGAAACTCCTGCTGCAGTTCTAGCTGCACTTCTCATCTTTTATTTACACTATTTCTAGGAGGTGCTCCCTGGAGTCACGAGGTCTTTTCACTGCCATCCCCCAGCCCTGAGCACGCATCCTGGAGAAAGATGCTTGATTTTAGAGGACTTTTGCTACTTCCAGGGCTCTCCCTTGGCCTCCCGCACCCCCAGGCTCAGCCCCGGTGGACAGTGGGAAGATGCTTCAGGGAGTGGGAGGACACTTTGCTCTGTATCTCCTTCCACTTCCCTCGGCTTGAATTTATTGCTGTGTTTATCCATCATCCCCGGTCCTTTTCATTTGTTCTCCCTCATTTGGTTCTCCAGTTTCTGTGCCCCAGGAAGAGCTGCAGGGACTTGACCAGGCTACCTGAACACAGCTGTCTGATGCCACTGGAGATGTCCCAGGGTACCTGCGATGTCCACACAAGATAGCAGATATGACACAAGGCCCATGAGGGACCTGCATCCTTTGGTGTAGCAGTTGCGTGCCTGGCAGGACACTGGGCATCTCCAGTGACACTAGGCATGTCTTTCTTAGGAAGTTAAGTATTTAATTTCTTTCTAAATTTATTTTTAAATTAATTTTTTTTTAATTATTATTTCTTTTTCATTTCTTTTCAGGATGGATTTAGGCCACCCCAGGAGGAACTGTGGAGAGTGTCAGAGGCTGCAGATGCAGATATCGTACAACCGTCATCTACCCCCCCCATCCCTCCCATGGGCTAACGTTGATTTCTAAATGTTAGTGACAGCTTAATTCTTCGTGTCTACAATTGGCAGTTTTCTTCTGTCATTAATCATAACGACTCTCGGCTGCTGGCAAGAGCTGATAGAGTGAGACTGGAGTTTCCCAAGAAGCATCACAGGGGTCCCAAAAGCTTTGAATTAGCAAAGACAGCAAAAATGCTTCTCTGGAGGACAGCCCTGCTTGCAGAAGAAGGTGTGTGGAGGGGATCAGTCAGGACTTTCCCTTAGCGACGGCCACAGATATCTCTGCAGTAGCAAAGACTTTCTTTCCTGAAGAAATAACAATTAAACAGAGTTAAACAGGAACCGCCCCCTGCCCCATCCCCCTGCCCCACTGGTCTTTCCCATTTTCTGCAGGGGGAACACGTGTGGCTATTTGTAACCCAGAGCTCTGTTGCTGTGGGGATTATCGACTGCGAGGTGGACTGGAAAAAGCCCTAATCTCTTTCCTGCCAAACTTTGTGCTTATCTGCAAACCAAAAAGGCCATGGGTTGTTGTTTTTTTTTTTTTTTTTCCTCTTTCAGGACTTTGGTGATTTACGAGTTCACAGTTACAGCTTTTTTCTTTCTTCATTTGCCACCTCCTTTGGCATGGAGTGTGAGCCAGCTTCTTCTAAAAGGACGCTATCTCTCTTCTGTAGCTTCAAGGTGTCTTTGGGTCTATCAAAATGATATAGAAGTGCTTTAGATGCTTCCTAAAGCAGTACAGCTCCAGGGGCTTTCTCCTTCCAGCCTGCATCTGGCCAAGGTGCCAGTATGGGGAAGAGAAGGATGCCGGCTATAGAAGAAGAAAAATGAACAACTTCTCTCCTTTGGTGTCAGGAGACAAGGGACAAGGGAAACCTTGGCTTGCTTGAAATAGAACCATGGAAATGTTCGAGTCTCCATCCTTCAACACGCGCAGGCACGAGAAGGCAGAGCTGGGAATGTCTCCAGTCCACCAGAGAACAGAAATGGGCCCTTCCCGACCCTGTCGCACCATGCCAACATCAGCAGCATCCTCCAGCTATCCCTTCACAGGTTGTGGGAGGTGTCTGGGGAATGCCCATGCCACCCATGTCCTGTAGCTTCCTGGTGAAACTGCCTCCTTGCAGGTATCTCCCCAATTCCATAGTGCAGGTACCATGGTGGAGTTTGGCTGGAGGTTAACCCACCCCTGACAGCAATTCCCCAGACACCAGAGGTATGGAGAACATGACACAAGACCGACTTTGCCCTCATTGCTGTTCCCTCACTGCCCTGATATTTTGCAAAACGCACTCTTTCTTCTTCCTCCATCTCCCAGCTTTTGACCCATGGCCTGTAAATAAAACCTCATGGCCATTTTACAGTCGTCTTCTTGCTCCAGTGCTTGGATGCTGAGGGATTGAAAGCCTCAGAGCTTAAAATGCTGCAGATTCTCTCTCCTATATCAAAACAGCTTTGTCCTGGCTGCTTGTTGATCAAATGCTAAACTTCTGCTCTGCCTTAACCTACGTTTCTCTGAACATGCGTGTTTGTTTAGTTTTTCTTCACTTTTGAGTGAAGCAGTGCTTTGCCCTGGTGCGTGTGACACCGTGATTAATTGTGCTAGGCAGAAATGTGAACGGAGCTGATCTCAGCCTCTGGGAACTACCCGCTGGAAGAACAAGAGGCTGAATGCATCTCGCTTTGGCCAGCAGGCACCATAGAATGTGCCTTAGATGCGCCTTTCATCCCAAAATAAAAACATTCCAAGGGGATGCGCTCTGCTTGCTGCTGCAAGGTAGTCACGTTTGCACGGAGGACAGCTTTTGAACAGCGTCAGCCAATGTCATCCTCTTGTGCAAGGGATTTATTGCTCTTGTGAGAGCACCTTCAGGGTGCTACATGTGTATGCGTAGCATACATAGTGACCCCAAAGCTTGCAATTAGAGAGACACGTCAGACAAAGCATGGAGGAAGGGAAATGGCTGGAGAAAGGTGGACTGAATTTGTTCAAGATTATTGTTCAGAGCTGAAAAAAGAAAACAGCTGGTTGCCAATCCTCTCTGGTCATGCCCTCTGCTTTCCAAGGCATCACATCTCAGCAGTTGCTCTATACCCGGCTGTCCCTGCCTCCCCCTTATATACATCTCAAAGCACTGAATGCAGGAGAAAAGCCCTAGCGAAGCAGGAGCAGCTCCGAGCTTTCAGATCACCGTGAGTTGTGAGGAAGGTCTAATGCAGGGCAGCTTGGTTTGAACTTGCTGGTGTCTTGTCCAACTCCTCAAAGCACCTGACACTCAAAGCTCCTTCAAAGCACCTGATACTGCAGAGGTTTCGAGACACCTTTCATCAAGGCCCTCATGCTGCTTGACATCCCTCCGTAAAGAACATTAATCTCTGAGCAAGCTTTAGGTTATTTTGTCCCCTAAATCAAAAGAGTAGCACAGAGAGATGCTACAGAGGACTCCTGCATCCTCTTTGTCAGAGGACACTTCTGCATCGACCCTCAGAGCACTATAAGATATTTCCCATCATGACACTGTAGGCTGAAAGCAGTCCTCAGTGGTGCCTCAGACTTGAAGGGACAGCATAAAAAAAAGGACAGAAGATTAAAGAAGACATCTAGAAGCTGCTCTGTTGGGCAGGTTGATGAATTGTCCTCTACGTCCCTCATGCTGGTGGTACAGTAACCCATGACTTCGCTTTTTTTTCCCTATGACTCTAAATGTACCTGCTCGCTGGTGGGGTAGATCTATCCCAGCTTGCATAACCCAGCCAACGTGATGCAGCATCTGTGAACACAGCTCGGTCTCAAGTGAGCTTCAGAAAAGAGAAACAACAAAGGTTTTTGAAATGCTGGCTGTGTCCAGAAACCCCCCAGGTATTTCCTCTGGTGTCCCTCCACCACTGCACACATTCTGTTTTTGTATTGCACTGAGATTTTCTTTTTTCTCCTCAAGGAAAAATCATTATGGTCATATTATCAGACTGATTTTCTATAGGATCAATAGCAATGCTTCTACAGAAGAGCTAATACACACTTGCAGTTTGTTTGCAGGAGAGCTCATAGAATACAGCTGGCCATTTCCCAACCTAAAAGGAGGCACCCATAGGGAGAAATTTACTTCCATAATGCTGAAACAAAGGTGCAGCACTTATCTCGGGCTGACAAATGTCCTCCCACACAGACGATGGGTAGGTAAGGTGAGAGCCAGGGTGTCATCTCTCTCATCTGAGGGCACAGACTGGATCAAAGGAGATGCCAATAATCAACTCTCCATCACTCAGCCTTCACTCCTACCCTGGAGATCTCTCCACGTTGTGGTTCCTCTGGTTTTAACCTGGTTGAGCCCTGAAGATGGCAGGTAGGAGAGACTTTCACAGCGATTCTTTCAGTCTGTACAAACCATTCCTGGGGTGGCCTGACGCTAATCTGTTTTCAGCCCATGCATCATTTTCCCTCAGTGTGGTGCCAGGATGAGATGATGAATCTCTCTGCAATAAACTGCCAATTCTTCTTTTGCATGTTTATCTATCTGTGGCAGTTGCCTGACAATTTCTTTCTTATTTGGATGGATCCACACCACAATAAACCACACAGCAGTTTATCTTTGAGTTTGCAGCGACTGGATGCACCCCCTTCCCCCCTCCTTCTTGCCAACGGATTAAAACCACACCATCTCCTGTTCCACAAATTACTCTGTCAGATATAATGATTTTTATTCCAGCTCTTAATTTGCTTAACATGTTAAGGCTGGTGCCAGGTTCACTACTGCTCTGATACTCAGCCAATTGCTCATGCTCAAGCAAAGTGGGTGTAAATTGATAATCTTCCTGATTAACTTGCTGGGACAGTCTGCAGATCTGAGCCGCCAGGGAATCAGGCTCAAGGCTTGATTTTCTGCATAAATTCGGCTCCTACACACTGTCAAATGACACAGCCAGGACTGTGATAGTTCATGGTCTTTTTGGCAAATCTGCTGTGTATGGGTTGCGGCAAGCATGGGAAGATGCTGCGCACTTTGGTAGATGAAGGCTCAGTTCATGGGAAAAAACCCTTTCTCTCTGGAGAGGTGAAGGAAGATTTCTTCCAGAGGCTAATCGTATACACAGAGCTTAAGCATAACATTTCATCAAATTCTTTAAAGGCACCCCAGGGAGAAATCTGGGACCAGTCTTTAAGGAGTGTTCATAGAAACAAGTTTACTTAATGATATTCACTGCTATTCCTTCTCTCTCCAGAGATTTTGACTGCAAGGTTGGCATCCTCACTCAGGGCTGCCAGCTTGGGCACATCAGGATTACAGCAGTGCTACGGCCCCTGAGAGAAACCACTCTGGCTCCTTCTGCTGATCTTTGCTCCATGAAGACAGGTCTTTTACCTCCACTGGGATGTGAGTGCACAAATCGAGGGTCCAGGGAACAGCAGAAAAGGATACTAGCCAGGGCAAATATTTAACCCCTGTGTGTAATTCAACCCCTTCAGCGAGATGTTCTCTCCCCATCCAGCGGTGACTCCATCAAACAGCAGCTGATAAATCTGCTGCAACCTCTGGGTAGCAAAATCAGCTTTTATTTATCTGCTGTGGGTAGTGGCTCTCAGTGTCAGAGCCAGAAGAATCTGGTTTGTGCCTGTTGGAGATGACTTGCTCAGGAGCACAGCATTACACACACCACTACTCAGCATAGTCATAACATTAATTATGTTTGTATTAGCCAGATGCTTTCAGTGTTCACAATTTGAGGTGTGGGAAGACTGTTAACACCGTCCTTAAGCAATATTCCTATAGCTCCAGGCATCCTTTTTGGAAGATCTGTGATAACATTTTTTATAATGAGGGCATATTTGTACATCTCTTGTTGAAAATCAGCCAGCAGTCAGTATCACTAGAGCAATATTATCACCAAGGGACTTCAAACAAACTAAAGAGCCTTTTATCCTGGATTTGGGGATTTTCAACATGGGAAAGTGGAAGAGGCTGCCCTCACGTGGTAGTTTTAACGAAACATCCCTTTCTAAGATCTGGCTTTCCCAAGCTTAGGGGATTCCAGGGAAAGATAAACTCTGGAGGGGGGGTCCCTGGGTCATATTTGCATTCAGACCAGAGGCACTGGGGACCGAAGAGGTGAGTGAAGGGATATCCTTTTCCCAAACTTAACACAGTTGCTCTCTAGGAAAGAAACACACGTCCAGGTTAGTGTTAGTCAGATAAAATAAAATAAAAAAACCCCAAACCACAAAAAAACCCACAAAACACCAGAGGAGTTTCACAAAGCAAAGCAAGATCACGTCTCAGCAGGTGCCTGTGATGGGGAAACTTGCTCAGGTCACAGGTACCACCTCGTCTTCCCAAAGATATTGAACCTTCCATGCAACCTCTGCCTTTGTTGTTACCTTGTTATATCCTGGTGTACCAGGTGTCCAGCCTGGCTCAGGTTTGTCAGCAGGCTGTCATAGGAACTGTCAGGGCTCTGGTACCATTTTATCCTCCGTCCCTGGAATGACTCTCCAGGTGTAGGACTCTCTTTCAGGAGTTATTCTTTCTCCCTGCATCCCCTAAGAAATGTTAAACTGCATTTCCATCCATTCCAATAGCAGGTGCCACATGGAGCAGGGCTGCGTGAAGGCATTACCTTCCTCTGCCTTCTAATTCTGTCTGTCAGTGCCTATGCTCTCTTCATTTGACTCCATCTGGGTGGGTGGTGAAGGAGGACTCCCCATGGTGCTGGTGGAGTTTGCTGGTGTCAGCTTCTCCCCACTTGCACTGCTGAGGGCAGACCGCTGTCATGAAAATAGACATGGGAAAGACCTCCAAAAATGCTCCCACACAGCCCTGGTTTGGAAAAAGCTCAGCTGTGATTCCTCCTCTGCAGAAGTCCAGGCCAGAGAGAGAGCTAAGGCTTGAGTTCGGCCCAGATGGACCATCCAGGTGGTGCAGTGGTGGCTCTTTAGCTGCCTGCATGTCTGATATTACCTCCGGGGAGCATGACCAAGCAGTTTGGACAGCAGAGAAGCCAGGACAGATTCCCTCTCCACATCCACAGTGATCCTCTCCCCACCCATCTCCAGTGATAAACATCTGACCACCGCAGGTACTGCTGACAGTATGACCGAGAAGCTCTCTCTCCCCACCATGAAGATGCTCACAGCATCCCCAAGCAGTGCTTTGACAGCTTGCGTATCAAGGCGGAACAGCTTTTGTTCCCCTCCTTAGCAGCCCCCTCCTGCCACGCTTTCCCCAGGGACATCTAATTTAAATTTTCTCCCTTCACCTCCAGCTGTGAGATCTCCAGAACTGCAGTTAATTACCACAGGCGGTGTTGTCAGAGGAGCTATTGGCACCAGAGACATGGTTACAGGTAAACCGATGGCAGCCATTCCTGCCTATAACCCGTAGCTCCTTGCATACTTGATATATCGTCCTCTCCACGGTGATAGTCCTAGATTGAGAAGCTGTAAGGAGGGATCTCAGCTACTTCTTACACAGCAACGTACTTGCTTTCCTTTGCAGAGACGCCTGGTGGGGGCGTAGATGGGATGAACAAGCAACACAGCTAAATGCAGGGACCCCCTCAGACTTGGTTGCGCTGACTAGGCTGCTGTTACCAGCTCAGTAGCAGGACTCTTCTGTGGCTGAAGTAGCTGAGGTCTACATGAGAGGAAAAAGCATCAGTCCTTCTCTGTAGAAATGGGGAATCAGCCTGGGCATGAGCCTCTATCCATTGCACATCTGGAGAAGGCGAAGATGTGAGAGTCCTCAGAAATGACAGACATTCAGGAACAGACCCTTCTGTTCATAGAATCATAGAATCATAGAATCATGTTCTTCCTGAGACACCTCCTTTGGGACAAGGAGAGCTGTGCCCTACAGCTACTTCTCTTGGACTACAAAGAGAGCCTGAAGTGCAATACAGTTGCCCTTACATTGGTGCTTTTGAGATGCCATAAAGTGTCTTCTTTTTCAACCTCCAGGTTACATTTCAGAAGCATGCAAGGCTCCTGTAGGTCCTGTGTTATATCCTCTAGACCCAAGGAAATGTTTTGGATATGCTAGGGCATCTCAAAGGATACCAGAGAGTTGATTCAGTTGCCTAAACAATGTTTAGAACCTGTGGTTGAGATTCAGCTCACAGATGAAGATGCTCATGGTGTCTCCATGCTCACCATCAGGGTGTCTCCATGTAATCTGAGTATGACCTGCCATTACTGCCAGGGGAGGTCCAGTCAATGCAGGTGGTGGGAATGGGGAGGACTGAGCTCACCATTACCACCTATGTTTGATCAGCTAAGTCTCTCTTGACGCTGCTGAATCATTGATTTTCGGAGACTGTAATGGTAGTTCAGTTACCAACTCATGTGGAGATGCCTCTAAGTAGACAGACACACTTACATGTCTCTATCTTTGAGCTTAACACCCCATCCCTTAAAGTCCAGTGAGACAAAGGCCACCCATGACTGTTTGGGTGGATTCAAGAGATCTGGCAGCATATTTGAAGAGCCTGAACTCATGACAGGACTTGAAACAGCTTCAGGTTATGTGTGGAACAGACACACCTGTACAGACAGATGCTGTGTCTGTGAGGTCCTAGTCCCCTCTATAGACAAGAGTCACCTCGCCCTTGCCAGGTCCTGCCTGCACGAGTGCAGACTGCTTTTCCCACCGTGACAGGGCAATGGGGAAACTCCGTGTCTCTGATAGCGAGCAGCACGCCCATGCCACCATCCCTCCTGCGGGGAGCACACAGCTGAGTTTGTCGCAGCGATGAGTGTGTGTGGGTTTCTGTCCTTTGCCTTTGAGAGATGCCATCACACGGCCTGAGCCCTGGAGGTCAGGTCTTGTAAACAGTTTGAAAAAATAATGAACAAATCCATCTCCTATTTCCTGCACGGATGTCACCTGAATTTGCTGGGCTGTGCTAGCAAGATGTTAGCCAGCAGGGTGAGGAAAGTTATTCTTCCTTTCTCTTCAGCATTTGTGAAACTGCATCTGGATACCGTGTCCAGTTTGGACTGCTTTTCTTAAGCACTGATGACCTGGAGTAAGTCAGTCCAGCAGAAGCCACCAAGATATTCAGGGACCTGGAGCACATGACATATGAAGAGAGGCTGAAAGCTGGGTCTGATAATCCTGCAGAGGAGAAGGCGCAGGGGAGACCTTATTGCCATCTGCAGATACCTAATGGGAGCCTAGAGGGAAGGTGAAGGAGGATTTTCCTTCAAGACACACAGCAATAGGACAAGAGGGAATGAAGACAAGTTGCAACACAGGAAATTCTGATGACATATTAGGAAAAATATATTCAAAATGAGGGTGCTCAAACCCTGGCTTGGGGGCCAGGTTGCTTATGGAAACTCCATTCTTGAAGGTATTCAAAAACTGACAGCATGTGGCCTTGAGCAAGCCAGTGTACCTTTAAAGCTGTCCCTGCTTTGAGCCAGAGACCTTGAGAGATTCCTTCCAACCTATGTTGTTCTAGGAATACATTATTTTATGCATATCCCAAATTCTAGGAGCCCTTATCAAGCAGTGGCTTCAGCATAATTGGGGTGTAGTGTGACTGTTTTCTCAGCCAACATGACCCGAAGCAGGCAGAGGAATGTCCACACCAATACACCTGAAGGTCTGATGGGAACTGGTCATGACCCAGAACACCAGGAGCAGCAGCCGGAGGCTGTAACTTTGAGCAACCATTTGTAACTTCATCTCCCTATGCCAAAGGTCTTTCCTGCAACCCCTCCCAGGCAGACATGGAGACTTGTGCTGTGCTTCTCCAGCTAACAAGCAGCAACATGGAGGGGTCTGGTCTCCACTGGTTACCCAGCTCTGCTGATGAGAGGTAAGAGAAGCATGGTAATGTCTTCCTTTCACTGGTGAGGGAAACTGAGGCATGAGGGAAAGACTTACCCCAAGAGCTGGGAGGAAAACAAATGAACCCTGAGGTGGTTGTTTGAAAAGGTTGTAATTATTGATATTGATTTTTGACTTTGTTGAGTTTATTGGGTTCCTTTCACTAAACAATCCAGGCAAAGCTTTATTGGAAAACCTAATTTAGCAAGTTTTCTAAACAACCCAGCATGGCAGAACCCACGTGAAAACCACCTCCATTTTCTTGGGGAACAGCTCCAAAAAGCCTACCTTTAAGAAAATTTTGAATCATTGAACTGATTTACATGCGGACCCACAACCAACCAGGGGGTCACACACCATGTCCTCTCAATCCCATGTCATCACAGTGACATTAAGTAAGAGCATTGCTGTAAATGTATTCATGTCTGAGTAATATTGCAATGCCAGAATAACTCACCTCATTAAATATCCTGTTTTGTGGAAGGACTTTTCCACTTCCACTTGTCCATGGGTTCATCCCACACAGTTTAGTGCTCCATGTTCACACTACACACCGCCCTTAACACCGCCCTTATCAAGGGTAAATTACTCTTTCCTTTCTGTTTACTATAAAAAATTTACTATGTTTTACAGATCAGACCTCTGCCTTATAAGTTCTTTCCACATTTCCAACGCTTTCCCTGCTAACTGTAAAACTGTAATTAAGAGTTAACACAGATCATCACGGAGAGCCCCGCGCTGAGCCCCAGCCTTTCCCCAGTCTCATGCTCCCAGCGCTAGCTGTGTCTCTGTTAATCAAGGTCGGAGAGAGGGATCGCATCAAACGGTCCTTGAGTGTTGCTGAGGTGAAGGCTCCTCTTCCATTCAAACCGAGCTGACTTTGAGACTCGGTGAGATTTTGCAAACTGGGCACTTTGCATTGCGGTGTGGAGCCAGCTGAGGGCAGGAGAAGCTCATGCATTAGGCGAATGCGTGTGCGTGTGTTTGTGATGTGAAGGAGGAGGGGGAGATGGGGGAAGGAAGAGAGCAGCACTGCCTTCAGCATGCCTCCTGCAGCAATTCCCCCTGTTTTAAAGTTCCACGACTGAGACTGGTCCCAAAAGAGGGCCTTGAGGGAGGCTGGGATGGGAGGTGGTGGTGTTGAACACCCCAGAGCTGGAATGATAGGCGAGAAGGGGTGTTGAAGTTTTGCACTATACTAGTCCCAAACATGAAGAGGGGTCCCCATAAGCCTCACGAGTCACTCTCCAAAGACCCTGGGGATGGAATAGCCCTGCTCATGGAGTCAAGCTGGTGGTGGGATGACCGCACCCCAGCAACTGGTGGATAATGAGCTCCCTTCAGGCAGGTAGATGGGAGATGATGTCCTTGCATTTCCTATTTCTGATGGAAGGATGCTATCCAGGCAATGAGGAAGGTTTTTGTGATGGGCAACAACTGTCATTAAGCTGTTCCTGCTAACAGTGTCTATGACCACTCATCATATATACCAGAATTTTTCACCTGACTCCCTTCATCTGACTCCCAGGGTCTGCTGGGCAGTTCAAATCCCCTTTGCAGCAGGGCTGAATCCAGCGGAGCTGCTGAACTCTACAGTACCAGTTTGCTCCGGGACCCAGCTACAAATCCAGCCCTGATGCTTAATAGGTCTCCTGTTGAGCTTGTCTGCTGCAGCCTGAGATCTGCTCTCGGAGTCCCTCCTGCCCACCCAGAGCTCTTCATGATTTTTCATCATTTGAAGGTTTGAAGATGCATACCTAACACCACTGTACCATGGCCAGCCTTGGGTCATGTTTTATCACAACCGTAGATCCCTCCATTTCTCCATAGTCAGGCCAGGACATAGTCTCCACAGGGTGACAAGGGACAGTGTCATACTGAGACATCTTTTTCCAACGATGTCTTCAGACCTTCACACTCTGGTGAGTGTGTAGTGTTAGATGGAAAAACAAACATTAGAGGAAAGAGGTAATGCTGCAGAGAACGGGTCGACCTGAGTGCATTTCCGGCAGGCTGCTCACACACTGGTGATAACTGGTCTTACCCAGATCATCCCAGCTTTGCACACTTCTGAACTAACCTCTGATGCATCTGTTGAACCCTTTCCTTTAGTACCCGCGATATCTCATGGTCCAGTCGGTCCTATTGGTTAGATAGACTCCTATTTTCACTATAATCTTCCTTTTGCTCACGTCTCCGTATTTTTTATTATCATTGTGCCTTGTATGGAAGTTAGGCAGGGGGCTTCATGGCTCTCATTTTCTGTTTAATGTGTCCCTAAGCACAGACATGGTGTTCTCAGAGATACGGCTACCGTGCTTTCCCTCAGGAGTACTTAATATTGCTTCATTCCAGTTGGTTTTCTTGCTCTAAAATAAGTATTACTGCTTCTGTAAGAAAACCAAAGTGCCTTGGGGTGGTTGAAAAAGTCTTTTCTCCCTCCAGACCATTCACACAATTCATATAGCTTTTGAAGACATTTTGCTTGCCTCTTCAGGTTGGATTGATGGACACAGCTAATTCATAAACTGGACAGAAACAAATCAGAGAAGTTGTGGGGCTTCTGTATTCCTTTCCCTTCCCAACATGATGTACAAGAAAGGTGCTTAAAATTTGCTCTTGTGCCCTTAATTTTAAGCCTGACTGTTAAAGGGTTTTGTTTTTCTTTGTTTTTCTTTCTCTTAGACTAATTTTTGGCCTTCAAAATTGGTTTGCCAAGTCTCATTTTCCCTGAGTTTTGTTAGAGTATGTTTGCACAGTCTCATAGCTACTTTCTGTGAGTATTTTCATCTTAGCGGGACAGAACAACATTTTGAATCTCTGACAAAAAATGTTCTTTCTCCCAAATCCTATGCTGGGACTTGTGTTAATTAAGAAATCAGCCCAAATGAAAGGGGTTTAAATAGTTTGACCTCAAAGCTCCTTTTGCAACAGTTGTTCACCATTCATCTTATGTACTCTTGCAAAAGCATGTTCTCTTGGAAATATCATGTTTTGAGTGCTTCAGCTAACATTCATCTTCTCTAATTTTACCCAACCTAAAAGTTAAGCAGCTAAATTTTAACTGACTACAAAGTTTGCTTCAGAGGAATGAACTGAATTTTGGGTAGATTGGTACACATCCCCCCTCCTGTTACATACAAGGGTTGAAGTGATGTTTGTTGTTGGCTAGAAAAAACAATTGTGATATCTGTATGTTAGACCACTTGGTTATGTATGAAGAATGGGTTTTGGGTTTGAACCAAATACAAAGGCAAACTGCAACTAGTATAACCATAGCAACGCAATAATGTGTGCTTGAAATGATCTGTGTGGTCAAAAAGAGCAGAATATCTGAATGTCTTAGCTAGAAGAGCTAAGAAATGACTATGAAAAAATAAGATATGAAGAAGCATGCTTAAAAAGAGGTGGCTGTTAGGAGCTTTCTGGGATGATGTTTCTGGATGCCCTGAGGGTAAAACCTCAATGAAGAAAACTCCACATATTCTAACCTTGACTTAAAAAAAGGCAATCCCATGGTTTTCTGTGATGAATTGTAGCACGACTGGCCCAAGTTACAGCTAGAACAAGATGTGCTGATCAGATCCTTTTAATGCTTCCGTGTGTCTGATGGACAACACCCCACCCAACAGCCAAACTGCTGAACACTAGAGTACTTCTGAGCTTTCCTCAGCAGTCAGGCTTGGAAAACTCCCCACATTCTGCAATAGGGTTTTTTTCCCCAATTCTCTTTGTTTTTGCCTGCACCAAGACCCAGTGTTTCAGGGTATTTCCCACCAGGCTGCTGGCAGCTCTGGGAGGTCACACGGCTCTGCCCAAATGATTTCAGCCTCTTCCCATCTTACGATACCCAATGGACAAACCCAGTGCCAAACACCGCTGCAAAACCCAAGTGGTGGCTGCTTCCTGTAGACCCAGCAGATCAGCACAGCTGAGGGTCCAGAGCCATCTCCTCGAAACCCCCTCTGCCAGCGCTGTCTGTCCTCAGGAATAGCACGTGCAGGTGCCACACATTGCAGCAGGTAGCACTTGTAACACAGACCCAAATACCTATGAAAAGCGGTCAAACCATGGCTCCAGAGCTGCTTGCCACCATTTCAAGCATGGCGTGCACCAAGCCTCCATCCCAGGTGGTGTACAGGCAGGGAGAAGGACATCTGCCATAATTTGAATGCGCTCAATTAGTTAAATCATCTCTAGCAAATAATTTGCCTTCTCTGTCAGTACAACACAGCCACCTCTCCCCTCCTTGCCCCAGGGAGTCAGCTGGCAGTGTCTCTAAGTGATACAAGACTGGTCCCCAGTCCTGGAAATTCTGCACTTCAATAAAGAATTCAGTCTAATCACTGCAGAATGGGTTAAAAAGCAACCGCATTCCTCCCTGCAAGTCCCTTCGAGGATGCGGAGAAATGATTTCTTAGAGTAAAGAGCTCGGTCATTCAGCAAGCAAAAGTGTAATAAGATCTGTGCAGCTGGCATCCACAGCAAAAGGAGAAACACGTGCGAGTGTTTAAAACTGAGGCAATTACTCTTCAAACAATTTACCAATGGAGGGCAAAGGAGAAAGGAAAGAATAGGGACCAGGTGGATTCTCCTCTCGGGAAAGAAAACCTGGATATCTTTCTTACACAGATCCTCTTGTCCCAACCCAGGCTCTGGGCTTAACATGAGGATGCTCAAGGCGAAGCCATCAGGACATGCCATGTGGGAGGTCAGAGAGCATCGTCTGAACACGGGTAGGGGTTTGAGGGCTGAGCCTGCAGGCACAGCGCAAACTGTTCAGATTAGAAACAAAGGAGGAATTTATTTTTCTTTCTTGGATTCACTTTAAAAAATTGAATTAAAAAGCAAAAATAGAAGAACAAAAGAGTGAGTAAAGAATGCCTGAAATACAACATACAAGTCTGCCTCTGTTTAGGGCCTGGCTGGAGATGAAACCCAAATGTTTCTGAATTAGAATAAAAACAACAAACTGAAGGACATTGTGTTTTGATGGGTTTCATTTTATCCTTTGATAATTTTTCATTTGTATCCCACAATGGCATTTCATTTGGGTCTCTGCCTGACTGCACATTTCATTCTGGAGCTTGATTTCACGCTATTACTGCATACATCAGTGGCTCCCGAGATTCAGTAACTTGGTCCTGCTCCTTAGCAAATAGACATGTCTGTGGTGCGCTTTGCTATAGATACTTTTACAAGCCATTTCCCCGTTGTGCAGGCTCATAAGTATTCCTCTGGCATGGCCTTTTCTTCTATAGGAAAAATCAACAGCAGTGAAACTGAGAGTCAGTAACAACTAACCAATGTGTCAGTGGTACCTTTGGCCAATTAAAAAATCCTGCATCTCTCCCTGATTTTTTTATCCTCAAGAAGAATAGAGAAAACCAAAGATGAGAGGAAATGTACCTGCCGCTCATCTAACTTAATGAAAATCCAGGAACAGGAGAAGAAAATGCAGAACAACTGAGGGCTTTTAACACTGGGGCTTTTTAAAAAATAAACAACAGTTATTGATGTTAGCTGGGAACAACAGGGGTAGAGAGTATCTTGGCTTTGAGCAGAGGGAACGGTTTAGGTGATCTTGCCAAGTCCCTCTAAGCTCTGTTGTTTGCTGATTGCTATTTGTTGCTGAGATTTGGGTAGAGGGTGAAGCTGTCTCAGACCATGAGTTAAGTGCTCTGTGTCTCAGTTTACCCACCAGAAAAGTGAAGATGCTCCTTCTTCGTGACACAAGGAGTTAGTCAGGGTTCAAAAACCCATCACCTCTTTCCAAGAGGAGATGCTGAAAAGGGTGTGTTTGATGCACAGCACTGGCTGCTGTACAGCGAGTGTACACGAGAAGAGGCGAAGACTCGCAGGAGATGCTTTCTGTTCTCACAGCTTTCCCTTTCTATGGGGCCCAGGAGCTCTCCTACATTATTATCAGGATCCCATTCAGAGGAAGTTATTTCTTCAGCTTCTCTGGCCTCTTCTAGAGTATGGAGAACCTCTGAGGTTGTAGCTCCAACAGCAACCTCCATGGTCCAGCCCAAGAATTATACGGCTCAGCGTACTGCCTCAGCTCTGGAAGCACCACTTCTGAGGGATGTAGAGGGTTGCGAAACACATCTCCTTGGGGAGATTTCTCTACACAGCAGGATAGCTGCTGTGTCACGGCATTCAAAGCCAAGAAGGGGAGAAAATGTTAGTGGGAGAGGAGCAAGGCAGATAAATAACACACGGGAAAGAGCTGTCCCTCCCTGCTAATGCAAATGTTCCCTTCAGCATGTCCCATAGCGTTTGGTCTACCCAAAGTTGAAAATATCTCCAGGAACAGCTGCTTCCAGCATTTCCCTTTGAAAACAGTCATGTATCCAAGAGACTGCTTAGGGAGCTTTTCCCAGCAGCCTAATATTTTTACTCCACACTGTTGCCCATTAACCTGTTAACCCCTTTCATGTTTTCCTAAGTAGTCCCACTTCCTCCATCCAGTTCACACCCATCTCACGCTCAGCTGCTTTCGTGATGTTCCCTTGGTCATCACCATTTGGCCAAAGCACATTGCTTGGTTCTGCAGGGATAGAAAGTTGGCTTGAACTCAGGATTTGTAGCTTCAAATTCTCTCCCCTTTCTACTAAAATTGATCCCAACCGAGTCTTCGCTTGAGCTTGTAATTTCTGTTTTCAACCTGAAGAACGGATTCTGTGCTCAAAGCATGTTCCTCCTTTAGATACCACGATTGTGCTCCTTCAGAAAAGAGCCCTTCCTACAAATAGTTCAGCCATCCCAGTTACAAACAGTGTGATCGCAGTTGCAAATGGCTAATGCCAAAAAGCGAAATTTCTTTTGGCTGAAATTATAAAGGATGGTGGTTGTGGGCCAGGAAGTGGTGTGTTATGCTCTTGTAGGTCAGTTGACGCTATTCATTGTGGTTGTGATTTACAGCCTGCTGATGGGTGTAGCATGGGTACTTGGTGTTGTATTCTCCCCAGAAAGGCAATCTGTGCTCCAAAGAAATTACCATCTAAATAGAGCAGCCAATCAGGAAACGGGAATGATTTACCCGTCTTATAAAAATTAATCCTCTGGAGTTCTGTAATTAATAGATGTAAAATATCCTGTAGCCAAGCGGGGATCTGAACCCAGGTCCCAGCCCAGTGCTGTAATCACAAAGTCTTCCTTCCTCTATTCGCAGTGCATTAGGAAAAGGTCTTTGTGACCTGGAATGATCTTTAAATGACTCACTTTTCAATCTTTCAGCGTCCTCTTTGAGGGGAGGAGGGATGGGGAGAAAGGCAGAGCTTTGGTTATTGTTGTTTTCCATCTTTTTAATTTGCAGCTACATCGCTTGTTAGTCTAAAAGCAAATTGAGACAAGGCTGAAGTAACCATCTCAGCAATAAAAGCTCTCTGCCAAGACAGACCAAACACTCTATGAAAGTGCAAGCAAGAGTGAAAAATTGGCTGCTTGAGCTAAACAACTTCTCAGGCTGACTTTCAAAGACAGTCGAGTCTCATTGTCCCGAATGGGACACACACACACAGACACACAACCATGTCCCCTACCTCCCCCTTCCCACCTACGTTTAGACACTCTTTCCATGTCGGACACATCTGGGGGACCAGATCCGTGTTGTACTAGCAGCAATATTTTGCCAGGTGTTTTGTCCAGAGTGGGAGAAGGATGCTGGGCTGCTGGGATCAAAGAAGCCCTAATGCTTCCAGGCAGGCAATTTCCTTGTCACGGAGTCTGAGGGATCTGATCCTGGATTGCCTGACCAGTGCCTTGGCCGGGAACCTCTTTGTGGGAGTGGACCTGTGGTCTCACGTGTAAGAGGGAAGGAACGAGTGAAGCGCTGTGATTTTGGTGAAAGCAGCTGCTCTGCAGGATTTATGGCTAAAGGAGAGGAAGCGTTCAGCATTCTTTCCTCCAGAACCCAACAAACAATCAGTGGTTAACAACTAACCCTTAATACATAAATGCTGAAATTTCCAGCCTTTCACCATAACCACAAGAGCCAGAAACTTGAAAAGAAATACAGAAAATCTGAAAGTCTGAAAATATTGACATGACTCCAGAAGCAGAGACTTTCAGAAAGCCACAAGAGTCATCAGCCATCAGAGCTGGTGGCATTGCCTTTAAGCTCGAGTGTCCCAGGTAATGTGACCCCAGAGATGGTGCTCTGGTAGGAATTTGTGTTTTACTTGGAGCTCTCCCTAGGAAAATAGTGAATATTGAAGTGAGAGGGTGAAAGGAAGATCCCATGAAACCTTTCATGGCTCAGCCAGAAATGCTCACTCCCCTGCAGAGCCACGGGATGGTACCAGATCCATTTCTGTGCTGGTGTAGGATCTGCTCTTCTGTTAGAGGCTTTTGTTCAACAGCTATCTCCTGAACATAGGTTGCATATTGTTAATGCATTTGAGCTTTTCCAGACTTATCTGTATTGAACCTCCCAAGGCTCCCTCGCTAAAACCCTTCTGTCTAATGAAGTAATTGGATTAATAGGTAAACAGCAAATCAGTATGCTTAATTGATGTTCCTAGGTAAATCAGCACAGGTATTGCTTATGTTTAAGGGCTGTTTCTGAAGGAAAAGCAGAATTGAATTAAATCCTTTTTGCAGCTTTCTTATGATGTCTGAGACTGATGTGAAAGCTTATGATTTTCTCCTCATTTGCCTTTTGCATTAGAAATAATTTTGATCTCTCCTGTCCTGTTTGTATGTGTCTCATACTCCTGGAAGATACCACGGGTGACTGGAAAACTGATGGGGCTGCGATATTGAACGCTGAGAAGTGTGAAGGGACTAATATTTAGGGATGGAGAATTTTTCTTAGCCCTGGTTTAGTTTGCACTCTTCATTTACCTGCATGTAACTGAAATGCCTGTTGAATGGTTGGGAGGAGAAGCACTTTTGCTACAAACCCAGCACACTGAGGCAGGTACCAGGAGCTTCTGCCTTTGTCCTTCCAGAAGAACGTTCCCCCAAACCAGGAGGAGCTTGATACTGTGCTGCTCTTCCTCAGGATTAAAAAAGCAAGGAAAAAAAATCACAGATATGAAAATAATGTTGTTAAAAAGAGAAACAAATACTCCAGGTTTTTCCCATTTCCTTTCCAGCTCACTGTTACAGACACGGCACTGCTGTGCCTAGTCCAAAGGTCTTTTAAATCAGGGGACTTCACGATGCATTGCCCTTTCAGAGACTCTGGATTCCACTATGGTAGCTGGACCATTGTGCTTCACCACAGGCACTGTCCTCAGAGGGAGGGATAATGATGAACAGGAGAAGACAGTGGAGAAGAGAACCAAATGTGTACGAGTGGCCTGGAGGAACTGGTTTATGAGCTGAGATCAGGGAGAGCTAAGCAGGGCAAAGCAAGGACAGAGGAAGGTCTGGGAAAACTCTTCTTCACAGGGATTTCCCCCTCCCTGAGGGGAGGGCAAGACTGTTTGGAGAAACAGTGGGATATCAGAGGAGTGTCTACCTAGATGTTTCTACTGGACTGCGGGACAGCCTCCATTGCTTCTTGGGACATTTTAAACAAGCCAGGGGGGCTCAGAGCCTGCGTTAGAGAGGACACAAGCAAAACTAATGGGCAGACCTTCCTCTCTGCACTCCTTTGGATTTAGGGCAAGGTTCTTTTTGCAGCCCCTCACCTACTTCTGCAAGACCCCATGAAAGAAGTCAAGTGCTTACCCCCTCCCTGCTCCAGGGACTCGTTTAGCACCTTTCCCCAGGTGCTTTGGTGTCTCTGTTCCCCACACACAGTCTCTGCCTCTGAACTCACGATGGCAGCAACGTGCTGCAGCAGAGCACAGCGAGGCACAAGGTGGTGGCTTCCCCCACCGAGAAATTCAGCTTCTTCCTGAAAGGTCCTGACCCTTCCCTGGGGCACATGGACTGGCAACGCTCAGGAGGCAACTGAACCCACCCCATAGCACTACAAAGCTGGGGTGAGGAGAAGGCCAGCACTGGCCAGAAGATGGGACCTTGCTTCCTTGCTTCAAGCAAAGGGTCCACCAAACAGAGCTTTTTGCAGGGGACTTCCCCTCCTTTTTCACGATGTTCCCAAGGGATTCATGTTGCTTGGCCCCTACTTTTTGCTGGCTGCTAAGCATAAGGCAGTGAGTGGCTTTGTATGGAGAAATACCACCCCTGGGAGCTCCACAAGTAAGGGAGGAAGACGCCTGGGGCCGAGACCCTGCTCCACCTGCACCTTTGTCTGGCAAAGAGAAAGGTGGGTGCTTGCCTGCAGCAGGAGAGGGCAGCAACACCCTCTGTCTTTGGTCTAACTTCAATATGTACTCACAGTTGAACACAGGTTCCTGAAGGTTTATGCTTTCTGCAGTGTCCATGGGTAGCAGCTCTCTTTCGGGTAGCAACATTGGACCAGACCCCATAGAGCATCTTCTTCCACTGTCCTACTGCACACTCCTGTTGCCTAGCACAGCGATGGGACCCGATGTCAGCCTGCCTCGGGAGGAGGACAAGGATGCTGGGGACACAGGAGACTTGGTTTCTGGCCCTGCCTTTACCTTTAGCTTTTTAACTGGCCATGCACGTGCTGTAAAACCTTTCCCAGTATTATCTGTGAAGGCTGTGAGGTCCCCTGGAGAGCTGGGGCTGGAGTTTGGGAATGGTTTGGGCAGCATTTCGCACAAGGCAGGAGGGGCTCCAGGCAGCACTGGAACAGAACTACATTAAATCAATAAAATGTGTCTACAGCTTTACTTCCCTCTGATTTTGTGTGGATGTTTGTCTGGTCCTGTGCTGAACCAGTTCAAGACATTAACTTGGTAGGAAGCTGGGTTTTTTTTGGTTGGGTTTATTTTATTCCTGTTTGGAGAGCTGAACTGGCACACTGAGGTTTTGTGCAAGAGCCAGACTGATACCAAGGATGTGGTATAAGTGAGGAAGGGGCAAAGTCAAAAAGTTTTTAGACCAGTTCTGCTGGTTTTGTGAAACCACACTTTCACGGGGTCAGGATGCTGCTGCCTGGAGTCAGCTCCAAGATTGCTTGTCCCTGGATGCTCAAGTGCAAAGACAACCCCACAAGCGCATCACATGTGAGCTGAGCTTGTTGGAGGAAAACCAACCTCTCCCCTCCAAATAATGGTGTCACAAGCCATCGATGACCTCCCACGCATCAGACCTCTCTCCCAAAAGACATGCAGAGGTCTCCTGACTCCTTCTTGTGAAGGAGCCTTAAATCACAGCTGGCAGTTGTCACAAACTGCCCATTGATTTCTTGCAGCTTGCGAATGTGGCAAGTGGCACAGAGTTGATACTGCAGATCCATAATTAATGCTTTGTGATCCCAGATCTGAAAGCTCTTTCACAGGCAGAGGGACTGCTAAACTGCCCCTGAAGATGAGGGGTAGAGTCGTGGAAAGATTAACAGCCAAGCCAGTAATGAGCTCAGAAAAACACGAGCACGGGAAATGAAAAAAATAATCTAAGCTGGGAGTGAAAAACATTCATTTATGAAGTGCTTTTTTGCAGAAGGCGGGTGCTTCTGAAGTCACCTAAAGTGCTGATATTCTTGTTGCTTGCTTGCTTGCCTGTGAAAGCCCGAGTCAGACAGACAGTTTGGAGCCTGGAGTTCCCAAGATGTGGTTCAGCCAGATCAAACTGGAAGAATATTTGAGAGCTGATACTCTCTATCCAGACGGCAGAACAGTGACACTGGTCTCCAGACTGGTGGATCTATCATTGGGATTCTTTTGCTAAGAAGGTCCCAGTGATTTTTCTGATGTGTGTTGACAGATGCATGGGTGGCTTTGGCTGGACAGTGGGAGAAGAGAGTAAAAGGAACTGGTGCAAGGAGCTGCATGAGGACCAAGCACTTGGAGTTGCATGAACTTAGCCAGCCCCTTTCTCCTGATAACTCTATGCCCAGCACAGACTGGAGTAAGAGCTCACCTGCTGGGAAGGTCTGTCTAGAAGAGCTGTTCCCTGACACTTCTGTTTCATCCTGCTCTGTTCTAAAATGCTGCACTGGGAACCCACCCTGTGGTGTTGGCACCCACTGTGAACCCACCCACTGTGGTGCTGGTGCCCACACTGAAGTGATGGATGGGTCATTTTAGGTGTCCACTCCTTACCAAGAAGGATGGAGCTTGGTAGTGTGAGGGCTTTTCAAACCTGGTGATGAATACTCACTGGAACTTAGGCAGAAAATATAGACACACACAGACATATATATATATGATTATATACAGGCAACAATGCCAATATTCTCATATGCACTGGGGTAAAAAAAAAAAACAAAACAAAACAGTGAGAGCCAGGGGAGAGGTCTTGAGAACAGATGCAGGCTGTCTCCCGCTTAGGGATATTGTCTGTCTACACATCTTGAAAAAGAGGGATTTAAATCAGCTGGAACCTATAGGTAGATAAAGAGCCCACTTCAACAGGAAAAAGAAGCCATTATCCATAGCACAGTTAGCTTATGAGAATGAAAAAAGAGCATTTGGAGAAAATATCTGCCCATTAAATATGAAGTTAAGAGCTTGGCTTAGGTTCAGAAGGGGAAAAAAGGCTTTTGATTAACCAATAAAGCCAATGGTGATGTTAAGATTATTCAGGGCTTATTGCTTTTATGAAAAGAAAGAAAAAAAGAAAGGAAAAAAGTGAAAACAAAAAAGAAAAAAGAAGAAAGAAAAGAAAAGACAGTCTGGTTTACATTTGTTGGGACTGCAGTAGATTGCTTTTGCCAGGGTAATAAACAGTAGCTTGGATGCATTATGCAAGGCTTGTTATGAAGATGAAGATATATATTTCTTTGGGTTTTAAAATGGTTAGAGGCATTTCAGACGACAGCACAACCTTCTGACGCCTCCATGGGGGAAAACCGTGTTTGTGGCTACTTAATCTCAATGCAATTCTTCCACTCGATGGAGCAATGGGAGGTCTTCGACTTAGTTATGACATTTAGGCGGACCCATTAGAAAGAATCGAGAGGAGAGTGATCCCAGGGCTCCCCCTCCATGAGGAAAGGTGGAAGAAGTAAGAGTGTTTTGTCCATTCGGAAGGGGGCATGACACCACCTTTCAATCTGTAGAAGGCTAACACAGAGGAGAAAGGAATACACTTTTCTCCATGGGGTAAGACATGAAGCTCTACAATAAAATCGAGGGAGGTTCAAATGAAGAACGGGGAGACGTTTCCTAACGTGACACTGGGCTAGATGGTCTGGGAGGGACTGGAGGAATCTCGCAGCAGATTATATGCACATCAATCTAGAACTGTCTAGGCAGGGTTGGGGCTGGGCATTGTGTGATAACATGTCTCAAGGTCCCTCCAAGACTTAATTATCATAACCAAAGTTGCAGATGGCAGAAAATTTGGGGAATCATACCTTTAAACGGACAAATGAATAGGCAGTGTATCCTGCTCATGTTCCTCTTCCATCTGGCCACTGAAGCAGAATTGCTGCTTCCTGGGAAGTGGACTTAGATAAATGAGAAATAAAGGGAAATAATTTTAAAGATTGATTTTGAGACTAACTATTGGAATAATCTGCAAAAGAAGTGACTGGATTCCTCACCCCAAAGAGACAGTGGATTGTTCCCTAATCAAAAATGGATGTAGAAGGAAGTTCTGGAAACATCAGCATAGTTTATGCAAGTAGCACTGACTATGATTTCCTGTTATGGGTGACGTAGGAGCTCAGATTGATCTGAAAGGTCCTTTCTAGCCTTGAATTATTCCCCCGTTCCACTGAGTCCCTCATCTCTTATGTCTGAGTCCGCCTCAGGCAGGGGCTCTCTTCATTTTGAAGGCATCCATCACACAGAACTGGACTCTGGCCATGTCTCCTTTGCTGGCAGGACTTGGCTTTCTCTGGCAGACACCCACAACAATCAGAATCTGTAACGAAGAAGGATTCCCTCGTCTAGTCTTTTGGCTGAAATCTGATGGGATTTCAGCACTGAGTTCCCTCATTTTAGCATATTTTTTTTTCTGAGGCTGGAAATGCATTAGGACTCTTCTGAAGTGACTTTCCGTGAGCATCCTATGAGACCCCTGTAGGGTTTTAATTTTAGGAACCAGGACAGATTAAATAAGAAACAACCACTGCAGAGATTCAGTTTGCCTTTTCTGAGTAACAGGTAAGAGGGAAGAGAATGGCCTCATTTTACTTGTTTTTTCACCTGACAACCTGATAAGACAATTCCCTACCAGAGGCTCCTGGCTCTTTCTCCCAGAGCTCCACAATACATGTGCCCCTGGACGTTTTGGAGGTTCGTGTTGTGCCTGAAAACAGACCCCTCATTGCCATAGGACAACTCACACAGGATACCATCAAAAAGTGGTGGTCCATTGCTCAGCTCAGTCCTCCTGGCTCCTCATGTCCCAGCCCTCAACATTCAAGAGCCTCCATTTACTGGTCTATGACTGGTGGGATGTGGGACTGATCCATAAGCCTGCAGGAGAGGCTCCATTGCCTGCTGCCACCATCACAGCCTCATCCGCCACATGGTGGGAGAAACTCCTCAGTGAACAATCAAGACTTCCAGGCAGATTGGGGTAGAGCCAGGGTAAGATCTTCCTGTTTCCAGCGTGACTATTCACTTCCAGCCCTCCACTCAGTGCTGCGGAGGGATTTCAGGCTTGACCTGGTGGGCTGGCTGCTGCGTCCCATTCCCATTGCCCACAGCCTCTCTCTAATCTCTGTCTGTCTTCCCAGTGGTTCCCTCCAGTCATCAGTAAAAGCAGGGCTGTGTGTGCTGCTAGGATAATTAGAGTGCTGCAGGGTGCTTAGTATGCAGGCAGTGGCTGTGCTATTGCTCAGGAAAAAAAGAAAAAAGGAAAAAAAAAAAGGCAACATAAAAAAAAACATTTGCCCAAGCAAGAAAAAACACTTTTTACCGCTTGATTCTCTGCTTCCCCAGGAAAATCAAACCTCTGCACAGAGGCACTTCTCCTGGCTGCCATGGGGGAGAGCTGTCTGTGGAGGGATTACCAGGCACTGTTTGTCCCCGCAATATGGCAACGCTATCTGCTGATGGCTGCACAGAGAACGGCCCTTGCCTTCTGCAATGGAGGAGACTGCAGAGCCACAATGGAACAGGGGTGGCAGGTTCTGTGCTCCCTTCAAAAGCAAGGGCTGTGTTGAGGTCTGATGGAGTTATGTTCTAGGTTTGCATGTTTAGGGCCAGTTGTGCAATGCAGACATGATGCCCTCTCGGTGTCCTCCATCCTAGACGTGATGGGAACCAGTTCTGATATCCCTGGCGTGGGAAGAAGAAGAACTGAAGCAGGATCCAGACACAGTACCAGGGAGCATCTGCTGAAATATCAAGGGAAATAATCTTAGGTTCACTCTGCTCCGTGCCTCCATGATGACAGGAGAGAGAAGAGCAGGAGAGGCCACTCACCAGGGAACATTTCCACAGCAGATGGTAAACACAAGGCTGGAAGCTCTGTGGATGCCCTTCTTTAGTCAGGGAACAGGGACCTGGTCCTTGGCCAGCACAGAGCAATTATCACCTGCGTACTTACCTACCACCAACCTTCAGTTCGCAATGCCAACGGTCCTTCCCTTTTCCCATCAGACGCTCCAGTGTAAAACCTGCAACTTTCCACTAAAAGTGGCTGCTTTTCAGGTGGAGGTGGAAGGGTTAAACTTTTTCCTTCACCTAAACCACATGCACAAGGCAATAATAGTGACAGCAGAGATTACAGCAGCGCTTCAGAGTCGCAGGCAAGACTGAAGCACAGCACCTGGCACACAAAGGCAGCAGGAAGCATTCCCTACCTGGAAATCCCACGGGCTGTGGGAACAAGAGAAGGGGATGAGAAAAGGGACATCTTCCTTCCTATTTCACAGGGAGGGAGCTAAAGCACAGAGGGGGTCAGCGACGTGGCCCATGAGCAGGCTGTGGCAGAGCTGGTTTCACACCAGGGCCAAGAGCTTTACCCACAAGGCTGTTACCTGAAGTGCTCTGCTGCAGAGGTTTCTCTGCTGTTTCTCTTTAGCTCAATGCATCCAGAGTGAATCAAGCCTGGGTACAGTCATGGGAAAACACTGAGATGTCTAGCACTGTTCTCATAGTCCCAGCAGATCCTGGGGGATCTCAGAGTCCTTGGGTATCCTCAAGAAACCAGAGGGTCCAGATAACACAGGCCAGGAAAAGACCTTATCCCACTGCCTTGTACCATGCACCCGCTAGAGCTCTCCCCAAATGACCTACCGCCTCTGTTGCTGGGGTGAAAATACTGCTACTCGGGATGCTTTGCCATTTTGGGTAGCCCTCCAGTTTTCTGGCCACCCACCAGCCCAGGCAGAGCAGAACATAGCCGATATCCAAAAATCCCAATGAATTTCACAGTAACTCTGTGTGATTGCCTGTGCACGTGAGGTAGGGTCCATTGAATTAATATTGGTGTCTGTGCAGACGTTAGCAGATATGCTAACCTGCCCCAGTACAGAAGATGCTACTATTTTCCCAAGAGGCTCCTCCAGTGTTTCATAGCCTGGATCTGAGGACAATTTTCCTAATGTCAGCAACCCTTGCTGGAAATTAAACTAACTAAGCAACTTAACTTTCTTGGACAGCTTCAGGGACAAATGAAAAGAATTGTCCTCCTTCTAGCTGCGCCAAGTACCCTTGCTGAGAAATACTGAGATGTTCTCCTTTGTACCTCCCAAAACAAATTTGGTTTTACATTACTGAGATTCAACATCTGAGTGCTCTTCATTCATGCCCCTAATTCTCTTTTCCAAATTTCTGCCTATCCTCTCATTTCCCATTTTCAGATATCCGATTCTCTTTCATAAGTTTAGCCATTTGCACTGGCAATGAGGTGGCAAAAATCGATGAGCTGTTGCCCTGGAAGAGGAAAGGACGCACTGTGATACCTGATGAAAGCCACGTTGAGTCTGCTTGGAGGGCAGCGTATGTAAGGAAAGCGCAGAGAAGGGTGTGGATCTAAACAGAGAAAATGCATGTAAGGAGCCTGGGTGGACCCACCTTCAGGTGAAAGGCTAGAGAAAGCTTGGAGCTAAGGAAATGGAGCTGTAATGGGTTTCCTATCTTTTCCATTCCAGGTAAGGATTTACAAAGTGCATTAAGGCAGCAAAGATGGTGTTAGTCTGGAACAACCAGACCTTACCTTTTGAGAACGTTTGCTGTGAAATTTGTATGCGCAGGAGGGGTAGAGACTTCATCAGAGGGACAAGTTGTCAAGAGGTGAATTAAAACAGTTCCTTCAACATTGAGGAGAAGATCTCCTCCACTTTGTAAGGCGTGAGCACATTCCCAGTAGGCAACGGCTGAAATATAATATAAGAGGTTAATGCCCCCGGGCTGGCCTGGCACTGCACACAGCAGTGTTGTTTTGGGTATTTATAAGTGCTCAGTACCATTCCTTCACTGCTGGGTTTTTTGTGCCTCTTGACTTCAGCCACTGAAACAATCAGTAATTATCTCACTAGGCAGAATTCAAAGCAAGTGGAAGGAGTGAGGGAGGGAAATGCCTTTTCCTGAATAAACTGTGTTTTCCTGAACAAAATATCCCCAAGTGTCTGGAAATGTCGACTCTGAATCCAGCCAGATTTGCCTAACTGGAGATGGAGCAGCGTACTACCTGTGTTTCAGAATTACAAATGGATGATGAAAATAGCTAGCTCTTTTGCAGACTTACTAGTACCTAACATCCTGAGACAAAAAGTTCCTCTGGCGAATCTGGGACTTTGTGTAAAAAGGACTCCCTTGGCTGGAGTTACGTTGACGACCTGACTGTTTCACTGGGAACCTCTTAGTTCTTACATGGTGGGGCCAACTTTTATTTCAGCCTGGCCCAACCGACAAGCTTTTAGAAACCTTCATATGTTTCTTTCCTACACTAGAGAGCCCTGTGCTACACAACCCAACTCAATTCACTCTGCAGACCTTCCCTCTCTGGGGCTGCGGCTGATTTCTAACCTGTTTCCAGCACTTTGGTCTCAGCCTCCTTCCCTCACAACAAGGTGGTGCTTTGGGCTGTAGGCTTGCTGTCCACTGAAGTCCTTGATCTTGGGGAAGCAGAAGCCTTTCCGATCTAATAACTCCTCCAAACACCCTCATAAATGCTCCCTTAACAGCAACCAGCTTCTCCCATGCTTTGCTGGAGAAATTGGCTTAATTCGTATCAGCTGCTGAGAGATTGATTTTGGGAGAGGGAGAGGGGCATGTTAACCCCTTCTCTGTGGAGACCTCAAAGCACGGTGCCATGCGTGCTCGTGGAAGGCATTGGAAGGGAGAAGGGCTGTCCTCCGTGGGAAGGAGGTACAGGCTGCTGGAGATGACGGGCTGGCAAAGCCAACCTGGATTGCAGCTGTGGATAATAACACTGAGGATTGTCTTGCCCTCCTCCTGAGGATCCATTTGGACAGGAGGAAAAGTGAAGCACAAGATGCCTGTTGTGCTCAAGCCAGCCATGATGTCCTGGGCTGTGGGGACTGGCAACCAGCTACCCTAGATGAACACCAGGAGATGCTTACGGACACTGGTTACATCCAGCCTGGACCTGAATGATGGATTCCTTGGTGCAACTCCTGATATTGGTGTCCCAGGAAGCAAGCTGGACTTGGACTGCTTCTGATCCCACTATTTTATATGCAAACAACCTCTGGGCTTTCCTTAAGAAGGACCTGGGGTTGTCTGTAGACCATATGATATCCCTGCAAGATGGGTTGGAGGGGGCTTTCTGCCAAGCTCCAAATGGAGGGGACCAAGTGAGGCTCCACAGGTTCAAAATTCCTTTGAAAGCTAGATCCAGCTGTCACCCCCTGGAAGCCGGATGTCCCCAGAGATGACCCCAAGGCAACTCCTGCAAGCAAGTGTTGTGGATGGCAGGAGAGCTTGTCCTCATGCCCTGCACAGCCCTGCTTCAGAGCCGCAACCCATCAGATGGGCAGCTATCAGGACTTAATGCTGGCATGGTACTGGGGGCCTCGATGAAATCTAATGGAGAGGACATCCTAAGGAACCTAAAAATAAACCCACTGAGCAATATGACGTACCTGTTCTAGGACTCAAAGACAACTGTGCCAGCAGCTCCTGTGCTGGAGCAGAATGGGTGATATCCATGCACAACTTTGCTCAGACAAAGGGAACAGGGGCAGACTGATCCCACCCTGCAGCTGACTGTGAAAAGTGACTGCAAAATCTTTTCAGTCGAGTTTTCCTCCCTCTCCTTCTCTCCACCAAGTATTGAGTCATCGTGAGTCATTTAGCAGTATGGGTAGCTGTGGTATAGAAGTCACTCAGCACATTTTCAATGGGTTTTCCTCAAGCTGAATGCTTTATGGGACGTGTGGCACAATGGATAAGGCTGTGAATGGGGAGTTAGGAGACTTTGGGATCCTTTTCCTTTTGCCTCTGTTTCTTCCTTAGCTCAAGCTGATTTAACACCCATGGCACCCCAGTAGTCACGATAGCTGTGCTGAGGGCTTGGGCTCCGGCTCTGCTTCATTCCTGGCATCTGAGTCTGTGTTTGGGTGTGTGAGTCCCTATGTCCCTGCTGCCTTGATCAGGGGGGTGAGGTGATCTGGGTGGAAACCGGTGCTGAGAGGTCTGTCATAGGGTGGGTTTTGATGGAAAGGCAGAGACTGATTTTTCCAGTGAAAGCAAGATTTGGGAGTGCAGGATTTGGGCAGTTGTCAAAGGGAGAGGCCCTTCTTAGCTGTTGAAAAGCAAAATTTCTAGTTTGAGCAAGTTGTCTAGGCTCCCTGGAGAAGGTAGTGGAGACACAAATATATTTTCTGGGAAGATTTTATCCTACCTCTCTCCAGCTGGGCTAATAACCTTCTGGAAGTGTCTCTCTCCATCTATCCACTACCGAGGGAACCCGGGTGACTGTTCAGCCTGGACACCTGCCTCGTTAAATGCTAGCATTAGGTGACATTACTGGATCTTAAGAGAACAGACATTCCTCCAGTGAAGACAGGGGTCACTTCAGTGCTGGAGACCTGCTGGAGACAATGGGGAACTTGATGGGGTGTTAACTCTGGAGCCTACTAAAGAAGAAGGCAGTCATCCAATTGGTCAGAGACTCTGAGCAAATTTCCTTCCCCTTTCCTTTTCTATCTGATTCATATCCTGGTACACAGCAAAACTCAAGGTAGCCAGTTGCCCTTCCTGAGAATGGCTGGTGTGATTGAAATGAGAATACTGTCAGCTTTAGAGCTTCATATTCTTCCTTTCCTCTGTTCTCCCCAGTCCCTCTTGCAGCACAGACTTGTTTGAAATCTGTGCTGAAAAACTCCTTTCTCTTCCAGCACCCTAACCCACCTCCGCAACTCTAACAGACACGTGCGTACACCGTACACCCCCCCCCCCCCCCCCAAAAGGCTACAATGATCTTTGTCGCTGTTGCTGTTGTTTTGATGCAGAACGAAAGGCCTGGCTCCTACCCTCCTCCTTGCTGTATCACCTTCAGGATTGTGTGTCAGGAATCAATGCTACAGATGTTGACTTAGCCACGATGCTAGCAGGAGACTTTTAATATGTTTCAGATACAACAACAAAGAACAGATGCTGATTCATAGGGAGGGGAGAGAGATGTTTTGATCTGGGTTTTTGGAAATGAATTTTCATGCAGCCTTTATTTCCAATTTTATAGTTTTTTCTTTTCTCTGGAATGCATATTAAATGCTGATAGCCTGTTATCCTTGACCTTTAGAGTCTGTGAATTTGAAAATCCAGTCCCCTGTGAAAAGCAATGCATACAATATGGACTTTGAAGAAAATGCCAGTAAGTGTGTTATTTTCTTTTTGGCCCTGCAAGGGCCTACTACCAACAGAAAAAAGGCAAGACCAAAACTTGGGTGGAATACGGTCAACAAGAAGAGGTTTCTTTAACTTCTTGCAGACCATGGGTTTTGTTCACCCAGTGGGGAGGGAGGAACATTAAGCTGTTAGGAAAGATAAGCCATTTTCCCCTTTCTCAGCACTACAATTATTGTGCTTTTTAACTCCTCTAGTGCTGCCAGATGGGCTCAGAGCATCTTGGTAGAACGTGTCTCCAGATGTGCCAGTGTGGGATTTTCTTTAAATGTTGCTGGATGATGCTGGGAAGATCATGATCACCTTTTCTTTCTGGATGTGCTGAAAGGACCTCCAGTGTGTTGGGGGCATCCCTTAGAAGCTGCCTTCCAGATGTGCTGGAGATACCCCAAGGGAGTTCTCTTCCAGCTGTGCTGGAGGTAGGTCAGGAGACTATTCGTCCAGCTGTGCTGGTGGACATCTACATCCACTGCAGTGCTCAATTTGCCAGATATTTCTCTTCTCTTGTCCTCAGCCAGTCACCACCTTTTTAAAACTGCGTTTCCTTGGCCAGAGATGCACTGGCACTTACACAGTCTGCTTGTAACAGGTAACAGCACAATTCCCCCCGCTCTCTAGCTTCTGGCCAGGAATGATGGTTACCTTATTTTTGCTTTTAATATGTCCTGGGTTTCTTCATGGAAAAAGGCTGGGGACTGTGTTCAAGAACTGTATTAAACCCATGAGTATGTTTACCAAAGGCTGTTGGATGGCTGTGGGGTAGGTAAGGTGGGAAATCCAGCTGTTTTAAGAACAAAATAAGATACTTCGCAAGTAAAAAGGTCACCCATTCGTGGCAGTCCCCACAGTCCCCACAGAATGTCTCCTGTATGCTCTGAAGAGCATACCAACACCAAGGAGCAAAAGTTGGAGTTTTCTTTCCTGAAGAATCCAGGCACGATCCCATTGCTTTTCAACCTATAGGTCCTTAGTAGATGATACACAGGACCTCTACAGCCTGCATATTTGAAAAGCTGATCTCTCTTATTCTCCATGAACAGTAAGACAGGCAGCGTGGCCCTCCACCATTTGTTCGGCCATCACCTAGCGCCATGGGACTTGGATGCTTTCATGGTGTCACTGAGAAAGGGCTGCTGGAGGAGTTACCCTTCTGTGCAGGCACTGTAGCCCAGAACCAAGGCAAAACACAAATTCTCTGGGATTGGGTTTTCTGATTTTTATGAGGAAGCCAAACTTTATATGAAATCCAAAGGCTGGAAAGACACGTGGATCTAAATTCGCCAAAGTCAGGAGCTTTCTGAATCATTTTGCTGGCAGCTAAACTCTGTCTCAAATAAGACACAGCTCCTAAGTCCCGTTGTGCATCTGGACCTTTCTGCCATACCCAAGCTCAGGCAGGGAGTCTGCAGTAGAGCAGGAAAGGAAACCAGGTCTGCCAAACTCCGGGATGGGGCTGTGATCGCCGGACGTCTCGCCCCTGGCTCTGCTGCCTGTGAGTGGCATGAAATGAATCTTCAAAGGGCTGCGCGGATCCCCTGCCCTCTCTCATCCCCGTGGTGACCAACCCCTCAGCCTTTGCTCGCAGACAAGGAAACTGCAGGGTGGTTGGCACACACAGATATGCTGTGCCACGCTTGGTTTTCTGATTTTTTTCTTCCCCTTCTTTTTTTTTTTTTTTCCCACTCCTTTCCTTCTAATTTAGAGCTCTAGATTAAATTCAACTTAATTAGAAGGATTATACATCTATAAATTTAATATTTAATATGCAAGCATAGACTTTTATTAAAGGTGTCCTAGGAGGAATGGTAATGAGTTATGGCACAATAAATAGTTGGATGGAAATGAGTGTGATAAAGGACTGGAACTTCTGGAGCAAGGGAGGGGGAAAGGGGATGTGGATGCTTGGGAAACATCTCTGGTGACTGCTCAGAGTGCTGCTGTCATCTCTCTGCTGCTCACACAGCGACCGATCCAAAAGCAAGAGGAATTTTCCTTCAGCATAAGCAAGAAAAGAGATTTGAGAGGCTAGGGAGGACAGTGGTGAGGGAAGGACATGAGAAAGGTCAGGAACTAAAGATCCTTGCAAAGAGAAGAAACTCTGATGTAGGGTCCTCTCTGAAAGCCATGCATAGGAGTTGTGAACAGCTCACTGCCTCCGTAACTGTTGGAGGGGACAGCCTGGATGTGGTTGGAGGTCTTTACTGCAGTGCCCATCCGTGCCTCCTTCTGCCCTTGGGAGCAAGACCCAGGGCCCAGCTGTGATGTGCAAGGTGTCACGAAGACCCTGCTTTTGTGCTGCCTCTTTGAATGGAGAGCTAAGGTGGAATTCATTCTTCAAGTGTCTACAATGTCGGTGTCTTATGAGCTGGTGTCTGTGTTCCCACCATAGACAAAGGAGATCTAATTAATCCCGTCAGCAAGATTTAGGGTGTGAGTCATTGGGCCACGAGTAGGTGTTTGTTTTAGAATGAGACAGCTTGCACTGTAAATTCTGCACGCTGCACAGGCGAGGTCTCCAGTGACTATAAGGGATCAAAGGCTATGTTTGTGCTGGTAAATAAAATGGGCCAGAGATTGCTCTTCAGCCTTGAGGGCAAACGGACCAGTCTGATTCACCCTTGGTATTTTCTGCAAGAGTGTTAGCAGGTCCCTTTATCTGTGTCAGGATGCTTAACAACGAAACAGTGTTGATACTGTGGGCTAGAGCTTGCTACCATACCCAGTCCCAGTTTGGTTCCTAGGACAGACAAACCACTTCCCAAACAGTCTACACTTCCCTTCAGTCCACACTGAAGGCACTCAGATGACTCTTTCCCCTCCTGTCAGATGATCTGTTGCAGAAGGGGGATCATTTTGCCATCCTGGCAGCATCCCAGCCTAGTAAAGCTGTGTGGGTTAGATGACCAGTGTCCCCACAGCAGCTCCTGGCAGCCAGTGGTTGTTGCCAGTCAGCTGATGGATGGTAACTAGCTTTTCTGGTAGCAAATCCATAGTATTGCTAGCAGTTGTGCATCCTGTCTGGGTGCCAAAACAGAGCTAAGTCAAAGCACATCTGGGAAAACGGGGCTGGGAGGGTGCTGTGGTCCATCAGTGAATAACCTTAGGGAGTGTCTGGTATCAGGGTGGGGAAAGAAGGTACCAGCATGCAGTTGGGGTCCCAGTGTGAGAGTATGGGGAGCACTGGGAAAAGGCTGGATGTATGTGGTAGAAGGATGGGAGCAGGGTGATGGAGGAAGGGGTTCTGGTGTATCTCCGTGCAACCTGGTACAGAACTGGGCCCATCATGGTCTGTGGGGAAACTGAGATGGGGAATCATCTGACTGGTGGTTTTGTAACTGACAGACCCTCTGGGGCCAACACTCTGCTGTGGTCTTAAATAGTCAGCGAGAGGAGAAGGCATCTCCTTCTGGAAGTGAATTCAACCCAGGGCTTTGGGGAGTCAGAGCATCCCATTAGGGTGGTTCTGTCGCACTTCACATCTGTGTTTTCAGGGGCCATCCTCTTACCATGCCAAGTCCTTTCCCTCCCACTCAGCCAAGATTTTCTCAGCTGGTTTTACCCAGCCAGACTAAATCATCTCCAGCACTACCTGTGTGTATTTCTGTATGGAAACTGCTCTCTGGAGCTTGTTTGTACCTGAATTCAGGTCTCCTTGCCCATCCTCAGGATTCATCTCAACTCCCAATCAATGCATGTGTTTTTTTCTTCGGCTCCAAGGGATGGACAGGATGTAGACAAAGCTGCCACCCATGGGACTGGCAAACCAGGCTTCAGGGCTTGTGCAAAGAAACACCTTATTGTTTCAAGCCAGAGCAGGGCGACTGCTCTTGACAAGAAGTGAGTTAAGGCGCCATGTAAATACGCAGTTTTTGGCCCTTTGGATTTATGCAAATAGCCAGAGCCGTCTCTGGTTGCTCTGGTCAGCAAACAGGGCAGTTGTTATCTCTGCAGATGGCCCCCGTGGCCCCCCAAGCCTGATATTTGTAATTACAAGCAGGGATTATGCAGGAAGGAGATGGAATCAACTGTGAAAACCCAGCAGACAGCAGGGGAGCTTAGGCACCGGCTGGTTCCTGCCCGATGAAGGCAGAGATAGTACCAAACTATGTGAGCAGGCTTGGGGTGCATATGTCAAACCTATGGGGATCCTGATAGAGGGATTAAAACTGAGGGGAGGGGAAGGAGGAAACATCTGATTAACATTTTTGATGCATGCCCAGGGCTAACATGGTGTACTAATGAATACTGGGGTAGTAGCAAAGCTTTCTTGGTGCCCTCTGCCCTGGAAAACCTCACAGTAAAGCTAGGCATGGACACGATTTAATTCCTACCTTTTAAGTACAGCTAGGATGGACCCTTTGGAGTGCAAGAAGGAGAAGTGCTTTTGCTGGGGCAGGAGTGTTGCAGGAGGATGGAGGAAGGAAAGCTCCCATTCTCGTGTCTTTTCTCCCATGCATTGTCGTGATAAGGTAAGGAGAGCACCTGGCACCCTGAGTTGGGTATTTGGTGACAGGGGATGTCTAGGCGGCTGGTCTGTTGTCCAGCAATGCCAAGAGCCCTGTCATTTCCTTGTAAAAGGACCCACACTGCAGTGCCTGGGGATGCTGGGCACTGAGTGCTTGAAGCTGCTGGGGAGGCAGGACAAGGGAGACATCAGGGCTGGAAGCTTTGCAGAAACTTTGGGGTGGGAATGATGCAGGAACCTTGGGGAGACACAGCCTACAACGTCTCCGTGTTCTTGGGAAGGTGAGATGGTGGAGTCAGCAAAGAGTCCTTCCAGAGACCAATACCACCCACCAGCTTCCAGCTTTGGGACAAACTTTATCTCCGTCATCCCTCGAGCAGCACAGTGGGGATGTCAGTCATTTCTCATGCCCTGTGGGTAAAGCGAGGACAAATTCCAAGGACAGCTGTAAGCTGTTCCTTCAAATAACCAGGAGTCCTTGAACTACTGCAGGATTAGCAGGACTGGTAGGAAAAGGGACATCCAAATCTTTCAACAGGATATCTGCCATGGTTAATGAGGTTATTATGGTCACCTAAAAGAACAGAACTGTGTGGGACCAGGCACTGCACAAACACAGGGTCGAAAGATGCTCCCTTGTCTCGGAGCACTTGTGTTGCTCCTGGCCAAATGGCGCATCCCTTAGGTTGAAGACACCTGGGGAGCTGCAGTCTTGGCAGGGGCTGAGTTCAGCAACTTGTATGAAGAGGTCAACCCATTGTGGAAAGCAACTGCCCCTTGTTGGGCTCCAACACACCTCACAGGGCCACTTTGCCCTACAGACAGCAGCAAATTCCCTTTTCCCTTCCTTCTCTCTGTTCCCTGTGCAGAGGATTGGGAATTCCTTCTTGGCAGGGAATCAAAACAGATGGAAAATATGGGTGATGACTCTCTCTGATACCTCTTTTTATCAGAAGGAGAGGGAAAATGTATGGTGAAAGCAAAGGAGGAGAGAGGGGGAAGACACTGTTTGGGTCCAAACTGTGTTTGCAGTTTTCTGCTTCATGTCTTTTTATGAAAGCATCCAAACAAGACAACAGGATCTGATGATTAAATAACGTGCAGGGCTGGGAGACAATGGGGGAAAGAAAAACAACAAAGCAAAGAGGGTTTTAATAACCATTCATTGAAGCTGTAATTAAATCTTGGTTTCTGTTTGGAAAACAAGAATCTCATTTTGTGCCTGCGCCTCTTCTCCCCACCGCATCTGCACCCATGTTTTCTTGTGGGCAATTACCGAGCATGCTGTGAGCTGATTAGCAAATACAGGTGTGGCAGGCACTCTCTCCTGCAAGGGAAAAGGGAGGAGGGAGGAGGAGAAGAGAGGATGAGGAGCTTATTGCCAAGTCTGACACCAGCCCTGCACAGGTGGGAAGCAGGAACCTGCAAAGAAGTTGTGGAGGCTGCCTGGTACTTCTTTGGAGCTTGATAGAGATGAGGAAAGGGTGTAGAGAGGGCAGGAGCATGGGGCTGCCTGCCCCATCTCAGTGATTGCCGGCCAGTATGATTTGGCTTGGAGGAGAGATTCAGCCCCTGTGGAAAGGTAAGAGGATGCTGAGCATCAGTATGGGAGTTGTGGCACCAATGTGCTTTCCACGTGGGCTAAAGAAACTTTTCACAGGCATGGCTGTGTCTGTACTGAAACCAAAAAGGGAACATGCTCTGAGGCTGAGGGCAAGTAGTTATTTATGTCCATATATCTCCCTTTCCTCTCCTCCCTCTCATGGCGTAACGGGCTCAGGCAGTGTACATGTTAGCTCCTCAACCCAGCCAGGATATTGCATGTGAGGGTACTGGTGGCATTGGCCAAAGCTCTGCCAAAAACTGTGCTAGCAACCGTGTCCCTGGCCCTGGTTCATGTGCTTTTACAGGCTTAACCTCAGAGATGGGTGCTTTTGTAGGGGGATGAAGAGCATACCAGAAGCACAGCCTCCTGCTCACATGGAGAATCACGTCAACAGAGGGCTAACACGTAGCTGTGGCCAGACAATGGGAGACAGAAACAGGCACGTGCTCTCCAGCTGACTCTCCAACTTTGAGAGGAGAATACAGTATTTCACTTGGAGCCGCTGTTTTCCAGCGCTATCTTTCCTCCCCCTGCTCTCCCAGCCTGATGAAATTCAAGGAATGACTGAGAAAAACTCTGCTGCAACTGGGCCAGGCTTTCTGTGGGACTAAACCAGCATTTCTCCCTCTCACGATCTGCCTGCAGGGCTCATTGCCTAATTTCTGCCTGCTCATTAGGAAGCATGGCAGTAACACTGCTGTGGTCATTGCTTCAGAGCCCATCACCTCCTTGCGTTAGTTCTGCCTGCTAATTGCCAGGAGCTGAGTGGAGGCACTGCTCCTGGTCTCTGCCAGTGTTTGCCCGGGCAGAAGGGCTGCATTCAACCTTCATTTATATTCCAGAAGCACCACTCACATAGCAGTATCTCCTGCCATCAATAAACCAATGCAAACAGAGATAAGCCAGATAAAACGAAAGTAGGTCACTTCTGCAGCACAATGACATCCAGCTCAGTTATTCCTTATGCAGCCCTAAAAGTTAACTCTCTCTCCCATCACGGCATTTCTTTTCTCTTCCTCCTTTTTGTTCAAAGTTGCTAGGGAGCTGGGGCAAGGTGATTAGGCAGATATGAAAGTCTCCTCACAGCTCTACCATGCACCAGACTGAGGGCATCTGGAGATTGTTCTGCAGCTGCACAGTGCAGGGGTAGATGGAGGGTTTGATGTCATTCACAGATTCTCTAAATTCTGTGTTCCTTTTCTACTAATTAAAGTCCTGGAAAGGTGCTTCTTGCTGATGGCTGGGGGAAGCGGGCTTTGCTCCTCTCAAGGACCCATATTCTTTATGTGTAGGTCCCATATTCACTGCTGTGTCTCTGGAAAGAACGTCACCACTGCAAATTCTTCCCTTAGTATTGGATCATCTTCAAGCCTTAATGTTGACTTAAAGCCACAAACTATCTCTGGCAGTGAAATAAGATTTCATTCCCAATTGCCTGTTATATCATTAACTTCATAACTGAGAACTCTAAGAGCTGGTTAGTGTCCCATAAAATGTCACTCTTGTGAGATGGCAATGGTTTCCTGTTGACGTCACCTGAGACCAAGTTTGGGCTGGTAGCACGTAGGTGAAGAGCTTAGTGACCTAGATACAATCACTTGAGCCATCCAGGTACCAAGGTTATGTGTGATTTTATTATCAAAAAATACCAGTGCTATTTATTGTTCGATACATAGATTTCAAGTGCTGTTATGAAACCATAAGGACCTCTGGAGATGCTTCTAAGACTTTTAGTACTGCAAAGAAACATAAGCATTAGCTCAGTCTTGGATGATCTCCAGAAAACAAGACAAGTCGGGATGATCCAGTGCTCTTTTTCGAAGATTTCTGTAAATGCTGTCTTCATTAGCATAAACGCTTGTGGGAAATACATTTTAAAACTTCTTATTTAAGTGTTCATTCTTTCAAAAAGAGGTCCTAAAAGTGACCCTCATCTATCCAAGAAAACAGAAATGACATCATAGAAGTTATGTGTTTGGTATATCACCAGCTTGAACGGCAAATAATCTCTTCTTTGTGCTACCTCCACAGCAGGAAAGAAATTCATTGCAAAATAAAATGATAAAATAAATTAATCTCAGAAAACCGCAGCCTCCTGCCCGATATTCCACAAGAGGGAAATATGGCAGCATCCAATAAACAAGTTGTTCTGGAGTGAACAATCCACTGAGCTCCAAATGCTGCAGGTAAGCAAGACAAAAGCCACTGGACTGAGCACCAGATCCCAGCCACCTCCAGGCATGTGGCTGTCAGGGATCATCGGCATGTCTGTAGCATGGGTACCAAATTTACTTGTATTAATCAAGATTTCTCTTGTCCTCTGAGCCTAGCTGAAGAGCCTAACTGCACCTAAAAGCCTTTCTCTTGCCTCTCCCAAGCAGTTGCTTCTTTGGTGCCTGAAGAAGGAGGAACAGAGATGGCCACCTACCTCATGAGATGGCTAGAAGTCCTTATCAAGGCTCTGAAAACATGTGAACAGGTCCTGAGATGCTCCTTCTACTCAGATCACCTTGGTTTATGGTCCTTTGAAGTACCATCATCCCTTGTGTCCCTTCCTCTGGGAGACCACCCCTGCTGCTTAAGCAGAAGTCACTCTTCCTACAACTTCTACCTCCACTTCTCCCCCTCTAAATCTTTGTCTATCTCCTTCAGGGAAGCTAAAAGCATTCACTGTGGCTGCCATTACCTTTACCAAGTCATGTTACTGATCAGCTGGATGAAGAAGTGCTGAGCATTTGCAGCCTGTCCCCACCCTGGATTAGACTGAGGAACCAGCTTGTTTTCTTAGTACTTACTCAAAGGCCAGAGATGCTGTCTGCAATGCTCTGCCAGTTGGTGCCCTATATTCTATCTTATTCATCATCTTGAATTTATATTCCAGGTGCTCCCAGCAACCTGCTGTCCTGGTTTCATCTGAGATAAAGTTAATTTTCTTCCTCATAGTTGGTATAGTGCTGTGTTTTGGATTTAGTATGAGAATAATGTCGATAACACACTGACGGTTTAGTTGTTGCTAAGTAGTGCTTGCATAGTCAAGGACTTTTCAGCTTCCCATGTTCTGCCAGGTGCACAAGAAGCTGGGAGCGAACATAGCCAGAACAGCTGACCCAACTGACCAATGGGATATTCCATACCATATGACGTGCTCAGTATATAAAGCTGGGGTAAGAAGAAGGAAGAGGGGGATGTTCAGAGTGGTGGTGTTGTCTTCCCAGGTAACCGTTATGCGTGATAACACCTGCCTGCCCATGGGAAGCAGTGAATGAATTCCTTGGTTTGCTTTGCTTGTGTGCACGGCTTTTGCTTTACCTATTAAACTTTCTTCATCTCAACCCATGAGTTTTCTCACTTTTACCCTTCCAATTCTCTCCCCCATCCCACTTGGGGGGAGTGAGCGAGCGGCTGCGTGGGCCTTAGCTGCTGGCTGGGGTTAAACCATGAGGCCTGCATACATCTTGTTTGGGGATGGGTTGGTGCTGGTGCATGGAGCCTACATGGTGCATGGAGCCTGCATGGAGCTGCAGGAGACAGCCGTCCTCGCTCCTTCCTCCAGAAACAGTGCGACAAGCAATTAATGAAACCTACGTTGTGTGTCTGCCAACAAGAAGCATCATGTCCCCTATCCAAGGTGGAAGGCATGTATTTAGGGTCCTAAAGCCTCATCTGTCCTGGCATTATCCCTACAGATCTTTTTCATGACCCTTAGCAAAATTTCCCCATGTCCCCTTTCACAAAACCTGGCAAATAACACTTCTTTTCTTAACTGTCCAATCGAAGCTGTCACCGTGCAACTACTATCCCCGCTGCTGTGTTTGCCCATAATGGGCCCCATTCCCCGACAGACTGGTTTTTACATTGTGTTGGACTCCAGTTGGAGAGTGCTAGCACAGACAAGCAGACTGTGCTTGTGCAGGAAATACATTGAATACATTGAATTAATTAGTGAATTAATTCTTGAGAGCAGGATACATCCCTTTCCACCTAAGATTTCTTTGTGCTTTTCTTAGCCATCTGGATCGTTCTCTTGGCCAAAACAAAACTTTGCCTTCTCCACTTGCTCTTAATGCGAGGTCCATATTTCTGTGCCCGACACCTGAGACATGGTCTAATGGCTGTGGGACCCTGACGGTGGTGTCCACAAGTAGTTTTGGCACCAAAGCATGCCCCTGGATCATAGAATCATAGAATCATTAAGGTTGGAAAAGACCTCTAAGATCATCGAGTCCAACCGTCAACCCAACACCACCATGCCCACTAAATCATGTCCCTAAGCATCACATCTACATGTCTTTTAAATACTTCCAGGGATGGTGACTCAACCACTTCCCTGGGCAGCCTGTTCCAAGGCCTGACCACTCTTTCAGTAAAGAAGTTTTTCCTAATGCCCTCTTCCTTTTTCCTACATCCTCCTCTGGGCATTGCTGCAGCTGACCAGGTAATGCAGGGAGCAGACAACACTCGTGGTGGCTGGTGGAGGCTGAGAAAGCTGCGGAGGATGAGAAGCAGAGAGCACCTCTATGGTCCTTTTGCAGCACCTTCAGAGCACGCAGGGCTGCCTCTGCTTTTCTTGGGCTGTAGAAACTGCATGACGAGCAGTGAGCGGTGGTAAGGTGTGGGGAGAGGGCCTGGAGATAGCTAGCACCGTTTTCTCCCTGTTATGCCCTGCGCCTCGCAGCCTCCTCCTCTGTTTCAAGCCACCATCCCCGGAGGAGCAGGGACAGCCGGAGGAGGCTGCGAGGGAAACGGGCTGAAGAGGACGGGTGACCCTATCTCTGCTCCCAGCTCCCCACCACCTCCCATGTCCTCCTGCTACTGCCTTGGCTGGGGCTAAAGGTGGTTGGAAGCAGCCAGAAAAAGCCATGAGGGCTGAGCTAGAGGGAGCAGGGGCATCAGGAGCCAACAGCTGTATGTGCCCCTAAGCCCTCTGCAGTCCTCATTTTTAGCAATTTTTTCTAAGTAAAACTCTCCCGTTTTGCTATGTCAGTCATTGGCTCTACTATCTTTGCCCGTTTAGCCAGGGCTGGGCTCTTAAAGAGCTGGCAGGCTTTTATATCTGGCTGATAGCAAGCTGGAATAAAATTATTTTTGCCAAACCAACCTATGGGCCATTTGTTTTCTTAATTTTTCTTTTTCTTTTAAATGTGTCTGTCAAGAAAGGATGGAAGAGAGGACTGGCTACTTAACACACCCACCCAGCCCACCACACCTGCAGGAACTACATCACCATAAGGTAGGGGGAAAGAAGATGACAAACTCCTTTGGGATGGGGTGAGCACGGCATGGAAAGCCCTAAAGCTGTTGCCTGAGAGGATGCCCTATTCGTGGAGGGGCTGTCCTGGCAGCGCAGGGGATGAACTAGCAAACTGCAACTGTCGGTGCTGCGGCAAAGACATCAACCCACGGAGAGCAGCGAGCGCTTTCCTCTCTCCTCCAGCTGCTGCAGACCCTGTGAGCTGTTCCTGCCACGTGTGAGCTGAATGTCAAATGCCCAGGGCCACGGAGCAGGCGAGACCCTGCACAGTCCAGGCGGCAGAGCTGAGATGTCCTGCAAACCCAATTACAAAGTGCTTTCCCCAGCTGCAGTTTTAAGTCTTCTGCACGACACCATCATGCACCCTAGTAAATGAGATGGGTGGGTGGGGAGGAAGGGCTAGTATGTATCACTACCCGTCATCTGTGTTTCAAAGGCAGACGAGGAGCAGGAAGGCTCTGGTTCTTGCCTTGGAGGGGTAGTATGGGATTTTCTCCTCCATTTTCAAGCAGACATGGGGACTGGCACTCCCCACAGGACAGGGTTGATCTCAGCACAGATGAACTTTCTATACTGGCCTGTTATCCCCTTAGAGGAGCCGTCCTCATTTCTGTATCAGTTGTATTTCTTCTGTAACTGCTTATCTTCCCATTGCATTTGGCTCTCCCAACAGCCCATCCAGCATCCGTGAGCAGTTGTGAAAACCAAGACACCTTCCCCTTTGTGTGTAAGATCTCTCCTCCACCCAGGTGAGCTCCTGGGCCAGCAGAAATGCCATGCAAGCGTGTCTGTAGCCAAAGGCATAGGAGGGAGAGGATGCGGCTGGCTTCACACCCCGTTCCCTCTGCTTCCTTGGCTTCATGGCTAGGCAACCACCTGCATAGGAATTAATCGGATGACCTTCTGTCTGAAGCCTCTGTTGAAGCACCAGACCTGTTTACCAGCAGAGGTCAAGTGACTTGTGTAGGGAGCTGAGACATGAATCCTCCTTTGGTGTTGTATGCCAAGTCCTATCCATCTGCTCAAATCTCTGCCACCGGTCCTTCATCCAGACCTGCTGCTCCCACCATGTTTGCCATTATTAAATGCCCCAGGAGGTAGCAGGGAACCTTGTCCTGCCACATCCCAGATTTGGTGCCGTTTCATCCCTGCATCTAGTTGATCTGTTCCTGTTCTCTCCAACACTGTTTGGAAATCAGGCTTTGCCAGCAGCACGCAGCACAGCACGTGCCCCGTCTGGCAATAAAGCCTCCTCCGGAAGCTCTCCCATTTTCCTTGTATGTTAATATGACCCTAATGGCCTCATTAGTTTTAATTTGTTTGGCCACCAGATTTAGATGAGTATTCCAGTGATAACGTGAGACCTGGAGAGAGTAAACACTGACTAATTAATGCAGTTAAAGTTACTGCCTAGGGTGGCTGTTGAGGAGGAGGACGGTGCTGGAAGGCACAGTTTCATGCACCTGGATGCTGCTGGCCACAGCCACTGATTCACAGCTTTTGTCCTGCAGAAGCTCAGAGCTGGTAAACAGCATCTGCAGCCTGACCTGGAGGGAGGTCAAAGAAACTTCCCAGAAATCCCTGACGCAGGGGCAACACCTCGGCTGGCACGATAAGTACAGAAACGTAGGGGTCGATCCAAGGGTCGCTGATAGAGGTGAAATGCCTCACTGCCCAATTTCACCGGGGTTCAGACAAGTCAGTTTAATGGGCAACCCTCTACACAAGCTGCTGCTAGACAGCATCCTCCGTGTGAGCACACACAGAGGGAATTTGCACCTTCAGGTGCAAATGTAGGTGAGGATGAAGGAGTCCCAAGAGGATGGGGTGGTGGCCAATGCATATTTTTAATATTAATAGATGTTCCCAGTGGAAAAATAGCTTCAATTGCCTCCTCCTTTGCATACCTCTGCTCTGTCACTGTCCCCGGCGTACTTTGCTTGGAATCTGCTGACAGAAGTGGGGAAAATAGAGCACAGAGCAGAGGTACTGCAGGACTTTCCGGGCTAAAGAAAGGGGAGGTCTCTCAAAAATACTGACAGTCTGTCCTGGATTGTCTTTTTGTGATAGAGAAAGCAAACATCCTTCACTTCTTCCTGCCCTCTGGGTAGCAGCTTCCTCAGGAGTGGGTGAAACCATCGCAGCTCTTAACAGGATAATGTGGTCCCTCCTGCCCAGTACAGAGTTTCCTGGCTCAGACCTTACCCTCAGCCACAGTATTTCCAGGCTTTCCTTTAATCTGAGACATTCATGTCCCTCTTTCTGCCACAAGAGATGCAAAATAAAATAGGGGACTTGTGTAGCTGCAAGTTGGCTGATTTAGCTAGGGTTTTATTGCACCTGAGAAAGATTCAAACAGTCACCAGCATTTGTTTGCTTTTATTGAGGGCTGTCTTGAAACTTCAGCCAAGTTCTGGGACAAAGGGACTAGAGTCCTTCTTCAGCTCTTGCTGTGTAAATAATTTTTTTGTCCAAATGGATGAGTGACTCCTATAAGAATAGAAATGCTTAAAAAAAAAAGTGTAAGTGAGACCTCCTTCCTCATGCTATCTGTTCCCAAAACGCTGCGATTGCTGCAAGCCTTAACTATATCACAAAACATCCTCTCACCCTTGGCCCCACTCCTATGCTCCTTTTCACTGATTTCATCTGACGCTAAATGCTGCTTTGCTTTTGCAAGCGGAGAACAAGCCTCTGTGAGGCACTTCAAGGAAATTCCTTTCCTCTCTAGGAAGCAACGGCCACGAGTGCCAGGCGAGAAGCAGTGCACTCCTCTGCGCATGTGTGTGCATTTCAACCATGTTTCCTGCATCATCTTCTTCATGACTGGTTGCAAGAGCAATAAACGTGTATATATATGTTCATTAAATATATGTATATTTAGCATAGAGAATGCTCGTTCGACAAGGGCATCTCTGAGCAGAAGCAAGAAGGGATTGAACGTTACTGATTAGAGGTTTGCCTCCACGTTGCTCCTGGAGATGGGGAAAAGATAGACTTCATGCCGATCCTGTTCTTCACGGGTGGGATAACAAACTCATCTTTGTGACAAAGGCACCTGGAAAGTGGAACTGCGGAAGTGTGACAGACAGAGAACAGAGGAGAGGTGAATGGCTGCAAGTCTTCGACTGTGGGAACCACCAAGTACAGACTTAGCTGGGCTCAGATTGTCCCTGAGGTTTTAAACTGGGGAAGGTTGGGGTAGTGGTTAACCAATGGCATAATGAAACCTAGATTACCCCCAGAACCAAATCCCATGATCCTGCTTGCAGCACAGATCCTGCTGTAGTTCACTCTCCCTTTAAATTCATTTGTATCCAACCAGGAATGCTAACAGCAAGGAGGGACTTCAAGAATATGTCTTCTTTATTAATTAAGTACAGGTCAGAGCCCCTCTTGCAAGCTCAGGCTCAGTACCGTTATGGACTAGCATGCGTTTAGACACCTGAGCTCTTGAAACACATGAAGGAATGAGCATGCACGTGAAAGTGCAAGCATTTGTGTGGGTCCAAGCTCTTCATCTTGTGCCCTGGGTGTATTAGGGGTGGGCATGGTGGGCAGCTCTCAGTCCAGTTCATCAGCACATATATTGACTGTGGCTCTTCAACCGCACGTCTAGAAAGCCCAGAAGATGCATGCTGTGGTGTTCTGTTCTCTGCACCATCCAGACCGGGGACCTGACCAGAGCACACGGCAGTTTACTTCCAACGCTTCAGCCCCCTCGCACACCTACAGCTCCTTCCAAAGGGTGTCTGTGCAGGTGTTTATGGTCAGCACAATGTTGCATGGCCAGGACAATGCACGCTCTAAGGAGATGTTCCCCAGCACACACTCAGCTCTGGGACCCTGGATTTCCTCCTGCTTCCCAGTTTGTGCCCTGACTTTGGCAAGGCTGAGAGCCAGCACTGTCAGGAAAAGCAGTCAGAGCACAACCTGGATCCTCAGCATTTTGCAGTTCAAACATACCCTTAAGGTACCTGTGCTCTCCGAGTCTCTTCTGTACTGTTTAAGCAGGATCCTCACCATCTGGGCAGTATAAAAATATCCCCAAAGCTACCCATGTCCAGTACCCAAGGGTAGCTGCCTAGCCTGGTACCTTTACGCTCCTTCTCCCACCTCTTCTGAAGGGCAGAAATGAGATTTGCTTTTGCAGGAGACAACAGCAGCCCTTGCCCTCATTAGGTCACAGTTATCATCATTAGCTGTCTGAAACACAGCATGGGCCAAAGTACAGATCAGCTACAGCAGGCCTGAGAAAATTGCTGGAGGGTTCATTACAGCCAATGATCCTGGGGAGACGAGCACCTAAAAAGACATTGAGGTTGAATTCATCTGAGCTGGTTGTCTAGACTCCTGCTTTAGTTGGAGAAAAACAGGTGCTTCCAGACCATGATTAATCTCATTCTAAAGTAGACATCTCAAATAGGTCAGATGACTCATGTCCTGGCAGTGCTTATTTCTCTCTGCAGACTATAAAGGGAGCCGAAGGTGACTAGCTTAGCCGCAGACGATCAACGTGGTAGACATTTAACATTAGGTAAGATGAATCCCATCCCGCGAGACAAATCAAAGCAGTGGACTTTGCACGCTACGAGAAGGAGGTTAAAATTGTCTGGCCAGTCGAAACTACTGAAAAGTGTTGTTGAGGCAGGCAAATTTAAAGAGCTGTGGTATCAGGCCAAAGAACAAAACCTTCTTGTGTACACGTTGTCTGGCAATTGTTGTCCCAGGAAATGTATTTTCAGCAGAGAAGGAAGGAAAACTAAGGAAGAGGCTGAAGCAGAGTCAGCCATGCTGGAGGCTGTACAGAGGGCTCTAAAGAGATTAGGCACTTTCCATCTCCACCATGACCATCAAAGGTGTAGGAGGGTAGGGACTGAACTGCAGATGGCCCTTTGAGAAGACAGAGATAGACTAAGGGCTGTAGCCTGGTGAGGTGCGGTGAGGGGTAAGCAGGATGAAACTAGTCAGAGCTTGCAAATCCAGCCTCATTCTCCATCTTCAGTGCTTCTGCTGTCCTTCAATACCAGCCTATGGGCGATATGGGCTATACCAGGATGCAGTAAAGGAGGGGTAATGACTGCCATTCTTGTCCTGTTTAATGAGTAGACTCACCACCCCTCTTAGGGATGCAAACTCAGGCCTTGAGGTCTGGGACAGCAAAAAGAACTGCCCATGCTGGTTGTCTCTGCAAGTGCACATTTGGTAGCTTGGATGCATCCCTTTTTCACAGCTTTGCTGGACGAAGGGGGGCCACCAGAAGGCCTTGCAACGTCTGTATTCACCCTGTGCTCCTGAGAGTCTTCTCCACATGAGAATCCTTCCTATCTGCTGGACAATTGACCTGTGTGCAACCAAACTAATTCGCTGTTCATCTCCAGGTCTACCAAGGAGCTCCGGTGCTGGCAGCCTCTCGTCCTGGACTACTCTGCAGCAGGACCATGGCTCAGCTGTGCTTGGCATGCAGGAGGGAGGTGAGATGTTTTGGGCCAGGTTTGATCCAACTGGGTACCATGGCTGCTGCCAGGAAATCGGCTCCAGCAGCTTATTCAACCATACGGGAACCTTCTGGGGTGTCTCTGGGGGACATCCTTGGACTCTTGGCTTCAGGGGATTGCAATTCCCTCCATCCTGTGGCTTGCAGTGAAAGCTAGCAGGAAGGGGGCTGAGGGGTGACCCTTGTGTATATTTAAGACCGGAGAACTCGTAGGACTAAAACCCAAAACGTGCACCACCAAAATCAGAGATTTCACACACTTTTTTTTTCTTTGATTTTTTTTTTCATCCGAATTCCTTCCAACTCTCATTAGTTTTTAGCATATGATTCCCTCAGTGTGGGGAAAGGATATGGGGTAGACCTTCCCTGTTAACCTGTGGGGTTACTGAGGGGGATGGCTCTGATCCAGGAGTACTTCTGTTTCTCTTAATGCTTGGCAAAGGAACAAGTAAGAATATCCTCTCTGTTTAACACCTGAGCATCCTTCCCCACAAAAGCCCAGCCCTGCTGTTGTCTGGGCACACATCCCTTTTGGAAGAGGAGTTATTAGCTTCTCAGGAGCCTCTTTCTCCCAGGAGGAGGTCTGGCCCTCTGAGCAGAATTGTTGGTTAATTAAAGCTGCCTATTTGATAAGTTTAAATGCATTGTACTTGGATGGTAATTGCAATTCATACCGAGCAATCACCGTGTCAGCTGTCATAATAACAAACTGCTTAATAGATGTACACTGATGGACCATCACCGGAGCTCCAAAGAGAAAGACTTTGGCTCAAAGGGAGATGTCATCCCTGGCTTGACGAGATCTAAGTAGTCACAGGGGCTGCTGGTCCTGATGTGCAAGTATGCCCAGGACTTCCCTCGGGCCTTTGTCTGCTCTTTCCTGATGTCTGACCCAAGTTACAATTTTGTCTGACACGCTTATCACAAATCCTGTTCTGCTCCTTTTCCTCCAACATTTCCACCCCAACTGTCTTGCTGCTCCTTCTTGCAAGTTCCCTCTACATCTGCAGATGAAGGTGAACGTGGATGCCGGGCGCTGCGTGTCTGTGCTGAGCAGGAGCCACTCACTGATCCCAGGTTGACTTAACCAGCCCGTGGTACGAGGAAGGAGATGTTCATGTCCTTGTTATGCAGGCTTGTGATGACGGGGTATTGTTGGAATTGCAGCACTGCCTGGGTCCTTCTGCTGAGAGGAAATAGAGGACAAAAAGTCCGACTGTGACAGGAGGTGATGGGTGTGGCTTGCATGGCAAAGCAGCAGCATAGAGCTGATCTTCCCTGTCTATCCTCCCTGGTGTGAGGGATGCTGGGAACAACTCTTCTTCTGGGAGAGGTTGTCATGGAAAAGGAGGATGCTAAGGATTTGGGAGCGTTCAAGTAATTTAAGGAGTTCAGCACTGCAGGTGAGACCTTGCCTGGAGAGGCTGAAAAGTTAAATACACAGAAAAGTAACTTCTAATGGAAGTGTTATCTACAAGTTGGAAAGGAAAACTTGCTGCTGTAGCCATGGATGTGCCCACCCTGTGTGCTGCAGTGGGATGCAGAGTTCCTTCATCCAAAGTGGCTCTAAAGCAGACATGGGGTAAATTTGATGGAGATGAACTCCACTCCCCCGACAAGACCATTCCTTATGCCCAGAGTATCTCCAAACAGGCTGCTCAGCATCTCTCTGCTGCCCTACTCCGCACCAGGTGGAATGGCAACGCAGAAGGTCTTACAGAAACCTGCGTGGTATATACCTTAGAGGCACTAGGACAGATAACTCAAAGGCTGGTGTAGCTCACCACCCTGTGCCACCGAATTTTGACCATCATGGTGAATGCAGAAGCTCTTGGAGGTTTTGCACTGAGTGGCTACAGAACCAGAGGGAGCTCAGTAGAGATGTGAGGTTGAGATGACAGGTTTGTGGCCAGGTGAGAGGGATCTGCCCAACCCTGAAGTCAGCAACATCTGAACTGCCCAACAACAAACAGAAGGGACCTAAAAATTGTTCCCTCCAGGGACTGTGAGCACCCTGGCCAGGATTCCAGTCCACACCCTGTACAGACACTGTCTGACCTTTTATCCAGGTGCTATGCAAAAGGAAGGATGTCTGAGCACGTCAGAGGGAAATGACCATTGGAGGTCTGGGGACTATTTTGAGCCCACAAAAGCCATAGCCTACCATTGAGGGGAAAAGGTTTGAAACACTGGAGCTTTCTATGAAGTCTCTGTGCACACAGACTCTGTTATTGCAACGTTATAAGGGATTTCTGCTAAAGAAGAATTAGACCCTGAGGGTCTTTAGTAGGAAAAGGTCTTTGAGATGTCTCTTGGGTACAATATGCAAGAACCACCAACCATATCCCCGGTGTTACTGGGATTGGCTGTACTAGGAAGAGAAGTGAACCACGTTGGGATAATTAGGAAGGAAAGAGAAAGAAAAATGGGAGGAGATAGGGATATTTGGCTCCTTTCTACAGGATCTAAGATATGCCACTTTCAAGCTAGCCATCCGAATGCTGCTCTCCCACCACAGCCTTAGCTCAGTGGTCACTGAGCTGCTCTGGAAGGAGATGCAAGTCCCTTCTGCATCTCTTCTATTAAGATGTGGTCTTGGGTCTTGAGTGTTTCTGACAGGTCTCCACGCTAGTAACGCACAGCAGCTGCCTGGTTCTGCCTGGCTGCACACTGGAGATGGGTGGAGGAGGAGAGTGGAGATGTTCCCTTTCACACCTGAAGGGACACGCTGGGCACCACACACTTCTTCTGACAGCTGCTTCCCGTGCCTCTCCCCCTCCTCTCCCCTTTCCCTCTCTTTCTGTGGGGAAAATCTTTGCAAGGCATGGGATGCCGTACTATGAAAAATGACATTTGCTGGCCATTTGTCGTCACATCAACAGGGTATGGGAGAAAGGAGCCTGCACCTTCCAAGCAGGGCTGCTCTCTTCAGCAGCTTGCAAGGTCTCCTTTCTGGGGGATTAGTCTGAGAAGGTGAACAGGGAAGCAGAAAGGGGAAGAGCTTATTGGTACTGAATACTTGGTTGCTTTGCCCAAAGACTTCAGTTAATGAGTGGGAAGGTCATTGTCTTGTTTTATTTGGAAATAGGGCTTGGAGAAGCTACTTTCTGCACCATCACCAGCTGGTGCGTTACAAGTGTTACTGTGAGTTTTATTGGGTATCTTCACCCCTTCCCCCCCACATGTATGGGGGACAATTTCTCAGAGAAGAGCTTATTTGCACTTCATAGGAGTTCAGGCTTATCCCTACTTCTAGTACTTGGGGTTTACCTTGTACCTGGTCGCTGCCTAAACATTGCTTTGGGGAACTGTAATTTAGAGCTGTCACCTGCAGGTGACACCCCCGCATTTGAATACTCTATTGAAACCCCACCTCCTCTCCTAAGGATGCTGAAGACTGGGATGCCTGCAAGTGAATGCCTCAGTTTAGGGTTGCCACTCAGGTTTTAGCGACGAGCAGACGCTGCCCTCCCTCTGCAGCTGGGAAGCCGGGATGTGCAAGTAAAGTGACTTTACCCAAGTTTCAGAGTGGAGTCAGGAATAGAAACGATGTCCCTTGGCCCTTTTTGGGATGAATCATCCTTGTAAATCCGCTTGCCTTGACTGATCTGGTAAATATAGGGTGTGAGAAAGGGTGATTAAGTGACTTATCTGAAGTCACATGTGGCATTTATGGGATTTGGACACAATCCTAAACCGGCTCCACTGCTTTAACCACTCTGCTTTCCCTGCTGTAGCTGTGACCCTGAAAGCGTGCAAACACCATCATGTATTACAGCAGCAAAGAATAAATTCGCAGCCAGCCTGGAAAATCAGCTCCCTAAGGAAATACAAGATTAATCCCATACGGGAAAAGATGCAATCTAAAGCAGGCTGTTAATTAATTATTATTATCTTAACCAACCCAAGTATAGAGTCAGGGACACAAGTAAGGTTACAATTTTTGACAGATGCAGATTGATTTCTTAGAGCATCCACACCAGGCAGAGCAGCTAATCCCTTTCACAAAGGTGCAAATTGTTAATCTGATTTGCATGCTCGGTTGGCTGCTTTTGTCCCGCCGATTAGTTTAGAAGTCAGTAGCCGGTGACGAATAAATGAGAAGTTGTAACTGGGTTCCCTCCTGAAATGAATTTCTGATTGACTTTGGAAAGCATCTCCCTGGGGCTAGTTTCTGTCTTCTGAACCAAACCAAACCAAAAAGGGAGGAAGGAGGTAGGTGGAGCCGGGGAGAGAAGGACCGAAATTAAACAAAAGGCAGCTTTTAATTAAGGCCTAGGAGCTCATCTGAAGACACTGACAGGTGGTAGCCGGCTTTAGTACCTTGCAAGTCAACTCATTAAACACCAGCCTCTGCCTGCATTTTTAATATCAGCGAAGAGGGTGGTTGAGTCTCTTCTCCGAGGAGAGCAGGTCTGTTTAGCATTATATTATATTTAAAGGACACAGCAGTACTAAAATTGGGACTGGAGCTCCAGACCTGTTAAGCCAAAAGGCACAGCTGGGTCTCCTAAATGATGCTGGGACTTATAACAAACTATACTCTTTCCTCTTAGGGTCTTTCTTATTGCTGATGAAAGTTTCTTTCTCTTATTTTATCTTTTCGTCTCAGACAAGTTATTTTATGTGAGGAGTTACTGAGTCTCAGGCTATCTTCTAAAACTGCTGAATTCCTAGGGGAGGACAAGTCATCTGAACAATTGTGGGCCTGCGATTCAGCATTCAGATGAAGGCATCTGAATGTCTACACAGGGGTCTTCCTTGGGAGCTGCTGTCGAGTTCCTGCTACAATTAATACCATCAGAGTCAGACTCCACTGACGGCATCAACCAGGTCTCCAGTGGCTCAGACAGACAGAGACACCTATGGAGAGACACCCGAATGTGGAGATCTCCACCTGGGAGCCAAGTCTTACCCCTAGATATCAAAACTGCAGATGCTTACAAATGAGCTTTTCCCCTCGGGCTTCTTTGATAACCAGTCAGATGTGACTTTCTGCCTTTGAGAGTAAATTCCTATTGGTTTTTTGGGTGATTTGAATCCTGTTGGTGATAAAGGGGTCTGAAGAAAACAGATCGGTGAACCTAGTCTCCTGTGGCTCCCTTGTCAGTGGTGCAGGCAGCTCAGGAAAGCACCAAGAACTGATGTGGGTAGGGTTTTGATGCCTTATCCAGACAGTTGGATTGCTTGTGCCAGTGCTTCTGTTTTCTTGCATGTTTTTAGCTTCTGGAGAAGAGTGGTACACTCGAAGGGTTGCCAGCCAGCCACTGAAGTATTTCACTTCAGATCAAGTGTTTGGTCTGGTCTTGCACGTCTGTGTGTAGTACCTTGGTGGTCATTTTCTCCTGGACGTGATTTATGTTAAATTCTCCTCTGTGACCCATTTTTCTACCTTTCTGTGACTATCTCCTAGTTCATCCTGTCTCATTTTGCTTTACTTCATGCCTTGCTGTCGTTCCATCTCTCTGTCTTTGCCATCTCCCAAAATATTTAACATCTTAGCTGTTCTTTCACGTAGGTAAAAGTTACTGTCTGCATCTTATAGATGGACAGCTGTGACACACAGTACCTCCACTCTAGTCAGTTGAACAGTTCTGGCCCATGGGTCTCAGAACTAGGAAATTTAAAGAGTTGGTATGGGCCAAACACCATTTGTAACAGCCAGTTTGGATGAGGACACCTTGTTTTGGAAGCTAGGAGAGTAGCAGTATGAACATAACCCCACGAAGCTATGGATTTGTCACCACGAGAGTCACAGAGGCATAGGAGGGCAGATCAGAGCTAACCGTTACTGTTAACAGAGTGGTCAGCATCAATTTGGCTGCAGTCTGTCCCGCAGGAGCTGTACACGTGTAGTTTCAGGCCAAACTTAACTGTGGACCGAGTTGCCAGTGGAGGGTTTGCACCCAGCTGGATTTGGGAGTAGGCAGTGACACATCAAAGTCTGGGTGAGCAAAGGTAGGCAGATCCTTTGGAAGTCAAAGCTCCATGAAGTGGAGACACCTTCATGTCTACAGCACCTTTCAAACTGGGAGGAACCTTGCAGCCATCATGGAAGTGCAGCCAGCTCCGGGAAGGAGCAGGGTGGCTCTTGAACAGGGCCAAATCACCTAACACCCAGGACTTCAACCTGCCCCAGTCCTCCTGCAGTCGCAGTTGTGGCACTATGGAAAGGTACAATGTCTTAATTGATTTGCCCAAGGCTAAGCTGGAGGTCGATTGCAGAGTTGAGAATTGAACCAAGTTAAAATCCCAAGCCATGAACTTTCCTTCCTTTCCTATGCAGATCCAAAGGTGATGTCTTTGTGTGATATAGCAATTAATACTGTACGCCGCCTGGCTACTGCAGCAAGTTTGATGGCTGCAGTTGGTGACACTTACTTACCCAGAAGTGCTATCAGCTCTGTAACGCAATTTGCAATAAGTCACCATTAATTAATGCTAAGTTATGAAGCACTTCTAGGGAAAGTGACACACCAAATCGACATCAATGCAAGAAGAGTTCATTATGGCTAATGTTACGACAATAAAAGACGGAGGAATTAATGATGAATTTCAATGTTAAGTATCGCTTTTCCCATGCTTTAATGCATTGTCTCAGAAGGGAGGAGGACCCTTGGAGAGGAACTGGAAAGGGGCAGCATAATCATAGCTTTCAAAAAAAAAAAAAAAAGCATATCCTTCAGCTTGCCTGCCTGCACAGTGTCTGAGCTGTGTCCTCTTTATACAGCCACAGTCACACGCCCTTGGATGTGCACACACCCTACCGATCCCCAGCCCTGTAAACGCATCCTAAAGCGGTCCCTCGCATTTCATACACTCCCGGGTACGCATCACGCCTCTCCACATGGAGGAGATTTGACATTGATAGACCTTCCTCTAACTTACAGCCTTGTTTCGACAGCTTGACTAGTCACTGTTTATTCAAACGCTGCTTGCACCCGTCCTACCCCACTGCAGACAGACCTGTCTTTCTCTCTGTTCCTCCTCTCTTCCCTCCTGCCTTTTCCCCTCCAAAGTTTCTGCCAACTCTTTTGTGCCAAATTCTGGATTAGTTGTTTGTGAAGCTGCCTGCATGAGTGTAAAACTGAAAAAAAAAGGTGATGGTTTTAGAGGTTTTATTATTTTTTTAAAATCTTTTCTCAGTTGGGTTCACAAGGCAGCGTTAACTCCCCCTGCTAAATCTCTCTTGATCAACACTTGTATGCCCAGTCCTCTCTTCATTCCTCTCTCTCTCCATACATATATGTGCAAAAACACATACAGACTTGAAACAGATAGTATTTTCTTGCTACAGATAGTATTTTCTGTCTCCATACATATGCGCGTTTCTATACCTCTCCACCCAAATGTTCCTGGTGATGGCTGTGCATGAACACCTATACAGCACATATATGAGCACATACGCACAGAGCAACACAGCTGCCCTACACAACGGGGTGCACACCCAGAGGCTCCTGATGCGCACGTGGCTCCCCAGAGCCTGGCACCGAGCCTCGAACATGTCCCTGATCCCTAAGACCTGCATGGGGGATGCTCTGCTTCTTGTCCAGGGTCCAAGCAAATCCCAGCTCCGCAGCCAGCGAAAGGGAGGATTGCAATCCAATAAGAAGGGCAAATTGAAGTGTGTATATAAACCAAGTTTTGTCTCACACACCTGAGCAGGGAAATGTTATTTCCATGACAGAGCCAGGAACAAGAATTTCACTGCATTTGGGGCTGTGCAAAGATACAGCAAGGACTGGGATTGCTCCCTGGTTGGGCTCAGCCATGCTTCTTACCCTTGTCTCAGGGATGACCTAGACAATTCCAAGCCCCCTTTTCTATCATCGAGCCCTTACACAGTACAGAAATCGATATTGTTTCTCCCAGTTCTTGTCTCACAAGACTTGTCCAAGTTGGTGGCAGTTCAGTGATGCAATTTGGTTACTCCTCAGCCATGGAGCATCCCTGATGTTCCTCAAATACCACAGTCACGGAACATGTGAATTTATATAAAACTTTTACTATGCCAGTGTCTAGTTTGGAAGATGAACTCTCAGAAAAACACCTCTCAAACTAACATTTTACCAGAGTAAGGCTGATACTGAACTCATGACAAATTTACATTTTCATATCATTTTAGAAAAAGAAATGAAACCACCTGAAGAAACTGTTACAAGATATGCCTGCACAAATGACTACACTTAAAAACTCTGAAGCTTTCTTATGCCATCAAGAACTCCAGAGAAATTAGTCCCAGGGATTAAAACATCCTGAAATGTTTTTTATTATTTTAAGTAGAGAGGTTTTGGGGATCTCCCATTTTAAATTATGGCTAAACCGTGCTTACCTGTATCCCTACTCCCCCAAAATTGCAAATCTGCATGCGACTGTCGTGTAGAAACTCTTCCACAATAGGCTACAAAGCCAAGCCAGAGCAATTCCCTCAGCTAATCAATATACAAAGTGCCGCTGCGGTTCTGATCTCAGTCAAAGCAACACACGCTCCCCTCATCACAAAAGCCTGCGAGATCAAACCCAGAAATTCAATAAAAAATACACTCCACTCCTGCGTAGCTGCCCTTCTGAGATGAAGCAACATTGATACTGAAGTGCTTGATGCTGGCAGCCCCACTGAGCGACAAATATACTTGCGTCCTGGGAGCAGGCCCTAAAAATAATAATAAAAATCCAATATGCGGGGTGCTGGGTAGATCAGATTGGAAACCAGAAGTTGGGTTGTAATGGATCAGTGCTTGGATGCCTCACTTCTGCAGGCTTTATCTCAACAGTGAAAAAACATGACCTCTTCCTTCGTCTTCGCCCCAAGGACACACAACCAGAAACTCAGAGATGAATGACTGTAATGGCCCATCTCTCAGGAGGAGAGCCTGAAAGAGAAAAATATTTTCCTCTGCATTGGTACAAATCTGGTGAGATATGAAGAAAGCTCTGTTCTCAATTATCTGAAAGAATAAGAGGGAACAAATAATCTCCAGATAAAAGAGAGGAGAAAAAGAGCATTTTTTTTCAGAGTCGTCAGTGATAGAAATAGCTGAATTCAAGACTGAGACCTCTGTCACTGAGTTAGATGGGAATGGTAGGGTTGGATGGGCATCTGGATACCAATGTTTGACCATATGACTTTGGACAAGCTTTCCTTTTGGCCATCAGATTGATCAAATTATGTTGCCTCTTTCCCTGATAGGTATTCTGGGCATCACACAGAGTGGCCCTAACCCCAAACATCCCTCTCCCAAACTCTCAGAGGTGCTGTCCTCTGACCCACTCACCCAACACCCAACACCCTCCCATTCCTGTAGGACACCTCCACAATCTATAGGTGAACGACCATCTCCACCTCCAGCAATAATCCTGAAGGTGCTGGGCATTGCAGTGAGTGACTGTCAGGCAGCATCACACAGGGATTTTCCTCCTGGCAAAATCAGTAGCTGAAAAGGAATTAAAGCTGGTAGCGATGTATACAGTGGTACTGATGGGTACAGGAAAAGTATCATTCAGACACTATTGAGACATGAGATAATCCAGCCATGGGACTAAGCTCTGTAGGAAACCAAGCTTTATGACTTCTGCTCACAGAAATGCTTGTCAAAGTGTATTTAAATTGGAAGCTCAACGACATATCGGGATAGTGATTTACCCAGGTGAATTTGGAAAAGTGGTATAAAAAAAGGCTTTTCCTCCTTTGGCTCTGTTCTTCCCCCTTTCCCCTGGAATTCAATATCCCCCCACTTTTGTGTCAAGAGGTCAGGATTGCAAAGAAAACCCATCCCCTGTCTTTCCATGCCACATGGCCCTGCACACCTTTACCCAGGTGTGTCTCTCGGGAGGGTGGTCTGAAGCTCTGTTGTCCCTTCCAAGGAGCATGTTTGGTCTCTTTCTAAAGCAGCAACCTCCTTGTCAACAATGTTCTGTCACTGATTGACATCCCAACTGATGATACACCTAAATCTTTTGGTTTGTACTCACTCCAAGACTTCTTCATTCCATTATCCCGTCATTTGAACACACTTCACCTCCTTGGTGCACTTCTGACCTGTGTACTGTTGTCTTCTGCACATCTCTGCTTCTATGCAGGCACCCATAGTCACACTTGCACACTGCTACAGTGGCAATGAGATGGAGATTAAAGCCACTAATTGCATACAAACAAGTGATTATGGGGACAATTGCACCCCACCCTGCACTAATTCTTCATTCCCTGCATAGAGTAATGCCCTTTCGTTTCCCTGGATAAGTTCCTAATGATGTTAGGGGGCATCCAAAGAACACAGTGGCACCAGAATGATCTCATTAATGAGATTAGCTGAGTTTTAATTTAGATGAAAAGCAGGCAAGGCAGGGAACAAGGCCTGTTATTGTTTAGCATTACAAAAGATGGGTTTGGGAAGCAGAGAGGCGTGGAGGCAGCAGGCTGAGGGGTGGGCTGGGGACTTTATAGAGGGAATGAGAGCAGATGTCCTGCCCAGTCATTCTTCTATACTCCTGTCCTAGACTTGCTGACTACCACGTGCTTATTCACACCTTCAGGTTGAGGTGAGATGGAGGGAAATTTCTAATTTATTTCTTTTGGGTAGAGCTGTGATTTGACATAGCTTCCCCAAGAAGTTGCTAGGTTTTGGAGTGAAGCTGGTCTGTATGCCCAATGCAATGCTCATGGTTTTGACGACTCATGGTTTTGACCTGAGGGAGTTACTGGAGGAGGTTTATCTGCACAGGTGGGCAGTGATCACTTTCTGCCTGCAGACTTTTTGCTACCAAGGCCCTAGTGGTAGTCCTGATCCCAGTGGCTTGTCTGAAGTAATCACTAGAAAGCTACCCTACGCTGTGTCCCACCACTGTGTAACTTCTGTTTGCCTGTGCCACCATCTCTTTTGAAGGTCTTCTCAGAGTCCCCTCTAGACTGCATTGACATTTGCCTCATGAAATGTTATGGAGGAACCCAAATCCCCTCTGCTTCTTCAGCCAGGGCATAGGGTTTATAGTCCCATTCTATCTTTAAAGGATACCAGGTATTGCTTAGAGTGCCCATACTCAGCATGAATAGGGTGAATGGTGGGTTCATTTGAAGAGCAGCTCTAGGAAGGCATGGGGGAGCTCTGAAGACATCACTCAAATAGCCTTATCTATGCACCCACCTGTGGATGTGCTCCTGTATACATTACATCTCAGCCATACAGCCTGAGTCACACGAATACCAAAGGGAGGTGCATGAGACCCAGCCCACGATGTCTTGGGGTAGGCCCCATTCACGGTATGCAGGAGGATCTAGCCTGAGTTAGGCTGAGCAAAGGGGAACCCACAGCTCTTCCTAAGCAAAATGTGGGTGCTGTGAGCCTCTGGGCAAGCTGAAAAAGATCATGAAGCTTGATGTGGCTAAGCTCCCCTGTTCTGTGACTATGATATAGTCATTGATTATTTGATGGGGAAATGGGATAAGGAAATATCTCAGCCTTTCCTGTGAGGCACAGCCCTGATTTGACCTAATAATTTTAAAAGTCCCCAGAACCTTAAGGACTGCAGCCTCTGGTGGAGTTCGATGTGAGGGTCCAGTGGGGAGGAGCAGAGATGAGAAATAGAAATAATTGAAAATGGCTGTCAGATTTCTGAATCAACACCCATTTCTGGGGCTTGTTTGCAACCAACGCTAGTTTAGTTAGTAGAGCAGCAGGCTGAAGGGCGTCTCAGCACGATGAGGAGGGAGTCTCAGCCTGTCTGTTGTGCCGGACAATCTAGAGTTAGTTGGTTTAAGCTCTACAACAGCTTCCTGATTCTGCTCCCATGGGAGAGTCAACAGGGATGTGTGAAGCCCTCATTTGGACAAAAAAGGGTGAGGAGAGACCTCTCGCTATACTCCCGCTCACCATACTTTACATGCCCATTGGCCTGCCTTGTCCTGTCAAATCTCATCGATGCTTCCTGTTCTCTATTCTCCACACATAATCCCCCAAAACCCTCATTCATCTCTTCCAGCTTTGCTTCTTAGTCCTCCTCTCTGACTTTCCCCTCTCCCTCCTAGTAGGAACTTCTTCCTCTACCCCTGAAGCTGTTTCCTTCTCCTTACCAGCACTCCTGTTGAGATATGTGTTTTGGCTGCTGGAGGAGCCAGAAAGAGCGTCTGGATGGAGGGCTATAGCCTACAATAAATCATGTAGTTCTTCCAAGGTCCAAGCTCAGAGAAAATCCCCATACAGGGTTTTAGGCAAAAGGTGATGGCTGGTGGCCCCAGGAGTTTCCCAGACCTGTGACCTGATGATGACAGACAGTGGTTTGCAAAACTCGGAGGTGAGATAATGGGCTGTTGCCTCACCATGAGTTTTGACTGAACCAAAGCCTCTCTCTGCCTGTTTCCTTAATGCATCTAAATTTCTTCTCCTAAGCCAGTGTCCTGGTTTTGGCTGGGATGGAGTTAAATTTCTTCCTAGTGCTGTGTTTTGGATTTAGTATGAGAAGAATGAAAACTGATGGTTTTAGTTGTTGCTAAGTACCCTGGCTAGCAGGGCTAGTCAAGAACATTCAGCTTCCATGCTCTGGAAGAGGCTGGGAGGGAGCATGGCCAGGACAGGTGGCCCAGCTGGCCAACGGGGTATTCCATACCACGTGACGTCATGCTCAGTATATGAATGGTAGGCGTGATCCAGGAAGTAGTGATCGCTACTCAGGTATCGGTCAGCGGGTGGTGAGCAATTGGCATTGTGCATCGTTTATTTTGTATATTCTATCATTATCATTATTATTATTATTATTATTATTATTTTCCCTTTTCTGGTCTTTATCTCAACCCACGAGTTTTTCTCACTCTTACCCTTCCAATTCGCTCCCCGTCCCACTGCGGGGGGGAGAGTGAGCAAGCGGCTGTGTGGTGTTTGGCTGCTTGCCGGGTTAAATCATGACAGCCAGCATGGAGGAACATCTCCAGAGAGGGTCTCAATGCCAAATCAACAGAATCTGTCATATCTCCTGCTCTAAGTGAGGGTCTGTCTCTGAAGTGCCTGAGGCCAGGGGGGGTTGCATTTACCTGCAGCTTACTCACTCCAGGACCTCCATGCCAACATATCGGAGGGATGCACTGGCCAGCCAGCCCTGGTGCACGGGGTGTTGGAACAGGAAAGAAGCTGTGGCATTTCAGGACAGTATCTCCTTTTAGAAGTATTCCTTAAATGAAGAGGGCAGGACCATCTGCTTTCCTATCCCTGCTGAACCACAATTCGGCTTCCCAAAACAAACACTCATGACTCCTTTCCCAGCAGGCTTCACTCTCTCTGCGCCTGCCTCCTCATCACCTGTGGGGACTTGTACCCTCACATAGATTTGATGAGTTTGTTAAATCATGTTGTCCCCTTTCCTTTGCAGCACTGAGAGTTTGGACACTAAGGGAAAAGCCTAACCTCTGTCAAACTATTCACATTTGAGAGATTTCTGAGCAGCTCCTGATACTTAGAGCAAAGCAAAAGAAATAAACACTTTGTAGGTGAAGAGTGGGACATTTGAGAGACCCACCAGAATCAAAACTCTTGGAAAATGCAGGAGAGAGAGAGACATATTAAGCAGCACTTTTTCTTCCTGCACCTGCAAACCATGGATGCCAGCAGAAAATGGAAGGCAGTCAGGAGGTGGCTTTATTTCAGTCAATTGCTGGTTGTGAATGACTTGATACTTTTAATGGTTTTCAGTTAGCTCAGGCAGAAGAGGCTAACTACAAAACATTGAGAGAGAAATCTGAAGAGCACTTCACTCTGTGCAAAAATGAAACTTAGGAAGGAAAGATGAAGCATCGTCTCTTTTTCCTGCCATGAGAAGGGACAAAGAAGAAAAAGAAAATGGGGAAAAGACAGTGATTTGCTCTAAAGATGAACAGCTGATTTTGGGAGGATATCAATTAAACAATGGAAATATATTGCACAGGGATCTGGGACTAAAACGACCCCTAGGAAGAGCCTCCTGAAAGATCCAGAATCACCCCTGACAAAGCAGCCAGAATTTACTGAGCAAAAAGGATATTCGTGGTCCAAAATGGAGACATTAGTTGATTTAAGTGCCTCTGAGACCAGACAGCATGAAGCAGACCATCAGACTCATGCTCAAACAGTTCTAGAGTCAATAAAACCCAAGTTTTGTACAGCAGTAACACCTGTGAAAACAAGTAGTGGAGTGCCTGAGAAAGACGCATGCACGTATGGAAGGATGATTGGTGACCGCCTCCGACCCACCTTTGCTGGTGAGGTTTGGCAAGCCCAGAACTCATCACTTTCTTGTAGGTAATAGGCTGCCTCAGCCACTGGTGCTACTGGGATTATGTCCTTCTACAACTGCTGGTTTCTGTGACCAACAACGACGTTGGCAACACATTCATCCTGGAATTCACCCAATTCCTGCAGGCTGTCATACCCTGGAGGTCACCCAGGCCACGGGAGCACTTACAGTGGTTCAGTGACTGGAACTAGACTATCACTGAAAAGGAAAAATGGTCCAACCACAATGAGGGCAAAGGAAATACTGAAATCCCCTTACCAGACGCGTCTTATGTATTCTCCACCTTCCAGCTCAGCTGCAAATCTCATGCACCAAGCTGTGGCAGTACTCGAGGTGGAGATCAGCTGGCAGCTCAGACACCCTTTGCAGTCAGATTAGCATCAGTAGCTGCTCTAATTACAACCCCTGTGTTCAGCCATGGGAAGACAATAAAGTCCTGCGAGTAGTTCTGTCCCCTTTGACTCCAAGAGGCTATGGGAACCACAACATCGTCACAATAAATCTGAACCACAGAGACAGGAGAACCATCCTTTGGGGCTGACATTAATTTTAAATAAACCTCTGTCTCCTTCCTTCTCATCTTACAGACATATTGGCATTTACAAACTGGATTTCTTTTCTTTTAGAGCTGGTTATTTCACAGGAAAAGGGCTATGGGAAGGGGTACCCCGTTTATTGGGAGGAGTCTGTCTCTGTTTGCAGGGAGCAGAGCAAGTTGTAAAGGGTGTATCAGATAACAGGGGTCAGTGTGGGACTGGAGCTTAAAGGCATGAAGTGCACTGCATTGATTTTTGTGTCTGTGCTTGTTAATGGCATCTGTATGAGCATGATGACTTTGGCCTTTGCTCATGCCATGTCTCTGATGATATAATATTGCTTGCCTGGAATAAGGAATTAAGATCCTCTGTGAGGTAAGCAGTATTGATAAAGAAATGAAGTCCCAAGGAGGTTCAGCAGTGTTTCTGATCACCCTTGAAATCCCCGCAAATCTCTGTCTTGATGTTGGTGGGAGCTGGGAAAAGCCATAAAGGATTTGTCTGTATTGATAGCAGAGATCGGAATAGCACAAGACCCAGGCCTTAGCCCCAAAACCATCCATCTGCAGAATGGCAGGGGAGAAACATAATTTGTAGCATGAGTTTTTCTCTCATCTGGAGACAGATCCATCCCATCATGTAATGGAGACCTTCCTCTAGCAGAGCTGTTTAAATCTCAAACAAAACCTCAGCTGGTTAAAGTTTGCCAGTTCCTGTTTCTCTTCCTGTGGTTACTGCTGCAGCTCCCAAATTAAAGAAAAATCGTGAAGACATGTGCTTTTCACGTGTCAGAGCAGACTTGCTCTGAAAAGTGCATGAAAAGCAGACTTGCTTTTCACCTCTCTGCAAATGGGATTTGGGAAAAGGAATGGAAAGCTGTTGGGGCAAGGGTTTGGTGTGGTTAAATTTCTGTTGGGATGAACAGCCTAGCACAAAGACGTCCTACGATTTATGGCTTGAGGGTGATGCTTCGTGACTATATTACCTGGAGCAAGGAAGGTTCCAGCTGCCCCTAATTCCTGCGTCACTCTCCTTTGTGCCTGTGTGGTGGCTCATGCAGAACGACTCTTCAGCAAAGGGAAGGCAATTCTCTTTGATGAGCCTTAGACAGAGTGGATCCGACCACAGATGGACAAGCTAGGGTGGTTTAAGAAGACTTAACACCTGGAAACATCTGCCTTTCAGGTGAGATGAAGCCATGAAGTTGGCCTCGGTCTGTGGCAGTAAGAAGTAAAATAGGGCCACCGCAGCCCCTGGAGAATCCTGGTGGTTAAAGCCATGTCATGGAGGAGCGCCTGTACACAGTTAGTTATTGTGTCTCATTCAGGTACATTTATCTGAGCCGCACTCCCTTCTTCAAAGAACTTAACTTGGTCTCTTATGAAGAGAAATGCAGTGAAACAAACTAAGCTGAAAGTCAGAACAGCCACGTTAGGTTTTGAGACTTACCATTCGTCCTGCTACAACTGATGTCAAGTCTCCCTTTGGCCTGGAGGCTTGGACTGGAGATATGGTACCCTGAAGAAAATCCTTTAATTGCTGGTGTGCTCCCCCTCCAGCAATGTCAACTCCATTCTCCACAAAGGTCTCAGCTTCTCTGGTCTGGTTAGTCCCCCACCCTGAAAGGCTCCTTCACCACCTCTCCCTGAGTGCAGAGGCTCTCTTAGTCACAGGATTAAAGACTTTCTCTAAGAAACTTCTTCCCAGCCCATGATTTTTCCCACTACTACATTTTGTAGCTCTTCTGGGACGTGTCTCCAGCTGGAAGATATGACTGGCTGCAGGCTGGAGTAGATGTGAGTCAACAGCAGGCTGCAGAGATGTCAGAATAACTCCCAAGACTTGATGTTGTCTGCACGTAAGGAAGGAACCAGAGCACAGAAAAAAAACTTTGAGCATTAAATGGATTATGGAGGCTGATTGTGATGTGAATGTAACCGGATTTCTTCCTAAAGCGATTATTGCCACAGAAACTTGTAGCGCACACTTTCTTTGAGACTTCATTTAGACATCTTTTATGGTTAAAGCTCTTTGACTGTCACTGTGCCATACAGACAGAGGGAGATAACACTATTACAGTGCTTTTATGGAGTGCTTACGTCGTAGCGAAACAGGCATCCTGCTATAACCTTAGTCAAGCTGAGGAAATCAGGACCTGCCCCCAGCAGCAGTGCAATTGCAGCAGGATGCTGAGTCTGAGTCCAGACTGGATCCAGTCCTGAACGAGACACTAAGTAGCGCCTTCGGTGCTGTCACAAATCTTGGCCAAACGATGTTGCCCTAGGTACTTGATGGGATAAAGCCTGGAGATTTGTATGATTCCAGTTTTGAGTTGAGATAGAAATGGCTCCAGCAGAGTCATGTTTATTGGCTTGGCCACCACTCACAGAGACCAGCAGGGATTGAAAAGCCCTGGAAGAGTCAGATGGACTTTTCCAAACCTCAGGGAGAACCTCAGCTTTGTCATCAGATGGATTGGCACCCATTCGACCTGACTAGCCAGTCTTGAAATACATGTCTTGGAAGCCAAAGCACCTTTTGGATCATGCATGAAGGGGAAGAAGAATAGGGTGGTAGAAATCCTTGGAGAAATTCCCAGGGCAGTGATGCCAACCCTGTCTTTATCCTGTCCCTTGTAATCAAGGACTACTTCTAGTGGAGGGCTGCTCTTCTGCTATGGAGGGTGTGCAAATGCCCAGTGATGGAGACAGTGGGGCTGGTCCTGGTTCACAGGGGTGCACGGTGCACACGAGATGCTGGTTCTGCTCCCCAGGGAGATGAGTCTCGCACAGTGCTGCGGGGGATGATGTGGGGAGTACCCATATCTACCTATCTAACAGCTTGCTGGTGGCACTGGTGTAGGAGAGGAAGCTGAAGCAAGGAGAAGAGTTAAGCACACGTATCTGTCAGTACATGCTTGTTGTTGTCACCGTGACTTTCTTTGAGTATTGCAAGACTTGTTCTTTTATTCTGAAATTCCCTGTGGTTCACGAATTATCCTTTTATAAGAAGGAAGAAAACCACCACCAACAAAATATTCAAACCGACAGAGATTTTTAGAATATCTCCATGATTCATGGTCTGCCCTGCCCAGTTTCTAGAAGCCAGAAAATATTTATCCTAGTGTAGCCTAATGGTCAAATCTCAGGATGCAAATAAAACAAGCCCATGTTATCGCTTCGAATCTTTATTTAGTCAATTTTAAGCCAGTCTTTTGATGTTGAGGAATCTGACCCTTAGTTTAGGACGTTGGCCAGACTACTGAAGGTGGAGGAGTTGGCAGTTGGCCTGTTTGCTCATTTGGCAGCAGACTGACCTGTCACACCGGGTCACCAGGAAGAGCAAAACACGGCCAGGCTGCCTGATGTATTTGAGAAAATGCAGTTTGTCTGGAGAACACCGGTGGGATTTTAAAAGACAGAGAAAAAGGATGAAGACAGCAGGGAGAAGATGCTTCTGTTGAAGATACCTATATAACAGCTCTGCTTTAATAACATTAATTGGTGTTTGACATTAGTCAGACCAGAAAGATAGAGATAAATGAACAAGTTGCAGAAAGAATAATCCTCGCTGGAGCTTCCTGGTAGGAAGAGACAGGGAAAGCACGAAGGTTAAAAGTCTAATGACAAGCATCCTTAATGATTGTTCTTCCTGTATTCCCTCTGGGTAACATTTCCTGACTCTAAATTGTCTTAAAACCACTCTAACATGGCTGAAACATTTCTAAATATAATCCAGCTCAACTAACATTAAAGAATATAATGGAATTTCAGGAAAGAAAATCAAGCGCAGTAAGTTTTTTAACCATTACATGTCATTCAAAGCAGGCCAAATGGTGCATGAATTTGGGTAAACAAGGGAGACAAAACCGGCGTGGTAGCTGGAGTGGAAGTTCACTTGTCTGCAGCAGCGCGTGGTTTCCCTGCAGACTGTATCTCCATAGAAAGTGTGAACCTCTGCACTGTGACAATAATAGAAACCCCACCCACGCTCCCATGGAAAAAATCAAGGCAGCTTCCTGAAACAAAATTGAGAGTTGTCACAGACAGTGATTTCTCAGTCCTGGGCAAATAGATCTCTCCTTTGGTAGTCGCAGTTGTACGCTGGAGGCTTGCATTGCCTCTTCCACAGCAGCCTGAGCTCACCGGCTTCTCCAAAGTGACACGGAGCTTGGCTGCAGAAAATGGCTTAAAAGCACAATTAGCTTTCTGTAACAATAGCCTCTTTATTCTTCATTATGAAAAGGCCTGAAAGGGAATTTGTTTTCCAAGATAGATGTGAAATGAAGCTCTATCAGAACAAGTAACCTTGCAAACCAGACACAATAGCCGGTATCTACCCATCGCTTCCTCCCTTGCCCTCCCGAGGCAGTGCACAGCAGCTCGTGAAAAGCGTGGTTTTGTCTGCTCCCCTGCTTATAAATTATTCTCATTAATAATATTTTCATTTCTTGTGAAAGCAATAAAATAATAAATGTGCCTCCGCAGTTCCTGCTTTGCTCGGGGCCAAGCTCCCTGCCTCTCTCGGGCAGGAGGGTCAGTGCAGTGGGCTGGAGTCATGCCTGTTGTTCAGAGGCTCTTTTAGCTGCCAAGTTCAGATAATGTCATTCTCTCCCTTCACTGACCTTCCTTGGTCCAGCCCCAAAGCTGATCCATAACTCATTAAAAGGACTCTCCCAAATAGCACAGACTCAGGTTCCAGGTACAAAACCCACATAATGAACCTATTTGTGCATTTACATCACCCAGCATTTGAGCAGTTAGTGAAACTAATGGCCAGGCTCATGTTTTGGCTCAATTTCCATGTAGCAGACGTGAGTGAGGACACCTGAGACAGCTTCTTCTGTCCTTGAGGGACTCCAGACCCACACCTGCCTCTGAGCATTGCCGCTCTGGTCTGTTTGCACTTTCTTATCAACAAATGTGAAGATGATGCAGTTGCTCTTATTACCTGGCAAACACTTCTCTTATTTCAGCCACCTTTGGAAAGTCTGGAAATATGAACAAAACCGGAATGAGAGGGGTACACACAAAAGATGCTGGAGAATAAGAACTGGAAGTGCTATATGGGTTTTAGAACTGGGAAATAAAATTCACTGCAAAGATATGAACAAACAAGAACAGATAGAAACTAACTAATTCCCAAATAATGTCAATCAGGAAAAACTGATCTGTTCTGATAGCAGAAAGTAGAGGAACCTTAGGCACAAAACCTAGTGAGGGAGTCTCTAGGCACCAAAGCTGGGTGCTAGGTGCTCTTTGAAGAGTAACCAAAGACTTTGGGTCCATCAGGGGAAGGGATATCTTAGCAATTAAGCTAGGCAAAGCCCGGGGAAAGGATTTGTTTTCCCAAGCTTTCTCAGGAAGTCAACAACAGAACTGAGATGTGAACAGTGCTTCCTGCTGGCAGCAGTGTGCAAGACCCATCTCCCTGGGGAGCAGAGGGAGTGGTGGCAGGTGACTCAACTCTTTGGACCTTCCAAGTAACAGGTTCAGTGGAATTCAAAGGGAAGGACATGGCTCCTTCCCCCTGGTAAAGACGGTGTGTTGCTACATCCCAAATCGATCTGTGGAAAGGTTTTTGGGGAGCCTGTTGCTCTTTCAAGGGGAGAAAGGGTCACATCTTTTGACCGCAGTGTAATAGGACCTGATGGCTGCTGACTCCCTGTTGTCCAAAGGCCTTTTAGAGATCTGACCTGAATCTGGAGGTCAGTAAAAAATAAGGGTTGCCCAGATCCAGGGCTAGTCCCTCCAAACATGCTCACTCCCCCATAGATAGTGGTGCTGTACTGAGAGGTGCAGATGGGTGACCAAGCCCATCTGGGGACACAACTGGAGCTCTGTAGCTGAGGAAAGCCCAAGGCTTGTGTAGCAAGGCTGGGGGCAGCAAGATGGGGATGGGCAGAAGAACAGGGCAGAGCTAGTGTAGACTGAAGCTAGCCAACTAAACAGGGCCAGAGGACTGGTCCAAGTGCCGTTTACAGTCATCCACAGGCTTTGCTAGTGTGCTCGTTGGCACTGGTTTTGACTAAGATCAACTAGGCACTGTCAGAGTCAATGTCCAAGCATGGTTCAAGGGATAACACAGGCCAAGGGCATCCCAACAGTCAGGATGGGCAAGGCTGCCTGGTTCTGGTGTGGGGAAAAAAGTTTAGTTGTATGGAAGAGAGCCGTGCCCCCTGGGCCAGGAGATGATCTTTGGCCTGTTTTATTTAGTAGCACAGACATAGTCTGATAGTGTCTGTGCGCTAGCCCTGGGAAGTCAGGGCATACAGTAATCAAGTCACATTGCCTGCGTGACTGCTCAGCTCAAATGAGTGCTGGCATTACAGGGAGCATATTCCTATACCTAGGAGGAGTTATTAAATCCTCTCAAAGCCCATGGGTGCTCAGATCCATCTTCTACAGGCACAGAAATAAATCCCCATTCCTTTCTGCAGGTAATTACTTGCCTGCTCAGACTCCTTGCACATGCATGTGCATACGTGATTTGCATGTAGCAAAGGCTGTCGGTTTTCTCTGTGACTGTGCATGTAAAACCAGCAAAGGAGGACTGACTGTGGCTGTCCCCAGGCTGGTTTCTTCTCCAGAGGCAGCTGCTCTCTCAAGGCTCGGGAACAGCCTCAGGGCAAGAGGTGATGAATGCGGGAGGTTAGGACTGAGCTGGTGATCCCCAGCCAATAGGTAAAAACATCTGCAGGAACTTAAATAGGAGGGGGGGATCTCAGAGGATAGAGGGGAGGAGAGACAGGGATGAAGTATGGGGAACAACAAGACTCATTCAGCAGAGGCTGTGGCAGGATTCAGGCAGGATTCCCACATATAGCCACGTCTCGGACCCTGGTTAGTGAACATTTGCAGTGCCTTCCCTGGATCTTCCTTAGACCTAAGCTAGATTAAATGGAAATAAATAAAGGTGGATGGATTCACCCAAACTACAAGCTGAGATGCTGGCATATACAAAAAATTATGACTCCCACTCCCCTTGTAAAGATCATGGTGGGTCTTACAAATTGTATCTGTAGCGACTACTGCAAACCAAGAGCCTTCACTACAGACAGCTCTGAAGGATCCCCGTCCCTGCAAGGTGTGCATGGAGAAGCTGTCTTGGTTTCTAGGCTGGAGACTACTTATCTGAAGCAGGAAGGCCCCACCAACGTCTTTGCAATCTGCATCAAAGCAAGGAAAATTGCTGTCATATTCAAGCTGTCTTGGAGATAAACTGAGTGGGCTTATCATAAAACTCCTGGGTGACAGAAGTATTGCAGAAATGTCTCTCCTCTCTGAAGAACAGGCACACATAACTTGTTGTGGCAGCTCTTCTCTCCAGGACCTTAAGGCTGCCACAAGTCTTCCCAGTGCTCCAGCAAGAACCTTATCCTGGCTGGGTGGAAGATGTTCAGTTGGCAGCTTGCGATCTTCCCACCTTCTGCATTTCTCTTTGCTGCTCCAAAGTGGGATGAAGTGCTCACTGGGCTGATCTTCCCCTGCTTCACCATTTCTGTTTGCTGGCTCCAGAGTGAGTGCTCACCTAGCATTGGGACCAATACCTGCAGGCTGTTTTCTCTGTTGTCCCACCATCTCTCAAGTGCCAGCCTACTGGAAATGACCATAAAACCTTTTGCTACTGTCAAATCACAAATGTGAGCCAGAAGGGATCTGCTTGGGTACAGGACAAAGAAGAGTGAGCCTGAAGTTTGCAAGCAAAAGCATTCAAGACAAATGCAAGTTGTCCCAGCTGCTCCCACCACCACTCTGCAGAGTGTGGTGGTGATGTTTCTCCACCAATGCTAAAGAGCATTTAATTTCATTAATAATTAAGATGAATTCAAGTTTGCAAGCTAGACTGATCTCCTTTCATGGGAGGAAGCTGTAGCAGAACCACCTCCCCCAGGGCTTCACCTAGGGTCAAGCTTTGCCAAGATACAAGTCTTCTCCATCGCTCTTCAAGGGCTTCTGTCAGGTATAGAGTGCTAAGACATCCAGCAGTCTCTCAGGCTCTTGCTGTAGATCCAGATCAACATGTTCTAGGGAGCTCTACTTCCCAAACAATTTAGGGTGCGCGTGCTAGATCATCTAACCCCGCCCACAGACAAACTCTCTCCCTCCTTTCTCGTAAGGTCACCCAGTCTGCAGTTTAAAAAGCACAATGAACAAACTTTCTGGGCTTCCTCCTGCTATAACAACATATGGTGGTGGGAGGGTGATTGACTGGCACAATGTGATTTTCAATAAAATGTCTTCAAGCCAGAAAAGTTCCAGGTGACTAGAAGTAAGCAATCATTGTGCCAATCTTTCAGCAAAAAAGGGTCACGCGTTGAGTACGCAACTTGAGGGAATAAGGCAGCTTTTTATAGCCAGTAATATCTCTTCTGACAGTGCTAGTGAACTGCTTCAAACCACACTTGGCTGGGAATGTGCTAAGATGAATAGCTTTGTCTTTCAGTAAGTATTACCAGGAGCACTAGGAAGAATGAGAAATGGTCTGTAAAGTAAGCAATAGCTAAAAATCCTCTTCTTTCCCGACCTTATTGTAAAGAAACCCTTGCAGTGTGGGGAGGGAAAAAAGAAAAAGTGAAAGGAGGTGCCCCTGGGGAGGAAGAAAAATCCACCCTAAAGGGAAACCTGGAAGCTTTTATTAAGGAGTGTTAAGGATTAGGTGTGGTGAGCTGGAATATCACAGTCCACTCCGGCACCAGCCTCATCATTCACCCCTGTTTACCTTAGTGTTGTGATGGTGGACTGAGACCTTGGCTGGGTGCATGATGTGATAGGCGGTGTTTGTCCCTGCAGGAAGAGATAGCTGGGGAAAACTGCCTAAATAAATAAGGCAGGTACAGGGGAACTTTTATTCCCCTTTTCCAGCCTGTCCAAGGTTTCACTGAGAAATTGGGGGCAAGCAGGGAAGCGGACACAGATCTCCTGCACCTTCATAGTCCGATTCGTTGCTGGTTGTTGCATCTTATGAGGGCTCAAGTTTGAGAGATGAGGAGGCTTTCCTGGTGGGGGCTTGGTCCTTCATAGCCTGGAGATCAAACTAACAGACTATGTCTTCAGGCTTTTGAGGGAGTTGTGGGCTTCTTCCCCATTCTGGGGGACTGGAGGGAAGTGAAAATGTTTGTTTAAATTGTGATGGTTTATTTCTGAGAAAGCTGCACTGTGGCTCATGTCCTCCCAAATGTGATCTTGTAAGGCAAGAGAGGACCTACCTTCACCCTCCCAAAAGTTGAGCTCCTCTCATGAAATTAGGGCTGGGAGCTGAGCTCCTCCATGGCAGTCAGTCACCTCCGTACGTGCCAAACCTGCCCCTTGCTCTAATGCAGCCCTAACACACGCACAATAGTTAACATCCCTGTGAGTCACCCCCTGTAACCAGCCCTCTTCTTTGGACAGCCGTCAACCAGTACTCTTCCGTAAAACCTTCTTTTTGCATATGGGTCTGTCAAGAGAATTCCTCTTTGCATTAAAGTGTTTGTATAACCAGTATTTTTTGAGAGGTCTTCAAGAGAAAGCTCTCCTAGCACACCTAGACATACATTATTAATGCACAGTGTTCACTAATTATTATCTTAATGCAAACTAGCTGACTCACCATGCCATGGCTCAGTCTGTTAATAGGGAAAAAAATCTTGGGTGATGCTATTTTTCTGGATTGGACAATAAGAAAAAAAGTGAGAGAGAGGAATTAGAGACACCCCCCAGACAACAGTCGTGTGCCTTGTACTGTGGCTGTCTGAGCATATGGTCTTTTATGGGACTCCAGGCCTCATCAACTCAGAAAGCAAATCTTTCCACTCCGTCTAGTCTGAGAGCAAATCTGCTCATCTCTGACCCTGTCACCAAAGCATCTGGCAGGAATTATGAACTCTCTATCTTCTCATGTTAAACCTGAGCTTATTGGTTGTTTCGGTTTTGTTATTATTTGATTTTCCCTAGGGGGGAAGAAAGGAGCAAGGATATATCTAAAGAAGAGATAACCCATGTTTGGCATTTCCATTTCAGCTCAGGCTTTTCTCAGACGGAGCTTTCCCACTGATTTAATCAGAGAAATAGTCCCTTCCACCCCCATCTCCAAAACCAGCTCCATGTAGCTGTGGGTCTGCTTGCTTCCTTTTCTGCAGGTGCATCCCAGATGTGCCCTTGCTCTGCACGCAGAGGCAGAAGATATGTTCTGGAGTGAGGGAGGATGATTGCCCTGGATGCTGAGATCCTGTCACATACGTGGGGCAAGGGGCACCTTTGTGGGGCTCAGTTAGGGGCTGACGGACTCCGGGGGCCAGGAATAACTCACAGTTTCTGTTTAACCAAATCCCACTTAGGGATGGAGCAGTAAGCTCTAAAAAGGTGGGTGAAACTGCATTTGGGGCAGCCAAGAAGTGGGGGAGGGATGTGAATGATCACTGATCCTTACTCCTTAGCTGGGATTCCCATATGGTTCACCATAAACCAGTAGGTCAAACCTGATCAAGCAGATCACTTTTCCCCAATGCCTTTTTGTCAGGACAGTGAGCGTAAGACGTGTTTTTCCCAGCCCAGTGTTTGGGCGATGATGGTCAAAGTGGCTGTCTGAAATCTAGAAATCAGGGCATGTTGCAGCTGTCAGGGGGCTGTGCAGAGCTGCAGCCGTGGTTATCGGCACAGAAAGGCTCAGCCAGCATTCACGTCTGTGCACTCGCTTCTAGGAGACACCTCCCACAAATGTGAGGCCAAATGTCTTCAAGTCATTTCATGACTTTGGCGAGGGTTTATCTCAAAGTAAGGCCTTCGGCCAAGGTCCAAACTGTCCCCTTTTTATCCTTGATTATCTGAATCGCATGCCACCAAAATGTCCTCCAAGCTGCCAGTATTATAAATGATTTCTATTCCACATCAACAAAGTCTGGGGGGACATTTGAAGAGTTAATGGTATATTTTTCTTTGGCATAATTGATGTTTATTCCTTTTTCAGTTTGAGATATAAAAATGCCTAGAAGGCAAAGGGGACTTTAAGATCCCCTTTATACCCTTAATTCCTGAAGATCATTAGAATCAAGGAGACTTTAAATCCCCAGATAAGTCTCAGCAATGGGATGATGAATAGATAAGAAGCAGCAGTGTATTGCAATAATATTCATCCAGAGATCTACCATGGTACTTTTACTGAAGAGACGAGCTTGCAAAACAAAAGTGAGGCGGGAGAAGGGGTGGGCATTTGGCTAACTCAAAAGTGTGAGCAGTACCGTGCGGATGAATCACACTTTTCTCATAAAAAACAAGTAGTCCCATGACACTAGGGCTAAAGGAGCTTGGTTTCCAGCAGAACCGCATGGCTTCATTTGGGGTGAACCAAATGCTTTTTATCAGTCTCTCCTCTCCCTCATTGCTCCTTCTCCTTAAAACTTATCTTTAAGATGCTTTTTGGTTAAAAAAAATCACCAAAATGATATTTGGTTAAAATTAGCCAGTGGATTTCATAGCTATTTGAAGGGAAGATGCGGAGAATTGAACTCTTCTTCCTCCAGAAACCAGAGAATCAAGGCTGACTCTTTTTCAGCCCTCTCCTTTTGTTTTTCTTTCTGTAACACTGATCTCCTAGGCTTAAAACATACCCTTTTTTTGCATAAATACAGTAATGGAGCTCTGCTTTGAAGAGTAATATTATGGGGATGTGTCCTTACATGCTTCCTGAGGCATACATTGCTGGTCAGCATCGGAGATAAGACAGTAGGCAAGATGACCCTTGGGTCTGCCTCCATATGCCTGCTCTTGTGCTCTTGTACGATGCTGTGCCCTCTGTCCTGTACCCAGGAACATTGGTTCCCTCCCAGGAAGGATGAAAACAGGCAACACTCTTCAAACCAGGTACCTCACATTAAGGCATTAGGCATTCCCCTCTTTCCTCTGGAGCTCTAACATCATCCTATGTGGGAGATCAGGATCAGGTCTGGAGGACTGTGTGCTATCTATATGGTCTGATTTTCAGAGATGTTGCAGAACAGAGAACATGAATAGCTTCTTTATTCAGCCTCCCGGAGCCCTCAAACCCAGAAGTGTGTTTGCAGCAGTAGGTGGGTCTCTCGGTTGTATCTTGTTTGGCCTTGTGAGGCTGGTCTTTAAGAAGAAAGGCTGAGTCTCCTGGGGATCATACAGCACTGGCTAAAGTGATATGCCAGCATATTTGTCTGATATAATCTGGGATTTCAGGCTCAAGACAGTTGGTGTTGACCTATTTTTTTTGTCTAATAAAATACTGGAGTCACAAGGCAGCTAATTGCAAAATAAATCAGTAAGGAAACCCAACAGGAGAGTTTGGTTATTTGTGATTCCCTGTTTTTTTCCTGTTTTATAATGCAAAACCTGGTTCTCCCAGGGGCAGAGAATGACTTGCCTCAGCAAAATTAGTATAATACTGTATATATAACATCCAAATCAACTCTGTGTGTATGTCTGTCTACCTATCTACCTCATTAACACTTTTCTTTTCCACCATTTTTGGTGAAGCAAAAAATGATTTTTCAAGTCAAACACTTCTGGAGCCTATTACAGAAAGCCTTTATATGTCAAAATTATTTCACCTTTGTAATAAGGACTTTTTTCTTTCCTCAATCTTCTGCTTCCTGCTTAGTACAAAAAGTAATGTTGTCTTGACTTCCGACATCCTTTTTAAAATTTTTGTTGCATTTAGTTTTTCTTTTTCGTATTTTTTCCAAAACTGTTTCCCATATTGGAAATAGCTAAACAAACAAACAAACAAGAAAGAGAAATTGCAAGACTTTTAATCTAGAACTTTTCCAAAGATGGAGATGTTTAAAAATTTTAAAAGGTGTTGCAAAAGATAAAATGAAAGAGAGAACATGAGGAAAAAATAAAGCTAACAAACAAACAAGATACTTAAAATGTTTGAAGTATTTTTAAAAATACAGTCTTTCCCACTGTCAACTCTGAAAACAATGGAAACATGTCTGAACATTTCTTCTGGTAATTACAGTCCTAGCTTCAATGGGGGGCACTGCCTAAATATTCTGGGACCTCCTGCCAGTATCTAGTCTATAATGGGAAACATGATACTCAAGCAAGTGGTCTGAATTCACCAAAACGTTCTGGATATATATCTGAGGGACTGTGATAGTTAGCCATACAATGTCTGTTCTTTCTCTTGCTTTTTTACAAGCTTTGAGAGAAGAAAGGGAAAAGAATATTTAAGCTGAGAAGGGAAAACTTGTGATCCAGATACTGCAAAGACCGACTGTGAGTGTGGAGGCTGCTTACTTTCACCTGGGTAAGACCTTCAGCCTTACATTTCCCAATGTTCCTGTGAATGTGTCTGCAAAGGTGGTAAGCAATCTCTACGAAAAGCTAAGAAAATAAAGTAAAAATAAAAAGGAGACCACTGGCATTGACAGACATGTGTACTGTTACTACACTGTAATTTATAATTTACAGAATTTTGTGAATTTGACATGATTCTAGAAATGTTGTTATAAGCTAGAAGGAGAAAAAATGGCTGAATCCAAAATGAAATAATTATTTGTAGGAGACAGAAAATGAGTGTGTCTGTTGTTTGAAGAGGGTATCAGAGGCATGAAATATAAAACACCAGTGCTCCGTAGCTGTGAGCAAGTTGTCCCTTCAGTTTATGTCAGGTTGTTTGAGAATATACTTGAAATCTTTTCTTTCCAAAAGGCAACAAAAGTTTCAAATCTTTTACTTGCACATTCAATCTCAAATTTTAAACTTTTGCCTCCCTCAGTCATGAAGCCGTTTGTGTCAAGGAGCAAGCTGGGTTAGGGAGCAAGTCAGGGTCAGAGGTGTACAGCATCTTCAGCAGCCGGTGACCACTACATAGGAGGGTCTGCAGTTGGCTTGGAGTGCAGGTGTGCATGGAAAGCCTAGGACACAACATTCAACCTTTGACTTTCCTATTTTCTAGATAGAAGAGCAGCTCAGTCCCCCTAACTTTAGACCTCCACCCTTCAAACCATATGGGAAGCAGGCATAGGTCTGTGACCAGGGCACGTTACCACCATCAATCACATTTCCAGGTAACTGAGTTGCTTTAATGCTACTTGGGCAATAGCATAAAATTTAGCCATCTAAATTTGTAGGATCGTTGACTTTTTACACTGAGCTAAGAGATGCTGTTCTGGTGAGTGATGGACCGGAAACCAAACACAGGCAGATGAGCTTTACAAGTCTTGTCTGAGAGCACTATCCTTAATGCTTCTTCTAGAGGCACGAGTCATCTTCACAGCAGCTGACCTTAAAAGTGGATGCCTTGCTAAGGATCTTGCAACTTTAGCTAATCACTGGCAATAACATAAATGTCATGGCATGGACTGGTGGTTTTCAACAGTGATGATAGGAAGTATCTGTAGGTGACACTTTTCCCAGTGAAATGAGGATGCTGCATGTTCTGCCTGGTTGCCTATGTCCTGGCCACTTATCACAGGGTCTAGTTTCTGAAGGGTTCTTACATGAGGATTCATTGCTCTATACTCAATTGCATATTTAGGTCAGTCTTCTGCTAATAAACCGGAAAGATTTTTTGTTTCCCAGCTGTTAATTTCTTTAATGGAAAAGGTAAGACCAGCAAACAGCACTGAATGAAGAGGTGAAATACATTCCTTCAGGCTAGTTGGGAGGGACTTAGTCACTGGATTTGATGGAGCCAAAATATTTCACCCAAGAACTTAAGGGAATAATAGAAGCTTCACAGATACTGCAACCTTTCTCCTGATGTGACTCTTGATTCAGAATGGAGAGAAGAAATTTTAACCATTGTGGGCCATGGGCTGTGGGCCTTTCTGCTGTGCCAGTTAAAGAGCTGCCTCTGCTGATGCCTTTTATTCCTACAAATTCCTACCTATCCTACCTGCTGTTTCATTTTCTAGAGGATCTCTGAAACTAAAGATACCTTCCAGTCATTTCCAGGGAGAGATGATCTCAAGCCACAAACTTAAAAGCAAGAGAGAGGGACTCCATAACCCAAACCCACAAGCCATTGATTTCTGCAAGAATTATCACAGAAGAATCCCAGCACTTAACAAACAGATCGGGAACTAATAAGGAAAAAAAAAAAAAATCAATCACACTGCAAGTCAAAACATGTTACTTTCATTTTCCAAAGAACTGAAAATAAGATTAACATTCCAGCAGAACTTTCTTTGAGTCTAAGGATAGCTTTTGACCTAAATGTCTATTGACGTCTTCCTTTTTGTTGGCAAAACAGAGGTCATCACTTTAGGGAGCCTGTGCTGGTGAAATGAATATAACAAATTACCATTAAATCAAATGAAGTCTCTCAATGGCTTTGGACAGCAAACTGCTGGGTCTTGATCTTAAACCTCAATAATGTTTCCAAAATGAGTTTTCATTGCAGAGCTCTGTCAGCAGGGCTGCAGCCATAGAGAGCTGGGGAATGACTTAATCACCAAGAAGAGATTCAAGGAGCCACCAGGAGCTGGGCAGCACGGGGATATTTGTCTCCTGGGTTGGTACAGGCGGTCTCGCAGTGAGCACCTATTAGCGATGCAGCAACGCAGTGCATGGTAATTCCTTTGAGCCCTGCTGCAACACTAAAAAGCAATGCTAAGTATTTGTGTGTGGCAGCACTTCTTTGTCAGAATCCTTGTACAATCAGATAAGAAATTAAAGGTTTCTCTTTCTGCTTTGTACAAAGGGAGGTGCAATGACGTCCTTTTGTGTTCAGTGGTCAAAACTGAATAGAGGCCATCTTGCTGTGAAATCGTGGGAGATATCTCAGATGTTGCATGTGTCAGATGTTCTGAGAAGTTCCCATGTGCCACGTAGGTGCGTACAAACCTACTGTGTGTGAGAAAAGTCCTGTCTGAGATTGCTGTAGCTGCTTTTCAGACACATAGCAAAAGAGGAGTACGCCTGTAAAACTGAGTTAAATTGGTCAGGCAAAAAAAAAGAAAAGGCTATGGATGAAGAGAAAGGGAGGTATAACTTTCTTCTTCTTACTGGTGGAGAGCTGAGGTCCAGCTTTCTAAGTCCTTGGTGAAACCTGAGGTTGGATTCTCAAAGCAGCTCAGTCCACACTACACATTGAGCCAAGCCTTCTCAGTCCTAAACATGGAGTTATTTGTAAAATTTTCCTTGAGGTGATTTGTTCAAGGACAATGATATTTGTACAGCATCAATGTCATGAATTCTTTTACTTCTGTAGCTCTGTCCATAAACCAAATGAGGATGCCGTGATCAATCCCGCTATCATCAACAAATAGTGTCAAAACTGCACACAGGGACCTGAGTTGCTAATTTAACGTCATTAAATCCATCAGCCTATTGTAAACCTATAAATTACAAGCCTCCCTTAGCATCTGGTCATTTTCCAGGTACACCTATCAGGCCAGATCTGAGCTGGAAACAGCATGTTTGGTAATTAATGGCTTGGTAAGGCATTGAATCCACCTGGGGAACAACAGCTGCTTTTTCTATACCATGTACTAAACCCAAGCCTAAAGACAGAGACAGCATTAAAGCTCCATTGCCCACAAGGAGCAATGGCCAGCTTTTGCACTTCAACTGAGAAAAGGCTTATGCTAGAAGGGAGTTATAGGAGATGTATGAGACTGGCATGAGCATCACCTGATGGAGCTGAACCTCGTCCCACAACGGGCGTCTAGGGTTGATCCTTGTTGATCTGCAGTGCTGTGATGGTATAGCTGACAGCTACCTACCTGCCTCTATTTCCACTTAGAATCATAGAATCATAGAATCATTAAGGTTGGAAAAGACCTCTAAGATCATTGAGTCCAACCGTCAACCCAACACCACCATGCCCACTATGTCCCTAAGCGCCTCATCTACACATCTTTTAAATACCTCCAGGGATGGGGACTCAACCACTTCCCTGGGCAGCCTGTTCCAAGGCCTGACCACTCTTTCAGGAAAGAAATTTCTCCTAATGTCCTAATTTCTCTCCTAATTTCTCCCTTGGCGCAACTTGAGGCCATTTCCTCTCGTCCTATCGCTTGTTACTTGGGAGAAGAGACCGACCCCCACCTCGCTACAACCTCCTTTCAAACACTTACTGTGTTCTTTTAGCACAGGTTCAACTCCTACTCCTGTTAAGGGAAAAAATCACAGTCTGGCTCAGAGAGGTTGTAAAATTTTGCATTTTCCTGATAAACTTTGAAAAACCTGTCAATCCCTGTCCTGTGCTCTTGTTTCAGTTTCACACTCCACAATAAACGCAGGATGAAACAAGAGGTAAGAGCAGTCCCTGGAGTGGTTTAGAAACCTTTAGCCAAGAGAAAAGGTTAATGGAGTAGAGTTAATGCAGTTGAGTTTATTCTTAATAGAAAAGAAGAGAGTTTGAGATGACTTGGCCTTAGGAAGGAAAAGAATGATAGCGGATAGTTTTTGCTCTGGTGCCACGATTAAAAATCTCAGGACATAATTTAAAACTGAGATTATCTGGGAGATGGGTCACATCAGGCAAAGGGAAGAAGATACAGGCAGTGCATTACTAGTCAACACAAGAGCTCGTACATATTAAGGATAAGAGTCCTCTAGATTTTCTAGTTTGTCTGTTATCCAACAAAATCCTCAAACATTGATCTTGATTCTTCACAGAGTTGCATGAATATATTGTGCAGAAAGGCAGCTCTGCGAGTTATGCCAGAGGACACCTTTATGTGGGTAGGCGAGGACCAGAGAGGAGTTTTCTACTTACGCTTCAAGATAGACACACATAGACTGGCCCCACTCCAGAAGCCACAACCTTGGGCCCAAAACCACATGCACTACCTGGAGATGTAATATTGGTCAGGCAAGGTATAGCTATACGGTTTCAGGACTGTCTTGCACTAGGCAAAGCTTGCCAGTCCCACCGTGTGGACATGGCCTGACAGAGGTGGTGGCCCCTGTCTGCTAGTTCCCACAGGCCATGCTCTGCACAACCAGCCAGTTTCAAAGAGATTAGAAAGTCCTTCATAGCTCATGGTGTCTCAGCTTGATACTCAAGATGGAACAAGGTACTATATCTCAACATTTTGGGGGAAACATTATGGTTTTACATTTTTCCTGTGGCTTAGATTTTTCCCTTGGTAAACAGGGGGAACGTGGTATGCCTCAACACACAGACAGCATCGGTTGTTGGTTTGTGAATATTGACAGAGAGCTTGGGTGGGAGGGGCTGAATAAACACAAAGCATTTTCTCAACCCAGCTAATGAATTTGTAACTTCTGGCATCTTTTTTAATGTAACACCCATTCAATCAATTTGCAATTAACTCTAGCCCTGACACTTAAGGCTGTTTGAGCAAGCAATATAGCTGTGTGCTAGAAACCAGTGGGCTTGGTAGGATCTGTGTGAAAAATTGTTGAAAGATAATATGGGAGGATGTCTGCACCTCTTACTGAGTTGGAATGGGGTTTATTGTGCTGAAGGAAAACTGTGTTATGTCTCAGGGACCTCGTAACCTGAACGTATACCCTCATGATCCCTCTTGCAGTTGGATGGGGAAGCCTCCCAGTAAGTTGCATTAAAAGTTTCTTCAGCACTTAGTGTGAGCACCATGGGTCTGAAGTAGGGCCTGGTGGCACCACTGTGCTTTAACACACGCTACTCGCTAGGTAATCTCAAGAGATGATGCCAAGCTTTGAAAGTTAAATTAGCTCTTAATTAAGAGAACTTAAAGAAATGTAAGGGCTCTTAACTGCCCTTACCACTCAAGCCATGATTAAAATCCTGCATCTAGGACTCAATAACCCTGTGCAATGATGTGGGTTGGTGCCAAGTGGCTGGGAAGCAGCTTTCCAGAAAAGGAGCTGGGGGTTTTGGCAGACAGCAGGTTGCACATGAGTCAGCAGTGCATCCTTGTGGCAAACTGCATATAGGGTAGTATTAGCCAGTGATTCTTCTGGGGAAGAAGTGATTCTTCAAGGGAAGTGATTCTTCTCCTCTGATCAGCACTTGTGAGACCACGTCTGGAGTACTGTGTCCAGTTCTGGGCTTCCCAGAACAAGAAAGATGTAAGCATACTGGAGCGAGTCTAGTGAAGGGTCACCAAGATGTTCAAGATCCTGGAGCATATGACATACGAGGAGAGGCTGAGAGCTGGGTCTGCTCAGCCTACAGAAGGGAAGGCTTGGGGGCATCTAATTGCCATCTGCAAACACCTGGTGGGAGCCTGTAGAGAAGATGGAGCCTGGCTTCACAGAGGTGCACAGTGGAAGGATGAGAGGTAATGCACACATGATGGAACATGGGAAATTCTTACTGGATATGGAAGTGTTCAAGGCCAGGTTGGATGGGGCTTTGAGCAAGCTGGTATAGTGGAAGGTGTTCCTGCCCATGTCAGGGGGGCTTGGAACTAGATGATCTTTAAGGTCCCTTCCAACCCAAACCATTCTATGATTCTATGATTCTATGAGTCTATGAAAACAGCAAAACAAAAACACCACGCGACTGTTCAAACACTGGAAAGGGCTGTCTAGAGAAGTTGTGGGCTCTCCATCCTTGGAGACCTTCAAAACTTGGCTAGACAAGCTCTGAGCAACCTGATCTATTTGGCACTGCTTGAGCATGAGCTCTTTTCCAACCTGTTATTATATTCTATTATTCTATAAAAGAGACTGTCCTCTCATAAGGACACACTTTTCCTTTTATCAGCTGATGGGGCTCTTCAGTGAGGTTACCCTAACCTGCATCAGTGAAAATGAATGAACTTAGTTTATACGGTCTAACCAGCAGATCATTACTAATAAAGTGTATTTTTGACTGCAACAAGTCAAGAAATGAGAAAACAGGTTCCTTCTTGACAGGTGGTAACCTCCAACAGAATGTGAGTAAAGAAAATCTGGGGGAAGTGATCTGTGGATCTAGAAGATGACTGTTCTCGACAGACTCAGATATTTAATTTTTTCTCACTCTCTTAAATTAGGCCAGCTGTTGCCTGGGACTCTTTTTGAGTCATAGCATACAAATTGCTTTGGGGGCAACCATACCATATAATTTCTGCGATAGAAAACACATAGAATGGTAATAAAAGCAGTGACTGAAGGCAGGGAGATTTTGAGTATGTGTCTCCTAGGCAAGGTCTCAAAGCTTGCAGCAGCCTGCCATTGCAGAAGGAGCAGACAGACATTTAGCTATCATAGTTAAAACTGTGTTGCTCCATGAACAATATGAGCATAAGATGGGCTGTAGAGGGTCAGATGAAGCTTTCTGCCTCCAAAGTTGGCTAACAGCAGATGCCTGGGGGGTAGTGTAAGCACGTGGCAGCATACGGTGATAATTCTCCAATATGTTCTCCCAGCCTTCAGCGGGAGGATAAGGCGGTTGAGCAATATCTGTTATCTTTGTGTTTAGAAGCTCTTGATTGACTTTTCCTCTGTGAGTGGTTTTTTGCAGTTCCTAAGAGTTTAGCTACATGCTACGTGGAGACCTTTTGCTTCTGGTGAGCCTGATAATGTCACCGGAAACCCCCTGGTTTTGGTATTATGAGAGCTCATGAACCATTGCCTTATGTTGATCTTCTTCGTGCTGGTCCAGCAATACTCAGGTGATTGAATTGACTGGATTGTGATCCCAGCACTAGTACTAAACAGGAGATATAGTCAAAAGCTAGATATAAATGGCCAAAGCATTCTGGGACCAATGGGTACATGCAGGGCACCCCAAAATTTATCCCTTGAGGTCGGTCAAAGCTGACAGCTGTGCTTCTCCTTCTCGAGTAGCTGCATGTTACCTCTAGTGGAACAGCTGTTCCAGGCTCCTGCTTCTCTGATGCTCAGAAACTGCTCATTTTTGTCTTGTGTTTATTCTTCCACTCTTTCTACAACCCTCCAGGCCCTTCCTTTGGTGGTTCTTAGAGACCTCCGAGGGCTTTACATCATTTCTTCCTCAGCTTATCCATTGTGGCACTGACCACACTGGGGTTGCTCCAGTGTTTGATTTGAAGCTATTATTTCCTCCCTAACAAATATTAACACTTCTTTTTCCTTTATTATCTTTGATTTCTATGCTCTCTAGAGTTGATATCTACCCACTGCTGGTGTTGCCTTAAGGGACATTTGGAAACAGTACTCAGAGGTGATGGCATTTGGCTATTGGGCTGGTCAGAAGATAGGGATATACGTGATGCTATGAGGAGCTATCGCAGATGCAGGAACAGAAACGGCAGAAAGATTCATGGAGGTTCATCTGATGTTTGCTTGTGACCAGAGCAAGGAGGCTAGGATGACTTCTCAACACCATTTCTAGCTGTGACGCAGCCTGGGGGCTGAGACAAACTGCAAAACAGGGAACAAGAGAAAGTGAACTGTCAAGAGATGCTAAAATTTGGGCCCACATCAGCCCTTCTGTGGCTAAGATACGATCTCCCATGGAGAAGAAATCAGGGAACACCCGGCTGGAAGAGGTCTTGGAGGCTGGACCTGACTTCACTGCTGAATAATGGGTCACTGCCACTGCCATGGTTATTCCTCTCAACCTTTTTTGCTCCTGCTAGTATTTAATATGCATGGCAAGGGACTTGCCAGTCTCCTGTTCCCAGTGTGAGTGAGTGCATTTGCTGACTGATTCCTGCATGCTGTGCATCCCGTGTTTTCAAAGGGAGTGCATAAAGATGGGCCACTGTTCAGCTCATTGGGAGTTTGTAACATAGTTGGAGCCATTACTATGAAATTACCAAATAAAACATACATTTTCATTCCCCATGATAATAAAAATTACCGAAGTACCTCTCCCGGGACAATTATAATGAGATAATACAGAACTCCTGACTGATTCCAGTGGCTGTAAAAAAAAAAACAAAGAGCATTCAACAAGACATTAGTGTATGCCTTGGCTCCAATCACTTCCCTGTCTCATGGGATAATGAAGTTACCAAATTAGTTTTAAAAAGGTGAAACTTCCATTTTTCAACCCATCTGACAGGTTCTTCCCTGAATAATGTCATTACAATGAGGTGCACAGGAGAGCATGAGCATTTATTGCTTTTGGTCTAGACACTGCAGGACATAAAGAAATTTTGCCTCTTGTCTCCGCAGTGTAATGTTGATACTTAAAGTGTCCAGGCCAATCAAATGATAAAGAACAGGGTTTTAAGTTTTGTTTTTTTTTTTTTTCCTTCTGCACACCCAAAACATAAATACAACCGTATGTTCAAACCTGCATTTGCAGAAATGTAGCATAAATGGCCTATTGGGTTATATAGCTCATCTGTTTCCCATTACTGCTCTGCAGCAAATTACATTCTTTCCAAAGAACGATGCTGGTATGGACAGTCTAACAGCCTTGTTTCCCGGGGATCTGGCATGGAGGTCACAAAACATATTCTGAATTGCTCCAAGGCCCAGTTTTTCAGACTGATATTAGCAGAAACTCTGCCCTGGGATGCCTCCAATGACATTGAAGAGAGCAAAGCGTTATTAGAAGATGTTTCAACCCATCTCTGAAGGTCCTCCCTGCCCTTCATTGAACATTAAGAGTAACAGGACATCAGTGCTGCTAATCCAGTCACTTCAGTTACGTGCCCAAGGGCTGATGCTTCCAACGGTTTGAGTCATAGGGATATTTTTCATTTTGCAAGTATTACCATCCTTCCATTTGCTGGGAAGTGAACCCCAAACTTTCAGGAGCAAAAGCATTAGCTCCTGTGGTTCCAAAATAAACGGCTCAGTAGTCTTCTTGGGAGCAATAGCAAAACCCTCATCCTGAGTATGCCAGGCACAGCGGGGCATTAATTAACATATCCATGGAGTGGCAACCAGAGCCACTCAGTGGTTTTCACATACATCGGCTGTTTCAGGAGCAGGGATGGTCTCACTGCCTGGCCAGATCTGATCGTGATAACCCAGGTAACACTCTCCTCTCTGAAAAATGGAAACGGGGAGCAAAACTGAACAACTTCTGCATCCTCCCAAACGACCTGTCGATACATCAGATGTGGACACCCTCCCACCGTGATCGTGATTTCAGCCACAGAGCTGTCTAATTACCTTTGTAAAATTGCCCCACAGGCAACACACGCACACACAGAGCAACTTCTGTATTTACCTTGACACTACATGAGCCACAGCCCTCGTCTCTTGCAGAGAAGTCGTATATATTATCATCTCTTTGGCATCTTGGTTGCTGCTTTCTCCAATTCTCCTTCTGTTCATCAGAGCAGATAGGTTGTTTAGGGTCCCCCCCTAGCCCCCCCATGTCTACACTCCTCCTCTGAAAGTCATTACCCAGAATGCCTGCTTTCCTTGAAGTAGCACTGAACAAGCTGTGCTATGTTTTTCCCCCTCCAGGCTTTTTTTACAGCAGTTCTTGCAGGAAGAAGTAATTTATCCAGAATTAAAACATCTGGTAATCATGCTCCCCGGGTAAGTTAGCGTTAAAATAAGAGGAAAACATACTGCCTGGCTGTCTCCACCATGAGAAGGGGGGAACATGCCCCGTGGCTCCACGCAGTCCCAAGGTGAAAGCTCTCCCCAACAGCTGGCTGCGAGGGCTGTGCAGAGTGGCCAGGTTTTTGGAGAGGAGGCAGGAGACACACACAGCTTGCTGGGGCTAAAGGTGGAAGGGCAAAGTGCTAATTTTATCTTACACCTTGCTTCTCTTTAGTTCAGCATTACACAGTGGTAACACGGGGGCTTACAGAGGTCTCCTCCACACCAGAGTCCTGGTGCACAGAAAGAACGATGTCCATGTTATGAATTCACCAGTGTATCTCTCTGTCTACCCACAGGCTTTATTTCTGTAATTCAGCTGCATGGACAGAGTACCTGGAGAAAGTGGCCTAACATAACACCAAGATGCTGATAAGGGGTGGGTTTTACAGTTAAGTTCCTTTTCCAAGTCTCCCCAGATCCTCTTTCTCCCCTTTTGTCAGAAACCCAGACATGGAACAATCCAGCACCGCCTCGTTGTCCTCTCCTGAGGATTTTCCAGCTTCTATCAGGTGGGACAGAAGGAAACATCACTTTCCAGTGACAGAAGTGGCTTTTGTACCAATCTTCCTTTACAGGTGAGGAAGAACTGTTTCCATGCCTTTGCACAACTGTTGTCACTGCTGCAGAACAGATTCTTCTGGAGGACATAGTGGAAAAGCCATGACCTGGGAGACTGGACAGAGGGATAAGAAGAGCTCTGGTGAATGTATGACCTTCTGTTAGTCACTGAAGTACAGTCTAGACAGCTTTCTTTTAGCCTCCTCTCAATAAGATCTCTTGCCATGTAGAGCTTTCCTTTGCTGCCTTATCAGTGAGCCAGAAGCTGTGAGCCTTGCTGCAAACCTACTGTACTACCATCATTGCTAATGGTGCAGTAGCTACAAATATGTTTGGGTCACCCAGGAATGATTTTCGTTATGGATACAACAGCCATCCCAACCAGGTAGCCATGAGGAAAGGCAGAGATTCAATGATGACATCATCAGCTGATGATCAGGTGCTACGGTTGAATGTTTGCCACTGACCTCCAAGGCACCCCTAGATTTGATAGTTGCTGTGCTGGGAATGGCTATGTGGACAGTGAGACTCCTGGGACCACCGTCAGCCACCGTCCTAAGCTTTCCCTGTGCTCCATCTGTCTTTCCTGGTGCTCTGTTCCCTCTTTCTCTGTTTTTCTTCTCTCCCTTGAGAGCTCTTACATTTTTCCTAACATCACAGGTAAGCACTCATCTGACCACAAATCTTGTGTTCACTCTGTAAATGAAGTTCCAGGTTCAAACTTCACTATCACGGTGTACTGCAGAGCCACTGTGACTCAGTCTGGACCAGGAAACTGCCCTGAGCAAGACAAGCTCTTGGGTAAATGATGCAGAGAAAGCTGGAACTCAAGCTCTGTAGAAGGCTAAGTGTTTAAGTCTCAAAACGGTGCTGTCTTCATTAACATCTGCCTGCCTTTCGTATGGATGGCTGTGACAAAGTTCTAGCTGTTTCTTCTGCTGGCCCTGTGTGGTCTTTTAGTCAGGGACAAAGCAGGATGATAGAGTACAGAAATAAATATACGAATAATATAATATAGTATCAAATAAGGGGGTGTGCTCCAGAGGCAGAGGTCAACACCTTCACCTACAATCCAAGAACATGACCATTGTATGTATTGTACAGATTGGGACTGTGTTGTCACATCTACTGCTGACCTGTGGAGTAACCTTGAGCAAATCACTCCACCCCTCCGCTCCTTCTCTCTCCTCCCAGCATTTGCTTTGACTATTTAGGCAAGAAACTTTCCATTCCAGTATGTGCATACAGTGTTTATAATGTCGGTGCATCCTCAGGATACCGGCATACAAATAATAAAGAGCAATAATAACTGGTTGCCAATCAGCAGAGAATCAAGTTTTCGGTTTCTAAATCAGTTGGAAATTGTTTTTCTCTCGCTTTGAATAATGTGCTGGGAATATGTAAAATGAAGTCTTGATTTTTTTTTTTTTTTTTTGGCTAGCAGCAAAAATACCCTTTATCAGCATTCCAAAATATGATTAAATGCTAATCTTGACCTTTCAAAAGTTCCATGCCAGGCAGCTGATGATGCTTCTGTGTTGTAAAGAATCAAACAGAAGGTGTTTCTATCCACAATGAAGTGTTCGTTATTAACAAACGATTTGCTTACCAGGAACTCCAAGAATTCCTTTGCACTCTCTTTTTACAAACCTGGGGATGTTTAATCATTTGGAGTGGATTGAAGGCATGAATATATTTATGAATTTCTCAGCTCCTTTTCCCCCCTCTCTTTCTCTACATTTGGAACACAAACACTATTAGCTTATTACTGTAGGTCAGAGATCATTTTTTACCTTCCCATGGCAAATACCTGGGTTATCAATTAAATTAATAACTCAAATCAATCAACATTTTGATGTCTAGTTTCAGCTGTTTCTGAGACTCTCCACAACAAGAGAAGAATACATATTGCAAAACGTGAAATAGTAAAGACCATAGTTGTCCAGCTTCCAGAACGGAAAGTATAGAAGAAGTGTCTGGGCTTGAGTCAGGTCTAGGGATCTAAACCTGGACCCTCCAGGATGGTGACAAACTTCTCATTCACTTCTTCTGTGAGTAAAGCAGAAGACCCCCCTACCGTTCTGAGTACTTATATACTAAACAACTTCCCAGACTCACATAAGTTTAGGGAGTCTTTAGGGTGCATTTCACACGGGGACACCCAGCACAAGGGCTGTGCTCCACTGGAATGTCAGTGTCCCTTTGCACAGGGACAAGGGATAATCACTTTGATGGACTCTGACATATGTGATATAGTACCAACACACAATTAACGGTAAGAGAACAAAACCCTGAAGCATCCCACAGATCACATGTGCTTGTGTCTGCTAGTGGGGTTTGTCCCTGGAAAGGTTACTGCTGAAAGAGGAGAAGAACTGAGAGGTGGAGTTGTGTTCCAGTCTAAGAAAAGCTCCTGAGTTAGAGTGCAATAGGTCCAACATTGGACTTAACTGCTGTGCCACATGCTACCACTCTATCCATGTGTAGGGAATTCAGTTACTATGAATATACAATGGAGAATGTCCTCAAGCCATGCTCTGGACAGCACCAGCAGTAGGACTCCTGGAGAAGTGGCTGGCTGCATGGAGCAAGGTCCTCTTCTTTCTCCCCATTGCTTGTTGTCAGTGAAAAAAGCTAAGAATCATGTAGGTGATAGTGAAGGGCATGTCCACACAGTTAAGTGTCTTAAATATTGTTAATCACGCTCTGGAGAAACTTACCTCTCTCAGTTGATGCTAGTAAGAACTTGGGCTAACTTCTGGAGATCTGAAGTTCATTTAACTTAAATGTTTGTTGTAGACTAAAATGAGTGATATAATACTCCTTTGTAAGAACCACACAGGGCTGTGAAAGGCACTGCATAATCAGCATGGAAATGGCAAGAGGAAAACAATGCAAATTAGCAGGAAGATGGTCTCCTCGATGACAACTGGTAAAGAGAGGTTCACTACTAGACTAAAAGATGTCTTTATGTGTGTATGAATGGGAAGGATGGCAACCAGGGTCAGTTTGCTGAATTATGGTCAACACAATGAAAATGTTTGAACCATTGCTCTGAAAACCTGCTAGAACTTGAAGATTTGTCAGATCCTTCAAGGAGTTTCAAGTGCAAGGTCAGAGAATAGTGGTATTTTCATCTGGAGATCAGAGAGTATAGAAACTGCAGGACCATCGGACGTTCTGCCTAATTCATTCACAAATGCAGTGTTTTCAGGTTATCAAAGTCTTCTACCACCAAAGGGTTATATTCTTTGAGAGTCACAGATTGGGGTATGAAAGAACTGTAAAATATATTTATTATTTATCATTATTCCTACTTGCGAGTAATTCAGGCCACTTATCTCCAATCACACTTCTACTGACTACTTGCATTATCTGTGATGGGGATGTCTCAGGCCATTAGTGACTAACACTCTGAATAATTAGGCTGTGAAAGTCTAACTACAGGATTTATTATTATTATTATTAGCAATTTTCCATTCTGTTGTATTAATTCCATTTGGTATTGGTCTGTTTTCTTGGAGAACAATGATCATTCATATAAAATCATTTCTGTGCAAAATGCTTTTCATCATGTGATTTAACAGACCATAAAACGTCTTATATTGGTTTTTAGATTTTCAACCCAGTGCCAATGTTACGATGGCATTGATACCTTCCTTGCATCACCCTTGAGATACTTATCTGAAGCCACTGTATTATTCTTCACCTTTCCATGTCTTTTTCAGCTGACCTTTGTGTTCTTTCTTCATCTTTCTTCTGTTATGCAAAACAATTCCTGCACTAGAGGTTTCAACGATGGGCTGCTTCTACCTTAAATGCCAGTCTTGGACATACCCTAGAGAAAAACCTTACTGCCTTCAAGAGAAACTCCTGGCTCCACCTTGCCCTGCATAAAGATGCTGGTTTCTCTTGTCAACTTTCCTGCCCTGACAGTGGTGCTGAACATCGTCCAGCCAGGATCCACACAGCCCTCCTTAGTCCTTTGCATTTCACTTACAAACAGCTTGATTTCACTGCTGAAGGGCACTGCAGTCCATGTGAGTGGGTAAAGCTTCACTTGACAGGGATTTTGGGCTGGTAGGACCATGTTTTGTTCCAGCGCTGGTGGTACGGACAGTATAGTGCCACCCTCAGCACCCATGCACAGCATCACATGGGACTGGTGACAAGGGGAGCAAGGGATTCCTGCTCAGGGAGCATACGCTGCTGTGGGACTGTCTTGCAGCTGTAAATGTGGGCAGTGCTACAGTCCTTGTAGTCTTTTTTATTCTAGGGCTCATTCAAAGATTATGATGTCTCCACACCCCCCTACATGAGTCTCCCTGGAGAGTGCTTTACGATGCCCATGTAACACACCTACATGGCTCTACTGAGTCAAATTGTCTTAATGAAGCATCCCAGGGTCTTCTGTCCGAGCTATGAGCAAGCAAGATGCTGCTGATACACAGGGACAAGACATGAGGCCAAGCACTGCCCGGCAAAGGTCTGTGTTGTTGAACTGTTGGTATGGACCATGAAACCGCATTGGTCCAGTCATAGAATCACAGAATCATAGAATCATTAAGGTTGGAAAAGACCTCTAAGATCATCGAGTCCAACCCTCAACCCAACACCACCATGCCCACTAAACCATGTCCCTAAGTGCCTCATCTACACGTCTTTGAAATACTTCCAAGGATGGTGACTCAACCACTTCCCTGGGCAGCCTGTTCCAAGTCTTGAAGTCCAGCCAGTGCTCGCCCAGCAGCACTTGTTCATTGTTGAAGGACTAGCCCAGACTGGGGACCATACCCAATAGGTGTCACGGATCAAAACCACCACATCTGAGCTGTGCAGCTTGCCTTAGGGCCAGCAGAGAGGCCAAAATCTGTTTTATTTGCTAGTGCAGATAGAGCTTGTGTGTCTGCTCCTCCCCTGTCAGAAAAAAAGATGGTTTTAGCCTGTCCTGTTAGCTTATAAGGTCTAGTTTATATGGATTTGCTCTGCAGCTGTAGGACACATGGACTCCAATGTTTGCAAATATAACAAATAATATCAATAAAATGCTGTGCAGTGCTGTACAACAGCCTGGAGAAGTGACTACCACACAGCCATCGTCTTTGGACAACAGGCACCCGAGTCCCTTCCAGTTCTGGTTTGGACAAAATGCCCCAAGGGAAAGAGGTCAAGTGGTGATCTTCTGTCACCCCTGCCAAGGGGTCCTGTCTCTGGCTCAGCCCCTTTCCACATGGTCCACACTGCCCTGCTCAGCATGTCCACAAGCCAAAACCCAACCCTGCTGGTGGGAGACAGCAAGAAGGAAAGTATGAGGCCAAACAGTCAGAAGAAAAGCTCCTGCAGGAGATGCTGAGACTGGGGGATAGAACTGATATTTTTCTGATGACATCTCATGCCAACAAGCTCACTCTTTCTTCAATCCTCTTTCCTTGCTTTGCCTTCCCGCCCTATCCTATCCTATCCTATCCTATCCTATCCTATCCTATCCTATCCTATCCTATCTCATCCTGTCCCATCCTTTCCCTTCTGACTAATAGTGAAGGAGGTGAAGATCAGATTTGCCCTGTGGCTCTGTGGCTTAATTTTAAAAATGGCCACTTGCATTTGCCATTCACCTCACAAATCATTAAGTTTCTATTGCCTTCCGCATTCCCTGCACTCCAGTAAACTCTGCTCATTTATCTGCAACTTGCTAAAAAACCATTTTTTCCCCACAACAAAATGCTGTTGTCAAAAACTTCAAATCATCTCATCCATCAAGTGCCGTGTGAATGTGTGTGTGCGTGTGTGCGCGCATGTGCGGGGGGGTAAGCATGCGATATGTACGGCTGACAGATTCATTCTCTCACATTCTCTCCAAGGCTAGCTGGACTCTTTGGGGTTTATCTGGCCCAATATTAAGCACACACACAAAACACACACTCCCCCAGGGCACCTACACCTTTTTTTTTTTTAAATTTTGGGAACTAAATTAAAGGCGCGGTAAAAATACTTTGGTAGCTGTGAAAAATCCATTTCACCAGAGCCCTTGCCCTGAAGCAAGCTTGAAACCCTCTGCCTGGGATTTGCAAAGGAAATGGCTTCCTTCTGACAGCCCCGTCCATGCCCCAGTACCTGCACCTCAGCCCATTTATTACATAAATTTATTTCTCCCCACAAAGGAAGGTTGCAACAGCTGGGCTTTTTTTGCTTTCCTGTTGTTGCATGTTCTGCAAGCCTCTGGTTCAGCTGAGAGCTAAATCATTGCCTTTTTGAGCCAGTGGTTTTGCACATGAAGGTCTAAATGTTGTGCCTCTATTTTGGGAGATGAGTCTATTGGTGAGAGTAGGGGACACCACATTTTCAAGGGGCTCTCCTGTCTCAAAAGCCAAGAGATTAAACCAGAATTCATTCCTGGAGCTGCCACTGGTTTGCTAGGATGCTTTGGCAAAGCCACTGCACCTCCTGGGATCTCCGGTTTCTACCCTAGGATGCTGATGCTTTGCTCTGGCAGGCAGGAAGGGACCTGATGACGAAGGCTTGAGGGGACTAGAAACCAGCACAACCTTGAGCACAGTGCTTTCACGTGGGCTGTGGAGGCAGATTTAGCATCTTGCATTGCTTTGTCGCATCTGTGCCTACAGCTGGGGCCTGAAGGAGCTGGAAGATATCTCCCCACGGAGCTGTGGCTCTTCTTGGAAGAAGCACAGAATGGTGGTTGAGGCAGCTGGAGAGGTTAACCACCGCAGATCTCACTCAGCTGTGCTTTCCTGATTGCTAGGGGCAGAGCACTTAAAGGACAAAATGCAGCACAATGACACATACGTGCCTGCAAGAAGTCAACTCTTGAGCCTTATGAGTGGCACATCTCAAAAATTAGGACATGCCTAAATTACCTTTGTCCTGGCATCCTTTGCCCTGACTACTCCATCAGAGACGTTTTCATTCAACATTTCACTCTGTGACCATTTATCCTACTAATAAGATGGGAGTGGTTGATTGCTAGGAAAGATGGGTGCTTCAGGTGGGTTTCAGGGAAGAGTCAGGTAATTGCTAAACTCATTTAATGGCATGTAGACACACAGGCTGAACATCTCGACTGACTTTTTAGTGTCATTTTGAGCAATTTGCAGAGCGCAGTTTGCTCCTTCAAGGCACTATGCCCTTTTTATAGGATGTAATTCCATAATTAACAGTGAGGTCAAGAGGCTGTAGCCAGCCATCAGCAGAACCTGAGTGGAAATAGGTTGAGCTGGAGGCAGGCGTTTGAACTTCCAGGGCTGAACTCACAAGCTATGAGCGTTAACTGGTAAATAAGGTTAGAGGGTGGATGAGCATCCTAGATGCTCATAAAAGGAAGGGTAGGGTTTACTGACATCTTTCTCGACCCGTCTATAACATGACCTGCTGACGGTGTTTCCATAAGCTGTGGCTATACTTAATGTCTATACCTCCAGTATGAGGTAGACTCCCATAATAAGGCAGAGAAAAAGTGATGTGGGAGACATTATCTCTTCCACTTTCTTATTTCTGAATAATTATTTGACCATGCTTCAGTGGAACAAAAGCTATATTTTTATTATTCTTTAGTATATCTTTATTATTACCCCTCATCCTTTTTCAGAAACGGGCACAACTATTGTGTCCTTGTGGGATGACCTTTTCACTAGAAGCGTTGGCCAAGTCAGTCCCATTTTCCTCGGTAAAATGTAATTCTCCATTTAAGCTTTTTTCGAAACTGCAGGTCTCCCCCTCCCAGTCTGTTTGTTTAAATCATAATCATTTATTTGGAAGAGGAAATATAGGCTTTTATTTAATTTTGTAATCATGTCATTCTAAAAAAATGAGTAGGTTGGGATTTTTTTTTTGTTTCTCATTTCTTCACGCTATTTACTTTGAGCTGGTCAGGCCTGGAGAATTTCAGCCAAAAGGTGATGAAAAAATGAAAACAGAAATGTAATACTGAAATGTTTAAATAACGTCAACTCTAGCTGTCACCAGAAGCCAGCACTGTTCTTGTTCCCTGTGGAAAGAGTGAAGAGGGGGGTCCTGTGAGAGAACCTGACTGTATTTTTACGGGGTAATAGGTGCATTTATGAGAACTTCTGACTGTATTTTTATGGGGTAATAGGTGCATTTATGAGAACTTCTGACTATATGGAAGTTTCATCAGTTTGGTTTTGGAGAACAAAGATTTTGTGACGCAATAATGAAATTCTGTGGAAAGGAATGATTTTGCCTGGAAATGTGTTTATATTTTCACCTGTTCCTGCTGCAAATATGTAAGTAAGTGGGAAGGAATCTGCTGGTGGTCCTGTTCTTGTTTTTATTGCCATTCAAATTTTGCTATGTGGCTGCTGAAACCCTCCTACCCTGCTGAAAACGGCCTCTTTCCTCTAAAGAACATTTGCAAACATAAGGCAGCTTCACCACAGACTGTGGAAAAAAATAAAAGCGTACTTCACATTTCAAGAATATTTAGTTTTATTGCCCAAATTTCATTCAGCTCTAGTAAATGCAATTCCCATGTTCGCCCTTTCCCTCACCAAGTTGCCTGTGGTCCCGTCTGTAGCATCTGCTCTGCCAAACCACCCACCAGGGTGACTTGCCTTCCCCCTATAAACTTCTTCCCTGGTGATTATTTATTTTCAGCTCTGATCTAAAACTCACTGGAAATGATGGGAAGATTTCTGTGGGTCTTAATGGACTTTGGAGCAAGTACTGACTCTTCAAAGCATTCTAGGAAGCAGTTTGCGGGAGAGAAGCTGTTTTGGGGAGCTCCTAGCTCTTGCAAGCATTGCTCACATCCATTTCAGATCCATGAGGGAGAGCTCTTGGCAGGGAAAAGGGCTAACTGAACGAGATCCAAAGCTTTTTTTCTTTTTTGCATGAGCTGAATGCCAGAAGAGGGAAGAGAGGGTACATTGCAACACCTTGTGCCTGCAAAAGGAAACCGGGTGTATGCCTGTATGCTCTAGAGACCCGATTCTCCCCTCCATCTGCTTTGAGATCTGAATTGCTGCTGTCCCTGATGATTTCATTTGCAAAAACGCAGTGGGCTGCTTCTGCTGTAAGTCATGTGGACAGGAGGGGGATGTGGGGGGGAGGGATTTTACGTCATAAAGATAACAAAATCATCCCTGTAACGCAGTGTGATTTATTGCTCTGTCTTGTGGCCTCAATAACTTCGGTATCTTTGCACAGCATCTGCTCCGGATGCTTGAGTTTTGCACTGTTTCAAGCTGCTGCAGCAATTCAGACCTCCTCAGCCTCCAGGAGAAGTCAAGAGGGGTCTTATGGCTGAGCGTTATTCCCCAGTCTCACTGTGCCCAAGATATTTGCTGGCAATGCAGCATCCTCCATCAGTGGTAGGCATCTCATGTCCTGGGAAGGGGTGCCCGTGGAGATTTTACTTATAAAATCATCTCTGTGGTCTGATATCAGCACTGATAGCAGGAAACACAGAGCCGGCTGTGGATTTGGAGGTGTGGGAAGGAGGAGAGGGAGCAGCGAAGGGTGGCACGGTGGCACCATCAGGAATCATCAGGACGCCTGCCCCAAACCCCTTGGGCAGTGGTGTACTTTTCTGTAAGTCTTTTCTCTGCATATTTTGTTTAGTTTATTGCCCAGGGAAGCGCTGCCTTTCCCAAAGTCTTGCAATACTGTTCCCACCCAGGCTAAAAGCCCTCTCCTTTCCTCTCTGGGTACCTCCTCCTTCTCTGCCGCAGCCTCCACAGAGCACAGGAGCTGCACAAGGATGTTTCAGGGAAATGATTTTGTTTTAAAAACAGCCAATTTATCTCAGCTCTCATTTGCAGGGAAGGACCCACCACTGCACCAACAGGGAGTTTCTGCTCACAGAGGCAGCATGTTTCCCATGCTGCAGGAGAGCCAACAGTCTCATAAACCCAGTCACTTGTGATGATGGACATTCAGGATATGAACCAACCTTTGCTAATTCCTACAAAAGTGAACGGCTCCAGCTGGAGACATCAATCCCCAGGCCATGCCTAGGATGGGAAAATTTCCTTGTTCTGTACCTGGCTCAGCAGGGACATGACATTTGGCATTGGAAATGCCAGGAGAACACCTGAACACCAATGGAGGGAAGAGAGAAAGTTTTTCTCTTTCTCTCACATGCATTTCAGGAACAAAACTTAAAGAGTTTAAATTCATACCCACATAAAAAAGAACTGCTTTTGAATTCTTGCAGGATATAAGGTCATTTCCCACCCAGCTTTACCAAATCAGAGGCTGGCTGAAATTGGCAGGGAGCTCTGGAGGTCATCTTGTCCAACCCCCCTGCTCATACAGGGCCACCCAGAGCCGGTTGCCCAGGGCCATGTCCAGATGGCTTTTGAGTATCTCCAAGGATGGAGACTCCACAACCTCTCTGGGAAACCTGTGCCATTTCGGGAAAGAAAGGTGCGAGTCTTGCAGTTCATGCTGAAACATCCTCAGAACTCTCAGCTGCTTGTGGATGCAGGGTTTGACATTGAACATGTCTGTAATTCCAAAGATGTGCGATATTACTTTGGGTCAACTTGACAAGCATTTTTCTTTCAGAATTTAGCCTTGAAAACCACAAATCTCAGCACCAAGTAGCAGCACAAATCTTTAAAATTGGGCAGTGGGTAGGACCTGCTGCTTTTAATTCTTTTTTAACATTTGCTGAGCTTCTGTTCCTTAAATTGCTGCTACAGCCACTTAATTTCCCTCCTCAGCATTATCAGTTGTTGTTTATTATTATTATTATTTTTATTTAATTGTTTCTTCTCACTTGAAAGGTGGAAGAGAATAACTATGTCACAGGAATGCACCAGCCCTGGTGATGCCATGGCCATGTCACAGCAGGCAGCAACTTTCTACAAGGACGTTGACCTAAGGATAAGGAAAAAAACCACAGCCCCAGTCTGTACCCCACCGTGGTCCTACAGGCAGCTGGAAGCTCCTCGCAGCCACAGGCAAAGGGAGCTCCTCACCAGCCCCCTTAACTGTGTGTGAAACTTATGACAGAATCACAGAATAAAAAAAACCCAAAAGGTTTCTCAAAAGACATTTTCTGATTCATGAACCCATTGGCTGGTTCTTATGGTTTGTGCTGTCTTTTTTGGGAAACTTTGGGGGATTTTCCTTATTGTCCCTGTTCCCTTATATTTAATTTCATAGAATCATAGAAGCATAGAATCGTTTAGGTTGGAAAAGAACTTTAAGATCATCAAGTCCAACTGTTAACCTAGCACTGCCAAGTCCACCACTAAACCATGTCCTCAAGTGCCATATCTACACATCTCTTAAATATCTCCAGGGATGGTGACTCAACCACTTCCCTGGGCAGCCTGTTCCAAGGCCTGACCACTCTTTCAGGAAAGAAATTTCTCCTAATGTCCAATCTAAACCTCCCTTGGTGCAACTTGAGGCCATTTCCTCTCATCCTATCGCTTGTTACTTGGCAGAAGAGACCAACCCCCACCTCGCTACAACCTCCTTTCAGGTAGTTGTAGAGCGCGATGAGGTCTCCCCTCAGCCTCCTCTTCTCCAGACTAAACACCCCCAGTTCCCTCAGCCGCTCCTCATAAGACTTGTGCTCCAGGCCCTTCACCAGCTTCGTTGCCCTCCTCTGGACACGCTCCAGCACCTCCATGTCCTTCTTGTCGTGAGGGGCCCAAAACTGAACACAGGATTCGAGGTGCGGCCTCACCAGTGCCGAGCACAGGGGCACGATCACCTCCCTGCTCCTGCTGGCCACACTATTTCTGATACAGACCAGGATGCCATTGGCCTTCTTGGCCACCTGGGCACACTGCTGGCTCATGTTCAGCCTCCTGTCGACCAGCACCCCCAGGTCCTTTTCCTCTGGGCAGCTTTCCAGCCACTCTTCCCAAGCCTGCAGCGTTGCCTGGGGTTGTTGTGGCCCAAGTGCAGGACCCGGCACTTGGCCTTGTTGAACCTCATACATTGGCCTCAGCCCATCGATCCTGCCTGTCCAGGTCCCTCTGCAGAGCCTTCCTACCCTCCAGCAGATCAACACTCCCGCCCAGCTTGGTGTCGTCTGCAAACTTACTGAGGGAGCACTCGATCCCCTCATCCAGATCATTGATAAAGATATTGAACAAGACCGGCCCCGGTACTGAGCCCTGGGGAACACCGCTCGTGACCGGCCGCCAACTGGATTTAACTCCGTTGACCACAACTCTCTGGGCTCAGCCGTCCAGCCAGTTTTTTACCCAGCGAAGAGTGTACCTATCTAAGCCATGAGCAGCCAGTTTTTCCAGGAGAATGCCGTGGGAGACAGTGTCAAAGGCTTTACTGAAGTCCAGGTAGACCACATCCACAACCTTTCCCTTGTCCACTAAGCAGGTCACCCAGTCATAGAAGGAGATCAAGTTAGCCAAGCAGGACCTGCCTTTCATAAACTCGTGCTGGCTGGGTCTGATTGCCTCGTTGTCCTGTACGTGCCGTGTGATGGCACTCAAGGTGATCTGCTCCATAACCTTCCCCGGCACCAAGGTCAGGCTGACCAGCCTGTAGTTCCCCGGATCCTCCTTCCAGCCCTTCTTGTAGATGGGCGTCACATTTGCTAACCTCCAGTCCGGGACCTCCCCTGTTAACCAGGACTGCTCGTAAATGATGGAGAGTGGCTTGGCAAGCTCCTCTGCCAGCTCCCTCAATACTCTTGGGTGGATCCCATCCAGCCCCATAGACTTGTGTGTGTCTAAGTGGTGTAGCAGGTCACTAACCATTAACTAATTTATATATCTTTATGTCTTTTTAAACAAAGCATTACTACAATAGGTTTCAATTCAGTTTATAATACACTGCTCAAGGAAACAGTTCTCACCACCTTTGCAGAATGCTCCCACTAGTGACCTGGCCCCTTTCTTATGTCAGGATAAACATTCATGCAGCTGCAGTGAGTTTGATCCATAACGAATTCAGCTTAAAGAAAAAGTCCTATCCCTTCCCCCTGCAATCTGTTCCCTGAACAAAGACTCTAGTTTGAGGCCAACCTATTGCATTATTATTGCTGCTACAATTGTTACTTTTATTTTGCTATTAGTGTTATTATTGCTAATATTCCTACCTGGCTGTCAGTGAGGAAATTTATGACACCTCTGTTTTCTGCAAAAACACATGTAAGGATATTTCTGCCTCTGGAAACAGCCAACACTTTGGGTGCAGTTCAGTGAAATTTGCAGATGAAGAAACCTCATGCCATTTTCTCCCCTGTCGTGGTTTTACTCCAACAGAAAGGGTAGGTTGTTCCTAATGCTTTTTGTTAGCATTGCGCTGAGCTGTTAGAATGTGTCTCCCTCTAGCAGCTCATTGCAACACTGGAGAGCCTGGCACTTTCCCCAGGGAAGCCTGCTCCATTTAAAAAGGGAATTACAAGCATTTTGGTGCTGAAGTCAGTGGTTTGAAACTCACCATCTGCAGTCTTGCTGCAGTACTGCTATATCCTAATTCCATCTGTCAAAGCTCAGGAGAATTGAGATGATGAGTCTGGCGTTGTGAAACAGCATCGAGCTTGGGCAGAGAAGGGAATCCCAGGTCCAAAAGAAAATTAGGGAATCTGAAGCTGTCACCACTAAAAATAATGCTCGCCCATTTAATGAAAAAAGGGACTGCTGAGATTCTGTGCTTAAAGATGTGAGCAACAGCGCTACTGAAAACACTGTTTTCTGTCTTCAAAAACCTGTCTTACGTGTCCTTTGTAGATCTGTGTTTTTCCCTGAACTTAAAAACCAGAAAAAAATTCCCTTGTCTTCTCTGGCACAATCTTTATTGGACTGATTGCAGCACAATCACTCCAGCTCTAAAACCTTTTCCCTCTGATTTGCCATGTGCTAGCCGGTTCAGATTATTTTAGCTGGGGCTTTCTACTTTATTATACTTGCTTATGCTGGAATGGGCCAACTGCATTCCGAGAAGATTAAGGTCATACATTTAACACGCCTCCAAAACACGTCCCAATTGCCTTTATCTTGGCTACCTGAACCATCCTAGTGGCATCTACAAACTTCTCAGTGCCTCTGATCTCCATCCTCCTCCTCTGTAAAGCACACTAAATATAGCCTATTTTCCAAGTTCAGGAGGGCTGAATTATTCATTGCGGAGGGATGAACATAGCTCTTTTCATCTGTCCCTGAATGGATTCTGATCTCCGTGAATGCTTATTGTTATTCATAACTATTCTCCGGCTAGTTTGGATAAACAGCTTCAAACCAGTGGGCTGTTTCCAAAAAGTTCTTTGCTGTTCCCCACCCCAGGGCTGGTGGTGGCAAGTGCTTTTGCTACCAAATGGGTGGCTGAAAGTTCAGAGAGGGGAGGTGAAAGATGGGAAGGAAAGGAGAAACAGGGAATCATCATTTTTTTTTCACACTGCTACCCTTGTTCTTATGCATATGTGGATGTTTACTGGAAAAATGGGCATTCCTTGAACGCTAGTGTGAACAAGCATCCTTTTGTGGGAATGTTCCCGAATAGCAAATGACAAGGGACATGGACACTGTCACCCAGAACAGCTGTGTGGGATTCAGAGGAGCGTGTGTGAAAGCTGCAAGTTTCATCGCAAATGCTTCAGCTTTCCTGCCGTTCATCTCCTGCTCCTCCTCTAAAGAGCAGCCATTCACCTCCACTCTTTATTTCCTCTCGCTGGGGAATTTGGAGGGAAGTGCGGGGATCTGGTAAGAAACCTCAGCCTTGGATGTGAGGATGAACATCTGGAGCCAGGCACAGCCTGGACCACTTGGGAATCATGGCCAACACCTGGGTTTGCATCATGTCCCATGAAATACGGGGTTTAGGGTCTAACTTTTGGATCAGGTTTAATTTTAAATACAAAGGGGTTTTGCTTCTAGCTCTGTTTTCCTAAATTGCATCTTTTGAGGGACCTCCATGGGTTGCCTGACTAACACTGCTGAAGGCTACCCCCAGGTTACAGGGGAATAATCTGCCTTCACGGCTATCACCTCAGCTTAGTTCTCTCAAATATGTTTCAAGGGACTTCAGAGTTTCCCACAAAGCATCGCATGGCACATAGTGCAATGACAACATGTAATTACCTAGTGGAAATGTGTCACTTCCCATATCCATAGGGAACCGACAGAGCTGGACAAGGGGATTAGCTGTGTCGCCCCACCTCTCCCTGAGCATCACCTTGTCTGATGCTTCGGGAAAAAGACACCACTTTGGCAGTGGCAGGGGAAATTCTGTTTGCAAACAACGTCTAAACCTTCAAGGGAGTTGGAAATAGAATGGACTAAGTATTTTAGGTTCCTCAGCAAAGGAGAACGTTTATCAGAGCAAGCACAGGGACAGAGAAACAAACTGGGAGTTTATAAAGGAGCCACATTCAATCCCTGAGAGAAGAGAGAGATTGCAGTACTGTGCTTGTGTTCAGTCGTAGATCACAGGTAGAAAGCTCAGTAAACTTTTTCTGCAGAGTAGACTCAGGGGAAAGATGATCCAGCGATCTGGGCACACTCAGGCAATCATGAATTTTTTCTTCCTTTGCCCTCCAAGCCTTCTTCTTCACTTGCATTCCCAAGTATTCTATGCAGCTGGGAAGGCAGGAGAGAACCATAACCCAAGATACCACCTCTACATTATCCTCCAAACTGCAGTTGAAGTCCCTGCTGCAGAATCTCTTCCCTTGGTGGATGCTGAATGACGGACAGATGGATTATTCACATGCCAGGTGCCATTTTGGGCATGGAGAGAAAGGAAAAAACAACCTCTTCTTTCTCTTCCCAAATGGAGGTGAGATGATCTGGAAGCCACCGAGAGAGAATAAATATGGAGCGTGACTGTCTGTCATTCTCATATGCTCACTGCTATAGGACTATTGCCATTACCTTAAAAACAACTATTATCTCCCACCTGCATAAATCAACAATGGCATCAGCACCAGTGGGGGCCACATCGCCTGAGTTATTTCAAGTTTCCTAGAGAGACGGAGGAAAGAAGCAAACAGTGGGGAAATCCAGATGTATTTATTAGGCTACAGCACTGGCACAGGCATGGCAGTGAGATCTCCATCTCCAACCCATGTCCAGAGCTCAGAGCGATGGACTAAACTTTGAGGAAGCCTTGTGATTACCAGAATACCACCCTAACCAGTGAAAAGTCTGATGTCCTTTATTTTGGAATTCAGCTCCCAAATTAATCTAATAAAAATCTTGACATTGAGGAAGAGTGGCAGGGTAAAATGAGTCTTATGACAAGGAAAACTGTGGTGGGGTACCAGTAGGTGACAACATTTACAGCATCCCCTTTGAGGAACTGGGATGTGCTCACGTCTGGTACTCAGCAAGCCCAGGAGGAATTAGGCAGGGTCAAGGAGCATCACTGCCTACAGGATCTGTGTGGGGATTTCCTGCTTGCAAGAAGTGGCCAGTGCTTAAACGCAAGGAGGAATGAGGTTGCAGGTGTTGGTTGAGGCCATTGGGCTTGCTGGAGATTAAGCTTCTTTTGTGCATCCAAGACTTACAGCAATCAGTGTACCAGTCTTCTGTCCATCCTCTTAAAAATGTGGGTAAAAAGCATTAAGAGTGACCTCTGAGGTAACACTTGCCTCTTTAGAGGGTACAAGAGAGCGGTTTTGATTGTAGCGAGGTATTTCCTCAGTGTGTAACCATCGCTGTCTGCTGGGGTCTCAGAAAAGAAACGTCTCAGAGGCCTCAGTGCGGGAGGTTTTTCTCTTTATTGTGCTGCAACCCTCACTAAAGGGTCATTATTTTCTGGGGAGCGTTGGCTAGGTGTCCTCCAGAAGAGCTTTTGCTCTGGTAACAAGTGCCAGCCCTAAGCCAGGCATCACACCACAGCTAGGTTTACGTTCATCCTATCCATGGAGCACGCTCTCAGACTCACGTTGGGAGGCATCACGCTTTCTCCTGAGTCAGATGAAAGGGAAAAGAGCATTTTTAGTTTTTATGGAGAGAATCCTTCTTCAGTGCTACTCATCCAGGGTTCTGCTTTGATTAAGAGTCATGTATTGTCATCACAGCTGCAGCGTGCACCGCTCTGCAGCGCTCCACCAGGAATGGCAGGTGGATCTCCAGCTCCTTCCTTACCTGCTCTCCCCTCTCCTTAATGTCTTCTGCTCTGCTTTGCTTTATTTGCTGCACTGTGGGGAAGTTGGGCCTGGTGATGGGATGCCGGGAACAGGAGCCGTTACCAATGTTAGGTCCAATACACTGTGAATAATCACGCAGGACTCACAACTCAAAGCCACTTTGTCGTTGTCCTTATGCCTAATACCTCCATCCCAAATGAATGTGAGTGCTGTCCTACCTGAGTGCTCACATCCCCCAGGGTGGGATTGCTTGTCTCTCTCTCACTGCCCTTCAATAAACAGTGCTTTGGAGAGTGCTTTGGGTGAGGATCAGTAAATTCCCTTCCTTTCATCCCTCTGCTCAAGACGTCTGAATTTTCAGCTAGCCTACTATCTACATCTGCAGGATCTCTACTTTGCCTGCCAGGGCTCCTTAAAGAACTGCACAAATAATTTAAATGGCTGGTTTATTGTTAAAGGCATGTACCTGATTTCCCTGGCGTTCAGGCAGAGTGAATCGTCCCAGCTCCATTGATTTCAGAATTAGAGTGTCAAGGATCCAGCCCATACCTTATTGAAATCAATACCAGTGATCAGGACCACACAGAAACTGCTCATAAGCTGTTATCTTGATATCAACTCAAGTTAACTGGCAATGACAATAAGTTCCATTGAATCAGATGGGCCATTAAATTTAGACACTCAAATCCTGAGCTGAAATTCAAGCCAAGCCTTAGCAGGAGGGAGGCACCGTTGCTTGCGGTGCCAGATCCAAGTCTGACCCTTCTCATGTTGGACGGTGTTACCAGTTGTTTTAATTATGCAGGGTTTCCTTTTGTGCTGCATGTCAGCTAATTTGTTTTGTGGCTTTTCTTTTTTAATTGAGCGTGGCTGGAGGACAGCTGAAAAACACTATTCACCTGTCTCACCAGCGCCGTCGTCTAAACCTCTGCCTCCCAAGGGCATGCAGAATAACACTGCGCACCAATAAAATCATCATATACTCAGCTTGAAAGAGATAAGACAAAATCAAACTGCCTGCAATAACAAAGAGCGAGTCTTTTGATGGCGAGGAAGGAGGGAGGGTGTTATTATGCACATTTTATGACTGCGGTTTTCAAACCTGGTAGCGATGGGGATTTAATTCTCTGTTACGTTGGCGCCGTACCTGGAGCAGAGGGGGAAGGAGGTAGTTTTTAGCTGCCCTGGGTATCTCTTGATTCTGGATGTGCTGTCTCAGCTGGCAATCGGAGCCTCCTGGGGTTGGCAGGAGGAAGGGTGCTCTTGCCATGCCAAGCGATCAAAGTGTTGGGCAGCTCAAGAAGTTAACCTGGACTGCTGGGACCGCCTTGCCTGTGTGCTCCTACCTCTCCTCAGCTGCAAATTAAAACATGTTTGCTTAAAGCAAGGTTGTTTAGTGATTAATAATCCTTTTTAACTTCTCTGCTTCAGATGATTAGGAATGGGCAGCAATCTGAGCTAACATGTTTCAGGTCCTGGCAGGGGCACACGTAGAAATAAAGCTCAGTTAGTAGGTTAAGCAAGAGCATTTTTTTTTTGCAGCGAATGGGGAGTTAAGGGCACGTGAACAGCTCGTGGGAGAAACTCACTCTGCAAAATTGGGGAAGGGGAGGGTTACAGCGACAGGCCATTACTGCTGACAGGCAATAATGGGTGAAAATGCAGGCATTCGAGCACTTGTGATTATGTCCCTGTGCCCTTTATCTCCGCACACTTCCAGTTCACCCTTCACACCAAGGGTTTTAAAGCATAACTACGCACAAAGCCATAAAATAATTGAGGTGGCAAGTGAACTCTGAAGGTCATCTGGTCCAACCCCCCCATTCAAAGCAAGACCAACCTCAAAATTAAATCCAACTCCAAAGTTAGACTGTGTGGATCAAGGTCATAAGCCTATGTCCAACACATGGTGCCACTTAGAAAAACACATCTAGGTGAAGGGTTCTTCCCAGGGGATGGGAGTAGGTTTGCTGCAGTTTTCCCATCATCTCTACAATGGTCAATATAGCCTCGAAAGCAAAAGACATCTCCAAAAGGTCTTAATGAAACACATTTCAAAGGCCCTTTACACCTGAGCACCATAAAAGAGATCTAAGCCAATTAAGAATTACTCTTCCCCCATGCATTCACAGCTCAGGCTTACTTCTTACAGGAAGAAGCAGGAAGATGTCATTTATGGGAAAAAAAGGGGAAAAAAAATATTTACTTTTGTTCGCCATGTACCATCAGGCAATGATAAGGTGCAGCTAAAGTGGCAGGCTGCACTTTATGGGGATGAACTATTATTCAGATAAGATGGAGGAAAGAGATCTTAGCTGGGGTAAGGAAAAAAATGCCGGTTTAAGGTTATTACGCAGGAAGCGCCCTGCTGCATGAAATCTATGGGAAATTGCATATTCTGTCACATTTACTTATTGAATCCCAATTTCATCGTAGCATGAGGAAAAAATACATCAACCTCCCTTGTAGCTCTTATTAGATTTCACAACCTTTCAATATTAAAATGCCAGCTCCGGTAACAGTGTTTCTCTCTCCATTTTCTCTCTCTTCCCCCTCCTCCCCACCCCTCGGTAACACTGCAGTGTTGGAGGTGTGGTACAGAAACCCCGGTGTAGAGATGCTCTGAACCCATATGCCACAAAATGAGTTGGAATTACCAGCTCTGCACACAAAGATCCCTCCAGTTTTCTCCTCGGCCACCCATTTATTCTCTACAAGTACATGGACAGTCCTAGCAGTGCCCATTCCCATGCTGAAAGGCTTCCAGCCTAGGATTGCATCCCCTTCCTTTTTTCAGGGATTTCCCAAATCTGCATGTTTTGCAGAGAATTTTAGTTCCTGCTCAGACTGATAGGAGCTTAATAATCATCAGTTCCTCCTGTCCTCCCCTTCCCCTTGGACTCATAATCCCAGCCACATCCTTAACACATTTGAGTTGGTTGACTGTCGTGGTTTAATTCCAGCCATCAACTAAGCCCCACGCAGCCGCTCGCTCACTCCCCCCAAGTGGGATGGGGGAGAGAATCGGAAGGGTAAAAGTGAGAAAACTCATGGGTTGAGGTGAAGAAAGTTTAATAGGTAAAGCAAAAGCCGTGCACACAAGCAAAGCAAAACAAGGAATTCATTCACTGTTTCCCATGTGTTCAGCCATCTCCAGGAAAGCAGGGCTCCATCACGCGTAACAGTTACCTGGGAAGACAAACGCCACCACTCTGAACATCCCCCCCTTCCTTCTTCTTACCCCAGCTTTATATACTGAGCATGACATCATATGGTATGGAATACCCCATTGGCCAGCTGGGTCAGCTGTCCTGGCTGTGCCCCCTCCCAGCTTCTTGTGCACCTGGCAGAGCATGGGAAGCTGAAAAGTCCTTGACTATGTAAACACTACTTAGCAACAACTAAAACATCAGTGTGCTATCAACATTATTCTTATACTAAATCCAAAACACAGCACTATACCAACTACCAGGAAGAAAATGAACTCTATCCCAGCTGAAACCAGGACACTGACAAACCAACACCGTAATGCAAGAGGAGGATAAAATTGCCTGGCTGCCCAAATCCTGCCCCCAAGCTGCTCCTCCTCTTGCCAGAGGGCTGGGCACGCAGCCTCTTGCAGTGGGGTGAAACTGCAGGAACATTCTTGATTCTAGCTAGAAGGACCGTGTGCTCTGATAGGACCTGAGATTTCAGGTCTGTTTGAATGGATTAAGATATATTCCCAAAGGTCATCCTCACAGTTACCAGAATCTCCCCAAAACTTGATGACCTTTTATGCATCCCCCAGTCAACCTTCATGACCCATCTCTTCCACTCTCCCACAAGTGAGAGAAGGCAAACCTTGCACTGGCTGTAGCCAGAAGTATTGCTTCACTGGCTCCAGCCCTGTAAATCTTCCCTTGTTATACAGGGAGGGTGCAGAGGGACTTGCTCTGGAGTGAGTGGGTGTTTAATGTTTCAGAGATGGGCTGGGAATGCTGTGCTATAAAATTATCAATCTCTTTCTAATGTAAAGGACGCCATAGCTGCTGCATGGCAAAATGTGCTGCTTTCTCTAGTCTTAAAAAATATTCTCTTCTGTTTGTAAACAGATTGGGGGAAACAAATGGTTTCCCCCCAACTAAATGTTTTAAAGAGCAGTCCAGGCTTTGGATATCACATAAGGTGGGGAGGAGAAAGCAGTTGTAGGCTAAAGGAGTGGATTGCTTTCCTGGTCTCTGCAGAATGGACTTTGCATATTCAGCCTGAGCAGTCTCTAGTTGTGATGTTTTCCTGATCCACCTGGCTCTAGGGAGGCAAAATCCTGCTGAACTCAGGTCAGTTCAGGAAAAAAGCCCAGCTATCTGATCTGAATTTGTAACAGGCGACAGGAGAAATAAATCCCGTGACTCCATAGTAGGAGCATAGGAGCCAGCAATGGGAAAAATTAGGGAGCACCCAAGGCTCAGTTCAGATAAAAGCTGCAGCTAATTATCCAAACAAAATATCCATATCTCTGAATCAGCAAAATGGGGCTAGAAGCCTGAAGGGAGCAGCTTCTCCTGTGATGTCTCAGTCCCTTGGCTTCGGTCCCTGTCCCCCGACAGAAAGGGCAGAACCAAGAAATCTCCAAGCGAAAAGCGGCCAGGACTCAGGGAAGACCTTGCCGAGGGCCAGCTGAGCAGCTCGTTTCTCTAAACGCTTTTAAGGAAGCCCTCCTCCCTTCAAAGAGAGGAAAGCCAACATCGTACCATCCTGAAAGCCTACGCCAAGTCTGCTGGGGCTTTTCTAATTAATTACCCCACTTCCCAGGTAGTTTCTCGCACAACTCAAAAGCACTGGCAGGTGAGACACAGAGGTACAGGTGTGGCATGTGCTGTTTTACACAGCCCAGAAAGGATGAGAGCCGAACGCTCTTAGTGGACTTGGATGAACAACCGTAAAAAAAAAATTTTAAAAAGTACTAAAAAACCTTCTTCCTCCCAAGCACTCCCTCTGAATAAAAATAACAGTGCTGAAGCAGCACTTTCTGTCCTTAAATTCCTGTGTGCTTTTCCAAAGGAAGGTCAATGCCATTGCGTCTGTTCACAGGTGTAGGAAAGGAGCCGCTGCTTTTTATAAAGGTGTTGCTACCCCACAGCATGGCCCTGTTTAATGAGGCCACTGGGGTCGCTTTTTTCCAGGGGCTGAACTAGTCCTGAAGTTTTCTGTGGGGCTTCCCACCTTTATGCCTTCTTCTTGTCCTCCCTCCTTTTAAAGAAAGCAGCGTGGTGTTACCCCATCCCGGAGACCAGATTTCCCTGACGTTTCCTGGGTTTCCTGTTCTTCATCCAGCCAAACTCCCGCAGCACTTTGCCACAGTGAGAATGGAGCAAAGAGTGAATGAAGTTGAGGCTTCATGAAATTAAGATTTACCTCTCCCTCAGCCCCTTTTTGAGATTGTGTCTATCCAAAACTGCTTGTCTCTTATCCGGCAGCATGGGAGTCCAAGCAATAACCAGACAACAGGGCCAAAGCCACCATCTTCCCATCTGCTGTCCTCTGTTGTTCTGTCCCTGCTGTGCTCTCTGGTTTCTTTTAGAGGTGCTTGTTTTAATCCTCCAGCTCTGTCTAACCCTCCTCTTTCCCTTGCTTTCTCTTCCTTTGCAGTCTCAGTTTGTCCATCCCTTGCTCCAGGTTACAGGTTCTTGCTCTGCTGGTGCCTCAGTTTAATACCCTCCCTTCTGCCAGGTTGCTATATGGAAGATGCTAGGAGGTTGCCATCCACCCACATTGCTCTAAAACCCTCTAATTTCTGAATCACAACCATTTATTTCCTCCATTTCCCAGCCTACAGAATATGTGGCCCTCTGTGCATCACAGCATTGAACTGGCTTTTCCCCTCTTAGCCAGGGCCCACTGACAACTGTGGTAGGAAGGGAGGTGGAGAAGTGTTTAGATGAGAGGGCAGTAGCATGGGGAGATACTGAGTAGACTCTGGCAAGTAGATGGCTCAGGCTTCCACCATCAGAAAGGCTTTCTCACATTGTCTTGCTGTAAAATGGGTAGGGCAGCACCCAGGGTGGTGGAGAGCAATTAGTTGCATTGATTGAACAAGTGACCAGCTGTAGAGCTGGAAAATGCCCTGTGTGTTTCCCACACACTGAAGATGTCATTCCCAGTGCTTTACTCCAAGCATCAGCCAGAGTCAGGATTACACCTCTGGGTGCTCTGACTGCCAAGGTCTCTCTTGGCTGCTGCTTCTCTCCATGGACTGTGCTGAGAGCCTAGGGGAAAAGGCTCCTAATGTAAGATGAGAAATGGAACACACACCCTTCCCCCCCAAATAAGAGTATTAACAGGAGGTGGATGGACCAAAGGAAGAACGTGGAGCCCTGTAATACAGTATTGCCATTGCTCTCAGCAGACCATAAACTCTACTGGGTTTGCAAATCCACAGGACTGAGGATCACAGACAGATGCCGTCTGAACTTCTCTTGACCTGTCTGTAGCTTTGTTTTACGTGGTTTAGCTGCAACAAAAATTTCTCTAACTGACCAGGTGTCTATAGCTAATTTGTTTTACTTCTGTTTGTCTTTGCGTGGCACAGTCATAGCTTTATATAGCTAACAATAACAGGCAGTTGCTCTATGTAGAATGAGATGTTTACAAGTCTGAAACAATAACAAAATGTAGAGAAATACAGGCTTGGTACGGTAACAGAGGCATCCAGATGCAGAGACACAGGACCAGTGAAGAAAATGCAGAGGTGTATAAGTCTGTTAGCAAACATATAAAAATGATCCCAAACAGTTCCTAGAGGGAAGAAGAAGAAACCATCAACATGAACACCATATTTCTCGCGGTGAAGGACTCTAGATGCTGTAACAACCCACCACCAGCTGTCTGAAACCACCAAGCCAGAGGAGCCATGGCAGGGTGAGCAGAACACGAGGAAAATGGGAGAAGCCCAGAAGTGGTTGAACAACATTTTTAACTGCATTAATGTTTCTTTTTTTCTATTAGCTCTGGGCTAATAACGATTATATTCCTAACATTTCAGTTACACTAACAATGAATTCTTGGTTTTACTTATATATACAAGGTGTTGTTCCTCTTTACCCATAAACAAGCATTTCAACATAACATATGTTTTCTAAAGATGGTTTAAATATGAGAACATCATCACAGGGATGAGAGCTACTATGAATATTAAAGGTTATTACAAAAATGTGAAAGATGGTAGTGAGTTTAGGAGGCTCCATATTAAACAGCATGATGAAGGATTGGTGAAGTCAAAGAACTTGGCTTTGAATGGTGATTTAACACCTATGCCAACTTTGATTTTGTGATAACATGTGCCTCTCCTGGCAGGTGAATTCATAAACCTTGTTCAACATTATCTGGTAGTGGGGACGCTGGGAGTTTGGAGGTATGGGAGGATATGAAGTACTCACATCGATTGCTAATGGGGATCAAAGAAGTCAATTTGTAAATAATCCATTTCATATAGGACTGAACACCCGCTGTATGGTATCATGCTTTTTTCAATGCCTGGAGCTGGATAGGAAATAAAAATCTATATTTCTTCTGTCCAAACTGTGTATTCTGACAATTGTCCTGTGTTTGAAGTAACAGTAAACCAAGACTTACAAGTAAGTCTATACATGGGTGCAGACTGCGTCTCCCAGTACATTGAACCGACATTTGTAAGCCCATCCCAGATGACATTTGTTATTGTTGAAGGCTTGATTCTAGTCTTTTTTACTTATGATGAAACAAATTCTACAAAGAGCATAATTTCTCCTGATTTAGATTAACATGGATAGAATCAAGACCACATGTGCCATTTTTAGAGGGTTAAAACAAATATTTTTTAACACTGGAGTCTGCTAATGGCTATAGACTGTAATTCACAGCCTGTCTGCTGAGTAATTTTGCATGGCATCAAAGATTTTTGCAAGCAGAAATATGGCCAAAATAACACTTCAGCTTCACTAGATCAATACCACTGAAATATAAGGCCATCCAGTTGCTAAAGAGGTCTATTTACTTTCTCTGTCAGGCACTGATTCTAAGTAGAATCAGTTGGTTTTACTTACCAGCATTAATGTATTGCATGTTGAGGACTCACAACCCAGGAGGAGGAGTGCTGTTCTTGATAGGGAAGTTGAGAAAGGGCCATCCAATATGTACTGAACATTCAAGAAATTAAAATCTGTAATAGTTACATCTCTTAACTTTGTGGCACTTCATTTCAGCAGGTGTTTACTTTAAACCAAGTTAGAGGGAGGCTCTGGTGCAACCACGGAAGGTGTCATGTAGCAGAAAATAGATGGTCATCTGTTCACTTGCTGATGGCCTGGGAAATAAGGAGTGAGGGGTGACTTTTCAGCATTGGTCAGATCGGGCTGATACAAAATGCTACCTGGTTCAGCGAGAAGATACAACACCCACGGGAAAGAATTTAAGGAAGTGTAAAGCTGTGAAGGATGAAGGAGGCTGAACTACTCCTGTCTCTGTCATTTTTAATAGGCTTTTGAATTAGCATTGTTCCTGTGATGAAATAAATGTACTTCAACTTCTTTGCCTCAGCCTGTCTGCAATAAATACCCCAGAGAAATTAGGACTACCTGGTTTCCTCTCAAAAAATAACTGATGGATCTTTTCTTGAAGAAAAATCCCCCAACCACCTTTCCCAATGATATTGTTGGATACCATTAATTAAGAGGGGTCAGACAAATTTGAGAACTTGGCTGGTACATCTCAGAGGATCAAGCAGTTGATGCTTGATCCCGTTTCCTAATTCAGACTTGTACGAATAGTTAGGAAGAGCATTAGGGGGCACTGGAGGTACTTTTGTAAAAAATATGCATGCTTTGTTTAATTAACAGCTGGTTAAGCAAGTGTTAGGTACCTAAAAGCCATTCAAACCCTGCAGTGCTTATCTTCTAACCACCTGCATGCTTTTTTCTTGCAAGTGTTGCGAGTGCAGACCTGATTCTTTTCATTCCCCTGCATCAATTGCAGGAAGAATATAAAAGTGAAAGGGAGAGAATCAGTGAGGTGTCCAGGTGCTAAACTCCAAACTGATGAAAGGAAACATGTCCCCACACAATTAGTCTGTGGCTGTTGTTTCCAGGAGGTATCAGCATCGAAACCAGAACCTCTGTGGGTTTCTCCAAAACCTTGTGCATCTCTGTGGGGAACGAGGGCATCCAGAAAAGAGATTAGAAAACCTGACATGGTCTCCAACCTCAGAGTGCCAGCCAACTTCCAGCTAATAAGCCTTAGGAAGAATTTTATTCTCTGGGAAAACTGTTTCATGAGCATCAACTCCAAAATCTTCCTGTCATGTAGATGGAAATGTCCAGCCAACAGTGTCTCTCAGGGAAACATGACTCGCAAAACATCCCAGTGTAAAGGACGGACCAGGGTCTTGGCAGTTCTTATAGCTCTTCTATAAACAAATCCCTTGACTTCCCCTTGATCAGAAAGTCTTATTTTTGTTATTTTAAAAATTCTGGATCATGCTCCCTCAAAGGACACCTTTCCCTGAAGGGTTCCCTCCCTGTTCTCCTGTATGTATGGAGATGTATCTGAGCCATGGATGATCCCATACGAGATGAACAGGACTCCATATGCTGATGGCTGAGTAAAATTTGAGGTGAAGGCTTTAGTACCACTGACACTGATGGTAATTACAACGCATTTTCCCTTTTAGACTGAAAATCTTCTAATATCAGGGTGAGAGAACAATAACCTAGCACATCATCTCTAATTTTTGGACATAAAAAGAAGGGGAGGGCAAATGCAAAATTTTTGGGGGGGCAAAAGTTTTCTGTTGGTTTTTTTTTTTTTGGTCAAAATTTGAAAATGTTGTCAGCAATTTGCAAATTTCCCACCTCTTCTGTTCATACGTGAAAACAGCCTTAGTCCCTTCTCCTTTCTAAGTGATTTTTAACGTATAGCAAGAACGCACAGTGTTGACAGCTCTCCAATTTTATCACAAGTCTCATACTTTTTTTTAAGCTAAGGCCACCTATCCCAAAATATAAGATGGGCTTTTTTTTTTGTGCAAATATGCATGAAAAAGTGTCTACTTTTTTACTTTTTGTTTTAGTCAAGAAATTTCAAGCACATCAAGCAACTCTATTTAAAGATCCACCACCTTTACAGGGATCACAAGATTACTTGTGATTTTTGTCTTCTGTTTGAAAAAGGAAGCAAGTATGTTTCAAGCCTTCATGAAGTGGGGAAGAGAAGGCTTTGAAATACCATTTCCAGCGGGCCAAAACTTGGAAAGCTCAGTTATTAATTAAATTTGTATTTTTTTGGAAGGAGCCTGCCCCATAACTTTTGTATCCTTTGGAGTTGGAAATAATCAACGAGAAAGAAGCAAAGGTATTTCTTGTGACAGGGTAGTGGTATGAAGATTGCTGCAAGCTCGTAATTACCTCCAGGCAAAGCTGGGAATTTTGTCTGTTTGAAGTTGTGACAATTAGCAAAAAAACCTAAAAATAAAATCAAAACAATGACAAGGTCTCATATCTATGTCTGCTTTGGATGAACATTTCCAGTGCTCTATTTCTAGGTAGATGTGCTTCCATTTATACCTGAAAGCTAAGATGAAAAGTTCTTCAGGTACCTAAAAGGGGAGGTAAGGGGGTTGCAGACTTGTGTTTTTAGGGCCCTAAATTCAGCTGGAACCCTGTGCTAAACATTCCTGTCCTTTAAATGACTGAGACCCAAATCCATGGCAAATACAGAGCTACGATGGAGCCCTCATGGCTAAACTGGGAGTACAGGAGTTAGACCCTCCTTCAGAAAGTCAAGACTAGCTTAATTATCACATAGCTCAAAATGCAATTCATCACACTGAGTTCCTGGGTTCCTTGAGCCTTGACTGGTGAGTTTATTTTGCTAATATCCATACAATATCCTTAGCATGGGTTGAATTCTTCTGTTCTCCACTTTCCCTACTGATGCTTCCCCAAGTTGCTGTCTTTCTGGACAAAGTTTTTCCATTTCGGTTGCGTCATTGCCTCTTCCTTCCCTCCAGTCCTTGGGTGTCTCTCTCATTCTCCCAACATACATTTCTCCATCTCCTCTTAGACCATTGCCTGCATCCTCCCACCTATGTATCTATCCCCTTCCTATCTTGCTTGGAGTCACACGCTCTGCCTACGGACAGCTTGCTTCTGTAAGGGCGACTTGACTTCAACACCATTGAAAAAAAAAAGACCAATGTGTAGAAAGACAGCAGTTTACAGGATCTGCATAAGATTGCCTAAAAAGTTTTACATCATTAAAGAGCCAATATTGCAGGAGTTGCCCACTTTATACAAAATTTGCATTCTGCTTGGGTAGAAGTCATGGTTTTCAAGTCCAATTTCCTTGAAAGCTAGGGCGAGGTTGGATCTGGCAGTTTTGATTGACCACTTATAATGAGAGGAACTGTAAAATTTGGATCCAAAATTTGAAGCTGGTTTAGTTCAGCTTTTATGATTCATGTCTTTGCTGTGCTAGTCTTGACAGATTAAGAGAATTACACACCCATGCTCCTCTTATTTACACGGACGAGTTGCTTTGTGATCCCCTGTAGAGTTCATTTCAAAACCCCCTTGTGCTTGATGAAAGAAGAAACTTCAGTAACCATCAGCTGTGGCATTGATCCTTCAGAGAAATTAACCAACTGAACTGAGACTTACTGTGAAATCAGTGATGCTCAGCAGCCGCTAACTTCATTTGCAACTCACCAGTGTTAATGCATTTAAAGTATTGATCCTTCCTAGTGGGCTTTGCAGCTCTGGCTCCCTTTTGGCATTGCTAACACAAAGGCAGCTCTTTCCAAAGCCAGGATGAGCAAGCAAAACCCTTCGACCCCGAAAACAAACTCATTATTCAAAATGCTTGTCGGCTTGCTGCTACAATTGAATTGATTGGCAAAAAAAAAAAAAAGGAACTGTGGCAGATAAAAATCGGATTATTTCAGAGCATGGGAAAAGAACAGGCAGAGGAAACATCCTGCTGTCTGAGGGGAACAAATCTTCTCCCCCTCTCTGCTACCATTTTTTGCTTTATTATTGCATTATTGTGTTATTGTTAGGTTTTTGCATATACATAGCACATGGGATTGAGAAGGAGCACTGAGAGCTGTGGCTGTGCTGGGAACAGACTGGGACTTTCATTGCCCAGCAAAACCAGAAGGACCATGGGGTTTGTCCAATACCCTTTCTAGTGCTTATGCAGGTAGTTTTGGGAAGGAAATTACCCTTTTAACATCCTGGGCTCCTAAAGTAAAGGCTTAGCTTTCAATTGATTACTGGACTTAACTAGCTTAATGTTTTTTTGCTTTTGCAGCAATAAATGAGCCTTCAAATGTAAACTGCAGCTGAAAGCAGGGGAGCTGCTGTTTGCAGCCTGCTCACTGGGTAGTCCTGCCTCTGCTTTCCACTGTTTTGTTCCCCGGGCTTTGCAGTGAGCTTGCTTACACAGTGCTTTCCCTTGCCCTATTTAAGTGCCTCTGCAGTGTGCTCATGGTGAATTAGGTTACTCTGTAGAAAAGTATACTGCAAATCCCCTTCTCTCACTTCAGCCGTTCCCCCTTCCCGTAGATGACAAGCTGAGTGCAGTCCATCTTCCTCCAGTTTTTGGAAAATGTCAACCACCTCGTGGGGCTACTACACAGCAGAATTGGCTTCTCACTTGGGCTACTCTTGGCACTCCAGAGGCTACTGGTTCTCCAATTTCTCCAGTGACCCCAAGCTTTCTCTATTTTCGGTTCTTTAATTGCTTTTAATTCTTTTACCCATATATCCTGTGCACTCCCAGGCGCCAGTTCTTAACAGTGATTGCACTCAGTTTATGATCTCTGTCTTTAAATGTCACATCTGGGCATTTTCAGATGCACACATCTCATTCTTTAAAATATGCAGGTGCCTTTTCCTGACCTTCATTAACGCTGTGACAGATTCCAGCCATCCTGCTTGTTAGTCTATTATTTAGCTGCTTGTCAGCTACTCTCTGCAGCTCCCCATTACTTCTGATGCAGAGATGCAATAATCAGATGCCTTGTTTTTCAGACATCTTTAGCATTGCTTGAACCTACTTATTCAATAACACAAACTCAGCCAGGATGAAAACCCACCTGGTTCCAGACCATTTATAGAGGTCCCCATTATTTTTTGTGACATAGAATAGCTTGGGAGCTGTGGAGGGTTGAAGGGGTGGATCTGTGGCTGAGACCCTGCTTTAAGACAGGCACAAAGGAGATATCGCACTTGCCTTCAACGTGCAATGTTTGCTGGTCTCTAGGATGAGAGGAAATGGCCTCAAGTTGCACCAAGGGAGGTTTACATTGGACATTAGGAAAAATTTCTTTACTGAAAGAATGGTCAAGCCTTGGAACAGGCTGCCCAGGGAAGTGGCGGAGTTACCATCCCTGGAGGTATTTAAAAGACGTGTAGATGAGGCGCTTAGGGACATGGTGTAGTGGGCATGGTGGTGTTGGGTTGACGGTTGGACTCAATGATCTTAGAGGTCTTTTCCAACCTTAATGATTCTACGATTCTATGATTCTGGTCTCCATGAAACACACAGCAGACTTGCAAAACCTATCTGGCAAAAGCCAGGTGGCTCCCGATCCCTTTCCCAGCAGTAAACTATAATGAGGCATCTCCAAGAGGTATCTCTTAAATAGAGAGAGACATTCCCCAACCATCGTGGAAAGGCTCCAGGAAGGACCTTTCTTCTTATTCTTCTCACTGGACCAAAAATACCTGTGTTTTTTCTTTTCTTGAGTAATTGTGAGGTTTACAGAAACTGTTCTCTTATAGGAAAGCTTGTTTTTCTTGTCCCCTCTTTTTTGCTTATATCCTTCTACCTATATGCTCTGCTGCCTGGATATGTTGGTAATACATACGGTCAGTATGTCGGAGTATATCTGCAATCTCACACTGTGAGAGGCCAGTTCTGTGATGGAAGGGAGGCTCCAATACCTCTCTCAGGATTGGGCATGTGAATAGACCAGAGGTGGAAAAACTCAATGGAGGAAGAAAAGGAGGGGATGTTTCCTCCTGCTCCTTCTCCTTCCTCCTTGGAGAATGATGCTGGTTGGTGTGAGAACATCTAAGGCTGTGCCCCACCAGCCCAAATGGGCTAATAAAGCCCTATTTCCACAGTGTCTTTTTGCCCCTTCTTGCTGATTTCCCATCCCCTGCCCAGTGATATCAGACATGCTCCCAGGCACCCACCATGTCTGACCTTTAGAGAAAAGGGAGGTTACCGTGGTTGTGACTGTTCCTGAGCATCAGCAAAACAGGAAGGGAAGAGCTGGTTGAAATTACGCTGTGTGCATGCTTGTGTGTTTTAGATACCGAGAGAACAAGCCTAATTTATTATGAAACAGAAGTTAGCTTTACATTTTCATAATTAGGGAGGATGCTAATGTTGCATGATTGGAAAATGTCACCCTGCACAACTAATTTGCGAGTGAGGCCTAATTGAGGTTCAGTATCATCTGCAGCTCCTCCAGTGGTAACTTTTTTGCAAGGTGCTGCAGAAATGTAGAGAGTGGTTAGCAGAGAGTAATTTATCACCTTGTTTCCTAACAGATAGAGGGATCTGGGAGGAAATGACCAAAGAGAAGCAATACCAAAGCCCAGAGCCTCAGGCTGGTGGAACACAGCACTCCATATAACCACAAATGACAGGGTTAATTATCCCACGGCTGCTGCAGAGAACAATACATTTCTCAGGCGCTCTGTCCTGCAGACTTGCTGAAGAAAGTTGGATTGGGCATGTCATTGTATCACAACACAGTGCCGAAAAAGTATGGATGGGTCTGCCTTTATCTAAAGCACACTGGGGATTGCTTTGTGTCCTGAATACAGAAGAGATGGGGGCCACGCAAAAGGCACACACAAAACGCCTCAAGAGTGAAATCTTCTCTTTGCTGTCCACAAACTGTGTTTCTGTGGGGGAAACCCAAGTCTTGCCGTGGTTTCAAAGGCTATAACCCCATTTTCACTTGCACAGTCTTGCTCTAACAAAGAAAAGCTATGACTCTAATCCTTCTCAGACCTCCCAGAGTTATGCAGTACTTAGACATCAGCCTCAACCTCTCGAGTTGTATTTACTTTGCTGCAAGCCTTTCCTCTTCTCTGGCCATGTTATGCTTCTAGGGCAGCTTGCAGACACCTCCCCAGGTGGGTTTGGGCAGGTGAGGTCCTGTCTGCTCAAAGCATAATAGATCTGGAGGTAGCCCTGCCTAGACATGCCAGGTAGTCGTAATCTGTGTGACGCAGTTTCCAAGGTGCGTGATACTCAGGAGATGGCATTGCACAGAATAAAGGGGCAGTATTCAGTCCCTGTCAGAGATAATACAGAAGAGCTGCACAGGTCGCTCCTCCTAACTCACTACCTCCAAAAGTGGCTATAGGCATATGCATTATGCATAAGGGCAAGGCAAGGGTTTGTGGTGTTTCCTCCTGGTACTTTCCCTGCCTCCAACCATTTGAGACTCAGGGACTTCTAGGGCTAGATATGTTCTCTATGGTTTTAGTAACACTGACTGGATTTTTCTTTGAACTTCTGCTCTTCCATGAACCCTTGTTAACTTTAAGAACCAGCTATATATCTGATGGCAAGAAATTCCACAGCTCGATTACACCTTCTCTGGGACTGCCAAGTTCTTGCGCTGGAAATGACCATGAGCAATCATTACCCACTCATCCTTTTCTTGACACTCACGATTTTATAGCCTCCACCATGTGCCTTTCCAGTCAACTCTGTAGCATCCTAGATTATACTCTCATTCCTCACAGAGAGATCATTCTAGCTCTTTGAGCACCCTTGCCTTCATTTGACCCTTAGTCCCATCTCTCCCTCATCCCTTTTCCTCTCGGATGTTTACAGCTTCCTATTTAGAGATGGTCTGGGAACCCCAGGTGGAGAGACTCTAGCAGATCTCATGAAGGTGAAGCCTTCTACATGTCCCTTTGTAACAGATGATAACCACTGGGAGAGCTCAGGTATTTGCACTGACCATCTCAAGGTAGGCACCTGCAGTCTGCTTGGGCAGGATTAACAGGATACATTTTTGGCCGTGAGGTAACAAGTAAGAAGATTTTGTAGGAGGGAGGTAAGGGAGAGGGAGCAGATCTCAGGGCTGCCTGTTGAGCTGGACTTCATCCCACTCTCAGTCTGCTCTGGGATCCCAGAGAGCTGGAGAAACCAGAGCCAAAAGGCTGGAATTGTTTGGCTCTGGGACTTATAGATATGGTTGAGAAGGAAAGGATTTTGTCTCCCATCCAAGCTCCTCTTCCCCAGTCAAACCTCCATGAGGGAGGGGATGCTCTGGTTGCAGCTGGATTCCCCAATGCCCCCACCACATCTCCACCCTTGTTCAGTCTATTGAGTAGGGGACACAGAAGAAGCTGTGAGCTCCCACGCCATCCACCTGATCGCCAGCTGACTCCTCCATCCTGGTGCTGGGACATCCCACCTGCTGGGGAGTGGGCCAGAAGCTTCCTGAGTCCTTGGCACCTCCAGCTGCAGGTGGCTCCCCATCAGCCCCATCCTGGGGAGAAGACCTGGGGTTTTGGGGGGGTTCTGCACACAGCCTGACATAAACACACAGCGAAATTTAACGTCGCACCCTCACAAACACACATGAATGCACCCATTTCACCACGTGGCTTCCTCCAGACCCCAAACACATTTAACATCTCGCTCCACACAGAAATATATAGAGCATGTCTCATGCATGGGCACTCTCTGAGAGATTTAACATACACATACGCAGGGTTATAATGAAACACACGCACACACATCTCAGTTTAATGTCCCAGTGCCACCCAATGGGGAAATCACACTAGCTCTGTAAAGCCCCCTGCACTACATTACAGGAGAGTTAATTCACTGGAGGAAACTATAATCTGATTTCAGCTTTACAAGCCAACATTATTATTCTTTTCCTTTCTATTCTTTCATGCTTAAACTGATCCGCTGTCATTCTTTGTCTCTCTCCATCTCCAGCCTGTATCGCTTTCAGTGCAGCCTGTCTCCATTTTCTTTTCCACCTTCTACTATTCAATTTGATTTTAAAGCCTGTCCGTGCTTCCTCCTTCTTCCCCCCTTCCCCTTCTCCCCCTCCCCTGTAAATCCCCCCCCTCCAACAACACAGCTTTCTTCCCGATTTCCTCCCTGTGATTTCTCCTCCCTTTCTTCATTATCAGCATGTCAGATTAGGATCTGACAAGAAAGTAGAATCGACTGTTCATCCGGAGCTTTACAGCCTAAGCAGGATTAGTTACCCTGATATAAAGGACATTTTCATTTTTCTGTAACTGGAATACATCTAAAGATTCCCATCATCTAACCAAAGCTGTGGGCTTCTGGCCTTTTCCACTGGGAAATGGGCAGTCCATTAAAAATTGCTCCTTGGCGCTGTAAAGCTCTCAGGGACTCTTTATGCATCATGAAGAGGAGATGGTGCTTGGACAGCAGATTGCCAAGAAGAAACATGGGGAATGAAGTCCTAAGGCTCGCTGGGTGGAGATACCTGGAGTGAGAGATGTTTGAACCTACAGCAGTCTTGCCACAGACCACTCTCATCCCAGGGAATATTTTGCTGTTCAAAATTACCTGAGGAACAACAGCAAACTTCAGGTTATGACCATTCCCACACTGCTCCCTCCTGCCAAGGAAGGAATGCCATAGACAGATGCAAACTCTTATTTTGGGGACCTGAGAGGTCACCTCAGTCACAGGATCAAAGAGCTGATCTGGGCTTGGAGGAAGTAACTGATTAACTGTGTTGAAATGATGAAGCCAATTTCCAGACAACGATACAGATTTTTGCAATGAGAGCCGTTGGCCTTCAAATTCCTGAGCTTTAAAATCCCCCTGTTTAGTGTAATGACACACTGGCCTGATTTACCCACAGAGCCCACACCAGGTAATGCTCCATCTCAAACCATAAACCTCTAAAACTGGAATTTTAGAGGTTACCAGCTCTGCGGTGGGTAACTCAGAAGCCAAATAAAGACAAAGGTGGTTGATGTTTCCCCTTGGCTGGAAGGACTGAGTTAGTAAGGGCTCCTGGCACCCAAAGCGGGACGGACCACACGATCACCAAGGTGAAGTGATGGGTTCCTCATGGGCTGAGGTGCACAGATACATCCTTGCTGTCCTGGCCAAGACCTAAGGGTTCGTCACATGGAGAAATCAGGTGTGAACAACCCTTGTGATAAAAAAAACACGAGTTGGGAGCTGCATGATTTTAATGTCCTGTGCAGGGTTTGCCTCCTGCTCCCTTTTGCATCTCAGCTAGACCATCAAATGTACATCGTTTAGGGATATCTTCTCCTCTGTCACACAAGGATTCTCCCAGTACCCAGTGATCTGGACTGTCTAATGCAGGACACTATTTCTGGCTGCGGTCATTGGCAGAAATTTCAAAGAAGTGTCAGTATGCTCCAAGACAGAGAGGGAAAATAATTTGTTCCCCCATAATATAGTATCCTCCTAATACCTAAGAGATTAATTTAAAGTCTGAAACATAGGATGTTAGATCCCTCTTGAGAGTTTTTTTTAACATTAGCTGTTACAACTTCAGATGTTCGGGTTATTCTTATAAATATCCAAGCCATCTTTAGGTCTGGCTGAGTTCCTGGCCTCATTGACATCTTATGGAAATGAGTCCCTCAGTCTAATTACACTTTGGATGACAACAGATTTCCTTTGAATCGAATATCTCTGTCTCATTCTTGTCGTACGAGACAGAGAGGAGAGCCGTTCTTAGCCTGCTTCCCTCATTTTACGTACATCCTTTTGTCTGTGCCCTTTACTCCTCTTTCTTGTATGTCAAAATATAATTTCATAAGCTTTATTTACAGGAGATATTTCTCAGGAAGTTAATCCTTCTTACTCTTCCCTGAAACCTCTCCTGTGTCCCTCTGTAGACAAAGTGACCTTCCAGGTAAATATGACTGCAATGTAGGATATTCCGTAACATCGACCAACTCCTTCCATATGCCATAAGGATGTGCCATAAAGATATGGCATAAGGAAGGAGTTGGTCAGTAAAAAATATGCAATGTCTGTTTTATCTTTGGAATACAGCTGTCCATGGGCCTGGGGCATCTGCTGAGCTGACCCTCTGGGTCCCTTCTTGATATAACATAGTTAATTGAGAGATCAATAAAGTCATCGAGAAGTCTATATTTTTTTTTTCCATGATGTCTTATTTTGGGACAGCTGACTATTCAGCTGGCTGGGGTCTCTGAAGCAGCCCCTGGTGGGGCTAGAGTTATTAGGAGGATCTGGGGAATTACTGAGTGAGGATGTGAATTTGCACTGGAGATACACCACAAAGGAATAAGGGTGAGGATTTGCTTCAGCTAAAGGATCTTGCAGACTTAAGAATGAATGGGAATAAGTTCCTCATGAGAAGGTGGCAATAAATGCTTGTTTGCCTCCTCTACAGGAGATGCTCTGAACTTCTTGGGGTAAGGATAGGTGAATATGGGATATGAATGGGTGTGAAGTATGTACAGAAAAGAGAAGAAAGAGTAAGACCAGCTCAGGGATACTTCAACTGGCTTAACCCTGAAGGGAAGCTCCCTTGTTCCTCACCCAAAGTCAATGATCTTTCACGATCGTGGGGCTCACGCAATGCTCAGTTTCACACCCTTTGCAAACTCAGCCATGGCAATTAGTCGTGACGGCTCTTCTGCCTGGCAGTCTGAACTACCAGAAGCTCTCCAGTCAGCCTCTCAGAAAGCTGGGGACAGACTGTGACAGTGTAAATCCCCTATGCTCTGCATTTCTTTCCTTTGAGCAAGATTTCTTTTAATGGAGCTGATTTGGCTTAAGCTGAAAAGTGAACTAAACGAGGCTACAAGACACTGTGCAGAGAGATCAAAGAGAGTTAAAAATAAGTGAAAGAAGGGAAAGGGGAGCAATTGCCAAAGCACATTTGACTGAATTGCTTTTCTGAGGCCAAGTCTCAAAAACTGGGTGAGAACAGCTTTTGCACCCTCTCTGATGGCCATGGGACAACAGGTCTCCACTCTCAGCCAGCAGATACCATTGTGGAGGCCCTGTGAAACAACAGCAAAGCACAAGCCTTTAGTCCACAACAGCTTGGAGTAACTAAGGAGAGGCAGTTTCATGACTCCCAGTCAATGCCTTGCACTTTCACCTTACTTTCAGGGCTTATTCCTTCACCCCCGGATTCACCCCTGAGATGAGCCTCATCTCCCTCTGGTAGGTATTACCATGGCTTTGTTGCCATGTCTCCATGTCCAGCAAAGGAGAAAAAGAGGTCAGGAGCAGGGAAACAGCCTACCCAGAGCCATATGGGTGACAGGGTCGGAAGTGGGGTCGCTCACAAGCAAAGCCTTTCTTTTCTACGTGTTTCCTTCTCCAGTATTTACTGGGCAGAACTCAAACCCTGTGAGTTTTTGACTCACATCACCCCATCAAGAATGCCAGTACTTACATCCATGCTTTACATAGGGGAAAGGGGACCACAAGGAGTTTGACCATGCAGGAAGGTGGATGCTGTTGTGTTGGCTTAGAAAAGACCCCCAGGCCAGATCCAGAAAGCGTAAAGCTCAGAGCGCTGAGGCAGGATCTGTCCTCAGTTCCCATTCATGTCTCACTCCTCAGTTTTCTCCAGGATGGTATGTGGTGTTCACACCTCAAATCCCATTTAACATGCTGGGTTCTAAATAACCTGCCCCCATGAAGCCCATGGCAGATTAACGCTCCAATATTCCATAATCTATCTTAAAATCCCAACACCAGCCCATCTATCACTTATAAACAAACAAATAAATAAACAAAAAAACCCGACTCAACCCACAACACACAGGGGTAGGATCTAGAAGTTTTACATCTCTATTTCCTTACAAACTACCAACTCGGGCAGACTCGAAGAGCCTAGTGAATTCTGATTGACCTGACACCTGCACTTATGGGTAAGATGCTCCCAGAGCAACTCAAGAGGAGATGAGACAGTGCCAGGCCTATTTAAAGCAGTGGTTTTAAATTTAATTTCCTAGCTGGGGGAGTTGGGGGAGGGATAGAAGGCAACAGCTGTCTCATTATACCATTGAGGGTTCCTTAAGTGAAAACTGAATAGATTAGTCATGGAGAAAATTAAGACAAGGTCTTTAAGCCATCAATACCTCCCGATTTGAGTGCAGGAGGGAAGGGAGTTGGTGTTTTACTTGAATCTCACTGTCTGGGGTTTCAAATTTTATATTTAAATGTGTCTTGAAGCCAGATGTGAAAGATCTTTTTTTTTAAATTTTTTTTTCCAATCCAACAGTGATTTTTCTCCATCCGTCCCAAGGCTGTTGTGTGGGGTTGGAGAAGCTTGCAGAAGTCTGCATTGCATTGTCAGTGATTTGAGTCTCCCTGCTTTTTCCATTTAAGCAGAAAGGCAGGATCAGTTCTCCCGTGTTCCACCAAGGGACTGTATCCAGCAGGACGCAGCTTCAAGCTCCTGAGCACTTGTCTGTTACCTGTTACCCTTGACCTAACCAGTGTCTTCAGCTCCACCCTGTAGCTTCAACAGGAAGAACTGCAGGTGTCAGAACAGACATTAACATGGTTTTGGGGGCATTTTTGATGCTTTGGAGGCTTCCCTGGGCATCTGCATCTCAAGAACAGCACTCTGGGGGAATGATCTGTGTATGGGCAGTTGGTTTGAGGTGGTGCCCCTCATGCCTTTCCTAGCACTGGTTCTGCTCCAGAGTCCAGCCAGGTCTCCAACTCCTTTGCTGGCTCTATCTCACTCTCTCTTTGTCTTTCTGCTCTCTCTTGCCAGCTCCCTGAAATATTTGACACAACAAGATGAAATGTGGTAGAGAGGGACCCCCAAATGGACCATCGCCAACTAAACCCAATTATTTGTCTGATTTTTGATCAGATCAATTGCCAGCTTAGGGTGATCAAGTAGCTAAGGTATTTATTTATGGAGAGGATGTTGCATGAGCATGTCAAGAGCTTTACTGAGGTTAAGCTGTCTTACATCTGCTGCTGCTCCCTTGACCCGCAAGGATCATTACACTGTCATAGGAGGAAATTAGGTTGGTTTGACGCGATTTGTTCCTGGGAAATTGAGGCCGGATGCTGTTTATCCCCTTGTTATTTTCTAGGAGCTAAGAGTCAGATTGCTTGACTGTTCGTTCCAAGATTTTTCTGAGCATTGATGTCAAGATGATTTGTCCCTAATTCCCCAGACTCCCCTTTCTTTTTACTCTTTTTCAGGAAGATGATGTATTTGCTAGGTGATAATAGCTTTGCATTTCTACCAGATCGTGCGGTTCAAATGACAGAGGGTTGCTGTGCAGTGCTGAAGGTCCTTCTTTCCCCGTGGGATGTGGGAGAGGAAGGGCAGATCATCATATAAAGATATAGCGATTATGGTTCCCACATCGTAAAGCTAACTGGGGCAAGTCTGCCGCAAGTCTGCCACAAGCTGAGGAGCTCTGCTTGGTATAGTTTCCCTGTGGCTTTTGCAGATAGAATGCTGGAAAACATACTACTTGTTCGTTTGTGTTTAAATCAAACCAACCTGTTATTAAGAAAACCTGTTACAAAAGGGTAGCTGGGAAATAAAAATGAGCACAAACTCTCTTTTTTTTTTTCCAACCCAAGTATAATTTCTGTGGAGATTTTAATTATTTTTTTATTTGATAATGAGTTGTTCCATTGCTCTTTCCACGTGCTCGTATTGTTATGACTCTGAAAACACAATTAGAGTATACATTGCTAATTTCATCTTGAAGGGTGTATTGTGGGGATTAAAAAATAAAGGCTCCCCCCACCTTGTGTTCACTGTTGTTGCTGCAAACAATAGCAAGCAGGGTTCAGACAATACGCTGCCTCGGATGGCTCTTGTTTCCTGCCTTAAGAGAATGAACATGGCATAGAACAAAGCCTGAGCTGAACATTTCATGGAGTATGCTCTGTTGACCAAAATGCAAGGGTCGCTGTATGTGAATAGCACAAAACAAAAGAGATTTTAATTGCAAACATTGATCATACCCTTTGGTCTCTGGCACGGGTTGCTATGGCTTCGTCACTCGGAAGGTTTGCTAGCTGCAACTTTGCAAATATTTTTCAGGGGCCTCTGTCATGTGACCCTGTCAAAATGACAGAAAGTTGCTTTTTTTCCCCCACCAAACAATAAACAACCCAGCTTTTTTTTTCTTTTTCTTTTTTAAGGTTACAGCAAAATCCTGTTAGCCATGAAGCTGCTGCTGTTCCTCAGGCCACAGTTTCACTCTCATATGACCAAGCTGCAGGAAACTAGGACTCCTCTATCCTTAGGCTAAAGAATAAGGCGCTCTGACTTTTTCTCTGCTCACAAATTCTGTTTGGGTAGATAGAGGTAGCAAAAGGTCTGTGTTGTGGCCTTGCCATAGATCTGCTAGCTGGGAGTTCTCCTGGGAAGTCAGAAGAGAGATTACATCTGCCTCTTAGAAAAACTCTGTAAATACCAGGCTGCAGTGCAAACGGAGGAGCTGCAGCCTCCTGTGAGCACTTTTCTAAGGAGGGCAACGTGGTGCTCTGAACGAATGTGGCTAATGAGTAGCTCTGGGTCTGTCGAGCGCGTTGCTAGACTGAGCTAGAAACAAAATAAGCCAGGGCCAGTTCTCTGATTTTGATGCCAGCTGGCACAGCATGGCTTGCATCCATACTGCTGAGATCTCTTGTCCCCAGATCACAGTGACTTGGTCCGTGCTTTCTATTGGGAATGGCCCTAGCCTGGGATAGCCCCTGAGTTGTGATTGAGTGTGGTTCAGGGAAGTGTTGTCTGGACATAGCCAAAGCCATTGCAGGACCCATGCCAAGAGTTTAGCAGTGTGGACCACTAGCGGTCACCACTCAGCCCCATGTTGTGACTCTGGTTAGGCTACTGGTATAGACAGATTTTAGTTAGGCCAGCAACAGTTCAACTGTGATGTTTGTCTTAGATGCAAAACTGTTCCTGTCTACTTCTGCATTGTGGACAGTAGGGATAATGTTAATGACGAGCATCAAGTCTTAGTTACAGAATAAACATCTTATACACTAGGATATATAGGACAAAGCTTAACTGAAATAACAGACAGAAAACCCAGAACTTGCTGTTCATGAAATGTAGACTGCTCAAACACCTTCCTTCCAGCACGGCTCGAGGTTTCATGACTGCAGCTGAGCTAAGCTTAAATCTCTCTTCCTTTGATGCTTTTTCTCTGCAGTGTCATTCTGACTATCTTCCTTTCTTCTACCGTGACAAAACATGCCCTCTTCCTTCTTCTTCCCAAACCTTTTCTGTCTGTCTTTGTGCCCTCTCTTTTTTTTTTTACTTGGATATTCACACACTTTTTCTAGTCAACGCTGGGGAGCTTCTGCTGAAGAAGAGATACTCCAAGAGTTGGAAGAGAAAGAGGCAGAAATAAAGTGAGCCTCTGAAGTTCATTCAACAAGTGACAGGGGGAGTGAGGTATGGGATATAGGCCAGTGTCATGCCCTGTGGATAGCTCAGCTTTTCCATTTAGATTCATCTGGCTTGAAAGGGACATCTTTACCTATGCACATCGAAGCCTCAACCCTTTTACAACCACTGGAGGGAAACAGGCACATCCAGGACATAATTTAGTTCAACTCTACATCTAAAGCGGATCAGGTAAACTGTGTTACATGGCATGAAACCCCGCTTGGCAGGGTACCTGTGACCACCTCAAAAAGCATAGATGTTGGTAGAGACAGCGCTGGCTGAGAATCCTGAACTGTGCGTTCTGCTCTGTGTCTTTAGACTGCATGCCCTGTAAACCGTAGCTGAACGGACAGGTGTAAGTGAGCTGCAAAAAGGCAGCCTGGAAAGTACAACCGTGGATACGAGCAGTCAGCTTGTTTGTTTTTATAATGTCTCCATGTTTCTTTAATTTTTAACCATTTTTATGGGGTTGTTCCTTTGCAGATAACTTTCTCCCTCACATGGTTTCCACTTCCTGAACCCAAAGCAGTCCCTGAAATGAGGAATGCTGGTCTGGATCTACACTGTAGGCTTTGTTAATGTCAAAGTCCACCCAAGTTTAGCAACAAATGTAGGCCTGGTTCCTGTCAAAAGTCCCGTGCAGATCCATCTTCCTGCACAGCATGAGCTTTCCACCACCTTCCTCCAGAGCCACAGATGAATCCCTGCCAGTATTATTTGTGGTGGAGGCTGAGGACATGCTACGTGCAATGACACAGAAGATGCAAATAGTGTTAGGGCTTACACATTTAGTGTTGTGGCACTAAAGAAAAACCTCAATCCCATGACGCTTAATGTTATACAAGATAAAACAAAAATGTGACCGACTCCAGACAAGAGAGCTTATCATGTAAACCTATCCAAAAAAGGTGGCTGCATTTAGAAGTCTTTTGTAGTACTGTGGTGAAAAAGCAGCAAAAGTCAGACTATTTGGCATAGAAGCAGGGAGGTAGTGCGCTCAGTGTGCTGCCAATCACTTTGCACTCTTTGGGGAGGAAGATGTGGACGGGCAGTTTTGGGTTGCATCCTGCATCCCTCCGTTGAACCCACCACCCCTAGCTGGTGCCAGCTGCACCGTTCAGCATGGTCTGAATACGGCCCGATGAAATGAGATTGAGCTCAGTGTTAGCAAAGCAGAGCTGTGCAGAGCGGGATACGTACGTTCCCAGCATTTCCCCTTCTTCTCCAAGTTCCTCAGTGTGCACGCTCATTCCAGATATCAGCACAAATAAAGATCCAGGCTCTGACAAAGCAAAGGCAACCTTGCTGACATCAAGCAGACACAGGCAGAATGCCTGGCTTCTGTAAAACCCTGACACCTGCTTGTTGAGTGGCCCTGATGGTTTGTATATGGAGGACAGCCCTGATCTGTCCTGGGAAACTCAGCAGATCTCCAGGGTCTTCGGTGCCACCCTGGAGCTGCAGGCAACCCTGGATGGCTGTAATGCAGGATGGTCTCAAAAAAAGGGAAAGTACATATGTCACTGCAAGGAGATCATTTATAATAAAACTTAAGAGAGTTTTACAGTCATTTATGCGGAAATCTGTCAAATATCTGGAGTTCGTCTCTGGTTTTAATCTAGAGTTTCTCGCTGTGCGCTGTGCGCTTGTGTATGTGTGCAGGCACAAATTTTGGCTGGGAGATGCTGTTGCTTTAAAATCTTACCAGTGTTTGCAAGTTTCCAGCCCTTCAGGGACAATTTCAGAGAATAACACCAGTTTCCTGTAAACATCTGAAGCCCTCGTTCCGCCTGACTCATTTCCCAACAAGTCCTTATGCCCAGCGCTCCTTATGGGCTGGTTCTCCATAGCTCCCTCCACAGCACTTTCCTTAGGCTGTCTGAGAGGCTGAGCTCACCATCACCTCGTCTCTAACGAACAGGGAATTTAGGCTGGGAATTTAAGCTGCCTGCATCTGGGCTTTCTTTCCCAAAGAACCATGAACACAGTAAAAAACTCATTGTCTTCCCCAACCAAACCCAGCTTTGTAAAGGGGCTTTTAGCCCTTTGAATGCCTGAAGTCAACAGTACCTGACTCTACTGTTCCTATCCCAGCAAAGCACTAAATGGATTTGCTTTGCTGCAATAAACCTGCTAATGGCTTTTTATTATGTTTGTCCTAATGCTGGCATAAATTCTCCCAAATTTATTTCAAGTTTGCTTGAAAACCTCATTTGCCTAATTGTAATAATAAAACAACATCATATGCAGATGTCTTCCTTTTTTTTCAAACTCAATTTACTTTCAATTAACAGTGATTCAGTGTTTGTTTTTTTGGGGAGGCACACGAGCGGGCCTTGGAGAAAAGGTGTGTACATCAGGTGGCATCCCCGAGCTATTAGAAAACCATCATGTTTGAGCCTAAGCAATAGACACAATCCGTTGCCCTGGTCTGGCTGTGTAAATCTGCAAGACATCAAATCCCGACCACGTAACAGCATGATTTGGGAGCCTGGGAAGAGCCAGGAGAGGACTATACTGTCCAAAGGGCTGTGTCACGGACAGGTCTTGCCTTCCAGTCCTGGGAGGTCTGGACCTTGTGAACTGTGTGTAGCTCACTTGTTTGGGAGATGCACTGATGCAAAGCAGGACATTCATTGTTTTTGATAAGGAGAGGGAAAATCCCAAGAGGATTAGGAGGAGGAAATGACTCCTGTTTACCCTGCTTCAGACAAGACTGAGAGTCCTGCTCGGCTCTTGACTCCATAGCTGACCTAGGGCTGAGCTTCTCAGACAACAGTTAAGCCCTGCAGGCATTGGTTTGGAGAGAAGAAATGACATCAGCTTCATTTAAGAGATGGGGAAACTGAGACACAGAGCAACTCACAGACTCTGCATTGGACACTCAGAGTAACATGATTATACAGAGTTTATGAAAGAGGCTCTTTCTCCCCATATTGTGGTTGTTTACAGACTGCAACTAAGGCTCAAAGCTTCTGTCTTGAGCTTATGGGGAGCTGAGCTGTCTTCACCTGTTGCAGGAGTCAGCTGTAGCATGATTTGAAGTAAAAAATCAAAAACCCATGTAGTTGCAATAGGCCTGGAAGAAGAGTCATCCATCTCATTGATAGACACCTCTGCAAGACTGTGATGCAGCACCTGAAAGCAGTAGAGAAGCTGTAGCATGGATGCTGCAGCTTTGCTTCTTCTCTTCTCCCTGCTGGGGTAGATGAGGTGGAGGTGTCCCAAAGTCATAAGCGTTTTTCTAGCATATGTTTATACAAGCGAGGTCAGATGAGGCTTGTAAGAAGTACAGGAACGTGCAGCGAGAGCTGCATTAGTGACCTTTCCAGGTGCTAGCAGAGTCATGTTGGTCATGATGGCCTGGCATATGGTTGAAATTGAAGCCCTTGTGCAGCCTTTGGCTATCTTGAGTTGAGCTGAATGAGATGCAAATGAATTGTGATGAGCATCTGGAATTCAAGGAAATTGCTATAAATAATGCACATAACTTGCTCAGGTTTCTAGATTTCTCAAGCGAAATTGTTTGGTAAATCATTTAGGGCTGGTGAAAGGTGCTAGGTCAGTGTTTCTGGAGAAAGAGGCTCTGGTTTATACCCTGCAGCAACAGTGGCACAAACAGACTGCCCAGAACTGCCACCTTCTCCTTCCAGTTTATTATCCAAAGACTTCTCAGCTCTTGATCTTTTCCAAGACTCTCTGGAAGAGTATCCATATTGCCAGCAGCCACTATGATGTTTTAAGATGATCGGCAGCATATCGAGAAGAGATCTGAGAAAAAACAATAATTTCATAGGATACTCAGCAGTCACTGGCTGTCAACTACCCATCCTACTATCTCTTCTGCTTCTGAGGGTGCATTGTTATCCAAGACAAGAGAGCTTCTTTTTCCCATGCCTGCTCTGTCACTTTGTTCTCCTCTCTCAGCTGGTAAAGAGGGAAGGAGCAGAATCTCCCAGTGCTGTAATGGAGAGGACTCTTGCTCTTAGCACTGGAGAACCGGTCCGTGTCTGGTCTTCTTAATTGCTTGAAAAAAATCTGATGGAGGGTTTGTGCACCCTGAAGCTTACCCATTTCTTCCATGAGTTGGTGTAACAGATGATTTCTCCCTTCCTTTGTGCTGCGGATGAACTGGGTGAGTATATTCTCTCAGCTGTTGCACCAGGTTGTAAAGCACTTTGTATCTGAGTCACTTGAAGGTCTCCAAGTCAAAGTATCTGGGTGAAATCCAAAGGTTTGTTGATGTGTGAGGGAGCAGATTAGAAGTGGGAATTGCTTTGCTTTGGTTTTAGGTCTGGGAAATTCGAGAAAGAAGAGAAGTATGATTCTGCGGTCCCTCAGGAAAGACCTGCTGTTGACTCCAAGATCCTGGCTTCTGCCGTGGGACTGGGAGGTTTCAGTGCCATCTGCCAAAGAGCAGAGGTGTCCGTGCCCGCTGGCTGGGTCAACACTGTGCGACTGTGCATGCTCAAAATTCACAGAAAGACTGGGAGAGGGTCTGCATGCAAATTAGTACAGGATTAGTGTTTTGAACGTAAGCATGAGGCTTTTCCTGAGTCTGGCAGATTAAAATTCAGAGACATTTTCATGTGTCTCCTACTGTTGCTATGTTTGGGTTATAAACATTGAAGAGAAAATTTAGAATCAGTTCCATTACATCTCTTTTAGACTCTCTCTTGACAAAGGTAATTTATGGAGGAGGCTTAAATGCAATATTTAAGGCAAGATAGCTGGAGCCACAGCAGCAATGTCTCCTAAAATGCTTGAAGCAATCAGAAACCTCCATGTTTGCAACCTATTTTTTGCATATGTCCCTGGACAAAAAAAGTTTGATTTTTTGCAGCAATGTAGCAGGAAAGAAAAGTTTTGTGTCAGTATGGGAGCTGCAATTTTGGCCTGTACTTGGGCTGTAAATCTGGTCCTTCTGAGTTGAAATAAAAAAAGTTTCTGCAGCTCAACCTCAGATGTTTTACAATCTCTTTCCTCTGAGGACAAATGTGTTTCAGAACAAGGACTTCAGGTACTGTGCAAGCTACCATTCCTGTTTTACTGCATAGGTTGTGTTGTCTATGGCAGCTCCACCATGCCTTTGCTCTGCACATGGGACAGAGTTGGAGAAATATAAACTCACTTTCTGATGAGTCCAAATGGCAGTTTCTCTTGTGAATATCTTGTTGAATAGCTGGACAGCATCTGTTATTACAGGTAAAAGCAAATTAAGAGGGGTTTTGTTTGGTTGGTTTGGTTTTGGGGTATTTTTTAGACCCTTTCCCTCTTCTCAACACTGATGGGACACATCTGGAGTGCTGGGTCCAGTGCTGGGTTCCCCAGTATGAGACTGACAGGAGCATATTGGAGCAAGTCCAGCGGGGAGCCAAGACAATGGGTAAGAGCTTGGAGCACCTTTCATACGAGGAAAGTCTGAAAGAGCTGGGACTGTGCAGCCTGCAGAAGAGAAGGCTCAGGGGGATCTTCTCCATATGTGTAAATACCTGCTGGGAGAAAGCAAAGGAGAGGGGGACAGACTCTTCTCAGTGGTACCTAGTGACAGCACAAGAGGCAATGCGCGAGAACAGAAACACAGGAAATACTATTTAAACATAGAAAAACAAAACCTTTTTTACTGAGAGGGTAGTCAAACATTAGCACAGGTTGCCCAGAGAGATCATGGAGTCTCCATCTGTGAGGATACTCAATACCCATTGGGACGCAGCCCTGAACAAGTTGGTCTAGATGTCACTACTTGAAGAGCAGGGTTTGACCAGACTAATCTCTCTGGTTTGACCAGAGGTGATTACAACCTCAGCCAGTTTGCGAATAGCAAAGTTTAACTATTCTGACCAAAGTTTCTTCCATAGGTCCCTAAGTAGTGACTGAGAAGCATTTCATCTTTGCTAAGTATGTTGACCTAAGATGAGCATTGGCATTCTCAGAGGCTCTTCTGTGGCACAGACATAAGAAATGGTGACAACGCAGGAAGATGACGGAAGCGATAAGCTTGTAGATGTCATTTTCTAAGTCTGTCAAACTGACTTCTGAGAGGAAGGACAGAACTAGTACAAACTGCCTCATCCTCCAACCAGACACTGAATGGAAAATTTGGCATGTTCTAGCTGTCTACCAATGCTTCCTGCAGGTTTACACAGCATCTTCCAGTGGACACAGCTGCTCACTAGCGCTTTTCCCTACAAATTTGAAGCAACTTATCAAGCCAATTGCCAAGATCCGGCTATCACAGATACACACAGCCTGCAGGTGTGGTCATGTTACCCTTAAAACAAATCTGTGCTTCCTCATCAGGGGATTAAGGCGGGTCAACCAGCAATGGCATCTACCTCCACTTGACTTGTCCCACAGAGTTACTGACTTGTCAGCTAAGGAAAGAAGACAGATGTCTATGCAGCTTAGATGATCTCATCACAGCTCTCAAAAAACCAAACAAACCCAGAAACAAACAAACAAACAAAACCCCCCAAAAACCAGGCTGCTTTTCTCTAAGACCATCTCCTTTCACTGGTGCCCTACGCTGCTGTCGTCTCCAGATTAAAGCTGATGGAAAAAAAAAACACCGCTGTCCCTTAATTTTATGGGGCAAACTAAGCATCTAAACCTTGTGAACTTTTTGATTTTATGTCAATACCAAACCAACTTTTAAAAAACATTCAATTTTCACAATCAAAAAAGTATAGTCCAGGCTGAATTTGACCTTAGTATTAAAATGACCATGTGTGGTATCTTTCTATTTCTGTCTTGATCATCTCTTTTTTCCTTTGTGTTTTCATTCCAAGCCTCCTTTGTTCCACCTGATTTCTAATCTCATTCCTTTCCTCCTCTTCCATGAATGTTGACTGCAGACTGCCCTGCTAAACAATCAAATTTATAAACCAATATATATTGTAATTACAACCTGAAGCTTATTTCCGGGATGTTATCTTTGCCCTAGGACTGCGATGTTAGAAAATAATGAGCAGAGAAGGTGAGTTAGGATGGCTTCCAAGAGAAACTGGCAGGATTAACACAGGGTGGCAACATTCAGCTGGCCAACAGGAAAAGCATATAGGAAGACATCTTCACGTGAAAGGTGGGTTTCCTAGGCTGCATTGCAGTCCTCTGCTTCTCTAGACAGACACTTGTCTTACTTGTGAAAAATGGGGCACTGCAGAAGGAAAGGAAGAAGCATCCATTTGCAGCCTCCTGGTCAGGTTGCTTTGGCATGAAAGCACTGAAGTGGAGGTCAGCATTGAAAGAGTGCATTCCTGGTTCTTCAGCAACTTACTTTTTCTACCAGAATGTTTCAGACAGCTTCTTTGTGCCTAAGTTTCCCCTTTCATAAATAAAATAGTATTTATTTTTAGCACATTGCTTCCTTTGGGTCTGTGCAGTTGCTCCCAAATACATTTTCAGCATGCAAGCACCCTAAATTTCATAGCTAGCCATAGCCTCGGTGTGAGGCTTGGTGTGTGTATGGCAGATATTGTGGTTTTCATGGAGTGCTCTGGAGGGCAATTATCCTCCTAAACTGGTGTATTTGGTTACCCTCGCATTGGGTATGCACGGGCTCTGGGTAAGTCTGTTGTTGATCTGAGGAAATATATTGCAAACTTCTCAGCAAGACACAGGAGTTTTATACATCCAGTACTTAGTTGCTACTGCTCCATTAGTTCAACGGCTCCAACCCTCTTGACTCTTTATATTGGATTGTGTCATGACTATTGACATCTTTGTGCCTTGTTCACTGATGACTACCACAAGTTGATCTGGAAGGCCACATCATCTGGTGCAAGTTACAGGCATCCTTATGGCAGCCAATAAAAGCCTAAAGACAACCAGGAAAAGCAGAGGTTTTTCATTTTGTCTATTCCTCTGACCCAGGACAGAGTCTATCCTACCTGGGGTTTTCTCATAGGTGCATCTATAACCTATTTTCATTAACCTTCGATGAGGAGATCTCTACAGCTGTCACAGGCATTTTCTAGAATATTAGATATTCTCCTAACATCTGCCCTGCACCTCTGTTTTTGACATTTAAGCTCATTATTGTGTCCTCCATGGACATCCCCTGTCAATGGTAGACATGGGGAGCAGTCCGTTGCCTTTGATTATGAAGGATCTTTTTGCCAGTTTAAAGACCATTACCAAATCACCTCTCAGTCTTGTCTCCTTTACACTAAGCAAAACTAACTTTCCCAGTGGGATCTATTTTCTGGGCCTTTGTGGTCCTCTTCCAGACTCTCTAATTACCCCATGTTTTCTGGGAGGAGCACAGTTCTAGCTGAAGCCTTTCTCACACTGACTCGAAAGGAACGATTTCATCCCAAGGATTTCATCCCAAGGATTTCATCCCATATCTTGCAGACACTCATCCTGTGATCTGTGACAGCATTCAAGCATCCTTCTGAAGCTTTGCTGCCCTGCCCTGTATACATGTGACATACTGCCCCAACAGATGTCCTGTCCCTGTTGAAATTGTTAGAATCATAGAATCATAGAATAGTTTGGGTTGGAAGGGACCTTTAAAGCTCATCTAGTCCAACACCCCTGCCATGGGCAGGGACATCTTCAACTAGATGAGGTTGCCCAAAGCCCCGTCCAACCTGACCTTGAATGTTCCCAGGGATGGGGCATCTACCACCTCTCTGGGCAACCTGTGCCAGGGTTTCACCACCTGCATTGTAGAAGATTTCTTCCTTATATCTAGTCTGAATCTCCCCTCTTTTAGTTTAAAACCATTCCCCCTTGTCCTGTTGCAGCAGGACTTACTGTGCCTACTTTCTTTTTCAGTCCATTTTCTCTACTCCTTTATCTTTCTCTTTGCTATCAGGTTTAACACCAGGACAGAGTGATATTGACTTTTAAAGCTGGCGGGGGTTGTAACAGCAACCAAGTGGATAATTATGGCATAGAATATTAATTCATCTATCAGTTGATTGCGACTACTTTGAATTTGAAGCAAACCCTCCTGATGTTTCACTCAGTGGATTGATCATAAGTGGTTTCCTGAAATATGTCTCACATTTGACAGCTGAGCTGTGCAATCTAGCTATTTTGAAGTAAGAAATTCCCATGGTCCTGTTCCCAGAATGGCCCCAGACTCAAGTGTTTTCCAAGCGTCAATCTCTGCTTGTATGAAGTTTAAGCAAGGACTTTGTGGGCAGCCCTGAAATGTGCTCCCACCACTTTGGCTGCGAAGTTCCTCTGAGTTGTTCCCTCTGCAGCCTGTCTTCTAGCACAGGAAATTTGGCTCTTTTATTGTTGGAGTGTCCGTGAACCATCTTCATGGCTCTTCTAAGGTCCTCAACTGGGAGATTTCCTTTGCTTACAGATGTGCTTTGCGGTAGGTGTTTTGCTCCTATGTTTCCAATACTTGATCTTGCGTTCATCCAAGCAGATACAAGTCTGAGCATTGATCCGTTTGGGACAATGTTACCTTGCAGTGCCTACACTTCCGTGAGCTGAGAGAGCCCCGTGCTTCACATTCATGTATCCTGTGCATTGTGCCTGAAATTCAGCGGGCTGAACCCTCCTGTGAACATGCACATCTCTCTCCGCTATCAGCCAAAGGAAACCATATCCTTAGTTTAGACACCCGTGATTACACAGGGTGAATCCTGGCTTGTGCACCACTCTTCCCTGCAGCATCAGTGACAATACTATTTGTGGAAGCTCTTTTAGGGATGGACTTGAGAAGCAATTGGTACCCTTGATTCTATGGCAAGGGAAACCGCCTTAGTTAATCACTCAGTAAGTTAATTACTATTACATGTGCAAAAAAAAGGAAATGCATCTTAATATAATGGCAAATCCAAATGCCTTCTTTCATGTGTGACTCCTACTGCCTCGTTTGGAGGCCAGATGAGGCTTTTAATCCTGGCTAGGCTCATCCTGAGGGAACCAGAGACCAGCACAACCAACTCCAAAGGAAGGCAGCACTTCTCCTGTAGGCACCGCTTCGATCAGAACACCGTATGCACATGAGCCATTTTCTGGGGTCTTTCAGGTAACCTATCCTGGAAGGATTGATGCTCAGAAAACCTTGTATTACCTGGCATCTGCGGGAAGCACATTTTGCCCTCACAGCAACCCACTTTGCACTCAAAAACCCAGAATTTCCTCAAATTGCTTCCTACTGAAATCGGCATGATCAAGGCTCCAAAGTTGTCATAGCAGGAGCCTGGTTTGAAGAACACAAGCGACAGCACCATGCCACCAGTTGGTGTCAGTGATGCAGCTGAGGAAACCAAAGCACCGAGCGCTGTATGCCAGATGACATGTGGGGAAGTGACGGATGGCGTGAGAACAGACTTCAAGGATCCAGGGTCTCTTATACTGACTTGGGATGATTTTAAAAACAGTGCAATCCCATATTCAAAATGGGTTAAAATCACAGTCAGAATGAAACCGGGATAAGCTGTAAAAACAAGCAAACAAATAAACTCAAATGAAAATTTGGAGTTCCCTCCCCCCAGGATCGATGCAGGTTTCTTTAGCAGGAGGGTGGTAGGAAATAGCCAAATAAATAGGAACACAATCTTAAACTCATCTTGGAGGGAAAAAAATGAAGCTGCAGACGTCGAAACAGGAAAATTAATTGTGTTTTCTGATTAACAAACACAATTAATGAAACAAAGCAAGAAAAACACTGCCAGCACTGGGGAAGGTTATTTTTATATTATTCTGATTACATGAGACGGTCAGTGCTGGGTGACAGCTTTATTCTGATAGCTATTAGAGGGACAGAAGCAGATAACACTACAAACTAATTATTAGCACAATCTGTAATTTCTCTGCAGGGAACCGGAACTGCTAGGGACCAGGGTGAGAGACAGAAATAACCAATAACAACAACAAATAATGCGAAATTGCAGGGATGAAGGAGGAAAGTGGAACCAATGGGGAAATTATTTTCATAAACCAGAAGTGAAAGGACGGGAAAGTTGTTAAGCTGATTTCATGGACTAACACTGGCAGGTCTTTTAAGGTCAAAACAAAGATTAAAAAGAGTCCTGCACAAGGAAAAACAAAAAAACCCCTTATTGGCGTTTGGAGAAAATAATACATGTCTGGGTTATCAGCAAACGCTACAACTGTTGTTAGTATTCTCGGAGATTACATGGACCTTTTATACTGTAAGGGAAACAGGACCATGCTGTCACTCCAGATGGGATTTGGACGATTAAGTGTAGGCAGAGGTAGCTGAGCTGGTTGCTCTCGGATCCTTTGATAGACAGTGAAGACTACTGTAAATCCTGGTTCTTTTGGGCAAATGTCTACTTTAGGATGATAGGACTGTCTTTCTGGTGACTAAGCAGGGGTGGTTAGCTTTGCTAGGGGCACCTCAAGCCAGGAGAAATTACTCCTATCCTCACTGGCTGTGTTGATATGGCTGTATAGGTGCTGCTCGAGGTTGGCTATAAAGCTGGTTTTGCTCCTTGTTGACATGATTTATGTGCTCGAGTCACCCCAGGGTGACCTGCTTGGGAATCTGGTGTGCTTCCAGCATTTAGGTTGCCCATAGCAGTCTACGTCTGGCCTAGCAGGTAGAATCAATCCCATCTGCTCTTGCGGTGGGATTGCAAGAGGGTCTGCTGTCCCTTGAAGGGTCCCTGCTTTACTTTGCTGCATGGGTAGACTCTGGGGAGACCTCACTGCAGCCTTCCAGTACTTAAAGGGGGCTTATAAGAAAGATGGGGGCAAAGTTTTTAGCAGGGCCTGTTGTGATAGGACAAGGGGGAATGGTTTTAAACTAAAAGAGGGGAGATTCAGACTAGGTATAAGGAAAAAAAATTACGATGAGGGTGGTGAAACACTGGAGCAAGTTGCCCAGAGAGGTGGTAGATGGCCCATCCCTGGGAACATTCAAGGTCAGGTTGGACGGGGCTCTGAGCAACCTGATCTAGTTGAAGATGTCCCTGCTCATTGCAGGGGGGTTGGACTAGATGACCTTTAAAAGTCCCTTCCAACCCAAACTATTCTATGATTCTATGGGTAGATGGGGTTTGTGGGCAGGTTGAACTTGTTCTGTATTGACCACTGTTGCCTCAGTGAGATGGGTAGATCTGCATCTCAAAAATCGCCTGTTTTCATCCTGTAAACCAATGGTGGGCCAGGATTAAGTCAAGAAGGTTGCTCAGAAAAAAAATTTTGTTTTTTTCCCTGTTTAAAAAAAAATGTCCTTGGGATATTTAAGAGAAAAAATCCAGCAAACAGGGTCAAGTAAGGAAGTGTCCCAGATTAGTTTTGATTCCTCCTAGCCTCAGAATCAAAGCTCTATGTCCATGTATGTAAATACTGGCTGGCAAATCCATCATCCTCCTTTCTGGACTCATGACAAGGGAAGAGAAGACAAAGAACCAGAAGAGACCTCCTGGGTCACCACACCAGTCCCAAACTCCTGCAAGCAACCACATCATAAAACTGCTGTACTTCTTGGAAGCGGTCACAGAAAGGCAAGCTGCTTTCTTTGGTGTGATGCTGCAGTGGGCAATCATGTTGTCATTCTTTATGCTGCAACGATCCCCAGGGTCAAAGCTGTAACAAGAATGTGTTAAATCAATAAAGCAAAGAAGGCTTCCAGAACTTGATCTGTTAAAGGATGCATTGTGTTGGTCTGTTGAAATTAGTTCCTCCTGCTGGGAGCTCCTGGTGTAAGGGGGAAAAGGGAAAGGAGGAGGCGGGTTGCATCTCTGCTGAAACGAGAGGAGAGGTATTCTGTGCCTTCTCTAATCCTGCCAGCGGGCCTTAGAGACAAGATAAATCTATCCACTTGGCAAGATGACCTAAAAAATGGGATCACATGACTTTTTGTACTATAATTCCAAACCTTTCTCTTCTCCCCACCCTCCTTTTCCCTCTTGAGATGTCTTCTGGGTCATGAGAGCAGGGGAAAACCAATGGCTGTGGCAACTTATATTGCTCTAAAAATAGAAGCCTACACTTGATAATGTCAGGAGTGACCTCAGTTATAAGGTCTCAGACAGAATATGCATGTGCCGCTTGGAATTTTTTACTCTCCCTCATATACAGTTGGGTTTACTGCTTGCAGTGTGGAAGGTCAAAATATCATAACGTGTGGGTGCTGATGCAGATTTGTGAGACGGGAAAACATTTTGAAGGGAAAAGACTGATTTTTGTAGATGAGTGTGCCCTTTGCTGTGAATGACTATGGCTGACTTTGGTGGGTATCAATAAAGGATCCAAAGACTTGTTGATATGGAAGATCCCTGTGTATATATGGAAGGAAGCCAGTTCTCTAGGCAGCTCTCAATCTGTCCTTGCTGGGAGTCCTTTAAAGAGCTCTTGATGCTGGTCTTTGATGAGACAAACTGAACTCCATTCCTCCTCATCATCACCAGATCAGTCATGAAAAACTAAGTTTTTTGAGTGGTTTTGGTTCCAGCTTTGTCTCCTACCTGGGGGATTCCTTGATCTTAGTTAATCATTACTATAACTCATATTGCCTTGGTCTCTGTGTAAGGCCCTGGAGTGGGAAACGCTCTCTGAGGAGCAGGGTAGAGCAAGCTTGGCCACGGCTGGTGGTTTGGGAACAGCTTTGACTATATGGTGAAAACCATGGAGGAAAGATAAAACAACCACACAACAAAGCGTATTGGCCTGACAGTTTCCACCAGCACTCCACTGACTACCAGGTACCTGGGACAAGTGTGTGAAATTTTCATGTACCTTCTCCATTCAGGGCCTTTGCTACTAAATGGAGTCAACAAACATTTAAAAACATTAATCAAATGAACCTGTTCTTGCCACCTGTCATACCTTAAAGCAGCAAGTCTTGTTGGCATATGCATGTCCTGGGAATAGATGAGATCCCCCTATAGTCCCCACCTGCCAAACCTTTCTAGGATGAGGACAAGCACTGTAGAACGGCTTCCCTGAAGTCTCATCAGCCACTGGTGGAGGTTTCACGGTGATCTCAAGGGTTTGCTAAAATATAGCCCTCATTAATGTAGCAGATGCCTGAGTCCTTGACAATGGCAGGAGTGGCAGCAAGTTTTGTCTTGGTATTGGGCTGCCTGTGTGATGAGGAAAGTGTTTGTCTCCACATCTATATACATCTATACAGCTATTGGCAGTGGTGGTTGCTGGCTTTGCAGCAGAGATGCGTGCAGCTGTGGGAGGCCACTTTGCTGCATGGGTGAGACCGGTGCCTCAGCAGCCATTCTCTGTCACCTCTAGTGAAAAAGTGGTAAGTTGGATTTGTAGTATTTTTTTAACAGTGCTTTGAAGCAGGTTGGGTGTCATGAGTGGATTTTGTGTCACGGATCAGGACCTTTGGCTTGCAGACTCAGGGAGGATTTGCACAGCTGTGGAGATTTACTTTAGAAGAGAGTCTAGAAGCTTGAAACCTTGCATGGTCCTTACTCAAAGGTCATTATTTTAGCCTTAAGTCTGAATAATAGCCAACACTCGTTCCTCTCAGGCTTCTTGCACTTCTTTTCTTTTTTATTTTCTTTTTTCCTTTTTGTGTTATGCTTTTGCCTTTGCCACAATTTCTGTTATCTCCTTCACTGTTCTGACCTTCTTCTTCTGCACGTTTCCACCAAGGGTTTTATATGCTTATGCTGCACCAGTGACTGTAAGATTTTTGGTATTTTCTGACTGGTGATAGCCAGAAACTCTGATGTCCCAAATTTTGCAAGAACCCTCCAAGAAGGCTCCACAGGTGACTCATTCGAGAGCTTCACTATCCATCCCTACAGTAAGGGAGATTTCCAAAAGTCAAATCTAACCATTCAATGCTACAAATTAATCTGACACTCTTTAACCTTCCCTGACAAAGGGGGGGAACAGTCAACCATTATTCTCTTCCCAACTGTTCTTTACAGGTTGGAGCACTTACTTCTGTGTTCCCCTTATTTTCTTTCTAGATGAAGCAAACTAAGTTCTTCCTTCCTTTCTTCCTAGGTCGTGTTTTCTGAACAGTTATAATTTTCATTGCTCTGCTCTGAATGTTTTCTGAGGTGTCAACATCTTTGTGGAAGTCATCAGGAAATATTAGAGACGAGTCCCGCACAGGGCCTGGTAGGATTACCTTCTGATATACAATGAACAATTGCTTTTTACCTCTTTGAGCCTGGTGTTTGACTCACATTGGTTACCTGTTGTACCGTGATTTCATCTAGACCTCACTCTAGTGAAGTGAGAAAGTCCTACAGGATGGGATTCAAAGTGTTGTCTATCACACATCCTGCTTTCCCTGATCCAGGGGAAAACTGTGCTATAAAGCAGGAAAATGCATTGTCTGCATTCTTCTTGGCACATCCATGTGGTTGCATGGTAAATATGATTTATATCACAGTATAAATCGTATAGGTGTGCAGGGCATAGTTTCTATTTAACCTATAATAGTAATTTAGAAATTTCCTCCAAGATCTTCCTGGGCATTGAAATTTTGTTTTTCTTCCTTCCTTCTAAGACAGTTGTCATGCTTACTGCTCTCCTGTCCTCTGGGACCTCACCTGCCATCCCTGAATTATTGAACGAAATGACTTAGCTGCTCAGAGCCACTTCCTTAAGCATTCGAGTTGATTCTGTGAGGTCCTGATGGGTCAGATGCATCTGTGTTACCTCCACACTGCTTAATCCGGTCTTCTCTCTCAGGACTCTTTCTTCTACATCAGTTTTAAAATTAATTGTATTATCTATATGATCACAATTAATCTTTTTTTTTTTTAACAAGAAAATAGAAATTTCTTACTATCTTTCTGAAAATATAGTCCACTTTTCGCCATCTCTGCATCCACAGGCTATATGTTTTCTTTCCTAATGAAACAATGGGCTTGTTCTTCCCTTTGTCTTCTTTTATTTTGAGGCATTTCCAGACCTGTTGTTGTTATTAATTAATTTTTATTTACTCTGTATCTTAATCTTTTTGGTTTTATACCTCCACAGTTGGGCTTTTCCTTTATTTTTGTATTAAACTTGCAACCTTCTTTCCACTTCATCTGTAATTTTTCTTTTTTTTTTTCCCTGCCCAAATATTTAGGCTTTTAAAACATTCCTGGTACAACCGTCTTGGTCTCTTCCCTTGTTTTTTTCCCTTTGACACTGGCGTTTGCTGATACGTATTTGATAGACTCTTTCAGCAAGAGCCAATATTTATTTCATTACTACTGAGACTGTCTACCAAGGAAGCAGTATTATTTCACATTTGTTACCCGCTTTGTCAAGTCTGTTTCTATTTTGCTGTTCTTACTCCTTCACTTCTTTTTAAGAAAGTGACAGTTACTGCTACTGACATACCCTGGAAGAAGTTACCTTTCACCTTTTGATTTTCAGCATTTTTTCCCATATTGCTTTTCTTCCCCTTCTGAAATAAAAAAAAAAAAAAAAAAACTGAAAATTTCAGCTATCACTAGGTCACATGCTGCTGCATTCCTTCTGCAATAAATACGCAACCCATTAAAATCCCCTGGGTCTTACTTAGTCTTGTCCTCTGGATGCCTACTTCAGCTGCCCAGAAAGCATGGTTCCCGCTTTTCCCTACTCCACAATTGCACTGTGGGATTCAGTTGCTGTTATTTTTTAGCTCACTTGCCACCATACTCCTTGAAAACTGAGGTCTGAAATGGTCCTCATGTTACACTCAGAATTTTGTTATGTGCAAAACAGAGCAGACTATGTACAAAGGAAATAATAAATTATTATTAACCAATCTAACTACAATGTGAAAGTTAATTAACTAACACTTATAATCCAAACTGATACAGGTGAGACTCAATAACAATAATAACGGTAGAATTGTTACGCAAGAAAACTTACTAGTATCTACCCATTTTCCCTGGTGTGATGCTCACCTTACCAACGTCCCTCTGCATCCCAGGGTTGACAGATTCCGTCTCCCTTGAGCACAATCAGGGAGAGGGTTACGATGAGTTGTCACCACCCTGAGATCTTCCTTGGGAGGAGTGTGATGTCCATGGTGAGGTTTCTTCCTCCTCACTCTTGGGTCCCCCCAGGGGTATCTTCATCTCCCCTCTCCCCATCATCTCCTCCCCTCTCCCTGGTCCCCAGCACCACTGGCAGAGCTGCCCAGCGCCCAGCCTGGGCACACGAAGATCTGGTGTTTGCTGGGCAGTGCCTGCCCGGGGCGGCAGCCCTTGCCGTGCGGGGTGTCCCATCACTGAGCTCAGGCAGGTCGGGCATGAGGCCCTTGGCCATGGGACACTTGTGATCACAGGGACACCCAGCTCAGGGCACGGCAAGCCCAGAGACCCTGCGGTGTTGGGTCAGTGCAAGGTTGGGGGCCTTCTGCTACTGACAGCAGAAAATCCTGTTTGTTGGGCTACACTTATTGAAGATGATGTGTCAACATCCCAAAATAGCAGGGGGTGCAGCTGGATGAGAAATACTGCCGCTGAATCTTGTCCTCATCTGACTGTTGCCACGCTGGTGTAGATCCTTACAATGCCAAAAGTCCAACCAAGACCCACAGAGGTTCACACACACGAGTCACTTCTGTCTGGCTTCGTAAGCTGCATCAGCTCAGCCCAGGCAAAAGCAAGGGTCGGGTGAAGGATGTGAGTGGGACTGCAGGGCTGGGAGGATGAGCTGGAGGAGAGGGAAACTGGGCAAGCTGGATGGTGGCTGCCTGCTTCAGGAACAACAAGCTGCCCCATCCCATCACATCTGTAGCAGCTCACAGCTCCTTCCAACCTCAGGGAAGCACTGCAGATGTCCTCCTGCTCTGCAGGTGTTTGCATTCACCGGGAAGCAATACCCATCAGCGCAGTTCTGGGCTGCTGCTTTTATTTTCATGTATGTCCCTGTAATGTCACACAGAGAAATGTGTTTGCAAACAGAAGTTCAGGTAACTTATACTTCCCTCCAGTACAAAAGCTAGCAGATAAGTAATTGCTGGAGGGAGGTATGTTCAGAGGGTTTTCAAACTTTGATGCCCTGTGATTTGCAACTCTCTGTAGTTGAAACTTGCAGTCTCTTCTTTGCAGCACTATCCTTTAAGGTAAAGAAACCAGTCAAAAGGCTCTTGCTGATTTCAGGGGTTTTGACCAGACCCTCAGTGAACTTTTATATGACTTTAAATAAGCTAGAACTTCACACGTTCTTCTTTACCCCATGAAGTGGCTGATTGCTCCAAAGTTTTTTAGTTCTCAGCTTGCTGAAGAATTGAAGAAATTGTGTCACCTTGCCTGACTGAATGTTGTCCTTCCCTCATGCTTTTAGTTCCCTGCTAGCTGTTTTATAAGTTAGATGACAGTATTTGCCATGTTAGTGAACATATCTTAGTGTTTGGGTGTGCTCCAATGAGCCCGATGGGATTCTGATCCTGCATGCAACCTTGGGCACTGCTGAAAGACAGATAATAAATAATCACAGCACAAAATAGGAGACTGATTTTCCAGTTGTAAGCTGCTCTCTGTCCGGTCACTTAAAGCTTTCTCCTATTCATGAAATGTGGCTGGCCATACAAACTGGCTGAAATTGGTTTTGGCTTCCTCACTGGATATCTGAAGGCTTGAGGGTTGGGGTTTTTCTATTTAATAAAAAAATGATAGATCACAAGGAAGGAATAGGTCTGTGCCTGGTATGAACATTTAGGATTTTCTGACACTCTCCCGCTTACCCTGTGATAATCCTACGACCCACCAGAATAATTCAGCTGCAGGAATAGCAGTGGCATTAACTCCCTAGTTCTTTGCAAATTCATTTTCCTTGCTCTGTCCTTGCTGATTACAACACCATGCACAGGACAGTTGCCACACGTGTGTGGGTAGTATAAAGCATTACACAACTAATGGAAGGGGAAAAGAAAAGGTGCCATTCAAAGATAAATCAGGATCTTGCTGTCAAGGTGACTCCAGATGTAGTTCAGATGCATTAACTAGAGAGAAAGCAGAAGCATGCAGCGAGTGTATGGCTCTGGGAAGCATAGATTTCAATATGCTGAAAGGCAACCTAAGGTGAGAAGGGTGGAGGGGGAGCCCTTGGCCATGGAGAAACTGCGTACAGAGAAATCTCGATAAAATTAAAAAACTCAATCAGGTTGTGCTTCCAGGCATGAACAGTCGGAGTCTGCTACACCACTGCTACTCTGAAAAGAGTCGGTGGCCAACACGAAGCAGGTCTGTGAGAGAGACATTTGTAGGCACATATAAGGAATGATCATCACCCTAATTTCAAACGAGGTGAAAAGAGCAATTAAACCATTTTATAGTGCAATAACTGGAAGCAACAGAATCCACTACCCAAAGCAATGGCCCAAACAGCAGGTAGGCTGTGTGGACTGAGACCGAGGCAGAGAACACATGCTGTCTCCTTAATTTAGCTATCTAGGAGTTAAATATCTTTCTTTCCGCTTCTTCTGCAGTCAAAGCAGTCACATATAAACTAGTTTACTCCTCACACCTTAAAGTGGCATGAACCTGGAAGTTTCATTCTCCGTTGACTTTGTCTGGTAAGGTTAGTTTATATTAACTTTTGGACAACAGAAGGTGAGATAAGTCCTGTCTTCAGAAGCCCATGTCACACAACCCAGGGAGATCAGGAGAGATCTAGTAGTGAGCAGGTGAAGCAGACATGATCCTGACCTGGGGGTGAACAGAGGGGTAGAGATCACTGGCCACCAGACATGTAGCAAAAGCAGGACAGGGAACCGTCTTTGAGTCAAAAATTCCTGGTGCTTCTACCTACTCTGTATGCAGGATTGCATGCAAAAGGGACTCTGGAGCCAGAGGTGCTGACTCTTGCAGGACCTTGCTGTAGGATGCAGGAGTGGAATACAGAAGGCAGAAGAAGCACTGGAATTCAGATGTTTGCACTGTAGATCTGTGTTTGAGCAAGTCACCCTTGGTTCTTCTATAGCACAAGGAGAGAAAGACTGACCTATGTGGTACATCTACCTTAGAAACAGGCAAACTGCACCCTGAAAATTCCTTTTTTTTTTTTTTTTTCCCTCCAAGACTGTGAAGGCATCAGAGTGTGACTGGCAGAGATGAAGATGTCTCTGTTCCAAATATATATATTGGCTTAGACGAACCCCAGCCATAGCTCTTGGACAGATAGGAAGGTGAGCACCATGCAATGCCATCCACAGGTAGCTATCAAGAGGAAATGCTGAGGACAGCATGTCCCCTAAAACCCCCATACATCTGGAGCTGGGTGACTGCAGATCGGATCTCCCTCCTGAGTGTGAAATACTTGAACAGAGGTCATAACTTCAGCAGAAGCACAATTGCAGTAATAATCTTGTTATGGGCTGAAGGGAACAAACCACATATATGGAGCAAAAAATAGTTTTTATTGCTAGTCTAATTAATACTTTAACACTTTAATTATCCAAATTATCTAATTTGTAAAGAAAAGTATAATTAATAACACAATATACCTGATATATCCCACTTTCTCTGTTGTGATGTTCACACTGCCAGTGTCTTTCTGTGTCTCAAGGTTGACAGCTTTGGTCGTTTCAGGCACTATCAGGGAGAAGGTTATGAGGAGTCATCACCACCCTGAGGTCTTCCCTGGCAGGAGTGCGATGTCCATGGTGGGGTTTCTTCTTCCTCACTGTCGGGTGCCCCCAGGGGTATCTTCATCCCCCCTTTCCCCACCTGCTCCTTTCTCCCCAGTATAAGTTATCTTCATTTACACTCTCTATCTGCACCAGGAGATAAGAATTTGATTCAGGTGGAGGAGGAATCGTGCTTTGGGCCCCCTCAGCCTGAGACTATCCTGAGCTATTGTATAGATGGAAGGAAGAAGAAGCTGCTGTATTTTAAAATAAACCAGCAGTAGCTCTGCCTCTGTGAATGCAGAGTGCCTCAGGGTCTCTCGGGACTGCTGATGGATAAAGGGATGCTCAGGGTAGGTAATCTAAAGAGCATAGGGATTTCTGGTTAGGAGCTGCTCAGCTTTGCCGTGACCTGTACATACCTATAGGCAGAGCTTTAAGGGGAAAAAACTGGTACCTGTGTAGCTCAGGAGCCTCTGGGATTAGGTGATGGATGAGTGGGGATTTTCAGGATCGCTGTTTTAGAGTTAGGTGCCTAAATTCCCTATAAATCCCCCTTTAGGTTTGTAAATCCTTTGTGAATGCTCTCGGTAAATAGGATTGCAGCCAAAAAATACCTGGCTTGTGTCAGCCATTTCTCTCCTCCAGAAATTAATCCTGCAAAGGCATGAATATTGGCTAGTCTGTGGCTGCCGAGTCTCACGCACCGTGTGCTCTCGGAGCAGGACGATGGACCAGCTGAACTGCTGCCTGGTCATTGCTCTTGCAAAGACCTTGCTGGCTGCTGTGCCTCTCTTACACCAAGGCAAAGGTAAGGTAGGAAAAGAAGAGATTTAAGCCTTCTGAGCTAAAAAAGGGGGTTGATTCATCCCACTGTAAGCTGGGCAAGGGAGAAGAGAGATGAACCATGGTTTCCCCACACCACCAGCTTCAGCATCCACCCCCCGTGTTGAGAGCTGTGTGGCACTTTGAGTCCTGCTTTGTACGTCCTGGGAAACTGCAGGCAGTGTCCATCACAAGGGGATCCTCAGTGCAAGTGAGATTCATACCTTCAGCTCAGAGCATTGGTCCTAAATAACAGGGGAAGATGAGGACGAGGTCCCTGGTTCTCCCTTCCTACCATATGAAAGGGGGTAGAGATAAAGGGCGGCTTTCCCAGTGTTCTCCAGCCCCAACACACCTCCTTTTCTTTCCTTTTTTTTTTTTTGCAATTTACATTTTTCATTCATTTACACGTGATGTTAATCTTTCCTTAATCTCCAATTCCTTGGTGTGTGTGGGGGGGATGAATTCCATTTGTTTTTGTTCCACTCTACCAGACACAGCAGCTATAAGATTAAATGATAACTGTGGACCTAATAATAAAAATACAATATAATGTAATGAAAGTAATGTAGATCTAATCCTCTGTTTTATTGCATCCTGAGTGTCTTTGGTGCTATTATTTTTTTCCTATGCCTCTGTCTTTGACTTAGCTGCATCTTTTCAAGGAAGCAAAGGGATTTGTAAAGATTATAGTATTATTCTGTTGAGCACAGACTTGCTGTGGGGCACCTTTAATTACAAAATACTATCACTGCTTATAGGGATGTGTGTTTATATAGCTGCGTGCTGGTGTGTGGTGTGCGAGGAAGATATTCCAAGCACCCCAAAGCACTGACGCCAGCTCAGACAGCTATACCTGGGCAATGCTGCTGTCTGCTTCTTTATAGTGTATTTTTTGTGCTGCTTTTTGCTGCAGTTCCTCCCCCCCCACACTTTCTTTCTGGATTATTTTTATTGTTTTAATCCTTGTTTGTGGAGAAACTTTAGAATTGTTTAAAGCAGGAATGCCTCTCTGTGGAACCTTCCTCTCTAGTTTTATCTGCAGCGGTGGCTGGCCCCGTTCTTTGGGTAACGATGCTTTAGAGGTCTCTGAGGCGCAAGGTAGCATGCCCTTTCTGACCTGCACTGCCCTCACTGTCTCCCTCTCTTTCGGGATCATGCTGGGAATGTTACTTTGAATGCTGGAAGTGTCTTTATCTCAAAGTGCCTAACAGCATCGCCAGCCCTTAATGGCAAGGACACTTTGCAGACAGTTCAGATGAGGTCTGGGATGGGGAAACAGCTAGCCTAAGATCTTTCATGGAGTGAACGGCAGAGATTTCCCATAGCTGCAAGTTCATGTATCCAGCTCTGCTGGCCTCGGTGAAGAGAGGGAAGCAGCAGGTAAAGTACCTGGTTTACTGTCCCTGTGCTCATTTGCAGACGTGCATTGGGCAGGATGCAGGGAGATCAACATTACCCTGCCACTGGGTTTAATCCTCTGATTAAACTAGGGACTATGTGAAGCTCGACGGATCCCAGAAAGACTCTCACCTTGTACTGTATCTTCCCAGCCTGGGATCTCACTTGCCCCTTTTAAAAGTGGGGATATCTTCCAGTTTTCTTCTCAGTTTCCGAATGTTCTGACACAGCTTGTTCTCCTCCTTTAGTCCTCCTGGTCCATGAAAGATCAGTCCTGTTGCTATAAACACAGGTACTAGGAAAGATCTTGAACATCAAGTAGAACAGAAATCAAGAATTCATCTGTGCAAGAAAATAATTCAAACATAAAATAAATTTTTATTCTGCATCAGGGTGAAAGCAAAGCCTTTGAAATGCTCCCCAGAGAGGTTTGCAAGAGAAAGGAAATGTTTTCTACCCTAGACATCAAAGAACTCACCTGGGATGTGAGATAGCTGCAGTCAAGGCTGTCTTGGCCCAGGAAGGACCTGAATGTGGATGTCTCACAGCATCAGAGCAGCCTCCTGCCTCCAATTGTCATCTCTTCTTGGTTGTGGAGAAGTCTTGTTTTGTGCAAAGAAGTGAATACTCACCCAGAGGACTCAAGTCACCATCCTTGGAGCAGGAGCAGGTTCACCATCAGGTTCCAGCCTTGAACTCAGACTTGTCACAACCGTAGGAATATCAGTGGGATCCCACAGTGGAATCAGTTATCCTGACATCCTGGATGGACTCAAGTCCAGGTGCAGATGTCTTAGACAGAACTCACTTGGCTAAACATAAGTATCCAGCAACATTGGAGATGCCCTAATGCCTTCAACAGGTTTCCAAACACTGCTGTAGAAGGAGACATCTCTCCAAGGCCTTGACATGTCTGCTGGGTCCACATCAAATATCTCAGGGCATCTCAAATGGCACCAGACACATATTTAGGTAACTGAATCATCCTCTATCATCTGTGGGCATTAACACCTAAACATAAATGTCTTAAGCTACAAATTAATCTCATCTCTTGTGCCCCTCTGACCCAGACAGGACCTGAGAAACAGATTTAATATCATGTTCATTAGAAGCCCTCTGGTGTCAGATGAACTTGAACTTTTGGCTCCTGTGAACTGATGTTTGCTGATGGAAAACCACATTGTGGGGAAACGCATTGACAACTTCTGATAGTACACCATCTTCATCTTTGATTGAGCGTCCATGAGCAGTGAGCACATTGGTGCTCCTCTATCAGCTTCAACCCCTCGGGGGTTCTTTTGACGAGTAGAAACCATCTAAAGGATGAATTATTTAAACCAGTCAATGGAGTGAGGCTAAACTCTCCTTGTTGAATACAGGGGACGCCCTCTAAGACTGGATACAGATTTTGCATGTCTAAAGGTAGATGAGATGAGTTGCATTCTGGATATGGATGTAGGCATCAGATAATTGTATAGTGTCTTCATTCAAGGCATGAAGGACAACCTAAACCACATCTTACCCCTGGTCAGTCTGGCTGCTTCTACCCAGTCCCCTGTAAATCAGCAGATGGAGAGGGCACAGTTCAACTGGCTAAATACAGACATCTATTTGAGTTGTCCTAGAGCATCCCTAGATGCCTCTCCAAAAAAGCATGGATTTTCAATAGGTCTAGTGTCATAGATTAGTCCCATATGTGTATCTCAGGGCAGCCAGGTGGCATTAGATCCTATAAAGCTTTTCAGCCTTGGACTTGGTTCCCGCTGGTACCTCAGTTTCCCCTCAACGAAACTCTGTGCTTCCAACTTTCCCCCTTTGTCTGCCTCACCTGCTCAAGCTCTGAGCTTCCTCCAGACATGGGTACCTTCCAAAGTCTTCAGTCACTTAACAGAGGGAAACCAAATCCTGCAAGCTAGATCCAACTCCAGATTCACTGTAATTTTAAGTGCAGGTACATATTTCTCTATTCCACATTGAAACCAGTCTAGCAAGTGTAGCTGGTCATGCGATTCAGCCTCCTACTTGCTCTCCTGACAATTATTGCTACTCCTTCCTCGGGAGAACTCCAAATTGCTAGTCTTCTGCCTGTCAGTGAGATGCGCATACTATTTAGGGCTTGTCATATGCCTCCTGTGGTGTCTATCACTGCAGCAGCACTGGGGAGAGCAGTGCTAACGCAGTTCACAGGAGTGTATCTGCAGGGACATGACCTCCAGCCTGCTGGATGCAAAGCCCAATACCTGCACTTTGAACTGTTTGAGTGTTAGCAGAATGCAAATCCTAACTGTTGGAGGTTATAGAGACAGTCTCTAGCGGGAGACACAAACGTACCAATTTCAAGAAGGTACTGCCTTCTGGGGAGTCTTATATGTTGGGGCACCAGGGACCAGCACCCACAATGTCAGCTTTGCAGTCTAACCATCTCAAGCTGGTCTTCCATCAGCTGCAGTGAAGACTATGCTTGGCTTGTTGTGTCTACCTTCTTTTTCCAACGTACTCTTTTTCCATCTTGATCTTTTTGTAACAGTCAAGCCAAAAGTTGCATTAAGGGACTATACTCAAACAGAAAAGTCTCCCAACAGTGGTTCCTTCATTCAGTTAGTGCCTCTGGGTGTAACCTGCAGGTTGGACTAAAAGATGATCCTGAATCCAGTCTCCTAGATAAAAAAGGAGAGAATGGTGCTGTGATGTCTGAAGCAGCACGTTGTATATTTAGACTGTTGAGCTGAAAGTCGTAAAAGAAGGGAACTTGTTATCTGTGATTTTTTGCCAACACATTGCCATATTCCTACAAATGTCAATCTTGCCTCTCATTTCTGTTCTGCAGAAAGGAAACTGAGGCACTGTGCAACCATATGCTTTGCTTAAGGCATCACAGCAAGGCCCTGTCAAAGACTGGATGAAAATACATTCTCTGGGCTCCTGCAGCTTCACCCTCTACCTTTGAATATGGTAAAAGAAGCCCTCTGTATGACCTCAAAGCAGAATTTAGCAGGAATTCCAGTATGTTCAAGACTGCAGGGATCAGCTTAAGCTTGACCCTGCAGGTGCGAACTTTTGGGTAACTGTGAAGGATGGGAATTACTAAGACAATAATCTCCACTCAGGAGCAGTTTTCACTTTCTTCTTTCCCCTTCTGCAGAGCAATACACCCCTTACACTGGGGAAATACTTCTTAAACACACAAGTTCTTTTTCCTGTAGTGACAACCTGAGTGATTATCTTATCAGTCAAGCACTTGAATATTAGTGTCACTTGTCCTGATCTGTGCTGTTCTGTCTCCAATCTGCTATCAAAGCATAAAGAGGCACTGAAGCAGAAGATGCAAGACTCTGGATTGCTGTAATTGTTAGGTGAACTGAGTCGGATGCCATGCAATCATAAACCTTGATCATGGCTCTAGCCTTACTTTATGGTTATCTTCTTGCACTGGGAAAATACAATAAATGTTGCAGTGATGGGTTTTCAATCTGTCCAGTGTGGTAGATGAAATGTCTGGAGGTTTTGTGAGTACATCTTTGGTCTTGATGCAACTGGATGATACTGTGAGCTGCAACGTTGCTCTTTTCTAATGACTACATCAGAGTTGCATCTTACAACCATAGAAATTCAACCGGGCAATGATAACATATCTTTCCTTCTGCAGGAACTTCACAAACACTTGTCCCTACCTTTGAAATTCATCTGCCTCTGGGGAGGAATGTTTCATCCATCCTAATTTACAACAATAGCAAAAGAGAAAAGTCTCTGCTTTACTTAAAATAGAGCAGGCTTGGAAGCTGTAGTGACAAAAATTAGCTGGATTGATTGACTTTCAGAGGCTTTTGGGGAACATATAGATTAAAAAAATCACTGACATTGTTCATGGAAAATATTTCTGCCAACACTTACAAAAGCATTATTCCAGAGGTAAATGGTGTTGCTGAATATCTCAGTTGCTCACAGGCAGAGCGTGGAGGGAGCTAGTGGGTAGTGCGTGTGGTTTGGGAGAGGTGGAGACTGGTAGCTCACCTCCATTCTTGAGGATACCTGCCTCAGCCGTAGGGATAGCAAGTACCTGTTAATCTATTTGTGCAAAAAATAATGGGTGCTGGGACCATGGTACCTTCTTTGACTTTCCAGAAACAAGCAAAGATCTTTGTTAAAGATCCATGGCAGGATGACCAGGAACATTCCCAAACCAGACAACCACTGCGTGCTCTTTCCTATCCTCAGGATGCCCCTATTTCAAGCTCTGAGCTAGCCCGCCCGCTGGGTTTGTCAGCAGGACTCCTCAGGTGTCCAGCAATGCTACCAGGAACCCCCTTGTTCGTACTCGTGTGTTTGCCTGTGGTTTGAACTCGCCAGGCACGCAGGCGAACAGAAGCTTAGACCCTGCTATCTTTCCCCAGCCACCAGTTCCTATTAACAACTGCCCTGATTTACTAGGTCAGCACTGCAGGATTTCTCTCTCCCTCTCTGCTGGGACAGGCGCTGGTGTTTTAACCTGTGTCTGCCCTCACTCAACCTCTCTGAGGGGTTGTAAGAACAGAAACCTCTGGCCCCAGCATCCCACCGCCTGATCTCCTTGGCAGCATAACTCCTTGAGGGTGGCAAGAGGGAACTGTAAAGGGGTCTTTCTCCAATAAGTGAATTGGTTGTCAGAGGGAAAACCTTCAGAAAACGTTGTTGGCGATGGATGATGTCAACCATGAGAGAAGGAAATGGTCACACGGAGAGAAATCGAAAGATGAAGTGTTAGTTCTCTGCAAACCTCTCTCTTCTCTACCAGCCCTGCAACTGAGGGTTTGGACCAGACTGGTCTAGCATCTTCTGCTACTCAGAGAGGTCATTTCCTAGTGAATGGATTGAGATTTTCACTGGATCATGCAGTGAGCCAGAGAGAGGATCTGACTTTTTCTTCCTGGATTGGAGGGGAAAGGGACTGAGAGGAGGTGAAGAGGGCTGTCCTTCCTCCCCAGAGCCTGCTGTCACAGGGAATGCTGTCAAATACTGGCCCATTTCAACTGCTATATATTTCAGATGATATTTTGATTTTTGACAGAGAGAGGATTCGACACAGGCGTGTAAAACATACGGTGTGCTCTGTGCCATTCTGCTTGCAAGCCTGGGGAATGACAATGCACAGGAGGTTAATTCATACAGCAGATGAAGGAGCAGAAAGCGAGAGGAATTTGTAGAGAAACAAATGCTGGAATCACCATTGTCGTTTACGAGATGCCCACTGTGGGATGCAAGGGGTCCTGAGGAACCCCTGCCTTGGTGACCACCCGTATGCACCCTAGGCAACCATGGGTGGTAATGGTTTCCTGTCATTGCATCCTCACAGCTGCTCCTGATCTTTGAAGCTTTACTCTAAGGTGAGGAACAGTCATTAAATTAGATCCTATCAAAGCTGGTTCTCCACCAGCACATGGGAGCTGTGGACTGAGTTGGACCATGATGACAGCAGAGTCCAGAATACATGAATTGAAAGTATTTAGTGCAGCAAAGACATGCCTGAAGGGAAGCGTAACAGCAGTCACTGGTAAGGCTGGAGCAGAAAAGTACCCAATGACAGATATCTGTGCTCTTGGGATTAGAGATGCATGTGAGAGAGAAACCTATCCAAACATCTGCTTGATGTTCATATGGGTCAAATCAAACAAGTCAAATGTTGGGTATTATTGTGGCAGGAATAGAGAAGGAAAGATGCAAGATCTTTGTCTCAGGATATCTCCAGGTTCTGGATACTGTGTGCAGTTCTGGTCTCATCCCAAATGGAAGAGAACTGAATGGGAAATAGGTCAAGGAAGAGTAAACAAGAGTGATCGGAGGTCTGAAATGGCTTCTGGAAAAGTAATAACTGTTGATGTCTTTGCTAGGGACAGTACATGACTTCCAAGAGCCTGAAGCAGTGTGATCCTTCTGAGGCTCTTAGGTTTCTTTATAGCCTGTTTTTAGCCTGGTTGCCTAAGCAAAAAAAGCCCATACAGTCCAGGGGTACATATTTCCGATTTTTTTTCTCTCCCCATTTCTGTCAGCTATGTTCAACAGGATGCAGATGTCTCAAAGATACAATATTCCTACAGATTTAATGGCATGAAGCAGACAGGTAGGGGACAGATACACCTCTCAGTGTCTTCTTAATGGAAAGGCAGTAGTATGACTTTAGTTACTATTAGACAGCAGGTAACGTAGAGGTCCCTGTGACCCCAGAACAGGGGGTGCATCTGTGTAATTAATGCTTGACAATTGACATTGACAGCGTAGATGCAACCATGCCCTTCCCTCTGGGAAAGCTCCAGCCCACATTAGATACCTGGACTTGTTTAGATCTCAGGACATCCAAGCAGGAGAAGCTGCTTTCTGCAAAAGCTGATTTCACTGACTCTGCAGTTCATGGAAGGAGCTGTCAGCTGTGTTTCTCACCCTATCCTATATGGAAAGACAGCGCTTGTGTTAGACCCCATAATGTGCACCTGTGAGATACTCCTGCCTTGACCTTTAAATGTAATTACAATAAAACAACTCTGTACATCCCCGGACAGATAAAAGCACAAGATAAAAGCTGTAATGAAGGTATAGCTACAGTAAAAAATTATCCAATGCAGACATAGGGTGTAAAGTAATGAAGGAAACTGGAAAAGGGCCAGAGAAAACTGCCCTCCACCTTCCCTTCTGTTGTGCAAAATGCAGAAGGACCCTTAATGCCCACAGAGTGGTTGGGTCTCCGACTTACATCTCTTTTGAAAGGCCATCTTACACAATTAGCCACCTATTACTGGTGGTTAATTGACATCTAAAAGACATCAGGATTACAGTTAGAGCTAAAAGTCAATTAATGGCTCCTAAGCTTTGCTCCAGCCTGTGTTAAAGTGCGGGAACAACCATCGTCCCAGCGACATGCTGATTTGTTCCAGGTCCCCAAGCCATTGCTGACTGCTCCCTCCCCCTCTTCCCTGACAGTATCAATTGTTATGATTGATGCTAAATGGCTGTGGTTTCCTAATGTTGACAGGTCTCTTCTCGACTTCCAGGGGATTTCTCCCTCCAGCAAGGACCTCTTGCTACAGTTTCAACAGAAACTCATGGTTGATGCCAGCAGAACCATTTGCTGGGGATTAGGCCCTTCAGTCCTCAGGTTTTCAATCTTCAAGGGTTGCACTGAGGCACTCATGGCACTCAGTCTGGAGGGCTGTTGATGGTTGGACTTGATGATCTTAGAGGTCTTTTCCAACCTTAATGATTCTATGATTCTATGAGAAGGCCAGCCCAGGGAGGCAGTTGGTTGCTCCAGCTTGTTCTTCTCGTCAATATGATCAGCACGAAACTGCAAACAGAAAGCAGATTATCTGGAAAAGGTTAGATATCAGCGCTGCTTTGCATAGCATTGTAGCAGAAAAGAGAAACCTTAAAACAAGAGCGGGAAGACAGACCATTCCCCCTGTCCAGCAGCTTCTTGATGCTGCTGACAGACCCCCAGCATTGCTTCCTGTGTCACCACATCAGGGGTACACCTTTCTGAGGAGGGCAGGGAAACATCCAGACAGACGGCAGAACCTGGAGGACAGAGGGAAAATCTGCCTTTTTTTAATGAAGCAAGTCATTCCACCACAGTGGAATCCTCAGTTTGAGCGATGCCAGCATCTCAGAAGGTGAAAACTCCAGCCAAATCTTTTCCGGTGATGGGACCATTGGGATGTGCTCATCCCCACATGATTCTCAGGTGGCTCATAAGGGGCAAACTGATTTTGCAAGCTTTCCCTCAGACCAAAGGTAGACTTGTGTCCTTTACTTGTCTGCCAGTTGCTTACAAACTTGTCAGAACTCCACCATCCTGATGCCATTAACTCTGCCTCAGATGTGGCAGAAACTGGTCAGAATCAAAGAAGAAATTGTTAAAAGTTAGGGGAGGGCATATAAGTAGACATATACATAAATATACAGAGAGGTTTCATAAGTCTTGTTATAAACATGCAGGTTCTTGTTTTCCCATTACAATTTGAGTTAATTGCCCTTTGACGGTTCACCTGAAGGTCTAACTAAAGCAACGTGCTGCTCAGTTTTGAGCAGGATTTTCTCTGTCTAGAGTCCACTTCCCCGATATAGCAAAACCTCAGAGAAATTCAGGTGATTTTGGATTCGTGTCTAGAGACAGGGATACACGTAAGGAGCAGGGGGAAGTGGTCTCAGTTAGGTCCATACTAGAAGAACCAACCAGGCCTGACTCAGGCTGGAGCACAGTCTTGGCATCATTTTGGGGTGTGCTGGCTAGCACTCCCAGATAGTGCCCCAGCCTGGTTATGGAGTGAGCATGGGTCAAGGACTATCCTTGGAGATGTGCCCAACATTTCCTTGGGGTAATGGCATTTAGTTACACAAATCTGAGCCGTATTACCCCAGTAGGCCACAGGGCTGGAGAACAGGGGCTGGTGGACATGTGTGAAGGTCCCAGTGACAAAAACCAGGAAACTTCTGGCTCACTATGAAAAGGGGGAAAGGGAAATTTATGGAGAAGGGAATGCTATATGGGTTTGTAGCCTCCTCAGCAAGTGGACAGCAAGTGAGAAGCTCCCTTCCCGGAGCAGGGCAGGTGATGCCAGCCTTAGGGAGGTTCTTGCTGAACAACCCTGCCCATGCTCAAGGCCAAAAATGTCTTGTGGGTCCCTGACACCAGCTCATGTTAAAGTGCTACCTGCTTTAGCAAGGGGAGCCCTTACAGACTCCACTGACTACGTGGAGTTTGCCTAAGCATAAGCACTTAATGCCATTTGAGACTCCGTGCAGTACCCAGTTCATCCCCATGGGACTGGTAGGTGTGACACTGGATCCACTGGTGATCTAAGCCCTTCAGAAACAAAGGCTGAATGCAAGTGGGATATTTCTGGGCATCTCAAAAGACAAAAATATTTGACTCACATGGAGACTCTTGTAAATAGACACCTAAATTCAGGTGCCTTGATCAGGGAGGGGAGTCCTATCCCTGCTTTAGAGAATGGGAATAGCCACCGTCATTCAGAGGTGGCTGTTATCAAGTGATATGAATTATCTCCAGAATAACACAAGAATGGCCACGTTGGCTCAAACTGATGGACTGTTTACCCCAGTATCATGTCTTCAGTCATGACCAGCAGAGGTAAATATAAGACCAGGGCACATTAAAGTGACCATTCTCCAAGTTTAGCCCCTCATCCGAAGTGGTCTATGAGCCAGTATCCCATTATAGCTCCTGAAACCTAAATAAACTTACTTTTCTTCCTTACGGTCATTGCTCTCAGGGTGAAGGTCAGACCCATCACACTTTGTGATGACAATGAGTTGATTTCTTCCACTTCTCTGTTGATTGTACCACTGTGATGCATCCACAGCATTTCTATTCTGGTGGCAGTTTTGCAACTGAAATAATATGGTCACCAGGTCTTCAAAAGCTATCCTTCTCATGTTCTTCAAGGTCTTTTTCTTCATCAAGATGCACAAGCCTAGAATCCCTGTGGCTTGACTCTGGTCACAGGAAGGACACAAACTGTGCTCCCTGTTTTTTTCTGAAAAGGTAAATGAAGATAAACAAATCAATAAACTGTGGCAGCTGGTGAGCTGCCTTCACCCAGAAGATGCAGTTATGTCTGTGTATTATTAAAAAGAAAGCAAAAGAAAACACAAACAACATGAGTGAAGAAATCCAGCACAAACGAAAAAAAAAAAGCCAAATCTTTGGTTTGCATCTTTTCCACTGGGGAAGCCACCACTCAGATTGATAGCACTTTAAATTGGGTTGGTCATGGATGAAAAAGAATTTTAAATGGGATCAATTTGTTGTCTTTCTCTGAAAGACAGTCTCTGTTCCTAAAACAACTTGTCTGATGGAGAAGAAAAATAAACTCAGCATGAGAAGTCTCCCTATGAATAAGATACCAAGGAAGAGATGGGCTTGGGAATTTGGGCTCAGGTGCACGTTTTTGCATCTTTTTATTTTATTATGGGGCACGGACCATCTTTTTTGCATTAGGCCTGTACAGGACCTACTATAATGGAGGGCCAAGAAATGGCTTTATCTCCAAAATACAGAGAAAAGAGTGAGATTGCTTAATCATGACACTTCTTTACAAGGTGAGGGTAGTCTGATTCACATCAGCTGTCTCTGACCATCACCATTTCATCTGTGATGGATTCCCCTAACAAGGGGCAGAGCTGAGAACAGAATCAGACTGCATTGCAGCAGGCTTATATATCACTTCATTTTTTGGATTGAGAGAAACCACACTGCAATAACCATGATTAATAATTAGTGTGATTAATATAATTAGTATCATCTTTCTTTCAGGGGGCTCCCAAAACATTTGAAAAGGCTGTCATCAAAAACATGTTTGGGTTTCTGCTGGTGTGAATCAAGGGATGACTGCTTTGTTATTTCTAGCTGTGTATCCGTGTAATGAGAACAGCCCTAAATGTTGGGAACTACAGTAATAACTTCATTGTTCAGACTGTTTTTAGCTTTGTTTCTCACTAAAACAAGGATTATTTTCCTTTTTAAGGTACCAAGGTCAAAGGACACTTTTTATTTGCCAATACATTTATGGGAGAAGTTAGAAAGAAATTTATCCAGTGTTGTAGGAGTTTTAAAGCACTTACAATATAAGTCCTTTAAACACTACTGAAGAAACTGGAGCGACTCTAATTTTAGGCCAGCCTAGCTATGAGCACAACTTTTCTGATGGGCATTTGAACAGGGCAGACTTTGCTGGCTCATCTCCATGTGAGGGTTCTTGAATATTGGAGAGGCTGGCTGGTCACGTAGTGACTGTGGTAGCCAGATATTTCGATTTAGATCTTTTTCCTACCAACGCTGTCTCTGGGACTTGGCTTTATTTTGTGTTGGTTCCCTTGGGATGGATTTTTCTCTGAGGATGAATGCATTACAGATGGGCTGTGGCATGACAGAAGGCTTAAAAATACAGACAAACTGTCTGTTGGAGGTAAATTCTGTTTCAGTCTGAAATGTTGTTTGTAAAACTTCGGGGTTCTCTCAAGAGAAAAGAAATAATTTCACTCCGAAAGATTGTAATCACCACCCCCAGCCCACCCAGTTTCCCATTGCAGAGATTATTCTGGGCAGCGAACAAAGGGCAAGACCCAGCTGGGACCTCTCACCCCCCTTTCCCCCAACATTCCCTTGTCATCTAGGAGGGTCACTTAAATCTGACATGACTTCTTAGTGAATTATCTCATCATTACCAATAATCCTATTTGCTAGATGGGGCTGCCTCAGGAATAGCCCCCCGTGGACTATTTCCCCATCTCTGTCTCTTCCATGTATCTTCTCTTAATGACAAGCACTCCATTTGTAGCTCGCTTTCACATCAGCCTGATGGATGCCACGTGCGAACTGATTGCCAGCTGGGGTCACGTCATCCTCTTCCCCACCAAATGAGAGGATTGCATCGTTTTCTAGATGACATGCAGGGTTGCTTTTCTTCCCTCTGATGTTGGACATTTAGGCCACCCTTAAATGTTGACAGGTCATGGGTCTGGACTGGTGTGCTAGGTCCTGAGTGGCCAGTACCTCTATCTGGCTAATTCTGCACCTCTGCAACACGCTGCCAAAACCTGACTTATAATCACAGGCTACATCTTTAGTAGCAGATGCAATGTCCAGGCACTGTTCTTCTGTACTCCAGCTACTGGTATGGCATGGCTTGCACTGACAGGGTTGAGGTCTCTCATCCCCAATAACAAGGCTACACTGCATCAAAACAACTTACTGAGAATGGTCCCCAACTGTATTATCCCTTGAATAACTACCTATTCGATGTCTAGGAGTGGGGCTATTTGACATGAGCCAAAAATCAGGGAGCATGCCAACAGTTAAACTATGGGGACAACCAAGGGATAGGGCTGTGGTCCATTCCTAAATAAGTAAAGCCAGACACATTGCTATAGCTGTTGAAAAGCTCATGAATGGCATGGTGGGAGTTGAACTCTCAATAAGGAATCTGAGATTAGGCTCAACAACAGGAACCACGTCCAGCCAGGGAAGAGCTCACTGCTGGACATGTTCTTACCAACATGAGCATATGTCCATACTGTGGTCGCTGCTTTGGCTACAGGCTGGCAGGGACATGCACATGCTTGCTTTAAATTAACCAGTTACTCCAGTCACAGAAGCATGGAATCAGCTCTCTGTTTTGCAATTTGTGCCAAGTTTCATGTTGTTGAAGATAGATTGCTACTCGATAGTTTAAAGAACACAGAAAAATCCTGTTTCAGGCTCACAGGGTGGAAAATACCTGCATTCTTGCATTGGGATCTGTAGCAGCACTGAAAGGGGTGGAGGCACATACACACCATGTCTAGAAGTGTGCAGGCTCTCTAATTAACTCTTCTGAGGGTCCCTGAGAGACACAAAATCCCCCTACAATAATGGAACTTATTCAATATTTAATTGGACACTAATAATTAAAATATACCTTCTTTCAGCCCAAACCTATCGAGCTCACATTAGCTGCCATCTTAATTATCAAGCCACACTGATTGCTTCATTTCCATGGTCCTTGCTTTGTGAAAGGCAGCAGTAAGGGTGTGAAACATGGCAACATTGTACAATTCACGGGAAAAGATGCCTTTGCAACTCATGGGAACAGGCTTCCCTCACCACTTGGGTTTTCTCTCTGACTTTTCCAGCCTTGTTCTCTACACCTTGTATCCAAAGAATAGCTGATGTGAAAGATCAGGGAGCCCTTTGCTGTACTACAAAGAGAAGAGCAGCCAGATCTTCTTCTGGTGTAACCTTTACCTAACAGACTAACAGCTTAGAAGCCTGGATAGACCTGTTGTTGTTGTTTTTAGTCTGTTTGCTTGGTTTTGTTTAGTTTTAACAGCAATTGGAGAGCTTCTTATATGGCTTTTTTAGACCGACATTTGTAATGAGCCTGTTTTGAGACTTGAGATATTAGACCAGTGAGCTGAAGAAATCAAATACTATTTTTACAGTGGAAACCGGGAGATTTTTGCCCCGGTCTTGCTATGAACATTTGGGTGTGGACTGAAACATTCAGAGGGAGGGAATGCAAAGACTCAGGATGTGAAACTCAGTGCCTGGGGCTTCTTGTAAAATCAGTAAGAGCTGGACTAGCCTTATAACTGTTTGTTTGAGAAAGCTGGAATAGTGTGCTATTATTATTATTATTATTATTATTATTATTATTATTATTATTATTATTATTAATGTCCCACTTGAACTTAATGTAATTTTTAGCTAGAGGAAAACCAAGCAAATGTGCCGGTCTGCTAGTCCATTGTCTCAACGATGAACCCAGAGACCAATAACAGGAGAATTCATTGCACCCTAGCAGACAGGGCTCTTTAATCTGACCAAGCCTGAGGGATTTTTTTTCCCCTCTTTCTACCAATGTTATCTTAGTGCAAAGGTTACAGGAGCTTTTAAACTGGCAGAATTATTGCCTGAAAGACACAGACAAGTTTACAGCCTAGGAAAAAGAGGTGCCATGTGCTCAACTTCTCAAAGGCTCTGCCCAGCCTGCTGTCTCTCCAGAAGCTGATTTTTATGGATTTTCCTGCAACCCCACAGAGAGTTTGATCTGTCCCTGCTTTGCCATAACCCTGCTGCAATGTTTGGGGTTAGGCTAAGCAGAGACTTAACTCCTTCCTCCCAGGAGATCCTCTGACCCTTCTCACAAGCCCCTTAGGATACCCTCATTCAGTGGGCTCCGTGTTGCACAATGTGCTGCTGTTTTCCATTGACTCTTCAAAGCCAGGAGCTGTGCAAAGTGCCCTGTGAAACTGGCATGAGGATAGCAGATTGGGAGCTGCCATTGTAGATGTTATTTTTTTCATCTAATCTGTCCTTGAAAATTTGCAGCCTTTGTCCCCAAATCACCAGGGAATGAGCCCTGATGTCGCCCTGAATCACCACTGTGCCCTTGGGTGGCCATTAGACAGAAATGGGGAATTGTCACAGAACTGGACTGTTAAGGCTGTGTTTTCCCCAATTTTTTTCCTTGGCAAGGACACCAGTGATGATCACTAATGCTTCCCGTCCTGCTTCAGATTCAGTTACTTTCTAGCCCTTTATGCAAACAGAGATACCTGCTTTGCATCTGCTGCGCTGTTGTTCTGATGAGCTTTCAAGAGGAGTTGCTGCATCAGGTCACGTCAAATTAGCTTGGCCCTGCCTAGCAAAGAATAAAGGATGGTTTTGACAGGAGTCTTCAGAAGGGACTAGATAGATCAACCAACATGGCTGTATATCTTTCTATTAATCATAAGACAAGACAAACCTATCTGAACTGATGGGAACAAACCAAATGGCACTATTCACTGAGCGGGACAGATACTGTCACAACTCTTCCTCCTAGATCTTCCAACTTTGAGGAACAGCCCCTTTGCACCCTGTGAGTGTCCACACAGCTGCCACTTTGCTCCATCACATGCACCCTTCATGCTTTTTTGGTGTGTGAAGCCTTGTCCTGTTCTTGTCCTGTTTTTCTGCATTTTGACCTCAACTCTTAGTTAAAAATCAGCTCAAGTTGACCATCTGCCAAGCTCCATGCGTGCATCCTGCTTTGGGTTTTTACTGCACACGGGGGCAACTTTGCAGAGAGAGACTTTGAGAACCACCTAAGTTAATTTGAGAAGGGAAAATCTACTTTGCAATTTCTTCCCCTTCTTCCCCTCTTCATTTGTCCTTGACTCACTCTGCTCCTCCGTCACCAGTTTGCTGTCTGGCCAGGGCATGCTGCCAGGAATCCCTTGCCAGCCTTGAATAATAAATACCAGCTAAGTGATGGACTAATGCCAGGGTGAACTGCTCAGAAATATTCCCTCTAGGTCTCAGATCAATAACACTTAGCTCTTGTTCTGCGACTGAAGACAGGCAAAAACCCACATCATCTCCCCAGGAGCACAAGAGGAGCCTGCAAAGAAAGCCATTTACCCCCCCTCAAGTCCCCAGGCGTTCACATGTGCTTTAAAGAGCAGACCTCAGGTGTGCACTTTCTGCCTAGAAATACTTAGCTAGGACATGATATACTGGCCAGAGGATGACCGATACTGGGGCCTGGATTGTGGAGGAAAAGATGCCAGAGGAAAAATGCTGATGCGTTGGAGTGGGGGACTTATCTCCATCAACATGACCAGGGCGTCAGACTGGTAGCGGTGCGGTGATGAGCACCTTGGATGCAGCCAAAACTTCCAGCCCAGGTCCTCCGTGTGCTGGAACATAGTCAAAAGGTAACAGGACTGGAGAGGAAAGCAACCCTTTGGTTCAGCAGCATTGGTCAAGAGATGGATTTCTCTGAGTTATCAAGGGGGGACAGCCCCCACCACAGTTAGCACCATTCAGTATTTGGCATGCTCTTGACTATGGGAATTAGGGCATGGCTGTCCAAACTGGGTCTCTGCCAGTGGCAGACTTGGTATGGATTTATAATAATACAGCAAAGTTCCTCTCATGGTTTAACCCCCCAAAATGAGGCTTTAACCTCTTGGCTGTGTGGTTTTCTCCTCTTTCACAGATGCAGCATCTCCTTCTAACCTAGGGTCCCTCTGTCACTGCATCTGCTCTGCAGGCTGTGGTGAAGCCAGCAGCACGTACGTCCTTAACACTGACTTAGAGTTTAACATGCCAAGCAGGTCACTGAGATCTGCTGATTTTTAAATGACTTCAGTGCTGCAAAATAATACATTGCTCTTCCTGACAGGTTAATTGGAAAAGCCCATGTTCCCGAGTCAGTGCGAGAAGCATGGCTGTTTGAAGTGTCTGGGGTGAGGGATGGATGTTGGGCAGTGTCAGGAGCAGGGTGGCAGCCCAGCCCAAAATCAGAGTTTTAGATCTCAGCACTTCTAATTATCCTTTCCAGAGGGAGGATGAAGTTCTAGTCCCTTTCTACAATCTTAGGAAGACCTGTTCCCCACAAGGAAGATAAATTCTCCTCCTCTGCAACTTAGCTGTTGGTTCAAGGCTTATATCATTTTTGATGTTGGCTGAAATGGCATTGAGGCCCACATTCGTGGAGTTCAACAGGAAACCGAGGATGCAGAGCAATAATATCTCTGGGAAATTCTAGCACTTTTTGTGCAGGAGCTGGATGCTTATGGGAGATATCCACACACAGAGGCTCTGCAGACACCAGAGTGCTGAGAACATGGCTATCGGTCACAGACGAGCTAAGGTGTTTTAAGAGGTGAAATTAGAAGCACTTTCTTCAGATGTGCTCACTCAATTGCTCCAGTTCACCCAGCCAGGCACCCAACTACTTGTGCCGCAGTAACACTGAAGATTTAGAATCAGAAAGCAGGACCTCCATGATGCTAGGTGCTCTGTCAATATGAGTAGGATAATCCCTGGCCCAGGTAGATCATCATCCGCATGCAGCATCTGATGGAAGAGCCAATCCTTTCTGTGGAGCTGTTTTCAATTGTCTGTAAAATTCTTTTGTGATTTATTTTATTTTATTTTAATGCTCCTCTATTGGGCTAGAACATCCTGCTGTATTCTACTGTAAACCTCATGCCCTGGCACCGTCTGATGAATGACCAGGATGTATATGCACCAGTACCAACCCCTGGCTGGAGACAGAGCCATACCCTTTTACTTCCAAGAGTCAAGAGCCAATGGAGATGTGTGTTGTATTCCCCACATGGCTGAAATGGATTTCAGGCATCAGTGGTGAAGGAGTAGTGTCCATTCAAGGAGACCTTATTGCAGCCTTTCAGTACTCAAAGGGGGCTTATAAGAAAGATGGGGGCAAAGTTTTTAGCAGGGCCTGTTGTGATAGGACAAGGGGGAATGGTTTTAAACTAAAAGAGGGGACATTTAGACTAGATATAAGGAAGAAATTTTTTACGCTGAGGGTGGTGAAATCCTGGCACAGGTTGCCCAGAGAGGTGGTAGATGCCCCATCCCTGGGAACATTCAAGGTCAGGTTGGACGGGGCTTTGGGCAACTGATCTAGTTGAAGATGTCCCTGCCCGTGGCAGGGGGGTTGGACTAGATGAGCTTTAAAAGTCCCTTCCAACCCAAACCATTCTATGATTCTATGATTCATTTCCTTCGGTCCACTTAATACTATATTTCCCTCATCGAATCCTTCTCATTTCAGGGCTCTTCCAAAAGCCTTTGAGTATTATAGAGCACCAACATGAAGGAGAACTTAAAGTGAAGGCCTTGGCTAACAGATAGACCAGCAGTGTTTTTGTGCAGCAGGGACACAGAGTTGGGGACAGAAGTTCTGGTAGTAAGACTGTCCAGTGTCTCCCCGTGTCCATGGCCATGGGGAGTTGAGAGAAATAATTTCCCAATGGGATATTTGGTGGGGCCCAGATGTCAATCAGGGAGCAACAAGCTCCTATACACGATAGAAACCCAGAGTGTGTAGGAAAAAGGCCAACAGTGACGTGAGGTGGGCCAAGGTGTCATCCCAGCATGCTGAGCTGTCATCTTCTCCACAGCCCCATCTTCTCTTTAATGTGGCAGCCATTTTCACAATGCCAAATGTCTAGTCCTAGCAGATACTGCTGGAGATGTAAAACAAGTTGTGCCCCGCCCCGGGTCACACCTGTCCCTAACAACATCAGAAAGGGGAAATTTTGCTCATGTGGGGTTATGGTGGTAACATAAAAATTATTGAGGTATGTCAAAAGTGTGTTGTCATCTTTAGCTGCTATTGCCAAGAAAGCAGCAGTCACGTAGCAAATAAACGAGTGGCTTTCTCATCCACTTATGGATGAACTTTTTCTTGCCCATACTAGAGGTGAGCAAGTGTAATTCCCTGCATTTATCCTTGTCTACACCTCTGCCTGGGGAAGATATCGTGTATTAGGATGTCTTGTATTAAAAAAAAAACCTGGATGAATTCCTTTTTGGTGTGGCATCCTCACAGCCTGCAGATTAGGAGTACTGCAGAGAAAAGTGGGATTCACATAAAACTGGAAATAGACCTTCTTTTATTAAAACCTAGCAGGATGTACTTGAATTTGCTCCACTCATTTCAGACCTTTCCAAATGTCTTTACCTGAAATGGCAGCATATGCCGTGTTGTCCCTGAAAAGACTCTCCTACTGCAATGTTTCAGCTCTTAGCTGGGATGGCCATAGGAGGTGAGAGTAGAGACAGGGACAGCCTCTTCTCCTTGTTTGCAGGGATTTTTTTCACCTTGTCTTCAGGCTGAGGTCACTCCCCTGCACACATTACCTGTCCCAGTGATTTGCATCTCTATGTCTTGCCTGGGAGATGTCGCCTCAGGGCCTGCTCCTCACCAGGCACGGGGAGCTGGGAGAGACAGGAGAAAATGTGAGCTTTATTTATTTAACATGTAGAAGCAAGGACAGGGATTATAAGGATTTAAGATGCAACAAAAGGTGAATGCTAAACCGACACATTGATTGACTTAGAACAGAAGTTGTCCGAAGAGGATTAGCAATGCAAGGGCACCGGCACCGCAGGGAAGGGAACTGAATGGCAACAGGTAGATCCAGTGTCTTGCAAAGGAGTTTCAGCCTTGCACAGAAGTAGACCACTTTTAGCAGCTAATGGAGTGAGCCAGCATCGGCATGGGAACAGGATGGACCACATGCATGCACGAGGGGGGGGGGGGGGGGAGGGGTTTGCATGGGAAAATCTGCATCGGAAATAAGTGTCAAGGGGTCAGCGGGGAGCGAGAGGCATGACATATGTGTAAGACACAAGAAAAGTGTAAGGTCTAAATCTCTGTCCACATAAATCAAAAGCTAAAGAAGTCAGGGGACCTCTGGGGTGGAGAGAAGCTACAGATGGAGAGGCCATTTGCAGAGCGCTGGGGCATGGGTTTCTTCTCCTCTTTTCTCCTGGATTTCAATCCTTCTTGCCAAGGCAAGCTGCTTTGATGACTTTTCTAGGCCAGACTGGGCAGTGTGGAAGCCAGAATCTCTCTCCCATGGTGGGTCTCACCTCTGCTGACTGTAGGGTCCAAGAAAGAGTGATTATATCTGGCTTCTTCCATAACCAAGAGACCCTTCTGGTTTGTCCCTTTCCCTGGGACCCTGTGATCATCAAGGTCACGGTTTGTGGGTCAAAGAAACACATTCGTGGGAAGGACATCATGCGCTGTGTATCTAGAGAGGCAGCTTTGTCTAACGCTTTACCAGGTGCCTGAGAGCCTCGATCCCTGATAACACAGTAGAGATCCCTGTAGTGCTTTCTACACTTAAACCTGGGACCTGCTGTACCAGAACAAGAAAAGAGAAGGAGCAGCATTATCATCCAGTGTGCAGTAGAGAAGAATCTCCCTATTTATGGATCTGAATTATCTTGCCATGGGCAGTTTGTTGGGCGTAAACTAACAGTCCTCCTATTTGAGTATATATGCAAATGCCTCCCCATACCTTAGTGCTTAATGAGCTATTGCTATCTGACACGCCGTTTTGAACCCTCTATAGACTCAGGGTGCCTGCCTGTTGCTGTCCAGTCACGGAAGGGCACCCAGTGGATAAACATTTAAATCTGTTTACTTCCATCTCCCTGCATCCTGCCTCCCTCCTTTGACAATTAACAATACATAACAACACCCAAAATGAATCCCACCCTGCCACTCCCTCCCTTCTCCAGTCTGCAGAAGCTGAACTGGACTTGTTTCCTTTGAGTTGTTTTTTTTTTTTTCTCCCAGTGTGGCTCAGCAGGAGAAAAAAGCAGCCTCCAGTTACAGAGTGATTTGAAGGTTAACATAACGACCTTCATCGGGCTCCTAAGAGGGATAATGATCTCTCACTCTAATCAACAATGCAGACTCCTTTTGATACGAAAATAGCAACTGTTAAGTAAAGCTGCTTTTTCCCCTCTCTTTTTTTCCCTTCTTCTTTTTTTTTTTTTTTTTTTCATTCTTTGCCTTTTTCCTAAATCTGTGAACAGAAGCTCAGAAAGCAAATTGGGAAATAATATGATCTTGAAATGGATGCGAGATAGTCTTCAATTAGACTGTTGATCATGCTCCAATTCAATTAGTTAGGAGCTGATGCTAAGTTTGTTACAGGGTCCTGGGGAGGAAAGGTGCTGACCCTGTTAAGATGATCACTTGTTGGAGTGGTTCCTAAATGGTGCTGGATATGGATACGCACACAGTGCAGGGCAGAGATAATGGCAAAGCTTTCCCTCCTGGTCATGCTCTTACCGCTGCTGGAAGGGTACCCTGTGCAGGAGCCGGCCAGCGCTGTGATCTGCAGATATTGATGCTTAATTGCCATTTTGTCTGTGCATATCATAGATGATCTGCAATGTCAACCGCCAATGGAAAATACAGATAAACTGCCTATAAATGATATATTTACCGACACTATGCACCTTTATGATATAATGTACTTTGTCTGTATTTTGTATTGCTAGTTCATATGCAATAGCCATTAAAGTAACACAAACACGTGCCTACACAGATACATAAGATGATTCTATGGTATAACTTTTTATACAATTATAATTTTTTTCTTTGCATAATCTGCATGGAACAGTTGGTTTGTTTCTTAAAAGCAGTAAACCTTGCATTTGGAGGCTCTACCTAATTGAGCATTATCCTCAGCAAGTATAGTTACTCCAGCTAGTCTCTGTTTCACCATGTCACTTCCAACTAAAGCACTTATGCTTCATGGTGTCTTCTGATCCCAGTATGCTTTGCAGTAATATTAAGTGACAACTCATCAGAAGTCTGTGAGAGACTCTCTCTTTTTCTTTTATCCCAGTTTCCCTGATTTGACCATAAAGGTAAGAAAAGCAAAATTCGGTACCGCTTGGGGCAGGTTGCATTGTGTAAGGAGTGGCTTGTTCATGTTTGGGGCTGTTGCCCACACTCAAACTTCAGGCTCCAAAAAACCTATGTTCTCACAGGCTTAGTGGAGAGCATCTGGAGGGGAATAAATGAAGCCCTTAAAAGTGCATTCTGTACTGTACTTGCACAACCCACATTCACAATTCTAGTGCAAACAGGGCATGAACACAATGTGTTGTCCGCTTGAGGTGAAATCTAGAGCTCAGACTGCTGACCATTCACATTTTCATGACTCCCTGAGACGTGGTGCTTTGGACTGTTCCCCAAAGTGTCTTTGCTCCTGGGTCACTGGCGTGTCTGATCAGAGGGATGGTGTTGGGAGCGCTGGAGTCTGATGTGCTGTCTTTTTCTCTTAGAAAATGTAGGTGAAAATGTGCTAAAATTACTTGGGGAAAAATGTCACAACATCCACAGGGTTAATTTTCTGTCTGGACAATGCCTGATCTGGACTGCTGAGATGGAAAAATCTGGAGTGAGTTTTTTTAGCCAGTTTGGTTCCGGGTGTGCAATAGGCCACCTTTCCTGTTGCTAGTGAGTAACTCTAGGCACATTCCTTGATGCTTTCAATATCAGGTGGTTCCCAGCACATGCCGTTACAGTTGATTTTGTGCAGACATGAGTTCCATCATCTTTTCACCCGGACTTCACCCCTCCTTGGTTCCCTCCGTAATAATCCCCTTCAGGTACAATGACACATCTTAAGTCGTTGCTTACCCTTGTGTGAGTGCTAGGTTCCTCACAAGGCTATAAAGTTCATGCTTTGTGCATGTCCCAAGCAATGGAACCTCCACAACCTTCTTTTGGAACTGTTGAGCAACCAGACTCTACTTCCCTTCCCCAATACCCCTCACTCATCAGCAACCATGCAACCAATGTAAAGGTCTGCAGAACACATACTCCACCACACAGAAAAGTGTGGTTGCTGGAATGGTGTAAACCAAACACAACTTCTGCTGGAGTGAGTTTTTGTAGGTCCAGTGAAGTCGGAAGTGTAATACTGCTCTACAGCACTGGAGTTGTCTCTGACGTAGAAAGTGTCTAGGCATGTCTGGTGTAGAGGGATGGCTGTGGAGAGCTGGTTGGAGGGTGCTGGTTCCCTGAACCAGGGGATAAAGTGGGAGACAAGGCAGAGCTACCTGTGCTATACACGTGAGGAATTTGCAGTCACCATCAGATAAGGGCTGAATGATAGACGGCGATTTTAAATGTTTAATATTCCTTCCATGTTGAAGGGCGTTTTACATTCGGATAAAAGGAGCCATAAATCTCTTCTGGCAAATGAAGCTCTGCTCTACCACTCTCACCCTCCCCCCCCCGCCTTTTTTATTGAGATCTCACCTAGAAAAGAAAAAAAACAGATGAAGAAATGATGATGAATCATAGCAGGTGTGGAACAGCCCAGATAAGGCACGATTTGCATTTTCATGCGATAATTCGCCTCTCTTGACGCTTTCAAATTACCTTTAGAACCACATTAATTCTGCCGCCACAAACTCCAGCACGGAGAGAGAGTAACCGTGAGAATGGCAATTCAAGTGGCAGCTTCCGTTTGGCTTTTCTGGGCCTTGAATGGCACCTAGCGTACAACATCCTAGATTTCAGATGGCACTTTGGTGGCTTTATCACACAGCCTTTGTCCATTCCAAGACATAAAGCCTATGGTCTGAAATGGGCTGATTTGCTCAGCCTGGTCGAGATTAAGTTCTGGAATATTGTCTTTTCTTGTGATGTAGCAACTGTGATGTATGTGCTAGAAGAGCACTGTTGTCTCGTAAGAATGCAGTCATCACAGTCAATAAATGCTAAAGGAAAATCTGTATCCCCGCCTCTTATGATTACTGGGATGATTATGTACTTTGATTTTTTTAAACACCAACAGTTACAAAGGAAAGCGTGGATTTGCTACAGAAGGGAGTTGGTTAAATAAATCTGCAGTATTTAATCCTCTTTGTACGAAACAAACATCCCTCCGAGTGATCTGAAGAGAGTACTGCCTCTGCCATGGTCTCAGCTGGAGGTTGCCATCACCTCTTACGTATGCTAGCTGCATAGGCTGTATCGAGCTGCTCGTGAGCTTGCTCCCTAACAGCCTCAGTGAGTCAGGTTGCTTTAAACAGTTTCAAAAGTATGTTTCTGCTAATCCAGTTCATATCAAGTGCAGTGGGTGAGGAAGCAGTTGCATGAGTACTTCAGGTGATCTATGGGAGGAGGAAGCATGAGAAAGGTGATAAAGAGTTGCAGGTGCATTTGGGAGCAGTAACCACTTCAGGAAGCACAGCTGGAGCCAGAAGTGTATCCTGAGCATTCATCTCCATTCAGCGTTGCACAGCTGTAATGACAAGGCTAAAATCAGGCAGGCTTAAACCTGACAAGGATCTGCTGGGATTGTTGGTGGTCTTGGATGAAGGAGAAGTTGTTTGAGAGTAGGTTCTGGCCATAGATTTCAGCCCATTTAATCCAAGTTCTACAGCAACAATACTGCTGCAGTCTAAAAGTGTTCATCATGGGAAAAAAGGAAGAAAAAAATAAAGGTCTTACTGCATAATCTTTAGGCATTTTACATGTGTATATGCTCTGGACAGGAGATTTTGGAAGTCAAAATATCCTGTTTCTGACCTCTTCAGGACACAGCCAAAAACTGTGATTTTCACCCCTCATCCTAATAACTTACTGTGAATGCTCCAGGTAAAAGGCTACATGAAATAACTAAATACAAGGAGATACTCCTTAAGCAGTCTTGACCCTCAAAAGCCATCCCCACCATGGTTATCTTTCTTCCTATATGGTCTTATGGATGATTATACAAGCTGGCCAACCTCATCTGTTTTATGTGCTTATCACTCACATGGCTATTGATTAAGTGCCTTCTCCTTTTCCCTTCAAAGCTGAAGGCGCATCTCTACATGGCCTGAAACAAGGTAGGATCAAACTCTAGTGTAATGCTTTCTAAAATACCTTGTCCATGAAATGCAATTCTGTGTGCTGGGGGAATAGGAGGTTTCCCATCAACTTTCATGACAGATAAGTGAAGCTAACACTGGATTCTGACCTCTCTTTTGTGTCAGGAGAAAAATGCTCGCGGCATCTGAAACTTCTGCTTGTAAGAGGTGCTGAGCTTAGAGGGGTGAGAAACAACTTAAGAAATGGAGCATATTCTCTTATTTCAGCATCAGTATCAACTGGAGAGTTTTCAAGGAAAATGCTTCTCTTCCAGAGCACCTTCATCTAACTTTGACATGAGAACTTTCTCTATTGACCCTGCTGGTGTGTTGGAGCAAAAAATGCCATAGGTCACTTGAAACCTGAATTATTCCATGACTCAGTGAAAAAAACTGAGAGGGAATGGCTGGGGCACCTTTTAGGCTGGAGATCAGAGCATGCCATGGAGAGAACGGAACAGCGGCCATCCCTCATGTGGGGAGGTGAACAAGAAGAGGTCAGTGCCCTGTGGTTAATGTGGGAATAATATTAGATACATACCCTGGGGACATCTGTCTGGGCTGGCATTTGCAGCCCAACTAATGCAATTTTAGCCATTAATAGTGAAAGACCACAGGCTTTGAGCTTGCCTGACACTGGGGAGTATCAAGATGTCTCTGGGCTTGCCGTGCCCTGAGCTGGGTGTCCCTGTGGTCACAAGTGTCCCATGGCCAAGGGCCTCGTGCCCGACCTGCCTGAGCTCAGTGATGGGACACCCCGCATGGCCAAGGGCTGCCGCCCCAGGCAGGCACTGCCCAGCAAACACCAGATCTTCGTGTGCCCGGGCTGGGCACTGGGCAGCTCTGCCACTGGTGCTGGGGACCAGGGAGAAGGGAGCAGGCGGTAGGGAGAGGGGCAATGGAGATATCCCGAGGTGGTCCCAAGAATGAGGAGGAAGAAACCCCACCATGGACTTCACAGTCCTGCCAGGAAAGAGCTCAGGATAGTGACAACTTGTAATCCCCTGCCTCCCCTTCCATCCTGCTGGGGGGACACCAGAGCTGTCAGCCCTGGGACGAAGAGGAACATTGGCAGGGAGACTCGCACACCAGAGGTTGGGGATGGATACTGGGAAGGTGGGAATGTTTCTGTATAGCAGTTTTAACTGCATCATTAATGAAACTTTATTGTACTAATTGGATAATTTGGACTGTTAGACTGTTAAAACACTTAGTGGTCTAAGAATAAATTTTTAGCTCATATATATGGTCTTCCCTTTGTCCCATAACAGGATTTTGACTATCTTGCTAAGCTTTTTTATCACTATTGGAGAGAAATGTGCCTTGCTGGTGCACAGTGAGTGCATCTTGTCTCAAGAGAGAGACGTCTAAACGACGGCAGACAAATCTCACTCTAGAAGTACCTATTTCTCTCCCCTGACTATAAAGAGCATCAAGACAGCTGGCTCAGAGGGCTATGTTTGCACTCAAATGGGAGAGGTTAGGTAAGATAAATCCCTGGCTGGGAGAATGAATTTTCATTTTGACTTCAGGAGAGATGTGAAGAACACTCTGGGGAACCTTTCCTGATGGAAGTGTCATTAGATCCAGCATGTTGGAGTGCAGATTGTCCCTATACCTCATTGTTCTCTTGACCTTAAGTATCGCAGAAAATATCTGAGTCCATTTTAGGAGCCTCTGTTGGCAATCTGAAAATAGTCACCCATGTTTCTAGCAAGGAGAAACAAGCTGGAGAGAGGTTTGGAAATTAAATTTCTTGGAGTGAAGAAGTAAAACCAGATCCATCTGCCATATCCCTGATGGAGCAGTTTAATAACACCATTTGCCTGCTTCTTTGGGAATCCCTCGTCTGTGGGTCTTCTAAGTAAGGAAGGTCTAAAAACCTTTTTCTTTTTTTTTTTTGAAATTTATGTGAAATGAGTGTATGTTTGTCAAAAAAAAGCCAGCCCTCTTCATGAGACACACCACGCCATCATGCTCAGCCGATGGCAAACATAGTCTTGATATAAAGCCAAATCATGCAGAGAAAGTACATGTAAGGATGCTTTTACTAAGGGAGAAGCTGCTTTGGGGTTTTTTTTTAGAGGATGCCTGTGGCTTGGGGCCAGAGGGTGGGATATTATTTCTGACTCCATTGCTGTGTGGTTGTATGATATGGGGCAAATCTCTGCACGTGGCTCCACATCAAGGCTCTTCCTCTACTCAATGGAGACAGAGAGGCCATTCTCCCATCCTAAGAGAGGTCACCAACAGAAAGGGGTGAATTGCCCTGGAAAGAGGGTGTCTGTTTATCTATATGTCCTGCAGTGGGGATTTTGATGACTTTCTTAAGGTACATGCCTTATTTTTAGATAGCTAGATGAATGTCCAACTGCATCTCTAGATCTCTTCCATCAATGTTGTACCACAGACGGCTGGTGTGGGAGCGATTGATAAAAGACTGTGCAGGTTTGTAATGACACCACAGAGCCAACGCAGCAGGCAGTCTATGTTGAAACAACCAGACAAAGACCCTGGAAACTATTAGGAAAGATGTCTTTAGAGAGTAAAAGAAGGTATCTAAAATAACAGATAATAAAGAGAATGGACATATCTCTTATTCTGAGTATTATAGAGAAGTCTAAGCCTCTTCCCAAATGAAAGCAGCAATGGTAAATCAAGAAACTAAATGCTGACTTTTTGATCCATAACTTGTGGAACATGCTGCCCCAGAATGTTAAGAAGATCATGAATTTAGGTCTTGATGGAGGACTAGGCTGTGAAGGAGAAGGGTGGGAGTTTCTTTAGGTCGGACAAGTGTACAGGACAGAACTCATCACGACTCCAACTGGGGGTAAGGGAGGAACTTCTGTCTTGAGACTTCTCATGCTGCCTTTGAAAGCACCTGGAGGGTGTAGCAATCAGAAGTAGGTACTGTTTCAGTATCAGCCACTCAGAGAAGCCCTTAGCCTGGCAAATTTTACATTCCTGAAATATTCCTGATAGTTGTTATTTTAAAGGGTGAGCAAGAAAAAGAAGCACATTCACAAATCGATTCCGTAGAAAGAAATCCTGCAGAATTAGCAGGAGAAAAAGGAGTTACCATGACAACCACCTTCATCACCACCACCACCACCACCATCACCACTGACTGCAGCATGTGAAAATGCAGAGAAAAGGAGTTGTTTGGGGTATACGGCCCTGTGTGTGTCTGGGGGAGAGGGTGTCTACCTAGGAAAAGGACCAGGAGAGCTACCAGTGAACCAAATAGTCTGCCACAGCCAGCTCTGAGCAGCTCTTGGGAGATGAGGTGGAGAAGGAGGACTTGGGTTTGGTGAGGCATGGGGTGTGTGTCCATGGGGCTCAACAGGGCAGTGAGGAGCTGTGCATATGGCTATGTTGGTCTGACCCGGAGGGTATGGAGATCTCCTCAGGCAATGCTCCTAACTGTACATCATGCCAGGTGGTCTGGTGCTCATCCTCCATGGTCATCATCCCAGGGAGCACGTCTCAGCACTCATCCTGCACCCAGCACTGCGGTCCCAGGTAGATGCATTAGGAATAAAAATGCCCCAACTATCACCATGGACAAATGGCCATTCACTGATCACCGCAAGAGGGTCTGATGCTAAACTCTTGCCTCGTATCTGGAAAGCTACTAGAAAATACATAGCCTCAGTCTCTTGATGAGCATTATCCAAAGGGATTTCAATCAAAATAATTCCCAGGGGTTAATAAATATACAGCAATACCTGCAGGGTTGAAGTAAATAATTTTCTGTGTATTGTTCGAATGTCATTGTTTTACTGCCATATAAACACATATATTAAAGGGGGGAGAATTGGCAGCTGTAAGTAATACATAAAGGTTTGTATAAAAATGAATTATGCAAATATGATCTCTCTTTTCTTGTGAGTGCAATAATAAAAATGTAAAATAAATCTTAATAACATGTCTCTGACTTAAAATGCTAAGGGGTAAAAGGGGAAGGAGGGAGGGTCAGCACTGTTGTTTATTATTGAATTCAGTGCTGAATCCAACATGCCTAATGTTCTTGGAGAAATTGAAACATCTAATGTCAAATAAGATCTCCATGGTCTAATTCTTCATTCAGAGCCCTGGGGATAATGTATCCGACGTGACAATCCAATAAGCTTTCACATCTTCATCCATTTGTTTTCAGGGAGCCCTCACACCTCTGCTTAAAAAATAAAAAATATCTTTAAAAAGTCATTATTTCTTACATTGTAATAAATTTCACTGCAGCAATAGACGTAATTTTAAAAAGGGGGATAAAAAAGGGGAGAGAGACTGGATGATAGATTGTCTACAACTTCAATATACAGGATACAGACTATCATCTATCTATCTGTCTACCTACATATCTGTCTGTCTGTCTATCCACCTATCCATCTTTATTATTGTAGTGTCTTCTATTCCATCTTGAATGGATGTTGTAGAACTGCATCTTTGCTGGTGAAATTTTGCTTTATAGCTCACTGCCTTTCTTCAACTCTGAGGTTTTGCAGGGGGACCCGAGACTAAATGAAAAGAAAGATGAGGCAGGCCAGCATCTTCTGCTGTGGACACTACAATCCCACCATGGAGTCATCAAGACATGATTGTATCCTCTCTCTCTCTCTGCATCTCTCAGTTAGGCAGGTTACATCCCTTGGAGGGAAAAATCCTGAAGAGGCAGGGGAGCAACAACCTGCCCTGGGGTAAGAGGAAGGCAGCAGGGGAATTGGGCTGATCTGAGTCGAATGTCCACCAACACTGGTATTAAAGGGTCTAGACGAAGCAAGGGTTTGGTGGAGGGGAGCGGGAAGCAGGATGCTGGTGTAGAGACATCTTGGGGCAGTAGTCTGGGATCTGCCCTAAGCATCAGACTTCTTTGAACTTTCCCAGCTGGACATAAGGTGCAGAACATGCAAGCAGAAATAGTTTTGAGAGACTCGCAAAAACTCTTTTATTCTTTGATGAGGTATTGTATCAAATTTGGTGACAGCAACATCACAGGGCACCAGCGGCAGTCTGCAACCCCAGATGGACATGCATGTTAATGACTGGTAAAAGCAGCAGAGATCTGAACAGGACCTGAGTCTCCCTTGGGGGTGGCATTTGGTGTTGTCCCATGGAGGTGAGATCAACCCCATTCATCTATTTTCCTGCCATGAATTTTTACCACTTTTGTTGCTGTAATTTGCATTATTATCTGCCGAGTAGGAGTCGGATGCAAGGTTCTGCTGCTGGCTTTATCTGCTTTTCCTGCTAATGGAGAGAGTGGGAAATTAGAGGAGGACCTCTCATCTGTCATTGTGCTTTAAGGCTAAGAATATGCTCTGCTATCAGAACTGCCCCACATTAGCACATACACATCAAGGTAAACAGCAGTTGCTAGTTGCCTTTGGCCAACATGCAGATCAGTCAGTTCCTTGGCACATTAACAAAGTGTTAATTGTTCATTTCAGATATATTTTTCCTGCCAAATGCAGGAGTAATCCTAACACTGCCTTGCATCCTAGGTTTTGGGGCTTAGGTCAGACTCTAACGGGGTTGTGAAACAATGAACCAGCACTAGCCTTTCGTTTGGAAACCCAAAGCTATGCAAAACTCCAGGGTGCAGAGATGTTGTACCAAGCTTTGAAACAGAGGTGAGGCTTACTGTGAACTTTGTTAAAAAATGAAGACGTTGAAAATGAACCCGTGGCCTCTGGTCTGGAGCGGATCTAGCCAGGGATTTCAAGTGGAGGCTTTGGATAAATTGGAAAGAAAAGCTGGTTTGTATAAACCTAGGTAGAATAGGACAATATTTTCTGTAGACCTCATTTGCAGCAGGGATGGAGGCAAATTCCAGACTTTCTGAGGAGTCCTGAGGCTCAATGCAGGGCAAATCTGCAGTCGTGATCCAGGAAGACATTATGGGTTAAAGTTCAAAGCAGCCCAACTTTCACAGGGAAACCAAGATTGCTTTCTCAGGCCTTGGACAGGGTTTCAAACAGGGCCAGAGCATCACATGTTCCATGTAATGCACCAGTTTTGTGGTTATTCATGTTTAGAGATTGGTCCTGTAGTTTGCAGAAGACTAAATAAGGGAATTATTACTGTGGAACATGACCGCTGTGTGACTTTCCCAGAGTTGGGTATCTGTTTCTATGGTGACAGGTGGACAGTGAGGGGCCCTTTGGAAGACCACACAGGCTGAAGGTGAGGCTGGGAAGAAGAGACAGTGTTTCTTCAGTTTCTGGTGATAAATTCAGTGCACATCTACCATGCAGGACTGTTCTGTTTCTCTACGAGCAACGAACATGTGTTCCTTCGGTACTGCCACATCATCTGGCCTCTATGGAAAGCATGGCAGAAAAAGGTAACCAAAGATAACATGTCAAGTCAAGGGAGATGTGTCTTCATCCATTCTCCCAGAGGGGAGAAGGCCTGGGTCTGTTGTCATCTTGGGTGATGCTTAAGGGAAACGCTTTTTTGTTCCAAGAGAATAAGAGCAATTTGATTTCCCTAAGACAGCTTTTGCCATGAGATTTTGGGGTTTTGTGTTTGTTTCTTTTTTTTTTTTTTTCTTGGGAGAAGGGGAAATCCCAGCTTGAACTTTCTTACAAAATGTTGTTTATTTTTGAGCAACGCAGCATATACTAGTGTTTTACAGAAACAAGCACAGGCATATCATTGAGGTGTCTGTCTCAGCAGAGTTCTCCTTTAGATCAAGTGCTGTCAGACTGTTTTTCTGAAGTGGGAAGGGTGAGCATTAGAGCTTTGGCTGCCCTCTCTCCCAACACCTTGTCAGGTCCCCAGCATGATATGCACAATCTGAGCCCAGCCATAACATAGCAATAACTCCCCTTAGGATGGTTTATCAAGAAAGTCCAAGCAACTTACAATTTTCTGTTTACACCTGTACTTTTTTGCCTGTGTATTTTGCACTTGATTGCCAACCTGGAGGAACAGGAGAGGAAGACGTCAGGGAAATAGCCATATAGACCGAAAAGAAAACAAAGCTATTCTAGACCAGAATGACAGCCTGCACATTGACTGCCAAGGCACGGCCAGCAGTTGGCATGGGCAAAGCTAGGTAGTTGCCCTGTGCAATCCCATCGATGAGAATAACAAAAATTGATGGGGTTCAGCTGAATGGTGGAGTAGCTCCTCTGTGCGTTGCCATCCCCAAGGGGCCAGGTCCAAACAAAGGGTTTGGCCTCCTGACTTGCACGCCCAGCCTTGCACTTTGCCTCAGTGTTTCTTCCGATTTCCTACAAATGCTGTGCAATATCAGCTACATCACAGGAGGGCAACGAAGGACTCTGAGAGCTGGGAGTATTCCCGCTGTCTCAGTGGGGCCAAGCATGTATGTCAGTGGTGGCAAAGGGACCTGAGGCTCTTGAGGAGTGAGATCTCACGTGCAGGCTGCAGGGCTGTGGATGCATAATAATTGGGGCTGGGGACCCTTCTGCTACCAGTGTCTTAAGTGTCCCTGGAAGGAGACTGCTATAAAGACCCACATGCCCCAAAACCCTGCATGACTGAAGGAACCCTGAGGATGTCTTGAGCCTGTTAAAGCAGTTGCTTTTTAACTGTTGTGTGTTTTCCTTTTCCTCCTTGTCTTCAGCTTCCCTAATTTGCCTTTTGTTTAAATCCTGAAGTGTGAAGCTAGGTTATTTGTGCACAGTCTGATAAAGTAGATCTTGGCTGGTGCTATCATTTTCCAATCTCAATAAAAATCCCAATGCAATGTGACCTGGATTTTTTGGGGGCATTCTTCCATAGACCAGGAATTTCTGTTTTGTCCCTGCAGACAGCTCACTGAGTCATGAAATGTCTTCTTTATCCCAGACAACCAAGGTTAGTCCCTGGAAGAAAGAGGAATTTCCCCTCACTGGTATTGCACAGAGAGAAAGGGAATGAGAGAAAGAACCGAGATACAGGCTCACTGAAAGAGGAAATAATTTTCAGGCTAAGAAAACATTTTAACTTTGCAATGCACATTCATATATATGTATGGACTTCCATTACTTGCACATAATTTAGCAAGACGAAGAGCGAAATCCAGTAGAAAGATTCAAACATGTAAAAGAGCCATAATTCTTCTCTGAATTGTGTCTGAATAGTTATTATTTGCTTAGGAAGACCTTTTTTCTTTCTTTTTTTTTTTTTTCCCCTTCTCCTTTAACATCTCATTAATGTTAATGCAACCCCAGCTCAATAAAAATGGGAAGATAGGGCAATAGCAGTTTAGCAAATTTATTTTGTGAGAGTAATATCTTTGGTCTGTGTAAATGATATTCATTCCGAGAGGACAGCTGTGCAAAATGAGCATCTCCAGGCCCCATTAACCCAAAGTGAAAGGATCTGGGCAGGGATGATCAATGAGAGATGAAGAAGGTTTTTGACTTTGTTGCTTGCTTTCATGGAGAAGGCTGAAAGACGAGTGCCAACCTGGTGAAACCATCAGAGGGGAAATGAAGCTGGAGAGAGGGAGAGCAATACTGCTGTTGGGGATACGGGGTAAGAGTGACCATAGGGCTCCAGGGGAAGACCCTTGCTCTTTCCCTCTGTGTTTAAACATTAATTTTGCACTGTGTCTGGCTGTCTGGTCCAGTGTGTCTTAGGGCCACCTGAGGCATAGCTATTTCCATGGTCCCAGGACAAGCTACATGTACCTTACAGGAGACTGGATTGCCGAGAGCCTTGGTCCCCACTGAATGGGAATCAGTGCAAAGAGCATCATGGCTCCTGTTTGGGTCACTTTCTTTTGCTTCCTTTCCATGGAAATCCTGTGTGGGGTGGAGAAGACCATGATGTGGAGTCAGATGAGACCTGGATGCAACTAACCCTGACCCGTCAGACTTGTTCTCCAATGTGCTAAATGGGAATTGGACAGTGCCCTATAGGAACCTTTATCTTTACTTTTTATGGGCTGGCAATCTCCAACTAGGTGACTCCCACCTGGCATCTGGCCTGCAGCTCTCCAGTGGATATCTGCTTACTTTCCAGGTTTGAGTGTGTTTCAAGTCTTAGAGTTCACCTTTCTGTGGGTTCAGGTGGCTCCGAACAGCTACTTGTGCATACAGGAAGGTCAGGAGAGCACTGGACATACAATTCAAGCAAGTTCAGGGTTTCCTGCTTAGAGCTTCAGGTTAAATCTCAGCTACCACAAGCACAGAAAATTCTCCAAATCCATCGTAACAAAACTTCCCAGAGGCAAAGATGATGGATGGATTCTTTTCCCTCCCTTCCTCCATGCAAAAATATGAGCTTATTCTAGCTATCCAAACTCTATCTACTCTTGGTGGAGAGAGAGAAAGAGGGTGATTCATCCATCACTAGTAGCAAGCCCTGCTTTCCGCCCCAGTTATGAGCCTGCCTTGATTTACAGCTGTGAAGGACATTCAAGCTAGTGGCATGGTACTGAACCCACTTAACTTTATATGTCTCTAGTGTAGATGCCTCTGTCTGAATTAGCCTCTCCCTTGTCTCCCTTTACAGTAAATGGAAAGAGATGGATACCCAGAGGTCCAATTTGTCTTCCCAATCTAAGAATCACGGAATAATTAAGGATGTAAAAGACCTTGGGAGGTCTCTAGTCCACCCTATCCAACCCCCGAAATGCAGTGCCAATTAGATCTGGTTCCCTAAGGTCTCACCCAATTAAGTTCAGAATACATCCATGGATGTAGAGCCTGCAGAGGCTTTGGGCACCTGCCCTGATTTTAACTGTCAGCCTTAAGACAAAAGGAACTGTGCTTAATGCTGACTTTGTCTTTGAAGTAGTTGTAACATCAGCCTTTTTCTTTTTGCCAAGAAAGGTTGGACTAGAAGATCCTTGAGGTCCCTTCCAACCTTGTATTCTATGATTCTATGTTTCTATGATTCTTTGGTGACTTGATTTGATGGAGGTATCTGTGCTATGGAGGTGGGATTCAGTTCAGATTCAGATGCCAAGAGTCTCCACAGTTCAGATGTCCCCATGTGAGCTGAATGTCTGAGCTCTCCTCAGAGATTTAGGCAACACAGTCGTTGCAGGTTCACTGATGAAAATAGGCATCTACTCTAGAGTAAGGTGGATAGTTCCCTGAACTAGTCTGACCATTTGATGTGCCTGAAGGTCCTCAACCCACTAGGATGGAGCTGGCAGATATGAAGCAGGACTTTAAGGTCTTTATTCTTCTGCAATGGCAACTGGAAGCCAGGTGGGCTATACCTCAGTATCTAAAATGACAAAAGACCCCTACATTTACCCAGCTGAATCCCATCCCTGCTGTCTAAGCATCCTGAGATTGCTAGAGTTGTCTGCACATAGGCATCCAGTGCCATGTGAGGTGACCCGGGGAAGAAGAGAGACATCCATGTAGGGCCAGCTCATAGGGAACAGGACATACAAGACATGCATGCCCTTCTGAGTGTCAGACAGGATAATCCAGTGACTCTGGGACACAATACCTGCGAGAGGGCAGCTGAATAGATTGCCAAAACATGAACAAATACTTTCTTCTCTTTCATATAAGAGGAACTGAAATGGCCCAGAGATGCACATAGCAGAAGCCCTGTTCCATAAATTCTGTTGCATCCTTGTGACATTGGCAGATGGAGGCGCCCATCGTGTTTTTCCTCTTCTTTCCATTCTTAGTGTTACCCATCAGGACTACACCATCATCTTCCTGTGTCGGTACCACATCCAGCTCTTCCTTTCTACTTCTGGGGGAAGCCAGTTACCATTCTCTTTAATAAAAGAAAAAAAAAGATTGAAAGGTAAGAATTATCTTTTTCAATCAACATCCATATGAAAGGTCTCTAATAATAATAGCACTTAACACTCTTGAGCTCCAAAGCGCTTTTCAGACATTAACTAATGAATCAAAGATTCAGGGAGGAAAGGCTTGGACATCATTCATCTTGAGCTTTCCAACAGTTATGGGATTCAGACTAGGGCTACTGTAACTACCAGAACACGAGAAGCCAGAGGTCTCTATTGCTGAAGATAAAGAAGACTCATCAATAGCCCTGGGATCTTTGAACACTCGGTTCTGACTCCTGTTTGGGTTTTAGGAGCTCTCCATTTTATTCTACAGGAAAAGAAAGACCAACTCCACAAGGAGAAGCGTTCATGTCAAAGCTGTCAAATGTCCAGTCTAGTGCATGTCTGAACATACTGACGTGTCTGTCTCTCAGGGTCTCCTACTGCTGCCTATAACTGTGACTATAACTGGATGCTGCTACGGCATTAATTTGAACTTCTGATCTGAGTCTCAGCCTTGTTGACAGTGTCACCGCTGATGAAGTCATAAAAAGAAAGAAGGGGGATCACTGATTCAACACAGACTCAACTGTTATATATTTGGCAACAACATGGTCTCCAACCAGTAAAAAAGCCCCTACAGTTCCAGGACAGAGGCATTGTGCAAGAGGAGGATGAGGTAGGACTTGCATAGGAGGATTTACAATCTGCATAGAGGAAGGCTAATACAGAGAGACTTCGCCCAGCGAGGGACTTCCTCAGTCATTGAAAATTAGGGCTGCAAAGAGGTTGAGAGATAGCAAGGCAGGGTCATTTCCACCTAATTAGTTCCTGACAGATGCATGTCTTTAGTCTTTCAAGGGTGGCAGCTCTACCCCCTGCCATCACCTCCCAGCCAATCTCTGTGAACACGCCCCAGAAGACAGCTGCTTATTCTGAACCATCTTTGCTGTTCTTTAAAACAACTGTTTCTTACCTTACCACTACTGACACAGGAGACAGATTTTTCCCTTCAGATCTGAAACTGCTTCTCAGGAGCAGCAGACTTTTACCAAATCCCATCCTCATCTCGTCTCCCTTCTTGTCTCATTTTTTAGGAGTGCTTCTCCTCAATGACATGTTTCCCAAACCTCTGCTCATGTTAAAAATCTGTGGCAGCAACAGGAAGAAACCCAATTCTTCTGCCTTTAAATTCTCAGTCTTGCTGAGCCTTTAGTTTTGTCTTTATGTTTTAATGTCATGGAAAGAGAGGAGCTTAAGACACTATAAACACACTTTCTATTTCCATACTTAGGTAGCTATACTATTTATTGTTCAAGAGAGAAGGAAAAAAAGAAAAGAGGAAGGGAAAGGAGAAAGGAAATAGGGGAAAGAAAAGGAAGCACCACATCTTTAAATGACTGCTTCAAGAATGTAATTTCCCCATGGATAGATATTTTACAAGGACTAGACCCAAAGTCTAGCCACAAAGTCTGTTTAAGAGGAGGAAGCAGGCAGAAAACCTCATTTTCAACACTCCTATGGTTTTGCATTTCATAGTCAATGGAAAACAATAAAGCCAGAGCAAGGCTAACAAGGTTGTCTTGATTTTTGTGGGGAAATATTGAAGGTGTGAGGGAAAATCTAAAGCAAAGTCTGTTAACTCTGTCATAGAGAAGGGAAATTTGGCACTCGGGGAAGATGGAAAGGGGAAAAGAAGAGACTAAGCCCTTTCAAAAGTGAAGAAAAGAAGGGAAGAAAACCTGCTTTTGCAGCTGATGAGGATAAAGCTGAGAAATTATAAACCTTTTAAAACAGCCTTTAGTTCACAGCATAATTAGATTTCATGTTTTGGCAGCAAGATGTGATTATTCCCTCCTAAATAAAACATCCTTCCTGTGAATGATGATCGTGTAGAATTACCATGGCTAAGGAGTTTAGTGAGGAAGATGCTTTGCTCATCTCCCATTTCTTTCACCCCAGGATCTCAAAGCATTTTGCATGTGGTAATTGCAAAGGTCTCCAATATTTCTGATAAGTCTGTTCTGCCATGCCCACTTTGCTGGTAGGGGGAATAGGGAAAATCATTTACCAATATTCTGAAGTTTGCATAAGGAGTCAGAGAGCCCTGTACTCTTAACTGCTGTCCAGTCCTTCCATCAGGACTGTAGCGCGTACTGCTGAAATCCTCATCTTGCTATGATTGGAGAACAGGTCACCACTCCTGATAACAGATTATTATGAAGAAGGTCCCAGATGTGTTCAGATTTCAGCACTGGTGTTCCTGCCTCCAAAATGACTGCAATAGTCTATAGTTAATAAGAAATCCAACTGTATTAGAAGAATTTGTTTCATGAATATTAAGTATCTTTTACGGCGCTCATTTCTAGTCTTCTGTGGTTCTACAGGTCCTATGAAGAGGAACACAGCAGGGCAAAGAGACCCAGTGTACACAGGTCTTTTTTTTTATGTCACCTGTTTAGTTTCTTTCTGGACTCCACAATTCAGAGCTTGCAATGCCTGGAAGTTATTGACCACCGTGCATTCATGCTGGATGCCCTGTGAAAGAAATCACATATTGTTACCATTGCCATCACCTTTTCCATTTTCATATTCTCTTTTTGGCCTGTCTCTGACAAATCATCCTGGGATTCTGCTGGATTGACTCCAAATTCTGGCATTCATAGACATGTAGAAAGGTAAGGAAATGTACAGCTTACTGAACTCAGTAATAAACATTATCTCAAACAGTACCACTAGGAAACTGGCCAAGATGTGGTATGGTCAGAGTTATGCTCCAACACAGACAGAGTAGAGATTGTTAAGCACCACAATAATCAGAACAAGTCCATTTCTTGGCCAAAATTATGCATTCTTTTTTTTTGCAAAATCTGCATGGAAACCATGCAAAACTGCGTATGACTTTGGAGAGCCCTGATGATATAGTCCCTTGTGAAATGTTAAAGGGACTAAGGAAGAGAAAACTAGCACTTAAATACCTACCAGCCTGGGCTTGGACATGTCAAGCATATTAGACTTTCTTGATCTTATGGTTGACCTAGGGTCCAGAGATGATTATTAAGCTTGCTCAGCCAGAAGAAGGAGACAGTTTTACAGGCTGGGAAATTGATAAAAGGACTGTCCTGTTTGCTATGGGTCCTGCCTCAGTCCTAGTGAACAGGCAGAGAGTTTTCTCTGCTGGGAATTGGGTCTGTATCCGTCCTCTGCTCTGTCAGTCTCTGCAGCCAAGTCTCCACGGTGTAAGACAGACAGTTACACCATTCCTCCTTGCACTGTGCAATACACACCAGCCTTAAGCTTACATGTCAGTGTCCTCCCTCAAAATCCTCCTTGTCAGCCACTGACCACTTCTCCCAGCAAGGGTGTTGGCAGTTCAGAAAGTGATGTACCATGGAAGGGAAGAGCTGCAACATTTCAGAAAGCTTGCAGTCCTGTTCCCGAACCCAGACAGCCTACCCTGTAGCTGCAGCAGCAACTCGATCAAGAGCAAGGTGCTATATAATAGCTTAAAGCAGAGAATGTGAATACACACACACATGCAGAGTATAAAGCACTGAGATAAAATGAAGGTAGTATAAAACCTTAAGAAACACAGGAACAAACTTGAACTGCAGTGCTCATTGTCTAAATGAGAAAAACCTATAGGAAAACTAGAATTAAAAGGATAGCTCAGTAATTGAAATTTCAGAAGAACACAAAGGAGCAGACTGTAATTTACCGTAGGTAAACATCCTCTCTCCTCTTACAAATCACCCCTGTGACACACATCTTGTAATCTTTATGGGTAGAAGCCTAGCAGCAAGAATATACGGCTGTGTGAAAGCAAGAAATCTCAACCTTTGTTTTTCCTCCCAAGCTTAAACGCTGTTATACGATGGATGGGGAGGGGGGTAAAGCTGGTCTTTGGATTTCAGTTCGCTGACGTTGAAGTGCTGAGCTGCAGAGGTGAGGTAAGTGACTGTTTTGAGCATCAACAAGTGATAGTGGGATGCTCGGAAGGGGAGGCTTTTCTGTTCATTTGCACCTGTAGTACACGGCAAAAGCTATGTCAGTCTTGGTGACAATTTGCATGGTTGTTTGAAGCATGTCAGGTAGGGGCTGGAGGAGAAAGAAAAAGCTGAGTGTCTTTTCTAGTGAGTCTGAACTAGTGGCCCCAGAAAGGAAATTTCAGGGGAAGATGCTCCAGGCAAACTTGACTCTCAGCCTTGCAGCTGAAAGTGAACTCCTCCCAGCTCATGGCCTCAGCACAATGAAAGCAAGGACTCCCCCTGTTTTCTGGGACCATCTCGACACAGGTGGTGGGGTCATGCATTTTTGTTGCCAAGGACTTGAAGACTGCAAGTCACTCATGTTTTTCTGTGGGAAATAGGTTGCAGATTTCACAACTAGTACTGGAAAAAACCCAAACAGTTTAGCAACTACACCATAGTTTTTGAGTTTTAGGGTGGTTTGGTCCTGTGTGTTTTTGAAGATATTTCTTTGGTCTCATTTTTAGAACTGCTCCAAAAAAGGAATGTTTGGGACAGCCAAAATTATTAAGTGAATTGCTTTGAGTGTTACCCACATTTACTTTCTGTGCCATAAGAACTTGCTGTATAGAAGATACAGCTGAGCAGCTGTGTGCTTGTGAGAGCTGGGTCTGGGATATGGATGTCCAGGTGCCAGGTGTGCAAGGCCAAGTACACTAGTAAGCATTTCTAGAGATGGGTGCTGAAAGGACCAGGAGTGTTGTGCGTAATTGGGAAAAATCTTCCTCCTCTTGAACCCCTTGCAGTTTCTGCTGGGATGAGGGTTGCCTATGACCTAGGTGCTGACCAAGAGCAAAATAAAGAGTTTGAAAAAGACAAATCTGGAAAATAAATCTCACTGTTCATTTTTCACAGGTGGGGAATGAAGAGGTGAAACATTCTCTGTATCCCAAATTAGCTTCTTCCCAGTCCTCCTCATTCTTGGTTTATCTTCAGGTAGCTGCTTCTTTTGTGAAATACCCATCAGTCCTGAAAGCAATGATAATCCTCCAGGCTTTCTGGAGAATGAGCTACAGACCTTGAGACAAGCAGCTGTGCTCTGGGGGATGTACCACCACCACCTCTTGCTTGCTGGATCCTCTCCTCCCTCCTGATTTCCCTCCCTCCCACAGGTATTCGAAACCTGGCTTTGACTTGGACAAGATTCAGCCAGTTCTCAAGGGCTAGACAAGTTCTACCCGTTTTTTGGGCTTAGTCCCAGGACTCACACCATTTCCCAGTGAGTTCCCAGTCTCATGTACCAGCTTATTTCCCCTTTTGATTGCCAAGAGATGCATAACACCAGGCTCAGAAATGGCCCTAATACCGTTTGCTGCTGCTGTGGATCAGCTGCTCCAAGCATGTCCTCCTTTCCCTCCCAGGACACTGGACAAGGGCAGGGTGGCCTTCGTGCACCTCACTCATGCTTCCTTACAGCAAAGAAAAGTCTTTGCCTCTTCTTCCTTCTCTGTCCAGCAAGGTCGTGCACAGACACTCTGCAGATTTCCCACCCTGCAGATTTCCCTCATCACCAGCTCTTTATCCTCCGTACTGAGAGGACAGATGATTTGATCAGGAAAGCTATTTTCCTGCAATGTAGATTATAATGGAAATCTGGAGAACAGCCCTGACTCCGAGTCTCCGCAGCTTTATCCTCTTAAAAGCACAAGCCAATTAACCTCAGCCTGCAGGGAAAGAGCCCCCCCTGTTAGCGGCTGGGTCTTGGAAAATAAGACATAGGGGATTTAAACTCACCGGGCTCTGAAACTCCAGCCCAGGCATATAGCACTGCTCATGCCTACGCAAACCTCCACAGTGGTGCCACAGCCATGGAGATGGGGCTGTAAGCTCAGCATTCAGTTTGGCTGTCAAAACCTCTGCGGTGATGGGGTCCATGCCAGGGTCTCTTGCAGCTCCCCCCAGATATTGCTCCACTGCTTCAGGCTGCTTTGGATCTTGAAGGGTCAGGCTTAAGGACCGGACTTCCTGCGGACAGGGATGTAATTTATGCGGAGGCAGTTCGTGGAGGACGTTGTCAAGACCTCTCTGAACTGGAGATGTTCATAGATGATAAAAAACAGCCCAAGGCTCAGGCTCACAGCAGCGGTATTCTCACATGAGGGGAACAGAAGAGCACAAAGACTAATTAGGTCCTAAGGGTTATACCACAAGGAGGCAACTCAGCTCATCCTGAAGTAGCAAAGATGCTTGGTTCCTGGAAACATCTGTTTCTCTCCCATTTTAGGAACTCTGATTAGGCATCTGAATGCTGAGTAGGTGAGCCAAATCTGAGTGTAATTGATACTTCTTTTAGAAAAGGAGCACATCTCTTGAATGACAGAGACAGGGCTTTTTCCACATCTCTGCTGGTCTTCCCCATCTGAGTGTTCTCTGCTTATCCCACAAAACTCCCCTGCTATCTGATGTGCAACGTGCTACCTTAGCACCAACTGTTTCCTTGTGAGCTGGAGGGAAATGCAGGCACACATAAAATATCCTCTCATCCGATCCCTCTCCCAAAGTCATGCTAACTACCTGTCTTTGCAATAGTCTGTGTTCCTTTAATGACAACAGCTCTTGTTTGAGATGTTAACATCTCCAGACATTTGACAAGCAGCTAAGTAAATGTCAACACCCTTCTGGAGGAAGTGTGGGATTTAAGTGAATTGTGCATCGGCTAGGAAATTGCAGTTGATTCTGGGGTGAGACTCACTGGTTCCTAACAGCTGAACTAATGCCAGCATTTTGGGCCAGGCAGCAAATACTACTGTACCCATGGAGATGAAGGATGGACATATAGACGTCCCTGCTCCTTCTAAGTCACAACCTATGAGAGTTTTTAATGGCGGGGGAGATGATTTGGGGTTAGAGTACTATTCTGGAACACTGGAGAAATACATTTAATACTCTGACTGTCACACACTCCCTGAATAGCCTTGGATGGTGCATTTAGTGCCTGCTGGCCCTGGAGTCCCACCCAAAAATTCCTTGCAATCATTTCCTTGGCCAGTTCTGCTCAGGAACACATTGTATTTGCGCTAAGAGCAGTCCCCTGAATTGCACACCAGAGAATTGCTTCAGCACAGTTTCAGTGGGAACAAATCCTCCCTATTGATTGCAATATTTCTCAAAATACAGTATTTTCCATTGGCTCCAAGTACTCTACCAGGCTTTTTCTTGTGAGCTCCTAGAGCTTCCAGGCCCATAGCCCACACTGCTGTGGTCACTTGTCTATGACCACCTATTTGCCATCTATGTGGAATATGTGGGCTGGGGCTCATTTTGCTAAAGCTTGGAAATCAACACTGCAGGCACCTTCCTCCAAGACAGCCTTCTTCATCCCTTGTTAGGGAGGAGAAGACTTTATTATGGAGCAATCCATGTCATCTGGAAATAGATACATGAAAAAGATGAGATGAACAGCTCCTGGACAATGCCTATTTCTCTCCTTTAATAGGTCCTACAAGGAAATAGCCCTGATAAATCTCACCTCTTGCACTTAGCACCTATATGGGAAAGATGTACACGATCATAGGGCATTGAACAAGGTTTACTGAGTCACAGAGCTCTGTTTCTGCAGATTAGCGAAATCTCGTATGAGATGGACTTGAGTAATGACTTCTCCATGAGAGTTTTAGGGGTTGTAATCAGGAAGAGCACATAAGAATTGCTTCCCTCTTGGCCTTTTTGATTCTTCATTAAGATCTATTACTATTTTTAATGCAGAGGACAACGGACTGATGGAACTCGCTGCTGCAAGATACTAGAATTCACTATGACTTTAAATGGTAGTTGCATTGAAGGTTTGTGTTATTAAGCAATAAGTGCAAGCCAACAGTTACTATTGTGTGTTTAAAGTTTACTGAAGCTCATTTAGGCAAGACTAACTTTAGAAAACATTTTCTAACAGCAAAGATAGGAAGTGCTGGGACAGACTGTCCACGAGGGATGTGGAGTCTCTCTCCCTGAAGGGCTGCAAGAAAAGCTCCAGCACACAGGCGACAGCGCTGGTTTGGATGTCCCTCAACCTGCTAGGGGCAGGGAGAGGTTTAAGTGATTGCTCAGGACCCTTCTCTGTTCTAATTTCTGGCAGTATTGAAGTCAGTTTTCAGCATCTTTAAGAAAGAAAAAGAGTCACTGGATGGAATTGTAGAATAGCACATATTGAAAGGGACCTCCAGAGGTGTCTAGTTCAACCTCCAGCTCAAAGCAGGGCCAACTTCAATGCTGGACCAGGCAGGTCGAGACCTTGTACACATGAGTTTTAAAGATTTCCCATGTGGACTTTGCACCACCTGTGTGGGCCCCAGTCCTGGTGCTTAACCGAACTGTGAAGATTTTGTCCTTATTTCCAGCTGGAACTTCCCTCATCGCAACCTGCAACTGCCACCTCGTGCCATTTTGCTGTGCATCTCTGGGGACAGTCCAGCTCTGCCTTTTCTGTCACCTGCTGTAGGTGGTGGTTAGGAAGCAAATAGATCCCCTTGCAAGGTTCCAGCCTTCTCCAGGCTGAGCAAACCCAAGACCCTCAGTGTTTCCTTGTTAAGCCACTTCCTCCAGCTCCCTAACTGATTATTTCATCTGGCACCCTGCGTAAAGGGGCCAGCGAGTTTCACCCAGCTCACCCTGCCTTGTGTCAAGGTAGTGCCTAACCTCCCGAGTGCCAAGGTGAGACCTGGTAAGAGCAAAGCTGGTGATTTCCCTTGGGAAGTGACTTAACGCTGCAACACCTTGTCCTTAGGCTTCACCAGGCTGGGGTCAGGAAGGAGACGCGATGCACCGCTGTATACAAATGGGAGGTGATAGTTCTACTCTTGCAGCTTCTGTTGGTGCCACCATCAGAGGCAAAACACCAGCTTCGTGCAGGCACTCTTCCCCGAGTCCCAGAGCTACCACCTCTCCACCATACAGGGGCAGGGAGTGTCCCAAAATCCAGATACTTCATTGCTGTGTTTACTCTGTCTGCCATCCCTCCCTCCAGTTGCTAAGCGATATCTCTGCTCTCCAAAGTCACTGATACAGACCCTTGGCTGCTGCATTTCACTATTCAATTTGCAATTTAAATTCTCTGACAGGCAGAAGCAACCAAGCTGTTCACTTAAGATTGCAAGAAGTTATATTGAAATCCAGGAAATCGCCAATGCCTCAAGCTCTTCATAAATTTCACTTTGATAGTAATAAAAGCAGAGGTGGGAAGACGGAAGGAGAGAGAGGAGGGAAGGAAAGAGATAGGTGCTCATGTGGGGGAGGAAAGATGGAGCAAAGACTGTGGGGAGTAATCACAGGGGAGGAGTTTCCCCTTTATTTCTGCATGCTCTGACCTCTGAGACCCGGTGCTTCTGCTTGGGCTGGTTAAGCGCCTCTCAGTAAAGTTAAACACCCACTTTTATCTCTTTTTCACTCCTGCTCTCCTTTATGAGCGCTTCCTGGAAACAGAGATATGTCCCCTTTGCATCGTCTTTTCCTTTCTTAAAACACCCACCCAGCGATCACGGCACCGAGGACTGCAGGGAGGTGTCCCTCCTGCAAGGCAGGGTGCTCAGGTCCCAGACAGCCACTGCCTGTGGCTCTCCTGGCCATCGTGTAGGGTCCGTAACTGGTGCCAGGGATGTGGTCCAAACCTGAATTGTGGCCACACAGAGAGAGGGTTGTGTTTTGTAACTAGTTATCCGGGTCGTCCTTGCGCGTGTGGGATTTGTCCTGTGTGGAGAGGAGGGTGGCATCTCTGAATCAGAGACAAGTGTGCATGAATTGTTGGGAATGGGTGACTCTGGAAAGCCTTGGGAAAGAGGACAGGGAGCTCCAGTGCTGGGGGAATAGGAAGCTGCACAGGGGCAGGATTTGGGGATGGATGCAGGGGGAGGTCGGGGGCCCTCTGAAGCCAGCCCTTCCCTTTCAGTCTCATAAATAAACATTTCCCTGCACTGAAATCCCCTCCGTGGGCTCGGAGCCGTGGGATTTCAGGCCAGTAGAGGGAACCCTCCACCGCAGTTATCCCAAACCCCGCACCTGCAGGGAGCGAGGGACAGGGGGGCTGGGGGGCACTGGGGGGGCTTGCAGCCAGTCGCTGGCCTGGCTGGCTGCAGACAGCTCCCTGCCTGCGGGACGGCAGAGCAAAGTGGTTGATCCTCCTCTTTTTCTCCAGGCTGTCAATGCCAGATTGACAAAATCCCACCCGGTAAATGGGAGCAGCTCCACAGATCTCTTAAATGCTTTGTAGACATCAACTCCCCCTTGGTAATGGTGGTACAGTGGTCAATCCTTGCCTCATCAGCAAGACAACTGACAGCCGCCCTGTGTTGGAGGGAAGCTTTGGGTCAGAGAGGGGTAGAGACCATCCCTAAGGCCATCAGCAGCAGAAACCAGGCAGCCAAAGCCCTTTCCTCAGCCGTGAACCTCTGGCTGAGGGAGTCTAATGCGCTGACTCTCACCGGAAGTAAATGGCAGAGACTCATGTCTCTCTGGAACATGCCACAGGTGACATCCAGCATGACCATGTCAGACGCTTTCCAAGAGGCTGTTGTGGGCATTACCCTTTCCCCCTTCACTTTGTATTTCTCCAGCCCCGTGTCCTTTGTCTGAGGCACAGGACAGAGTTTGGCCAAGCAACACCAGGTCACTACAAGAAGGTCTCAGAGGTTTCTCATTAAGTCTGTTACCTAGACAAGGGCCACCAGTTACACTCAGGGGAAGGAGACATCTCTGAAAGAGCTTGGTAGAGTTTTGTTTTTCACCTTCTGCCTCCCAAAGTGCCCTGTTCTGGGGAACCGCTCCCCACAGCCTCCAACCAAAGTCCTAGAGGGTCTGCCCTCTGATTGTCATCTGTGACAATAAGGGACAACCCTGGAGTTGCAGGCTGCTTTACCTCCATTGGCCCTGTGTCAGAGAGGTTTTGTGTAATGCCTCTCAGAAGATAATTCTCCTTTTTTGCCTGGGACTAGGTGATATCAGGCTACAGACTGAATCTGATGGGCAGCAAACACAGTTCACTCTCTTGTATCTTTGGTTTCTAAGAGCTCCATAGGGTATCCCTGCATTTTTCCATCTTGAACACTTTGTGTCAGCAAGTCACTCCAGTACCCTCAGGGCTGTGTTAAGACAAGACTAAACTGAAAACAGCAGGGTGGTCAGCAGCATGCCCCTGCAAAGCAAAGGCTTCCATTCTTAACTGCAATGTTGGAAATATAATAAAGGCTCCAAAAGAAAAGAAAGAGCTTGGCCAAAGGAAGCTCATTCTGCTTCCTCTTCTAGCGCTCTTCTGGCATTATAATTATCTTGTTTTCAAAAGCATGTTCAAAATGAATATTTCGTCTTGCAGGTAGCACAGTGGGATGATGGGCCAAGATCCTAAGGGTCTTCCCCCTTCTTCCCACAACTCAGAGAGGGAAACTTAGCTTTGCCTTGCTCGTGAATCCCCACCTGGAGCTGCAGCACCCACATTTTCCAGTGTTTTGCCTTGATCTTCTGTGCTGCTCACTCTTCATAGACCAGTAATGCCAGATATCTCCAGGCCTTGGACGTGTTCAAGCTCCTCGCAGGTAGGTAGCTCTTACTCCTGTCCCCCCAGAGCCCTGCAGTCCCGAGCCATTTAGGAGCTCTTGAGCAGCTCTGCCAGCACATCCTCTCCCTGTCCTCTGTGTTACGCCATGGGGTCAGGTGACACCCTGTTGAAGACCATCAAGACACTAGGATGGATCTCCTGTCTGCCTTAAAGAACGGCTAGGAAAGAGGCTGGTTTTCATGCTTCCCCTTCCAGTGAGGTGTTCAATGGGAAGGGTAACAGCAGTGAGTGGAGGCAGGGGGTTTCAGCCAGGTCCAACCACCTGGTACCTTTTAGTCCTCAGTGCCTCAATTCGGGCATTACTTCCACTCCTTGTCCATCCTTGTTGGGCTTTATCATTCTTGAGGCCACTGCCAAGAGCAGTGGACACAGCACACAGATGACCCCAGCATCACAGCCCAGACAGATGTATGGTTGTCTGCCCAATGCCAGGCACATCACCAATTTCAGATGGACATCCCTTAGGAGGGCTTTGGACAGATTTTGAGGGTTAATGGAGATTAGGTGGAATGCCATTCTGGGACCTCAGTCCTGACCACTGCATTTGTTTCTGATGGAGCTTGATGGCCAGGGCTGGCGTCACACACAAGAGCGTTGATGGGTGCCCACCTACCTCTTTGAAGGACAGGGGCTGTTGGGGGGTGTCCTGGTTTCGGCTGGGATAGTTAAATTTCTTCCTAGTGCTGTGTTTTGAATTTAGTGTAAGAAGAGTGTTGATAACACACTGATGTTTTCAGTTGTTGCTAAGCAGTCTATAGTCAAGGAGTTTTCAGCTTCCCATGCTCTGCCAGGTGCGCAAGAAGCTGGGAGGGAGGATAGCCAGGACAGCTAGCCCAACTGGCCAACAGGGTATTCTGTACCCTATGACATCATGCTCAGCATATAAATAAGAGGCGTGGTCCAGGAAGTAGCAATCGCTGTTTGGGCATCGGTCAGCAGGTGGTGAGCAATTGCATAGTGCATCACTCATTTTGTATATCTATCATTGTTGTTGTTGTTGTTGTTGTTGTTATTATTATTATTTTCCCTTCCTTTTCTGTTCTATTAAACTGTATTTATCTCAATCTCTGAATTTTACATTTTTTTTTCCAATTCTCACCCCCATCCCACTGTGGGGAGGCAGGAGGAGGGGAGTGAGCGAGTGGCTGTGTGGTGTTTGGCTGCCTGCCAGGTTAAACCACAAGAGAGGGCACAACACACCCTCTGCCCCACATTTCCCCTCCGTTTTTCTCTCTCCCTGCTCTTGTTATAGCACTTCTGGGTAAATTTTCAGCCTGGATTCACTTTTTTTTCTCAGGTGTCCCGAAGCAAACAGTCACTAGCCCTGGATACCATGTCCCTTCAGCTTAGCCACCAGCCATCGCAATGAGCTTCTTCCTCTTCTGGGCCATCCAAAAGGCTGTTTCAGGTGTCCAGGGTCAGGGCTGTATCCCAAAAAGGCAGTTCCTACCCTTGCAGCCAGAAAACACTTTGGCAAAATCAGATTTTTTTTTCCAATGTGGCAGACTGCCTGGTAAGGACCAGCTGCCGTGCTCACCCCTCCTTAACCCAACCTCACCTGTGAGCAGGATGCAACAGGCTGGATTTGAACCAGCACCTGGGAAAGTGCTTGCGTGGCATCCTCCCTTCCCAGACACATGCTGCATTTGGGATCGGACAGCTCAAGCCCTGTCGCACCACCGTCGTTGGACTCATTCCTCTGTTCCTGCGAAAACAAACAGTCCTCTGAGCCACAGCAAATCGATTCGCTGCGCTGTAACTGAATTACAAGCCTGAAATGCTCCCTCTCTCTCCCCCTTTCATCTTCTCCCTTCTGTTCCTTGCTTTGCAGAGAGAAGGCGAAGCCAGAGATGGACAGAAGAGCTGTGCTGTGACCTGTCTCAAAGGATAGCTCAGCATCACTGCCTGACCCTGAAGGACATCTTCACTTCTCCCCTCTGAAGTGCATTTGGAAGGAAATTAAACATATGTCGATTGGGAGAGGTCAGGAGCAGAGTCAGCGCAAGGACATGGACGTGGAAGGAGATGCTTATCTGTCCTGCTCACCTGCAGGTTGTCTCAGGAGGAAGTTGCTAGACCCTGTGCTCTGCCCCTGCAAACAGTAGCAATGCCCCCAGGCCTCCATGCAGTAGTGCCTCTGGGGGAAAAGGAGTTTTGGGGTAGGAGACCAAGTTTTTCTGTCTTGAAGTGGTAATGGAAATAAGGATCTGCTCTCCCAAAGCTCCACAAAGCAAAAATTACTGTGGTGGGTTATGGGACAGCGAGGCAACAGGTAGTATCCCCTGAGGTAGAATAAGTGCTTTTAGAAGGTGAGACCAGTCCACTTCACAAGATAACAACTACTTTTGGATGAGCACTGCTTTCTGTCTTGTGTATCTACTCCCCATCTGCTAGCTGTGAGCACTGATCATGTAGAGAGACAGAAATGGACTTCACCCCTAGGACAGACATGGGAGGAACAACACTCTCAACAGACCCTGGGATATGGTATCTGCACCTCTCTGGCAAAACGTACTGGCCATCATGATAGGATGCTCCTTTCCCCGCTGCTCTGTGCCCCTGTCCAAGTCCTGGCAGGTTGATTAACTCCTGAAAATTGTCAGTGCAAGGCTGGCCTTGCTGAAGCTCCAAGAGAAAGGTGTCTTTCCCTCCTGGACACTCGTGCAGCCACGGAGATGTTTGGAAAGCCACGAGCCTCCTACTCAGGGAGGAAGAAACATATAGAAAATCTGTGTGTCATCCAGTGGAAAAATGGCCTGTGTTCAGAGCAGGCTTGTCTTGTGCCTGGAGCCACTGGGTGAGCACAGGGAATTGGCAAACAGGCTTTCAGAAATTGGTTTATGGCTCCCAAAGAAAAGGCAGGACAAATACTGAGTGCCCAGAGTGGGGGCAGAGGAAGTGTGAGTGCAGCCTGGACTCATGGCTGCTTTGTAGTTAGTGTCTGGTCTCAGGCTGTCATCAAATTCCCTCTGTAATCAGCAGAGAGAAATCGAAGCTGCTTGAGGGTGATTCAAGTCCACTTTTCTCAGACACCTCTCTCAGGAGGGTTGAAATATCCCTACCTCCTTCCACAGTGTGGAGAAGAGGGTGAGGCCAACAGCTTAGAAAAGAAACTGAACTTGCAGACAGGAAGAGTTAGCAGAAACGTATCCAACCCTGGCAGCTCTGTTCAAGACTTTTGCAGGCTCCGGAGCAGACTCAGCCACTAATTTCAAAGCAGCTACACAGATGCAAGCCTGGCCCTTGAAGGGCAAGAAGATCCCCACTTTGCACCCGTGAGGGCTGCAGGGTTTGCTGCTGGCTGCTACAATTCACCTTTGCTGGACTCCAAAAGACTTCACACCAGCAGGGATGCACCCAGGGACCCTCAGCATCTACCACACCAGCCTGTTGAGGGAGGAACAGAGCTCCCTCTCTCTCCTTCCCACCTGACTTTTCCAGCCTCTTCCCTTCTTGCACATCCACTCATGTCCACAGCCAGAAACCCCTATTTTGCTTTCCTAACACATAACTTCCAAGCCCCCAGTCCTGCTCCCTAGCTACAGTGAGGTTTCATCTTAAACTGGTAAGACAAAGCTGTCTAAAGTAAATGAGAAGCAGACTTGTCCTGCTCTCCATGCCCAAGGGGATGCCACGCTTAAAACTCGGCTCTTGCAGGCGTGTGATAAATGGGATCCACCCAAAATAAATAAAGAAACTCAGAGGCACACCAAAGGGGAGCAAAATCCCTAGGTTATTCCTGTATTACTCAGTCACCTCAAGGAGAGAGAAGCTATCTGCCGGCAGCTGGCTGAATCATCGGCTACCTAATGCTGCTTGGAATGAATACAGATGCTTTGGAATTGCCTTGTGTGAGCACCACAATAAAGACAGCTAAAGCAGCATTGCTATCTCCAGGATGGTGGCTGACAAATTCAATCGACAAAGTGACTCTGAAAGCACTCCTGGCAAAGTATGAAAGGGGAATTTGAGGCACTGCAAGCCCCGCTGCCCGTTGCCTTCGTGTCTTCGCTAGGGAAAAAGACTGGCAGTGCCCTGGCCAGCTCGCCTGCTTTGTTCATTTAACATCTACTAATTCATCACAGCCACTTGCTCTTTTGGTGATTTATTTCATTGCTTTCATTACTCCCAGAGCCTCTATAACATTGAGTGTGCCTGTGTAGGGGCAACAGCCCTCTCCATCATATCTAATGGGAAGAGTCTGTCACCAGGGGCCTAGAGGGATGAAAACAGTGGGAAAGACGTGTTGGGATGGATTGACCACCAGGAACATTCATCTCAGCTGTATGCAGGAGGCAGTGAGCCTAGCTTGCAGGACTGACATCCAGGGATGGGATTTCTAAGGGGCTCGCACAGGACCCTAGCATCAGTGGCCCAGTTTTCCCCAGCAGAGACTGAGTGTCTCCGAGGACCACTGGCCCATGGGAGCCAGGTGGAGCTCTGCCCTCAGGGCTGGGAAGTGCCATGTAACCATTGGCATGTAGGTGTTATACAGACCATCTTTTTTCTTTGCGCTTATTTCCCAGGGAAATAGGGCCTGGCTGGTGCACTTAAGTGATGGATGGCCCTAGCTTGAGCTACAAAATAATGACTAAAACATCTATTGCCGACGCGTGGTCTCCTCATGCTTACGCTTAATAGGTTTCCTACCCAGGTGAGTCCGTGTGCAATGAATATCAGTAACCTGCAAGGAAAACATTCATGCTTAACTTCTCCCCTTCCTCTTCCCACAGTACCAACTCTCTTGTGTACTCTTTCTTGTACATGCTCTCTTTTCATACCAGCCCTGCATGTCATTACACTCTCTCCTCCTTTAGCTCCTCAGGGTGGTTGGGAGGTGGGGACAGCCTCTGTTGAGGGACCATGACTCCTCTCACCAGCCTTGCTTTGCCATCCTCTAGCCAACAGTGCCGGCAAGGCCCATGCATTAGGCTGAAGAACATCTTTTGTGGGAGCCTGCAAGGGGCAGAAGACAACTAGCACAGGGTGGACTACCGTGGATATGAAACTCAGAGCTGCTGTGACAATGTCATCAAGATGCAAATATCTTTATTCCGGTAAATGAAACATGGTGGGGGCTGTTCCCATGTTTTAGACCAATTGACATGGAGTGACAACTAGCAAACTTTTTGCTAGCAAACTCCTTTGGACTCCAGATCAGGCTGGCTGAAAACACACTGCCTGATGGGAATGGCCAGGAGTAAAATGCTGTTCTTGCTGGAAGAGTACCCGAACATTGCCCAGGGGAGCAACTTCGACTGCAGGTGAAGACCTTCTTTGAGCAGCGCTGTGAGGTGGAAGGAAGTCAGCCCCATGAACTGCTGCAAACTACTTGGACTGGTGGATTGTAGCAGCATGACAACACCAGAGATGTCCTGGCTGGCCAGAGATTTGTTACAAGCCTGCACCAAGGCACGTTTGTCCCCAGCATGAAAACAAGTAAGACCTGGGCTCTGCAGCAACAGATGCTTAGGGTGGGAGGGAGCCAAAGACTTTGGCACATAGCAGGAGGGTTTTGGGCACTCGTCCTCAGCTGCAGGAGAGGAGAAGGGGGGTTGCAGAGGGGAAGGTTTGGCAGCAGGTGGGAGGGAGAGAGTCTCTCCCTCGCAGGTTGGGAAAGAGGGCTTAAGCATCAGGTTGCCTGGCAATGGGTTTCTAAGCATCAGAAATTGCTCTGATCTGCTCGAATAATGTGGTGGCTCAGAACAAAGCCCCTCTCTGGCCCTTTAAAGATGGGGAGGAGATGCAGGCTGGAGATGCATCATCCTGGGAAAGGATGCTGCCCCTCCTCTCCCTCTGCACCAAGTTGCACTCAGGATGCTCCAGCATGTGCCAGGCTCAGCCAAACACTTGGACCCCCTCTGGGGTGAGGGGGGTCAGGGAAAGCCAGGATGATGGGAGTTGGAGAAGGGACGTGGTAAGGAAGGAAATCACTCCTGATGCCCAGGCTGCATTGGCAAGCACCATAGATGGTGGCGTCACCGCAGCTGGGAGGGACCTAGACTTTGAAAGCAATGACCTGTGTTGGTCACTGGTGGGGTGAGGCAGCAGGTTGGCTGGGATGGCCTCTGGGGAAACTGGGATTGGGAAATGACCAGGAGTAGGAATTATTAAAATGCTGGGGATGGCAGCTAGATGGTCCTGCTTGGTCTTGCCTCTCTGTGTACTCAAGAAAAAAAAGACCACTGTCCTGCACTTCCTACCCAAAGCCCTCACTTGACAGTACTGGAGTCGATAATTTTTCTCAGGTGTCCAGGAAACACACAAGCTGACCTGACCTGCCCCATATATCCTGCCCCAGACAGTAGGGATTGGTCTCCACAGATCCTGACTCCAGCTGCCAGAATGACCTCTCCCTTCCAAGCTCAATTGTACCATATGATTGTGCATTAATTTGGAGCTAATTGCCAGGTAATGAATCCAGTTTTGCTCACTCCATTTCAATCCCCTTACGCTTCTAGCTGAACACTCATTTGCATCCCACTCTGGATCCTCTTTCAGAGCCTTTGCTCTCACCCCTGCTGCTGCCTTTGCAAGTGCATGGGATGCAGCAAGGGAAACGTTGGTCCTTTTAAAGGAGCAATACCAAGGCACAGCCATTGGTTTGCATGCAGACGGGGAGAGAGCAAGTTCCAGGTGCTTCCAAACCCTTTTATCTTTGGATAGAGAAGGGAATTGAAGCATCTTGAATTATTAGGACAGAGTGTTAGGGACCAGCTTGGCACTCGGTTCAAATCCCTGGCTCTGTCACTGACTTACCAGATGTCTCTGAACAAGTCTGCCCCTTGCTTGCCTAGCTGCAAAAAGGGCTAACAGCAGCCTCCTCCTTTGTAGGGCTGTGTGGCTTGTTAAACACTGCAGAGGCACTCAGATACTCTGAAGTTTAGAGACATTCCCTTAGCTAGATCATCATACTAGAATAATGACTAGAAATATGGTGAAACCCAGCCAAACGAAACACTTCTTCACTGAGATTTATCAGAACAAAGAAAGAACCATCTACATACCCAATGTATTTCATAGTCCTGTAGGATTTGGGGAAAGTCTTTTTCGGGGGCAGGCAGGGAAGGAATAAATCTTTCTGTCCATCATAAAGTGCCTGAATTTGAGTTTGTTGGTTTTTTAAGCCCTTGCCTCCCCATTGTTTTAAATGACAGAAGCTACCCTGGCAAAGCCTGTGCTGCGCTAGAAGGAGCAGCGGGACGCCGGGAAGCCGAGGTGGCAAATCATGGCTTTCAAACAGCACTAATGGGAGTGCAGGGGAGAGCTTGTTTGCGTTCAGGTAGAATGAGTTAACTCTGTGGGGTGTACGGCAGCAGCTGCCTCGGGGAGGGGGACGGGGGTTGCAAAGTGCCTGATTATTTTGGCAAGGAGAGCTCGGGTGGGGAGGGGATGGGGATGTGCCTCTGCCCTCCGGATGTTCATTGAGCTTGGTGCAGAGCCCTGTTTGTCAGCCCAGGGAGCTGCCACGCCAGCCTCGTGCTTGCTTCCAGCACAGAGGGCCTCAAGGGGCATGAGGTAATGAATGCATCTTCTGCAGACTACGGGAGCTAATTTCCAGTGGCTGCAAGCGCCTGTCAGCCTCACAGAAAGGTTCAGCCTGTTTGGAAATGGTGAGATAATCCCCACAGCATCCTAGCGCAAGGAGAAAGAAGGGCAGGATTAGACCTTTATCTATGCTAATGCAGAAGGATGTGGCCTCCAAAGAGCTTTCACCTCTGTCAGCTAGCCCCCAGCTATGGTGTGAGATCCAACAACCCTATCTTCCAGCCTGAGTTTGACTCCAGTGAAGGTTGGGGGATTAAAACCCCTTGGTGTGACAGACCCTAGTGCAGGTTTTGCACTAGGAGGGATGAGATCAGGCTGCAAATGAGAAGCAGACACTTTGAGCAGGAAACAACAGGTTAAGAACTGGAAGGGAAGAAATAGGAAAGTGGAACAGGAGGCTGAGATATCAGGCATACCCTTCTCTGACCGGGTCCCATCATGCCTGCCCAGCCGTGTGCAGGTACATTTGCAGACCATGAGGGCTGATGTTACCTTTATCACCCCCTTGCAGATGTCCAGGATAACGTGAGTGTCTGCAGTGGCACTAGACACCAATGTTTCAGAAGCTGGATGGAGCCCAGAACACCCTGCCTGAGATCGCCCCCTGCAACATGGCACTGCAGAGAGCGTACATCTCCTGAATCCATGTCAGTGCTTCCATTAAGGGTTGCATAGTTAAACGATTGGGCAAATTTATGGGCAGAAAAATCCGTCCAGGGCTGTTAAATATAGAAGCTCTTTCTCAAAAAGTCCATGAGTTGTAGCTCACTGGGGGCAGAAAGAGTGTTTTGGAAAGAATCACTCCACACTTACTTATTTTTTAGATAATCTCTTGACCCCTACTGTTGGCCACTCTTCGCAGCAGGACACTAAACTGGAGCGATCTTGTGCTTGATCTGCTATGGCCGTTGTTATCCTTTACACCTATGATCTCTGTAATTGCTCCCTCATTAATGTAAGCGATGGCTCTTCTGACAATTTCCTTCTACGCACACCTCCCATCCACATAGCAAAGCGTGGGATCTGCAAGCTTCCCCACCTGCCCATGGGGTTGTGAGAGGGCCTGTGATTGGTACCAATCTCTAACAGCAAAAGGAGAGCTTTTGGATGGATCTGTATTCGTGAGGCTTGCATGGAGCAGAGTGTGCCTGCTTAAGCAGATGGTGGAGGTACCAAGAGTGGAAGAGAGTCCAGAGCACATCCATCATGCTGGCGATGCTCAGCATTAGCAGGGGATGGGGTGGAGGAAAATAACCCATGGCCTGATTGCCATGTTGGTGAGTTGTAAGAGAAGGAGATTTGCTCTGCTCTTTCAGAACAAATCAAGGGGCATGACGGAGGCGAGTAATGCCGGTGGGAGGACCCGGAAGGGCTGGGTGGAGGGTGCCAGGGAGCAGAGGTGCCCATCCTCCATCATGGAACATTGGGGGCTACAGGCTTATGAGCATCCCATTGCTTTCCAGTGTAAGCCAATCCATGCTATGGACTTGCTGGGTTACAGAGTGAGGAAGGTTTTCATGATTTAGGACAGCCCAGAATCCAAAGACACGATGAAACAAAGCTAACCTGCAAGGCTCACCTCGGCCTGAGGGACTGTGCTTTTTCGCTTTGAGTGAAGGACTTCTCCAAGGAAAGAGAGAAAATATTTTTGCAGGTTGGGGAAAGTTTCATATTTTAAAGAGCAGCTGCAGCATTTATTCGACCCTTCATGGGGGATGTTTGTTCAGGCATTGTCTGTGTTAATTAGTTTTCATCTCTGCACTGTGTGAGGCTGCAAAATTGAGCCATTTTTTTGAAATAGGGAAAGGTGAATTCATGGTCCTCTGTCCATGCAGCATATGTGTGCTAGGGCTGGGGGCAGAACCCAGTCCCCTGGGTTTTAGACCTTCGTTCCATCCATGGGAGAACTTTTCCTTCTTTATTCAGAGGACAAAAGTGTTTACACCTAGCATGCCAGGCAGGGCTGCAAATACTTTTACATTCAGACACAACACTGGCTCACTGTAGGCACCCCAACTTCATATTTCATCTGGATGAACTGTTGAGTGAAACGAAACTGGAACAAGATGGACCCATTCTGGAGTACCTGTGACATTAACAGGGGTAATTCCACTTGTAGATGTGCTGCTTCCCAAGGAATAATGTTTAGTAAGTCCCCATGGAGGTTTAGTCAAGATGTGAGCACATGTCCTTGTCTCAGTCCAGCTGTGCCAGGGTAGGTATCATCCCTAGCCCCTTCCCAAGTTTCTCCCCAACCTCCTCACAGATTAGCTACAACAATTGAAATAGTACGACCCTGCTGGCCAAGCTTGTTTGGTCTGAAATGGTCTGAGCACTGTTCACCCAACACTTCATGGGTAAGTGTGAAGTTTGCTGGGTTACGTCCAAACTTAGGTTGTTGGGCTTGTCTGGTCTACAATGCCGTGTGATTTAGTGACGTAATGTCAGGTTGTTTCTGCTTTTACACTCTCCTGCTGCCATGCCTTCCCATCTTGCAGTTATGCTGGCACAATTGGTAGGGTCCACAGGGTGGACAAGAGCAGACAGTAGGCTGGTTTCGGAAAGAGACACTCAGAAAATCTGCAGAAAAAGGCAGATATTTTAGAGGTGAGTGTATTGGGTTTGCATGGCAAGGTTTTGGTAGCGGGGGGGGGCTACAGGGGTGGCTTCTGTGAGAAGCTGCTGGAAGCTTCCCCTATGTCCAACAGAGCCAATGCCAGCTGGCTCCAAGACGGACCCGCCGCTGGCCAAGGCTGAGCCCATTAGTGACGGTGGTAGCGCTTCTGGGATAACGTATTTAAGAAGGGGAAAAAAACTGCTGCAGAGCAGCAGCCAGACAGAAAAGTGAAAATATGTGAGAGAAACAACTCTACAGACCCCAAGGTCAGTGAAGAAGGAGGGGCAGGAGGTGCTCCCGATGCTGGAGCAGAGATTCCCCTGCAGCCCGTGGTGAAGACCATGGTGAGGCAGGCTGTCCCCCTGCAGACCATGGAGGTTAATGGTGGAGCAGATATCCACTTGCAGCCCATGGAGGACCCCACATCAGAACAAGTGGATGCGCCCAAAGGAGGGTGTGACTCCTTGGGAAGCCTGCGCTGGAGCAGGCTCCTGGCAGGACCTGGGACCCCATGGAGAGAGGAGCCCATGCTGGAGCAGGGGAAGAGCATGAGGAGGAAGGAGCGGCAGAGACAACGTGTAATGAACTGACGACAACCCCCATTCCCCGTCCCCCTCACGCCACTTGGGGTGAGAAGGTAGAGAAATCAGGAGTGAAGTTGAGTCTGGGAAGAAGGGAGGGTGGGGGGAAGGTTTTTTAAGATTTGGTTTTATTTCTCATTACCCTACTCTGATTTGATTGGCAATAAATTAAATTAATTTTCCCAAGTCGAGTCTCTTTTGCCCACGACAGTAATTGGTGAGTGATCTCTTCCTGTCCTTATCTCCTTTTGTTGTGTTTTCTCTCCCCTGTCTGGCTGAGGAGGAGAGTGATAGAGTGGCTTGGTGGGCACCTGATGTCCAGCCAAGGTCAACCCACCACAGTGGGTCAGTTGTCCATTTCACAGCATGGCCCATACACCATTGAGTCAGGCCACCTAAGAAGGTAGGACCAGGCAGGAACAACCAGCAAGAGGAAGGGATACCTAAAGCTGCTTCCATCTCCAAAGACTATGCATTGTCAATCCACAGCTAAAGGAATAACCAGGGGAAGGTGGGAATACCCTAAGCCAATATTACCCCTGAACACTTCGTGCCATGAATGACATGCCACCGTTCCCCTCATGCCAAGTCAAACACCTTGGAAACCCACGCTGGTGGGCAGTGAGCGCTGGGCTGGCAGGTGCTGGGGCTCCTCGTTACTGGGAGCAGTGATGGGAAGTGACGTGCAAACGATGAGTTGATTTTCACGGTGTTGAGGCCCCGAGGGGGTGTTAATCTGCACCTGGGAAATGTCAGATCCAGTCAACGAAGCCCTAATGGATTGTTTGCTTTTCAGCAGCGGGGGAGTGGGAAATGTGTAGCTCGCGTAGGCTTGGTTGAGTCAGAAAAGAAACGGCTATTCCCGTGTGCCATCTGGGACAAGCGGGATGCAGCGATTGCGGAGAGGATGGAGGGCCGAATTCAGACGCTTCCTATTCAGGATGCTCTGCCTCGTCTCTCCAGGGAGCCAGAGTCTGGCATCAGGACATCTGAAATGCCTTCTCCTTGCTCGAGCTTAGATGTCCTTGTAGCTGCAAAGATACAAGTTATCATGAGCCTACCCTACCCCCTCCTGCATAGGCAATCTCTTATGCCTCTTACGAATCTTTCCGCACAACTGAGAATTTAATCACAATCCATATATAGATATGTATGCACACACACATATATGTATATACAGAGACTAGTAAATTCCCTAAAAAAAAAAAGGGTTTGGGAAGAAGTCTGAAATTGCTTGAAAATTCACATTGAATTTAATGAATAATTTAGGCTAGGAAAGAAGAGACAAAAGGGAAATTTCAGAAAAATAAAAAATTTGTGCTTGGACAATGTCAAGATTAATGTTTCTGTTGTTCCAACTTTTTGTTTCAAATTAGTATTTTCATTCCAAAAAGGACCTAAATTTCTAAAATGACAAGGACCGAAACTGAAAACATGAAGAGGGAAGAAAATTATTTGTTCCATGTGGAATGAAACGTTTTGTTTTTAAACTCAAAATGCAAAGAGAACTGCTTAGTTTCAGGTCAGTAAGTCACAAACACAACTTTTCCATATTTTCTATGTTTATTTCCCATTTAAAATAATTGTTTTGGGTCGGAAGGAACTAGCTTGCCTTCTCATTTTGGGGATTTTTTTCAGCTTTGATGTAAAGTAAACCCATTTCTTGTGTACCTCCAGAGTCATCAACAGAGATACTTTATTGTCTCAACTTTTTCTCATCATTTCCTGCCTATTACCTTGCTCTTTAGTCTATCTATACTGGCTGGTATCTGTGGCTGTAAGCCCCCTTGACCCATCACCTGTGCTAGTGTGTATTCAGCCCTGTAGCCCACTCAATATGATTTTGGCCATCACTAGCAGAAGGCTAGAGCACTGGCTTTGCGTAGTCCTGACATTGAAGGGTCTCAGGACATCTCTGGGCTTGCCGTGCCCTGAGCTGGGTGTCCCTGTGATCACAAGTGTCCCATGGCCAAAGGCTTGTGCCCGACCTGCCGGAGCTCAGCACTGGGGACACCCCGCATGGCCAAGGGCTGCCACCCCAGTTTGCTCTGCCCAGCAAACACCAGATCTTTGTGTGTGGCTGGGTGCTGGGCAGCTCTGCCACTGCTGCTGGGGACCAGGGAGAAGGGAGCATGCAGTGGGGAGAGGGGGGGTGAAGATACCCCTGCGGGGACCCAAGAGTGAGGAGCAAGAAACCCCACCATGAATTTTACTTTTGCTCTTGCAAAGACATCAAGGCGGTGACAATTCACAATGTCACCACTTTTCTGTTGGAGGTAGCTGCTACCTTTGATTGTAGGGCCCAGAAAGACACTGGCAGTGTGTGCATCATACCAAAGAAAAAGGGGACACTAAGAGGTTTTTCTTGAATAAACATTTTTGGGTAGAGGAGAGGAAATCTAGAGGTGTCCTCCAGGCAGTTTTAGTCCAGACTAGCACAGAAGCACATGTCCTGGGTCAGGATATGGGACCAATTTTGTAGCCTGCAGGTGAAAATGTTTTAGAGATAGGCATGAATTAAGCCTTGAGTGCCGTGTTGAGATGCAAAACAGCATTCCTCATCATCAGGAAAGGCTCAGGGCCATAACAGCTGCCTGATCACACCACACTGATGGTAGAGCATCCTTCTCAACTATGCTGGGATGAGCCTTAGAGCACTCTGCTAATACCACACCTGTGTAGACGGGATATGGTATTGTGGGCGTGGTTTGGCTATCCCACTTAACCTTGAGGAGATGGTCTCAGACACGTCACTGGATCCTGGGAAGGCTGTTATGTTGCCTTCTGGATTTGGAGCATCAAAGGTCAAGCTGTTTACTGAATACCCACGGAGGACAACATGTAGGCCAGTCTGGAACTTGTGTACCAAGTGGACCTCAATTTGAGAGAATTTGGGCTGAATTTAGATTCATTTGGTTGAGGTCATAGCTGGATCTCATTGGCAAATCCTCCCCAACACAGAAGCTCTTTATTTTTCATGTCTCCTTCTGACCTACTCAGCTAATTCACTCTGAGCCCTGGGATGTGACATCTCCATGCATTTGTGCAAGCGAAAAATGACATCCTCCTGAAAAAGGTCACTTCTTCTTAGCGTCATCCCAGTATCTTGGCTTTGAGCTTTTGAGCCTCTCAACTTTTACCTATGAGTTTGAACAAGCAAAGAGGAGTTTCCTTTGGAAGTTGAGAACCTCAGTCTGTGCTAACATCAAACACTTCCCCCTCCATCTGCAGTAAACCCAGATTCCCTCTCCAGTCTCTTTGTTGATGTAAACTAGCCATTCTTAGCAAAGCTGTCATTTACTGGTGCTTGAAGGCTTAAAAGCTTATAAAGCTGCTTGAATAGGGGAATTTGAAACGAGAACTTTTTTGTTAATGAGAATGTTTTTAGCAATTACGATGTTTTTAGTTATGTGACAGTTTTTATCACAATACCATTGTTTAAAGGACTTACCAAACAGTCAGCAAAGCAAGTTCAGCAGAGCAAGAATATCTGCCAAATTCCTTGCTTAAAGAAATGTCCACTGCAAATCCTTTCTAATGCGATGGTGTTTCAAACTCTTAGCATGGAAAAAATGTCAGAGAGTTCACTCCAAAAGTTACCCTTTTCCCTACCTCAGCCAGCCCCATTTGTCTCCCTGGTGACTTTGCCCAGGCCCCACAGAGGGGAACGGTGGGTGCACCCTCTCATAACGGGATCCCTTGAGTAAGAGTTGATACTCCAGCTCAGACACGCTGTGCAATGCAAGCGACAGAGCTCTGAAGGTAAAAAGTGAAAAAAAAGCCTTGCAAAACCCTCCCCTTCTCTGTGAGCTGGTCTTGGTATCTCACCAGACAGCAAAAATATGAGGCATTGTTTTTACTTTCTTTTGTGCAGTGTCAGTGGCCCTTCTCTGAACTGAAGTCCCTTAGGACTGCTGAGAACTTGCCTTCTCCTCTATTGAATTCATCTGACTTCTTATTTCAGAGCTTGTCTTATTATTTGCTGAAAATTTCTGGAGAGTTGGAACTGGCTTTGACAGCAGCTGTCAACAGTTCCTGTTTAATTACAGGGGAGGGGGAGAGGGGAGGTCCTGGGAGAGTTTGGGGTACACAGGCTTACCAAAATCTGTATGACAGGAAAGAGTAAGAGAAACAGGACATACTGAGCTTGGCATGAAGTTGGGCAATAGTTATCCTGGCACAGAGTGTGCCTAAACATTGTAAAGAAGCAGGCTGTTAAACTGTCAGCATGCATTTCTGTGATCCAGGAGGATGTGAAACATTTTCTTGCAGCCTGGGATTCGAGAGAAAGGAATATTTGAAGTGCTGAGCAGATCCTTAGAAATCAGAGATTTCCCATCCATTGTGTTGCCTAAAGTCACTGTGATTACCTTCAGACAGTGGTATTGCCAAGTGGCCAGTCCCTCACTGAACTTGAGACCCCATCAAAAAGAAGAAAACTGAGTCCCTTTCACTCCAGACCATGGTTCAGCCCCTGCCTGGATCCTGGCTCAGGGTTATATTCCCTGCAACATCCTAGAGGGACCTGGCGTGGGGAACGGCATCTGCAAGCAGACTTCACTCGTCTACCTTCTCACTCTGCCACAAACCAGGATCCCTCCTATTGATTTTTAAGTTGTCGCTTTTCCTCAGCAGGACTCAGACCCTGTGCCTGCCACCTCCTCCAGCCTTCCTCCATTCCCATGTGCTCACCCCAAATGCTATCCCAGCACAGGACTCACCATTGCTCTTGGGAGACTTCATTTAGATGTCTCAGGAGTACTCACCATGACCTAGAGCTCTCCAGAGTCCTGGGGGTGGCCTAGGAGTTCCTGCATGGGCACAATTTAATTGTACCAACACTCCTGCTATCCCTTCTGGCTCCTCTGATCCCTTAAGGTGGGTGAGAACATCCGATTTTGCTTTCTCACATCCCCGCAGGAGGAAAGATACCACTACCATGGTGAAGCTGGAGGAAAAGACCCTTCCCAGGGAAATCCTGGCAGTCCAGAGAGCCACAGTCCCCAGAGCCAAAGCAGATAATCACCATGGCACCATGGCACATCAGGGCCCCTCCTGCCTCCTTTCCTGTAGACCCTTCAGAAACACGCATCCCAGCTGCAAAACTGATTTTTCTCCGCGACGTGATCTGCCTCCAGACCCCTCTGCTGTCCCCTGACCATGTGTAGGGTTTCCAGCATGTATCAGTTGAGACAAGCCATGAGGCATCTCTGCAAAATGTATGACATTGGCTGCCTTTGTCTGTTTAGCCCAGAAGCTCTCTTGGCCTCACATCTCCCTCAGTGCTTGTGTAGCACTTAGCGCAGGCAGCACGGCTCTGTGTTTGGAGGGGAGTGCTACCATACTGCTAATAATTAATAATAATACGAGGCTAAGCACATCACCCTAGCAGAGCATTGACTACAAAGCCAGCCACGCAGCCAAGAATGAAGATTAAAAGGGGGGAAGAAATCTGGCAGAGAATTACTTAATTTACTACATTTGAAACCCAATAATTATTTCTTTAAAAATAGAATTTGCTGAAGCAACTTCCAGGTTTTCATTCTTTTCTTTTCCTTTTTTTTTTAATCACTGCATAATAAAGTAATTAGTAATTTGTGTCACTTCTGTAATTTTTTTTCCTTAGTATAATCGCAAGGGGTGACCCGTTTCCACAGCACACTTAAAAAAAAAATATAATAAAGACAGGCAAAAATCAGAGCTGGTGTTTGAACCCTATCAAAGTAAGTAATACACATTATGCCTCCTCAAAATGATGATTACATCACTGCCGACAATTTATTAATTAGAGAAACCCTGGACGGTGGAGCAGGGCAAATACTCTGCGTCAGATTCTGGTATCAACTGAACCCAAGGAAATCCAGCAACTTCCCCGGGGTAAGGCAAGCAGATGCATGGCTCCACACTGATAACGCTTGCTTGTCTGTGTTTTATTTGGATGTACAAGACATAGCTAAATTGTCCCTGTTGGGGTAGCTCTTGGTGTTTGCAACCAAAGTGAGGAAGGAAGGGAGAAAGAGAGAAATGTTTGGAGTGAGAGATGGGGAATGTGACCTCCTCTGCAGAAGACCATGGAGGTGAGCCTCAGCCAGCTGCCTCCTCATCTCAACCATCCTCGGAGAGCTGCAGACTTCTCTCAACCTAGCGCCTCACTTGAGGGGATCCATTTGTGTGGCAGAAAAGATGATCTGCTGTCCACCTTCATTCAGCCCATGGCTTAGAAAGATCCTGCTAAGGTCTTAAAGGGATTTTGCAAAAGTTCAGTAAGACCCTCTGTTGTGGTTTAACCCCAGCCAGTGACTAAGCCCCACCCAGCCGCTCGCTCACTCCCCCCTGATGGGATGGGGGAGAGAATTGGAAGAGTAAAAGTAAGAACTCTCATGGGTTGAGATAAAGGGAGTGTAATAGGTAAAGCAAAAGCCACGCACGCAAGCAAAGCAAAGCAAGGAATTCATTCACTGCTTCCCATCGTTCAGCCATCTCCAGGAAAGCAGGGCTCCATCACGCGTAACGGTGACTTGGGAAGACAAACGCCATCACTCCGAATGTCCCCTCTTCCTTTTTCTTCCCCTAGCTTTATGTGGTGAGCATGATGTCATATGGTACAGAATACCCCATTGGCCAGTTGGGTCAGCTGTCCTGGTTATGCTCCCTCCCAGCTCCTTGTGCACCTGGCAGAGCATGGGAAGCTGAAAAGTCCTTGCCTGTGTAAGCACTACTTAGCAACAACTAAAACATCAGTGTGTTATCAACATTCTTCTCATACCAAATCCAAAACACAGCACTATACCAACTATGAGGAAAAAATTTAACTCTATCCCAGCCAAAACCAGGACACCCTCTGTCTTCTCCATGCAAGTCATGCAGCCCTCCTATGCATTCTGGTGTCCTCTTAATTCAGTATGTATCAGCAGCTGGGCAGGGGGCAAGAGGATTTTCTTGTATGTGACTTTCTGGCCACTCCAGGCTCCCTGATGATTCAGGACTTGCTAATTACTCGTCCCCTCTACTGGCCATATCTACTTCCTGGTGCCCTGCAAAACCTCAAAAACAGCTGGAATGAAACTCAAAACTGGACCCTGACTAACTGTTGGCACAGATGCGGGTCTGCCCAGGGTTTGCACTACCCTGCCCTCTCTGCCAAAGAAGGTTTGCAGAGCCCTTCCCTGGCCTGTGGTGGTTATAGGTCCCATCGCTCCTTTTTCCTAACATGACACCAGGCTGGAGGCTGGTATGGGACCCTTTTCCACAAGGAGGGACATGGGACCCAAAATCAGCTAGAGTAGTCTGGCTTTGTAACACAGCTGTAAAGCAAGACTCAGTCCTGGCTTCTTTTCCAAACTGTGCTTTGACCAATGACTCACTCATGCAAAATGCATAAAGAGTGGCTGGAGCAAAGGTGAGCCCTCTGGATTTACCCCTTGCCCCAAAACGGATGTGAGAGAGACTCCTGAGCACTTAGGAACCAAAATAATGCTGGCACTCCTCTCTGTCTCTCAACCTGACTTGTCTGCAGACCAAGGCTGGAGTCCTTCAACACTGACAGAGTGAGCCAGAAGACAGTAACTGAGCTAGTTTGGCACCCTCCCTCCCTCCCTCAAGAAAAGCCCCATCACATACACCTTTTAGCTGTGGTCGCCACAGCTTTTAGACTGCTTTTGTCTGGCTTAGACCTCCCTGAGCCCTCTCACCCCTGTCAAGGAGGTAAAAACACACAGCTCAATGGCTGGGCTGAGAACCCCTGCCAAAAGAAGGTACCCCTTTCTCCCACCCAGATCAATGCTTATCCCTCCAGTTTCTCTCCAAAATGGTCACCGTTCTCCCTTCCCTCTCATCCTGGCATGATTTTAGAAGATAGGGCAATAATATCCACAAGCAGACAAACCCTGAAAGACAGCTTTTTCTCTCCAGCAATCCAGCTTTTCCAAAAATATCGGAGCCAGGAGATCACAGAGGAGCAGCATCCTGCTACATATATATTAATATTGCCTTTAATCCTTCTCAATCAATTTGGAGGAGCTAAGTGGGAACTTTGATATCTCAGGCTGAAGTGTTTCTCACTCCTGTCCCTCTCTGCCAACACCCATGTTTATAATATCACCTCCAGGTTGCCCCTGCTACCAGACATCTTCAGGTCACCTTCTTGCCCATTCCCTGGCCTGATTTCCTCTCTAGCATCACACCGCAGCCACCACATTTTCCTTTCAGCAGAATCTCAGATGGACAAGTCAAAGACAGCATGCAAACACAAATCAAGCCCCATCCACTTTTTTAGGAAAGAAAGAAAAAAAAAGACTCCTTTTTGAAGCCTCTTCTCCCCAACCTTCTGCAGTCCAGGTGTCACCAGAGGCTGGTTTTGAAGTCAGTAGCCTGCATCCTTATTGTTTGTGGAGCAAGAGATCATCTGATACTCTCCATATGACTCAAATGCCCCACTAATCCCTGCCAAGTGTGGGCTGGAGGAAGGTGAAATCTGGCAGTGTGGCTCCCACGAGGCCGGTTTGAGAATAAAGGACTGATGTCACCTTAGCTGGGGTTTACAGGGAAATGTTGGCAACAGCAGGAGCCCAGGATATCATCTGCCCCTTTTTCTCTCCACCTCATTGCCTGGACATATTTATTTCTCATCGCTGGGAAGGTGCTTTCCTTTGTGCGAGTCTTGCCTGTCTATTGTTTCAGATAAAAGTTGCATCTTCAGAGGACTCAGGATCTAGGCTGCAGGTGTGCTGAGACATCAGCTGACCCATCGGCCCAGTCATAGCCTCTCTTCTTGCCCTCACCATCTTCTTGTTGCCCGTTCCCTTAGACTCAAGTCTTTGGGCTCAAGACAAACTGTTTCTTCAATATTTGTGCCATATCTAGTTCAGATTTCTCCACAGTTTACATCCATACAAATTAGTTAAAAATAAACAAACAAACAAACAAAACCCAGTTCTTTGGGCTGTTGGCTAAGATGCTGTCTGAGATGGCTGCATACCAACTGCCTGTTGAGAATATCCATGGCCAATGCTTATCCTCACACCATGGCTGGGAATTGCACAGGAGCGTGCAAACTGGCATGGACTAAAAGCATTTCAGGAGCCACCCTAACATCAAAACACTGCAAGCACCAATGTTCCTGTGCCCGGGAACATTCCTGCTCTGGTGATTTTCCATGTAAAGCTAGCTGTAGGGTAACATGTATCAGTCAGGTTGTGTTTGGTGGATCCAAGTTCAGGTCCAGATCTAAATACCTGGCTGGGATTAATCTGGCTTTATTTGTCTATCTCAGAGCTAGGCATCTGTAACTCTGTTCATGGTAAAGGAAAAGGTAGGTACTGTTAGGGTCTGATTAATCTGACCTTTTCTGAGAGAAGCTCTCCCTAGAAGTTGTTATTTTTCAGTAGGGTATAGAAGCACAGAAGTAGTTGCAGACATCAGCTTTTAATGAAGTGAGTGAATCTTCCCTTTCCTTGATTACCCTGGACAAGTCACTATGGCTCTGTTCCTCAGCAGAGAAATGAGGCATTCCTCTTTTTTCTCACAACAGCAAAAGTTACAGCACAGATAGGGACGGACTAGGTGTCTCAACCCTGCAAGCCAAGTGTGAAGCCAAACCCATTTTCACGCCCAGAGGCCTTCATACACAGACACAGGGATCTAGACACACTCCCAAGCACTGTGTAAGAAAACTGTCTGATGTCTTCCATCCCGCTATGCGCTCTGCATGTAAATACACCCTCACTCCTCTAGATACGATGGGTAGGCTGGCGGGTGGCTGCATTCTCCAAAAAGACCTTTAGCTCCCTTTCCCTGGCGGATCTACCTGGTGGGCTTAGGAGAGCTGTGACCACTCTTCATCACCACCACACCCTAATGAATCAGACTCCTTTCCACCTGTCTCCCCCTAAACCACATTGGGGACATACAGTTTGGACATATATGGCAACCACATGTTGTTGACCCTACATGTTGTGGAGAGCAAGAGAAGAATCTTCCCATCCTCCCTTCTGCCAGAGTCAAGCACATTAGCATTTCACTTCAGTGACTGTTTCTTGGGTTGTGGAGGGTGCTGCCATTCATGTGTAGATTGCTTAATAATCCAATGTATGAATGCTTATTCTGAGTGTCAAGGATTATTTCAGAACCAGCCTTGGGAAAATGGTATCAAAGCAGAAGAGGGTGGGAGGTGGGTTGGAGAAAGACACATTGGAAAGAGGAACTGTGAAAGGCAAAGGGCACACAGCCACGTTTCGGTACATGCCCTGCTGCACTCTGGGTGACTTGTCAGCTCAGATGTAAAACAACATTCATCCACCTCACATTTGGGTCAGGCTTTTCTTGAAGACTTCGTAGGAGGTTCAATTTAAACCCCAGGGGAGCATTTTGTTTAGCTACATAAGGAGACAGAGCTCTCCTGGCTTTCCTACTGCAGCATCTTAGCTGTTGGTGCACGGTGCATGCTTCGATGCCCTTTCCCTTTTACAGCCTGTAGTCATGCTCAACAATACGGTATCTGGAGTTTTTCAGGGAGGAGCAGAGCTGGAGGAAAGGGAAGTTTCTCTTTGAAACTATGCATAAATTATCCATCTCCACCATCGGCCAAGCGTAAGTCCAAGCCAGTTCTGAAATCCAGATGTGTGCAGCACTGGGTTGCAAGGGCTCCTCAGGCTGGGCAGGGGTGGTCAGGAAGGGTCAGGGCTGTCTGTGCCATGTCCTAATGGAGTAGCAGATATCCCGAGGTCAGCTCTTGCTCAAACCTCGGGTGGAAACAAAGTGCCAACAGCAATGAGGACTGAAAGGGAGATGAAGGTAGCCAGCTTGAGTGAAAGCACCCAGCATCTGGGATCCCCTTCACTATGATCTCTTGTACAAATTTCTGATCTCAAAGGTAAATGCAGACCAAAAATGGATAATTTATTTTTGGGGGGCTGCTGGAGGGATGGGGGGCGCTTTGTGTAGCTAATGAAGGTATCTGATGCATGTTTCTATGCTTTATGAACTTTGTGACAGAAATATGAACCATTTCAAACAGAATACTTACTTTCTTCCTACAAGCTTCACTGCCGACAGTTGCCATGGGAACTCAGCCCACTCACCAGCCAATCACGTGAAAAGATTTGTTTTGTTAGTAGTAGTAATATTAGCATTATTTTTGGTACAAGAGACTGATCATTGCTACCACTTACTTTCAAATAACCCTTTACTGTAGTATCTTTGATGGGGTGTGTGCTTGTGCCCAGTGCTGTCTGGATAAAGAACTGCTGGCAAATGTTCCGTTGGTCCTGAGTGGCCAAGAGAAACCTTTCCTTCATTAGGAGATGATGCTGTTAGGTCCTGAATCCCTGTGTTAGGAGGGAGGGGAGTGAGCTATGAATCTCAGATTGTCATCTGACCAAATCTGATACCCGAGCCACAGAAAAGGAAAAACGAGAGCGGTGGGGAGGTGAAAGTGGGAGTGAGTATTGTAATAGCGATAGAGCTAATGGGGAGAGTCAGGGGACTGAGGAGGAGAAGATTAATACTAAAGGGAAGGAGCCTGCGCTGAAGTGCAGTTTGTCATGCTGTTTGCAGATCTGGTCATGCAATTTGCAGATCTGCTCATTGGCCATAATAAATTGAGCATGCAATACATCATCTCTGGAAAAGCAGATCCCTTTGCAAGTGACAGCAACAAAGACCCCTTGTTAGCAGAGGAGGACTTGAATAAAAACGTAAGTTGAAGAAAAGGATGATAAACGAACAGTGTCTGAGCAGCAGAATAAAGGTTTATGCCATGTTGGACTATGTGCTTCCTATAGAGACGGAAAGACAGAGGACAGGTGGGTATCTGAGCACTGTCGATCTCTGTAACTACGCTGATATGCTGTCATGGGGGTCACTTCTGTGCATAAAAGATGTGGGTATACACTCTACATTTACAGGAAAATTAGAGAAAGAACAGCATTCGGGATGAATTCACCTTACAGGGAAGTGCGAACTATTCCATCTTGGCAAGTGGTGCCTTTTCCAAAACGTCCAGAGATCTGCAGCAACACGGCAGGGAAAAAGGTTCGGGGATGGGAAGTCTGAAATTTATGAGTCTTCTGCATTTTGTAGTCATCAGGATCTGATGTGGTAGGCTTGTAATCCATCCTGTGCCTCGCAGGTGTCTTTGGAGTACTTTCCATTTTCACATGGGAAAATCTTCCCCAGTTGTAAGGATAGTCTGTGTATGTGCCTATGGATGAGTGGTATCTGTATATATGGGATGAGGCAGAGACAAAGCACCGGTGAGTTGACGTACGTGCCTTCCCCATCTCTCCTGCCAGTTAGAAAGTGGGAGAGATATACACTTATTCCAAAGACCCAAAGCTATGGTAATTGTGCAGGCTGTCCTTAGTGGTTGCCAGTGATTCCTGAGCTCACACTCAGGCACAACAACATGATGTGTTGGGAGATGGGCTGTGTTTTCAGGCATCATCAAACCAATTAGGAACCTCTTACCCCGCAACAACTTTTCCTGTTGTTTGCAAACCATTTTTGGTATCATCAGCACGATAGCCATGAAAATAACATCACTCATGATACTGCTTTGCCAAAGTCTTCCCTAAGAGAAGCCCAAGATCTCTTAAACTATTTGTCAGGGCATTAAGCCCTGAAAAGGCCACAAATAGATCCCAAATATCCTCTCCTTTTTTACAGAAATAGAATAGTCTGTGGTAGTGATTCAAAAATTCTGGTAGCAGCGGTGTTATGGGATACATAGGCTGGTGATTTATCTCCTTTGGATTTTTCCCCTGCGTTTGTTAGCCATCACAGCGCCATGTTTGTTATTCTCATGCTTGGTAGAGTTCCCAGTGTTGTCAGATTTCCCAGCTGAGATTGAAGCAGTGTTGCACATATTCTGCCATCCAGAACAACATGGGATGCTCCAGAAGAACCTCACTTCCAGAAAGACCAGCTGGACCTCTGCACTGCTCCAAGGTAGCTAGCTGTGAATTTAAGGTTACCAGCTGCACTAAGGGTCTGGGAAAGGGTTTTTGCCAGTAGCTGTTTATAAGGACAGCAGAGGGGATCAAAGACTTGAACATCAGCAGCATGAATCCTGCTCTAGATCATGCATCCTGCAATGAGATCATTCAATTACTCCTTGTATCAAATTCATATTAGTGCTTCTTAGGGCTCTGCCATAGTTCCTAATCAATAGCAATACTAACAAACATCTCCTCTGTCTGTCTAAGGAGTATACTTTGTTTTCCTTTTTTAACCTGCAAACCAGATTATTAAAATTGTTTTTTTTTTTTTTCTGTAACAGGGGAGCTTTTATACATAATTATATTCAATTTGTGTCAGGTGATATTCCCAGGTATAAATCTCCCTGCATTTGTTCTTGCAGACTAAAAAAGAAACCTCAGTAGGGTCAATGTGGTGTTGAGCTATAAAATACAAAATGCTGTGGTTTCCTGGAGGAGCCACTTGCCAAGTTTGATGCTGTTCTGTTGCTCTCTTTCTAACAGTCTGTTGTTTGATACAGATGATTCCTCTGGTAGGAATTTATTCATAGGGAAATGTAGGAATCTAGCCTACTAGAGACTTTTTGCAGTGCACTATTGAGCAGAAATGTTTTTAACTAGGTTCCTAAAAACAAAGGTGGTGTGATCAGCCTGAACAGAAGGATGGAGTTCATCTCAGCTAACTGCAGATATCTACAGGTGGACATCATCATCTGAACTTGTCATGAAACTCTTTTTCTCCCAAGGGGGAAAAGCTACTTCAAGGGAAACATTCATCTGACTTATTCTAGGTATCTGCTTTAGAAGACAAGGTGCCTGAAGCACCGGTTTCTTTCCATAGACTACAAAGTAATCTAGATCACTAGATCACGAGGGAAGGTCTACTCTGCAGACATCCAACAGCAGGTGAAGTGAGTAGCTATTCCAAGAGCAGAGAGGACCATTAATAACTATCTCACTTATTAATAACTATCTCACTTGATCACAGTTTAATCCAATTTGACCTTGATCAACTCTGCTGCAAATCACAACATTTGATTAGACTTTGGCTGCAGTCACACTAGATGAACTTCATCTCCAGCCTGGTATGATGATGGTGGATAGAAATTTGAAAATGCTTATAGGAGGTAATCTTTTTAACTTAAAAAAAAAAAAAAAAGAAAAAAAGCATTGTTTAAAAATGACTGATGAATGCATGGCTGTTCTAAGTGTTCATCTAGCCAAGTGACGTAGAAAACTATTGGCATATGTCAACACATGAAATGATGAACAGCTGAAACTGTTACCCATGGAGATGGTCCTGAAGAAGCCATATCTCTTAAGCAGGCTGAAAGACAAATAATTATCATCCAGAAAGCCTAACTGGAACCTTCCTTAAGGCAAGGGTGGAGTAGGCTATAGAAACTTATTTAATTAATCAAGTGGTCCACATTATAATTAAACCAAAAGCAGAAAAAACATTATCTGGATAACTGCTAGTTAGAGGATATTTCTTTTAATGACTTTGTTACATTCCATTTTTAGTTGTGATGCACTATATGAGATGAGCTAGATATAAGGCTTTCCTACATAATTCTAAGCTAAAGAGTGCTAGATTGTCTCTGCTTAATGGTGAAAATTACAGACAGAGTGAGAAAGATATGTGTGTATGTCGTGGTTTAACCCCAGCCAGCAACTCAGCCCCACCCAGCCGCTCGGTCACTTCCACCTAGTGGGATGGGGGAGAGAATTGGAAAAGTAAAAGTGAGAAAACTCGTGGGTTGAGGCAAAGACAGTTTAATAGGGAAAGCAAAAGCCGCACGCACAAGCAAAGCAAAACAAGGAATTCATTCACCACTTCCCATCGGCAGGCAGGTGTTCAGCCATCTCCAGGAAAGCAGGGCTCCATCACGCATAACGGTGACTTGGGAAGACAAACGCCATCTCTCCAAATGTCCCCCCTTCCTTCTTCTTCCTCCAGCTTTATATGCTGAGTGTGACGTCATATGGTAGGGAATACCTCATTGGTCAGTTGGGGTCAGCTGTCCCAGTTGTGTCCCCTCCCAACTCCTTGTGCCCCCCCAGCCTCCTCGCTGGTGGGGTGGGGTGAGGAGCAGAAAAGGCCTTGACCCTGTGTAAGCACTGCTCAGCAGTAACGAAAACATCCCTGTGTTATCAACGCTGTTTTCAGCACAAATCCAAAACATAGCCCCATACCAGCTACTCTGAAGAAAATGAACTCTGTCCCAGCCAAAACCAGCACAGTGTACAAAGCTGTGTTCCCACATACACACACTTTTTGTTCTCCATTCCCTGCTTACACCATTAAAACAAAGTGCTCTGAGTGTAAAACAGTGAAGCATTAAAAAGCCATTAATCATTGCTTTGTATTCCTTGCTGCTAGATGTTAATTTCAATTTACCATCACCTATTCAGTACCCTTTCAGCGGAGTGGCTGGCTCTGTTCCTAAAGGCCAGGATAATGAAAGAAGGGGGAGAAAGTCACCTCAGGCAGGGACGTGGAGGGTGGAGGGGCTCCCTTGGGACACCATTCTTCTCTTCCCTCTTTTCTCTGTATTTACATCGGGAATTAGATTGTCCAGATGGAGAGCTTTTAAACTCTACTGAAGGAGACAATGACATTTCCCAGCTGTTCCTAAAAAAAAAAAGGAAGGAAGAAGAAAATTGCTGATTAATCATGTCTGGCCCACGGGGTAACAATTATCATCATGTTAATTGGGGAAGATTCAATAGTGAGAAAATAAGGAGAAGATAGCCTGGTCTCCTGCCAACCAGTTTCCACCTTCTGTGGAGATAACTCTAGCCAGTTGTGGGGACAGAGCCATGTGCCATCCATGTAGGGAGGGTCAGGACTAGAGCCACCCCACCAGACTTGCAGGTGAGGGAATGGAGAGCTTCAGTGGGTTGTGCTTTATGTTGGGGCCCACCTTGTCCCTCCTGGGCTGTTGGAAAAGCTGGACGTGACAATGGTCCTGGTTAAAACACCCCACTGCAGTGCTTGAAAGGAGCCGGGGCAATGGATCAGTCTGGGTCCATGAGGTGAGGTGTTAACAGATGTTTCAGCTTGTTTTCTCCCAATATTTGACATCATGCATATTAAGTCATTGGGTAAGGGTTTGTTATCTCTGGTCATGACACGAAGGAGCTGTGGCATTGGGCTATAATAGGAAGAAGAAAACACCATCAGATTGTATTTCTTTAATACCAAAGCACAGTTTTGGTTATTCTTAGAGTACCTACAAGTTCTTGTCCTGGTTTTGGTTGGGATAGAGTTAGTTTTCTTCCTAGTAGTTGGTATAGTGCTGTGGTTTGGATTTAGTATGAGAAGAATGTTGATAACACACTGACGTTTTAGCTGTTGCTAAATAATGTTCACACTCGTCAAGGACTTTTCAGCTTCCCACGCTCTGCCAGGTGCACAAGGAGCTGGGAGGGAGCACAGCCAGGACAGCTGACCCCAACTGACCAATGGGGTCTTCCATACCATATGACGTCATGCTCAGCATATAAAGTTGGGGGAAGAAGAAGGAAGAAGGGGACATTCGGAGTGATGGTGTTTGTCTTCCCAAGTCACCGTTATGTGTGATGGAGCCCTGCTTTCCTGGAGATGGTTGAACACCTGCCTGCCGATGGGAATTCCTTGTTTTGCTTTGCTTGTGTGCACAGCTTTGCTTTCCCTATTAAACTGTCTTTATCTCAGCCCACGAGTTTTCTCACTTCTGATTCTCTCCCCCATCCCACCGGGGCGAGTGAGGAAGTGGCTGGGTGGGGCTTAGTGCTGGCTGGGGTTAAACCACGACAGTTCTGTTGCCTGTCCCCACTGTTCCTCATTCCCTTAGGGACAATTTGTTCAGAAGATTCATTTCTTCTTGAAGTTATAAGGTCTTACGATGGCGTTCAGGGTTACCCCAGTTTTCCCAAAGCAGGCATCCTGGTTTTCTCTACACTGCAAGATGAATCCCAGGCTTGCGAACAGGCAGGAACACATGGAGTTGTATGAGAGCTCCTCTCCGCATTGCTGGTCCCAGCCCAGCTATAGCATGACCACACAGCATCTACTCTGTGTTTAGGAAGGCTTGAACATGGCACTGTAGATATATCCCACTATCCCCCGTCACAGAAGAAGCAAAAACCTCCTGGGTCTTCTGGGATCCCAGAATATATGGGATCCCATATTTTTATTTTATGGGAAAATATATGTATTAAATCTATCTAAATGGGTGAGGTGGATAGTAGCAGGATGAGATGCTCAGTGTCCTCAGCCTCTTCTACTGCAGATAGATGGTGGGTCTCATCTCCAAGGTGACAGTGACAGTGCAGTGAGCAGGCAGACCAAGGAGGACAAGATCTGTACCTTCAGGGGATATGAGCATGTTCAGAGAGCACATTCCTTTAGGAAGAAAAAAACTTCCCTGTGATCCAACTCTGGCTTCTGCTGGGCCATGTGTGGGAGTAGCCAGTGACATTGACAAAATATTTGGTCCCAGTGAAGCTATGCTGTTTGGCAGCAAGGTATGTCACGCCCCTCAATGTGTTATTTTCAAAACTTGATGCCAGAGTATATGTTTTATGACCTGGAGTGTGACAGAAACTTCTCTGGCCTGTTGGGACAGCATTGGACCCAGTTAGTGCAGCATGAATGTTGTGTGTCTCTGGAGAGGATCCCAGTGAACTGGTCCTGTCAGCTTGCCCAGATTTCTGCCTGCAGTGAGCCACTGCTTCACTCTGGAAGGGAGCCCGGGAGCACACATGTAGGATGGATGCCTAAGAGACGAGGCACTTTGAGAAGTGAGGCAGAGTCCCCACTTGGCTGTGCGCATGCTCGGCTCAAGAAGAAAGAGCTGAAGCAGGTCCCTATCTCCAGTACCTCCTCCTGTGAGCATCTCTTCAGATCCAGCACATGGGTCCAGCATGGCACAAAAACAATCAGAAATAGCTTTGGCACAGCTCCCTGAGTGATTTCAGACTGTGCCTCCTCTGACCATGTGGCCAAGCTGGAAGAAGTGTTGGAAAAAGTCAAGTCTCAGCTTGCAGAGCCAGGACCTCGTTAGGCATGGCAGAGAGGAACATTGAAAACAAATACCTGGCACCACGACTTCTCTTCAGCAAGAAGGACATAGATTCTGGTCTAGAGGCAAAACCAGTATTTGCAACAGATCCTCCCACCTGTCATGCCCTGGCATTGATCGAAGGTCTCATTAAAGTAATCAGCTGTGGAGATGACACTATTTGAGCTCTCAGCTTAGGCTCTGAATTGGTATCAGGGTCTCTGAAACAGCCAGGCTGGTGAGGATGCTGCAGTATGAATGAGCAATAAGAGGGGTCTCTTATTAGCACCGACCTTTGGGGAAATGAAAGTGAAGAGAGCAGAGAAGAAATAAAAAAAATATCAAGTCCAAACCAGTGGAATGTCTCTTGCTTTGCCTGGTTTATTCATTGCTGCCTGCTTCCTTATTTACTGTTTATTTATTTACTTGGAGGCGAGGTGACCTTCAAAGCTGCTGCTTGTCACTAGCAGCCTCTTGGTTGCAAGTTGCATGTTAATTTTGGCTTAGACACTGAAACGGAATGTCCTAGGCATACTGCGGTGAAATCTGTGCCTCTCATTTTCTATGCTATTTAAAAGCAGGGGTTTGCTTTGGGTAGCCAGGCTGGATTTGCAGACCTAAATAACAAAAAGCTGTAGGGAACATGTGGGCCTGATGATGCAAACTCCCCTCATTTTTATTCCACCTCAGCCCACTCATATAAGGGATGGTATGACTGTCTGCCATACAGGGATTGTTTGCAGGTCCCACAGCAGATGTGGAAATGTTCTCTTCCTCCCCACTCTGTCTTTGCGGGGAGCAATCATCCGTCTCCCACACATTCAATGCAACAGAGTTTCTTTTCATTTTTAACGGTCTGTAAACCCAGGAATCTTTCCTCCATCCTTTTCCGCCTATCAAGGAAGTCCACGCAGGTCTTCAAGGTGAGTTTATAGCCTCCAGAGCAGCAAGGTCACTGCAACGACAACCACAAATGCATCCAAATGGTGTCTGTGGAGAATGATCTACAGAGTGACTCTACTCATAGTGGCATGATGAAAGGAGGGCTATCCAGGGCAGGAGCCAAAGGAAAATATCAGATGTCTGTGGTATTTGTACTACTGCCAAGATGACAGCAATGATTTGTTGGCAACCATACACTTCAAGCCAGGACCTTGCAAGCCAGGCATCTTGTGGCAGGGTCTATAGTGTACCCTGGACACGTCCCATGTGGGACACTTCCCTCTGTTTCTTTATTATTCCAAATAAATACAGTGCTCTGCTTAGTGTCCCAATTAATGCAGCCTCCTCTGAAGCAGGGGCTGACTCTGGGTTATTCTGAACAAATAATAACATTTCCCTGTGCTGTTAGACAGATGCCATACTTCACCCAGAGACAGAGGTTTTTTTTTCTGGGGGTGAAAACTTATCACCCTGGGTCTCACTTGCACAAACAGAAATTTTTGCTTCTTTGAAAAGCAGAGGAAATGAAGGCAGGAAATGAAGGCAGGCAAAAAATAAAAGCAGGAAACTAGTTTCTTGAAGGGGAGGGGTGTGAATGGTATGAAGTCTTCCTTTTCTAACCTTAAAAATTAATTATGGTGAAAATTGTCCCAAACAGTGGAAATATTTCATTCGAGATATAGGTGCCCCTTTTGTGAACACTCAACTTTAACCTGGCAAATCCTACCCATAATTTAGGATGAGCAGCCCTCTAGGAGGAGCTATTTCTTTCCCTTGGCAACAGGGTCTGCATCAAAGATAAGAACAGACAGATGTTAATAAAGGAAAAAGAACTTTACACCGAACATAGAAAAATGCTTTACAACGGATAAATGGCAACACAGACCAGACACAGGCTGATTTCAGCTAAACTCTGATTCCTAACCAAGATATTGAGAGCCTACTGCTGATACAGAGGAAGAGGGAATCTCCGACAGAAAATCAGACCCTTTTGGGTGTCTCTGCTGACTACAGGACAATCCTAGTGACTGGGCTCCTACCAGAGGCACTTCAGCTCCATGCCTTGAGTTAGACAGATGATGCCTCTCTGCAAAGGTTTGCTTTTCTGAACAAAGAATGCCTGGACCATGGGCGGGAGGGGGAGAGCCTGTGCTGGAAAACAGCAACTCCAAAACAGCCAAGTCGATCCAATATTTTAAAGCAAGGTCTTAGAGCACAGCCCTAAATTCACCAGAACTGCTAATGCAGTCCTCGGATGCATAAGCTGGGGCATGTTGAGTTAGATGAGGCAAGTCATTTTTTCTCTAGGTATGGAGGAAATGGGGAGACCCAGTTCCGATGTCCATGCCTGCAAGGGAACATCCAACACTTGGAGAGACATCAGAAGAGAATGACAAAAATTACTTAAAAGTCTGGAGGGAAATCTCTGACCGGGAGACATTTCAAACACTTACCCTGTTCAGTTTATAAGAATGAAGTCTGAGAGGTTACCTCCTTGTGGAGACGGGAGAGTTTCAGAGGGGGGAATGAAGAAAAGTGTGACTCAAAGCGGGTTGGAGGAAATAAAGAATAAGGGGAAACAGGGAGAGGATTTAATGTGCTGGAACAAGTTCACAAGGAAACGGTGGGATTTTCAGTCTCTTCAGAACAAACTCTGGAAATTAGGCTTTAGTTCAATACAAGGCACTGGACCCTCGACGAGAGCAGGTGGGGAAAAACAAGTGGGTTATGATATAAAGATAAGATTAAATAAACTTAAAATCACTAGCTGCTTTCAAGTATATAAATCTGTGCAATGAAGCTAAGGTTCAGGCCAACAGACCAATGGTGGAACCCCTTCCATTTTTTTGAGCAAGATACAAACTGTATGAGCACATTTAAGGCTCCATCACTTTGGAAAGTTTAATTTTGCAGCCCTACTCAAATAAAACAGGGGATAAATGGCTCCAGGCATGCAAAGTGAATAGGATGGAGCAGTAGTAGATGCAGAAACGGGGGAGAGTCCTGGAGGCTAAGCTGTGCTGCTACTGCTATCAGGAAGAAACACAACAGTTGTTTTCCCGGGAACAGCTACAGCGATACCAGGAGTTACCGGTGCCCAAATCTGAGCGAAGGACCTGACTTCCTAGAGCCCTGGCTGGGGCAGTGCAGGCAGTGGTGTGGTTTTTTCTGCTACACAACTGCCTCCTTCACCTATTCCTAGGGATGGTCCTGGCAGTCAAGAGCTGAGCTTGGGTTTCACCCCCTACCTTCCCCAGATTTCAACTTGGGGGTTTTTAGCCTGGGCCCTCCTACTAATTTTTTTGCCAAATCACCACCTTCTCTCTCTTTCTCACTGATGAATATTCTTCTTCCACCCCCACCGGCTTGCAAAGATCTTGTTCTACCTCTGCAGCCCTGCCAGGCTCACCTAAGACCTCATGATCTGCTGTCAGAAATTATAAAGACATTCCCAATTTCCAGGCTGAGCAGCCAGGATCACATTTGCAATCAGTTTTAATCACAAGTGTAACTGAATGGATTGCAAGTGATAAGCCCCGTCTGCAGACAGCTGTGATGTAATGAATATGACAGTTCAGAATTGGGTCTGAAGGTTATTTCTGGGGAAGGCAGAGAACCACAAAATTAGACCCAGTGCAGGGGAAAAAGAGAAAGATAAAAAGAGAGCCAGTGCTTCAAACTCACACCGCTAAGAGATCCCCTCCCTGCCAGGCAAGACAAGCTTAAATAATCAAAATTAATTTGTGGAGGAAGGCAGCCACTCAAAGAGAAATCAAACAGGTGACCACAGCTGGCATGAAATTTCACAGGATGAGAAGGCAAGAGGGTTGAGATGAAATAGCTACCAGCTGTCCCTGCCTTCATGAGTCTGGAGGAATAGAGACCCCCCTTCTCAAAACACTCCAATGCTGAATACATGAGAAACAGCCATTTGGAAGAAGGGCCAGGAAAAATCACCTGGGAGCAAACCTGGTGTCTTCAAATACATTCTTGGCTTTTGCTAAATGCAAGTTACAGGTTGGCCAAGCGGCACATGTCGAGTGGCAGATATCACAGGCTCCTGCCTCATGTTTCTCTTTCTCATGGCCACAGATCTGCAGAGCAGAGTCCTTGCCATAGTTTCTCTCCTGCTTTGATGGCCACATGCTAGACTCAGCCTGTTCTGCAGTCCACCAGTGCCCTGCATCTTTAGACAAAGAATTATAGAGCAACAGAAGTGCAGCAGTATGGGGCAGATGGTGCCTGCTGGGGAGTTTCCTTCCCATCACAAGGCTTGGCTCATCCATAGACATCTCACCAGCTGTGCTCCATTGCCCTGCACCAGGGACAATGTTATTCAGGAGGCCTGAGGTCCTGCTGTGACAGATGTGCTTTGCTGGAGCAGAGACTGAGGTAACTGGAAGGGGTTGTCTGATTTGCAACAGAGGGGAGGAGAGACACTAGTCCATCAATTAAGCACTATCTTCTGGTCACAGAATCTATGGACTTGGGAAAGGGAGCGGCTTGGTTCATGATGTCATGAGATCTTACACAATAAATCTGTGATCACATCGTCAGCTAAGGGAGGTTAGTTCGGATTTGTCCCACTGAAATGGGAATGGACACAGACCAAAGGTTTTTACTGCTGGACCAGGTCATGGGTCTATTTATCCTGCCCATGCTGGGTCATTTCAGGCCATTGGTCCATCCATCTGAAACTCTCCTCTTGTCACAATGGATCATGGCATCACCCATTTCTGCATCCCGTGTCTTGCTGTACCGCTGGTGTGCTACCTCCTGGCCTGTCAGATCAAATCACTGGCTTCTCCCGCCTCCAGCCATTGCTAATATTCAATGAGTCAGAAAGGAGCTAAGATGAACTTGACCTTCATCAATAGGATGATGTCACATACTGAAAGAAAGACATGATAAAGGTAAAAGCAGGCAGTGTGATATCCCGCCTGATTTCTGTGTCCAGAATTGTAAACCACGATAAAAGTATCTGTTCCTAACAAAAATTCAGCTAACTCTGCTGACCTCAGTCTGCATGCTGCGTGCTTGGAGGCAGATATCAGTCCAGAGAAGTGCAACCTTCTACATATTCACTCCCTAAGTAAACTCTTCTCTAAAGCTGAGTTGGGTGAAGGTCAGTCTGAGTGGAGGAAAAGAGAAAGTTGGCCAACAAATTTCACTTAAATCATCTTTTGTTAAAAATGTACCTGGTGCCTTTTTGTCCTAAAATCGCAGGAGTCTGCACTTGTTGTTGCAGGGAAGTAAATCCGGCTGAACTGTTAATGTGAATTAGCTGAACTGCAAGAAAGCACAAGCATTTTTATTCGGAGTTACAGTGTCCTTAGTCTGACTCGTCCTGATCCCTTTGGGCAGAGTCATTTTCCCTACAGAGGATAATGTTTGACTAGTCCACCTGTCCGCTATATTAACCACAGGTTATCTCTTCCAAATTTCTGTGTCCAAGTCCAGCTTGCGTGTTGCTTGTGCTGCTCTCCAGCCAAGAGCTGGGGGATGCTATAAGAAGGAAGGACAGGTCTGATGGACTGTCATGCAGGACACATGGGTTGAATTTCCACTAGATGAGTGATCTTAAAGTTATTGAATCAACTTGCACCTCCTGGCCCCATGTGTCAAAACACAGCATTGTCAACCGTCTGTTCTGCCTTCACACCCAACCCACATGTTTCTAAGATGCTTTTGGTACAAGCCTGGGTGGTGCAGGCTCTCTAGTGCATGTGGCCCCTCATCACTATTGCAGGACTCAAGATAAATAGTGCTTCCAGTTTTATGATGACAGCGTCTTGGCTTGCAAATGGACACCGCGAATCCATCATAACAACTGGCCTCTACCTCAGCCAATGCTTCATGTGAGATAGACACAGAGGGAATGAGCCAGGGAATTTGTAGGACAGCAAGAAAAAGGCGTGTTCCACAGTCATTCCATGACCCAGTTGGACTACAGGATTTGAGCTCTGGCATTTCTATTAATTCAAAAGAGCTCTGCCTTCTTCAAACTATCTTCTGCCTTACCAATGGAAATGTCCAGCTCTGCCCTTAACAAACAAGCTTCCCACTGATTTTTTTACTGATGGATGCCAGTGAAATATTTCTGAATCTTCTGCCTGCCTGTATTTCCTTAGACTAGCTCACTAATACCCCACAACTGAATGTTTTTTTCTTTTCCCTGATTAAAAGAAAAAAAAACAACAACAACAAAAAACAACCACAATTCTCCTTATGGACAGCAGTATGGAAAAAATGGGCTGGCACCTTTTGAATCCTGGCCAGAGCAAGGATGTTTCAGCGCCAGAATTTGTGTCTGGTAACTTTGGGCTAAGTCAGCTCTCCTGATTCAACTGGCATTTTAAAGACATTTTCAGTGAGTAGGAACAAGTGGTTGACAAAACATCATTCACTGGAAGCTTGTTTATCTTTCATGGGAATAATCTGAGCAAATGCAGATGTCTTCTCTGCAAGAACATAAGAAATGCAGTATGAGGTCACACTGATGGTCTAGCTAGCCTGACTGTCTCAGGGGCCATACGAGAAGCCAGTTAGGAGCACATATAAGCCCAGTGCTTCCCATAGTTCATTTCCTTCCTAAACCCCTATCATCAACAGCTGCTGCATTTGTGATTTTAGATGCTTTCTCCCTGCTTATCCTATTTATGAGAGTGGCCATGTGAAGTGATCGTTCCTGGCCACATTTAAAACCAACAGAGAAATGTTAATACTTTTAGGACATTTATTTTGGGTTCTTTCTCCTGAACTAGATGCCTTAGGCCAGATGTACTATGCCCTTTTAGTCCTCTCTAACCGTGAGGGGTGTGCAGGGTAACTAGCTCACATGTTGACAACTGCCTTGCAGTTGATCAAACTTTGGTGAGATGTCCCAGTGCCAGCAGAGGTGAGCCTGTTTGCTCTTACTTAATAACTCATTCACTCTGTAGAGGTGTAAGCTGTTGTTGGATGGAGTGGTGACAGTGCTCCTTAATTAGATGCTTCAATCAAGTGAGAAATGCTAGAGGGGTAAATTAAGAACTTATCGTTTCCTTGACCAGTCCCATTCCAAGTGTTTTTTTGCTTCTGAAACCTCTCTTCTCTTGTATTGTGTTTATTCTGGAAGAGTTACAAATCCTCAACAAACCTGGTCTGCATCTGCACAGACAGCTTCAGCTACTGCCAGATTTCAGAAGGGATCCTTCACAATACCCTTCACACTAACACACAAAACAGTCTCCAGCTGTTTCCAAACCTCCAAGAATATCCATCTGGAGTTGGAGATCAGAGCCCTGGCATGTCACCCAATAGCATATGGACTTTAAAAATAAGGCCTCAAGACATAAACAAGGTCAACTCCTGAGTGTTCACTTTCACATGAATGCCTGGTCCAGAAGTTGAAGACCTGTCAGCAGATGATTCCTCCTGCTGTATAGCCAAACTTCATACATCCAGCCGGTGCCATCAGTGACATGTGCTGCTCTGCTGTGTGCCTCTGGGTTTCTCCTTCTGTAATCCAGATCATACCCTTTGTGACCCTACCCCCTGGAGACCCAGCAAATCCCTTTTCAGACCAATCATCCACCAAATGCTGGTGCTGTGAATTGTCAGAAAACTTTGATCTCCACTGGTAGGACCAAGCTGCTAAGTTTTTTGAACTAGTCTGGAATGAAACTGAGAGACTATAATGACTGTCCTTGTGGACATTATTAATATTGCATTTGACGTGTGTGGATGTGAGCCATAGCCAAGCAAAAGTGGTCATGACATTATCAGGTTTGGCCATCTTTTAACTCAGTTCTCCTGAAAGAGAGAGAGCTTCACCATAAATAGGGAAGCTTTGCTATATATAGGGAAGCTGAAGTACAAGGAGGTGTTGTGCCATAGACAAGGTCATACAGAAAAGGCAGCAGTGCAGATCTCATGCCCTTTCCACTGTGACTTTATGTCTCCTGGAGCCTTACACGGTCCCTTGTAGAGCTGAATTCTGGCATCGTCAATACTCTTTTGTACTGTTAAATCTTTTTCCTCTCCTGATCTGACCATAATACTAAAAGGCAATGTCAACTGCATAGCACAACTGCAAAGCAGTGAGGTTTGATTCATGGTCATACCTCCAAGAACTTGAGAAAATTTCTAGGGGTTCAAATTCCGCATAACGCCACACAGGAAATGTGAAACAGTGTACAAAAACCTCTTCAGGAGGCTTGAAGCTGATCCAGAAAAGATGTCAGAGTCCTGCCTTCCTGAAGGGCCACTACGAAATCCCAAGTCCTTAAACACAAGCGTTGAGGTGCCATCAGGAACACAAGGGACACAGCTACAAGGTAATGAAAAAAGGGCACGAGGCAAGCTGTCCTGTGTAACAGTCTAGTAGAGGATGTGATGGAGCATCCCAAGAAATTTGTGCTGGAAGGACGATGGACATCTCTGGAGGCTGATTTTAATAACTCTGAGATGAGCATGGCTGGGAGAGTGGGGCTGACTGTGCCAAGGACAGAATGAAGTTTCCATCCTTTGGAGAGTCTAGGAAATTAACATGATGCTCATTAACATAATGCGAGCACTGATAATATCCGTGGTGGATCACACTGTAGGTCTACCTAGCCCAGTATAGGGAAGAGTATAAGATCAAGCACAGAGTAATGCCTGTATTTTCACAGCCTCTAGAGGACCGAATCATAAATATTCCTAAGGTATCTTTGTTATTTACTAGGAATTCTGTGAATCTTTTTCCCATTAAGTTGTTTAAATTTTTTACATCAGGTAAACTTTTAGCACTTGCAGTATCCCCTGGCAAGGGGGGATTAACTGCAGATTAACTGCACATTGTGTGAAACAGGTTCTTTGTTCTGACCTGCTATCATCTCAAACACCTTTTTTGTCTTTTCAAAGAAACAAAAAATAGTTGCTCTCTTTCATCCTCTTCATGCCACTCATAATCTGATAGACCATTATCATACTCTGCTTCTGTCATCTCTTATTCAGATGAAATATTTCTAGAGTACTTCGTTGTTCTGTACCTTTGATCAGTCTGTTGCCCTTCTACATATCTTTTCCAGTTCTGCTGCATCCTTTCTGGGAAGGGGGGACACCAGAGTTACTCAAAACATTCAAGAAGCAGGCACACATTAAATTTACCCAGGGACATAATAATGCTTTCCATTTTGATCTCTATTCCTTTTCTATTAATTCTCAACATTCAATTTGCTTTTTGTCACTACCATTGAGCACTGAGGTGACATATTCATAGAACTGCCTATTATAAACACCAACTCATTCCTGAGTAAGTAATAGTCCATTCAAAGCTCATCACTGTATGTAAAGTTAGGATTGCTTTTTTCCCCATGTGTGCCACCCTATATTTATTTCCACTGAATTTCAGCTTCTCTTTTATCATAAAATCACTCAGCAGTGTGATGTCCCTCTGCAATTCTTCCACATCGTCCCTCATCATTACTACCTTGCACAGCATCATAAGAGGATTTAAGTCATCTCATTACATCACTCAGCACCAACACACCTGAGTTACATCTCCCTTAGGGGTATTTGCCTACCTTTCCATCTCGATGACCAGTCTCTATTGTAAGTAACAGTAATGCAAACCCCTACAGAGAAAACAGACTTATGCTATTTGTTTCTCTAAGTTCTTGGGTACAGGCAGGTAGCACTGACACAAGTAATGGCTTTGCCTTTATCTGTGAGTGGTGAGTGCATGTACTGAATTCAGAGCAAGCTGTTTTGAATAGGCTGTGAAACAGGAGCCTCTGTGTGTGTGGTTGCCTGTGTATCTTTTCTTCTTTTTACTGGTGACTTTGTGTGTAGCCTTCCTCTGAATTTATTTTACTTGCTTTTTGATTGCAATAATACTACTAGTGTTAAAAAGAAACCTTCTCCTTTAAATTCCCCAATGCCAAGAAATGAACTTTGAAATATGAAGGTTAGCAAAGACTTTGGAAACAACTTTGAAAGCAGCTAAGCTGTAAGTGATCACCTTGTCCTTTAATCAGATGCTTGGCTTTGCAGCTCCAGCCATCTTCACGGATTAACTCCCATGAACTTTCTGAACTGCTTTTATGGAAAAGCACATCAAACAGATGACTCTGCTAAGAAGGAATTAATCAATTAAGCAGAAGCAGAGAAGCCTACTCTCTGCTGAGTAAATGGTCTACTGCCACCTTCCCCCTCCCCACTTCCTCCTGTCCACCTTGCTCTAAAAATTGTTTTCTTTATAGTAGATGAAGGAGATTGAAATATAGATGTAGGTTCACCCCACACACAGCTGGGGTGCCATTTTCTTCTAAGATAAATACATTTTGTCTAGTCTGTAATTGTGAGCTCTGCAGGGACCCGCAGTCTCCAGTTGTGGCAATATCACTGGTGTGCATTTTCTAGTGAGCCCAGGGAAGTGGTTGAGTCCCCATCCCTGGAAGTATTTAAAAGACGTGTAGATGTGGCACTTAGGGACATGGTGTAGTGGGCATGGTGGTATTGGGTTGATGGTTGGACTAGATGATCTTAGAGGTCTTTTCCAACCTTAATGATTCTATGATTCTATGATTTGTGGTGACTGACAAGCTATGGGTATTACTGAAGATGAACCCAGTGGCTGGGGAGTCTGAGATGGGAGCAGCTGGCTGGGATGCAGCTCAGCTCTCCACTTCTATGTGGTCTTGGGTGAGTTGTGTAGGTTTGGATTCAATCTACAGCTTTAGCCAGGTAAAAGGCATCTGGTCTAAATTGGTCTTCAAGGGGCTTTTTATTGTCAATGAAGAGAGAGAGGAATTTCCAAGGAGAAAATTACCCCTTCCTGAATCAAGTGTGCAAATCAGGTAGTATGAAGTAGTCACTGGAGGTGTGAAGGAAGGAACCCAAGTGGCTTGCCAGCTATCATGCTCCTACATGCCATCATAAATATCTGTACCTATTTAGAGCACCCACCAGTGCTCTAAAATTGGATTCACAGTATTTAGCTCTTTTTTGTATGTCAATATAGAGAAACTAGGGGTGCAAATTCAGATTTCCTTTTTTCTCCCCTAGATCAGGCTTCTTTTGACTTGAAAAGGGATGTTCTTTCATGACAGGAAGAGTCATGAAATTATAGTGTTGCTGCAGATGGCATTTAAGGGAGGTTCCTTCCATCTATTTGCTCTTGAGAGTGTTAAATTCTTGATGTTAAAGATTTTTGGAAAAGGCAAGTATTTTCAAGAACATGAAGTTTGAGCTACCATATCAGTCTTCACAGCCACAAGGACAATAAGCAGTCTGCAAAAACCTGGCTGTATGGCCTCTGTAAAAGCAATTCTGCCTTTCTTCTGCAAGATGAAGTGACCTTCTCCCAGGACAAATCTGTCTACAGCTTCAGGAGTACTTGGACCCCAAGTCACAGCTTTTGTTAACTGGAGACTTGGAGTTTCTCTTGCAGAGATGAGATAATTCCTGCAGTTCTTCTCAAAAATGATCCTTGTAATCTGGACTAGGATATACTGCATCATCAGGACCTTCACTCCCCGGTCACATTCACTCCATCGTATCAAGTGATTAGGAGACATCTTAATATTTCTGTTTCTTGTCTGTATTGGTCCTACAGGGAGGCTGATCTACAGGATATAGTGGGAGTTTTTCTTCTAATTCCCACCCTAAAACAATTCCTGATCTATTTATCCTCATTTTTACTCATGTTAGCACTGTCATTTTTCTTAAGTACCTCTTCATCCTCCTTGGTGCTTACCCCAGGTGTATTTAGAAAAGTGCTTTTATAACTGGAAAAGATCTGCTGGTTTTCGGCTTATTTCCAGCTGGGTAGGTGTTTGAAGCATGGCTATGTGGGTCTCAGGTGGTAGGAAGACAGAAATGTATCAAAGAACTAGTTAACATCAAACCTCCCTCACAGAGAGGTCTCTCCTTCTTCCAAATACTACCTCGTTAGATTCTGTAAGATATCTCTTATTGCTGGATATCACAAGAATGCCAACGGTCTAATAACTTCTACTAGCTGTGCATGGCTCCTCTCCTGCTGTCACCTACCTGTCTCTATGAATGATTCAGCCTTTAGGTTATGGTTTGGGATATAACTCTAGTTTTTCAACTCAACAATTCCCCAATGAATATAGAGATGCTGGAACCTCATTACAAAGCTGATAATCTAACTCCAAACATGGGTGATTTCCATGCTTATGTCTAGTCCTTGGTATATACTATGAATGTGACTTTGTGCCACTGTCTCCAAGGCTGCTGGTAAACCAAACACACTCTCCTGACTGTGTTTTTCCTGGTGATTGTCTCAAATGAATAAACCGACATTTGCAGACAAACTGCACGGTCTGCAAAGGTAATTGTGGGCTTTGGGTCAAGTAGAGCCAGAGCCCAGGTCACACAGAGCCTTCCAGCATCAGCAGAGGAGAGAACCACAGAACAGATGAGGTTGGCAACACCTCTGGAGATCATCTTGTCCAACGATTCTGCTCAAAGCAGGGTCAGCTAGAGCAGGTTGATCAGGCCCTTTACAGGTTGGGTTTTGAGTATCTCCTGAGATGGAAACTCCACAGCCTCTCAGAGTAACCTGCTCCAGTTAACCTTCAACCACCCTCACAAGAAATATCTTTTTTTACTATTTTAAACATAATTTTTTGTATTTAAATTCATGTCCATTACCTCTTGTTTGTTTACCAGGCACCACTGAGAAAAGCCTGGCTCTGTCTTCTTTACACCCTTCCATCAGGCATTTATATACATTGATAATATTCCCTTCCTAAGATGAGCCTTCACTTCTCCAGACTGTAGTCCCAGCTCTCTCGGCTTCTCCTCATATACCAGATGCTCCAATCCATCCATCATCTTTGTGGTCCTCTGCTGGACTCTGTCCAGTATATCCATGTCTCTCTTGTACTGGGGAGCCCAGACTGGAGATAGCCCTCCAGACGTGGCCTCACCAGGCCTGGGCAGAGGGGAAGGATCACCCCGCTGAACCAGCTGGCAATGCTCTTCTTTAAAAAAGTGCTTCTGTTTTCAAAAACCAAGAAAGCAAATCTGTCCTGTCTGTTTGAGAGCTACAGCACAGAGCTGAGTGGTTTCAAAGCCCAGCACACTTAGTCCTCAGCTAAGATATTTTTGTAGCAGGGAATTCCGATAAAGTTAGGGTATCTGCAGCATTTTTAAGGTTTGTCAAGATCACTCCCGCAGCAGTAAGCACTGATGTAATGGCTTGTGAAGAAATAAAAGGGAGAGGAAAAGGCGCATTTTATTTTTGGATTGAGAGTTAAGACCTTTCAGATAGTACTATTTTCTGACTCTGATGAGCAGGGTACCTTGATCCAATCTTTTTCATTGCATTTTTGTCCCCCAATCATAGGATTTTTATTTTAAAGGACACAAACTTGCAAACATTGTACCCAGCTCTGCTTGAGCCTTCTGGAAAATAATATGCCAGTTTTTGAGAGGATTACAAAGAGTAACTGGCAACGAGACTGGGCCTGTGATTTGTATTTGCCTGTCATTTAGAAAAACAGAAAGTGGCTGATCACAAAGAGGAGGCTCTGCAGGTTCAGTGCCCCTCCATTTCGTTACACTCAAAATCTTGTTACCAACAAAAAGGACACGCTATATCTGTAGAAGAAAAACCCTCTTATTGTCAGCCTAATTATAGTATTAACAGTTGGATCAAAATATAACATTTATTATTAGTCCAGTTACACTAATACTAACACTCACAGTCCAAAGTAGCACAGAAAAACATCATTAATAATAAAGGCAAAATCATTATGCAAAATAACTTCCCTTTTCTCTGGTGTGATGCTCACCCTGCTAGCATCCCTCCAGACCCTACAGTTGAAGGCACTCGTGTCCTACAGCAGAAACTTGAGGGCTGTCACTGCAGTCTTCACCACCCTGAGGTCTTCCCTGGGAGGAGTGTGATGTCCATGGTGGGGTTCTTCCTTCTCACTCTTGAGTCCCCCCAGGGGTATCTTCATCCCCCCTCTCCCTGGGGGGGAGGTATCTTCATCCCCCCTCTCCCCACCGCCTGCTCCCTTCTCCCTGGTCCCCAGCACCAGTGGCAGAGCTGCCCAGCGCCCAGACCAGGCACACGAAGATCTGCTGTTTGCTGGGCAGTGCCTGCCCGGGGCGGCAGCCCTTGGCCATGCGGGGTGTCCCATCACTGAGCTCAGGCAGGTCGGGCACGAGGCCCTTGGCCATGGGACACTTGTGATCACAGGGACACCCAGCTCAGGGCACAGCAAGTCCAGAGCTGTCCTGAGACCTTATGGTGTCAGGTCAGTGCAAGGTTGGGGGCCTTCTGCTGGTGATGGCCAAAATCATACTGAGTGGGCTGCAAGTAATTCATGGCTTCTGGGAGGAAGTGGGATTAGGACCTTGGTTGTATTGTGCAACAAATCAGACTAAAAGACTTCATTAAGGAGACTCTCCCGTAGCTGCTGGTGTCATAAGGATGCACTGCTACCCAATATTGATCCCATTTCTGCCAGTAGGACAGAGGAGTCTCTACCCTACAACTAAGCAAGAGTCTGCTGGACCAATCATGGTACTAAAATTGAACACAGAAGGGTGTAAAAAACATATGTTTGTCTGGAAAAATCCTCTCCCTCTTTGAATAGGGGGTTGGACTAGATGACCTCTGGAAGTCCCTTTCAGTCTAAATTATTTTATTATTCTGTGAATGAAGCCTTATTATATGGATGACGCCAGTATCTAGAAAGGAGCATGTGCATGGGTAGAGCGACTGGAAAACATTCACCCCTGTAGGGGCTACTGCCAGGATCCCAACTGCAACATGCAGATCTGATGGGGAAGAGCAGTGGATCTAGAAACAAACACGTACACAAGTCTCTAGCACGATCGCAAGTCATTGCCAACACTTGAGCATGGCAGGCAAGGTCCACAACCAGCTGCCCAGACTGAAGCAGCTCCACTTGAGCCAATCCCATGGGGACAGCGAGGGCTCAAGATGGGAAATCCAGGCTCCTGCAGCTACCAGCACAACAAGTCTGGAAATGAGATATGGGCTTTTTCTGCCTTGTGGCTATGCACAAGATGATAATCAATGTGCTTGGTTGTAATGATGAAGGACAGAACAGCCAAATCAGCACATAGTCCACTCTTGTGTCCAGTAGGACCTCGAGTTCTTCCTCACCGCTATTCCTTCCATGCCCCACACTGTGGTAGAGGCAAGTTCAGCTATCATATCGACGGGACTGAAGAAAGCAGAAAATAGATGAAGATGGATGAAGGCTTCCACTGGGATAAAAAGCTGCACTTTAGCATGGCTGTAATGCAGTGGGTAGGATCCAGTTGCCTACACAGACATTGAGTGCCATTTGAGATGCCCCAGGGTGTCCTGCCTGGCCTCTGCTACCAGCCCAGAAGGGCACAGCTCTCCAGTTGGTCCTGTGCCATATCTGCCAGTCTCAGACACCCCACGGCATCTCAGATGGCACTTGGTGATACATTTAGAAAAGTGCTTCACAACTCCTCTGACCTCCAGGCCAGGTGGGCTGTCTGACATCCACTGCTTTTCTAAATATAGGCAGGTACCAGAGGAGATGTCTGAACTCTGCTGGTGGCACACGCTACTCTGGTTGCTGCTGAAACACTCACCTGGTTTCTCCACAACAGCCTATTTACATGTGAAAGGGGGAACCCTTCCTACCTTAACAAGGCTTATATTTTGACTGGATTAAAAAGGTCTAATTATAGCATGTTTTACAAGCGCTGCTTAGTCAATGACTTCAGAAACAGAGAGGCAATCTGTTGCATCACTTCATCTCTCACTGAAGAACTTTGTTTTGCTCTAACCCTTAGGCCTGATGATTTGCAGTGGTCATAGCCATACTCTCCTAGATGAAGCATGGCATACACCGAGACCTGGTGACAAAAAGGTCTCCTGCACACCTGTGTCTAGTAGCATCAAAGTCAAGGACTTGTTGCTTGTTGGCAACTTCTCAGCCTACTCTGAGTTGATGAAGCAACAAGTTGTCACGGTTCAACCATGGAGTTCCCCCAGCCATGCTGCACCATCCATCTGCTCTGAGGTAGTGAAAGAGAGAATTGCCTGTACCTACTGGGGACCTCTGAAAGCTCATCACCTAGAGAAGGGTATAAGGTAATGGTGTTACTGGTCAGGGCACTTCCATACACAGTGGAGAAGAAGTGGAGAAGAGGGGAGAAGCAGAGGTAAAGCACCGACAACACTCTGTACTGCTGGTTTCTCTAATTTAGGGGTGGATGGATGGAGGCATCTGGGCTGCACCAGGCAGGGAAGGGCATGGGTGTGCATGGGGAGGGTTGTGACACCCTGGTGGGACCTTTCTTGAATTATTCACATGTCAGCATGGTCGGCAGAGGCTGGGAGGTCAGTGGAGGCTGCAGGGAAGAGAAACAACCTGTAGTGTAAAAATTAGGAGCAAACGGGTGCTGAGGGATGGGGGTTGTGGGACCTCAGCTCCCTCTCTCAGACCTGAGGAGATGTGACACGACTGCAGCTTGGTGAGGCATTCATTTAGGAACCAAAAGCACCTCTTTTAACACCTGTTTTAACCCATCTTGAAGCCTTTAAGAAAACATTTCTGGTTTTCACTTGCAGCGTATTGCTTCTGGTCTGGTCTCATACATCTCTCCTGGCCTTATCCTCCTGCCTGCCCTGACATGTAGCCCCTCTTCTCACAAGCTGCATTCAGAGGCCATCTCCCAGACCCATATCACATTCCTGCACCAATGGTCTCTTTATATCCTAGATTTCACCTTACCGGTGGTGGGGTCTACTAGGCAGATTTGATGTGAATGGATTAGGGACTGATGGGCTTTATTCCCTGATTGATTAACACCTCTGTACCCTTCAGTACCAGAGTAATTGTGAACTGCAATAGCCCTGGAGGAAGGACTGGTGGGTTTGGGTTAATTTTTCCCTTCCCCCCTGCTTCTTCCTTATTGTGACAAGAGAAAGAAGGGAACAGCAGAGGGGATGCTTGATTCCTCGTCTGACAGTACCCCCGGAAAGTCACGGGAACACCACATTGCGATGAGACTGGCACATTTTTAATTCTCTCTCATTACAGCCCCTGTTAAAGCTACATTACAATAATTGCTCTAGTTCTGCTACGGTATTGTCAGGTCTCTTAATGTAACTGTCAGCTCAGCGTGCAGGGAACTAACACCAGCCAAAAAAAAAGGAAAGGAGAGGAAACACTCAGATGAAAGCCTGGTAGACTAGCAAAGAGGGTCCAGGACTGGACCAAAGTTGGGTGAGAGGTAGGAGGTGTTGAAGTCCAGGCTTGACAGGGGTGCTGCTCAGATCCTGCTGCTGAGGGACCTCTGTGAGCTGGAGACAAGGTCTGGATTTTCACATCTCACACCACAGATTCCCACGAACCCATCTCTGGTCAGGGAAATGGTGGGGTTTTACGCTCCACGAGGTCTGGCACAAGGGAAAGGGGACACCGCAGTGGCATTTTGCATTTGCTTGCAGTGTTTTGAAGCATCCCTCCATACCTGGGCCACTATGGGGCACTCAGTCTAGTAGACCTCTTTTTTGGGCACCAGTACGGGATTAAGACACCTCTATGGATTCAGTGTGGGATAGAGATTTACTCACAAGACACAAACCATAAAAAGGGAGGATTCATCATCCACTCTGAGGTGCTCTCTCAGCTCAGCAGCCCTCCCAGGAGCTATGTTCTTCATGTTTTCAGCCTTGGTCCCTTCTGCAGCTACTCCTGGCTTTTTTGTTGCCACCCTCAGTCAAGTGAACTAGCTCTGGCTGCGCTCTCCAGGCTTGCACTGTCTTGGCCACCCCACAGCCCTTCTCCCTGCAGCCAGCCAGCTTTGCCTCCCAGCCACTCATTCTCCCCCACATCTGCAGCAACGCCCACACCCCGACCCGTAGCTCATCAGCTCCTTGTGCTCCCACCGCAAGAGAAACACATCAACCTTCCCACCCTCAAAAACACTGCCCTAACCACTACTCACTTCAGAAAACCACGAATACGACATAGGCACACCCTTTACAAAGCAGACACTCCTCCCCTCCCACATGACCATGCTGCAGCTGTGGGCAGCAAGCCCTTTGCTTCCAAGCGTGCTTTCCTCCCCACATGTGCTGTGCATTCAAAAGCATGCCCACCATGAAGACATGCTCCTTTCTCAAACCCACACCCTTTCACACACAACACAACCACACGCTCTCGCACTTTCTCCATTCCCACAGCCATCCCTTATTCATTAAGGTCTCCATAGGAATTTTCAACTATGTGAAGAATTGTTCATAATTAGTTAAAAAGAAAGAAAAATAAAGTCTCCTAAGCTGTCAGCAATCCTCCAGAAAACCAGCAACAGATCTGAGCACCATTTGGTCTAATTAGTCTTGATATTTCACACAACATATTTCTCAATTTTCGATGGAGAAGTGGATAAAAAAAATCCCTCTGAGGAGAGAAACGGGAGTATTTTTGAAGAGGGATGCCATGGCAAAGCCAAAGGGAAGTCTTAATAAACAAATACGCATTTATATTCCTTTACTGAATCGTTCACAACAGTTGCTTCATCTTCTGCTTCTACAGGCATGTGCAGGACTGGGGTGGGGCCAATCTGCAGCTGGCATGAATCAAAATAGTTCTTCCCTCAATTTCTTAATTTTCCTCTCCTGTGGTGAGGTCGAAGGTCATTGGTAATCAGCCTGTACCTCCCATCCTGCAGGATGGTGGTTCTGTTGGTGGAAGGGTGCTGAGATACACAGCAGAGGATCCATTTGTGTCATGCCCATCTCAACACCTTCATTGATCTCTGCAGACTGCAGCAAGAGCTGGACTCTAATGTGTCTGAACAAAACCATACAGAGCAAGTGAAATCTGCCTCCACAGACAGGTACTTTTCAGTCCACATATGGCATCTCCAGGGTTCCCCACACACTTACAGGAGCCATTTTAGAAGGCCAGTTTTTGTGGATGACCAGCTCTAATTGACCATGGTGATGGTGGTGTCCCATGGCTTGCAGCAAATTAACAGGTTGTCTATGTGAGATGTGGAAGAGCAGAGTGTCTGCGTCCCCTCTGCAGTCAGTAGAAAGAAGATGGGTGTTGTCATCATGTGAGGCATCTAAGACGGAGGCATGGACTCACTGCCCATAGGTGCCAATCTCATCAGTGATTGTGGAAGGAGTCTAGACAATTATCTAGGGATGGTATCCAACGATTACAACGCAGAATCTGTCTCTGAGCTTGTCATCCTCAGCTCTCTTTATCAGAAGAGACAGTCAACAATGAAATTTGGTGTGATTCATCTCTTCCAGAGATGACATCCACTTTTCATCAGCTGAATGATAGCTTAAACTCCACTGATGGTATTGACTCAATCTCAATTGTCTGCAAAGGGAGCCAGGACACCTAGCTCAGGTGAAGACTTGTACATTAAAAATACCCAAGGAGGGGAGAGGAATTTAGCTGTGTAAACAAAGACGTTCAATGGCATTTGCGATGCTGTAGGCAAGGACGGATATATAAACAGACCCATGTGTATATTCATGAAGCTCTCATCACTAAAGTCAATGAAACCCAGAGCTCACAAAATGCTGGAGTCTACTGTAGGGTGAGATAAAGCGTATTTTAGTGGATTTTGGGTTTTGTTGGATTTGGCAAGAGAATGGACACCCAGATCATGTGGAAACCCATGCCTCACAGACTCCGAAGCTTAGATGTTTGCATCTGAAGCTGACTCCCACCCTTAAAGTTAAGTGAGACAATGCCCACCTATAGGAGATGCCTAAGTTTTAGATGAGTGTCCTGGTTTTGGCTGGGATAGAGTTAATTTTCTTCCTGGTAGCTGGTATAGTGCTGTGTTTTGGATTCAATATGAGAATAATGTTGATAACACACTGATGGTTTAGTTGTTGCGAAGTATTGTTTAGGTAGTCAAGGACTTTTCAGCTTCCCATGCTCTGCCAGGTGCACAAGAAGCTGGGAGGGGGCATAGCCAGGACAGCCGACCCAAATCGGCCAAAGGGGTATTCCGTACCATATGATGTCATGCTCAGTATGTAAGCATGGGGAAAGAAGAAGGAAAGGGGAGGACATTCAGAGTGATGCATTTGTCTTCCCAAGTCACCGTTACACGTGATGGAGCCCTGCTTTCCTGGAGATGGCTGAACACCTGCCTGCCGGTGGGAAGCAGTGAATGAATTCCTTGTTTGCTTTGCTTGCATGTGGGCTTTTGCTTTACCTATTAAACTGTCTGTATCTCAACCTACAAGTTTTTTCACTTTGACTCTTCCGATTATCTCCCCCATCCCACCGGAGGGGAGTGAGCGAGTGGCTGGGTGGGACTGAGTTGCCGGCTGGGGTTAAACCATGACAATGAGTCATCTGAGATGACTCAATGTGCAAGGCAGAACACAGTGGAGTCCAGGCAATGGCAGACCCCAGGTTGTTTAAACATTGGTCATAGGAATATGATGGATGGTTTAGGAAATTAATTCACAGAGATATGTGAGCATCCAAGCTGTCCTGCTGATAAACATCCTAAGGTAACTCACAGTTCTGATGAACTCTCAGCTAAGAAACTGTATAAAGGTTCCCCCGCAAAACAACCTCTGCAGGAAGTCCAAGTAAGATCTACGGACCTCAGAGCTCTTATTCTGAAGGCTTCAAAAGGATTTGCATTATACTCCCAAAATATCTGTAATTGATTTTTCAGTAATTTTTTGAAATATTAAAAAAAGAATCAAACTGTGCTGTTAATTGACCCCTTGGAGGCTCCAGAAAAATTGTGGCATGGGTTATGCTGAACCTTAGCAAACTTGGGAGAAAATCAGCCCTGGAATTAACTCTGCAACTTTGACCTCTGCAGTATTAGGTCTGAAAGAAGCAGTACACCTATGACTAAGCAATGGGCAGCGTTTAACATAACTGCTGAAAAATAAACCTTTTCCATTCTAGAAGGATGGTAGGTCTCATAGGACTTTGAAAACAGAAGTAACATGAATTTCTTTCTCCAGATAGAGTAACTGAGGCCCAGAGATGAGAGGCCAGCAATGAAGAGCGTTGTTGATGTCCTCTCATCCTTTGGGCCACCTGATGAGCCCAGTACTTAGCATGCCAGGTTGCAGAAGCAGGCCCCTACCCTGTGAATACTCATGGGAGTCCTCTGTTCCTTCATGAAATAAGCAATCATGCTGACACTAGAATAAGGAATGAATAGAGAAATAAAGTATGGTCTTCTACCTTGAAGTCAAACCCTGTATCCTGCCTTGAGATCATTGGATATAGCACTTTTTACATGAGAGGTGGAAAAGACAAAAGTTACAAATTACCAAAGTCACATTTTCCAAAGTGTTTTCACTTAAGTGTTTTCAGTCCTATTTTTAAACATTCCAATAGATAAGAGTGAAGATGGCCACTTTGTGGTATTTTTCAAGTCGTTTAAACAGTTTTAAAAATCTCAACCTTAAACTCTTAAGACTTATTATGACCTTAGGAGTCCACTGTCTCCTGGCAGACTAATAATCATTAGTTCAAGAAGCAGGGTCACAGTGTGTGTGATGGGGATAAATTTAAAGATTTCCCCATTCAACCTTAAATACAGGAGAGCAAAGAGGAGCTCACTGTTTTGTTCAGAGCCTTCTACGTGGCACCTGGGAAGGAGGAGAGGGTTTTCATGGAAGCAGAGGCATTAGCAGGGGGAAACATTTAGCATCTGGATTGGAACCTGACTGCAAGTTTAACAGCTGTTTCTACCAAATGGGAGCAAACCTCTCCCAGAACAAATGAGCCTTGGCATGTACAATGCTAAATCCTGAAGGAAAAAAAAAAGAAGATAAGTGAGATCTAAAACTGGTCTGCTCTCAGCATCAATGATACTGCAGGGAATTTTGCAGTTGTTGAGAGGTTAATCTGGGTACTGACTGTCCACCTGACTCAGCCTTCCTGCTCCTCTGCAGTGGATATGGTAAACTTTTCCATTTGCTGTCCTCAAGTACGGTATAGCACAGCTAGGGACCGGTAATGGATCTCAGCAGGAAACAGCTGTGTTCATCTATCGCTTTGTGGATGAAAAAATATTGCCTAAAATACACAGAAGAAACTTAATCCTTCCTCACTGAAAAACCTTTGTAACCCCCTATGTTTTAGTAACTGTAAGGCAACTTTTCTGGCTCCAGGGGGGAAGACTCTGAGGTTGTAAGAGGAGAGACGGAGCAGTAGAAGAGACACCATACAAACCACTGGCTGTAGGTATCACTCAGAAATGCCACCACCACACCTTTATTCACTCCGTCCTCTGTCACAAAAGCCAAAGGATGTCCCTAGACATCATCTGGTGTTGCTGTCCAATACCAGAGGTGATAAATGACGCCTCAGAGGGGTAAGTGTTTGGGATGCTCTAGGGGTAGAAAGCAGCATCAACCACCACTTCTGCCCCAGGACTTGGGGTAGCTAAGCCATGGCTACATGTGACTGCATTAAGCTGTATAACCTCATCTGCTATCCATTGTTTAGGCCAGTGCTGGGAGGACCATGCCTTTGTGGCTTCTCTGAGACCAGGGAGTGGCTCCTGCTCCTGGCCAGGAGGCTCAGCAACATGGTTTTGGCCTGCTGCATTTGGTCTTGAATGATTCAGGGACATGGAAGAACTGTGGGACTGAAGGCAGGTAGCAGTGCCTCACTTTATTTGCACAGGCATGTGTTTGGAGCAGTCCTCTCCAAAGTTGCACTAATAAAACCAAAACTGCTTCCCAGCGCTCCATGCATCTTCAGTGCAGCTTCCCTCATCATCAGCTTTGCTTGTGCAACCCTGAAGCCGTATCATCAGCCCATGCTCTCTCATGAAATGGAGTCCACCTGGGTTGGGCCATCATGGTACCTGAGCTGCACCTCCTTGGAGTTCCTCCTTTGCAGTCTGACAAGCAGCAGGTGCTTGAGAAGATCTGCAGAGGCTTTGCTCTGTCTGGGTAGCTCTAGGTGTCAGAGGGAGTCTGACCAGACAGCATGGCAAAGAAAAGCTCTTCACTTGGTTTCATACCTGCTTCTAGGATTCAGATCTCCTCTATTGGAGCAGAAAGGATGTTTTTGTGATTACATTTATCATTTTGGGCAGCCCAAGCACTAGAGAGGGATGTGACACGCATTGGATGGGCCTGGACCACAGAAGGCCTGGCTATGGCAGGATCAGTCCCTGCTGCAGTCTTGGGAGCCAGTCACAAAAACTCACTTGAGCACAGGACTTCCAAGAACCTGAGACTGCTTTTCAGTTCAAAATGTGTACTGTCCTTTTTCTCCTCTGGTTCCAGCTAGCCATCTGCATAATGGGAGAGTCCTTTTTACTTCTTCTTCTTCTTCTTCTTCTCCTCCTCCTCCTCCTCCTTCTTCTTCTTCTTCTTCTTCTCCTTCTTCTTCTTCTTATTGTTTTTATTATTATTGTTATTATTATCTCTATTATTATTGTTGTTATTATCGCTATTATTATTATTACTGTTGCTTTTTAATTTATCTTATCTTATCTTACTCATTAAGAACAGTTGTTTTTAATAATTGCTGCAGGGAGAAGTTCATAAACAGATAACAATTAAAAACAGATATGTGGAACAGGAAGAAGAGAAGAGAAGGTGATGGTGGAGAATGGAGAAGGGGGGGAAAGAAAGAGTCCAGATATTCCCAGGGGAGAATATGAACAAAGAATATTTAATGGAGCTTTTGTAAGTCAGTCTTACATTGCTTTCCAAGAACAACTGGAAAAGGGAAACATTCACTCTTTTTGGAGAAATTTAAACCCACAGGGTCTGTGGAACAGACACCCCAGCCTGGGGAAGTGAAATTCTGGTGCCAGACTTCCCTGGGGTGGTGGAGGTTGCTTGGGTCTCCTGTAGAGGAGGAACCAAGCAGGAAGGAGACGAGAGTGAGATGGAGATGTCCCTCTGTGGTGCCCATCTGCTCCCATCTCTCCGGGGACCGGTTGTGCTCAGGGGGATGGATCCCTGCTAAGGGCACAAAAGCTTCAGGTATCCCAGGCCGGACCTGGTGTAAGCAAAGGGCTGGGAGAGGAAAGGAGTGAGAGTGAGGAGCTCGGTGCTGATGAAAAGCCATGTTGTTTTCTCATTTTCTGGTCATCAGGGCCAAACATCCCTTCATTGTCCCTTCAGCTCAGGACGTATCCCTTCCTCATCCTCAAAGACAGGCTTGCCACACTACATGAGAAGAAGGGTATGATATCTCCTCTACCCACCAGAAATCAGTGCACACCCTGTTAAGGTAATTGCTCATCTCTTTGCACTGGAATAGCGTCAAGAAACCCAACCTGGGAACCCAGCTTGCGTTTCCTCCGGGTCTGCAGCGTGGCGGCTGTCTATCCACAGCAACACCGCGATGACGGCAGCTGGTGCAGCAGCATCACCCTTGTGCATGGCTCCAGCCCCGAGGAGTTTGGCTGTCGAAGGCAAGTGTGGGAGGAGACATGCATCCCACATGGCTGTGGGATGACGTTACCGTCAGATGAGGAGCAGCGCCGTGGGAACAGCCTGGGGCCCCAGGGAGTCTGGAAGGGCTTTTCCACATTTCTGCCACACATTCAGCAGCTGTAATTCAATTTATACAAGGAGACAGCTTTCTGATAGAGACATTTCCTTCTACAGTCATCCAGAACTGTAAAAAACCAAAACCATTGCACTGGGAGAAAGGTTTCTTTTTCTTCCTTTCTTTTTCTTTCTTTCTTTCCTTTTCTTTCTTTCTTTCTTTCTCTCCTTCTTACCTTCTTTCTTTCTTTATTTCTTTCTTTATTTCTTCCTTCCTTTCTTTTTCTTTCTTTCTCTCCTTCTTTCCTTTTTAATTTCCTTCTTAATTTCTTTCCTTCTTTCCTTCTTAATTGCTTCCTTCTTTCCTTCCTTTCTTTCCTTCTTTCTTTCTTTTTTCTTTCTTTCCTTCCTTCCTTCCTTAATTTCTTAGATTTTTTCTTTTTTCTTTTTCTCTTTCTTTCTTTATTTCCTTCCTTCCTTAATGTTTTAGTTTTCTTTTTTCTTTTCTTTTCTTTTTCTTTCTTTCTTTCCTTCCTTCCTTAATGTTTTAGTTTTCTTTCTTTTATTTTTTCTTTCCTTTTTTCCTTTTCTTTTCTTTCCTTTTCTTTTTTCTTTTCTTTTCTTTTCTTTTCTTTTCTTTGCTTTGCTTTGCTTTGCTTTGCTTTGCTTTGCTTTGCTTTTTTCTTTTCTTTTTTCTTTTCTTTTTTCTTTTTTCTTTCTTTCTTTCCTTCCTTCCTTAATGTTTTAGTTTTCTTTCTTTCTTTTTCTTTTCTTTTCTTTCTTTCTTTCTTTCTTTTTATTACTTTATGTTTTATTTAACCTTTTTCTGCCCCCTATCCCCTCTTTTCCCTATCCCTTTTACATGTCCCATGAAGTGTACCCTGCCAGAGGACATGTTGACAGTCAGCAGGACACACCAGCCTTGGTCTCACCCAAGGATTTACCTACCACAGGGGCTGTCTGCCTCCAGCACAGCTTCCCACATCACTGCTGCCTCCTTCCCCGGGGGGAGCAGGACCGAGTGCTTTATGTGCCCTTGTCACCAGCAGATTAATGAAAGCTGGGAGGACAGAGGGAGGTCACAGCACACTGAACCATGACCAGATCTCACTGCCACCCACCCCTCCGACACAGCGATGATTTCTGGCTCAATCTCTCACCCTGCCAAGATGCACAACAAATGGTGGGGACTGGTGATAAAAATGTTCATTAAACAAAGGGCTATATAGCCTGTATCCATAAGATGGACTCATCTCCCTGGGTTTTCCCCCACGATAGGGTTGTGGTGCTGAGAAGGCTGGGTATGATTTGAGCTTTCCATACGTAATTGTTTAGGCCAGCACAGCCTGGCTTTATTTTGCAACTCCCTTTGACATAGTCTTAGAAAGCACATCTTCATTTCTAGCAAGAGAAGTATTATACATTTCCTTGCACACAGGTTTCTTGTGCCGTTTGAGATGCTCTACGCTAGCAGATGTGACACAGCCTATGAGACCCCCAAACACTTCAGAGGTGGTACTGGGGCCAGGTAGGGAATGGGATGTCTAAAATGGTACCCAGCACCTATTTGTAGACAACCCAAGGGCCTGGCTGCTCCCATGTTCAGCAGGGGCCATGCAAATTCTTCCTTCTGCTGGAAACTCTCCCACTATTTGATTTGCACAATATTGCTTCAGATTTCACAGTGCCTTGCAGGAGGGAGATCTGAAGTCAGCCCTGAAAGTCACCACAGCTTTCTTCACTGAAAGAGTGCCACCACCATGGCTCTCTTCAAGACTTTCTGGCAATGGGGAAATAAAAACATCAGGGAGCAAGAAGTTATTCTAAATAACTAAGGTCCTTACTGACGTGCAAATTGATACAGTAATCTAGGATGAAGTCGCAATGCTTGCTCAGGTTCCCTAGCCTCAGTTTTGTGGCATTGCCTACACCTCTTCACAGCATTTTTAGACTCAACCAAAATTTACACAGAAAAAATCAAACTGTATTGTGACTTAGTGGAAAAGTGGAGAGAAAGGAGGGAAAAGCTTGACATTTGGAGATTTGTTTGGGTAAAATGATGCGTGTTTGACTTTCCCTTGGAAATCTGTAATTTATTATCTGTGTCCCAGCTGTTGGCTGTCTGGAAACCTGAGGAGGAATTTGGATGTCTTGCACCTGGGGAACAGGTGGATTTTGAAAAAGGCATTGAGGTGACTGAGGTGCTCCCAAGACCCAGCCTAGTCTCCCAGGAGCAGCTGATCACACACTCCAAGACTGAATTTTCACTGGAGATGGAAACAGTAGAAGGACTGAAGAATGAGGAACTGCAAGAGAAATTAGATGAGGAAGAGGAGGAAAAAAAAAAATCACCAAAGACATTTCCAATTTGCACATCTATTAGGAGGAAGTGTGGAGGAAAAAAAAAAAAATGGGGATGAGGGGATTTATTGTGAACCCTCCCCTCAGCACCAAACAAGGAGGTGGTTACCCAGAGCAGCTGAACAGCTGTAACTCTGTTGCCTACTTGTCCGAGCTGGGGGATGGCATGCTGCTGGCCCTGGGAGCAGAGCAGGCACCACTGTCCCCACCACTCCTGCTTGCCGGTGGTAACGGGAACAACTCTCCTACCATCTCTTACCTGGCTCTGAATCCCTCCTTTTCACCCTTGTCCCTCTGGCAAGAATAAATTGGCTGATGCTCTGTTCCCTGCCACATCCCAATCTCTCTGTAAGGAAGGGAAAGATTCCTGTGACTCAGAGGTTTGCAGAGCACAGCCAGGGTGACAGATGCAACAGGAAAGTTGAAAGAGAGAAACAATTTGCTCAGCAGAGCATCAAAGGCAAATATTCCTTCACCTCTCTCATTGATTCCGCACCTTCTCCAGAAGTTACTTACCATTGTTTAAATCACTTTATCCTACTAATCCGCCGAAGGCAGGTGAGATCAGGATGGGTTAGCACAGAATTGCAAATATATTACTGGGATATTTTCCTTGAAGACAAATAGACCTTAAAGCGCCTTAATGTCTAACACCAGAATGCTGTGCTTAATTAAGCAGCTACAGGGCCCATTTACAAATGTGATTTCTGGATTGATTATCTATAACTCTCTCTGCAGCCCCTATTAACAGCCTCCTACGAATAGGATTGTTTCCTATATGTGTCTCATCCAGGAAGATGGGGTGGCTGCATTTGCCAGGCATCTTATTCCAAAGGATCAACCTGAAAATATTGACTAATCAGCAACAAGCGTTGATAGGGGCAGAGAAGGAGGTATAAATCTCCTCAGAGGCTTGTGGGGGGACAATAACAGTGATGAATCTGCAGATTAAAATGCTATCGCATTACCGCTGAGAAAGGGTATAACATGTGTGTGTGTGTGTGCGTGTGTGTATTAGGCCAGATCCAAAGCTTCTCCTGTGTGTTTGTGTACAAGGCTTGATAAAAAGCTTGTCCAAAGTAACAGACTGAGATCTGGGTGCCCTGTTGAAATGATCAGAGTCATTAAAGTGTCCAAACGGGAGGCTGAAGCAGAGGAAACTGGTAGAGGGAGGACAGGCTGGTCGTAAAACATTTCCCAGGATTATCTCAGAACAATATGCAACATCTTCTAGTGTAACTTTGCATTGATTTCTATGGAGCTAATCTGCTACAAACCACCTGTTTTCTGCCCTTAAATAATCAAGTCTTATAGCCCCCCTGTGAAGAGGGATAGCCAGGAATAGAGCTTGTTCTTTGTCTTTCCATCAGCAACTGCTAGCTACCTCCTGTTACGTACATTTTGAAGAACGAGATTTAGAAAAAATTGTGCAAAGGCTTGTTCCCAACATGGCAAGAGCATCCAACTAAAAGAAGAATCCAGCAGGTAGGACACACAGACACCTGTCCAAAGGACTATGACAATCACAGTTATGTGGGGATACCAACAACCTGCTTGTCTGGGGTGCAATCCACATTTCCAGAGTTTGCTCATAAATGCACACTAGTTAGCAGGGTGACTGAAGTCCTGAGGTCCTGAGTCCTACAACTTTAGCTGCCATTCTTGCCGTGCCAACTCTTCACTCACCAACAGTGTATAGTCTGTTCATAGCATGGAGGTGCTGAGCAAGAGAGAGCTGTTAGCAGGGGTGTTGTGACAATGAGGTGCAGCATCAGGTTATATGGCAGAGGCAGACCAGAACTTTAGGAGAAACTTCACAGCAACGTGGCATTTAGGCTTCTCTCCCACTCCAGGATCCCATGCGATAGCTCAAACTGGCTTTGTAAAGTGTGTAGGCAAGTGATCGTGGCTTTGCATACATGCCACCCTGCTAATTACAGGATGGCCAGCATCGCTAGCAATGAAAATATCATGTACCAATGCCTCCAGACATTCAAAGGCAATTTTCTGGGGGAAAAAGGGGCATATCCTGCTCTGGAAGGAAAAGCCTTGTGCCCACTCCGGTCAGTGCAGCAAAGGTATCATGACTTAGCTGAAGGATGGTGCCAGCCCTCTCCCTTGGCTTCCTCCTGGCTGCAGAGTGGGGAGGTCCGGGGAGCTGCCTGGGGACGAGATCTGCCACTTCCCGACTCCACGTGTGCCCCGGGAAGGAGGGAGAAACAGCAGCACACACAGACACACAGAAGAAGAAAGGAAAAAAAAAAAGGAAAAAAGAAAAAAGATGTCAATAATTTAAGAGACAAAGCTTCTGCCTTGAAACCCAATCTATTTCAGTGCCTGCAGCAGGTTTTGGACACCTTGATTAATCATAACTCGCTACATATTATTTCCCTATAAACAAACTACAATGTTACTCATATAAACAGCTTTATCTTGACAGCTGCAAAATGCCAGGATTTAATGTCGAATGAACAGAGTTTCACCATATGGTACCACTCCGGGCCTGAGACGTTATAATCCACAGCATATTGCCTTCCGGAAACAGCAGTTACAAGAAAGGCCCCTCTCCCCTCTCCTTTTAATTGCATTTGTTGTCTCTAGTTCACATTGTCTCCCCTTTTTCCTGACAGCTTAGAATAAATCAGTCTCTCAGGGGGGGCTTGGGTTGGGTTGTTTTCTTTTCTCAGTTTCTATTCTTGAGAGAGGGGCTTGACAAGGCACTGAGGGCTTGGTAGCTCTTCGCAGGGCTCAGCGTTGCAACACCCATCCTAGCTGATCTTATCTCCCAGCCCACTAACCCACAGGCTGGCAGATCAGAAAGGGCTTCATGATTATGTCTACATTAACTAGAATTGCCAGATGGCTCATGCAGTGGAGACTTCTCATTCCCGACTTGCTAATCCCCTTTTCTTTGATAAAATCACATGAGAAACCAATATTAACTTTTGCTTTTTCCTGCTTTCTATCAGAAACTAGAAGATCCGAATCAAGTTCTCCACTCCTGGAGACCCACTGTTTGGGTTTTTCCTGTAAGGAGATGCAAGGGTAGATGTGAACACAGACAGGGTGGCTAGAAGACAATGCCTGGTTCAAGAAGATGCAGGCTGTGATAATATAATGAGAGCTCAGTTCTTCCTTGGGTTCAGGAGAGGAGAAATTAGTTGTTTTACATGTGTCCCCGCCATGGTAAAACTTGTGCCTTGGTTCTCCCAGGCCCAAACTTGTGCTTTCTCTCAAGACCTAGCCCCATTAGGGGAGTCAGTTAAAAATGCAGTAGTGCTGCTCTCTGGTCTTGGACAGGAATCAGATGATATGGGCACCATCTGGTGTGCTGATGGGCAACAAGTGAGGAAAACCCACTATAACCTTCATTTTTCAGCATCAGGTAAGACAGGCCTGAAATTGTCAGTCAACCCTAGCTTTGAAGAAGCACCCAGGGAACACACGACTATATTAAAGTGACCCAAGTGGAAACCAGTCAGATAATCACCTTCCATGCAAGACCTATGGCATGCCTCTGACATGCTCCAGTCCTAGACATTTCTGCCTGTACATCTGTATTTGCTGTCCCTGGGTTTTGGGCAGGTTTCAGGTTGCCATCCTTTGTGATCAAGGAAGGGATTTTTTTGTAGTTTTGTGTTTTTTGCAAGGGTTTTGTTTGTTTGGATGTGTGATTGTCATTTGCGGCCGCTGGAAAGGAAGAAAGTTTTTACAACTAAGCTATTACAACTCCTCTAGGCTCTCTGAAGATTTGGATGCAGTTTCTGGCTCTGTTGCAGAATTCCTATGTGACCCAACTCATGCAATTTTTATAAGTATCAGTTTTTCCCACCTGAAAAAGGAAAATAAACAAGATACTTGTTTTTCTTTCTGTTCCATTGCTCTTCATGCATATCTGTGATGGCTCCTACCTATTGCTCTGGCAACGGCAATATTATATCCCTTTGGGATGGATATAACCTCAAATTTATGTTCCTTTCTCTGACAGTGATGTCCACCTTGCAGTCCCTTTTTATGCTATAAAGGTAGGAATCTGCATGGCCAGTGGAGGCAGGATAGGAAACTCATGGAGTTAAATTGCAGTAGAGAGATTACCCTTGGTATTAGGAAATACTTGCTAAGCGTAATGAAAAATAAAAAGGGTTGTTCTGATCATTGCAGCAATCCTGGTCACTGCTTTGGCAGGGAGCATAACCACCACCCAGAACAGTGCATGGAAAGGCAGGTGGGAATTCCATCCCGGTCCCAGCAACTGAGCCAGTGACAGTGGATCAGAGACAGTAAATAGCTCTTGAGTTTCAGCAGGGCGTACCTTGTTTATGAAACAAAGCCAGACGTTGGCAAAATGCACCAAAATTCAAGGAATCATTGAGAATAGGGTTGGCCAGGCACACACAAAGTCATCTAGACCCCTCTCGACTTGAGTCATGCTCTTATCCTTTGTTTGTCCAACTTCTTCCTAGATCTCTGGTGGTTAAGGGACCTTGCCCTGTTCCAGCCCCTGATGCCCTTGTCCTTAACTGGTCTTTCCTCATGGGCTAAATCTCCCCTGTCGCAATTTAACCCTAGACTTTGCTGTCTCATCCCCAGTCTCCATGAAAAGGGTCTACATTGCTCCCAGGAAGGTGCCTGAGGGCAGACATACATGGCACATTTTGTAAGTCGGATCTATGTCATGAGTCAAACGATGGAAAGGCAGATGGTAATACTTTGGGCTAAATAGTTCACATTAAAGCACTGCTTTGTTACCCTTTTTAGCACATAAATAGATCACCCAATGTTGAAAGGGGGAAAAAAGGTGAATTGCCCACTTGACCAAGGGGAATAGCGATGGGATTCATCTTCCTCCGTTTCAGATGTCTAACAGAAGTATCCACAACTCAAATACATGTCTTGTATGCAAAGCTATTGCTGCACAGCTCATATTAGGAACACGGACACAAACATAAAGAGCTAGAAAATCACTGGGCCCATTTCCCTGGGTAAGAGGCAACGACACCTTGTTATCCTCCTGCCTCTGGGTGTGGTGTAATGGCTTTATTTGTGCCCAGTGTGTGAGCTGCTGGGGTGAGAGCGGGGTGTAAGTTATGGCAGCTCATAATGTAGTATCTAATCTGCACCACTGATGGGGACTGCCTACTTCGAGACCAGTGAGATAACTCCAGGTCCTGGTACTACATGAGGAATTGAATTTGCTGATGCCTACTCTGCCATGGGAGCAGCAGAAAGCCAGAAATGGACAAGTAACAGTACAGGTCCCACCAGAGAAACACTTCAAGGGTGAAACATGGCAGATTTGTGAGAGCAACCACATTGAGATTCAAAACAGCCAACCTCGCAGGCTGCAGCCATGAAATTCATGCTGGGATACAACCAAAACATCAAGTTTATGGATAACCATTACACTGGATTTATGATTCATCCACAGGATGGTGCATTAGCAACCTGGCTGGACCCTGGTTCAGCACTGACATGAAAAGCCTTCAAGCACTACAGCAGCTAGGGGCTTCATGACTGAAGAGATAAGTGCCGCTTTTGTCTCAACACTCTTAAAAACGTTGAACAAAACAGTTCTGCTTGGCTGTCTCCCTACGTCATTGTAGTGTTCCTTCCTTCCTCATCTCTTTTGATCTGATTTACAAAGAGTAATTAAAATCCACAGCCAAAACATGAAATAGTTGGGGCAGGATGACATTCTTCCCATTAGCAGCAAGGGGTGAAAGACAGCGAGCGAGGCTGACGGTGCAGATGGGGGACAGCAGTGAGTACGGAACCAGACACATCATGATGAATTGCAGCTTGATGTCTCTGGGCCATCTGGAGCTGGTCTCCTCCTGACACGCTTCAGGATCCCAGGGCCAGAAAGGGAAGGAGAGCTCATCTCTGAGAGGCAGTTAAACTGATCCAGGGTTGGTTGAAGCGGTATTGGCATGCAGCAAGACCCAAATAAGCACAGGGAGTGAAAACTACCCTGAGAATATGGCTATGAATAGCAGACAACCATTCCCACTACAGTGCAAGGAGGCTGCTCTGCGTAGGGATGGAAACTACGGCTCGTTTGGTGAATCTGGAAAGAAATAACCTCTGTGAACAGAATTGCAGCCTAATTGCATGACAGCCACGTGTGCTAGCAGGTAAGAGCAGAGACCTGAGTGCTCACTAACAGCCACAGCTGATGAGACCACCTTACCAGTATGCTTTGTAACCCTTGTAGCTCACTCCTTAACCACCCCAATCTACCAACCCTGGGTAGATTCCCCAAAATACGTGGCTTGAAAAGGTGCTGAGCACCCAAACACCAGTGTCAGTCAGTGGGACTATAGCTTAGCACCAGGAGAAAACAAGCCCTGAGTGTGGCTGCTGCTGAGCTGCTTGGGGAGCTTCCATTTGCCCATCGGTCCCGGTTTAATTAACAAGTGACTCTTACAAAGCCAACCCTTGCTCGGTTACTTGGACTACCCTTGTAAGCAGTGGGAGAAAGGCGCACTTCCAGACACCTTTCACCTCATCCTGCAGTGACTGCCTCAAGGAGAAATGATGAATGGTGCCTTATATACTGGGAAGAGGTCTGAGGGTGACTGGTACAGGCACAGGCCCTACTTTGTGGCCAGATGATGTCTAAGGTTAGACGAAATGAATTCCAGCTGTAATAACCACGCTGGGCTACATCCAGCCTCGGCCGCTCTCAACACCGGAGCTGCTGCCCAGCTTTGCTAAACAGGTTGTGGATAATTGTCCAGGACTCTTTTCAACAATTTTTCTGCTCTTTTCTCTCTTCCTGGCAATAGTTAAAGTTATCTTAAGCATAACACATTTGCACACAAATGGAGGTCCCTGTTGTGAGCAACAAATCATATCTTGGCTTAACAAGAGTAAATATACACACACCTTGTAACTGCTGTCCCTGGGGTATGCACAAATCAACAGCTGCCAGCCATGTAAAAGTGTCTGTATTTGAGCACACTGTGGAAAAAATACTGCCTGTGACCCACACGTAGGTAATTCTTGTTCAACAGCATGAAACAATGTTCAATAAAGTTCAATGCCCCCAATTCACTCACTTTCAAGCAATATACTTCACCATTATTGAGAATATTAAGAAGCACAGCAGCATACAACCTGATAAACCCTAATTAAAATTGAAAAAAACATTTTTCTTTGAAATGTATAAAACTTTAAAAGTGGAATCCATGGATGCTATAAATTATACAAAGTATTTTGTATCTATGTATATGTATTTAATGGAGTCATTATTATACCCAATTACCTCACAAATCTTTTAGTATTTCATTAAACAGGTAAACTATTTATACATTTTATGCATAATATAACATTAATTCTCAGTCTGCACACATGCCTTCAGATTTGCTTTCATTTGCATATCCTTGAATTTACACAGTAAGTTTTGCTAATTAATTTTTATCAGGAACCCTATAAAGCAATGCTGTATTCTCACTCCTCCAAGGATGCTTTGTGCAGTCGTCTCCTCCCAGGGAATGATTTAATAAGAGAGAAGACTTTTCCTAGGAAAGTTAATGGGGTTCATAAATTCAAAGCTAAGAATCTTCCTTATGGCTTGGGTGGCTTAAACGATGCAAAAGATGTTCTCTGGCCTTGACTTAATATGAGGGGTGAATATGTATCCTGGTAAAGAGCTTCCCATGAAGAATAGAATCTCATCTGATTTCAAAATCACCATTACGAAGTCTGAATATTTGTTCCAGTGTTTAGTAAAGTATTAAAAGCAATATCAGTCCAGACAGAGAGGTAAAAAAAAATCCTCCAGGTTCTTTGAATCTTTGTATTGCATTTAGAAACTCTTAATGCGATTGCAGACTCTCAGGGTTGAATAGACAAAATAAGTTGCTTGTGTGTTAGCTTGTAGAAGCCAACGTCGTAATCCTGTGGCATTCAGCTTCAAAATCATCATAAAATCTAGGGGAAAAAAATTGCTTTAGCCACCAGAAGAGTTCCCATTATTCTCTTCATAACCAGTTATAATACAGTTATGCAATCACCTTATACTTTAATGCAAGCTTTTAATAGTAATTTCGTCCTTAAAACTTCAGCAAAATCAGCTGAAATCCTTGTAAATCAGAACAGTGCAGCTATTGAGGAAGCATTCTCCTTCCTTTATGATTGCAGTTAATTAACATAATGTACTTTATGCCTTCGAAAATGTTAATTTTATCCACCCCCCCTGACTTTCACAACAATTCACCAAAGATTAATCACTAAAAGTAGCATTTCTATTTAAAACTAAATAAGCCAGTGTTATTACAACTTCCCAAACGCTACTGTTAATAGTCAATATGAACTGGTGAATCTTGAGCTGAGTCCCACCATGGGGCTCAAATTCATAGATGCTTACATGTGTGTAACTTGAATCAAGCCCTTATGCCATTATCTCCATCTGAGCTGAACTCTCCTCTTACAGGCAGTGGAATAAAATAAGCACCTGCCTTAATCTTAACTCTGCATTTGGGTAAGATGAAACATGCCCTGGAAGTGCCAGGATCTCTCCAAAGACTACAAAGGGAGTCTAGACAACCAACTCACCTGTGAGCTTCTATAGTACAGATGTCTACGTTCAATCAAATGAATTCCACCCAGTTCTTCAAAGGGTTTGTCCTCATTTGTCCTCATTTTTCTCTGTCTGAAATCATTGGAGGACCTACCAATCTTGCAAGATTTTGGCTGAAGATAATGGGAGATAATTTTTGAGCAATGTAGTAATGCCATGTTGATAGATATGCAACCTTCATGCTGTCTGATCTGCACTGAAGAATTCAGAATAAAAAGGGAAGCAAAAAGCTGACACGTCCCAGACAAAGCTGCTCGATGCTCCCTCTGTCATGCTGACCGTGACCGTGCTGTGAAACACCAGTGTTTTCATTAAGAGTAATCTCTGTCGTTGTCAAGCAGCGTGAGACACTCTGATGCCCGCTTCTCCTCCCCAAACTCCTCCCTCTAAACTTCGTTCGCTTCCATGTTGTCTGACTGACGTTTCTCCTTGGGTGATCACTGATGGGAATTTTGAATTGGAGCGTTTTGACTAAGAGCACTATGGAGCACAAAAGCCAGTGACCCATTTTTGGCTGTGGTGAAACTATGGATAGATGATACTAGACTTAAATTTGGACCAGGAAGTGGAAAGTAAAGGTTATTTCTTTAGATGTCAGTAAGGAGAATGAATCGGTCACAATTACTTAAGGAACCTCAGGGAGCAGTTGAAGCATATGTGATGCATGAAGGCAGATCTAATTGGGGTGATTTTTTGGGGAAGAGGTTCATAAAATGTGCCTGTCTCCATGGCAACTGAACACGTAGGAGTGCACTTGGTCTGGTTGATCACTGGAGTCCTCAGCATGTGACTGTCCAACTCTTAAATAAAGCCTAATTTGTTGTTTCGGATCTTTTTTCTTAGGCAGGCGTCTGACTCTCTTCTACAAATGTTACACATGACTGACTTCCTCCACCAAAATGCAAAAAGCTGTGCTTTCCAGATATGGTCTGCTGAAAGAAGTGCAGTGGGGATAGCCTTAGACATTCAACCCCTTGGTGTCTAAAGAGAACTTTATCTCACGTGTTTATCGTGCACTAAATCTTGTCCAGATGTGGTGTATTTTCTAGAAATCATTGGACCAACACATACAGGGTATGAAGCAAGCAAAGTAATCATGACCTTGCATTGAATCTAAGTATTACATATATGTTTTTCATTAGTTAATTGAATTATATCCCCACATGGATCATGACCATGACTGCATTAGTCTCCATCAATCAGCAAGTCAAAACACACTCAGCCAGTATCCTCTGCTCTTTCCAAATGAATGGAAAGGGATCAATAGAGAAAGCAAAAGACTAGCTTCACTTTTGCAGATATTGTTTCCCACTTACTTGTTGTGGACTGGCAAATATAGAAAAGCATGGAAATATAAAAGATGATAAAAATTGTTCTATTGCAGTTTCTAAAAACAAAACTCTTGAAACTTTTTTGTTCTGGAGGAGCAACAGAGGTGCATTGCAGTATTATTCATAGCTCTTCGTATAGATCAATGGATTGGGGTAGTTAATTATTTTTCAAGATTAGCCCATAGATAAAATCATACAGATTTAGAAGACAATGCTCTGTGTATTGCCAACAATATATTAGTTCCTCTTTCAATTGATAAAATAATTAAGGGCTTGGTTGAAAAGGGCATATTTCTCTCTGTGGCCATTGGTGCCTGAAAGCATGAAATTTCAAAATGTTTCCAATAGTTGTTCATTGAAAGGGGAATAATCCATTTTCTGCCTAATTATTTTCAAGAGAGCAATAAAAACTGTATTAGAAATATTTAAAAATGTAAAAAGTGCACTACATTCAAATAGTTTGAACTTTGGCAATGTACCATCATTTGCAGATGATAATGAAAATGTTAACCTTGAGAGAAACCACTTTGTCTACAAATTAATGACAAATAAAAGGAATATTAGCTTCAGACTAATTGCTAAGTTCATACACTGTTTCATACAGCAAAGTATTCTATATCGAAGTTGTCATTTGGTTCTGCAGGTTATATAACTAAGTTTTAAATCACTTTTCCTCATCTGGCAAAGGGTTTCAGAATGACAGAAGATACTTAATAGCTCTCACTGTAGGATATATGAAAACATTGAGGAATGTCACCATTAAATGGATGGCTGTATAATCTGAGTGGGTCTTAAAATGTTTTCCAGTTATTAGAAATTAACTATTATGGCAGAAGATGATGGCTCAGTTATAATTTTCAAACTCCTGAAGAATGATGAAGATGGGGATGATACTTTCAGGAGCTGAAAACTAACTGCTTTTATTTCCTTTCACAAAAAGTTACAAGGTTTTTTGGATTGTGTTTTTGTTTTGGTTTTGTGTTTTTTTTTTCTTTAATGGCACAGTCATAGAAGTAAAACAATCAATCTTCTTGTATGAGAAGAAATTTATGATATAATGAGTTCATTGAAGAATAAAGTTAAAACAAAAGATGGTAAATCCTTTAGTCACACTAGTAACTCATATTAGAAAACAAACCATGACAAAGTAGAAAATACAGAAAAGGATTTTAGTTCTCTAGTGCTTGACTTCACAATTTTATTTTGGCAAGTAAAATCACATTAATCAAGAAGCTATCTTTAAATCACATTACTCTGGAGTTATTTTCAAATGTCAGTTCTCTCAGTTTCTTAAAAACTAATAATGCTGTTCAGTTATATCCTAAATGCAGCATGGAAAGAGTATTTTCTGTATGCAAAAAGCCCTGCTCTGGGCTTGTAATGCTGAGCTGGGTGTCCCTGTGGTCACAAGTGTCCCATGGCCAAGGGCCTCGTGCCAGATGTGCCTGAGCTCAGCGATGGGACACCCTGCATGGCCAAGGGCTGCCACCTCAGGCAGGCACTACCCAGCAAACACCAGATCTTCGTGTGCCTGGTCTGGGTGCTGGGCAGCTCTGCCACTGGTGCTGGGGACCAGGGAGAGGGGAGGAAGTGATGCAGAGAGGAGGGATGAAGATACTCCTCTGGACGCTCAAGAGTGAGGAGGAAGAAACCCCACCATGAACATCACACTCCTCCCAGGGAAGACCTCAAGATGGTGATGACTGGAGGTTCTGCTGGAGATGACCAGCAGAACCATCATCCCTCCAGGGGCTGGCAGGATGGTGGCAGAGTGAACATCATATCAGAGGAAAGAGGAGATAATAAGACATTTTCCAGTATAACAGTTTTAAGGGTATTGTCAAGACTTTTCTGTACCACTTTAGACTGTGTTAATGTAACTGGACTAATAATATCTGTTTGTTGCCTTTTGATTAGATTTTGGTTTGAATCTAGTTAGAGTAAATATAGGTTCTTGGCTGCAGACGTGTCCCTTTAGTCCATAACAAGATACTGAGCAGAGCACTCCCTGACTCTGCTCTGGACCACTCTGTCTTGCTCTTTCCAAGACTTGCTGTCCCTACCCTACAGGCAATTAGCCCTAAGCAATGTGATCCAAACCAGTTGGTGCCATATGTCTAGGGGCAGGAATTGGTATTTGGTGGTCTTTTATCTATAAGCATAGATTTAGAAGGTCTCCAGATAAGTTCATAGGTGCAATGGCACCTCCAAGAAGTAAGGATTATACGGAAAGCTAGGGAAATGTCTGTCCTCTTGCTAGTTGAGGCATTCAGAGAAAAAGAAGACTTTTCACATCATTTAAATCCTAGGTAAATTTATGGCTTGTTTTTTTGTTTGTTTGTTTGGATTTTTTTCCCTTTTCATTTTTTGCTAGCTGTATGTTCTAGTTTAGATTTCATAAATAAATATTTCTATTTATCTTCTTCTGGAGGTTAGGGTAATTTTAAGATAACATCCCAGCACTCTCTCCTTAGAGGTATTGTGATCCTAAAATTGGGTACAAACTATGAAGGGCCCAAAGCCTTAGCACAGGCTATAAAATACTTCAAGGGATAATAGGATATGCATCCACTTTCTCTGCATGAATGAGCTCGTACCACAGAGGTCAGAAGAAGGAGAAATGTCTTCTAATAATCAGCAATAAGCAGGAAAGCTCTCTGTCGTGTTGCAAGGTAGACAGGAGCATGTCTAAAATGTTAGGGTGCTGGGAAAAGGCTTGACAGGGAAGTATGTAAAGCACATTTACTCTTCAAGCAGAAAAGGGCAGTAGAAATGGTGGTGTGGGCTGGGCTGGACTGGACGATGAATTCAATGGCACAGCAAGAGAGAAGCTGACTCATAAAGTTAATTGATAACGGTTGGTTTGTCACTTACATTTTTCAGCCAGACCCCCTCGTGGAAAAAGAAGGATTCTTTCTCTTATAGACATTAAACGATTGTAAGATTAGTGGGCTAGGAATTATGAAGTCCTCCCTTGGACTCCCTCTGGCTCTAAACATTAATCAGATAATTGTCTGGGATGTGAGACACTTCTACCTGCTTCTTCCTCCCAAGCCTGAGTACTAAATCTTACCTCTGCATTGGGCTGACTTCACCCAGGCTGTGTTTTGCTGCTGTAGGTTTTCTGCCTCCTTCATTGTGCATATTTACATGGAAGCAGAAGATGTAGCGGAGAGAAGAGAAATGGTCTTAGGAACAGAAGACCAGGTGAGATGCCTTGGTCCACTGTTATTATAAGAGCTATGCTATATAATCTCTTAAACAAAGGCATTAAGTTCCATCTAAGTAGTTTGGTTTCTTGTCCTATCTCTTCCTTCGATAGCATACTTTAAATCTTCTGGTTCTGACGGTTTGACTCTTTTTTTCTGATTTTCAGCCTGAATGTATTTGCAAGCTCTCTGATCTCTCTCATTATGTGTTCATGGCCTCTGCAGTCCTACCCTTTCTGTCAGCTCATTGAAGAGGTTTTGCCACCTTCCATAGTTTTTATGCAGCCCAGTGAAATTTTTCTGAGTTGGTTGGACTCGATGATCTTAGAAGTCTTTTCCAACCTTAATGATTCTATGATTCTATGATTCTATAATTTGCTTCAGGAAACGAAATGTGGTGAGTCTCCTCTCCTAAAATAGGCTTTGCTGCTCCTCAATCATCTGATCAGCCCTTAGTTGTGTTTATTCCAGGATAAGAACATGGGTGTCCCAAATTGCACATTGCGTTTGCCTCCTTACCAACACAAGACAAGATTGTGCTGACCTGCAAAGAAACTCAATTTCACATCAGTTAAAGAGGATGGGGCAGTTATCAGAGTGTATATGGGAGTGGAAAACAGATGGAAGAGGTTGGATATTATTCCTAAGATCATGCATAAGACAGGATCCATCACTTCTGATACCATAATGAAGCATTGCTACCACAACTTCAGCTCACAGAAGTTCCTTTTATGCATTTTTTAATCAGCATCGAAACAACTGGCAATCATGACATGTAACATAGCTTGGAGTTAACAACCCCTTGAGATGAGTGAAGACAGCTGTGCCTCAGAGATGTGTATTCATGCCCTCTGCAGATGCTGCTGTCTCTGTTTTCATCTGCTTCACAATTGCAGATTTTCTCTGCAACCCCAGTACCTGCCTGAAGTTTCTCTGGCTGGATGTGGGCATCTATGGGACGGGCACCTCTCTTTGAGCCAAACACCATCAGCTGCCTTTACAGCTGATGGAGTGAATGAGGCTTCTTGATTTATGACCCAAAAGTGCTTGCTGTTGACTATAAAGAGTGCCAAGGATGAGATGCAGTCATGTGCCCTGGATCTGGCTAAAGACAGGTTGGATGAGCCCTGTTGTTATTTTCCTCTTTAAATAAGAGCTAAGAGTGAAATGAAAGGTAGCAACATCCACAGAAAAGGACTGTCTTCCAGAGTCTTGGCAAACAGGACCTGCTGGAGCCCTTATGCTTCACAGCTGCCTTTCTCCATATCCGTGTGTTATCCATAGATCCCAGAAATATTTTATATGCACATGACATTTCTCTCATCTCTCAGGCTTGCATGCCCAGTACAGTGTGGGGAGTAATTTTTCTCATCATTGCTGCTAAGATTTCAGCTCTGACAGTGGGATACACCTTGCTGGGTATAATATAAGAAGTGGGAAGAATTTTGAGTGACTTTTTGACTGCTGAGCAGGGTTTGCATCTCTGTAATGCTACATAAATAAGTTCATCGCTGATTTGTAAACAGAGTGCATTTGAGGAGGAGGAGCTGTAGGATTTTCCGTTGAACGCTCTTGACACCTATGTCTGAATGAAGCTGGCAGACAAAGACAAAATGAGATCCAATGGTAGGAAGAAGGAGGTGGAAGGGTTTAAAATGAAAATAAGAAACAAACTCGTAATGCTTTTTTGGTGGGATGGATCATCAGCAAAACGGATCATCTTGGAGGAGGGTAGCTTCTGCCCTTGAGATCTTTACAGGTAGAGTGATCCAAAAACTTTGCCCTGCCTCAGGTACTAGCTCCTGGGCTAAGCGTGAGTGGTCAGATTTCTCTGGGAGGTCAGACAGGATCAGAATGGCCCCCCTGGTCTTAATGCCAAGGCATCCAGCCTTGCAGGGGAGAATTAGCATCCATGTTTATAAACAGGAAAGTAAGACTGAGGAGCAGTAAGGGGAATACTGAGAACTTACCCATCCTGCAGCGCTGGTCACTGCCACTTTCTAGGGAATGGCTTCTCCCACCACTTGCTTGGTGTCTGGTGATCACAGCCTCCCAGCAGGTGCAGGCTCAGTCCCGCTGCAGGTGTTCAGCTGTGCTCCGATGGTAATGCAAGGAAAGCTCCCTACTTGTCTATGGGTACAGGACTGATGGTGAGCTCACTCTTCAGCTGCAAAATAAAATTATGGTCGGAGGTAGAATACGGGTCCTTCGCTCCCATCCTTGTGTATCTGTCACATTGCGTGAAGCATGCTTCGCTAACCTGTTTTATACACCAACCCCAGGTCCTGTTGGTCTGATAAAACCTTTCTCCTGCTCCTCCACGGGGAAGCTCCACGCTGGAATGCTCAGAAAGAAGGATGTTTTTCCCAGCCCTCTGATCCACCCATGTGAACTCTGGAACAGAGTCGATGTGTGATTCGAACACATCATATCTCATAAAGAAACTTTCCAGAAAATATGCACAACTTTCCAGAGGGGATAAAAAGGAAAAAAAAATCCAGCTGACACAGCCCTGGGAATCTGTGACTGTTATCATTACTTGCCTGGTAAGGAGTCAGGACCATGCGGGTATCTGTCACTGCCAGAAGGCTCTTGAACATCTGTTGCAACTGCAGCAGCACCAGAATGATGAGGAAAAGATTAATCATGCTCTGGATGTTACTGGCTAATGCATCTTCCCTGCTAGCCCGCAGTCAGTGACAGGGGTGTCCTGAACTATGTTTTGCAGTGGGCTCAGCAGGGACACCCAGACAGCTGGGAGGCTCTGGCCTTAAATGGCTTCATTTAAAAGTTGCTCTCTGGGTAGATTGCTTTTAAAGACTGCTGACTTCTCCCTTGTTTTTTCCTCCTCAATCCCAACTTCAAGAGGAAGGATTGAGCCTGAAAGTGGATGCAAACAGAATTTGGAGGTGGGATGAGACTGGCTTCATCTGAATAAAGCAATCATCTCGGCCTGTGGGGCTGCTGTGGCTTTTGGGAACAGAAAAAGGGGATGCAGGTGTGATTCTGACACATATAAAAGGCATGTTTAAAAAAAGGTGAAAATAGAAAGCAGTTACAGCAACTACACACTCTCCCACGGTTGGATCAGCCAATAAGTGTTTATTCAGGGGGAAACATTTCTAACGTGCTTTCGCCATGCCATCAGGGGCTACCGCGTGGCGGGGAGAAGCTGCCTCTGTGTTCAGGGATGCAAAGGGCTTCTGCTCACAGCAAACTCGGCTGCTACGTGTCTGCCTCCTCTACGGGTCATAGCTGTTGCCCCAACATCAGTAAAGGAAAATGGAGAGGAATGAACTGGGTCCAGCTAGCAGGGTGCATGTAGGTAAATGCCATCACGATGCTACCCAGGCCACTGGCTGTATGGCTAAGAGCTTTATTGAGCTGTCTTCATAGAAGGCTTTACTGCCTACAGCTACATTTTTTTTATGGTTCCACAGGTCTCTGCTGTGGTGCATTACAGGTTTTTAATGTCACCTGAAAGTACTGGGGAATCTTCTGTGGCTCATGGTAAGTGAAATGGATGGTTGTTTCATGGACCCTTCTGTTGAATGGCTGCCGGACACTGTCATTGATGGCTCCATGAAGCAGAAGACCTCCTACAGACCCTGTCCCTTTCAGATAATTTTTATACTGGATCAGAGCAATTGGGTTTCAGTAGACAGATGCTGCCTGGAAGGCCAAGGTGATCTCCATGGTTTCACCTCACACACTTAAGATGCACTCAGTTGTTGAAGACGACTTCTTTCTGAGCTCTCTGAAGAGGATGCAATTGCAAGGGATCAATCCCACTCCCATGTTAGGAATAACCAATCTGTCCATGCAAGTGAGGAGCAGCAAATACGTCTGCGCACACGTCAGGGTCAGTGCCAGTAATGATGATTAGATAAACTCCCAGGTGCTGAGTCGATGGAGGGCGGGGTCATCGAGCCGAGTGCAGGAATAGACTGTGAAGGCAGTACATTTTGGTACCATGGCATTTCACAGTTCCCTCACATTTTTGTTACCTCACAGATCCATGGTGAAAATGGGTTTTTATTCAGTTTTGACAAGATCATTTCTCCCTCTGCAAGACAGGCCATTTAGAAATAAACGCTGTATAATAGTATTTATCTGAAGGCTGTGGAAGAAGGAAATAAAATAGGGAAGAAAAGAAACTCTTTCTGTCTGGCTGTCCACAAAGACAAAAGTACAGACAGCAAAGACCAGATTCAGCCGGCCAGTCTCTACTTAGTCCTGTTGGTGTTTCCTGCTGCCTTCGGAGGCCTTCAGAGATGAATAGGCATCCAGAACCAGTGAGAAATATTACAGGACATTCAGTGGAAGTTAGACCAGTGAAGTCTGACCCCAGGAAGAGGAGATATTTCTAGATCTAGAGTAAGATCTAGGTGGTTTTATTCCAGACCTACACGCCATGCTTACCCCACCTCCTGTGATGAACCAGAGCAAAGAGACTGTCCAGCTGCTTGGCCATTCCACCGCTGCAGAAGGGTCTGAGGGGACATGGTCATCCAGTGAAAAGCCTTGGGCTCTGAATAGGAGCATGACCCCAAACCACAGGTCTCACAGGGCACACAGGAGCGATTTCAAAGTCATTGGATCTTGGTTGTGAAAGGACTGAAGAGCTGTCAACAGTTTTGTGACTAAGCTCCACCATTAAAAATCTCCCTGCTCCCTTGAACGACCTCCCTCCTTCCTTCACAGAGGCAGAGTGAACTGCAATTAGCATCTGTGCCCGCTCTCTTAAGCAGCTCGGAGCAAGAGCAAGCAGCGTCTCAGGCCATTAGCCCTGGCGCCGTGCCACGAAGCCCTTCCGCAGCGTGTCTGCCACCGTGATGGATGGTGGCAGGTTTCAGAGCTCCGCTTGTTCCCAGCCAGTGACTTACGGTAACTTTCTCCGGGGGTTGAGGGTAGAGGAGGAATAAATGGTGCATGAAGCCTCCGTGGGGGAAGGAGATGACTCTAGGAGGAAACTCCACCAGCACACAGATGTGTACCGTCCCTCCCTGGCCACCCATGGATACCAGCTACGACATATTGTGGAGCTGGGGGAATGATAACTAGAGATGGTAGCCAGGGGAAGGACCATTCCCTGGAAGCTGGAGATACAGGCAGTTGCTAGAGGTGTAGGGCATGTGGGTGACATGGGAGAAAGCTGCTGGAGGTGCTGGGATGAAACAGAGCTGGGGAAGTGCTGCAGCCAGGTGGATGCTGGGGATAGCACAAGGCAAGAAGAAAAGTGGTATTGAGGTAGAGCTAAAATGATGGGCCTGACCCTACCTCAGCCTCACAGGAGGGAGAGGCAGGCAGGTGACTATCACAGCCTGATAAAAACCAATTGCTGCAAGGTGCCAATATCTTGCTAAGCCAGAATCCCAAATAAATACAGGTGCATTTGCAGTGCTGAAGGTATTTGCCCCAGGGAGTGGTGGCCATGATGCAGAAAGGTCACATCCACGTTGTTTGGGGAAGCCCTTTCCAGGCCATCACTTAGCATAGCACTTGGCTATGACACACTGTGGCCTTAAGATAGTATTATTATTTTTACTATGATTTTTCCAGTTCAAAGTGCCTGACATACGACGTGTGAGTGTGCGTGAGCTTTTTGTGGGATCAAGAGCTGAGGGGATAGTTTAGGACTGTGTGGTAGAGGGAGCCAAACCTGGGGAAATTCTGGGTATAAGAGTTCTCCTGAGTGAACAGCCCTTGGATTCTTCATTTATAAGAGTCTGGGACTGATCTGACACATATACACTGGGGACACTTTGGGGAACCAGGACCAGGAAATGATCTTAGCAAACACAGAAACACAAAAGTCTGAAATTTCCTGATGCCAAGCTAACTTGCTTAAAGCTGGCCAGGAAAATCCTGTGCTTCTTCAACTGCTTATTAAACAGAGAATGACAAAGTCCTCGTGGTGAGATGTGCTTGCATCATTGTGTGAATCATTTTTCCTTCTCTTTCCTATGAGGCACCCTGTACAGCAACTGCAGTGCAACAGCAGTCTTGTTATGCCTCCGTTTCAGTGATCCTGATTGTTATTAATGATAATAACTGCACTTACAGGTCCTAATCAGGACCAGCACTAGATGCTGTACACAGGATGGTTCCTGACTGAAACACCATTCAAGCGATGTATACACCTCTTATACCTCCCTGTTCCTTTCTGAAACCATAGGAAGGTGTAATTAATCTGACATCAGCAAGAAAGCTGTTACTTCCCCAAATTTTTCCTTTTCCAAACAATATGTGAGATTTGCCCTTAATTTTCTGTATGCCATGCATTCCTCTAGAGACAAAAAGGCTGTTACTCCCTTGAAATACTACTAATGCTACTCTGACACCAGAAATTTTGTTTTTGTCAACTTTTATAAATTGCTACCCAATATTTCAGCACCTACTTGATTTGTGTAATTCTATCAATTTTATTCTAGTTTAAGCCCTGTGAGTTATAAAACCAAATGCCTGTGATGTGCTGTAAATTTGAAAGCACATGAAACACTTGTGCCCAATTTAAGAGCATGATAAAAGATCAAAACAGTTTGCTGCACTAGAAATTCATGGAAGATGTGCAAAATGCATTCAGTGAAGAAAACGGTAAATGGAGAAATTACATATACAATATAATTCTGTATATATCTGGGGAGACATGCTTCAGAGGTAAAGAAAGTGCCTTGCAAAAATGTCAGAGGCTATGTGAGTTTATCTAATTGTGAAATTTGGCCATCAGAGTCCTCTTGACTACAGAAAATACTGTATAATCCAGCATCTCCAAGCATCCGATGTCTCAGGGAATGAGCTCTGTAAGCTGCTTGCAGTATACAACGAACAAGTTAATGGCCATGAATCTAGTGGAGTCCTTTGCAGCTCCCCTGCTGAGAGATGACTAGGAAACCTAATGAAGCTATGTGAAAGATGCTCCCGGGTGACCAGCAAAAGGAAAAGACTCTGCATCCACTGCAAGAAATGTACTGAACATGAAGTGACTTCCAATGAGTTTGATTCTGATACCGATAACCAAAAGACCCAGCCTGTAGCACCCAAGAAACAATTGTCTGCCCAGCTAGTGAAAACCATGTGTCATCCCATCACCTGAGCTGTGATTTCACCTTCCTTCCACCCAGCCTTGCCTCGCTCTGCTAGATTGGAGGACTCAAAGCCCACGAGCTCTGCTTCTGTAAGCTGATGTTCCCAGGAGCTAATGAACATGTTTCAAGCAATCAGTCATTATGAGCCTCTTTGCTTCCACTTGTGCTACAGCTGAGTAGCACCTGACCATCATCAGGTCCTTGGGGAAACTGTCTCGCTTGATTGCCACAGAGTGCACGAGTGTTGTGTGACCTTGCTAATATTGTGGCTCTACCTAAAAAATGTATAATCATTCTGCAGGCAAACTTCCTAGGCAATTTCTTAGCAAACGCTGAAACATTACTCTGTTGGTCCAAATTGCTTCCTCTCCTTTTCCCATCTGGGAAATAAACAGATTTTTCTGTTTGTGAGGGGAAAGCAGTCTTTACTTCTTGAGGCTGAACTGGGAAGCCAAACATATCCTCTTCAGTATTACTGCTGTCGTCTTCGTTGTCCCCAGGGGGATTCTCTCAGTCGTTACCCATCCCTGGCAATTTTTCTGGACTGTGAGCACTGAGCTAGGACAGATCCCTTTGTACAAGTGCATGCAGTGTTTCCAATATACAAAACACTGCAGTGTGAAAAGTAAGAGCCCTGCTGCAGTGCACATTCCCCAGGCAGAGAGCAAAGCTGTGTGGGAAGCTGAAGGGAGCACCTGGCAAAGTTTGAAGCCCCAAAATTTTATGTCTTATTGCTTCTGGGTCCCATATATTTTGGTTTTTGTTCTTCTTCCAAAAGGTGCTGTTTGTCCCCCGTCTGTTTCTCAGTGTATACAGTGCTGAGTATTGTGAACTGTATTTGCCTTCTTTTTTTTTGTTGTTGTTTCTCATTGTAAAGCTGTACTGGGTTTGCGTGGCAAGGTTTTGGTAGCGGGGGGGGGCTACAGGGGTGGCTTCTGTGAGAAGATGCCAGAAAATTCTCCTATATCCAATAGAGCCAATGCCAGCCAGCTCCAGGATGGACCCGCCGCTGGCCAAGGCCAAGCCCATCAGCGATGGTGGTAGTGCTTCTGGGATAATGTATTTAAGAAGAGGAAAAGGTTGCTGTGCAACAGCAATTGCAGCGGGAGAGAGGAGTGAGAATGTGTGAGAGAAACAGCCCTGCAGACACCAAGGTCAGTGAAGAAGGAGGGGCAAGAGGTGCTCCAGGTGCCGGAGCAGAGATTTCCCTGCAGCTCGTGGTGAAGACCATGGTGAGGCAGGCTGTCCCCCTGTAGCCGGTGGAGGACCCCACGCCAGAGCAAGCGGATGCCCAAAGGAGCATCCGTGACCCCGTGGGAAGCCCACGCTGGAGCAGGCTCCTGTCAGGACCTGTGGCCCCGTGGAGAGAGGAGCCCACGCTGGAGCAAGTTTGCTGGCAAGACTTGTGACCCCGCGGGGGACCCAGGCTGGAGCAGTCTGTTCCTGAAGGACTGCACCCTGTGGAAGGGACCCACGCTGGAGCAGTTCGTGAAGAACTGGAGACCGTGGGAAGGACTCATGTTAGAGAAGTTTATGGAGGACTGTCTCCTGTGGGAGGGACCCCATGCTGGAGCAGGGGAAGAGTGTGAGGAGTCCTCCCCCTGAAGAGGAAGGAGCAGCAGAGACAACGTGTGATGAACTGACCTCAACCCCCGTTCCCCATCCCCCTGCACTGCTGGGGAGGAGGTGGAGAATTCGGGAGTGAGGTTGAGCCCTAGAAGAAGGGAGGGGTTGGGGGAAGGTGTTTTAAGATTTAGTTTTTATTTTCTCATTACCCTACTCTGATTTTGATTGGTAATAAATTAAACTAATTTCCCCAAGTCAAGTCTGTTTTGCCCGTAACACAATTGCTGAGTGATCTCCCTGCCCTTATCTCGACCCGCAATTATTTCATTACATTTTCTCTTCCCTGTCTGGCCGAGGAGGGGAGTGATAGAGCGGCTTGGTGGGCACCTGGCATCCAGCCAAGGTCAACCCACCACAAAAACCATTCACGTCAGAGGAACAGAGGGGCAGATAATCCTTGGAATTCACTTGCTAAACCATTTTTAACACTCTGGATTATCTGCCTGGCCTCCAGGTGTGATTGCAGAGAGTCATAGGCTTCTGCTTCATGTGTATCCCATGTCACCTTTACCAGCCCTGTGTGGGGCTGTTGGTATTAAAATATCACCCTTGAATGTGGCTAATGGATCAGCCTCCCTGATGAATTGAACATCATTGCTTCTTGTGTTTGGGAGGAGGTGATTAGGGTGTTGAAACAATCTGAGATCTCCTTGTTCATTTGCAAGGGATTTGGCAATAATGACCCTTCTCTAATACTGTGGGGCAAAAACAGATCGTTTCAGGATTGCCACAGTGTACCAAGTCCTTATCCAGCCTGGGACATGCAATAACTGAGCTCCTGCTTTCAGGATCCAGTGCAAGAGCAAGGGCAAACTGTATTTCACTTTATAATGGCGTAAGGAGGACAGAGAGCTGAGGAGATGGGGCCTCACCTGGGAGAAAGGGCAAGCAAACAGGAGGGGAAGTCTGAAGCAGAGAAATGCACCAAAGAATGCAGGATAGAATCATAGAATCATAGAATAGTTTGGGTTGGAAGGGACCTTTAAAGGTCATCTAGTCCAACGCCCCTGCCGTAGGCAGGGACATCTACAACCAGATCAGGTTGCTCAGAGCCACGTCCAACCTGACCTTGAATGTTTCCAGGGATAGGGCATCTACCACCTCTCTGGGCAACCTTAGCCAGTGGTTCACCACCCTCGGCATAAAAAATTTCTTCCTTACATCTAGTCTAAATGTACTCTCTTTTAGTTTAAAACCATTCCCCCTTGTCCTGTCACAACAGGCCCTGCTAAAAAGTTTGCTGCCGTCTTTCTTACAAGCCCCCTTTAAATACTGATAGGCTGCAATAAGGTCTCCCCAAAGTCTTCTCCTCTCTAGGCTGAATAACCCCAACTCTCACAGCCTTTCTCTAGAGGAGAGGTGTTCCATCCCTCTGATCATTTTCGTGGCTCTCCTCTGAACCTTCTCCAAGTGTCCAGAGGATAGCCTGGATACCAGTGTGCATCATATCCTTTCTCTGCCGGCTTGAGATGGGAAGCCCATCTGGGAAGGTGAAGATGGCCTTCAGGAGGTGTTATTGGGTAGAGAAAGGACAAGTTTCCACCATTCCAGGGTAAATAGCTTGTACTTTTGTGCTACGGGCATCTGGGGGAGTGCAGGTAGGCAGGGAGACCTCACAGCCAGGACAGGCTTGCCTGTGATCTCAGGGCACTTTGGAGCATCGTTGATATTAGCTGCAGATAGAGGCTGCGTAATAAGGTGTACAGGTTCCTCTGAGCCCAACAAAGGATAAAAAAGGCAGTGGAGCAATGGGATGTGCAACAAGAAGAAAGACTTTCCCTTTACTCTCTTGCTGACCGTGCGTCTGAAACTGATGTGGCTCAGGTACATCTGGGAACAAGCAGAAGGCAGTTCATCTGCCCTACCTGACTTCAAGATGCTGGATATAGCTAGGACCAGCCCAGCCAAGGGAGCACCCCTTTCCCTGGACCACTGGAGGGATATTTTTAATTCTCTTCCCCCACCTCATGTATAGGGGCCAGGGGAGAGAGAAGGGATCAATTTACAAGACAGCGAAGAGGAGAAAAGTGGCACCTCTCAGCATGCTGTGGTCTTGAAAGCTTCAGTGCAAGGAAGAGTAAGCCCTGGAGCACTACCCTAGCATAAGCTATTCCCACTTCTCCGTTCTTCTCTCTTTTTCCTAATTTTCTTCCCTTTGATCTTGATTTGCTACTTCTGAGACTTGCATAATTTCACCCTTGGGCAAGTGGAACAGATGCAAACCTTCTCTTTCCTTGCTTAAGACACAACCCACAGGCACTTTTCTGAATTTGGGTGCCTGTGAACTAGATCTGTCTTCCATCATCAGGCTACCTCTGATCTGGGTTTTTCTAGGGTGGACCAAGGAAATTACCTCCAGTGAAGCTGTCCTCAGAGGACTGGCCATGACAAGCACAGTGTGTCTACCCCATAACTGGTGTGGCCCTAAGTGCCTGTTGCAAGGTAGGCATCCTCTTTACTCCAGAGGCCGTGTGCAGTGCTGTGTCTTTGTGATGTTGATGGTTGGCAAGTTCGGACTCCATGGTCAGGTCAGTGTAGACATGGTATCTGAGGTTTAAGGTCCTGTCTCAGCTCCTTTCTTGTATACCCAAAAATATCTGCTGATGTCTTAGAGCAAAGTAATCCATCAAGGTTACTTGGGCTCAAAATTAATTGAATTTGAAAGGTGTTTCCATGCATTGCTGGCATGGAAACATGGCAGCAAGGAAAGGAGCAGAGCTGAGGTATTTCAGTTCTGTGAGGCTCAAATTGCAGATGACGCACAGTGATTTCCACATGACATTTCTGGAGTGATTTCTAGGAAGCATTAGTACAGATGGATAAAGGCAGACAACAGGAATTGTTTCCCGGGATCATGCTTCCCTAGAAGAGGAAATATTGCTCTACTAACACTTATTGACCTCCCAGTGTTAGAAAGAATTTCGGGATTTTTCACCTCGTCTCACGTCACTGAGAAAGGGCAGAATGGGACTTTTTTCTCAGCAAGAGGGAGCCGACAGCAGGAGTAGGGAACAATGATGGTTAAGCTGAGCTCTCTTTGCAGTGCCTGAAGGGTTAATGCTGGTCTTAAGCCAACCCATGGATCCCAATAACCTGCTCAGCAGGTAACTCCAAAATCTTCCTTGTCTTCAATATTTTCCTGCTGACAGCATCTCTCCAGATTAGTACATTTTCTCTGTGTGCTAGAAGACAGTGGTTTCCTTTCCTTTGATGCCACTATTTTTAGTTACACATTTTCCCCACTCTTCTGAGATGAAGATGTAGAGGAATTCCCACCCCATCACCAGGAAATACCTGCTGTTCCTAAAGAACCCAGAAGCCAACCCTGAGAAAAGTCTCAGGAAAGAGTTCATCCTTCAAAAACTGCTACCAGCCCCATGCAGGCTTGAATTCTGTGACTAGGCAGATTATTTTGGAAGTATAATTCATCCCACAGACTGAGCATTTGTCATTCTTTCTGTGAATTATGTCATATTTCTAACCAACTATTTGTTAGTCACACGCTTTCCAGCGCTTCTGTGAACAAGATTTTTAGGCTCTGAATTGCCGGGAAAAGTGAAGGCTGCATATTTTAATTACAGTTGTTGTTTCTGCCTCCCAAATGGACAGGCTTTTTTTCTCTTCTGTCTTTGCTGGTTGTGAATACTGAAAGATACTGGCCAGGCAGCGGGAGCTGTGCATCCTTTTCTGTTGCAGATATCTCTCCTGAAGATATTTAGCAAAGGAGATATTGGTAATAGTATGGACATTCAAGTTAATGCAGACCCACTCTCAAGCAAGTTGACTAATAAAAAAATGAGAGAGGGGGTTGAATACCAGAACAATGTTTTCAGCGTGAGAATGCTGATTCAGTTCTAACAGTGATTGAGGAAATATGATTTTAAAGTCCAAATCTGCCATAAATTGGCCACATAAAGACGTCTTACTATCAGCCCATGCCTTAAAAATACACATTTTATTTTATTTTCTTCATCACTTTTATCTAGATTTAGATTGCAAATGTTGAAAAGAAAAGCCTTGGTAGAGAATAGACTACGCGTAGTGTCCTGCAGAGCTGGAGTCCAGATCTCAATTTCTACCTCCTGACAAGTTCTAACAGTGTGTCACACAACATCCCCATATATACCCTTCTTCATTGGAGTCAAGGTCTGCAGTGGTTTCATCGGTGGTATCAGCCCTTTCTCCTAGAATATTTGCTTCCTGTTGCTAGACCATTTTGGCTGGGTGATGGCATCTTTTACGTTGCATAGCCCAAGCTAATCTGAAGTCATCATCAAGGAGCATTCATGGCTCCTTTGAGCCTCTGGAATAGATTAGCGGGGGCCTTCTCAGCATGTCCCTAACCCCAACACTGCTGAGGCCACTACACAATTAGCCAGCAATTGTGCCGCAGCAAAGAGATTGCATTGAAGATAACCAGATGTGAGCAGATAAAGGGGCCAGGGGAATTCGGGCCATGTGTGTCTTATCTCTGAAAGCCTTCAATAGCTTCTCCAGCCCCGAGTTCAAACAGCAGTCACAGGCCTGCAGTGCCTCATGCCAGGATCTTTATTAGGCATAATTTCTGTTGATCTAAGCCCTCTCAACTTGCCAGGTGAATGAGAAAGGTCAGCAGTTTGAAGGTGAAGGCAGAGTTGTGTACTGTCAGATTCTCCTGATCACAGGACGTCTGCTCCTGCTCATTCCTCTGAAGGTAGCAAAGCACTCACGACGCAGGACCACCAGGGCCTGAGATGAGGATCACAGCAGCCATCTTGGTCAATGGTTGCATGCTCATTTGGCTCTGGTTGCATCAAATACGGGAGCTGGGAATAAATTCGGCACTGCAAGATAGCGCTGAGTAGACCCAGACAGACCTTCTCTTAAGTAGATTTTCATTCCTCCCTGCTGAGGGGTGACAACACCACTCCGGCCAGGCACTCCCTTCTCAGGTGGGTTGGGGCTAAACGCATTGTCCCTTTATCTGGGGTTGTGAGGAAAGGGCAATGTAGCTCATGAGAAATGACCCCATCACATCAGTTTACCCAAATATTTTTTGTCCTGACACCCTTCCCTAGGAAGTATCCATGCTCAAGACCACAAACACATCTTAAACTCCGTACACTACAGACGCAGCAATTTCAGGGATATGATGGACTTTTCCCCAACCTCACCTAAAGTCAACAGTAGTACCAGCGATGCAGCACACTTCTGATTAAGTAGCGAGACAAAGCCTAACCTTTCAGTGGAAGGAAATTTCATTGAAGACTAAAATGAAGAGCTGTCCAACACATCAGAGCATTTAGAGGCATCAGGTAGAATCTGAAATCCCATACACATTTTGAAAACTGTCTTCCTATATCTAGATATATTCAGTCAGCATGGATGTGTTCATTTGGTCTTTTCCGGTTCTTAAAAATCAAGAGTTTCAAGGTAAGGCCTTGATTTTTAAGAACTGGAAAAGACCAAATGAACACTCCTGTGTGCTCAGGACATGGCTGCTCTAGAGCACATCTCAGTGTCCTTTACTCCACGTGGGTTCCTATAGCTTTCTTTCAACCCTTTCATCCCTCTCATGAGTGAAGGTTCAACAAGAAACCCTTTCAGTCATCTGATGAAAACATCCACCAGGCTTAAAGGTGGCTATAGACTGCACCTAGAAGTTTATCTAGACATTTTCTCAGTCAGATCCAGCGGTTTCGTTGTCCTTAATATACTATGTCTTTTCTTTTATCATCCTCTTTTGCAGTTGAACATAGCAATTCAATAAGCAACCTCCTTCCCACCCTTTTCATTCCCTCTCTGAAAGGCAAACTGATTATTATTATTATTTTTTAAAGAGTAATCTAAGCTTTACAGGACCTCTACTGTCAGGCTATTTCAGATATTCCATTGACAACTACCACCCAGATTTATCTCCAAGGATATTCAGTGCCTCCTGATAGCATTATTCTTCTGCTAATTGAAATTCTGTCCTAAGGAAGAAAAATGAAAGATTTCCAAAGGGGGTAAGAAATAAGGCAGAAAAATAAACCTACGCAAGCCTCTGAGGTAATTCCCCAGGCTAGAAATCTGGAAGAATGTTTTGTGCCTTTCTCTTACAGTCAACTTCCCAAAGGGGCAGAACTATCAAATATTACATGGGGTAATCTTAGTAATTAACAATTTATACATATATATGAAACACCACAATGCTGATCACAGGGCTCAATCCAGTTTGCAAAGTATTTTTCTGCTGGGATTCACCAAGACTCTTGCTGTTTTATTATGAGTTGGCTTTTTTAAAAGATTGGAGTGTTTTTAATCTATTTTTTCCAGATGTTTTGCCTCATAACATTTCAGGTTTTACTATATGGCTCTCATTTGTTTGCCCAATTAACTTCTTTCTCTGTCTCTCTCTTTCCCCCCTCTTTCTCCTTAAATTTTAGTATGTGATTTTTGGAATGTGATTAGAGCAGAATCCTGCACAGTAGACCGTTACTACAGTTATGTCCATGAGACTGTTTGGAAGAACATTGAATAAGACTCATGTGAGGAGCAGGAAGACATTGGAGTTAGGCATGTGAGGCAACTTTCACAGATGGACAGAAAACAAAACCCAAAGCAACCAACCAATCAATCAACCAAAAAACCCAATAAAACCCAACCCTCAAGGATTCCATCTAATTAAGAAAGCAGAAGTTCAGATGACAAACCTTGCCATCCTGGTTGGCCAAACTAGGAGAGAATTCTATAGGAGGGTATTTAAAAACAAGCCATCAGAACTTGTCTTTACCTGTTGTTGAAAATCTCCCTTCTCATCAAGCCCACATCACTGACTTAAAGCATCACTGACTATGACCCTACGTGTATTTTTGCATCGAAGTATTTTTGCTTGGTGAAACAACCTTCTCGAGTGTGCTAAGACTGCGTTATCAGAGAAAATAATGCAAGATACCCTCAAAATTGGCACCGCTTGTCAGGAAAAGCCTTTCCAAGGGTTCTGGAGCTGCTGCTAAGGCAGAGCAGCATGAGCCTTTTGGCCTTTAAGCTTTAAACTCACATAAACATGTAAGCCATCTTGGTTTAAATAAACATGACAAGTATGTTACTGATTTTGCTGTGGTTTGACATTGGTACAACTCCCTCCTGACTTAAAGGGAGTTTGTGATCACTTATATCATAAAATATATGAAGGGTAATGAAAATGACAGATAAGACATAGAAATCTCTGAGCCAGTGAGAAACGGTGCGCTGCCATTTCTCATGTATGGATGTCCAGCACTTCCAGGTTGTGCTTCTTGATCTATCACCTCAAATTCCTAAATTCAGTAAATTGTAAAAGTTCTGGTGGAAGGAGAAGAGAGGATATTGATATAATGTAAAATGCTCAAGCCCATTTTTTTCTTACCTATGCACACTGACCAGGTGGTCTGTTACAAAAGGCGGTGTGATCTAACACATCACCCAAGCTTTGGACCAGCAGGTTCTAGTCCCAACTTTGTGTCTGACCCTAGCAAATCACTTCCTTTCTGGAAGATCCAACCTTTGACTCAGCTTTAGTTTCCTCTTTCTGAACTTGTGCTGAGGGTATTTTATAATGCCTGCCAGCTTTAACTTACAAGGGATTTGCAGTCTGGCTGTTTATCAACCATCGCAGGAGAGCTTTGGGAAGCATGAACCACCTCTGAAGTTCAGGCTGCCCAAAATGGCCCACAAACTGACTGAGGTTGGAATCACTTAGACTTGTCTAATATGTAATGCTGAAATGTTCCAGACTGGCTTTCTGTTTTGCAGGTTAAATGTCTGCATGTAAATGCCAGCAAAAATATAAATGGGTGGGGTGCCCCCTTATCCCTTAAATCATCAAAGAACGCAATTAAGGGAAACTACCTAGTTTGGCCCAACTTGAAAAGAACCAGGATAGCCCTTTCATTCAGAAGGTTTAACGTGGGTTAGATGTTTGCAATATGGCTTGTGCTAGGGAACTGTTTGTGGATAAAAAGAAGTGAGAAGCAGACTGAGTGTTGCTTTTACTCTCCAGGATGAAGGGAAGGGCATTGGATGTGAGTGGTTGACTGACAGATTGGTCTATAAGACAACAACTCCTTTTATGTCTCTATTAAGCAGGAAAGGAAGGAGGAAGGAGATGAAAGGAGGGATGGGTGGGGAAAGTGAGGAGACCTAGGTGCAGCCTGGAAGCATTGTCCTGTGAAGTAGGAGATGGAAGAATGGCAGGAAAAAGAATGGATTTACAGCCTGACACCCCCACAGATGGCTCCTTGCATTTGTCCTTTTGCAGACAAACAGACCCCACTTGAATTATGGGGCTATAATTCTATTTGTGGATGGTGGACGGGAAGAAGGGGGAGGTTGTAAGAGCTGTTTGGTGGTTTATGACCTCCCCAGAAGCCCTTGATGGAATTCCAGCCCCATAACTCACAGCTGCCTCTTCTGGATCTAATTCACCGGAGGTCTCTGATGTGGTAGTTGAGATCGAGTTCGGTGTTGTGTCTTGCTCCTGCTGGGGAGTTAATCAGATTGCCTTTGCTAATCCAAAGCAGGGCAGTTTTATGAGACAGTTTCCCTGGCGAGTGCATTCTGGTTTGGCTTGGGTACTGTGAAAGCAGAGAGCAAACTTAGGTACCGTTAACATAATTGGATCAGCGTCTGCAGCCGTATTTCTTTCATAGTCATCCATCAGAAAGAAAGAAGAGCACAGGGCCAGAGCCATGGCATGGTCATCAAGGTGACCCTGGTGTCTTGAACCCTTGAGGTTTTCTATTTGGGTCTCCCCAGTGACATCAAGGAGTTGTGAGCTGCCTGCAGGTCTGCCCTACACTGCAGCTGGTGAGTGAGACCTAGCTCATGACCACAAGATATAACTCAGGACATGAGATCTAGCTCATGTCCATGCCTGTAGACCTGCCCCATAACATTACAAAGAAGAAAGTACGTGCCACAGGACATGCTTGGGTGTCCACAAGTACCTCAGGGTCTGTACTCTGGCACTCTGGTGCTCCTCCAGCAAAGGGTTAATCAAACTGGTCGGGGCAGCACTTATAGAACCAACTTGACACGGGTCAGTAGTGTCTGAGGGACAAAGGCGGGATGCCCTGGGATACATCGCTTGCTCCAGTGGATAGATTTCTACCTGGCATCATCTCCCTGCTCCCAAACGGCTGTGTTTCAAAACTCAAATCTAACTTCAAAGCCAACCACAAGCATTTCTTAGGGCTCATTCTCCTATCCCCACGTACAGCCCTGAACAGGTAAGCATCGCACTCTCACAGTCGTAACAGACTGAACATTTTAAGCAGCTCCTTTTCCAAGATTTTATTACAAACATCTCCTGACCCAGTAGACTCTTCTCCCAATACGCCTTTCTGTGCTCTAGCTTTGTGTATTTATCCCAGTGAAGCAACTGTGTCTAAGAGCATATAGGGCAGAGGGAGCCAGACTGGATGCAGTTTTATCCATGAACATAAAAAATCCCTGGTACCTGCTCCTCCCAAACTGTGCATTCTCTGGGAGAGGGTTAGCTGGCGTTGTCCAAAATTGTGCTGGGGAGCATGCTAACAGCTAAGCATCACAGACAATTTCAACATAGCGCTTGATACTCCACCTTGGCCTTCTTTTATTTACTAGCACAGATGTAGCCAGGAAAAACATAATGCCTGGTGGTGTTATCTGCTTGTCATGTTCCTACCCATAAAATGTCTGTGTGTCATGAATTGTGACTAACTGGTGATTTGCTTGCCTGTGTTGTAGGAACAAGGACTGCATCCCATATGGCATACTGAAAGAAAGCTGGCCTGTGGAAATGTCTTGGCATCATGTTTGGTTTTGGGAGTTATAAGGTCAGTGAGTACATTTCCCATTAGAATTTATGAGAAGGCAGGAAATTCAAAGAAGCAAATAATAATAATAAAAATAAAACAGTTATTCTCCTTTCAATTTTTTTTTTTTTTGTTTGAATGTCTTAGCTGAAGGCAAAAGACCAAATTGATTCCTGCTTTCCTCCCAAATGCTTGTTGGGTTGTGGGAACATACGACACACCACAGAGATCAGGCCTCTGCTGCATTTACAGAAAGAGACTTCCCTTTCCTAAAACAATTACAGCAAGAAAGGTCAAAGCAGACCCACTGGTGGGATTCATCCCACCTGGCTTTAGAAAGGCATAGTGTAGCCATCCACAGCTGGGCTAGTTCCCCCCATCCTCCCTAGGGTCAGCAAGAGGAAACAAGCATTTTCCTTTGTCATTCACTGATCTAATTTAGCCATCGAGGTTGCAATGAGATGAACTGTATCCTGAAAGGACCCATTTTTCACTGGTGACTATGCAGGGAGACAGGACAACTAGCACAGAAAAAAACACCCACAGCCACCCAGATAACTCCTCAGCATGAGAAGAGGTGATTTCGCAGAGATCCTGCTCTGATGGCTCTGAATAAAACCTCGTTGATCCCAGAATCATTTTCTTGCCATGCAGTGTGTTGGCACACCTTGATACTAAAACTAGCAGGTCTCTCCAGGGCAAATGACTCAGAGTTATGGTCCCCATCACTCTCATCACCTCGATGAGGATAATGGACCTGAGGCTGAACTCAAGGAAGGGAGAGTCTCTCAGTTTGCTTGTACAAGTGATATCCAGTGGGCGCGAGAGAGCTGATGCTGGAGATATACTCTGCTGAACCAGAAAAACCTCCAGGAAGGGGACTAGTGGGGGGAACAGCGTAATAAAATGCAGGCAGCCGAACCTGTGAAGTGTCAGAAAGCGGGTGAGGGAACCGGGAAATAATAAAGGCAAATTGAATGCTCTCCAGGTTGCTGGAAATAGTCCTTCTCAGCTGACATCTGGGATTGCTTTGGGAAGCTGAGCTGCAGACCGGCTCCTAGCTTTCCCTTGAGAGCTGAAGACTAGTTCCCAGCTTTGCCCTGCCCTCTCCCCTGCCAGTTTTTTGAGGGCAACTTGGGGGATGTTATTTACACCGGAGATGTCACAGAGCTGAGGCAAATGGTCACCACTTCCCCAGTGGAAGAGCTTGAAGGAGGGATGGATTGAGATGCAGGAAATGGACATCACCTCTCATGGATAGTAAAAGCAGGAAAGCTTTGAAAATGCCTCTTTTCTGTAGCTTGGGGGTGGGATAATCCAGCATGGACAGAGAAACAACAATGATCTTAGTGAAGAGATGGCAAGATGGCTCCCGCTTGCTTGGTAGACAACTAGTTGGCCTTGAATATTCAGCTTAACCCATTTGGGAGCTGAACAGAGTCACCATGTCCTGGGCTGCATCACCAGCAACTTGGCCAGCAGGTTGAGGGAGGCAATTCTGGCCCTCTGCTCTGCTCTGGTGAGACCTCACCTGCAGTGCTGCGTCCAGCTCTGGCATCCCCAGCACAGGACAGACATGGACCTGTTGGAGCGGGTCCAGAGGAGGCCACGAAAATGATCAGGGGGGTGGAACACCTCTGCTATGAAGAAAGGCTGAGAGAGTTGGGGTTGTTCAGCCTGGAGAACAGAAGGCTTCAGGGAGACCTTATTGAGGACTATCAGTACTTAAAGGGGGCTTATAAGAAAGATGGGGACAGACTTGTTAGCAGGGCCTGTTCAACAGGACAAGGGGGAATGGCTTTAAACTAAGAGGGTAGATTCAGACTAGATATAAGGAAGAAATTTTTTATGCTGAGGGTGGTGAAACCCTGGCACAGGTTGCCCAGAGAGGTGGTAGATGCCCCATCCCTGGAAACATTCAAGGTCAAGTTGGACGGGGCTCTGAGCAACCTGATCTAGTTGAAGATGTCCCTGCCCATGGCAGGGGGGTTGGACAAGATGACCTTGAAATGTCCCTTCCAACACAAACTGTTCTATGATTCTATGATTCTATTATTTCAGAGGCTGAAACCGGGAAAAGTGGCTGGTGCTTCCAGCACAGTTGTGCTGTCTCCGTCATGCACTTGCAAACACAGCCAACAGGACCTGAGTCGATGTCTCTCAGGATCTCCAGAGTGCCCCAGCAGGCACCACACTGATGCCCTGTCCTGTTGCAGACATATCCATGTCAAAGGCTTTTCTTCTCACTCCTACTCTCGCAGCTTTCATTGAATCAATAGGTAAGTTCTCCACTAACTAGTAGCAAGCCCAAAACATTTTGAGCTTACAGCTTTCAACAGGGAGTTACGACAAGCCTGGAATCTGTTTGTTTGGCTGTGCTAAGTAATTGCAGCCCCCTTTAGTGTTTGGAAGGGTGTTTTTGTGGGAATAGTTGTTGTTGTGTTTTTTCCTGGTCTTGGCACCAAAGACAAGAGGACACTGTGGTCCAGTACATATCACATATGAGGTTTAATTACAGGATCACAGTGTAGGTCCCAACCATGCCCTGCCCTATGGATTCTCACATGCAATACACTGCTGTGTTCAGTTGTGAAAAATAGTGACCGGGTTGATCGGTACTGACCAAAAATAGGCTGCAGAGACCCTACCTTTGCCTCTGAGCTGCTGTGTGATTGTGAGCAACTCGTTTCACCTCTTCATGCCTCAGTTTCCTCCCCACCTCTTCCTTGTCCTGTCCAATCTCACTGACATGGAAGCTGTTATTTCTACAGGGACACTCTCTCTCTGTTTATGCAATGTCTGGCAGAGACTCAGCCTAAAACTACTCTTTGTGCAAATGTTAAGTACAACCACTTAGTCTGCAAGGAAGCTTTCGTGAGGTATTTTAGTTTAGGTTTAAAAAAAGGCCCCAAAAAGCAAAAGTCTTCATAACTCTTTCCTTTAGAGGTGTTTTTGTTTTTTTTTTTCCCTAAATACACTAATAAATTCAGAATAGCTGAAATCTGAAGCACTTCTTTGCACACAAAATTTTCTAACATAAGTTCCTGCAATTCACCCTGCTGCCCAAGGGCTCTGATGGGTGATACCTATACAGGCAACACGCTGCTGTGACTGACTGACCTGCTGCTGGGACGTGCTGGCAGACTGATGTGAGCCCTTTTGGGTGACAAGGACTTTTCCTTTGCTGTGTTCCAAGGAGCAGCTGGACAGAGATGTCTCATTTCCATGGCTGGATGTGGTCAGTCTGTCGGCGTATGTATGCTGCTCATCTACAGGTACCCAGACACTTGTTGAAGCTTATTGCAAAAGCTGCCAGAGCTTCATTTTACCCCTTTCCCTTTTTGAAGCCCAATTCCTTGCTTCCTTTCCATGCTTTCCATTGAGCTGAGACTTGCAGATTCAAGTTCAGCAAAAAGGTGTTTGCTTTCCACAAGCCTTATGTTGGCACCATGGTCTGCAAATCCCATAAAACCTGCCAGCTGTCTCATTCCTTGGTGGGTGACAGAGGCTTAGACTTTTGGAGCATGGCAGGAGTTGCACCAGCTCCAGGCATGCAACCCTGACTCTGTTTTCCTCTCTGTTGAGTGAAACAGAGGACAGTGGCACTGGGCTGGCTGGGAGAAGGGGAGCAGTGGGAAACACTGGGAGCATACACAGGCAGAGGAGGCTGGTAAGGATGCTGATGCCACTTCCCAGCTCTTGGGATGACAATGAGGATAACAGCTTTGTCTCTGCTTTGTGGGGAGAGGGAGGCTGGTGGCTATGTGCAGCACTGGCTGTGAGTCTGCTGGGGGATGCGGGGCACAAGGAGGGAGCAGGTACATGGCTCTGACCTCCTCTGCCATGTCTCATTGCTGTGAGAGTAGTGAATTATGAAAGATGGCAGTTTCAGTAGTCACCGCCACCACGTCCCCTTTCCACCTCCAAAGGGACCTGGCTCTGCTTACATCAGTTTGGCTTTTCAAGAGCAGGGTCGGTGAAAAGCACCTATGAATCTTATATCTCCAGTTTGCCTTCAGCTGAGGTGTCTCAGGTCAAGTTTCCTGTCCTTTGGGGTACATGATGAGGCTGATATGTTAAACCATGCAGACTTGTGTCACAGCAGTGCAAACCCAGCCCAGGCTTGGCCAAGCCTGCCATCAGTCCCAGGGAATCTGATCTCCTTCATTAAGAACTTACTTTTTGCAACTGCCATTGAAAAGACAGTATCATAAGATAATAACCGTAAGATAAGGGGAGCACAGTGGTTGGGGAGCAGACATGGGAGTGGGAAAATGGATTTTCTCCTTTTACTTTAAGCTAAGCTATCTAGAAACTGAAGTATCCATCAGCTGCTCCTTCTTGCCGGGCGTGGGAGGAGAGCAGGGGTAGAAGGCAGGGGAAGGAGTGAGGCTGCAGTTCTCACTGCCTGGGGAACATCTTCAGCTTTGAACATACATGAAGGGAAGAAAGACCATGCCTGGCAGTGAGAGGGCTGCAGATTTGCCCACAGGCAGTTGATCTTTCCCTCTGCCTTAGAGAGACATCCATCTTCCTCCAGCCAAGGATATAGATGCTGTGGACAGATGACTTCTCCCTATTTGCATGGCCAACCATGAGTGTTGCGAGCAGGACTTGCCCCAGCAGCAGCCTCAGGCCTGGCATGACATCCTGGGAACAGAGAAGCCAGTGGGCTGAGGTGTTTGCTTGTCCACCTATGGCTACCTATGACTCTTCCAGATTTGAGACCCAGTGTGATGATTGCTACTCTACTGTAATGGCCAAGGAGTCAGAGGCTCCCACTGAGGACTTTCAAGAGCCATAGGATATGGTTCTTTTAACGGCATCCCTGAATTCATGATCGTGTCAATCATCTTCAAAATGCACAGCTGATGACACCCCTAACACAGATGGAAAGGAATAACCTGTCTGAATCCCACATATCCAAAAAAAATTTCAAACAACTCAAGAAATGGGTTCTTGTGTGAGAGAGAAATAAAGAGAGAAAGGGGGAGGGGGGAATGTGGAAAGGAGGAAAGATAGAAGGAAGGACAGAAGGAAGGAAGGAAGGACAGAAGGGAGGAAGGAAGGAAGGAAGGAAGGAAGGAAGGAAGGAAGGAAGGAAGGAAGGAAGGAAGGAAGGGAGGGAGGGAGGGAGGGAGGGAAGGAGGGAGGGAGGGAGGAAGTGGATTGGTGGAAGAAGGTTTTTCACAGTCATTTGTTGACATAAACATGCTGATCGCCAAGCCTTTGCCCTCTCTCTACACATAGCAGGGGTCTGCTCAGCTGGGATCCACTTCCCACCACACTTCATCAGCCCAGTCCATGGGCATGAGTATGAAGTCAAGCCTGAAATGCCAACATGTGCTGACTCTCTGGAGCACTAAGGAAACTCTAGAGGATGTACTGTAGTTGGTGGAGGAGCCTGAACTTGGGAGAGGTGTCCTATGGTGTAGATGTGAAAGGGACTTGTGTGGGACACTTACATGATCTCCAGTCCCGTGCTTCCCCTTCACTTGAATTCCCTCCCTCTGGCTCCATTTGGCCACAGGAAGCAGCAATCACAGCCTGGGGCATTTTTATTTCTTTATTTTTTTTAATAAACTTTATTCTATATTACAAATAGGTTTTTTTTCTTTTTTTGTTCTGGACTGCAAAATAGGAATGCCTTATATTTACATACACAGGTATACAATTAATTATAACAAAGGTACAGAAGCTTTGCCTTTACCAAGTAACAACGGGATTCCAATTTAAATAGTATAGATTTTATTTATTTTTTAACTAGGATCAATTCAAAAGAAAATCAAACCAACAACAACAACAACCTAAGAAAAAGGATCCCAACCTCCTTTCTAATGCTGTCTTGACATCTCTTTGAGGCTGTTAGTAACACTGTAGTGAAAGGATATGTCTTTACATTGATTTTGTATTTAAGGTGGAAGCTTTAGCAAAACAGAGAATGAGACTTCTGAGCTCATGTGTATGTCCAAGACACAGGGTCAGACACTAGGAAGGGCCTGTCTTGTGACGTTAAATAATCCAGTTGCCTCTCATCTTGACTTTTTGGGGAAAACACTGGGAGCATTTAGCTAGCACCTAATCTCTCTGCTTCCTTACCTCACTCTGGGCTGGAAAGTGGGTTTTCTCCGGGGACTGGAGAAAAAGCAGCATAGACATTTTAAATAACACCAAGTTTCTCTTAAGATACTTCAGAAAGGACTGCAAGCTTGGACGTGTGCCTTGATTTCTCCACCTGGCTCTATTGGAAAGTCAACAGCAACATCTCCTACTGGGAAATGCTGTCCTCAGAGTCAAGGAGCCACACCAGACCACATCGGCAAGAGAAGGGAATGCTGAAAGAGCCTAAATGATCTGGTTTTCCCCATTTTCTACACCCAAGTTCACTTTACTGAGCTTCCCTGCACACTGCTCTCTGCTGCGAGTGTCTTTGAGGTGATCGGTTTCCAAGCAGAAAGAATTTCTTGAGGTAAACTCTCTATTTTTAGAACAGAAGATTAACACAAAAAAAAAGCCAATGAACAAACAACAACGACGACAACAACAAAAATCACACACGTGACAGGTTGATTAGACTAAGCAGCTTTATATCCTCGCTGGGGTTTTTTTGGTGGTTTTATTTTTTCCAAGTGTAAATCTTTTTTTTTTTTTTTTTTTTTTAACATCTTTCTACAAATTAATCTGTTGCTGTAAGCCTGTGTCCCCTTGGGTGCTTCTCTAACAGTGTAGTGAACTGAGCCATCCCAAATAAAACATGGTTGGCAAGCTCCATTTTCAAAGCATTCTCCGCAAAAGAGGTATGTCCTGTAAGACAACACAACTTTTTTGGAGGAAGGGGCACTGCACAGTGGCAGAGGTGAGGGAAAACTGCAGGACTCCATCGACCAAATGATAGTCTGAAATGGGAACAGCATTGGGTGCAAAGCAGGAAAACTCAGGCTGTGAATAGCCAGGAGGCTGAGGTTCACGCCATGACGTTGAGGTTCACTTGCTTCATTAGTTGCCTGCTTCCCAGCATACCAAGTTTGGATGGCAAGAGCTAGGACATCCCAAGACCTCCACCTGCCATGGAGGACAACTCTTCTACTCCTCATCAGATGCACAGAGCAAATTGTCCTGGCATCACTGAGGCTATGCCAATACTTCTCTACTCAACAGCTGTCACGGTGAGGCATCTGCCAACATAGAAACACAATCTACTATGATCGTGTAAATGATCACAGCTCCCTAGTTTGGAGAAAGAGATTCGTTCCTGAGCTCTCCTGGTCATCCGAGGAGAGGAGGTTATCAGAGGCTCAGAGGAGTTTAAACAACAACACTGATTTGAAAGCTGGATTTTTATACTCATTTCCTCATTCAAGGGTGGGGGATATGCAAACTAGGTGTCTGGATGTAATTTTTGGTGAGCTACCCAAAACCAACACAAACCTGTTGGGACCACAATGCACATTTCTATACAGTGCCCTCTATCTGGCTTCTGTAGCTAAATGCTGAACCAGGGAGAAGAAAGGGAGTAAAAACACCTTGCTGGGACTGATGTGGTTCCAGCAAAGTGCTTATCTGGTCATGGCATCTTCTCACATCAGCAATGGCCACCGCAGAAAGTAACAGATTTCTATGGAGAAGCAAACCTCTTACAACTAGAGCCTGCCTCAGGAGTTTGGGAAGCAGGACCAGTTTTTTTCTCTCTCTCATTCCTTTTAGAGTGCCAAGCAATATCTCCACACTATCAGATGAATCTGCTTCATGAGTAATTCTTCTTCAGGCTGCTGGGAAGGGTGAAGCGTGACTTGTTTTACTGATGTCTTGGTGATGTGAGAGAGTAGTCTTGGTCATCTCCAGTAGCCCAGACTTTTATTTTTGGTGTGAGATAGTCCTTGGGCTTGAGGGTCCTTTGTGGAGACACAAATGTATGCCCCACTAAGGAACCCTGGGACTCAGTCCTGTCAAGTTTCCAATCTTCCTTTGGAAGAGTCTTCTCTTCCAATAATAGTGTCACATAATAGTGTCTCTTTCCAAAACACTTCACTAAAACCTTGGGGAAGGACAGATCTACATTTTGTGTTTTGGCTTACTTTTAAACAATTTTTGTCTTGATATTAGCTGTTTTGTGCTTGGGTTGTTACATCATAGGAATCCCGGACTTCAGGAAATGTAGAAGGGATGTGTAGTCTTTGTGTTGGCTGACTCAACAGTGAGACTGGCCACTGGACTCTTAAAACTCTATCTATTAGTTTTCAATAGCATTATTAAAAATAATGATGACAATTATGTGATTTACTTGGTCTCTTTGCCTTCATGGTAAACACCTTCCTGTGGACTAATGCACAAGATCTGGAAATTTTGGTAATCACTTTTCGGTCAAAGTAAATACCAACCAAAATTCTGGTAGTAAATCTTCTTCATGTCATAACAATTTTTTATGGTCTCCAGTGTCAAAGAGATATGATAAGAAAACTGCAGTGGTAAAACTACAGATGAGAAATTTGGCATAGCCCTCTTACCTAACGGAGCAAGGCTGGTGTATGCTGGATTGGACCAAACCTTCAGATATGTTCAGGACAGAATGAAGAGTGGGAAGAGAAGGACTGGGGCATGTTGGGAGAGGAAGGTGCCCTTGGGTGGCTGCATTTCTCCTTTTTGATAGTTCTCCTGTGCTGTCTGTTCAAGTGCTAGCAATCTCTAACACCTCCTTCCAGATAGCATTCAACTTTTCCCACAAGAGTGTTTACCGGAAGGCTCAGTCTGTAAAAGCACATGACACGATGGATTATGTCTCAGGTCACTGTGTCATTGATAGGTGAGTACACTCACAGGGAGGACGCGATGTGTTTGTTTTTGTTCCTCTAACCCAGGTGCAAAGTCCCAGAGCAAACTCTGCAGTGAAGAAATAATCTTAGCTCTTTCAGTAGGACCACAGAGAATCTTCATGAGTTCCCTTTCCCCATTTCTGGTGGCACTGCAAGTGTCAGCATTCATTGTCTTGATTGCAGTGTTTGAGAAATACCCATAAAATCAGCCTATCATCTGGCATTTTCTGGATATTAGGAGCCTGTCCATTGACTTCTAGAGACTTTGGCTCCATTTCTCTCTGTGTGGCTTGAAAAACAGTGTGGAATATCACCTATTGGGCATTTTTGGTCAAGTGTGGAAAGGCAGGTGGGGGTAAACAAATCAAAGGAAGAGGAAAAGAACTACTACGATGTTGTAGTAGGGCTCATTCTTCTGCTTGTGTCTTTGTTTTTAGTTGTATTTTACATGCACTTAAAAAATAGTTAGCTCAACAGGTGAGGCTGGGAAGAAAGATGCCAAGACCTCTCATAGACTGGGGGATGCTGGGACAGTGGTTGGAAATGGGGAGGGCACTGAAAGGGAGAGGAGAGGAAGCCCACGCATTTACATCATAATATTTGCACATTTTCCAAGCGAAAACCAAAACCAGCTCAAACACCAAATAAAGAAAAATGAAAAAAAAATGAGGAGGTGAAAGAGAAACAAAATACAGATTTTCTTTCAAATCCTGGGGATGGGGGAAAGAAGAGGGTGGAGAGAAAATGGAAATGCCTAAATGGGAACTTGGGAAGGGCTAAGACACCAATCTCATGGCGCTTCCCATTTCCCCTAAGTGTTTCATTCTCAGTGTCTCTGAAGTGTTCAAGTTTTTCTTGAAAAAAAAAATATATATTACAGATGAAAAACTCCGTACCAGCAAGAAGAAATAAAATAACAACAATGGAAAACAACCATAATAAAACAAAAACACAACCCTGAAAACATCAAAAAGAAACAGGGTGAGTCTCAAATTTCCCCTGTGGTGTTCCTCTGACTTCAGTAACAGTGCAGGATTGCACCAGTTCACTTTGATACTTTTTTTTTCTTTTTAAACAGCTTCTTCTTCCTTTCATGTGCGCATGTCCAGGCAGTATAGCCCATCACTCATAACCACTTCCCTCCAAGCCAGCTATTTGTCCTTAGACTCCTACCATCCAGCTGTGAGTACAAGGCATGACAATAGGGTCCATATTTATCTTTTGTGGCACTTTGTTTGTCAAAACCTTTGGTTTCTTCCTTTTTTTTTTTTTAATTTTCCTTTTTTTATGTACTTATAAAAAATATTGTGTTTGTGTTGTTGTTGTAATTTTCTTACCGCTGGCTCTGGTGGGACTTCCACCCCACTTTCACAGCCATAATCAATGGATCTGGAACATGCGCCGACATTACTAAATGGATCAACAAAATCATGGCTGAACCAATCAAACCCAAATCATCCCCAGTGCGCAGGCCTCTTAAAAACGCTGAGATGTCCATAAGGTGCGTGATGAGTCCATCAGCTCAGCAATCCAACAGAAAGCAAGCAAAATTAAAAAGGAAATAAAGCACACACGCACACAGATACACACACACACACGCACACGCACAAAATAATAATAATTATAATCAAGAGAGAAATGTCTGGGGTTTTAAAACCAAGACGTGTCCCTAAGTTTGCTGTTTCAATATGAATCTTGTGATATTCTCCCCACAGACACATCCAGGTTTGGACTGCTGTTCTTTAAATGATTTTAGAAAGACTTGCCTACATGTGTATCTGCTTGGCTGAATGAAACCCGCTTGCTGACTGACTCCTGTTTGCACCACATCCCCCATTAGATGCACTCATGACCCGTCGCTCTGAAGAGGTTCTGGTTTGCTAGCAAGAGGCATGAATAAAACCAAATGCACTCGTTCTGTAATCAATTTACACACCCCGTCTTTACCCCTTCCTCCCTCCAGGTGCAAAGTAGATCCAGGCTGTAGCTCTGAGGATGGTGTGAGATGGATGTGGGCTGATTCTCCGTGGCATCAAGCCACTCCTCCATCTGCTAGTAAGCTCTGTTCCTCTCTGGTGAGATGAATGCAGACCCAGCTCTTGCCTCCATGGTGTACAAGATGCAAGGTTCTCCGGACCCAGAGGGTCTCCCACTACACTGAACCATGGTGTTATCCAGGCTGGCAGCTGTATGAAAAAAATAATCAAACACAGAAGAGACTCAGGAGCTCATTCCTCTTTGGTTGGCGGTGAAACAGGTTAAGATGTTATTCTGGAGGAGCTGAGCGGAGGATAGGACAGGGTAATCATCCACAATTCTCCTGTGGTGACAATGATCTCTGAAGACACAGGAAGTGCAAAGAGAGAGCAAATCCTTCCCAGGCAGCAACCATGCCGTCAGCAAGGCCTGATGGTTCCAGAAATGGAGAAAAGGAAAGGCCAGGAGTTGGCACGAAAAGGCAGATGAGTTTACAGTGGTTCAGAGACCTCCAGAAGACATGCAGTTCACCTGGGGGTATCTAGGTAGAAGAATATTTTCAGTGTTTCATTTGGATTTCCTCCAAGATTTCCTTCCAAAATGTGTGGTGACATTTCCTCGTAGCAGTGGCTTTGAAGGAAGCTTTTAGCATCAGTCCTATGCACCACCTTGCTTCATGGCAAGCCCTTCATTATCCATCTGATATTCCACCATGAGAAAACAATAGCTTTGTTCCAGTTGAGGAAACAAAATGGAAAGAACTAACAGCTTTTAAAAAATCCCTCTGGTTGGTTTCTGAGGCTGAGCTCCTTGCCTGGAACAAAATGAGACTTGTGGCTCTTGCTTTCCAAGCTGAGGTGGGAATGAGGGAGATGCTGTGCTGTCCATTGCCAGAAGGAACAGAACCACCATCGATGGGATGCCACTGAGCAGAGAGAGCATTTTTGCCGCAGTGCTACGACCAACAGGACACAATGGGAAAGACGGAGAGGGACACAGGTCTCTTTGAAAAATAACAATAACCATATGAAACACATGGGCAGGGGAGCATCGGTCTCCTCCTCCCCTCTTGACCATTCCCCTGCCCCAAGAGAGCAGTTACACCGCTGTTTGCCCAGGCAGATAAGAGCCACAATGGTCCAACTCTGGACGGAGCTGTGGCATTTTTTGGGGAGCCTTGGGGTTCCTCTCCCAGTGGGTCACTATCAGGAGATAGAGTTGCAATGGCTCTGCAGGAGAGGATCTCGATTTGCTTCTGCCCTCCAGGATCCCTGCAGGCAGGCTGCCTTCCCCTTGGGGAGACTTTTAGTAATACTGAGTTCATTTCCATGTCCACTCCAGAGGCTACAGCCCTAGGAGGGCAGTTAAAGCAGCATGACAGAGGTGACCTCCTAATTTCCCATCTGCAGAGTGATGATGTGATGTTGGGGGAGGGTTTGTGGGGGGTTTTTGTGTGTAATAGTTTTTCTCTAGGGCAAAGGCAGAGGGGAAGCTGTGAAAAGGAGAGCTCCACCCGAATGTCGATGTCCCCAGAGCCAAGATTCCTCTGCAGTCTTTTCTTTTAACCCCTGGGGCTTTGTCGCTTTGTCCATAGATTTTGAAAGAGAAAGAAATGAGAGAGTGAGAGGAGCGCTGTTCAGGTGACTCTGCTTACAGCCGATCAAAACTTGCACTTGGTAAAGATGATGATCTTGAGTGAGGCACGACTTGGTTTATCCCTCCCAGGGTGTCCCTGGCAGGACAGTTCTCAGCTGTCTATGCTCATGAGGGTTATGACTTGTTCAAGTTTGTAGGCAAGTTTCTGTTTCCCAGCCTGGTCATCTTGATCAAGGGCTCCGAGAATCTGGAAAAAGTGAGAGGAAGAAATTGTAGGGTTTTAATTTTTTTTGCCCCAAAGGACTGAGTTCAGCATCTTACAGCAGTAGATGAGAGTCAGCTTTTCCTAAGGTGGATCCCAGGCTTAGTTTAGATCACGCAAAGCCAGTCAGTCAGCAGGGAACTAGGCAGGCAGTTTGGGATAGATCTGACTAAATGCAGACCTCTACATTGCAACCAATCAAATGGATTCTTATCTTGGAGATCAGTTATTCGGTAGCTTTATTCATCACCTTGCCATGCTACTTGAGATGCCTTAAGGTAGCTCACGTGGTCTTCAACACACAGAACCATACTGGTCACCTTTAAGACCTGTATCATACTTGTTGGACCATTCTCGGGTGCTTTAGGGTATCTGAAATGGCACTGGGCACACATGCTTAAACAGCTTTTGGCCACATGTGATGCAGAGCTCATGTAGGGCTCCTCTGTAGCAAGCTAACATCTGACCATTGACTACTGCAAGCCAGCTAAATCTGGTTGACCAATAATAAGAGACAAAAGTAACAGGGATCCAAATGAAAGAGTACTGGGAAGACCAATAAGACCAGGCCCTCCCTTTCCAGTCCCCAAGCCTTGCTTTTTATTCCTTAAATCCATCATCCCTCTAGCCAGGATGAAGATAGGTATCTGTGACACATGCTGGGCCCTGGGAATGGGTGGGCTGTCCCATGGTCCTGCAGAACTGCTCTTCCCCCTCCAAGGCTCTTACCTCCTCGCTGTACTTGCCAACGTAGGAGTATATCTCTGAGAGCGCACTCATAGTGTTGAACTCGTTCATATGCATGCGAGACTGCTCAGCCAAGTACGCATTCATGTCCTGGTCACTGATTGCTGGCATTTTGGCGATGTCTGAATAGTACCTGAGAGAGAGAAATACAGGCGTTTCTTGAGGGGAGAAGTAGGGAGTCAAGAGATGAAAGCCATCAACAATAAGGAGAAAGGATACACTTAGCACGCTCAGTCTCTTCTGGTGCATCAGTGATGTATCTGGTCATGCTCTTTTATTACAGCAAGGGAGATGACTTAGCCAAAAGTGGAAATTACTGAAGCATTTATTCCTGGATATCAGACATGTGTTGTATTCACTCACGTGTAGATGAGGCCCTTAGGGACATGGTGTAGTGGGCATGGTGTGTTGGGTTGACGGTTGGACACGATGATCTTAGAGGTCTTTTCCAACCTGTATGATTCTATGATTCTATGATTCTAACCCTATTCTGAGACCGAAACCACAAAGAGCATCATGTAAACTTTCTCCATGCTGTCAAAGAAGTAGGCAGTACCTATTGATGCTGGATTCCTCTGTCAGGCCTTCAAGGGCTTTGAGCAGTACCTCCAGTCCCACAGAGAAGTCCCACTGATCTCGCTGCCCACGGAGAGCTCAGGATTTTTCTCCCATAGACAAAAAAAGCTTTGCATGCTTTCTTGAACCATTCACATTAGTACATCTACATCCATTGCTAACATCATCCACCTCCCGCACTGAATCCAGTCTATGCCAGCAACTCTTCTGATGCTCAACATCTCCCTTTTGCCCCAAATTTTAAGCTGGCCTGATGTCACAGTTTGTGGCAAGAGGCTTCAAAACACCGCCATCCCCACTCTGACTGGGGAAAATCTGCTTCCCTTAAGAGTCAACAACATTCCCCTTGAGCTCGAGAGGACTGGGGTTTATCTGTAAGATATGGAGCCCCCAGAACCGTTGCCCATCAGGCTTCATCAGCAGAGCAATGTCTCTTTAAGAAAGTTGCGATTTTCGATGTCCTTCGTCCCCTGGGTAAGGCAGGTCTTGGAGGACAAGGTTTGTGGAAGGTAATCAGTCACTGTCACTCGCAGCTGTGCTCTGCTGTCAACTGGTTAATTAGTCACCATCATTTACATTTTTAATTTCTGCAATTTGACATTTTGTGCACAAGGAAAAAAAAAAAAAGAAAAAAGCCCATAACTGCAGCAATCCACAATTTTATAATTAGGAGGCAGAGGGGACGGAGAGCCAAAAGAGCTGACAGGTGTCCTGTAAACAGTGCTGAGACACCTGCTGAGATGGAGGCTGTTTTCCACTGCAGACAAATTGGACACTGAAGTGCTGCATGATGAGGATCCTTCAGACAGACAAGTGGGAAAATACTCTCTATGACAGCATGGGACAAGCAGCTGCCAAAGTCTCCTATGAAAGATAGCACAGTGCAAGAGCACTGGGAGGAAACCCCTCCACACCAGAAGGCTCCAGTTTTGCTGTCTGGTTTTGTGCCCTGCGCTCTCATCCTGATTTATTGCAATGGGTTGGTCTCAGTTGTTATCCTGGTTTTGCAGAGGGGGTTGATGTAATGCTTGGGAGAGGAAGGCATAGGAGGCAGCTCTGTGCACAGTCTTCCAGCCTGACTGCTTCCAGAGCGAGACTCTGGCTCATCATAAAATCTCATGCAAACCTCATTAATTTTATTGCAACTTCCAGTATGCCCAACAGCATTACTCTCCCTGGAGTCCTAGCATCTTGTCTTCTGGGCTCAGGACCAGCCAAAACCTCAGTCCCATGATCTATATATTGCCCACTCCCAGTACTACAGTGATGATTGGTCTGGGCTTGATTTTACTTTACATTTTGCGTAACCCCCAACCCCCAAGTGGACCTGAACAGTTGTCTATAAGGGAAGAAGCCATCTGGAAACCTCATGAAGACCTGTCCTGCAGAACTACCTCCAGGAGAAGATGATGAGCAGAATGAATAAATATTTCTAGACCTTTTCCACTCCCAGAAAACTCAAACAAGTCTCAGCATCAGCAGATGGACAAAATCAGACCTGTGCTGCATGCACTTCTGATAAGAGAAAGCGTCAGGGACTGGTGGCATCCATGACGATGTTACCGCAGGCTTCTCAGAGCCAAGTACATTGTTGAGAAACAAGGAGTCTTATGGCCAAAAAACAAGGTGTGCTTTGGCACTCAAAGAAAACTACATCCACGTGCAACCAGCGTAGTTCGTAGACTTGTGGGGAAAAACAGCCTGCAATGCAGTGAAATGCATTGATTTATGGTGCCTAAGAAGAGCCCACGGAGAAGAGCCCAGCTCCTCATGAATATTGCATAGGCACCTTCCTGCTGGGCAAAATGAATAGTGAAGGGGATTACATCACAGCAGAAATAAATGAGTCCAGTGGAGGAAAGCAGAGGTACTGTGTTGTATTTGCCAGTCTGGCTCTGACAAGCAGCTGAAATGCTCCTTTTCCTCCCTGGTTTGGTTAGGCATCAAATGGTGGCAGGATAGTGGGTGCAGGGATGGGGAGCTTCTAAAAAGTTCAACAGAGACACACATATCATCTGCTTCTCCAAGTTTCTCCTGTCTCCCTTTCACCTGGTAGTATTGTTCTCCTGGATCTGTGACTCAAAGGGTCTGAAAGCTCCCCAGTCCCTTTCCAGCCCTGCAGAGATATTTTCCCAGCAGCATAACACTCCCATGACTCATCTGATCAACAAAAAGCAACACGCAATGCTCCCTGGAGCGAAGGACAGGATACAAGAATCTGAATTTCAGGGCTTGGAGGACTCTCCAGCCATGACAGACTCTCAAGCTGTGATCTCAGTGTTCTGAGTTCACGGACCCACCACCATACCAAAGCGTCCTGGTCTCCCCCAGACTCAGTTCCCTGGCCATCACACACCTGAGCAGTCATTTCCCATCAAGACTGCAAACCAAGATATTGTGGGAGTGCGTTTCATGGGAAAAATAAAAGAAAAAGAAGGAAAAAAAAGCATGTACCAATAATCAAACCTAGCTGCTAGTACAGGGAGAAAACGTATAATATCCTTCCATCAGAACTCTGCCGTGGCCAAATGACTTATTTATACAGAAGTGTTTCTAATGAAGCCATCATTGCGCTATCTAAAGAAATTATGAATGTGTATATTAAAGCATCCTAGCAGGGAGATGACAACATCCCTGCTGAGTCTTTATTTACCTTCTATTTGAGCCCAGATCCTCAGAGGTACTTAGGGCCTCTCTGCCATTTGCATATCCCTAATGTCTTCAAAACCACTGTGAAGCTGTCACCGAACCCCAGAGGTCCTTGTGTTTTCACTGCCGGCATTTGCAAGGCTGCCTGTGTGCCGCTTCCCTTCGCCCCTGCAGCTGACAGCTCTCACTTACACCCTAGCTGAACTGTGACACAATGCACGGGGAGCGAGATGCTCTTTCACCACGCTGCTCCTGTGAGCACCCCAAAGCTGAGGGTCACCAGATCTCACCTGAGACACGGGCAGATCATTGACTTACACTTCCATAACCCCAGAGGCTGCATTAGCCAGCAGGAGGTTGGGAATGTAAGGCTAAGCCAGATTCCCTCTGAATGAGACAGAAAGGTAGCAAAGCAGCAAATCTACCTTAGCCTGCCTCCAAAGGTTCAAGACTGAGAGTCCAAAGTAGAAGATCATGACTACTTATTCAGATGTGCACCACTCGCTGACCTGGTGCTGCAGATTTGCTCCTTCTTCTGTATTCCAGTTTTGGTTATCTCCAGTGGATCCTTTTCCAGCTGTTTCCAGGAGATCCTTAGATGCACTTCAAAAGATCCTTTCTTATGTGCTTGAGTTTCCCCTAAATCACAGGAGGAGACTGAGTTCTCACTTCAAGACTGCTCATTCTCTGATGTGGCAGGAAACTTGCTCATTAGACATCAGAAACCCTCAAGAAATTTGTGTAAATCCCTCACTCAGGCACATCAGCAACTCAAATGGAGGATGTGAGGATTACTAGACCATAGGATGTGACTTCATAGGCATCATTAGCAGAGCAGCTCACCCCAGCCTGGCTGGAACAGGAGAGCCCATGAGACCATCCACTGCCACTATGGTATGGGGAAGGGTTTTGGATGCACCAATATATAGTAGTGCTTCCTCTTATTCTCAAAAAATAATTGTTCTTATTGCTTTCACATCCTCCTCTTTCCCTGGGTTGTGTTTGTTTTGTTTTGTTTTGTTTGTTTTGTTTTGTTTTCCTAAGGAAAGCAATACAACAGTGACCTGGGAATACATCTTGCCCTCTGTTTAGCCAGGAGTAAATGCTCTTGCCTTCGGTACCAACCAGGAAAGGCTCCTTAGTGGAGCTGTTTCACGAGAATGACTGTGCCTGCTGCCACTCAGTAACTCATTAACTCATCAAAAGAGAAGAGAAAAGCCGTGTTGCCAGTGCTTCCTGAAATTTTCCAGCACTGCCGCGGTTTAGGCAGCTTAGCATGGAGCTAATTGCCTTCCAAAAGATCTTTTTGTCATGGCTGTTGTTGTGCTGTCGCTGGGTTGGGACTGCACTCATTAATAATCATTTTAGCATATGAAAAGCTTGTAACGAATCCATGTGCTGCAGACGGCAGATGCAATTACAGCAATAACATAATTAGGGTTATGCAATAGCCGGCTGTATCCAGACCATTGAAGGAGGAAGAGATGTGTGAAAGGGATATGGGGGACTGCTAGAGCAGAGAAGGGTTGAAGGAAGGCTTGGGAACAACCTAGCGGCCAGCTCTTTTATGTGATGAAGTGAAGCAATGCAAGAAGATGCTGTCAGTTCCTCTGTTGACACGGCATGGCAGTTTTAGCTTCCTGGGAGGCATCTGAGCTGCAAAGTTTGCGTTTGTGTTGATTCAGCTACAGGCAGCCGCAAGACTCTGTTAGCCCAGACTGATCCTATGTTGGAGAGAGGTTCAAGGCCAGGCTGTTGGACACTGATTGGATTTTGGCAGTAAAGCATGACAGCTAAGCAAAAGGTACTGGCCCCAAAGTTAGCTGAAGATCTGTCAGCTCTTCCAGAGATTTGCCTTGAAGAGCTTGAGGGAACGATTCCGTCTGTGTATGCATCCCTTAGCTAGGGCAATGATTTTGTTTTGCATGGACCTGTTGGAGCGGGTCCAGAGGAGGCCACAAATGATCAGGGGGGTGGAACGCCTCTCCTATGAGGAAAGGCTGAGACAGTTGGGGTTATTCAGCCTGGAGAAGAGAAGGCTCTGGGGAGATCTTATTGCGGCCTTTCAGTACTTAAAGGGGGCTTATAAGAAAGACGGCGGCAAACTTTTTAGCAGGCCCTGTTGTGACAGGACAAGGGGTAATGGTTTGAAAGTAAAAGAGGGTAGATTTAGACTAGATATAAGGAAGAAATTTTTTACACTGAGGGTGGTGAAACCCTGGCACAGGTTGCCCAGAGAGGTGGTAGATGCCCCATCCCTGGGAACATTCAAGGTCAGGTTGGACGGCGCTCTGAGCAACCTGACCTAGTTGAAGATGTCCCTGCTTACTGCAGGGGGGTTGGACTAGACGATCTTTAAAGGTCCCTTCCAACCCAAACTATTCTATGATTCTATGATATGTGTATGGCTCTGCTGCTTTTCATCTCAGAATAAATGGTAGAGAATGAGCAGGCAGCATGGAGTCAATGGTTGAAGAGTGAATTGGTGAACAGGTAGTTTCTCTGGGAAAAGATACCATCCAGCATCGTCTCAGTCCAGAGGATGTGTGGGTCTGAGGTTGTACCCTTGGTGTATAGACACATATTCATCTTGCCTGCTGAAAACCGCACTATGTAAGAGCAGTGTGTTACTGTGATGAGAAAATATCAGGAGCTTTTTGGAGACTAAAGGTAAAGAAAGACAAGTGAACAGTCTTCAGATACACCAAAAGCTGCAGCAGAGAGGCAGGGAATGAGCTGTACACCATGTCCCTGGGGATGCGATGAGATGGCTTGGGCTTTAATTACAACCAAGGGGATTTTGGCTGGCCATCAGGGAAAACACTCTGATGGGAAAGACAGGGAAGCGCAGGGACGGGTTGCCTGAGGAGAGCAGAGGCTCTGTCGTTGGAGGCCTTTAAGAAAGGGATAGACAACATCTGTCAAGAAGGCTTTAGACAGAGCTGATCCTGCCCTGAGGCAGGAGCTGGTTGGGTTGACCTCCTGAGGCGCCTTCCAGCAGTTTTTATTATCTCTACTGACAACACCCCCCTACCTTAACCCTTGGTATGCTATATCTTAAGCCTTCTTTCTGGCAGGGAAAGGAGACATGAAAGACTGCATTTTTTAAAGTAGAGCCAGGATTTGCACCTGTCATTTGATACTCTCTTTTAAAGCCCTTGGGGTCACCCCAATGTTTCTGTTTAAAACCTCAATAACTTCCAGTGTTAGGGTGCATGCAGCTTATAATCTTTATTGTACTAAGCTAGTCCAATTTGTCTTTTTTTCTAAAGTTAGCTGCAAAGTGGCCAACAGACATCACAAGCGCTGGAGGAGACCATCTATTGACTACAGAGTCCTGGAATCAGAGGCTGACAAGTGATGTGGGTTAGATCCCGAATGGGGACAGACTATCCATTCTGCATACACCAAACATACTCCCACAGCATTTTCTATTAGGCTTAAGACCTTGACATCTAAAGGTTTATGCCATGCAAACCATAGTTGCTTCAGAAAAAGGAAATAGATGAGATCACAGATCCAGGACCTGGGTAGCAACAGCTAGGTCAGGTAGTGTTTGTACCCAGGTTAACATAACAAACTGCAGATGTTGTAATTCTGAATCCCACAGATCAAGTCACTTTAAACCTCTTTTGGTCCCAAATTTGGCAAGCCTCTTTTCAATGGTCTTCATTGGAAGATTCTCAAGGTGTTAAGAATATTTGCAATGTCTCCATTGACTTTCAGCTTTTCTTTGAGGGCTATTTTTAATGCACAATAAACAGCCAAAAGGAGACCAAATCCCTGCAGGGAAGAGAAAAAAGCACCAGTTCCTCTCCTTGCAGCACTGCAGGTATTTTGGGCACCAGTGTGCAATGGAAAAACTCTTTGGCTTCTGTTTTTTGTGCTCTGCCCCTTTTCAGTTTCCCACATCCCTGCCTCCATGCCAGGCTTCGGTAGGGAAACATCGTATTGATTGTGATGCAGGCAATTAAACGGTGTTAATGAAGTTCAAACAAGTGTTATCATAAGCTTGGCAGCATGGAGAGAAATGAAAGGTCAGCCACAGCCCTTTGTCATCTTTTCAGCGTGGTGTTGAATGCTAATGAGACAGTCCCAATTAGAACAGGCTCCCCTTTGTATTGCTTGGGGATTGCATCAAATGCTCCCAAGTTCTCCAGATTTTTAGGCTCAAAGGGGACATTTGAAGTAAACTTGAAAAGATGCAGATCTGAAGCTGCTCTAATGTAAATTCAGCAAAGCCTATGGAGTTTTACCAACAGAAGTCAGATGAGAATCTGGTCTACCGTTCCAATTCTTTTCCCCTTTTTTTCAGTAGACTTAGATAATGATAATTGAAAAGCCTCCACCTTGTTTTAGAACTACAGTCTGACTCTTTATGGCTTCAACAAAAGCCAAAGAGTCTGTCCCTGTTTCCTGGGTTAATTGTCCTGCCTCAGTCAGGCCTCATCTTCTGCCGCAGGAAACCCAAGATGTGGCTGCACCTAGATACTTTTTAGCCATGCGTTTTCACAGTGAAAGAGTCCTGGATGTGTAATTTGAAAGCTGAACCTGTTTTTCCCAAAAGTCAGGATTTCTCAGTGGGTTTGTTTCAGAAGGCAGAGTTCACCTCTGCTTCCAACAGCAGAGGACTGCTGAAATCAAACTCCCAGTTGACTACCATGCGGAGGTAGATCATCGACCAGGCCAGAATCTGTAGCTATTCCCTTCCCAATGTACCTTCACACTCTAAAGAGGTAGAAAACTAATCTTTGAAGGGTTAGAGGTATGTACTTTCACCCATGCCTGCTTCTTGTGCCAAGGTCAATCCCTGCTTTAAGTTTTGTGAGTCCTAAAGGCACACTCCACACTGAGAAACCAGGAGTTGCAAAGGGAAGGATTGGAGTAACCCAGCTCAGCTACCATTTCAACAGACCCGTTAAAAGAGAGGAGCCTGTCTTTACTTCAGAGTGCCTTCAAGTATGGTTACAATCTACCACTGCCTAATTGCCCTCTTATAGATTCTTCTTCATCAAAGAAGTTCATTTGATTTCAGGTTCCTCTGATTTACTCAACTGCTTCTTAAACTCCCTGACTGAAAATCTTTTTATCTTATGATTCGCTCTTTGAAGAGGTCTAGTGGTCTTGAAGGATGCCGTCTCCAGCTGATACTGACTACAGAAATAGCTCCAACCAGTACCGGAAGCCATTGGATTTGGAATAACTCCCTCAAAGTACAGTTGCAGAATGGAGAAAAGGAATTCATTAACTCAGGGTAGAATTGAAATTATATTCTATTCATCCTTGATATGTTTTTTCTTTGATCTACCACAGCATCCAGGTGCCACTGCCTTGAGTCAATGGAATTGACACACAAAAATATAAGCAGGGCAGAAGCTCTAACCATATTCCAAAACCCGCAGCCTCCCCTTGGGCTTCAGTTCAAGTTGTCAGACATCAGTGCAGATAACAACCCAGCACATGCTGGGCACAGAAATCCAGTGCTGTTTACTAGCAGCAGGAGGTGTTATATACCTCGTTTGCAAACCCAGTTGTTTGGGAAAACTTCTAGGAAAATGAAACACCTACTGCTGAAGATCACTGGGCAACAGGATTTAGCTCCAAAAAGTTGTAAAGTGAAATCAATACTGGAAAAAAAAAAGGAAACTGCAGCCTTCTGTTTATCCAGAAAAAGAGGTGTTGCATACCCTGTTCTCCACCTCAGTTTATTTCTCAAATGTACCATCTCCAAAAATAAAAAATCCACCAGGGTCATAAGTAAAACAAAGTATTTGTCCACAGAAACCAACCACGCACTGCACACAAGGTTGCTAAATTGTCGCTGGAGTGTGACACCTTTGGGTCACTGTTGGTGCAAACTTGATTTCTAAATGAATCTCAAACACCTCTTTCCCCCTATTCAGGTCAATCCAGCAATCAACCTCAATACATACTAAGAAACTTGGACACAGTACCAGAAGTAGGTCATAATTAAGCAAGGTAGCTCGTAAGAGCCTTACAGGTTGCCTAGAAACGACATTTGCAGAAGTGTTTAACCACATCTAAAAATAATTGTCCAGACAAATCAGAGACCAATGGGAGCATTATTGTAAAAAATGTCACCTCATGCCGACTAGGGGACAGAGCTCTTTGATCTCCTTTCACAAAATGAGAGAAAACCATCCCTACCAAAGGCAATACAGTGGTTTACAGCGCAGTGTGCCTACAGTAGCAGAGGTCTCATATAACCTGCACGGCATGGTATCAATTTTAGATAGTGCCTATGAAGTCATCCAGACGAATCATTGCTTAAAACTGGACGGCATTGAACAGGAATGATCTGTAAGATAAACCCATCCTTGTGTTTACAGAGTAGTAATCATTCTCCATCTGTGCAGTTCCCAAATCTGTCAATAACTCCAGACAAGCGTAGCATATTGGAAAACAAAGCACAGATCAACTTCTGCAAGGCTTGTTCCAGCAGACAGGCTCCTGCTGAATGGAGTGCAAGATGTGCTATTTGCTTGTTCTGCGGAAAACCTTAGAGAAACTGAAGGAATAGTTGTCTTGGTTGTATTCCCTGTAGAGTAGCTTTGCCAGACACTGACCTTCAGTGCAGTAGATTGACCAGTACAGCTACAGGTCTTGCAGATGTGGATAAAATGCTTGGAAAGATCTCTGACCTTTCAGAAAATACCTGCAGTGCTTCAGTCACCAGCCTGTCAATCTTACGGCATCTCATTCAAAGCACAGAAGAGCCTCCAAGGAAAGCTACTGGGCTCGGAATAAGGGGAGGTAATTGTATGACCCTTGGGATCTAGGAGGTGTGGGGACTGTCACAACAATGCTGAGAACAGTAAACCACTTCTGGTCTGTGTGGAAAGACTTAGAAGCCCACGTACTTCACAGGGCTCAAACACATCACCTCCCCTTCCTTCCTCCCTCTCGGGCTTCTCAACAGTTTCTCCTCAAGAGAAACAATGATGGCAAACACCTTCAGTTCGCACCTCTAATTAAATATCCATCTCTGCTGCGAGGCATGTGGGAGTAAAAGGCTAACACGGAGCTTTCTACTTAGGCAATAACCAAAGAAAAAAAAGTCAGAGGCAGCTACCAGCTACTTTTGGTATAAATATTGCCTCAGTATAGGAGGCAATGCTGATGCCTCCTACCTCCATCCATGAAGCAGGACCTCATTGTATCACTTGCCTATGTCATTCCTATTTCTAGAGCTAAAACTCACCTTTCCACCCAGTTCTTGTAGCTGGGGATGTCCTTGGCGTAGAGAAGCTTGTTGGAGGGTGAGTCTTTGCCCAGACGGTGCTCTGAGGTCGAACAGGAGTCCATGAAAGTCTGAGCCACTACAGAGAGACAGGCATCGGTGATGCTGTTCTTGTGGATGTCGAAGACAAACTGCGGGTTCTTGATCATGTTAACCCAGAACCGTAACGGCAGGCTGTGAGAAAGGTGGGAGGGGTGGAAGAAGTGAGTCAGTCAGTGCACGGTTCACAGGCTTTGTCGTGCGAGGTTACAATGCAGACTGGTGGATGGCAATCAAAGACCATGGTGTGGACATAAGGATTCTGGGATAAAGCTTGATATACAATAAATTCATCCCCTACAGGACTCTAGGGACAGCAGTGGAGTCACCTCAGCAGTGGCTTTTGTCCCTGTTATCCTTACAAGCCAGATTTTGTCAGTCTTAAAGTCTATGCCATCTCATTGAAGATGCACATAAATTAATGAGAGTATAATTGAGGCAATGAAAATGACTCTTATCTTTTCTACGTTAGGGTGCAATGCAAAGTTTCACCTGTTGGCTGCTTCATCAGACGAGGATAGGCATCACATCTGCAAAACTTATGGTAAACACTTGTCATTAGGGGACTTGGCTTGTACCTTCATAGCAACCTTATGGGAAGAGAGGTAGGTAGAGCTCTCAGGCCGAGACTGAGAGTGCTAATGGCACTCACTGTGTGCTGTGGACACCGTGTACGGTCACAGTCCACAGCTCAAGCCCAAGACCACGTATGATCCCAGCATACTGGGCGTGAAGCAGTCCTTACGTGACAGGGAAAATCCTGTTGCCTCAAGGAAAAAAAAGGGGAGTAGGGAAGAAGTGTTGTAACCTTTGAAATGAAAATGTATCTGCCCTAACCAAGGAAATGTTATTCCATTTGCAATCCAAAGCCCTTTTTTCCCCTTTTTCTCAAAGGAGCAGTTCATTTGTGTGAGATGCCCTGAGGTATCTACCTCCAGCCTTTGCCTCAAGCCGTTTTGTGTCAGGGCAAATGCATTCATATGATCACGGCCTAGGAGTTGAGATGTGTCACTGATCACAGCGTCAAAATCTTGTCTCTCTGTCAGGTAGACTGTTAAGTCTACCTTCAGTGTCTGCACCTTCCCAAGAGGAGGTTATTCTTCAGCTTAACAAATTCACCTGATGTTCAGGCTAAAATCCCCAGTTCCTCAGTTCCTTCCGTTTGCTTGTTACCCTCATGTGTTCACAGCACCATAACAAATTCATCTCCAAGTCTGATGTATTTTGGGTAACAGCAGGCAGTTTAACATGACACCACGTTTCCCTAAACTACTGCGTGTTCTCCTGAGCCATCAAAATCGCAGAGCAAATGTAAGGAAAACCTCACACAGGTAATCCTATCAGCCAAGCAGCCTTCGTAGGAGACGGGGCAGAAGTTCAGAAGAAGCAGGAGGTGCTGGCAATGAGAGCTGATGGGAGTTGCGGGAGGGAAACATTTTAGGCTGGGAATGGGGGATTCATCTTTTGGGGGATGAGGTGGATGAGTGAACCGTGCAGAACTTCCTCTGCAGGTGTTTGGATGGCAAACACAGCCACAGTGAGGACGAGCAGAGAGTGCATGTATGTGTGCCTGAGTGTGTGTACGGGTGTGGGGAGGGGCTGGGGGGCACGATGTCCCTAGCTGGGAATAATGAAGCCCGTGATGTGACTTTGAGTTAATTTAATCTGATTGAAGAGATTTCTTCATACTGCCCCTTTTCCCACATACACACAGACTCTGCCTTCCACCCTCCCCCCTTAAATAAACCTCCTGCTCATTTAGTCTGAGTGGCTGCAATCAGCCTTAGATTAGTGCCGCAGATAATGTTAATAATATGCTAATGTTTCATTAGTTGAAAGCCTCTTTGGTGCATGGGGTTTCTTTTTTTATGTCACTGCTCTGTGACGATCTGCCATCAGCATGGCTGGTAAAAGGAAAAAATGCATGAGCTGGGAGCCCCATGGCTCTCCTCTGCTGTTCCTTTTATAGTCCCTGTATTTGCACAGGAGAAGGGGAGGGAGAGATTCCCCAGGGGACTCTTTCCAACAGGGAGACTCAGCGGAGATGAGCCGCCGAGATCTTTTCTTTCCACCGATCCTGTTTTTTTCCCGCTGTCCCATTACATGTACGAAGAGGGGCTGCTGCCCGGCAGCTAGAGCAGGGGGCTGATGTCAGACTTTGTCACTCGCTCCGAAGGAGACTCACATCCAACTCCAGACTCTTTAAGTGCTTAGTACAGTTTGAGATGCTCTCCTGGCCTCCAGCTGCCAGTCCAGGAGGGTACAAGTCTCCTGTGGATGCTGCACATTCCCTGTGGATGTCTGGGAATCCTTAAAATATCCCGGATGGCACTACATGCCTATGTGTGGGCAAACAAATGAAGCTCTAGCCCCCCTCTGACTATAGTGGGATTTCAAACACCCAGTCTAGATGAAGACAGTGGTGCTGAATGCTCTTCCAGACCTCCCTAGACATTTCTATGGGCCTGACACTGCAGCAGTTAAATACTTCACCATTTTTCCTCCTATATCCTCATGAGGTCCCTCAGAAATACTGCCATCCCCATGTAATACAGGGCAACTGGGACCTGTTTAGCCAAAGCGCTCCATCCTTGAGAACATCCTTTGGATTTGGGGATCTTTTGATCTCCCCATTGTCTTGGGAATGTTGAGCCTGGTGCTCTGAACCCCACGCCAGGCTCCTCAGGTTCCCTAGCAGCCAGATCCCAAACCACATGTCCCTCTCCTCTTCTTCCAGTCCAGGACCTGGTGCTGGGCTGTACTGGGGTGTCTCACTCACCAATTGCTCTTCCAGGTGTGCCGCACATGGGGGTCATGGATGTTGTGCTTGTCAGCCTGCTCATCCAGGAAGTCGAACATGTATTTGATAGCCAGGGGAAGCGCACTGCCACGGTGAGCAGTGCTGAAGATGGTCTCAAAGAGGTCGTCTACAAATTTCTGGAGGGTGCCCTGTTGGGAGAAGGAAGGAGAGAAGAATGTGAGATACCAAATGGGAAGAGGATATTGAACTTTGGTACCCCACTGAAAACTGAGTATGTCTGCAAATCAGGCCCGGAAAGTGTGATTGAAAAGTGGGAGCCATTTAATATCTGTTAAATTTGATATGAGTTGGAAATTTCAATACAGATGTCTTTAAGCAGGTATGTGCATCTTCACAATATCTGCTACATCTGGTTAGCAGCCAGACGGAGTAGGTCAAGATGCTACCTGTTCTCTCTGCAGCTAGAACTCCCTGCCAGGGAGAGTGGCTGAGCTGTGGTGGGATACCTTGCCCCATCTCAGGCATACGGTGATGGAGAGGCCCGGATATGTTCCCACTGAAATTTCTCTCCTCTGAGTCCTCTCCTCAACTGCTTTAGTGCATGTATGAGACAAAAACTAGCCATCTTCTACACTGGCTTCCATCCAGGGCCAATTCTTAAGCTGGGAATAGAAGTCAGATGACTGTAGAGCAGAGCAGAAGGTGTCATTGAGACAAATGGGACAAGAGTGCCTGCAGAGAGATGGCTGGTTTATATGTGTGAGTAGTATAATAAATAACACAAACTTCATCTCAAATCCCCAAGAGGCCTCCTCATTTTTTACTACCCATTGGCATGGGACTGAGGCAAACCCTAGAAGCAATGCAACCCTAGATGGGTGTGTCAGGTACTGCTCTGCAGACCTCAGTAATGTCTACTGCAGAGACTGCAGAGGTCTCCTTATGCTCCTCTGGGAGAAGAATCCCAGATCCTGTGCTTGGAGAACCACCCTGGCAAGCCAGTGAGGACAGTTGACCTTTAGGAAGAAGGTGAAGAGCTGGAATATCAGAGGGTGACCAGGCCCAGAGAACAGGGCAGTTGAGGAGCTGCGATAACCAGAGGAGCTGCAGGCTGGGTTTGGGGGGGAACCAGGCAAGGCATGCTTTCGCTGCTGAATGGGAAGCTCTAGCCCACGTTTGAACCTCTACTTTGCCACCAGAGCTGCACAGACATTTATATGTGAACAAACCAAACGGCTGCTAAAACAACCAAAAAGCAATCAAATCTCCAACAAACGTTTCCTGATATGCAAGATTTCCTCTTCTGAAAAATAAAACCCTCCCCTTTCTCTGCAGACCCACGAAAGAAATTCTCTTTACTAGAAATGAAGCACCAGGTTCCACCAGAGTGGCTCAAGTTTACATAGTGCTAACAAATACTTAATTAGGAAGCTGGTGTCACTTGCTGATTCATCACTTACTTTATTCTTCGGGAGACAAACAGAGGTACCTTTTGCTTGTGTGAACTCCTACAGGGTGACTAAAGCCCTGCAGCACATGTCTGACTCAGAACGGGCCCCCGAGGGGAAATCTTGTTGGTCTGACATGGAAGAGCTGCCCTCAGGTTCAACCTCTGGAGGAAATTAGTTCTCTACATGCTCACCCACACAAACACAAAGAAAACCTCTGAGGCTTTTAGGCAAGAGACTCTTGGTCTCCGGGGTCAGGGATTTACCAGAATAAAAATCATTGTCAGTTTAACTAAGTATTCCCTGGGATTGTATTACCAACAATTGTTCTCTCCCCTCTTTCCCTCCCTCAAATGGTCATGATAAGGAAAGAAAATCGCTCAGCCCGAGAGGGGAAACAATAACCCCCCAGCCTTTCTACTCTCTCTGTGGCTGTGCAAGTTTCACAGCTGCTTTCCTGTCATCTCCATAAAAAAATAAAAAACCCACAAGTGTTGAGTTTGTGATCCGGAACAGAAAGCAAAAGCCATTCAGTGGTGGGGTAGGGGATGTATCCCCAGACAACGTAAATCAGCACTGGTCCAATGCTTGCTGGTTTACACCAGCTGGGGCCCGGGCCCTGGGGAGCATCATTTTCTTTTTATGTTGTGTGATCCATAAAAGCATCTTGATGCCAGGGAGCTGGGCATGTACCAAGGGCTAAAGACAAAGCCACTTTATCTTCAAATCCCACTGCGACATAGACAGCCTGCGTGAGGATGCGGGGAGAGTCAGACACCAGAGGCAAAATGAGTTCAGGAACAAATGTGCAGGTAAAACTGTAGGACATGATGGAGACCCGTCTGATGGGCAAACCCAGACGGCGTTTGCATGAACACATGAAATTGTGTTTGTGCTTATTAACACCCTGCCAAGAAATGATAATAGTCAAAACTTCAGAGAAGGGAGGAAGATTGGGCTGTTTGATCACTGCTTGGTTTAATCCTGCTCTGAACAGGGTGAGATAACACCGTGAACAGCCACACCTGAGCCACAGCTACCCTGCAGTTTCCACTTCTGGGATGCATTGAGATAACTCTCATGTTAGAGAGATTTGGGCACAGGGATGCTCTGCGCTGCAAGAGGACAGCAGAACTGCACAGGGAACATGTCTCTGATTATACTGCCTTCCTCCCCACCTGCCCTGGTCCCTGCTGGGGTGCAAAAGATCATTGCAGCTTCTTCATTAATTCAGACTTCTCCAAGGAGACCACCATCCACAGGGTGGAAGAGCAAATAAATGTAAACTTAAACAACTGCTTTTGCCCACGCTCTTGTGGAGCCTTTACAAGTGAGTTAGGTGGAAGATAGGTTAGAGATGAAAGAAGGTGAAAGGTCTGAGAGCTTTTGTCAACCCCAGAGCAAGTCTGCAGCAAGAACCAGCCATGCCCTTTGCAGGGAAGGGACAGCATGGTGGTGAGTGACAGTGAGTTCTTTCTGTGCAGACAGTGGCAATTAAGCCACTTTCTATTCCTGTCATGGAACCAAAGTCCACTGCAGGAAGTTTTAGACCTGTCAGCTTGAGTGATCTCCACTTGTGCAAGTGTCCTCCCCATGGTGCTGCATCCCCAGTTATGTTAACCCCCCATACTGCCCCACTAAAGAAGTTACGCAGGCTCTGGCAGACACACAGAAGGCTGGTTTTCAGCATTTTGGGGAATATGGATTGAGCAGATGGGATTTTACCAATTTCCCAACACCCAAGAAATGTTGTTTTGGGAAAGCACAACATAAAGGAGGACTTGGGTCTGCACCACCCCTAGGAGCAAGTCTTCACAGCGCAGGCAGTCCTTACCCTCTCTGCAGAGACCTGCCATGGGCCAGCGGTGATGTGTGAGATGTGTCTGGAGATTCAGTTCAGGATGTCCCTGCTCTGCCCCCATCTGACGTAATCTGTATTTTCTCTTTGGAGACCCTGAGCTTTCCATGTCTCAGTGGGGATGGGCATCTAACTCTGCTTTCTGTCTTTGGAGCTGGCCACCTATTAGCCACATCATGGTCAACTTAACCTCCTGCCAAGTCATCAGCACAAGAGTCTTTATGGGCCCAGGGGAAAGGTGGAGAAGAAGGACTTGTACCACAAAAGTCAGGGTTCTGTAGCAGAGGAGCCCATTTCAGACTGTGAGGTGTGACACATCCTTGGAACCTGATCTGGGTGCATTTACTCCCTGGCTCTTCATTTGCTCAATTTTGGTACAAGCTACAAGCCAGTATAATCGACAACCCCAGCACACACACACCCCTGTGCTGACTTTCTCCACCAGCCTTATGGCCCTGTTCTTTACTCCTCATTGGTCACCAATGTCCCTTTTCTGACTCTGCTTTCTAAATTCAAGCTCCTTCCCTCCATGCTTGGAGCACTCCTCTTACTCTGTTTTCTTTCTCTCTTTATCCCCCTTTGGCATCCTTTGAGTAGTCTCTTATTTCTTGTAGGAAAGAAGTTCCACTGCAGCCTTTAAAAACCCATTTCTCACCCTCTTCCCAACCTCACCATGTACCTTGGTGGCAAGTAGTCTCGTCAGGTAGATCTCAGAAACCATCTTGCTGCCCCGGTCACCCTCTTTTTGGTCACCATGCTCATGGTTCTTCACCAAGTGCCACATCTTGACTCCACTCTCAAGGTCAGGGGTGATCATGGGGGTGCGGGAACGGAGGCTATCCGGGCTGCCTGTGTAACGGATCATGTTTTCTGCAAAGAGAGATGCATGTGTCTCAGCCCTAGCAGCACTCGTATTGCAATTACTGGGTTTCACCACAGAAATATGCTAATGACATGCCACCTAATAGAAGTTTTTTATCAGAGAGGCAAGAAGACCTCATTGTCTGGGTTCAGGAGCAGGTACCTCTCCCATTCAGTATATGGAGTGGATGCTCATACAGAGTCTGGTGCGGGGCTGAGACAACCACAGCTGGTGAGTCCACCCTGGGGTGATGTTAGTTTGAGTCTCCAAAGTGGGAAGGCTGTAGCAATACTGTAATGTCCCTGCTCTCACATTTCCATATTAGTATTAAATAAATTTCCACCAATCAATTCATAAGAATAGGCAGCAAGGACATCTCCTGGTGAAATTACAATGTGAGACAGAGAAGCCCCCAAAGCAGCTGTATGGACCAGCCTTATTATCAAACCATTATCTTATGACTGAGTGATTTGCTCAGCAAAGACAAGGGATGATGCCAAGCCAGACATGATGTCCATATCTACACTACGAAATTAAACGAGGCTCAAACACTGACGTCGGTTGCCCACGCTCTTTACCTCTTATGTTCCCTGGCAAAGCTTTGGCCTGGAACCACCAGCACTGTCAGTGTCAGACACTGCCCAGGACTGGTTCAGGGGATAGTACCAGCTACTCATCGTAACCAGTATGGACAAGTACAACTTGTTTTACCTGTATGGATGTTAGCCAAACCATGCCATGCTGCTTGGCATTATGGCCAGAGAGCAGGCCATGGCCTTTTTGCGTAACTAGCATGACCTCTTGCCTAGCTCCCCATGCCCAGACTTAGGAGGAGCTGCCTCCCCCCTTCCTTTGGCACCAAAGCAATCCAATAACTCTTCACTCCCTGCTCCAAAATCTTGTTTTGACAGAAAGTAAACCAGAACCCCAGGTGGGCCTGCACAGATTTCCTCTCCAAGGACACCTTTAGCCTCCAAATTTTACCTCCCTTTGCCTCTGAGTGATGGCATGAGGCATTCCCCTCTCCCTGACCTTCCAGCAATGCTGCAGATGGAGTTTTTTCCAAACATAATTAACAGAAGAGTGTTGCACCTTTCTGTAGCAAGATCGGAATCAGCCTCATTAATGCATTACCAATCTCTACGTATTAATTATCAGACGGAATATCCTTTTTCTCGCTGGATGCTGTTTTCTTAATTGCAATTAACAATCACTTCTGACCCACCACATCTTCTCCTCCCCCTGCATTCTTCCCCACTCCCTCCTCCTGAAAAATCAAATGGCAAAAGAATTAAAGAAATCCAACAGAAATTAACCCCCCTCAAGTCTTCTTTTTAAAAGGTCACTGTGTCTTTCAGTAATTGCAACAACATGGCAAAGAGGATGAATATTAATAAGGTCTGGTGGATTGCTTATGTCCTTGGAGAAAGCGGGAGGGGTCTCTTCTGGACATTGAGTAACTGTACTTTCCCTTAAGCTAAAGGGAGTAAGAAGGATCAGAGATGTTTTCAGAAATTAAAAAATAATAATAAACTGATATGACAGCTGCATCCAGGTTGGAGGCTGGTTTTGCATCACTCTGGTTGCACATTAGAGATGTTTTGCTTTGCCCTCCGGCATCACCACAGTGAGACATGTCCTGGGCTGCAATTCTAGAGTAGGGGAGAAAGGTGTGTGATGGTGTGAGTGAGACGCAGGACATCTCTGTTTGCCTCTGCAGAAGAATTTCCACCTGGTCTCTATTTCACAGCTGTCTCATTTTCAGTTGTCTCATGGGTAAACGGGGAACAGCAATCCACTGCCTTGAGATATATTGATATAAGACCTCAGTAAGCCATTTTTATTATTATTCCAGGTGCAAATTCCCTTGGGATAGCTGGGTGGGACACACAATAACCACGCTGAGATACAACTGTACACAGGCTATGTCCTACATAGATTGTGGTTGCTTGTAGTCCCAGAGGTCTCCAATCTGTGCCATAGATTCGTCTTCACAACAGACCATGCTCCAAGGACTTTGCCAACCAGAACAACTGATCCCATACCATGTGCCGTGCTTCTCCCTTGCCTCTCCCTGTGAAAACTCTAAGAGTGAGATTCAGTGATCTAAAATGTAGGCAGCTAATCATATAGGCTTCTCCTTTTGTTAATAAGGGAGGAGAAGTACTTCCTAAGAGCAATCCAACCACTTGGACCAGCAGCTTGAACCAGATATCTAAGTTTTAGATGGCTAAATCCTCTCCTCCTGCCATTCCTCAAGCAATCATACCAACTAGTCATCTGCCTATCATTCTCTCTGCTGGTGCTCATGTCTTGTAACCACCATGACGTTTGGGATCTCTCCTCCAGTACTCTCTCAATCCATATCAGCACATGGACCCTTACCGTACTTGCTGGCTGAGGTCCGGGAGACCGTGGAGTTGTTGACTGCATTGTAGGCAGTGACTTGCTTGGAGACTAAAGCTACCACAGATCCATCTGGCACCTATAGGGAAAAAGGGACTTTGTCAATAAGCTTCTGAAAACTGGCTGAGGAGCATGCCAAGGACAGCAGAAATTCAAGCAGCTGAAACAGAGCTGTAAACCAGTGTCATTCTAAGCAGAACAGTAGTTTTGGCCCAAAGCTTCAAATGCTTTCTTCAGTGGGTCTATTAACAAAAAAGGGACAAAATCTCCTGTTACACTGTTAGAAGCCTGCACTTGGGCAATAGGACAACTGGTGGCAAAGACACTCTGCTCCATTCAGGTCCTGACTCAAAGCCTGGTGATGACAACGTGAGTCTTTGCATTAACCTCAATAAAGCTGACAGTAGGTTCTTCACAAGGAAGTTTTTATGCAGAACAGGAGCATGAGAAGAATAAAATCATCTGAGTTATTTCAAACATCAAGGATGGGATGTTCCATAAGGATGATAAAACTGATGTGAAATTTTCTATTCCTTCCACCTCGATTGCAGGTGATGTCTAGGTACCTCTCTCAGAAATGGATATCTGCATTTTCCACTTTGATCGATCCTGTCAACCTCTCCATGCACAGTCTCCCCCTTCCACGTGACAAACGCACTGCTGGACTGAAGTGACTACCACAACTTCTTTCTGTTTGCTGTGTCAGAGGGTCTCAGACAAGGGAAAGTGGCAGGTTTGGAGTGGCTGTGCTCCAGGATGTCATGGGATAGTGTTTCAACAGACAACAGAGATTTCTGAAACGAGCCAGACTTTCCATTTCTACAGCTAGGCGATTCATGTGGGTCCCGTATCAGAAATGTTAACAAGCCAGTGGCTCAGAGGAGCCATATCAGGAATATCTGTGATAAATAAGACATCATAAAAAGGAGATGGATGAAAAAAACCCTGCTAACAACGTCTAACTCTTGTCTGTGTAATAGTAATAATTAGCACTTGCATAGAGTTTTTCATCTTCAAAGCACTGCAGAGGCTAATTAAATAGCCCCTCAGCAATCATAGAAGGCAATTATTGGTTCTTTGTAGTTTTAGCCCCACACTACAGCTGGGGAAACTGAGGCAACAGGAATATCAGTGTCTGTCCCAGCATGGTCTGTATCTGCCCTCAGGACAGCCAGGGTACAGGATGTACAGCTCAACACCCTGGCAGCTGAGGACCTGTTCTGCCCCAGCTTATCCGTACAGCTGGGAGCTCATTGCCTGAAGCAAACAACTGGAAAAAAACAGAGAAGGGAAAGAAAATCATGGTTGGTTTGTTGGTGAAATAAAATAGAAAACATCCCCGCTGCCCCTGAAAAAAAGGGTTCTGGAGTCAACCAGCAATGCTTCAGTCAATCTGAAGTGAAAAGTTCTGTTTCCTTTTCAAATTATTGCTTGCTGCCTCCTCAGGTCAGCTCTTAAATGAAAAAAATAATCTTGTTACGAAACATAGATTGCTGAGGTGTGACTGAGGAAATGACAAAGTTGTCAGCATCGGATTAAACTTAATGAGGTGCTTTTTTGTTTGTTTTTTTGGCAAGGGGAGGAAGGAGTGGGGGAAGCTTTTGACCAAAACTCCATTTGTCATTAAATTTGCCACTTGTGTAAGATATTTTTGGACATCTTTAGCCCTCTTTTATGGATCTCAAGGTCATGCAGAGATGAAGGGAAGCCCTGTCCCAAGGCAGGTCACATAGACCAGGACAGGGATTGCAAACAAGGGTTCCTAGGTCAATGACAACTTCACTGCACCATGGTCTCCAATCATCCTGCTTTCGTCCTGCTTCTTCCAGACACTAAGCCTCCTTTCCTTCCATTTTTCTCTCTTCCATCTTTCTAAACTCTGCTAGCATTATAAGGCCTTTGATGCATTGGAAAAAAGGGAGATGGAAGGGCTTGTTTTCTGTTTGTCTACATGAGAAATGTTAACTTGTGTTGTCCTCATGACCACATCTCCTCTTCACATCCTTCACTCACCAGGGATGCCCCTCCTTTGACAGAGATTTCCATTTCCCTTGGCTTCATCTTTCATGTTGTGCAGGGTAACTATTACAAGGATAGTGGAACAGGATGGATGTACTCAACACAGAGGCTCTGCCCAGTTATTGCCCACTCAACTATTGTTTACCTCTCCGTCTTAAAGAATAACACTTTGCCCTTCTCCTTTCTATTTTCTTAGCTGATCTACCTTCTACTCATCCTCTCACGCAGTTACCTGATAGTGTGCCAGCGTGTTGAGTCTCTTCCAGTCATTCTCTATCTTGGTTGTGATGTCTTCATCCTGAAGAATCATCCTTGCCCCGCTTGCTTGCCGCCACTCTGCAAGGAGAACAGGGACATTGAACCCTGCTGTGCAGAGCTTCTGAGATAGGGGACAGAGCTCTGGTAATCCCTGTGCCCATAACCCATGTAGTCACACTTGTGCAGGCTGCATCCGTGTAGTAGCATGTTAGTTATTGCCTTTACACTCTCTCAGATGCCTCCAACCACGTACAACACACGAATGCACAAATGTCCAGAGCCCTCTTTCCAGAGGGAAAGAGAAGACAGATGAACCATTAAAAGTTCAGGAAGATGGTTCAGGAAAGTATGCAAAAATCAAAGCCATATGGCAAAGTTCAGAGTCAAGTCCTAGGTTATCCAGATTGGTTTCTTTACCCTTGATAAAATGATACTGCAATCACAAAAATACTTTTGCACAGGGAACACCCACCCCTTTAAAGAGCGACACCATATAGAGATCAGAACATAGAGCAGTTGCCTACAGAGATGGGAGGTCCAAGGCTAGGGCACAGCAGCACACAGTGGTGAGCTCTATACGCATAAATAAAGCAATGACCAGAGAGCTGTTGATCCATTGGCAAAGCTGAACAGAGCAAGGCCTGGTGCTGTAGCACCCTGATTATTCACAGTGCTTAACTCTTACTTTACTCCCTGGTTCTGTTCTTGCTCCAACGTGGCTATTTCCAAGACCAACCTGTCCTTGTGTATGTTAACCATCACCATGGGACAGGAGCAAATGAATGTCACTTGTCAGGGATAGAAATTCATCCCTGGTCCTCTTTCCTTTATCAGCATAGACACAGCCTTTATCAATACCTGAGATACGTCTAACTGCCAAGAGCTAGCCACAGAGAGGGCTCCCCTGGGTAGAGCAGTGTCTTCTTCAGCACAGCACCAGACCCCATACTGGTCTCAGTTCATCTCCATTAGTGCTCACACAACACTTCTTGCTACTCAAATCCCAAAGTGATGGAGAGCAAGAAGCTCTTAACTTCAGGCACAGTAAAGGTAGAATGGGGAGAAGAGCCAGAGACAGAACCAACACCCTGCTCCGTGGAGGATGTAACCTCTACCAGCCTTCAACAGCATGCCTGTGGGCAGAAGGGCTCCAGTTTCTGACCACATCCAGTTCTCCAGCCTCCACCCTGAAATGATGAATGTTTCTCTCCTTCTGCAACACTGGAGCACCCCGTCACTTCCCAGGGTATCACCTTTTGCTCAAATCTTGAAGGATGCTCCATGTGGAGCATTGTCACAGCTTTCCCCACAGAGGACTCATAGACATGCCTATAGGCAAGGAACACATAAACATGGCCAAAAGGAAAGAAATGTAGTATAATCTGGTGACACCAGGGAATCTGTGGCTTAACCACAGGCAACCTGACCATCCAAAGCTATCTTTTTGGTCATGTCTCAGTCACAGTGACCCAACCACATACAGTTTAGCCAGAGCCAAAGCAGAAAGTCTGTTCATTTGTGGGAGTTAATTAAAATGAACTCTTGGATATGGAGCCATCACCTGCCACCCTTGCTTATTTCTCCTAATATAAAAATGCAAGGACCGTTGCAAATTTCTTTTGGTTTCAGCAGTTTTCTTATCACATAATTAAAATGTATTGGGAAAGCCGCCCTTGCCTTTATTATTCATTTAAATTAGCAGGAAGAGGTCAGCTGCTGTGTTTATTGCTTGGTGTCACTTTGGCTGGAGATACTCAGAGAGTAAGCAGAGGTTATGTTGGCTAAGCACTCACACTGAACTGCCCTTCATTTACTCCAGCTCCTTAGATCCTCACCTACATTATCCTTGTGATGTCCAAGGGTGATGCTCTCTGTTCATTCCTAGCTGGACTGGATTCCTGGAAGGTAACTGGTCCCAGGCATTTTTGGGAAGAGCACAAAATGCTGAAGTTTGGGCTGGGCTGGGAAATGGTGAAGTATCCCACAGAGTGCCAAAGCCACTTCTACTGTCACAGAGTGTGTCTCTTATGTGCCTTCCTCATGGTCTCTTGGGGACGGTGTCTCTGACATCTCTCCTTCAGGGCTCTGCATATTACTATGGTCCTCCTCTCTTCTGACTCATCTTTGGGGAGGGACACACACTCACGTAGTGTTTCGGGAGGGATGCACAGGTTCTCAGTGTTGCACTTGGCTCTGATATGAAGGGTAGGCACAGCCTTCCTCATTCTGTGCTTTATTTGTATTCAAGGGCTGGACAGGGTCCTTAGAACAGCAGCAGCTTTCCCTCTGCTCCAGGGGAGCTGGGGACATCATGGGATGTCCCCTCAAGCCCTTTGTGCCCCTGCGCAGACAAAGGGGATTACCAAGCCCTTTCCCTTGGCCTTCCTGCAGAAAGAGGCCATGCGAAGAAGAGGAAGGACTAGTCTGACTTGGCACAAGACCGACTCCTGAGCTTGTGGTCAAGCCTTGGAACAGGCTGCCCAGGGAAGTGGTTGAGTCACCGTCCCTGGAAGTATTTAAAAGACGTGTAGATGAGGCGCTTAGGGACACGGTTTAGTGGGCATGGTGGTGTTGGGTTGATGGTTGGACTCGATGATCTTAGAGGTCTTTTCCAACCTTAATGATTCTATGATTCAATGATTCTAAGACAAGGGGGAAAACACCCTGCAGGGCAGGTTCAGAGCATCTGGCTTCAATTTTGCAGCCTGTTTGCCCTGACCAAATACAAATCACTTCATCATGCATCTAAGCCATGACAGGGGAAGGAGCCCAAGTTGTGGTCCTTCCTAGTCTCACAGGAGCACTGCATGCTCCCCTTCTCCACGAGTGCCAGCTGAGGTGGTCACACACTGATCTGCAAGGAAATGCAATGGCTGTGAGCAAGGGAATGGGAAGGGAGGGCGCAAAGGAGGAAAAGGTGACCCTGACATCCATATTCACAGCACTAAGTGAAAACTGTTAGCTTTATCCTCACTGGCAGCACCCTGTCCCCTCGCTCATCAGATCTGTGCACTCGTCTGCGAGCCAGCACAAAGGATAGACATACTCCAATCCAATTTGTTACACTTCCACCTTCCACAGAGAGGGAGGGAGAGGGGGAGGGAGGTAAAAAATCCCATTATCTTTATCAAGCCTTCCAATCAGGAGCAGCGGTAAATGCAAACTCAGGAGACAGCTGCTGTGAAGCCTTTATATTTCATTCAGCAGATAGTGTATCTTTTTATTGCACGCAGGAATTACTTCTTCTTTTTTTTTCTTTTTTTTTTTTTTTTTTTTTTTTAGAAACAACCTTTCTGTTCAACTTGACTGGGAAAAAGGAAATTCCAGGGGCCTTTGACAGAGAGGTGCTTCTTTGAGCTGTAGCAGTGCCTGGTTAGGGAATGTCTCTATGAGGAGATGGGAGATGGGGAGATGTCCTCCTGCACCTCAAATACTATAGAAAATGTTACACTTCTCTCGTGCCTTCTCGCTGATCCGGGTCACCCTGAAGATGCCCATTGAACAAGGGAGAAAAGTGCAGCAGAGAGAACATTTTTCAGGGGCAATTGAAATACACAGATGGATGGAAGACCTGCCAGCTTGCTCCAAGTGCCTTCATTTGAGCTAGTCATCATCAGTTATGCCAACCTTTACAGGTGCTTCTAGGTCATGATGAACATAATCCATTTCAGTCAACTGTTCACGCCATACATTGGGCTTCCCACCCTTTTCCTACCGACACTAGGTCTCCCATGAAGGACTGTGAAACTGTTTGTGGCTGACTGTGCACAGCAATGGCGTGTGGAACACACGCATGTGGCTTATCCAGGCTCGATGCCTATTTCATGATCACTTGTGCTTATGAAGGATTAGTCTGAAGAGCCGGGGGGCTGTTTTTAGTCCTATGAGTATTTTTTCACTTTCCAATAATTTCCATGTGAGAGACAGATTGGCGTGGGGAATAGGAGAATAAACCTTTTGTCCCTATGCTGCAGGCACCAGTACAACCAGATGGTAACTGGAAACAAAAATGGGTAAATGTCTAGTGCGTGACGACCTCTAGGAAGAGAGGAGAAACTCCGCTCTGCTTCTGGGGTGGAGAAAGGAACACCATGGTTGGGAAAAAAAAGTTCATATCAGAACACATAGACAGAAGATACCTGGAAAATATTTTATCCTGTGTGCAAGTTGTCTGCCTTACTGTATATATACTAGAGATAGACTCAGTTTAAATGGCTCCTAAAGGTTGAACCCCTCATCCCAGTACTGCACCGTCGATGAAGCAGTGAAAGCTTACCCTGACGTCGTCCACAATGAGCCTGAGACTGACATCACTGAGTGCAAGGCAGTCAACCTAGCAGCTCCCATCACCTCAGCAGTCCATTTCAAAAAGCAAGCGAAACACAGGAAAGAGTGAATGCCTCAGCATGAAGCCAAATTCCTGTTTTGTGATCCTCACACCCTAACGCTTTCCCAAAGATGGGGTATTTTATTTATGGTGAGGGCTTTAAAAAATAATAATAATAAAAATAGCCACTGCAGAAAGAAGTCTTTACTCAGAGGGCTGCAATTTGAGTTTTGGACTAAAATGTAACCTCAGGGTGTACAAAATAAGTGCTTTCAGCTGACAACCCCCTCCATGAGTTGTCTGGGTAACTGCAAAACATTATGGCATTCACGACACATACAAGTCACTCTGCCTGCAGCTACCCTGCATTTAACAGCTCAAGATAACTCATTAGCTTGTTTGCTTTCTTCCATGTGAGCAATCCGGCCTTAGTATGGACAGAAAGCCCAGAAAATTGTAATGGTAATAGAAAACAGTGTTGCTGTTTAGAAAACCATCGATTTCAAGGCCAGATTACAGTCATCTGCTCTGACCTACTGTTTAGCATGGACTGGCAGGGCTGATCCAGCCGCCTTTGCAGTTCTGAGCATTCAGCCTGGGGCAGGTTGATCCTGAGAGCTCTGTGCTGCTTTCTAATGGCCAGCAGTCCTTTCTGCTCTCCCCTCGCTGTCTTCACTGTCACCGAAGGATGCCAAGTGCCAAGAAACACCTTTTCCTGCAAAAAGGCTGGGCTGGAGCTGTGGCTGGACGTGCATACCCTCTTGCTTCACCCATGCCAACCCTGCTCCTCCCATCTTGTTAACTGCTGTGCTAAAGGAGCCTGCAACTATATTGCTGCTGACAAGACTCTTCTACTAGATGAGAAGTTATTTGTGTTTTGTTTTGTTGTGTTTTGTTTTTTCCCCAACTGCATCATCAATGCTATTGGCCAAACAGCTGCTCATTAAGCAGTCTCCTGTCAGTATGGACAAGTCTGTCCTCTGAGGGATGCACATGATCATAAATATTCTCTGGAACTTGCTAGTCCTCAGCACCACTCAACAGGTCAATATTGCTTAAAACAGCAACCATCCTGGATGCACAATTGTCGGGATTCAGCTGGGACCCCGCACACACACACACTTCTGTATCTGTCAGTTGTCAGAGCTACAATAAAATCTGCAGATTCTGATTTGTCCCTCGTATTTGCAACATGCAGGTAAAATTCCTGCCTCCTACATCATTCATCCCCACAGCAGAACAAACTACTTTCATTTCATACCCAGTCTGAGATCTGAATGTGGCTCTGTGGCCACCATCCAGCGTCAGAGAGGTTAACAGATCTGTCCGTAAATCCCACTCCTCCGGTCTACTGTGCCCTGGTACCCTGCCCTATCTGCCCTCGTGCTCACCTAGCACTCACCATTCCCCTGCTGACTCACAGCAGCTCCAAAATCATCTTGGGTCCTTTCTGAATGATATATATGTTCTGTTCTTTATTGCTGCTGGTTTTGGCAGCTTGTTTCATTATTTTAACTGCTTTTCATGAGCAGGAATCTTGCTGCAATTTCTGTCAGGAATGCCCTCCTCCCCTACACATATACACACACATATAGACACTTAACATTAATCCCTGACCTCTCATTCCTGCCTCCATTATTGCTGTGAATTGTTTCTCGGCGTCAGACCATTCCTTCTCCTTTTGGTTCCTCTTCTACTTTGCTGGGTTTTATAGACTCCATCATTTTCCACTCAAGTCTCTTTCACTGAGGGTCACTGAGGGCAAATTCTGGCAGATACAGCCACAATACAGTCCCCAGCTCCCTATCAGACACCTCAGCAATGCCCTAAGCAGATTTTCCTACATTCTTTCATAGTAGCCTCCAGGTGTAGTATCTGCCTCTGGACCCCAACTTCAGACATCTCACTTCTCCCAGCATCCTTGCTCCAGATTTTGGGCAGAAATAGATTTTGGCCTGAGAAGCACTCCTGCACTGGGCTGTACAGCTCCCTGTGTGCCCCACAGATCAAAAGCACAACTGCCTAGAAGTGCAAGTGAAGCTGGTGTAGCTCTTTTCACCCTCCAAGCAGAGCAATGCACGAAGGGGCAAACCACTGAGAAAAAAACCCATGAATACATTAACAGAGGGACTAATCTTTCCTTAAGACCTCCTAGTCCTCTGCAGAAAGGAAATGTCGGAGCAGCAGCTCCCAGCCCTGCTGTTGGTGGTGGGGTGCTGGCAGGAAAGGGAAGCAGTCAGGGGTGAGAGGGATGCAGCCCACTGAACGGAGGATGTTTCATCCCCTTTCCTCTGCCTGCACAACGAGTAATTAATACTGCTTGGGCTGTGACTATCTCAGCAAGAAGATATATATAATGCAAACCCTCACTCTTCAGAGAAGAGCTAGGAATAAATCTCTGCAGCCTGAACACTGCTGACAACACCACCCTGGCCATTTGGTGCTCTTTTTCCAGGAGCCTTTGGCAGACAGCAAGAATAACCCCAGTCATGCCTTTTCCATACCCTTGTCCAAGCTGAATTCTGTGGGCAGAAAAGCAGGATGGCTACTGATCTTTTTAAATTCTCAAGACCAAAGATTTCATAAGCCAGGAGCATATGCATCAATTTAATCACTCTCTTCTGCCCTCTCACCATTGCTGCTGCTCTGCCTTGCACAAGCACCACGGGTACACCCAGTCTTGAGACGTGGCACTTGCCCCAAAAAACAGTGTCTAGATGGCATTTGGCTGTCTCCCATCTCCCCTCTCCCCCCTCCCTGGGGGCAATCAGGGCCCGTTGTGCACTCACATACCCAAGTCCATATCAGCAGCTTTGGGCCGGTGGGAGCAAGGCACGTTCTTGAAGATAGCATCGAGGATTTTCTCCTTGACCTGCGTGATGGTGTCACAATTCAGGATCTTCACCGGGATCTCGGGGCTGTTCACATTGTCGGGGTTCACGCAGCTCAGGACCTGAAAGAGATGCAGTGAGATCCACTGTGCATTTCACAGCAGCACGGGTACCCTGTGGCCACCCTTACGCAGCCACCTTCTTATAGGTCCAGAGGGATCTAGGGTGCGAGAAGGTGGAAAATGCGTACCAAGAGTGTTCCCTTCTTTGAGAGGGCACAGAGATCTGGTTTCACACAGGGGGAATGCATCCAGCCACGCCTGTGCTGCTCTCAACCCCTTACCACTGTCTGTGCCCAGTGAATTAAAGGTAGCTCAGGATTTGGCTCTCAGCTAAGTGCTGTGGGCTCCCAGATGCTGCAGCCAGTGACTTGGGGCTGATGTGAAGGTTTTTCTGAACTTGTGTCTCACGCCACTTGTCTCTGTGAGGTGAAACTACTATACCTGTGGGAAGAGCCCCCTATATTTGAGCCTCATCTCCTTAGTGTCTTTGCTGTATTAGTAACAGAAAGCCCATGAGTACCAGCTCAGGTTCTGATGCTTTCAGTAAAAATGTCATTCACCATATGGTACCAGACAATGGTCATTGACACACTCTTTCCATAGAAAACATTAAAAATGCAATCAGGTCTGACTGGTTGGAGCTGAGCTGATATCCAAAGGGTTCTCCAGAGCTTTCCTTGGCCTCTGATCATTCCCTGCTCCCTAGAGAGCTGGCAGGGTGACCTAATTCAGTAGTGGCCTCCTTGCATTGCCACCTGACTTCGACAATTCGGGTAAAAGTGCTCTTCAATCTCTCAAACTTAATTTTGTCCATCTTCTGCACAGCACAGGACTGACCAAGACCCTTCTCAGAAGAACGTTATTAATTTGAAATGCAGGGCTTCTTAAAAAAAGAAACACAAAACAACAACAACAAAACCTTTTGCTTTCACGTATAGAACAAGAAAATTGACCCAACTAGAAAGGCATCTCATTTCTCAGAAGGAGAATATAATTTTCTCCAAGGACTCTGTCCAAGAGTAAATGCAAAGCATATGGGGTGGTGAGGGAGGGAGGGATGCCTTAAACACATACACACAGTGTTTAACAGCAATCTGCCCACTTGGCCATGTCTATACCGAGCATTCTGCTCTCTCCTGGTTACAGGAGTGTGAAGTGTATAAACTTTTATGAACTTAGCACACCTTTGCACTTGGAAGGAGTGTTCAGTAATGCTCCTGGCTATATACGGTCATTAAATGTTCCCGTGCCACTTTTACAAGTGCAGACATGTTAGTTTTGATACCTTAGACAAATTCTACCTTGACTGTAAATTCTCTTCTGTAGTATGCAATAAGTACTGGACTTTCCATCACTTTCCATCTTAACCTATTAAGATGCAGTGGGATCTCAAAGTGGCTTGAAACTGGGTGAAATCGTATCAGTATAATTATATATTGGCTCACCGGGTTCCCTTTGGTGCTGTTATGCTCAACTAAGAGGGACTTTGTGAAGTTATTGCTTACAAAGAGCTCTGTGATCTTTCTGGATGAAAGGGGAGATGTAAATATGAGGTATTGATTAGATCATAATGCTATTATTTATATGTCACTTCCAGGAGTATTGAAGAAGCATCAATTCAGATAATAATAACAATGGCACAGATTTACAGTTCTGCTGCATCTTTCATCTCAAAGGATCACAGAACTATACATAAAAAGCACTGTTGAAATGCATCCAGTGTTGAGGTTATTAGTTGCCCCCCTCCTATTGCACATCTGTAGGGAAATGAAGCAGTGATGGCAGGCTAGGACAGCTCCTTTGAGAGTGCTATGGGGGTCACACATGGTTCTGGAGACCAAGTTACTCTGCAAGTCTTTCTCAGTGATCTGAGAAAGATCGCTCAGCTGAGGCGAACTGAGCTGATGTCAGTCAGAGCAAGCTGTGTGGTGTTACTCATCTCTGATGCAAACACCTGAGGTTCAGTTCAGTTCCCCACATGAAGGCACTTAGTGCTCTTTAAAATAATCTGGGCTACCCTGCCAGGCATCTAGCTGCTGGTCCAGAATGGCCAATATCTCCTGCAGGTGCTGACCAGTACCCACTGCACCAAACCCACCGTGCAATGTGGACCATTATCCAGCTGGAAGCTGACGAAGGTGATTTGCTCTTATAACTTGGTTGCTCTTGAATTTCATAGGGTGCCAACTTTGGAAGATGGCAGAAAAACTCTGCCTGGGTGAGCCACGATCATTCATGCCCTGACTACAGTAGTCCTTGCTCTCCTTTCTTCCAGCTCAGTTGGAAGAAGAAGGAGCAGGGAAGGCAATATTTCAAAGAGCTGTGCAGAGAGAAGTTTGCTCTTAGTGGTCTCAAGCATAGATGGGGCAGCTGGTAGTACCTGTAAACCCCTGAATTTCAGCGTGTTCATTTCAATGACAGTCAAGAGGCTCCTTTCAACATTTTAGGGGATTCAAGCATTGCTTATAGAAACCAACACCCTTCCCAGCGCACAGTGGCTTTGACATATATGCCCCAGGTTTCACATCAGCTCTCAGTTGGTGTTTTCCAACTGTTCTCTTGTGGAGCACTAATATTTTCTCAGTACAAAGACTTCAGGAATTTTGCAGGATGCACCTGTGTATTGCATAAATGGCTCTTCTTTGGAGATTGTCATGGACCTTATAGAAGTTATTGATTTCAATCAACCACAGGTTGAAAATCTCTGCTCCTCATCCAACAGACTGAAGCTCCTAATCATAATAAGGTGTTTGCAACGGAGAGAGAGATTCCGACCACTTCAGTATGAATCCTGCCAAGTCCCCCCAGCTTTCTATAGATTGTCCCTGGTAGAAGGTGACCAGGAGAAAAAATCTAAGCATTGGCTTTATCCATTTAGCAGAGTTCAGATGTTCCAATCTCACTGGAAGAGTAAGGTTTGCCCTCTGCTTCACCCAGGGCTGTCCTCATAACAACCAATATAAGACAGAAAACTAATCCCATTGCTCCTGCAGCGCTTCTCAGCTATGTCAACACAATCTTTGACATCAACTGGTGGGGAAGAGACCCCTGAGATAGTCTGTGTTGTATTCCTGCATGATTAGTCAGTTTGAGGGAAGCTTTGTGATGTTGATCTCCTGAATGCATTCACTGTTACTGCTCCATCACCCGCTATCTGCCTTTGAACCTTATGGGGCAGAGCTAGCAAGGTGGATGAAGGGGAGAGAAGACTTCAGTGTCACTCAAGGAGATGCTGAATGTTTTGCCACTGAAAGGACACCAGAACTTGGCACCACTGTTCTGTCATGCATTGAGGTCTGTGTCAGCATAAGGACGATGCCAGTTGTGGGGTCAACATGAAAAAGTACGGGACTGGCAGCAAGTGGAGTAGTAATCTCTGAGCCCTGCTCTCCCACTGACTATGTATGACCTTGGGGCATGTCATCTCACTGGATTTGTGTTTATTGACCTTTTTCTATATCCTTGGGCTTTTTTTGTCTGCCAGCCCTTCCAGCCATGAGCTGTCTCTAAGTGTATATGTACATGCAATGCTTAGCAGCTAAGCCCTGATCTCCACTATGGATTACTGGCATTGAAATAATAAAGGCACGGTTTGTGATTACCCTGGCTCTGAGTTCTCTGCAGTGTTTGAGTCTGCCCTGAGACCAGGACATCACTACAGTTTCTGTCCCGGGGATAGACATCTTTCTCTCCCTTCTAGATTGGGCTAAGGAAGGTCCAAGGGGGCTAGCACACAGTGAGGCTTGGCAGTGAGCAGGAGGAGAAAGACTCCCAAAAAGGTCAAGTATGGGACAGCCTTCTTATATCTCAATGGAGGCTTCCTCCCTGCCACCAAAATTCCCTGAAAAGCCTTAACCAAAGGCAGCTCAAAGTGTCTTTATCCATCTGGAATATGTTGTCAGGAGAGATGATCCGATTAGGCTCTCAGCACTGGAGCTGTTGAGGTGTGCAGGGAGCACACAGAGTGTGCCACTGCTCAGGATGTACTGGGCAGCTCCCGCCTACCACCCCCAAGCACTAATTAGACAATATTGACAGCTTCTGACACACATCGAGGTCTTTGCTCCCCTGCATTATTTGTATCAATAGAAATGAAGCTGACGCAGGAGATGGATGGTCTTTCATGTCCCAGTGACAGGGGAGCAGTGACAGTAGGGAGTGAGGTTTTTGCATCTGTAGTCTGGTTTGGTGAATAGTTAAAAAATCGTGGATTCTGGCAAAGGCAGATGGCAGTTAGGGTGAGATATTCCTGTCTTTCATAGATGGAATAATCTAGCTGGGTTTTTAATAACACTGCAGACCAGAGATGATGAGCACTGACTGCTAGCGAAGACATTAACACAAGAGGATGTTTCTCTGAGGAGAAGTAAGGAGAAAACCTACTGTTTAGCTGCAACACATTTATTCTAGCAAATCACATCTGTAACTTGCTTAGTTTCTCCTGGACTGAAAAATCCCTTCTAAGTACAGAAATTGTACTTACAAGACCCTAGGGCACTGAGGGCTGCTTCCTTGGAGAACTGTAGGACCTGGCAGACAGCAAATCAGAGCTATCTGGTTTGAGAGAAATCAGACTGAAACAATCTAAATTTAGTGAATGAGATGTGTATTGTAAAATCAGTAATTCCAGATGTCTGAAAGTGCTCTGTCTTCTTTTTTCTCCCTGGGTAAGTCAGTTCCTTTGGATCTGCTTTTCACTCAAACCATATTTGAAGCCATGACTTAAAATATTTGGTCATGATTAATGAAGGCTAAAGAATAAATGCCTTCCAAAAGAAGCCCTGGCCTTGTCTTCCTGGAATAATGACAATAAACAGCCTGTTTCAATGTGCCATGCTGCTGGAATTGTGATTTAACTCAGTCAAGCAGTCATCTAGCACTCATGAAACGTGAACAACCCAATGGATTTTAGCCACACACACTGCAAACTCACAGTGGTGACCAGGTGCATTTGTTAGAGAGCAGCAGATATTGAGGGAATTCCTCAATATTACAAATTATTACAAATATATTACAAATACTGAATCAGTTCTTGCTTTACTTCATTACTATATGTTTTTAATAAAAGATGACAGACTGCTTAAGGAAGGTAGAGGAAGGACAAAATAAAACAGATATAAAGAGAAACAGAAAGGAAGAACAATCCTATTCACATTCTGCTCCTTCTTAATCTCCTTCACCAAAGTCGATCTCTAAATCTGCTGAGATTCCTATCGGGATATATTTGTCTGCTCTTGAGATGTAAGAGGAAGAGCTGATTAACATCAAATGACACAAAGCGAATGGAGGAGAGCTTTGTTCAGCCGATGTATAATTATTATCCTTTGCTGGCTGCTTTATATCAAGCCTAAAAGGATCGGAGGGATTTCCTTTGGTGAAAGTGATCACTCTGTGTCTGCGTTTTTCTTCCTTTTGCTCACTCTCTCCATGTGAGATCAGGCCTCCAAATTGCTAGACAGCCACACGTAACAGAAAAGCAACACTACGCTGCTGATTTAATAGGAAAGTCACGTTTTTAATATGCAAAATAAAATTGTGGTCTTATTTAAGAATAAAGTCTGCCCCCTCATCAGACTTGGATTCAGTCAAAGCTCAGTTCTAGACTGTCTGTAGTTACTGATGAAAAGCAGGCATTTCTAGCGTCAGTCCATCTGAGCTAAGATCTAAGACAGGTCAAGGATCTAACATCGACTGGAGACAGCCCTCAAAGCTAGCTAAAGTTAAGTGAGATGAATGTCCCTCAATTGAAGGTGCAAATAAAGTAATCTGATAAGTTCAGAGCATCTTCTGACCATCCTAAAATTTGGGGTTGGGGTTTTCTGAGGACAAAGACATGAGAAATAAAGATCATTGAAGGATCATTGAAGACTTGGAAAGTGTTCTTCAGCCCACAGAGACTTAAAAGCTCAGTGGATTTAGTGTATCCAGGAAAAAGTGAAGGCCCACAAACACACTAAGAAGAGATATCTAATACTCTTTAATTGATGCTCTTTAATCAAGTGGGAAAAGGGTGTAATCTCAGAGTAGAAGCTAAAGCTGGACATATGCATTGTATATCTTTCACCATGCAGACAATTACATTTTGAAGCAAATGACTCAGTGACAGGGATTAATTTTCTTTCCCTTGAAATCTTTAAATCAAGTTCATTTTTCTTTGACTTGTGCGTGCTCAAGAGGAATGGCTGCATTAGCTCTAGAGAAGACCTAATAGCTCTCTCCACTGTGTACCTCTAACATATTCCTTGATGCTGAAATCTTCATTGGAGAAACAGATATTTTTTTTTTTTCTCTCATGAGGATTATTCTAGAGAAGATCCTTGCAATATAGCTTCATAAAAACTATTTTGGCTGCCATCTGCAGAATGCCATGGGCTTTTCTCTGACACACCACCACAAGGTCTCAGAATGTCTCTGGGCTTGCCGTGCCCTGAGCTGGGTGTCCCTGTGATCACAAGTGTCCCGTGGCCAAGGACTTGTGCCCGACCTGCCTGAGCTCAGCTCTGGGACACCCCGCATGGCCAAGGGCTGCCGCCCCGGGCAGGCACTGCCCAGCAAACACCAGATCTTCGTGGGCCCAGGCTGGGTGCTGGGCAGCTCTGCCACTGGCGCTGGGGACCAGGGAGAGGGAGGAGGTGATGGGGAGAGGGGGGATCAAAATACCCCCAGGTGGTCCCAAGAGTAAGGACGAAGAAACCCCACCATGGACATGACACTCCTCCCAGGGAAGAGGTCAGGGTGGTGACAACTTGCAGTGACAACTCCACCTTTCTGCTGTAGGAAGACTGTTACCTTTGACTTACAACTCAGAGGGATGTTGGAAGGGTGGGCATCACTCCAGGAAAAAGGGGTAAATGCTAGGAAGTATTTTGTCCAACAGAACAGAGTAAATTGTCCATATCTGTTGTCTTCACATTCACAGGCATATTCATGACACAAGGTTCACACTTGTCTTCCAATGCTCCCGGACCTCACCTAATCCAAGTAATGGTAAAGGATTGGCACTGTCAGCCTACCCTGCAATGAGTGCAGATGCTTTCAGAGAACAGACAATGCCTTTGGGGAGCTGAAGATGCTCTGGGCATGGGGCAGGGCACAATGGAAGTAACCTGGAAGCAGCCATCTTTGCAAAGGCGCTTTGCGAGCAGATGCTTCAGCCACAAACCTTGCTGTGTTAGGGGATGTGACTAGTCAGTCTTCAGCAGGGTTACCCTGCTGGGTTGCAAGAATAAATTGTCCCAGAGAGTCAACATGCCCATCACTGCCTTCTTTTCTCTAAATCCCCTTTTGCTAGAAGAGGCTGGACAAGCCCATAGGAAGGTGTGCTCAGAGCACTTACCAGCGTCTTGTAATCAATCTGCTGTCGGATAAGCTTGTCCTCACTCAGCGAGTACCGGGCCTCCCCAGTGATCGAGTCGATGGGACCCTTTTCCATCTGCTGCTTGATGGCACAGAAAAGGGAGAACAGAGGTTCACCAGCACACTCCTGCAGGGGTGAGAGACAACCATGAGGTGAAACACATGGAGCAGGGATGTCAACCCAACCTACATAGCATCTCAATGACTGCCTCGTCTTGCCATCCCCAACCACTCGCGACAGATGCATCAGTGGGAATCAGTTTATTCCATACAGCCCGGGAATAGAGGTGACCCTCCACTTCCACAGAGTGCAACCAGCCATCTTGAGCGTCCTGTCATGGGACAAAGGTGTCAGTGCTCCCTGGCAATGTTGGGGCTAGCAGAGCCTAGTAGGAGCTGTTCAAGTGATTGCCACCAGGCCAGAGCTTTGCACTGGAGCAGGTGGTGAGATGGGTCCCAGAGGACCTGGAGACAGGTCTGAAAGGGAGATGGACTGCTGGTACCCCTTCCTGGGTGTCTGGGTAGAGTCCACAGTCTCCCTGAGCACTCCCATGCTGGAGGCAAATAGGGATGCTCAGGCAGGAGCAGCTCCATGACCTGGGGGAAGATGTGCCCCTGGATCTGTAGGGTTGCATGGGTGATGTCGGATCTGTGGGGCCCAGCACAGGACAGCAAAAAGCAGCCCACAAGCAGGGCCAGCAAAGCACACCTCCCCCTAACTTCTCCTTCCCATCGTTTGCACTCACTGCACTCCTCCCCATGCTTTTCCTCACCTCTCCTCCCTTGCTGCCCTCCCTCTGCACACTTGCTGCCATGCACCCCTCCTCGTGCTTTCTTCTATTGCTTCCCTTCCCCTTCGTCTCTCCATCCGTCCTCTCCTCCTCCCCACCTTGCCCTCTCCTCTTGCAGTGTGTCCCAACTCAATGAGCAAGGTCATTTTCCTCTGGTGTAAATCCCAGCAAAAACAAGTTAATAATCTGAAGCAAAGTGGCCCCTTTCTCAGTTCCTACACCTGTCTCTCACCTAATTAGCTTATCTGCCAGCAGCATATTGCTTCTGTGTGTCTGTCTCTTGCCCTTATCAGGCCTCTGTTCAGGCTAAGGCAAGAAGACAAGTAGCTGAGTGGGGTGAAAAAAGCCTATTATAAAAGCAGCTCTTTAGAGAGTCACCTCCTTATATCCTTTCCTTTCAGCTGAAAGCAGGAATCTGATACTGAAGTCACTGAAATTACCTTCCAGGGACCTTCAAAACTTTCCCATGTGTTGGTTAAACCACAACAATCCTTGGACTGGTTGTGCCTGGGGAAGGCTCAGGGGAATGGGATTGATTTGCAAAGCCTTGAATTGCCAGGCAGAGGGTGGCTATTCTGTCCAAACGGGGCTGTAAGGTGTAAGGATATCTAACAACTGCATTGGGAGCGGGGAGAGGTGCAGAGCCCAGCTCCTTCCAAAAAGGCTGGCTCTGAGTTTGGTGCCTTGACAATTAGCATGCTTGAGGCTCAGTGTGGGTCCCCAGGAGGAAACTGCCATCACCCAACAGTCAGTGGCAGGTCTCAAAGGCTGAAAGCCTCTTTTTTTTTACTACACACCACCCCAAGGAAGCCCTCCAGGAGGAATGAGAGGGCTTAGGGGGTGTCTCAAGTCTTTTCATTGTTTTGCTGATGAGCATCTTGCAAAGCCTATGCTATCTCCCACAGGGATACAAAGCAGCAACAGCCTCAGCCCCTGCTGGGCTCTGGATGCAGCAGTATTGAGTCCAGCCCTCCGTACTCAGAGGGTGTATGGCCATGCCCAGGGCAGGCTTGAGGCAGCCTTATGCCAAGAAGAGCTTGGGCTCGACCCTAAATTAAACTAAGCGGGGATCTGGTTATGGTATGGGTAAAGCAGGGTAAGTATGATGGAGGCACTAGGAATGATGGAGGCACTGGGCCTCAGTACTGCCTCTGAACTGGGGTGGTAGGAGATGTCCAACCACTATACATTGAAAATATGGGTCATCACGTGATGGAGATCTGAGTCTGCTAGTAAAAGGAGAGCATTTTCAATACAGGTCTCCGCCAGGCTCTGAAATCCTCCATGTTTCAGCACTGACCCTTAGATCCCACCTCTGTAGGAGTAAAACCAACAGGCTGCCTCTGTAACAAACTGTCCCTCTTTGTCCTCCCTGGATCAGAAAATGGCCTACTCCCATTAGGCAGTGAGATCTCTCCTGAGAAAAAAAGCCTTTTCCTTTATACCTGGGAATTCTTTGCCCCAACTAAACCTTGCCAAGAAGAAATACATTAAAGCAGCTGTTCATCCAGGCATGCTGCTCCTCTTACCTTGAGGAACTTGTACAGAAGGAAGGTGAACCAGTTGGTGAGCATTTTCTCAGCCACAGACTCTGTCCTAAAATCAGCCCAGAAGAAAAAGCAAATTGGAAATGGGTTAGTTATGCTGGTCATATCAAAGAGCTAGTCAAAAGATTGGCTTTGTCCATCTTACTGCACAGATCTCCGAGTCCCTTGGAAAGTCTGGCATGACACCATCAGGATTAAGCGTATCCTAGGCTCTCTGTTTTAGCTTTGGATTTAGGAAACCTTCAGGCAAATCTTTACTGCTCTGTTGATTCTCCTGTGACTAGGGAAGTCCCCATACGTCTATTTCTCAGTTTCTCCATCAATGAAATGGAGATGACAACATTTGAGGGAACCTTCTCAGAGGTGCTCAGGAAGAATAAATCCATCAAATATAAGGAGCTCAGAGTAAGGCCATATGACAAGTAGGCTATATAAATACTTAAGACAGACAGATCTAAATCACCAGAGAATAGTTATCTGGCACTAATTATCTCCCTGGCATTTGGGAGTGATTATACTCCTCAATGTGTCACTGTGGTGCATTCACAGAGCTCATCCTGTTGCCCTTGAAGGCTCTGTCCTCAATCAGACAAAAATCCATCTCAAGTCTTTAGAGTGAACTTTTCCTACAGAAGGACTGACTCAGACCTGTAAAAGTGGTTTGGACACCAGGAGCACTGGATAAATCTGTGTTGGCTCCAGTACATGCACTGGTGTTGCTCAAGAAGAAAGCAAAAGTCCCTGCCTGGATGAATTAAAGTGGGTCTTCCTTGTCCAAGCCACCCAGGGGTTCTCACTTAGGGCTGCAGCTTGCTTTTTAGGTTTCCTAGTCCTTCAGCATAAAGTTGATCTTCCTCTGGAGCATAGGACTTGCAAGGAGAAGGGTTTGCATCACTGGAGCTGTATGCTTGGAACCAGCCAGCGACCTTGCCTGAAAACAGGTCCTGTTACACCAACACAGAGTAAGTGACGGTCCTTTCCCAAGCTAAACACAGTTGATCTTTAGCCTGGTGTCCATAGGGATTTCTCTGTTCTCACGGGCACATCTCGCTTAGATGGTGAGGATGGTGGGGGAAGAAGTGATAATAGGGGTGTTTGTTGTTGCTCCTCTTCTCTTGCCTCTGCAACCAGAGAAAGAGGTGATATGGTCCCAGTTTGCTACCAGATTAATGTTGTATTTCCTTTGTCTACAGTGATCACTGCTGTCTCTCTGCCTAGAGACTGCCTCTGTCCAAACCAGCCTGTTTGCCCTTTATTCCCCTCAGTCAACGTCACCTAGCTGCTGTCCTCCATCGGTCATGGTATGATATTCAATTCCAGCAATCCCCATGCTTATCATGGTCTGAGCTCCTCGCAGGGAATGCCATGCAGAAGAGTGCTCTTTCCGACGCTCCCTGGTGTGACACCTGGGACCCATCACATGGTGCAAACTTAGCATTATCATGAGAAAAAGAACTTAAATCCCATCTGCTGCTCTCTGCCCTGACGACTTTGATCTCTCTGAGGCTGTAGATATTACGTGGGATGAACTGGACACAGGCGAGGTGGGAAAATCATTCCAGCCAGCTCCTTCCTCCTGTCAAATGCCCCCAAAACCAACACTGCAGAAAGGTGTTGGAAGATTCCCTTCCATCCACAGAGTCACAGGGAGGGAGGGGAAGCATCAAGTTGAATCCAGCTGCTCCGAATAATTGTCTGGGGACCTCACACCAGCATCTGAATCCCAAGGCAGTGAGCTATTCGCATGTTCATCGGTAGACTCTGTCCTGGTGCTGCTCAGTGCAGGACCTCCATCTCGGAGCACAAACCACATCTCTGACTTCTCCTTGTGTTTTCAGAGCTTGGAACCCATGGAGGTGCCTTCTTTGTTCACTAGTTCTCCTTCCAAAGGCCACATTTCATTTCCAACAAAGGACTAGAGTTAGAAAATAGCTGGAAGAAGGAGAAAGAGGGAAGATGGGGTGCTCAGGACAAGATAGGAATGAAAAACCAGGGAAGATAAAGAGGGGAAGAAAAAGGAGAAAATGAAGGGAGGAGACAGTTGGAAGGAGGCAGTGCCATCCAGCATCAGAGGAGAAGCACAGAGAGGAAGCCTGAGGACAGTTGAAGGGAGGTCACCAGCCAGGCTGTAGGGCTTGAATCGCATCAGGGAGTCAACAGACACCAAAGCAAAGTCCAGCCTCTGCCGCTGGCTTTGCTGCCCTGAATGCCAGGATGTGCCTTCTCCTCCTTTTTTTGCTGGTTCTCCATAGTGGGCTGTGTGCCAGATGAAAACCTTGCCAACAGGCAACACAGATCTCTTCCCTGCCCAAGCTGTCCATCGCAATCAGCTGAGGGCTCCTCAAAGTTGGCTCTGAGCAGTGGCAAAGGCCATCCATCTCCAGTAGACTCCCCCTGATTTTACTTAGGGTCCTGCTTGAATCAAGGTTGGTTCAGACCTTGAAAAGGGGATGAATATGATCCTAAAGGGAGAAGAGGCAGAATTTCCCTAGGCAGGGAAAGCACATTAATTACAAAGCAGTAGATTTCTAATTTGGGGGTTCCCATTCAACCCTCGTGGTTAAACCTGAGACTTGGCCAAGAAGCACCAACCTAAACTTGTGCCTGATACGAAACCAGTTCTCTTGTCTTGCTCATCTCTGCTACTCGCTTCAACAAGCTCCCAGTGCCAATGCTCAGGGAGAGACAGAAGATCCCACAATGCAGCTGAAGAAGACCCTCCATGTGTCTACAGTTAACTCATGAACAAGAAACACAGCAGGGAAGTCCATGTCCCAGGCAGGAGAAGGCAGCAGCTGTCTTTCTTACTTACCAGGGTTATAATACAGCCTGTTCTATGTGACATACTTATAGGTCCTACACAGTGCAATGGGAGTTTTCATGTTAAAAGGAAACATAACCATAAATGAACGTCTTAAGCACAGAAGGAGTCCAAAACAAGGATTAGGAGGCATGGGCTCTTGCTGCCCTTACAAAGCTTTCTGGAAGATCTATGTTAAAATCCAGAAGTAGTTCAGTTCTGTAACTTTTAATCACTGACTGCTTTTTGGTTATGGAGGAGATGGAGCAAAATCTACAGACACACTTGCTGAAAGGAATGCTCTGTCAGGAAGTCTTAAATGAGCAGGAAACCAGAAAGGGAGAGCGATTCAATCTTCATTCAGCCCTACTTTCCTTATTCACCCCTCTCTGCAAACAGCTTCATGCCAGCCCTACGGGGTCACGTGAACTGTGGCTGTATACCACCCTGATTTCACACCCTCTGCACAAACAAAAATCAAGCAAATTTGTCCCTTTCCTCCAAAGATGACCAGCATGCTCGTTAGACAGTGGGACACAGGCTGCCCAGCCCGGCTCACTCCAGCCCCAGGCATCCTTACCTCCGGAGCAGCAGCTTGGGGTGGTTCTTGCTCTCCAAGTTTTTGTCTATGAGGTCGGCCAAGAGCTGTTTGAGGACATCAGTAGCGTACTCTAGCTTGCTCTGCAGCACCGTCATGATCAGCGAGGCCACATTACCACGGTCCCGCATGGAGAAGCTGCGCTGGGACTCCAGCGTGCGGATGAAGGACAGCAGGAAAATCTTGTTGTTGATGAGCTGGGCAAAGAGCTTCAGGCCTTTCTCCACCCGTTCCTGCCTATAGCCAGGGACCTGCATAAGAAGAAAAGGAGTTTATACCTTTCAGTCACTGCCTGCTGTGAGACCTCTCCTAAATGGGTCACACACCCTTTGCTACCTCTCTGCCCTCATGCCTCCAGCTCCTCTAGCTATACACTTCGACAGCAAGCAGAAGTCAGTTCTGAGACAGGGAAAAGAAAAGGTGCTTCAAACAGCAGAAACAATTAAAAAAAATTCTTGCATCTAGCAGGCAGGTGAGTCCTTCTTTCTGCATCACAGGATAGTCCTGTAAAAAGGAAGAGAGTCCGCGCATCATCTGATAATTAGGAAGCCTGAGAGACCTCCTAGCCACAGCCAGATGATTACTTTCCAACCCTGAGTCAAAAAGAGATTGCTAATGCCTGGTGTGGTACCATACCCTATTGTATTTTTATTGTAGTCATACTGAAGTCTCACTCTATCTATCTCCACCAAACACCTCTTTTTCATCCCTGCAAGAAACCTGCTTACAGAGATTTGGGGTTCAGCTTTATGAAGCTGAGAGAGGCAGCAAGAAAGTGAATGGGGAAGAAAGCCTGGGGTCAGGTTTTGAGGAAATGAAGAGATGCAGTGAGGCAGTGGCTGAGATGGTGAGCATGCAGATGGGCCTTGGTTTGAAGAACTACATAGATAAAGGTGTGAGAGGACACCCTGAGTTGGAACCTGTCTTAGAGGTCCCACTGCAGTAGGACCCCTGAGCTTGGGAGGCGAGATGGTTTGGAGACAGAGAGGCTGATAAGCCTCTAATATATTTCTTAGCTGTGAGAGGCTGGTGAACTAGTTTTTATATAGAACAATTTAGGATCTCAACACTGGACCCTGGACTCCACAGTTTACAGTGGGTTTTACCCTTTCCAGACCTTCTGGCTCTAGATGAAAATGGAGCCTAAATAGAGAACCTCAAACTCATTTCTCCATGTTGCTGAAGCTGTTCCAGCCATTGAAAAAGCTTCCCTGGAAGCAGGAGGGTCTCAACACAGAGCAACACATGTCACTGAGGCATGTATGTATTAATAACCAACCAGATTTGGCATCTTAATCCAAAAGAAGTTGGCACGCTTAAGCAACCAAGTAATGCAAGGCCCCTTAAAGACTCATTACTTTTTCATTCTGGAAATTAGAGCTCTTAACTCTTTTTGCATACAGCAAATAAATTACTTAGTAAATAGCTTGAGACAACCAACCAACCAACTACTACCACCCATCCCACCAATAATTATTTTTAACTCACTTGCGTGAACATTTAATATTGTCTATCCCTGGGTTATTATGGAGACTTAAAAAAATAACAAGACAAGTATTTTGTACTGCATCTGCAAGCAGTTAATTAGCAAATGAACTGGAAATAAGTAAGACCTGCTCACTGCGGGATCTACGCTGGGACCTTTTGCAATAAATAGCAACTCCTAGGTGCTACAGAGAAGGGAGCAGAATGGGAACTGCCTTCCCTGATATGTTGGTAGCCAAAGATGTTGTCACTGAAAGAGCTGTTGAAGCTTTACAGAGGATTAAGGGGGAAAAAAAAAGGATGAATGAAATGAAAGGAAGAAGAGATCAAAGTTGGCAGATTGAAACATTCGCTCTGTGTCTCTCTGTATGTATCTGCATGTGGGAGCATCCATGCTAAAACCTCTGTAGGGGTCAGATGCTATTCTGTGGTCAGCTGGCTGAGGTTAATGAATATAGGGATTGTAATTGGCTGTGGGTATGATGAAAGTGTGTGTGTGTGTGTGTATACATATGTGAGAGAGAGATTCATCACCCCTTGTCTCTTGTGCTCATTTGTTGAAGCTGCTGAGCTACTCTTCCTGAGGGAAAGCAGCTCGAGGCCACTCTACCTGCACCCCAAAGGCGAATCAGTAATCAATGTGTAATTCAGCCTCCTTCCCAATCCCACAAGTCCCCGTTGCTGACAGATCAGGGTTTTTTTAATGGTTCTTTCCATTCTTTCCAGAATTCTATGATTCTATTCTATGATTCTATATATTTTGATAAATTTTGACTCTCCTGAAGGGAAGGAGCAAAGACAAGCAGGCACCTCTGATTAAACAACCAACCAAGCACGGTATTGCCTGCACCAGCGCCTGTTCCTCCTCTCTGCCAACTAACCCCAGTCTTGGCCTCCAGCAATCTCACCAGCCCATGCCAAAGTCTCTCTGAAGCTGAGAGCTTGCCAAAGACTTTGCAGAGAACTCAGCCAACGACCTCCCTGGCCTTGGCCATGGTGTATCCGCTGTTTCTCTGGTATCCCTAGAGCACAGCCTGTCCATCTGCCAAAGCCTGAAGGAGTTTTGCAACATGGGCAGACCTCACCCGGGGTCCCATCAAACTCATTGTCGCCAGTGAGGTAATGCAGGCTACGTGCAGACCCCAACAGTGCTGGGCAACACCTCTCTGTCCTCCCACCGCTGTGGTCTGGAGAGTTGGGGTAGAGGAGGCAGATGTGGGCAGGGTATGGGCAGACTGATGCTGTGGTTTTCTGACTTCTCTGCAAAGCACAGAGCACAGCAAAGCTGAATCTCCTTCAGTGACTTGCAGGTTATTTTCTATAGGCGTTACCAGGAAAAAAGACTTCTCGGTAGTGTCAGTGTTGTGCAAAGCTGGAGTGACACAGGCAGCTATGCTGCTCTGCCATACAACTTTTTTTCCTGGCCCCTGCACATCTCTAACTAATAAATTCAGTCTGAAAAACAAACCCCAGCAGGATGAAGACCAAGGAGGAGCTTAATACAGTAGACCTCATGCACATAGATCTATGACACTCTTCCAGATATATGAGTGATCAAACAGAATTTAACGCTTAAGATAGCAGCAATCGTCTTCCCCTTTCAACATGGATTTTTAATGAGGTAATGTTTCGTCCCTGGTAGGACACAGCACTGTAAGCCATCACATCCCCACCACTGATACATCTCCTACATTCAGGACAGAATAGGGAGGCATGAGAGGAGCCAGAAGCAGATGTTGATTTCTTACCTCCAGATCCCTCAGGACTGGATGATCTTCAATGCCAGGGAAAAGCACCCTCATGGTATAGGTTCGGTAATCGAGGAAGGGGATCCCGGCTCCATCCAGATCACTTGTCAGCTCATGAATATCTGTCTGTAGCTCTGCAAAGGCTGACATAAAAAAGGAAGGACTCATGTAGCAATGACAATCCAGATCTCCCTCACTGTGATGGGAAAAGCCCTCAGACCCATGTGCATGTGACTAAGGTACAAGTGGAGAAACATCATGTGGAGAGGAAAAAAAAAGGTGGACAACAGCAGTGTCACCTTTCCTGCAACACAACCTTTCCCCAGGGACACGTGCCAAGGCTCTCCCTGGACTACGAGTTAGCAAATACAGCTTGGACAGGGTGGAGGAAGGCTGGACTTAGGGAAAATAGGCAAAGTCAGATTAGATCCAGGCTTGAGCCAGATCCACAGGGTTCAACATTCCTGTTCCTTGGTGATATTTTGGCTCAAAGGTTTGTGACTGGATCTCTCTTCTACCAACACTGAGACAGTGTCAGCCTTCCTTCCTCATCCTACCTTCTTTGCACTCCAGTGCCACCCTGGACTCCAGGTTGTCCATCTGCATCTGCAGACGCTTGAGGGTGAGGTCGCTTTCTCTGGATTTGCGCTTGTACGCAATCAACACAGCCACGATAAAGATGATGAGCAGGCCACCGGCCACCGCAATGCTGACAATAGCTGGCAAGCTGAGAGGGCTGTCTGGAGAGATGTAGACCATCCCTGGGGAGAACTCCATCCCTCCTACACGAGCCTAGAGGGAAGACAGGAAAAAGTTGCATTGAAACTGCCGAACAAGCTGGAACACAGAGAAACACCATCATCTCCCTGACTAAGGCTGAATGATGACCTCCTCTTGTCTCCCAAGTTAAACAGAGCATGAAGTACGTGGATAGAGAATGGCTAAAGAACACCTGAAATGTCATGTAGAAGCACCTTTGTTGGTCGAGTGACCATGAACCCAAACAACAAAGGAATTCTGGTGAGACAAATCTCACTAGTCCCAATGTCCTGGCTACATAGAAGTTTGGGGTTCATTCTGGGTTTTCCATTCCTTGTCCCAAAGAGCTATGTTGTGCTGGACTGCCCTGATGACACTTAGTCCCCAAATGCACACAGGACACACAGCTCATGGGTATGGTCTGATGGGTCCTAACCTCATAATGGGACAGGGGACATCTGACCCACACAGCTGGCACAGCAGCAGTCAGGAGAGTAGGAAAGTAGAAATCAGAGTCACAATTTGCTTTTGACTCTTCAAACGGAGAAAACTGTATCTGGGAAGCCACTGGGATAGCAAAAAAAAACCCCACAAAATCCACAGAGTCTGGTCAATGCTCTTTACAGCCCTCCTAGCCACACATTGGCAGGACGACTGCAGATCCTCACCAGTGGGACAGGGAGCTGAACACAGCTTTCTGCTCTCCATGCACTCCTAGAGGTTCCCAGGGCTGCTGCCAGCCCCTGGGACAAGCTGCTGTGCGAGGACCTTGCTTTTAACAGCCAGAAAGAAATGCTGCAGGTGGTACTGCTGCAAGCCCAACAAAATGCTCTGCTGAAGCAAGTCTGTTAGGAGCTCATTTTTACAACACGAACAGCACTCCCAACAGTAATCCCACAAGGAACTACTCGCTCAAGGCTACTACAAGGTTGTTCAAGGCTATTTGTAGAGTAGGATAAGTTTTAGTGGCAGGGGGAAAAGCATTGCTGTGTAGCTTGAGGTATAAAAAGAAGGCTTCTAGGACTGTGCTGTGGTAGGGGAATACTGGTTATAGATCAACATAAAGCTAGGAAGATGCCATGCAAAGATCTTGAAGGATCGTGACATGTTGATGAGCCCCATTACTTCTCCCCAGCTGAGCTGTGTCACAGAGAGGCACAGCAGGCCCTGCACAAAGTGCAAAATCTTGCTACCAGGCAGAAATGTAGTCAAGACCCCAGGGCTACATGCTTCACCCTCCCACTGCAACTGGGACCATTGCAGCATGTAATTGAACCTTTCTCTTTTGTGAGAAGTTCTCCCTCACCTTCCCAGCTCCCACAGCAGCTAGTGAAAACATCTCCCACATCCCAGTCTGATGGTTAGCCTTGTCTTTCATCCCACTGTCTTTCAGTTAATCAGTCTGTCTCCAGCCTGCTTGCATACACATTAATCCCAGGCCTCCTATGCCTCAGCTCAGGCACCTACTTGGGTTTCCTCTCCAGGTCACAGGAGGAAGAAACTGGCCCAAGGAGGAAGGGTTGGAGCCAGCAGAAGAGACTATGGAACAGAGAGTCATGAATTAATGAAAAGTTTACCAGCTGCTTTCGCTCCTCACCACCACAGCCCTTGCTGGGGACATGAATCTCTGTGACCCCACCATCTCCTAGAAATTATTCTGGCCCTAGTTACAACTTCTGAGAAGATGTCTGTTTTGCTCTAGCACCAGCTGTAGGCTGTTCCTCAGTAGGTCCTGGCCAAAGTCACCTAGATGTAACCCTTATGTCTTGGACAGGGCAAAAGTGAATGTCTGGAAATATCTAATTTCCATCCACAAGGTCTTCTCATGCCCTGAATACTCCTAAGCATTTTGGGGTGGGCTCTAGAAAGTTAACAATGTCCATAATGAGAAATGAAACCAAACCTAAGCTCATCTGACCAGGTAAAGGAGTTTCAGGGTGACCAAGGTGACAAACTGCCAAACTCACATGCTAATCTAAGCACTGAGAGCTATTGCCTTTTGCCCTAGACCACTGTCCCAAATCCTCCCAGCAAAATTTGCTCACCAGTTTGCACAATTTCCTCCCTGTCACAGTGAATCAATAAATAGATTCATTATATTTCATTTTCTGTTTCTGACAGTGGCCCTTTTCCTCCAACCTTTGCAGTCCGATGAGTCCGAAGGAGTATCAGACTAGAATCAAACAACCCCATCCCAATCCCCAGTGCAGGTCCATCCTCAAAGCTCGCAGAACAGCCCATCTCCATGGGTGGGATTCCTCTTACCAAACATTCGGCATGCACATCTGGGTTAGACATTATAGCATGCTTTCAGAGTCAATATAGAGAAGGAGCACTTTCAGTATGTGATTTCTGTGAGCTGCTTTTGACACCTGTTTTGACATTAGGATGAGACGTTTTATTCAGTGGAAGTTCCCATTTCTCTCCATTAACTATAAGGGGATCTAGACTCCTAGAGGTAAGTGTCTAACAAAGTTAGCCCCAGTGCATTCCTCTCTAAAGGTGGTTTCCTGCACTGGGAAAGTCTTACAGTCCACGAATCAAACTGTCATGATCTGAGGGAATCTGTCTCTTGAAGAAGAAAGCCTGCAAGGCTGCAGTACTATTGCAAGCATTTAAAAGAAAAAACAAGCAAATATGTAGATATAACCCTACTTTATTTTTTGGGCCACTGAGTGGTTTTGGAGGAAGCTATTTATACCTTCAGAACATGAGCCCTCCATATTACCAAACAACAGTTTGGCCACCTGTTAAGTCTATTAATCATGAATTTGTTCTAAATGGCACTATGTCAGAGCCCAGTTTTCTCCAGCAAAGTCTTAGGGGCCACCTGTAGCACTTCAGTAGTTCCCATTGTGCAAAACTTGACTCTGGTAGTGTCTTTCCTAGTGCAAGTTTCCTTGGCCAAATGTAAGTGTCTACCTTAGATGAGATGAATTGTGCCCTGATCTTCAATTGCTATATTTCACCATCTCTTCATCCACTATACAAAAAGCCCAGGGTGACTTTCCATATACAAGTGCCTACATTAGATACCAACAACCCTTCAAATACTCCACTTCTTCATTGCAGACGTTCTCCAACATAGTTACTCATGGATCTTCCTCATGGCTCTTTCTTTTCCTTGGAAAAGAGCTTGCCTCTGAGTTTTAGTCAATCTTTTTTAACCATTGCTTTTAGTTCTTTTCTATTTTTTCAAATAGAAAAATATTTAATTAAGAATATTTAACTCTGTCATTGTATAAAAGATAGCTGAACTAGATCAAAAACATGTTGACATCAATGTGTGTCATTTTCATTGTTCCTTCCCTTAGAAATAATTTCAGTGTTGCAATGGTTGATTCAGTCCCATGGTCCCCTCTGAGATCTAGGCCACCTTTTGCAGGAAAGGGTTTGTTCAGCAATTTACTCAAGGTCACACAGAAACAGCAGGAGGACCTGGGAGAGCTACCTGTCAATTATCCTGACCATTAAAGTGACATTCATATGGGAATACATGGGAATACATTTTGTACCAACCCAAGCAACAGCCATGCTGCAGGAGACATTTCCCAGCCCAGCTGTCTCCCTGGTAAGTTCCAGATGCAAAGCCCATCCTTGAGCACTGGCCTCCATCACAGGTGACCTTCTGTATTTGGTTTCCAGCCCAGATGCTGTCAAAGGGTTGCCTCAGTGTTGGCAATTGAATGAGAAATCTGTAACTTGTCCCTAACACTGATGCTCATTAACAGGCTTCAATGCGATCATCTTCCCATGTTTCCAGCAGCATCTCTTGTTTGATCAGTGTCCTCAAAAAGGGATTATTTTTTTCTCTGTGGCTTCACTTAAGCTGTCCCAAGCTGTAGGAGCAGGGGAATCTTCCCAATTAGTAAGACCTGACCAGATGTTCATCCTCCCTGATCCCCAGGGGTTGATTATTGCTCACCTGACTTTGAGTTTTCTCTCTCTAGGGTTGGTTTTGTCCATCTCTGACTAACCATATGTTTAATTATATTCATGAAAATGACAGGGAACATATATTGCCTTGTTCAAAACCTTTGGTATTCACACAGAGAAAATTTCTCACTTCATTATTGCTCCTCTTGGAGTGTCTTAATGTGCTTTACAATGAATCGAGAGCCACGGTATATTTGCATGGCTGAAAAAGATTATTACCTCTATTTTCCAGATGACAAACTTTGGCACAGAGAAGTTAAGTAACCAGTATGAGGTCTCCCAGCAGCAGTCACAAATGAGACCCAAAATGGTCGCCATAAACTCTCTGTTTTCTAAAAGTCCCCAGAAAGCTTCCTTTTTAAAGAGCCATGCAGTGTGTCTCTGTGAACCGCTATGAGTCTCACTGCATTGAAATAAATAAACATGTGACAGATACAGCTTCGGGAGGGCAACAGAGAGGTGGAAAAAAGTTGATCGCAAGGAATGAGAAACATTGATCATTTGTATGTCTGATGTCAGTTGTTAGCTTTTGTTGTGTTTCCACCCACAGCTTGGTACAACTCAGATGAGTTTGCTGATGTGCTGTTTATCAAGCAACAGCACTGAGGAATGCAAATTACTGAGAGGAAAGTAAAGAAGGGGTGAACAAATCAATGGTGAGAGGAGGAAAAGCTCCCTCTGATGTAATCCCTAGGTCCATTTTTCACAGGTTCCAGGAAGGATATGCAGGAGTATACTAACTTGTATAGATGTCAAAACCTCAAAGTCCAGTCACACTAGAGTCCATATGCGGCTTTTTGTTTTTTCTCCTACATAAAGGCAAATTTTAGCTACCAGCATGTTGCTAATTGCTGGGGACTGTGCTGAATTTAACAAAGTGTGTCATGTAGGGAACATGTTACATATATGAACTCATATGATCATCTAGGGTTCATACAGTCCATACAACAACAGAAAAGAGTCAAACTTTCCTAAAGGGTTTTGATTATGAAAGGTTTCTCACTGTCCATAAAGATCTCCAGGTTACTCTACTACTCTTCTACTTCTCCAAGTTACTGTTGATAGGGATATATCAAGAAGGGTCCCTGATGTTTATGGGATCTACGGAAGGCAAATGGTGATGCAAACTCCTGGGAGATCTCTGCCAGCTCTTCTGCTGGTGTGCCCTCCCAACCCACCCTGGAAAGGCTGATGAGGTTCAAGCACCACTTACCATCACCTTGTGCCGTCCAATGAGGTTTGGGGACTCGCACAGTAGCTGCACATCTGATACCGTTACCACACAGGGCTTCTCACCAACCAGAACGGTGTAGTTCAGCTTGGCATTCCCTCCCGCCACTGGTGGGATCAGGTTCTTGCCCTGGATAGAAAGGAATATCATGCCCCCCCCCCCCAAAAAAAAAAAATAATCAGGAAAGAGTTTACCTTCCACCTCTAGTTCGTTCCTGTGACACAAGTGTTAACATTGCACATTTGTGGTTCACCATTTGCTAACACAGAGAGGAAAAGCCAATTTAGAAAGTCATGCAGAGGACAGCATGGATGGCTACAGACTGTAATCAGTCAAAACAGCCTGTCCTGCTCCTTTCTCTCTGGAACTAAATGAGAGATGGTGCACATAAGTCTTGCACAAACGGGCCCTCACAAAACATATTCAGGCAAGTAAGACAGACCCCTTTCCAAACATGCAAGAAGGTATTCTGCAGGCACAGTCATTTCTTCCCATATGCACCACCTACAAGTGCTGATACGAAAATGCTGAATCATAAAATTACTTCTCTGTATTGCTGTCCAGACTGCAGAAATGACAAAGGACTAGTGTAGGATTTAACCAGGGGTGAGAGGAAGGTCTTGAAAACCCAAGAAAGAAACAGACTTGGGTATTTAATTGCCAGCCCTGTTGCAGTGGCAGAAAATGTTCTTCCCTGGTGAACAGCAGCGGGTACAAATTTAGGCTGTACACAGGTACAGGAGTTTATATTTTTTAGTTATGGGTATTGGCAGATGCTGAGCCAATGCTGAGATTCATGTTTGCAGATGGTGACTCTGATATGATGTGATATGGTAGGTGCAATGAGTGGAGAAAATCTCTGGGATGCAATCGGGATGCCACTGTGATTCATGGGGTGCTGGCAGACAGAGAGACATGGCAGCATGTGTTTGATCCTCCTCATCCAGGCCTTGGTCCCCATCTCACCTTCAGTATGATGGGACTTCCCGGCTTCAGCTCCAGGATCCCTGAGGGATTGAAAACCTCAAAGATTGGGTTTGGGTAGTAGGTGAAGTTGGTTTTGTTGAGAATCAGCAGGGACTGCACGTTGTCAAGAATGAAGCCAAACTCCTCTGGACGCTCAGCGAGCTCAGACTGGTGATTGGGGTCAACAGCCAGTGCCGGAGCCTGGCAGGTCATCTCCGTGCTGTTCTGCACCTCACAGTTCTGGAGAAAGAAACCCAACACAAGAAATTTTTACGGAAAATGCCCCCAGCCCTCCTGGTGGGCAGACACCTCCCAGTGAAATGCTAGCCTACTGCCAGAGGACAGGCAGGAGCAGACCCTGAAGTTGGCTTCCAGCCCTGCCAAAGACCTGCTTCTTTTGTGTTTTTGAGAAATGAGTAATAGATTGTGAAAAGCATTTTATCCTGACTCCCATTTTAAACAACTAGGAATTAGATGTCTGGTTGTCCTTTAGGATCTGAGCCTTCATCTTTCTACATTGTGGTTGCTAGTACTATGGAGAAACAGCACCAGCTCCATGGGATCCCAGCTGTGCTTGTTATGAGAATCTTCTCCAAACTAGTCTGATACCTCCATCACTGAGAGCACACTCATTATCACAGCTAGCATAGCTTTGGCTCAAATCAATCGAGAGATAAGTGACTTGGACCAGCCAGTTTCATATTGCAAAATAAGTCAGATATTCTTTGCTGTAACAGCTCTTACAAGGAAGAAAAGGCACCGGAGTACTTCCCAGCACAAAACCGATGGGCAGTTCTACATGAGCATGTGTGAGATGATGAATAGGCTTCATCATCTGCACAATGGTATGATTTTTTGAGACCATTGTGTCAGGCAAGAGCTGGAGTCTGCTGGAAGAATAAGATGAAGTCATATAGGTTTCCAATTCTGCAGGAAAGCTAGTTAAGTGTTTGGCTGTGCTGTATAAGGAAATACAACATATTACCAAAACATACCTATGAATACGCATAATCAATTGGACCAGGGTTTTCCCAGAGTTCGTGAAGGACTGGAAGATTGCCAGTTAAGATTCACAGACACAGAAACCAATCTCAACAAATATTTCCTGAATCTGGTGAGGTATGAGAGGTGACAAAATTGCTTTGGATTTGGCTTTATGCAGGGAGGTATTAGTTCATGGCAGAACTGGGATAAGACCAAGATCTAGGTCTCTCAATTTGCAAACTGTAGATGCAAATGAATCTACCCCATATTCCTGCATTTTCTTTTTGGATCTACCACAGTTTCATCACTGTTCATGTGGCAGTAGATGATTTAAATGTCTGCAAAGTGCTTTGAGAACCTTGGGTGGAAAGCCCAAGGATTAATCTCAAAACCTGAAAAATGCAGAGGATCTGGAATTTCAACCCCTACCCCAATTAGTCCCTCTGTATTTTTTACTTTTGGAGCCTCTTCTTCTGGGATGCTCTTTCACACTTGGTCCCAGGAAGTGCCTTTTCAGATGTTGTTGCGTGGCCCCGTCCTCCAACCTACTGTAGGTACCAGCAGATGCTGCCTGCTCCTGAGTTTACTAATTGGAGGTGCTAAACTCACACATTTTAATCCTCTATCTGGAGCTCCTCAGTTCAGCACTTCACTTCCAAGCGAACTGTCCTCCCAGACCTTGGTAAAGCTCTGCTGGCTTTAGCTGCTTCTGATTCCTCACAGAGGAATCACTGAGAGCTGAATTAGGCTGTAAATCTAGCTGGTTAAACCTGGATAGACTCTTGCAGGATCCCAAACAGTCCAGGGAGTGGACTGTCCAGTAGTACTAACGAGTATTATTCACAGTGCCTTCTGATACCAGCATCCTCAGCTAATAACCTGAATTTGGGTCTACTTGGCATGGCTGATAAATAATGCAGGTTATACATGGGCCAAGAGAAAGGACAGGTATCCTTGAGCCAACCGAAGAAACAGGCTCAGCAGAGGCCAGGAGCTGAACGACTCTTCATGATGTCTCTTTCTGTTCTTGCTTTGGTCCAGTGCTCCTTCATGGAGAGAGGATGGGTAATCTTTCTGAAAGCCCTCTTTTCTGGATGCAATAGGAAATTGCAACCTCCAGAGCTATTATCAAGCCCTTATCAACACCTTGGACATGTCCCCTCCTGTGATTGATCCCCAGCTCAGCAGCCATACTCACGTTGACGTGTTCCCTTCCACCATGCTTTGCCCGGATCTGGGGGTTTTGGATCAGGTCTAGGTGAGTTCCCCACACTGCAATGGGTGTGTTGCCACTAAAGAAGAAATGAAAGAAGAGCATGAACCCAGCTAGTAGACATCAGAACTGAATGCACCAGCAATGGGTGATGTATAGTCCTAAATGACCACATCTCAATGTCCCATAGGAAGGGAAGGAAAAACAAAGCAAAGTAAGTAATTTTTCATTCATTCATAGGGGGAGAAAGAAGTAAAATCACATGTTTGCTAAAACTGTCACATCAAGCAGCATCTGGGTGTTTTTCATTGTTAGGACTCGGCAACCAGAACCTTCAGTAATGAGAAGAGTGGGAAATCTAACAGGGGCTCTTCAGACTACATGTCCTATATCACTTAAGGAAGGGAGCCTGAAAAACCCTTACATATAGTCCTGTGCAAGCAGCTCTTGAGGATTCAGTGCTACCTTGGTTGAGGGCTGTAGTCCCATCTTGCATATTAAACCCGCCATAAAAATATCACCCTGAATAAGGTAATGTCACCTCAGTGAACCCACTTCAGTGCTGCTGGGGAACCCAGTCCTGCAGCATCTAGAAGAAACAGATCCAAAGTCTTCAGATCCGATCCAAAGGTGTGGTTTGCATAAGGCATTTGCTCAGTTTCCATCTGGTGACCCAGGCAGATAAGCTCTGCAATGTGTGTTAGATCCAACATTTGACAGAATAGAGATTTCCAGTCATGTTGTCCCTTTGCTCGGGCAAGGACTGATTTCCTGAGAAAGCCAATTTAATATGAGCCACGACCCTGCATTTGGTAGATTTTCTCGCTTTTATAACATCTGTTTTAGCCCAGCTTAAGATGGAGAGATGTAGACAGAGCCCTTCTCATTCCCTGCAATCACTGTCACCAGAAGGAAACAGCTTTCAGAAACACCCTTCTTTCCTTTCCCTTGCCTCTTCCAGCTGCAGCCAGCAGTGCTGTTTGTGGGACTTTGGGGAGTGGAGAGGAGGGAGGAAGGGAACTGCAAAGGAACTGATGCGTGGGTTGGTTTTGAACGCTGTGTTGAGGAGAAGGGTTCACCATAGATTCATCAAGGATTCACCAGCTTCGGCCATCCCAAATCAAAACAGCATTGCTCTACCAGGGTGAGCTCTTTGCAGCACTGTGGTGGAGGCAACGTGATGCAAGGGCTGAAGGGGTAAGAGTTATCCAAGAAAGCAAAACCTTTGGCTGTCAGGGCTCACACAGCCAGGGCAGGATGAGGAAATGTCATCAATGGACAGCCCCCTCTCTGAGGGTTTCCCAGGGTGAGGAGTGCTCTCAGTTTCAGCACCTGCCTCCGTAATTCCCCTTGGAAACTGTTCAGGCTGTAGTTTATTTCCTGGAGCGCTCTGCTGGGAATGGGAGGGGAGGCCACGCGGAAATCAATGGGATTAGGAGAAGAAAGCTCAGAATCTCTTTCCTGCCTCCAGGTAAATCTATGCATACATAAATACATTCTAAATGAGAAAACACCAGAGAATAAACACACTGTAAGGAAGAAGCCTGTGTTGGCCAACAGATATCCCCCAGTTCTGACCTTTGTATTCCATGTTCCTTATTTATCTTCCTTTATTAATCACATGGGGCAGGTAGGAAAGAATGCAAATATCATAGAATCATAGAATCATAGAATCATAGAATGCTTTGGGTTGGAAAGTACCTTTAGAGGCCATCTAGTCCAACCCCCCTGCAGTAAGCAGGGACATCTTCAACTAGATCAGGTTGCTCAAAGCCCCGTCCAACCTGACCTTGAATGTTCCCAGGGATGGGGCATCTACCACCTCTCTGGGCAACCTGTGCCAGGGTTTCACCACCCTCAGCGTAAAAAATTTCTTCCTTATAGCTAGTCTGAATCTACCCTTCTTTTGGTTTCCCCCTTGTCCTGTCACAACAGTCCCTGTTAAAAAATCTGTCCCCATCTTTCTTATAAGCCCCCTTTAAGTACTGAAAGGCCGCAATAAGGTCTCCCCGAAGCCTTCTCTTCTCCGGGCGGAACAACCCCAACTCTTTCAGCCTTTCTTCATAGGAGAGGTGTTCCACCCATTTTCGTGGCCTCCTCTGGACCTGCTCCAACAGGTCCATGTCTTTCCTGTGCTGAGGGCTCCAGAGCTGGATGCAGCACTGCAGGGGGGGTCTCACCAGAGCAGAGCAGAAGGTCAGAATCACCTCCCTCGACCTGCTGGCCACGCTGCTGGTGATGCAGGCCAGGATACGGTTGGCCTTCGGGGCTGCGAGTACACATTGTCGGCTCATGGCCTGCTTTTCATCCACCATATATGTCTCTGCTCAGCAGTATAGCTGTCAGGTTTCAGTGAGCTGGCCACAGCTGGCTGGGACTGTGCTTCAGCCCCTCTAGTTACACCCACACTGGTAAACCAAGCGGCCAGGACTCAAACACTGGCTGGTGGCCATAGATGTTGATAAGCTGTTAATAGTAGCCCAGGCAATGTCTGGTCCTGATTCAAGGGATAGTAAGGGCCAGGGAGCACTCCCAACTAGCAGGACAGATGAAGTTCAACTGCCTTTGAAGGAGAAAAGATCATTGGTGGTATGGTTGAGGGCTATGAATGCTCACTGGCTTCAGGAGATTTTCACATGTTCCAGATGTATCAAATGTGTGCGCAAATATACAGATATACGATTGTGTGTATATACACATAAATCCTTTTATTTAATCAACCAAGTCTGTGCACACAGTTTTAAACCCACGTGTTAGAAATTCTGTATTTGGTTTGGAAACCGAGCTTGCAGGCTCAGACCACAGTTATTAAGCACAGCCACAGCACCGGATCAGAGAGGGACCTTCTCTCTGAAAAAAAAAGTCAAAGCAGTTGTGTTTGCTGAAGACACAAAATCACCCCAAAACCCTCTCTGGCTTGCAAATCAAGCAAATACAACTGTTGCTTGCCTTTGCATGAAAACCACCGGCCATTGCCCTTTGTGTCTGCAGGTGAATACCCGGTCACGGCCGCTTCTTGCCTAGGTCGGAACAGAGCCCAGAGAGATGTTGCTGCCCAGCAAAATAACAGAGGTGCCAAGACTACGAGCTTTCTTAATTTAACTCCTTATTGTCCCAAAAGATCTGAGCATAATTTTCTGCCTGCAGACTCAGATAATTGCTGGGTGTAACTCAAATCAAACCCACATCAAAAGTATTACTGGATCCTCATACAATTATAGTTACCTGCCAGCCCAGTGTGGCTCTTTTTTTTTTTTTTTTTGGCTATGGGAGTAAATTAACAGTAATCTTTTCTTTATTGTCTTGGAAAACGGCACTTGAGGTTTTAAGCTAGGATCCGTACATTCATTCACTAATTTTGCAAAGCTGGTTTAGTAGCAATCATCTATCCCTCGAAACAGCTTAACCCCACAGCCAGGAGTGATGAATCAGAGAAGCACAGTGGATTTGCTGAAAAGAATCACACCGCATAACAAATACACTGTGGAACAGCCTCCTCAGTCTATCTCCAGATCCAGGTGTCTTGACTAACTTATTTCTTGCTTCATTCTCAGGACTGGAGTTGGCTGCACTTTCATTCACCTCTGTGTGGAGGTCTTACTCTAATGCTTGTCTCCATTATGACCTGCTGGACGGAGCTCCACAGCTAAGAGTTATAGTGCTTAAAACTGTCCCCGACACCCTGAACCACAGTGGTAATCCTGGATATTGCATCTTCTCTCTCTGCACCCTTCTCCAACATTTGGAGTGATGAAAATCCCTTTGGAGTGATTCAAAAGCGCAAAAGAAAGAGGATGAAGGTGGAGGGGGGTAGGTCTGGTTAAAATTAGGCACCTGCTATCACTCAGGTGGATTCTTTCTTATTTCAGACACCAAAGAAAGCAAAGGTTAGAGGCTGTACCTGAATGATGAGACAGGTAGAGTCCCAGTCATCCATCCTAGCAGCTACACTCCTTGCAGCTAAGCTGGTGCCCACTAAACAAGCACCTCTTCTTAATTTCCTTTATTCTGGGAGGTGGGATGGGTGGTCCCTCAGTAGGACAAGAGGAAATGGCCTCAAGTTGCACCAAGGGAGGTTTAGATTGGACATTAGGAAAAATTTCTTTACTGAAAGAGCGGTCAGGCCTTGGAACAGGCTGCCCAGGGAAGTGGTGGAGTCACCATCCCTGGAGGTATTTAAAAGACGTGTAGATGAGGTGCTTAGGGACATGGTGTAGTGGGCATGGTGGTGTTGGGTGGACGATTGGACTCGATGATCTTAGAGGTCTTTTCCAACCTTAATGATTCTATGATTCTATGACTCTATGATCCAAGGCAGCAAGCAATGGGATGCAGAGTCTCTGCACCTCCGGGCTGGGCAAAGCTTTGCCGATATACCTGAAGCATCTCCTTGGCTGCTGCTTTGTCTCTTGCTGGCAGCTACAGCAGAGAAACCAAGGAGCAAATGGGCTCTGGAGAACTTCTCGTCTCACCTCCCAGCCAGACCTGAGGCCAGGCAGAGGAACGTCCCTGTGCTGCAACTTTCCTGGAGATAACAGGGGAATTCACTCTCCCGGGCTGTCAATCTCGCACCTTTTAACTGGCACTGAACTCACTTTAATAAGGAAGAGAGTAAAGCGATTTCTCATTTCACTGATAACCTGAACTCTGACTGAAAATAAAACCCCCAAATGGAAAATCCAGACACTAAAGCTTCAAGCCCAATGTGCAAAGATTCAATCCAGCTAAATCGGTAAATTCCCTCACGGTAATTAAAGGCACTAATTGATTTGTGAAAACATCTTCTGGATGGGAGCTGAACTGGGGGGATTTACAAGCCCTGCTCCTAATCCTCAGATAGTCCAATCAGTCCTGTTTGACAGGGGAGCAGAGAGCTGCCATGGATGAATGAGGGGAGACTAAGATTTCTTATTTTGTATCTTTTCAAGGAAATACCAGTGCATTTAATGACCAATTTCTCTCTTCCTGAGGCCATTTCTGCAGGCTTCTGAGAGCATTTGGATATTGCTTTGATGCTTTCCACAACCAGAGCAAATGCTCATCTCAGACACCTTCATGTGAACCCTCCGAATTCACCAAAGCAGCATCAATGGGGTGAAGAGAAAAAGGGATGGCTAACGAGGAGGAAGGCCCTTTGATAGGGCAGAGACCAGAGCTCCTTTTGTGTTTCATCTCGGGAGCTTTCAGGCATGACAGCCAAACAAGCAATGCTTAATCCTAAGCCAGCAAGTACATGAAGACTGTGGGAAAGGTGGGAATTGCTGCTTTCAAACCCAAGGGAGATTCACTTCTCTAAGCACAGTTATGACATTTATGCCTGGGTTTAAGAGATCGGTGACTGGTCCTGCTGCCATGCAAAGTTGTGGACCCAGTCCAAGGGGGCCCAAAACACAGTCATGACCAGAAGCACTAGGAATTGCAGCTTTTAGGGATACAATTGCATAGTTTAACAAGTCTCAGTGGTCTGTAATATTACTCAGACTGGAGATAAACCCCAAGCTCCAGTAAAGAGGGAGAAAGCTTCAACACTAGGTTGGAGACCTGCTGCACGTGCCTTTGTAATTAAATCTTGAAGGCAAGCTTCTGGTGAGCATTGGCAGCTGGATTTTGCTGCATTAAGCCAGGAAGCTTTGCCAGTGAAGGCAGGGTGCAGGACCATTTAGGTTTGGACTACGCAAAGTTTGTTTGGAGAAAGAACCCTGCTCCTGCCCATCTCTCACTAGACTCTGTGGAAATTTTGTCCCGGGGTATACATGAGCCCAGACACACATTGAGCGCCCAAGGTGTTACAATGAATGCACAATGCATTGCTGGCCTTTTAGTCTTCCCAGGAGGCAAGTCCACCAGACCTCATGGTCTTGGGCTCTGGGAAGTAGCTCTGCACAAATCTATTTCTTAGTGAACACAATCCTTGGAAAGCACTTTTCTGTATCAAGAATCAACATGAACACACCAGTGCTGCATTAGAAAACCGTGGAAGGTGGTAGGGGGTGTCCATGGGATGCTTACCTGAAGATGCTCCACTCAGGCTCAATCCTCAGGATGGTTGGATCCTCTACATATTCATACTGCAACTCCTGATGTATCTTGGCCTTGTCCACTCTCACGGACACCTTCACCTTCTCAAAGCCTTCATCTGAGGCAGTGGTGTTACAGACAATGTGCTTGGTGGATCTCCTGTGAGCAGAAGCAACTAAATATAAACCAGGCGCTACCAGTAGCAAACCAAATGGTGCCAAAAAGAGCCCAGCTACTTACTCCTATGTACTGTGACCTTAACCTACGCACTGTGAAGTGGTGAAACTCGCTGCTAGAGGAATATGCTGTGAATAGTGTGACACATTTATCTGAGGAAGTGACATTGCCTTTTCACCAGTTTAAATAAAACCACAAAAGCCATCATTTCTCAGGTCTCAGAGTGAAAACTGAACCCCAAGGGAAGTCCAAAACAGACCTCTCTCCAGAAGTATTTCTGTGTGATTAAATACTTACTTAATGGATGTTTCCTTCCTGCCTGCAGACATGTGCAGCAGCAGCTCATAAAAAGGGGTGTTTGCACCTCAGCTTTCCAGTCTGGGATAATAAAGTTTACTTTGCATTAGGACTGTAAGCCTTGCTTAAGTGCAGTTTGCAGCGTGCCTGGGACCTTTGCATGGGAGGTGCTAATGTAGTGGGAAGCATATTATGATTATACTCAGAGTATTCTGCATAAACCTTTCCTTTTGGGCAGAGCTCAAAAGCAGCTCCAGGTCTGAATTTTGCAGTGGCCTTTACCTTCCATAAAAAGCCAAAAAGCCAGGCTCCAAATACCCTCAGCCTCTTCTTATACCCCTAGAAAGGGTAAATCAAGGTGCATCCTTCCCTTGCAGCATGGCACTCACCGTCACTGACTGCAACACCCTGAAAGACCACACTCAATCCCTCCTAAAACTCCCCAGTCTCCAGTAAGCATCTCCAAGCAGCTGTGGTTCCCACTTGGCCTTTTAAATCACAAGCTGTGACTTCACCCTCCTGAATTATAGATGCTGGATCACACCACAGTCATGACAGGCGGCTAAACAGGTTCCCCACAGCCAGGAGAAGGAAGGGCATTGCCCCAAGACAGTGGTCCCAGGTCTCCTATGAATGGGCCCTTCTTCTGCCAAGGACAGGCTGAGAAGAATGTGCCAACTTCAACTTCAGCCTCCACCGATACTGGCAGCAAAATGTGTTGCACTGAGTAGTTTTGAGCTGCGGGAGCCCCTGGGAACAGGATTCAGGCTCATTCTCACAGGGATCAGGGAACATTCAGCAGGTAACACTGACATTAAGCCTCTCTGAACTGCAATTGAACAAGAGCCAACCCAGAGCCGAAATGTTGCAAATCATCCATTTCTTAGCACTACAGAACTATTCTGGGATAAAAGGGAGGTGTTTTAATACTTAGAACCAATGTTGTCAGATTTTCTTTGTCGCCTCTGCTAAAGCAGGGACATGAAAATGAATCTTAAAAACGACAGACTCCCAGAGCAAGTAGCATAGCATAGGACCGTGAAGAATTGTAGTGAAATTTGACAAAGGGCCATAGAAAAAAGCACATCACATACCAATCAAAACAATAAAATAAATCCTATTCTCCCAACCCAAAACATGCACAGTAAGGTTGTGCATGGCGCAGAATGAAAAAGTCCCATTTCTGAACAGACACGGCCACAGGCAAAAGAGGCACTCGAGGGACAGGGTGTCTGAGCTGCAGAAGGCGTCTTGACTATAATTGCTCACATCTTTCAGATTCAGGCATGAACAGTAGGAAGAACTCATCTGTACCTGTAGAAAAGGCAGGGTTGTCGCCCAAAGGTCACGATGACATTGCTGCCCGCATTGAGATTGTTGCCCGTAATTGTCACCTGGGTGCCACCCGACACTGGTCCCCGCTTCGGCTTGAGATCAGAGAGTGTCAGAGTCTGTGAAGACAAAGGGTCGTGTTGAAAACACAGCAGAGGAACATAGGTACCTTCCCTCTCTTGTTTTAGTGATGGAGAGAGCTAGGCACCCCCAGAGGTTAATCATGTGTTAGCTGGACTTCAGAAGATGACCATATCTTCCAGCCAATAGAGGAGCCTAGGATGACACCAGTCCTATCATAGGCACCTTGCTTGAATGCCAAGCTTGGTGGGATGAGTTCAGACCTAACCCCAGCCTGTTCTCCTCACCCCTGCAAAATCAGGCCTGCCCTTGTACCTGCTCAGAAATACCCTGTGCTTGCAAAGTCAATTCCACACCTGGAGCAACTGGAGCCACAATCTTCCATCTCCACTGCCTGCTTGACACAGCTCAGGTGTCTTTTTGCCTCACCATGCAACACCACCTCTGCAAGATAAACCGGGTCTTGAACTGGCTGATTGGATCTTAATGGGGACTCTCCACCTCCAAACTGTGGAGCTCACAAGTGATGAAAACATCCAGGTCTTTAAAAGATTACTCTAAACCCTATTGATCTGACAAGGGAACAGAACCTACTGTATAGCTCCAGAGACACACCTAAAAACTCCCTCTGTGCTCACGGGCTTTTTCCCTGGGAAGGAGGAGAGCTGTGGTTCAGCAGAACATCTGAGCTCGTGTCTTGCCTCCCCCACATGCCCACCACATGACCCCAAATCTTTCTCTTTTTCTTATCGGACTTGGATGTTGAGACAGTCTAGTACTGCATGTGTCCTGCATCGATACAGCACATCAGGGCTTCTGTTGAGATGTATACTGAAATACTACAGCCACAAAAGGAGCACTGTCCAGATGAACATCTTTCTCCTGTTTCTGCTGGTTTTCCGAGCCTCTTTTCCAGATATAACATGGTGCTGTGTTAATATATCAAAAAGGGGCACAATTACTTTAGTGGCCCCAAATCTCAAACTTCTTTTTCTTACCCTCCTGGTCTCCCTTCTTTCCAAAATCAAGATAAAATACTTGCACTCTGAAGGCACAGATCACCCTGTTACCACAATGCAGAGAAGAGACATCCATTTTCAGGGAGAAATTTGGAGTTACAGTTTATTCTTTCATTTGCATTTTAATAGAAAAACTTTCCACTCAGTCCCAAGTGAAAAGCTACTATATGCATTTAAATGAAGATTATTTTTTCCCCCTCTCTTTAAGAATGATGACACAAATGTTTGAAGCTCTCCTCAGCTCCTCTGAATGAGCAGGTACATCACGCAGTCACCTTATTGAGCTTTGGAGACCATTAATCCATGTTTATAAAACCACCTGACACACATCACAGCTCCCTCTTTCTCACACACAGAGCCCTCTCTATCCCTGTCCCCCTCTGGCTAATCGTTTTGAAGAACAGCAGCAAGGTTTCCACTTTGCTTTTGTTCAAAATGCAGCTACCGCTTGGAGAAAGGACTAAACATGAAAATCAGACATAGAGCTCTCTAAGAAAATCTATTGTTAGAACTGGACACTTCTTGTGTTTAAACTTGACTGGTTTTGACATGATGGTTTGGAAACTGTTTTTATATTTTCCTGGGTATATTCTCTAACAGCTATTATTGGGATAAAAGATGCAAAAGATGCAATTCAGCATGTAGTGCTCCTCTATTTTTTGGGTACCACCTCAAGCTCTGATGGCAACATACCACCTCAAGCTCTGATGGCAACTCCTCTTTAATCCCTTACTGATGGCCACCACCACTAGTACGAATTACTGCTGACGGTGATGGTTGCTGCTGGGAGGTGACCTCCCACCCGGGAGAAAATGGGTTGAGAATGGCCAACTTGATGCATACAGCCTACACAATAGAACTGCAATAGTATCTGCTTTACAAACCATAGAGGAACATTTGAGTTAAAGACCCAAAGCCCCTGTCCCACTCCTGGATGGGTTTTCTGCCCTCTCCTCAGAGGTAGATCAACTAGCCATGCCCTTTTGAGGATCCTCACAGACCAGAACTACATCAGCAACGCTCCTTGGCAAAGCATTGCTGTGTGCCGTGCCGATCTTACAAAAGAGTTTGTGGCTAAGCTTTCAAAGTTGCGATAAATCATTAATTATTCACAATGGCCTTCATAAATATTGCACAGCATGTTTGCAGTAAAACTCCACCTTCAGACTATTTACCATTTCCTTGTTGGTGAAAGGTGATGGAAAATGCAAGGGGGTCTAGTGGATCTGTAGTAGGTTGAAGTGGACAGTGACTACAAGGGAAAGAGGACGGGAAATCTTCTGTACCTTTCTAGGAGCTTGCTTATTTTCCTCTGCTCCCCAACCCCTTACTTTCCTCCAGTACCTCCTCCACACAGGCTGTCTACAGAGAAGCTGCCATCAGAGCTGTGTCTAAACTGATGTCATGGTGCATGTCAAGACCTTGGTTCCTACTTCATTCCTCCTGGGGACAAGGGCAGAGCAAGATGTGACTCACACAGAGCTTGTGCACCTGGGCTTCCTTTCTATGGGTTCAACAGTGGCAGCAGGAGGGGAAAGATGGAAGGAAGGCCTGTGGCAAATGTTCTCCTGGGACAAGGATTTTAGGAGCAGACCCAGAAGCGATGCAATCAGAGTAGCCCACATCACCTGCACTGAGCCATAATACTCTCATCCAAAACCAGAATAAAGGCAAACTTGCTTCAGCATCTGAATTGAAAAGTGAAAGGAATTTTCTTTTTGATTGAAAGACCATGGCAATAATCATAGCAACAAAATGAATTACTTAAAAAAAAAGCAATTATTTTCATACAAATCATCATAAATTTCATTTCAGCCTGCAATCAAATGCTTTGTTTCCCTTTTGGCTTATTGTACTCTCTAACACAATTTACATTTTTGATCACAGATGAGTTTAAAACAAACTAACAGCATTTTGAATTGAAAAGTTCTGGTTAGAAATATGGAGAAGAACTGTTCTAGCATCTCTAAACTAAGCTACCTCTGTTTTAAAACACTGAAATTAAATACTCTGTTGAAGTCAAAATATCATCTCTTCCAATTCTTGCAGGAGAGGGGAAGGCTGAACCTATTGGCCAAATTTGACCCTGTTTTGCTTCAAACCTTTTGAAAAGCAATTTTGCAGAGGATTTATGTGTCAGAAAGCGACATTTATCTCCCATTATCTCCCATGCGATGCCCTTCCTTAGTTTTTAAACATCTTCCTTCCCTTAAAGCTGCCACCCACCGTTGCAGGATGCCAAGGCATGTTGTGATGCCTGCAATAACATCTCTACCCTCCTGGCAGAAGTATCGGAGGAAGCCAAGCCGCACCAACAAACACAGCTCCCGCTATGAAAGCAATGGACACGGGAGAGGGCATATGATGGGCAGGCTGGAGAGAGTCTGTATTTTTTCCTGTCTAGTACAAAGGTATTGAGGTGTGCAGCAGAGAAAACCCTGTTGACTTCATGCTTATGCACGGCTGGGGTAGCTGGCAGCCAGAAAGCCAGTAAGCAGAGGGAAAAGCTGTCACAGACGGACACAGATGATTAAAATCAGACAGTAATTCCAAAAGTAGCAAAAGTGACATGCTGAAGTGTACTGTCCTGGAAAGAGCCCTTCTGTCTGCCCCGTGGGGGCTATTTCTCAAGGTGTTTGTCTGCCCCCACCACTGTAGCATCTGAGTGACATCAGAAAAAACAGAGAATAGAGAAATTTCGGTAGCTCAAGGGGGAAATCTAAGATATTGCATTCATTACCAGTTCTTTACCATAAAAAAAATGCTCGGGCATGTGAATAATTTCAGAAAAGACCCATTCCCTTGCAGGAGTCGAGAGTTTCTGATGGGAACAAAGAGACCCTCTCATCTCAAAGCTTCATGGATCTGCACAGATCAAGGCCAGGCAATGCTTCCATGTCCCCAGCAAGGGGCCTTAGAGGAATAAGCAGGTCTCTTGGACAAGGAGAATCGTCAGAAAGAAGCAAAAAAACAAGTTATATGTACAACACGTGTTTGGCTCTGCTCTTCTCTTCCATGAGGCTTTCACCATGGCAAAGTGACAGTCTCAGGCTGGACTTGCACCAGTAGTAGCATGGAATCAGGCCCAGAGCCCCTCTGACTGCTTTGCAAGCTGATGTCCCAGACAGACAGTGTAGCAAGCCAATTTGCCAGCCCCAGCAGTGTCTCTAAAAAGAGCGTGGCTGCTCTCTGAGATGTCAGCACATGCCGAGTGGAAGTTGTGCGTGTGATCTCACCGCTCACCATCCCTAGGGACTTTTGACTTCATCTCCAAATTCCTCATGGCTAAGTCCTCTCTCCAAACGACCTGCCCTTAAAAGCTCACTGAAGTTCAAGCTTGCTGGTGTCTATCATTTCATCATGGAGCACCCAAAACAGTTGCCCACTTGCACTGAGCCCCAGTCACACTCTACAGCTCACCTGCAGCCTGGTTGGTGAACGGGTCCCTCCTGATTTAGTGCTGCTGGGGTGCAGCACTACTTCTCCTGGACATCCAGAAGACCACCTAACGCAAACACCCCTTGAATGCTACACCTTGCAGAAACACCTCCCACTGCTATGGTGACTGCCTGCGGCCCAGTAAATGGGAATTTTTGTCCTTGCTAGGAGAAGGCCATGGGCTTTGCACTGACCCAACACTGCAGGGTCTCTGGGCTGTCTCTGGGCTTGCCGTGCCCTGAGCTGCGTGTCCCTGTGATCACAAGAGTCCCATGGCCAACAGCCTCATGCCTGACCTGCCTGAGCTCAGTGATGGGACACCCTGCATGGCCAAGGGCTACCACCCTGGGCAGGCACTACCCAGCAAACACCAGATCTTTGTGTGCCCTGGCTGGGCACTGGGCAGCTCTGCCACTTGTGCTGGGGACAAGGGAGAAGGCGGTGGAAAGAGTAGGGATGAAGATACACCTCGGGACACTCAAGAGTGAGGAGGAAGAAACCCCACCATGAACATCACGCTCCTCCTGCTGAAGACCTCAGGGCGGTAATGACAAGTGGCAACCCCCATGTTTCTTCTGGAGAACACTGGTGCCTTCAACTGTAGGGCCTGGAGGGATGCTGGTAGAGTGAACATCACACCGGGGAAAAGTAAGATTCTAAGAAAGGTTTTTTCCTTTTTCTTTTTTCTTTCTTTTCCTTTTTTCTTTGCTGTATAGCATTTTTAACAATTAATGAGGATTTTCTGTACTAATTTGGACCATGGCTGTAACTGTAACTGGACTAATAATTTGGACTATTATTAGATTGTTAAAACATTAATTAGGCAAGCTATTTTTGCTCATAACAAGACTTTGAAAGGAAATGGAAGGAACAACTTGGTACACTCAGAACGGCAGTCAAGAGCTCAGAGGCTGCATATGGTCAAGGACAATGGATAGATGCAGCACAGGGGACCAGGACCCAAGGACCTTCAGGGCCAATAAGAACTTCTCGCAGGAGCTTACCATAAAGTAGTAGAGCTGTGAAGACCTGGCCATGAACTCTGGTTTGCACTCAGCCACACAGATTTCCACGAATCCGGCATGCTGGCTGGGCTTGGCCTCCCCCATCTCACACACTATCCTGTGGAGAAAATATGAACCAGAAGCAAGGTTTGAGGGATGGTTTGGTGGTGGTCTGGGTAAGATGGAATCGGAGCAAACAGCCCATACAGCTGGGGAATGGACTGTAGACTTCACCCATCCTCTTCTTTCCAATCCAGGATCCAAACTGTGGACTAAGTTATTCTTTAAAGAAGAGTGGTGGCTTTTGGCTGTTGGCACTTGGTGGGACAAATGCTTAGCTGGTGTAAATCAGCATAGCTTCACTTAAATATACAAATAAATGCTGGGCTGAGGTCTGACCCCAGGGGTCCCTCTGTCCTCCAGCCTTGCACGGTGGACAGCTTTGCAGCTGTGAGGCTTAATGATCACTCCTGCACATGGTAAGCTGCTTCTCAGGACTGCTGCCCCTGGAATTGAACACCCTTGTGGTGGCTGTTATGTGAAAAACAGAGGATAACTTCAGGACATATGCCATGAGGATTATCTAAATATGCAATCCAAATACAGTAATAAATGAATTATTAGCTCCTGAGCTGTAAGTGATGAATGGCGTCTGCCATTCCTCACTTCCAAGGTTGGGTGGAATGGACTCCTTAGAAGACCCTACAGGTAGCAATGGCTGTTATTAGGTGTCCTGTGGCCCACTGTCTGCCACACACCCAACTTACTGCTCTGCTGGGATGTACCCTTCCACCAGCGGTTTGCACTCCACTCCGGCCACTTTGACGTGAGACGCAATATCTCTGAACTCCAGTCCCAGATTCTCCCCACGGATGGTCACTTTGGTCCCTCCTTCGCGAGGGCCCGTCACTGGATTGATCTGAAGAAACAAGCCAAGAAAAAAGGAAAATAATCAAACCATCTATGTAAAGACATCACGATCCTCTCAGGTGAAAGAAGAGGCAATATCAGGTCTCTTTGTGACCACTAGAGACACTCATAATTACGAATGCTGAACAACTTAGGGAACAAGCATACTCCAGATACATCGCTCAGTCCAGCTCCTCTGTAAATATATATCACACATGCCCCAACCTCAGAGTATACAAAATTCTGCCCCAGATCTCATTTACTCTCTTTTAACTACTTGGAAAACATCCAGAGATGAGTAGGAGATGTTTTCTAGGTAGGAGCAGGGGTTTCTGGTAGTGCAGCTGAGCTCTGCACTTCATAGATATGAGTCATGGAAAGGCAGGAGAGGCGCACGGTGGAAAGAACAGAAAGAAAAAGAAAAGGACACACATGGCTTCAGCCAGTCACTGTAAATCCCAAATTCCCAGCCCAAAGCACATGAGGTTTTTGTTCTGTTCTGGAGGTAGGTATTGGTCATGCATCACAAACTCAGATGAAAATGTCCACCTGAAAAAATCAGCCGAGACACAACAGAAACAGCGTGTCAGATTAGGTACGGAGTAGGTGGCCAGTGACTGAGACAGCAGCAGCAGTTGCTGTGTGCCAACACGCATTTCTGAAAGAGCTCCAGCTGCCCTCAAGGGAGAGCTGGGGCCAGGGGAAGGGCAGGCATGGAAGCATGGACAGCTTATTTGTGGGGTGGGAGGCCCCTGAGCCCCAGCATGAGATGAGTGGCTATCCCAACCATCCTGGTGACTGGTGGTGTGAAGGTCCATCCCAGTCTGGACCTTCACCAGACCCTAGCAGGGGTAGGATTACTGTGTCTTGCTCAACAGCACCTGTGTTGGGCAGCAGAGCCAAAGCACCACCCAAACTTCAAAGCTTACCTCTCCCTCCCATTGCAGAGCCTCACCCTGCACCCAGAGCTCTCTATGTCTGTGCAATACTTCTGGCCCATGCAAACGGGGTATGTACGTAGGAAAGCATTCTGCATCACAGCATCACCCTTGTTCAGAGACAGGTGGAAATTAGCATTGGAGTTGTCTCCTCAACATTGAAACAACACAGAAATCATGGGGCTGGCCCTTAATTATCCCAGTTCTGCCCTTCCAATTATTCACCGTGCTCAAATGCTTTGTCATACATCTGGCTAGTTGAAAGGGGCTTCAAACGTTGCTTTCAAAGGGTATTCCCTGCTGTCCATTCAGGATGCCATGGCTGCCATCTGCCAGCGTTGGCAAGGGTCTCTCTGCAGTGAGGAAGGGGGAATTCCCTGTCTGAGGTCTGTACCCACTGGCCGATGGCTCTGCCAGCTGGGAATCTCGGGCTGGCAGCTAGACCCTTGCGTAGCAGTCGGACTAGCAGGTAAAGTCAAGGCACTGACATGAGCAGGGCTGCTCTTGACCGCTTACCAGTGCTGAGTCTGGCACTAGGAATAGCCTAATTTCCACCCAGAGGCCAATTTTTAGAAGGTCCATCTTTAATAAAAGGAGAGAGACCCTGGTATTTTTAGGGGATATTTTATTTTAGGATATTTAATTTTAGGGGCTGCGAACCACCTCCTGAATGAATGTGTCTTTGCTCTGACTATACAGGCAACCAACAGAGGTTAACAAATTAATAGCACAGGTGGTCACAGACAAGTGCTTGGACCTCTAGGGTTGTGTAGCATAGACAAAACCTCTGCAGCATAGACGCAGTGGCCCGGTCTCAGGTCCAAAAACCAGACAAATACCACTTGAGTCAACAAAATCAGAACCATGGTAGGCTTATTCCTCCTCCAAAAGTCAACAAGATACTTAAGTCCTAAAAAGAAAATAGCATAACGTTCATAAATCTGACAGGTGAAATGATTATTTAGGTTGGCTGGAGATTTGACCTCTGGATGGTTTGTGGTGATGAGATTGATAGACAAGTAGAAAATGGATAAAAAGAGACAGGAGGAGAGAGGCATTTGTGGTTATTTTGGAGGAAATGAGGAAAGTATCTTAAAAAATGAGAATGAGAATGAAATTTCTATTCCAGGAGAAACTAATACTGATTCTCTTAGTGGGGGATTCAACATCAAAAACTTTCACTATTTTCCAAAAATGCAATTCCAGAATATTTTTATTCTGAATCATTAATAAATATCTATTCAAGCAAAGTTTTCTGTTTGAAATACTTATTTTGCTAACATCTGTTAATCCTCTCCTGATGAAATACTATATGAATGATGCTGGAAGGCTAGAATATATCAACATACCAAATGCAATCTAATATGTACTCAAAATTAAAAAAGAAAGATAAACTAAAATTCCCATATTTTATTTTATTTCCTTATCTAAGAGAACTGAGTTCCCCATGGAATATTTTGGTTCTGTTTTTTGGTATTAAACTTGCCATCAAATAGTTTTTACTTGTTCTAGTAAGGCAGGTGTCTAGTAAGCTAGGTCTGTGGTTAATCAGGGCTCACCTATGCTTGAAGGAGCTTGCTAACATGGGCAGTACACCTCATAGCTGGTCAAAAGAGGATTTTTTTCTCTTATGACTAATATCGTTACCCTGAATAAAAGAAGGTGTAGTGGTGAAAAGGAACACCTTGCTAGAAAAGTCCTTTTCTTTAGAAATAAGGGTGAGTTTGAGACAAAAGTTTCACTGCAGAAGTCACAAAAAGCTCAGTGGAAACATTATCATCCTCTTTCCATCTCTGTCTAAAGCACGAGATTTTAAAAAATTCTTGCTATGATTCAAAAAGCATCGACAGGAAACTTCCCGGAGTGAAGCCAGCACAGCACCTCTGAACCCCTCCTGTGCGATTTTTAATATGTAAAGCCCAGCTTCAAAACCCACTTATTTCCTTAAAACAGGAGGGTCTGGGATTCTCCCAGGAGCATGTGGGAGATTTTTTAACCCCAACTCATCACACTCCCACAGATATGTACATGAAGAAGGTGTTACTGCGCTGTTTTTACAGCGAGAGAGAAGGAGCCTGCTTCTATCACAGGTGGAAAAAATGTGGAATGAGACCTGCCAGTTTTGGAGAGGAAAATGCGGGCAGGGAAACAAAAGCTGCCAGGAAGCCTCAGCTTTCTCTTGAAGACCCAAAGCTGCGACACTGCATCGCAATTTATGCCCTCCGCTCATATCAGCCTAATGCTGCAGCTTGTCACTCTTAAGGGAGGTTTTGTGGCTCGGCGAGTCTGCAAGTCTTTTAATTTCACTGAGTGGCAATATAAATGCAAGAGCTAGTAAATAATTACAGGTTATGGGAAGCTCTGTGCTGGGTGTGTGTATGTGCCTGTGCAAGTGTAAGTACACGTGTTGTTTCTCCTCCTTTGCCTGCACAGATATTGCCCTGGCTCCTCGCCAGAATACGCATGCTCTTACCAACCGCTCCAGACCTACCATTAGCTGCAATATATATCCAGTCACTTGAGATTACTTCCATGCTAATGGCTCAGAAAAAGACTTTCCAAGAGCTACTTATGATTGTACCAGCCAGTTGGAATATTTCATGAGTGAATATTGCAATGATCTGTTGGAGCTTTGGGAGCTGTTGGAGGAAACGCCAGCAGAATTAGAAGTACCTCCTGGAAGTGTAGGGTGGAGAGTGAGTGCTTTGCACTTCATAAAGAGACTGTAGATGCAGGGTTGGGGGTCAAAGCATGGCAGAGAAATGAGGATGGACCTTCAGAACATCATACTACCATATGGTCAGGTCCTCGTGTATTGAACTTCTGCTTTAGTTGATCATCTGTCATTTTCCCAATACAAAACTCTGTGAACCAGTGAAAAATTTCTGAATCTTTCCCAAGGTTTGAGAACCTGAAAAGATTCGTAAAAGGTTTCATCCAGCCCCCTATAATTTTCAAGGCCTCAAAGCTGAACTTTCAGAAGTAGTTGCTCATTCTGGCTGTCTCTGGGTTGGGTTTCACAGCTTCAGGTGGTTCAGGTGGGCTCAAAATTACCAGCCCCAGATAAATCCAAGTGCGGTAGATGCCTCCACCTTGGAAACATCAAGATGAGCCTGGCACTCCACCAGTAAGACTGAGTCAGTACTTTGGGGACTGATGGATGGCACGAAGATGGATTGAGGGGCTCCTTTCAATGGCACGCGGGAAAACCAGATTCTAACCAGCCTTTGCTTTCGCAAAACTTTCACACATGGACATTGATTTAGGGCTTGTCCATAGCACCCACATTTTTTGATTCTTAACTGAATACAATTGACAAAACCTTTCTTGCTTTCTAAGAAAATAATCCACCTAACGTTTCATATTAAAACACAACCATCATTATGGCAAAGGTGTCCTAAAACAGCAGACAAAAATCACTTTAGGCTGGAGGCCTGATTTCCTTTCCTTGCCTTTTTTCCCTTTCTCTGCTCCCTCTCTCTATGGTTTTCCTACTCTCTTATCTCCCCTTTGTACCTTTGCCCCAGCTCTTTCTTTGGCCCAGTCAACAGATTCGGTAGGAAACCTTCTGAAGAACACCATTATGCTGTAGATCCTTCTCCCCAGCCTTGCCCTCATTCTCTCTTTATCACTTAATAAGACAGTTCCAAGCTTCATTTAGTCCAGGCTTGATCCTGTCTCCTCCTTGAGCCTTCAAAGGGGGAAAGCTGACAATTGTACAGGGCTTTGTACAGCTACGAAGACTTCTCTCACCATGCGAAGTCAGCCAGGCAAACAGAAGAGCTGCTGGAGTTAGCGGTGTCTTGGTTTTTCTGCACATTGACTTTGTCCATGTCATGCTGCTGGGAAGCATGAAGTACAACCTACCCTCTTCCTTGACCTTCTGTCAGCAAAGCTCAAAACACTCTGGGATCGCTCAGCATCTCCTTCTCAACCAGGCTGGCCAGAGAGGCTGTTTCAAGAGACTGTTGGGCTTATTTGATTACCCTCACACCATCCATTTGAGATGCTGCAGAGCATCTTGTCTAACCTTCAGCTGCTCTTAAAGGCTTCATGTCACATCTGTCAGCTCTGTGTGGGCAGGTCGGATGCTCTGGTGTTCCTCAGATTGCACTAGCAGACTGTGTTTGTGCAACTGATTCATGTCCACATTGACTATGGTGGGAACTCTGACACCCTGCTCACCCCTATGTTGTAGACACCTAAAGTTGTGTGCCTACCTTTGAAGGCCACCATGGCCTCCCATCCCCAAGGCTGCCTGGGATTTTGCCTGATCCAGCAGAGCTCAGCCCTGACCTTCCCCTCACCAACTCAAAGACAAATCAGGAAAATAAACCAAGGAAAAGGTACGAGAGAGAATACCCCAGCTTCTTGAAAATCCATGACTTACATCTGTGATCTTGGGGTTGGTGCATTTGCCCTTGGTGCTGGACAACTCCAGCCACTGGCTGTCCTGGGCTGGGCAGTGCTGCTTCAGCGTGCACTGGTTCTGTCCCTCGCACCAGCCGCACTCGAAGTCCGGGTCGGCTTTCAGGCACAGTCCGCAGCTGTCCCGCATGGCCCCGCACTTGTACAGGTGAACTGGAGGAACAGGAAAACAGAGAGGACCTGAGAGATGCAGACAGCATGGGGGAGCGGTGGGATGTCAAAGGGCAGAATGAGGAGCAAGAGAGGGGAAGGTGTTCTGGGCTGCTCATCCCAGAGGCAGGATGGGACCTCTCCAGGGGGGTAAATAATGGGGGAAAAAAATGTTTACATCCTTCTTGCAATAAAGTGCACTTGTCAGAGCTCATCCCCCATGACAGATATTTTTGGAAGCTGAGAGCAGAAGGAAGGATGCTGGCCTCAGTAGGGTGATGGGCTGCAAGCAGGAGGTTGGGGGGAAAAGGTGCTTGGGCAGTGACTTGGCCTCAGTCCCTTCCTTCTTCAGAGACTGAATGTCATACAGTGCCACCTATAACCAGTCTCAGCCTCAGCTCTTCATCTTAAAATTATTTTCTAGACTTGGTCTACCCACAACTTAAACCTGGGGATTTGCCTTGTGTGAAACTACCCAGAACTGGGTGTTAAGGTAATGTCACTCAGGTTTCCCCCTTAACAGAAATTCTAAGAGATAATAGTAAATCCACAGTGGTTCTCTATGAGGCTGAATCCAGGTATTCACAATCAGCCTTCTTCTGCTCCAGAAATTCGGTCTGCTTTACACTTCGAAGTACTACGTTGATCCTCCTTTAATACAAACAGCAATGATTAATGCTTAGCTCCATCTCGGGCTGCTAAGTGATTAGAAGCAGTCAAAGCTTTTTCCAAATAAAACCTAAAAACCTTGCAGTCCTCCTACGAAATAAGATCATGTTATTTATCCTTATTTTACAGATGTGTAAACTGAGGCCTGGGTTGCAAGGGGGCTGATAGCAGAAGTCTCCTCCCTGAAGATGAAGATGGCAGAATCAAGGCTTTCAGACTTGCTTTTTTTCTGTATTTGTGGGCGTGTTGGTGGATTTCTTTATAAGATGGGAGATTTTCCTTTGTGCTTCTGTTTTGCTGTGTCAGTAGCAAGACTGAAGTCTTGTCTGTGGTTATTACTACACACAATCCCAAAGCTCAAAAGCTTTGGCTATGTGTGCTGAAAAGCTCTGGCTGTCTCTTCATACCTGCACCCCAGAAGTCAGCAAATATTGACCAACGCAAGGAAAAGCTCAGAAACTTTTTATTTCTCCAGGTTGGGTGCAAGAGAAGTTTGCAAACCAGCTGTCAATACAGGCCTCCTGTGATACAGCCCTTTCCTTAATTTTCTGTTAGATTTCCTCAAATTTGCTGAGTTGCTCTGCTTGCAATGCTATCAGTGAGTATCTCTGCAGGCACTTCAGTAAGCTTGGTTTAGTTTAGCCTTTCAGCCTACCAGCCCAGCCCATGTGATGCTGACTATGAAAGTAGTGGCATCTTGGTTGCTTGAAGGCAGCGTACCCCAGTGCAACTGCACCTAGAAAGGCCCTGGGTCTAACCCTGCCTCTGCCTCTCCCTCTCAGTTTTCTAGAGAAGAAGATCTGCTTGTTTGCAGCATTGTCCAAAGCCCTGCCAGGCTTTTGTGTTTGCTTGTAACCACTACATCTGTGCTAGTAACTAAAGCTCTCTGTGTCCTTGAGAGCATGTGGTATGCCTCCATGTGGTATATCCATGTGCACATGCCTAAATCCTCCTCCTGACCCAAAACATGATAGTATCATCCAAACTACTCATTTGGGATAACCACCAGCCAGTGCCACTTCCCAAATTTTTCCTAGTCATTCCTTATAATAGGTTTTGAATAACCCAAGAACTTGTAAGGGACTGCGCTGAAGACTGAGCACCACAGATGTTTTTTGAATTCACCCCCTGGTCTGGTTTACGTTACCAGCACAGACATGCCTAAAGACACAATCGTCGATTATGGGATTGATTTTACTCCTACCTCACCTAGGACAGCTCAGTACTGCCCAAAGAAGGGTTCACACTCTTGGTGTGGACTATGTTGCATCAGGAACACTAGGGCTATAATGGTAGCAGAAAACTAAGGGGCAAGTGCCCAAACCCTGACCTCCAACCCACACCGTTAAAAGCCAGCACAGTCCACGGCACTGTTTGGGCTCATGAAAATTAGCACTGTCTTGGCAATGCCTTGGCACGGCTTGGAGAGCAGGAGAGAGGGCAGACAGCTTCAGCATGGAGAGAGGTTGGCAGTGTGAACATGGGCTGTGCCACGCTGCTGGATGCCAGGGCTAGACAAGGGTCTCCAGCCTGTTGGATTTACTGAGTGGATTTAACCTTCAAGAGCCACAGTGTGGGGGAGGACAGTGCAGGACCTTTTGCATTCAGACTGGCTATTCGAACCCACTGGCTATTCGAGCCAGCAGAGAAAGACATCACAGAAGTGGGTGCAGGGGGAGAAGGACAGGAAGGGGTCATGCCGTAGGAAGAAGAGTTGCCTTCTGCATTGCTCTCCAGCTTCAATGTGGTGGGGTTGAAACCTCACCCACCACCCCTCTGTATGAGGGTGGGTGTGAAATGGTGTGAGAGGAGCCTGGCAGTACCTGATGGGGAGAGATGGAGTGGGAGTAGGTGTGGAAAGTGTCCAAGAAAAGGTAAAGCAAGGGAGGGAGAAACTTCTGAGAGGTAGTGATGTGAGAAGGACAGAGTCTGCAGGTCTGAGCTGTAAATGCAGAGCAGCCGAGAGGAGAGGTTGCCTGAGGGAAAGGCTTCAGGGAGGCTGAGGGTGGTGGACAAGAAGGAAGAAGAAGATGTGAATGGACTGTCCATCTCCAGCAAAAATGACTGCCTCAGGGTCGTGGCTGGCCGTGCAATATCCCTCTGTAAGGGGCACATCAATCCTGTGCCATCGGTGGTAGTTAAACGGAGACAGGCTCTGGGCAGGAGGTGGTTTTTGATCCTTTGCCATTATTATTTTATTTTGTTCAGACTTTTCCCACTGGCAAGCTGCAGCCTTTTTCCTCCCCCTCTCCCCTCCCCTGTTCATTACTACATTGCCTCTGAGCAGAGAGCGCCCGATCTCCTGGCATGTTAACTTGAAGAGCATCACTGCAGGAGAAATAAAGAGGGGGAGAAAGCTGGAGAAGCAGGGGCATAAAAACCAGACACAAAAACGTGGGGAGAAGCGGGAGGCAAAGATGATGAAGGAAGAAGGAAAGCAACACAAGTGGGAGGGAGAGTCATATTTCTCAGATGCAAAGAGAGAAGGGGAGGGGGGAACATAAAGCACACAAAAAATTGGTAATTTGCAGAGTGCAGAGAACAAGTATGTACCAGACAGCACAGGGAGATGGTGGCGGCTTTGTTAAGTGTAGGGAGCGATGTGGCCCGTTGCTAAGGTTACCGCTTCCAAGGACAAGTTGAAATAACTCTTTACCTTTGTTCTGTGCTGGGTTGTCAATGTTGAAATTCCCGTTCCACACAACCGTCAGCTCCACTGGCAGGCTGTTAATCTCCATCCCTTCGTACGAATACTAGAAGAAGGAGAGGAAAAACAAACAAAAAAAACAAACCCAGACTTTACGTGGTGCCCAGAGGTGGGGAGGGGATGGGATAAGGCAAGAGGTGATGCCGCAACTTGTGAACAAGAGAAATGGAGCTGTTAGCTACCTCCCTAATCACCATTACCTGCCAGAAAGCCATGGGATGCTCTCAAAGTTGAGGTTCTCAACAGAGCAAGCCGTGCCCCTCTTAACAGCCGCCTTAGCCATTAGGTGAATATTCCATGATTTAAGCGTATTTGCATGTGATGGGGCTTATCTTGGAAATCTACCTTCTAGGTGTTGAACACAGCTCTGAAGAGTATTTTGCCAACTCTTGGGTGCACCTCTAAGGTGTACATTATGCATTGTTGGTCTATCATCCAATATACCTCTGTGTACTCCATAGATGCTGAGCATATATGTAAGATTATCTACACTAGTAGATATTTTGAAGAATCTTGGAAGCTGAATGAGGTCTCAAAAGCAGGGAACAGGCGTATCATGGAAATACCTTAAAAAAGGGGAAAATGGAGGTTCTGTGTAATTATAGACCTGTCAGCCTAACTTGGCTTCCCAGAAAGAAAGTACATCAAATTATTAAACAATCAATTTATCAGCACCTGCAAGATGATAAGGTGATAAAAATCAGCCAGCATAGATTTGTCAAGAACAAATTGTGTCAACCCAATCTAATTTCCTTTTTTGACAGGCTTAATGGTTTTGTGGATAAAGGGGAGGCAGCAGATGTGATTTATCTTGATTTCAGTGGAGTATTTGCTACTGTCCTACAGGAGATTCCCATAAACAAACTAGGGAAATATGATCTAAAAGAAACCACCATAAGGTATATGCAAAAGCTACCAAAAGACAAAAAAAAAAGATGACAAATGATTCAATGTCAGTCTGGGAAGGTGTTTCAAATGGAGTATTGTCCTGCGTCTGGCATTATTCAGTATTTTCACTACTGACTTGGATGATAGACTACAGATTTCATGAATGACACTGCCCTGGGAGACGGTGAAAGAACATCCACAAGCAGGGTTAAGAATTCAAAACAAACTTAACAAATTCTAGAACTGGGCCAAAATCAACAAAGTGAAATTCAATACAGGCAAGTACCGAGTATTCTTCAGTAGGAGAAATCAATGCAAACAAATACAAAATTGGAGTGACCGGCCAGTGCTGCAGGAAAGGGTCTGGGGACCACTGAAGATCACAAACAGATTGTGAATCAACAATGCCATATTGCTGCCAAAAAACCAAGCAAATCTCATTTGGGGATGCACTAGATAGAATTTGTTACATACATAAGCCCCAGGAGGCAATTATTTTTCCCTAGTCGGAACAAGAAAGGCTTCAGCTGGAGTAGGGGCTATCCAGTGTCCAGCAAGTATGTGTTAAGAAACCCATAGAACTCTTCTGAGAGAGTTGGACAGACTTAAACAAACTCTTGTCAGGCACAGTCAAGGTACACAGATCTGGCCTTTACAAAGGAAATGGAAGCTGATCTCTGGAGGCCGTCTCCACTCGGAAAGCTCTCTGACATGTGGTGCTTAACATATTTTTTCAGCCAGATTTTGGTTTATCATAAGCCAGTTCACACAGGGTTCACCCAGTTGCCCGTCAGATCCCATTGCCCACCTCCATCAACAGCTTCCATCCAACACTTCACCAAAAGGCAAAAAGCCTCATAATGGGAGAGGAGATGGTTGCTTAAAGGACAGAATGGGAACAAGGCAAGAAAGAGAGAGACATTTCATGTCTGCTACTATTACTGACCACAGCGCACATAAGGATTTACCCTCCTGAGATCAGGAATCTCTCACTGCACTGGGATCTATAGTGGGACAAACTCCCACTTTTAAAGAAAATGGTGTTTTCCCCATTACAAGATTAAATATAATTCAATAAGCTGTCTGGTTTGGTTGGGTATGTCTTAGAGACCACTAAAGAGTTCCCCATCACTTAAAGTCTCCATGTGGTTTTCCAAAGATGCCAAAGATCTGAGCCTTTAGAGGTAGGTTTTTCTGTATCCGTTAATCACTGTATAATTGCGGAGTAAATCGTATATGGTGATTTCTGTCCATTACAGCAGTGAGTGCTAGTTGCACGGTAATTTCTCTTTGGATAAACTAAACACAATTAGCCACTAATCTGCAAGACCCTGTGATTACAATCTAGTTGTAGGGTATTTATGGGTATAAGCTTTGGGTTACCGTGGAAGTAAAGAACAGCCGCAGGTTAGCAGAGTCCTTTGTAATAGGGCTGTACCCGCTCATTCCGTATTAGGATTTTTATGACACTTCTCAGTGTCACTGCCAGCAAGATGCAAGATGATGCAGAGCCACTTGGACTCACAACACTGGCTTTTCACAGTTTTTTGGAGCTAGGAGCAAGGATGGGGAGACAGGAGTGGGAAGGAAAGCGCCTGAAAAGTAGAGAATAATTAATCTTCTGCCACTCAGGAGCTTTGCAAATACTTGCTTTGCACAGCACTTTGCGATGCTGATTGGGAATGGGAAAGAGCATATATACAGAACCACTGCTCACCCTTAAGTCAGAAGTTGAGTCTGTAGGTACCTGAGAAAGCACTACTTTCTGCCTCAGCAGAGCCTCGTGTGTGTGTGTTGGGATTTAGCTGTTAGCAGAGCCTAGACAGGGCTGCCAAGGGACAGGCAGCTGGAGTCCCCCAGAGCCTTTCATCCCACTGCGGATCCGAGCGCCAGCAGCAGGAGCCCAGCTGGGATTTTAGATCTTATCTGTCTGCGGCACCGGGGGCAAACACATATTAGACTTGTTAACTCAGCAGACTTGATCCAGAACTGGAAACGGATGCGAGGGAATAAACAAGAAGATCCCCATGGAAGAGCTCCAAGGATGAAGCCAGCTGGGGGCTGGAAGAAGGATGCTCACGCTGCCATGCCCGGCCTGCTCAGACAGCTCCTGGGCTGCACGGCAGCGAAACAGAGCAATTTGCAAAGTAACAGCAAGTAAATGCTCCGTCCTCTTCAGACCACAGGAGCTGCTAACTCATTGTGATCCCTCTTCAAAGCCCACTGAACTCAATAGGAGTCTTTGAAAAGGATTCGCTCAGCTGTAACAATAAGATGGAAATATGTTTCAGAGAAGAAAAAAGGGACGATGTATCGATCTTCAGGACTAACAACAGAGCTTCCCAGATATTCCTGCTAAGAGCATTCATACCATTAGGGCTTGTATGTATACATTGCCTTGCACAACTCTCTCCAGCACAGGTAAAGCTGCTGAAAAGATATAAATCTGACCCCTAAGTCTGCAAAATCTGGATTCCCACCATGCAAATCAAATCAAAGCAGAAAATTATAGGCAATTCAGAGGCCCAAACTGAGAAAGAGAGGCTGCCCTTCTGGAAAGGCAGGCTGCCTCTCATCAGGAAAAGCCAAAAAGCTGCTAGAAGGAGCTGTTGTAATTCACAGGAACAGCACAATGTGTTTTGAACTCCCAGGTACCAGCTCTTTGTCTCTTAAACTCTTCGCTAGTATCAGACACTCCTGCAACACGGGCTGAGATCATCGCATCACTTGGCCATTTTGCCATGTTGTTAGCAGTTTAACATGTTATACGCAAGCTACTGTAAACACATTGACTATTTGTCTCATGGAAGTTCACTATCCTCGGACGGAGAGGATGGCTGCAAAATCACAGCTATCAGTTCTACAATAGCTATGCAAACATTAGCTGCCTTCATGGAAAGATACTTTACATTTCAGAAATCTGCAAATTCCTGGCTCTTTTGGGCATCCTGTTACTACAGGCACCCTACATTAGAGGAACTCAGCTTCAGAGACCTCTGAGCCATGCAGTTTGTGCAAATCCATAGCCATGCTTGACCTCTTGCATCCTGTCGGGATGCTGTATCACTAGGTAAAGCCCTTTGGTAGTTTGGCTTGGGCACACTTAGGACGATAACCAAGAGTGGTTACACGATGCTTCCCCCTTGTACCTCGAGCATGTCCAATAGTGGGAAAACGTCTGCAGACAAACATCATTTTAGTAGTATTTTAGTTTTAGTCTGTTTTCCCTGACAGCACAAAAACCCACTCTTGTGATTAGAGCTTGGGCCTGGGGATTGATTCCTGTACCTGGCTCTGTCACCCACTCCTTGCATGATCCTGTGCAAATCATTTAATCCCCCTTTGCATCAATTTTCCAGCCATAAACTCTAGGCAGAAAACTTCTTGCCCACAGTCATCCTGTCTCCTTGGACTCTTTGCTTCCCAGAACTGGGACTGAATTTTTATGTCTGGGTATCACCCAAGACAATAGAGGTCACAACATGACTGGGGTTTTCTCTGTGATATTTGAATATAGATTAATAATAATAATAATGCATCATAATAATAGGGAATTCTATGTACGGCTCACAGCCCTGTGCTTGTCTTCCTTTGGCCACCCATAAGTGTGTTTTCCCATGATTTCTGTGAATAGCTCCTCATTTTCTCCTAGTTCTGTTGTTTTTTTTTTTATCACTCCCTCCGCTGTGTGAGCCACACCACAGAGTCAAATGCCTCCGAGATCTTTTGCTCAAGTGCAATGATGTGATAAATATAACATTTGTTTTTCCTATCCTTAAGTTACGCAGCATTTTCAGCTGTACCATCTTGGGTCTCATGAACACAGACCTGTGAAGGACTTGAGGCAAATTATCAGCAGGGATTTCGCTGCTAGAATTCAGTGTGTGCTGCCTGTGTGTGCTGAGGCCAGGCAGTGGGCAGGCTCACACGAAGCAAGAATGTGGGCTTAGTCATTGAAGCAGGTAATGGCAATGATCACAGCATGGTCAGGTGAGTCATCCCTCACCCACCTCCTTATTCCTCATGCCAAAGGCTGCTAATATGGGGCTGATTGCAAGTGCTGGGGATCCCACTGCTTCCCACTGGGGAGATTGCTCTCTGTCCTAATAGATCTAGCAATTTCAGCCATTTCTGCTGACATTTTTACTTACTTATTTATATGCCTCCTTAGCTCTCCTCCTTTTCATTTCCTCCCATCACTCTGTGTCCAGACTGTCAGCAGAGCTATCATAAGTGCAATAAGGAATGGCAGGCAGGGTCTCTCTAAGTGATAATTGCGTGCCTTGGGTGGTGTGACAGAGGACAAAGCCCAGACCTGAGAGTCTCAAACCACTTGACAAGAACAATAATTGTCCCGAAGCATGCTGCCTGCAGTGACTTATTGCTGTTACCCAATGAAATATTTCCAGGAAAGACAAGGGGAGAGACAGAGCTGGCTATTGACTGGACCAAGCACCTAGGCACCGTCAGTGCTGGATATGACATTACTGACAGACCGTTGGACAGGCTGGTCCCACCTGGGTGCCCTTATAACATCTCTTGACTGAAGTTGGAGCCACTTAGAAAAGCTCCTGCTTAAGATGGTTCTGATCTCTGCTACTCTGGTATAAATCCTGAGGGACCGGGCAGTGCAGAGCAAGAATTAAGGCTTTTTCCTGATCCTATCCTATGTGAAAGCAGGAAAACTCCTGCATTTTGCAGAAGTTATTCTGCAAGAGCTCAATTTGAGCTTGTCAGTGCTGGTGTTGAATGGGAGGGGGTAGATCTTGAGGCTTATGAAGGAAAACAAGCCAAGAATGATTGCTTAGTCTAGCATGCATCATCAACAGAAAGATCTGCTGGCAGGATAGCATCCCTTCAGGGACACACCATCACAACACATCCTCCCACCCTCCTTTGGACCTTCTCCAAGCCTGCAATGCAGGTGTTACATTCAGTGTCTCATCCAGCAACTCTGCTGAGTAAAAAGCTCTGTCGAAGGGGGCTGATTCAATTTGCAAACAAGCTCATACGGCTGTTTCTAAAGCCAGGTGACCCTCGGAGCAGAGGCTCATTGTATCGCAGTGGCTCCAGACTGAATGCTAATTCTGGCAGGAAAGGAAATAATCATGATGGAGACATATCTACAGCACTCCTTCCCTATTGTCTGTGCCCTCTGCCACCTGCTCAGAGAGCCGGGGCTTCTCTGTTCCCTTTTTGTATCTGTGTGAATGTTTCTTTCTTTTGTCTGGCTCTCCCTTCCACATCTTTTTCTCTCAGTGTCTGGCAAATTCAGAGCAACAATGAAACAACATTTCTCAGGAAAAAAAAAAAGAAAAAAAAGAACTCAAATCAGAGAGTCAAAGTGCCTTCAAAAGAAAAGGGAAGAAAAAGGAAGAAAAGAGAAGAAAAGAAAAGGAAAGAGAAGGAAAGAGAGGGAGAGGGAAAGGGAGAGGGAGAGGCAGAGAGGAGGCAGAAAACAGGATAGAAAAGAGTTCAGTTTATTCCAAAATAAGCTTCTCTCCCTGGAAAAGAGAGAGGTCCACCAAATATGGGACACCACACAGCAGCAAGGGCATGGAGTGCATTGGCATTAGACTCAGCCCTGCCACCCTGCACAGCTCAGGAGTAGTCTTGAGTGTTCTGGCATCAAAACAAACATTAAAATCAACATGGTGCTGTCACAGGGCATCCCATGAGCAAATGCATCTGGGGATTCATCGAAGCCCACTTCTCTGGTCCTAGGCACTAGTGACTTCTTGGAGCACGCAGGTAGTACGGGAATAGTAACCATTACCTCTCAAAACCAGGCTCATTTATTGGATACCACAAACTCAGATGCTGAGAGAGACTCTCCAGGACTGCCGAGGCAGTCAGTCCCCCACTCAGCCTAACTGTGCTTAAAATCATCCTGAGATACCTCATGCTGATGCCTGTGTGTGCCAGAAAATTCATGGTTCTAAAGCGTGGATGCTGTCTTTCCTGCTAAGACTTTTTGGACAGATATATAGATTCTGTCCAGGTCCATATAATACCCTTTACCCACAAGCTTTCACTATTATAAAGAAAAATAATCTAAAAAAAACAAAAGTGCAATGCCTTCTTAAGTGAAACCTCAAACCTGGATGTTCACAGGCCACTAATCAGTAACGAAAATCAGGGGGAGGGAAGGGGACAAAGGAACAAATACGATACTGTGATTGGGAAGTTGCTTGTTTGCAACAGATCGTAAAATGTGTGAACTGCCTGTAATCTTCAGCACTCTGCTTAATGCAGCAGAATATGTTGTGATGGATTTTAACAAGCGCTGCCCGGCATGGAGTGGCAGAGCTGCAGTGAAGTGGCTAAAGCCTGTAATTAGCTCTTTGACTAATAAATCATCTCGTAGTAGCAGCAATGAGAATGACTCAAATGCATGTCTGGGAGACGTGAATCTCATGGAGAAACCTCTGGAGAAGCAGTGCTAGGAGACCACCATTGCACATATGCATGGCTCCTGGAAGAGACCAGTTTGTCCCCAAGACTGGCATTGCTGCAGTGACACCACCACCGCGACTCACACAGGCTCCCTGGGAGGGAGGTTACTGGTCCTGCACTGCAGATGAGGAATGGGAGGTGGGCAGAGGCAAAGGGACTAACCAAAGGTCATGCCGTGAGTCAATAGCTGGAGGAAGGCTGGACTCAAGCCTTCAGCATCTCACGCTTCTTTTGACCCATTACATGCTAGCATCTGTCAGACAGTTTATATGGGGTTTTATATGTCCCATCACCAAAACCCTACATAATAACCTTAATTCTCAGTGTTGACATGAACACCTCTCCCTTTGGAAACCCTTCTGAATGCACACAAGGATGTGGCACTGTGAGGATAAGGGCAGATTAAGCTGATAATAATGCCTAATAATGCTGATAATGGGTCATGGTTAAGGTGATCCAGCACGACCAAATGCTGGGATCCAAGGGCAGAAGCAGCTACTGTGTGGTGACACCAGCCAGCCTAAAGAGCAAAAAAGGCAGTTTGCAAACTACCAACCAGCCTTTCCTCGACTATGGGTGGAACCGGGTATGCAATAAGGTAAAAAGGGCTGCAACACAACTCCAAATCCCATTGGGACAGTGGTCCTTCTTGGCCACTGCACCTCTCCTGAGCACACAGGGCTTGCTCACCGAAGTGTTCTGGCACTGCACGCTGGAGCTGTTGAACCTCAAGGCGGGCACCCGCTGCTCATTGCCCTGGATGTTCAAGATGCACTCGTAGCCTCGCTGGCCCGACTGCGGCTGGGGCAGGTTCTTGGCCTTCAGCGTGATTGGCTTGATCACTTCCACCGGCACCAGGATCTTCTCTGCCTGCAGCAGCTGGGGACAGTCCTACGGAGAGAGAAGACAACGTGCCAAGTCAGCACACGGGTTTCCCAGCCCCAGGTGGACTCCTCTGATGCTTCTCAACCTTCTCACTTCACGCTTCACTTCACGCTTCACTTCAACTGATTACAAAGCCTTTGCATCTCCCTGGGCCTCAGCCTATGACAAAGGTATTCAAGGAGCATTACTGGGAAGGCTCAGATAAACAGGTGAGGAAGGATTTCTTTTACAGACCATCCTTTCCTATTTCCCTTGGTCACACTACAGGCTTTCAACCTTCAGGACCAAGGAAGCTACTTCTGATGCTTTTTAATACCTGCTCTATTAATCAGGTAGTGGGAAAGCAATCATATCCCCTCCAGGGTCACAATGCCATGACATGAGAATTGAATAAAGCAAAATATGAGCATAATTCCTTGCCTCCCCAACAGCCAATGCAGCATTGTACAAAAGGCACAGCTCCAGCTAGCTCCAGCAAGACACGTTGTAAACTACAGAGCCTGGGCTGTTAAAAAGAGAGTTTGTTTTGGCTTAGAAGGGGACAGAATGTTTATTACAGATGAATCCAGCTCCCAGGAAACAACTGTTACACAATGTGTGGAGATCCTTGGAAAGGCTTGCCACCATTTCACAAAAGGAGCAATGTTAAGTAGATGTTGCTAATCCAGTGCCGCTTGGTGGGTCCCTCGCACAGGTAGAGGTCCGGGCACCCAAAGCTGCAATGCAGAAGGCTGTATTCAAAGTCTCATTAATTTGCACAGCTTTAGTTAGAGTAGCAATGCACTGCTTCTTCATGGTACAATCAGACAACTGCAAGCTGTCAAATTCGTGTATTCTAGGAAGCTATCAACTCTTTAGGAAATTACTGCAGCATTCGCCTGGCTAATCCAAGGCAGTTTGATATAAAATGGGATGCCTTAAAAAAACACTACAACAGGCTACAACACATAAGCATGCCATATGCACAGACCACGCTGTCTTGATCACTTGTGAGTGCCTGGCTATCCCCTCTTTTAAATCTTTTCAACTTCTAGATGCCAAGAGAAAGCCTATCCCCTCTTTTTCTTCTCTGCACTGTATTTGGCACACTGCCTGCTCTCTGTAGAGGACATCGTGAAGGTGCAGTCACCCTGTCCAGTCCAGAGAGCAATACCATTTCAGCCTGTCCTGCCCAATGTTAAAGGCAGGTCCAGTCGGTGCAAGCAGGGACAGGGAACTTACATAAAGAGGTGCAAGCTTAATCTGTAGGTGTGGGCAAGGAACGGCAGGACGAAAATGACTGATCCAGCACTGGAAAGTAGTGAAAGGGACTGAAAGGCTCAGAAGTGGAATTCATGGCTTATGAGAGCCTGGGAACTTGTTAGAGCAGATGGTGGAAGCATCTTACTGAAGCAAATAGTTTAGGAAGATAAAGAAATGGATTAGACGTGTAACATCTGCGGTTACACCAACCAGGAATAGAATTACAAGAGCCATCAATCATCACACTGCGGGTGTGAGCCGATCCATGGCCAGGGGCAGGAAGAAAATCCGGTAACCACCCAGTGTGTCGCTGCAGTGAAGTCCAGAAGCCTTCCTCTGTCCCCAAAGAGGGTCTGTCTGTCCTAGTGGGGATACCAGACTGAAGAGCCCTTTGGGACAACCTGGTTTCTCGTCTGCATTTATAGGGTGATGCTAATGGTGTAAGTACTTGATAGCTGCTCATGGACTTCGATTGGCTTTGCCCAGGCTAACACCAGAACCAGGACAGCCAAGCACACAGTCACTGGAGCTGGATGGAGGTAAACCATCTTGGGTCTGGTGGCCATTTGTCTGGGTTAATCTGGCCCAAGGCTTAACTTAGTAAGGACTAAGCTGGCTGGCTGGTGTAAGGATTGGAGGTGGCAAGCCCATGTGGTACTGCATTGCAGTGATGACTTTTACCACTGTGATTCTCTGCTGTCTTGGGGATCCTGGTGCTGAGCAGCACTTCAACAAGCAGACATGTGTGAGGAAGCTCCAGGAAGCTGAGTATATGAGCAGTGGAAGTTGCCTTATACCTCATCATGGACACAGCCAGTGTGGAAGAAGGCTGCATCTGATCCTCAGGAGTGCTTGAGGAGCTACACTCTGTTTGAACATTCTCTGCTCTTGCTGTTATCCTGCCCCATGATGAAATGTCCCCAGGGAACTACTAATGCTGAAACACAATGGTTAAAGTGTCATAGAAGCGTTTGTCTTGACAAAAGGGCAAGGCTTGACCGTCTAGAAAGTCTTTCCAACCTTGAGTCCAACGATCCTAGTCTATCAAGGCACACCATTGTTAAGCTTAGTGGCAGGGTTAAGTAGCTACTCAGCATGAGAAAGTGAGGCATAATCTAACCCTGGGTGACTTAGACCTATAAAACCCCAGAGGGCAGGGGAAGGGGATGGTCTAGGCTCTATTAAAACAAGAGTGAGAGTTCCTGGTTCTGATCACGCCAGCAGATACCATGTATAAATACCATCTGGGACTGTATGGTTTCAACACCCCCTGACTCTTCCCCTTCACCTGCCCAACATGTCCTGGGGCCTCTGAATCAGCTCCCTCTCTCTCTCCTGGCATAAGAAAAGACCTTGGCAACATGGTCTCAATTTTTTTTCTCCCCGGCTATAGGAGTTGAGAGAGATGCATTGGCAGAGTGAATCAGTGGGACAGGAGGATGGGAAAGCCCTATCTGCCGCTGAGCAGCCATTTCCCAAGAGTGGGCATTTTGCTTGATGTCTGTCAAATAGAAAAGCCTCTGAAGGGAGCTGGAGGATGGAGGTTGGAGATAGGCCACTATGTTACCTGCAGGCCAATCCCAGCTCTTCAGACTGGTCTTTCTTGTCTAGCTTTATCCCGTCCCCCTCCACCACTGGTGCTGTAACCTTTCCGATAACACTTGTTTCAAGTTCATTAACAAGCAGTGATTGCAGCAGCCCCAAAACAGGATTCGTTTGCATATAAAAAGCTTTGCAGTGCTGTGAGGAAGTTCATTATAGATAATTGAAGAGGCAAGCGCCATAAAGAGGAAATCCTCCCAATGTGGCTTTATCTGATTGACCTAATGTTCTTTCTAATTGAAACAGGGGGGGGAAAAAGGCAATTTCATTGGGTGATGTACTGCATAAAACCTCAGAGCTTGGACTAGGCTCTGGGTTTGAATTCAAACGTAGTACTCATTTTGCAGCCTGTGTCAAGCTTTGGGTGTCTGGTCAGGTTTGTATTTTTGAGGGTAAAACATCAACCTGCTCAGAGCAGACCCTGCCGCAGGGCCCAGGCAGAAATGTCCTTAAAAAAGAGTTATCTTGGGCATTTTCCAGTGGAGGCAGTTTGTCTTCACCCTTCCTCTGCAATGGACATCACTTAGGTTGGAAAAACACCGTTTTCACATGATGTAGGGGAAATAAAAACATCCACTGCCAACAACTGTACCAAGGAAGGGCACAATCCCATCCCTTTTGTTTTTGGTATATAATAAATTAAGCCTTTCCCCCGACTCTAAGGGGAACTGGTTCAGATTCCAGAGGAGCTAAAATCCAGTTTAATCTGTGCCAGGGCAACACATTTGAAAGCAGACTCTTGTTGATTCATTTTGTGTGTGTAGAGTCATTCTATTCCTTAAATGCTTTCAGATGAGTCAGTCTAAAATAATATCCTCCACCCTTGCCAATTACTCGTATCAGCAGTGATCCACACCTCAAATCACCAAATTTTGCCAGTTATCAAGTCAGAAAGCTTTTGCAGTGAAAACACTGCATGAAATGGGCTGTACTCATTGGGTCGATGGTAGTTTAATTTTCTTTATTTATAACTCCTCATAGAATGCCTGCAAATGTGTTTTGCTGTAGCTTGCAGAAATAATGAAGTCTCAGAAATATGAGAACCCTTTCTCTCCTTTTCTCTCACATATGTGTTATGGCCCTCATCATAACTATACTTAAGTGAGTCCCCAGTGAGAGCCATCATGCGAATTCTGCTAAAGAGAGCAATGAAACCTCTCTGAGGCTATGTGGTCTTAGTCCTGAACTAATTAATTTGGTTCCTTTATGGTGCTTTATACAGATATAGTTATGATTTCATGGAGATTTCACCATGCCATTTTCCAGTATAAACTGGAGACTGACCAGATACTCTGAGTTATCATCTTCTCCTAGGGATGAAGCATGTACAGATCTTTCACAGTCTTGTGATATTGCCTTATTTTGTACAGTTTCACTCTCCGTTACTGTTTATGGCCAGGATCATGAGCCCAAGTCTCATCAAAGTGTTTTCCATTTTCCAAAAGAAAATAGGTCTGATCTACTTTGAATGGTAAGCATCCTACATGGGAACAGGTAAAACATCCGTGAAGGTTTAGTACAATGACCCATCCACCTATCAACAGTCTCCGCCTTATAGTGGTGTCCCAGTTCACTTGTCTTCCCCTGTGCATCTCTTGTCATCCAGAGCATTCAGGTGAGGAAATCTTTCCTACTTTTCCTTCATACTGCTCCCTCATGATCCCTGGTAGCATTGACTGGATCTCCACTTTCTACAGAAGGAAACTAGAGCTCACCTATTGCTGACTGCATTGTAGGCATGTTTGGCAAGATAAACTCAATAGATTTTCACCCTTCCTTTCCCAGAAGAGCAGGAGTCATCTCCATTCAGGACCAGACATAGCCACCACCACCAATTCCTCCACTACTCATCTCAAAGCATCCAGTTCCCCTTTTCTCCTGCTATCAAAATCCATTTCTTCATCCTCAACTTCAGGGTTTTTTTTAAGACTTCCTTTTCAATATCCCCTATTCAGCAACCATCTTTGTGCCCTATCTAAGCCGTCTTGCCTGGAAGAAACATGATCACAAAGTGAATCTAAGTGGGGACCATAACTTACTCACTCAAGCCTTTCGGGACCCCACAAGAAATGCTACTCAGATTGTTATTTATTCACATATTATGTAAATACAATACATCTTTTGTTCATATGCCCTGCTGAGCAGCAGCGTACCATTTTCCTTGTGTCCCCTATGGTTTTCTCACCCTCCCACTCTGTGCTGTAATCAAGTCAAGAGGGTAAGATTTGAGAGGCGGGGATTGGGTCTTTATAAAGATATCTAGACCACAGCATCTGGGTGCTCTGTTAGTTAGATGAGATTAAAAAACATTAAAACCAAAACAGAACAGGGAAAGAGAAAGAAAAGGAAGGGAAGAAAGGAGAAAAAGGAGAGGGAAAACAGGCAAACAAAAGAAAATTTTTTTTTTTTTGTCATGGACTTTAGAGGAATCAGATTTCACCTGGATAAAAAGCAGGAAATCAGCAAGTTGGCAGATGAGAGGTAGCAGGGACTGCCTGGAATATGTTGCCTGAACTTCTCTCTCACACCTCAGCACGGTCACCCCAGGTCAGGGCTGTGACACCACCCGAGCAAAATCAGGCACTTGTTTAGCAGCTTCCCTGTACTGCTGCAAACAGAGAGCTTTGGGCTCCAGGGCTGACAAGCTGGTTCCTTCGATGAATCACTTTTAAGCTCTTGCATGACTTCCCAGCCCCAGGATAATCTGGAGAACGAAGCAGCAATGAGCTCGAGCTCAGCATTCCCAGTGCAGGAGGGAAAGGGGTGAGTTACAGTCCACGTTGTGTTTACATTATTACACCACTAATTCTTAGCATCATAAAATTATATTTAAAATTTACACGAACAGTGCTGGGGAACGTTATTAGGTTATAAAGTGGAATCAGGTCAATGCTTTGTCGGCAGGATTCCAAGCTCCATAAATTTCTGGATATAGTGCCCCCAAATTTACATCGGCACCGGCAGCAATCAAACCAGCTACAAAGAATCTCACCCGGTCAAAGAATTTTTTAATGCACCATATATTTTATCTGCACTTCCTAAGTTTACAATGTTGTTAGCTTGATTGATGGTGTGCTTATTTATTGGCACGGCAAAAGTAATAATATATGAAGAAAATGCTCAGAACTTTAAAGGCAGCTGGTGAGGAGAAAGCAACAGGATTTATGGGAAGTGTAAACATCTGCAGAGACAACAAAGGAATAATTGAGTCCTTGCATCGCTGTCACTTCCGGTGGCTCCTTCTAGTTGAGTCTTCCATGCACTCAGCAAATTCCAGCTCTCTTTTGTCAGATATTGCAAGTGATTCTGGTGCCTGGGAAAAGATGGTTGACCTGGAGGCTGGCGCTCAGTCTCTGGAAGAGATTTGGCCCTGTTTAAGCTCTGTGCACTCTGGCAGCTGCGTACCTCAACGGTGGCTTGCACAGATTAGTGTACAGATACCACTGCTGGAGGAAGGGAGACCAACAGATCAATAGCAGATCATTAGCTCAGCTGCCATAGCTTCTTGGGTCCCTGGCTTCAGCGTGCAAAGGCTAGAGAGCGATGAGTGATGCTGATCACCAGAGAGTGGATGCTTGAAAAGCAGAAGCTAAATGAAGACAACTAACCTCCTCTCACATGGGTCACTGCTGAATCCCGTTGATCAGGAGCAAAGTGACTCCCCCAAGGCCACGCAGGCAGCGCTGAGAAATGACCCAGGTCTGAAAGCTGGATCCCGACCTAGGACTATTCTGCCTCTGAAGTCAGTCCACACATCTCTGCTGATCAACATTAATGATTTTACCCTCCTTTAATTCTTTATTAATAGAGCCTTTCTCAGCTAGTCCATTATTTCACAAGGATCAAGGTCAGGCTGCCATAATTATCCAAGCACCACATTTATCCTTTTTAAACAGAGACACAACGTTAGCTTTCTTTCAGCCCTTCGCTGCTTTGACACATGCTCAGAAGGAAAAGTAATGATCTGGAGAGCAGGAGCCGTCTAATCACTGGATGAAGGGAGTGGACTAGTGACAAAAATAGGAGATGATTGTGTCATTAAGTACATCTGCTCAAAGGAAAGGGGCTACTGGAGACATGCAAGCAGTGTCAGTTCTGGTGTTTCCTGAGTAACTGTCTGGTTTTGAAATCATAAGGAATATGAATGTGTGCATTGAGGAAGGTGGTGTATGTGCAAGAGACAAGATAACCGTGTATTTACTGGGACAAAGTCTGTCATTTGTTAAAGGAAAACCCTGGTTAGATAACACAGCCCTTCAGAATAACACACATAGTAAAACTGGATTGTGCAAAGCCGTGGAAAGCACAGGGCAGAGCACAGGCAGCTTATAAAGCAGTAACAAATTTCTTCTCTAATTATTATTATATAAATCTGCATCCTTCTGCCTAGCCAGCCTTCTGGCCTTCTGTAAGGACTTCCATCTGAAGTTCACAAGACCTTTTATGTATATCAAAGTACTGTACATCCATGCATGGCGCCCCAGAAGCCCAATGAGGCTGCGATGTTTGAGAATTGCAATGGTACCCCTTACTGCTCACCCATGTAGGTACCAATGACATGGGCATGTTGCTCCCCAACAAAGCTGTTTCCTGTATATTTGTGCCAACAAATGTGTTTTACATGTGTAAGGGACATTCTCCAACCAAGCCTCCCTCAGAAGCGACGGGGAGTCTCATGACAAGACTCTCACACGGGGATTTCTGATGTCTAACAAGGTTTGAGCCCAAGCTGTAGCGCTTCCTTCCTAAGAGAGGACCAAAAGTCTATTTCTCTTCTAAAGCTGCCCATTTTTACAAAGTTAGTAGGAACTTGGTATCTTTGAGAGCTCCAGACTTTGGTCCAACCAGGAGAATGGCCAATGGGTTCAGAAGTCAACGGAGGAGACAGAGTAACAGATGGACCGGAGGTGCACACACAGACCATGTTGACGCAATCCTACTTCCTTTGGAAACCAGGACAGAAGCCCAGAGAGTCATAATACTTTGGCTTCCGCAGTGGGAAGGTCAGGACAATGATATCATGGCTCTTGTCACCCTCCCCCTCACTGAGATACATGACAGCATGAGATAACATCCAAGCCAAAGCAAATGGACTCATGCGCAAAGACAAGGAGAGGAAGGAGGGTCTGGGCTCAGCCTCCTGGAGATGCCCCAAGCAGGGCAGGAGACACATTCCAGTGTTACGTCTTATCTGCAGCTTCAACATCCTGAGAATGTTCCTCCTTGGCCAGGCCCCAAAAGCTCCCATGTCCCAAAGCAGTGAATGCAGCTGATGCTACAATGGAAAAAAGCTTCAGAGCCAGGCCACCCCATGCTAAATCTGAACGGGGAATTGTCTTTCCTCTTGAGCAACTACCTTTCCCTCATATTGCAGGGAGCCACACAGATCCTAGCAGATGTCCAGATAGCCAGAAAATCCTGTAGCTACTCAAGGCATCGCAATGGCATTGCACTGAGCCAGGCTATCAAAACAACATAAGCTCTCCCCAATGTTATTTCGAGGGTGCTGTGTTTGCAGGGACAGATGAATATTACCCTGTTGCATTCTGAGATCACTTTGTCCTGTGGGATAAATAATCTTGCATTATGAAGATGAACAGCCCACCTGTAATGAGTAACATTTAACAGGGACACGGTATTGAGCGTCAGATGCTTCTTACATCTCTGTTCAAACTAATCTCCCTGAGTTGCTCCTAGAAATAACATGAACAAGTCCTTGATTAGTCACTCACATGGTGGCTGGAGAAGCTAAGCTCTAAGAAAACAAGATGCCTATTAAGGTAGGACGAACCGCTCACAAGGAGGCCTTTTTTCATCAGTTCTCAGTTCCCATTGTGATTTGGTTGGAGGTCTCAATAAGGAGAGACGTGATGGAGCTGCCCTGCGCCGGGACGGATTTCCTGCAGGTCCACAATCACAAATCCTGCTAAAAGTTACTACAGGCATTGAACAAGTTGTCAGTCTTTTTCCCTGGCAGCTGGATGACTGTGGGGCAGAAAGGCTCAGAGATGACAAAAGGTACCCAAAAATAACAGAAGAAACCACTTCACACACAGGCTTTCCATCTTTTTCTTCACCCCGGTGCAAGTCAGTATGACTTGCAAACAGCAGCAAATTATCTAATTTGTTTGTACATGCTCAAAGATTTCTTGTGAACGGTCCCCACTGCGAGATCACAGCTCCAGGTACTAAGTACCATACAAACACCTATTAACAGAAAGTGCTTACCCGAATCAGAAGAGGGTGTGAGAGAAACAGGGGCACAGAAAGATGAATGTGTGCAAGCCAACTCAGCGCCAAGAATAAAGCTCTCACCTGCTGAATATATAACCTGCTGAATATATAGCACACTACCTGATACTGCCTCTGAGGAGTATTTTCATGCTCTAACAGGACACCATGAACAAGGGGAAACCTTTCTGCCTGGCCTGCAATTTCTACGTTTAATTTCATTTTATTATTATCTGAAGCACCCCCTCTGAAGAGGATGTACCCACTGCACGATACATCTCCATTTCTAGGAAGGGGCTGTAATGGTGGATGAGGGCTGAAACGCCACAGCCTGAAATGCCAAACCACCAGGAGCCCCGAGCCACAGCTGGATCTAAACCATCAGCTACAGCCTCCTCCCAGATTAACCCTGCCTCCCCCTGGACAGGATGCTGACAAGACTGAACTCCATCACACGTGTTTGGAAACACTTCTAAGAGCTAAATAGATGATAAACACCAAAACCCCCATGCTGCTTAAAAGCAGGTGCCATGATATGCATGCATTGCTACATCAGATCCCATCTGCATGGGGTGGCTGCTGCTGCCCACAACAGCTGCCTGTCTAGAGCTGCTCCTGATCCCTTCACCTCTCCTGCCGGTCCCCCTGCCTGCTCACAGCACTTGAAGGCAGCAGGCTGCCTGCAGTTGCCATAGAAACTACACCTCGCACCCTCCCCTTAATGATAGACAGGTGCCAGGATAAGTGAGCGGATAATCAACAAGAGGGGAAGGATTTGGCACTGTGGTATTGGCCTCGCTGCAACTGTCATTAGAGTCCCTGAGAAATGAGAGATACATTAATTTGAGCAGAGATGGGTTAAGGGAGGCTGGAAACAGGAGCGGGAGGGAAACTGAGCAGTTGCCACAGCAACAGGTGAAGATGCATCACCAGAACGTTTGTCCATGCAAGGGAGCAAGGAGTTGACCATGCTCACCTGATGGCCCAGCAGGTCCTCTACCCCATCCCCAGTGCAGCCACCTAGGCATTTACAGCGGGGTGCATTTTGGGAGGAGGTGGGCACCATGCCTTCCTTCTGCACCTTGCAAAGAGGACAAAGCAGGACATTTGGGGGGGCCTGAAAACCTGTCTGCTTTTTGAGACCTTGGGTCAAAACCCTCCCTGAGCCAGACTGAAATGCACCAGCAGGGTGAGGAAGGGTGCTGCTGAGTTTACTACAGACAAGATCCATGATGAGGAGACGTGGGCATTATAGTTTAGAATAGAATAGAATAGAATAGAATAGAATAGAATAGAATAGAATAGAACAGAACAGAACAGAACAGAATAGAGTAGAATAAAATATTTTCAGTTGGAAGAGACCTACAATGATCATCTAGACCAACTGCCTGACCACTTCAGGGCTGACCAAAAGTTAAAGCCTATTATTTAGAGCATTGTCCAAATGTCTTTTAGGTGTCTGACAGTTCAAGTTGAGCTGTCATTATCACTCCTTGTCTTCTTTTTTCCCCTCCCTTCTTCCCTGTTTCCCAAAAACCCCATCCCCAAGAAGGACAAGCGGCCGGTCAGAGCTAAATCAGTGCACTCCACTGCAGAGGCTGCCGATACAGCTCTTCATTCAGCACAAGCCACCAGCAAGCGCAGGGCAAAGCAGCGCTCCTCTCCTCGGCAGCTGCTCGCCAGCATGCAGCTCACACGGCTTTCTATCGCTTTTGACAAATTAATATTTGAAGCAGTTGTTTCTTTTATGTGGGCTTTACTGTCATTAGCACGTACAACTCGACATAAAACACTTCGGTGCGAGATCTTTTCTTCTGTTCTCTTTTTAGGCAGCAGATGAAAATCCTTTTAATAAAAAGCTTGTTTGGGGGAGGAAGAAAAACATGCACACAAATCGGCTGAGCAGAGAAAGATGAAAACCTCCTTCAAGGTAATTAAATGATTATGTATCTTTTAAAGCCAGCAGATAACAGATTTGTTATCTAGGCTTGCTTTTGGCTTTTGCTGGTTTTTTTCCCTTTCTTTCCCCCATACAAAGCTAAAATCCTTGCAAGGCCCGGAACAAGATAGTGTTCATCTTAGAGAAGAAGAAGGCACAAAAGAAGACTTAATCCTTTATCCCATCAACTCAAGTAGGCTATCCTAGCTTACCCTGCCTTGTACTGATGTCTGTGAAACACTGACATGAAAACTACCCAGCTGAATCACAGCAGGTCTGTACAAAGACAAGACGGATGATGCAATCAGGTGTATTGGGTAAAAGATATCAGGAGAGACAGGTGCTGTTTCTGCAGCTCCTATCACACCAGCGACCCTCAGATCAATTGTTTTACTCCTTCGTGCCTCTGTTTCCCTCCACTACTTATTGACTGTCTTGCCCGTTTACAGAAGAAAATGACTGAGCTCTCTTACTTGGTGATGGTGTCAAGTAAGGGTTGATTTCACAGTGTGTTAGTCTGCAATGCAATGTTTTGTGGTGCGACACTAAGCCTGTGCTATGACTTTAGCTATGGTCAACAACAAATGTCAAAAGCAGAGACAGGATGGCCAAGAAAAAAAATAGAAACTTGGCCTGCTCCCCTCTATCTTTGAGACTAATTCTCTCCACTTTTGCCACGAGCTATCTTTGGGAAAAAAAAAAACAACAAAAATCCACTTCAGTATTAAAATGTCTTTTTTTTTCCTCATTCTTTCCCTTCCTGCCCTCAATAGCAATAATATCAGCTCCCCTTTATAAAGCAAGAATTCACTCAGTATATTTCAAGCTAGTGGACCTGGCTTTCAAAAACCTGCTGTAAAGGGAAATTATACGCCAGGGTGAAGTATTTCTGCCGCAAATCATCCAGAGACATCGTCAACCCTATTTGGTTGAGTTCAGTGCCATAATCATAAACACTCTTGCTTTATGACCATGCTGCAGTTCTTCACCAGGAGCAAACACGGGCTTTCCCAAGGCTCCCAAGCTGGTTGATTCAGCTCTATTATGGGCAGAGCTGATTCACTGAGCACCTGACAAGTGACAGGTAAGAAAGTCGTGGCTTCTTGTTGACAGCGAGGGATGTGACTTTTCTGTTCTTTCTCTATCTCTGGTTTAGTTTTGCCAGGCAGCAGTAGGAGAGCTGCCCTGTCCCAGCTTGAGGCTGGCTGATCACAGCTATCCACTGTGCAACTCAAAGCCACCCCTGGGTGGTAGATCACAGGATCTACAAATAGAAACAACATTTTGCCTTCTGGACAGCATGGGTCATGGCCAAGACCTTTCTGCTGTCCCACTGGATCAGTCTCAAATTCATCCTGCACTCTGCATTAATCAGCAACTCATACTACAAGCAAGAAAAAAAGTAAAAACCCCAGGATCCTCTCAGAGCACATGAAGAAGTCCTGAAAGGAAGGCAGGTGAGCCCATGGGAATCCAGAAACTTGTGAGATGTGCCAAGGAGATGATGGAGTTGCATGTACACAAGGGCACAAACCTCCCTTCAGAGTGTTCCAGGTTGGTCCAGGGGTGATGGGTACTAGCCCAGTGGGTCCATCTGCAGCCCACTGGAGAGTGGGAAGCTTCAGCCCACACAATGGCAAGATGCTGTACAGGCAAAGAGAGAAAAAAACTCACCTCGAGGTGGGTGTAGCAGCAAAGTGAAGGTAAAGGCCATAGTGTGGGGGAGGGGAGCAGGCTTGGCATGCCAGCAATGATGATTACAAAGAGAGGGAGTTTATGGCACCAGTCCATATGACAGAGTAACACCAATATTTGTTTGCTTGGCAAAGAGTCTCTTGGTGCAATCAGACCATACGATCCTGGAAGCCAGCCACGCTAATCTGCTCAGCAGACTCATGGAAGGACTGCAAATGGGGTGGTCCAACCATCCCACGCTGGTACTACAGTTTCCCATCAATACCTCCTCAAGACTTACTGATTTAGCAGGTCCTCATGCCTGGATGGTAGCGCACACACCCCGTCCTCATCCTCCTGGGGTCCAAGTGCTTGTAGAGGAAAGGATGGAAAGGAGCATTGCAGATGGAGATAAAATAGGGCAGTAAAAATAGGCCCACTCAAGGTGATGGTATGTTTTGAGCACTACGGAATATGCAATTGGGAAGGCTGGAAACGGACCTCAGTCCTTCTGAGTCATATTATGTCATTGGGAACTGGGTGGAATTCTGGATGGGCAATGAAGAGCCAGGCTTGGCTTCAAGATACCAAATAGTTTCTATTGTTCAAACAACCCACTCAATGAATAGGCATGGGTACAGGACAGAAAAGGAAAGAATTAAAGGTGAAAGTAAAAAATAGACAGTGGAAATTTCAGTGAGAGATGAGTCAGTGAGAAGATGGTTTCTCAAGAGAAGCGTGGGAGATATACACAGAATGTGTTCAAAGTGCCGTTTGAGAAAACCTTTCTGGCCACAGAGCGAATGTCAATCTGTGTTTGTCAGAATGCACTTGTGATGCCATCCTTCCCCAGCCCAACTGGCCTTGAGGGCCACAAACACACAGACGGCAATGAGAAGGACCCTGAAGCTACAGGGCATTTCTCACATTGTCAGGTAGAAAGCTATCTCTGAAAGTTTCGGTTTTTACAAGGCCATTATCCTTGCAGATATCGTCTGGTTGTTCCAGTGCTGAGAAGTGTTTCTTCTGTGCTGCAGACAGCAAAACCAGCTCCTGAGCTGAGCAGCTGACTGCCAAATGTTGTCTCCCGTGGGAAAGAGGTTTGTGCCCGGAGATGGTTTTGCTGCAGAAGCCAAGAGGGCTGCCGCCCTCCTTAGCAATGACCGATGTAACATACATGTGTCGCATGATGCTATCATTGCCTTGTAGATCAACAGTCGTCTTCTAAGGTCAGGTTTGTGCCTCTCCCTGCTGCCATACAAATCGCACAGAGCAGCTTTGCAAGATCAGAGAGGCAATATTTGAAGCTCGGAAGGAAATCCTCTGTTAAAGGGGGTAGAAGAGAGAAAGAGAATCTCTACTGACAGACAAAGCCCCCCACACTGGAGCTGTCTCCTAGCCTGAAGAGGATACCTTTCAGAAATAAAACTAGTGAGAGGTGATAAAGCAGCGATGGAAAAGGTGTGCTAAAATAGGCAGATCTGCAGAGGATGAGTCCACTGCCTGCTCCCCAGCTCTGCAGAGCAAGATCTTGGAGGGGATAAAGTAAAGATGAGGGGCTGTGCCATTCCCAGTCCCTTCCCTAAGGAACTGGGGTGACACAGAGCTTCTCGTGATCTCCTTTCTGATGGGAGCAAGTGTCAGAAATATCAGGGATGTGATAGGGGTTGAGGGAGGGGGAGATGCACTGGGATTTGTAGGCGCTTCACTTTGGGCAGGGAGCTGGCGAAGAGAAGAGGTGGGAACAGGGAAGGTGAGTCCTGTGCTTGAGCAGTCTGCCAGAGGAGATAAATGGTAGTAGCATTGCACAGCAGGAAGCTGAGACAAAGTGTCCCGGGGAATGCCACCTGAGCAAGAGGTTGAGGTCTCTCCAGTTCCTGAAGTGGAAGGCACAAAGACCTGTGGCCAGCAAGACTGGCCAAACTCTGCCAAGGTTCCATGCAAGGGAATAGGGCCTGTCTGGTTGGGATAGCCTACCAGAAGGGCTGAAGCCTGGGCTGCCTTCCTTCACCACTTCACTGCCGAGTGAAGGTATCAAACCCTCCAGTTCCTCAGCAAGTTTTCCAGCACGTTTACAGCAAATTCTGAATCCCGGTAGATGAAGAATTGGCAACCTCCCTGCTCATGAATATTCATGGCCTGTCCCAATGCCACAGCACTTCAGGATGTCTGCTCTAGGACACCTTAACCAGCACACATGTGACATCTCAACCAGCACATAAGGAAGGGGTGGGAAGGAACTGGGGATGCCATAGGGTCGTGAAGACACTACATGTGTGTCATTTGGTCCAGCAAACTGACTTGCCAGGGGCATGGGCTGGGAGTAGGTGGGGGAACATATTAGAGACACCAGACCCAGCAGGCAGCAGAGGGAGCAGTGGGGATTTCATCCTCTGAACGTGACACACGTCGCTGGAGTCTTCAGCGGCTGCTTCTGCGCCCAGTGGTTCAGCAGGTATCAAATCTCTTAATGGGTACTGGTCCCTTGGGCCAGGCAAACAACGAGCCATCTCAGGTCATTTACCAGACAGGCCAGGATGCTTTCAGACCATTCCTGACCAGGAAGTAATTAAGTGGCTTCCTATTTGTATTCTCCTGAGCTCCTCTTGTCTGCAAGTGCTCGTTAGTTACAATACGAGCCAGACAGCATTTGCAGCACAGCAGCCAGCTCTGTATTAAGCCCCAAGGTCCAGTTCAGTTCAGCGACTGCCAATGAGACATTCCTCGGCCTCGTCTCAAGGCAGTTTGGTGCTTTGGCCATTAGGCACCAAACCCACAAAGCCACAGAAGTGCTCGAAGCACAGCTGAAATCCACTGACGCTGTGGACATAGCCCTAAATCCTCCCCAGATCTCAGCTGGAGTATCTGCTTAAAGGCAACCTCCTTCTTTCTTGGAGGAGATGCATGCCCAGTGTTTCCCATCCCTCCCAGTTGCTTGGTGCTTGGAGCTTGCAGTGACTTTCTGAGGTAACACACTCTCTGTAGCGTATAGGAAGGAGAGGGCAGCTCCCTGGGTGTCTGGTGGAGCAGAGAGGAAAGGAGCTGCCTGCAGAGGGAAGGGTGAGGGTCTCCTGAAGGGTGAGCAGAAGAGGGAGAGGGTGGGACTGGAGGTGGAGAAGGCTTCCTGGGCTGTTGGTCTGACCCAGGCCAAAAGGTGACATCAGCCCTGAGCAGCCCACGTATGGGATGCATGCCCTGTGCCCCTGCCTACCTCGGGCAGCTTGACTCGTCCCTCCTGGAAGGAGCAGGAGCTGGGGTCGTGAGTGCAGACGTGGCGGTACTTGCACCAGTGACACCGGTAAGGGCTCTCCACGCATGACAGACACCTGGAAATAAAGAGAAAGAGTAGTCACTAGACCAGACAAGTCCCATCAGCCAACAGGACAGACCTTGAGGTTGATAGTGTTTCTCAGAGGGAAATATAGCCCGGCAAACATTGCTTTTGCCATTACTAGCAGAAGGCCATGGGCTTTGCACTGACCAAACACCGTCAGGTCTCAAGATGATGCTGGACTTGCCATAGCCTGAGCTGGTTGTCACTGTGATCACAAGTGTCTCATATTAATTAGATTATTTAGATTGCATTCATGTCATTGTAACTAGAGTAATAATAATAATTGTTGTATTTTGGTTGCCCTGTTACAACTTTTAATCAGACTATCAACAAGTTCTCAGCTTCATACGTAAGAGCCGTTCCCCTTTTTGCCCATAACAAAATCCTGAGTGTAACAAAAAATACAAGATCAGGGGATGGGTGAAAACTGCTACAGGCTTGCTGCCTCCACGTTGATTTGCACCAGTGGCCTGGGAGCTGTGAACACATTGTGGGAAGGTGGCCAAGGGAGGGGCTGGTGGGTGGAGCGGTGCCCATGAGGGGGAGTCCCTGTGCACCAGCAGACCCAGCTGGCTAATCCTCCCACTCACACATGACACGAAGACCAAACACAAACTGGGATGCACCAAGGTCAGAAAGCCAAGGACGAAGCAGGGAATTTTCTCCCCCTGTGTCCCACATGTTTATTAGTGTAAGCTCTGCCCAGGGTGATGTGACTCCTGCAAACTCTTAATTCTATTCTTCTTTTCTTTGTCTCAACAGAGAAAGAAAGACTATTATAGCAGCTGCCTGGGAAGCAGAGGGCATATTTAGGAAGTCACCTACTCAGGGTGTAGGAAAGAGCCATTGTCTCCATCTTACAAGGTTTTCTCTCCTATGCCACATAGACCCTGTAGAGTAAGAGCTGCAAACACCTCTCCTGGCTGTGTTACAGCACTGACTTATACCTACATCACATTTTTTTTTATTTAATACAATGTCTGCTCACCAGCAACCAAACTGAGCCATAACAAACTCTCTGCACAAAACAAGAAGTGGATGGTAGCGACTCCTGGTTGCTCACACCGTTAGAGATCTTTGTGCAGCTGCAGGCTCTGAAGTACCTGGAGGGGACTTTGGGGGGGAAATTTTCCTGGCCCTTATGTGTCACCAGGATTTTAATGGGCAGGAGTGAAAAAACTGCCTCCAGTCGAGCTTGGCTTAGCCCAATAGGCAGATGCACACCCTTCCCCCTCTGTGAAATCTCGCTCAGCTCCAATCCACTTTCAGCTCTGGTACAGCGAGCTGTTCTTCAAATGGTAACAAGTGCTTGCTCTGATACATCAAATTAAAAATGGATAGTGTATTATAGTTTGTCAAGTAAGAAACCAAAACATGCCATAAATATTTAACACCATCATCTTTCCTGCTCTCCCCCCCAACACTTGCTTTCTGACACTGTTTGTCAAAGCAGCAGGAACACGGAAATAGGATTTGCCTTTCCTTGTGAATTGCTGAGCCGCAGTAATTATCTGCTCTTGGCACTTCTGAAGGCTCAGTGGTGGGGACAGAGCCATTCAGCCTTGCTCAGGGGTGGATCAACCTGCTGGAAGAGCATCTTTCTGCAGGAAAACTGCAGACCCGCTCCGGTGGGGCAGCACCTGAGCAGCCCTGGGTGCCAGCTAAACCCCAGAAGAAGGGCTGCAGGGCAGGAAAGGAGCTCTCAGGATGGAAAAGATGGTCTTGAGGGAACCACCTGAGTGTTCCCTGCTCAGTTCACATCATGCAGGAACCAGCAACTCCTGTCTTTCCAGATCTGAGAGCCCAAGACCATGCTAACCACCTGGGGCAGGATCCTACTGGTGGGACTCACAGCATGGACGAGGGTTGGAAGTGCATATGTGTGGGCAGGATTCAGCCATCCACAAACAGCTGCTTAATAGGAAGATGAGGGGATCATTTGCTGAGGTCATGACTCTCTTCCCTGGCAAAGTCCCACTGATGTGATGCTCCTCTGCCTGAGGGACACATGAGGATGTACCACTCCCCAAGGCAATGCCTTCCTGCAAAGGACGCTCATCAGCAGAACAAATGCTCACTATACTACTCTTGGTCTTCCCAGGAGACACCCCACCATGCTGACCATCACCCAAGTGATCCAGTGTCACTGGTCACACCCTGACCCCTGGTGTCCTCCACACCTAACCAGTTTCCTGAAGGACATGTGCCCCAGCCAGCAGTGGGTTCTGTGGCAGATCCAGGGGTGGAATGGAAAGCAGGTATCAAAAGAAATGAACATACGAGTTATGAACGCTGCAGTTGTAGAAGACGAAGCTGGTGCTGGCAAAGGTCATACCCGTTTCCTTGGACTTGAGCTGAAGCTGGACAATGTGATGGTCTCCTGGGGAAAAAATAGACACATCAGTGTGTGACTGCTTTGTTAGCCTAGTTAAGCTCTGTTGGCCATGCCACCAGTCTGAACCTGGAGCTGTTCCACAGTGCCTTGGCTAGTGTATACTCGATAGCTGTAGGAAGTGCAAGAAAATCCTTCTAGAGCCTGGTTCTCCAACAAGTACATCTCCCCCCTCTTACAGTACTGGCGTGATGGAATATGTCTTCACTACTGGAAATGATCGTACCCGGGAGCAGAGTCTGGGCTGGATGATGACGACAGGTCTAGACCATACCTCACTAATTTCAAAAATATGGTGACTGAAGTCATGAAGTAGGAAAGCTAAGCTCAAAGAGAGGATGCAGATGTCTGGAATTAGGAGGCCGTTAAAATGGAGTACTGTCCTTAAAGTTCTTCCTTGCTGCTGGTTCATTTAATGTCCCCAGAAGGAAGGGGCCTGTGGAAGATTTGACTGCTGGACCCAAATATTGGTGGCCTGTGCATACACTGCCTGAAGGATAAACATACCTGCTTTCCTGAGGGGATAAAGAAAGACCTACTTTCTCCTCACCCTCATTATTTAACATCTCTGAATAGGGCCCAATATTCAGGACAACCATGCCTGAAGAAGGCCACCTGCCCCCAAAGAGAGGTTATATCTTGATAAAGCAGGATGGAGGAATGAGAAAGGAGGATGGATACCATAAAACTGAGGGTAGGATAGGGACTCCCTATCTGCAGCCTGGAAAATGCTGACGAACAGGGAGATTCCCATGTGAACAGTTCCTCCAGGTTCACCCCATTCACCCCAAGGTCCATTCACCCAAGCCTTTGGCTACAAAGAACCCAGTTCAGTGTGAGGGACATCCACAAGCCCTTGCACTTCCAGAAGGACTAATCCATTTCCATAGCAGAGCCATCCACACCAATGCCTGCACCTCGCCTCCTACACACCATCTCCTTATTCCCTTTCCCGCTGCTCCCATGCTGGGCAGTCAACCGTTACCTCTTCCTACAATGCCAAAAGACCTATTCAGAGCCCATCAGCTGTGGGTAGTGAGTGGGTGCAGTAATTGCAGTAATTTGGTGGGAAAGGGACCATGTTTAATTCAAGACTTCAACCTGGCTGGCCTTTTCACCTTTATTATTTTCCTCCTCACCTGAAAGATTCATTAATCAATCAGGCCAAAGCAAACTTGACAATTCGTCGCAGCGTGTGCCTGCGTGCACGCTCACCCACTTACAGGCAGACACATACACACGCACACAGGCACCACACACTTCACTAAACACATTTTGCTTCCAGTGCTCGACTCTGCTGCCCATCTGCTGCCGCCAGCTTTGACAGCTCTGTTAACCACTTCATATTTAAGAACTTTGCCAGCGTCTTGCATATATTTTAAAACAGGATGTGAGGATTGGATGGCTCCAGGGATCAGATGTGCTACAGAACCGCACATCCTTTGGTTCAGATCCAACTTCTGGTACTATGCATGGAGGAGTTGGTCTTTGCAGAGGTGTGGAGCACCAGCTGCTGAAGTTGATAGAAGCTGCAGGTGCCCAGCTTCTCTGGAAACCATGCTTCACGTAAATCTCTCTCCCTTGTCCTGCCTCCAGCTTCCACTGCTCTTTCTGTTTGCTGGTTGATTATAGCCTGGCCTGGGACAGATGTCCATACCAAGAAATAGTTTCTGGCATCTATCTTGGTAGGCAAACATGAGTGATAACTCATGAAAATGGTAACAGCCCTTTGGGGGCTTGTTTTGGGACTGCGATGGAGAGCACATGCAGTTGTGTGCAGCTTGGGGAGAGCAGAGATGATGGTGACAGTTCATGTCACTTCATTTTCTGTGGCCTGAGGATCCTCAGAGACAAACTTTGCAGTAAATTTTCACAAAGAGCCAAGGACAAAAATGGCAGCATCCTTTTTGCATATCTTGGGGTGATCAAGAGGGTCGAGGTTTTTAGAGTAAGTCCCTGCAAAGAGCCACAGGTGCTCTTGAAAGTACCTAGAAAAGTTGTTAGAAAAGGGAAACAAAAAAGGACAGGAAGTTGTGGGTGGGGGGACCATCCTTGGAGACAAGATATTTTTCGGTGCTGGACCACTTTGGGAGAGGGAGCCAGAGGAATAGCTGAAGGCAGTAAAGGCTGGGGACAGAGACAAGGAACTCAGCCTACAGATCTGGGAGGAGCGGGATGAAATTACAGGCAGGATCACTCAGGTCTGCAGGACTTTCTGGCTGCTGCAGGGGATGGGATATGTTGAGAGCATGTGCAGCCTCATTCCCTGGGTTGTGTAACACCAGCCTGGGCAAAAGGTGAGTGAATATCCCACATCCATCTCTTGTCTTTGCTAGATATATGCAACTGCCACTCGGTGGCAGTCTGAAAACACATAGTATCACACGTATAAGCACCTTAATGCAGGTACTGGTATTGCAGCTCAATGCTTGCACACGTGTGCACACATAAACACACACACATTCAGACAGCTCATGCTACGACGTGCTGCTGTGCAGCTCCACCAGCGAGCAATGGCACAGCGTCCCACCTACTCCCTGTCCTCAGGCTCTCATGAACCAAACTCTGCTTTAGGAGAAAGCAGAAGGAGAGACACGGGGGTGTGGGGTGAGGAAGGGAGGGAGAAGTGATGCAAATGGAGGAGCTGTGGGATACCCACCGTTCTCTGTGATGATCTGGGGCACCTCTTTGGCAGCTGGCGAGATGCATTGGATCTGACTGCCCACCACCAAGCCATCCATCTCCGAAAGGTCCTCGAAGGTGCAATTGACTCCCGCTGACAGCTCGGGGACATTGTAGGTCTCCAAGACCAGCTGCAAGCAAAGATGGAGGGAGGGAAGAAGAGAGAGAAAAAAAGAGAGAATACTAAGCCGAACAACAGAGCTGGGTCAGCAGAAGAGAATTACACTGGAGAGGTTGGACAAAGAGCCTCTTGCTAGAGAGAGCATCCTCCTTCAACAGAAAGCAGCGATTCAGGAGAGGGATGTGTGTGCGGAGGGGGAAGGGGATGAGATGCTGATGCTGACACAAGTGGTATGTGGCTATGCAGGGACAACTGCACTGCATCCCAGTGCTGGCTGGGTCAGTGGAGGGGAGGGAGTGCTCACTATCTGTCATGCAAGTGTAAGGTTAGGCAGGGAGTTTTTGGAGCCAGCTGTGAAGACCAGGGCTTTGGTGGCCCCAAGGCACGCGGTTTCTGAAGAAGGTGACTACTACTCACAAGAGGCACTCTGCAGACTACAGAGAAACTGTAGCGCTCCAGTCTAACTCTCTACGGCCTGCTCTCCTAGCATCAGCAGATGGGGGAGCGCTCTGTCACCAAGTTCCTGTGTAAGGAGAGTCTAGTTACAGCCTTCAGTCCACCACAAAAAAACACTGTCTCTAGAGGCACAGCAAACCTCTCCTGCCCATCCCACCAAAGAAACAGTTGGCCCTGGGGACGTGTTGTATTGGGCTGCCATACATAAAAAAGCTGTGAAGGAGGAATTGCCCATGTTTTTAGAGTTCACAACACCCACTGGCATTGCTATGTCATTGCCCATGGTCATGAAGGAAAGGAATCTCATGGCTGGTTTTCACCATGTTTATTCTCTGGAGAAGGACCCTCATGCTGCTAACTTCCCAGACCAGCTAAGGTCTTGCACCACTGCTTTCCATCATTGGGGAAAGCCCAACCCACTAGACCATGTCTGAACACAGAGAGTCATCCCAGGATACTTCTAGCACCTGCTGATGACCTACTAGTTAGTATAAATTTAGAGGTTTTGTGACCAACCACTAGAGCCAGCCACTTGACACAGGCACAAATGCAGATGCTCTCCACACTTGCCTCCTCCATGAGCTAGCTGAGGCCCCATCTGAGATGACAGTCACTGAAAGGAGACACAAATGCATGCTGAAGTGTTGTTTCTACCAGCACAAAGAACAGAGGAGGTCAGTCCAGGTGACAAAGCCTGGAGAGGATGATAATATAACATAATGTTATCCCCCACACTGTGTTTTCCTCACTTAGAGAAGGCTTGGAGCTATTTCTTCACACTGGGCACCATCAGGGAGAAAGGCTGAGCAGACAGACCTTAGCCCTGGCTGACATAAAGCCTGTGCGAGAGTATGTTCATTTTCGGGCAATGGGAATGGCAATGGGAAAGGCAATTTTTTTGTCTTGGATGGGGAGTAGGAAAAAGCTTTGGTTATTAGGATGGATTTAGCATTCAGGCTAAACCCATTCTCCCTGCTCATTAATACACTGCTAGCAATGGAGAAAGGGAAACTATTCTGTTTAACGTATATTTCTCTCTGAGCATGGGCGATGCAAAATGAAAGTGTGCCATGCAGAAGATAACACCAATGGATAGACCAGTAGTGCTTGGCAACAAACATCATGAGCCAGTGCACACTCTGGACAGAGAAGAGGTCCTCCATCCAATACGCCTGCTCTGGAGCTGCTGTGATGAGGGAAGAATGCAGCCTTCCCCCAGCAAGTATCTCTTTTCAGAGGTCCCAGAGCAGCAGCCTTGGATTGAAACAGACTCAATTTTCCAAGTCCCCGGACTGAAACAGACTCAGATACAATTTTCCAAGTCCCTGTTAGTGCCCAAAGTCTAAAAGATTGTCTGGCCACACAGATACCTTCTCTGCCTCTGTGGGCAAGAGCTCAATATCATTGACCCTTTGCTAGAATCCATATGAGACTCAGTAAGGACACCACCAGCCATTTGTTCATTGGTGTTCCCCTCCTGATTTGCCAAGAGACTATCTGTGGTGACTCTGGATGAGCTGGGACGTCCCAGTCTGTCTGGGACTGGGCTGAGACTCCCATGGAAATGTTCATGCAGATTATTGGGCAACAATAACGGCAGACAATGGCAACTTCTGATCCCAGCAGCTCTGGGTTGACTTGCCCTGCCAGAGTAACCTAGAGGTAAAGGTCTTTTATTGTGTTACAAAATTTCAATAGTTCTGAGCCAGCTAGTCCCCCAGGATTTATTTCAACATGAAAGAATTCAACGACTACTGAGAGAATAAGAAAAAGAAACCTTGAACTCCCAGAAGAACAAAGGACTCAAGATGTCTCAGATCAGTTTTGTTTGAAGCCTAGGAAAGTAAAGTCACAGCAAAGTTAAGAGGCTGAAACAAAGCAGCAATGGTTGGACATGCAGGCTTTGAAAGGCTGATTTCATTATCACTGAAGAAACCCTAGCACTCCAAAACCAGTCACCTGGAAGATGTCTGGCAGCTGCACCTTGAGCAACACCATTTCAGGATGGTGGGGCTAGTGAATAACTCATTCAGAGATGGGCCTGGGTTATCAACTCAATTCCAGCCCAAACTAGTATGGCCAAAAGGACAGAGCCCTAGTAACCTGAATGAAATACGTCTCTGCCTCCTTCTCAGAGGGTGTTGGGATCTCACATAAGGTACTGCTGTCATGAGTCAGGAGAGAAACCACAAACAGGTTAGATCTTCAACAGAGATTTCTTGCCTCAAGCCCAGAAAACGATCAGGATCATCTACTGCTCTGTCAGCATTCACTGTGTGGCTTTGTTGGCTGCTGGACTTGAGTAGCTCGAGGCCATAAAGGCTAAATTTTGTGCTGAGGAAGGTCACAAGAGAGCATGAACCTTGGCGGTTTTAGGTTCCTCTGCGTAGCATCCTGCCTCTCTGCTCTCCATACTCGGTACTGGAGCTGCAGCAGGGTAGAGTTCTTTGTGGCTTAAGACACACTTCCACCCAAGATGATAGAAAACTGGAGCTTATTGAAATAACATGTGGTGTCCCTCACTTGTCCTTATCCTAGAAGTTCATTTCATTATTTCATGATAATGTCCCTTGCCTAAAGTCCATGCCCAGCCATACACAAAAACCTCTCCCAAGGAAGTGAACAATAACACTGTATGCACACAACACTTGCAGGGCACGAAGTCCCTTCAGATCTGCCCTCAGCTCCTTGCAGCAAACAGGGAAGCCTCTTCCACTCTTTTAGATAGGGGATAACCAAGGCCAAAATGTCCTCCCTTGGTGAATCTTCCTCTGGGGAAAATTAATGGACCCTGGAGAACCTCCTGCATTAAGCTGCCAGTCCTTCCCGCTCGTGCTGAACTCAGGTTGCACATACCTGGGTCTGTCAGACTGCATGGGCAGATTAAACCTAAGGGAGACAAGGATTAACGTTCCTCACCAATACGTTGTACTGGGAGACGGAGATGTTGTTGGGATGCACGGTAAGCCGGACACACTGCTTCATCTCCGAGGCGAATCTCCGAGGCTCGCTGGAGCGCTCGCACCGCTCCTTCCTCGTGCACCTGAGCAAACAGGAACAGAGAGGGACAGAGTTAACACAAAGCCAGGCTGGGAGGGTGAGGACAACCGTGAGACATGGGACGAGCAATCATTTTGATTGGGAAGTCAACATTGTACCCTTTAGGACCGCACTAGCTGGAAAACCACACATGTCCTGGAGCACCAGTGCTAGCAGCCGTGGGATTACTCAGCAGGCTGGAGAGTTGCAAGGACACCATGAAAGGAGGAAGGGTGTTGGGTGAAAGCCCCATCCCCTGGGTAGAATGCACAGCTCTAAAGATGCTCTGTCTCTCTACCCACATAGCAGGTACAGCGTAACCTTCCCCCGGGCAAACCCACAGCCCTGAAAACTGTCCTGTCCAAGGGCAGTGGGACATCTTAGGTGGGGATGTCCTTTTAGAGTAGCTGTGCATAGCCCATGCTCTTTGGACCTGCTGAGGAGACTGCAAATCTGTGGTACTTCTGGGCTGCTGGTTCCTCTCTGCTGGGAAGGGGCAGCCCTCCAATCCATTGCTCAGCAGCTGCTAAGTAGTCCCTGGCAGATTAAGGGGGTTTTGGCTTGAAAGTGCCTGACTAGAGGTGCCCAGGGGTGAATCTTAAAAATTCTGGTGTTCCCATTAGTGACAGTGCAGTGAAAGTGGTGGGTGCACGGCATCCGGGCCACACAAGCCCACGAAGCTTACACCACCCACTAATTGTTGTCAGCGCTTTCAGCACTGTCACTGCCTCTTGTCTCGTCTGTCCGGCGTAAACCCAAGCCAGCAATGTGAATTGGTAGTGGTGCGCCCTGTTTCAATCCAGATTTGCATTTGCTTAGCACATAAAACACATCTGTATTTTACTCCATATGCACTGCCAAGGCCACCGCTTCAAGGTAGATGTCTGCCTGGAAATCCACAGGGTTAATACAAAAGGACAGCTCCAACTGCATGCCAATTACTTTTTGCTATTAAGCTAATGTTATGGACTTGCACAGGGTGTCTTCAATGGATTTTGTTATTAGCAGTGCTATTACCCCCCATTAAAATCAGCTATAAAGACTAAGTGCGGATGTTAAATTATTCACCCACTCCCAGACTTCGGAGTCTTAGTTGTGAGAGGACATGGGGGCTGCTGGAGGGTAAGCTCCAGGATCACCCCTCAATGTCCTTGCTCCCTGGAGCAGATTGTGCCTATATGCACGGGGATCTGCAGATGGGGATCTAGGGCAACACATGCAAAAACAACCCCATATATGGCTAAGCCTGAATATCACAAAGCTTGGGGTCTGGCCTAAAACTTTAGGGCTTGGCTTCTCTCTAGTGGCTGATGCTAGATAAAATGAGCATCCCGATCTCAAACTCAAATTGCTCCATCTTTCTGGTAGAGGAAAGTTTTGTATTTCCAGCAGCAGTAATCATAAAGGGAGATCTCTGCCATTCTCAGCATGCTCTCGGTTTGCTTTGCAGATTTGAGAGAGCAAGAGCAGCATTGCAGCTCCCACTCTCCGTTCCCTAGAAGCCTTCATCCCTTTAAGTCTCCTTTAGCGCTGCTGCATGCTGGATCAGGAATTTTAAATGTGCAGTCTCCAGAGGGTTGGATGGATACCTGATTAACTACTCCCAAAACTGTAAGTCCTCTATCACGGAACGAAAGCCACGGCAAAATGCTGACCTGAGATTTTTGTAAGCACTTCTGTAAAACAAATAGACGCAGCAATCCCATTAAAGATCTGCAGGGTGTGGGAACTCTTCTCCTGAGAATAGCTTGGAAGGAAACCCTTTTGGGCTCAGTATTAAAACACAAGCACCCGAATTCTTCAAGATGTCCTGCTACCTCCCATTTATTTCCTCCAGCTGCAGCACGACAGAAATGTCTGGATTTTCTCAAATTAAACAGGCAGATACCCAGGCTCAGTTCAAGTGTAATAGCACAGTAGGTTGCAAACACATCCAGCACATTTGCACAGGAGGACAACATATGGGTATAGGTTAAGCATCTAGGAACGTGGTTTGTATTCCCAGCCCCACCACTGAGCAGGAATATAATAATCAGCATCTTATCTTGCTATTTACTGGTCATACACATTTAAGACATGTAACTCTTCAGACCAAAACCTCACTCTATATTAAACTGATGTGTCTTGCAGCCTTGATATCTGTTGTAAGGTGTGTTGTCATCCAAATAATAAAATGATGAAAAACCAAAGCAAACTAAGCCTGGTTTTAATATATTAAAACATATTAATGTTTTAATGTTGAGGTTGCAGTGTCAGGCTCTCAGGAATTAAGTACTGCCAGAATGAAAGGAGCTTCTGCACTCCTAAATCTGCTCCCTGCACTGACACACTGCAAGCCAGACTTTAATTACATTATTATTCCTTTTTTTCCATGGATGACCTTAATTCCGCCACTTCCTAACTTTTGACTTTGACTGTCTGACTTTTTCAACGCAATTTCTCAATTTAAAACAAAGGAGGGGGAGGGGAGGAGACCCCAAAATACCCAGCTGTGCCTGATGCCTGAGTCTGATGATGGGGGAGTTCTGCCAAGCTGAACCAAACCGAGCTGGGGTCTGGGTCACGGGCAGGGTTCAGGCTCTCGAGCCAACGTTACAGACCCCTTCCTTGAGCTAGCAGCATAATTCATCCCAGGTAACTGAGCCCAGCTGCTGCATAAATCAAGCTAAAGGGATGGAACCGCCTGCTAGTGGGTTTTGCAGGTTTTTCCATGCAGAAAGGAGTGATGGGCGCTCTTCTCCAGAGCCTTTTGGTTTCCCCCATTGCCTCTTCCTTGACCACCTTATCTATCCGGAGCCGGAGCATGCAGAGCATCCTGTGGGTTTACACACCACGCTCTCCCTGGTGTCTGCCCAGCACCTGCAACTGAGGTTCTTCAGAGGCAAAATGCGGTGGATTTTCAAGGGAGCAGAAAAAGGTAGAGACCTGTCATAAAGTAACCTTCCCCCTCCAGTCTTCCTCTGCACTGCCAAAACTGTTCTGCCCTCCCCCAAAAGTGGGGGGAAACAGTAGAGAAAATAATTTCAGCGTGTGCAGAGCAAAGTATTGCCCTCCAGCATCAGCCTCTCAAATCCCTGAATCGTGTTGGCTGAAATGCAGAAAAAAACATAGCAAAGCACCCAGCCGCTGAAGGCAGCTGCCCAGAGGGGACATCGCAGCCCAACAAGTAAGTTCAGCAAATTGTAAATAAAGGCAAATGGGACTTTTCATAAATAAGTACTTCCAGACACAAGGGCCTGCCTTAGAAAAGTGGTCACCTGGAAGGCAGCTGCCTGCACATGGCAGCTGGACTGTGAAAGGGATAATGAAATATCCCAACCCCAACTAATTATTTCTGTTGTCTCTGTTGAGATTCAGAGTGTACTTTGGGCCCTGGGAGATTGCTGTGACTCTGCTGCACTCTCATCTGGTGCATCTATTACGGCTTATGCAGAAAAAATACCTTGTACTGCCAATAACTGTTTCGCTTTAATAAAATATCAGTAATTCTAACACGCTGGGTCTGTCAATATGTCGAGATCACTTTCCATGGCCATATAACCTAATTCAATGCTATTCATGCTGTAATTAGCTGGTGCGTAACTCCCACCCAGTGGCATCACATTACACTTAAGACACCTAAAAGAGCATATTCCACTCCTGAACTTATTTGCATAAGATTATGGTGTAGACATGGCACTTCTCTGTACGTCTTAATAACACCTGCTATTTCATTATCAGCTGCATCTTTAACAATTGCGAGTGTCCTGCTTCTGTCCAAACCATTAGTACAAACACTAAGAAACTGGTCTTATCGCTGAACCATGAGGAATGTTATTTCCTCCTCATCTCCCATTAAGAATAAATACCGCTAACGCTAACCCTCTGTTCACCATCCACTAACCAATTATTTTAATAACATTAAATTAATACTTTGCGCTTCTATAGCATCTCTCATCTGAGGATCTCAAAGGGCTTTGCCTGGAGCTAATTAAACTTCACGACACCTCTGTGATGTTGAAACATTACCACGCAGAGACAGGAAAGTGAGGCATAGACACATGCATGTCAGAGAGCAGAACAAAGCCCAGGTCTCCTGAGAATGAGGTGGGTCTGGTTTGGGACCCAAGAGATCCTGGTTAATTCCCAGGTCTGCCATCTGGGACCTAAAGCAACCTGCTGGGGCCACATTCTGCAAACACCAGCTGCAGAGGGCTAAAGTGCTATTCCACCTCTGCAAGGAGATGCTAAGAGCTCTTCTGCCTTGCTAGGGCTTGGTCAAACCAAGCTCAGACTCACTCCACAACCTCTAGGGTTTGTCCCTAAATGTCCAAGATTAGGAGGGTTAATCTGAAGCCCATAAATCTTTGGAGAGGCTGAGCACAGACCCAAGATCTCCATGCACCTGGATAGACCAGGTACAAGAAGGGTCAAGTGGGGTACATCTCTACCTGCAAGCTCTTTGTTTTCCCTATGCACAGCATGGAAAACAGATCATGCTGCTGCGGGGTTGCCAGCCTAACAGAAGGCGTGTGTGCCATGTGCGTGCTTCTACCTGCCTTTGCTCTCAGTGAAGACACTTCTCCACCATGCTGTTGTAGAAAAAACAACAACAACAAAAAAAACCAAACAAAAAAAACCCACAAAAATAACCCAACAAGCCAAAAAACATTATCTTTATTTTTCATCTTGCTTCTTTTTGGCTGTATCTTTGTTTCCTCCATGCCCAACATAGTGGGGTCCTGAGCCCTGCTGCACCCTCACCATACAGTCCTGCAGATTCTCATCCCCATCTTATCAGATTACCCTGAAGTGTCACTCTCATATTTCTGATCTGGTTGAAGATGTCCCTGCCCACGGCAGGGGGATTGGACTAGATGACCTTTAAAGGTCCCTTCCAATCCAAACTAATCTCTGATTCTATGATTCTCTGGAGCTTTGCACCTCCTCTTCCTCCCACCTTGGGGTTGTGTCCTTGCCATCCAGACCTCATGAGATCTGGACTAATGGTGATAAAGTGGCTGTGATCACAACATCTGCAGGGGATGGAGCTTGGTTCAGGAGGCTGAAGATGACTGAAATAGGAAGATCTCTTCTGACCATGTAGGGACTAGAGACAGGGAGAAAACTGGGGAAAAGATGCTGTTTGCAGAGGGAAGGGAACAGGGGAGTTGCAATACCAAGAAGTAAGTGCTAACTGAGGCCATCCCTCATGAGAGCAGTGAGGTGGGACAAGGGCCTCCAAGGGGGATATTTCTCTGCCCCTCTAACTTCTTGTCCATCTCTCCATCCCACCACTGCTTGAAATGCCTGAGTTTGCCTTGGGTGACTCCTGATTTCTTAGCAGAGGGAAATGAGAAGAAGGTGCTGGTGTGCTCTCCCCTCCCAAGCAGGGTGTTCAGAAGTTGGCAGAGCTGCAGATGCTCTTAGGACCTGAGCCAGAGCACCCCTGCAGCTCTGCAGCTCCCATTTCTTGCACCAGGATGGAGACACATGCTGCACTGAGAGCTCTACAGACCAAGATCTCCAGCCTTCTCTCTGGCCATTCATTAGGGTCAAACTACTTCACAGTCCCACCTATGGGAGACCTATGGGCCTTTCCCTTAGTCATACTTGCCAGCAAGGCAGCCCTTTGTATCACTTGTGATGGCAAAATAAATGCATTTAAAAGGCGCGATGGCCCTTGTGCCTGGCCTTTCTAGTGGTAATTATTTTCTAAGACATGCAAAACCCTGATAAGATCATGCAGTGAATTTCTCTTATAATTTGGACTTGCAGGGTGGGAGGTGCTCAGCTGCTCCACAGACCCATGCGGTGGCCTGGGGCCACAAGGCTTCAGGGAGAAGTGGAAAGTTGTTCTGCTAATTCACACCATTAGCCAGATCTGGTGGTCCCTGCTGGAGACCAAACTAACTGACACCCTGAGTGGACAAAATAGACAGAGACAAATAATCCTGGGAGGAGAAAGCCAAGGAGGAAGTTTCTGTAAATCGTTTTTTCTTCTTTTTTTTTTTTTTTTTTTTCTGGGGAGGTGGAAATAGCGCAGTCAGAAAAACAGCATATAGTCCTGACTAAGTCTTTCTTGTTTATATCCATAGCTGTTGAAAAAGGAGAAGATTTTGATTCTCTGTTTTCTTTTTTTTTCACTTCATTTTCCCAGAAGCAGACTAAAATATCCAACTTTTCCAATACGAGACAAAAAAAAAAAAATCAGTTTTCTGGCAATGGAAAAGGTCTTATCTGCGATTTTGTCAATTAAAAACAATTTTCAAGACAAAAGAGTGGTGATTGGATCTGATCAGACATTGCTACTCAGAACAGAGGGGCTTTTTTTTACAAATGGCAATTAACGCATTATACAATATTTTTATTCAAAAAACAAAATAATCTTACCATTAAAAAAAAAAAAAATCCCAGAAATAAAATCCAAAGAAATTAATCCTTTTTGGAGAAGCCTCACCATTTGATGCACACCTGTTTTCTTTTGACTGCTTTTGCATTACAAGACTCATAATCTGGCCAGTGAGATGGGCTCGCGGGGAAGAAGAGGGACATGAAGCATCTATATTTGATGCCAAAGGTGGGGGTGAGCAGCATGAGAGACAGCTCAATGGTTTGGGTCAGCTCAGCAAACTGAAATGACACCTTTCCACCACCTCCAAACAGGTAATTTGCGGGCAACGCTGTTTTGCAAAAGGTTTTGACATTTCAGCTTTCCTTTCTGATTCCAAACGGTGACATTTCCTGCAGGGGACAAATTCACTCGCCCTTTGACAGAATAATCACAGCCTTACACCTTCCCACCAGTGCTGGTAAACTCCAGGTGGCAGGTGGGAACCAGTACACACCCCATTCACACCAGCAAGGACAGGCCACCGGGGCAGGATGGGACATTTTGATGGGACACAGGCTTCATGTTGACATCCCCATTTGCCTGCCCAACCTGGTCATTGCTAGGCGTTTTGTCATGGTGTGGGGTCACTCACACTGGGGTCCTCAGCTTGTGCAAGTTGGAGATGTTGCCCCATCCCATTCCTCACTCCTTCCCAGTTCTCTGTTTTTGTGCTGGGCACAGTTGCCCATGCTTTTCTCATGCCTCATCAGCTCTTCCCCTTAAATTCACCCAGTCTTTTGGTCCTGCCTTCTCTTCTTCTCAGGTTGTCTGTCTGTCTCCTTGACTCTTATCACAAGGGTTGTCCTGTGTCTTCTAATCTCCTTATGCCCAACCAAGAGAAAATAGGATGTGGGGAAAGAGAATATGGGCCTGGGTGGAGCGGGGATGGGGACATGGGGAGAGGGGAGGAAGGTGGGGACGAAAAGTCCAGCAGCCAGCTTGCATGTCCCAGACTCTCTGTGAGGACGGTGATGTGCAGGGCTGGTGTGAACATCCCCATGGTCCAAGCCACAAGCACTCCCACCCCTTCCCATGCTTCACAGTCTGACATTTCTGCTACCTCCAGTGGTCTCTTTGCCCAGGTGTGTTCAATATATACATCCAAGGAGAAAGTTCAGGAAAGTTCCCATGGAGGACGGTAGAGGGGATGAAGGGAAACTTTCAGGGAAATCTTATTTAGGCCTCAATTTGAAGACCCTGAGAAGCCCAGATGGTCCCAGCTGTCCTGGAGCAAGACAGGGTAAGAGGCAATGATTTTTCATTTCTTCGATATCTTCATCTCCAAGGGGAAATCTGAGATTTCCCAGCCCAGCACGAGCCCATGTTGAGGCAGGCTGCCCTTGCAGGTGTCTTGCAAGGGTCAAACTGAAGAGGGTCCCCTGTCCCCAGCTCAGCACAGACCAATAAATTGGGAATCTGAAATCTAGCAGGGGGTGCAGGCATGGCCCACTAGCAGCTCTCCTTGTCCCCGAGGGGAAGGGGTGCTTCCTCCAAAATGAAATAACAGAAAGGGTGGCTGTTCTTCAAAGTCTTCGGTCTTGTACCACACCAGCATTTGTGTCCTGGGCAAAGCTGGGGCAGGTTATGGAGCCTGGGAGGTGACAGGGAGACTTCTGGCATCACTGCATCACTTGGGTTTTCCTCTCTCTACACAAAGCCAGGCAGCTTCTGGAAGAGGGTCACTTGATGTCCTACTTGTCTCCCCAGCCTGTCTTCCAAACACAAACATTGCACAGAGGATCGCCCAAGACTCCCTGTCTCTGCTCTGCCCGAAGTCCTGGCTCAGAGGCCAGAGGAGATGTCTCAAAGACCAGCCAGGTAGGTCGGTGATGCCTTTTGCAAGGTGGTCAGCAGAGGGAGCTCAGTGGAAGCCAAGTGCAAACCCTCCTAATGGCATTTTCAGCCAGGGCTGGGGACAGGAGTCTGGGAAAGGGACTGCAGGACACAGAGAGAAATTCATTTCCAGGAGGCTCTAGAGATTCATGCTATCTGGCTGTGATGGTCTGAATCAGTCTCATTAGTCTGGTCCCTCTTTCAGGATGAGATGCAATATGACAGCTTCATTTTTTATTGGGGAAAAGTTTTTGCTTTCCCAGTTAGAAAGAAGGATGAGATGGGAACAGAGCAATTAAAAGGATTTGGGGATGTAATAAGAGGTTTGTTTTAACCAAAGCCTGACCAACGTGTAGAGCCGGCTTTGTGTCTCCTGAGATGGCTTTATCACAAGGGGGAAGCAAAGCTGGGGAAGGAGGGAGCAGCTGAAATTTGTCTTTCCCTCTGCTGGAGCCAAAGCAATTTTCTGGCTGGAGTCAGGAAAAGGAAGGAGATTCAGTCCCACTCGCATGTAAAGTTTAAGGTCAGTTTTAGCAATGTTTTGACATTTCCAGGTTCCCTCGGGGTCCTAAGAATAGGAATGCCATAAATGTCGAGACGCAGATATAATTGACCTTAAGCTTTATGTGGTGATGTGGTGAATAGCCATCTCTCCCTGTATATTCTTTCTGGCCTCCAGGTTGCCCCCCACCCCTGTAAGAGGATAGCTGAAATTTAGCTCTCCCTGGCATGAAGGAGTTAAATTTTTTCCACTGCCTGGGATACTCCATTCAGGACAGAAAGGCGGGAGATGCTGCAGGAGAAGAAGGACAAATCCAAGCTGAGATCATGCACAGGATCATTCCTGGGAAACCTGTCCTGGCAGTGAGAGGAGGGGAAGCTTTCTCAGCAAATTCATACGCATCCGACGAAGGAGTTGGACTTTCATCTTTGGGTCTAACCACAGACAGACTTGCTTCCCAGAAAAACCTGCTCTTTGGGCATTAAAGATGGGCATGGGCAAAGATGGGAAAAAGGCCACTGGGGTGACCTCGGAAAGCCAAAGCAGTGGGATTTTTAACTGGTGGTATTTTGGAACCAGAGGTCTGTGGATTCCATGGAAAAGGTAACTGAAGAAAGTTGGAATTCACTGTTTGGAGCTTTGCATCTCCCCAGGGCAATTTTTCAGGGACCATGAGCTACAAAAAGTTTCAGACCACTAACCAAAGCTCAATCCCACCCCTGTTCTTTTCAATGTCCCAGTGGGGACAGCCCTGGGGTGAAAGACCAGAAGTCCCCTCATCCTTGGGCTGCAGTTCAGCTGCCTGAAGCTGCCAAAACTGCCTCTTCCCCCCATGCCCCCTGCCCGCTGCCACCGACCCTGTCACTTCGCCAAATAGAGTGAGGATGCTAATTGCTCTGCCTGCTAATCTATTCTAATGCATGGTAATAGAAGCCGAGTTTCTGCCCTGATAACTCTCCCGGCTTATGCTGCAGAACGGCAATCCCACCGCCCGCCCGTTATCTCTGTCCCCAGGTGGGCTCCTCCCTCTATCGCAGCAATTGAATAAGCCCACCCCCGGAGCCCCGCGGGGCGTGGGTGCAAGGGATTTACTCCTCCATCTCCCGCCCTACAAAGCCAGGCACTCCATAAACAACATCCCTCCCCCCTGCTTTGGGGGATTGCATGCCCCTTCTCCTTCCCCTCACCCCCCTCCCCAAGTTTCGAGCTGCAGATTGTCTCGCCTGTGCTAATCTTGCCTGGGGGGTCCTGGGTTGGCCCATCAAATGCAACCTGCTCCCCCGCCTGTGAACAAAGGTTCAGAGGTGGCCCAAGGACCACACCAGCTCAGGCACTGCTGGGGTGGCAGCCACGGACAAGCGATTTGTGTGTACACATGTGTGCGCCTCTGTAGGCAGATCCCTGATGAGCATTTTGATGGCTCATTCAAGCCTGAGATGAACGGGACCATTTCACATGCAAATCCCTGGAAACTTGGAACCTTTGTCCGATGAAGAATTGGAAATTGTTTGCTGGGACAGGGAAGGGAGAGTGTGGAAATGAGGGAGGGGGGCTGTGGAAGGTGGCATGGAAATACACCCTTCAGCCGATCCTGCTTAGCATTACAGAAAGGTTCTGTTCCTCCCATTACAGCCATCATGATCAGAGAGACCTCAAAAAGCCCCAACAATCTCTGCAGCATCATTCAACCTCCGGGATCGAACAACTTTGGGGCGAGGATTTGGCTTCAGGTGGGTCCCAGCCTCAGGCTGCAGGTGATGGTGGCATTTCAGCCTGGGCAATTCTACTTTCTTTGTCTTCAGTTTCCAGCAAGACCCATGCCATGAAGCTGGGCTGCCCTGATGAACAATGGCATTTGCTGATTCCCACCTGACACTGCAAACTCACTTGAAGCAGTGACTAGTGGCAATTGTGCTGGAAACACACAGGTCCCTGGAAGAAACCTATTCCCTGCTGTAGAAGCAGTCTGAAAAAAGTCAACACGTGTGCTTGACATATGGGAGGATGGGTATCCCCTGCTTTCATCCACTGACCCTTTCTAACCTCCTGCAAGGGTCAAAGACACAAGGAAAGGACATCTCTGAAGCTGCAGGGTCTCTGCTGTACTGTCCCTTAAATCACAGCCCTCTGACTCCTTTTGTTGCTAAACTAACCAGGCGTAACACAAGCCTGGAATCTAAAGGCAGGAGGAGAATCTCAGAGCACAAAATCACAAGCAGCAGGCGGAACTCAAGCCAAAGGCATGCGTATGAACTGCAGTCAGTCCAGAGCACTGAGGTGGTCCACAAGAAAGAAATCACAGGAATCTGCCTGGAACCGTCTTTTTGCCGTCTGCCCATAAAAGACTGGACTTCAGATGAAGATGGAAAAGCCCCAGAAGATTCAGCTGAAAGCTACCTGAGTAATACAAGCTTCTGTCTCTGAGGTAGCAGTGAAATAACTTTCCCAGCACTGAATTCACTTACAGTCATTTCAAAGAAAATTAAAAAAGAAGAAAGCGAGAGAAAGGGAACAAGGTTGCTAGATAAGGCAAGTAATTAATGAACAAAATTACTTTTCCCAGAGAGCATCCTATCATGGTGCTTCCTATTCATGCTAATAATATTTGTGAGTGTCTTCCCCAAAACCTGGGTAGATAACACCTACGCTCTCTCGCCCTCCTACATGCTCTCCTCTGCAAGGGCTGATGCAAATAATTTGTTCAAAGGGGATGAAGCTCTTTGTTCATGGCCTGATTCAGATGCTTGGGAACATCATTCCTGAATTCTTCGTGGGGGCTTCTCTCAAGTAACTTCAGATAAATGTATTTGGTCTTTTCCCTATCACAGTGGCCCAAATGCCAAGTATCTGTTGGTGAAGATGACATGAGGTGCCCATGCCTTCAGAAAGATAAAATTTGGAGTGGGTTGCTCAGAGATCAGAGCTAATCCAGATCAGTGGTCCTGAGGTTTCCCCATGAATCACTGCCAAGACTGCAGTGAGACCCAGGAGTCCTAAAAGATGGGTGGGAGGCTTTGGTGCCGTTTCAGCCTCACCTCTTAAAGGGCAAATAGGACAGGAAAACTGCAAATGAGGAGCACAGCATCTGTGTTCAAGGAGTTTTGCAGGGAGATTTGGGGAGCCATGGGAAGTACACTGTAAGGGGTCCCCCACTTGTACAGATACTGAATCAGTGCCAGACTCAGCCAGAATATAATTTAATTGCTCTTTTGCTGTTAGCGTCTGCTGTTCTGACTTGGGGAAGCAGAGCAAGAAGAGAGAAAACATTTCCACAGGGTAGACTGATAGGGCTTGAACACTGTTTATCAAAATTCCCCACCTCTAGAAACGCCTTGCCCCAAACCAGAAAAGGCATAGGGGACCCCACAGAGTTTCTCAAACCAGGGTCTCCCTTCCCACTGCTCCTTTTGGCATTCATCAATATCTCCTTTTTCACATCACTCTTCAGCTCCTTCCCTTCCCTTCTCCTCCCGCCTGTGTGCACCCATCCATCTGCCCACGTTCCCTGGCAGCAGAGCCAACAGACAATGACGTGTGCTGTAGTTCCCGTATTTGCTGCTGGCAGAGGCAGTTCTTCCCTCTGGGCCCAAACTTTCCCCATTCTTTGCAGCTGTACAATTAGAAGCCTGAAAAAAAACACAGGATAGTACAGAGAGAATTACATGGAGCCCCCATTACCATGCAGACCTCAAAAGGAAGGTCTCCGGCTGCCCCGTGGCTCTGGTTGGAGAGGAGAGGCACTCCACGTGGAGAGTTAAACCTCACTGGGGAAAAATAAGCTGAGGAACCTCTTAGTCCAGGCTTGTCTTTCTCTGTGTGATGTGAAATCACTGTGATGGGATTTGCTGTCTGAAGAAGACAGGCACCCATGCAATCTCACCAACCCCACTCGGACTGTGTCTGAAGTTCCCAAACCATCTCTCGGACATTTGTCTCTTCGGACCAAGGAAAAAGCATGCGTTGAGCTGAGTGCCCAGCCTTCAAAAGGTGAACTGTCTCATAGGTCATAAGGATAAAATGTGCTTACATGGTAGTTTTCAGGCCCTCACATAACTGATGCACAGGCTTTTGGTCAGAGTTAGAGCTTCCCAACTACCTAAGTCAGCATTTCACCCCAACTCCAACAAAAATAACAATAAAAACCCTACTCAAAGTATGCCTCATCTTGACTTTCACAGCTCAGCTCCTTCACACTGTGCACTAGGAAAGGGAATCTGAGGGATAGAGGAATGAGAGGAAAAACAGAGCAGGAAAGATTTTAATCTTAGTCTCACTGCCTTTCTCTGCCCAAGCCTGCTCCAGCCAAAAAGTCAGAGAACAAGCTCAGTTCCCCTCCTCCAAAGCTTTTTCTCCCTGCTGAACACTAAGGGGCACATCAGGCAGCCTGAGCTCCCTCTACAGTGGTTGCCTACCCAGCAAGGAGAGCAAGCTGGGTTTGGAGAGAGGTTTGGAGTTGGGCAAGGGTCCACCCAGAGCCACCCATAAGAAACAAAAGGACCAGGACTTCAGATGACCCTAGAAATGATCCCTACCTCGTCCCCCTGCTGCTTTAACCATTCAGCCAAAAGGAAGTCCGCATTATTCTCCTAAAACACATGAGGAGCTCCTAGTCCGGTCTGGCACACCCCACTGAGCCTGCCCCTCGCACCGTGAGGCACAGGAAAGCACTCCCTGACCTGCGGCTTTGCTGGGGATCTCAGCTAATGCTCCAGCTGCAAGGAAAAGCCTGTCGGCATGTGATGTATGAATTTCCCCTCATCCACGCATGGCTGGAAGGGATGGGTTAAATGCTGAAAAATTGCTGTGGTGCTGCGAATGACCTCCGGCAGGCTGGCTTGTCAGATGCACGGCAACAGAGCCATTTATTATACATTCCAGGTGTCCATCTGCCACACAGGTTTTCCTAGTTTCCTTCCCTTTAAAAGCATGTTGTTCTCTCTGGGCAATTCTGAGACTACTGGGTGTGCAGGATGGCCAGGTTGAGCTTGTGGCTGTGATGGGAGTCACCATGAGAAGGTATTATTTCTTCTAGCTGTGACAGTGGGCAGCAATGCTCCGACACAGGCTGTGATAGTGTGAATCCAGTGTGGGTAGGTGGTGGGAAAGGGTTGGGGGTGCTGAAAGAGGTAGGAATTCAAGTGCAGTCACATGGTGTTGGCTCTCATGCATGATTCACCCGTATGAGACACATCTTCTCCCAACATGATAATATGTGATGGACAAGAGCCCAGCTATGCCTGTAAAAAGCAAGAGAGTCCTGCTGGACTTGGAGTCCTTCAGGATCAACCCTATAACGTCCAATCCAGAATCCTGGATTCAAACCATCCATTTTATGGATTGGTTGCAGGACTCAGGTTTTTAGTTATATCTGGAAGGGAGACAATAGTCTGGCATCGTGCACTGAGGAAAACACCAGGCACCAGAGATGGAGCCCATGGTGTGTTTGTGCTCTCAGATGGGTTATAAAACAGGGTGAAGACTCTTTGGAACAGCCTGGTTGGATCTAGAGTCAGGCCTATGCTCTGCATGTAGTGAGATGGTGGCATAAAAAGGTCTAGGCTACATGCTTCTGTTGTGAAGGTAAAAGGCAGACTTGGCAATAGGCTGAAGTTCATTAAGCCCCACTTAAATGATCCCGCTCCAACCTGCACAACTTGCTGAGGGAAAGCAGAAGTTGGGACATCAGCTGGTGGGACAGGCTGTAGCGTGCTCATCCTCACTCATCCCTGACCCACTGAGACAGCAAAAACCTTCACGACTCAGATATAGTGCGGTCCTGGGCTCCACTTGCGCAGAGAGCTGCCGAGCTTAGGGTGCCTCTGCTCCTGATGGTGCGGACATCTCGGCATTGGAGGAGGCTTGGACCAGCATTTATCTCCGACCACAGATGTGTCCTCAGGAGCGTGGATCGGTTGGCAGAGCCAGGAGACAAAGGCAGTTGGTGCAGGCTCCAACCCAGCCCTTCTCCTGCCATAGCCATCCCTGCAGCCTGGGGTGTTAAGTGTCATTTGAATCTGGTGCAGCAGAGGTGAAGGTGTTATTATTCAAGCCACTGGTTCCAATGAGATTATCCAGTCTAATGGAGCAGCTTGCATGGACCTCCTCTAAGCCTGAATTTTCACTGTCAGAGAATCCCCAGTCAAGTGGAAAATTAGAAGGAGAAGGGAAGAGGGGGTGGTGGAGGGGAGAAGGGAGAGGATGATTAAGTTCTCTAGAAATTAATTCATAACTAGAGAAATGGAAATAATAACTCCCCAAGACGATGGACAATCCCCAGCAAACACATTTCAATTTGGAAGCCAGATTTGCTGCCGTTGCATCGTTTGCTTTCTGGCTCACGCTGCTTCATTGATTTAATTTTCTACCCAAGGTGTTGACTTTGTCCTCGGATTGTGGCTCCTGCTTTCTCCCTGCCAAGGCTTGAGCAGTTCAGAGTCCCCTCACTACCCCTGGCCGCCCAACCCGCAGCGCCAGGTGTTGGGCAGGTCCACTGGAGAGCACTGGCTGGGAGTGAGGGTAGAGTTGGAGTAATGCTGGGAAGAGACAGAGGGAAAAGAAAGGGAAAAAAAAAGGAAAGAAGGGAAGAAAGGATCTCACTTTTTAGTTTGTTTTAGGTTTTTTCCTGAGGAATAGATCCCAGCACTTGACAGGTTTAGAAGCTCTTGTGCAAAGCACACATGAGTGCTCGGTGGAGTTCACAACCAACACCAGCCTGTTTCACCCTGACGTGTATGTCTCTTCGGTATATTGTGATCCCACACACTGCCCAAGGGCGAGACAGGACTTCGTCAAAGCCTCTGGACAGTCAAAGCTGCAACAAGCAGTTTGTTGGGTGAAGCAGCATCTAAACACAGTTGGATATTCAATTCAGAGGCAGCAGGGCTCACCTCCATGGCATTATTTAATAGCAGTGCCACATCCAGCAGCTTTGTCCCCAGTTGTGAGAGATATCACAGTACAGGTTCACAAATAGTGTCCTATGGCCTGATTCTCAACAAACCATGACCTCAGCCATCAAAAGCCAGACCTGTTACCCAACAACTATGTGGACCTGGGAAATGGCAAAATAGCAGTGCAGAGCTTTTGGCCCCGAGGTACCAGGACCATGGGTTCAGCCGAATACCAGTTAATGAACAAAGAGGTTGGGACATGCAGGCTGAATTGCAGCAGGGATCTCCAGCAGCTAGAGGTTCCTGAGCACAGAGCTCTGCTCAGCTGCTTGGCAGGGTTTGCACACATGTGCACACACAACCGCCCTGAAATGGCCTTGAAACGGGGCTGGAGAGAGTTAACAATTGTTTACCTGATTCCCCAGTGCAGCTCGGTAAAATGTTACTGCTTCCCAGAGGCACGAAATATAATTTTGCCTTAAAGGTTAATAGTATTCTACTCACTGAGGAACGAAACGAGTGCTTGAAAAGCTCTTTCATTAGGATCCCAGCCTGCTGCACTTCAGATGGTACCCAGGGCTCTGACCGCCAAGGGGAGTTGGCCTCTCCCAGCCAAAGCCTGTTCTCCCTCTCCTCCCGCCTGCACAGCCAACATGAGCAGCTCTGTTTGCAAGAAGGATTTCTTCCCAGGGATTCAGAAGTTTCTAGCACTGAATTTAAATTAAAGGCACTACTCATGACCTTGGGCAAGAGTGAATCCCTTACTCATGAAATGCAAGTGATATTTCCCTGTGCTTTGTGGGGATTTATTATCCTTACGAACAATAAATGCACCAAACCAGAGAAAAAAACGTCTGATCCTTGTGGCAGGGAGAAAGCTGAGAGTCCTCAGCAACCAAAGGCTGCCCAGGAAGAACTGCCCTGAGCAAGCCCACTCCTCGCTGAGTCGCTGACCTTCTCCAAGCACCCCCTCAGTAGCACTTGGGGGTACGGTGCCCTCCTGCTGCAGAGCAGAGGATGCACCCACAGCTGCCAGGCGCTTGGTGATTGGGAAGATGCTTCGATGAGGAATCTGTGACCTTTATGTGCTTTAAGCCTCTCCCAGAAGAAGAGGATGCTGGAAAACAAGGCTGCTCCTAGTTTACGTGTAAATACGCCAGGTGTTATGATCCACTTGCTTTCTGCAACCACAGTGGCTTTAGCTCGGCTCTAGACTGTCCGATCAGAGAGCGTCTGTCTAGGTCCTCCTGGGGTGTGAGTGGCATCTCACAGTGCTTTGCTATTGTCTGTGAAGCCTCTTTCAGGGTGGGTTGTTCTGGTCTCTGGCTGAACCAGATTGTGCTGTGCATGGGCTTGCTCACATTCGGTCCTCCCAGGCTGCCTCGGCATGTGAACCGAGGCCAACACTTGTGTGCTGAGGGATGATAGGCTCTTGGTGGGTCTCTCTTCAGACTTTCTTCCAAACACAGACTAGCAGGTCAGCTGTGGGGACATCAGGTTGATCTGAGAGGATTTGATATTGTGTTTAATTGCCAGTGTGTGTGTCCGCAACACACACAAGACTCAGAAGACTTCAGTCTTGCTCCTGGTCTCTGCTGCACATTGCCTCCCAAAGAGCTGGTCTGGGCTTAACATCGGTCATGAAACAGGCTGACAGTTGCCCTTTGCCCAATTGTTAGCAATGGACAAAAATGCAGAATAGCCATTTAGACAAATATAAAATACAGGGCTCTTCTCCAAGCTCCGTGTCTCCTAGACTGACGCAGGATGCAACGCCAGCACGGTGTCTCCTGAGCCTCCCAGCAGATCCATCACCTCCCCCAGGGGCTCAGGAGAGGATGTGAGCTACAAAAGGCAGCAGAAAGCTAATCTGTTTGCTATACAAAACAGCCAATAATATGCAGGACATTTCCTATTAACCACCACACATCCAGACAATTACTGTGATTGATTCCAATCAAGTTTTACACCGCGCTTTATCCATCAGCACAAAGCTTCACTGCCTGTTAATATCATGGGGCAAACCATTCTTAATGGAGGCTGCCAAACAGTATAGCGTCAGCATTAGCAGTCACAAGAATTGATGAAGTAAATGCAGCATTAGGATGGCTGAGGTTTTGCAATCTCTGTATGGAAAGCGCAATAAAAAATCTATTAGATCATCCACACAACAGCAAGCTCACCAATAACTCTCCCTGTCTTCTGAATAAGTTCCTAATCTGATGGAAAGGACTGAAGAGATACCTTGAGATATATGTCTTCTGCAACCAGGATTATCACGTATGCATGATACTAATGTGATGGATGGATGAATTGATGGATGGATGGAGAGAGAGAGAGACAAAGAGACAGATGGACAGACAGACAGATGATCTGATTCATTCCGTGCCTGCCTTTTATCTGGGACTGGGAACTTTTCCCCTCTCTCAACTCGAGCAGAGAGGCTGTCATCTTTGTGGTTGCTCTTTTTAATGTGTTTGCAGTAGGCACGGTGATCAAAAAAGGAGGCTGTTGAATTTAAGAAACAAGGCCCTCTTGAAGAGGATGAGGAAGGAAAGTCCCCATGGGAGACTCTGCTGAGTGAGGGCAACTGGGACCTTCCTCCGGAGGTCTCCATGAAATTTAGAGACATTAACCAACTATTACCTTCTCAAGATGAGGATGAAAATTATTTTTGTCACTGTCCCCTGTCCTGATGCAAAAAACAATCACTGTGCAGCAGATAATAAGGGTGCACAAGGAGGATGCTGTGAGCCAAAAGGAGGAAGAACAACTGAACTAGGAGCAAACAGCCATAAAGAGGCTGCGACTCCAGATACGCCACGGGTGCATGAAGGAAAGAGAGATCAGTATGGAGAAGCAATCATCCACAGAGCTCCTGTTTGCATCAAAGCACGTGGATATGAGTTTACATAGCACTTGAATATAGTTAATGGGCGAGGTTTGTATATATAAATGCACACAAGGTATACACAGATACCTGTCTAGCTATCTAGAGAGAAGTGAATAAATGTTCAACCCCCAGCACTGAACCAAGACCCTGCTGAAGAGGGTGAGGAAGGAAAATCCCCATGGGGGACTCTGTGGGGTGAGGGCAACTGGGATCTTCCTCAGGAGGGAGAAGATGGCCAAGCTGTTCCTCCAACCACTGCCAAAGACACTAGAGCCCTTCCAACCCCAGCGAACACAGCCACTATCTCTCCCCCTGAAAGCAGTAAATTAATGACACAATAGGTCCAGCCCAAAAGTTTTAGCTGTAAGTGCCATGGGCACTTATGTGGGCACCATGGGCACCTCCTACTTATTCAACCAGAAAACGTGGAATTAGGACATATGTCCCAAGTCACTCCCTCCACTGTGTATGTTTTTCAAGCATCTTCTACAGGCTGTTTTCCAGTCCTCTCTTACACGCCTTATTGATGTGTTTCTGCTTCTTCTATTAGGAAGAGTACTCCACAAGCAAATAAACCTTCGAGTCAGGGATTTCCCTGATGGCAGTCTCAGGTGACAGGTTATTGCCAGTTTACTTCCAACACTGCAGAATCCCTGTCCCACAGCGATCCTCCCTCCGCTAACCTGTTAATTGCTTTACCTGCAATATGTGGTTTTAGCTACTTTGGCCATAATGATGGCATGTTCCTGCATGCACAGCCCGCTATTAAATAGGACTTTATTCAGACTCATGGCCAAATGGCTAGTAGCCGAGGAGTTGTTATTGCTTATGCCATGGCTGAATGGGTTCCAGTATGGGATAAAATCTTGGTAGAACTATATCTGCTTGTATTTTGAGTTCACTAGAACTACAAATTACCAGCACTACCGTAAACTAGACCTTGATCTCCAGCGGATGCTTGCAATTCCCTTTAGAAACTGTCTTCCCCAAACATCAACTTTCTGTTTACTTTTTTCCCTGACTTGATCAGTTTTCTGCATCTTTTTTTCTTTCTCAGTAGGAAAAAAAAAAAACAACAAAACACTTCCAAAGTGCTATCAATAGCATGCATGCAAAATACCTTTGACCAAAGCCCTGGGTTATTTTATCAGATGTCCAAGAGAAAGAGGAATGGCAAACAGCCCAGAGCACTGATCGGAAAACCTGGTTCAGCTTATTAATTTGAACACCTGGCATTGGCTGTCTTGTGCAGCAAGGTCCATAATATGGATTCCAAATAATTAGAGGAAGGTCACAGGCAGGTACAGGCCTTCTGCCTTCACTGAAGCAGCCAGCTCAGGCACACCGGGTGGGGGATGCTGACCTCAGATATGTGTGGAAGCCTCATTTCTAGTCAATGATTCAATATCTAATTAAAGTATGCACAGAACCCGTGTAGTGATTTGTTGGCATTACTCTAAAGCAGCATCAGTTGGACCAGCACTTTGTGAGAGAGCAAATCCCTATTCTCACCCAGCAATCTCCTAATCTGCAAACAGTCCCTGAAATAAAAATATTTCTCATGTTTCTATAATGACCTTGAACTGTTCCCTCTGATTTCATGGATACACTCATGTTTAGAGGAAAGAATTAGGGATTTCTGTCCATGGCTTGCAAAGAAGAAAATGGAAGAACTCAAAAGATCAGCCAGACACAGAGAGCCCTAGTTCCTTCCCTAGACACAAGACACGTACTCTGCAAAATTCAGAGTAGAAACCAGTATACCAGGTGAATGATAGTGCCAGTTTGCAATGACACATATATGCACCCAGGTGGAGGCAGGGGAGAGGGAGTCAGAGAGCTTCAAAGATATATAAAAACTTAACTCCTTTGGAGCAATAATCGTGGTACATCTCGAGAAACACACTCCAGCTAGGGAGCTTTTCTTGTAACACGGGGTGAAAGTCTGTGCTACCAGTTACAGGGACTGCAGGGTGCTGGGTGATGCAGGCAGTCAGTGCCTATTTCTATCCTGCTACCAGGCTGGTTTGGTTTTTTCTTCCAGCTTTCCTCCATCCCTTCAGACACAGCTCAATCTCAGTTTGTGTTTACTTTATAGATTTTTTTCCTTACTTTCACACTCAAATCATTAGCAATTATAACATAAAGAAAGGGGATCCTCAGTACCAAGAAGTCAATGTCTGGAGGTTGCTGTGAAAGAGGAGCCAGCAGCAGCAAGTCAGATCCCACTTTGGCACAAGAAAGTTATCTTGTCAAAATAACTCTTCCTCTATTCCCAGTCTGACCAACCCAACCAGTCTATCTATCCCAGAGCTCACAAGGGGCACAGCTCTCACATGGACAAGGTGAGATGCACCAACATCCATATTCAGGTATTTCTCAAATCTAGGAGGAAGTAAGTCTCAGATCCAGAAGGATCCATTCAGTAATTCCCCGAAGATTGCATGTAGCTCAGGGATTTCTCCACCTTCCTATCTCTCATGACCTTGTCACAATGACTGGCAGGTTGGATTTTAGACCAGCTTGTGACTGTGACATTGACACACCTCACGCTGAAATCGTTTAGATGAGTGGATAAAGTTGTCATTCAAAATCCATCCTCAAACCATCACCCATCACACATCCAGAGGAAACCAATAAATCCAGCACATGTCCTCCCTGTATGCCTGGAGGAAGTAAATCTTTTGAGTCACCATTTTTCAGAATGGAGAACCTAAGATCTACAGGAGAAACATCACTTGCCCATCATGCCTCAGTGGCAAAGTTTTAAACCAGGAATCCTGATGCTTGGTCGCCAGGGAAAAGACCACTTCATAATAGACTCACCATGACAACACTGATACAAACTTCATCAACTGCAATCAAAGGCAAGAAAACAAAGGACGAGACAGAGGGAGACGGCAAAAATGACTGACTCGAGATGAGCTGAGCACACATTTTAATGGGTATTTGGACTCCCTGTTGTTGCTGCTGAAAGGCTTCTGCAACGATCTTGGCTTCCCCTTCATGCAGTTACTGAGCTAATCAAACACAATTCAGCCCGGTGCTGGACTGCTGTCCAACAAAAGCTGCAGCTGGTGAGAGGGAGATGGAATTTCTGAGCAGGACCACGGGGTGGCTGAATGGAAGAGAAGCCCCCACTCCAGGAAGCATGGGGCAATTGCCAAACATTGTCTTGCTCCAACACCATGCCAAAGAGCCAAACCAGCCAACCATGCCAACACCAGAGCCAAAGCCAACTCCAAGGCACGCTGGGCAGGGTGAAGAGCAGTTTAGCAACCACATGTCTGCAAAGGGCTTCCAGACACATCCTGGACGGATGGGCATGACAGAGAGATTCATCACACTCTACATCAACCGCACTGTGATTACTCGATGTTGTGCTAATAAGTCCACAGGTTAGGTGACCTTTATTTAAGAGCTGTGCAAACTCGTGGTGAGAGGCCTTTGAAAACACAGGGACATAGAAATGGCTGCAACAGCTCAGTCCAAATATCCGTATAGCCATTCATTCTGTCTCTAACTTAGCAGATATTTGGGTGGGAAAAATAATAAAACAGAGATTATAGAGTGAAACTTCTCCTGGTTTAAACTCCCAGCTTCCAGCAAGCAATGACATGGGGAGTGCCTGACCTGGAGCCCGCAGTGATGTCATTGTATTGAACAGCTCTCAACAGATCTTTCTTTCATTAATTTGTCTAATTGCTTTCCAGACAGTTGTATTTCTGGCCTCCGTAATGGGCTTTCACAATGTTGCACAGATGAATGATACATTATATGAAAATGTCCTTTCTTCTGTTTGTTTTAATATTCCACTTGATAATCTCATATAAAGTTCCCTAGATCTTGTGTTATGAGAAATGGTGAGCAATCATCCCCTATTCACTTTCTGCATTACACTCATGATTGTCTGGATGTATTATAGCCCTCTCAGTCATCTCTCTTTTAAGATGAAAATTGCTAAGTCATACAATCTCTCCTTGTATAAAGATCGTTAGAAACTCGTGTTCTTGCTTCCCACACTTCCCACCGCCTTCCTGGTTTGACTATATTCATTTTAACTCGACATGACCAAAAGTGCCCAGTGTACGCAGCATGGGAGAGCACCACGGATCGCCATGTAATGATACTCTCTGTTGTGTTCTCCATTCACTTCCAAAACATGCCTCACATTATACGCATTGTTTGAGGTTTGCAGAGAATTACCCAAGCTGACTTCACCACCGCCTTCCCTACAGCTGGTCACTGAACTCCTCGAGGTACAGCCGCCTGCTAATTCTGTTGGTAAATCCTGCACACATCAGCCCTGAGCTACATTTGCCATTTTATTACCCTAATACTCGGTTTGGTATATTCCTGTCCTGGTTTCGGGCTGGGATAGAGTTAATTTTCTTCCTAATAGCGGGTATAGTGCTGTGTTTTGGATTTAGTATGAGAAGAATGTTGATAACACACTGATGTTTTAGTTGTTGCTAAGTAGTGTTTACACTCATCAAGGACTTTTCAGCTTCCCGTGCTCTGCCAGGTGCATAAGAAGCTGTGAGGGGGCACAGCCAGGACAGCTGACCTAAACTGGCCAATAGGGTATCCCATACCATATGACGTCATGCTCGATATATAAACTGGGGGATTGGTTGGGGGGCAGCAATCGCTGCTGAGGGACTGGCTGGGTATCAGTCGGTGGGTGGTGAGCAATTGCATTGTGCATCACTTATTTTGCATTTCTATCATCATTATTATTGTTATTATTATCTTCCCTTCCTTTTCTGTTCTATTAAACTATCTTTATCTCAATCCACGAATTTTACTTTTTTTCCTGATTCTCTCCTCCGTCCCACCGTGGGGGGGAGTGAGCGAGCGGCTGTGTGGTGTTTGGCTGCCTGCTGAGTTAAATCACAACAACTCCTTCTACAACTCCTTGCAGACTTTTTTACTTTTGACAACGCTGAAAAAACCTCTATCACCAGTTACCTTTTCTGCTTCACTCTTAGCCCATTTTTAGCTCATTTTTAAATACACCAAACACACATGGTCCCATCGAATCGCCCTGGGTATTCCCTCCCCGCCATCATAACCCTTTATTCCTGATCTTTATTTCCCATTTTTGAACTGGTTACTAATCTATCAGAAGACTCTTCTTCCTGCCCCATGACAGCATAGTTTAAATTCTTCGCTATGGGAAAAGTATTAATTCCTATGTATTAACCACATTATCCTTATCACATGGACTTTGATTTATTTGAAGAACAATAATAACTTGTGACACCCACCCCCCTCCCCCAGCATGTCATATGATTTTTTTTCAGTCTATTCTTAATCATGGTTCAACCAAATTGACAGGTAAAAAAAGTCAGATTTCTGGATTCTAGTTCTTGGGTCTAGTTCATGAGTCCAATTTAATCTGGTCTGGATTCTAGTTCATGAGTCCAACTTAAAAAAAAAAAAAAAAAGATACATTTTCCACCTTTCATTCCTTCAGTGTCCAGGCCAGTATAAGTAATGAGGTGTACAATAGATTTAATTACGTGGCAATTTCATGTCGGAGTTTCTTAAGGATCTTTCTGTGAATATCACTTTTATGCTATAAAAGCATTTTTTACTAGACCTTTAGTGGCAGACACTTCAGACAGCTTGTGCCCTTTAGAAAGTAAACTTCCGGGGGAACCTTGTTAAATTTTAATCATTCATTTTTATGAGGTTAGCAATGTGTTTCCTATGCGGGCTGCCTTATGATTGTTTTGCAATTCACACAATAGTGATCTTTTTCTTATTTTTTCCTTTGAGTACAACTTCCAGTTTTGAATAGTGTCTCTTTACCTTGCTGTTTAAGCAAGCATTTTTAATTTTTTTTTTTCCCATTCCCTTTTACTGTCTCCAAGTTCTTTTTTTATAGGTCATATAACTTCACAATAAACCTCTTATATGATGTCTTTATGCAGTCTCCAGGATACCATGAAGCGCTTTACCCTTGCAGATGCTCCTTTTAACAAGCTTCCTCTTTTTTTTTTTTTCCCACTTTGAAGCTGAACTTCACTGTAATTTCTATTTATTTATTTTATTTTGCTTCTACAGGATGCTGAATTTGAGTACCATGTGGTCACTCTTACAGAGTAATGCATTGATACCTGTGCCCTGCAGCACGTCCCGCAAGTAAACCCTAAGAGTAAATCCAGACTTGTTTCTCTTTTAGTGGGTTTACGGGGTACGAGCTCCAAGTATTGTGACATTTGTTCAGTGCTTTTGAGGCCACTTGAAGTCTCTCATTACCGCATTTTCTGCCCTCCCAACCTTTTGGATTTCTCTCAGCATGTCACAGTCACTTTCACTATCTTCAAGTGGTCAATAAACCAGCCTTAACACCGTTCCCTTCCCTGGGGATACCTTGTCACTTGTGCACAGATTGACCTTATTTTCTTTCTTTGATTTTACACTTTCTTTAACATAAAAGCCTTTTCTTCATTATCTTGGCCTCTTCTATTGTTCCTGTGTGATTTATGCCACAGATGAGCTTCTTTCTATCAAGTTTTTGGGCTGTGTATCCTATTAGCACCTTCATTAAAGCAGACTACTAGCATGTGCATAGCAGCAAGTATATATTTAATTTTGTCTGATTGATTGCTTATTTCCGTGTGCCCTGATTAAAAGGGGAATTTGTTGGGATTGATTTTTGCTGTTTCTACCTGAATTTTATCAAGTTCCAACCCAACCACTTTTCAAGGATAAAGGCATATTATGACTTCATCTTTAGACAATGAGTTTCAACCTTCAAAACCTCTTTCTCAACTAATTTTTATTTAGCTGGCAACAGCCAGGTTCCTTCCTGTGTCGGCACCCTTTTTTTGAAATGGTTTCCTTATTCCTTATAAACTTTTCCTATTCTGTTTTCGTAACTATGCATTGAAACACTGCATCTATGCCTGATTTTGCATTTGACAAAATGCTTCTATAAAAGTCTTGATTTTTAGCCTGTTATCTTAACAGCTTGTGTCTTTCCTCCAGGATTTTCCTCCTACTGTCTCCTTGCAATTGGGAGCTGTTGCAACATCCCATTAGTATATTAAACAATACCAGGAAACATTCTCTGATCCTGGGGCCAAATGACATGGTCTGATCACATTCATGCTATTAAATTCTATTAACTTCCAAAACACCTAGTGGAAATCCTCCCTGACCCATTTAATTCCCAAACATGTCCAGGAATTGTTTGAAGGAGCTATAGCTGGGCCAAGCCAAACTACATACTAATAACTTCGCAACATAGGTAGTTGTCTTCCAGTGCCTAATAACGTTCCCTGGAGTTGTTTTATTTACTCCCACAAATATATATTATATGGGCCAGGACCCCAGGATTCCTCCCATTGGTGTCTCTCTGGATGCCCCATGGGATCTGTCATGTCTCTACCTTGCAGGCAAATCTCTGATCATTCCTCGTTGTCCTCCGAAACACAGCTACATGTTTATGTGCTGCTCAAATCTCCTACCATTCAGCTTGTTTCTCTCTGTCACCTGTCATCTCTGCTCCTGAAGACATGTCCTTGGTGTGAGGGGCCACAAGGATATCATCCAGGGGGAGATCTATCATCTAGGAGGTTGTGGTTCTTCATCCTTTCTCCAACTGTTAACCACATGTTACACGGTGTTCCTTCCTCTTAAATTTGCCATAAGGGAGCACCTCTCCCTCTAAGCTGATGGAGGGATTGCTTTCTCAAGTTTCATCAGTGAATTTCCCTGTCACCTCAAGTCCTTCCTATCTGACCACCTTGATCCCAAAACCCAACACTTCTCCCTAAGGACCGTGAGCTGCCAATACCATTTGCACCTACATAACATCTGCCCATGGGGCAAAAGCTGATGTTCTGTGCCATGACCCAAAGCCCCACTCTCTTCCTGGAGACTTGGCAAACCAAAGGAGCATTAGGATTCTGATATCAGCTGGAAAATCTGAGGTCCAGTGGTAGCAGAGATGGGATTAAGATGGTAGATTGAGGCTCTTAAATTCATGTATTAATCTTTAGATGTATGAGCTGACATCTGAGCTCCCTAGACACGGATTTATTCAATACAGTCAGCAGAGGCCAGAGAACTGATTCACCTGCTCTAACATGAGGGTGCTGTTCTGTTGACCACATATAGGTTATCCAAGACAGCCACAGGACTTATGGATGACTTGGTCAAAGCAAAAAAAGGCCACCAAATGCCTATGTTTCAGTAACTGAATGGAGCCTCATATCTATTTTAGGGTGAGCTGTGTCTCTCTTTAGACTCCACTGATTGTACTGATAGGGAGCAGGATCTCCTTGGGCTGTAATGGGGTCTCAGCACCCAGTTCATATGGAGACACGTGCACACACAGACTTAACAGGTCACAGTCAGAGTCCTAAGCAGAGCTGAAAAGGGACTCTAGCTCTCCCACACACAAAGCACAGAGGTGGAAAGGATCGTCTGATTCACTCGGTGCTTCTGCAGGCAACCCCTCCATAGCAGCTTATACAGAATTGTTATCGAGCTTTATCATAAAACCAGCTATATTTTTAGCACTCACTAATCCCAGTGGAAGATTACTTCAGACACTCATTCTCCTCCCAGCCAGAAACCCAGAAACCTTCTTCTACCTTACACACTAAATGCCCAGTTTATATCCGTATCCTCTTGGGCCAAGACTATCCAGATCTTAAACACCCTTTCTCTTTCATAGGCATTTAACCCCTAAATCCACACAAACAGTGGTCCTACCTCTGACCACTTTTGTTTTCTACACTCATTGAGACCCATGCCAGTCTCTTCTGGCCCACGCGGCTGTGCTAGCCCTTCTGAAAGCCTGTCCCAGCTCAATTTCTTTTTTTTTTCCAATGCAGGAAGAAGAGTTGCAGTGTCCTAGCCTAGTACCTTAGGCAAAAGAAACCCCGTAACATTAACACCATGAAATGTAAATCAAGTCAACAGGGGAAGACACCTCATCCATGTTTCCATTCTACAGAGATACATCTGTCTGTCTACCAATGCGGTGACTCTGCCTGCTCTGGAGTCCCTCCAGGGTTATGCCAATATAACCCTGATCAGATTTTCTGCTCTGTTTGTGTCCACGCTGTTGGAAAAAGTGAGCTAACCTTCATGCCAAGTATCCCAAGGGGGTAGCTGCAGAAGTGACAGGCGGGCCAACAAATTCCCATCTACTTTCTGAGAGATGTTTCATCTGCAAATAGCTCTGACATGACAGAGACAAGTTGCTATTTAAGATATTTAAAGATATGGTATAACACTGCTTGGCCTTAATTTTGGGCTTCAGCAAGCTATTGATTTTTTGATTCTTTATATTATGTTAATGATGTCATGATCATATCAGAGCAGCAGTGTACTTCCATAAAGCTCCAGAGTGCAATATTTAATAGATACTGTTAGTATTAATTGATTTTGTTATAATTCATTCTACTCATGTTTTCACTCTTAAGGTTTTAGGGTTTTTTTTGTTAATGGTAAATTCTCTAAACATCCAGGCAGAGTGAAAAGTCAAAGCATTTACTTCTCCTCTTAGTTTTTAATTTAGGAATGGAGGTAGTGGGGAAGGCTGTTCTCTCCAACTCACCCCAATCGATAGCAGATTAAGTATAACATTCAATAACTGGACTGATGTGTTCCTGAGCAGCTCAAGAGGCAGCCAAATGATATTTTGTCAATTGGCCAGATGAGCTTATGCTATGGGTCAGCTCTCCTTCCTTTCTCACCAACCCCTCCAGAACTTCCATCAGTTAAAGCCAGGAGGGAATCCTCAAGGTGAGTTTTTTGCCTTCGATCCTTGAGAGCAGAGAGGGGAACAGAGCAGAGACTTACTGTTGCCCTAACAGTACTGGTAAGAATTAAGTCCCTACTGTGCAGAAAACAATTCATGTCTAGGTATGCTGAGACTCTACCCAGAGAGACTGTAGAATTCAGATCCATACCTGAAAATAAATTTTATGAGACAATAGCTTAAGATGGAAAAATCATTCTACTTTCTGGGTTACTCATACACTCAAAGTTACTTGCAAACTTGTTTGCAGGATTGGGACTGGGTGAAAATGAGGAAGGGATCGGATTGATTCACTCTCATCCACATTTGCAGTTTCTCTTCTCCCTGAGAAAAGCACAGAGTGAAAGCTCTTGGCCATCATCCCAACTTCATCCTCCTACCATTATTAACTGGCTGGCTTTTTAGAGGTGCTGGGTGGAAGAGGGCCAGGGAAGCCTTCAAGGAGTCAAGAAAAGCCACCTCTGTCCCAGCCACATCTCAGTGGTGGCTCTGACGGAGATGCTCCGCTCTGATAACACCTTGTGGGGCCAGGCAAGCTCTAAGAGACAAGGAACAGACAAAATAGGAAAGTGTTATTTGGACTGAAATCCGGCCTCCTTGCCCTGCACAAAATAATCCAGTGCTCATTTATCAAGGTTGGCTGGCAAACACATCCCTTCCAAGTGGGTGTTGGAGGCAGGATGTGTCTGGCCGCCTGTTCCCAGCTCCTGGGGTGCCAAGGGAAAGGACAGCTCATGGGGGCTCCTGTCCCTCTGCTGCAGCTGAGAAAGTCTGCAGACCGAAGTTGCACCTCTTTGTGGTGAAGGCTTGGGTCTGCAACAACACAAAAGGAGTTTTCTTGAGGTCATCTCCCCACCTCAGCCCTGAGCCATGAGAGTGGGGCCCCGTTAATACAAGTGAGAGACTAAAGAGGCCTCGCTTCACCCCCTTTTCTTCTCCATCCAACTGCAGGCAAGGCTGTGTTTCAAACATCTGAGGCATCTTGGCCTCCTCTCTACTCCTGCTACCAAGGATCTGAGGGAAGGGAGAGACAATGCAATTGCAACCAGAAGACAGCCTTTTGCAAAGACTCAGTTCCCAAGGTCCTCAAGGGCCAGTGCCCAGCACTGTCCAGCACGGCGGTACCTCTGCATGGCTTGGTACATATTGTGGCTGGGTTTTGCATGTCACTCCTATTTGCAAGAGAGAGAAAAGATCTAAATGAGGTCCTGCCATTTCCTGCTCTACTTTTTCCTAACAGCTCCAGCCTTCTGCCCTCCTCCCCAGACCTCAGAATAAAGCAGGGATGGAAAAAGGAAAGAAACAGACATATAACAGACATACACACACACACCCCCCCCCAGAATACGCACTTAGCATCTGCACCAAGCTAACAGGAGAGAAGCCTTCCAGGCATGGGTGAGCTAGATTGAGATTATTTTCTTAACATGTCTCAATTAAAATGTAGATCTCCTTTACTGCCTGGGGCTAGAGGGGCAGGAAGCATTGGGAATGAGATATGGGAGGGAGAAGCAAGAACACAGGGGCGTTTGCTTCATTCCTGTCCTGCCTTAACCCTTCCGGTGCCTCCTCTGCTCTAACAGCCAGACAAGGGCACAGGGTAATTTGGGTATGTTCATTGGGTTAAGCAAGGAACTGCACGTGTGTTTGCACCCTTCCGTGTCTGCTAAGGCTCCTTCTTCTTTAATTAAACAAACCCAAAACTTACTCAGTCACTAGTGAGATGAAATTATTATCATCGTGCTTTATAGCCAAGTACTGTCTGGGAGCCTGCAGTCATCAAGTCCAGCTCCCTACAGGACTTCTGCAAGCCACTCATCATCCAAAGTGCTTTAAGGCTTGGGAACTCACAGCCTCCTGTGAGGCGAGGAACTGTTACTCCTCTCCTACAAACAAGGGGCTAAACCACAGGGAAATTAAGGATTGGAGTCATTGTAAGTTGGGCATTGTTTGATATAATCATTTAGATTTCCCCAATAGCTACTAAAAGAAACTGGCACTTCCAGAGGGCAATTCACCTCTCTGCCTTAACCACCTCAGGGTTACAATGAATGTGTTCAGAAAAAGTCCCTCTCTTCACTGGCTGCTGAGACAAGAAACCTAGTAGTAGATAACATAAATCCCGTCCTAAATAACTTGTCCAAAATAATGCAAGGTATCTACAGCAGAGCAGGGAAATTAATACTGTGCTCTCTTGCCTAAGGAAAATTCTGTAACCAGTGGATCATGCTGGCACCCCTTTCTAAATGTACCAAGGGCTCCAGAACTTGTTTTTTTCCAGTCAGAAACTGTCCCAGATCTTGTCTTACAACAGTGCCTCAGACCTTCAGCCCACACCAATTCCCACTTCCTCATGTTATTCACAACCCCTCAAATCCCTTTACCCAGGTTAGGCAGAATCATCCTCCACTCTATCCCAGCAAACACCTTCAGCATTTCTGCTCCCCCTCAACGTATTTCTTTGCCCCTGACTTTCAATTTAGTCTTTGCCACAAGATAATCAATAAAAAGACATGCTAACTGCTGGGACGACTTCCTAGGCAGGGAAGCAATCAGTGGAGGAAAATAATCAGAAACCGGCCCTTCCTTCCATTAGCAGGGGCTGGTGCATGCTGTCTTACAAGATACAGCCACACCTGCTTGCAGTGGGGCTGCCCCATGTCCCTACAGAGCATAAAGAAACTCATAGCCAGTGGCAGAAGAAATTCACAGCCAACATGTCTATTCTTCACTGTGAATTTGGCCTCCCCTGCGGGAGGATGGCAAGAAAACATGTTTTCTTTGGATATCCTTGTTTCTTGCATCCAGCCGTGTTAGCCACTCTGGTCTAGATCTGGCTCCAGGGATAAGACTCTATTAAAAATACACCCGTTACCCCTGACAGAAATTAATTTGGTCCAATCTATTGGGCATTGGAACAGGAGGCAAGAAATGTTGTTCCATGTCTTGATCTGCCACTCATCTCTCCTATAACCGCAGTCCTGGCAATGTGCTGTTTTTCCCTGCTCTCCTCTGTGGCTGACCTGCGCTGGTGAGCCCAGCAGAGAGCTGCAGCCTCCTGACACCCAGGGATTGCTCTTCACTACGGAGGCAATTGGTGGGGTTCATTTGCAAGACGTTTTACTTGAATGTTGTGTTGTACATGAGGGAGGGACTTCTATATCTCCCCACAAGGCCAGAGATCAGGCTGTTGTATAGCTTCTGTTAATCATAGTAGGTAAGCATGGAGCTAAAACATCTGCGGCTGCCTTGGTAGATGGTTCCTGCTATTGATGGTATGCTATTCAAAAGCTGCTGAAGGACAGATCTGAAGTGGGAAATGATGGAAGACAAGATGTTCAAGAAAACAGGACAATGAGTTGCTCAGATCCACTCACTAAATAAAAAAAAAAATGTATATTGCTGGGGATAGGAAGAAGATACAAGGCTTGTAGCAAAACAAGGAGGATCCCACCAGAAAAAAAAAAAAGCCCCACAGCAGGATGAGATAATTAACTTGAATTCAGAAGCTCCTGTGAACTCACACAACCTGTAGGACTGTGGTGCTACAGGAAAGGGTGATAAAATCTCCCTGGTACAGAAGCCAACTGGGAAAGGATCAGCCTCTGCACCTCTGCTTGGGGGAATGAGTGCAGAGGGGTGTGGGAGCAATAGGGAGAATTAGGGGCTGGAGACACACATGCTGGTGGTAAACAGGGATGTTGTGGCAGGTCTCTGAATGTGAGAGTGTGCAACAGAAGGTGATGGGCATGTATTTATGGGTAGGAGTGTGCGTGTGCAGATCCATGGGGAAGGTGAGGCTGGATAAAGACATACCTTAAAGGTTTTTTTATTAGGAGGAAGAGCTTCCTGATCCTCCCCTTCCTCTGTTCCCTTCTGAGACCTGTCACAGGTCAAGGATGATGAAATGTCACAGAAGAAACAGTGGAAGGCAGAGGTACGCCCGCCCTGGGGGGAGCTTGTTTGGGGTGCCATTTTCCCCCTTTGGCAGATCATTGGCCACAGAGGCACCAGGGAGTATCTGACAGCAAGACAGAGCAATTCCCTACAAACAGCCCAGTGACTGAGACTGAGTTTCCTGAACCATCCATAGATCATGACCTTCACTGAGCCTACTCCGGAGCATGGCACAATCTTGCAGGAAACCCTAGCCCTGCTTTATTGCAGATTAAGACCTTGGAGGACTTTAACATTCATGGGAGGGGTGAGATTGGCCAAGTTGCAAAACCCAGACCTGGGTTTTGGCCACCCCGAGAATATGTGAGGAGAGGACATCCCAAGCTGGGGTTGGGCTCTATTTTATTGCCCACACAAGGGGTCTAATGTCACTTGAGACGTCCTCAGGACCCCAGCTGGTCCTCATCTTATCCTCCAGAGGGAATGGGTCTCCAGTAGACTCTGTCATATTTGCCAGCCCCAGGTGAACATCTCAGATACCCCAGGCACTCCAGTTGCAGCCGACAGCATGGATGGGCAACTGAATTGAGTTCTTTGCATAAATAAAACCACTTATATTTCAAATTCTTCTTGTACATTCTCCATACATTTTTGTTTAGGCATCTGAATTAAGTCCTTAAGTTGCCGCTCCGTACCTAGGTCTCCTTGTTGGCTCTGTTAACCTCCACTTTATAACCTAAGTCAGGATACATACTCCTTCCCTGTGGCAGCCCCTGTAACTTTGCATCTCAGCTCCAGTGCATATCTGACAAGCTTTCTAAACTGATCAGGGTGGTCATACAGCTTTCCCCGTCCCTGTTCCGTCCCTAGCTGTTACCCTAGGTATGTACTGTGGGATATCTAGATGTGCCACCCACCAGTGTGTAATGTCCCAGAGCAAGGGTGATGCTGAAATGATGAAGGTGTGTCCTCTGTCAGGGGACCAGCATACACAAGGTCCCCTAGAAGGCCCCCAGGTACCACTGAGAACCATTATCCCTTTCTCATTGCATGTCCTAACACATGAGACACACCTCAGCCTATGGCAGACTGCATACTATGTTTCACATCAGAGAAGAAGAAACCCCAGAGATCTTTTTCTGCAAAGGCTGAACTTTCTGCAAGGCTAAACCTGAGCTGCTAATGTTTCTGTGGGGGAGACAAATCCCAAGTAGGACACCTAACTCACAGGGCTGCAATAGGAGAAAGCTTCTGCTGGAACTCACTGCAAAAACTAATTACCTTCCTGCCCCTCCCCACTGCCCTCCAGCGAAATAAGCTAATCAAGGAAGAAGGTTGTTATCAAAACACATTTACCACACGCCTGCGTCTTACTATCCACAGTGCCCAGTGCTGTCCCCGAGTTGCCTCGGGCAGGCACGGCCACCGAGATAATCAACCTGTGAAGGGCACAGCTCTGCCCTGCACTGCTAGATAGACTGGAGCAGCAAAAGTGCTCCCAAAAGGGACACGATGGCATCTAGGGAATGGAAGGACATCAGCAGTGCTGGACTCACAATGTGCAGGTACAGTGATGGGTCAGCTCTCCAGGACTAGTGATTGGCTGTTCCTCTCAAAGGGACAGGGCTGGTTCAGAGAGCTTTATTCAATGAGGTTCAACAAGGCCAAGTGCAAGGTCCTGCTCCTGGGTTGGGGCAACCCCGGTATCAATACAGGCTGGGGGATGAAGAGACTGAGAGCAGCCCTGCCGAGAATGACTTGGGGGTACTGGTGGACAAAAAGCTGGTTGTGAGCCTTCAATATGTGCTCGCAGCCCAGAAGGCCAACCCTATCCTGGGCTCATCACCAGCAGCGTGGCCAGCAGGTCGAGGGAGGGGATTCTGCCCCTCTGCTCTGCTCGGTGAGAACCCCCTGCAGTGCTGCGTCCGGCTCTGCGGTCCTCAGCACAGGACAGACATGGACCTGTTGGAGCGGGTCCAGAGGAGGCCACGAAAATGATCAGAGGGATGGAACACCTTTCCTATGAAGAAAGGCTGAGAGAGTTGGGGTTGTTCAGCCTGCAGAAGAGAAGGCTTCGGGGAGACCTTATTGCGGCCTTCCAGTATTTAAAGGGGGCTTATAAGAAAGATGGGGACAAACTTTTTAGCAGGGCCTGTTGCGACAGGAGAAGGGGGAATGGTTTGAAACTAAAAGAGGGGAGATTCAGACTAGATATAAGCAAGAAATGTTTTACACTGAGGGTGGTGAACCACTGGCACAGGTTGCCCAGAGAGGTGGTAGATGCCCCATCCCTGGGAACATTCAAGGTCAGGTTGAACGGAGCCCTGAGCAACCTGATCTAGTTGAAGATGTCTCTGCCCATGGCAGAGGGGTTGGACTAGATAACCTTTAAAGGTCCCTTCTAACCCAAACTATTCTGATTCTATGATTCTATGTCATCACCCATCTGTAGTGAAATAGGATTCCCAGGAGCCTCCGTTTCACTCAGGGCTTTAACACCATGAATAGGCATGCTCCCTGTCCCAAGAATTTCCTCCTGCTCTCTGGACTAAGAGCCCTGATCTCATTTCAAAAGGCCATTGGAGAGCTGTCACATTTGGGGCTATTTCCGTTGCTCCAAAGGAGAGGCAATGCCTAGGTGTAAAATGATGGGTACTTTAGCTATACCTCAGCAGCCAGATTAAAGATTATCTAGGCTCAATGCAGAATGTTTAATGGGCCAATGTCAGTGCACAGAGCCCCCCTGCTGTGCGCTTCCCTCTGTGCAAAGGATGAAATGCCGTCTCCAGTTTCGATAACTACCTGAGAAGAAGTGGAAATCACTCTGTGCCAAGACCAATTGTGGGAAGATGACTCCACTTTCCCTTGCTATCAGATGGAGAGGTTCACAGGCCATGTGCAAGGCTGAGTGCCAGCTGTGACCAGGGAGGAGTCAAACCAAGCACTGTTTGGAGACAAGGCATCTTGACAGCTGGTTCATTCCTACCTTTGCCATCATTGACTGGCAGTGCTAACACTGCCAATCAACTGATTGGAGACTTTCAAACCAAATGAAAGATTTCAAATTTCCTGCAATTGTTTTCCCCCCCATCATTTATGTTTTTCTCCCCATTGTGTACCAACAGCATGTATCTGGCAATCTCCTGTTCCAATGAGAAATGATCCCAAATACCTCAGACACACAGGGGTATTGAACATGGCAACTGAAGTAGCTCTGAGCTTCTGAGCTGGGGAAGATCAGTCCAGCCAGCTACAAGTTTCCAAGGCAATGCAGGATTTGAGCAGGAAGCCATTTGCTCTTCATGTGGCTGATCCACCTTTAGGAAGATCAGGACAACTGTCATGTACCTTTGACATGTAGAGGGTCTCCCAGGTATTTGAAGGCACCAAGAGCTGACCCATGACAAGACTATGCTAAGGCAGAAAGCTTTTCCTATTAAAAAGGATCCCAACCGTGACTGAGAAGACTTATTCATCATGCCAGGCAAATGCAAAACACCTGCAAGTTGCTACCTTACTGAAGGGACTCTGGTTTGCACCTTGGGACATAACGGCATGGGGAGTACAAAGCAGGGACAGATGAGGCCCATTCTTGTAATGGAAGCTGAAGGTCTATAGGATCACAAGACCCTGCAGGAATCAGTAAATCACTCTTTTCTCACTATCTGTTAGAGCTCGGTGTGCACAGGACTGGGTGTGATATTCCACCTTCCTGCCCTGCTGGGTCCCTGAAGCCTGATCCATACAGCCCTTCCCAGTGCCCCTTCCCCACGCAGCACTTGACATATCCTCCCTCCCCTGCGCAAGTGGAGGAAAAGGCTGGGGGAAGGAAAAGAGAAGAGGTGAAGGGGAAAAGAAAGAAAAACCTCAGCCTCAAAGACAGTCACAGTACCTTTCTGACGGCAGAAAGTCAAGCAAGCAAAAGACCCTTCATAAAAGGTCTTATTGCAGCATCTGTAGGTGGCTTAGGTTACCTGAGACTCTCTAGTGATTCAGAAGACTTTGACCAAGAAAGTTAAAGCCAGGGACGATCAATGAGCCTCTGCAAGCAGCATCGCATCGGGTTACCTGCTGAGACGAGACAGCAGGAGCTGCACTTTGTAACTTTTTCTTTTTTTTTCCTGGTCTGGCAATGAGTCTAAGCATGGATAACAAACCTCCCTCCCCCTCCACACTAATCCCTCACTCCCTAGAAAACAACTTGTTTAAGAGCCTTTTTTCCTCCATATTGTGTTAGAAACGAGAATTGTAATTTCTGGGTACACAAGGATCCTGCAGCTACAAGGCAGATGGGAAGAGCTGGAGGACAGGAGAACGTGGAGGGCAACTTCCAAGATACTGGGGTAGGTGTCTGCTGCCAGAGGTCAGCATAAAACCCTTCTGAACCCCCTTTCCTTTTGTGGGGAAACCAAAAAACTCTCATATGGCTTCTCAAGTGTCTCATAAACACCATCTCTGCTGCTGCAGCTATCCAGTTAATCTGTGGTCAGCTCAGCCTGAGTAATTGTGCGTTCCAGATTTTTGGTCATCCCTTGACTAACCCAGCGTCCACCAAAGGGATCCAGAAAGGCCCATATCTAAGAGCGTTCTGTTATTGCTTCTTCATGGGGTGAGGGTGCCTACAGGAGGCCACTGCATCCTATTCCCATGGTTCAGGAGTAGGGGCACGTGCTCTGCAACTGGGGTGCAACTGGGGTGCAAAGCCAACAGAGCCAGCTCGGGCCCCTAGATGAGGTTCTTGGGTGCCAGAAGGACACACAAAGGACATGTGCAGCTCCTCACAGATGAGCAGAGGAGTGCAGAGAGCAGAGCCAACTCCTGGCTCTGCTACCTCCACAGTAGGACAAACTGGGGATGCTTAAACAAACCCTCTTCCCTCTGCAGCAAATGTCAGTTCCTCCAAACCAACAGTGTTTGTTGATGGCCTGCTTTGCTCCGTTTCTAGAGCTGGTAAAGACTTCTGGGGGAGAAAGAAATCACAGATGCCCCAAAGTTCCATTTTAATGGGAAAAAAAAAAAGTAATGCTTCACTTCAGAATTACTTTTTACTTTGCAATTTTAAGCAGTTTACTAAAACCTGAAATAAAATCTCAAAACAAGAACTTCTGAGGCCTAAATGAACCATTCTCCAATTACTAAATGGTATCAGCCCCTTCTAAAATGGCCTTCAAGGACTTTTCTTATTAAAAAAAATAATTGACCCACTACGAGTGTTGCCTCTCCCTATAGGGATGCTGCTGCTGTTCTGCCCCAAATATCCATTCTGTTGGCAGCTGGGGTGTTAAGTACCACCCAGAGACACTGTGTAGGGCTGAAAACTTGCGTGGTCACCACGTGCACACGGATCAGTGCTTGTGCATGTCTGCTCTGGAGTTGTGGCTGGGCCAGGCAGAGATAGCGAGGTCTCATTCAGCTGCAGAAGGGTTTATTCCTCCTCTGGGGGCAAAGAGCCTCAGCTATCTCTGCCCCTCTGCATGTGAGGGGGAAAGGAGGTAGAGGAGGGTTAGTAGTTTAGATATGGATGGAGACAGAAGAAACTTGCCAGGGGGTTTAGAGGGGTGGTCAGATATTGGATGGCATCTTTGGACACTGCTGCATCTGACATAGGAGGAAGCTGCAATTCATTTCAGGCTTGGAGAAAACTTTACTCTGCTCTCATCCCTCTCTGCAGCCCCCCGTTCGGGCTGGTGACATTGCTGAGACCTTGCAGCCAGGCACGGAGTGCCTCCGTGCCAGCTATTAGCTTTTCAGCCTGGTTCCTCCCCCCCTGCTCCCACCCCAGCCCTTCGCTCTCCCCTGGAGACCCATGCAGCAACCGAAAGCCACATTTTCAATTTACACCAACTAAATGATTCATCGCCGCCTAAAGAGGCTTGAACAGAGCCCAGGAGGGGAACTGAGCTATAGCAGGGAAAGAGCGGGGGGGACAAGATCGGGGCTAAAGATACAGAGATGAAAAGCTCCGGTGACCTGCTCCATATCGGCTCTCATCTCAGGGCAGAAGCCAATCAATCCTACCCCCCTCCTTTCTGCTGCAGCCGTCTGTGGGTCTGTCTGTCTCTTTCTCTCTCAGCAGACTCGAGTTTCTCGGTGGAAGGTTAGGACAGCGGAGCCATGGAAATCGATTCCTGAGCCCTGGCACGCCGCCCTCTGCGCAGACAGCCCAGCTCCGCCGTGAGACGATGGATGGAGAGTTGTCCCCAGGCATCCCCCAGACCTCTCACGTGGTGGGAGCTGAGGATAGCTTGGAAATGGGGGTCTGGGGAAAAGAGTCTGCATCAGCCCTTGAAGTGCAAATCCCAAAATAAGAGACACCCGCATGGGAGAGACAAAAAGATGCTGTACCCCATCTGGCAGTTTTCATCTGTCTCCCAGTCTACCAGTGTTCCTCTTGATGGTTTATACTGGAGAAGAAAGATGAGTGAAAGGCATGGCTTTGCCCACAGGCAATCTGGTTTCCAGTACAACTCTACCCCAGGTCTTTCACAGCCCGATTGCCTCTCCCATCCCTTCCACAAAACAGCTCCCACATCAGCATGGCTGGATTCAGCTGGGCACTGCAAAGCCCCTGGGATTCCTGACTGGGAGGGAGGAGGGAAGGGTTAGCACGACGAGGGAAAATGCTTATGGCGCATTTCCCCAGAGATCCTTGCGCAGGAGCCATTGACAATGCATCCCACTTGAGGAAAAGTCTGATAATGAATCTTAAGGGGTTCTGATGTGCAAAAAGTGCTAATAAGGGACTCAATATTATGGCACTCTTACCCTGAATATCCTGCACAGCCAGACCTTGTTGAATGGGGTGTAATTGGCTCCTCTGCTCTCAGGGCTACCTAAAAGGATGAGGAAACTGAGACCCAGAGAGGAACACCTGAGTCTGCACCGAAAATTCCTTCCAAACTGGAAATCTGATTTCTTGACTGCAATGGAAACTAGGGGGAAGGAACAGACTGGAGTGGGATTTGCTAATATTTGCCTTCCGCCTGCTTCAAAAAAAAACCAGAGGGAATTAATCTCAGTGACCCTGCTGCAAGGTACATAAATAAGAGGTGCCTCTCTTTTCCAGATAAGGAAACAGAGGTTAAGTGACCAGAGGGAGGAGGGCACGGGGAACCTGCCATCAACCAGGTCCAGACTGCGAGGCCAAAATTCTCCTCGAAGCACTGAGTCTGTACAGGGTTTTCTTGTTCTGAGTCGATGCTGCCAGCCTCACTCACACCACCTCACCAGCCATCACATTTCTGACTCTCCTTCACAGTGACCTGCTGGGCAATCTGCAGTTGTCTCTGCCCCTTTTCTCTCCTTTTGGGGATTTATTGCTGGATGTATTGATTGCTTGTTGTCACTGACCCTGGACGGCAGGAGATTAAATATCTAGCATTGCTGTGGTACAAACAACGGTCAAATTCATGCTTTCCTATACTGCTTGCACATAGTCTATGCTGTCCCTCCATTGACAGAAAAACACACAGTGCTGTGTAGGATGGATGCAGGATAAGACGAGATGAAAACATACTATAGAGATGTATATCAATTGGAAATCTCCTCAGGTCAGCAGGGTGAAAGTTTCATGGGTTCATGCCTACCAGACCACAACTCAGGGCTGGTTTGCCAAGGATCTCTTGAACAATTCCAGAGCCTGAGTTAAGTTTTTGGACATGTTTTGGGATGAATCATCTAGATCTGATCTGAAATTAAGCAGACTGTCGTGGCTTTGGATGAGGGTCACACAAGCGGACGAGCATCCACAGAAGGTTGGGATATGGTACAGGTTTGTTCCCTTTTCTTCTGTTCCAGAAAGGAGAGGTAGCAAAGAGGATTGCTTCAAATGGATCACTGTCTCCACCAGGAGAGTTTGCAATGCAGCAGGAAGAAATCAGAGGTGAACTCAGTGGGAGAAGACAGACACACTGCAATGGCATGGTCCATCAGAAAAACTCTCCATTGCTGCCAAGGACACTGTGAGACTTGGAGTGACAGCACCCTGCAGAGACACACTCAGCTGGAGACGTTTGGTTAGCTAGATCCAATGCACTTTCCAGCCACTGTCTCCGCTGAGAGGTTCTTGGCAAATGAGACCACCCTGCCACTCATAGCCAGGAGCTCAGCCAACATGACACCTCCCTCTCCACAGCTTTGGCAGAGGGCTCTCTGCAGGAGGAGATCACTGGCAGTAAAGGCTGCAGAGAAGAAACTTCAAGATCAATAGCATCATTAAAAAGCCTACAGAAAACAAAACCAATGAACTAATCTCTCCGTCCTGAGGACACCTGGATCCAGTACTCCTTGTGAGGCACTGGATAAGCCAGTACTGTAGAATAATGAAATGGTGAAATGAGGTCCCCTCTTGACCTGTTATACAGAAGCCCAAAAATGTGGATATAGACAAATTTGCTCAGCATCCTGACCAGATGAGCCAAATGAGCCATTTGGCTCATTTATGCTCATTTGGCACAGTGGAGTTGACCCACACAGGACAAACGCTCAACTTCAGGGTCAACATTTTCCCAAAGTGAGCATACAAATCATAAGGTCCTCTTGAAATCTAACTTGGAGTGGACTCCATGATGCTTACAAGGACCTGATTCCTCTCTAAGGGCAATGGAGATCATGACAAGTCTGAAAGAGGAGAGGTTCAGGTCAACAGTGGAAAGTTGGAGGTGCTGAGACAAATGTCTGAGCTGGGCTGCTAGTCATAGCCAAACTGCCTTAAGCAATGGAAACAAGAAGGTAATTGTCACCCAGAGAAGAGCTGCGGGAGGGTTTGATTCAAAGCGCATCCTGGTGCAGTCAGCAGATTGTGGATCAGGCAGTTGAGGAGATCTGACCAGTCTCTACCACCCTTCTCTTCCCTTGTCTTCCAAAAAATGTTTCTCAGTTAAACAAAGTCTCCTCCAGCAAGTCCCAGAGATCTTGCTGGAGACACCTGAGTGACTCATTGGCTCACCTGGTTCAGCCAGGGACTGAGACAGAATTTTGCGTCTCTGCCATGTTTTATCACAGCCATTGAGAGAAGATGGTTGGGGGAAAAGCAGGGCTGGAATGGTGGCAAACACCAACAGGTACTTACGTGTTGTGAAGAACACACCATCCACAGTGAGGGTCGCCTGAGCCCAAGCACTCGCTGCAGGTCTCGTACTGGCTACACGACTCCACGGGCACCCGAGTGAGCTGCAGGAGGAAAGGGGACAACCTGTCAGGCTTTTCAGAGGGCTCTGCAACGCCCACAATGACTTGACAGAGGTGCCACCCTCCCTGTCCTCTTCCCCTGGTGCCTGTCCTCCCAGAGGTACATCCCTGCAGATCTCAGCAGGCCTGGGGCAGAGAGATGTGGCTGCAGATTGCTCCAAAGTTGAATCTGGTGCAACCCCTGTCCAGATCAGCACTCAACTTGGTGCAACTCCTGTTGAGATCAGCACCTTCCTTGTGGCCGTCCCCTCTTCCGTATGGCCTTTCACACTTCATTGCCAGATGACCTCATTTGCACAGTTTCACAGGGAATCAGCAAATCAGGCAGGCTGTGTGCAGACTGTGGTGATCTGGTCCCCTGAGACAATTAAACAACATGTGATCTTCTGCAGCAAGTTAAACTCACTGGATCTCAATGCTCTCCTACACTCTTGTAGATCCATTGCTTTCTGGCTTCCTGTGAGAACTGAGGTCTCATGATATCTTTATCTCCCTCCCATGACCTCCTGCACCACCACCGGTCCCAGGAGAGCGTTAGCTCCACTCCCCATTGCCCGTGCATCTTTCCAACCATCAGTTGTCCCATCTCCGGAGAGGTTGCTCCCAGCAGGAAAAGGACAAAGGCTACCAGTCTGGGTATTGAATGAGCCTGCTGTCACCCTGACTTTGCAGCTCAGAAAGCGTTAGAGGTGGACCTGAAACACCCATCTACTGCCAAAATACTGCATTTTATTATGATTTTTTTTTTCTTTCTTCCTTTTTAATTAAAGTATTTCAGTCAGAGATTTCAAAGACAGAAGGGATTGCTTAGCCTGACCTCCCGTCTAATGGACCAAAGCCTTTTGATTCCTATTAGGTTTTGTAAGTCCCTTACTTCTTTTGAAGCCAAACATACAATTTGGGCCCAATGACCTAATAGTCTCTTTTCCATCGAATAAGCTTCAGAGAGCTTCTATAATATACAGCCAATTGCCAGTGCCTTCACCCCAGCTCATGTCAGCAGGGAGAGTTTATTCCTTCAGGTGATATAGTGTGGTATTATCCTGATGAAACACCACTGAAAACTGCCAACTATAAACTGCAGAACAGTTACTCATGACAAATGACAAGGAAATATACCTAGATCCTAGTGACAAGTTTTTACTTGATGCAACATTCAAGAGAGTTTGAGCTGTGAAGTGACAGATTAAGATTCATTCTGATTGCACTTGTAAATGAACCAAGAACTGGCTTTTACATATAAATATATATTAGGCAAAATTCCAGCTATTTATGAAGACCTTTTCTGTTTGTATCAGAAATTGTCTTCCTAACCCCTATACAGACATCCCACATGGTAGTTGATAGTCTATGAGCAAAAGCTGAAAATCTGTATTTTTACCTCTGGCAGGTGGCAGTAGCTTTAGAAAACTTCAGATAGAAATACGATGGGATTTATTTACCATTGCACCATTGCTGTGCCAAGTCACCCAAAGAAACCAACCGCAGCTACTGAAAGCTTTTAATGAGAAAGGAAGAATGTAGAAAAAGAAACCCCACAAAAACACCTTTCTCAAATTGAATCTATTGCCATGAGCATAAGAACATAATCAGGACAGACCACAGAGTGACAAAAAAGGGAAGATCAAAACAGGGAGTGAGTCATTCAAACTTCTGTAAGTATTAAGAAATTTCAAAGGTAAGACGGCTTGGCCATGAATGCAATTGTTCTGCCTTGCTTAAGGTTCAGGTCAAGAAGGTATCAACTATTCATCAAATATAAATTGTATGCTCCAGGATTTCACCCAGTTAGACTTATGTTGAACCCAATAGACTGTGTTGCATCCAACTTCCAAAAAGACATACAATTTTTTACAAGAAGACACCAAGGGGTGGAGACCTTATAATTTCTTATGTCGGCCATTCCCACCTGTTATTTCCACCTGAGAAAAATATATTGTGAATTATTTTTCCTTGATCACATCTAACTTGACCATGTCTGCACTGTGAACATCAGTGTACTTGCAGAAGAGGCCGATAATTCAGTTTTGAAAGATTGTAAATCTGCCATTTCTCAATCCAGATGCAATCGATTGTGTAATCCTCACCTTGTAATTAGAAACTCGTGAACACAGTTGGAATTGGCTATGCAGTTCCTATCCAAACTACCCTCAGTTTAACATATGGTGCTACGCGATTTATCCTCATTAGCTGTAGATAGTTTTTCTGAACCTCAGTTTCTGAGCTACTTTACATCTGTCTTATAGAAGTGAGCCTTGGTTAAGAAGTTTAGATCAGAACATGTGCTTTTCCAATATCTAGTGATGTTGAGTTTGAATGTTCTGAGTCAAAATCCACTTGTGACTACGATATATGTACAAGAAAGAAGTCCTAGAGGACTGAAATTCGCTATTTCTTCGCAAGTTACTACAAAAAGAGTAGATAAAAAGTGGTCTCTGTAGGTTTTATTATTATTATTATTTAATTAGCCGTCAAAGGATGTTCAAGTTCCTTTCAGAGGCAGGAGAAACCTACTGAGAATCCAGATCTTCATCTTTCCAGAAATGCTTCCTTTTCAGTATTTAGGGTACTCAGTGTCTATAGGATATAGTTTGTATGTTGTGTAGGAGCACACCTTGCTTGTGTTGCTGTCTTGGACAGCACAGCTATGCAGTGTGAGCTTGCACCAAGCTGTCAGGCACACCAGAGTAGTAGATGTCTTGTGCCACCATTTGCTTTGCTATGTGTTTTTCTTGCTATATGAGACCTTTTACGAGTTCACCTCAAGTAGCTTTATTGCGAGATTAATTAAAATTGTACCACGCTGATAAATGTCTTGGGCTGTAAGTGTCAGACCTTCTAATTAATAAAGAAAGAAACTACAAAAACCAAAGGAGCTGCGACTGAAAGGAAAGCCACCTAGGGGTCGTCAGCTGAAAAGAAAAAGAACATCAAGCAAATAAGGCACATCAGAGGTCTTATTTTCCTTTGGAACATAAACTGTAATTAATTCAGCTCAGTTTTCCAAGTTGAAAGTTTTGAGAACTGACCGTGCCCCCTGGGAGCAGTCAGCTTTTTATGCTGCCCCTAAAATATCTGAAAAAGAAAAGTCCATGCAACCTCCCAATTACAGCGCCTTGCTATTATTCACAACGATGAAGGGACTAGACAGCGCTGAAGGTTGAAATCTCCATTGCAAACCAGACTGTGATTACTCCTTCCACCCCTTCTCCATCCTTGGAAAGTCTAACAAAATTTTCAAGGTCATTTCCCAACCTCGGTGAGGCTCCCTACTGCTGGTCTTTCATCGGGGTGGAACTTTGATTCAACATTTTACAGCAAATATAACCAGGGTTTCATCAGACAGAGGATTAACAAAAGCAAGGTGTCCTTCATTTTGTGGTACTATGAGCCAGGTTAGAGTGATTTATATTCCTGCAGTGGTCACAGCTTAACTGATATTTTGGCTTCACTGTGCTAGAGCAATATATGGATGTAAGAAGAGACTGCTGTTGTTTTAAGGGCTTATATCCCATATGTGATGAAGCACATATCTCCTTTTTATCAATGAGAGCTGAGGCTGAAAGTGAGGTCTCATGCAGCTGAAGTAGGTGCTATCTAAATGTCTTTGAAGATGTGGGCTTAAGGCATCTGAGCAAGTTCATGCAAGAAGTCCAGGAAAGAGCTGATTATTGAACACTAAGTTATTACGTACAATATATTTAGACTTTGAGTTCATTGAAATTTTGAAGAAATGAAGGTAAGGTTCTTATAGATCCCTGTCCACACACCTGATGGACATCTAGGAGCTGCTGTGTTTCCAAGGCTCTGTCCATAGCAGACCAGAGGGACAGATGATATCTGATCATCTCTGAGGTAGGCAGCATTTCCAGAGCAGCCAGTGCACCACGGCATTTCCAAGATGACTACTGTGTGGTGGGAAGTGTGAAAGATCCCAGAGCCTCAACACCAGCACCTTGCTTGAACAGGGGAAACCAAAGTGTCAGGACTTGTATTCCTCAAGCAGCTTCACCATCTAGACTGTCCCCTACTCACAGCTATCTGGAGTGAGATGCAATCCCAGAGCCAGGGTTGGACAAGTGGTAAGTAAATCTGATGTCCTTCTCAAGGGCAGCAAGAAAACGATGAGCAGGTCCAGCTGCTGTAGCTGCAGCAGGATTTGAAGGGATATTTCCGTTCTTCAACACCTTCATTCACATGTCCCTAGAGAAATCATTCAAGAGTTTCTGGCTCACAAGAACATCTTGAAAAATCTGGCAAAATCTGCAAACTGCTGTACAGTTCAAGAGCTCACCTGCTACATACGACTTCAGGGCTTTTTACACAACACTGGGGCTGTCCTCACCTCTGATCCAGCCTAAATTTCAAACTGCAGCTTCTCCAACTCCCAGCCTCACTTCCACCCTCTATTTCTAGTATGAATGAGTTACAGAAAGTCATTTAAAACAAAATGATTGAGGGTTTTGGATCCGAGAGACAGTAACAGCTAATCCTGTTAGAAATTTGGCTCCCTCTTCTGCCATTATGTATTCACAAAAGCTCCTGCTATGTGCTCAGTCATAATTTTCTGGCTCCCATTTTTGACTTTTTTATTTCAATATACATTATTTTTTTTCCCCCCTTAAACTGCCAACATTCTGGTCAAAACGTGAATCATTGCTCAATCTCTGCTGTTATAAATGGATGTTAATACAGCGCCGGGATTTATTCAGTTTGATAGACTAAGTTAATTTAAATGTACAAAAAGGCATCTTAAGTAGCCAATTTCCTTCCCAACAGTCAAAAGATACATTTCCAAAACACTGAACAGTGACTCTGTCAAGCCATGTGGGTTCTGAGAACGCTGCTATCTTTCAAGACTCAGCCAGCCCCGAAAAACTGCAGAAAGATTAAGAGAGAGGCTTATTTGATTTCAAAGCCTTGAATAGAGTGTTCATGATAATACAGTTTATTAAATAGAGCAAGGCAAAAACCACCTAAGATACCACTGGTGGAACCAGGTTCTGCACCCTTAACAGAGTCAGCAAGGATGTTCGGTCACCTGCACGGCATCCCAGGATGCCAATTTTAATTTGGCCTGAATTATGGACAAAGGGACCTTGAATTCCTCTGTCATGTTTGAGATCCTGTGCCTCATCCACCTGACCTACAAACTCAGCAAAAAGCAGGAACACAGAAAAGAAAAGCCCAGGGAGCTGAAGCACATCTTAGTTATACAGGTAAGAAACAGGACTCACACACATGTAAATGGCTGTAAAACTGGTGGGAGAGGAGACACTCCTGCGGGGATAGAGATGAGGATCTGGGTTTGATTCCAGCCTGCCACTCCAGCATAATAAGTAAATAACTTGCCAGTCCCGCTGGGATAGGGAATGTCATTTCTCATCAGACAACCCCAAGCTCTTCCTCTTCATTGTAGCACTCTTCCCAGTAAATCCATGCTTACATACTTGGAAAACTGGAGGCTTTAATTAAGGAGAGTTAATTGGAAGCAGCAGTAGCTGTCAAGGACAAATGACAGAATAATTAAACTGGGGGTCAATGTCCTGCTGTGTGGTAGGGTAAATTACCTGTCCGAATATACTTGTTCACAAAGGGCTTCCTACCTACAGCTGTGTGTGTGCTGCTTCTCCTCCTCTCCTCTTCGCTACCCTGAGCTGTCCTGCACATCTTTGGTGAGAGACGTGCCAGAGCAAATCCCCAGCCACAATCACACACCACTCACACAAACAGAGGTAAAGCAAGGAGAGATAGAGAAAGATTTGATGCCCACAGCCTCTGTGCCGATAGCCCCAGAATCCCTTAGGGTAAGGCTGAGAGATGTCAGTTCCCATCAGATGCTCTCACGATGAGATTGCTGTTGGTGCTCCTAAAACAATGTAATATTCTTTGCACCCCTTGCAGTGCAATTCTCTTCTCCATTCCCCCCTTGGCAGGACCCTCCTTTACAGCTGGCTCAGAAAAGCCAAGTTGGGGACTTTGGGAAGGCTTCATTTCTGATCCATCAAGTCTGTAAATCTTGCAGCTTGTGGGGAACAGCTCTGGCATGGCATGTATGGAAAGCAAGGGTTTTGCCCTCTCACCAAAGTCTGTCTGCAATATCAGACTCTAAGTCTAAGTTAGAAATCCAGGCTCTGCTGAAGGAGAGACCTTTGGCAGGGCAGGATTTGTCTGCTCTCTGTTTTAGATGTCTACCCAGGATGAGATAAATCACACCCTGGATGTTCCTATGTCCATTCACTGAATATAAAGCAGTCTGGACAGCCAGGTCAGATAGAGACATTGACAATGTACACATTGAATATTGGGTGAGGTGAATCTCACATCAATGCCATACTTAATTTTCTGCTATTCCTCTAATCTTGCCACTGCAACAATCCCCAAACATGCTAAGCTCTCCCCTCTTCCTAATTGTAGCACCAGAATAACCAGTCACAATACAAAATGCATTTTCTTTAATCACTGGGAGAGCTGTAGAGGAAATCCACTGTGTTATATAGCTAGAAAACTGTTCCAGGAACTCAAAAGACCTTGTGTGATGACACGGACTGTGTTTGAACAACTGCCTTTCACCATCTGCTCTGTAAATACAGCCTTCGTGCTTTGCTGCATCCAAGCTCATTCCTGCTCTCTCTTCTGGCTTTATTTACAAAGGAACAGACACTCAGATAACAAAGACTCTCTCAGCCCTTTTCTCGAAGGCTGGGCAGATTCCCAGGTTCCCCCTTCACGACTGCTCAGCCTACGCCCTGTGCTGTGCCTTCTTCAAAGAAGTCTACCACGACTCTTCTCCCAAAAGCATCAATGCTTGAGGACAAGCTAGGGACATGCCATCCTGCTATGAGTACGGCTGGCAACCTGGAGATTGAAGAATGTGTGTCCAGACATTTCAGCGTTGAATCTCATACAGCTTCCACCAAATTCACTCTTGTTTTTTCCTTGCCAAGAATGCAAAACTCTTCCTCAGCTGGGATAGCAACAGGGCATCCCATCGGCATGCCGATGTGCTCTCTATACGAGACAGAATATTTATTAGGAAACCTTGTCCCTTGTAAAAATCACAGTTCGCCAGCTTAGAGGTATGGAAGGATTGTCAAGCGATTTTCCCCAAATGTGATGAAACCAGCCACCTTCTTACCCACCCTGCAAACCATCAGCTTTGGCCAACTTTCTCTGCCTGTAGCATTCAATCTGTGTTTCTCCCTGCCAGGTCCAGGTAGCTTCAGATCCCCCCTGCCTTGTTTACCGCTAAATCTTTATCCCACGGTCAAGTGTTTCAGTCTGTAAACTGTAAAACAAATGAGGTTTGGCTAAATGTTTGTGTTCAAAAGCCTTCAAAATAGAGGGCCTCATGTCACAATTAACTCAGGGCCAACCCAGGCTTGATGAGAGCCGGTGCCTCTGTGGTTACTGAAGCATGCCTGCCGAGCAAGGGATAGATCGTTACCCAGGCTCTATAAAGACTATATATATAGATTTAATTGGGACCTGTAATGGAATTTATGTCACTGCAATGGGCTTTCTCAAAGTCCAGCATCACTTGAAGGCTCCTGGTGGAGGCGTGAACAGTTAAAACACACAGGGAGAAGTTAATAGTTGTTTTTAATGGTGATGGCTACTTTCCAGGTCGCCTTGTTCCACCATCTTTCCAGATGTTTCCATCCTCACCCTTAATTATCAAGGAGCATCTTCCTGCAGATTCATTCACCTCAGCAGCCATCTCAAGTAGCCTATCATGTCTCCTTGTTGTCAAATCCCATTGATTTAATCTTATCACCACTCCAAATCCCACCTTTACACCCTCATCATCTTAACCCTCCCTGGGTTAAGATGTCTTCATCCCAGTGTCTGGAGGATCTTTGCTTCAGTTCTGTCCCCAGCCACCCTCACTCCCTCTTGGATTTCTAGCTCCACCACTTGACGAGCCATGCGGTTCATGGATTGATCATGTTGGTTGAATTCCCTTGTGCAGGATTATACGACCCCTACAAGCATTGTCAAGCTGCAGAAATCGTGGCAGACAGACATTTTGAAAAATGACCTTTTCTCCAGATGTGATCAGACTTAAAATCCCCTGTAACAGCATATAAAAACAACTGTACTGGTTGGGATCAACACTCCACATATCCCAGCTCCTTGTCTTCAGCCATGGCCTTATGGCACTAAGGAAAGCATAAAAATAGGGTAAGCATATATGATATGTCCCCAGTAGCTGCTCAGCCTTTGGCTATTTTAATTCAGGGGAACTTCTGAACCTTATGTGTCTCTATTTCGTAACCTGAACAGATCTTTCTTTAATTTTCCGGTTTATCCTTGAAAACACATTGACTTTTTGCATCCACAGCATGCTTTGGCAGGGAGTTTCACAGTGCCAGAACCCACTGCTTGAAGGAATCACCTCCTCTGGTTTGTTCAGGATTTGATTTTCAACAGTTTAATTTCATGCCCTGTAATTCTTGTATTTGCAGAGGTGGTGAACAGTCACTTCCTATCCATCCCCTTCTGCCATTCATAATTTCACCAGTCTGAACATCCCAGCTCACCTCTTCCCAAGCTGAGGAGTTCCTGCTTCTTCAGTCGCACCACACATGGAAACCACTCCATACCTCTGATCATCCTGGTTCCCTTTCTCTTTTGACCATTTTTTTACCCTTGTCAGCTAAATATGGGACAAAAGGAGAGGCTACCTGGTGGCCTAAGTCATCTCTTGATAGCCTTCTCCACCTCTCTCCTCCCTGGACTCTCAGGCACTGACCACATCATCAAAACCTATCAAGCCACGGCCTTTAACAAGGTGCCACCTCTTAGCTTGAGGCACATGACCGTGCGCATCCTTCAGGCTCATCTCAGCTGCGAAAGAAAACACATCAGCTTAAACCGTGATTAAGGCCACTTTACCACAGGCTTAGCGAACGGCAGGTAACTCATAAAGCTGTGTGCACTCGATTGCTTTTAGCGATGTGAGCATACAGTGGTACTGAGCTTCACAGAGCTCCTCAGAGGACACGCTTCTCCTTGCCACGAAAAGGGGCATTTGTTTTGTTCCCAGACAGCCTCACACATACCCCCCCTTCAACCTCTCTCCTCTCACGTCTGCCTCCTCTCCTTTTATAAGTCATTCTCCATGCAGTGCCATCAAATCTCAGCTGACACGAGCTCTGCAGCCTGCCACAGGCAGCATCAGTTGGAGTGATAGCATCAACTGAAGAGTTGTGAGGTCACGCTGGTTAATCTGCAAACCAAAAACTTAAGAACTGAGGCAGGGAGAGCCATGATAATGTTTGCTTGCTGTTGATCCTGAGCTGCAGAAAACATACACTAACCCAACCTGGAGACACAAGATTGGGACCTTCCAGGGCTATTACAATACCTCTGCCTCTCCAGAGCGCTCACCACCAACAGCATTACTGAGTGTTTCAGTCAAGAGTTAACCAAGATCTAGGGAGAAAATGTGAAGCAGGCTGTTCCCAAGCCTTTAAATATATGTCTTGGTTTATTAAATGAGAGAAAACCAGACAGAGCTTACTGCTCAGCTGGCGCCTGTGAGAGCTCAGTGTGTTCTCAAGGTTTGGGTGGTAATTAGTGCTGCCAAAAAGACAACGACCAGGCAGAGATGCAGGCAACTATTTTGGGGCATATCTATTTGTCTTTAGATATCTCTGCTGTTTGTTTCAGCAAGGAATAAGTGAGAAGAAGTTCCTGGCAAAGCCCAGCTCCCTCTCTGCAGCACTTCACTTCGTGGAAGGCTCAAAATGCAGAATTCCTACTGAGTGCAATGAGAGTTGCTCCATCCCAGGCCCCAGTGCCCATATTTCAATGGATTAAGTGCATAACCTAGGGCAGCAAGCACTACACATGTTTTCCCAGTGTCGTGGTTAACCCCAGTTGACAACCAAGCATCACACAGCCACTCGCTCACCCTCCCCCCTGCAGTGGGATGGGGGAGAGAATCTGAAGAGCAAAAGTAAGAAAACTTATGGGTTGAGATAAGAACACTTTAATAATTTAAATATAATAGTAATAATAATAATAATAATAATAATAATAATAATAATAATAATAATAATAAATAATAATAGTAATGAAAAGGAAAACAAGAAAAGAGAGAGAGAGGAAGAAAACCCTGGAAAAACAAGTGATGCAACTGCTCACCACCTGCTGACCAACATCCGAACAGCGATCGCTGCTCTCCGGCCAGCTCCCCCCAGTTCATATACTGAGCATGACATCATATGGTATGGAATACCCCTTTGGCCAGTTTGGGTCAGCTGTCCTGGCTGTGCCCCCTCCCAGCTTCTTGTGCACCTGGCAGAGCATGGGAAGCTGAAAAGCACCACTTAGCAACAACTAAACCATCAGTGTGTTATCAACATTCTTCTCATACTAAATCCAAACACGGCACTATACCAGCTACTAGGAAGAAAATTAACTCTATCCTAGCCGAAACCAGGACACACAGCTTTCTCAGACATTCATCTTGCCATAAAATGAAAATTCAAGGACATTTAGTTCAGGGATCATATAAATGCATAGCATTTAAGGTCAGAAGGGACCATTAGATCATCTGTTCTCACCTTCTGTACATCACAGGCCACTAAATTTCTCCCATCTACCCTTATACTGAACCAAATTATCTGGTTTTAGCTAAAGCATGTTGCCTGGAAAGACCTTCCATTTCAATGTGAAGATACCAAGAAATGGAGAATCCTCCATTTCATGGGCAGTTTGTTCCAGTGGTTAATCACTCACACTATAAAAAGCTTTTATATGCCTTACTTTTCACATGAATTAATCTGTCTTCAGCTTCCAACCACTAATTCTTATTCTATTTTTCTTCTCTAGATTGAAGAGCCCTTTAAGCCTGCTATTTTCACCCTGTGAAGATGTTCAGACATGCACATTGCGTCATTCCTCAATATTCCTTCTGATAAATTAACAGACTGGTATTCTTTCAATCCCCTTGAGGAAATCATACCTTCCCGCTTCCTACAAATAATTTTTGTGGGTCTTTAGTGGTCCTTTTCCTATCTCTCAGTGCTCTTTTACAAAAGGAGATTCCAGAGCTGACCGCAGAGCACGACTACTGGTGGTGTTGAGTTGATGGTTGGACTCGATGATCTTAGAGGTCTTTTCCAACCTTAATGATTCTATGATTCTATGATTCTACTACTCGCCCACTCTCTTGCACTCCTCCAAGGATGCAGGATGGTGTCAGCCTGTTTCTGCTACAGGAGAAACCCTTTGCAAAGATGTAAAGAAATGACTCGCGCATCCATTTCAGTCCTTGCTTTCCAGGAAACGTCTCCCACTTTCCAGCCTGACCTACATTCCTTTTTACAAGACAGAGAAGTTTGCATTTGTTTTGTTTGAGGGAGCCAAAGTCACCCAATCCCTCTGTCCTCATCATCGTTAATGCTGAGCTAATCATTGCACCACTGAATATTTTTTCCACGGGATTTAATATCAACTTCCCACTCATTCATGAAGATTTTCAATAGCTTTGGGCCCAATATTGATTCCTGGAGAATACTACTAGGAAAACCTTCAGGTTCTTTGAGAGTTGCCAAGTATTAAGTAATTTCAGAGATTTTTTTTGCTATTGTCGTGGTTTAACCCGGCAGGCAGCCAAATACCACGCAGCCGCTCACTCACTCCCCCCACCCCCAGCGGGACGGGGAGAGAAGTGGAAGGGTAAGAGTGAGAAAAACTCATGGGTTGAGATAAAGACAGTTTAATAGAACAGAAAAAGGGAAAATAATAATGATAATGATAAAATATACAAAATGAGTGATGCACAATGCAATTGCTCACCACCCGCGCTGACCGATAACCAAGTAGCGATCGGTACTTCCTGGATCACGCCTACCCTTCATATACTGAGCATGACGTCACATGGTATGGAATACCCCATTGGCCAGCTGGGCTGGCTGACCTGATTATGTTCCCTCCCATCTTGTGTACCTAGCTCAGTCAGTAGGCGTGGGAGCTGTCCTTGGACTAGGAGGGCACTTAGCAACAACTGAAAACATCAGTGTGTTATCAACATTCTCCTCATACTAAATCCAAAACACAGCACTAGGAAGAAATATAACCCTATCCCAGCCGAAACCAGGACAGCTATTTTCAGGGGGTTTTTTAATGGGAACAGGCTGTGGTGTTGACTCAAATGCTGTACGGAAAGGTAAAGACAGGACATCCACACAATAAAACTTCATTTCCTCAAAGAATGAAAAATGTCAACTGCCATTTGGCCCAATTCAGAAGTAGGCATCAGGAGCTTCAGACTTATCCAGGGACTTTACTACTTAATATTATCCCTTCTAACCACCATGAATCACTAAAGCAGGAGTCTCACTGATGCACCTAAATTATTAATATATTCCCTAGGATATTTGATATAGGGCATTTCAGGTCTCAGGTGTGCGAAGTCACCCTTGGAGGGGCCCTGCACTATCCAGTGTCTGTGTATTGTAGATTTACACCTGTCTAAAATGTCTTGGTGAATAACCCAAAGTTAAATAGGATCAATCTCAGCAGTGGAAACCCGTGGGATTGTTAGGAGATGTGGTTGCTAAGGCTGAGATCCCCCAAACTGCGGTTGCCCTGTGACTACAGGCACCGCAGGGTTGCAGCAGCATTGATAGAGCTGGTTTTGCTGGCATCCAAAAGCATGCATGGGTCATCCTTTCTCCTGGCTGCTGGGGATAGCTCTGAATTCAGGCCTTTGCATGGATCCCTAAGCTTGTGCAGCAGCACTCGAAGTGCTTCATTCCTCCAATCAGTTTCTCTTTCCTTTGCTCTCCTGTAATTTTTTTGTATTTTTCTCCAGCCAAAGCAGAAGGCTGAGACTCCCACTGTGCCTTTCTTTTTATGGAAAGACATACACAGCGCCCAGATTTCTTGGGGAAAAACAGCTGGCATGAGGATCTGTAGAGAAACAGAACTTTTGATCCCTGTACATAACTGATTTAAACCTGATTTAAGGGCTTCAACACTCCCCAGTACCTCTTTGGTATTGTATGAAACAGTGAGATCTCATTTCAGCTCCTTGCTGCCAGGCATTGAACTCACAAAAGCCGCTGCTGAGCCTGAGGGGGGCAATGACCAGGTCTGGGGGGGGTGATGATGTTGGACAACTGCAAGATGAACACTGCCAGCTGGCTGCGCTTAAAGCACGGAGACCCAAGGGACCCCACAAAGCCTTTGCCAACTCCATCCAGGTGGTTCCCAAACTGGCATCTTGAAAGAGAGCAGGATTAACCCACTGAAGCACCTTAAAGAAGCCCTCCACCTCGAAGATCAAAGCCATGCTGGCTCCACGTCTCTTATTTCACCTGCCTCCCTTGTGGGCATCCCTTACAAAAGCCCGCAATCTGATTTGGACGGGGGGATTTGCTGAGATGCATTTCACAGCGTATATCACTCCATGCAAGAAAAAAAAAGAATACCAACCCCAAAATACCCTTTTGTCCCCAGCCACAAAGAAGAAGGGAGGCCCGTTTGGCACATAATGCAAGGGGAAAGAAAGGAGAGTAAGGAGGAGGGCCAGGCCCTTGGAGAGCTCCTCTGAAACACAAGCCATGCCATCCAGCTTAAAGGACTCGCTCCTCCTGTCCACCTCCAGCAGCTGGGACAGTGAAGCCCCCTCGGTCCCAGGGCAGCCCCAGCACCTCCCGGCTGGGCTGGCTCACAGGCACAGCACCGGCATTTCAAGTGACACTCGTGCCTCTTGGCAGGATCCTGCTGACCCTCCTGCACTATTTTATCCAGGTCTCACCCGCATCCCAAAAAGAAGCCAGTGGCTTCAAAGAGTTTGGAGCCTCCTTGCAGAGCTCAGTGCATCTGACTTCCCTGTCTTGGTAGCAGTAGTAGTGACCTCCTCGTTGCTCCTCTTTACTCTTCCTTTCCTCCAGCTAATGCAAACACGTGCACAAAAGGGCCAGCACTCTTCACCTGGGGTCCTCAGAGCCATTCAGAAAGTGGACAGGGAACAAAAAGCATCGGGGATTAGAAGAAAGTCAGGCATAGCACTGAAGTGGCTGTCCCAAGGTCAAACACACTTATGCCTTTATTGGTATGAGAATTGACACCAGTTTTATTAAAGCAATCTAGCCACTGTCTAAATACTGCTGTGGCCACGCGTATCTTGGTCTAAGAAAAGGTTGACCCTCTGATGCATAGACTGGTCAAGGTGGAGTGAAGCTGAGGTAGCTGAAATCCCCTCTCCTGAGGTCTGTGCACTGGACCTGGCCTCTTTTCAGCCACGACAGGCTCACAGCACCCATAGGATCAGCAGAGGAGACCGGAGGTATTGATTACCCAGCACCACGCTCCCTCTCACACGTGCAGACACGTGCGTGCATGCTCCCATGCATGCATACATGCAACTCTGGCAGCCAGCTAAGGGCATTTGCAAGTGCTGGCAGATTTATACTGTAGAGAAAGGGGCTGTGGGGAACTTTTTTTTATTTACTGGATTCCATTTCACACCAATGAACTGTAAAATTATAACTACAGCTTTTCTCCGTCTTTTACCGATCTATGATATCTGTCTGTCTGTCTCTTACCTATCCGCACACATGCAATGTGGCAGCAATAATGTATGTCCCGAAGGAACAATATAATCTCTGCTTCCCAAGGATTACAGCCTGCCTTTTCCAGAAACAGCAATTCCTGCCCCTGGTTTATTAACCAAACAGCAGGCATTGAGAAAAACCCTCGCCCGTACAATCAGGAGAGTGGTTTTCTCAGCATTTATGGAGAGCAGGGAATTAGGATCGTATAATGAAACCAGAGGACAGCTGAGGATCAGTTTCAAATCTCACCAAAATAATAGGTGAGGAGGAGAGTTTCCTTCCAGTTGCCTGGGATTTTACCCAAGGAGAGCTGTATATCTCCTGCTTTAACTTTGTGAGTTATAATATCGCCTTTTTGGCTCATGTTTTAGAAAAACACAAGAGCTCATGCCCCTCTTCCTGTATCTTCTCCAAAGGACACACAGATTTTATACGTATCTGTCCCAAGCAGGGTGAAGGAAAAGTGATGTTCTGTACTTATTTTATTTCCTGTTTCAGCCATTGCTCCTGAATCAGCATCTCCAAACATCTTTCCCTGTTTGGAGATCTTACTTATACCTTTGGAGACAGAAATAGTCTGTGAAGGAGGGAAGCCCAGCCAGGAAGGAGCACAGCTCAAGTCCCTCCCAGGCCAGACACCCATATCTGCACAAGTTATTCAATCTCCAGTTCACTTCATCTACCCAAAGCAGCTCTGAAAGGGACATAAACACCATCCAGGACTATTTCTCTCCATTGCTTATGAAGGGAGCCTATACAGGAGGTGGGATGAATCTGGAGCGTGCTTTTTTCCCGCATGCACAGCAAGGGTTAGAGCATATCTGCAGCTCACAAGGATGTCGTGAAGCTCCGGGGGATTGCCTGGTGTTAATAGTGGATGTTTAGAAAGGCATGTACCGAATCCCTGGAAACATTTAGCTCAGATGGTTTGTTTTCCTAAAAGATATGCAGTATCGCTGAGCTGGGGGCTCAGAGCAGACATCTCCCTGAGGAGTTCTGTGACCTGAGTTATGCAGATCGCATTAGACAATCACGCTGGTCTCTTTTGGCTTTCAATTCTATGAATTTATAAGCAGTCGCCAAATAGTTTCAATGATAATTGTCAGCCTGTGCTGAAAAAAGCTTAGCTAGGCATACAGACCTTATGTGAAGTGAAAACTTTTTATTATTATTATCATTATTATTATTGCAGATGGGTTTTGTGTTGCTCAGCTTTAAACTACATTTTCTCTATCAGGATATAGATTTCAGAAGACAAGTTGCCTGACCCAGCGACCAGGCCTATAATGGGACTGCTACAGTAATTGCCATATTTGCAAGACAAGTATGAATTGCTACTTCTAGATTAGCCACACAGACAGTGGAGATGAAGTTTATCATCGCTCTAAATGTGTTTTGTTTTCTGCTGATGCATGAATGTTCCAGCAATTAGTTCGCTGTGTTAGGGTCCCCTTTTCCACGTATCTTTCCTGAGGTTTTATATTGGTGCTTTTGTGAACTATTGACAGTATAGGTTTTTAAGACAATTCACAGTGAAATGACCGTCCCAGCACCCTCAAATGTTGGTGCATGAACCTGAATTTTCTGCTATTTTGCAGTGCATTACAGATTTAGAGCAGCTGTGATACTGGCAATGCTTGGAAAGAGAAGGATGTTGACTGGTGGTGTAAGAGGTATTTACCAAGTTGAGATTAACTAAGTGAATTCCCATCTGATTAGACCAGGTAGCAGGGCCTCAAAAAAGCCCCTGATCCTCTCCTACTGATTTGCTCCAAGATATTAGAGAGATGTCCTGGAAAACACTGATATTTATATATAAAAGAAATCAAGGGGAATGCAAAAAGGAACACGTCAACAAGGCTTCGAACAGAGGACTGATCTTCCAAAACCCCAGCTCTGATCACCATCCACAGCAGAAGTCCATACAACCAAAAACAAGTCACATCCTCCACTGCCTGCTCTGCCCCAAGTGCATTGTGTTAATGAGAAAAACAGCACAAGAGGGATTCTCACCTGTACTTGGCCGCACCTCGAATACTGTGTTCAGTTTTGGGCCCCTCACTACAAGAAGGACATGGAGGTGCTGGAGTGTGTCCAGAGAAGGGCAACGAAGCTGGTGAAGGGCCTGGAGCACAAGTCTGATGAGGAGCGGCTGAGGGAACTGGGGTTGTTTAGCCTGGAGAAGAGGAGGCTGAGGGGAGACCTCATTGCGCTCTACAACTACCTGAAAGGGGGATGTAGCGAGGTGGGGGTTGGTCTCTTCTGCCAAGTAACAGCAATAGGACAAGAGGAAATGGTCTCAAGTTGCGCCAAGGAAGGTTTAGATTGGACATTAGGAGAAATTTCTTTCCTGAAAGAGTGGTCAGGCCTTGGAACAGGCTGCCCAGGGAAGTGGTGGAGTCCCCATTCCTGGAAGTATTTAAAAGACGTGTAGATGAGGTGCTTAGGGACATGGTGTAGTGGGCATGGTGGTGTTGGGTTGAGGGTTGGACTTGATGATCTTAGAGGTCTTTTCCAACCTTAATGATTCTATGATTCTATGATTCTATTCCAGCTACTACACTAAGAGGTCTGGAAGATAATGAAAGCCAAAGAATTCATGATCTCTTTGCCATTTTAAATGTTGTTCCCTTTCCATTTTTTTTCTATTGCTTTTTTTTTGCACTATTGCAAATTTTGCAATTTTCCATTACTAATTCCTCAACTAACAAGAATCTTAAACATTCTTATATAGGTAATTATGGAAAGGGGTTCTGTATTTAAATTCCCTGTTGTATCAGTGAGGCTATGACTGGTAGTTCCTATTATTTGACCTCTTCTGAATTCCTAAATTTTAATTCAGAGTATCCCATTAAAATTCATCAAAATTGGTTTTTTGAATGAAAAATTAGATTGACTCAACAGTTCCCGCAAAACCATGTCAGTTTTCTGTAGAAATGTTAATCCTTTCATAAAAGAATCTAAAGAATTAATTTTTCTATGACTTGTAATAGGTCTGATTTACTGGTCTGATCTCAGTAAAATTCCATTTCAACAGAGTATTTAGTCATAGTTTAGTATTAGCTTCTCCATTTCCTTGGCTTTGTTTGTGATTTTTTTTATTTTTCGTACAATTTGTCAAGCAGAAGTTGATGCATGGCTCTTCTCGAAAAGGATAGCGTGGAGACCAATTAGTCAACCTAGAAACTGGCAAACTCCTCCTAATATGACTGCATGACTGCCACAAAATGGCAGCTAAATAAAGATCTATCTAGCTTTTAAAAATATTAACCTTTTTGTTGACACCGCCATTTATCAGAAGGTTTATTCTTTGAATGACGAGATGGATACAGCAAAAAACAGAACTAAAGGCCACCAGCTACCCCATCATCACTCAGATGGGTAGCAAATGCCCAGGGGTGTGTTTAAGCATAAAGACTCACTAAGAAACCATTTTCACAAAATAACTGAGATTAAAGTATGAGTTAGAAGTTTGGTTTGTGTAAAATACTTCCTTAATTACTTAGGAATTGGCAGACTTAATAAAACTAATATCCACCCCTCTCTGTCTCCTATTTCTGCTGTCAAGTTGAGCCAGATGTTTCATAAAAGGTGCAAGCATCCTACAAAAGACAGAGCCTTGTATTAGGTATCTCTGTATTCTCTAATACCTGGAGACTGATTTATAAACTGAAGAACTGCAGTTAAGACTTCTTCTGAACTTCTAGGTTAATTTATTTTTTTAATTAAAAATCACATTAAAGTACTAAGCTCCTAAACTTTTTTTTCCTTTTATACCTTTGCTTGCAAATGCATTTCCATGGATGCTGTTTAGAATGAAAGCTTGAGGGGAAAAAAATAAATAACCACCTTATTCATTGTCCTGGGGAAATTCTCTCCCGCAATGAACCTGCAGAGACACTGCCAGTGCCCACTGCAAGGTCTGAACTGCAGGACAGGTTGTGGTTGGGGCTGGCTGGGAAAGCGCCAGCAGAAGAAAATTCCATGGGGAGATGCCGGTTCACTGAATTCAATTCATCGAGCACTGACAGATTGCACTGAGCTGTTATTAAGCTCAGCACATCTCTGAGAGAGTAGAAAACTTCCAGTAATTTGCAAGTTGTGCACCTGAACTTAGAAATGCTGAGCTGGTTTTGGAGCAAAAAGAACAATCTTTTCCAAAGAAACCTTTCCCCAGAAAGGAATTAAAGGATCAGGAGTTATGCTCAAAATACCTGTGGTGGCAGCTTATCTGGGAGAATTGCAGGGGTAGGAGGTGAGCAGGAACTGAGACCCAAAGCAACTGAAGATGAAGGGTCTGAGACAGAACAGTCTTGGACAGATCATCATTTGGATAAACATACATTGTTGACAAACATTAATAACCCATTAATGAGCAGACGTCTGGGAGATCTATCTGCAGCACCAGCTATTCTGTTCCTGCCTGGGGAATTGTTGCCTCTATTATAACAGACCACTGAAAGCCAAGACAGCTTCAGTGGCAAAAATGGTGAGCGAGGACGACAAATTTTCACCCTTCATGAATTCAGGAGGCAAGGAGAAGAAAAGGTGAGATTGAGAGATGCTCTTCAAACTGTCCACCAAAGGGAAGGAAATTAAAACAACGTCTACTGGTAGTTAGACAAGCAGTCCCCAGCTTGGTAAACAAAGCTGAATTCCCAGAGCATCCTTTAGCTCCTCTAGCCGCCGGCTGTTGATAAACTCAGGACAAACCCACAATCTACTGGGAAAGGAACTGGGTCAGAATGCAATTGCACCTTTAACAAACTGTTTTTCATTTTTACCTTTCCCGCTTTGCTTTCCCCAGGTCCCTGCAATCGCTATTTCTTTGTCCGACAGGACTAGAAACTCGAATCTCTGCGGCGGTGCTTGTGTTGCAGGAACTCACCTCGGCTCTGGGAGCTCAGGCTGAGGGACACGCTAACCACATTCACCCTGCAAACCAGTCCTGCTTGTGAAGCACCACTCTGGCATATCCTATGGCTGTGAAGTGAGGACAATGTTCTCTTCCAGGGATGACAGAGTGCAGCAGAAAACACTAAGCTAATAAGGCACAGTTGCCACTGGGGCAACTGACCTCTTCATTTCCATTAAAAATGTCTGGCTGTTTCAGGGGCAGGATTTAATAGCTCATCTGCAGGAAGGAGCTGGGAAGGATGGGAGATTTGATCGTATGAAACAGGTGGGTCTATCAAATGATGTTCTGAAGTCACTGTGCAGCCTAATAGCTCTGATTTTATCTACTGACAACTTTGAGAGGCTAAAGAAAATCTCTGTGCTCACCTCTCTCCAGTTCCCCTAGGGATTTCCAAGTTTATAGGCAGCATCAAGAAGAGAATAAACCAATTCCTGCATAGGTGGTTGGTCAAGGGAATAAACAGACCGGCAAGGAAAATGAAGCAGTAGAGGTGGGTAGCTTATATAAAATGCAAGGAGTCCATCTCTGCCTCCTGAAGTCCTGAGCCACAGGTTACTGGAAATGGAGAGTCTATCACTGTTTCCTCTCTCTTTTGAAGTTCTCTGCTACATGTTCATCACTGACCCTTATTAGAAAAAGTTTTCTGGGCTGGAGACATCTCAGTTTGACCGGTGCAGCCGGGCCAGGCAAGCTGTACCCAGTCCACCTCTGTGCCACTGAAGAAGGAACAGACCAACAGCAGCATCCCTTCCTGGAGATGTAAAACTGAAGAATGATATAACGAGGGATGGGAGATGAGGAGAGGAAAGACAAAGTCAGCATTGAAGGTGGATTAGAAGTTTTAGAGAAAACTGTTAATTTGCCAGGCAACTTTCATCGTAGAATCGCCTTGACAGGCAGGATCAGACACCTCTATCAGAGATGGTCCCATCTCAGTAGGAAGCTTGCTCTTACATGGTAAGGGGAAGCAACGGCATGAAGAAATTTGTCTGTGGAAGATGTATGTCTGGGGACCCAGCCAGAGCAGGCTTCCATCACCAGCGCTTACCTTTTCCCCAGTAACACTACAGATGAGCTTCTCTGTGTCATAGTTAAGGGTCACTTGGTTTCCATTATAAACCTCATTTTCAGGAGGCCATAATTCACGTATTTTACACTGCACGTAGCTGGGAAAGGCACACACAGAAAAAAAAAACGCCGCGAAGGCCCAAACAAAAACCCAACACACCCACAAAAAAACCCACCACAAAACCCCCCCACAAAAAGAACCACAACGATGGCTCCAGCTATCCTAAACTTGTTTCTCCAACATGAAGGCTAGTTTGGGGAGGTGTTGTTTAATCTTTTCTAGAGGTTAAAAACCTAGGCCTCGAGAGGAGGTATTTGCTAGAGAAGCTGTTCTGCTCTTTTCTTTTTTTTTTTTTTTTCCAGTTAAACTTTAAGGAAAGGCTGAAGATTGCAAATGTGATATTTGGCTAGGAAGGATTCCAGGATGAGGAATCACCTCTCTTCCTCTTCGTTTTAAAAGACCAGTCTATTTAAAGTTCAAAAGCATATGTTGCTCCCCACTTAAATTCCATCCCTTTTGTTGCCTGGCTGCAAGCGAGAGGATGCCACTTTTCTTCATCTGGCTCAAAACCATCGTGTTGCTAGATTGTACATCACGGATTATTCACTAAATCTTGGTTATGTGACGATGTGACATCTCAACAGAACTCCCTGCCAGTACTGTGTGAAAATATTCTCAACTGATCCCACTGTCAGAGAGTCATTTGCATGTGAAATTGCTACTGTCTTTGAAAACAGAAAAAGGGCAAGCAAATAAACCTCCGCCAACACTGCTCCCTCCTCTGATATTGCCTGTTACCTCCTAGTGTCCTCTAAATTTGCACCAACCTTCCCAGGTCAGGGGTATTACATCTTGGACCTGCTGAATCTGAAAAAATCCCAGACTTTGGTGGCAAGACCCTCATGTTCTGGGATGTGAGAGACCCACTTCTTTGTTCCTTATACCTCCTTACTGACAGTAAGGTCCATAGCACAAAGCCCCGCATCCTTTGTTCAAGGCTCCCCATCCCCTAAGTAAGTCCCATCTCTCCCTGTGCTGATACTCATACTAGAAGCAGGACTACTACTGTGAGTAGGACTTGTACTAATTTGTCTCCATTTCTCGTCCATTCTTAATCAAAAAGAGGGTCCAGCTGCCAAGTGGACATTAATGATAACAAAAGTCTTCCACAGCATTGATGCAGACTTGGTGCAGTTAGCTGAACTCCACCAGCTTTGGAGGCAACGAGCACGCAACTGAGTGAAGTCTTAAGTAATAATATTTTAGCAGTTCTCAGATGACACGGGAGCACTGCAAAAATGTCAAACCTAACACCATTATTCAAAAATAGGAGCATGCGATTAGACAAGCAATTATACACCGAGTAGCTTAACATAAATTGTGGGTAAAAATATCAGAAACAATTTTTCAGGCTTTAGTGAGGGAGCACCTTGTAAAGCATAATTGGATTAGAGGAGACAGCCAGCATGGATTTACAAGCAGGAGGTCTTTTGCTTAACTAACTTGTTGGAGTTCTTTGAAGCTACAGTATTACTGCCAAGGTAGGCAAGGGAAATGTAATAGATGTTATGCACTTAGATTTCCCAAAAGCAATTGGTGAGGTTGTACAGTGAGATTATCGGCTAATGGAAGAAGTCGTGCTATAAAAGCGGGCTGGCTTAGAAAAATGGCTCAGAAGCAGAAAACAGCCAGTGCGTGGGCTGACTTGCCATGTTCATTCTCAACCTCAAAAGTGAGTTATTTAAGTGCTTGGCCTGGGGAAGAAGGAGGTGGAGGGGTTCAGGCTTGGAGATCTCTCCTGCTCGGATTTCAGAGAGCTCCCAGCCTCTTGCAATGTGCAAATCTCCCACAAAAACACAGTTTATTAGCCCCGAGGATGAGAAAAGCCCAGGGAGATCATTCCTCCTCCAGAAAGGGGTGCAATTCAAAGGCAGCCCGGCTGCCCAGGCTGTGTGATCTGCCATCCTTCAGGCTGCCTGGAGAAGGAAAAATAAAACTTTGCTTCCACTGAACAAGTGAGGAAACTGAGGCACAAGCAGGAAGAAAAATGTGCTTGATCTCACCCAAATCGGTGCCAAAAGGAGCGCAGATCCCCCAGGGCTGGGCTATACCCTCTGGCTCATGCTGCCATGGAGCAGATTCAAAGCAGAGGACTTTTTGTGCATGTGTAGGGTGAGCACAGCCAACCCCACCACCACTACACCTAAATCTGCTGTGGGGAGAGACCACCCTCACAGGGAAAGGGAAGAGGTTTTGGGAGAGATGGGTGCATCAAAGAGCGGGCATATGGGCACAGAGCCCTCCGGCAGGCAGATTCTGTGCTTTCAGCCCCACCATCTGCAGCCAGCAGACTAATTTCTGCAGATTTACAACAAAAGCAGGCTAAGGAGAAGACCTGAGTGGCCGGATTCATATCACAGTCCCCAAAGCTCTCCCAAGAAGCCAGTTACTCCTTCTCTTCTTTTTTTTCACATCATGTCTCAGTAGCAAGCAACATTTTGCTCCCAGCTCCAGCTGCTTTTCTTGGCTGCCCTTGGAGCCGCCAGAGCCGATAACGCTGGAATCCGGGTTCAATGCAGCCCCGCTGCCGTCCAACAACAACGGTGACTGGGTCGGGGATCAGCAGCGTTCCCAGGCACCATGCAAGGTTTTTGTTGGATGCCCTGCAGACCCTGCTTCAGCTCGCAGACCGCCAGCCGCCCGCTCCCATCATCTCATCCTGCCTCTCTCCTCCGCCAGCGCTGTGGCTGTCATCCACACCACTCCTCCTGGCATCCCCGTTCCCTTATTCCCCCTTCCCACCCGCCAGAACATGACCCAAGTTTGTTATGGATCAGTGTATTTACAAAACTTAAGCTGAAAATCAATTTTAATTACCAAAATCAGATTGCCGTATCGATAAATCACTGGGGACCTGTTGGAGACACCGACAAAAGGTTGCACCTGGAAGTGGAGGGAGGGAGAGATAATGACTCATTTTCCCATTGGGCCCCTCCCTGCATTCACTGGACAATATTCATCAACGTCATTATCTTTTGTATTATTGGGGCATAAAAGGGAGATGAATGGAACTGGAGTCAGTTTTAAACAAATAGCGTTGGTTGAAACTTGATTTACCAGTGACCTCTTGACAAGAGCTCTTTTTTTTTTATATTAAGGATAGTGGTGTGGAAAGTGGCTGGAAAACCTTCGTCAGCGTAAATGATTGATCAAACTGCATCCTGGAAAGCTAACTAATCCTTCGCAACTGGAATGAAAGGAGACTGCACAGAGCATCATTCTTCCTATTGCAACAAGCCTACCTAAATATATGATTATTCATGACCATTATTACTAGAGGCACTCTTACTTGGATGTGGGCTACTTCGGAGAGCTGAATGGTTTGGGTCTGGGAAGAGTCACAGTAATAGCACAGTGCCCTGTTTCTTCTTTCCACCCTTGGGTCAGAGGGCTTGCCATGAACTCCAATACTTTTCAAGACAGGCCCAAAGTCAGAAGAGGGAAGAGGCTGCAACCCAGATGGTGGTGGCATGCAAGACGAGGTTTGAGCAGGTCCCTGCTCTGCATGCTGGATGTACAGTGAGTAAGGAAGGCATCTTCAAGCTCTCAAAGGCAGAGACAGGACACCCCTCTGCTGTAGCCATGCCAAGAAATAGGATTTCTTAGGTTTCAGACCATCAAAATTGCTGCTGGCCTGGGTAAGTCCTTCCATTCTCCGCTTCCCCCAGCTCTGCCACACCGACCAGAGGGAGCTGACCAAGTCAAAAGCCAGGGAGAAGTTGTGGCAGGTCTAAATTGGCAACTTCCACTGCAAAACTGCCAAGCAGCTCCACTGTGCCCTATGCTATTCACTGCAGAGTCATAACTCACTCCCCAACAGATGGTGGGGCAGAGATATGTGGATGTCCCAGTTTAGGGACAAGAGGCCAACAACAATACATATCCCCAAGTACAGCTGGGTACTGATGGTCACCACTGAGCAGAGGTGCCAGATCCAAAAGGTACTTGGCTTCTGTACTATGACGGATAAACCTTTTTTCAGAAGGAATTCAAGCCCTGCCAAATGCCAAACTTCAGGCACCCTTGGAGAGGCCACCATAGTCAAATCAAGCCCAATCTGACAGGTATTTATAGAATCATAGAATCAATAAGGTTGGAAAAGACCTCTAAGATCATCAAGTCCAGCCCTCAACCCAACACCACCATGCCCACTACACCATGTCCCTAAGCACCTCATCTACACGTCTTTTAAATACCTCCAGGGATGGGGACTCCACCACTTCCCTGGGCAGCCTGTTCCAAGGCCTGACCACTCTTTCAGGAAAGAAATTTTTCCTAACGTCCAATCTAAACCTCCCTTGGCGCAACTGGAGGCCATTTCCTCTCGTTCTATCGCTACTTACTTGGTAGAGTAGACCAACCCCCACCTCACTACAACCTCCTTTCAGGTAGTTGTAGAGCGCGATGAGGTCTCCCCTCAGCCTCCTCTTCTCCAGACTAAACAATCCCAGTTCCCTCAGCCGCTCCTCATCAGACTTGTGCTTCAGGCCCTTCACCAGCTTCGTTGCCCTTCTCTGGACACGCTCCAGCACCTCCATGTCCTTCTTGTCATGAGGGGCCCAAAACTGAACACAGGATTCGAGGTGCGGCCTCACCAGTGCTGAGTACAGGGGCACGATCACCTCCCTGCTCCCGCTGCCCACACCATTTCTGAAACAGGTCAGGATTCCGTTGGCCTTTTTGACCACCTGGGCACACTGCCGGCTCATGTTCAGCTGCTGTCGACCAGCACCCCCAGGTCCTTTTCCTCCGGGCAGCTTTCCAGCCACTCTTCCCCAAGCCTGTAGCGTTGCCTGGGGTTGTTGTGACCCAAGTGCAGGACCCGGCACTTGGCCTTGTTGAACCTCATACAGTTGGCCTCAGCCCATCGACCCAGCCTGTCCAGGTCCCTCTGCAGAGCCTTCCTACCCTCCAGCAGATCAACACTCCCGCCCAGCTTGCTGTCCTCTGCGAACTGACTGAGGGAGCACTCGATCCCCTCATCCAGATCGTTGATAAAGAGATTAAACAAAACTGGTCCCAAAACTGAGCCCTGGGGAACACCGCTCGTGACCGGCTGCCAACTGGATTTAACTCTATTCACCACAACTCTCTGGGATCGGCCGTCCAGCCAGTTTTTTACCCAGTGAAGAGTACACCCATCCGAGCCATGAGCAGCCAGTATTTCCAGGAGAATGCTGTAGGAAACTGTGTCAAAGGCTTTACTAAAGTCTGGATAGACAATAGCCACAGCCTTTCCCTCATCCACTAATCAGGTCACCCTATCATCTTCCCTTGCAAACCTAGACCAAATCTTGCAAGGCCAAACGTGAGAGACAGGTGGAAAATTGTCTTCAGTGAGCTATCCAAAAGCACATAGGAACAGTCACACACAGTCTTATACATCAAAGTTGTTCTCCCTTGCTCCCATTCTTCTCTGGTTAATATGTCAGGCAGGGTACCAATGAGCAGTAAATGGTAACCCCCACCTTTGACTGCCCATCAGGGGAAAGATCCAGGAGAAACATACAGAGCAATTCCAAAAAGAAAGAGGTGAGAGATGGGGACTTTAGGAAGAGGATACAGCCCAGAGATTTCCTCCATCCACCCTCCTCCATCCCGGACCCAGTAGCTGCATCGAAACCTGAGAGAGTCAGCCAAAATCGGACTCAGATGGAGAAAACAAAGCACTGTCCATTGCCAGTGAAGAAAAAGAGTTTCCTTGGCAGTCAAGAGAGATATTTCTTGTAATAGCTTTTATCTCCCTGATATATTATGAGCACCCAGATGAAGACAAGGAGATGCTGCCAGAGACACAGGGTCGGCAAGGGATGAGCCAGACCTTCCTGCTGGAGGTGATAACAGCTCCTTGCTGGAGCTCTGGCAATTTCTTCTAGTGCTAACTCCTCAGGAGTTATTAGAGGTGATAACTTCCCCCTCACAGTCCATCTATTCATGCTGTGTCTTCCCCTATTCATTCTGCATCTATGACACAGCTGATCCCTTGGTGAATGCAGTTTCCAGGACCTGTATCATTTTTGCTGTAATCTCAGAAGGCCAACTTAGTTCTCTGTTGCTATAAGGCACGAGGTGTTTGACCAGCTGTGTCTCCATTTGGAGGAGGAACCTGTGCATACACTCCCTGAGTGAATCAGGACCCAGGAGGACAAGGAAGACCCAATCCTGTGTCAATAAGAGCCCACTGGAGACAAGCCGGACTGCAGGACCAAGGAGCCTTCTTGGTGTGATGCAATCTCTGGTGGGACTGGTATTTTTTTCAAACACAACTATTCTGCCCTTTTTCTGTTGTGGGTGGGAGCAGCACTGCCAGCTGTTGGAAATCTCTATGCTTTACACCCACCCACAGCCCTGCCGTGTCCTCTTACAACACTTTAGCCTGGTGCACAAGGAAGATTTTTCAGAGAATTTGCAGCATTCAAGTGATTGCAAGGGAGGATAATGCTGCTCTTTCACAGATGGTCCCTATTACCATGGTCTGGTTTCCAGAGAAGCAGAGTGGATTTCTGTGCTCAGTGCCCTTCCAAGATGCTAATATTAGCTGGGCACTTCTTTCCCATGCTTGCCTTGAAAGTTTTATTGTAGGCATCTGCAGGAAATAAATAAAGGGTTTGCTAAATTGTTGAAAAGAGCTTTGGATCAGAAATTTGAGCTCTCAAACACTCCTCCCACACACTCAAACTCAGGTGTGAGAGCAATTTTCTCTTTTATCTTTCTAATATTCCTAATACCTAGCAAGGGAACAGCAGGCAGAATAATAGGTCTTTTGCTCTGTGTTTGAGGAAAGGAAGAGCAGACGCTCACCTGGGTGGGCAGGTGGGATGTGAAGTAATTTCCCTTGGTTGCTGTGAATGCCCATCTCTCACCCCACTGAACAAGATGAGGGGAAATAAAATTATCTTTCAGATGCGGCTGAGGAAGGCACATCTAACTATCATTGCACCAATAAAACATGTGCAGAAAGTCCCACTTATGGTTAGAGTGGGGTTGCAGTGGCATTAGTGATACAGCACCTACAGCATGAGCGGGGTAGGTGCAAACATGTGCCCACACTTGGTGTTAAATGGTACACGTTTATACACACCCATTTCATCAAAGAGTTTTCTTTGCAGCAGACACAAGGTGGTGATTGTGTACCAAGGTGGTATCTTGAACATCTCCTTCACAGTATGGACTCAAGGTACCTCTCTGGGGTGTAGGGCAACTCTGTGCTTCATACATCCTACCTGTGGCTACATCCACTGGCAACAACAGTTAATTTTTACTCTTGGCTCTCAGAGACCTTTTGCTCCGGCAGGATGAATAATAATGCTCAGGTGTAAGTGCCAGGGACAAATGGTGATACTTTTTCCATGTTTTTAAGTGGAAAACCAGTTTTTCCACCCAGAGGGTGGGTTTTATTTAAAAAAAAAGTTCACCTTTGTTTGGCTTTTAAAAGGAAAAAGATGGTGTTTGTTTCTTTTGGTAGATAGAAAAAAATCTCATTTCCTTTTTTTTTTACTTTAACAAATCTACACACAGAGACACATATACTTTTTTCTTACTGGAAAAAATAGAGAAAAAGAGTAAAAACTGACATAAAGTTGGTCTCATTGTCTTCCCCAAATAATGGCAGTTAACTTTTGTGTATAAATAAAATGTTGATATTAATAGGAAGATGAATGTATTCATGAAAAAGTCTGAATGATGTAAAAAAAGTACAATTGTGTCTGTGACCAAAAATATATCTGCCTTTGTTGGTGCCTCACAGAGACTGCCTTCGCAGTCTCCTTTTGCATATGTATGCTGGGTCCTTGCATATGTAACTCATCACCCAGCAACTGCCTTCTCAGCACATACATGTGCTTTCCTGTACGTATTTTTTAAGTGGCTGAACGTTTGACCCCAAGATTCATTATGAGGGCAGGGTGGTTGTTTGTTGGGTTTGGGGTTTTTTTTTAATGTTAATGGTGCAAAAAGAAAAAATAAAAAGAATCAAAAAATGGGAAAAAAACATTTGACTCAAAAGTCAGCTCTTCCATCCTTCTGAGTGAGTTTGCTACTGCAGGCAAGTCAGAATAGTCATCCTAGCAGGAATGGAGTCCAAATAATGAGTCCAATTAATTGCTTCTTTCCTTTTTGCCTTTGCCAAAGTTTCAACAGTTCAGTTTCCATTTTGATTTCCTGCTTCAATTGAAGGATATATCCTAGTTATTTGCTAGGATATATCCAAACTTTACTTATGGATGGTATATTTTACCATTTTTAGACTTTTTTCTAATTATCAGCATGGGGAGTATGTTTTACTATCCACAGGCCAAACCCATGTCTGAACAGCCACGATGTACGGCGGTGTCAGTAAAGCCCCCTCTGCAGAAACCTTAAAACTCCTTTGGGGTTCCTTCATACAAGATGTCACGGTCTCTTAAATGCTGACCATCCTCTCCAGAATGCCTTTGAATTCAGAGTTTAAACCTCACTCCAAAAGCTGGCTATCAAGGCAAGAACTGTGCTGGCCTTAGTGCTCAGGCAGTTGTTTTCTAGCCCAGAATTAATGTGACACAGCTTAATATGTCATCTCGGTGGAGGCACACTTCACTGTCATTAAAAAGATCTGAGAGTCTCTTACCCTTTGCTCACTTTCAAAGAGGAGTGAATTCAGGGAAGTACCTCATTTAATTTGTGCTTTTTTTTTGCAGGAAATCAGAGAAAGTGATTAGGTGATTATGACAGTCCGCTCTCACCTTGCAGTACTGAAGTCTCATCAGATACTGTGAATCTTCTTGGGAAATGGGGATCACCAGGCTAAGCTGTCTCAACTCGTGTCCAAAAATAAGGTCCTTTCAAACACCTTTCTCTGGTGTATTGCACATTCCAAACTTGGTGGGATGCACTAGGAAATTAATTCTGCAGAAGTGGATAAATGTAATGCCCACTCACTTCTGCTTTTACTGACAAGCAGGGGAAAAATAACTGAAATGAAATCTGTTGTGTAGGGACAGAGAGGGGAGATCATCAAGACGTGACACTGCGGTCCCAACCAGAAAACCACATCTAGTGTCACATTGCACATAACTCCCTCTTGCTTGTACGGCACTACGGCCATCTCGTCCTTATCCTGGCTCTGTTTTAGTGACAAGTTAGCTAATTTTTACTTCTGGCCATGATCAAAAGCAAGACACAGGCATAGCCGGGCTACAGATCTGGTTTGGCAAAGCAATGCCTGTTGTCTTAAAAAACAATCCCTCAAGCAGCCTGAGATCCTCGTGAACAAGCGGGCTGTCTGACAGCTGATGCTATTTTATGCAGTGAGCTATCCTTTCATTCACTAGAAATGTATTACATTAAGATTTATTAAATTACATTTATTAAATTAAGAAATAAACTTTAAGCAAGCTTCCTTCATTTGCATAATGGGAGGCTGTGCAGCAGATGGAGAATGGAGACTGTAGGCAGGCAACATAACACAGAAGCCTGCATGTTTTGTAGATGAATATCCTCCTGAACACTCTCCCAGTTGCCTCTGAATGGAAAATAACCGCAATTTCCATGTACTAGGTGGTGACAGTGGGGTCAGTGACAGAGGACAATGAGTAAAACTCCTGGACCCCAGCTGCCTGATATAACCTTATTTATTCAGCATGTTCATCTGGACCCAACTCATATTCCCAAACAAACCTTTGGAGGACTTTGGAGGAAAAGCATAGCAAATACAAACAAATGTAATTTTCCAAGGAGGGCAAATGCTGCCCAGATATTCACACAACTTTGCATAAATAAGCTGGCAGAGATTTCAGTTCAAATTCAGTTAAGTGAAGGAGAACTGCTTGCCAAAGAAAGTCCTAGCTCTTCTTTTAATTAATTGATATGTATTTGTTCATTTTGATACCTAGACTTTAACCCACTGTCCACCTGGTCCATATCTGCTGGTTAAATAACAAAGTTTGAAAGACAAATATGGGTGCCCCAAAGAACGGCTCCTAAGGCAGCAGAAAAAGTCAATGAAATGGAGAGCACCTTACGGTTCATAATCCTGATCCTGCTATATTATACAGTTTCATGCCAGGTAGGGATCCCGTTGGTGGCATGAATTGGTCTATCTCAACACAGAAGCAAACTCAGCAAGAACTCCAAGAGTCCTAGACATTAGCCAATTTATTACGTGATTAACTGATTCCCTGTTAGCTGCATATCAGTTATTCATCACTGATTATTTTTATAGTTTGCTAATACTGTAATGGGTAACTGCCTAGGTTATAAAGGCAATTACACTAAATACCAAGCAACAAGTGCTCCAGCATTTAGCCAGAAAATGCCTCGTGTGCTTGAAAAAGAAAAAAACTAAAGCCACAAAGATCAGGAGGAAATAATCTGCCATCAGGCCAGCAAGAAAGAGCTTAACTTAGAGAAATAAGTGCACAAATGAAAGGAATTGCTCAAAGCCAGCTGGAGAGACAAGGAATGGGCCCTTACGACATGCTGCTTAGAAAAGACATCTGGAAACCAGCTTCTCCTGGATCCATTTCTGTGCAGCTGATCCCATCCCAGCACTCAAGAGGACCAAACTCAGTGAATTGCTCATGCTGAGCCATATGGGGGTTATACAGGTAACCTTTAGGTACCAGAGCCAGGAACAGTGGCACAGTGAGGGGAAAGAAGAAAGGTGAGCATCAGATGAGGGTAAACAGCTCAAGACAGTAATAGCAAGACATGAAGACCAGGAGGTCAAAGTGGAGGTCACAGGTAGTGGGTCCAAGGAGCAAATTAACTACTGACCCGATTTTCTGTATTTCCACCAAGGTCGCTCCACACATTGGGAAATTGGGCCGTGTCTGTTTCACTGACAGTAGGGGGTTTTTTGTATTGTTGATTTTGTGGTGTATTTTTTCTGTGCTAAGTAGGGCCGAAGACTTCCTTCTCCCATGGGAGAAAGAGAGAGCTTTTAACTGTCTTCTACCTATTGCTGATTTCCAGAGCTCACTGATTATTAAACAGCCCTTCCCCCACAAAAAGCTATCCCTTAATGATCTCTAGGAGAAACAAATCTGATCTTGCTCATGGGAGCCAGTTTCCAATACGATTGATTTGACCTGAACCTAAGTTGACCACAAACCTTGAATGGAGATCAGATGCGCAGAATTGGCCAGACCTACGTCAGCAAATCATTAGTCAAGTGTAGTCAAGTCCTGGGCTGGGACAACTGCAGATCCACAGTGGTGAGAGGCTGCAGAGAACTCCACCAGACACATCTGTGCCACAAAGGGACACACAGAGCTGATACCGGGTGGACTACAGAGTTAAAACTCCCAGTCCTGGACTATGTGCCAGAGCATCTGGTCTGCAGACCTCCCTGGTGCTAACTTCTCAGAGTTCAACCTTCATTAGAGAAAATACCTGACAAGTTACAGCTCGTGCGTTCCTTCGTTGGAGTTGTATATAGATCCCTGGTTTAGCTGTACCCTTGGGTTTATTCCCCAAGGCACGTGTTACAGCTAACTCCAGAATGCTGAAATACTCTAGGTGTTGGTGACAAGATATAAAGCATGAAGGACTGCTTTTGTAAATGTTGTTTGCAGAACTGATCCCAACCCCCACCCTAGGACAAACTTTGTTTGCATTTCTTTCCTTTACTTTCCATTTATTCATTCTGTTTAGTAAAAATATAATAAATCAGTAAAAACAAAGGAAAACTGTATTCTTCTATGCACTAAATCTCAAATGTCAATTTTCATTGGTTTGTCCTCTTTTACAACATGGTAGAAATGTGACATTCATCACTAGAGTTTACACAAAATGGGACAAAACTTTAGTGACATAAGTCATTTATTTGAGTTCAGTGACGTAAGGCTCATGCAAAAACACTGATGAGCCCACCTTATGTGTCTGCAGAAGAAGCTGAGTTGTAATACTTTGGATTTGTCTACACACGGTAGTTATATGAATTTGAATTAAACTAGCATAGTTAAACCAGAGCATTTTGTTTGTTGAATTTTATTTCAGTTTAAAACTTTTTTTCTTTTTAGCTAAACTAGTACTCTGGATCATCCAACAGCAACTAAACAGATATAGAAGCTAAGATTAAATAAATATAATAGCATCCACATAAAATGCTGGGCAGGTCTAAACACATCAGTTTAAAAATGCATCCTGGAATAAATCAGTACAAGTGGCTGGGGATGTCTAGATTTTAGTGTGGCACCTAGGAGCGATCTGAACATCTCTTACTCTACTTTCTCTTGAGAAAACAATGGAAGACTCAAGTCAACTCTCAGCCAGAGCTGCCTGACACTGGTTCCCTATGCAGTCAATGGAGAGAAGGGGCTGGGAGCCCAGGTTCACCGCAACGGTATGGGATTAGACTATCTTCAAATGGATATTGGGCACCAACAGAGGAAGCCAGTTCTTTTATGCTTAAAGGAAAGGACTGGGTATCAGGAGACAAGCAAAGCAACATGATTCTTTGGACAAGTTAGGCATCTCTGGCCATACTGGAAGAGCTGGCATGTGCATGTTGTCCCATACTATTAAAATGAAAACCCCAGTTTCCAGCATATTTTAATGCATGATTCACTATTTGCCCTATGATTTATTTTTATGTGTTCCCCTTCAGGCTTATAAACTCCAGTTCTGCATAAAAACACCTCCAAGAAAAATTTTTTTTTTAGGGGCAGTTATTTAAGAAAAAGCAAGGAACGTGCCATACAACATGAGCTGACACCTGTAATGCATGTCCTTTCCCAGAAAACTAATAAAAGAGAACCAAGCTGACACCGAGAAGGCACTTCTGCAGGTAGGGGAAAAGAGCCAGTGCTTTCCTTATGCCCAGCCTAACGTGCCCATTCTGCATGTGTGTTGTGCTTGTGATATATATCCATATGTACTGGGCATCTGTTCGTGCGCCTGCCGTAAAAATATGTTATGGATATAGCTTTCTAAATGTACATGCTGTACGAGTGCGTGAGACAAGCATTATGGGCGTTTGATGTACACGTGTGATGTGTCTCTCCCATCACATAATGAAGCACATGGTACATTTATGTGTATACAAACAAGTGTCATATTTATGACAAGTCACATTTCTGTTCAGTCACTTGTGCATGGATGTGTTTGAAGACAGGATGTTGGTGTGCATCTGTGGACCATGTATGCAGACGTTCACATGCCGATCACGAGATGCAGAAACGAGTTACACGCTGTCCTTGTGATGCCTGGTGAGACATAACTCCATCAATGCTATTCTTGTATTGCGTCTACTGTATTATGCAATCCTGTGAGTGCTGCATGTTTTGTGGAGCTTATGTACTGTGTGTTTTATGAGCACGTGCCCTGTGTCATGCACTCATCCTCTATTTGTAATCCAGATTGAGGTGTGTGCCCCAGACCACATGAATTTTGTAATAATAATGTTAATTACGCACACTACAGGTACTGCTGTGTATCACGACTGTGCCATACATGTGTGTGCAGTGTGCTTCAAATCCTGTGCAGTGTCCAACATGGGAGGTCGCAGGGGTACTTGACAGGAGAGAGTCCCCTCAAAACGCTGTCTGATAAGAAGCACTTTGTGTAAATATGCCCATGTCACCAGCAGAGACACAGCGCGACATTTCCACTGCCTGGAGGGAAAATAATTTATGCGGCTGCACATTAAGTTTGTCAAACAAGTCAGAGAAAGGAAGATCCATCTTGCATCTAATCTTCAGGATGAGGATGGCAAAAGCAGCAGTCTGGAAAGCTCTGCATGCATGAAACGCACTGAGCCTTTACTCGCTGTCTCGTTCCTTCCAAAAAATGTTATGAGCAATGTGGGGGCCAGGAGGAGGACAGGGAAAAAGAAGAAATGGGTAAAAAAAGAGGAAGTTATGAATATGAATAAAAGAAAAACAGAAAAAAAAAATTATGGGTCTCCTTTTAACAAAAGATATGGCTGTGAATATCATCAGAGCAGCTGAGTGGTGACCCTACCCTGGCAATGTAGGTTGCCTCCCTTCCATCGCATCTCTCACCTCCTGAATGTCTTCTTTTCCTAGAGTGACTGAAGGGTCGATGCTCTACTGTTAGAAACAGGGACTAACTTTTTTAGCACAGACTACAGGAACCCCCATAGGAACTCAGACTAGGTAGGTCCAGCTCCCATCTCAACGACGAGCTCACCAACCACTTCCAACCCATTTCTTGCTCCTCTATATCTGTGTCTTTCTGTATAAAATGTTAACCGAATAGAACAGGATGGATCAAATTGCCACCTTTTATTAGATCAACTCAAAATTGAATAAATCAGGCACAGTTTTGGGTCAGACTTGAATATCCAGAATGTTTCCATTTCTAAATGCATGCCTGTCTTTCCCAGGCATATTAGCTGATTATTAGATCTACTACAGGGTGATACTTCTATTTAACTCATTTTCTCTAAACACATCAGCTGACTTGCAGATATAGAAAAATTCCCACACACTTTCCTGTGGTACACAGGCTATTTTTTCTGTTTTGCTTAATTATTACTAACTGTGAACTCATGCTGCATTGCATTTTAGCATGTGCTGCTAGGATGGGCTTGTCCAGCGATAGCAGAATTAAAACCCTTCCATAGGTGCAGCATCAACAGACTCAAAGAAACTTTGAGCAGTTTCACTGCCACTCTTTAAGTCTGACAAGATCTGCCCAGGGCACGTGGAACATGTCTCTTTTCCTCTGCTGATGCCACCAACCACCAACACTTCAGCCTTGTGCCTTACAGAAACCTGCCATACCTCTTTCTGCAGCCCATCATGGTGGTATTCGAGGTAAAGGCTGTGGCTCCAGGCAACATAGTGGTACCAAGATGAAGATAAATCAGAAAAGAAGTCACCTGTATGGCACATGCTGGTTATAATGTTTGTGGATGATGCGCTTTGGGCTAGTATAGAGCTGTGGCTCCGAAACCATGGCTCTGAGCCTATGCAAGATGACCCACAGCTGTCCCACAACAGTGTAGCACCTCTCCACTTTAAAGTCACATCATGGTGGGCTGTGGTAACCCATAGGAAAATGCTGAAGCTTGTTAGCAGATGATATCTGTAATATTTAAAAGCTACTGGGCAAGAGCAGGGGTGTCTTCTGTAGGGTCTGTCACTGCACATCCCTGTGTTCCAGCGGGATTCCCAGAACAGCAAAGAAACAGAGGAAGGTGGAAAATGATAACGCAGAACTGAGGATTGTTTCATATACCTTGTTTGGTAAAAGGTGACAACGCAGCCAGGGAAGTTAAGTCATGGATATCACCAGGTATGCCATGGATGGTACTTCACTCACTACAATAAGACCATCTTATGGTTTTGTGGCATCTTACAGTCCATGATGTAAGTCCATCTTATGGTTTATGGCATCTCTGCACCATCTTAGAGGGTGGTGGAGCATCTGTAGGGTATCAACCCAACAACCGTGGTGCCTGAGCAGCAGTTACATACTTAACATCCAGCTCAATGAGAGAGATGACCTATTCAGATGGCCTGTTACCCAGGAATGCCAGACTTTGGCCTCCCTGTACTGCGAATGGAGAGAAACAGTCATGAAACATGTATTCAACACATGTATATAGTAGGTGGTTTGAAGACAATTCTTACATTTCTCTGCTGGTTGTAGAGACAACCAGGGTCTGGCAGTGCTGAAGAACAGCAGGCTGGATTGTTTACTGTCCCCTTAAAGTTATCACAGTTGGTATGTCGAATATGGTTTGGGGCTACAGAGGGATTTGAGAAACTCCTGCAGGGCTTGTTCAAGAAAACCGTCTGCCAGCCTGGCCAGGTCCATGCGTCTGTCCAGCACACAGCGAAGTGCTCTCTCTGGGACATTTGTCCTGCAATGACTTGTGGAAGGCAGAGTTTGTTGGAAAGTGAAGCAGGACTGCTCAGCTCGGTGTGAAATCTCTGGCATTATACAACACAGGCAGCACACTCCCTGCTTCTGAAACAGATGGAGTTAATTCTGGGCCAGCGTCTGCTTTGCAAATACTCTCAGGAACAGCCGCCCCAATCAGTAGTGCTGCTGCTACGCACTGACTCATCGCAGCATCCGATTACTCCATGGCGTGGCCAAGCCCAGCGCACCGAGAATGTCCTTGTCCCCCATCCCCACCAGCTCACGGCTGCTTCCCCGAGGGTCAAAGAGCCAAGCCTGTGTGCTGTGTGAGATAAATGCAGCCCTGCTCCTGTACTCAGACTGCCTGAGACCAAAAATGGCCTGGGCCTCCACTCCTGGGAAGATGGTAGGGAAATGATGCTCCCTGCTATTTATAGCTCTTGGCTATGCCCAGTACTGCATGAATCCCGCAGCACTCTGAGGTCAGAGCATCCTTCCTCTAGACATGATGCAAGACTTCCCTGTAGATCTACCACCCAGCCACATACAAGTGCTTCCAGCCCTCTCCTTCCACCCCTGTACCACTTTCACCACTATGTGAGGTCTCCCTGAATTATGACATGGTGGACTAAGCAACCATGACAGTCAGTGAAGACGTGCTGGGAAACTCCCCATCACTCCAAAAGTTATCAGCTCTCACCTGAGGACTCCTTCCACCTCTTCGCTGAGAAGATCAGAGCTTCTCTTTTCTGAAGTGTTTTCCATAGGTATCAGATACAGGTCTAGACAACTTCATCACTGCCCATCCCTCCCTGACCTGAGTAAGGCAGTCTGTTAGCTGGAAATTGGACCTTTACGCTGATGACAAAAACTAGTCAGGGGCCGAAACAGTTTGGCTGAAGGAATGAGATTTCATCCTGAAACAGTCTCAGAGCGAGGACAGTACTCACCCCCACATCAAATAGGACAGCCGGAGAGGTTAGGGTAAAGTAAGCTCTGAATTGGGCCCTATAGCTTTCCAAAACAATCAGGAAGTCTTAGCTTCACCATCTGATATAATATGATATCTGCTACTGAAAACATCTGTCCATGCACACCATCATTCATTTTTACTAATGGATTTGCACTGATGAATTTATAGAGAGAGGTAAATGGGAAAAGTGTTTTGCATTACTGTAATCTTTTTTTTTTTTTAAGCTATTCTCATCTTTTCTGTCTAAATAGGAATTTTCATAAATTTTAAAAAAGATTCAAAGAAAAAATAAAAATAGTACTCCAAGCTTGCAGGTGGCCAATGTAACATTGCTCAAAAGCGCAAGACCCTTCTTCCCTTCTTTCCTTTCATTTGACTCAGCTTCTCAAATCTGGGGCTTTCCCTGTCTAGATCTGGACATTTGGCTATGCAGACAAGGCTCTAATAATTCAATTTCAGATCAGAGAAAACCCAGTGGTTAGAGTTTTAGTTGTAGGATATGCTTTTTTTTTTCCCCAAAAAATAAAATAAAAAAGCATAAGAAATTAAATTACCAATTCCTACCTCAAAATAACTGTTGTAACAATTTGCTGCTTAACCAGGTGCCTGTACACACATGCCAACACACAAACACGTGCATGCACACAGATACCCAAATCCCTATACCCTCCAAATCTCTTTCTGTGCCAGCCTTCTGATCAAACACACTTCAGCCATCAGCAGTTTCATCTTTCCTCATCTACATCAACCTTTTTTCCCTGTTTCCATGATCATGACAGGATCATTACAGGCTTTTGCACCTTTTTGGTACCTCTAGTTTCCTCTTCAAAGCCCGTCCTTTCATTCCTACTCCATTATCATGGAAGATGTTATGACTTTTGCCAAAAAGACAAATTTTATTGCAATTCATCTCATCCCTCTCCAAGAAGACCTCCTTTTTACTCCATATCCACTGGTACAGTGTGTGATGCTGCAGGTCAGCGCTGAACGCTGCCCATCCTCCAGTTTGCATGAAATTAATACAGTTGTCATAGGAAGAACAAAGTAAATAGCTACCTCAAGGTAGGGAACATTGTAAAAATCAGACATTCAGTTCTTGTTGGAAAATCTGCTTTTCTTTTTTGTGAGAAAATTGGTAGAACTTACAAGTGATCCATCCATCCACATAGATATATCAGGAAACCACTATTCACCCCCAAATAAGTCTCTTTGCCGAGCATATAACCACCTCAGGATACATGGTAGTTTGCAATAATCTTATAAATATTAGGCACCTTTGCTTCCTTATCATTATTCATTTCCTGGTGCCATGAAAGTACATTATAAAAATAACCATAAAACCATCTTAGTGAGAACTTTATTTGGAAGAACGTGAATCATTTAAAGGTATGATCTGTCAATCCAAGAGTGCAACCAATGAAAATTGGATCAAAAATACAGAGCAAAAGTGTTCAGTGGGCACAGGAAATAATGCCAAAGGTTGCAGCTGTGCAGGAGTAGAGGTTAGGAGAAAAGCTGATAGTAAACAATTTTTCCTTTGTTATGTCTGATGGTCCTCAACAAAGGAATAAATTGACAGGGATCAAACTGAAATTCAGATATTTCTGTTGTTTTTTCCCTTGCCTTACCAAAATGATATTAAAACAAACAATGAGCATGGTTCAAGTGATCTGTAAAGAAAAAAATCATTTCATTTTAGTCTTCTGCAAGGAAGGGAAAGAAATGAACAGCTATATATTAGAGAGGGGAAAGACAGCACCCCTTTAACCAATAGTTTGCAAGATAAAATATGCATCCAAGATGCAAGAAAAGGTCTTTCGAGGGTGGTTGTTCTCCAAAGTGGTTGAAATCCACAGAAACATATACTCTTCCCTTCCAAACTGACTAAAAGACTCTTCCAAACAGACCAACTTTGTTTTGTCCAGGATTTTCTCTTTCCAGTATACAGTGAAGCTCTTCTTCACTGCTTCCCAGGGAAAGCAGAAAAAGGTAGTTTCCACAGAGGGAAAAATCCCTTTTCACCCAAAGACCAGAGCTGATGGTTTGCATGCTGGAAGCAGAATGAAAGAGTATTGCAAACCGGACAGGGTTTCTGCTCTTGATTTGTCAAAGTTATCCATATTCGGGAGTCCCAAGGGACACGTGCAGCAGCAGCAAAGCAAATGCTGAGCCCACGCAGGCCTGAAATCCATCTAATTAATCCACCTTTTCAGCTTGCTAATGGTGTTCTCCAAGCTGGCTTTCCCAGCAACTAGACTTTCTGAGGTGACTGCTCTCTCTGCTCTCACTGTCCTTGGTTGGGAGAAAGCCTGGACAGCCCACTTAAAGAAGTGACAAACTGTTGCTGGACAGATTTGTCCTGGTTACCTAAGTTGAGTCCAGACAGAGGACAAATTAGATCACATTTGTCTGTTCCTGTTGCTTGTCAGACCATCATTCCCACTCTCCTTAGCTGGAGAGTGTTACCTTGTCCTCCATATAACGGCACGAAATTAAGAGTTATGGGTAGACTGTACGCCATCAGGATAAGGAGAAATGTGAAAATAAACAGTCACAGAATAATGGGGTTTGCCCAGGAAAATGTGAAGCATTAGCAGCTCTAAGAAGAACACATCCAGCTGTCCTTGCTTCAGAAATACTTATGCAATGACTTGGTTTTGTTATCTTGGAGCTGGAAACTCAGCAGCAACGTCCACCTGGACCCTTTCTTCTCCATGCTACAAACACACACTTACAGGCACGGACAGATACAAACGTGGACATGCAGTTGTGGATAAAATTCAGTGGGTGAAATAATGGTGGCTACATGTAAGCAAGCTGTCTAGGCTCCCTCCTTGGACAGTGGAGAGACACAGGAGCTTCTGGGGAAGAATTTATCTAATCCTATCTGGACCCCAGCCGGCCACTGAGCACCACACAGCCGCTCACTCACCCCCCCCCCCCCGGGTGGGATGGGGAAGAGAATCAGAAGGGTAAAAGTGAGAAAACTCATGGGTTGAGATAAAGACAGTTTAATAGGTAAAGCAAAAGCCACGCACACAATCAAAGCAAACCAAGGAATCCATTCACTGCTTCCCATCAGCAGGCAGGTGTTCAGCCATCTCCAGGAAAGCAGGGCTCCATCACGCATAATGGTTACTTGGGAAGACAAACACCATCACCCCGAACGTCCCCCCTTCCTTCTTCTTCCCCCAGCTTTATATGCTAAGCATGAGAGAGATGGATCACGTGTAAGAATTACTATCTCTCCAGTGACTGTCAATGGAGTCTCAGGTGACAAGTCAGATGGAGATGTCTCCCGTTGTAGACATGGGTGAATTGAATGTGCCTTGCTATGCCTCAGTTTCCTGGGAGCTGTCTCTATTCGAGCACAGGGCACTAGAAGAATACCAAAGTCTGAAATTTGCTGATCACTGCCAAAATTCCCAAATTTATTACATAGCTCCAGGCTCTGAGCAATAGCTCCAGGCTCTGAGCAAAATGTGGGATGGGTTGATGAATGATTAGTCATTTCTTTGTCTGTCGTTAATCCTTGAGGACGATTCTGGAAGAGAGATCCCAGAACATCACTTTAGATATCGAAACACCATGCTGTCAAAGCAACACTTGACATTCACACATCACTCTGGTTTCTGAAACTCCATTACAACGTTTCTTGTAAGCCCACACCTGCCCACCGAGGGTGTCATCGTGGCTTCTGCGATACCATCTTAACCCTACAAAATTAGTGGACTGAGATCAGTGACAAACAAAGCTATGAAGACTGATATTTTAGCTCTTCTTATCTATTTCTGACAGCTCTATCTGCACGTGGCCTTTCTTACACCCAGTTATGGAACAACGCCAAATATTTGACAATTTCTGGTGGGTATTGGGGCTTTGCTATATGCTGAGCAAACATGCCATTTGCAAGTCGTTCTGCAGGCAAGTTTCCAATGTACCTCGCCTGTGTATATTCTCCAGATCACTTCTAGGATGAGATTTTTTAATCTTTTCCCAAGCGGAGAACACTGTCCACCATCAGTCAACACAACACCCATAGCTTTAGCTGTGTCTTATTTTAGTGAAATGTGGGAATGAGCCCCAATATTACTGAGCATTCAGCAGGAAGAGTCATGCAGAAACTTTGTTTTCTTTCTTAGTTTCTTTTGCTTAAAACTGACAGGTTTAACCCAAAATAAGGTATAGACCAACCAGAAGGCAAGAGACAGCTGATGGAAAACAGCGACGCTGCCTGAGACAGAAGGTAACCCTAAGGTAAGGTTGGGTGGAACCAGAACCAAGGCAAGACTCAGGAGCACCGAGCATTAATCAATGCCCAAGTTTCCCCTGAACATTTCATTCAGTCCTGCTGAGGCTGTGAATTGTCAATATGTTTGGAAGTCCAAAAATTCAATAAAGTACTTAACCTCCTCCATACGGATTTTCCCATTCAGGGTGGTACTTCAGTACCTGTTTACATTTAAGCAGGTGCTTAACTGCTCTCCTCAACAGGAGCCTAATTGCATTGTGATTTGTCACCCTAATGCTACAGGTAGCCACATCTCTCCAGGTGAGTTTTACTCAGGGATTTGAAGGACCACGACTGTTTCAGCTCTATTTCTATTCTACCTATGGAGCCTGGGGATCCAGTTAAAGAGGTGAAGCCATTAAAATTACAGGCATTTTAATTCTGTTCTAAGCAATTATATAAGCCCTATCTGCTTGTAGAGAAAGCCTCCCTGTGTCAGAGCTAATATTAATTTTAAATCTCCAACCTTTTCAAATTAATGTGAAACTGTAAGTTTCCACATTCTTTGATTAAACATTCTGCTGTGTAATGACTACTTTATTATTTCCCCCCTCCAAATTACTGATTGTTGTCTTACATTACAGCCTCATCGGTACTTATTAAATTAACAAGACTGTGAAACACTTAATGAATCAAAACTCATCAAGTGTTTCCAAAGTTAATAACTAATCTAAAGATTTTTTTTTTTTACACTATATCTGCATGTGAAATTTATACATTCCCCACATAATCGCTGAAGTTCAGATGGTCCTAATCTCATGAAAGATTTATTACCACATAGCTCGGTGATTTATTCAACGTTTGCTGAAGCAACACGTAGCATGTGTCGGGAAGGGAGGAGTGTCTTTATTTATTATTTAATTTCCAAGGCTTATTCCAAGTTCTTAGGACCACTCTGTGTGTGTGTCTGTAGACTCTTGCCAAATAGCAAATCTGTAGTTGTAAATTGGAAGTGGAAACTGGGGTGCACAAAGGATGGCCTAAATCCAGAGAAGAGTGACTGTGCGCTGACAGGGACAAAATAACAAAGAATTTACTATTCCATGTTCCAAAATAAAAGACCAAAAGGAAAAGAGTTTTTTCAAGATTATGAAAAAGTAGACAAGCCTTCCCATCGAATGCTAGGAGGAAAGTTAATAGATATAGGGGGGATATGCACTGTAGACTGTCAGGAAAGACATGGAGGTACAGCGTGCAACCCAGCAAAAACCAGTGTGACAGCATTCTTATCCCCAGTAAATCCCTCCCTGGGCAGGCAGTACCATGTGTTACAACAGCTGTACCCTGATCCAAAAGGGCCCAAGCACCCCTGAAAGCAACCGTTGTGCCCAGAAAACATCAGCATGATGACTTTGGGGGTACATGAGGTAGGGCAGGGTGGAGACCCATGCAGGTACATGTCCAACCACCAGCCCATGGGACCCTGTGTGCTTGTGACACAAAGCACAGTGATGACTCCCGGGCTTGGAAAATGCAATTACATCCTCCCTGCATGAAAGGCTGAGTGCAGGTGGACCCGCAGCCAGCGCTGACGAAGCAGAAGGAGGGTGCGCATGTGCACCATGCCGTGGTGCATGGCATGGAGGGGTTGTCACTGGGACAGCCAAGGAGATAAGAGATGCCCTCCATGGTCTGGGGATAAGCAAAACGAGATCATGCAAGGTCTCTGCTGGAGCATGTTACCAACACTGCCTGTTGCAACATGGAGTCTTGGCAACCATGAAGTCTTTTGAGAGCAATCCATAGAGCAGAGCCTGCTCCAAGTGAATAGCTTGGTGAGGAGAAAGCAGAGGTTTTCCAGTAGACTCAGTAACTCCAGATGACTCATGGTGAGCAGAGCACAGGGAAATGCCCTTCCCGTTTACCTGCACCCTCCCCAACAGAGCCGGCACCGCTGCACAAGCCTGGGAGAGGGGTTGGCTCTTAGGTGGACAGAGGATGGGGGTTACCAAAAGATGAAAGGGAAGAGACAGTGCAAAAAAGGCAAGGGGAAGAGCCAGAGAGCTGGCAGGATGACCACGGCAGCACCGTCTCAGGCCCCAGCTTCCCACATCACAGCAGAGCCAGGTGCTCAGCTGCCCATATGGAGTCTTGTGCAACTCGAACAGGATTTATGCTCCGTCCATATAAATTGCATCTCTCTGCCAAGAGTGTGATAAATGTACCCTACAAAGCTCCCTCAGGCCCCACTACCCTTTCCCCCCTGCCCTGCACCATCTCTGTTCTCAGCTACCTTGGGGCAGCTGGATTTGTGATTACCCACTCCAACACGCCATCAATCTTGGGTTCCCTTTTACACGTGTAGGAAGAGATATCTTTCTGTAATGACACTGCTGTAAAACACGGAGCCTGAAGTACAGCCTTGTTGCGAAGGAGCTCACAACGCAGCTAGCAGGGCTGCAATGAGAGACCAATGACCAAGCAGAGAGAAGAAATGCAACCCAGCCATATGGGGCTGGATGACAAAACCCATCAGGCGTATACGGGAGAGGAAAAATTCATCCGCAATTTATGCCACAGCAGCTGAGACCCGAGAGTGGCCTTTTAACTGGATTTTACACCAATTCTGTATGATGCATTGTGAGGAGAAAGACAGGCGCAGAAGAGCCTTGGCTTAGCCCCGGGGGCAATTGTGGAGGAAAATGCAATTACGTCTGGCTGCTGAACTTGCCCTTGCCTTCCCCTGGTTGCGTATGTTGTGCTCTCGCCTGGGAAAACTCATATGCAAAAGAAAGAAATTGGAATAAATGGCCCTGCCATTGCCATCAGTGACCCCGTGCCCCTGCTCCCCATTCTCTGAAAACATTTTCACGCCATCCCAAGCACGGTGTGATTGCAATCAGGGGAGACGGACCCTGGCCCAACCCTCACTGCCCACCGCACCTTTTCTCATCTCACAGCAGACCCTTGTCCCACCCTTTGGTGCACCCCAGAGACATTCAAGACCAGTTTCTCCATAGACTGCACTGGATTTCCACCCTTCCGCTCCTCACTTCTCCTCCATAGCCTGTCTGCTCGCTGTTGCAATGTGTTCCCGGGCTCGGAGAGAGGAAGTGATCCCACACCCTGATGCTCATCAAGGTATGTGGGGATGAATGTCATCTGGCCAGGGTGTCATAAGAGCCCCCACTGATTGAGGACAATACAAAGCAGGGAAAAGGTGAATCCCTCATGACAATTTGCCCAGCCGGGCTTCCTCCCATAAGAGAAAGGATTTACCTTAGGAGGTGACTGGGACTAAGCTCATCCCCAGGAGTTTCCCACATCTGCAGCATACACTCCCCTTAGCTGGCCATGAAAACTCTCCCTGCTTCTTTCCCTCTTCATCACAACGGTAATTGTGAGTGTTACTTACCTCATAGTGGGGATGAGTTCATTAATTCATGCATGTGACATGAATTAATTTTATCACCTTCCCTAGTCCAGTTATACCTATCGATCCAGAGCATTCACTTGTCTTGGAACATCAAGACCTGGACTGAAACAGGGACAATCTGGAGTTAAGCTACATCTCAATCATTTATTTCTATTTGCTTATAGATTTCTAAACAAAAGCAAAGTCCTCATGTGCCTTGCACTGTATAATTTTATCAAACCATAGCATTTGGTGATTTTCTCAAGGTCATAAAAAAAGTGTCTTTTCTGCCATGCTGGTACAGTGTCCCACTGTTGGTGGGGTGTGAAACCAGATGTCCTGACCCCTACAGTGGTGTCTCATCCCAGAGATTAAATCCCTTCAAACCTAAAGCTATCATACTGAGGGATGAGGAGGAATTTGGATGTGGAGCCCGCCAAAGAGGTAATTTTGAGCCAGAGACCACACGGAGCCCTCCAAAATACACCAACCTGCCAGTAGTGTCAAGTAGTCCATAAATTATCCCTGAAGCCTTCTGGTTTTAATCAGTCCCACTCCCTGATTACTCTTAGAACGTGACTCCAGGCCCCAACACGGAGTATTTATCTTGCATTAATTAGATTAGAAAAGCAGGGGTATTCGATACACTGACTAATCAAGTCAAGGGATCAATACGGCATGTGGCAGAGCCTTACATTGTCCTCATTCTGCAAGATGACAAGTAATGAATTAGTTCTGGAAGGTGCCCAAAATAACACTTTGTGACCTAACACAGGGGAAACATGAACTTTCATCTGTTTCCCCACTGGAGAAGAAAGAGACAGTGCTAACATGTATATTCCAGTATGTATATACCATTCCTTCAAGGCAGAACTGGTGAGGATGAGCAGTAAAACACAACTCCAGGTCATTGGCCAATATGGAAAGGTATACTGGACTTCAGGAGCATGAATTATAGCAAACCAAGGTGCAATGTGATTGCACCCTGCTGAACCTGTTCCTGCCATTTCAGCTGGGCTCTGTGTCCTTCAGCTGGCTGTCCCACACATGTTGCTGCTGTGAACAAGCCTCCTTGGAGGTGACTGCATTTTAACCTGTCTGCAATCTCAATTGCATGCATTGTGCTCACACTTTGACAAAAGGCACAAGGTCAGTTTGGACGGCTTATAAATACCATCTTCAGACAGAGTTACCTAAACCCTGATGCAGCAAGTCTAGGTCTTGCTGTCAGTGGGGATTCCTATGGTCTTTGGTGCTCTGTGATTTAGTTATTGAGCCATGACACTAGTGAGTTATTTTATGAGTAGTGAAAAAAAAAAAAAAAGAAAAAGAAAAAAAAAGACTTAACAGCAGCCATCAGTAGATGATGAAAGTGCAGACTGCTCTGTTTCAGGCAATGATGACTTACCCATGGAGGAATGGGCTTACTGATCATTTCGGGTCATTGTTTATTATGTTACAGGGTTGAAGGGGGGAGGAAGTCCTAGCCTGAAAGACAGAAAGATAGAGAAAGGTGACCCTGAGTTCACATCAGCATTAAACCGGGGGTGAGAGTCTGTCTGGTGAAGCCCCATGGGCTACTCAGGACTTATAAGAACAGCCTGCAGAGCCGCTTCCAACCACAAGCTATCCTCTGACCAGGAGGAGTAGAGAGGAGCCGCTGAGTTACGAACACAGCTTTACCGAGAAAAACTGTGCAAACAACCTTTTAATCTCTTTCTCTCCTCTCCTCCACTCCAGAACTTTCCTCATTGTTAGAAAATAAGTTGTTACAAAGCCACCAATTGTTGCTAAACCAGTAGTTGCTCTCTTGCTATAATGCCTCTGATAATCCCTATTATATTAAATTGTCCTGTTGGGTAGAGGGATGCTCCTTCCTTATTTATGGCAACAATCAGCTGAGGATGGAGAGCGCTCATCTGATGCTGCCTTGTGTTTCTGCACTTGCTCTCCACTTGCGGGTTTCACCAGCTCTTATAATTAGCCCAACACGACTTCCCAACCCAGACCACCCATTTTACCAACCAAGGCAATGCCCCTAACCTAACCCAGAGATTACCCTTAGAAGGGAAAGGCATGCGAGGGTGAAGACCCTGCCACCTCCCTCGATAAGATGGGGAGAGAGTTTGTTCCCCACACCAGCAATGCTGTGCTCAGTGTCTGGAGGAATTTCTGAGTAATTAGGGTCTTTGTAAAATAATCAATTTCGATCCTCCTGTTTTGCACATTTGTCTTACAGGCACCCTGAACAAATGAGCTCCATTAAGGGAAGGTACAAGACCAAGACAATCAGGATGACAAGCCACCTCTGTCTTCTCAGCAGCCGTCTCCTCCATCCCCCAGGTTGGAACTCCATCCCGAGACCTGCAGCACTCGTCCTGCAGAACGGAGGTGCTCCCTTCTTCCCCTCATCTGTCACCCACAAAAGTTGTGGGTGCACTTCTGCAGATTAGGCTCCTACTCCAGTTAATTTTCTCTCTCCCTGTGCAGCCTGAAGCAGTTGGAGCCTGCACTGAGATGTAATGATCTCCTGATTTTGTTCTTGTGAGTCAGCCTCTGCTCAGTAGAAACCTCTGAGCTAATCCCAGCATGAACAGCTGTTTCTGGCAAAATGAGGGACAACAGGCAGACAAAGCTGCTCCGGGTATTTGTTTCCTTCTTCTTCGGGAGCTAAATCTTCCCAGTTAAAGTTCTTGAGGATGTCCATTAAGTTTATTGAGCTTGCAGGAGGTCTCAACTACAGCTCACTGTTTCGTGCTCAGCTCTTTAGATCAATGCAGCAAACATTTAACAATTTAACAACCTGGTGGGAGGGGAGAGGCGAGGAATGCGATTGCAATTAGAAGGGTCGGGTTTTTTCAGGAGTTATCATTAAACAGCAAATCCTCTGCAACTGGAAACATGGTGAATGTCAGAAAAGCAATTGCAATAGGCACAGTCATTCCAGGCTCTGTCCCTGCTTGTGTTTACGAGGGAGATGGAGGTGGTAGGTACAGTTATTGCAGTCCTGGGAGCTGGTTTCCCGTTTGAGGAGGTCTAGGTGAGGTGTGAAGCTCAGATCCAGTTTGATGACTACCTCTTCTCTCCCGCTGTACCTGGGAGATGAGATAACCTCTGTGCCCATCACACTCTGAATGTCATTCACTGAAGCCCTAGATCCCTCATCCAACCTTAGCTGGTGGTCGAGGCTAGACATGAGCCCCAACCTCTCACAGCACTTCTGCCAAGCACGGTTTCCTTGCTAAACAAAGACATGAGCCTGCTTCCATTGGCTTCCATGAGAACAGCTTATCAGAAAAAGCTGGATTAACATGATTTGGTGTGCCCAAAGATATATAGGCATTGAGAAAGAAGGTGCTCTTACTGGAGTTCCTTTACAAATACCATTTCCCTTTACTAACTCTGTGGATCACATTAGTATACAGGGCTACAGATGAGATTAAAACCCCACAACTGACGTGTTCTTTACAGTCTGCCTAATGAAAGACTTCTCCTGGTCTGTTCTCAACCCACAGCCTTGGGGAGGAGACACTGAAGAGGTGGAGTGATGTGCCCGAGATCCCCAGCAAGTGCATGCCTAAGGCAGAAATCCCTAGTGCCTCGGTCCCCTCTCCTCTCTACTCTTCCCTGTCAAATTCCCGGAAAAGCAGAAGAAATACAGACATTGAGATGAAAGGAATGACGAGGACCATGCACTTGCCAGGGTCACTTCATGGTGTAGTCTTCTAACTCACTCTGTTGTTACTTCATCCTTCCTTCCTGGGAGCAGCTGATTTATCTTTATTACCCTCCTCTGTTGTCACTGTCATTACATTTTGTTGAGCCAAGAGACTCTACTGTGTGCTTTAGTAATTCAATCAGAAAGGAGGGGATGCGGAGCTGAGGTAATAGGCAACGTGAAAGAGGTCAGGAGAAGCAGCCATGGCACATTAAAGGAAATACAGATCCGGGCTCACTTGGAAATGGTAATCATATAGAGCGTGCCTGAGCAACTGGAAGCAATAATCTAGAGCAACAGCGACTCAGAGCTCTGTTTTTTCCCCTTTTTTTTGTTTCCTCTGGCTGTAGTCTCATCTCCCTAAGACCTGTTCTTGCAGGGCTGTCACATCCCAGGCTCCTTTCTCAGGTTTTAGTCTGTCTTTACCAATGCAAACCAGCTGCTGGAATTAGCAAGGGAAGAGCTCGGGCATTGCTCTTCCCGACTTGCTGTTTTACATGCTCCTCTGCGTGAATTTGTGGGTTGTTTCATTTAAGCATCAGCTATTGAACAAGCCCAGTGGCAAACTAATAATTTATCTGTACTATTTTATTTATATGGTAAGAGTCCCCTGCTGAAAGAAGAATCCCGCTGCGTTGTGCCCTGCTGCAGACAAGTAGTAAAAGACATTTTGGTCCACGTCTAAATGGACAAGAGCGGCAGAAAATGCAGGGAGAATGGAGCTTCAAGACATTGGAGATGAAATTCACTGATCTCCTAGAGATCAGAATAACAAAGAGAAAAAATAGAAATTATTTACCTTGGGGGTCAGCAGCAAAGCCCTGTTTCTCAAAGCCTAGGCCAGCACCCTGGTTGTTAATGCATTTGTGCTTGCACTGCATCTCCTGCTCCTGTGTGTAAATCATACACCTGTGAATCATTCCACTGAGGACCGTAGGACCATTTCCATGACCAGTCCCAACATCAGGCAGGAACTTCACCAGGATGCAAACACCAATACTGCAACAGCCTTATCAGTGCTGATGTGGGTAGGGCTTCATGCAGAGAGAAAGCCACTGTTAGCTATGGCCACGTGGATCCGAGCCTTATAGCTTAAACCATGTAACACAGAGCAAGATGTTAGAACATAGGTAACCTTAGCTCCTCAACAGTTACAAGGTGGGAAGATAATCCTGAATGTTACTTCTTTGGTACTTCTAAGACACACCCTCAAGAGAGATACACAGATTCATTCTTTTTTCCTTTCATAGAATCATAGAATCGAATCATAGAATCATTTCCTTCTGTTTTTTTCCTAGTGCTTTATTATGCGGTGTAACATAATGCCAGTATAGTCATGTGTTTTGTGGTTAGACACGTACATGTACATACAGCCCCCCCCACCCCATATACTCACCTATATGCGCACAGTAAGCAAAACTATAATGTGCTAATTATACAAACACAAAACCACATTATTATGCTCAACTATATAAAAACCACATGTGTTTACACTGTATGCATATGTATACACAAAGAGGGGACAGTTCATCTGGCGTATTTTAAATGCCTTCTTAGGATGAAAAGAAAAGCTCCCCAGGAACTCTACTGACCACCAGTGACCAGTCCTATTCTGAAGAGAGGTGTCATGAATCCATCATTTGTGTTGCATTATAAAGGGAGCCTGCATATCTAAAAGAGAGGCTGAGATCTCTTTTTTACACACATGCAGAAAGCAAGTACAGATAGAAAGAAACCATGTCTCTTTTATCCTATTTCTTGCCTTCACGTACATATGCTCTCACATATATGCATATACACACACAGAGACTTCATGGATTCCCTGAAAAAAATACAGGAATAATGAGAAACAATATAGAGAAGATGTCCAGGATCCCACGTGCTGACTGGGCTAGCTAAGGTCCGGCATGCATCATAGTAAACAGCAATTTCATTGGAATAAATTATTTATTAGTTTTTGAGGTTTTTTTCCTTGAAGCTCATAAAGGCAACAATGAAAAATTACTCCAGAATTTATTCATTCTGCATGCTGGGAGAAACATTGTGTGTCTGCCTATATATACAGATATAAAGCAGACCATGCTGTGATCTTGTATCTTTACGAACAGACTGCAAGTTTATGCGCACCACAGAAATAAGCAGAACGCCGTAAAAATTAAAGGAGCAGTGCAGAAATCTGGTATCTTTGTGGGCACATAAAAAGACAGAGGTATAGTTTGCTTTAGATACTGTAGATGGCTGTTCACTTTCCGCTTAACTAGGCTGGAGCTGATCTTTGCCAGATGATCCTTCTATACCTTCAGGCACTGAGATATTGTGCTAGACTTGGGCCACTGCCCTGGACCGCCACAGCAAATGCATATACGTTGTGATTAGGGCTGTCCTGCAAGGTGTCTATGCACTTAGCTTCAGTGAAGACCCCTAGATGTTCTTAATTTTTTACTGCAGTTCCCTGTCTGGCCACAATCTTAATATTGCCCAAAGGTTTCCAGTGATCTCATACTGATTGGTAGCAGCATCACACTGGATATGCCAAAATCTTCACCATTTTGAAGTAATTTTTCATTTTTTATTGTTCTCTTGCAGTTCTTTGTTATTCCATTTGTAGACTATGCCCAGCCTTTCCATTGTACCTCTACCAAGACTTGACAGCACCTTTGAGGTTTCGGTCATGATGATACATGTAGATAGATAATCTGCATTTTCTTTTTCTTCAGCCAATAATCAAACTTGAAGTCCATCCTCTACTGTTTTTAAATTCTTAACACTTGATCTGGGGCTCTGTATTAAATTAATCTTTATGCTACGTAGAAGAACAACTTTATACTCTTTCTGAACATGAGCTGGCAGTGTGCCCAGGTGGCCAAGAAGGCCAACGGCATCCTGGCCTGTATCAGAAATAGTGTGGCCAGCAGGAGCAGGGAGGTGATCGTGCCCCTGTACTCAGCACTGGTGAGGCCGCACCTCGAATCCTGTGTTCAGTTTTGGGCCCCTCACGACAAGAAGGACATGGAGGTGCTGGAGCGTGTCCAGAGGAGGGCAACGAAGCTGGTGAAGGGCCTGGAGCACAAGTCTGATGAGGAGCGGCTGAGGGAACTGGGACTGTTTAGTCTGGAGAAGAGGAGGCTGAGGGGAGACCTCATCGCACTCTACAGCTACCTGAAAGGAGGTTGTAGCAAGGTGGGGGTTGGTCTCTTCTCCCAAGTAACAAGTGATAGGACAAGAGGAAATGGCCTCAAGTTGCGCCAAGGGAGGTTTAGATTGGACATTAGGAAAAATTTCTTTCCTGAAAGAGTGGTCAGGCCTTGGAACAGGCTGCCCAGGGAAGTGGTGGAGTCACCATCCCTGGAAGTATTTAAAAGACATGTAGATGTGGCGCTTAGGGACATGGTTTAGTGGGCATGGTGGTGTTGGGTTGAGGGTTGGACTCAATGATCTTAGAGGTCTTTTCCAACCTTAAGAATTCTATGATTCTATGATTCTATGATTCTATACATTGAAGTACAACTCCAGGGTTCAACAGATCATCCTCTGACATCTAAGGATCAGCAGAGGTTCTCTTGTAGCACAGCCAATTCTTTGCAAACCCTTTCCTAATATCAAACATTTTTCTGGCTGTCCTGAAATTCAGCACAAAAATAGTCACTGGGCTTTTAGATATATTACACTATGCATTTTCTATCATGATAACACAGACATATCTATGGTGGAGAGCACAGACCTCTCTCAGGTGAACAACAGCTGTTGAATCATGTGCAGTCGCACTGCCCAGAAGGTTAGACTGTAAATAGCCCAGGAGATGAATGAAACTTTTGGAGGAGTGTCCTGATCTCTTCTGCAATTTGTCCTTAAGAACCAAACCAAGGAGCTTCCACACCTCAGCTCATCCAGGGAGCCATTTCCACAAATCCATTGTATCTCTGTGTACTTGATGCACTCTGAGAAATAGCCCCGCAAATGTCCTTGAAGGACTTTGCCACGGATCACTGATTTTTCTAATTCCTCTGGAGTTCTTCATCAGCACTTTTGCCTCTGGGATCCCCAGCCACATTTTCTACAGCAGTGATGTGGGTTTGGTTTTTTGGAGACTCTGAAGTGAGGGCTAAAATGCTGTAGCTAGCTTTAATTACTGGAGGATTAGCAGTAGTCATCCTGACACTCCTTGATGTCTGAGCCATGCTACTAACTCCAGGAGGGTCATCTCATAGTCTGGGATCTGCGTCCCTGGAAGCTGTGTGGTCTCTCGTTCACCTCTTTACCGAGTGGCTGGGAGCTCTTGTGTAGCCAGAATAGAACAGAAAATCTCAATGGCTGTAAGCGAAGTACAACATGAGTTCGCTAGAGTCTTCAATCCAAGCCCTAAGACTTAAAGCTGAAAAAGTGATATTAATACGTGACTTCTTTGAATCCATCTCTGGTCATTCTTTGTACAGCAGTCCCCAAAATGTTCAGCCCACCTCAGATGCACAGAGCAACGACCTAGGCAAGAAGGCTGGGGACAGAGAGAAATGAAGGGCAGTAGAAACTGCTGCCCCCTCCCAAGGGGATGAGAACTACTTCCTTGGGGGAAAATGTATTTATTGCCCAGCGGAGGCAGGCCACATGCTGACACTGTGCCAGAATGACTGGAACAATTGACAACAACCTGGTCTCTGCTTTGGGTGGGAGTCTTGGACAAACATCTGAGGATGCTCCTTGGTGGCATCTCTGTAAGGATCACAGGGACATCCTGAGCAAAAAAGAGCATGGATGCTGGACACAAGCCAAGATCCCTTAGCTGTGGTATAGAGGACACCTAAAGTAAAACCATCTTCGTTCACAGACAATGCAAATACCTCTCTACAAATGAGCTGCGTGGACTCCCTTTATAAGCACTGCAGTGATGTAGCTACTTCTGAGGGTAGTTCATGCTATCCTAAAGTTGAACCTGCAGGAAGCCAAGTGTATTTCACCCTGAAAGGGCCAATTTCTTTCTCTCACCAACAGCAGGTGTCTGGATGCTTTACCTAGATGCAGACAAACATGCTACAGTAAGTTAGGATGAATACCACCACTTCTGCCTAAATGAGTCTGCTCTACCCACAGGTCATTAGCAGATGAGCGCCCCATTCCAGAAGGATGGATGCAGTACCAGGAAGCCACAGTGTCTCAGCTCTTCTGTCAGCTGGGTAGCAGCAGTGATGGCTGCACTGCATTCAGCCTCTTTCCAGACAGTGGTGGGAAGAACAAGCAAGGAGAAGGAGGAAACCTTTCCTCTTGGATAGTATTGTCCATTAATATGGCTTGAAACTCTTTACAAACAAAAGCTCTGGGGTCCTAAACTTCTTGGGCCATAGAGCTTCCTTTCTTCCAAGGGAGATAAGGTAAGAACCAAAGAGGACCTTGGAAATCTGGGTGTGGCATGGGCATTTTACAGTGAACAGGTCCCTTGTAATATCCATATAACACACAGAGATGAATTTGGTGAGCTTGACCCCGGTGGCCTGTGCTCTATTGAGTGAAGATAGGAACCACCATGACATGGTTTGCAGAAGATGATTGTGCAAGAAACCTTCAGTAGCCACTGCTGCAGTCCATGAACTAAGGTATGTTGTTCAACACTGTTTGTTATTGCGAGAGGTTAGTTCAGCCCATCTCACACATCGTGGGAGTCAAGGCATGCAGGGGTGTCGTGGTTTAACCCGGCAGGCAGACAAATCCCACGCAACCGCTCACTCACTCCCCCTGCCCCGGTGGGACGGGGAGAGAATCAGAAAGGTAAGAGTGAGAAAAACTCGTGGGTTGAGATAAAGACAGTTTAATAGAACACAAAAGGGAAAATAATAATAATAATAATAATAATAATAATAATAATAATAATAATAATAATAATAATAATAATAATGATAGAATATACAAAATGAGTGATGCACAATGCAATTGCTCACCACCCGCGCTGACCGATAACCAAGTAGCGATCGTTGCTTCCTGGATCACGCCTACCATTCATATACTGAGCATGACGTCACATGGTATGGAATACCCCATTGGCCAGCTGGGCCAGCTGTCCTGGCCGTGCTCCCTCCCAGCCTCTGCGTTTGGTAGAGCATGGAAGCCGTTCTTGACAGGGCACTTAGCAACAACTAAAATATCAGTGTGTTATCAACATTCTTCTCATACTAAATCCAAAACACAGCACTAGGGAGAAATTTAACCCTATCCCAGCTGAAACCAGGACAAGGGGTAACTGTTTTACCCGACTTGTCTTAGCACATGAGCGGCTCAGCAGGGAGTTGGACTCAGAAGAGTGGACCTCCCCAACTTCCTCTCTCTTGGGTGGTTTGGGTGGTGACAACTTTAGGCAGAGGTTGAAAATGCTGCCTGCTGCCCTTTTGGCAGGGATCTCACAGCTCTTGGTCTGTTGTGCTCCCCTCTCATTGATAAAAGGTACCCCTTCTCAGAGACCTTCTCAGAGAGCTAAGTGCTTGAGGGATGCCCCTGGTGTGTTTGCAGCTTTGCCCCAGTAGTTTTATGGTTATCGGCTATTGCTCCAGCTTTCTCAAAGGAAGCCAGCATTTAAATAGCTTTCTATATTCCTTAAGTACCTTCCATCATCCCTTGGCAGCAGTGATCCCTTCACGTCCTCTCAATGATGTTACTGGCATGAAGCACAGGCCCCCACCAATCCCAGATCTCTGATGCACTTAATTAAAGCAGAATCGCTCAATAATTCTGTTGTGCTTTCCTGGGCATCTGGTCATTCACCTCTCACGTGCACAGGCAATTAATTTTTAGGTTGTCAGTACAAAGGGATTGAAACAAGAATATTAATTCCAGCCCAGCGGGAGGAAAGAAGGAAGTTTTGCTGGTGTGTGAGTCCACCTGCAGGGCTCTGCCCCCGGACGCTGAGTGCCCGAGATGCCTAAAGGCCTCCCAGAGTGTTGAAAGTTGGAAGGGAGGGAATGTTTTTGAGATAAAACAGTTCCTCCCTCCTGCCCAATTCCATTAATATTGTGAATAAATTAATAACATGTTCCTGCCTGGAAACCTCATCAAAATCAGTGGCCCAGGGTGCTACATAAAAATAAATGCCAAACCCTACTGCAAGGAGCTGTATGTGGCCGTTAGTGACTTGTACAGAATCACACAGAGACCATGTAGAAATCTCAACACCAAAACTCCTGATTCATGGGCTAGGGTATTTTCATTACTTTAATCCCCTTTCTCTCAACCTTAAAAAAAAAGAAAGGCAGACCAGAACCATCATTTTCCCCTGGCATTTATTGAAATGTCATTTGAATGAGACCAAACAATGCTTTATGTTCCTTTGGGTAACTGATATGGACAAAAGTCCATAAGAACAGGAAAATTGCAACTCTGGTCTAGTTAATGGATATTAGAAGCACAAAATGCTTTCAAATGCACACAATTATTTTTATCTGCTAATTGAGGGGGTGAAAGCTTCTTTCTAGGAAATATGGTAATATATATTGATCAGAAAAATGAAGCTTCTATACCAAACCCTGAGCACGATGCAAGGTTAGGGGATTTTAATTAATGAAAAAGCTTTTTTATGAAATGATGCCACCACTCTAGGAGAGTATGCACTATGACCTCCAGTTAAGTGGAGACACTTTTTAAATATGACACTGCTCATACGAGCAGCACTCACTCTCTTTCTTGGCCAGATAAATATTGAACAGACCTGCTGCCAGACCAGGCTGTCCTATTCTGCCCTGCTTGGGTGGTGAGTATCCACTGCTGAGGTGACCACCACAAAAATCTCAATCCCAGATATGGATGTCTTTCAGGCATGCCACAGATCTGTGAAGGCATTGTGGTGGTGCATTTCCCCCTGCTCTCCTAGGCCACTTGTTGATCTCAGAAATTCCCATGAAACCTCAGCCTTGGTGTCCTGAGTCTGGCGGCTGACGCTCCTTGACCGTATCAGACACTCTGCACAGCTGAGCTGGGAACGTACCCCCGCTGCCTGGTCCGGGCGTCAAGTAGAACACCACCGAAACCTTGAGAATTTTTAGTAATTACCGCCTGGGACTGTGGACAGGATGGAAATTTACGGATCACTAAAGCCAACCATCTTGTGAACCTATAAACGATGGCCCTGAGTGAGACTCTTTGAGCTCTCCTGGACCACAGCGGGCTGCACCTAGCATTTCCCTCGGAGTGGGACGCCTCTCGGAGCTCGCGACCTCTCAGGTCTGCGATATTCGGAGGTTTGTAGCTGACGACGAGACCTGGGCTGAACCTCTTCTCTCCTCGAAGCTCAACCCTTCGCTCATTGAGAAAGAAATGCCTAGACATTTGACGTGAATATTTCTTCACTGAAATCGAGGGGAATTTTTAACCAGTATACCCTCTGTACATATATATATATATTTCTGTCTGTCTGTATGTGTGGACTAATAGTAAGCATAATCTGTAATTAAGTCATGATTATAGTAGACTCTACTAACACTTACTTCGTAAATATTAAATTAGTTAATGATTAAGTGCTACTAAAGTTTGTTAATGATTAGTTGATGATTAAGTGCTGCTAAACACATATAGTCCCTGCGATAAAACCCTTAGATGATTTTTCTTTATATGTTTCATCCATGTAATAAGTAACAGAGTGAACCTTGCCATCGAATTCTGTTAGGTCGCACCTTTATAAATCTCTATTGAAATAACTTTCTGCTAATACCTTTGATGGTGATCCTTTAAGTGGCCTCTGAACCACTCATTCATGACAGGCATCAACCAGCAGTCTAAGCATCTGGGTGGGACAAGATCCGCACTGGGGAGTGAAGATCCACAAGGGGTCCACAAGAAGTGTCTAAAGAGCACATCTCAAACAGCCCATGGTATCAACTGTCTATCAGCACTAGACTAAGAACAGAAGGTGAGGAGTGTAAGACCACACGCGTGTATGCAAGTAGCAAGGTGGAACTGGAGCAGATCTGTAAATGTAAAGGAGCTGGGGACACAGTGTGAACACTGCATATGTTTCCAATGCACACATTGCATACGTTTCAGGAGGGTTACTTCAAGTGATACCCAGCTTTGTCCCCTGGACTGAAAATGTATTAGCATTGGCTGTGGTCCTGGAGCATATCCGCTGGTTTAATCTGTTCAAAAAGAGTTTGGGTCACACAGTCTGAGCCACTGTGAGATGAAAAGAAAAGCCAGTAAGTAGGGACAATTGGGAGATTTGTTACAGAACTTCACTCCTGATCTGAATAAATTTAAAACAGCAATGCAGATGTACCCACAAGCCCTGTGCCTTTTACTCCTGAAAATAATTCCTTTGTATTTATTTTAAGTCCAGACACCTACAGTTATCAGACACCCAAGCTGCCATTGAAATTAAAGGCTTCTACCTCTTCTTGTGCACCTGTATTTATTTTCAAACTCCTACAAACACAAACAGAAATATAAATTAGCTCTTTCTATCACTTATTTTGAAATCTGCCCAGCTTGCCTTGCAAATGAAAATACAATGAATTTCAACTTCAATCAGAAACAAGTGCTTTAATTGTTCAGTATATTAGTGCTACATTGTTTACAGGTTTATTCTTTTTTAGGAAGCACAGTCAACTTACCAAATGGATGGTAAACTGGCAAAATCTAACCTGCAGCAATGTTTTTGTTACCTGAAAGGTAATACATTTACTTTCACCCCACCGGGATTCTTCTGCATCTTAGACCTGTACAGGACAATTGCCCAAGAGGGCAGAATTATCATACCACAGGGGCAGAACGGAGTCTTTGCTGCAAGATTTAACTGGTTAGCTTGAGTACAGCAAGGCATCTACACGTGTGTCTTCTATTAAAAATATACGGCTACAGCCCTACCTAAAATCTAACCCGGAGCTTCTTTACCTAGAGTGACAGACCAGACCCACTCAAAGTCAACTCATGATGGAGTGACAAGATTGTTCTGCCACAATCTCCAGTGGGAAGAAGAACAACACTTGTCATGCAAAATTCCTGATATGTTTGCATTTATTGCAATGTTTCTGCTGCATTCGTCACTGGTGGTATCTGAGCACCTAAGTTTTGGCTGCACATATTCCTTAGCAGAGTCACGGAGAGCCAAACGGAAAAGGATTCCTCTATGTTGAAAGTGATTCCACCCAGGCTCAGGTACGGGGCTCAGAAGCGCTGCTGAGTTGAGAGGGGTGCACCCAGCAGAAAGTCTCGTTAAGGGAGGGAGAAGACAACACTTAATGACCCTTCAAAGGGAACACTTCCTTCTAATCGCATGTTTTTATCTTGCTTCTGATACTGTGCAATGAGTTTGGGAGAGGCCAGCAGAGTCCAAAGGAAATTCAGAGAAAAACAACATTATCCACTGAAACATCAGACAAATATTGACTTCTCCACAAAAGGCTTACTCAGACGCCCTCGGAGAGTCAATATTTGGTGGGGAGCATTAAAATTTCACAGACCCTTGGCCAAGGTGACTTTCTACAAGTAGGACTGATCTCTTTCACAGTAAATTTGCCCATATGTGGGCAGAGGCGGTCCAGCTTTCAGCAAACCCTGGTCCTCCCCTGACTGACAGCAAAGCAACATTCATCTTTTGCTCTGCTAGAGATGAAAATCCTTCTGCCTGGGGGAGGTGTCTAGGTAACAAGTCCAAGGTCCCAATAAATCCAAAGCAAAGGAGGAAAAGAAAGGGTAAGCCCAGAGACCATGATGATGGGCACTTCATAAATACAGCTGACAGGTCAGAGAGGTTGGTAGGTAGATTTCTGGCATTTTAATCCATGAACACACACTCTGTAAAGATTGGACTCACCTCCAGTTGCAGTAAAAGGGAGATTTCATGCTCCGTGGGAATTGCCAGTCCCCAAAAGCTTTCAGAAGCTCGTGACTGCATTGCTTGTGCATTATGTCCCATTATGCAGATGCCTTAAAGTAAATGTAAATCACATCAAGACTAATTGTAAAGGGCTTTTGGTTGTGAGAAGGAAAGTGCTTTGAGATGGCTTCTGACGGTCCAATCACCATGTGCCTTTGCCCCTCTCATTCCACACCCTGCCTCCACTCATCCACACATTATGATGTCCTGAGCTCCCATAGACAAGGCCAGCAGGGCTCACTGAGTTAATTAAATCAGCGTCATTCGCTGTCTGGAGCTCAAGTGACAAATGCATTTCCAACCTTGCCCCTTTTGAGAGAAGGGTGGTTTGTGAAGCATGACGGTGGCTCAGGACACCTGGAGTCTGCTCATACGTCTAACCCAGGTGAAGGCATCACCACCCAGTGATTTGATTTCCCCCCTCTTGTTCACTGGGACAGAAAGCACTAGCACTGTGTTAGCACAGTAAGCACATTTTCACTCCGCTTTAAGATTCCCCTTTCCCTGCTTCCCTTCCCGGGCTGTCATGGGGGAATAAGATGTCAGGAGATGCTTGGGAAGACTGAAAGGGACAGTTCCCCTCCTCCCCACTCAGGCTGTGAATGCGAGGCTAATTTTATTAGCCCAGCCACTCCATTATCCAAATAGCCCCTCGCCAGCCTCCCGGTGCATTTGCAGATGCATTAGTGTAATGGTACTGTGTGCTGCCAAACACATGCTGCCTTCCGTCCCAGATGTGCTTCCCAGGCAGATAAGGTGATTCTTATGGGTTTTTATATATATATATATAGATATATATGTATTGGAGCACCCAAAGATGTCAGCAGCTTCAGAGGATATTGAGCGCACAGAGATGTTACAAAACAAGGCTCATGTTTTGTAACACCCTTTGAGGTTCCACGTAAGCATGGATATATACATACAAAATGCTGCACGTTGGTTTATTGTATGACAGTTAGGCTATATGCTTTATCATCTGCAAATGTTTACAGTTAGACAAAAATAAGCCCAATTCCCTCCTTTCTGTCTTCAGTACTTTAAGGTTTGCAGAAATCTGTCTAACCCATGCAGGTGGTGACTTTCTTACATTAGCGCAATGTTGTCTCTTCTTTTAAGCTGGAGGGTGAGGAATGTAACTCAGAGGAGTACCAGGTAATGTCCGTGTGACACAGCTTTTCCCTTGCCCAGTGACCTGGCATGAACAGTACAGCAGATCCACGTATGTGCCAGGTTTTCTGTGTGTCCTATATGTCTCCTGCACTGCACATGCCTAGGAGAGGTTACAGTCCCACGAATGGAGCACTAAATTCAGGGTGACTTTTCACTGGCAGGGGGGGAAGTTAATGTCTTGGAAAGGCAGGATGGCAGGAAAAAAAAAAACAAATGCAAGCAAAAAAGAACAAAATTATCCCATTGAAATGCACAGGATATTTCCAGGGATCTGACCCAGCTGAGCAAGAATATTTCATCTGCCCAGTAAAGAAGCTTGCTATTTTTCTAAGACCCTGGGGCAAAACTGTCGATGCTAAACCTACAAATAGTCCCTTTGCTTTAAGAAATAATGATTCAAAACTGCAGTTCTTTATCAGGTGTGAGTTTTCCTTCCTTCTCTTGAACAGTTGCATGAGGAAGGAAACAAAGACACACACAAACTCAAAAACGTACATCAAATACAAATACTTCAGTATTTAAAAGATCTTTTTGCACCACAACCGTTACTGCTGTTCCTCTAAGTAGAAAGAATTAACACCCCAAAGCTGTCTGAGCACTGAAGACAGAGGCAAGGAGTCAGTGCAAATTGTTGATTGTGTAAGCAAGTAGTAGTAGGAGGATTGATTGTCAGTTTAAAAAGAAAGTCTAGAAAAGAGAAAGGGGGGCTATTTGGCTTGTGTGGGAGCAGGGAGAGCCTACGATATTTGCCACAAGCACTTTTATCTGTTTAGCTATGAAAATTAATGAAAATAAATGATCAGAAGGCAATAAATGGATCTGCAGTTACCCTCGCGAAGGAATGCTGATACACTGTTTACACATCTAATGTTTGTTTTGAGACTCCGCAATCTCCGCGGGATGCTTCAGTGCATATGGTGTTGTCACTGTATTTCTTTTTGCCTTTTTAATTTATTGATCCAGGGTATAAAAGTGTCCCTGAAGCCCTGGTTTTTCAGATGCTCCCTTTGCTGGGAGGAGGTGGTGCACCTCAAGCAAACCAGTCCTGAAGGAGCTTGGATGCACAGAGGTGGGTGAACTTCTGGTACCTAAAGAGCAGCAGGAGACACCAGCGCATTATGAAACCCAGGGACCCCGCGGCGACACTGCATTAGCAAATGGAGAGCCTTCATGGCATGATAGCTGCAACAGACTGTTACCCTCCAAGGCTGTGTCCACCTTATCAAATAAGACAGGCCAAGGACCCTTCTAAAGCCTTGATGGCAAGTGGCAGAGTATCTACATCCCTAAATTTTCTTTTCTTCCCTTTTTTCCTGAAGATGTGGTTGATGTGTCCCTACTGCCCCAGGGAGCAGTCCTGCCCATGGCATTCCCCTCGCCTTGACACTGCCTGCAGGAATGCCGCCCGGCACAGGGCAAATCCACCGCAGGAGCCATGTTAATAATTACATGGTGCTGCTAGTGGTGTTCAGTGCTTGAGCTTGTGCTGGCCCTGTTTATCTGGTGATTTTGGTATAACCCAGGAGATCAGCACATGCAGGTGAGCAAAGGACAGCCTCCTCCTGTGTCCGACCGCTGCTTGGGCAGCACCACTGACAGGTCATGAGAACATCACAGCTGACCTTCCCAGCCCCTCCTAGACCTCTTACCACACGGAGACTTGTCTTACATCACGCAAACATGAGGTCCTTGTGGTCAGGCATGTGCTTGAGGTGGCTAACAAGCAGCCATCCCTGAAGCATGGACAGACACCTCCAGGGATGCCCGTGCATCCATAGACAGCCTTAACCAGAGGATGCTGCCAGCTCAGCAACCCCACTGCACACAGCAAGTCTGCTCCAGCGGGCTGTGTGGGCTTTCCCCAGACATGTACCCACTCTTTTCCTCTGCTGCCCCTGTTTATAAGATAGATATCAGCTCTTAATCACTATTTCAAACACTTAATTAGGAGTACAAGCTAAAAACATTAAATGCTCAAGCTGACAGCTTGCAATAGCTCCTGTCCTGCGGAGTAGTATGGAGACTTTGAACCTACCTGCATGAATCACATAACACTGTGTTTGTACTACTCTGTACAGACTGTAAAGTTGTATCTGCACTGGTAAATTTAATGTGCTCTGCTTTACTCTCTGGTCCTAAGGCCAGTGAGTATAGAATAACAGATGTACAGATCATTAAATTCTCTTAGCCTGCAAATGGAACAGCTGCAACCAAACTGCCTCTCAGAAACAGTCACTGGCCATGGTCATCCTTGAACCATGTCCAAGACTGTCTGGGAGACAGCTTGCTGGCCCCACGGTGAGGATGTGCCAAGTGCCATCACACCAATTTAATGGACAAGGCAATCCACCTCCAGTGCCTGGTCATGCTCCCTAGTACTGGTACAGATGCAACCTAAAGTCCACGTGGCTACCAGTTCACTGCTTGCAGAGGCGAGGAAAGTCATCAATGATTTAAAAAAAAAAAAAAAAAGCAGCAACAGCAGATAAAGGTATCACTCCTCCACTCCCAGGCCATTCCTGGTCCCATGTCACAGAGCACCATCCTCCAAGGTGTGCACACAAATGGTCCTGAGGTCCTGCTGTGAACCAGGGCAGTAAATTGGCCAGCTTTAAGCACGAAACAAGCAAGAAGTTAATTCTAAATGTTTTCTTTTTTCCACTGTCATCAGTCTAGAAGCACAAATGCAAGACCTGGGAAGGGATATCAGATACGTATTGACATGGGAGATAAGGTATCATCAACCCACAACCTGAAAAAGATGATGTTCCCTCAAACAGGGCCCATACTTGCCTCCTTGGTGGGGCACAAGCTGCTGGATTTTTGGATGAGGATCACAGAAGGTGTTTTTCTCTCTGCAAGCACATGGTTAAGATGGACTGTGCAGAGATTAGGTGGATTTTCCCAAACGTGTGAGCTCAACCTTGGGAAAGTGCTGAGTATAGGGATAAGTAATTAGTGATGAATAGCATGTTCACCAAGTCCATTAGCTGGAAAGAAAAGCAAACCTGCAGCATTCTCAGCTGGAAAAAAAAGCAAACCTACAACATGCTTCACATTCCTTCCCTGCATTTTCCTGCCTCCTGAAAGCATCCCGACGACCCCCTCGCAGCCCACGCTGCCGCCTGTCAGGGGGCTCCCCTCAGCGCAGTTTCGCGTCTCATTGGGGACTGGCATTTCCAATCAATTAGACATGTCACCGCTGAATTTCTCTGCTAATTACTGGAGTTTATTATGTCTAAAGCCAGGTTAAATGCAGAATTCCTGAGGTCAAATGGGGTCACCTAGACAATCAGTTCCACATTTTCCGTAGCAAAAGAGACCCCCACAATCAGTCACTGCCAAGTGGTTTGTAATGACCAACCTGCCAGTTAATGGCTTGAGGTGAAAGTCTCGGGGATAGATAATGCTCTTGGAGAGAGAGAGGAAAAAAAATCTGAACCAGCAAAGAAAACGGCCACTTTGCAGGCAATTACAGCACAGATGTGTGGACCCACAACCCTTTTTTGGTGTCAGTGGGGAAGGAGAAGGGTTTCCTTTAGACATCAAGCAGCTCACAGAGAGCAAGAAGAGTCTTCCTTTGCACTAGTTTCTGGGTCTGACCCAGTTGCCAAATGCCCTTTGGTTTCAATGGTGTCACTTGAGGCCGCAATGAAAGCAAAGATGCTCAGGGGTAAGGACCAATAGGCCGTATCCCACGAGTTGCTAAAAAATGTGCCATGAGGTCTGCTACCTGCTTCTTCACCCCTCCTTGCCTAGCGATGAACACGGTGGTTGTAAGAGGGCTGCAAGCCAAGGAAAGCCTGGGAGGGCTGTTCTTGAAAAACAGAGCACACAACTCCCTTCGGAAGGAAAAGAAAAACATCTCTCCATCTGTTTTGGAGACGAAAGGGTTTTCAAATCTCTCTTGGCTCATTTCGACACTGCATCCTGTGGGTGAAAGACATCCTGTCCCTTACCAGCATTTCGTTCAGAGCTGGCTGTAGCAGAGCATGAAACACTTTAGCCCAGACAGAGCACAAGGGGAGGCTCAAAGTGCTCAGAGTTTGCAGTAGCAGCTGCCTGAAGAGCCTTGCCTAAACATCAACACTGTTTTCAGAAACAATTATAGGGAATGCAAAAATAGCAATTAGAGAGTTACATACCTCTTCTCTATCCAACGGCTGGCAAATGAGTTTATATCATGAGGAAGCCAAAAGAGGATCCCTCTAACTGCTGGCCCTGAAAACTCTCTACAAGAGATAACACTACACAGGCTTCCCTTCCCAGGGTTGAAGGCTTCAGGATGACCAGTGGTGCGGAGGAAATACAGACTCCTATGGATCCTCCTACAGCTGGAGAGGTGCTGCCCAGCCCTGACGGTCCACACTGTCAAATTCTTCATGCTCTCTTGCATGGGTTTGACTGTCCAGATTGCAGTTTCTCAATGTCCGGGAATGGTTTGGGTTTATTCTCTACACAGTCTGGATGGAGCTACCCTCTTCTGGGAGAGTAAGAAAGCTGAGATCTACAGGCACAGGCCACACTGCAGCATTTGGTCTCAGTGCCAGAAACTGTTCCCTGGTTTATTGCATTTATTTGTAGAGCTGCTGGGAAAAAGGATACGTTGTTCTGATGGAGGCTCGGTCAGCGCCTGCCTGTCTCCTTTGTGCCAGTGCGCTGTGAATCCAACATTAATTATGTGAATCATCCTGGAGTTGATACTCCATCAAAACACATTCCTGATGTGATGCTTGGAGGAAACACCTTTGCTCTTTGGGGCAGAAACTACTGACACGTGAACTTCAAAAGTGCTTGGAAGGTTCCTTCCAGAGAAAGCTTCCCAAATGATGTCATGGGAGCAGGGATCTTGTACAAACACTGTCTTTCATCCTCAAGAAATCCAAAGGGCTTTACAAGTTCATAAATACATCACAAAGGCATCCATGGATCAAAAATCTCAGAGGAGGGACACAAGAGCAGGTATTTACATAGGAGTTCGGGACTAGAGGAAAAGAAGTGGATTCATCAGGTGAATTAAAGGAAAGGATTTCTAGGGAGCCAGAATGATGTGAAAAGTGCTGGGATTGGGATGAAACAGCAGAACTAAGAGTTTAAGGACCATTATTTCAAAAAGTCCCAACCTTAACCTGACTCTTATTCAGGCAATGACATATGGGACATTTGGTAGAGAAATTGTCCTGTCCGTGTACAACATCCACTGAATGGGCAGGCAAACACCCACTGATCTATCCACACAACTTTCTGCATTGTTCTTTCTGTTCCCTCAAATCTTCCCAACCACCCAAAAACCCTGGCCTTGCTATGTTTATCATATAGACACAACCACAGGTGTGTGCCCGGACTCTAGGGAATGTCATCACAGCACTGGGTGTCTTCCTGGGCTGCACTGTCCATCTACACAAGTGGCTAAGCAATGGCAAGCCTACACTACAAACAAAAATACAGATATATCCTATACAACAGAGTATTGACCAAGTGTTCTGTTTGCTGGTTCAAAATATCTTTCTAAAGGAAAAAAAAAACAAAGCAAGACAAATTAAATTAGGTCTCAAGAATTGCCATTAGTTCCTCAATAAAAGGAATAAAAGAAGAAAATAATTTTCAGGGTAGTTGAGTAAAATTGTCTCCAATCGCAAACTGGAAAATCACAAAAAATGGAAAAAAAACCAAACAAACCCTGAAAAAAACTAAAAAAATTTAACATCACAGTATGACTTTAAAGTTCTTTTTTAATAGAAAAGAACATAAAAGCCAGTTTGCCTTTCAAGGGCAGGTTCTGGAATGGATTTCATTTTCCTGTTCCTACTACACACATCTATGATGATAATGACTATATCAAGTAATATAAAGTGATGAAAGATATTTAGCAGGGGCCTAAAGCAGGAACGACTCAAAGCCATGAGTGCAGAAGACACAGCAATTCTGGAGCACTTAAAAAAGTTCTCCCTGAGTCTGACAACGAAATTCCTATTAATCTCCACTAACAAGGAGCATGCTTAGGAGTTCAGAGGTATGACATGAAGAATAGAAAAGGCATTAGAAAATGATAACTCTGTGCGCATATGGTGTAAGGAAAAGCCCCAAGAGAGCAAATACTTGCTTCAAAGAAAGTAATAAGATACATGAGCCTGCAATGGAAACAACTTTTGAAGCCTATTTAAAATGCAATAATTAAGAAAATGGTCCCTGACAGCCACCAGCCACCAATCCGGGACAGCACTCAAGCATGTGTTAGATTTAAAAGCTTAAACCCGAGAGGTATGTAAGTACCTATACCTCTGAGCCAGGGTCCCTGTCTTGCCCAAGTCCTCCCTCCCTGAGAGCTCTGGTGCCCAGGCTGGGCTGGAGTGGAATACCGAAACAGGGGGATGATTAACAACTGGTGCTTTCAAGTGACCTGCAAATGTAAGGTCTGTGCAAGGCAGCGGAGAGGAGGAGACGTGGCTGTCAGTGAGATTGGAGGAGACAGATGTTTAATGGAGTCCAGGATTACAGATCTGCCAGGCTTCACATGTAATCACCAGCTTCTTAGGTTTCCTCTTTCTTCTCCCCTTCTTCTGGGTCTATTACAGGGTCAGGGGCTGGGGGAGGGGAGGATGGAGATTTTCAGATTTCCAGCTAAATTCCTTGAGCTGCCCTTAATACTCTGACCTATTCCCAGCTGAAACCACAACCCACCAGTCTGGCGGGACTCAGAGAGAGGGAGTGGATTTTTTGTTTAAAACAAGAGGAGCAATACATTTAACTCCACGGATCCACCTCCTTTTCCCCAAGCAGCACGGTAGCTTTACTGAGCAGTCTGTGCTTGACTCAGAGAGGCCACACCGCAGAGGAACAGCACCACGATCAATAGTGCCAGATGACCCGCACGCCATGTGCTGGGCGGCACTGTGCCCCAGGGGACACGTCTGCATGGTTTCCCACCAGTCACCCGCTCCCGAGGATCGATAGTCCCTGCCGTTCCTCACCCGGGGAATGACTCTACAAATGCTTTTTACATTTATGGGCATTGCTCACTCTTTCCTCCAGTCTTACTCATTTTTTGTCCTCTGCGCAAGGCAGGGCGTAGCTATTACTTTGTGAAAGCAGAGCCCCATGAATTAGAAGGACCAATGTTCCCACTTAAAAACACAGGAGAGAGGAGGAGGGAGAGCTGATTAGACTGAATGACCCACCTAATTTCTCATGTCACAACTCCAGTCAACCCCCTACAATTGTGTCCACCACATGGATACATTAAGGCAAGGAGTCCCAAAGACAAATTAAACCATCTTCTTCAGGAACACAGCACTTTCGAAAGCCTCTGTGCATCCTCCAGCTCCTGCACTGCCTCTTTGAGCAGGCTGTGGAGGAAGCATCGTGTCATGGGGATGACTTTTTGGCAAGCTAAGAGATGAATGCTGACATCAGGCATTGCTGAAGTTCAAGCCAAATGCAGATCCACAGATGGCAGTGTGAAAACCATAGTTCTACCCTCAAACATTGGACACGTAGAAGAGGGCATAACTGTAGAGTTCAGGCACAAATATGCCACCACTGTGACTGAACATAGGTCTTTTAACAAGAAAGACTGTATCAGGCACTAAATTGTGTTAATGTATCTGTACGGACATAAGTGCACCCCAAACACTGGCCCAGGGGTGACTGGGAGACTCAGCTCTGACGCAGTACTCTGTCACAGGCATGTGGCATGACCAAGGACGTGTCACTCAGCTTCCTCTGTTCATCAGCTGTAAAATTTCACCAGCAGTGCTCCGACCCAGAGGGCAGTTATATGAATTCACATCTTGCCAGCAAGCAGGATTTAGACTCTGTCCACAGCTAAAATACAAGTATTCAAAGTACTTGAGCAGTTGCACTGATACACTCCCCCCAGCTGGATCCCAGTGATTAATGCAATGTGCTTGCAGAGAAGTCATTTATCTGGGATGGGGCAAGACTGGAAGAGAAAGGGTTCTGGCACAGGTAAGCAAGGCCAAGCATGAAGCAGAGGGATAGGGACCTGCATTTTGTATTAAATCCTTCCCTCCAGTGAAAGACTGTCAAACTGCTCCCAGCTAGTTCCCTCCACACAACTTGGGCTTGTCAACGTTCCTCTAGATGGGATCAAGAAAGCTATAACTTAGTGTCATCCACAGGATGGCTACAAAGAGGAGAACAATTATTCTCTCAAGAAACATTTCCCTCTCCAATACACGCAGCAGAGCTCAGACTAGATACCTGATGGTAACCTATCAAAAGTCCCTCTGAACTTTGGGATCCAGCAAAGCTTTCCAACTCTCATCAGGGTATGCACACCAGCCTCAGGTGTCAGGAGGAGACCTGAGTTTTCAATAGCCGGTGGCAGGAATTGCGGAGAACTCCAAAAGAGGTCCTGATCTTGGAAATATCTTCTGTACCTTCAGGACACATGGAGTTAGAGCTGTGCAAGGACTCTGTGAGCAAGACAGGGTATGAGTCTAGGTCTCCCAAATCCTGCACTGTATCTCAACTACAAAGCTTTTCTCCTTTCCAGTGCACTTAGCATAGTACTTGTTTTAGAGCAAAGTAAGGCACTTGAATACAGCATCAAACTGGCTTAAAAAGCATCTCTAAAGCATAAAAAGAGCTTAATTCAAATGTGAAAAGCCCAAGGCTGAGGGACAGTGGGAGATGAAATTCCAAATGCCCATGCATCTCATGGGATGGAGACAGCCCCTGGCGGAATTTCTTCCCTTGCCATAAATGACTCATTTTGGACACCTCCAAGACCTTGAATTGGTTCCTCACCTGCTCACTCCATCTTTCTGAGTTATTTACATCCCCACTGGAACACACAACCAACCCAGCACGAGGTTAAGGGACTTCCCACTCCCTTAATTAGCCCACAACTGCTCACTCCTAGGATACCCATGTACTAGCAACAAATGAGTTAAAATCAAGCTAAACTATGACTTTTTGCAATAATATGCCTCTTGCTGATAAAGAATTATTTCAAAAGAGTCAACAGCACAATGAGCTGCAGTTTTGCCCGTGGGCCAAATCGCTTTTATCATTCTTGGCTGAGAAACACAGGCACTCACACACTGTCTTTTCCATCCTTAGCTGAGCATCCATGCAGGATTTTCCATCCATGCAGTCATTTCTCAGAAGGCATCTGACCTTATTTAACAAGCCCTTAATTAGGTGAAAGCAAAAGCAAGGGAGAGCGGAGTTCAGCCTCTGATATTGCTGAGGGTGATGAGTGGTATTTTAGGGGCAGGAAAAAACAGTCAAAGAGAATAAAAGTTGCCTTTGCTGCCAACTGGGATTACACTCATTGCTTGCTAGAGATTGACTGAACTCCAGGAACAGTTCTTCCCTGTTTTTTGCAGGACTGCCCAATGAAATGGGCAGTTTGGAGGCCCCTTCTTTTGAGGATTTAGAAAGAGCTTAACAAGACACATCTTGGCAAAGAGAGCGTGCATTTCAACCCTTGACATTGGCTCCTTAGAAGCTCTGATGACTCTGGTCTTACCTAGGATGTCAGTCTGGTCTAGGAGCAGCCAACTACTCCAAGGAAGAGACTATACTGTCAACACTCTTCCTTCCTTCCTGGCTTTCAGAAGTCAAGCAGTGGAGTCCTGCAGAAGACCTGACCATCTCCAAAGAGCGGATGTGCACAGAGTGGTCATCTTTCACACTATGCACAGTAGCCCCTTCTACAAGATGACAGTCAATACTCCAAGAACCCACAAGACAGCAGAGTCAAATGATAGAAATCTGCAACAGCAGTGTCAAAAATTACAGTTTATGGGTGTCTCTGCTGCTTTTAAATCCCCAGGTCAAAAAGTCACACTTATTAGACAATCTCTGCTTTCCATTTTCAAACAAGATCATTTCTGTCTTTTCTGGTTCTGGACCAATGATGAAAAACATAGTCCACACGCAACCTGATGGCTCACAAGCAAACAAATGCAAATTAAAAAGGAAAAACTCTTGAGTTATTTTTAAAACTTGTGATCTTGAGCCAGTGTTTCTGGGGACAGCCTCAAAACTGACAATCGCCTGGAAACAACCACTCCAAACCTAGGAGTTAATGCTAATTGAAATCTTGTGCAAAGACTGCATTTGAAGAAATTAAGCTATAATTAAGTAAAGTTATTAAAGATTGTTTTAACTAATTGATATGATAACATAAGCAGCAGACAAGATTTTAATCACTGGTCATGAAAACAGAAGTAAACTAACCAGTCAGCACCTCTTCCTTCGCAGCTAATTTGCACACAATAATTCTGTTGCAGATAGTGACTCAGTGGCAAAGGGAAGAAGAATAAATCTCAGGAGACAAATAGGTATAAACCTTCCCCATTTTAATGAGAAACAGACACAGAAAGGCCAAAAAGACCCTGTCAACATGATTTGTGATACTGTTACTTAATTTTTACCAAATGTGGTTTCTGCCATGCTTTAGTTGAAGTACATATTTATTTGATATTTCATTGGCAAAGTTTAAAAGAGCCCCCAAAATACGTATCTGCTTCTGCTATGCATGACCCTACCAGTCTCACCTTCAACATACTGCAATGGTTTTAGGGAATGATAGCACTGCACAGATGTGATTTATTCTCAGATCATGGATGAATTTCTGCTAGTTTATAGGGAAGAGGCACAACTTTCCGCTGGAGCATGAAGCTGACTCACCGGCACAAAACAAACCTGCCTGCACAGAGAGGGACAGCAAAACTCCTTCTTTGAGTCAAACATAGGGTTACTCATAAACTGTTTGCAGAACAGAGTCTTCCCTAGCCATTAGTAAACCAAAAGTAGGCGGCAGCTCAAAGCCTTGGGATTTTAATAATATGAAGTTGGGGTCTCTTGCTCTTTACCTTCTGGTTTTTGAGCCTTTAAGTTCACTTTCTCTAGCTCTTCCCTTTGATCCCTCTATATCAAAAGGAAGAGCTGAGATTCTTGTGTCTTGGAGTTGCTTCCCGGTGCTGCATCAGCTTTGCAAAACACACCTAGCACTGGGAGAGACCCAGGAGCCCAACATGCTGAAACAGAGATATTTAGGGGGTGATGGAGGTGACCTTCTAAATATTAGTCCAAAACCACAACAGGAAAACGAGCATCCTGCACCTCCTGACATGTAGATCGGGGCTGCATGTGCATGTCAACAGTTAAGCACCAAGGAGGCAAGGAGGCAATGGTCAGCCTGCAGCGTGGTGGCAGCTGGAAAAGGAGAGAGCAAAGGAACAGGGGTACCAGGGCTGGAGGAGTGACAGAAAAGCAAGTGCAAGTCCATAAATGAGAGGACAGGACCACAAAGAGGGATGGGATCAGAGAGAGAGGCAGGGTTAGTGAGGAAGGGGTGGAAGAAGCATCTTCACCCCTGCAGAGAGCTCCAGAGAGCTTTTAGGCTCAGGCTTCTTGTTTGGGAGGAGAAAGAGATTCAGAGAGAAAGTTAGAGGAGGAAGAGGGACCTGAGGAGGCATGTGCGTGTGTGATGAGGAGCAGAGGAGATGCAGAGTCACTGCAGGCCTCCTTCCCCTGCTCCTCCAGCAGCATTTCCCATCTGCTCCTCATCCCCTTAGATCAGCGTGTGAGGCAGAGGACTCTCCAATGTCTGCGCACCAGAAACAAAGAAGGAAAAAGAAACAGCCCAAGCCTCCAATGTACCGATATCCCCATGACCCCCAGGGAACATCAGGGACAAGTGCCATTCAGATAGATAAGTGAGGAAATTACACCCCAGGGCAGCCCCCTCCCTCTCTCCATCACACAAGACCCTCTGTTCAGTAGGAAACGCCGTCCGGCTTGTAACTCACTTGGAGCCTTTGGGAAGGCTGGGGCTAAATGGCAGATCTCCTGATAAAGCATGACAGATCCCATGCGTGCACCAATCCTTTCCTGCTCTGTTGACAGGGACTTCACGTTCGCACATGAAACACACATACACCCGCACCTCTGTGAAATAACGGGACCTTTGTATACCGCGTCTCTGGGTTTTGGTGACAAGTCTTCCCCTCTCCCTCATTTGATCAATCTCCCTATAAAATATGTATTTATCTATAATGGAGCTCCTCTGATGGTGCAAAGCTGTTCCTGAGAGCACGGCATGTCGATAGCGCTGGGAAGCTCCGCTTGTCCCCTCTCAACATTCACGGGAGCTGCAAGGGAGGACCTGTTTCAGCCACAGACCACAGGGCTGAGCTGGGTTCCCGGTTCCCCTTGGAGCCCAGGGAGTTCAGCTCCAGATGAAAAGCCCCATGTGCAACCCAAGGACCCTCCAGCGCACTGGGGAAAGTGCTCCCATGCAGATGCTGACCTTAAAAAGACTAGGGGATATATTTTTTTGGCAACTCGAGAAAGCCTCTTCTTGTAGCCAGGTTTATTGCGACAGCTCTTTAAAGGTGTTTCAAGTTAAAGGATGCCTTGTTGAGCTGAGCCCTAACACCTCATTGCAGAACAGTTTGGGGCATGGCTAAAGCAATACTTGCTGGGACTGCCAGAGCCACGATAGGACTGGGACAAGCTGGAGAAACTGGCTTTATCACTGGGGTTTCCATTCCTGTTGAGGACTGGTGAGTGATGAAGCTGAGCCTGGCAAAACTGCTTTTAATGGAGCAGCAACAGAACCACTCTTATCTCGGGGGCACAGCCAGGGTTGAGCCCAGAAGACGGAGGGAGAAGAAACCTCCTCCTTCCCCAGGGATAGGACCAACCCCAGTGCCTGCCTGCCTTTGAAAAGGTCAGGTCAAGCCATCACCCTCCTGTCCCTCATCTCCACAGACCTCACAATACCAGGGGATTTCTGTGGGCAGTGAAAACCTCTGATAAGTCAGAGCTTCATCCATTTATGAAAAGAACTGTACGACATGGCTTGTATAGCGGATAGGATATATCCTCCCCAAGGCCAGCCTGCACTCCTCCACGCTGTTCGTAGCCCTGCCTCCAGCGAAGGCAAACCCCTGCGCCCACTCTCAGCCACCGAGGGCCTACAAATGTTAATTCATTCGAGCACTCGAAGTGCGTTATATCATGAGCACACAGAGAGCGACCGTATTGCCGTGACGGCAGCGCTGTCATTCGTATTGCTTGCTACGTCGCAGATAAAATCAGAGAGGCAAAGGCTTCTGTAGTGTTGAGTGCTTCATGAAATCAGATCAGATTTTAAATAACAATAGTCCATACCCTTTTCATTAACCTCTCTTATACAGACAGCTTTGGGCTTCAAAGCAGGGTAGGGGGAGATGATTGAATAAATCACAGGGGACTCAGGGCTCCTGGGTTCTCTACGGGGCTCCACCAAAAACTTGTGGTCCTAAAAAAACCTGCCTAAGCTTGTGCTTCAGAATAGCCAACCATAAAATGAGTCTGTTCACGTTGTAATGGTCAGGGAAGTGCAGGTAGTCAACATACCAGCAAGAATATGTTCTTGGAAGCTTCCAGAGGAAAAAGAAGTTGCTTCTCTTTGTTCCAGATCTCATTTTTTTAAGGAAGCAAGGGAGTGAACAGGGCTGTCCCATTGCCCTCTCCTAGAGAGAATCAAGGCAGCTCCTGGGTGTGTTATGAGACCAACCAGCCCAATGGAGCCAAATGTATTGTCTCTGTAAATTTGAAGGGCTGCACAAAGCCAGTGGTAATATCTGAGGTGACCTGTTACCAAATGGACCTGCACAAAAAGGACACTGAGCAAATCTGAAATCAGTGGATTGATTATTAGCATATCATCACGGTTAAGGGCTTTGACCATGTGGGGAGCGCCGTTCTGCTCAAAGGAAAGAAAGGACCCACAGAGTAAAAGGATGAAAAAGAGGAATGGTGCCTTGACCAAAGTCTCGCAGGAGCTTACAAGCATCACTTGCCTCCAGCTTCCCACCCCATCCCAACAGATGACTGGGACTGTTTTCACTTCAGCTCGGGAGGTGACATCCCATTCTTGCCCAGCATGGAGCAGGTGAGAAAGCAATCCCTGCTCTGTCATCACGTCCTTTCTCCTGAGTTATCATCATCTCGCAGCTTCTTTAATAAAGAGGAATTGCTCCCCTCCCCACTCTGAATTTGAGGTATAAATATCCATAGCTCAAGGAAAGGGTTGGAGACATCGCAGAGACACAAAACATTTAAAATAAAATTATTCAAGCAGAAGAAATGACAGTCATAGATTGGAAACTATAACTCCCCGACTTTACATGGGGAGAAGGATAGCCAGCCTGCCACACCTGAGCTCCTGGACCACAGCAACCCTGCTAAACACCTCCCTCCAAAAACCGTATGTATCCCTGCCTTATGGGCCAGGAGAAAACTTCTCCTAGCTTAGGTAAAGGCTAATAATTTCGGTGTTAGCCACAGCCTGGAAAACAGTCACCTGAAGAAGATAGGAGGAGGGTCTATAAAATCATGGCAGGTGAAGAGGGAACGATTATTCACTGTTGCTTTCTTTAAGGCAGGAATTAGGGGGTGGTAAAACTGCCATGAGGGTGGGTAAGAGAGGGGGACATTAATGGCCCATCTCCATCCCGGAGACCCCTGACTGTTGACCACTGGAGCGCAGTGCTGTCAGAGGGTCGGAGCACAACACACGACATCTAGGGGAGATCTTGGTGATCTTGCCTAGGGAACTGGGCAATAGTGGGAGGAAACCACATTGCTCTGAAAGTGCTATAGGAATGTGTGCTCCCAAGCAAGACATCCTCCAGGCAATTCATGAAGGCAATAAGAAGCATATCAAGTGGGTGTTTTATGTTTGATGCCACTTACATGATCCAAGGTCAGGTGGCTAATACTTGCTCAATGAATCATCGAACCTTAATGTATGGGTGAACACGTCACACTTGGACTGGTGGCCTCCAGCTGAACTGAAGCTGCTCTGTAGGGCACCTGCCATCACCCTACCAAAACCCCTCATTGCTCCCTTTTGTCTGTGGATCGAAAGCTCCTCACAAGCACTCATAAATCAACCAGTTATGGTATTTCAAGGCCCTGCATGTCCACAAGACTAATTATGTACAATGAATTTCTTCATGCAAAATTATTTCCTCCTCCCATCCCAAGCAGCAAACTTCCTAAGGCCAAGCACTCTACTGAAATCAACCAGACTTCCATGTTGAACACCCAGATTGGTCCTACCCTGGAATCTAGCTGGTATATTTTCAATAATAATACTAATAGCACAACAGGAACATCACACTAAACTTGGCCTGCACCCTGGCAGGCAGCATCCTACACACTTGATCACTGTGTCTCAGAGGCTCCAGCTTCTCCAAATACTCCAGTTGGAGCCAAATGATTCAGCGTTACACTTGTCCGTATCTGTGGCAGGTGTAGCCACAGTTCGAATGAGGGTGGAGAGCAATGTGATATGCAGCAGCAACTCCTTGTCAGGTAGCCAGTAGGACCTGTACTGCATAAGGCAATGCTGGGGGTGGTTTCTGCTCCCTTAGTTCTCTGCCCCTGGCCCCTCAAAAATTGCATCAGTGTATAAATGCAATGGTTTCTAAGCACGAAAAATCATGAGATCAACAACGGAGCACATCTTTGCAGGAACTGTGTTCAGAACTTCATGTGCAATTCTGATGTCCATAGCATGATCAAGCTAAAAGCTTTCAAAGCACCATGGACTGACAGAGCTTCTTACCTGCTTCTCAGACATGATGTAGAGATGTTCATGATCCACTGAGAAGGCCATATCCCGTAATATGGGGCCAGTATCCACCACCTGCACAATCTCATACTCCAGCGTGTTCTTGGTGGTGCCGTCCACACGGATCTGCAGAGCAAAAACAAAAGCAGGGAGAGAACATGAGTATTTTTCCTCCTTCCATGGAGACTGTAGAATAATCATTGGAGAAATGCATTGTGGTCCAGGTCTTTTGGACGACAACCACTGTCATCACAAAGTGAACTTTTCCCCTGCCTCCTCACTTAAAGGATGAAGCAGGTTTAACTGCTTCTGCTAGCCCCATCAACACAAGAACACTGTAGAACAATCCAGAGCCTGCTTGCTTTCATCTGGCACTATCACTGTGTTACTGTCATTGCCTGGACAAATCTACCGAGCTGAAAATGATGGTACAAAGGGAAGAATTTGTGGTCATGATGAGCAAAAGATACAAAAACACAGAAGATTCTGGAGGACTGACTCACTCAAATGCTAGTCAGACAATATTATTGTTCTCATTGCTAATATTCCATGGGGCAATATATTATTGCAAAGCATACAACACAACACAGACTATTTCTTTTGTTGATTACATATATCAGATATTGAAATCAGTCCTGCACAAATATGGCACCTAATGATTCCAGTCACATCTCATAAAAAGGTGTCACTTAGGAACATCAATAACTAGAATTATGAGAAGGAACCAGACTCACAGTCCCAGTCTATCCCTGACAGTGACCCAGCGATAAAGAAGAAAATGCACAAAACACCAGAGTTTTCTGAACCAGTCTAAAACCAATTTCTAGACATTGGGGTCAAAAGCACCTGAAGAAGGTTTGTAATCCCTTTCAATACTACAATCACCATTCAGGATAATCTAGCTATCCACAGGAGTGTCGAGTCCTTCTGGATCTTGTGAGGCTCTGTACTTCAGCAAACTCCATGGCCATGTGTTTCGGAATGCATCCACATCCCTTATCTCCCTTGCTATGTTTTCAATGTGTTGCCTTTCACTTCCAGAAAATCTTCTATCCTGCAGCAACACAAACATTACAGCACCCTTCCCCAGAAGAAACAAACTTGTAGTAGATCTGCTTCGTGCTCCACATCATGATCTCCATACCTTCCTGACCAAAGGCAGACCAAAGTCTCCCAATCCCTGGTTTGCACTTGTGCAGTTTGATAGCTGAGCAAAAATACCCTTCCCACCCGAAGGAAATAACAAGCCATGGAGAACTTATGGTATCAAGACCCATTGCCACTGTTCCCTGGCACAGTCCATGAGCTTGTTCCTTCTGTATCAACCTTTCAGCCTAGAAACTGAGCCTGAATCATCTTCTATATTAGAAAGGCAAAGAGAAAAGAAGAGAGGGAATGACAAAGGGTCAGGAAAGCCTGCATGAGCAAAGGGCAACAATGATACAGATTCTTATCTTTGTCCTTCCTCGATCTCCCCACCTACTGTATGACGACAAAGAAATCTTATTCCCCCAGGAAAAATAGGGGAAATAAGGCAGAGAGGAGTTAGAGCAAAGGGTGTGGAGGGTGTTCAGGGATGCTCAGATCCCACGTGCTCTCCGTCAACCTCCGCAGAAGTGGGTGCAGGCATTGGCTGTTGGGCTGGTCAAATGACCCTGGAGGATTTGCAGTTAGTTTGTCATCTTGATGGATCTGGTGATGACAGCAACACACTGCGCAGCATCAACACAGAAAGAGGTCAGGGCCTGAAGCCCAACCCCGAGCATCCATGCCTCCCGCTGGCTCTGACTGCCTGGGAGGAAAGGGCTCACTCGTGTTTATGGTCCCTAATGGGTGAATTCAGCTCCTCAGACCCTCCTTGAAAGTGGACACTGATGTGATTCACCCATGAGGTCAAGGGCAAAGAGGCCAAGGGGCTCAGCATGAGTCATTCCTCTTAGAAAGGAAGGAGGCAGAAAGGGCTGCAGGTTGGGAAACACAGGAGTCTCCCTGTTGGGGCTCTGCCCAGAACAGCTCGAATGTCCCCACGGCAGGAGCCTTTCCTATTTCCCAGGAGACTTTCCTGCACCAAGTTCTCACTCTCAGGGAGCGGCCGCTGAGCTTTGTCTGCTGTTTCAGCTCTGCCTCCCTCCCCAGTCCCTTGTGGCTGCTCGTCCCTGTCAGAGGGCTGCAGAAGATCCTTGCTCTCCCTGCTGATCGCTGTGCTAAACAAACCTTACGTCTTTGCTGCTTTGACCTTGATTTTTCAGCATTGTCAGGGGCAGATCTGGAGGCCACTAGATATGTAAGCAGCCAATTATCACCCCAGGGCTCAGTCACTGTCCTCAGCCTTTGCTAGGGCCCATTAGAGGAGAAAGAGCTCCGAGATGGAAGAGGCAGGCTGGAGAAATAGTCGGCTGGAGTTAACAAACCACGCAGACAGGAGGCACAGCCCCCGGGGATCTCCCCTATGCATTTGGTGCAGGTAAAAGATTGCAGAGGTTTCACACCAGGAAAACAGAGATACTCAGGAGTGATTTAACAGCTATTGCTAGCCTAATTGCCTGCAAAATCATTATTTTGCAGAGAGGGAGGGAGGGAGGAACAGGGCTCATTCCACCGTACATGTGCAAACACACACACGTGCACTCATGCACACACAACCCAACAACTCCAAGTGCAGAAACCTCTCTCTCTCGTTAAAGCTCGTAGCTAAGTAAAAACAAAATTGAGAAGAAGGCCAGAAAGTCTGGCAGACATTCACCCACGCTGCACAGACGATGCAAGTCCTGAGCCAGCAAAGAGGTGATTATCGTAGCTTGCATCCAGAAGTCTGGCCCTGAACTTAAGCCATCCCTTTATCTGTCTTAACCTCTGGCTTTCTTATGTTCGACCCCAGGCACAGCGCCCAGAGGATCTCCACCTTCCCTGCACATTCTTCTCAGTCCTGAGCATCAAAAAAACACAACAGCAATTTCTCTTAGAGAGAGATTTATTCCTTGTTCCCAGGCACCCACTAGAATTTGAGTTAGCAAAAAAAATCAAAAGAAGAGCCTGTGAAGGGGAAATGAGAAGATTCTCATCAAAGCCTGCAAGCGATCACCGCTAAAGTCAGGGACACAGATACAATCTCTGCTCAGAAAGCTCCCCAAGTTGCCAATTGCAGGGAATTTGAAGCATGCACCAGCAGTTTGCTCTGTTCCTGCTCTTCTTTGCCGGCATCAGCCACAAGCCTCACGTGGAGCTGGGGTGCTGGGAGAGATAGAGTTTTCTTCTGGCTGAAGTATGGGTATTCTTATATTCAAGATGTTCTTCTTAGACTGTGGGATTAGAGCCTGACTGACAGTCCACTGGGGATTTCTCCTTGAAACTGCCTGTGAACCATGAGCACCTCTGCAAGGCAAGAGGAAGGGGAGCAAGAAGCGATGGAGAGGGCTCCAGGACCATACGCGAGTCTCAAAATGCTCAGACCGCCACCACCAGATGTGTGCACACTCCTCCACAAACATACTCATCACCTCCACCGCAGGAATACCTGTTCCCACTGCCTACACGTCTGTCCTGGACAGGCACACGCTCCTTGGACCACAAGATGCTCTACTCAGCACCCCTTGCCCTCCTTTAACCCAGCACACATGTGCAGAGTTCCTGGGGACCAAGGCGCCCAGGCTGCACATTAATCCTGCTTCCCGGAAGGCTGTACTCACTGGGCTTCGTTCTGCAAAGCCGGCTGCTATTAAAACATCAGCATGATGCTTCCCGAAGGTCAACTACCAGGGGACCTATTCTGGCAGCTGTTAGTTTGTTTGTCTGAACATTATCTAGGTCTGGCTGTTTATTTACATCCATTGAAGTATCAGACAATAAATATCCTCTCCCAGTAGCAAACAGATGCTTGCACTCGAATGTTCTGGCTAGCGCTGTCTTCAAAATGATCTCCTTAATGAGCAAACAACACCATTAATCTTTAAAGACACAGGCTCTGGCCTTCCCTGAGCTCCCACCCTGGCCATGGCTAGCCCTACAGGCATTCTGGCAAGGAGCCCACGGGTCTGGTAGATGAAGGAAGGTAAAAGATACCTTCCATCACTCGACTGGTGCTTTTCAGCATTATCTGGGTCTCCCCAGCTGCTGTGGGGTCCACAGGAGGGTGATGCTTGGGTACAGTCTCCCAGGCAAGGTGGTGGCAGATGCCTCAATCACACTTCTAAGAGGGAGGTGGGTTTTAGAGGTTGGGATCATATGGTTATCGAAGAGAGGGACACAATAAACCCCTCCAAATCATGGGTATGGACTCAAAAGCATCAAAGAAAAGCAGTGGGGTTGGAGGACAAAGAAGGAATTGGTGCCAGCAAGAATTTAGTCCCATTGCTGGAAGATAAACCATGATCATGGCAAGAAACAAATATCTTTAAGCTCACCAGAGCAACAGAAACACCTGCCTTCCAGACTGGAGCATCAATCCTGCCCCTGGTCTGAGAGGGGCACCTCTGTTAGCATGTTATTCCTCCACTAAGCTGGATGGGGACAGCCTCTTTTGGAAAGCCTCATTGTGCAGGTGTGAAGGCTAGGTGAGAAAGAGATGAAGTGACCGAGCATGCCAGCAGCAGAGCTGGGAAAAGCTCTCCCAAACCCTATGTCTACATTAGCAAATAACATAGTGTAAAAGGAGTTATCTGAAAGGACTTGTTTCTGCTAAAATCTAGCATCCATACTAGATGTACTTCAGGAACTTTACTTCAGACCCATCAAAGTCTGATCCTGTAGACTAAACCAGCGTTTGGAACATGTTAACATCATCCAGTTTTGTTCTATCCAAGAAGAATCCAGTTTGTACACTTTAAGACTGCTCTGCTATATGAATCACAGCAGATTAAGCACCGACAACTGATTGTCTTCAAAATTGGCTTCAGACTCACTCCAAAAGCACATTCCTGAACCAGGACTTCTGCTACCACCTCACCTCTATTTTATTGTCCCAACAGCTTGGACTGGTCACTGGCAGCAAAAGAATGGATCGTTTCCACTGTGTTAATTGAGCTCAGCTGTTTCCTACACTTCTAAAACCATCACCTCCTGCCCAGAGCATCACTCCTGGCCCAACAGAGTCAAAACGAGACCCTCTCCATTAACTCCTTTGTATAAAGCACTTGAAACCAATTTAGGACTCCTGAGAGTGTGGTCAGGAGCAGGATCATGATGGCTGGCCAGGCGGACAGCAGGAGCAGACGCTGGTTGGATGATAGTAATTACAAATAATTAAATGAATAACTAAGTGGAAGAACTGGTGAACCATGGCTCGCTCAGCCAACCCATACCTCCCCACCACTCTGCTTTTGTGCAGCGTCAGCAGCCCCCAGGCTGATGAAGTTAAAGGGAATTCATCATCGCCAGCCCCAATGCTTCCAGCCGGTGCTCCAGCAGCTCCCGCTCAAGTCATGCTGGTGGCTTATTTTGGCCATGAAATTGCCCCAGTTCCCAAGGGAGGTGAGTAATTGGCTGCCAGGAAGATTGCAAGGATGGATTTCAAAGGCAAAGCCCCGCAGGTCACAGAATCCATCCCTGTTGTCTCCTCCTGGATGCAAGGGAGCGAACACGGCTGTGGCACTGCCTCTGAAAAGAGGAGAAATATTTTTGGGCAGGGGACGCCAGACCTGGTAGGACAGTCTCTGTCCTCTTTGTGTCCCGAGGCATCCTTCTTTTGTCCTCCCTGCCTCTCCTTCTCCCAGCGCTTCTCGCTGAAATCGCCATCATTATTTCCTGCTGTTGGATTAAGGATCTACAAACCTCATTTCCAGGAGATCCAAGCAGCCCTGGAGCCCAGCACATCAATCCAGGCTGCTCTGAGCAATGCCCAGCCACAGCCTTACGACTGCACAGGGGCCTCTAATACTTCATTGCTTTTCCAATATCAGTTCTTCCCTGGTTTATGAACCTAATGTTCCCAGGTGGATGCTGGGACTGCTGGCTGCTGTTCCTGGCATGGCGAGGGGGCAAAGACACAGCAGGCAGCGTATGATCTAATGTCAGGCCGTTATGATGATCATCTATTTCTGCTTTTCCATTGATTTGGGTTACATGATGTAGCTCTATTGATCTCAGCAAAGACGGGGAAGGGGCTGGTGACACTCCATGCTCCTCCTATTTCCCTCTGTTTTGGCATGTGTTCTCCAGTCAAATAATCCGTTCTAATTTGCCTAAAGCCTATTAACAGGGGATCAATTTCTAATAAAACATGGCATTTCAATAGCCCCATCTATCTACCGATCCAAAAGGCTTTTAGAAACGCTAACTGAAAAAGCAAGGGGTGAGGTATCTCTTTCTCGTGCCTAGTAGTCAGCAGCCAGCAGCCCTCTCTCTTCTCTTGTACAGATGTTTTAAGGTGCTGCGAGCCCATCCAAATACAGATCGCAGAGCACCCTCAGCCATATGGAGAGCAGGATCCTGGAAAACCAGGTGTTTATTCTTCTCAACACTCATGCTTTCAATGCTATCCCGACCCCGATGTGTCACGATGGCAGCCACTCTCACCAGAGTGATCTGGAGAGGAGAGGAGAGTAAACCCCAGCCTTTTGCTTCCAAGGAAGACCCACATCCTATACTTGCAAGTGCCCTCCAGCTTTTACCCTGGCAAGACTCACCTCTAAAACTCTGTCCCAAGCTCATCAGTGTCTGTGTGATCACTCCTCCAATTATATCCACAGACCCAAAGTTGTACACACAAAAATAGCCCTGCAGAAGGCACCTACAGGCACAGCATGCTCACTCTATGGAATGCATATGTACACCTGAGTGCACACATCTGCTCCACACAACAGAAGGGACAGCGAAGCGGCTTGGTCTTGCAATCCCTTCGGGTTCCTGGTTTACATTTCTTTTGTCCAGAAGATCTAAATCTTTTGGTTAGCAAGCAAACAAGACTTATTCGCTACAGCATTACAACAGCCAAGGAGAATGGTTCTTCCCCCTTCTCCATCCACAGAGTTCCCAAGGCCTTTTTTCAAAAAAAAAAAAAAACAAAAATAGGATTTTCAAGAAAACAGCTTCCCTAGAATACCGCTGGCTAACCCCTGTCATCTGCAGGCATCGCACTGTAATCCCCACTCCGTACGTCCTCAGCCGGGCAGGGAGCATGGGTGGCTGCACTGGGCAGGGCCACGGGGTCTAATCCCTGCAGAGGAGACACCCACTGATATCTCGTGTAATCCAGCCAGGCTGCAAAATTAGGTCAAACAGAGACCTCCCTGACTGCTGGATAGGAGATCTCCCTTGTAGGGCAAGTGCAGCACACCGAGGCAGAGGAGGATTCCTCTTACTTCAGCAGGGCCAGGAGAAAGATGGGACAAGATGTTGATAGCCATCTGGTTTTGGTTCATGGCATAGGTGTTTTTGTTTCATGGTGGGTCAGTGTCACAGCAGATCAAGCATGCGATGATGTGGGCTATGATGCAATGAACCTTCTGCTTTGAACCAGTGGGTCCTGCAAGTCAGGAGACGAACTCCTAGTGACAGAGGTCCCCTTTCTTTCATAGTCCTCGGTACATGACTACTGTGCCAGACCACTGTGGTTTCCCACCAACTTTTATAGTAAGAGATACTCCCGGCTGCAATGGATTTACGATCTAAATTAGACATAAATAAAAGACCAGACTTTCATTCGGGGCTTGGACAGCACCTAGCACAGTGGGTTTATGACTGCTGCTCCCAGTACTATAAAAATAATAACTACAGCTTGAAGTGTGGCCAGCCAGGCTGTACCTGGACTGCAGGGCTCACCCCAAATTGAAACAGCTACAGAGCTGGAAACAGAGGGAAAGGGAAGGAGATGACCAGGTCCTTCCTCTCCCTCACCAGGGAGAGCGTGTCAGGTGTATGTAGTTTTCACATTCATGAGCCAATTGACAGATGACATCACTTTTGAAAGCACGGTTTACACACGCTCCCCTGGCACTCCCTGATTGATAAATTAGACACTCATGAGCCACGTGCTAATCAATGCAAATCATTATTTTGTAACAACACAGGGCAAGCTCGGCAGAGCTCATTTTTCAAGGTAATGGCCTGCCAAGTGATCAGTGTTCAGCAACAAGCCCTGCCAGGCGATCTATTAACAGGCTGCTGGCACTCACCTATGGCACAGGGCTGAGGCCTTTGCTGTCCAGTCCCCACCAAGGATGGGGATGTGCTGCTTGGTGAAAGAGCCAGAGCCCTGAATCTGCTATTCCTCCTTCTTCCTCTCCACGAGCCATCACAGCTCCTGGACCTTGCCCAGGCTTTGCTGACAGTGGCCACCTTGGTCCCAGACATCTGGGGTACACGTGCTCTTGCTGCCCATGAACACTTGTTCTCCACATACCCCAACCTAAAATAAAAGTCATTTGAGACTGAAAAATTGTGTTTTGCCCTCTCTCAATGGAAGATGAAGCAGGGCACTCAGTCCCTGGAAACTTCATGCTGACAGCAGTGGCATCTCTAAGAGCTGATGTCTGCATCAGGCATGTGTTTGGCCAAACGAAGAGGCCATTTGAACACTCTAGCCGTCAGATTTTACATCCAAGCTTTTGACTTCAAGCTCTTACAAGCACTGCCCAGCTGAGTGAGTACTTTGGGAGAATGCAACTACATCAGGGAAAGACCTGCCACCATTGACCTTTCTGCCAGAGCAAAGGGAGGGCAGGAGCATGGGACAAATCTGCTCCTTCCCCAAAGAAGTCTGTACAGGCTCTGTGTCTGCTTCCCAAGCTCCACGGGATTTCAATCCCGCAGGCAACAGAGCAGAGTCTCTCCATCCATGGGTTGCTTTATCAGGCACATACATACCTTACCACAGGTGCTCTATAGAGCACCTCCAGGTCCTCCACAGAGAATAAGGGTTCTCTATTTGACATTCCCAGAGGTAAAGTTCAGTGCTCACAGAGAGGATCCTGTTGCTGGATGCTCATATTTATGATCCCAGTGGATAATCTCAAAGGTCATCCTAGTGCCACTCCGTTCATGTGCACTACAATGAGGGTTTTGGATCCTGCAGCTGACTGTCTGCAGCACACCTGGAGCTACTGTACAGCAATAAAGTCATCTCCTGCTCCTCACAGCACCCTATTGCATGAGCTGAAAAGGAATCCCTTGCACCTATTAGCTCTGTAGGTCTTCTGATACATCATGGACTTGTTCCAATTTTCCATGGGGCAGGAGTTCACATGTACATAAAGCCACTGGCCATAGCAGGAAAGGTACAGATCTCCAGGCGCTTTTGTTTTTCCCAAACTAGTGGAATTTCATTTACACGGCCAACGTTTTGGGGAGGAGACGGCTATTTTTTGAACATTTACCCCTTTGCTGCCACCAGTCCTGGTTCTTCATAAAAAGAATGTAAACAGATGCTTTCAGTCAGAGTGGGTTTTGATTGAGATTAAGGAAACAACAATGCAAAAAAAACCCCAAACATGAAAATGAAACTTTTACATGCAAGAGCATGGGTAGCAGCTCGTGGGGTGCGCAATCCAAAATGCTCGCCTGACTCTGGTCAACTCTTAAGCAGGGGTCAAACTGTAGATCAAAACAATTCAGACAAGAAGCACTACCAGAAAGGCTCAAAGCCCTGCATGCTTTTGGTTCAGAAATACGCAGAAATGTAGCGTGTGTGTGAATGGGACTGACCGAGACAAAGATATCAACTTAGTTGGCCTGGAATAGAAATACTTACATGGAATTGCTCAGAAATTGAGGCAGATAGTAATACGGGATGGTATGAGGACAGATGGATTGCAACTTGGGCTGGATCATGAATACAAGTTCTTTATAAGTGTCTGTTCATGGAGCTGAGGGACCAGATTCCTCCCAGAGATGAGCTCATCCCGCCGTGCCGGGAACGCGGTGACCCGGAGGGCTGGGAGCCCCGCGGTGGGGGGTGCAGAGCCGCACCACAAAGGGCCCTTTGACTGTGGCTAGACGGGGTGAGCTTTGAGACACCCACGGATCCTCACGACATAGTGTCACTTGAGAGGAAGCCAGCTGCCCTTTGGCAACGGGAGGCATGCACGCATGCGGAGACCCGGGCACCCGCATGGACACATGGGCAGGAGAACACGCAGGAGCACACAGATGGGCACGGGCAGCAGAGCACACATCAACACAGTGACATGCAACAGGGTGGAAATATTTGAGCAGGCAGGGGTGTGGAGGCACCCATCAACACATGCACACATGCGTGCACACACCCTGTCCACCGAGGCTCATCTGCCTGGACTGAGGATGCGCTCACCAACACGCCACAGGGTCTTGGTCACGAGCAAGGGGACGTGGGGTATTGTAAAGATGAGCACACGCATGCACCCAGTGTATATTCACACCCAGCAGAGTCTGGGGTGGGAGCACACGTGGACGGCACAGGCATCCCCACAAAAGGACCTGCTCCCTGTAGCAGACAACACAGGGAATCCGATCTGAATACCGGCATTTCCACACTCATCGGGTGGCGCGGTGCCCTGTGCAGCTCCAGGCATCAGCGAGGGCAACAAGCTCAATCATAGCCTGTCACATTCAATCTTGGAGATATACAGATGCATTTGCAATTTCCCTTTGCAGCCTATCAGAGGCGGACTAAAGCTCCTGCTTTGCTGAGGATTTGGGTACTTTCGCTATTTTCTCTAAGCAAAACAAATAAAAAAAATCGTATCCCGGAGATTACATCGCTGGTCAAGTAAGATTCTCTGTTCTTGCACCAATGTTTGTGTGAGGTACTGATGACTACAGAGAGATGCAGAGAGTGATGGGCTGTGAGTGCATAACTGAAACCAGAGAAACCTGGGGGCCGGAGCTCTTTGCTCACTCCCTTGCTAAGAGCTAGGGGCTGGACGGGTGGATGGAGTCGTGGCTTGAGAACAATTCCTGTCAGCAATGCGGGGACACGTTATCTCCAAGGCCAGTGGAAAGGGGAACCTGAAAGAGAAGCTCTCCAAAGAAATCAGCCAGCCCAGACTCTGTCCAGTCCTTTTTGTCAGTTGACGTCCCTGGGGCTAAGGTCGAGATAATGAGGTCCCACATATCTCTGGGCCCCAGCCCCACTGACAGGCTTGTGCTCTGCAGAGGTCATTGTAATTCAATTGCTGACTCTTTCAGCCGCTGGGTTTCTCAATGCCAAGGTGACCTATTAAGAACTTAATATCAGATAAAAACATCCCTTGAAGCCTTTCTAACCTTCCTAATCTATGTTTATCCACAGAAAAAAAAAAAAAGGAAAAAAAAAGGAGAAAGAGTGAATGCTTATCTTCCAATATTGCGTCAGATAAAAGGGAACTACCATCTGGGGTCAAAGCTCCACATTTGCCTTTTCTCCTTTTCATGCAAGCAGTCAGAAACAGTGGATGAGGCCTCTTCCATTCAGCTCCCGTAGACTGATCCTCCACTGAAGGTTGCTCTCATCTGCTGATCCACCAACGGTTCCCCTGTTTTTGTCTCTGATGTCTGACCAAGGGACATGTCCCTCTGCAGGCCGGCCTCAGCACAGACCACGTTTCTCACCAGCCAGTCCCAAATGAGTAGCAGTGGTCCCAGCAAGTGCCACCGCTTCCATCAGCCAACCTCCATCAAGACCAAATCCCTCAGCAGCCATCTCTGCTCAGCTGTGTCTCACTGAGGCCTTCACCTTCCCAAAGCTTTCTCTCACCTCCCATCAACCAGTGCCTCATTAATGACCCAAAGCCACCTCTCATGCTTTTTTTCTCCCAAGGCCACCAGACAATTTGTTGGTCCTCTCCAACATCGCTTGGCTGGATTCACCTGCAGTCTCCAGCACTGAGCTACAAGATGTTCCTAGTCACTACTGAAGGGATAGACAGCCACCCCTCCAAACTCCTGCAGAAAAGACCACATCAAACACATCCCTGCTCAGTCCCTCCTTCTCCATCTCCTCAGTCCTTCCTGAAAGGACCACCAACAACCTCAGCTGGTGGCAGCTTCCAAAAGGCCCTATGCACTCTATGCAGCCATTTGGCTTCATCAAGTCTGTCCCCCTAGGATCCCCAAAACATCCAGCCACCTGTGCTGAGAGCCACTGCTGTGCCCTCACACGAATGCCTCCACTTCTGAGGATGCCACATGAGCAAACGTGAATGGTGGGAGGAAAGCGTTAGCAGCCCTGGCCCTCGCTCCACCTCAGCTAGGAGAGTACAGAGAAGCAGGCATAGGGGCTCTCAGCTCTGGGGCAGGAGGATGAAGGGCACTAGGATATAGAGGAGACGTGCAATGAGAGAGAAGAAAAATGGTCCCAAGCCCAAAGAGCAAAACCCTGCTCCTCCACAGTGAAAACATGGGGCCAAGTCCAGCAAGGTGAATTACATCAGAGGTCACTGGATATGGAGCAGTGGAGCAGTGAATATCAACAGTCCTCCTTCCCAGCAACTGCCTTTGCACAGCCTCTTACTCCAGCCTGAGCCGGTAACACCGAATGCGCTCTATTCTCCTTCATCCTCTTATTTGGTGCCAGGGTTAGAGCAAGGGACTTAAGAAAAATCAGAATCTTAAACCTTAGCTGAGCTATGAACTGGCCACATGACTTTAGAGATGTCACCTGCGCTGTCAGTGTTTCAGTCTCCACTTTTTTCATTGAAACACCTATGGATTGGATGTTGTTTAGGAAACAGCTTCTGCGACTGCAGGAAAGGTTAAATGGAGGTTCCTGAGATATCAAAAAATACCACCAAAGTAGCGCGCATCACCGTGCATCCCTCAGCTTGGAGAGTGATATGGGGGAAAACAGCATATTGTATGATCACACAGCATGGCTCTCAGGTCGTTATTAGGGGCACCTCCAGAGAGGGCTGGAGAGAGTAAAAATTGATTGGTATTGGAAGTCTTCAAATGAAAAGTATTGTGGAAGTGAAGTAATTATTACCTTCAATAGTGTAAGAATAGCATGTTTCTCCAGACCCTTAATCACAGGGGTTCCTTGTGCATCAATCAGAATTAGCCAAATGTGTATTCAAAGCCCTTGACTGAATTATCTAAAAGTAATTCAAATGAATTTAAAAATAACAGTGTAGTAGGCACATTTTTAACACCAGTAAATCACCAGCCAGGACCATCAGTGTAAAGTCTCCGTGTACAAAGAGACACAAGGTGGAAATGCAGCAGCTGAGGATGGCAGGGAGTGATTTCCTCCCAGCTAAGCACACCCCAGCATCTGCAAAACATCAACCCAGGTCCATGGGAGCGAAGCTGACCACCTCACGGAGGAAACAGAGCCCTCTCTGTGTGCACTTAAAAGGATTAGGAGGTCTGCTGGGAACTGTCCTAAAGGAGCTGTACGGCACGGAGGGCAAGGCACAAGGCATGATAAAGAGAGAATTAAGAGAGCCAGAGGGATTTAGCAGGCGAGTACTGACATATTATTCCACTTAGGCAGAGGCAGGGGACTCCTGGGAGAGGAGAAAGGCTGCCTGAGCCATTCAGGTGGGGCTTGGCTGCTGCGCTGGGAGTCAGATCCTAGATCAAGATGTTGGGGAGTTTAAGTTGCCCCATCAAAGGAGTTAGATCGGCTTTCAGGAGTCTAATATGAACCTGTAGCGTTGAACCGGCCCAAAAACCTCTTACCTGATGGAACTGCAGGTGAAGTGTGAAATGTAGGGACATTCAGAAAGCAGAGAGCCTGGAAAAGCTGAGCGCAAAGGAGGCCCTGATGGACCATCTCTAGGGATATTTTGGCTGAGCCACGTGATGCACAAGGACCACAGCCCAGCAGGGAAGTCAGAGCAGAGCTCAGAAGAGACAGTGTCCTTCCAAGAGGCCCAACTTGCAGGTCTGCAACTCACTTGCTGCCCCATACTTTCCCCCAGACCCTTTATTTACTTTTATAAGTACCAGAGCAATGTCCTGCCTGAGGCAAGATAGCTAGTTACTTCTCTTTTAATGTAAGAGATTGAGGTGTCTGAGCTCCAAAAATTGCATCCCATAAGGAGTTGCAGGAGTCCTCCATCCTCTAAAGGTCTGTGGTTTGCTATTTACCTCCACAGCTCGTTACCTCTGTACAAGCGGCTCATACCTGGTCACATATCAGTAGAGACCAATAAAGAGGTTCTGCCTGGGAACTTCTGGGGAAAAAATGCAAGTGTTCCTGGGGTGGTCGCTAGCAGAGTAGAAACCGTATCCCAGACACTACTGCTGCAGTTGCATGCTTGGATAGCAGAATTTGGGAAAAAGTCCAGGACTCTGCTTCCCAGAGATGCTCACTGAAACACTGCTGTGTTTCAGGTCCCTGGGGTGCCCAAACAGGATCTTTCCCCGCTATCTTGAACATGTCAAGCAAGGCAGGGAGCATGCAGCAAACCCAGCTCAACCTTTGGTGTTGGGAAGGTGATGAAAAAACAGCTTGGGCATGATCTTCTCATGTCTCCATAACCCTCACCTATCGCCCATGGGCTGGGGAGAGACAGCAAGAGTGTGTCACTCAAGGGAGACAAGGGATCACTTTCCTCTGGGACCTCGAGGTAACCTGGGCAATGAAACTCTACCCAAAGCCATTTTGACATAAGGTCGTGGTGCGAGACAAAGCAAGGTCAGGAGTTCAGCGTCAATACAGCAAGTGCCAGTCATGACACAAAAGACTCAGGGATCAGATATACCTGCCAAGCGCTGCTTGGGAGGGAGGGTATTGAGATGCATAATTACTCCCCCTTTCATCCGTGCTGCTCTTCCCCTCGGTTCACACGGCTCTCCTGGCTTTGTCCTTGCACAGGTTGCCTCCGAGCAGGGTCCTAGCCAAGGCACCCTCCACAACCACACAGCACAGATGGTGGTACAGTAGTTGAATGATGAGGGATGTAAGAGCTTAACCCCCCCTTTCACCGAAGCAATGGCTCAGGCTTCAGCAGAATCACTCCTAAAAGCAACCAGTTATTTTTGTGATCACCCCCGGCTTTGTGCTGGAGTAATTCAATGAGGTTACTCCAGATTTACACACCAGTAGCAGCAGGGACTCTGGAGGAAATAATGTGGACTGGTGACTGCAAGAAAAGAAACAGGACCTCAAACCTCCCAAGTAGGAGTAACTCCTTTTCCTTGAAGTCCTGACAGAGTGGATTAGTGCTGGCGTTTCATATTCCCAATGTTTGGGGTGTTATTTAGTGAAATTCCAAGTCAGAGAGATGTAATATGCAAAACCCCATGCATTTTGAGATACACACTGATCTTCATCCAAACATCAGCTTGAAACATCTGCAATATTGAGGATTTGTTTGAAAACAGACCCCTTACTGGAATTACCATTTGCTCACTCTCTCCCAAAGCCTGACCTCCTTTTGAGGGAAAGCCTTCCATGTTTCTGAGGTCCTGTTGTGGTGAGATCAGTTTCATGAAACTGAAACAAAACACAGTAACCTCAGGTTTGGAGATCCTCGCACTCCCTTGAGGATGCTTCACAGAGCCCTCGGGAAAACAGATTCACAAGTGCCTGGAGCTCACTTTTTTATTCTCTCTCCAGATCTCCCTCATAAGACAGAAGGGGAGAAAAAAAAAAGGCTTTTTAATAGTTACTTAACCAACCCTTATCAAGTTGCATCCAAGTTTTTCTTGGTCCCTGGGAGATGGTGAAAAAAGTAGAGGAGGTTAGCGGCAATGCCTGTGTGTCCAGCGCAAAAGGAGGGCAAAGGAGAAGGGGTTGGGGACGGGCTGTCAATTATTTTTGTCACTTCTAGCCCAAAATGTTCCTTTTTGGCCGAAGCTTCTCTACGTGTGCAGCAGATGGCGCAGCTGCAGTAGCTGTCCCACTGCCACCCACTGTCCCCACTGCCACCCACTGTCCCCACTGCCACCCACTGTCCCCACGCCAGCCCCAGGGCCATCTGAAAGAGCATCCCTCACTAGCTGGTGGTCTCATCCTGCCCTTGTTTGGCAGGGTCCTGCACCGTACAGCCCCCAGCACTGGATTTTAGCACTCTCAGAGCAGTTTACAGTGATGAAAGCGAGTCACCAGCTGTCCCAAAGAGGGGGGAACACGTCTGCAAGGGCGTGCAGGAGGCACAGCTCCGTTACGCAGAGATGGATGTGCCGTAAAACCCCACATTGGTGCCTCCTGGGACACTGGCATCATTCACAGCCCTGAACTCAGCCTGAGCCCTCCAGCCCTCCGTGGGACATTTAAAACAGGGCGAGACAAAGGACAGGCAACAAAACGGGCCATGGGGAGCAATCCTGCATTGGCTCAGGTGCTTCATTTCCATACCAGGAGGGAAGACCCATGTCCCCAGGGCAGGGCTCGCCTCCACAGGCGATGCCAGTCCGGGTGATGGAGACCAGAGCCCAACCAGCTGTCCTAGGAGCCAGGAGCCGACCTCCTCCCACCGCCTGCACCCTTCTGGGCCCAGCTGCATTCATCGGAGCAGACTGGCGCTTCTCATCATGGCTGTAATAGTTCCCACTGGACTACTATTTCTGTCCGGGAGTGACAGAGGAAGGCAGTGTAAAGCCTTTATTTTTGGGACTCCAAGCTATCTTTGCAGGCTTTGTGGTTTAAAGGGACATGCCCGCTCCCTTTATGACAATCGACTGCTTCTTCTCTCATCTTCAAAGGCTAAAGCTAAAACTTATTACATTGCCAATTTTGTCCTGGGCCAACAACTCCCCCCCTACCCCTTTGTGCTGAGAAGCAGAGCAGAGGTGATCATGCCTCTCCTTTTTCTTATTTTTTTTTTCTTTCTCTGCTTTTGTTATGCTCTCTTGGAGGAGGACTAGATGGTTGCTTATGAAAGGGAGAAACTTGTGTTTGTACACAGATTTTTTGGCAGTTGGGAAAGAAAATACAGAGGGGAAAATATTATTCTGTGTGGAAACATCTTGGCAGCTGGTGGCAAACAAACTACGAGAGGAGGGACAAGGAGTAGGAAGGGGAAAGAGTTAAAGAAGTTTTTCTGGTGAGGAGGTGGCCGTGTCTTATATCTGTTTGCAGTTGCCTTCCCCCACCCATCCCCCAAACTGGGAGCTCTTCAAAGCTTCTTGCCCTCAGCCCATGGCCTTGGGAGCGGAGCAGAGACAGCCACAAGCAGGCTGGCAGCCAGGCAGCTGCCACCTTTGTCCCTGCGGTAGCACTAAAAGGCACAGCTGGGAAGCGTCTGGGGGATTTGTTTCCTTTTTTTTTCTTTTTCTTTTTTTCTTTTTCTTCCGAGAACAGTCGCTTTTTTCTTTTTCCTGGAAGCACATTTTTCAAACCCAAATTTGCCCAACCCTTCTACGAAAGTCACTGCATTTCTTCCCGACAGCCACGGGGTGTCAGCAGCTATATGGAGTGGGTCCCCTATAGGAATCCCAACTCCCTGAGACGTCCCAGCACTGGAGCAATGCTTTGGGGTGGGTCTCATCCTGCCCTGTCCCATCAGAGTTTCCAATAAGCAAAGGAGAGCCTTGTCTCACAGGCTGCTGCCCAGGATTTGCTCCAAGCCCCCAGCACACTGGCACAGGACTTTGGGAATTTTAGGACAGGGGATGTCAGTTCTTCCCCAGTGGAGAAATGATCCAAAATGATCCATGAGCTGGTAGCATGTCCTGGCACAGGAGAGCTTTGAGGGGCAGCTGGGGATCTGGGAGAGGAAAAAACCCCAAAGGTGACAGGGGTGACAATAAGATAGACTAAATTTCCAAATTCCTGTGTCTCTGAAAGTCTGAAGCCCAATCCTAGGAAATATAAGCAAGGGGACTTCAATGGGATTGGGGACAGCCAATTCAGACCCCAAACACCACCTTTATGGCCTCATTAATGCATTAGTTGGGTGTTCCTGACTAGCGACAAAGAGCTTTGCCATGTCCCATCCATGAGTTAAAAACTCCCCTTTGGCTTTCCAGCTTCACCCAGGCAGGAAAGCAGCAGTGAGGAGCCCCAGGTCCATGTACACAGCCAGCCACGATCCCTGGTGTTTGAGAGAGGCATCAGGAGGCTCAGGGGGTCGAGTCCTGTGCCAGTCCCACAAGTGCCCGTTGCTGTTGCTCATCCCATTTTGTGCCTTGAGTGTCCCACCTGTAAAATGGGAACAGTAAAATCTCCCTCCCTTGCAAAGTCTCAGCAGCACGGGGAAGGAGTTGCTTTGAAGATGGAGCGACATGACAGAAACCCTTCAGATCCGTGTTTCTCACAACAGTGCTCCCATCTACTCCCCAGACCATGACAAAATGAGATGCCACTTCTAGTAACCCAACTCAAAGCAGGATATTTTGGATGCAAAGGCTGGGGAGGGGCAAATTAAACCAACCTGAAAACAAATGGATGAGGACTGAGCGGCCCCGCTCTGCCTGGCTCCAGAGACACCTTGCTGTCACCAGTTACCTGCGTGCCTTCCAGGCATGCACTAAACCTGGGATTCATCTTGTTTAACATGGTCTTCCCGAAAATTAGACATCTCGCTTAATGAGTCAGGCAGCCTTCCCCTCTAGTCAATGGAAAGAGACAGGTTTCACCACGGGGCGATTTGTGCCATCCTAAATAGGTGTCTCAGGCAGACGGAGTGAATTGCTTTCTGGAGATGCCAGTCTCTCTCCATTTTCTATAAAAGGCAACTCATTTCGATTCAATGCTGATGACCGGCATTAGGTGAGGCAAATTTCAGCCTGAGTGACTGTCTGGCATCTCTCACAGATGGGCCATCCACCCTTTCCTTGCTGTCTATGTGGGAAAAGGTGTGTGGATGGTTTATTACAGAAATGCTTGATTTTGAGGGCAGTGTTTGTTTGCTCAACATGTCATATTACAAGAAGGGTGGAGAACTGTACTTTGATCTCTGTCTATCTTGGCATGCTATGCTATTACACAATTATGAATGAACTCCTGCAGAGCTAGAAGAGCTGCAGACATAGAGCTGTGTCTTCTTTTAGATGAGCAGAACGCAGGCCACTGGGTAACTTGCAGGTAAGCTTGCAGAGCTTGCCGTTACTGCAGACCTGACAGTCGGAAATAAAGGATTTGCAACCACCATCCTTGTTAGGTGTGTACATGCCTTGTCCGAGCTGGAGTTTCCCATGAATTCATGGTTTCCCAGTTATATCACATTTCTGCAGTATAGCAAGGTGGCCAATTCACAGTATATCAAGAGTAAAAAGAGTCTGTTAATCAACTGGGAGTGGTAAGAGTGCTCATAGACTGCTCAGACAAACCTTATGTTGTATATGCCTTTAACCGGAGAAGTTTTGTCGTATACTCTGTACTCGCTAAAATCACTTCCACCTTGTTTGTGTTAAGCTTCAACCATGAGCAGCTTGTGGCCAGTACTGAGGCATCTTATTCATACATGAGGAAGGATGTAGCCAGCTCCATAGTGTTGGAATTTGGTCTGGGAAACCATACGGGTTCATCTGTAGCTCATGAGTCTTTGAATCCCAATGGGGTCAGTTTTAAAACTTAAACCCATTTGCAGGCCCCCATGACCCTGGTTTCTGCACTTTATGGTTGGAAATAAGATGCCACAGGCAACTGTAAGCATAGCTTTAGGTGCAAAAGCACATTAATCAGCCATGAAGGAACCTGGAAGAACCTGGTTATGGCCAAGTTCCCTGCTGCCCCGTTCAACACCAAGAGCTGTGCTGTGCTTGGTTAGAAGGTATTTTTAGCGTTGCCTGTTAGAAAGCATTGGGTCTGTCCATCATTTCCTATGAGTCTCTGCTTCATCTACATGCAAGTGTCTTAGTCAGGGGAGTTGTGTCTGGTTCCCCTTGGGGACCTCTCTCCCCACATTTGTCAACGCTTTTCTCACCATCAACATGCACTCAATAACAGTTTGGATCCCCAATGCAACACTTAGCAATGGGTAAGGGACACCTTTCCACAGCAGACCAGCACTGAGCTCCCCTGTCTCTCTGCAGCAATCCAAAAAATCCAAGCAAAGCATCCTCTGCCTCACGCTGTCCCATCGAATTCCTCCTGATGGGGACCATTTCCAACATCACTGGCAGAAGTGGCGCGTACCAGGCAGCGGGTCGCCTCCCGACATCTGCCATGCACATTTCCCATCCCCTGCGAGGGGCTTTCAAAGCAACCCTCTGCTGGGATGTTTGTACAAACATGTGTATTTACTGTGTCAACACACATTAGAGAGCAAACACATTAAAAAGAAAAGGAAACAGACTATGAGCTGAGACTTCTCCAAACCTCACTCTACCACAGCTCTTCCCTGGAGTCACAGGTTGATGCTGAAAGCCCTCATTGACAAAATCTCACCCCTCCTTTCCCCAGCTCGCGCCTGCCCAGACAGCCACGGGGATCCAGTCTCTCTGGCCAGCAGATATCTCTAAGCTGGACACATGCCTGAAGATGGAAAATTGAAGTGTCTTTGTGATAGAAGGCTCCTTGGACATTTTTGGTTCAAAATCAGGAAATACAGCTGGGATGGAGCAGGGAGTGCAAGGGACACAGTGGTGCAAGGGACAGTGGCAAGCAGAGGATTGCTGACCCAGAAATTCAACCCCTAGTCCCAGCCATCTCCAGTGCTGTTCTGCCTTGCCTGCCTTAAAGATTAACTTGAAGGCATCCTCCTCATACGAGTCCCATCAGCCCAGACCCTGGGGAACTTGGCCATGATACACGATCCCCAGGCAGGAGACAAGTTCGTACAAGCAGAACCAGTATTTAGCAAACCTCCATTTTTCCCAAATAGGCTGAAGATTTCTGGGCTTATTCATTCTGGTGATGCTGGAGTCGGGAAGAGCAGCACTGAGATGTACATAAAAAGATGTTTAAAGAAAAACAATTCCTCCTGACTTGTCTCATACTGGATCCAGCTGTTGCTTGCATTCACTGCTTTCTCCTCAGCTTGGCGCACAACTGCACGTGTGTGTCTGCATGAACACACAGACAAGACAGACAGAGGTAATTATAAAGCTGAAGCCACCTAGCAGTTTCCAGCTGTCAGTCCCGGAAAAAAACATCATGATTTAAATGCAGAGACATCTACCACTTAAGTAAAAGTAGAACCCCTGTTACAAGAAGTGAAGAGAGCAGTTTAAATATATCTCGGAGAGGACGCTGATATAAATGCTTGCTGGTAAGTCCAGCAAAACCTTAGGCACAAAAAGAAAAAATATTGAAACCAAAATCATCCAAGGAGGTGGGGAAAATCCCATTGTTGTGCCATGTGAAAGCTTTGCTCACCCCATCCCACAGCACTGATGGCAAAATCGTCTGCTAAACACCACCCCCTTCCAAGAAAATGCCCCCAGGACCACGCACCCAAGCCTGTGCTGGTACGATGCCAGTGCAGCAGCAGCGTATGGGAACAGGCTTATATGGGGAGCAGGGATCGTCCCATTTGCAGGAACCCAAGTCCAACACAGGTCTCTGCAGCACTTTGCATTGCACAGCCTCAAATTTCCCACGCAAGACTGCCTGTCAGCGGAAAGCCTGGCTCTTGGGAGGGGAGCAGCGGGGAGACCTTAAAAGAAAAATCAATGCCAAATGATGTGATTGACACTTCAAAGGGTGTTTGGCACTTTGCCTAGGAAAACTCTCCGTTGCTTTGCAGGACCAAGCGTACAGGAGAATTCCCTGCCCCAGATCCACTTGCCCGCTTCAAAACCATCCTGCCACGCTTGTCCACTGCCTGGCAGATCCTGCTCATGGGGGATTCATTCTGCTCAGGACAGAGTCCTGGATGCCATAGGGTGCCATAGGATGCTGGTAGTGAGAGAAGGAGCCTTCTCATAAAGAGATGCAAGGGAAAGCATATGTAGGCGAACAATCTCCAAGAGCTATCACCCATCTGTTACCTCTGGGAATTCAATGCCTAATTTTCAGAGCACCAGGTCCAGAGTTACTCCAGAGCAATCCAATGCATCCTGAGCTTTTGTAGGGTGCATCAAGCTACTGGCAGCTGGGGGAAGACACGTGCAAGCCCTTTGGCTAGCATTAGTTGATATTTCCCTGAATGACCAGGAAAAAGGAAGAAGCTTGTTAAATCAGGAAAGGCTGCGAGCCCGCTGGAGAGCAGAGCTTGGAACACAAAATGATCTGGATAAATTGAAGACATGATTCAGAAAAAGAAACGAGATTGAATTCAGGGAGGGCGAATACTCTCAGGTGACAATAATTGAGCGCAGACAAGGGGAGCACAGCGGCACTGCAGGACTGAGGCAAGGGGGGTAGTGTACACCATGTGCGTAAGTCAACAGTGCTGGGTTGCTGCAGGAGATACAGCTCCTCTCCTGCGAGGGACAACAGGCATGTGTGCTTGCCAGCACGTGGCACAGCCCAGCTGCCCTGATGGTACCGCTGAAGCCATGAGTGGGGCACTTCAGGAGGCCAGCTGAAGAGGACAAGACTCATTGGGGGACCTGGGGAACCTGAACTTACATGGCAAGGCAGGAGGAACTGGGACTGTTTAGAGAAGATGGAGGGGAAGCAGGATAATCATCTTCAAATGTGGAGGAGAAAAAAGGAAGAGGATAAACCTTTCTTCATGTTTGCTGTGGGTAGTCTGTGGATAACAGTAGGGAGGCCGGCTTTAGGCATTGGAGAAACTTTCTAGCCACAAAGGTAAAATAGCCATGGGACGGCTTGCCTGCTTTGATGAACAGGCTGAAGAAGCTTCTGTCAGGAGGGATACAGGTAGAGTTGATCCTGCCTTCAGGGGGATGGGCTAGACAAGCTCTCAGGTTTCCCCAACCCTATTTTCCACCATTTACTATAAGCACCCCTATGCAGAGGGGAGGTTCTGGCTGGGACTGGCTCTGCAGCTGCTGCTTTGGAAGAGAGGAGCTGCTCCCAACCCCGCCAAGCTGGCAGGCACCCAAAGCCGCCTCCTAGAAATGACAAATCCCTGTTCCTCACCCCTGCTGACTTCATTCAAATAGTGGATACTGTTCAAATTAGCAGCCACCTGCACTGCCAGGGAGACACATCACTCATGAGTGCATTTACCCACGTGCTGCACTCCCTGATACACGGTGCTACATCCCGTTGCTCCAGGCACGCACCCTGTTTTTCTTAGTGCCACAGCAAAAGGAAGCACGCTCTTCTTCTTTCCTCAGACACGATGGGACATGCTTTCCTGTGCACACGGGGGAGAAATGTGGCAGGGTTTTGGAGGGATAATGTGGTGTTGTGTTGTCAGAGGTTTGGGCTTGGTGTCACGAGTTTCTGCTTCAGCCTTGTCCATCTGCAGCCTACCTGGCACGATTAGACAGCACCAGCACATCAAAGGATCTTTGTATGTGGCAGGGGATGTGAATCAGGTGGAGGACGTGAGGCAATGCAGACCAGTTCCTAAAGTCCATCACTAATATACCACCAGGCCATTTTCCCAGCAAGGACAGCACAATCCATAGGCAAGGTAACATCACTTACAAAAAAAAAAAAACATTTTGAGTTGTCTGCCCTGCCACCACATGCTTCTTTTACAGGGATTGCACACCACCGCCCTGCAAACGGTTCAACATCTCCTGCTCCCCACACAACACATGGCAGCCACACAAAAGTCCTCCTAGGTCAGGTTGAAGGCAGAGTGAATCAATCTGGATTAAATTTCACTTCAGAGTCTTGGTCTAAGGATGACTACCCTCGTTAGCCATACAAGAACCATACCATGGACCCATCCTGACACAAGGATGGAGAAGGGCTGCTGGTATCCATCCCCACCCTGGACCTCCCAAACCTCCCTGCTGATGGATTACTCTCAGTCAGATTCATTGTTAATAACTGTACAATTTACCTAACAAATCCAGAGCTTGTAGTACAACTTCATTAATATGTTTAATTTATTGTTACATTTCCTTCAGGTTAATGGTTTGAGAGTCCGTCAGAGTTTAATCTCTGCAGTTATTATAAACTGCTTGTTTCTTGTTAAAATGCAAAATGGAGTCAACCAAGGAGATTTACGGATGATAAACCAGCCAGAATAAATCCCTTTCTGACGTGAGCTGAGGGGGCATGGAAGGGGTGATGAACACTAACTGTTTTAAATACTACAGACACAGATGGTACATGTCAGAAATGAGCAGACCTTCTCAGACTATCCCTTTTGGATAGACAGAAAACCAGAAACAAGACTAGTTTGCCCTGAACTCCCATCCTAGAGGGAGCAGGCCTGAGCTCCAAGACTTCAAACAAGTGAAGACCATACTCCAAAGCATGCCATGGAGGTCACCTTGATGTGCAACAAGTCCATATCAGAGCATATCCTACCTCTCTAGGCACCGGTCAAAAGTCCTGCAAGGACTTGCAGGACTTGGAGGCTGCTCCACATACCATGAGGTCAGCTTGATGTGCAACAAGTCCATGTCAGAGCATGTCCTACCTCTCTAGGCACTGGTCACAAGCCGTGCAAGGACTTGGAGAACTTGGAGGCTGCTCCACATACCATGAGGTCACCAAACATCTCAATGACAACACAAGGGGGACACCAGAGAAAGAAGGAAGGGAAGTGTGCCCTAATCCTCAGAGCATCTTCCTGCACAGGCCCTTTTCCCTCAGCTGAGAGAAGGAAGGAAAGTTTTGCATTCTGGCAGCAGCTTCTTTGTCCACCTGAAGGAATCTCAGCACCTTCTGCAGATGGAAGAACCAAGGAGCAGCATAGGGAAAATGTGTTTTGATCCTCGATGCCCAGGTGTAGGACCTAGCTGGCCTGACTCTAGGTGGGTATGAGGAATAGCTGGCATGCAACAAAACACCATGGGTTTGTCCAAAATAAGAAACAAATAAGCTATGATACAAGTCATGCTGAATGGCCCACCTTGCACCTATCTCCACCCACCCTGAAGAGACCAGTCCTGCAATCCACCCTCTCTGCATCATTTGCACTGGTTGTCTTTGATAGTTATTTTCCTCTTCATTGATATTTCCTTCTAGTCGTTGTACAAGGACAACAACAATGCCCATCCCTGTGCAGTTTCTCTCCCTCAGCACACAAAGGAGAACATGTTCAGATGAATGACCCATGCACCTGAGTATGTACAAAATTAATGTATTTAGTGCATCATGAGTCTCAGCTGAGATGCACGCTCTTTCTAGAAAACAAAGACATCATACGCAAAATAAATGATTTCAATAAGTGCAAATAAATGGATCCAGGACATGCTGGAGTTTCAACGGGTTTCACCGGCTCAGGAAGACACAAATTCCTGCAACTGGATGAGTGATGTGAGTGAGGATGTCTCTGTGCTTGCTCTGTTCATACACTCTATCCACATGCTGATGGCCACTTTTAGAGACAGGACACGAGCAGAGATGAGGGACCTTATGTTTAACCACCATGGCCATTCCTAAGTTCCTGTCTGCAAAGGGTTTTGTAATTAAGGCAGTGGGAAATGGCTTGCTTCTGCAGGCTGGCAATAAGACTGCTGTTCCACATGCTTCTGGCATAGGCAAGGCAAAAAGCAACGAGGCCATGATAGGAAATTAGGACCAATCTTCCTTGGTCATTGCCAATCCTGACTGAGAAATGGAGGTTATATTAGTAATCTTGAACATTAACAGCATGAATGTGGACACAGTCTGATCCTGCCGGTAGTTGAGGGCACATGGCACTTTACAAGAGATGCTTAAGCATTTAATAGGCTCTTGCCCAGGCTGAACCATGGCAGACTGCGGAGGCATCAGGAGCAAATCAGTTCCCGAATGCTGAACCCATTATTCCCCATGAAACCCCCAACACAAGCTATCTGATATTGATGACTTGCCTTTGCAGCAGCAGCAACTCTGTGCTCTTCTGTATCCTCCAAGCCCTGTACAGCCAGATGTCAAGGCATCAGCCCCATCCATCGCTCCAACACAGAGCTGGAGGACATGCACCTTGCGCAGAGGCAGTGAGTTACACTACAGCTACTCTGCCCAGGGCCATTCAGAGAAGAAAAAACTATGCTGTATTTCACAGTGCTGAGTATCTATCTGCAGATACAGCATGAGTTGCAGTTAAATTGCAGCCCGGAGGCGCAAGGCCAGTGCATTCCTCTGAAAGGCAGTGGAGGGTGAAGGAGAGCAGAGGGGCAGGGATACTTAATTCATGATAAATTGCAAGAGGCTGTAGCTACCCAGAGGTGGGACAAGAGTCAAGAGGCATTTGCAGTAATACCTGCCACCCTCCCAGGGTAAGGTCTGAGCACACACATATGTAGACACATATTATAAAAGCTCTTTCCCAACTCTTTCCCCAAAGTGCGCTATTTTATAGGAAACTTGAGGGGGAATTTGCATGAGGATGATTCAGGCAAGATAGTTCCTAGACTAGAGGCTGAATAGGTAGGACAAGGCAGCCTAAGAATTTTCCTGCTCTATATGTCCAAATCCCAGGCTGAATCGTAGGATGGAGAAGAGGAGTGATCTTATTTAACCCCTGCTAAATTTAATCCAAAGCAGAACGTTGGCTGCAGCATAGCATGAGCTTAGAGTTGTGGGGTAATAACAGATGTGTGTGGAATCTCCAAATTAGGGCCTCAAATAGGCGAAGGACTGGAAACAGCATGTTTGATTTAAGCATGCACACATGTCCCATTGCAATGAGTAATGTTCAGTCATGTGTTCAACCACTTTGCCAAAGAAGAGCAACCAGCAGCAAGGCTGGAACAGGTTAGCAGAGCCAGGGCAAATTTGGCATCGCTGGGAGAGAGACATGAACCAGATGGTGCAGACTGAGGGCATCTTTGGGTCTGGGAGAGCGGTGGGGTAGGGAAGGAGAAGGTGCATTGATGGAGTCACGTTGAGGGTAGATGCCATATCTCAAAGCAGATAAAGATAAGGTGCTTCATTATGTCTCTGTACCACAAGTTTTTTTTCAAAACCTGCCCTCCCCATGCAGCCAGCTACCAACACAAACCATGTCAGCCCTGGTCTGTCAAAGGTTTGTCTGGCTGAAGCGTTCGATTTTAAGGACACAGGCGTGCAGTATTGGAGCATTATCCCTCTGAGAGGTGGATCAAGGAAGCTCCTGTAACGCTCTGTGCACAGCAAAGTCAGGATTCTTGCTATGTGACATGCTTCAGCCCAAAGGCTCCTACAGCAGACACTGAATATTTATGAGTGTAAGACAAGGATCAGCACACCTACAAGACACAGGTTGAAACTTAGTAAAAGAAAAGAAAAAAAAAATAGTTGGGGGGTGGGGAGTGCGGAATATCAGTCCTGGATTTGCCCAGCCTGCAGAAAGCAGGAGACAATCAGAGCCAGGGAGCTGCAAGGCCATTTATCTGCTGGCTGTTCCCAAAAAGGCGTGCAGTTAGTGGTACACGTATGAGTCATAAACTGCTCCTGCTACCACAGCTGTGTGCTTTAGGAGGAGCCCCCAGGCTGGCGACTCTCCAAAGGATGTCTCCTCAACTCAGACACAAGGAAGATGTGTTGCCGTTTAACTTCATGCATCTCAAAATGAGTGTTAACAAAGTGCCTTCTCTAGGCTCCCATACGGTGCAATGGAGATAGGCAGCTCTTGACGGTGTTTTGTCCCACCAGCTCTATGCACCTACTTTTGAACAGGATGAACCACCTGTTGACCAAAAAGGGAGTCCAGCCAACCGACTCAGCCTCAACCCAGAGCATTTCATCACCAGCGGTGTTTGCTGTGGGAGGGAAAAATGGACTGGCTTTGAAGCACCCCGGGAGAGATGATGGGATGGGAGAGCTCTGGTGTGACCTGTTGGGTTAGAAAATTGCCCCATGGAGCTCCTTGGAGAAGTGCTGCATCCTGCTAAGAAACCGGCTGTGATCCACTCTGATTTGCAGGTGACTAGGGACATCCCCTGGGGTAGAGTAGGGCTTCAAACCCTACCTCCAACTTGTTTGGGGTGGGATGTGGCTTGTTTGGGGTGGGATGTGGCTTGTTTGGGGTGGGATGTGGCTTGCATAGCTATGATGAGTTCACTCCTTTGCCCAGCCTTTCCCAAGAAAGCCAGCACAGGCACAGCCCATGCTGCCTCCAGGTAATTCCTAGCATGTGGAAGCACGAAGCCTCCCAGCTGCACAGCCACAGAGCCCTCCATGTGGTGGCCACTTTCCCTGCTTGAACAGCCACCTCATACATCCCCATAGCCTCCAACCTTGGTATCTACAGGAACTTGGTTGGGCCAGCCAAGCACCGCGGAGCTGGTGGCTTTGCCATCTCAGGCAATGTTACAGCATGCCACAGGAGGAGGGGGAACGTGGGAAGAGGGACTTGGCTCCAGCACGAACCCAGCCACCAGCCGGGGAGAGGCTGGCCCCCATTCCTCCCCCAAGATGCTGCTTTGATTTTATTCCCTTCTCCCAGTCGACTGGAAATCTCCCGCTAGACAGGAAGGTTTGCAGCATCCAAGGGGCACCGGATCCTTCTTCCCCTCTGGGATTTTCAGCTGGGGAAGAGGCAGAGTACTGACAGGCGAGAGTTCAGCCTCCCTCCGAAAGTTGTCAATGTGGCAGGCGGAGCCCTCCCCCTGCCGCTCCCCCGCTCCCTCCGCCTTGCATGAAGAGCTATTTTAAGTCCCACTTGTGGCTGCCTTTGTGATTTCCCTGGCAAAGCCGCCTTCCTGACATCAGAGCAGAACAACAGGCTGCTGGAAACCCTGAGACCAGGGAGGCACCGTTCCCCTCCCCGGTACCCTTGCGCAGGGGATGAAGCACAATGACTGTCCCCTACCTGAGCCCAGAAGATGATTCCTGCTGCAGGATCCAAAACCCCCTCCAAAGACCCAAGAATGTGTCACCGAGGGGTTAAGGGAATAGGCTGGACTGAAATGGGTCTCTCTTTGGTGCAGATATCTGCTAGTACATGGTGGTCTCCCATATAGATCACGTGGCTGATATATGGCTTAAACTTATGTCGAGCATCCCAGTGACTCATCCAGTCTGGGATGCTTTCAGCATCCAAAGAGCCTCGCCCAGTGACAAGACACCAATTACTGAGATGATACATTATGCTTATATCTATAAGCAGCCTAAAAAGCATCTTGACTGGCTCCTTGCTCAGTGTAGTTACAGCCTGAGCCTGGAGAATTGCAAGACCTGAGTGTTAAACTCCTACAGCCCCAGGGAAGAACATTGCTGGAAGGAGCTTCTGGCTCGGCTACTCCATGTCTTGTACTGACCCCTTCATCAGAGGGGGAAGACGGATCCACCCAGCGAAGCAGTGCCAGCAGGACGCAGCCCTGGCTGCCACAATGCTGAAAATTTAGGCTTAGGCTGCAGCGCTTCGAGCACGATGTGGTACCGCTATTTAAATCAGTCGCTCTTAGCTTGCAGCTCCCAGCGACCACCAACCCCTGCTTCTGGCTTGGATCATGGGAGCGTGATGGAGAGCCAAATCCCTTCCCCACAGGGTGTTCTCCAGAGAAACAGCTCTGCTCATTCCTTTGTCACTGCTTGATGCCAGGATGGTCTGGAATATGTTTGGGCTGATGTTCTTGCCTCTTCCTAAGATCCTCCTCTGAGTGATAACAGGCAAGGAGCAGAAGATGGGATGGAAGGAGCACTAAACTCACTCCAGGGAGATACTACCAGTTGGCAGGCATGGTAGCCCAGGCTTTGGGGGAGCTCTCCTACCAGCCCTGAACCAGCTCTTGAACACACAAGAAATGAGGTTAATTAAAGATCTAGCACAAGGTCAGCAGTATAAGAACAAATGGGCATGAGCTATCTTGGCAAGGAGATGTGCACATCTCCTGGATGCCATAATCATGGTTACTCTGGCATGTCGTGTCCCATATCTCAGTTTGACTGTAGAGCATGCAGCAGAAACAAACTCTTGCTGATGCTACCTAACATCGCACATTGTCAGCCTGTTCCCAGGTTTCTTATAACAAACAATATTTTTTTAAAGTCTGAAAGACTACTCTATTTGGAGCTTGCTGGCCAACAGGGAAAGGTCTTACTCTTCCTCACGGTATTTCTAGAATTATTGCTTTTCCAAAACATCTGTACCAGTCTCTCGTTTACCCACTGGCAAGTATCTTGTAGGTGGATAAGCCTGATTCATGATTTCTTCTACAACTAAAGGAACTGCATTTCCCAAAGGCATCCAGGTGGCAGTGCAACTAAGAGGGAGGCCAGGGATTACTGGAGAAAATGGCTCATCTTCCTTGGCATGGATCAGTCATGGGAAAGTTGTTGTGTAACAGCCTCCTGCATGTACCTCCCTGCTTGGAGGCTGAGGGGAGACCTCATCACGCTCTACAACTACCTGAAAGGAGGTTGTAGCAAGGTGGGGGTTGGTCTCTACTCCCAAGTAACAAGCGATAGGATGAGAGGAAATGGCCTCAAGTTGCGCCAGGGGAGGTTTAGATTGGACATTAGGAGAAATTTCTTTCCTGAAAGAGTGGTCAGGCCTTGGAACAGGCTGCCCAGGGAAGTGGTGGAGTCACCATCCCTGGAAGTATTTAAAAGACGTGTAGATGAGGCGCTTAGGGACATGGTGTAGTGGGCATGGTGGTGTTGGGTTGATGGTTGGACTCGATGATCTTAGAGGTCTTTTCCAACCTGTATGATTCTGTGATTCTGTGATTCTGTCCTCTGTACAATGAAGACAATAAAAACATAGGAAGAAAGACAAAGGAAGAAAGAGCTGATGTATGGGCAACCCAAAGATCTGTGGTTGTCACTTCACTTCACACCCCAAATGGTCTTGGAGCCAGTGTTTCAAGGACACAGTGGCTCCCCTTCAAAAGCAGAGCTCCCTGCCACTGCAGATACAGAGGGACTTTAGGGCTCTGAGAAATGAGGGACCTGCAGCGCACCCGGGCAGACTGCAAGGACCTTGTGTCCTTGCCAGGACAGTGTTCATGCCAATGCACAGGTGTGAGAGCCTACGGTCTTCCTACATTAAAAGGTTGGCACTGACCCCATGAGGGTCTGTCCTGAGGCTCCAGTGGCACAGTCTGACCCAACATCACCCCAATATCCCACAGCAAATAGCCTTGAATAACCCCTGTTCTCTTCCCAGTCAGATAGCAACCTAAATCTCATGAGAAACGGCACCTAGGAGAGAAGGGGACTGCAGCCAGCATTTGGCACCTGATACTTCTTTTTCTGGAAGATATTGAAATGTCTCAGGGACACAGATAGGAACAGTAGAGCACATCCATGCATGTTTTAGGATCTTCCACCTTTGTCTTGACTATGTGCCTTGCTCATAATTATTCTGAAGTCTCCTGCTGGTTAACAGGGAAAGTCAGAACATCTTGGCAGGATCAATTTGAGCGAGCCCTATGTTGGGAATGGCTTCTCAAAGCAACAAAACTACAGAGTTCAAGAGTCAGCACTTCAGATGAGTGATCGAGTGCCAGGAGCTTGACTGGACACCAGGTCCACAGGAACCGAATGTAAACATCAGCCAGAGGTTTAGGCCAGAAGCACTTATCCAGCACCACTGGTTATCCAGCACCATTGGCAGTCAAAATGCATGCCAAAGAATAACCAGACCCTGGGGTTCATTTCTTGGCTCCTACCTTGGGACATTGCTACCCTTCTGGTTACTAATTAACATGGGACTTTATTTCTGCGGTCCCTCCTTTGTTTGACATAAACTTCTCCAAGCTGACAACTCTCAGTACCTTTGAATATGTCACTCCTTACCCAGTGGGATGCAGATGCCCACTGTCAAGCGGTCAGCTTGTGAATGCAGTGGCTCCTGTTTTCATGCACCAGGGTTTCTGGTTGAATACATAAAGTGGGAGGAAATCAGTTCAGGACCACCTGATGGTGGGCCTCCATCAAGATACATACTTTTCCACGTGTGGAGGACCAACTCTGTGATATAACCCTGAACTGAATGATAGTTTGGAAATAATAGATGCATTGCACCCTGACTACAATATCTACATGTTTCCCTGTCTGTAATGGGTCAAATACTGCTGCTGGAGGGCTGGATAATTGTACAGGTGGTAAGCCCCAGGTCACTCACATCACTATGATTAAAACCTCATGCTTCAGAGTATCAAGTATTATTACAGGTCACAGCAACATTTGCATAAACGTGCAGCATATGACCACCATACCGCATCTGGTCTCATTCTAAGTGGGCTTTGTTTGTTTCTCCTAAACCTCAAAGACTTGGTTGTGCTCATGACAGGAATCCAGACAGGTTTGCTGATGATGTAGAAAAAGAGGTACAGCCTTCACAGACCAATGGTGACTGTTAGAAAGGCGATGATGAACCTGGAGTAGCTCCACTCTAGGTTCCTTATCCGTAGGGCATATATGAATGCAAGCACTGAAGTTGTGTCCAACACCGGTGATACAACTTTGTGAGATAAATCCAGCACTAGTTGCAGAAGCGACCCCAGACACAAAGTTGCTTCTCCCCTCTGGGTACGACTTGTTTCCATTCTGCTTGGTCTTCCCACATCCTCAGGAGGGGGCAGGGGGCTACTCTGACTGACAGGAGGGATTGTGAAATTTCATGCCTGCCATTGCCCCTCCAGCTCGAGGGCAGTAAGACATAAAAGAGATGATGCCGGTGTGTTCCCCCCTGCCCACCGACCAGGCAGCAGACAGCAGGGCCTTTGCTCTGCCTGCACGGCCAGGTCTGACATCCCTTCCCCACTGTTGTTCAGCTCTGGAATGAGAGCAGAACTTACAGTCCTCCCTTTTAATCTCAAGCTTGCTCACAGACACCAAAGCTGCAGGAAATCCTGCTGCAGCTCACCTGGAAGGGGTCTGGAACGGCAGCTTTGTCATGTTGCCTTGAAAAGCCAAGCCTGGCTGAGCATCACACTGATGGTAGGAGGACTGCAGACAGGAAGAGGCTAACATGTGGCTGGGGCTGCTGGAGTTAGGTGGTGAAAATGAGAAAGACTCTGACAGGGAAAGGAACCACAAGGTGACAAGCAAGAGACCATCACACCTGCCTTTGCCCTCCTGTCTGCAAACATCTCCACCCCTTCTCGCCACCTGGATGCAGCCTCACCTCCTTTCGGTTTTGCTCATTGGTTGCCCTCCCTCTGTCTCCAACCATATAGCAAAGCTAGAGGACCACAGTAACTGCAATCCATGTGGCTCCTGTCTCATGTCCCACCAGGAGCTGTCTTGGCTTCTTCTTGGCGACGGGTTGGTCACTGATTTGTCAGCCAGTTCTGATAGCTGTACATCTGAGCAGCATCGAGCTAAAAGACTGGTGATGCATCTGCTTAACTCTGTGTTGGCTCTGCAATAAGGGAACCAAGCTAGCAAACCTCCACAACTCAGAGACAGTCCCAGAGGTGAACCTCACCCCTTGCTCTCACCTGCTCTGTTCCCCTCGTACCTATGTGCCTTGCTCTGATCAGCAGGGCTTGCTGGTATTTCAGCTCTGGGTCTCTCTTCGCAGTTACCACCCTCCTGTCCCTTTTCCTGTTTCGTTCCTGCCCCTCACCACCATGGGAAGGACACATAAGCAGGTCTTCCCCAACTTGTTCCAGCCACGCTGTGCTTTTTGGCAGGTTGTGAGAAAGGTTGACAACAGAGAAGGTGCCAACATGTTCATTTAGGGCAGGAGACCCGACCCACATCATTTTCATTCTGGGATGTGGGGAGCAAGGTGCCAACCTCCATAACTCACCCCACCACCCCCAGGCGTGGGGGATGCCTGAGCCTTGGGGCTTTCTTCTGGAGGGACTAGCCAAGCCCTTGCTAGGCAGTGGTGGGGACTGAGTCCCTTCCCACATGTGGCGATAGGAGCTGCCCCACGAGCATCCAGCGCTCCTCCACGTGTTAATAAGCAGCTTTGTTCCACATCACCTAACTATATAATAGCAGCAGGAGTTTATACGGCCACAAATTAATAGCGCAGGAGAGCAATCAGTGCAGAATGAGATACGTCCTAATGTGCTCGCTGGAAGGGGACGGGAAGACGAATGCTGGGGACACTCTGCTTGCCGCGGCCTCTCAACCCTGCCAGCTGGGCTGTGCTGCCACCACTAAAAAGTTGCTTTCCCCTGCCAAGGATAACAGAGCCACTGGCACACTGCCCCGGTTCAGACGCAGAGGCACTCTGCTCTTGGCTGCCTTAGGAACCCAAGTCAGGAAGGATGTTTTTGCACTTGTCATTTCTCAAGGAGGGAGGAACATCTCTCCCAGCTGCTTCAGCTGAAATCCAGTTTTTATGTAATCAAACGTGACCTCTAGCTGTCTGTGTTTAAGGCTGCCATCGCTGCGATATCATTCATATGGTTAGGACTAAGTCATCCATCTCCTCAACTATAAATACGTTATAATCATCCCAAAGGACCTGCAGTACTTCATAGATGAAGATGCCTGGAGAAAAGGGTGGTTTGGCTGTAAGTATTACTTCACTCCTGAAATGCAGCTGCCTCTTAGTATGGAATGTATAGCAGATTTTTAACAGCTTCTGGTAACGTTGACCAGCAAAAAACCCACAGAAATTGCCAAAAGGATGGAGAGCCACCCCCACCCAATCTGCAGCCAGGATAATGCACTGCTTTAATATAAGCACTTTTGCAGAAACTATGTCCGGGCCAGCTCTGCATGTTCATCCCACATTGCTTCCTGCTTTGCATGGTGGGAGCAGTGCAAGAGAGGCAAAACCCACCCATGCTATTTTAGACAACACCAGCCACTCCTGCCAGGCTCTGCAATGTGAGGTGGAAAAGAGATCAGAGCAGACACAAAGCCCTTGGAATAGGAGGTTTCTGCAGGAAACCCAAACTGCCGACTCTTATTTACTCCTGTTACACAGTGTGGTGTTAATTCGACAATTAATGCTCAGGCTGATAATGGCTAGTCCCACCTCCTCCGAAGCGTGCATCTGCTCCCCCTCCCAATCCTGCACTCCCTGGGAATCCACAATGAGGTGAGACTGCAGCAGTCGCATTGTGCAGCAGCTCCGCTTTCACAGTCCTGCGTATTCGGGACAGAAATCCTCAAGTTCGGGTGAGATGTGCATTCATACAAGTGCAGTCGCCTCATCTGTAGCGTGTGACAGCAGCTTTACCAATTCGGTTCATTCATAGACATCGCTCTCAGGCGCCAGACACCTCTGCTAACTAGGATTTACTGGCACATCTTGCCTTGAAAGTAATTGCCGCCTCCTCCTCCCACGACTTCTGGGGGAGCTTTTGAGGACCCTGTGGGAGGGGAAGCACCTCTCAAGCAGGGAAACTCTGAGCATCCTCCGCCTGCAGAGAGGGGGAGGCACAGCGTGTAAGTCACCGCCCTCAGCCACCATCGCAATGGGAGGCTGATTTATTTGTTGGCTGGTGGTTTGGTTTTGGTTTGGTTTTTTTTTTATTTTGTTGGAGGGGAGGAGAGATTGCATTGTGGTAAATAAGTCACATCTCCTTTTTCCTGTGTAGTTGCAAAGAGACCAGAGGATCGCAACTATCCTTCAGGCAGAGCAAACCTGGAGGCCAGCCAAAGGCTGGTTTAGCCGTCACGCTTGACAGAAGTGCAAGGACTCTCTTCCAAGGGTTGCAACACACATTTCAAGGATGTGGATGGACAGAGGGGCTGGGCTTTTGGCTCATAACAATGCCAGACTGCAAAGGTATCTCCACTTTTCCTATGCCTTACATCTCAGACGATAGCATAGCCCAAACCACCTCCTTGGGATACAGGATCCTATGGCATCCTGGGGCACTAGGGAGGTATTGGAGGGGGTGGTGAAGGGAAGATTGGTTCATGATGTCATAGAATAATAGAATCATGGAATAGTTTTGGTTGGAAGGGACCTTAAAGGTCATCTAGTCCAACCCCCCCTGACATGGGCAGGGACACCTTCAACTAGATCAGGTTGTGGTTGACATTCCAGTAAAACTGGGCTTGGAGACTCCAGCCTTCCCTCACAGGGCTTCAACACTATCCCAGGCTTGGGGAAACCCTTTGTGGGACTGGAGAGTGGTGGTCAGGATGGAACCCAGATAGGACACCGTGTTCCTCCTGGGCTTCCGGATGCAGAGCCAGTGGTGGTGGGAACTGCAAGCTGCTGTCCCAATGGAAGGACAGGTAGGATTTTCCTGCCAGCAGGGTCAGGGCAGGAGGAGACCACCGACAGGAAAGAAAAACTCAGCTCCACTGATACTGGACAAAACTCCTTCCAGAGAGGAGGAACAGCCCTGTGCACACCCTCCCCTAAAAGCCCTCTCTCCAACCTGTTGCAGCTGTAGTACAACCTGCAGGACCCTGGATGAGCTCTGCTCTCCCCTGTCAGCCTGTCGTGGTTTAACCTGGCAGGCAGTCAAATACCACGCAGCCGCTCGCTCACTCCCCCCGCCCCCCCAGCGGGACGGGGAGAGAATCGGAAGGGTAAGAGTGAGAAAAACCCGTGGGTTGAGATAAAGACAGTTTAATGGAACAGAAAAGGGAAAATAATAATAATAAATAATGATAGAATATACAAAATGAGTGATGCACAATGCTCACCACCCGCGCTGACCGATAACCAAGTAGCGATTGGTACTTCCTGGATCACGCCTACCCTTCATACACTGAGCATGACGTCACATGGTATGGAATACCCCATTGGCCAGCTGGGCTGGCTGTCCTGATTATGTTCCCTCCCATCTCGTGTACCTAGCTCAGTCAGTAGGCACGGGAGCTGTCCTTGGACTAGGAGGCCACTTAGCAACAACTAAAAACATCAGTGTGTTATCAACATTCTCCTCATACTAAATCCAAAACACAGCACTAGGAAGAAATTTAACCCTATCCCAGCCGAAACTGGGACACAGCCCCTTCCCCAAAGCCTGTTTAGGAATCAAAGGCCCTGGCTAATGAAGGAAACCAGGAAAGTCATGCTCTGGAGAAATCATCTTCTGCTCTCCATGCCTTCCTACCAGTTTAACCTCTGTTTCTTTGCATGCAGCTTAATTAACTTCATCAGCAGTACAAAGGAGAATGCTAATGGCTTCGTTTTGTTGTGAATGACAGTTAGTTGCCTCCCTGGGTGTTGGCAGGTTGGGGTATAGCCGCAGGAGCTGCTTTTGGACCTGTTCAAATTTGCCAAGACTGAAGCAGCTCTGCCTAGGAGTGCTCCAAGGATTTGCCCAGGGCAGCCTCATCTCTGGTCGAGGAGCGAAGGCAGCAGGTCCCCCCGTCCAAGGACAAGCCAGGAAGGCAGTGAGTTGACCTGCAGCCAAGGAAGGTGGTGAATACCTGCTCGTGGCTGTGGTGACTGGCTTACCCACACCTGGGAGATAACTGCGGAGAATAAAGTAAGAAAAGCTGCCTCTCGCCCTCCACTTTTATACTCTAATAAGAGCTCACAGCAGTCACAACATTGCAATGCTGGATAATGTGCAATGGAAAAGCTGCAGCAGCTTGGCCACGGGGCACACGGCATTGGCATTCCCGTCAGGTCCCCGTGGCTCCACCGGGATTTTCAGTTAAATGGCAAAATAAGGAAAACACACAAGAGACTGCACAGGGATAATAAAGCTTATTCCCAGCCTGGACCAAGAGACTCACTGCTGTGCGCAGCCACAGGCCGGGGCACGGGAGAGCTTGTGCCTATACATACATACGAACTCCTGCTTACAAATGCACAAGACTGGATGCAGCCCTCTGGCAAACTCAAGGGTACGGATTTACACCTCGTGTCCATGCACACTCACACATTAAGAATGGCAATAGCATATACTACACACGCACACACAACTGCACTTAGCATCCCGCTTCTTCTCACCTCTAGTATGCAAAGGTGGACATAGTGTGCCCTCCACGGATATATGCACACATAGAATGTGTTTTCATAGACTCCTTACAAACACTAGCGTGCATAATTACATCCAATTTGAGTTACAGATATGCAGGTATATAAATATCTCAAGTTTTATCTCCCTCCAGCCACTCCTGTCCGCCATAGCACATAAGCACTACCCACCAGGTAAAGCACAGACCATGTCTACTTCAGTCTGTCCACAAGTGGACACATGCACAGACACAGCCCAAAATATATCCAAAAGTGCTTGATTTCACATGCGAGTCTCCAGGCCTTCGCACCCACAGCGGTTTCCCCCCTGCCATCGTTAGCTGTGCAGTAGATCACCTTGGTGGTACAGTGGGAAATCAGCTGCTTCTCTAAGGGGTTGTGCTTTTCCCTTCACCTCCCCTTGATGCTACAGTAGCACATCCTAATTGCAACCTCTTCGTTGTGGGTGTGCATCGGTGCAAAAGGGTCTTTCGCGCCTGGATTCTTTTCAAGCGTCCTCATCTGATCCAGATATGTGATCCGATGGGGCTCACAACACAAATAAAGCAAGTCAGTGAGTATTCATTCCCTGGAAGTCACCATCCAGAGCCTGCATGTTGTCTGGGTAGACATCTCCCCATACCACAAAATCAGAGTAGTTGAGGTTGGAGGCACCTCTGGAGATCATCTAGTCCAACCCCTTGCCCACAGCAGGGTCAACTAGAGCAGGTTGCTCAGGACATTGTGCAGTCAGGTTTGAATATCTCAAACCATGGAGAATCCACAAACACTCAGGTCAACCTATTCCAGCGTTCAATCACCCTTACAGTAAAAAAGTTTTACAGTAAGAAAGTTTTTTCACTGCTAGTGAGGCCCGGACACAGAGGTCAGATGGGGTGAGCCAAAGTGATGATTGATGTACAGATCTAATGAAGAGGAGACAGACCAATTGACCAAATGTAAATGCACTGGTAAGTTCTCAAATGAGACAGCATTGTCTGAAATGACAATTAAACCCAAATGCAGCCACAGTTGGGGAATTATAAATGTTACAACTACATATTCCATATAAGTTTATAGTGAACATGTTAAACTGCTCCAGTGTTTTCCAGTATGACAAGACTTGAAAACACCAAGAGCAGCAGGGGAGATGGCCCAGCCACACAGAGTGCACAGACCTTGGCAAGACAGGAGAAATAAGTGCTTTTTGTTTGGACGTTTTCTTTTATTCCACGCAGTTAACATGATGAAACACCTTTTAGCACCTAGTGCAGATGCAGTTTAACACCTCCAAGGTGGTATTAGCAGGTCACAGTACACCCCAGGAGGGAGCAGTGTGTGTGGGCACATAAGCGTGCGCACGTGTGCCTCTCTGCAGAGAAAGTGCTGCGAGAGGGCTCAGGCAGCAGAAGAAATCTCCATTTAGGAGGAAATTAATGGCATTTATTTCACACCATCTTAATCCTTTTGTTTCCATGCCATCCTGAGTACTGAAGCTGGGGGCCTGAAGATGCACCTACACCAACATCCCCCAGCTGTCCCCATGTGCTGCACATCAGGTCACACCACGGGGCACGTGAGTTGAATCCCTATTAGGCAAAACCCAACCAGAAGATGGGAACGCATCAGATATAGGCTCCGACCAACAGCAGGCATTGGTCAACCTTCGCTCAGGGCCACTAAATTGCAGCCACAGTAAAACTCCTGCAAAATATAGGGTGAACCTATAGGCAGGGGCAGGGGGAGAAAAGCAACAGTTGGGGTTTGCATCTCCCCTCCTGCTACCCTGCCCCTTGCCGAGGGGCACGTCTGTCCCGTGACTGTGCATCTGTGCGTGCATCTGTCACGCGAGCCCCGGTCCCTCCTCGCCATGTGGCCCCAGACGTGTGTCTCGCGCCGCATTGCCCCAGACTGGAGAAGTCTGCTCCGATGGGCTTTGAAGTTTGATGCCGCACAGCATTTATCACGATTAAGGGGACCCTCCGCGATGAAAGAAATAAGGGCTGGGGCCGTGCAGGACCGAGCACTGTGTTGTCAGCCCTCCTGCCTCATAAATCTCCTTGGGGGGTTGTTGCTGGTTTTCTTGTTTGAGGGCAGACGCTCGGTGGGATCTGTGTTGCATGGAGGCACGGGAGCACAGGAGCAGTGCTACGCTGTCGAGCAATAAGTCAAACTGCAAATCCTGGCTCCTCTGTTACCTCTCAACTAACATACAAAATGAGCCACAGACACTTCTGCTGTGTGCTGGTTTTGGCTGGGATAAAGTTAATTTTTTTCACAGTAGCTAATGTGGGGCTATATTTTGGATTTGTGCTGGAAACAGTGTTGATAACACAGGGATGTTTCGTTACTGCTGAGCAGTGCTTAGAATCATAGAATAGAATCATAGAATCATAGAATCATTAAGGTTGGAAAAGACCTCTAAGATCATCGAGTCCAACCCTCAACCCAACACCACCATGCCCACTACACCATGTCCCTAAGCGCCTCATCTACACGTCTTTTAAATACTTCCAGGGATGGTGACTCCACCACTTCCCTGGGCAGCCTGTTCCAAGGCCTGACCACTCTTTCAGGAAAGAAATTTCTCCTAATGTCCAGTCTTAACCTCCCTTGGTGCAACTTGAGGCCATTTCCTCTCGTCCTATTGCTTGTTACTTGGGAGAAGAGACCAGCCCCCACCTTGCTACAACCTCCTTTCAGGTAGTTGTAGAGTGCAATGAGGTCTCCCCTCAGCCTCCTCTTCTCCAGACTAAACACCCCCAGTTCCCTCAGCCGCTCCTCATCAGACTTGTGCTCCAGACCCTTCACCAGCTTCGTTGCCCTTCTCTGGACACGCTCTAGCACCTCCATGTCCTTCTTGTCATGAGGGGCCCAAAACTGAACACAGGATTCGAGGTGCAGCCTCACCAGTGCCGAGTACAGGGGCACGATCACCTCCCTGCTCCTGCTGGCCACACCAGTTCTGATACAGGCCAGGATGCCGTTGGCCTTCTTGGCCACCTGGGCACACTGCCAGCTCATGTTCAGCCGGCTGTCGATCAGCACCCCCAGGTCCTTTTCCTCTTACACAGTCAAGGCCTTTTCTGCCCCTCACCCCACCCCACCAGCGAGGAGTCTGGGGGGGCACAAGGAGTTGGGAGGGGACACAGCCGGGACAGCTGACCCCAACTGAGCAAAGGGATATCCCATACCATATGACATCATGCTCAGCATATAAAGTTGGGGGGAGAAGAAGGAAGGGGGATGTTTGGAGTGATGGCGTTTGTCTTCCCAAGTCACCGTTACGTGTGATGGAGCCCTGCTTTCCTGGATATGGCTGAACACCCACCTGCCGATGGGAAGTAGGGAATGAATTCCTTGGTTTGCTTTGCTTGCGCGCGCGGCTTTTGCTTTCCCTATTAAACTGTCTGTATCTCAACCCAGGAGTTTTCTCATTTTTACCCTTCTGATTCTCCCTCCCAAACCATTGTGGGGGGAGTGAGCGAGCAGCTGGATGGGGCTTAGCTGCCCACTGAGGTTAAACCATGACATGCTGTAACCGAATGACATGGCATAGCTCGGTTGTATGATTATACACTCTCTTGCTACCAAACCAGGGTGACTGCTCAACTCTGCTTACTGAGGATGGTTCTTGGTAGATGTTAACCCCTGAAGCAGGTCTGGGCTTAATCTTGAGACACAACAAATTGGCTCAGGCTGAAACCACATTGGCAAATATGTTGGAAATTAAACAACGTGGTCACTCAAGGGTCAGAGATGGTATTTAATGTCCTACCACAGACATAACCTGCAAACTGCCTGCAGCAGCACACAGCATCCTGGCTCCAGCAACAGAGACGGAGGAGACACAGCAGCCAGAGGCAATGCCAAGAAACATACTCCAGGCTTCCAGCTCTCTCGTATGGCCGACAGCCCAGAAGATGCTGCAGACCCTCTCTGGAAGCTGTCTGAAGAGTCAGTAAAGCACAGAGGAAACTCTGACAGTCTGCCACCTCCCTTCATTATGCGTAAAATGCTCCTGCGGGCTGCTGACAGGTCTGGTGATACACAGCATGAACTCCGTGTCAAGCGAGCAGCTCAGCCCCTGTGTCAGCAACCTGGCTGGGATGCTCTGGAGACCTCCTCTGCAGCTACAGAGGGGACCCATGGGGAAAATTCCACCGGCACTGAGACAAGAGATGATGGAAGACTGCACGCAGGGACTGCTGCGTGCAACAATCCATGGATAAATGCATGGGCACGCTAGTATCTGGGTCAAACCCAGCTCTTGGCAATATCAGTGAACTCAGGGCTGTTCATCAGATCTGTCATAATTATTATGCTTTAGGGGCATTATACTCACCCTTAGGAGCCCCAAGAAGAGCCTGGGCCCCACCATGCTGGGTGTTCTTCCAACACCAAACCAGAAGGCAGAACCTCTCCCCAGGAACACCCAGTTCAACCCAGCTCCCCTGCCAGGCAGTGCACTGCTGCCCACTCCTGACTTATCTCAGAACAAGGTGTAACCCAATACACTCCTGATTTCCTTGAAGCATCTCTTGAAGAGAAACCTTGGCTCACCGTCCTTCATGACTGACATAGCCACTGAACAGCCAAGGCTTTGCAATGAGTTAACCTCCCATAGCAGCAGAGGTGGTCCCATGACATTGTCCACCTCTTCTGTCAGGAGGGGACCACCCTTTTCTCTACAGCCTCCAGTTGACTTGTGAACCACCTACACGATCCATCAGACCGTGTCTGCCCTCAGCAGTGGTCTCTGCTCAGTGACTTTGCTGTTTGAGTGCATTCCACACAATTTTGGTTTCCAGATGTCAGGCCACTGCTTAAAATGTCTGCAAGCATTTAAGAGAGCGGTGTGCAACCCTTGGATTTCAGATCTGAAAGTGGCACTCATCGTAAACGCGGGGCTGTCAACGTGATGTGGGCAACATCTGCTAATCCAGCCCTTCACCCAGCCGTTCTCCAAAGCGCTCTTCCAACTGCATAATAAAGTGTGTTGAAGGACGAACAGGATTTTTTACATTTTTATCCTGTCTGAATGTACGAGTGCTTTGATCCCGGCTGCTGGGTCAAATTAAAAGAAATCCAGAAAGCGGCCGACGTAAAGGTCAGGCTTTACTTCTAACTCCTAATAGAACATCTTGACATATGGTTAAGAAACAGAAAACATGTATATGCTGGAGTTTTGTGTTTGCACGCTTGCAAAATTTTAGTAATATTAAGGGCATTAAGTGTGGCTTGTTAACTGTTATGTCCTGCAGCCATGTAATGGTGTTGGTTGATTTTTTTTTTAGTTTACCCACAGGCCTTTGCAACAAGCTCAGAGAACCAACTGTTGCTGAGCGAACTTTTGAACCTCTGCGAAAGCAAAATGTGTTAAATTGCTAGAAAAGGGGAAAACAAATGTATGATGTTTTGTGACATCCACAATCTGGGAAGCTTCACTTCTTTGGACTTCCCAAGGAGAAGAAAGGGATAACTGAAACGTTTTCTGTTTTAAACATTATGAGCCCAGTAACAGATCAAGGCATTAAGGCTAACCGAAAGCCTTCAATAACCAGTTGTTTAAGAGAGCAATAAAACCGAGTCAATTTAATACGGCCAACTAAAGAAATGATGGTAGGGCCACCCTTGTATGGAAAAGGACTGGTCACTAACAAGGGCGGGTAGAGAAAAATCCCAACATAAAGCTAGAAATGCCTCCAGACCCCCCAGCCCGTTGGGTAGTGTCCTGCACCACTAAGTGAAGCTGCGTTGCTTGTCTGTAGCCTGGAGAAGCTTTTGTGTGCTGCTTTCAATAGGCTTGAATGACTCCATCCTTTGCCTATTTCACAGGGCAGAGAAAAAAAAATCTTAGGCTAAGAAGAAAAGCCCCACGCAACATCATCCTGGCGGGGGGGAGGTGGGAGACCACGTGGTCTCCCTGGCATCCCACTCCCATGCCCCCCCTTTGCAAACAAACCCACCCCCTCTGATTTTCCAACAGCTGTTCCCAGTCTGCCCGGCTCCCACATGGTACCAGCCCCCCACCCCCAGCCCTTGCGCACAGCCCCCGGCATCCTGCCAGCTCCCACCAGTATCGGCATGCCCGCTGCTCCAGTTTGCCGTGTCGCTGCTGGGGTCCTGCTTGCCCGAAGAGGGCGAGGGCGGGGATACTTCAGCATTTGACTGCTCATGGATGTGTTCCATCATCATGATGCCCTCCAAGCCAGAGTCTGGAAGAAAAAGATTTGCTTCCCACTCTCCGCTGGACTGAGAAGGGGAATGAGCATCGCACCCTTCAAAGCATCCGCGTACCTCCTATCCAGTTCATAAATACATGTTTGATCCCACAAGGTACTGCTTGCTTTCATCTCCCACTGAATTCAACGCAGGCTTCCCGGCTCGCAAGAAGAGGGGTCCCAGATGGGAAAACAATTTGACAGATGCTTGCAAAGGATTAAGAGTTTCCAGTCGCTCAGAGTGGTGCCTGCACCGACGGAGGCACGATCAGAGGGAGAAACTGTATTCAAACTAAACTGAAAAACTACCTCCAGTAAGTGGATTATACGAGTGTTATCATCCAACATGAGCCTCCCTCTGCCGTCTCTCCTGGCAGGGATGGTAGGCAATAGTATAATAATCTGTGCACCTGGTGCAGCAGCAGCTCTGCAATGAGATTAATGAACCTGCTGACTGGCAAGGAAAACTTTGGGGAACGATTTGCCCTGCTGCTTCTTTCAATTCCCCCTGCTACGGTGGGGGTGGCAAAGAATAGGTCTTAATTCAAGAGGAATTTAGGGTCATGCATTGGTATTTCCCATGCAAAGAGAAGAAGCTGGAAAGGCAGGGAACCTGCTCAGAAGCATTTAACTCCAGTATTTAACTTCCTTCCCTTGATCGAGTGCGGTGAGGAGTGCATCTGTGCACATGTATGTACGTGAATGCCATGGTCATTCCCAGGCTCAAACGTCCTGGTTGCAAGCCAAGCAAAACATCTCTTGTTGCTCTTAATTTCGGTCGGGATTAATCCATGCCACTTGTTTCCTGTACTTTTCTTACTGAAATGAAAGATTTGTGAAGGGAAATGGGTCAGGTAAAACAAAACAATTTGCTTGACCTGAAACAAAACGTCTTTCCCCCCCCCCCTTTGCATTGGTCTTTTATTATTATCATCAAAAACAATGTCACTACCATGCCGCTATTATTCAATAATATTAGAGTTGGTTGCTTTATTTCAGTGAATTTTGAAGGTAAGCTTGGTTTCAAGAGGAATAATTTAGAAGTTTCATTTCAAAACCCTAAAACCAAAACATTTTCCAAATTTCTACTCATGCTTGCAGATTGCTTTCATTGGAAAAAATCACCCTGAATTTGATACAAGTTTTTCAGTTAGGATCACCCTGCATTTTTTTGGTGACTAAAATAAAAAGGCAAAACAGCTTGCAGCAGTGCTGCCACGCTCCGTGAAATCAAGTGGGATCTCCCGACCCGCTCCGCAGGGGGTTGTGCAGAGCACGGCCCTTCCCGGATGAGTTGGATTTACAGTGCATTGCTGCACAGCTGATCCGTACGCGTGCCTGGGAGGTGCCCAGGGTTTCTGGGTGGATGGCAGCCAGACCAAAGATGCCCTGCAGTGGTTCTGCTCGCTCCCAAAGGAGAGAAACCCACGGCAGATTTATATGGAGGAAAAAAAAGAAGAAACCACATATGAAAACCCCAAACCTCAAATACCACCCGGATAATGTTTCCAGGTAGGAAAATGAAAATATATGCCCAAACACCCAGATGCGTCGTAGCCCTAACCTGAAGGCATCTCTCTTAATTCACGACAGCAAATTCTGTGTGCAGCAATTGTGACAGCTCGTGCGGTTACCCACCGGCTGACACACGGCGAGAGGAGAGCTGGCGTTTCGGAAGGTGGCACTGTTTTCACTGAGCCATCACCATCTGGGCTGTTGGAAACACTTTTTTGGATCTGTTGTGGTTACCCATGTAGTATCTAAGCCCTGACCAGGTAAATCAATCAGATGCAAAGAGCGAGGTCTCTCGTGGACATTCTCCTTCCTGAGTTTTGTTTTGAGCATTGCTATCTGCTTGGGGTGGGATGAGCTATGAAGGGCAAATCATGTTTAGTTTGGAGAATGAATGACACCAGGACACTGCTATGTAATTAAAAGCGTCTTGAGCAGATGCAAGTGAAGCTAATCAAACACAGCTTCGTAAGTGTTATCATCAGCCTCGTAATTATTATTATTCGATTCCCAGGCGGCAGAGACAATGGGGCTCCTCCTTCACATGAGGTGTCATACAAAGGCAAATCAAAAATCACAGTCCCTCTTCAAAACCGCTTACTGCTCTGGTAGTCTGCTTCACGCCACGTAGCGTCACCACCACCTCCCACGTACCACTCCAGACGTGGTCAGGTTGCCGTCCCGAGCCATCTCATCCCCATTTAGAGCGTGGAAGCTAATCGCTCGCAGCGGGAAAGCGCCTGGGAATCCTTTCAAATAGCAGGACGACATCAAGGCAAGGTGTTAATAAAGTGTCACTGGCTCCTTTGCCCGCAGCCCCACGTGGCGTTGCGGCGAAGACGGTCGTGATGTCAAAAGCAGATGGCTATGTCGTCAGGGGGGAGGTAAGCTGCACAGCAGATGGGCACTTCAGATACAAAGATCCCTTTCATGCAAATTGCCCCCAATGATAATTAAAAAAAAAAATAAAAATTACAGAGAGAGAGAACTGGAGAAAACATCTGATGTGTGAGCAGTAAGGTCTCTAAATAGAATATTTTCCCATTTTCCCATGAAGCATCAGGAGGTTCTTAAGCTCCAAAGTATTTATTTAACTCCTTGAGGCTCTAGTCTTACATTTCCTTTGCACCATGCTGCCCTAATATTCAGCACACTCAAAATTGCTGTCTCTCCAAGTTTATTTCTAGAAAGCCAATCGTTTTGCACCTGTTTACCCACAAAACTTAACATCGTACAGATTTTTTTTTTAAAGTAACTTTCATCCCAAGTGCCTCCAGTGGCTTTACAGCCAGCATACATACAATGCTAGAAATCAACCACTATGCACCAGTATGCCAGGTTTATACTTCAGATGGGTACATTATAACTTTAAACAGCATAATCAGACTGGTTTCCTCCTATTGGAGCACTGTATAGAGACAGGTAGACAGGAACGTTCAGTGGATACAGGGACAATTCCTCTTGCATACCAAGTTCACACTCAATTTAGAGCAGTGTTAAGTGAGGGGAGAACAAAGCACGTATCTGAGAATATCAAGATCGCTATAAATTAGAAAGTATAGAAAATCGCTTAATCCACCGAAGAAATGCACCTAATTCTGGGGTGAGACACGACAGCAATTGAAAGTTTATTCAGCATCTGAAATTCTCACAGATGTTCCCAGGGTGCCTAAATGAGCAGTGAACACAGGGAAAGTAAGTATGCAAACAAAGCTGTGTCTTTATTCCGCGTCTACTACAACCACAGAAACACCATCAAAGATATGTCTGGGTCAAGAAGAACAGGTGTATTTAAACATGCATCAAGTAAATAACATGTGTTAAACATACTCCCGCATGCCCAGGGAAGGGAAGATCTAAATAATGGATGTGAGATCCCTTTCTCCTGAACTAGAGCAGGTCCCAAATGCTTGGTCCTTCTCCAGCCTGAGGATGCACACAGGCAAGGCTCGGGAGAGGGCATTTTTAGGGACGTCAGAGGCATGCGTATGCAGCAGATGAAACAGGGGAGCTGCTATTCAATAAGCACTGGAGCATGGCCCTCCCTACGGGGCTCGGGCAGCCCTCCTCTCTGGAGGTGGTGGGAATCGAAAAGCAGGGATGGGACAGCCTCCCTCTCTCAAAAAAAGCCCGGCTGGACAAAAAATAGTCCCAACAGTGATAAATACAGGCGTTTCTTTTGGGCAAGGAACTCCAACCCTCACCGGCACATTTGCTGTAAAAACTGGGGTGATTTTCTTTCCCAGCCCTACCGCCGCTGATGCTTTCGACTCCTTCATCCACGTGCACACCCGGCCCCTGTCCCTTCGCTCTAGCTCTCTGCTGCGTGTGATGCGCAGTCAGGGATGCTGCCATCCACCTCCTGCCCAGGGCATCGTGTCATCTGCTGTGCCGAACTGGCTTCCCCCGGGACCTGGAAACTACCATCTGAATGGGGTCTGGAGATAATGAACCCTCGGCAATAAGTAAATAAATAGCGTCCTGCCCATATGCCCAGCTGCACCCAGGACCCTGGTGACAGCTCGCTGACAAGGGCAACAATGTTTTTTGATCCTTTGCCTGCAAGGTATGGTACCGTCCGGCTCAAAACAGTGGGGAGTCGAGGCTACAAGCGCTAAGGAGGATCCTGTATTCAGAGATCCCTTTTATTCTCCTGGACATGAAATTGCTGCCCGCATGGTGGTCTGCACACTCACTTCTGCCAGCACCAAGGAGGATGAAAGGACAGGAGACTGGGAAGATGTAGGAAGTGAGATGGATAAAAACGTGTCCATTGGGTGATCTGAGATTTTGGATGCTTTTGCTGGCTGAACTGCTTGAGCTGCTGAATGCAGAGGTAAGCTCAGCCCTGGGTAAATCCCCACTGGCAAAGAGCCTGGACGATACCAAATGTTACTGGCCTGAATCACCACTCATTTCTTTCCCTGCTGGTTCTTTCGCTGCCTCTTCCCACCGCCATCTCTCTGCCAATGCAGCCAAATCGATAGCACGCGAGGCTATGGCCAGCAGTAGCGCAGGTGCATCCTACCCAGATGTTATCTATGATAGCTGGTCAAGAGGTTAATGTAAGTTCAGTTAAGCTTGTCGCCCCAGATGAATTAACACACGGGCATATAAACACACAGAGAGGCCTGCCAATTGATTTAGGATATCACACCCGCCTCCTCAAAGGGAAGGGTGAAAGCCCCTCTCAGCCATCGCTGAGCACTTGGTGTCTGCCACCGCCGTTCATGCTTGGGATCCATGCTTGGGACTCGCAACGGCATGGACGGCTAAGTGATGAAAATGAAACTACCACCACTCTGTGGCTTTCAATTTGTAGCAGATCGATGTCCAGTCGGCCTGGAGCATGAACAGAATGAGACGAGAGGTGTCTGCAAAAGACGGCAAAGATGCAACCTTCATCTAGCTGGAGCAGGTCAAAGCAGTGGGTCATCCAGCCTGGATGGACCTCCAAGGCACAGACCTTGTGGAGTCCCTGCGCACGTTTGCTAGCCACCAGTCCAGGCAGAGGTCTCTGCTGCTGTCCCCCTTCCCTGTAGCTAAATTCAACTTTTCACGGCAACAATCACACCTTCAAATGTGAATATGCCTGCGGCCATCTCAAGGGCTGGCTACTCAGAAGAAAATAATAATAGTAGGGACTAAATCTTGGAAGTTCAAATCAAAGACACCAGCAGATTGGTGGCAGTTTGGATGATGGATTTTGATGCAGGACATCATCTCTGCAGTGGCTAGACAAATAATCTAGTTCATGGTTGAAAGCTCCTCAGAAATGAAGGACTGGAGATTTTTGGGCTCTGGTTTGAATCCATCATAGTTAATATCAAAACCAACACAGATGTTTGGTTCAAACACAAGTTGGTTCTGATAGGAGACCCTGAAAAGCTGTATAAATTATGAATTTTTACTTTTCTACACTTTTTTACACTTCACTTCTTTCTCTTTCGGAGATTTGACCATCCCTTTAACAAGAAATGATCCTAACATAGAAAAATGAAGTCACATTTTTATCTTGGGGGAAAAAACAGATTTGTTATTGGTTTGCTTTCACCCCACTGAGCTTTAGAGAGTTACAGCAGTGCTGAGTTGGGAATTAAGTCATCTTAGGCTTCCTATCTAGTCAATAGAAAAAAGACAGGCACCTTCACAGAGCAATTCAGATCTGAATTAACTTATGGAGGTTGTAACCACAGAGTAATTGGTGTATTGACTTAACTGGTTATTTTTAAAGCATTTCTAACAGCTGGGCAAAGGTGAATAATTTCACCTTCATGGGATCCAGCTGTACAGTCTCTTGTTCCTTCTAAAGCGAGAAACTATTCATGGACAGCTGTTCAATGCTGCTTTCTAATGGGTCATGTTGTAAGTAGACTTAGAGAGGTCATCTATGTGCTTTCCCCCATATCCCAGTATCATAATTATATAGCGGCAGCCCTGTTCTAGCCACCTTTGAAAGTGCTGCTGTGCATTTTACCTAGCATATAACAATAGCATCACATTTAAAACAAAAATCCACTGAAATGCCTACTCAGCAGTCTCATGGCAAGGAGTGCACTGAGAGCGTGTCAAGGTAGGGAGGATAGAGCTATTCTTCTTACCGTTCAAATATCTGGCCTCTCCAAAATTAACCCTAGAAATGTAGAGCTAAACATCACCTACAAACGATTCAAAATTATTTAACAACATTGATAGTGTTTTGGCTTTGTCTTCAGTCATGCCCATCTCATGCCTAGAGCCAACTACCAGATCTTATTAACAAGAATTTATTTTCACTTATTTTAAGGATACATCAGAGATTAGTTGCACAAAGCAAACTTCACCTGCGTGTCTGCAAAAAGCTACCCCTATAGAAATTTGATCCTGAGAGTTGCCTTTATCCAGTTGCTAATGGACGTTTAGCATGTGAGAATCTGTATCTTCCGAATTTTGAACATAATAAGCTTTCTGTGAGCTTTTCATATAAGAGATATCGACTGGAAGTAATTCAGAGAAGTTATTCAGCAATCGCTTGGAACAACAAAAGAGCCTGAAACAGATTTACTGCCAGCTGACAGTCCGCATGCCACACTGGTACAGCTCCCCACTTCTCCAGGAGAACGCCTGACATGCCAGCTGAGCTGGGCTGGCCTACACCACCGAGATACCTCCAGAGAGGTAAAATAACTGTATTTACAACAGAGAAAACTAGCCCAGCTGAACCGTCAAACCCAGCTATCACTTCTGGAACCAAGAGCCTGGTTTATTTATTAATGCATTTGTAGGACCTCGTATCTCTGTAGGCTGCAGCCATTGAAAGGCGACATTCACGCAGTGAAGATGCTCTCGAAATCCAGCCGGGGAAGCCAGCAACACTCATACAGGGACAAACACACTGCAAGATAATTTATTTCTTCTCCCATCATCTGTCACTGTGATACACACGTATTATCCTTCAGGCTTGCTCCCCACATCAGTCAGCGCTCCAGCCGCCTCAGTGCAAGATTTGGCTAGTTTTACGCCCTGTGAGAGCTATCTTATTCCAGTATCCGATTCCCTGGCAGCTTTGAAGTGTCACAGAGTACTGGCTACAGTAGTTTTGAGCAGGTGCAGCTTCACTATTGCTTTACAAGGATGCGTTTTTTGCCTCTTTGCTCTGTGACTTGGTGCTTCAAATCTGAAGTGTTTGTGGGCTTCTTGCCAGCGCGTTGCTTTCAGACTGGCTCCCAGTTTAATGTCCCTTGCTTTCCTGCCTCCTGCCAGCAAGTGCCATTTTTTCTTTTGAAAGTCTCTACTGCAGCAGGTGAAAGAGGGTATAGACTCAGCAAACTCTGCATGGGAAAAGGCGGGGGGGGGGGCGGGGGGAGTAACAGGGGCCACTTCCAGTCTCAGCACCTACTTTTTGTGTGAGTTAGAGATCAGAGAAAATAAACCCAACAGAGTGGTTTCATTATCACAGGGGTAGAGGGTAAGGATGGGGAAGATGAGAGCTGGGAGACCCCCTCCTTCACCTCCCGCAGAGCATCTCCTCATCGGCCCCTCATCTGAGCTGGAAAACCCTCCTGGTTTAGAGCAGAAGAAAAAGATTTTGTAGTGATGGTGTGGCGGAGCAAAGGACCTATATCAAGAGAAGGAAGGAAGAAAAGAAAAAAAACAGCATCAAAGAGAGGAGGGAAGAATAAAAGCACTCCTTTGCTGATCCACAGCTGAGCTGGGCAAAGCTTATACAAGATAACACTGACATTACAAAGTTATGGTTAATTCATTTTTCTACTTGTCACCACTTTGGATAATTGGCCTATAAAACAAACGTGGGGGAAGGAGGTTGGCTTTTTTGGTTTTTTTTTTTCCTTCATGAGAGGTACAACTAGGATTAGACGGTGTGCTACACCACGGATAAAAATAAAAAGAATGATCCAAAACCCTCCAACTTTAATCCAAAGAGGTTGCCGGTGAATAGCGCGAGTGCTGGAGGATGAAGTGAGACCTGGTTGTCTCTATGGTAACTAAACCATCACTAGAGCAAGGATTGACCTGGAGCCTTCAAGCAAGTTTTGCTTGTCCAGGGCACTGCATCACGTGCACTATTGCCTGTCCACTCTCCTGATTTCAGGGAGATTTTCACAATAACTTAGAGTTTATTCAGAAATCTCTAGCTTCTGGATGCAAGTGATTAACTTGGAATCCCAACATTCACTTATTTGTGTAAAAGGAAGTTCCGAGTCCTTGGGTGGGTGAGGGAAAGCCTGAAAATATGATCTCACATACTTCAAAATGAGGAGGGACAGTCTTGAAACAGCCACCCATTTAATATATGCTACCACACATAGAAAACACTGGCTCAGAGGTTTCAGAATACAAGGAGAAACCAAGATAAAGGAGAGAGACTGGAAATCAGGCACAAACACTGAGAAAACATAAGACAATCCAAAAAGTCCACATTTATAATATTTTTTAAATCTGCTGATTTTTGATGCCTGATTCATGATTCCAGAAGCTGAGGGTTCACAGCAAATGACCCCAGATAGCCACTGGCTTTCGGTGCTGCTTTATCATTCCATGAAAGGTTTATAGAGGCAACCATCACTTCGTATAGCTTCCCTCCTATCAACCAGAAAATTGTCTCTAAGTCACCACGAAAAAAAACCAACTTCTTTTCTCTCTGATCATGACAAAAGAATCTTTTCTTTAAAAGAAATCATCTTCTACTTGTGAGACCACTCTACCAGCAAATGCTATTTGCTAAGTACCTAATTCCCCTCATTTTATAAAATGCCACGGGTCAGTTAAATACAAAGTCTATGGGGAAACCCATTTTTATCAGACAGAGCGTTACACTTAAAATCTTGTTGGAAGTTATAAGACACACCATACATATGAAGTTAGGAATTCTTTATTTGCCTAATTAAATCCAAAGCCTAAATCCAAATTCTAATTAGGTCCAAAGCCTAAATCCAAATTCTAATTAGGTCCAAAGCCCCCCCCCCCCCCCCAAAATGCATGAGTATTTCTACACTTAGATCATGATTAAATATAAAATTATAAAAATGCACAAAAACAGGTGATCCAGGCAGTGTTTCCAGGCTGTGAAGGTGATCAGATCCACACCAAGTCTCAGCCTTAGCCTCGACTCTGCCTTGCCAGCCAGTGTCTGTTATAAAATGCCCCAGGAGGAGGAGACGCTGAAGTGATGTTTGGTTTTAAAGGCAATTTGCAGAAGCCAATGAGTAACCTCTCAGGTGTCCATCAGCCATGGGCTCTGCCTGGGAAGCCTTCCTGACAAGCTTCCCTCCGTCTAGGAAGGGTTGCCCTGGCTCCACAGGAGAGCAAACAACAGAGGGAAAATTATTTCCATTTTAAAAACCTGTAAGGGAAGGACTGGCTGTAAATGAGAGCAGTAGTACGCAATAAGTGCTGTAGGAACAGAGGTATTTTGGGGGGAAGTTGATGCTGCCATACACCAGTCGAGACAATGCAACCAACCAGGGTGGATTCAACGCGAACACCCATTTCTGGAAAGCATTGCTATCCACAGGCAGCAAATGAGATGTTTCCTCATGAGATTAGTTTCCCCAAATCGGAAGACCATGACCTTTTGCTGGTATAAATCAATGCATTGACTTCAATGTGTTTTTTTCTGATTTATATCAGTAAAGATTTAGCTATACCAGGCAATTCTCTGTTTAATAGTGTGATCACGGTCCTCACACTGCCCTTTTCACCGGCAGGTCAGCCTTTTGCTGCTGGGCTGCATTCACAGGCCTTGGGGGAAGACAGGTAAATGAAGGATGGAGGAGATACCCAGCATCAGAACTGGGGAAAGGCAAGGTAAAGTGGAATGCAAAGACCCAAATCATGCCATGGAGCATCTCACCTTTCCTCAAGAAAGAGTACCCTAAAGCCCATGCCTAGGACACAGCGGTGCAGGGAAAGTGCACACACACACACACAAATGTATACATGAGTAACGATGCTGCACAGAGCTTTAACAACATGAGGATGAGAGTGCACTTTCCTAACACGTGAGGCTCCCAGTGCACTGCTTTGGAAATAAAACCATTTCCCACTCTCTCCTCCCATACCTCTATCTTGCCTCCATAAGCCAGAGCCGTTTAAGAAACTTTAGAAACCTTTCAGGACATTTGTAAAGTAATTTACTGGGACTAGTATTCTTGTCCTCTATGAAATCAGATGACTGAGTCACCCTGGGCTTAAATGTGCAGATCAGAGAAGCAGCCATAAAAACCTTGAAAAAAACCCCGAACAGCTTCACTATGCATAAAAAGCTGCAATTTTATATCTATCATTGAGGTGCTTCCAGGATTAGAAATAAATATGATACGTCCTAAGGCAGACCCAGCCCCTTGGATTGGAGAACTTCCACTTCCCCATCTCCTCATGTCCCTGGATCTAAAGACATTTTTAGGTCCAAGAAAATTTGGAAACCTGCCTGTCCTAAGCTATGGGAACGATTAACATGAGAATTGAAACTGCAAACTTGGGGGCAGAGAGGGGAAGTACTACCTTTGGCAGATGGATTTTGTTTTTCTTTGTACTTGGCCACTAAGGATGCACAAGAGTTTGGGGTGTCAGAATGGATTCAGAGGCATGGATGAGTAAGAAAGGGTCAGCTGAGCATTCAATGGGCATTAACAGCAGTGCAATTAAATACCGCGTGCTCCCCGAGACCTAGCTTGGCGTTACCATCAACAGGGAAGAGCATTTGGCTTTGGGGTGCAGAAGATGTTAACTGCGTGCCCTTCACCAGCTCACAGCCGCTCTTGCACTACCCCAGCCTTTTCTTTCCTTGCTGCCTGCCAGCTCACCCTCCCCCTCAATCCCAAATGCCCAATCTCAGGCATCCATCCCCCACCCCTTCGCCTTCTGCCCCCCGTCTCCAAAGGATGGATGAGCTTGCCAGAGCAATCTGGCCCTTGCTGGAGAAACTGCTCAAAGCCGGCAGCCGGAGCGAGCACAGCAATCGATTGGACACGGGACATTACGGATCTGCGAGCGCGGCCGGGGTGAGAAAGTGGCAGCTTTGTGAGGCTGAGCGCACGTGAGGATTACGGCATTAACAAAGCTCCCTTAACCGATCAGCCTGCCCCTAGGTAGACGGGGGACCAGGCTGGGGTGGGAAGCGAAGGGGATAAAGAAGTGGCAGCATGAAGTCGCCTTCCCCCCCACTTAGAAAAAAGCGGCATGAATAAGAAGTCCCGGAGACACAAACTGCCGCCTGGGACCGTAGAGCCACGGCGTTGCTCGTCAGGGCTCTGGGCCAAATTTCCTGCCAGCGTAAATCCGTTTGATGCCAAGAGAGTAACCCAAGGATGAATCGGACCCGGTGGGGAGGGTTTATTGCCTTCAGTTCAGGCAACAGAGCGGAGCTGTGCCAGCTGGGGTGTCAGACTGCGTGACTCAAAAGGACTTAGGCACCTAAATCTATTAGGTGTTCCAAAAAAATATGCTCTCTCTGATTTTAAGGTCGAATCAGTCTTTTTTTTTTTCTGAAGGCAGCGTTGAGGACCTCTGTTTACTATTGTTCTTAATCAAAAAATAACGGTAACAACTCGCAAGTACAAAGGGCCTTTTATGTTTCTGCTGAGGCTTTTATCTCAACGCATTTTAGTAAGTGCTATATCAAAATCACTCCGCCCACCACCAAAATTCAGTCATCTCTGGACTGCAGAGCAGCAGCTGTTTAACAGTGTGCAATAAAGCTGAACAGCAGTTCAGGACAGCGAGTGAAGGAAAGCAGTGTATGCAGCTGAAGCTGACAGCCCCCCTCCAAATCAGGACGCTACCTCAGAGCAGATGGATTGAGCAAATAGTTTAGCAGCAAGAAGCATGCCCAAGCATTTAGCATCTTGGAAAAATGTTCCTGCGACTACAGGCTGAGCCCGTGCTTTTCTCCTGGGCTTTGAGGGGATGCCCCTACTCAGCTGGTCCTGAAGACCCCGGCTGCTGCCTACCACGAGCCCTGCTCACGGGCACAGGCAGCAGCACATCCTTCCCACATGCCATGTGCTGTCTGCACACTTCATGGCTTGGAGAAGATCAGATTCCTGCACAAACCAGCTCCTCCAAAGCATTTCCAGGCTGACCGTTGCCTAAGCATTGCAGTCTTTATATCCTGACAGCACCATGCAGGGAAAGAAAATGTTAATGCTGGAGGAGCAGGAGATCATGGTCTAGCGAGCCTAAAGGACTTAGGGATTGTATAGTTATCCCAGTAGCCAAAGTTCAGAGAACAATTTGTGGGACAATAATGCAGTTTTTTGAGAGACATTTTTGAAAACACCCTAAATTTATGGGAAAGCATGAAGAGCAATGGAAGAGGGCACCATGGGCTGCTCACCACGATTGCAATGCTGGAATAGAGGGAGGGCACAGTGAGGTTCAGCAATGGAAACCCTGAAAGAGGACGGGATAGGGGAAGCATAAAGCCAGAGCCATGGACAGAGAGAGGCAACAGCCTGGGGCAGCCTTGCACGAGCAACATGAGGCTGCTGGGGAAGGTTATGGAGGAAATCATCTTAAATGCCATCACGCGGCACATACAGGACAACCAGGTGATCAGGTCCAGTCAGCATGGATTTATGAAAGGCAGGTCCTGCTTGACTAACCTGATCTCCTTCAAGGAGATCCACTTAGTGGATGAGGGAAAGGCTGTGGATGTTGTCTACCCGGACTTCAGTAGAGCCTTTGTACACCATTTCCCACAGCATTCTCCTGGAGAAACTGGCTGCTTATGGCTTGGATGGGCGTACTCTTTGCTGGGTAAAAAACTGGCTGGATGGCAGGGCCCAGAGAGTTGTGATGAACGGAGTTAAATCCAGTTGGCGGCCGGTCACGAGCGGTGTTCCCCAGGGCTCAGTACTGGGGCCAGTTCTGTTCAAAATCTTTATCAACGATCTGGATGAGGGGATCGAGTGCCCCCTCAGTCGGTTCGCAGACGACACCGAGCTGGGCGGGAGTGTTGATCTGCTGGAGGGTAGGAAGGCTCTGCAGAGGGACCTGGACAGGCTGGATCGATGGGCCGAGGCCAACTGTATGAGATTCAACAAGGCCAAGTGCCAGGTCCTGCACTTGGGCCACAACAACCCCAGGCAACGCTACAGGCTTGGGGAAGAGTGGCTGGAAAGCTGCCTGGTGGAAAAGGACGAAAAGGGTTGTCAAGCACTGGGACAGGCTGCCCAGGGAAGTGGTTGAGTCACCATCCCTGGAGGTATTTAAAAGACGTGTAGATGTGGTGCTTAGGGACATGGTTTAGTGGTGGACTTGGCAGGGCTAGGTTTACGGTTTGACTTGATGGTCTTAAAGGTCTTTTCCAACCTCAACAATTCTATGATTCTATGCAGCTTTCAGGGACCATGAAGGGGATAGTGGAGTAATTGAGATACAGAGAATGAAAGCAGGGAAATAAAGTTTTAGGTGTGTGGATAGATAGGAAAGGCCGCATCTCTGAAACTGTCAGTGGAAGGCATCTGCAAAAAAGCTGGCTTGTATCTGCAACCATAGAAGAAGGTCATATCCTGCACTGGGACTCAGTGATGGTCAAAGCAATGCTGTTGTCCACATTGACTAAGGAACCTCAGGCACAGAAAACCGGAAAAGAAACCAGGCACTTTGCAGGCTGGTTTTCACTGCTTTGCATTACACATCCCAACCTGGGATGTCTTTAGAGAAACTTCCCACAGTCAACAAATGAAGCAACTGGAGAAGAAGCAACCTGCTGAGGTGAGCAGTCTCCTGTCTGTGCTTTGGAGAAAACCTTTTCGTTCCTAAAAAGGGAGCAAGCATGTGGAGTCCCGTTAGAAAATAAAAAGGGGCCAATTCCCTCATACTAAGCCTGTTATTAGGCTCAGAATCAAATTAAACCACAGGGCTTTTCACTAGCAAAGTGCTATTTTAAGGCTTATTAGACTATATTAGGATTGGCATAAATTTCCACTGACATAATATAGGCCTTTAATTGGATTTAAGGGCGAGGAGGCTGCATTAAACTAAAATCAGTCCTCGCAGGGGGAAATTGGGTATTCTCCTCACAACTCCTCTGCTTTCCCTTGGCGTGAATCCCAAGCAGCCGAGCAGGCTGGGTAACCCATTCAAATCCAGATGCAATTGCTTATAGCCTCCTATATCAATCTGATAAGCAAGCTGGCTGCCAAAACATAACACACTCGCTGCCGCTTGTTAGCCAAAGCCTTGCTGCCATGGTCAGAGCTCTGGTTCACTTGCAGCTCGGGCAAAAATGGCATTTTCTTGGACACAAGCTGCCTGCTAGACTTCACATGAAGTATTTGCCCGTGAAAGGTTACAAAAACAAAATCTCAAAGCCAAGACCTTGACTTAACCTCCAAAGAGCTGAGAGCATCAGAGCCACAGGCAATAATGAAAACATAACCCCGCTGCACCTCCCGTGCTGGAAATGTGAGTCAGGAGGCACTCCTACGACATGGTTGTTTTCATGCATCCCCTGATTAGACATGGGAGGCTTTCAGGAGCTTGGAGGTCCAGGGGTCTCTCAGCTCTCTCCGTGACATGGCCATGTGCAATCCCTCTTTTCCCTGAGAAACTGAGACCAGCCCTGAGATGTGCACAAACAGGTCTTGCACTCATGTCATGAGATGCTGTGAAATATGGTCACAGTCCCCAAGTCACTCTCCACTGAAGAATAAGAGCTATTACAGGAACTGGTAATTTTTATGTTTTTGTGTGTGTTTCTCCAATGCTGCTTACCCCAGGTGAGATACAGAAGCTCGAGAAGAAGAAAACAAAACCCACTTAAATATTGAATGGGACAGGTTGCACCTCAGGTTTAATAAAAGCAGAGATTGAGTGATCATTCATTCTACACCTTAAGAGATGTCCCTTATTTGGCATCTAATGGGCCATGACTGACTTCCAGTAATAAGGCTCTATCAAAAGGCATATGAGCTCTTCTGAAGCCCCAGAGACATAGAAAAACCTTCCACCATGCAAAAGACTGCTTTGTACATTGATACTTGATGTTATGAGCTTGTCCGCACCCTCTAATATCTTGAGACAACTTTGTCATACAAATACAACCCTTTTCTTACAACACCAACCACTTCACATCTGGCTGTGTCAGGAATGGGGTCTCATAATCTAACTCCTGCAAGTGGAGAGCAGTTTAAGTCTAAGTTGAGCCAAGCTCATGGTTTCCCAGAGAAGATGCTTCAAGGTGCATTCTTCTACCAAGGGCACGAAGCTCCTAGATAAGCTTCAGAGTCTTTTCTTTCCCAACCCACAGCTTCTTAAGTTTTGGGGGATGCTATGCAAACCTTCCCTTCTGTCCTGTATTCACCAGACCATGTGGTCATCATTAGGAGAATGTTAAGAAAAGGAAGGAGTTCAGTGCTACTCTTCAAAAGATGCTCCCAGGTGGGGATTAATATTTTTGAAAAGTAAATTTTAGCAGAAAATTTGGTATGGCACTTTCCCCATATGGGTGCATGTGTCCATACGTGGCGGGGGGGTGTGTTACATGAGAGAGTGTGTGTGTGTGAGAGATCTGATATGTCACAGCTCTGCAGCTGCGTCCCATCAGCACAAACATTTAGCTGCCCGAGATGGTGAAATTTTTCATCCGTTGAAACAAACTTTATTCCTTTCCTGATAGTTTCAGGATTACTTCAAGATGTATCTAGGAAGTTCAGACAGGCCAAACAGGGTTGATGGATTCAGGGTGGCAATGTACCCCAGTAATGCTCCGTGTCTTCCAAGCAGCCACAAACCTTGTGCTGTTGCTCTGCTGTCACGTCCCTTGCAAGTGACCTCTATGGGCACAGTGTGTCCATGCAGTCCTGGCTCTCTGACACTCACTCAGCCCCATTTGAAGTGATGCCATGCAGTGATGACTCGGTGGCCAGCGAAAGCTACAGGGGAGTTGCTGGAACTGGACCAATAACTTTGATTTTGCTGAGATCTCGATCTTCATGCAAGGCTTTAACCATACCCATTAGAAAAGCTCAGATGAGCTTTTTTGTGCAGCCCCTGAGGGAGCACAGCCAGGGGAAAGAAAAACAAAGCTGGGAACCCCAAAGTGCTGCTGAGCGTCAGGAGTAAAGCTGGTTTTGCTGGCTGAGCACCACAATTGTGATTTGAGACCTAAAGGTCTCTCTGAGCAAATCTCCCATGTTCATTTACCTTGCCTGCAACCAACAAAGCAATCTTTGTAATATAGATATCACGGAAACCGTGACCTCGCTTCGGGGACTTATTTCTCAGAGGTTGTAGGAATCTCTTTTTCCTTCAATTTGGACTGAGAAAAGCCTGTTTGGGAGGTTTAGGAGTTTTCGGCAACAAGCGCAGCTCTACAGATGAGCCGTAGATGGGCCGACGAATGGACCTGAAATGCTTTAAAGCAGTTTCTACAAAAAGTGCACCCTGACACGGGCCCTATTGGAAACACACCATCGTGAAAGGGCTGCTCTGCCTCTGGTCTCAGCCCTGGATGGTCCCACACCCGTTCGACCCAGTGAGAAACAGGTGATCGAAATAGGAAGAGCGAGCACAAAACTTGAAGCAAGCAGGAGCTGGCTCCTCGGGGCATTCCTATTTTAAACGCTCCACATGATTCTGCACTTTCTGGCTCCAGATGGGACCCAAATACCGACGGATCAGGGAAAATGCTGTCCTCATGATATTTCTGAAGTAGCCGAAGTCAGGGAAATTCTAGACAGAAGATGGATTTTCCAGCTGTAGAGAAACTAGGTCAAACATTTGAACTTTTGGAGGCTTAGCTGCACTAAACTTCCTCTAGAGCTCTGCTGTTGCGTACAGCAGTTATTGCCAGCTGCGCCAGGACTGGTCCAGTCCTGCCAGAAAGCTAAACCAAGAGGAGGGAGACGCTTTTCCAGTCCTGTTGCATTAACAGACAGCTTTAGAGATGCCTTACAAATGCGTTTCTCTCTTCCTCTGCCCTTGGATATGATCTCAAGACCTTTCTCAAGACTATTTTGCAGCAGCTGACTTCTGCCTTAGCAAGGAAATATAGGCTGAATATTGAGATGTATTTCTGTTAGTCTGTGGGCAGGTCTCTCCCGAGACATAGGAGAAGTCCCATTGCTTGAGGCATTTAGAGTTAGACTGGCCAAAGCTCCTGGGAGTCTCTATGGGGAGACAATCTCACCCCCGCCTCTGGAGAACAGAACAGACCTAATAAGCCTTCTCTGTGTCTGATTTCTCTGATCCTCTGATTAAAGTATGTTCATATCATTTGCATTTGAATTTGCGTTTATCCACCCCCCGATGCCAAAACGTGTAGGCAGGCAATTCAGGAGATGATGTGTTTATGTAACTGTAAACTAGGTTTATAGCAGTTTAATTAGTAATATTAATAATGTCACCTAAGCTTAATGATACCAATTATAACACAGTAAATATTTCTTATTGGATTACAAGTAGCAATATTGAAAGATGAACTTTCATGCTCGGTCAAACTTTCTAAACATATTATTTAAAAAGAGAGATAAGACAGTTTGCTTTTCACATGTGGATAGCTCTTTTAATCTCAAAAAGGGATAATTATTGCATATAAATATTTGCAGATGGGAAACACTGTCCCATTTGATGTATCAGCACCTCTCCTCTCCCCGCTTTTGCTTCCATGCATTGAGATGGCAGAGTGGGTTGCCCAATTGCACCAAGTGAAAAACACCTTTTTGATGCCCCAGACAGGTGATCACGAGCTGCTGTGATGCACAGAGGAAAAGGAAGGGTCAGACATCTGCAAGAGAGGAAGGCCAAGGTCACATTAATCTGCTTATGATGTGCTGTATCCTTTGAGGAACTGCAGATGCAGAGGAGACAGAGTTAGGAAAGAGCCTTTGGGTCATCTGGGACAGGTCTTTCATAAGACTTTCACTTTGGCCCCAAGGCATCTTTTGAAGGTGGCAGATGGAAATAGTTAAGACAACTGAGAGATGTTTAGAATCCTATCACTAACGCAGCCCCATCTCTCCCCCCACCATACAGGATTATCCTTGGCAACGTCTTGCCTCTCAGGACTACACAGATCCTGCCTGGTATTTTCTGAGCCTGGTGAATTTGTCACACATCTCGTGCCTATGCCTAGTTGACCAATACACTCTGGATTTCCTTCATTTGGGTACTGGCAACAATCAAAATTAAAACCTCTGGGATAGGATCTTTATTTTACAAAATGATATAATAGAAGCAGATTTGCTGCATCCTGACTATGCTTCCTCAATCCTCTCTTCCTAAATTTGGATTTACTAGGATTTCTTACAAAAGAAAAAGACATCTTCAGTTTCCAGCATAAAGAACTCTTCAGACTTGCTCCAGAAGCAGTCCAGAATATCATCTTCCTCCTGTTGCTTTGGTTCTTTTCCTATCACTTCCCTTCCCCAGGAGCTTTCACATCCACTCTTCTTGCCTCGATCAACACTTTACATGATATCCAGTTAAGCAACAGGAGCAGAATTCACTTCCAGTTGTCTTATGGAAACTGGGAGTATTTCAACAGTAGTTCAATGAAACTGTCCCCCAGGAGAGGTGAGGAGGGAAGGGGATTCCTATGTGAGGTCTGTTGCCAATGTAGTTATTAGAGCACTGGGGAACCAACAGCTTATGGGCCTAGCTGGAAACCATGTCTTCAGGCCACTGTTTAAGATAAGGTATTATACATCACCCTCAGGAAGTGCCACTGATCACAGAGAAAGCTGAGATTACTGCTGTGCAAAAGGTGACAGTTTTGAGAGGTCTAAAATACAGGAATGGGAATCCCAGCCTTGATACCACCGCTATGAAAGCCAGCAGGTCCTGCAAAGAAACCAAGGGATGAGCAGACCTCCCAAGTCTGACTTCTCATGGCAATGCCTCCACTACATACCTGACGTTTTTCTCTGATTACTGGATTTTTGATCTTGCCTGCACAAAGATGTGCAATGAGGGAAGAACAAGAGGAGCAAAAGGGTCTGTGGAGAAGAAGGACAGGAGTAAGGAACAAGAGCGAATAAAGTTGTCTCTATCCACAGCCTCACCACATAATTTACAAGAAGGGGGCAACTCATCATAAATAACCCAAAGCTCCTGGGAACAGTGACCTAATCAAGATGTATAATTGCACGCCTTATCTAAATGAAAGCATCATTTCAGAAATGATAATGTGCATCACCGTGGATTCAATTGCTATAGACTTCAGCACTGAAGGGTAATTATAATGTTTAACAAATATATTCCCTTTGGGGCCTGCAGTTAAAGATATCATGTCCCGGTTTCCCCTCATGATGCACGTCTACTACCAAATTATGAGGTTTTCCTCTCTGTTATGCAATTTCTCATTGATTTTCCGAAAATGGTTTTCTCTTGTCCTGTCCAGACTGACTTTTATCATAGAATCATAGAATCATAGAATCATCAAATCATTTAGGTTGGAAAAGACCTTTAAGATCATCAAGTCCAACTATAAACCTACCACTGCCAAGTCCACCACTAAACCATGTCCCTAAGCACCTCATCTACACGTCTTTTAAATACTTCCAGGGACGGTGACTCAACCACTTCCCTGGGCAGCCTGTTCCAAGGCTTGACAACCCATTTGGTGAAGAAATTTTTCCTAATATCCAATCTAAACCTCCCCTGGCACAACTTGAGGCCATTTCCTCTCGTCCTATCTCTTGTTACTTGGGAGAAGAGACCAACCCCCACCTCACTACAACCTCCTTTCAGGGAGTTGTAGAGCACAATGAGGTCTCCCCTCAGCCTCCTCTTCTCCAGACTAAACAACCCCAGTTCCCAGACTTGTTCTCCAGACCCTTCACCAACTTCGTTGCCCAAAACTGAACACAGTATTTGAGGTGCAGCCTCACCAGTGCCGAGTACAGGAGGACGATCACTGCTGGACACACTATTTCTGATATAAGGAAGGCAAGAGGCAAAGATTACAGAAAAAAAAGTGTTACCTAAGAAATGAACCAAGGAAAAAAGTAGGTGTTAAGAGAGACGAAGAAATCAACCCCCCTCACTGCTTGCTTGGCCTCAACCTGCACAGCAAGCGCCGCAGAGCTCTGACAAACTTGGGTTAAAGACTGTGACCAAACTCCTACCACCCCGAGGAAGGATGTTCTCCCCTGTAACAGACCCTGCTGCCTGGATGTTGGATACAATTCTTCAAAATCCTTTTTGTTAATTTTCTCCCCTTCCTTCTACTCGTATCCATCTGGATAATGCCTGTCCCTTATAGGGGAAAACATGCGTCAGATAGCTCCAGGTTGTTACCATGCATAATTGATGTGCTACACTCAGCACGACGGATGGTCTAACACAAACAGGTATGTATCCTATATTTATGCAGAAGGGGGGCATAAAATAAGCAGAAGCACAAAACAGCTTCAGAAAAAGAGATAAACGGACGAGTAGCTTTTAGCCTGGAGAAGAGACAACCGATGAGGTGTCTATAAAATCACAGATTAGAGAAGGGAGAGAGCAAATGGCTGTTCCCTTCCCAGCACGCAGGAACGAGCGATCGGGCAGCAGTATTAGCAGGCAGCAGGTTGAAGACAAAAGAAGGGAAGTACTCTTTCATGCGGTGTATAATTAAATTAGAGAACTGATCGGGGCAGGATGTCAGGCAGGCCAAAAAATATGAATGAAGTAAAAAACCAAAGAAAATCAGATGACTTAAAGGAGGATGGGTCCATTAAGGGCTATTAAACACTATTCAGGATATAACCTTCACCTAGGGAAGTCCCTACACCGCTATCTACTGGAAGATCGGAGGATATTCAGGACAAGGATTACTCAGCACATGCTGTTTTCCATGTTCATCTCCGGCTCCAGCCAGCATGCTGCTCCGGGGACAACCAAATGCTGTACGTGGTGCAGTTTATGCACATCAGCTGCTAAACAGCAACATGTTTTGGCCTCTTCAGAACAAGGTGCAATTGCTAAGAAAGGTGCAGAGCGATAGCACAAGGCACTCAGGGAGAGCACACTGAGACTGCTGCCCAAGTTTGCTCCAGTTCTCACTCAGAGGCTTAAGCAAAACCGGTTGCTCCATGGAGATGTCTTAGAAAATATCCTGCAAACAGACTGCCCCACCGAGCCCCCGCTCTGCCCTGGATGCAGGGCATGAAAGCAATGCCAAAAAGTGTGTGTTATTGCAGTGGTGTCCTGGTTACGCCATGCTGGGAGTGGGCTTGTCACAGCATGGGTGAGATCAGGTCAGCGCTACTGTAGGGAGTGATGAGCCCGTGGAAAATAAATATATTTTTAATCTTTTTTTTTCTTTTTTTTTTTTTTTTGCCATGCATGATGGACGAATTCAGCAATCTAGTTTAGAGACAGATCTGTCAGCTGCAAAATAGCTGATCCTGCTTTGGGTTATTAGCTGGGAAAACACAATTGAGCCAGCACTGTATTTTGAGAATCTTTTTTAAACCCACATTAATAAAAAAAGAGACACAGAAAAACAGAGAGAAAGAGAGTGAGAGGGGAACTTGGTTAGATGAATAATTTTTGTGTCATCTCCAACACCCTGATTAAAGCTGTGGTGCATAAATCCAAGATACCAACAGCAACCTTAAAGAAGACTGAAAAAAATTTTTTGTGCTGCCATTTTTCCCTCTGCCTGTGTTTCATTAAATATAAAGTTTTATTTTGTCCTCTTTTGATCTTTGAAAGTAAAGAAGCAAGAGGGAGGTAGGAAAAAAAAAAGCCACAAAAAAAAAAAAATTGACACCAATCTTGTTTGCTTCCTTTTCCTCGCCTGCATCGATAACTCAATTGGATCAGAAGTGAAGCGCCAGCAGAAATGAACTGAGCACCGCCACCAAATGAAAACCAAATGCTGGATTGCAAAAGCAATATTTCCAATAAGATGAAATTACTGGGCTGACTTTCCTCCCTTCCCCCAACACATCGCAGCCAGGCTGTTGTGGCGACCAGTGCAAACTTTATTTGCCTACAGAGGGTACAGGGATACTCTGCCTCTAAGCAGCCCTGAAGCTGCATTTATTGGCGAGAGAACAGCATCTGCTGTGGGAGACCGGAGAAATTTATGCAGAATATAAAGCTTCGATCACAGACTGCCTGGTGTGTATGGAGGAAGTATGGGTGCACGAGTCCACTTGCATTCCCACCTCTGCTACCACACGTGTTGGACAAGTCACAGCACCTTTCTCCACATATATCTCTACCTGCAAAGTAAGGATCATGACACCCACTTTCCTTTATTAAGCCTTCAGAACCCATGCTGTGTAATGGTGGGAATTTTGAAAGCGTTTAGCCCTAAACCTAAAAAAAAAACAAACGGGGAAGACTTCTGCTTTCAAAAGCCTTTTCTTTGCCCCCCATAGTGCCCGGTGATGGGTGGCACAGTAGGTCCTCATGAAAGATTGGCTTCTCAAAACCAAGGTGTCCAACCAATAACACATTAACTCATTGCAACTCATCTGCCATTTGAGTAGAATCATAGAATCATAGAATCATAGAATCATACAGGTTGGAAAAGACCTCTAAGATCATCGTGTCCAACCGTCAACCCAACACCACCATGCCCACTACACCATGTCCCTAAGGGCCTCATCTACACGTCTTTTAAATACCTCCAGGGATGGTGACTCCACCACTTCCCTGGGCAGCCTGTTCCAAGGCCTGACCACTCTTTCAGTAAAGAAATTTTTCCTAATGTTCAATCTAAACCTCCCTTGGCGCAACTTGAGGCCATTTCCTCTTGTCCTATCGCTAGTTACTTGGGAGAAGAGACCAACACCCACCTCGCTACAACCTCCCTTCAGGTAGTTGTAGAGCGTGATGAGGTCTCCCCTCAGCCTCCTCTTCTCCAGGCTAAACAACCCCAGTTCCCTCAGCCGCTCCTCATCAGACTTGTGCTCCAGGCCCTTCACCAGCTTCGTTGCCCTCCTCTGGATGCGCTCCAGCACCTCCATGTTCTTCTTGTAGTGAGGGGCCCAAAACTGAACACAGTATTCGAGGTGCGGCCTCCCCAGTGCCGAGTACAGGGGCACGATCACCTCCCTGCTCCCGCTGGCCACACTATTTCTGATACAGGCCAGGATGCCGTTGGCCTTCTTGGCCACCTGAGCACACTGCCGGCTCATGTTCAGCCGGCTGTCAACCAGCACCCCCAGGTCCTTTTCCTCTGGGCAGCTTTCCAGCCACTCTTCCCCAAGCCTGTAGCGTTGCCTGGGGTTGTTGTGGCCCAAGTGCAGGACCCGGCACTTGGCCTTGTTGAACCTCATACATTGGCCTCGGCCCATCGATCCAGCCTGTCCAGGTCCCTCTGCAGAGCCTTCCTACCCTCCAGCAGATCAACACTCCCACCCAGCTTGGTGTCGTCTGCAAACTTACTGAGTAGGGCTCCCTGCCCTGGTAGCAAGGCTGTGCTGGGACAAGAGTCACTGATGAGACACACAGGAGAATGAGGGTGATCCTTCACCCCAACCCCATCCTCCCATGGCTGCTGTGATCTCTCCTCTCTCCTACTTCCAGAGCTCCCCTCCCAAGATATGTGGTAGCTATCTTGTGTCTCCCAGCCATCCATCAATCCTAATTCTAGAGATACATGGCCCATAAGTACGTCCACCTCTTGTTTAAACTTTGAATGACAAACTGAATGCTAAAATCCAAAGAAGAGGAGCTTCTTACACACCCAAGTACCTGCCTATCCATGGGGCTGTGTGAACATGCACTGCGGGCTAATGCCTTCCTGAGTCTGAGTTTCCTATTTCAGGGAGATGAGCAACCATAAATGCACAGCTAAACACCACAGTAGCAGAATAAGAGTCTGTATTTCCCCAAACACGCACATCTTCCATCAATGACCACTGCACTTGCAGGCCACAGAGTGAACAAAGAGTGGCCCAGTGCAGAAGACTATTCAGAGACCATCATACCACCTGCCCAGGCCTGTATCTTCAGTGACACAATCCACTCGTGATCCATCAATACCTCGCAGCAGAACCACAAGCTTCTCACATGTTTGTTTTCACGTGATCCAAGGTCTGGAATAGCAGCCACCACTTCCACGTAAAAGGTGAGGGGATTTCCTTGAGTTTTTACTACTGTTAGTGATCCAGCACATGGATTATCCTACCCAAAGCCTACCCCACAGTGCTCACAGCAGGTCCACAGCTTGCACATGGCAATACTGTGTGTCATAGGGGCCCATGTACTTGTCAGGCTTGGAACTGGAAGGACTGGAGAGATTAAAATTTGGATTACGATGCAGTGATTTTTCCCTCCTAGACGGCTCTGGGTTCACATAACGCCTGGGCAATACGTCTGCGTGTGGGTTGTGAATTGTTTGAATGTGCGTATGTGGAGGGAGGGACGTCAGTGGGAGGAATTCATTAGCATTTTAGTTGTTACATATTTATGCTCCGAAACGAGCACATGGAACAAAGAGAAGACACATCGGGGAGCCCTGCTTTGCAAAAAGCCCTCTGACATTCGCAGCTGTTCAGTATGCTGGTGGTCAAAACCAGCCAAACTCCCATTGCTTAGGACATACCAGGCCAAATCATGAGAAACTTTTCACCTGCCTTTCTATGAGCCTTTCTGCAGCTCATCACCCATATGCTGCTGCCACCCCAGGTGTTTTTCCCACTGCTTGAAGTACACCTTTGCTGTAATTTGCTTCTCTGATTTCTCATCCCACCCAAAGTGGGCACAGAGAGTAGATGACTCCCTTCCTTCATGCAGCTCCTGCTGATGTGCACAGGGATGGTCTGTTGTCTCATCCCTGGACATCTCTGAGCAACCCAGGTTCTTCCAACTTGTCCTCAGGTGGTCACATTTTGAAGAAGACCCAGCCAAGTTCTACAGGGAAAGGGATGCAAACAAGAAAACACACCAGAACACAGCATTCCTCTCTAACACCAGGAGTTCATCACCATCCATTTGTGTTTTCTTAGGGACAGAAGGGCCATGGGATAACAGCCCAGGAGACTGGGGCATGGGAGGTGTGCTCAGAATAGCACAGATCCACTAAAAGCATGGTGATATATTCTCCCCACCTTTTCACCTCTGGTCTGTTAGCAAGTTCGGTAGAAAGGAAAAGGAAATGACCTGACAACCGAATAAGGTCTTATGGACCATGCAAGGGAGTACTGAGGTCTCTCCAGGAGCTCTAGCATAGGAAGAGGTAACTGTCTCATTAGTTTCAGTTGTATGTTTGTTTTTCTGACCACTGCTGCTCCTTTCAACTCTCATCTTCCCCTCAGGCAGAAATCAGTTGCACAGGCTGTATTATGCTTTCCACTAAGCCTCCTCTTTGATTACAATTCCCAGCAAACCACCAGGGTGCAAGAAACATAATTAAATACCTTGCTTACTCTGTAAACAGGCGATCCCCAGAGAAGGCAACCCATGACTTCCCAGATGGGCTACCCAGAAAAAGTCTCCCCAACTTCAAGGTGAGACTAGTGAAGCCCTAACAGTTGCATTTCTGTCCCTGAGACATTATCTCAACAGGCCATGCAAAATGCCAGTAGTGGAGTGACCCAGAGAAGGATAACATAAATCGTTTAAGCCATAAGTGACTTGGACGGATAAAAAGTAATAACTGTGCAAAATCTATAGCCAATGCACGTTCCCTGCTCTGAATGCATTGCTTTGAACATAAAACTCATCAAAAGCACTTAGTTTTCATAAAATTTCTTCAGAATGCCTAATCTAATATCTAATCTCTCCATGGCAAAGCCCCGGGAATGGTCTAAGAAGAAGGATAGGTGTAGCCCACCTACGCTACGAAAACCTTCTTTGCTAGAAGAAATAGAGAACAATATTTATTAGCAAATCCTCTTGCAGCCTTCACCTGTCTGGAATACTACCTGGGAATGCCAGGGGTTTCCCTGCCTCTGTCTCCAGAGAGTCTTCGCACAGCTCCTCACTAACACGCGGCTCTCAGGAGTATAATTAGAACAACAGGCTCGGGGCAGAGTGACGCATGGATCAGAGCGCCTATGAGAAGTGCTGGAGGGATGTCCTCTGGGGAAGGGTGAGAAGGATCTCCAAAGACGGAGGTGATTCAGTGAATTTTGGTGACTTCCGTGATTATACAAGTGAAGGAGGTAAAAGTAGGGGGAAAAAAAAAAAAGACAAAAACCCTCAGGCTTCAGGAAGGAAGTTCACCAGGGAAGTTTGTATCATGCTGTTGGGAAGATGAATTATGGAGGTTTTTCACTTCCATCTGCAAGTTTCGACAGGATTAGTGCCAGACTGGATTTGTCCCCTTTTCTGGTATGTTCCACCACGCTATCAGCTAAAGAAAATTTCCTGTAGTCCAGTGAAAGCAACATTTTGAGTAGAGCCAAGACTGATGGAGCTCCCTTGACCTCCCAACAACTTTCTGCAAGAAATGTTGTCTCAAGATGTCAGCAGGTGGTTTGGCCAGTGCAGAACAGGACGCTCAGCCGTGAACATGAACATCTGACTGTATGGAGATATGAAAGAGTGGAAATCTAAAGCTCTCACCATGAAGAGTATGACCCCCTTCAACTGCAACAGACTTGCACAAGGAGGCTTGCTCAGCCTACCAGTAAGGTACCTGTTGTACTTTCAGAGCAAACCAGCCAAGGGGCACAGCAAACCTGGTTGACCCTGAAGCCCAGGTGCCCAGTGGCTCCTTCAAAACTTGCAGAAGTCTTGCTGAGCAACATCTTCAAAGATATGAAAATGTGAAAGCAGAAGGAATTCGGCCACCACATAAGATCAGCCGTTCTTCTTGACATACAAACCCACTTTGCTCTCCCACATGGCATCTTCTTCCCTCTTGAAATGTGGATTGCATGACCCATCAGGTGCCTGGGATGCCAATGGGAATCTTTGATGCCATTGTGCTAGCTTGAAAAGTCTATGGGGCCTCATTAAACAGTAAAATATTTTGGATGATTTTGTTATTAATTGTGTTGCCTTTTGAGCTGTTGCATTAAATAACTAGACACCCATATGGAATTGGGGGAGGGGGAAGCCACAGTAGCATAAAGGAAAGGAAACCAGGGAAATGTGAAACTTTCATGTGAGATAAGAACCTCATAACACTGTTATTATATCTCTCTGCAGTCAGGTGGTCTCCTGGTTTTAATAAAATCTCATTTTCCTTAAATTTTCCCATGTGGCCCACGTATTATGTGTGGAGTTTAATGTAGCAGGATATGATCTAAACTTAGACTCAGGTGGTCTGGGCCCTCTGGAACAGACGGGGTGGATTGTCAAGCCCTGGATGGGGGAATATAAACAGCAGTAGAAAATGCTTCCTTTTTTTTTTCCTTTTCCAAGATCTGAAAAGACCTTACTATACTTAATTAATGATCCAGCCAGCCAGCCCAAATCAGAGAGACATGCATGCAGCCATCAAGGGGTGGGGGGTGAAGGGGAGAATACAATCAACATTCACTTTTCTTTGTTGGAAGTAACAAAGAAATTAAAATTAAAAAAATGTTTCAAGATTTTGTACATGATTGATTTGTGTGCTTTGGTTGGGTTTTTTTAATTATTTTTTATTTTGCAAGGGTGTCTGTTTTTGTAAACCAGTCCAGCTCTATTCCCTGCAGAACTCCTTAAGGTTTTCATTAGGATGGGGATATCACGTTCATTAGGATCACTGGTCCTGATGAATTCATTTTTGTTGTCACATACAATTCCATAAGTGGACTTCACTTATAGTTCCAAGGGTGATCCTCTGTCACACAGCATCAGTCACTTTAAGAACGAAATATTCCTGAAGTGGGATGTATTTCAGTAGAGAGAAACATTCTCTGCAATAGCTCCACTCCAGAGCATTGGGGTCTTTTGTTTGGTTGGTTTTTAATTAAAGAGGTACACCATCAAATTGCATGTTCCTAAGAGCAGCTCATCAAGAGGCATTTCCAGAGCTGATGCAGCACCGAAGCAAATTCTTTGTTCTGGTTGTAAAGCTTAGTCTGGCCAACTTCTTATTTTATTTGCAACATTTCCTGCCCTGTGCTATTTCTCCATGCATTTCCAGAAGGCATAGTCAGGTTGTTGCTACAGAAGGGAGAACATAGGGGGCAGTTAAACAAGATATAATGAATCTGTGGTGCCCTGCTGAGCATCGATTTAGCAATTTCTGTCCGTGGCTGCAGGCTTCCAAATATAGGATCTCACAGTCAGAGATGACCAGGATTAACTGGCAGGACTTCCTGGATCTGTATTGGCCGGTCATCGCAGTCAATGTCAAAACAACCCCCTTTACTGCTTACAGACCAGGACAGGTTGCTACATGGGAAAGGAGCCCACCCAGAGCCCAGACTGTGTGTTGGGGGAGGTTAGTGTGCAATCATCCCGACCAAGCTGATGAATACGGGCACAAAGGAAATATCCAAGCAGGTTGGTTTAGGCTGCAAAGGAAAGCGAGAAATCCTGAACACCCAGATGTGCCCCATCTACTCTGACCACAAAGCATCTGACAAACCTGAGGGAACTTCAAGCTCCCCTATAAAGCCAGCAAGACCCTGTCCTGTGTGTGTAGGTGGGGAAGTTGAGGCAGAGAAGCATTAATTGTCAGGGTCTTTGGCAGAGGACTCGGAAGCTCTTGCTTTCCTGCTTTCAGTGTTACTTTGCAACAAGGTCTGGAGACTTGTGGAGGGAGCTGGTCTCCATTGGAAATATAAGGTGCGTTTTCCCTGGTGCCTACTTCAGTAGCAAGGCCAACTTGAAAGCTCCCTACCTCCAGTCACTTGCTCCTGAGCTTCCCTCCTGTCCTGGAGAAAACCACCACCTCCATCAGTGTGCCGCTCCATGCAACTGCAAGAAGGGGAACCCAGATGGTGCAGAAAACAACAGCCTCAAACACCTTTCTTCAGTAATTTCCAAACGCAGAACCACAGCCTTAATAAGCAACTGCTGCTGCCATCGATCTCTTAGCATTTTGAAGATACCAAGTGGGCAAAGGTGCAAAGAGGGAAGGACTATCTCATGTCATAGATAGGGGACAACAGTCTCAAGAGTAATACACTCATCCTGCTCCTTGCAGAGCTGCAATAATTATTGCAAAACAGAAACCCTCTGGTTTGAGCTAGTTAACACCCATGTTGCGCTTCTGTAAATGGTCATGGTCAGCAACAGACAGGACCTTTGGGGACATATCAAAAGCTATGGATATTTTATATCAGAGGTGGGAATTGCACCTTGATCTCCTAAATTGCAGCCCAAAGCATTAAGCAGGGGCTCATCCTCTTATATTTAAACAGTGAAAACATTTCCTCCGTAAGGACTTGTCTTCTGGAAAAACTCACTCCCTTTAAATTCACACTCTGTTATACTCTGGAAGAACTTTCATGTGTCAACAGCTAAGCCAAATGATTAAAGATAACTCTTTTCTATTCCCCTGATTTAAAAAAAAAAAAATCTTATCAGACAAAGACAACCTTAAAATCCCTTTTTCCATTTCCTAGATCAATAGACACAATGGGGTATCCCAAGCCCACAACATCACCCATCAACTCGCTGAAACAACTCATTCAGACTTTGCTCTGGTTTCAAAATACATCTGGAGGGAAGAAAGTCTTTTTGAATAAGTACCTTTCAGGCCGTGTCAAGTGAACACAGGCTTTGTAACCGAAGGGGCGTTGAGCGAGATGCAACTCATCAAGACTCAGAATTGCATCGGTTAGATCTGAGGCCCGGGAGGTACTTGCCTTCCAGATACAATGCTCCAAGGGTTTCGATCAATTTCAGATAACGCTGAACCCCAAGAGGGAAAATTAGTAAAAACTGGTCAACTGATCTCCCAGTCTAGCAACAGCGTAAGCGCTAATCTCCCTTAATCTAATTCAATGGACTCTACTTAACATCCCCTGCCCTTTCATTCTTCAGATGGGAATAGCAAAGGATGAAATCAACTCCTTTCTGCTCTCTGATTCTGCGGCAGGTCGTGCAGACCTTACATTACCCCCCTCCTCTCCCACCCACAAAGTGAAGTGCTACCCTAAGACACTGTTCTTCCACTGCCATCTAAGATTTCTCCCCAAAGCCTAATGCTGCCCACCTGGTAAATAGGAGTCTCACCTCTCGTACCCCTGCTATTGCACCCCAGGCTTTGAAGTTTCCAGGAGCTAATTATACCACTTGATTTGAGCAGGAAGAGTGGAATACAGCCTAGAGCAGTGTTTGCTTACAGAGTAACTCGTCCTGCCCGCATGCTTGCTCTTCATCAAACATGAATGTCAACAAAACCTCACTTTCCTCTTTCATGAATTTTGAAAGAGCTCTTTCTGCTTTCTGGTTTTTTTCTCTTTTTTTTTTTTTTTCTTTCTTCATTTCTTCCTCCTCTTCCCCTGGGATTCTTAGAAGGGAAATGGTGGAGTTTTATTACAGAGGTCACTACATAAGGCCTGTGAGTTTGATGGTCCACAGCCTTCCTCGTTGCCATTTGACCCCATATAAAATTAATATAAAAGCCTTCTGTGCGAGACCAATCATATAGCAACCCCTCCCACAATAGAATATGAGCAGAGTCTGCATACAGACCTCAAGTGCAGCAAAGAAAAGGAGAGATAGCAATTCCCGGGAAGAAGAAAAGGGCACATTTCACTTCCAGAGACTAGGAACACACAGCTCGTGTTAAACCCATGGATGAGGACATGACCTGGACGAATCACTCTCTGAATCACACTCTAATGAGCCATAAATAATGAGAAAGTTGCAAACAATCAGGCTGTGAAATTGCAAGTTTTGCATCTGAATTTACCCCATCTACAGTCCTGGAATTGAGTTGCTTTCTGCACTTTGTTCTGCAGGGACGGTAAGACGAGGCTGGCCAATTTCAGCTAGTTGCAGGGTCTTATTCTGATAGATCTGAGCTGTATTATTGTGAGAGTTTTCCAGACCTGCAGAGGAACATTTTAATTCCAAATAAAAAAAAGGGTAGGGAAGACTTGGGAGACTTTAGAAAATCATGACTTTTCTTTAACTCATGCCAAAGTAGATTTTTACCTTAAAACTATCTGACAGCACTGAGATAATATTTTTACAAAAAGCCCTCATTAGGAGAACTTTCATACTTAAGAATTAGGCTCTTGTTTATTATTGCTTCTTAATGTTTCTTTACTAAAAACGATCTCCTCTTTATTCTTCATTTATAACCCTCTTTCATGACAAATATCAGTGGAGTGGCTCCCCTTACACACACACAGTTCTCCCATTACCCCTTTGTTTCTATTGCCCTTTCCCTGTTTATTGATTGCAGCAAGAGTCAATCTATTTTTTTTCTTTTTTTCTTTTTTTTTTTCCTTTTTTTTTTTAAATGGATATATATCACTGAGCCTTACTGCCACAAAGAACAGGCATTTTGAAACTGGCCTGAGCTCCACATGCCGAGTGGGCCAACAAGGATTTAATTTGAAGGCTCCTAGAATCAATACTAGCCTTTGACTTGTCCTTATTTTATCCTTGTTGATGGTTGATGTCTGTTGTCAAAACTCCTGGAAGGCGTCTGCTGTGATTTGCTATACTGACTATGGAGACTTTAATGAGCAGAGTTGTTCTTATATTTGAGATCACCTTCAAAATCCATTACCTAGTCGCACTAGAGAGATCTTGGAAATCTTCCACATGGAGAAGCAGCCAAACACCTCCTGTTGCACTGTTTTCTCTTTTACTGTTGGACATATCCTTGTCAAATCGGTCACTTTGCAGCCCACAGCTCTCATGAATCCCTCAGGTTCCCAAGACAAGCTGGTTGGCCACAGCTGCCATCATGTTCCCATTTGTCTAGTAGTTTTTACAGGAATATTTCAAAGAGCATCCCAAGCTGACAAGGAACCATTATCCTCATTGCTTTACCCAGGAGAGGAATCAAAGGGAAAGATTTGCCCCAGGAAACATCCATCAGTGAGTCACACAAGCTACAAAACCCCATTCCCAGCTCCTGGTCTAGCAGCCACATCATGCTCCACATGAGTTCGTGTGAAGCAAGAGGACTTACAGCCTCCCTTTAAAGAGCTCACTAAACCCATCCCCAATTCTTCCTTTATTCGGACTGAACAGCTCGACCTCTGATAAAAGCACAAGATCAGACCGGCTCTTTATCACCCTATTTTGGCCCGTAGCTTGAGCAAACTGAGAAACCACATCCTTTCTGGTGGTCGTTGCCCTGTTTCAACTGAGCCGTAAAAAACTATCACACCAGCCCTGTCCACAAGCTGGCCTGCTTTTTTGAATGGGTGCGTTTCATGTAATTTACCTTCTGCTTAATCATTCTTATGCACACGTTAATTGTTCTCCTACATGAGCAGGGTACTAATCGGAGCTCAGATAACCTCCCTATCCTACTTTACATGCTGGTTCATGCTTTCCTTTATTTTAACTGGAGCCGTTTTTAATTCCAGTTAGGAAATTGATTATTCACACTTTTATTTGCCTTCTTTAAGAAGAAAGCACAAGGAGCGCGAGAGGAATTGTAAATGCCTAGGTTAAGACCAGAAATGGAAATCTTGCATGTCAATGTGTGCGCGTGTACGTGTCGTGCGCACGAACGGACAGGCAGGAAAGTGTCCTCATCATGTTCCCGATCAATACTTGGGATGCTTTTTGCGACAAAGGTGCTGAGGCCAGGTCACCGGGGCACAGAGGATATAAGTCTTTTTAGGCTGGCAGAAGGGCTGAATGCAGACCGCAGGCAATCAGAGAAAAAAGTCTCAATCCAGCACTAAAGCCTTGACAATGTCAGGGATTGCCTTGTTGCTATGTGCAAAGCCTGGGCATGTCTCAGGGGCTCTGAAATTTAGGATAGCAGCTCAGCTTGGGGTCATGGAGCCAGAAGGGGAAATGGAAGTGGAGCTGTGCACCAGGTGGGTCAATGGAAATGGTCCCCTGGCCTTGGGTCACCAGCAGGAAAGGGTGAGGCTGGTTTGTTCTCAGTTCTTACTGGTGGTTTGCTTATGAGCGTGGGCGTTAAAGTAGGTATGCTCGTCCCAAAACCCTCAGTGACCCCATCAGACATCTTAGCTGTTTCTAGCAACGCTAAACGCAGACTCCACTGTGCATTTCTTCATCTGAGCCAGTCACCCAGCTCCCTCAACAGGCAACAGAGAAATGGGCAATTTCTGGGCACCATCCACCTGAACTCTTTTAGATGCCAACACTGGGATGAGACGGTTTGCTGTTCAGAAATTCCCGTTCCTCTCCATGGACTGCAAAGGTGTGGGATGCCTGCGCCCTGTGGAGACATCACAAGGCTTTTAGAGACAATCTAGGCTTCATGGGACCTCTCCAGGGCACTGAAATTTTTACAAGGGGATTACAGAAAGCAGAGGGAGACAAAAGGATTTGCTGAAAAACACACAGCAAGAACAGATTTCAGCTATGGCAAGCTGAAAGATGCTAGGGACGTGGTAGGGAGGCAAATGTCCAGAGAAATCCCCCAAACAAAATGTTTCTTTGTAAGCCAGGCATGTTACTAAGGTGGCTCATTTACAGCTGCAATTTTAGATATCCTGAGTTTCCATGCCCCTGTGCAGACTAAGGTCTCCAGGTGAACACTGTCCCTCATGATACATCACAGTGAGTGGTAGGAAATACTGCATCGTGTCATTCTCTGGCAAATGGAGAAAGAGTTTATTGGGGTTTGTTGTTCCTGGAGTAAAGGAGGACACACAACCAAACCACAGCAGTCACCATTCTCAGCTGGTATCTTTTCTTTTTCAATATTCTCCTCCTGTTTTTCTTCCATTCTTTTTTACTTTTGATAGAAATACCAGAAATCTCTGCATAGTCCACATTCTTTTGAAAATAAAAACCATTCAGTTAAAAAGCTGGCTTTGTGCTAAAAACAATAATAATAATGAACTAAGCTATTTTGGACAGATAATGCTTGACTGGCTCTTATCAAAACCTTGAAGAAGGACCCAGAGTCTGATTCTATGTTCACATACATGGACAGTCTTAGCTTTCTCTTGCACACTTGATTCACCGAAGTCAAATCAAGTAGTCAGGTTGGTTATATGATGTGGCCAAACTTAACTTTGGGTTAAGAACACACAAAAAATTAACTTTTTTTTTCCATTTGACCTGCTTAAGACTCAGAAACGGACCAGCAGCTATAAGAGTTAGAAGCCAGCATAATGCATTAGCCCAGTATCCAGCTCTTCAATCTCTGGCCAGGCATGCTCCGATGAAGTAACAACAGCAGCAGAGGCCAGATGCATTCAAGATAGGCCATGTGCCCCTGTGCATAATGCAGCCAAACAACTCACCAAGCCTGGCAGAGGGCAGGTAGCATCTTTATTTCAGTCTGGTTTCTACTTTTCCAGTCGAATGCATCAGGAAGCTCCATTATCAGTCATAAAAGGTTTGGTGCCGCTGAACTGGAACTGTGTTTCTAGTATGATCAACCATTAGGAACCAGGCTTTGCTTATGATTTCTCAGACACCTTCGGGTCTCTATTAAGCAAGAGCAGACTACAACTGGCAAAACTCCTGGAAGCTGTGGGGATTTGACTGCTGGCAACAGACCTCCTGCAGTGCTGGCATAGCCAGGCAAGAGCAGTTCTTCCCTGAGTATTTACGCTTTAAGCTCCAGTTCTAGTAACTTGATTTTTCAAGCAAACTGGATGGGGACCCAACTAAATGCTCTTTCCTCAAAGCTCTCAGCAAGCAGCAGCGCAGGGCTATTACCCACCTCTCCTGTCCTTCCACTCCCATCCCCTCGGGCTGTGCATTGCCGAACTCCAGTGGGATGCAATTGCTCGGATGTGGGCTAAAAACTCAGAATCACTAAAATTCAGATCTGTTATCTCCAAATGGCTGCGGTTTGAAAATACCAAAGCCTGACCACGTTTTCCTCCCATTCCCCAGACTGCAGGCAGGCGTGGAGCTACTCTGAAGTGGAGACAGCAGGATTGGGTCCATAAAAAACAACATCTGCCCTAAAATCTCCCTCAAAGTAACAGATATTTTAGATGCTCTCTGCATACAATGACCCTCTCTAAAGAACATCTGCTCTGGTGAACATCAGTTATGAGTTTGCCTTCTGGAAGCCTCTATAAATAATAATGCACTGAGGGTTGCATGAAACCTCATTAAATTTGGCAAGCCTGAGGACTGCTCTTTGCTCAGGACCCAGGCAGGGGAGGAAAAGAGAAGAAGCAATAGAAGGCAATGCCCAAAACTAAGTCCATGTGCAGAGTCAATCAGGAATAGGAGCCCCAGGGGCACAGCCCTATTGCGAGGCACATGGATTCAAACGCTGGGGATTTGATGAAGCACCGGAGACAAACATAAAGAAATCAGGCTGGGGTCCCCATAGACAGCTGGAAGGGTGGAGAGAAAGTTTTTAGGCAAAGTGCTAACTAGAAAAAGGAACCACAAGCAAGTTTACTCCCGTTGTTTGATCACCAGATATATTCAGAGAACAGAAATTTATGCATCCTTTATACGAGAGTGGGATTTCATCAAAGGGATAATAACTGCATCATCAATTTCTCCTTCGAAATGAAACCCAAACATTGCCTGAATGCAGAAGCCAACAGCAGTAGCAATAACATTGCTGGAAAGAACTCTGTAATTGCAACGCCATAAACCATAATCTTTGTTTTAGAAATAACACCTGCTCTCCAAGTGACTTACTCTCTGCGGTACCACCTCTAGAAACTCCCTGCAAACAGTGTCAGCCGGCTTAGGAGCTCATATAAAACGCTCAAGCACACCCGCTTCGTGAAAACATATTAACTAAATGGAGCTGCAGGCTTCATTCCCCTTTGCTAGAAGATGATTCCTGCCTCCAGCTCCACTCCTCATAATTTATTTTCCCTTTTTAAGTGCTGATATGCACTCTCTTACAAAAAAAAGAAATGCCTTTCTGATTACACTGGCAGAGAGAAGGCGGCAGAGCTGCTTGCTGCTCTGCATGGGAAACTTGAGTTCACTTTTCTCCAGTGCAGATTTCTTTTTTTATCTCCTTTGGATGTTTTCTTTTTTTGTTGGGTTGGTTTTGTGTTGGGTTTGGGGTTTTTTTTTTGAAAGTGCAGACATACTTATTATCCTCTCCATCAAGAAACCTCACAGCTGCAAGAGTGAGGGAAAAGTAATTACCCCAAAGAGCAACAGGAACCTATTTAAAGCAAAGAGGCAAGAGGGTTTGTGCAGCTCACTGGGAAGAGGACAGGGGATGGAGCAAGTGACCTGTCTGAAGGGGGCCAGATGGATTTTGTGGCACTCCATGGTTCAGGGCAAAGTGAACTGAAGGCTTGTGAATGGTACCGGCTTGATGGTCTGAGCTGCAAAGGGAAAGCTGCTTTACCTGCGTGTCATTCATCTACCTGTGTCCATCATGGAAAAGTAATTGCCTTTTTAATCAGGAACATGATAAATCAAGGGCCTCTGCATGAATTCACACTGAAAAGAGGTGCAACACCCGTTCAGCCCCTGGAGACTTTCTATTCCTCTTCCCTTCTTTCCAGAGCTGCCCGTGGGAACCACCATCCTCTCCTCATCCAGGTGCTGAACACTTCACCGAGAAGACTTGAGTGTAAGGGCTAAGTTTCTTTCTCACCATTTTCCTCTGTGCGGTCTTCCAACAAATTTCTTATCAACCACAAGGCTTAAAATTGTGTGTTTGGAAACCCCCCTCCAGGTACCACTGGGGGAAATTTGAGACTTTGATAGGACTCCCATGGCCAATATGAAAGAACGAGCGAAAGGCACTGCGGGAGAAGGAGCGAGCGGTAGGTGGATGCTGGCCTTCGCAGGAGGAGGGGATGCTTTCTGGGATCGAAATAAAACTCACCCAATGTTGCTGCAAGAAAATTACTCTGCGTATTGCCTGGAGCCTCCCGAAGTAACAGGAGTTTCCCACTGACTTCAAAGGGCTGTAGACAAAGCCCACAAAGAGTTTTTCACTTCCCTGTGCTGACAGACAACTGAAAATTGCAGGAATTGAAGCAAATTTTTTCTGCTCCTTTTGTGCTATGCAGGGATTCCCCAGACGGGCCATTCCCACATGATACGATTTAGTCCTTAGCAGAGGCACCAGGATAACGGGTTTGAAAGGAAACTTGCAGTTTATCCACAGAGCACGTAAAGCAAAGAAGAGGTGAGTCTGGAGCCACTAACAGGATCCAGGCTTAAGATTTAGGGTAAGTCGGGACCCCCTTCCTCCCCTGACTTATTCTATACCTGTCTTTGGGTAGCATCAGCAATTCAGGAGGACAGAGTCAAACTCAACAGCCAAAACTGAGATGTAAAACAGCCACAGGAAGCCTTTCCCCTCCTGAAGATGGAATAACAGCTTTGGCAAACCTCACATTCACGTACACCCCAGCACCATCCACTAATGCTGATGTGAGCAGAATCATAGAATCATAGAATCATAGAATCATTAAGGTTGGAAAAGACCTCTAAGGTCATCGAGTCCAACCGTCAACCCAACACCACCATGCCCACTACACCATGTCCCTAAGGGCCTCATCTACATGTCTTTTAAATACCTCCAGGGATGGTGACTCAACCACTTCCCTGGGCAGCCTGTTCCAAGGCCTGACCACTCTTTCAGGAAAGAAATTTCTCCTAATGTCCAGTCTAAACCTCCCTTGGTGCAAGATAGGACCCAGAGCTGGGTCCTATCAATCACAGAATCATAGAATAGAATCAGAATCATTTAGGTTGGAAAAAACCCTTCAGATCATTGAGTCTAACCATTAACCTAACACTACCAAGCCCACCACTAAACCATGTCCTATAAAAGCATCCAACTGTCTGGTCCAAGGGCAGAAGGTAAAGGATCAAGTCCAATGGTGCAACCTGGTACTCTTGCTACCCATGGGGTTACACCACCAACCCCAAAGTCTTAATTTCAGCTTTCTCCTCCTCCTCCCACAGAGTTGATAAAACTGATGTGGCTTTTATTTGCCTCCAGACCCAGTGTTCTTTTCCCAGCTCTATTTGCAGGACTTTTGTTCCTCCCAACAAAGGGAGATGTTCTGTTCCCCAGCCAGGGAGCTCCCTTACCATCTGAGTCCTGATGAAAGGAGCGACACTTGAAACCAACCCGGATGGCTCATGCCCTGTTTCTAATTAGCACATCGTCTGCTTGCTTCTAAAAACAGCCGCCTGCATGTGTGCCTGGAAGGAGAGTCGCTTGCAACAGCACCTCACTCTCCAAGAGGTCTGGAGTCAGGCCAGCGGGACCACCTGGCCATGCACCAGGGATGTGCCGCAATTTTATGGCTAGCAGGGAGGTTGGTACCTCAACCCAACCCAAGCAGAGGAATTCAGACCACGGGGCATTCAGCAAAGCAACGCAGGGTGTTTTCCCCAAGGGCAAGCTGAAGGGGAAGCAGCTGAGCTGGCAGTCTCCTTGTCCCCTCCACCCTGGGACCAAGCCATACCATCAAGTCTCCTTGAGTTTCTCTCCACACTTCAAGCCTTATGCTGGGGCAACCAGACTATGTCTGGATACTCCAAATTAACAACTAAACTGCTTGTTACAGAGGGCCCAGGCACACAAATAAGCAAACTGGAATGGGGTTTTATGGTGTGATTTCTAGCTGGAGGTAACTGCCTAGGTGCAGGTTGTCTCCCCATTTTGATTCATTTCTTGTCTATACAGTGATGCACTGAACATTTCTTTCTTCTTTTTTTCCTTTTTTTCTTTTTGCATTTTTTCCTTTTGCTTTTTTTCTGTTTTTTTTTTCTTTTTTCCTTTGTTTCTTTTTTCTTTTTTTTTTACTTTTTTTTTTTAATTCATTAGACAGCACAGCAGGAGTTTAGCCACTGAGAAACTTTCTGCAACGCAAAAATCATGTGCAGGCTTGGGGAACAGATACGTATGGGAGAGAGGTAATTACAGCTCTCCATATCTGTCTTTAGCCCTGAAATTAATCCATTGAGAGCACTGAATTAACTTAAGACCAGAGAGATCTGAGGATTGTTTCTGGCAGTTTGTCCCAGTGATGTTGGACGTGGTGCAAGTCTTTGGACAACAGCCAATGCTGACTGCAAGCCAAAGGCAGGACATGGCAGGTCCTGCAGGAATAGACGACCAGTCTGTGTGAGGCATGCACGCAAGAAATTAAGGAAGATTCCCTGTCCTAACCACCTTCCCAGATTGTAAGGAAGCCAACGGTCAGTGATGCTGCGTATTAAAGATCTGTCCTTAAGTTTCTCATAGTAAGTGAGAAAAGGGCAATTAAGAAAACACCAGGAGGGAGGGAAGAGTCAGGTCCAGGTCAGCAAGGAAGCGCGTAGGACCAAGAAAAGGACGGTATTCCCTCCAGCCTGGCTCCTATTTCAGATGTGAGCCCAGCCTAACCCAGCCTCTCCTGAGCTTCAGTTCTGCAACAGCAGTGAAGTGAGAGAGATTTTTTTTTTTTTTTTTTTACAGTGAAATAGCCACTGTGCCCAGTGAAATCTCTGTGGCTCCTTCTGCAGTGAAGTGGGAAGGGGACCCCAGATTGAAAAAGAAGCAAAGACTGAAGAAAAGGACAGGGGGTGGATAGTGAAATTCAGGATTCAGAGCCTGTTGTCTCTCCAAAGCTTGGATCTTTCCTACATTGAGGAATTAGAGATGGGAAGCATAAACCTATGTCTATATTACATCTTTAGATATAGTTTTAACTTAATGATCGAGTCAACGCTAGACTTCAGGGCTGTCAGATAAATGTTAGATCTGCTCCAGCCTGGATGCAGCTTTTACAGGCAGAAAGGGCAGGCTTGGAGCTTAGGGAAGGCTCTACATTTTGCTTATAATTTCTCCAAAGTTCATGCAAGTCTAAATCGGAGTTTAGCTCACAACACAAGACACATAATCCTGATCCATTCCTGGTCCAGGCTTCATACCTCCCACTCAGCAGCATTCAGAGTTGTTTGGTCTATCCCTTTTTAAATGTCCTCCCTCCTCTGTCAATGTGAGATGCTCCACATACCCGGAGAGGTTGGCTGGGCAGATTCAAGGCATACTAGTCAGCTCTGCCAGCTTGCCCACATGACACGACTGTGGCACTCTCAAAAGGTATCGGGGTTTTGCAGGCTGTGGGGTTTCCTTTCTGAGCACAGCTCGTCAAAGATCAAGATGTGATTTCTCTGAAGCTTTGCCCAACCAATCTCTAGCTTGCTGCAAACCCCTGGAGGTATTCAGCTAAACGTGGTCCAGATGGCACTGGAAGACAAGACATCAACAAGTCACATCCAGACTAAGACAGTGATGTCTTTACAGAGGCTGCCCAAGCCCAGACGATGACAAGTAAAATCAGAGCTGACCCAAAAAGCAAACTGAGCTTTCCCTCCCCACAACGCTGCCTCTGCTTCGCGAGGCTGTTTCTAAACCGATCCATTATCTTGCTTTTCCTTTCACAGTTTCTTCACAGCTCCGTCTCAGCCAGAAGTTGAGCCATCTGAGTGCATGAGAAAGACTTTTCAGATGTGAAATCTGGCTCAGTGGGAGACCTAAAAACCTCAGAGGCAAACTGGGCACATTCGGTTCACCAGCAAATATCCCAAAGGCTTGTGTGTCGCCGGAGGAGAGCTGAGTCTTGAACACTTAATGAACCCTCTGAGATTCACCCATCATGGCTCAAAACCACATCACAGCTCCCCTCCCTAAAACTGTGTTAAAAATTTCTCCCTTATAAACTAAATTTTCTGTGCTCCCTGTTTACAGTTCATCTGGCAGTGCCAGTTTGGTAGGATTCAGTCCATACAAAAGGATCTCATGGCACTTTTCAAACATTCATGAGCACCCTCGAGAAACAGGGATACAGTAAACAGACTCCCTTATATCTCCGGAGGATTAATGAAGAGTAAACTACGCTAACTGACCTTCCCCACATACCAAGGGACCATGGCAGCCATCTAGAACACAAGCTTCACCTCCCAGCGCCTGATATAGATGCTAAACTGCGCTGTCTCCATGTGACAGTACAGTAGGCACTGATTGAAACCCCCCTGGCATGAAATGTCCTCACATCACCTCCGAGCACCGCTGACATCCCTCAGTCTGCTTCATGCTGGAAAGAATCTGCTGTATCAGTTTGCAGCTATTAGTCATCAGGAGAACTGGGAGTCACCTTCGAAATGCTTCCCTCCAAGCATCCCCGTCCCCTGCCCCAAATGTAAACACGGTCCATAGCTAAAGCTTGGTTACCACAACTGTATCTACTGGGCTATTTATATCCCTGGTCCTCTCTGCATAAACAAAATCAGTAATTTATACCTTGCAGCAACAACTGTGCCTACAATTATTGATTGGAGAGCCCTGGGTATGAGTTCTCAGTGACAAAACCAGGGAAATACTGTCAAGCGTTCACATCTGCACCCTGCGAGATCTGCACCTCGGTTCTTCCTTCTCTAACAAGGGTGATCGCTCACCGCCCGGGGATTGTGAGCCGAGGGATTTGGAAAGGCTTATGCATGGAAGGGAGATTAACACGGACTTGAGCCGTCTGGCTGGAAAACGTGGGAGACATGATAGTGGTATTCACAACAACGAACAGTTCAGCCCAGGCAGGGCAGTCGCTGCCTTTCTACCCACCTTCTACATGGACAGCTAAGCAAATTTTTTACATGCACCTTCTTTAGATTTAGTCTTTTTTTTTTAGTCTTTTTTTTTTCCTTTTCTATTCTCAACTGGACCACAAGTGGTTGATGGAGGGGTGGCCCTGCAGACTGCTGGAAGGAGGGTGGTTATGGTCCCTCCCCAGCAGGGGAGAGAAATGCTCGGAGGGATTACCTGTTCCCTAAGCCAGGTGAACAGAGGATGCTGCATTGTTGGGGTCCCACAGATCTAGATTAGCAACCCCCTTTGTGACAGGCTCCCTGTGTGACCTTGAACACGTTGCTTAGGGATTCATCTCAGAGCCGATTAGGGGATTTAAAATAATTTTCCTTCAAACTAGCAGGAGGCGGGTTTTTTTCTGTTTCTCTTAAATCTGTTAGGTGGCTTGGAATATCTCAACCATAATCTCCCTGGGTTGCAGATGCAACCATCCAGCAGATGCAACTGCTATACATGTAGCAATAATTAATGAACTCCAAGCTCTTTTGACTGAGTGCATGGTCCCCATCTTATAATTTCTCTGTCTGACCAGATCAACTGACCTTTCAGAGGCCAGTCTCGTGGTAAAAATGAACATGAACTGTGGTATCGGAAAAAATCCTCTGTAGGAGTGCTGCATCCTACAGAAAAAAATCTTTTGTGGTAGTCTCCAAACAGGGCAAACAGAAATGAGGTGCGAACACCCCAGCAGCGTGTCCCTTCGCATGCATTCACACCAATCATCCTGCTTTGCAGGACCCAGAGACCTCAGATGACCTGGAAGTGGACAAGCCTTACCAGTTCTCCCGGGTCCTCCCATGGGGCCAGAGATAAACGAGCTACAAGACCTCTTCTGGGCTCCTCCAAAGGGAGCAATATGAGTGCAGGGAAGAATAGAAGCCATGCAATCAGATGGCCAAGAGCTATATTTAATTCTTGTCTCTTAATATTCATCTCTTCTGTGCCCAAATTAAACCACAGGATTTTGCAATACTTGGGTGTGAATTCATATCTGGTACAGAGATAAAGAGTAACAGAGCTGTACGAGATCTCATAAGATAAAATTCTGTCTTATTCTTGATCACTTCAGCTGTGACATTTTTGCCCTGTAGTTACAGGGACTGGGTGATCTTAGACTTTATTTCAACACTGCAAGAACTGAGTTTAGATCTCCTGTTGCATTGTGGATGCTTGTTTTGCTCTTATGTTAGAGGAATGCTCCAGACAGAAGAATCATCAATGATCTTGAAGAAAAAGGATACCACCTTATGTGAACCTTACCGTGTGACCTCCCCAAAGAATGCTATGTTCTCAAGTTCAGATATTGTTAATATCCTCCATCAGCAGAGGAAAACACAGCAGCTGATCTTGTGAGACCGACTACAGAAAAAAAGCTCCTAGTGTCAAGGAAATAGGGAGAGGGAAATGGTATTAGTCCAAACCACTTCAGGGGTTTTGGTGGAGGTGGACGAATTTCATCCTGTTTCTCCTAAGTTCTGCAAATTCAGGAATATAAAAGCACTGTGACAGAGATGAGCGAAGCAGGCTCTCAGAGTCAGTATTTAACACCAGGACGCCTCTGATGCAAGTGCTTTGGATTTTGAGATAGTTTGGAAACTGCAATTTGTTTTCACTAGAAAAACAGGGAGAAGAACAACAGAAACAAAGAGATACGTCTGCACTGTGAGGTGAAGCAGGTTTGAGAACGGCATGAAGCAATGCAAGCCATGCAGCTTGCACGCTGTCGCGCTGCCCTGCTGGTTTTAGCTCAAGGGTGCTATATTTATACACCAGGAGCTCCACAACTCCTTGTGACAGCCATCGGGAAGCCCTTCTAGGAGCGGTCGTGAGCCACCTGTACTGTGGCACGCTGAGACCATATGGAGGCACATGCTTCATCCAGGCACACGAGAGACTGAGCTTGGGTCCACATGAAAGCATTAAGTGTGCACTGTTCTGGCAAACTTTATTTAGACTGATACTCCTACATACCCTGCATTTTCAAATGGGGATGGTGGGCAATGCTGAGCTCAAGAATGGGCCGATAATATAGACAACTCCCCCTAGAGACAGAATAAAAGTGAATAACCATCTTGAAAAAATAGAAGAACCAACCACCAATGCCTTTGAGAGCACCCAGGATTTCCTTTATGCTGAATCCAGCACACCATCTCCATCATCTTCTGTAAGACCTCACTAGTGCTCCTAAATTTGGCAGCTGTCATCTACGGGAGTTACGTGATCTGGAGCTAATGCAATTAGCTGTGACTTTGAAGGCACACAGCAGCTTCTCATCATTCTCGGAAGAGCCTTAGACAACTCAGGGACAGCAGCCAAGCTCAAAATGACTGCCAGGCGTGTCATGTGCTGTTCCAGAGCTAAGATAGTGTCTGCAACAGGAACGGAGCCTTGAACAGATTGGGGGAAGGATGTGGGAGGGAGGGAAGAATCACAGAATCATAGAATCATAGAAGAGACAAGAATGAATGAAGACAAAGAGGGATCAACATCAGAGAAGAGGTGGCCACATGTTACAGGGTCAGAGTGCAAAGGGAAGTGAAGGAAAGAGGAAGGATGGGGAAGATGGGACACAGTATATAGGGAAGGGAAGGACAAGAAAAAAATAATCAAGTGGATTATTAATCAAGTGGGGGAAAACATATACATTGAGAGGGGGAAAGCCAGTGTATCGAGATTGGGAAGCTGGGTTTAGTTCGTAGTAATTATTAGTGCTCAGGGCTTCGTCAGTCTCATCTATGCAGCATCAGCACCGGTATCTCAAAGGAGACATTTCAGGCCATGTGCTCAGCTCCGGATACAGGACATGCCTTTGACGGTCTGTTAATGCCCTCCCATCAGCACAATTTAACCCTTGCCCAGTGGGTACCACCCCGAACCCCTTTCATCCAGCACATTTGAACATTGCTGCCAGTATCCACAATGCTCAGCACTGAATCACTGACTGAGGACAAGCTTTTCAAATGCTGTCACTGATGGGTTATAATTAAACATGGCCTGGCAAAAAAGTTGAGAAGTTTAAAGTGTCATCAAAGGCAGAAAAGAAAGGCTGGCTTGCAGGAGATCAAGCAAATAAGTCAAGAAATAGTCTCTGCTGGCCCATAAAGCTGCTCCTGTTGATGTGGTTGGGTCTTTTATTAGTCTTGATGTATTGTAAAAAGTTACAATAACTACTCCCAAAGATGAGATTTTCTGCTAGAGGCTCTTAGAGGGCATGGCCCATTCTCTTCTTTCATCTTATTGTCAGAGAGGCACCTGGCTCTTTACCAAGGAGACCCCACCACTTGTGGTTGGGGGAGCAGGGTCCCAGACAGACCGTGCTGGTGAGTTTATGGACTTGCGTGTGTTCTCCATTGTATGCCTGTGGGCTGGGGGGAGAGGGAGTATTTAGACACAACTACATAGGCAGGAGCTCTTCTGGATGGCAAGGGTCAAAAAGGGTTGTGACATTATAGCAAGCCATAGTGGCATTTCTTAGGATTTCCAATTCTCATGCCAGCATTAACATACCTGTCAAGCCAGTGGGACTTCTAGATTCCCATTTTGACCCCAAGGTACATATATGTTTCCTAGGCTCACTCCTTAGCATCCCACAACGCTCAGTGTGGCTATGAGTTACGCGTGCAACCTGTGCACACACACAGATCTGACTTACTGTGCCTGCCATGGGCAGCCACCACGTGCATACGCTGCGGACATCTGGGTTTCTTGGCCATACAACAGCCCTTGATGGGAAGTCTGTGCTTGCAGACAGTTAGTGTATGGCACCTGCAAAGTAGACACAGTCAGAGCCTTTCATTGTGGAGAAGCCTGCCAGAATCTAGGAGCCACAGATAAATACAGGACTGCCTCCAGCTCTACATAGGAAAGAACATGCTTTTGTATGCTCCCTGTATATGAAAGTTATATGCAGATGTCTTAACATATTTCTGCCTTGAGAAAGAGTTGGTCGTTAGAGGCTGCAGCTCGACAGCCCATTGAGCTCTACAGAGAGAAGGTCCCGTGTGTTATTCTGGGCTCCACAATAAGGTACGTGTGAATTCCCATGTGGTTTTTTTCAAGAATATAACGTTCATACAATGTGTGCAAGAACAAACACAGCCTGAAAACAGATGATAACCCAACCAGCATAGCCTGTTTTCTGCAGCTTAGAAAGGAGACGTGCCTGAGCACTGAGCTATCCCTGGGCAGTGTCAGGGCCCCACTGTCTGGACCATATTCCACCTTGAAGCATCCCTAATTTTACAAAGCAAAAAAAAAAAAACCCAGCCTGGAGGTTCACTCCTTCCAGGAAAATGAATGCATTAATATGAGTAGCTCCTTCAAGGCTAGAGGGCCTGTGGGAGGAGACTGGTGTAATTATAAATCAATCCAGCAGCATGCTTAGACCTCATAACTCCTCTAACAGCCCAGCTTCTCCACCCCTGCCAGTCCACACACCTCAGTGTATGCCATGGTAACCAAGAGCAGATGCCGAGAAGCTATTGCAAACAGATGCCGACCTAATGAATGTATCAAGGTTGGGGTAACCGGGCAGAGAAAGATAAACAGGTGTCAACATCGCATCACCTATGACACCATCCATCACGCTGTCGGGCTGAGGCAGGCTGCCTCCAGATGGCATCTAATCCAGCAGCGCGGGACGCCAGACCAACAAAAGGGGTTGCGTCAACGTGCATCACGGTGGTGCCAGCCATGTGAATCTGAAAAGGACTGATAGGGGTGGGAGAGAAAGGCGTCTTTCTGTGGTTTGCAAGAGGAGTCTGTCTCTCTTCCTGCAGCGGCTCGAGGAGGCAGCCTGGATGAGCACGAAAGGAGAGACAGGCGGCCGCTTGAGATGTTCTGGGGAGACGTGTGGTTCACCAACGGTACAGAACTTCCTCTCCCAGAGCAGCTCAGGTAATAAAAGCTGCACAAACACTGTCTGCAGTGCAAGGAGACTGGGAAGTTAATCATTTGGCGAGGGGAAGCTTGGAAAGAAAAAGAAAGCTTGGGAGTAAACATATTTTTTCCTCAGAGCGGCATCCTGTATCTCGCTGGAAGAAGATGGCAGCTCGGAGCCCAGCCCTGTGCTGGATCAGGGAGAGATTGCAGCTGGGGCACCTCGGTGAGTGGTACCCACCCTGGTATAAATTAGATTGGAAGGGATGGAAAAATAGAAGCTAATATTCCCAGAATAGCCAGGACTTGGAGGTTATTAACCCCTCTTTTCTCATTAAATTCTAGCTTAAGCAAATACTTTTCACTCATCTAGTGTAACCCAGCGAGATGAGTCACTTCTCCTTCCCATCCACAGCTATCGGGAGTACTGCTGGGCTGTTACCCCACTGCAGGGAAAGCGGCTCTTCTCTCCTGGGTGTAGCAATGTATGATAGACCAGAGCCCTCCCCTGTGCCCTTTCCCTTCGTTGTTCACCCCCGTCCCCATGCCACGTTTTCCTTGTGTCAGCACAAATCTGTGCCCAGTGCCATGCAGCAAACTTGATCCAGCTGGAATTAGCAAAAAATATGTGTGTTATTTCAGTCCTTGCATTTTCTTCACGCCCGTCGGTGACCTGGCTGCACAAGCAGCACAAGGCGGGTGCAATGATGTGAGAACAAGTGGCCGGGAGGTTGGGGTCAGTTTTTTCTGCAGTGGGTCATGCTGCTTGGACCACACACAAAATCAGACACGGCAGCGCAGGGATGCTGCAGATGCTGCAGAGCCAGGGATCACTCCCCCCACACCATGAACAAAAACTTCCATTTTAATCCTAAAAAACATTAGAAAATATCACGTTGGTCATCTCCAGCTCCCTGTCACCACAGGCACCTTTAATGCAGGGGGTCTGCAGAGCATCTACTACCCGCACCGTGATACACGGTCACTGCAAAACGTTTCCCAAGATCTACAGTATGAGGCTAAAAGCTGCAAAATGCAATATGCCACAGGAGGAGAGGGAGAAGGGCATCGCCAACACCAGCTCCTTGCAACAGCCGGTTCATTTGTCATGTAGTAATTCGTTAGGTCTTAATACATAGGGTGGTTTTAGAGCAATGGGAACTTAGTGGCACTCAATGTACAGGTTCTGTGACTTGCCACCAACAGCTCTCTAGACAGCCACAGATTTGTTATGTTAATATCCCCATCTCCTTCTGAGATTATCAAAAGGCAGGAGCTGTCACACAGCAAAAAAATTACAGTTGGGGATGGATGGATGTGACTGGTGCTTATTGCTCATGCACTATTGGGAAGGCACTCAAAAGAACACTGAAAAATTAAGAAAAAAAATGATTTTACCATTTTCCTTCTGATCCATTTATGAAGTCTCTCCCAGTTGGGACTCTCTGGACCAGATTCTTCCTCCAAGAATACGCTGGAGTAATGTCATGGATTTCTACAGAGTGCCTCCAGCCCAGGCTGGAGTAAAGAAGGTGGGAATCTGACCTTCCCTCTTTAACGCAGGCTGCCCTCAAAAGCTGCAAGCCCCAGGGAACAGGGCAGTGTGGGAGTGCTTCTGAGCCTGCAGGCAGAGCCTACGGTCCTAGACAGGCGTTCAGGAAGAGCTGCCTTAGTTTTCAAGCTCCTAATTGAACTAATTGAGCTTCTGTAATTTGCCAGAGTTAACCCTCCCCTCGCCCACCGCAGGAGGCCAAAACCTTGCTGCCGATTTGGTTTTGCAGGGCACCCGTGCCCGCGTTTTCCACAACAAAGGGGAGACGGAAACTGCTGTTGCTCCCGGACCTCTCAGGGTCTCCCTTTGATTGTTGTATTTCCTACCAGTGTCAGCACTTGTGATATTAATGATCTAGACAACGGGTCATTAAAAACCATTCGGGAGGGGGACCGCAGCCACATAAGGAAGGATTAGAGCCCCGTCGCTATTAAAGAGTGAATATTCACCCCATCTAATTAAAAGGATCTTTGCCTAATAGCAGGAACACCGCTCCTCCAACTCCCCTCTGGCAGGAAGGCTGTGGAATAATTTTATCACCCTCCTGAAGAAAGCAAAGGAGATATCTGACAAAGAAGCTGTTTTTCTGCATCTGAGGTGCCCACTCTAAAACATAAAACTGATGCCGCTGAGGGAATCACGGGCTACAGTCTGATGAGGTTCATAGAAATATTTCAGCCAAGGGGGACTGGTGGCTACAGCAAGGGGGACCTCCAGTTTCAGTGTCCTTTCATTTTCTTTTAATGTTAATTGGATTAAAATTTCAATTGGTTGGAGGTGTATTTTTGCATGTGCGAGATAAAGATGCATAAATACGAGCACCGTTGATAGGAGAGTAAAAGGAAAACGAGGAGGACGAAGAGGCTGCTGAAAGAGCAGTCACATCCACAGCTTCTTCCCTGGGCTTGGGGAAAGCAAGATCTCGTTATTCAGAGCTGTGAACCTGATCTTAGCCCGGGGTCTGGAGCAGTGGGAAATCCCTTTTCTTTGTCAAGAAGCACCATTAATATGAAGACAAAACAGCAATGAGCTGTGAAGCAGCCAAAGAGGAGTTTGGTGAAATGAGTCCTGTGGAAGCAGCTCCATTTCTCATGCCCATGCTACCTATGGGGGAACTTAGAGGTTAAGGAAAAAGGGCTACAATAACCACAGTCCCCATTGCCCCCTCAGCACGGCCTCCACCAGAGCTGCTCCCAATTTACAGCATCTTCCAGTATTGCCAGTCCAAGAGGTCAATAACCATCAGTCTCCCGCCCGGAGATGATGCACAAAGAAAATAGATTCCAGCTCATTCTTTCTTGCATCCTGCAGCCTTTGCTCTCCTGGCCCCCAAAATGACCCTGCTTCATTTAATTGGACCCCCATCCGACCTCCAAGCCCATCTTCACCTGCAGAGGTTAGAGCAACCTGCATTCTCCAAATGAATTCCCTGGCAATGGGGGTCCCAAAATCTGCTCCCAGCTCACGTATTGCTCTATCGATCGCCGAGCTCCCGAATCACCTTGTCCGACCATTAAAAGAGAGCACTTCTCCCTACCCTCTCCAGGTTATTGGCTGTAATCTCCTTGAATGAAAAGCACAATGGAAAAATACGATATTATTACGGCTACTTTCCCCACCGGAGCTGAATTTAAGGAAGGTAAATAATTGGCATAAAAGAGGCTTTTGAAAAGCAGGCCTCTGTACCCGTTTGTTTGTGGATTTCTAGTAAATGCGTCGCCAGGCTCTCTACAGCGAACTACATCACCACCACATGGAGAGAGAGATTAAAAAAAAAAAAAAAGCTTCTATTTATTATAAAACTTTAATTGGCTTTAAAGAGTGACTGTCGTGCTGTCTGACACTTTAAAGTGTTCTGTACAGTAGGAGACATAAAACATGAATCATTGCACTTGTTTTTCATCATCTTTCCTGCCACATTTACTAATTATTTAATCTCCCATGTCAGAAGCAGGACTTTTGCTCCTTTTTCTGCCCAGTTTTTTCCTTCCAATTTTCTCTCGCACTGAAATACGGCACAGGTATTGCCCTGGTGCAGCTTGGCACAGATCTGGAGAAGCCGAGGAGAGGGAGGGATTCAGAAAGGGGTCAAACACATGCATGGGTGAGAGATCATCCACAGCAATTCAACATGAAAGTCCCAACACAACTTCTTGCATGAATTCCTCATCTTCTTCTTGATGGAAGTTGAGGGTCTACGCACCAGGTCCACTCTCTGCTCTTATCCCATTCCCATAAGCATCTCCTACTGACCATGTTGGATATGGGATACTTGGCCAAGCTGGGAGAGCCTCTCTTTACTCTGTTTGCCTGTTAAAGCCTAGTCAACTCTAGGCTTACAGATCATGATGCTTAGATGGTCCCTGTTCACAAGTGACCAAGAGGACCAAGAGATATTTATGGAACAACTCCCTGAAGCACCAAAGAAGTGCTGCTTTGTTGGGTCAGAGCAGCTGCTCCTCTCCATTCAGAAGAAAGGGGGTTCTCCCTGCAGAAGAGGGGGAGCAACATCTTCACGCAGCACTTTCTACTGCATCCATCACCATCCGAAGGCACATGCACTCTTCTCTTCATCCCTGTGACAGCGTCCTCCCCATGGAGAGAAAACAGCTGAAAATCCTGCATCCACTAGAAACGGTTAGAAGATTTTAGAAAGAAAAAATATAATTTTTCTAGTCTGCAGCACTGAAACAGAGGTCCTAAAATAATGCAAGATATCCTGGGGATAAGCTGTAGAGAAAAGCCCAGACAGACAGATGGACAGAAGTCACAGTCATGTCTTTACACACTGTAAAAGATTACTAACAAAATCCTCCAAAAGCCAAAACCCCCAGATTTTCAGCTAGAAGCTATGGATGCTGATGTCTTCTGGACAGAAGAACAGAGAAGTTACACCAGCCCCTCGCAGGAAAGTGTGGCTCAGCCTCTGCTGCACCGCACCGGGCTCTACGGCACGGTGCCCGCTTCCAGCAGGTAAATGTCCTCCTCAGCAAACCCAGTCCTTAGAAATAAGAGAATGAAGGACTACAGCAAGCCAGCGAGACCTCATCCACCTTCTGACACTTCAGGGCAGGACCTGTAGGGTACCAACCGCTTTCCAATTGACCTGGAAAATTGGGCTTTCTCCTCTGTCTCTAGTGACCAGCTCCCAAGGGCTGGCATCCTGGAGAGATGCTCCCCTCTGCCAGCCAGCATGCCAACGCTGTGATTTATCTCTTGGCAGCAGAGCTACGTGGCACAGTGGCTTCTGATGCACGCATCAGCCTCCTGGAGAGATGCATCTTGGAAGGGGACAAGAATGCATCCCCGGGGATGCTCACCTGCGGTTTGGGGATGCTGAATGGTGCCTCTGATTGCGGGTTCCTGAAAGCTGTTACCGTTTTCAAGCACAGGAGTTGGGAGGGGGGAGATGAAGAAGAGACTCAGATGTTTGCAGAGAACAAACAATAATATCACTAATAAGGCTGCATAATTTTATGGCGCTTGCTTCCCCATCTTCAAAGGGCATCCCACAGCTTTTGGCAAGCCCCTGTGAAGCAGAAGCTAGTCACCAGCCCGATGCCAGCTCAGGGTTTAGCATTAGCGGGATTTAAGGTGACTGTTGATATCATTAATATGAACGTTAGAACACAAACGCCGGCTGCCAGCCGGCAGGGAGAGCGTGGGCCCAGGGACTGCTCACCAGGGGAAAGAAACCCGTGCAAGGAGCAGCCTTAATTCTGGGTGCTTTAGAGGCAGGGGAAGGGATTTGTTCCCCAGGCTGGCACCACTTCAGGTAATAACTGAGCACCTTGCAACGAGAGAGACCCAAGTAAACTGCTTGGCTTAATGTCAGATGGTGGCAGAGCGTTGCATGTCCCCTGCTCCCCAAGTGCATGACAGCAGCTTTGTTGCCTCCCATTCCCCTCCACCGACTCCCAGTGCCTCCCGTTCAGCCATTGGAAGGGAGCCCAGGTGAGAGCTTCACATTCAACAAGAGGAAAGCCCCAGGTCATCTTTTTCCACTGAGTGAAGCCTGAGGTTCCCCAGTCTCTCCATCACCCATCCAGGGACCTCAAGCTTCTGCGCTGCAAGAAACTGGCCATGCGTGGGACTGTTGCAAGGCCGTCTCTTGCAGTCGCAGCCCTACGGTGCATTCAACTTGACACTCAAAGGCATCTGAAGAAGGGATTTCTGCACCCGTGAAGCCTGTCCAGGTATTGCAGCCTTCCCCAGACACCTCATGAACTAACAGGACTATGAAAACAATGTGCAAAGCGTTATCGGAGAGGGGCTGCTGGGACAACTTACTGACCGATACAGGCAATCAGCTTATGATATGAGGGATGGGATCATGTCGGCTGAGCAGGCACAGCTGCTAATGTTATTCTTGTTCATCAGAATACTTAATCCGACTTTTTTTTTTTTTAATAAAAATAAATCCTCAATGACTGTTTGCCTGAGGCTTTAGTTAGAGCAGCTAATAGTGCGGTCACGTGAACTGAACCCTCCGTATGGAGTAGTGAACAGTATCAAGATAGCAGAACTCAAGTAGGGAGGGCAGGAGGAGCCCAAATGTGGGAGAAAAAATACAGGCAAAATGCTCTGCTGTGAATGCACAGGGGTGTGAAACCTCTGGATGAATGGGTATGGGAAGGTCTGATATATCCATGTGCAAGCCTGCGCAGGGAGGGATCAGGAATTGCTACAACCCTTGGAAAAATCCCAAACAAACGTCAGGGTCAAAAGCCCTGGGGATGGGAAATGTGGGAGGTTGGAGTTAGATGGGAGCAGAGCCCAAATGAGCAAGGCCACCAGGCAAGAGAGGAGGCACAGCTCTCCTCTCCTGCCACTGTGAGCAAGGGTTCACAGTGGTGGGTCACCCCATGGGAAGCCAGGTACCTCCAACAGCCCCAAACCCCGCAATGGTACTGGGACGTGGTGCAGAGACGATGTGCAACTGCTTCCTCCCCTGGATGCACACACGCCAGGTCCTGGCACGCAGCAGCAAACCTCATTCAGGAGACAGCAAAGAATACGTGCAGCCCCACACTGGTGCCAGGAGGCGAGTGCTGGCACCGTCCCACTCTGCAAAGACGCGTCCTGGCACCTGCCGGGCTCCTCGCACCCTCCCGGCTTTGCAGGGAGCCACGTGCTGGGGGAGCCGCTCCAGTCCCATCGCCTGTGCTCCTGCCACAGCCACCAGCCGAAGGAACCACAGAGAGCCTTGAAAAGGGTTTAAAAGGTTTAAAACCTCAGCCAGCTGATGGAGAGACCTTGGGAAGGGGAATGCCAGAGGGGCAGTTCCAACCCTGAGCAGGAGGCATTACCATGCAATGTTTTTTTCTAGCCTTTTTTCTTTAGTTTTGTTTACAGTCCCAAATAAACCTCCTCTTCTGAGCAGCCAGAGCAGTTCACACCCGCTTTTCTCTGGGCACAGCATCCGTCTGAGCCAAGTCCTGAGCCCGTCTGTCAGTGCCACACAAGTCCTGCAGCCAACAAGTTTCCAAGACACGCATGGCATACAAAGGAAAGAAAAGAAGCCGGAAGATTAGACCTGAGCTGAAACTAATTGTTCAATAAGCCATGAACAATATAGCGTTCGTGCAGTTTGCTTCTCTGCCTTTCATCTGCAAGAAGGAAAAATAAACAGTACGGGGAGCAGGGCGAGAAGTGCCAAGAGCCAGGATGGGGTTAGAGGCAGGGGCATGGGCAGGAGAGGCAGCATCTGAACCAGGACGGGGCTACGATGCTCTCTCCTAGTCCCATAACAACACCGCCTGCTCTCAGAGTGAGTTACTTCACTGAGGCTGTCAGTGCTTTGGTCCAGGAGGACTTGATTCAGCTCGGAGTAAATCAACAGTGTGATTCCTGGGCCAACAACATCGGAGTCTAGTCCACAAAGCAGATGAGAAATAAGACCTTACATTCAAGGCTATTATTCTGGGAACAGCAGCATCTCATTCAGATTAGATTAATTGACAGGAATAAAAAAGAATATGTTGATAGCTCTGGACATACAGAACATTTTTATTCATGCTGGAAAGAAGCCCAGATGTAATAGACTTGCACAGACACCCCCCGTCTCTCCCCCCTCCTCAGTGCAGTAGGTACCATCAGCAATTTCCTTCCTGATCCTTAATAAACTAAGGGCAGGACGGGATCTGGGGCGCCCAGTGAGACGGCATCCTAGCAGCCTCGGCACGAGGCAGATTGCTGGTCTTTGCCCGACTGCAAAAATTAACCATCTACCCAACATATGGGTCCCAGAGAGTCTCCTGCAGAGCCCAGTCCTCCCTCCATTCCCCACCCCCCAAGCAGGATAATCCCCTTATTGTTATTTAGAGACACAGAGATGGGTCTGATCCACAACCCCAAAATCCCCGTGTCTGGAAAGGGCTGAGGAAGAGAGGAGATTAAAGATTCACCTCTAATGAAGGGGAAGAACTGAAGAGTCAGACCCAGACTGCCCTGAAATCTGTGAGCATCTGAAATTTGGACCCAGACCCAAATTTCTCAGATGCAGCCCGGCTCCATCAGCACGTTGTGTGCCCGTACAACGGGCTTGCTGCAACCTAGCAACTAACAGCTGACTGCCTCGATGAGCTTGAAGCTTAAGGAAGAAAAAAGAGGACCAACTTCAAAACCAGAACAACCATCAAGCAAACGCTGAAGAGTTCAGGCACGCGAAACCTAGATATAAGGAACAAATTTTTTATGATGAGGGTGGTGAAACACTGGCACAGGTGTAGATGGTGGTAGATGCCCCATCCCTGGAAACATCCAAGATCAGATTGGACAGGGCTCTGAGCAACCTGATCTAGTTGAAGATGTCCCTGTCCATGGCAGGGGGGTTGGACTAGATGACCTTTAAAGGCCCGTTCCAACCCAAACCATTCTATGATTCTATGAAATGTAGCAGCACAAAATCTCCCTGGTCAGGGGAGCAGCACCTAGAAAACTCCAGCAGTTCTCCCTTCTCTGGCTTTGAGTTACCAACCCTGAGGCTCCTGCATGGGTTGGTAACTCAAAGTTAAAGGTAAAGCTTCCTGCTCTGGTCCCGAATCAGGGTGCCCGGCTTTTCTCTGCAAGTAAATGCATAGCACAATCCAGAGCAAGTAAAATCATTGCAAGCATTCGGCGTTCAGAGAAGCTTCCCAGTGAACGGCAGGGAGGTAACAATGTGGCTTTACACAAGCACATGGGCAACGGGATTGCCTGCACCAGATCCCACAGTATCATCAGACACAATGCTGCCCAACTGGATGGAGTTCGGCCAAGGCAACTGGAAGGACATGTCACTGATGGAGCAGTCACAGAGATAAACAGGACCAGCATCTTTAAGTCAAGATTGCCAAATATTTTCTCTCCAAACTCAATCCCAACCCCACTGCCTGCTCATGTGGCATGGAGAAGAAGGAACCCTTGAACATAGGACCCAAAGATGGGCTACACCAGCCCGGTGCAATCCTGCTCTCTCTCCTGCTTCATGACTTAGCGTGCTAGACGCATCCAGGAGGCAAATCCCAGCTCAGACCGACCAGCTGGGGCCTGGCAGGGAAGCAGGGGAGATCTGCGGTGCTGCAGCATGTACCTGTATGAGATACTTCATCACCTGAAAAGAAACCCACAGGCAACTTGATCAGCTCTAAGCAGGAGTGAGATGGCCATGATATGCTGAAACTGGATGGGGCACCAGTTCACCTTCCAAAGGTCTCACCATTTGGGACGTTTTACTGCAGATCAGAGAGCCTCTCAGATGTTGTCTCCCACAAAATTAATCTCTCTTTGTTTCATACATGGCCTCAGTGCCACCATAAAAGGGCCAGGCAAGGAAAACCACCTTTTGTTTCTTCTCAGCACCTGTCATTCCTGAAAAAAACAAGAAATCCTGCATTGCTTTGTTCATACTGCAAAACAAGTGCAAGGTCAGATCCAGAGGGAACTGAAGTCTGGTGAAAACTTTCTTTCTGTCTTCCAACCTAGAAATGATCAGAAAGTCTGTCAATGTACCCCAAAGCAGCCAGGAATAGCTGGGAGGGAGGCGAGAGGCCGGGGCTGTGGTGCCTTCAGGGAATATCTTCCAGCCGTTTGGAAGTGGGATGCCGATGCGCTGCCATGTGCTGTCCCTGATTCAGTGCCCAAACCTATTCTGAAGAACACATACTCCTTGCTGGAATTAAATTTCCACCTTTTTCCAACACTCCTGGGACTGCACAGCTGAGGCAAACCCAACCCTTCCATCTTCCCAGATGCCATGCTGTATCCCCAAATCCTTCCATGAATCAGCAGGGAACCTTATCGACGTGCTTGTTGTGACAGCAGAATTAACTGCTGGGACGATTTTACCAGAGCAACACATCAATCCCATTTTCTATTATTAGGCATCTGTATGTTATGTTCATTGATCCTGGGCACTAAATTTCCTCAGGGGTTAACAATACTTTCAACATGTGGACAAAAATCCATGGAAGCTTAAAGAATACTCAAGAGCAAGATTCCCAGAGGTCCCCAGGGCCCGTGTTTTCTTCAGTTTACACAGATACATCAATATATCTCCTTAATTTCATTTCCTTATTCCTCCTGTATAGCATGTATGTTCCCCCTAGATTGACTTGAGGGAGCTTTTTTATGACATATAGGAAGATACACTGCCCCACTCATTAGGTATACCTCGTGTTTTGTGAGCTTGATGGTCAGTCTTCAAGACCAGAGTGAAAACATGCCTAATTCCTTTGGTTTCCACAGAAATAAAATGTAAGTATTAAGGTCTCTTGTGGATGCAACGTGCAATTCCAAAGGGATCCTATTATAAAAGTCTAATTAATGTCCTATTACAAAATGAGATCCAATTAATATCCCCATTAGCTAAGCAAAGATGGGCAGAGATTTTAATATGCAAAATAAACAGTGAATAGGTAAATGGAGTCTAAATGAACAGTCCAGGGTAGATGAGAAGAGCAGCCAGATACCAGATAGAGGGATGGGACATCACCCGGAGACGTAGTAATAGAAAGAGGCATACAGTAGCTTGGATGATTGATGGATGAGTCATCAGAAATGGACATTGACAATGTGCAACCTAGACCTGTCCTGGCTCTTAATCCCTCGGCACTCCCCTACAAAGGGCACTGGAACACCAGATCAGGCTCGCAAGAAGAGGCTGGAAAAAAAAGGAAAGAAACAGCTAGAGCGGTGAAGGTGTTTCCCCAGAAATGGACACTATCCCAATCATGTTCCTGATGTCTTAAAACCTAGCCCTGGGATCTCACTCATCTACCAACGTCCTGTAGAGAAGGTTTAAACAGGTAGTGGACAGTATATCAGTGGTGAGGGCCCAATTTTGCTGCCACGGTGCTACTCTAAACCCAGAAGAGTTTCTCTTACTTCTGCAAAGTTCCACCAGAACATACAAAATCAAAACCTGGCCCATTAGAGCTCACATTTACCTTCTTGCGGAATGCAATTTTCTTACATCTGTTCTAGCTAACAAGCAGATAGAAAGGGTGAGACACTGAAGGCAGAAAAGACAGGAACAGCAGCTAAATGATGGCTAATGGGCAGCTGATCGAGTAGAAGGACAGATGCAGAGAGAGATGAATAGAATAGATAAACAGGCATCAGACCCCAATCTCCCAGCAATTACAGTGTGCTCTGGAAATCCTAATCTTCTCCAGTGTCGCTCTCCAATAATTCCAGTTAAATTAGTTATTATCCCACATTTGTGTTTGTCCCTGGAATTATTTTGGTGGCATGTATCGAAGAAACACCATGGGCTTTAATGCATTGTGTGCTTTTAAAAAGTCAAAGCGCTAGACAATGCTCCCCACTCTAATGCATTTTCGTCTCGTGACGGAAAGTGGATCTTTAACTTCTAATTAGCGCATCTCAGGATCTGTCCAAACAACCCTGCCATGTCTCTCCTTGCAAACACAAACAGATGAGGTTCCCCAGGGACTCGGAGCCAGCTCGACACCTAGGAGGGGTAGCAGTGCTATCACAATTAATAAAGCATGAGCAGGCACTAAACAATGCTGAATCCAGCTCTGTAACTGCAACCCAGTTGTTTGTACTTTATTTTCCCTTTCCCACCTGATTCACTAAAAAAATCCCTTCTGCAACTGTACTCAAAAAAAAAAAGGATTAAGAAGGAAAAAAAGACCTCATTACATGTTTAATTTAAAACTCTATCAGCGATTAGGATATTTTATGCACTGATCACCTGCCAAATGTTATGGTTTAAATCAAAGCTGCTCCGGAGTTCTGCATAAGCCATAAAGGAGATACAGGGTTTGGGCTTTTTTTCCTCTGCTTTAGAAACAGTCACTGTCTCAGACATTGTGCTGCAAATGGCCAGGAAAACAGTAGACAAGGAAGCAATGGCAAGATGGATAAATGAGAGAGGGTCTGAGAGAATGAGGGGCTTAAATCTTTGGCTGGAGGAAGTTCCCCCCAGCAGACTTGGAGATCCACGGTGACCAGCACGCACAAAGCAATCAGCGCTTATTTATACATATCAATGATGTGAAGCAAACAGAAATGTGCAGGGGCATTCACCAGCATCAGCTGCTGGTTGTGGCTGTGTAAATGGGATGAGTCCCGTCATTGCATCACACACGACAGCTGGGACAACAATTGAAATGCAAGGAGACGGTGCAGGAATGTCTTCCTTATCACCCAAACGACAGGATTGCAGGGCCAAGAGAGGCACCTGTGGCAAAGGGATCCCCAAAAAAAGAAAGAGGGGGAACAGCAGCAGCCTTGAGGTCCCAAGGAAGAACCATTTTATCCACAGGAATTGCAACCTTCCGTTCCACCCACATACCCCAAAAAACATATTAACAGCAATAAGGGCGATGACTTTCAATCCCAAAACTCAAAGCAAAACACAGCTTTATGGATGGAAGTAAATCAACTGCAAGAGAGGGTCATTTGGGGACAGAAGGCAGGTTTGTCAGCTCTGAGGATGTAGCTAAAACACTGGTGCCACTCAAACTGGAGAGGACCACGCACAGCAACGTGGCCAGAGATCTGCTGTGCCCCGTCTGACCAAGTGAGCTGGCAGGGCTAACTATATATTTTCTTCCAATTTCAAAGCTTAATTTAGGAGACCAAACTATATTCATGTCCTAGACCACAGCAGGAAGGTCTGATTGGGAAGCTGAAGCCAAACACCCTACAATTCCTACCTTGCCTGGATTTGAGACCAGACCAGCCAGACCTGGAGCAACCTCTAGACCTTCAATGTCCAGAGGATCCTCATGCAAGGACAGCTTGGATTCCCAGATCTATTTTAGGGTTGCCACTTAAAAGACAGAAAAAATTAAAACTAGTCTTGTACAAACAGCCTTTTCACATTCAGAATAAGTCTGCAAGGAGCTCGGTAGCTCCAGCAAACCCAGAGGCCCCGGTGCAACTGGCCAGGCCCATCAGGGATTGCCCAGGGGACAGCCATAATCTGCTTTCTGACATGCAGAAGGCCCATAAACAAATGATTACACTTCTGTGCCTGAGTTTCCCTAATTTGCAAAATGTTGATAATGATCAGGGCTAATTGAAAATTTCCCATCAAGCATTATTAGGATAGGGAACAGGGGTTTTGAATGAACCATTTGCACTAAGCCCAATTTCCCCCATATATCTGATTTTTGACAGTAAAACAAGCAAACAAAAAAACCCAAAACCATCTTAAGTCTTTGGATGAAAGGACAAAATTTTCATAGAAAACTACTATTTCCTGGATAATTCAGTGACCTCCCAGACTTCATAAGACTTCTGAGGTTTCTTTTATTGCTCTTTGAAATAATTACAGATGCTTAAATGGGAGGCTCAGTAGAGCAAGCTTTATTTTAAACGTTCATGCCATGAGTTAAGTCTCAGACAATGATGTAGGGAGAGGGCACTTCATCCCCTAAAGAGAGGGACATCTGGATGATGAAGAAACTGCATAAGAATGGCCAAACCTTGTGTTTTTTGCATCTGATCGCAGCAGGTTTTTGAATAGCAGTTGCTGGCAGGGAGAAGGGCAGGTCTAGACACTTCTGCCACTGTTTTTTCATGAGGACTGGGTGACTACATCTGTAGATAAGCAAATAAACCAGATCAGAGTTTATTCCCTAGCCCCTATACCAGTTCATATCTGCACTCCTACCAGCACGGGAGCTGCATCTAAACTGCTGACTGGGGATGAACTCCAGCCCAAGCAACCCCAAACCATGTCTGGTCATCAGCTGGGAGCTGGGAATTAAACTGTGGGGACAGCCATGGACCAGAGCTTGTGCCTGGTGGACTTTCTGTCCCTGAGGTAGCCTGGCAAGCCGAGCCAGGCCGGTGGCCGGGACATCTATCCAGCCATCAGCCATCCAGACCTCAGCAAACGAGCAGCAACCTCAAATTTGGAGGTCAGTGCACTTGACACCTGCCCAAAATGACTCCGTCTGCTGCACCTGCCCTGACCTGCTGCCCAGCCAGGACTGGTCTTCATTACAGTTTAACTGCGGAGGCGACCAGAGGGTCTGGGGCCAGCGGTGTCGTTTCCATTAAGCAGATTGCCACGTCCCCTTATAGCTTTGCCTGGGAGAGGAGGGCCAGCAAGAAACACAAAGGGCAGGAGAACCCACCAGTTGGCTGCATCATTGGACTAACAAATACACACACATAATGACGTACAGCAATGTTACCAAGCAATTAATAACATAGAATAATTAGCAGAGCCCTGATCAGATGTGCAAGCAGAAACCACTAAAGGCGATGGGAAGACTTTTATCAACACGAGGAGAAGTTTTAGATCAAACACCAAAAGACAAATTCACGTATTAATGAGTTTTAGAAATCTATATCCTTCCCTGCAGAATGCCTTCAAGCCTGGCCTCTAGTTTTTTTGCAACCTAAAAGGAGCAGAGAGGCTGAAAAATCCAAGAGAAGAAATATCACTGACAAGGGTTGAAGTTTCAAGGAAAATTGGCTCCAGTAGAACTGGAATTGCTGCTGCCTGAGAATTCAGGATCCTCCTATAAAGGATAGACCCAATCTGAAATCCCAGCTCCCACCTGAGTCACAGGAAAGTCTGGGTCTGAAACCCTGTGCTCTGCAGCTGGAAATCAGAGTTATGTGGGACCCCGACTTCTGATTCACAGCAAATCCCACAAATTTGGGCTTCTGCTTGTATTTTCTCAACTGGATAAAATGTCACGTTTGGGAATTTCCTGCAAGTGAGACTGTGAGGTCAGCGGGGAGGCTTCGCTTTGATTTTCTTTTAAATGAGCATGGCAGAAAAAACACTCCTTGCAAGGCAAAAATTCATTTAAAAAGTCAAGCTACATGATCCTGATTGAAAACAAAGCAGTCGCTACCTTTCTCTTCTTTAGCACAAAAGCCCCTCATCAAAATCAATAAGCCCTCACAGAAAGTTTTGACGTGGAAACTTGTTGCCTTGTTTCAAAAAAGAATCCAGTGGAAAATTATGGATCTGCTTGAAAACACGGTGTCAGCATGTGCCCAAGGCCAAAAGGAGGTTTTGAAAATGTTACGGAGTAGCCACTCTCTGCTCCGGATCTGCGTCCTCTCAGAAACCCAGCAAACGTGCAGCGGACTTGTGTCTCCCTCTCCTTAGATGATGCTTTTATTTGGAGAAGAGGAGGAGAATGCTTCTTTCTGTGGCTGGTTTTGCTTTCCTTACACCGAAAAAAAACTCTTTCAGATGAGAAACTCTGCAGGATTGGATCTGGAGGTCCACCAGAAACCCCTCAAACCTCATTTTTTCTGTGATTTGTGGAGGTCCTGGTATACAAATATAAAGCCCTCTCCTCCAAAAAGTTGACAGCATCGCAGTGCTCATCAGCACACTGCAGGGACTGGCAAAGGGGTTCTATCCCCACCCACACTGCCGTCCGGGAGCTGTTCGTTACCGATCATCGTTTGTGCAATGTGCAGTTGTATAATACAAGCAACTGAGCAGAATTCGTCCCCCCAGCACAGGTCACCCGCAAATCCGGAGAATTACAGGACAGATTTTGCCATTGCGGAAGAAATTACCAGGGCAAACTTAAAAGAAGATGTGAAATTTGCAGAGGGGAAAGGAGAGGAGGAGGGGGAAAATCAGTCGCCGAACAGAAAGGCAGAGGGGAGGAGGAGAGCGGAGAGGTGAGCTGTGCCACGGAAAGGGATTAGCTGCAGGGCACGGCCCGCCGGGGCAGGCAGAAATCCTGCCGGAGCCTGATCCGCCGCGCTGCGACCTTCGCAAATCAATTTGGCGCTCCTGCTCTGCCTGCCTTGAAGAGAAAAGGACATGCTTCCTCCTCTGCCCACCCTGCCTGCACCCCCAGTCCCACGGCACATGCTCTGGATGACATTTCAGACAACCATAAGGGAACCCCCTTTTCAGGAGAGCAGGGGAAGCTTCCTATCGGGGCCGAGATGTAAGTGCAAGGTTAACGCTTGGCAATGCATTTGTCATGGACATCAAGCCCTGCAGGAACAGAGTCACAAGGCCCAGAGATTTCAAGGGGTTTGCAGTGGTTTGGTGGGTTCCCATAGGTGTTTTGTAGAAGCCACATGGAAAGCGTTAGAAGCTGGGTAGGGGGAAAATGGGATGAGTACAGGCGTTCTCCAGGAACCTCCTGCCCATCGTGTGCCCCTTCCCAACCATCCCTTCCAGGCAGGCCTCAGCCTTGGCATCCCAAAAACCCTTGCAAGGCTGCACCGGGATGCTGGGAGCATGGCAGCCGCGGGAAGAGAGATGCAGGTTGCAGGGGTGGAAAGGTAAGCTCAGGCAGAGCTCCTCTCCATGACTGGAGGGCTCTGGCTGCCTGTGAGCTACAATTTCAAAGTAAAAGCTCTGCTTACGCTGTCTGCAGAGACCAGAAATCAACAACCTGTATTGCTCAGCTCAAATGCTCCCAAAGTGGAGCAAAATCATGAGCGGATGGAGCCCCTCCGTGAACCGCAGGCAGCACCACTGCTAAATGCAGCAGAGGGAAACAGGGGCACAGCTCGAGAGATTTGCACTGCAGCTCACACTCTGCTCCCCTTACCATCGCTTGGCACATCCCATTAAACTGTGAGTCCCCCAGACAGTGTCCTCCAAGTCCCCCTGTTTTCTGCCTGTAAAACCAGCCCCAACAGGAAGGGGCATTGCCACGTTCCCAGCAGGACAAAGGAGCTGTAGGCATCCCGGAGGAATCATCCCTGCCAGTCAGGGTAAAGGAAAAAGCAACATCCCATCCCATCCTTGGAGAGAGAGATTCAGCTGCTGTTGATGTCCATGCACTGCTCCCCTAGCTGGCCAGACCCCATGGGCTGGGACAAAGTGGGGGTCCCCACACTCAAAACTTCCATTTTTTAAAAAAAAAAGTATTTTAAATCAGTTCTCCTGAGTCTCTGGAGAAGGACTCATAAACTCTCACAGTAATTCAAGGGCTTTGCAGACCTCATCTCCTCCTGCTGCACGTGCAAGGGGAATTTCTCAGTCCCTGCCTTCCCAAGCAGGAGCAGCTGGCCACACATATATTAAACAAATACCTCAGCATGCAGCTTAGCTTATAAAGCCTGCTTCCTTGTGCCGTTCGCTCTGCACACATTTTCCTGCCAACCCCACGTCGCGCAGTCTCTCTGGTGTCCTGTAACGTGGTGGCACTCACGCTGAGCTTTGCCCTAAGTGACAGCACCTATTTGACTCTCTCTCTCCTGTACTCAGCCACCTGCTTCCAAAAAAAATCTTGTGAACTGAAAATCTCGGAGCTCCTTCCTTCCTGTCAGACCTGGTTGAACTAGAGATGATTTCCTAGTGCCTCTTCATGCAAAGAGCAGCCACTGGTCCATTAACTCCAGTCACTGGAAAGTTTGCTGGCAGAGGGGTGGGAGATGTTGGAAGCCAGGGTGGACCAAGAGTCCTTCCAGCCAGACATCATACCTCCGGCAGGGCTTCATGCTGATGCTTTAGGAAATAGCAGCTCAACCAAACCGTATCACACCTGGCCAATTGATCTCTGCTGTGCAGGGAAGTAGGAGAGGGTGAGATTTCAGCTGCCTTTCAAACAATTAGTTGAGGTTGGTAAGCCTTGTCATCCAAGGAGAAGACAGACCGTGAGGGTCCTGAGTCAGGTCTCAGTGTGAGGTATGAAAAGCAGCTTCTGCTGGTGGCAGAACTGGCTCACCCTCAACAGCACTGGGAAAAGGGACACCTTTAACATCAGCTATCTACATGGAACAAGCTTATACTGATTGCAGCAAAGCAGACACCAAATCAGGTGGGATCAAATCCTTGGTTTGGTACCAACACCCTGCGTTCCCAAGCCCCAGGCACTGCAACACAAGGATCCAGAGCTGGTTCCTGCAGCACGAAAGCACAAAGGACACAAACAGTAGTTAATAGAGGAAGATCAGGGCTGGAGAAGGAATGTGAAAAGTTTCATTCCTCCACTGGATCTCACATGACAATGCTATAGAGTCTGGTAAAAAGGGAAAATGACTGCTTATTTCATTTAAAAGTTCTTAATGCGACTGAGCTGAAGTTGACCCCCATGGCAAACAGTACAGATAGTACCCACTGCCAGGAGTACAGTGGGATGGTGACCATCACACCGATAAATACAGTAAACTTGCTATCATGCACTTGATCTCACCAACTGAAGGCCCTCAGGGTGTTTGGGAGAGAGGGACAGTAAAATGATCCTCATTACCAAAAGTGGGGAAAGTAAGAGGAGGAGGATCCTTCCAACATCTCCAGGCAAGACAGGGGATTGCTCCAGGACACTGTTCATTCATTAGGCAGTGCTGTCCTTCCTACCAACCCACTGAAACCTCTGGATTCATACGCCCTGAGAGTATGATATGGTTCCCTTTACTCAGACCAGGTCGGATTTGCAAATTAACTCTCGTAGGGGTATTGCAGACTTAGTCCAGACACTCATCCCTGTGGTTAGTCCATGAGCTCTGATTGCTGTGCTGAGTAGAAAGGCCTGAACTTTAAAGGACTCTTAACAGTGCAAGACTAAACAACATCTAAAACCTAGATGCAAGTTTGCAAAATTATTGAAAATTATTATAATCGTATTATTTAAAAATAAACATTGGCGTTTTCTAGCCAAAAAGCTGCTTATCAGAAATCATTGTATGCTTTAACTCCGAGACTTGAAATCTCATATAAAGAGCACATTATCATTCTTGCAGCTAAAGTATAGGCCAATTTCTCTTTAATAGAATAAGATCTTCCTTGGAGGAGATTGTATGTTGCTGATAATTATCCGATGACATGTTGAGGTTTAGCAGATGGATTAATTTCGTTTTACATTATGTTATTAGTGCCACTGAAGGGGTGTGTGGCTGCATCTTTTTGGGTATTAAGCTAAAAAGCTTGTAGTATACTTTACAGACAGTGGCAACTGCTGGGCTAAAAACAAGCCTCCACTGGCTTTTCGGGAAAAGGTGTCTGCAGAACACTGTGGATCATATGCTGTCATGCCAATCATAGGGAAAGGCCAAACTCAGCCTGTTAACTGAAGATGAAGGATGCTCCAGGTGTCCAGGTCCCAGCCTGAGTCTCAAGAGACCTAGATATGATACCAAATTGTGCAGCAAACATAGATGCCAATACGATACCCGCTGAATATTATGAGATGCAATGTCCTTGAAGGCTTCCTCTCACCTGCAGCACTAGGAACAGGGCAACTTTCTGCCCTCTGCAGCACTTGCTGCCAAACAACCCAGACCTCTTGATCTGCAAGAGCAATTTTCCGTGCACTCTGCTGCAGTCTGTACGTACAGCAAATCAAATGACTCTATCCACCACGTAGAGTGCATGCTTGTTTTAAAGATACTTCCCGATCTATCCACCCCTGCTTCCCAGAAGAGTTATTATACACAGACACATGCAACTGGGGAACCAAAAGGCTGCTGCTCTCAGAATATTAAGCAAATAAATTGGTTGCCCTCTAACATAACTTTTTTCTCCCAAGATGACCCAAGCTACTGAAAAGTTAATCCAGTTTTCTACACACTGGAAAAAGAGTGTGTGGAGTTCAATAGGGCTCAGCTACCGAGCTCAGCTCAGATAAGCAGCAAAGGTGGAAAACAGGAGAATGAAATGACTCTAAAGAAGGATATTGACTGATTATCATGTGGGATGTCTGGAAGAAACTTGAGTGGTATCTACAGAAAATATACTGAGAATAGCATCTATTACACTCTGAAACACTCTCCAAGTGGGGGAAAGAGGGGAAACACCATTACCCTCAGCAGGAACAGTCAGGTTGGACAAAATAACCTTGCAGTGAAGAAATAACCTGGCATTGACTTACATTACCGTTCCCTACAAGCCCTGCCTCGCTGTGATGGGACTCCAGGGAACTAAGTGGAGTTCAGAGATTGCTGCCACTCTGAGATGCTGGGACCAGGATTATAGGGGAGAAGGCAAAGGTGGCTTTGATATGATTTTATGCCCTCCTAATACCAGCCTGCTCTAATACAACAACCAGAAGCTGCTCTAACACTTCCAGGTTTTATAACCTCTCTATACAACCATGAGACAAGCCACGCCAGGAGCAGAATGAGGCTGTTTCAATGGGGGGGTATCCCCACTTGTTTGGATGCATTTTGGAGGACATGGGCCACGTTGTCCTGGAAGAAAGCAAGCTGCTGGGTTTGCAGCTGATGGTGCTTCAGGAACCCCCGGCTGCCACTGCTGCTCCCTCCTGGCCACAGCAGCTGAGCAGCAGCACCGTTACACGGGGTAGCACGTAGCTGGCACGCTTTAATCCCTGGGTTATTGCGTGCACACGGAGCCTCCCCCTTGGGCAGCCCTGGATAAAAACATACATGTTTTTTATTTCCTTATCTATAACTGTGCTGGTTTTGGCCGGGACAGAGTTCATTTTCTTCACAGCAGCTGGTATGGGGCTATGTTTTGGATTTGTGCTGAAACCAGTGTTGATAACACAGGGATGTTTTCATTACTGCTGAGCAGTGCTTACACAGAGTCAAGGCCTTTTCTGCTCCTCACCCCACCCCACCAGCGAGGAGGCTGGGGGGGCACAAGGCATTGGAAGGGGACACAGCTGGGACAGCTGATCCCAATGACCAAAGGGATATCCCATACCATACGACATCATGCTCAGCATATAAGGCTGGGGGGAGAAGGAGGAAGGGGGGACGTTCGGAGTGACGGCGTTTGTCTTCCCAAGTCACCGTTATGCGTGATGGAGCCCTGCTTTCCTGGAGATGGCTGAACACCTGCCTGCCGATGGGAAGCAGTGAATGAATTCCTTGTTTTGCTTTGCTTGCGCGCGCGGCTTTTGCTTTCCCTATTAAACTGTCTGTATCTCAACCCAGGAGTTTTCTCACTTTTACCCTTCCGATTCTCTCCCCCATCCCACCGGGGGGGAGTGAGCGAGCGGCTGGGTGGGGCTTAGCTGCCAGCTGGGGTTAAACCATGACAATAACCTAGAGCTGGCTGGGGCAAGGCAGAAAAATCCAGCAGGCCAGTGGAGCAAATTTTGGAGGCAAGGACAAAGTGTTTAGCCATGCTGAAGGTAGCAGCTCTCCCTAAGGCAGCTCCTTTCCTGCTTCATCTTAAAGTTCCCGGAAACTCAGCCGGACCTTGCTGCTCCCCAGCCCCTCTCGGCACGTGGAGGCTGGGAGGCGTTTAAGCATTGCTCTTGAAAAAAATGACAGGCCCTGGGGCCCAGGCTTGAGATGAGAAATGGTTCTCATTTTTGTGATTGCAGCGAGTTCAGCCAAGGTCGATGGTAGCGGCGCCGAGGGAAAGCCACTGGAAAATATAACTAACTTTCCCATCACTCACTTCCCTCCTTCCTCAGCAGGCTCTGGGCTTACTGAAGAAAAGAACCAGGTGAGTGGACAGGCTCTGTCCTAAGGGCAGCTCAGGTTTGGGCTTGGGGGACTTGGGCTCCTCTTCAGCCAAGGGCATACCCACCAAGTGCACATGCTGCCAAAGACACCAGTACTCCAAGCCACAACACACATCAGCAAGGAGGTATCCCCTCGAAGCCTAGCACATCTCAAACAACTGCCTGCGAGTCACCACACAAACATTATAGATGCCACAAAACATATATTCACATAAATACACACACCAACAACACAGTGCTGCGTGTACCCTCTGATTGCACCAGGCAGAGAGGCTCTGCCGCTGCATGCACCTGCACATATGCTCACATGGAGCACATCCTGGCCTGTATCAGAAATAGTGTGGTCAGCAGGAGCAGGGAGGTGGTCGTGCCCCTGTACTCGGCACTGGTGAGGCCGCACCTCGAATCCTGGGTTCAGTTTTGGGCCCCTCACGACAAGAAGGACATGGAGGTGCTGGAGCATGTCCAGAGAAAGGCAGCGAAGCTGGTGAAGGGCCTGGAGCACAAGTCTGATGGGGAGCGGCTGAGGGAACTGGGTGTGTTTAGCCTGGAGAAGAGGAGGCTGAGGGGAGACCTCATCGCGCTCTACAACTACCTGAAAGGAGGTTGTAGTGAGGTGGGGGTTGGTCTCTTCTCCCAAGTAACAAGCGATAGGACAAGAGGAAATGGCCTCAAGTTGCACCAGGGAAGGTTTAGATTGGACATTAGGAGAAATTTCTTTCCTGAAAGAGTGGTCAGGCCTTGGAACAGGCTGCCCAGGGAAGTGGTGGTGTCCCCATCCCTGGAAGTATTTAAAAGATGTGTAGATGAGGCGCTTAGGGACATGGTGTAGTGGGCATGGTGGTGTTGGGTTGAGGGTTGGACTCGATGATCTTAGAGGTCTTTTCCAATCTTAACGATTCTATGATTCTATTCTATGATCTACATTTCTCCCTTGAGTTTCTAACCCCCTAAAAAAGAGCATCTCTTTGAAGCAAGGTGAGAAACCTACGCCGTTCCCTGAACAGAGCCCCTAGTGTCATAGGTGGCAAAGTATTCCAGCAGGTCACCTGTCTTGGGAACCACCAGGATGAACTTGTGGAACCAGAACTAGCTCAGAGCAGAAATGTTTTCACTGCAGAGCCTACTTATTTTAATGAAACACACCCCCTATCCCCCCTCAAAAAAAGTTCTTCTGCAATTGTGTGTTTTTACATTAATAATAGAGGGGAGTTGATGAGCATGATGACAGAAGAGTGAAGTTAATTGGATTAGCCAGAATTGTTCATTGCTGCTGCCCCTAGTTACAGCTGACTTTTAGCTGCAGAGAACTCATCCCCAAGCCATGGCACCTTGGCTTCTCGGGCTCCTCTAACTTCTGGTTAGAAGGTCTTGGCAAGGTGCAGGTCTGGGCAAGGCAGTCTGCTCGCCTGGGGTGGGATGTCCTGGCAGTCTGTCCTGAAATGCTACAGGGAAAGAGGGAAAGGGGAAGAGGGATTGTTGCCAAAAGAAGCATGACAAAAGCCAGCCTCAGAAATCTGGTCCCATGTTGGAGACTAACCTTAATTCTGTGAGCAAGTAACTCTACATTCGCTTTGCTTTGATTTCTTTATACAATCCATTCGCTGCAGTAAGAGAGACCATCACTACTATACAGCAATCAGGTTGGTTTTTTAATTGTGAGATCCCAATTCAATGCAAAGATTTTCCTTTTGCATCAGTGATCTCAGCATCAGGACTTAGGCTTACATCTCTTACTTGTGCTTGCGGTGCATCAAGAAGAATATCCCATTTTTTTAGGGCTGCTGGGGTCACATCTTTAGCTCAGGCAACATGGCTTCAGTGCTGAAGGTGCTCTGCTCCTCCAAGATGGTCATTACACCCACCCCCAACATTGATTCAAACCACGTGTGGGGGTTGACTTGCACATGTGGAGGCAACATTGATTATATTTTATAGGAGTTATATATTAAACTTTAGTCCCCAAACTCCTATCATTTTCCTAACAAGTTACCACCCTGTACTCATGCAATGCAGCAGGACTTCTGAAAGGAATATGCTGGGCTTTGACACAAAACTGCAGCAGCGCAACAAGAAGACAGACAGCCCATCCTTTGCTGTCCAAAATTTCCCCACAGGGAGAATACCCCTCTATTAACACTAACCCTTCGGTGACATTTTACCTGGCTGCATAAACCTCCTGACATATTTCTGGCAAGTCCGTGCCACCCTTTCTCATCATCAGCTCCTCTCTGATGGTATAATTTAGGAGGAGCAGCGCTGGGTCCTGGCCAGGTAGACTTGGCACTCGGTGCCTGGCAGAGATGCAGGCTGCGCTGCCTGCTGCCTTCCCCGGCTCCAGCCTCGCCACAAATGGAAATAAAAAGCAATCCAGCTTCTGCCTGCACGTAACACCCATCACGGCTGCATCCGCGTAGAGTATTGTGTTGTACGGTTGCATGTCACTGTTTAAAGGTTGACACATTTGGTCCCAGGAGGAGCTGCAATTAAGCGGTGTGCTTCTCTTTTTTTCCACCTCATTTCACTGAGCTGGAAACCCAGCACTTAAACCCCAGCCCTGGTGAAGTTAATGGTGAAACTCCAACCAGGTTCAAGCAAAACTTCCCCCCAAGGAACAGAGGGAAGAGTGAGCATACTCCAACTCCACTTTCCCCTCCAGCCATCCATCTACCTAGATATTTATTTGATCTTCTGTCACTACGATATCCGAGTGTTTACAGCACACCACCATTCACACCAAAGCTGAATGAAAATCCTACGTGCTGTGACACACCACCGGCGCTCGCGGTCACCTCCGGTGCACACGAATGAAAAAGAGGGATCCTCTCGTCCCTTGCACTGACAATGCACATGGGGAGAGAGATTTGCTGAGGGCTCCCTGGGTACAGATTTGTGATCTCAGATGAATAATGGTTTAGTTTATTGGAAATTCACTTTTCATTTTACTTCAATTAAGTGACCAGCAAAATCAATCACATACCTTCTGCAAACACTAAATCTTCCAGAGGGAAAATATTTATCAAGTCCCAAGCCACCAGCTTCAGCCCCCTTATCCCTCTAGCTCTCTGGAATTTGTTCGCAATGCACAGGAAAAAAAAAAAAAGCCGACTTGACAAACTGGAACTTCAGGAGATAAAAAACAGCAATGAATTCAATACGGTGGTATTGAAGTGTTCAATACAGAAACATCCTACGGACTTCAGCAGAGACAAAACCAGGTGGTTATAAGCATGCATCCAAGTGTCATTGAAATGACATAGCTGAGGATGAGCCCCTCTGCACAGAGTTGCTATATTTATTATTTTTTAACATCCCCTGAGACCTCTGCTGTAGGTATGAAACTCCTCAGGCCAGAAGATGGTTAAAATGAAAAGTTTGCTGTTTAATTCTGCAAGACTCCTCCGTATGGCACCAGCAGGAATCTGCCATCAGGGAGCTGAAACGGAGATGTAACAGCTTCAGCAGACTTGAAATAAACTGTATTTGTCTCAAGCATCAGGTCATGGTAAAGTCTCATCTCATTATACCTCGCTGAGCCTAGCTCACAGTACAGTGGACAGGGATGGACAGGTTGTCTTTGGCAATACCCACATCAGTATTACTCAGGATTTACACATCTGTGCTGTCTTTTCATCCCAAAGCTATTGCTTTTGCAAACCGTAGGGATCCAGTTCCCATTCCACTTGCAGGTCTCATTTTCTGAGTACTGTCACCCACAACCCCAACTGAGATAAGTGGGGACTTTACAGTTGCATCCTCATCCACATCCAGATTTCCTTAAAGTGGGATGAATAGACCTGGCTTTCCTCTTCAGGCCCATGTCTAGCTATCCTTGTTCGCATAGTCTGGGATTTTCTGCTGGATTTGGAAACGTCACCCATTAACATGGACCTCAGGAAAGTGTAGTGACTGCAGTCATCTGCCTGCCGGCAGAAGATATCCTGCAACTCAGTCTCTGGAGGGAGCTCTGAGGCATGTTAAGGGCAGAGGAAGGCCCTCCAAACTCCCTAGCACACTGGGGCTTAGATCCTCGCTGCAAGCACCAGGGAAGCAGCTGATTTATAATAATCCAGGTGCTGGAGATCCTTTTAAAGAGCTGCTGCTTCTCCAGCTGGTTTTGCACCCTCCTCCCAAAGTTGCACCAAGAGACACTGTTGAGTAGCTTCTTGGCTGCATGGCAAAGGACACAAACCTGAGCTGCAGCCCTTGTCCTAAATGAGGCAAGTGCTTTACCTTGGGCTTTCCAGGCACAGCTGTGGCATTGCGAGGTGAAAGCAAGAGCAGACCGCTCAGCAGAACCAGGGTCCCTCCTAGGACCACCAGGACTATGCCACAATGGAGAGATATTCTATGTCAAACCCTCAAAAAAAGTCTTTCGAGAACAGAGACATTTTGGTGAGGGAAGTCTTTCTTAGCAGCCTCTTTCCTACGTAACAGCCTCTAATCAAATACAGCTGAGAGAAAATGGAAACATTTGGGGAGACTGGTGTGGACTAAGCAGAAGCGTTAAAAAATAGCTATCTCAGGAAACACCATGTGCAAACAACACCCAATTGTCCCATTGACCAATCCGCAGGAGATCTGAGTGAAAACACTCATAGGCAAAGACAGGCTGATTCCTACAAGAAATCCTCTGCTAGGGACTTGACTCAAGGCACGGAAAGCCAGAGGGAGGTTGTCCTTCAATTTTAGTTGGCCTTAGACTGGACGCCATGCAGTCATTGTGTTACACTGCTCACAAGGTGCTGGGGACCACGGACCTGACCTGGGATACCCATCACGTGCCAACGTTTCTCCTGTCTCTCCCAACTGACCTATTCCTGGGATGGGGAATGGAAATGGTCAAGCAGAAAGGATCAGAGCCCTGAAAAGGACCAGCAGCAATACGCAGGCACCAAAGCTGTTTAGACATGATGGGACGGAGGCTGAATAAATCAATCCAAAACCGATGAGGAGAAGCTTGAGGGCAGGAACATGAGTTTAAAATGCTGCTCAGTGATCACAAAAGGATTTCAGACAGGCAGAAGTCAGCAGTACAGTATCAGAAACAGCTGAAATGTTTTGTTACACACGGGAAGACAAGGGAGCCCAGTCCTACCAGAGCTCCTAACCCAAGGATGCAGCGTTCTGCAGCCCTGCATTCCCACGGGATCTAAATCACTCTCCTCTTGCTTTCTTTGTCCTGAGTTTAATGCCCCATCTCCATCCTTCTGCCCCCCACAACAAACCACTCTCATGGTGATTCCTTGCTTCATACGCCAGTGTGTAACCACCATATCCTCATTCCCTATCCCATAACACCCCTGCATCTATTTCCCTGATGCTAACACAAAGCTGCACTGCTCATCCAGCATTCCTTAACCCTTCTGCCTTCCCAATCTTCAGCCTGCCCAAGCAACCCCCACTACCACCTGGGAAACAGAGATGGTTTTGCATCTCCTCTTAAATTATTAAAACCCAATCTTGAGCCACTGGCATTAATATGTCAATCACAATTATGATGCCAGATGACAACCAGTGGGCTAAATCCTCAAGAAATGAAAGCCTAAAAGCCACTCATAGAATTCTACCCCAAAATAGCCAGCTGACTCCGAGAACATCTATCATGTCATGGCAAGTTTTACACACAAACAGATTTTTGCTTTTTGTGTGCAGCCATTGCAAATGTTTGCTCTAAAACTGCTGGTAACCCATCTGCCAACTGCTTTCCACCCGTGGTGAGATCCATCCAGGTCTGTGTGTGACTATTACTGCAGGCTTCCCAACCATATTGATCTAGAGCCTGTGGAAGTCCATGCAAGTCTCCATGGAGTAAGATTCCGAGTAGATTTGACATTATTGGGAAACAGTGAACACCTAGACTATATTCAACTGTGTACATGTTACTTTTCTCTTCCCTCTTTCCATCTCTCCTTTCCCTTCCCGCAGCTTTGTCTTAACTCTTCCCTTCACAGAGATGGATATCAAAGTGCAGGGACAGAAAAAAAGGGGTCACTTAGTGAAGATCCTAGTCTAAATCTCCTAAAAGTATTGTGAATCTCAGCCCTAGTTCACATGAGGACAAATCCCAACTCTCCCAAGGAGGTTTCCACAGACAGTCTTAAAACCCTTCACATCATTTCTATACGCTCCACTTAATACTCTTTCATACACAACAGCTGAAGCACTGGAAAATATTATGACTCAGTGTTTTTCAGTCTCTGGTTCACAGACAACTTCTATAGCCGCACAAAAAGATGACAAAGAAAAGTAAATTCATACACAGATACTATAGGGAAAACTTTGTGTATGACATTCCTAATGAGAAAATGTTTAGAGTCCATAAATCCAAGAACTTTGAAAATGCCTACAGAACAGTTAATACCACTCAAGTTGTTTTGAAAACCTAAGCTGGATTTGGCCAGGACGCTGAGATTCATAACCTCAGTCTGCTGGTCTGGGCTGTGGGGCACTATTGATTTGAAACACCATAAAGAGGTCAGGACTAATATTTTATCGGCTCTTGCTTAACATCGTGCCAAAACACTAGTGCAATCCAGACTGCCTCACTCTGAGAAGCAAATGCCATCCACCCAGCTCTTGCACAACTCCAACTTCTTCCACTTTGGGGTTTTAAGGCTCCTGTCCAAATACTAACCTAGTCCAAAAACTCTTAGCTTAAAGGTTACAGCAAAATTAATGCTTTGGGATCCCTAACTTCAGCTAAGTACACTGCTTCCAGCAAAACGGCTTGACTGAGGACCAAATAAATCCCTTGCACAACTCCAGTAAAGCAATTCCAATGGGCAGAAAGACTTTAGAGATTTATCTGGTTTGAGGACAAGGTCATCTTTTCATGCAAAAATCAGCAACTTTCTTGTGAATCTCATTTAAGTAGCAAGAGATTAACAATTCATTTCAATTCTTTATGGATCTTCATTCATTGCTTCCTGCGGACAGAGGTTCCGCCAGGCGTGTCCAGTTAGGTGTTTTTATCAATGGTTATTGACGTTTTTCAATTACTTCTGTGACACTTTTTGAAATACATTTGTATGTGGAAAGCACTCGATATAATCCCATCCCAACACTTTCCAGGCTGGCATCCTCTTATTGCAGAGCTGAGCTCACATCTCAGTGGTTTGTACAGCACCTCTTCGCTGCTCAGTCAACACATCCCTTAGAGCCATCCCCTGGCCATGCTTACTGCCAGAATAACTCCAGATCTCTCTGCAGATGCAACTAACATAGGTTTGGATCAGAGATCTCAAAAGCATCCCTGAGCAGTGACATCTTCTCTAAATGCCTATCATTGCTAGGATAACTCCAGATATCTGCAGATGCAACTAACATAGGTTTGGATCAGTGATCTCAAAAGCATCCCTATGCAGTGATGTTTTCTCTAAATGCCTTCGGAGTCACTGTGTTTTGTCCTTGTATTAGGACTCTTGCAATAATTTTCCCAGGTGTGGTTATTCTCTCTCTTAACCCCTCCCTCCAATATTTTTTCTTTCCCAGCCTTTACTGCTTATTCTTTTTACGAATTTCTGAGACTGTAATTGTATTTTCTTTGAACAGCCACACTACAGTACTAAAAGAAATCTCCTAGCATCCCTACACTTCTTGCTACCAAATGTTACCCCATGCTGGAATTTATGCAGAGAATATTAAATAATTAAAAGCTGCATTGAACGAAGACCTTGCCTTGAAAGCAATGTTCCCACAATCTGTGCCCCCAGCTTCCAAGCAGCCCAGTAGTCTAGCCAAAGTGATCACTTCTTCCATCAAACTTTCTGCACACCAAGAAATGACAAATGAAACCAGACCTTGGCACTTTCCATTTTGCCTTGTTTCTCTGGGAAGAAACTCAAAATTTGCTGTAACTGCTCTACGAGGTATCCATACAAACCCCTGGATCCTATGCATGATCATTCCAAAACACAGTGCATTTCATCCAAAGAACCAAATGTCCTCATGGAAACTACACAGCTAGCACAAAACCACAACTCTACCACAAAATGAACTAAAACAGATCACAAACTGAACAGATGGGAGGAACATTTTTCACAGAAAATAATCTTTCTCTGATTTTTTTTTCCTGACCCTTACCGTAAATTTATGAAATATCTTCAAAACCAATTTGGGGAACTAAAATCCCTGGTTCCACTGAAATTAAAGACCATGAACTACACAGAGCCATTGGTTTTATGGCCATCTACAGCTATGCAGATTGGCATCTCCCTTCTGGACTTGTACTAAAAACATTTTTTCTCTCTCTCCCACTGTGTCTGTGGACCTGCCTCCTCCACTATTTCTACCACCCTTCTTGGCTTTTCAGGTGTTAATGGCTTTTCTCACTAAATTGAAGGCTTAATTAGATTAAACGTCTAACTAGTATTTAACTGGGATTTTGCTTTTTATTTTGAGATCTCATGAAGAGATTTCTATACAAAACTGGATGCCCATTTCTTTTCAATTCTATCTGTTGATTCAATAGAACATATTTTACCTCTGCTTGCAGACCCGACACACTCATATCCTTCCATCAGTCTGGATACAACATCACCAAGGCTAAATCCACATTAGTCATTTAGAAGATCATACATATATTGTTATTGCACCCACCACTTTTGTCTTTGGGTTGTTTGTTTTATATACAATGGAAGTGGACACAGGTAAATTATAAATTAGACATTGTCATTATTGCATTCAGTATTTTACGGCACTTATCACTGATGTTCACCCAAAGGTCCATCAGGGGGATTTCTTTAGCAACATCAGTGAATTAAGGTTATTCTCCAATAAATTGAACACAAACACTAATGGCAGAAGGGTTATTGGTGAAACAGTCAAACCCTGACAGTCAAGACAGACACCTGAGCAGACCAGTTCAAACAGCTTCACCCCTCACCTCCACGTTCAATGTCTGGGTGCAGTATGTGTCTCGGACATTTATAGAGTTGAGATGCATGCTGGCTGCAGCAGTTTTTCTAGGTAAGCCACAGCAGCCCTGTCCTTGGCAGAGCCTGGCAGGATCCATCAGAAGTTAGAAGGTACTTTCTGACTCAGACAGAGACAACCACATCCCTCTTTGATGTTGCCTCAAATTTTAATTGTTAATAAGGAAACGAGCAACTGGCTGAGGTCCTTCCTGACACTCTTTTCCCATCACACTCTGCATACTTAGGACTATACTGAACTTGGCAAGAGCCCCTTAAGGGAGGAATAGAAATTGTTTAGGATCCTCCTTTAAGCAATCTGTAGGGATTAAAGGTGGTACTCTGAATAATGCAGTACATCAGCAAGATGCCAGTGCTGCTCCCAAACAAAAAAGGCAGGGGGGGCTTTTTCTTTGCAGACAAAGTCAGCCATACTTCTGCGTTTGGTCTGTAACACTCTGCATAATGCTTTCCTGCCAACAACTCTAGAAATGGGGTACAATGGAGAAGCTGTTTTCTGCCAGAAGGGTTTGCTGGGGAATACGAGTGAAAGGAGATAGGAGTATTATTCATGCAAGCTGAAACAGGAGCTGAAGAGGTTTAAAACCTCTGGATAATCAAAATTAGATTAAATTCTTGGTGTAGGACCCAATTCAAAAAAATTTTAATTATAATGAAATGCTATACAGTAAAAGCATTTTCTTACAGGGCTCTTTTATCTTCAAAGATCCCCAAGTCACAAGTGGCATGTGGTTTTCTCCAGGATGGGATGCAGTGAATTCATGATAAACCTTGCACATAAGACAGATTATTTTCTAGCTGGGAAGAGGGGGAGCAGAAAGCAGAACAAGCAGAAAGAGACTGCAGTTTGGCTAGGACATGCAGGCTTATCCTTCCCTACTCTCAGTGCCTACAGATCAAATCACCAGGTAGCTCCACAGTATCTCGAGCAAATATGTGAGAGTCAAAGAGAAATCATCACAAGTAGATATAATGTACCCTGCCCACAGAGCAATATAACCTGCCTGGCTAATTTAACCTCTTGCTACCTCTAGGGGTTTTTTTAGGAAGGTAGCCAGACAGATATTAAACATACCTGACTTCGGTCAGCTATGAGACCAGACAGGGAAAACAGTGACTCCGATTCACACTAAAGCCTCCTTACTCTGCCCAGTGCTCTAAATTAAATATAAAAACGATGTAAACACGATGAACACCCATCCCAGTCAATCTCTGTCCTGTTATCCAGAACAGGGTAAGGTGGCCTCAGTGCAATAAAGGATGGGTTGACATAGGACACTCAAAACTGAGAATAATTCCCTGAGCAAAACTCTGATCTTTTTCTCTACTTGTTTTGTACCTATGCATCTTGTCAGCTTCTTGTTCAACTAACTCACAGTGAGGCCTCTGGCCCTCACACTGGCCCAGAGGACATCTGCCTTTCCAAGACAGACCGATGGACTGGGAGACTAATGGTGTGCTTATGTGAAAGCAGATCTCAGCAAAGCCATTTTAGAAGGCTGTGCTCCACACTGGTTTCCTCCAGAGGACAAACCAGACTTGCCACCTCTCCCTCCTGTGATCTGGAGCAGCCAGTGCTTGTTTACAAAGTTTCTGCAGTTTTGCTTAATTTAGAGCAGGCTCTTCTGGTGAGTGTCACCAGTTCCACTTGGCTGGCTTTGATGAGTGCAATACAACTGCTGGGAACTGAGACAACCCTTTCAGAGCACTCTGTTTCTCTGTGGCTTTCTCTTCCTGAAGCATCTCTTGGGTGGAAGGAGAAGAGAGGAGCAAATGCTGTCGGATCGAACAGTACACAGTCATTTGCAAACTGCCCTCAAGAATGGGTCATTGCCCAAGGCCTGAGTGACCAGAGGCTTTCAAGTCCTTTCTTGACAACAAATAGCTTAAAGAAAAGAACATTTTCATCTTCAGAGAAATCAGTGATAACACCAAGTCAGATGCTTCCAGAGACAGCAATACTCCCTGTCCCTAGGACAGTTAAAACAAAAGGTTCATCTTCCCTGTTTAAAGACTCTTTGAACCAAACCACAGAAAATAAAAAGTATTTTCCCCTAAATCACGCAGACTTGGTAACTAACACTCAAACAGAAACTCCATCTCCTACTCTCTGCCTCATCCCTCATTGTTTCACATGTCTCTTTTTACACTGTCTTTATAAAGGCGCCATCAGGCTAAACATTTGATGTGTTGGTGCTGGCAAGGTCAATGGCTCCAAATCTCATGTCTCACATGTTCTTTACATTTGTCCTTAAAGAGGAAAGGCAAGAAACTCAGCTAACAGCAAGGATGCAAATCTTACTTTCAATACAGTGACCGGTAACAACCCACATGCCTCTGTCTTCTCTGGCCATCTGTGGTGTGCTGCAGCCATGCCCTGCCTATACAAACATGGATTGTTGCTCCGTTGTGGCATTTGTGTGTCCTGCACTTGCAGCATCAACTGCAGACTCCCTTTGCTCTGGGATCCCATGGATCCCATCTGGCCAAACAGATGGATCCACCTGGCTGGCCAGATCTTTGACCTGCTGCCCAGATTAGACCAGTACATGGGGCCCCAGTGTGAAGAACAGGTCTTGCTATCCTCCTAAGATAAAGCAGTATTTGGGCTCTGTAGGGTCTCTCAGTCAATCCTCCTCCACCACAGGAGCTCAGGCGTAGCCTTATCACCATGTTTGGTCTCCTGGTCTGAGAGAGAAGAAACTTCAGAGGTTTGCAGGAGTGGATAGTTGGAAACTACATGACATGAGCCAACTGAGGAACAGGTCTCCATGAGAACAGCTCATGGAAGCAGTGGTGTGGAAGGGAAGGATGCTAGCAGGAGATATCAGCAGCCCCCTGAAGATCGAGGGAACACTAATGAAGAGAAGAAATATGTCAAGAGTCAAAGTAAAAAAGCATCAGAGCCCACAGCTGTAGGCGGGGGACCTATTTTGTTTTGAAAAGCTGTCCACCTCCGCTGGCTTCATTAAGGAGTTTTAATTAGCCAAGTGGAGAGCACCAGTGAATATACTGACCAAAAGAACAGAAGAACAAAACCTGATATGAATGCTTTGGGAAAAAGGGAATACAGCTGGAAACCAACATAGTCCTGCCCTGTGGCACTTGTCTGTCTCCCTCCCCCCTCTTCCCCTCATCAAATACGTAAGAAAACCTCAGAAAACTGGTCTCCTTTTCTTCCCTCTGGCAGACTGTATTTCCTCTTTATTCACAATGACTGTAATTGTATTATTTCCATAACAACAGACTGTGAGATCAGAGAGCTGCAGATGATGGGCTGGAAAAGGAAATCAGCCAGGTAGATGGCCTAACCTCTCCGTGTTTCTTGTGTGATGGATGGGACTTCTCAAGAGAAGCAACACCTAAACTACCCCATGAAACATCACTGGAGCTACACTAATATACTCCAATCGAGACCCCAACTCACGCTTAGAAACACCTAAGGACAAAGTGAGACAATGTGCAGCCTTTCTGCAGCTGATGACAGGGCTAACTGAGGAGATGGACTCTGCCATATACAAAGGCTATTGTTTATCAAGCCCTTTCTGCATGCACCAAACATTAAGCACACGCTCTGATTTGTGTCACAGTGAAGTCCATTGTCCTTACGTGAAAGGTGGAGCAGGTCAGCATCTCCCCAGAAAGTAGCAAAAAGAGCCTCTTTCTCTGGAGCGGCAGGGCAGGCTTTGTGGTGCACGCAGACGGGGAGAGCGTACAGCCCCTGAGCAGAAACATCCACCCCTGCTCGACGGGTTGCAGAGCATCAATGTTCTTTTTAAGGGAATGGTAAATGACAGGAGAGGATGTCACCTTGCAAAGTGAAAGCAGCCTCAGTCCTCTCCCGCTATCATTTTGTCCCTTTCTATTCAAGGCTTTGAAACCGCTTTACATTGCCACTGGGGGAGAAGAGAAGAGGGGAGAAGAGACACTGGCAAGAGCAATCACCAGCCCCTAGAAGAGGCAAGGAGCACTAATGAACAGAGGAGAACATGCCAAGAGCTGAACTAAAAAGCATCAGAGTTCATAGCCAGAGGGAGGGGAGCTATTTTATTCTGAAAAGCTGTCCACCTCCGCTGGAGTGAGCAGAAACAGTTGTCACTGGCTCCACGAGCAGAGACGGGAGGTGCCGAGGGCTATTTCCTGACTGGTCCGCAGTCACGCAGGACGGACACATGTAGGAAGCACAGACCACATTGGCTATGTCCCCGCTTCACCTTAATACTGAACATGGACAGAAAGAGGACACCCCAAGGACAGATAGGTCAGGCAGAGTAGCCTGTCTGACAAGGTGTCACTAAACCAGGTGTGGATATGGCTCTAAAAACCAGTGGTCATGGCAGCAAATGCTTCTGGCTCTAAGGTACAACCACATGATACCAGCATCTGCATAGCAGGGACCAGGCTCACAGGGCACCTTGGGACTTCAACCAAGGTGGCTCCCCGTGACATAGGCCAGCAGAGAGCCATGGATTGCTCATGAGCAAGTTAGTAGCACTGTTAGGTTAACGGTTGGACTCGATGATCTTAAGGTTCTTTTCCAACCTAAATGATTCTATGATTCTTTCATTCATGCAACGGGCTGTGGCTGTGCTTAACACTTATGCAGAAGCAGAATTTTTCATCCTAATGCATTCCAAATCGGATTTTTCCCCAGCAAATACCAGTCACAATTAGCTTGAAAAGAAATATATCTCTAAGACGCATCCGGTCAGAGAAATGACTGGCTATTTTGTGGTTTTCATTTAGGGACTGGGTAAGGGGGAGGGGTCAGGGGTCTTTTTAATAGCTAATTAGATAGCTTTCTCAAGCAGTCATTAAAATCTGCTAATTATCCCATGGTCTGAGTAAGAAGAAGAAAACCTCTCCCTCCAGATTATTCCGGCACTGGTGAAAAAACTTCAAGGCCAACAAGTTGTCACTGTCAAACTTTGAAAATAAAGCTTGGGAATTAACCTCACATTGGGATTTTCACTGCATCATTTCTGCCTTGCAAATGCTTCCTAAGCGATCAGAGGTGAGTGGGCTTCCCGATGAGCTACACCCGAAACAGATGCTTTTAAATGGCAAAGTGTTGAAGGTTATAAAGGTTACTGTTCTTTGTGTCAGAGTTTAATATGGGTCTGGAAGAGCAAACGAAAGAACAGGCACTGTGATGGACCTTGGCAGCAGTTGCACCAGCACCAGCAGTGTCTGCTGGAGATGTGACCATCAGCTCAGCCCACTTGAGCTGTGTTTCTGCGACACAGGAGATGATAGTCAACTGAGTGGTTTGATTCAGGGGGTCAATGTTGTCCCAGCAAGATCCAAGAGGATGGATACCCTGCACCCCTCCTCTGGTAAGCAGCACTTAGCCACAGACAGCTTGACAACAATCTTTAATAATCTATCATTTTGTGTTAGTGCTTAGCATCCGACAGCACGGATACAGCTCAGCTCCTCTCATGTAGTGCTCATGGTAGTATTGACCTGTGCAGATTAGTTAAAGCCAGAAAAATTCAGGCTTCTTGGAAATATTGGTGCAGAGCCTCTTGGAAGATGGTTCTGAGCCCTCATTTAAAATAAAGTTAGTCATTCAATATATCTTCATCACATGAAGGGAGGTTGTAGCGAGGTGGGTGTTGGTCTCTTCTCCCAAGTAACTAGTGATAGGAAAGGAAACGAGAGCAAATGGCTTCAAGTTGCGCCAAGTGAGGTTCAGACTGGACATTAGGAGAAATTTCTTTACTGAAAGAGTGGTCAGGCCTTGGAACAGGCTGCCCAGGGAAGCCTGGAAGTCAGTTGAGTCACCATCCCTGGAAGTATTTTAAACACGTGTAGATGAGGCCCTTAGGGACATGGTTTAGTGGGCATGGTGGTGTTGGGTTGATGGTTGGACTCGATGATCTTAGAGGTCTTTTCCAACCTGTATGATTCTGTGATTCTGTGATTCTATAAGTATTTCCCTTTTGAGCTTTGTGTTGTTTATAAAAGTCCATACCTTAACACTTAAGGCACTTCTGTAAGACAAGACAACAGCTGAGCAGCAGGAAGTTCATGCCAGCATTTGCAGAAGGACCTCATTCACTGCACTGGATTTTGGATCATCGGGAGCCAAAAGACTGTGTACCCCCAGGATTACATGATGTCAGCTGAAATCCCTTTTGACTCTGGAGAAAAGGAACATCCCCATCTGGGCACTCCCAGAGTTGGGAGCCCTCCTCAAGGCTCTCCTGATGACCTTCAGACACAGAGGATGGCATCACTGAGCTAGCGCAGGGTTGGCTCAAGTCTCCTTACCAGCACATGCAAAAATTAACTCTGCCCCTATGAGGAGCGGAGCTAAATGACAAACCCTGGTGAATGCATTGCCTCATTAACTTACACCTACAGACAGCTCTGAATGCTCATTTTAAAGGTTGCAACCTATTTTCCAGCAGTTTCAATGACATGGTAAGGAGAAGAAGGGAGTCACTATTGGCTAAGGAATCCCCATATAGATTCGCAGGATGGAGTTGAGAGCAACCTATGAGGGTTGCAGGACCAGTAGCAATCAGACTGGAACCATAGAAGCAAAGCACAGAGTATTAGGCAGGTTGTTAGAATCTTTCACAAGGACAAACTGAGCCAACAAACTTATTCATCACAAAAAATATAGCGTATCGACTTAGACTCCCCAAAGAGAAAGGCATTAAAACAAGCAAACAAATAAAAACATGGCTCCTGAAAAAAAATTTAGGATTTGTACTGTGCAAAATGAGTTGCAAATCCCCAGATAGCTGGGGAATTCAGGTAAACAAAGCAGAACAAAAGCAAGGTCCTACTTAGGAACCTGGCTGGAAGAAAGGAGCTGGACTTTCCCAGCTATGACAAAAATTACTCCTTATTTTTTCATGAGCAGAAGTGGAGACACTGTTCTTTTTCACAACTGAGAGCGGATTCTTCCCATATCCTCCACAGCCTCCGTTTGCTGCACTGAAGCAGAGGAGGAACAAGTATCAGCTCATTAACACCTTCTTATTGCAGCACCCATGAGTTCCATTTGACTGCTCACCTCAGGAAACCTGAGGAGATCATGACATGAGCAGGTATGGGCGCAGGCCAGAGACCACATCATCACCTGAGCAGCAGAGCAAGAATGGTACTCCCTTATAGAGCAGCCCTGTCGAGAAGGACTTGGGGGTACTGGTGGAGGAAAAGCTGGACATGAGCTGGCAATGTGCGCTCGCAGCCCAGAAGGCCAACCGTATCCTAGGCTCATCACCAGCAGCGTGGCCAGCAGGTCGAGGGAGGGGATTCTGCCCCTCTGCTCTGCTCTGGTGAGACCCCCCTGCAGTGCTGCATCCAGCTCGGAGGTCCTCAGCACAGGACAGACATGGACCTGTTGGAGCGGGTCCAGAGGAGGCCACGAAAATGATCAGGGGGATGGAACACCTCTGCTATGAAGAAAGGCTGAGAGAGTTGGGGTTGTTCAGCCTGGAGAAGAGAAGGCTTCGGGGAGACTTTATTGCGGCCTTCCAGTACTTAAAGGGGGCTTATAAGAAAGATGGGGACAAACTTTTTAACAGGGCCTGTTGTGACAAGACAAGGGGGAATGGTTTGAAACTAAAAGAGGGGAGATTCAGACTAGATATAAGAAATTTTTTACGCTGAGGGTGGTGAACCACTGGCACAGGTTGCCCAGAGAGGTGGTAGATGCCCCATCCCTGGAAACATTCAAGGTCAGGTTGGACGGGGCTCTGAGCAACCTGATCTGGTTGAAGATGTCCCTGCCCATGGCAGGCGGGTTGGACTGGATGACCTTTAAAGGTCCCTTCCAACCCAAACTATTCTATGATTCTATGAATTGAGACAAAATGAAGAGTGAGGGTATCTCTGGGAGCAGCAAAGCAAACCCAGAGCCAACCCCAGAGAAGACTTCCAAGGCAAAGCACAAAAAGGCTTTGAGCAGCCATCGTGCGGATCACCTGCGACAGAAGAGAGAGCAGGTCAATGCTCTGTGAGACCATGGTTGCTCACCTTGCCTCCTCTCCTTCAAGCTCCCCAGCAGAACCAGGGGAGCTGCAGGAGGGGTTCCAGGCTGTCCCCAAGCAGTATGACCAGCAGCCCTGCCATCATCTCCAAACAGGCATTTGGGGACATCATTTAGAGTGTTCCAGCCCCAGGCTTCAAATGGTCCATCTGTTTGCTTGCAGTCAGCATGCAATGGTCCCCAGAACAGACCAGGAGGAGAAATCAGCTTTGGTGCTGCTGCCTTCTGCAGAGGGAGACAAGGTCTGCAGGGAGCAGGGGCCCAGCGGGACAAGGGACCTGGAGGAACTTTAACTGTGAAAGACATAGAAGATCCCAGCCAAAAAGGAGGGAGAGGAATGGAGGGATGGCAGGCCAGTAGAGTGGTGCAAGGGTGCCTAAATGTGGGTGCTCATGCAGGTGAGCTGGTTTCTCTTTAAATCTTTTTATTCAAGGCTGAGCCTGAAGTGTAATTCAACCTCCTTCATTAATGTCTGTGACCAATTCAGCACACTTCTGAAATGTGGATGACCCAGAAGAGTTCTTGTAGGTCCATGGACTTTCTAAAATGGGCTGGTAAGAGGAAGAAGGGAGAGAGCTTGTTGAATTCTCTCTCTCTCTTTTTTTTAAATACTCGATCAACCTGCAGGCTGAGAAAACAATAAAAAAATATAGACTCCATTAAGCTACTTAGAAGAAAAATCACTGCCTCTGGATTGTTGAAGCCTGCCAATTTTCTGCCAGTCGCACTGTATTTGTTCTAGTCTGAGAAAGAAAGGAGGAGAAAGGGAAAAAAAAAAAAAAGACTAATAACAGAAGAAAAACAACTGTGTGAAACACACTGAAATAACATGAGTTGCTCTGATTTTATTTCCCGGCAGCTAGTCCTTGGATTGTGTTCCGCAGAAGAGAGAAGAACGTAATGCAAATATGTAATGAAAGCAAAGCAAATATGCACCTCACACACTACACACACCCCCAGTAAATACATAAATCCTGGAAATGAAGGGAGAATAATTTGCCTCTTCATGAGGTACATGTGCCTGGAGGTAGTGTTTGCAGCTGGGAAGGAACTGAGATTTCCTCCCCATTCACACCAGCTCCTTCCACTGCTGTGTCAGGTGGGGATTCTTCCCATGTCCTCATGTTAACACCAGCCTCTGCATCCCAGTGCCATGTATTGTTGAGGTCCTGGCTTAGCCCTGGCTTAGTGGTTGGTGTAGGGGAAAACATCTCCCTTAGCGTCACATTTTCTAGTAGAACATCCACCAATGACTTCTTTGAGGATGGTCTTCTGCAATACAGTGTTAGGTGGTCTTCTCTATTTGTCTGAGAGACGGGACCTTCTGACGGTGTCTGAAATACCATGGTCATGTCACTGTGTACAGAATTGCCAGCCACTCCAAAAGGCAATGGTCTGCCTAAAGATAGTCCAGAGAACCGTGACAAGACTGATGAAGGTCATGGCAAAAATTTGCTCATGAAGAGGGATTAGCAAGGGCTCCGAGGCTGTACATTTCAGAGAGAAGATGAATGTGAAGGGATGATAAAGGTGTGTTAGAAAATGATAGAGGGATCTTTTGTTCTTTCTGCCTCATAACACAAGAAAAAGGACAATTCTACAAGAAAAATGGAATTAAAAAGGGGGAAATACAAAGCTGATACAAGGAACTGCTTTTTCCCTGTGCTGTATTGCAAAGAGTGCAAAGAGCCCACTGAGCCAAAGGAAGAAGTTGATGTATTTATGCAGCCTACAACAACAGCCACTGCTAGGGGAATAGCCAGTAGGCCACCACCCTACATGAAAATATTTGCCAGCCATCTAGTCGTGTGCCTGTCGGCACCGAGCAAATCCAGGATACACTCAGGAGATAGCAAAGGGAGCTTCTTCAGCCTTTGACAAAACTGAGCTGCACTCTTCAGGTTCATGCAAAAGCAAATCCTTTGCCCAGATCCACAGCAGCAGCTCATGGTGGTGCACATCTGGTAGAGCGGCACACAGGGAGGCATTTGCTAGGAGCTGTGATTCATCTGTTTGCCATTCCCTCGCCCCTGGTACCACCGGAGCTGCAGAGATTATACGAGATAAGGCTAGAGAGGACTGTGCCAGGGGCCACATCCAGCCTGCAAATCACCCATCAAACCATTCCCTAACTCATGGAATAGCTCTCAGGTGGGACCAAATCACAGTCTGTACGTGACACCATATTTCCTGAACTTTCTCCTGCCTCTTAGTGTTCCCAGCACAGAAGAAAAGAGCCCATCTCCCTCTGTGAGCCAGTGGTGACAGTGACTGCTGGCATTACGTGCCAGAAAGCATGTAATGAGTTGTACAGTGCTGCAAAGGCAGCGGGGCTGCAACAGGGTAAGGTCTGCAACCGATGGAGATCAGTGTACGCTCAAGAGAAGAGTCAGATGCCATTAATGTCTATCCTTTGGCCGATGCAATGACAGCTGAGGTTTTTGTTTTTCTCCCCTCCTCCCCCCCCCGCCCTTATTTATACTGGGTACAGTCTCCTCTGGTAGTAAAGGACAGCGGCAGGCAGGTCCGGAGGAGATAACGCTCGGACCTGGGCTGCAAACCACCACTTCAAGATATCTCCTTCTAGCTCTATCCAGGCAGATCGCTTTTGCCATTTGGAAACAGATCACGGCAGTGACCTGTCCCTCCTGTAACGTGTCACCATGGGGGTTCACGCTTTGCCTTACCCTCCTAGCCCTCAGCCCCTATTTACCTCCAGACGTGGACTGGATGATTTCTCCCAGGAACCAGGAGGAACCAAGGACAAAGGTAGGTGGGCACCCTTCTGTCTTTCATCTCTAAACTTCCACTGTTTTCCGGCAGCTCCTTTTGGCTATTTCTCACCCGCTCCTGCCCAGAGGTCGCTGGAAATACCCACAGTTCAAAACCCTCAAATTCCTACACAAGCCAGAGATGAACCACCCTGCCTGCAGCCTCCAGCTCCTGGTCCTTACGGCCCCATCTCCCCGACCCCACTCAGTCCACAGCAGTAAGGAAACCTCCGATCCGCTAGCCTCAGGCAGCATTTCTCCTTTCCATCCAGGAGAGCCGCGCTCAGAAGCCAGAGAGGCTGGCCAGCTGGGACGGCGCTGGCAGAGGCAGCCTGCAGGCATGCAGAGAAGTCAGCGGTGATGGAAAAACAGCAGAACAGCACTGGGTTTGGAGGAGGAGAGGACAGCTCTGATAAATTCTTCCTCCCCCCTCGACTGCCCCTGCTCGGTCAGCGACTTGCCGAGCTCCCAGCTGACAGCACTGTCAGAACACGGGGCCCCAGATGGAGATTAAGCACCCGGAGATTGGGATGAGGAGGGCAAGTCAGCGCCAACACCCCAGGGTGACCCAAAGCCTCCTTCAGTGCCTGGCGCTGATCCCGCATGGATGAATGGGGTCTGCTTTCTGTAGGGGTGCCTCCCATCCCGTAAGCTAGCCCTGCTCATCGCAGGGGTCGTGATGCTGCCCTTTGGGGGTCCCACTCTGCCGGATGCCACGTCACCCCGCAGGCATCTGTTCTCTCCCCCTGAGAGACCGATGCTCAGACTTTATGCCTGGAAGATCAGGGCTTGTTTTGGCCTTCTCTAGACAAAAATAATAGCAGCGGTCCTAGGTTCCCCCCTTCCCGCTGTGCTGGCAAAAGAGGACTGTCAGTGAAAGAAGAGCAGAGGATTATTACACCAGGTCTCTGCTGGATCCCCAAATACCTTTGTGATGCACGTCATTGCAAAAAACCCTCACCCACATGGGGAGAGCGCAGTGGGTGAAGAGCAGCAGACATCTGCAGAGAAAATGAGAGTCAACATAACAACAACTGGCTTCTGGGGAGCTGCATCCTGCAGTTCCCCTGAAACCAGCTGCCAAATATGAAGAAATCTCATTGCAGTATCTCACCCCCAGGCCCCTCCTTCGGCCCTGCGCGGTCACCCCCAAATGCAACAAGCCGAACTTCCCCCCTTTTTCTTTTATTTCTCCCCCTGGCAAGCAAAGAAACAACTCAATGCCAGGGGAAGAAGACCACAGTGTCTCCCGGCAATGGGCAAACCCCCCCGTGAGGGTTCAACCTGCGTCATTCGAGTAGCGGAAAAGAAGAAAACAGCAAAGCTCTCAGGGAGGAGAGGTGAGCAGGGGATGGGGGAAAGGCTTACAATGTCTTGAATGTAATACAGATCACATATGCATGAGCCTGAATGAGACATCCCCTGCCAGCACTTCCCAGCCTGGCAGTGGTTCAGGTGTCCCCTCGATTCAGGTCCTGGCATGCAAGTCTTCACCGTGGATTTTTTTTTTTTTTTTATTATTATTATTTTTTCCTTCCCTTCTCTCTCTCCCTTTCTGGAAAACATTGTACTACGCTGGCAGCCTGCCATGCTCACGTCTGCCTCCCACTTCATCCCCGTCTGCCATTGTTTCCAATCAGTTTAGGAAACAGCACTGAGAACAATTAGAAAAGATAACGAGGAAGAATTACATAATTACAGGCCACCGCATCCAAAGCATTTTTGCAGGCTGAGCTCTGCCTGAGGGAGGGAGAGGGACTTAATCACACTCTGTCTTTGCCTTAACTTGACTGTTTTACCATCACCATCACGAGATACCCGGAGAGAGGTCCCTTCTGCAGCTGGACTCTGCAAGCTGCCACAAGAAAGGGTTTCACCCAAAAAGAGAGTTGTCCTGGGATTGGGAGAGAGGAATATCTTTCTTTCTCCCATGCCTTATCTGTCTGGGGGAGGTTTCAGACTCAGCCCTGCCCAGCTGTCTCCCTGGATCACATCTGAGCAGCAGGCTTCACCAGTGGCAAGAAGGAAGATGCTCAAGGAATTAATCTGCTTGAGGTCCCCAGTGAGGCTTATGCAATAGTCCCCAGCTAAGCAGGGAGCCGATGTGCCAGCAGAAAGATATCACGAAACTGCAAGCAAGTGAAGACACCGACAGCAGCTCCGCACACAGGAACAAATCTGTGCCCACGGTACGTGCACTCCCCTACAAAAGCCCCTGTCCCTCCCACCAGAGCTCCTTGCTGCAAGGAGCCGCAGTTCTGGTTGTGTGCACCCATCTGTAGCTAACACAGACTATACACCTGAGCTCTCCTCTACCCCCCGTCAAAGTCCCACTTGATATTTCACCTGTGTGGCCCAGGCCACCCATTATTTCAGTATTTTTCCAAATCACCTGCACAGCACTGCTGTGACACCGGAGTCCAGGTTTCTCCAGGTGGCTCGGAGGTGAAGCCAGGAAACCCAGCGCTGAATGGCTGCTGTTTGCGTTGCTAAACACCTGCCTGATTTCACCTATCCGATTCCCTCATCCCTCCCCGTACAATAGGTTCACCACCTGCCACCTCCTGCATTAGAGCTACCAGAGAATATAATGCCAGGAAAGGAGACATTTACCCAGGAGAGTCTTGAATGCTTTTCTTTGGAGGATTTCAAAGCAATTCTCCTATCATCATCCTCGTGTGGCTGGAGGCAGACTGCTATGTGAACTGATATTTGATCTGGCTTCAGAGAAACTCTAAGCTTACTGCATCTTCTTTGCCATACGTGCCGGGGTTGATTTGCTGCTCAGCCGTTATTTCTGGGAGCAGAGAAGCATCTTCAAATTTAAGAATCCACTTATTTGGCCGTAAGCAACTCTTAACAAACATCAGAGTAATTAAAAATCTCCCAAAAGCATAAGATCTGGGAAATGCCTTTGATATTTGCTCTGACTATGAATGCTCTCTCATCCTGACTCAGTGTGTCACAGATGTTAACTGCGAATTCCCCTTCATTCTTTAACCTCCTGAGCTCAGCAAATCCACCATTACCACGTCCTTCCTGATCTAGGTGTAATTCAGAGCTTTTGAAATTAAACCCCTTTCATGACACCTTTGATTGAGACGTTCCTGCAGAAGGACTCTAGGGCTTCTCCGTTCCCTTTTAAGATGCCATGAAAGTGAGAAACTGTCCAAGCTTTGCAGGAGGGCTTGAAATTTGAAAATTGGGCACGGGAAATAACACATAATGCATGGATGTACAGGCGTTCATACGATCTTGGAATAGGAGCAAAAGGGCTGGAGCAGTGGCTTCTTGGAGGTTCTTTCTCCAGTTTGGCTGATGGCCTCCTGTGCTCCCCACTTATCAGGGCTTGCTGGCCAGGTGAAGCATTAAGAGATTCTTGTACAAAAATTCCCATTCTATCATTTAAAATAAATCAGACAGTGCAACCCAAGGTTGGGGAATTACACAGATAAGCGACACAGACATTTCCAAGTTAACTCATATGAGATTCATCATCACAGTGAGTATTCAGACCTGGATTCATATCACGTAAATTTAAGGCAGCTTAGGAAACTCGTCACCCGATGCTGCTTTGGAGGGCAATTCAGATCTAAGATAGAGACAGACCACCTCTGGACATACTAATGGCTCTTCATTGCCCGTGGAAGTCCAAGGGTGGCCAGGCAGTTCCTTAGGTATCTAAAGTAGGTGGGACTATGTTTCTTGAGGATGTGGTTCTCAACCATTGCAATGATCAATATACAGGGATTGCGGCATGCTTAACTGGGAGGGGACCAGCCCTGCTGAGCAAGTCTGGACTGGGACACAAGATGCATTACTCAGTGAGGAAAATTATCAGCGTCTCCATGTTTTTCAGATAGTCTGTGGAAGGTTAGCTTGGATTTCAGAGAAGGCCTAAACAACAACTCAGTCTGGACACTCCGCTTTGGAATGACACCAGTAACCAGCCTGTTTTGCTATGTCCCTGTCTAGAAACAAAGCTTGAGCTGTCACACAAGTTTGGAGATGCTGATAGGAAGATCTTTAGAACCGGACTGATTGGACACCCTGCGTTTAGGGTTCCCCAGGCCCACTCCAGATGCAGTAACACACTCAAGCTCTTGCAGGGAGGGATTTCACATGCAGAATTTGAAACACTTGGGATGGGTCTGGGGAAGAGCCAGGAGACTTCCCAGGGAGGGGACAAAAACAAAAGTGAAAATGAAGCACTCACACAGGGAGGAGTCTGTGTTTATGAATATGCCTCTGTGATTGAAAAGAAAACACAAAACAAAACAAACCAGAAGGACGGTAAAAATCAAAAAAACAATGTATGAAACGTGAGCTGAATGTTCTATAAAAAAAATGCTCCTCAAAGCTTTGCACCAGTCATCAACGGCTCTTCAACACAGCTGCATAGTAACAACTATCACAGGGGCAGGGTTTTTTTGCATGCACTTGAGCAAAATGAAAGCCCCTCTCCCAAGGTAGGGAGCCCAGGGAGGGGTGGCGGAAGGAGGAGGGGGGCCATTTTTGTCTCTCAGAAGCACTTCTTATGGCACTCACTTGATTTCCCATTGTTCAAAAGATGGCTTCCCATTATTGCCATCATTCCCATCATTCCCAAGCATAGCAAGGTGATCGAAACAGAGTCATTAGATTACATGAACACCCCAGGGAGCGACCCCCCAGTGCAGAGCCCTTCAGATGCTAAGAGCATCCCAGTCGGGTGCCTTTGGGAGGAGGATTTCCCTGGGATATTCTCCATTGCTCCCTTTGGTGACCAGCACCCTGCCAACATTGTGACCCTCCAGGGTCCTTCCAGACCCCACTCTGCCAGGATCCCTACAAGCTCTGCCCTATTGCTGGACCATCAGGGAGGGAGTCCCACTTGAACAGCCCTCCCTGACCTGAGCCATTCCTCTTGGTGCCTTCCTGGTCCCCAGGGCCCATCTGCACCGTATCACCCCAGGAGAGCAAATCTCCAACAAAACAACAGCAAAAAAAGAAGCGTTGAGGGAGGGAGAGGAGGGAAAAATGGTTTCAAAACCTGGACACATCAAGAGACTGTTTCCATGGCAACCTCTCATTCCTACAGCAGCTCAAGCCTGTTTTAATCAGTGGCAGCATTTACCAATAAAGTCCGCTGGGGTCTGCACTTCCTTCCTGTGTATCTGCACCGGGATGGATGGGGCCATGCATCCCCAGAGGCAGGGGACACCTTTGGGAAATGATGGTGATTATTTTTCCCATGGGGCTTCGGTAGCTGGAGCCAAGCTGCCGTGATACCCACCCCATGCCACGGAGGGGGTGCAGGGCCGCGCTCTGGGCACGGACATCTCTGCAACCATCCTTATACTCGCTTCCCCTGCTAGAAAATCTCAATCTAAGCAGTTTCACAGCCTCCTCGACCTGCTGTCAGCAAGCTTAGCCCTTGGTGGCTTGCAAAACTGCCCCAAAACCCATAAGCTCCCAGTGCTACCTGCAGACATCAAACCATGGTGGAGGTAGAAGCGGTGGGAAAGGTCCGGAGGCAGGTGCTGTGGTCGGTACCATACGGTATGTCAATGGGGCTGCTGTCGACAGCAGATGCAGGGGATGTTGTTTTTAAAAAATTGTTATTTCCATTGGTCTAGTTCAAGTGCACTTTGTTCTTTGCTACCTGGAGCCTGTAAGGTGTCAAATTGCAAGACGATACCTCATGGCAGTTTTCATGTTGTTTGTAATGCTGTTATTTCGAAGGAGTCCAAGAAGAAAATGTTTAAATTCAGTTCTGGTTCAACTCCAGAACAGCAGGTCTGGTTTAGATGGCTTAAATCAGGTTCCAGTTCAAGTTCACCTCAACTCCCCTGGGATTTCGCAGTGCAAATTTAAATAGCGTAACCCAAGCAACGAAACTGCCTAATGCCCTTGGCCTCAGATCTGAAGCAGCTCTGCAAAAAAATTCCTTGAGCAGAAAGTGTCACAAATCTTTGTTAAAAATCTTCATGCTCACTATTTATACTGCATCTGTCACAGTGGGGTCTGGATTAAAATTGGACAGAGATTTTGACTTGTTTACAGTTGTCATCAATCAACACAGGGTAAGCATTATCCACAGCAAAAAAAACTTCTCAACAGTTTTGAAAAGTTTGAGAAGTTTCTTTGTAAAATTTCAAAAATAAAGATGTTGATATTTTATTTTTGAAGGAATTTTTTAATTGATTTTAAAAATTACAAAATTAGAAAATATCAAAGTGAGGAAGAAAATATTTCATTAAGCTTCAAGTATCTAACTGGACCCTGTGTTAAAGCAGTACATTCTTCTGTTGCTTTTTTTAATGGCTTTATTTCAACAGAAAGCTGGAAGAAAAGGTTTTATGTCAACCAAAAGATTTTTCAATGTGTTTTTGCTTTCAGCCAGTGAACCTAAAACCAATTATTTGTACATGTTTAGCCCTGATCCGCGAGTAGGACTTCTCCAGTAATTCAAATAAACACAAATTGACAGTAATCTCACTTTGTTTGGGTTTGCTTTCTGCAGGTGTTCTAATGGACTGGTTTAGCACCAGGAAATTTTGCAAGCATAAGCACGGAGCAATTTTCAGGGACTGTCTCTGGAGAGGAAATTTTGAACACATTTACCCATCCTGCTTCTAGGAGGTATCTACGACATACCACATAAACAAGTGGTCTGTCACATCGGACCACCACAGCCCAAATTTCACAGGCTTGCAATGAAGTGCCTGACAGAGCTCTCTGTTTTTTCCAACAGGGACCACCCAATGGAGCTGATGGGTTGTGGCCTTAAAATGATGGGGACTATTTCTTTGCACAACATGCTGTCAAACCGTGAAGCTCCCTGCCTCAGGGCATCCTTGATGCTCAAGGTCCGCCTGGCTTAGAAAAGCACGCAAATTTGGGGAAGAAAAATCCACCGCAGGCATTAAATACAATAGCAGCGTATAAACCATCCCAGCCACTCCTCGGGAATGCCTCTTCCCCGATGGGGAACACTGGCAAACTCTGTCCCCAATGCCTCTGTGCACCTTGACTTCAGCTTCTGCTCACTGTAAATATTTAACGAAGCTTGCTCTCTCCGGAGACCCCCTCCTCAACGCCGCCTCGGCTGAACACTCTGCATCTGAACACCAGCCAAGGTTAACAAATTTGAGTGAAATGTCACGGCTTAACCCTTCCTTCCTTCTCTGGCACCCTCCAGAGTGTAGATTCATGCTCCACAAGCCACAGGGTGTTGTTGTATTTGTTTTTTCTTGCAGGGAGCTATTCCCATTTAATGCTTTGCCTGACAGCGTGCTGTGATTAATAGGTGATGTGCCAAAAGCCACATACTATTATTATTATTACGGCAACATTTAGAGGTCATAACCAAGAGCAGGGTCCCATTGTGCCAGGCACCGTACACTGTTGGAAGTGATTCCTGACTGAGAAAACCTCCATCTAAATAGGCATTTCTGGGAATGGGGCGAAAAAATGTACAAAAATCTAAGTTCTGTGTTTTTTTCTACAGTATCGTGCGCAAGGTAAGCAGTAGAAGAGAATAACTCTGTCCCCCAACACCCTGACACCCAACGTGCTAGACCATGCTGTCCACCAGCTGGGACTTAACTTTCATGCATAATCATTCTACCATTCCACAGGGTACATGCATGGGTACAAAGTTTTTGGTCAGTGGGTTAGATTGCATCTGCAAGGTTAGACTAGCACATACATGAGAAACAAAAATAAAAAAAAAAAAAAACACAAAAAAAACAAGCAAAAAACCCCAAAATTTTGTTAGTCAGTGTTAGAAAGCCATGTCTTTAGTATAGACTTCCTATTCCATCCTGGAGAGTTCAAACTTTCCTTTTTGTGACATGCATGTTAACGGAACAAACTGCCTTATTTTCTAAAAAGATGAACCTAAACACCAGGTCAAGTGATTTGACCAAGGTTTCGGAGCAATTTGGTGGCAAGGGCACAAATAAAACCCTGAAGTCATAACAGCTTGTCCAGTGTGTTGTCACCTAGATCCCACAACATCCCTCAGCTGCCGGTACTATGGACCTTATTGGAAATCTGCTGGCCTCCAAGGTGAAGACTACAGCTCCTGCTTGACTTTTGTTAGCTGGTGAGGAATGGAGATTTGGATGCCCAGTTAGAGTAGAGGAAATATGATGTGGCCTACAACCATGTAGATGAATTCCCAAATTCATTCATTTGCATAACAGGGCTGGGTAATATAATATCTCCAGCTATTTGCTTGTCTTTGAATTCAGGTGTCATTCCATCACCAGTAAGACGCTTCTGTTTAGAGGGAGAGAAACAACAACTAAAAGGATGAAAGATATAGGAGCAGAAACATCGGCATAAATTATTATTTAAAAGGTCCAGTTCCCTGCAAGCTGTAAGCTCCCCATCACCTCAAAGTTTTTGATTTGCAGGCTTTGTTCAGATTTGTGCCCAGGGACTGAAATCTGAACCCTGATACCTGCCCATATCCACTTTTCAGCACTATTGCAGAATTGATGGACTTTTCAAGTCGTCATGGACACCTGTGTTGTTAGCATTGGGAAATGTAAAAATAAGGCACAAAACCAGGCTCCCAGCCAGGCACCCTCTTAGCTGACCCAGATTGGGCAGAAAGAGACCTGGATACCTGAGGACGTGGCAGATTAGTTTTAGGATTGGTCCTGTTTTCCCCTTCAAGGAATCCACCTGGTGAAAATGGGCAGAGGAATGTTCTCTCTCTGAATCCATGAATCCACCCCAGAGGCAGCTCACAGCCTTTCTCCAAAGCCCTGCACAGAAGCAGAGACCATGCACTCCACCCAGAACTACTCCAAAAGCTTAAGAGGGTGTGCTCTGAATGACTTCATTCAATTTACCTTTTTGAAGACCCACCGCTTATAGACCAGCCCATGTGGAATCTGTTTTGTTCCCAAGCGCTGTTACAATATGATTCATTCATGACAAACTTGAGACCCTTTCTGCTCTCTCAGCCTTGAATCTCTACTGGCAAAGGATCGACAAGTGCAACTCCGCCACCTCTTATCCTCTCTCACCATCCTCATCACCTCATGATGGCCAAGACCAGTTCCTGATCCCATTAGCTCTGTGTTTTTCACAGGGAACTCTGAGACCTCACGTGATCCTCATGTCATCTCATCTGCTCCCAGGAACAAGCAGCTTTTATCTTCATGTGCAAGGCAGGAGCACAATCAGATCCAGAGTAAACCCTCCTATCCAGGGTTATTTCCAATCCCACGGAAAGGAAAAATAACTGAAAAGAATGAAAGGGGGAAGGATTTCTGCAAATGCATATTGCAGCACGTGAATGACTGGTATGTTGCTATTGACTGGTGCTCCTTTCTATACCCAACAGGAATACATCCTCCACTATCACACAGTACTGGGATGTCAGTATGGTTTTTTTATTAAGCAAGAGCCACCTTCACTTCAAAATAGAATAAATAAGTCAATAAGAATGAGTACCACTACAGAAAAGCTACCTTGGATCCTGGTGGGATATTACATTTGTCTGGGTCTGTCAAACCATATAAACTTGACTCCGCATAGGAAATTACATTATGATACACAATGGCCGACTCTGGAAAGAAAGAAAGTTGTCCCCCAATAAAACCCAATTCGCCTTCTTTTTGCAGTGCTGTCTCTGAACTAACCAGCCTGAAACTGCCTAAAAAGAGTCTGACATGTAATTTATACCATGGCGGAGGATAATAATTTCACTTAAAGAAAAGAGATCGTCAACTGAATCAGAAAATAGTTACACCTGTGGAAGACAAGTTTAATATTATAACAGGTCTGGGAGAATGAAAAAAGTAATTCTCCCTTATATAGTTCTACTTTAAAAAAAAACAACCAAACAAAAAAAACCAAACCCACCACAACTCCTTGCAATGCTACTGCATGGAATCAATCAAATATCTCCCACATGGACAGTTATTAACTGTCCCTTGTTTGTGCAAAGGACTATCAAATAAGAGCTGGGTCTTGGAAGTACTTCTGAGTTATTGGCTTTTTCACGCTCATGAAAAAGTCATCATGTTTATCTCTGTAGAAGAAAAAAACCTCTTCTTAAAAAAAAAAAAAAAAAAAGAAAAAAACCCGACAGCTTGAAGGCAAGAGCCACATGGCATGCTAGAGGAGAGGAGGAAACGGCATGCAGAGCACAAAGCCATCCCCAGCAGAACTCTAGCTAGCAACAGCCCGTGGAAATCCTTTCCCTTTACTACAGATGCAGCTAAATAGCGTTGAAAGAAAATGAAAACCAACAAGAGGCAGGGATGGTTTTATCAAACCTCCACAAAAGCTGAACTGCTCCTGGGAGCTGTTTTTTTTCCCCTTCTGAGCAATTCAGCAGCGACAAAAAGGATGATTTCTCCCGTGCACACCACCCATAATTCCATCGTCGGATTTGACGTTTCAAAAGGAAGCTTCAAACCCCATGAATAAAAGCAACTGTTTGAAAGAGATTATTCACCTGCCATGTAACCTAGACAGGCAGGAGCTGACGGCTCGCAGCGAGTTTGTGATAGGCCAGCCTTTACTCCTCCAAGTCTAGATTCAAGCAGAGACATGAGTAATGAATTTTCACCAAGTGCTGATAGGAAAGAAGGTATCTCCAGCTCTTCCTTCTCTTCGTGTCCTCCTCACATCTTGAGTATTAACTACAACCTGCACTGAGCCTTTCTCCTATGGCTGATATGTTTTTGCTTTTTCTGAAAGAGCAAAAGAGAGCTCTGACTTCAGGGGGAGCCTTGTTTATTTTGCTCCTGCACGTAACTCTCCAAAGGCAGGGCTCCGTCTCATGGTTATTGGAGGCCTCGTAACTCTCCTCCCACTTAGATCCAAGGGTGTTTCTTGCCTGCTCTGAGCTTCCTTCACATTCTCCCTGCTACTTGACTTTCCCCCAATTACCTGTGTTACAGACCTTGGAAAGAGACAAGTCAGTGATAACCTTGGAGGTAATTCTGGGTTTTTCATCTACTGGGAGAAAAGAATAGCTTTAAATAAAAATGGAAATTTAAAGCAGAAGGAGGACAAGAGGTGATAACAATACCCATGTCCTGCTGTCAAATAGCTTAGTGTAGCATTTACCCTTCATATAAACACATGAAATAGTCAAGGGCTTTTTTATCTTGAAAAGAGTCAGCAATGAATCCAGCTTCAGCCCATCTATTTTGCTGGTGCTCTCCAAAACATGAGTGATGGAAACAATTCATTGCCATCAGTAAATTCTTGCTTTCCCATTTTCCCTCCAGACAGCCCTACTCAAGTCACTCACTTCACCCTGCTTTCCTCCTCCTCTCTGGGCTAGCATCCTTTTTGGTCCCAGGGATGATGCAAGAAAGCATGGAGAAAAGAAAGGAAGAGGGCAGTTCCCACTTCCATCTTCCCAGGAGATAACAGCCACCTCCATACACCTAAGGATGCTAAGAAACCACAGCAGCCTCTCATCAAAAAAAGAGGCAAACCCCAAAGATTGCATTGAGTGAGAACCAGAATTAGATAATGGGCCTTAGAAGATGCTTTGCCAAAAGCAGAGCTAGCGCTGCACTTTGCATAAGGAAGCTCATCCCCATTGCACTAAAGTAATGATAACACTCTGGACTGGTCCCCTGATGTGGTATCCACCCCAAACCATACGAAGCATTTCAGAAGAGGGAACAAAACCTTCACGGTGGACCACATGAAAAATTCACTGTGGAAATTAATGATCTAAGACCGGTCTCCAACCTGAAGAGCAAAGTTTAAAATTCCCTCAAAACTTTTCCTTACAACACACACTAGTGGAAGCTGGGATAATGAAGCTGGCCCATATTCTTACTCTTCCCCAGGGTTCTGCTCACTGTTTGGATAGCACAGTGGGTTAGACTTGTCTTACAATTGACCCAGGTGGGCAGCACTTACAGCAACTGTGCAGAGATGAAAGGCAACGCTAGCTGTTATTGAATCTGTCTCAGTCCAGGTGATGAGGATCACCAAGCACCTGGAAGAGCACAACTTCCAGTGTAGACAAGAAAAGCTGTGCTTTACCATGAGTTCAGCTTGCTTTAGCCTGAAATCAGAGCTTGTTCCACAAGCTTTTTGTTCCAGTGAGTGAAGCAGAGGAAATCCCCAGGACAGCATGTGTAGCTGAAGCATCTAGCTAAAGGGGAGATCAGGATTCCATAGATACGCAGGAGTTTTTCTTCCTGATTTGTTTTTTTTTTTCCCTCTTGTGTTTTTTCAATACATGTTCTTTGTCATGGAGTCTGTCTCTGTTGTCCTCCTGAACCTAATATCCAATACATCTAGCCTAGAAATACACATTTCGTTTTGTGCATTCAGGGATGCAACAGGGAAAAGAGAAAATGGAAGCAGCTGAAAGCACTGAGAAAAGGACAAAAGGGGGGGGGGGGGAGATGAGTAAAGAGGAAAGAGAAAAAAATGACAGATGTGGGAAAAAAAAAAGCAATGTAATTAGCAGAAACCTACCCTGACACAAATTAGTTCTGCTCTAGGCAGCTTCCTAGGGAGAAAAGACAGGTCAGTGAATGCAACTTTCTGCCCTCCTTCGATGGAGCTTTCCAGCACCAAGGGAGCAGGATGTAAGCTCAGTTGTGGAGATTCACAATGCCCACATACCCCTAAACACCGAATTCTGCCTTCCATGTTGGTCACTGGGAAAGCTGGAAGGAGCCCTGGGAAAAAAGCTGCTTAGTGCAACTGGCACTGCTCTTCTTTCTCTTTTTCTGAGCTGGGCATGAAAGTCTTGGGAGAAATTCAGGAATCCATGAAACTTGCTTTGAGAGAAAATGCAGCTGGCTCTCGTATAGGGAGAGGAGAGAGCCACCTCCTCTGACAGTGAACAAAGAGTTAGCCACAAAGTTTTCCCATCATCCCAACCTATATTTAATGACAGAATATACATATTTGCATGTTGGAGGAAAGAGAAGACTACAAATATCCTGGGTCAATTCTACAAGGAGTTTGTCATCCTGCTACCCAACAGTCCTTTCAGGAAGGAAGCAATGGACATCCTTCTGGACCCAGAGTCAAAAAGAGTAGACATGTGATTGCACATCATTCCAGCACTTCAGACCTGTATTCTGGTATTTTTTACACACCACTTGTTGGATAGACTGCACAGCAGGGCTTCTGTCCTATTACACTGTACAACTCCCAGTCTGACTATCACTGTAGATGTGAACACCTTTCCATTCACAGGGAATACCTTACTTGTATCCTTCCTTGAGGATGTATAACATGTTGCAGCAATTTTTGAGCAACTTCCATCATGGCCTAGACAGATGAGACTCCAGAAGAGGCAAAAGCCATATCACCAACAACCTTAGTGCTCAGAACCAGCTTGTTCCTCATCCACAGCACGTTTCCCAGAAAAAGCACAAATCACAGGTAATCCTTGGGGTCACCTCGCTCATAAGTTTTATTCAGATCCCCAACAGGTCGTCCTACATCACCTATTCTTCTATGGCACCCTATTTGCTTTTTTCTGACTTGGAGAGGATCTAGGTTTTGCTTCTTCTTGGTATTACTGAGAAATGAACGGTTTGGAAATAATTAAAACCTGCCATTCTGTCTTCTTTATCCAGAGGTGACAATCTGTCTCCTTTCCAGCCAACAGCCCGAGGAAAGCTGCCCACACCCATCTTTTGGGACTGAAAACCACCTGAGATTCAGCCCTATCCAATGATTGACAAACCCAGCGACTTCCATCAGCTTTGCCTCATGCTTAACTTTACAGAAAAAGGGTGATTAATTCTGTAGGAATGCAGCATTCCCTCTCTCATTGCTCTTGAAAGCATATCCAGATACATCCTGAACCTGAAAAAGACAACTTGCAGTCATACAGCCTGGAAAGTCCCATTGCATTTGAGTAGAAGTTGCAAGCTGTCTACTTATAAAACCTTTACTGAGGAGGGAGAAGACAACCCTGGATTTTAAGAATGGCTTTACTGGGTCCAGTCAAAGATCCAGCTGGCGAATAGCTGCCTCTGGCAATGACCAACAGCAGATGCCAATGGAAGAGCAGAGGAAAAGGGTAAACATACAGCAATATGTGCCCAAAATACTCTTTCCAAGAGTTTTAGGCTGAAGGATAATCCAAGCCAAATGTAGAAACTTTATAGTTAATGGACCTCCATTGATTACTTTGCTACAGATTTGTCTGGCTGCTTTTTTGAACCCAGAGTACATCCTGCAGCAGGAAGTTCTACCAGTCAATTAGTTTTTGTGACCAGAGAGACAGGTTTTTTTCCTCCAGAACAAGTTTCCGTTTGTTTTGAACCTGACATCTGCTAGTTCCATGAGAAAGTCCCTAGTTCTTGCATTGGAAAAGACAATGAACAATTGATCCCTATCCGCTTTCCATGGAAATGAGTCCCCCCACCCCTCAAAAAAACACACCAAAAAAAAATCAAACAGGGCTAGAAGCCGGATTTCTCACTAGGAAAAGAAAATAGAGGAATAATAGAGGAATATCATACTTCCATGCTCGCTATTTTTACAAAACAGTTGACCCCTCTATAACAACAACTGGTTCTTTATACAAAACCTCTTCTCCCCTGGCAAAAATTTACATCTTTCACTGCCAGGCTCTCCCAGGACTTTGTGGATGACAGATCCATGCCGGCTATACCAGAACACTTTCAAATTTCAGCAGCAAAACCTAGATTCACATCCCCCTTCTCCTCACCAGCACAGATACCTTGTCTCTCTCCCTCTTGGTTCTGCACATCTATTATGCGCATTTTCATTAGGAGCATTTTGCAAGCGATCTGTTGATTCATTGTATTAGAATTGCAAACAAATGGTATCATTTTCCCTGCACGCTCTTCTTTGAGAATTCAGCATTGATTTCCCAGCATTGTCGGGCTACTTGACTGACACTTCTGCTTGATTTGAACTCTCTAAGATTTCTCGCTGAAACCACTCCTGCTCATCAGTTCTTCTGCTAGGACTCAAGAGCTTGCAGGAGCTCAGGCACCTGTATTAGTTTACACAGGCCCCACACTTCCCTCTTCTATATATGATTTATAATGCTTTGCCTTGAAATCGTAATGTGAGAGCAGAAAGTGGGGAGCAAGGGGCCAAATTCAAATCTGTGCCTGAGGTAATTCTATTGACTTCAATGTTTGCTGTGTGTCAGATGGGCATGTGCGTTTTTATCATATCCAGGCCTTCAAAGGGCCCTTGATGCTCTAGGCAGTCAATGCACTATTTAATCCTTCAAGTGCTGGGATTCTTTCTTTTTCCTGTGTGTTTTTGTCTTTTTAATAGACAAATGTGAATTTGCCACAGCTGCTCTTATATCTGAAACCACAACAAAATACTTTCAAATGCTGCCGTATTCTTTACTCGCGTAGAGACCCGTATTAATGGGTCTCACACACCTCAACAAATATTCATGGATCCTGACATATCTGCCCTGCATAGCGAGGTTTAGGATCTTGCAGAGGAAAACAGAGGGACAGCAGCAGTAAATAATTTGCCCACACTGTTGCATAGCAGGATCCATCTGATTGCAGAGATCAATGCCAACAAAATGATCCATGTAAAAGTGGCACTTTCAAAAGTCTAACTATCTTCTCATTAGAGAAGAAAACAGGATAAAAAGCCCGTTCAGGATCTGTACAGCTCCCATGGAAATCAGCAGGAATTTTTGCACTGCCTGCAGTGGGAGCTGCATCTTGCTGTAAGGTTCTCAGGACATTTCAGCGTATTCTGCCTTAAAAGAATGAGGGTTTGGCACCTTCAGTATTCACACTCCTATGCACCTGGACCATAATGTCAGAGATCAACTCTTCTTGCAAATGACCAATTAGGGATGCCAAGATCAAATCCAGGTACTAATCCAAGACTTTAAAACAAAGCACCAGAGCATCAAGGCCATCTGCACTCACTACCAGTGCAGAATCAAGATATCTGGTGGGGAAAAGGGCCTTTGGCTGTCCAAGATGCAGGATGTTAGGCAGGAAGCACAAGGAAAGATCTTACAGTGCAGGAAGCAATCTCTTCAAGACAAGTGAAATGATTTCGGACCTTCAAAACCAAATTGTGCAAAGCCCTGGAAAGCACACTGACTTGGTGCTTACTATGAGGTCTTGAAGAGGAGATGATTGACAAACCCTTCCAAAGATTCTCCTTTTGCTGACTGGGTAACTGAGCCTTCATTCAGCTGGAATCAAAGTGGTCTCGTGCAGAGACCTGAGGGCATCTCAGTGCAGGAATGCGAGCCCCTCTCTGCTCATCTGCCTCCCACACAGATCGTCGAAAGCCTGGCCCAGTGCCATTAATAATGATATCTCCTGGGTGCGTTTCTCTTCCGACTGGCTGATTGATTTTATTGCTGTGGCAGAGAATTGCAAATATGAAATGCTCAGTGTACCAAAATGACATTTGTGTAACTTATATTGTAAATACTTACTGACACGCTGACGTTGTTGTTAATGTAAGAATGTTAAGAGGCTATTAACTTCATTATTGCTTAATCAGCAGTGAGCACTGCTGTTCTCCCCTCCAGCCCAGCTGCTTGGCTGGTGAGGTGTCCTCCAGAGAGGAGACTGGGAATGCAGGACAGTGTTGATGATGCCAAATGCTGGTACACAGTGGGGCACAATTCCACACAACATCTGTGCACATCTGGGGCCTAGATGGAGTAGCTGCCTTTATGAGCCTTAAATGGATAGGGTGTCTGGAAGAGTTCAGTGGTGTCTCAGCCTTGAACTGAATCTACGTGGAGAAAGGACCTTCAGCCTTTTCTTGGTTCCTCAGAGGAGCATCAAAGTGATCTTTCTTGTTTTGTTTTTCTTGCTTTCTCTTTCCTGTCTCTTCTCATCCTTAGAAAACCCCGCTACAAATCTGAGAAACGATTTCTCAGCACCAGAATAACTCAGCCTTTCCCTATGCCCCCAAAAGTCATGTACATCAGGACAGAAAAGATCTTGTTTCACCCCTTCTTGGATACGATTCTCAAAATGATGAGAATGTCTAAACCTGTGGCATTTATGAACACCAATGTCTTCATTGTTTATTTTATCAAATCTATCCTTTTATACAGAATTCATCGTAGGTCAGACCCAGAATCTCTCAGACTCCAAGAAGTTAGAGCAGGAGAGGCAAAAAAGACCTGTAAAGTCATATAGTCTGACCCTCTTTTAGTGCAAGAAGGAAAAGGTTCCCTCGGGGAGACCGGGGCGAAAGGATACAGAGAGACAGCTCTTGTAATGGGAAAACTATTAGCCCAATGAGTTGAAAAAGTGACAGACTGATAAGAAGTAGCCTGAGTATGAGGAATAACTTCCTGACAGCAAGATCTATCAGACTGCAGGAGAGAGGCCCAGGGGAAATGTCAGGAGGACCAGCATTCAAGCCACTTAAAACAGAACAAAACATATTTGGAAGCAAACCTGTAATGACCAGGAGACTAAACTAGCTACAACCTCTTAGCAATAAGTCTTTTCCATAGCTAATAATTCATAAGGAGATATTAGGAGGCATAAACAATGTCCAAAAAGGAATGCAGTTGACTTACCCTACTTCACTGAATGAACGTACAACTGCTACAGTTTATATGTCCCCTGGGACCTGGTGCGGCTGAACTAGGCTGAACAGAAAGATTTGCAAAATGGCTAGAATGCAAATCCCTACCCAGGACTGGCCAGAAGCAGCAGTAATGCAAGATTCACCACAAGTTCTTACAGACAAATTTTGCAGCACTTAAGGCTGCAGGATTTCAAATCTCCAGGTGACCCCGGGAAGGCAGTGAGTATCATCCAGTGGGTATTTAAAATTTTTTTTATCAGTTTTTATCAGTAGAAAGCCATTCAGGAAAGCCTCTGCCTGACCCCTTCCCACAACTTTCACTTAGGATATCGAGTGACAACACAGCCAATTAGAAGCCATTCATCACCACAACTATCCCCTGGGAGTTGACCCATCAAGGACAATGTACTCATCAGTAGCCTCATGCAGATCATGCTGATTCCAGGGATCAATCAGAGATGGTTGGGAACACGTTATGCGCTCTCAGGGTTGCACCCCTCCTGCAGAAACACCTGGGTTAGGAGGTGCTGGGACATCAGATCCAGAAAAATTCAGTGCATCTAGCCTTGGAAATGAAAGAAGCAAGGGCTACTTGTGTACCCCATAGCTGCCGAATCAAGACTCACGTTCATTCACTGGTTCTGCCTCTGACTCACTGTCTGACCTTGAGAAAGTCATTTAATCTCTCTGTGCCTAAGGATCTGCATAAAAATAATTATTATAGCTGATGTTTTATGGGAGAAGATTGCTACCGTATAAAACGTCATTCTAAAATGCCCTTTTCAAATCCTTCATTAGAAAAAAACTTCTATAGGGGGGCAGAATTTCAGAATCTTATTAAGCCTTTTCCGGTATCTCAGTGTGTTTGACTAACTCTCAATGCACACTATGCTACATTTAGATCAGAATTTGAGACTACGAATTGTTGATAAAAATCTTCTAACTTATTCCAGTGGCAGCTTCAAGTTCTGATGATGAATTGTATCTAATTAGTTATTTTGTCATTTGCAAAGATAGCTGGATAATAAATCACTATTTCCAGCAAGAAAACTTTGACTTAGCATCTCCCCTCCTTCTTAATCAACTTTTGAGCCATTCATTAGGTTTTCATCCAGAAATCCTTTTTCAAACAATTGTCAAGCAACGAACATTTTTCAGGTTAAAATGAAGCTGGAGATTGGGCAGTTATTTTCTTATTTAAGAAAAAAAAATCCCTGATTACTGTCAGCCAAAAAAAAAAAAAATATATTCAGCTTAAAGCTTATCTTCTGTAAAATAAACATTGTTACAATTTTTCACCCTGTTCCAAGCCCTCCAGCCAGAGAGCAAAGGCAGGGTTTTGTTGACAGCACTGTTTGAAAGAACAGCTTTCCCCTCTCTGTTTCAGGTTACCGTCTCCAGGGAAGATGGCAGGAAAAGGGGGGAGTTTCTGAACCTTCTTCATACCAGCATTCTTCTTCAGCTGTCCATGCACGGTCCCTCCAAGAGGAATAATCTTTAGCATCCCAATACAAAGTGCAGAAAAAATGAAGGAAGAGACTGATTGTTCACAGGCCTCCACTCTGTCCTACCATACTTTCTCATGGCACAAATTATTAAGCAGATCTTTAGCTGCCACTCCTTCCAACTGCAGAGACAAAAGTCTCTTCTGCGTGAAGCCACCACAGCTCAATCAGTGTCACGCTGCCGCCTGTCACTCACTTATTACCCAATTCATTCACATTAAAGACCTACTCAGATCTGAGATTGTACAACACCTCGGCATCATACGCTTCTCATACAGAAATAACAAAAGAAGGAGAGGGCTGTGTTTCATTTGGTTGTTTTGGAAGCTGCATATGACAGTGCCGGTGTTTAGTGGACAAAACATTTGTTACCATTACAGGACAAAAAAGAATGTTTTTTTTTTGCGTGAGTTATACCTCCAGTTATTTAAAATCAAAATACTGATGTAACAGCTTTCTGATCACACCTTGGATTTCCTTCACTGAGTTTCCAGCAGAATCTTCTCTCCTGCAGGAGGGTTTCTGAAACTCTACCCTTGCCTCCAAGCAAGCACCTGTGTGGGATAGCCAACACCCAGGCTTGGATGAAGGGCCATCCCTGAGCCTACACTGCAGAGAAGGTCAAGAAGGTCAAGATGACCAGCCTTATTAAAAACTCAACTTCGGCAGGATCAAGGAAAGTCACTGCAGTGCTGGATGCAATGACCCTTGCAGCAAGCTCCATCACCTGATGGCAAAAGGATATTCCACCTTCAACCCAACATCTGCTTAATAAGACCAGAGGGGATGTCAGAGGGAGCATGGAGGAATCCAACATTAGTGTCCAGAGAGTGCAGAGCATGCTGATAAATCCTAATGGCCTGATAGGGAGGGAAAGTCATGGCCAGGGTCATCCTCAGTGATTACAGGAGGTCCTCAGGCACCTGGCGGGGAGGGAAACCCCACATCAAGGGCAGGTGCGTTTACAAACCGTTACGCTCTGTATGCTCAGCTCTGTTTCCCTGCGCTGGTCCTGAGCTTAACCACGTTAAAATAATTCAGGTAACAGTCCCGGGGCAACAAATGAAGATAGAAGTACCCTGCCAAATTCTTCAAACACTCTTCCTTGGGCTAATTAATTGCTGGATGCAAGGTTACCTTTAGGAGAAGGCTTGATGCTTTTCTCATTGCCCTCTACGCAATAGCCCCCTCAATATCAGGGATTTAGAAGTGCTCGGGGACACCACCACCACTATGCAGCCACTTTTTTCAAGGAGACTGATACTCTGCAACAGGCAGAGGCAATAAGATCACAGCAATCCCACCCCCTTTTTCCAAGTTCAAAATGAGCTCGGGATTCATTCATATGCACTTAAAGCCTGGCATCTTTAACATGCCTGAAGATTTTACCATCTTCTGAGATTTCCACTTGAATTATAGCAGCAGTGGGAAAAGACTGAATGAGTCACAGTCTGTCCTCCTCCCATCCTGTTGAATCACACACAGATAACCTGATGAGAGGTTGTGCATCAGAGAGCGCAAGGCAGCTGCGATTTGAAACGCACCTGATATCCAATACCAACAACTCAACATTCAAAGCAGTGGGAGGAAAATTCAGATACATCTCAGCCACAAGTCTAGCCTTGTTTGCTGCTCTCTTGTCCTGAGAGAGTTCATGCCACGCTTGTAAGATAACAGAAGGATATTGCAATCTAGCCATTCCCAGGGACGGGAGCTACAAATGGGTCCTCTACATGAAGGGCAGGATCATAGGGTTGTAGAGGAACATATGCAGTCTTGGATGGTCCTGAATCCCATAGAAACATCCCATGGACTACCTCATTCCCAGCCCATGGACTCCCTTACTCATGCTCCATAGCTTCAGCTATGAGGACATTAGCTGTTGAAAAGAAATCCTCTAATACCAAGCTGGAGATCTGCAAGGGACATACAGCTTCATGTTTCAACGCATTAGCCAATCCTATATAGACGGGTCCAACTCTATATAGGGTCAAGGGGAAATATTCTCACAGGTTGGAATATCTCATAACTCCTTTCTGACAGCTTTCCTGCACCTTCTTCTGAAATGAAGGCCAGAAAAACACCAGATGAGCTGGACTTTAGATGCGCTCTGATTCTTTATTTGGTCAGCAATGATTTCCGCCCCATGAAGCACTCAGGTGTCATCTTTGTAATGGGAATTTTGGTCAGGGAGATGGGGAGCGGAGAGAAAGCAAGAAGCTGACACTTCTACATGCACCACATTCTAATTGGGGTCAAGGGATGCAACAGTTGGAGACCAGCAAGTTATTTTCTGCATCACTGGCCTGTCAAAATATGTTTCTACTCAAATATAAGGAAGTAAAAGGACAGAGCACTGGAACAGCTCCCTGTCAAGTCAGTTCTAGGAAACGTGGAATGCCAGCAGCTGGGCTCAGCAAAGTGCTTCATACTTTTTATCCTGGAGATGGCATGGAGCTACAAAAGTTAATGGAGAACCTCAACTAGCCGCAAAAGAAGGAGGAAGGGCATTTGAGGCAAAATTGTCCAGAAATCATTTTCATAGGTAGCTTTGCCCATGAGGTCATATGATCTGTCTGTTGACATTTGGTGGACTTTGACTTACCAAGTACATTTACCCGGCTCCCAAGGGTGTCAGGGGTGAAGGCTCACCCTTGCACAGCCAGGCAAGTTTCTCAAGGCCCAGAAAATTCAACCTCACCCAAGAACAAACCAGAGCAGTTCCCTCCCTACCCAGCTCACCCCAAAAGAAAGATTGTGAGCCAGAATTCTCACTATACGTCTGTAAAGGTAAAGACCCGTGTTCCAGCTGGTCGAATAGTATGAGCCCAAATCCTCAGGTGGAAAAGATTCTTCCTGATGATGGGAACAGATAGGGCTGCTACAGACTCAATGTGGATGTGGAAGAAGAAGAGAGAGGAGAGCTCTTGTGATGATCATCTCCAGCTTTGGCTGGAGAGTATGACCAGATACCATCCTTCACCTGATGTGTCCTCCAAGCTTATCCATTCCAGCTAAACCAACCAAGCAATTAGGGATATTTTCACCCAGCAAGAGTGAGACCCTTGCCCAAAACTGCAGCTAGCATAGCAGTGCTGGCTAACTCAAGGCAAATTACCCCGCCAAGGGGCTTTCCCTATGAGGACCGGGGGTCTGAAGGGCAGGAAGCAAGCGGGGACAGGGACAGAAAGCTAAAATCCATGAAAGGCAGAATATAGTCCTGTAAGAAAGCCAAGAAAAAGCATTTCTTTCGTCACATGGCTAGCTGGAAAGACAATTTGGGGCTATTATTCAAGTGTATATGAACGTGAGGAGAGGGGCTGAACTGGTGATTCCAGAGACAGGTACGCCTGCGCACCCCCATGAAGGACCCCTGCACTGCGCTGCCCTGACAATGTGGTTTAGATTTGATCCAGAAACATCTCATGCTAAAAGCATAGCTCAGTGTTTGGTCAGGCTCCTCTGCTGACATTGCCACTAAACAAGCACCCCAATCTAATGCCCTCCCCATCCCAGGAGATGTCTAGGTCCTCACCACAGGCCAGGAGACACCACAAGCACAGTACCCAGCTAGAAACAAACTCTGTCCTTAGCACGGTGCACACAGAGATGTTCCCTGTGTACAGCTCTTTATGAGCTTTCCTTCCTCATAAATGAACGATGAGGCCCCTTTAATTGAATTAATTCTAAATGCTGATCTCGGGATGAATTATCAATGTAAAACAGCAGTGCGAGCACAGGGCGTTTGCACAGCGCTGCCAGCCACAGCGACTCACTCGCTGCTCACAAATGTTTTCAAACGATGGTATGTGAAGGGAGGGAGGGAAGGGCCAGGACCCAAGGGCTTTCCCGATGGGATCCTCAGGAGCTCTTACTACACTGCCTCTCACCTGCTCGAAGCCCCCAGCACCACCCAGGACAGGTCTGGGAGGTTCTTTGCATGCAAAAAGTCCCTTAAGACTGTGTTAAGGTATCGCTTGTATAAGGTTGAAATAAGACCAGCCTTATGCGAGTCACAAAGATGCTGCTGTTGTCCAAAGAGACATCCAACCACCCCAACCCACCCTATCACCCCAACCAGGTGATGAGATAATGAAGGACCAAGCATGGCCAAGAGTTTGATCATAGAAGTGTGGGGCAGGACAAGCTCAGAGCTTCTCCGGATTGGTCCTATATCTGACCTGCAGAAACACCTACCCTCGATGGACCAACAGCTGAAAACAGTGTTCAAGCAGCCAGTTCAACCAGCAGCCCCTGAAACACTAAGTCAAGGCTCCTCCTGTCCCATCATCCTGTCTCGAGGCAAAGGATCTTCCCTGTCTCGCATCAACATGCCACCTCGGAGGTCTCGGAGTGGGATCACGTTGCAGGAGCACAGAAAGCCAAGCAGCAAGCAAAGCTGTTCCCACGTCTGCTCTTCCCAGCAGGTAGGTGCGAGAAGCCCAGCCATGCAGGAGAAGAGTTGCAGACAGAAATGTGTCAGGTCATGCTTTATTTCCTCAGGAGCCGGCACAGTTGGTAGGGAGGAGTTCGAAGGGAAAAAAAAGAACACCATAGTGGAGATAACTGAGATGTGAGCAGTGGTGCAGAAAGCACGATGGAAGCAGGTGAGAAAAAAAGATCCATACCCCTCCTCCCACAAACATTCTCCCAAAAAAAAGATGCTTTACTCCTCCACCACGACCTGCAAACCACCTGGCTCCCAGCATGGGCAGACATCCCCAGTGCTGTTCACTCCGACACCTATTTCAACGGGACCAGGATTTTACCCGTTCAGTTAAAACAAACACAACTGCTACATGCAGCCCAGACACGCATCCAAAATAAACAGCTCCGTTGTGAAGGTATTGGCACCTCAGCAGCTAAATCCCTCACTTTGAGATGGGCTCTTTGTCCTGCAAATTCAGGCTATCCCACCTGTTGGCTTGGGACTACCTTCCCCCTCCAGTTAATCCTTGGCACAGCCATCAGCTCCTCCTCGGGCTCATCCCTCTCCATGCGCTCCAACCCTGGCAGCATTTGTCAAAGACTTTTCCTGAATTTCCCTACACCGAGCAGTCGCTCAGCTCCAGTCCTCTGTGACCAATCAAATTTTCTTCAAACTAGAGTCTAAATAAATAAAACTGAAGCGATTGTCTCAGTTGAAGTTTTAGGGTAAGATTTTGGTCCAAGGCTTGTCTCCTGTCTCCAAAAGCAATCAGAGCTGGGTTTTTATGGCACACGGAGTAGAATAAGTGCAGATTGATTTTTCCTCCAGTGCATTCCAGGTCCAGGCAATAAGCTTGGGAAAACCTCGGCAGACACATAACACCCTAACACAACAGTAACGAGGATGGGAATGGATGATACAGCCTTACAAATCAAAGCTAAAGGCACCAGCAGAGCTGGTCAAGGTGGTATCAGTGAATAACGGGTGGGTCATGCCTTATAAAAAGAGTCCTGTAGTTATACTGCACTTACTAGGAACTTAACCCCACATCAAAGACACTTCAATACAACTGCTGTGGTCTGATCTTTTTTTACACAACTGCCATTAATTCACATAATCAGAACATTAGTGACAAGACTATTTTCCCAGTCCTTGCACCCTTACTGTGCTTAATACCACTGCTACTGGAGAGTGGATTTACTTACTACATCCAGTTTACGATGTGTTTATTCACATCTGTGCCATGACCTTTCTGGTTGGAAAATTAGCAGTTATTAGAGGTAGCTAAAATAAAATAAGATAAAATAAAATAAAATTGCCACAACATAATTAAACTGTAATTATTATTGAAATGTGACCTAAAGAGATTCCATCTGTGTAATACCCTTTCTTTAAATACACAGATATTTAGAATATTTAAAAATAAATACAGACAGATCTCTTCCTCTGTAGGTGTAATTATACAGCTACATCATTTATACACAGCCACACTGTATGTGTATTCCACAATGCAGATACAGTAGGCGGTATATGCATGAGAAGAAAGTTATAAACTGTATTTAAAACATGATCATTACTCAGAGTATTTGACACCTCAAGTATCAAGAGATACATTTGCACTGAAATCATATTCTGTTTGCTAATCACTCAAACGCAAGTTTCTTATGAGCTTCCCCTCCTCGACAGCAGGGTCCCAGCAACACACTCAGCTATCTAAAAAGTCCAAGAAACATTTCCTGCTTGTCAATTAATAGCAAAGCAGAACTGGCTGTGCTCAAAATAATAAACAAAGCCAGTGCAAATTCCCCTGAGCAGCGGCTGGGTGCTAAACTGCTGAATCAGCTCCTCCGTAGCACAGAGCAAAATATAAAGCAGCCATCAGAAAAGCACTTAAAAAACCAAACCAAAACAAATCCAAAAAACTAACCCTCACCTTCAGAACGAAATCAGAGGAGGCAGCAGCAGGAGCACGTATCGTAGCGTCTCCGCTAACAAATCCCTTCATCAGATTTGTCTGGTTTGTGTATGTGTGTGAGGTGAGCATGTGTCTCTATCAAATATTTCTGGCGGAGGCGCTTATAGGCGAGACATGCTCAATGCCCGGTTTTCGCTGCTCTTTATGAAGCGGCTGGAGGAGAGGCAATTTTTAAGTACTCTTAATGGCGTGCTGCTTCGTGAGCGCTGGTCATCACACGTCATTCCAAGGCTGGAGTCACTTCCCATGGCAGCAAACCTGTGGGCTTTGGGGCTGTTATTTGCAGCCCCCTCTGAGGTTGTATTACTGTTAAACAGGCAGCTGCATCACCCTGACACCTGGCAAAAACGAGCTTTTGGCGATCCTGGTCTCACCAGCTTTGTGCAGACAAATGCAGTGGGGTCTGCTCGCTCGCTTGGGATGACCTGCTCTCCCCACGCAGAGTAGAAAAGTCCCTTCGGCCCAACTTTTAGGATGTCACCTCCGTGCTCCAGCAAGGAAGCAAGCTTCTGGAGAAGGCACATTTCTGGGACCACCTCAGGCTGGTCCTTAGCTCAGCTGGAGTGTTGCTGGGATAACCCTGTCCTCAGTTTAGAATCCAGCTCAGCCCCAGCCTCTCCCATGCACCAGCTATAGCCCTATGGGACCACCAGCCTGCCCGTCCCACCAGCAGTGACAAACCCTGGGTCTGGGCACGTAGAAGAAGCAAATGAAGGTGAGGATGGAGCTTGCAAAGTTTGCAAACAGAATCACACAATGTAATGCCAGCAATGGCAGGGGCTTGGATTTGACCCAAGACGTCCCTTCCAGTCTTATGCCTCTTTGCAGCATGGCAGAGCTTTGCTCTCTGGCCCTTCAACAAGTCCTGATGTAGCAGTGTGGGGTCAGAAAAGTCATTCTGGTGTGGAGCCGGGCACACTTTGGAGAGGACACTGATGTACCTTCTTCCTTGACCTGCTTTGATTTGAAATGAAGCCAAGGAAGAAATCAGGAGCTAATCCAGCAGCTCTGGAAATGAACCAGTAGAGAGTTTTGTTTTTCATTACAAAGCCCCGACTGTGCAGAAATAACTGCAGAGAGATGACTGACAATAACCCTTGGGGGACAGCGTGAATGATATCATGGTGACAAGGGACTCTGAAAGCCATGCAGGAAGAATGGGGTAGGGGGAGTCACAAGAAGTGATAAACTGCAAAAAGGATGAAAAAGATCCCACTGACACACCAGAGGCTGAGAGCAGAGAAAAGTGTGGCTGTCCGTCAGCACAGAGACAGTTCTGAGATTGAGAAATCTTGGTCTTCAGAAATCAAAAAGCACAAGCGCATGAGTCGGAGGAGAGCAGAGATGTTCCCAGAAAGAGAAAGGTGGCTCCTCGTTTGAGCAATAATTTTGCAAAGATGATTTTAGGAAGAGCAAAAAGGGCAATTTCATCTCAACCTTGCAGATTTTGCATCTCCTAGGAAAATCACCAGTCTTAAGAAACAAAAGTAGTCATAGGGCCATGCACCTTGGGTGGTTCAGGCAGTGAGATGAGATGACCACACTGTCCACTCTGGCCTTTAAAAATGTCTCTCTTGTAGTGGTAGAACCAGAGACTCCAGGAGCAGCCTTGGGCAATGGGATGCCATGATGGCAGAAGTGTTGAGGAGACACGAAACTGTGCCACAAACTCTCTGGGCTGAGGATGTTGTGTTTGAGGCAAGAGATCTCTTAGACATTGGACTGTCAGGATGGTCCACCAAAATGACCATAGGTGATGCTGGAGGGATTTGCAGACCACTTGTCTGAAGCCAGCCATGACTATAGAAACACAGGACTGCTAAAGACTCATAAAGATGTGAAAGGTCTGATTCTCAACCCATATGGCATGTAAAGAGGGTATAAAACACCACTCGAATGGCTGTTTGAGCACCAAGCCTGCTTTCTCTGCCTGCGTATGCTCTGAGCACTGAGTACAGCTTTCCTCCTAACTTATTCATGATGTTCTGGCGGTCTCGCCAAGTTCACTCCAACTCAGCTCATGCAAAAAACAAAAGCTTGGAGCGTTACAAAGTGCATTTCACCAGCGTGGTGGAGGGAGGAGGGAGTTCACAGCAGTAACATTGCTCTTCCAGAGAGCAATACAGCTCCAGGAGCTGCAAGGGGCAGGGAGGGAAGGTTATGAACTCAGGCCAGCTTGTAGCTGCCTCTTCTGGGAAGTCAGGGCCTCCCACCGGGTTGCAGACTCAGCTACAAGCAGAAGGGTTTGAAGCAGAGCCACTGCGGGGAGCTGTTTCCAATTGATACTCAATAAGCGCAGAAAGGGATCGTGTAATCAAGCTGCAGCCCTTCTACCTCCGTTACCCCTGCACATCCCTCCTCACATGCACGCTCAGGGTGGGAAAAAAAAAAAAATGTGCTCTCAGCAGCCTCCCTTGCAAAAAAAGTTCATCTATTTTTCCATACTAATTTGGCCTCTGGTTATTGCCAGCAGTGCTAATGCACGTGATCGGAGTTTGCATCCTCCAGATGAGCAGATATTCATGCAACAGGGAAAAGTGTGGTCACCTCTGCCATTCTTACTGCTCCAGGACACAGCGGAGCTGGTCTTCAGACTGGAAAGGAAAGAGTCACGGGGACTCGTGCATTGGGGCTTTGCTATTTTCCTAATTTTTATCCTGTCAACAACCCTGGGAGATGTCCTCTGATGTCAGGACTGTAAGTAGGAGATATAACAAATGTGATAATGCCAGATGCTGTTGATAAGAATGGAAAAGCAGCAGATAGCACTGCTTGCTCCCCTCCAGGGAGAGTAAGTGAGATAAAATTGCCAGCTCAGAGCTGCCCGCTACCTTCACCATGAGGACCCCGTTTCCATTTAGCTGAGATCCTCTCCTTCTAACATTCGGAGATGCTTAGCACTTATTTGCAGCACCCCGAAAAGATCTCCTAGATCTTCAGGAGGGCAACACAGTGCTCAACCCAAAGAGGCCCTGCTCCTGCCCAAACATGATGCATATTTTTAATATTATTAACAATAAATGTTTTTGGCTTATGGTAAACACAAAAGGAGTAGAGATACAAAATTGCCTTGGAGAGTATTGCCTTTAGTCCTTACAGAGAGGATCCTACAGGATATACCTCAGGGCCTTGCTGCATTTCATTGCCTGCAGGCTCTGCCTGAGGGGAAGGCGAGGACGAGGACAGTGCCCCACGGCCAGGGGCAGCAATGGTTCAGGGTCATCACCCCATCCCAGCCTGTAATCCAGCCCTGCTGCACCCTCCGATGCAGCAAAGGGGAACTGGGAAGGGAGCAGGTGATGGTAACCCAACACTGGCTCCAGCTGCCCGGCTGCAGGCAGGCTGTTATAAATAACATAATCAGCGGCTCTCATGTAAAGCTGATGGAACAAACACATACATTGGTCTGGAAGCAGGGGATGGATGCATGGGCTGAGACGTGTTTCAGGGCAGATCAAGTCCGAGACGACTCCAAATCTCGTGAAACTCATTCTAACTCTTGGCCAGGCTGCTGGGAATTATAATCCTTGAATCTTTTTTTTTGCAGGGAACGTGCCATGATCTTAACCTGGCTCTACAAATTATTTAACTCCTTTGCATCTCCAGCCAGGAGAACGGACACGTTGTTTCCTGACTTTGGCGAAGAGCTGAGAGATCCAACGAGGAAAGCACACTCGAAACGCAGAGCATGTGTGCACGTACAAGTGCACACTCACAGCCTGCCCGCAATAGTGGTTGGCAAGCACTGACCAACCTAAAAACCAGGGAAGGAAGGGTGTGAATTTTGCAGCTTCAAACTTCTCATCTGCCTTCTGCCTGCTAACCCAGCTCTGCCAGGACTACCCCTAACATGCCAGCAAGGTTCAGCACAGCTGCCATTTAAAATAAGTCTCTTCACACAACTTAAAAATACCCCATACTCATGCCAACAATAACTTTCTACCACACCACAATAACTCTGTATTTATAGCTATGATTTCTTCATGCCACGCACCCGCATGTTGCCCCCAGCAGCAGATCCAAGACTGCCCATCCCCATAAAAAGTGAATTTGTTATTTTAACACGCTGTGGTGAAAACCATTTCTGCTCAGGAGTGAGTTTCAGCCACACAACCACAGATCCACGTCAGCACGTGCAACGCAAGATTTCTCCCCCTGCTCCTTGCTAGAGATGACAGGGCAAAGTCTCCTGAGGGTTAACACGAAGCTACAACCACTTCCATTTGAGCTGTAATTGAAAATCAATAGGATCGGTAGTTTGAATGCTCATGTACTTAAAGCAGAGGTCTACGAGTCAGAAGCAGGAGTGATTTCTTCTCCTGGCCCTGATCCGAAACAGAGATTTTTTGAGTCCTCTGGGCTTGTGATCCCACACCAATAAAATGAAGATAAGCCACTCTTGGGTTGTAATTCACTAGAGCTTAAAAAGTGCTGAGGCACATGGGACATGGGTGCACAGGACACACTGACGACGAGCAAGTTATTATTAAATATATTGATGCCGAGTCTTCCTTTTTTTTTTTTTTTTAAAAAGGAGCATCAAGGAAAACTCTGCATCAGCGATCCTTGCTTCACTTGACTAACACCAAGAAGCAGCAGTGCCAGAGTGAGATCAGCATCCAAGTGTGTAAGGTGCTGTGCAAGACACACAAGCCCAAGCAGGCAACAAAGACTTTATCATTCCTGTGAGGATGAGGCCAGTTCTCAAGGAGATGCTGCTGACAACATGCTGGGTGGAAAGGGCTGTCCACGCTCTCCTCTCCAATGTGTATCCCAACCTCTCCAGCTCCACTGACCAACACGGGTCTTCTCACCCAACAACAAGCAAATTGCAACCTCTAGCTCGCTCCCTCCACCTTTTTCCTGCTCACTTCTTGTTGCTGCATGATCTCAAAGGTCCAGAGAGGGAGGAGCAGCATGGACGACTTGTCAGAGGCATATCCCACGGTGCTCAGAGCACCAGGAACATCCGTCAGGAGAGAGCCCACCTCTGCTGTCAAAATAATGGACCTTGCTACGTTTCCCGACCCCTGCCCTGTGCCGCCTGGGCCCACAGGAATGGCATTTTCTCATTATGTGTATTGAGGGCAGGCTCTGGAATGGAGAGATTCGTTACTAAAGGGGTGAAAGACCATAGAGAAGGTGAGGGAGGAGGAAGGTGGAATTACTGATTTATCCTAAATCAGGATTCACGACAAGAGGAAAGGATAAAGGTGCCACCAGTTGCATCTCCTATTTCCCTTTTCAGCCGCAGGAATAGCTTCATGCGCTGCTCCACAATCACCCAGCAACGAGGAAGGGGTTTTAACCAAACCAATGCCCCACTGTCAGCAGAGCTACACGGGATTAGGAGGACTTATTGCAGCGTGGCACGTTGTCCCTCTGCCATGGGAACTGCTGTACTGGTAAATGCACTTTAATAACACCAGCGAACAGCAGGGAGAACATCTTATTTCTTTATTCCAGCCCAAGCAGCACAACTCCTATGGCAGTCAAGGTTCGTGCCATGCTGCCTGAGCTGGCTCACATCTGGCCTTCAGCTCCAGCTGCTGAGCAGCTCCAAAGCAGCTGCCCAGTTCCTATCAGATCCAAACTTCCACAAATCTGGAGCCATAACACAAACCTTGTGTTCCCAGGCACAGGCAGCCGCAGTAGAAAGCCTCATTTTGCCTAGCCCTGTTCACGACACGGCCTGGAGGTGTCATTAAGAATCCAATCAATGTGACGTCATGGGTGTAGAATCATAGAATCATAGAATTATTAAGGTTGGAAAAGACCTCTAAGATCATCGAGTCCAACCAGACTCGAATTGAATTATTTGTACGCTCAGCAGACACGTAATTGAATTATATGTACGCTCAGCAGACCCTTTCCACTTGGTATCCCCATTGGCTAATGTTGAATTATGATGGATCATACACAGGGATATATGAAACATGCATGAATAACCCAAGTATGCATTTTTAATGATGCAATCCTGATAACTTCCCCCTCCTAACGAAATCAAAATGAATTAAACACAAGTAGCTGTCAGTGGCATTAAAAAAAAAAAAGAAAAAACCTCATCATTTAAATGGCAACATGAAATGTTCCCCCGAATTGCAGTGTGACTAGGACCATTTGTTGTAATGATACCAATTAACGTATCTATCCATTTAAAGTTCCCAGTGTAAAAAGAAAGAGCAGCTTGGGTGATATTAATGGTAGGGAAGAAAGGTGACGATAATGGATCGCAGGGAGTGAATAGGACTGAACTGAATGGGGTAATTCAGATGAATTGTCTGACAATGGCTGGACAATCCCCCAGAAGAGCATGTGCCCAGATATAGGATAGAGCTTGCGACATTCATTAAAATAAAATACGGGCAAAACCTGCAAACTCAAGTCAGAAATGATCCAAGTCAGGCAGAGACCACTGGACTCCAGGGGTCTTCCTTGAGACACTACGATGACCAAGTTAACCTGAATATCCCAGATGAATGGTTTAGCTACAGTGGCTTTTCTTTGGGACAGAGGCAATCAAAAGACTTCTTGAGGTCATTTCCATACCTGTGGTCTCTGATTTAACTGATCACGAGCAAAGAAGAGGCAATAATTTGCAGGGGTGGCCTTGCATCTTGGATTTGCACTCTGCATCGCTACTGACCTCTTACAGATACAGTGGAAGAGTTATCTTGGACAAGTAGGCAACACAGACCCAGATCTGTGTGTCTCCATCTGTCAGAGCCATCCAGATACTCTTCTTTTGCCTCCTACCCTGTCAATATATCAGTATCGATTACCTAACACACCCTCGTAAGCACTCTGTCCAGGGTTATAGCTTCAACTACCTGGGCTAACATCGTTCCGATTTCTAAATCCCTAGAAAAATGGGCAACAGCTCTGTTAAAAAAAAAGAAGAAAAAAAAAAAAGAAAAAATCTCCAATTTTAAAAAGTAAGTCCTTGGGGACTTCTAAAGAATTCAAGTCATAAAGAAGAAAAATTTGTTCTTACTCTGCGGATCATGAGTTTCTGCTATGTTCAGTGAAAATCAGACATTTTTGTCTCGTTGCAGACTTAGAATAAAGCACAATGTCACAGACCTTGTTCCTAATTGCAGACAGGCTGGACGCAGTAGCAAACGATAGAGCCGCTAGAGATACCGGTACATGTCTCATAACAAGCTCATTAGCTCTAACACCAGACCCCATGTTCCTCAAAAACTATCCCAGGGCCCCTCTCAGGATTTATGCCAAGCATGCTTAAGCACCAAGTCTCTTGGAAGACCTGTAGAGAGGAAGTCAATATGCTTCATAACAGTTGAGCGAAGAGTCATCCTTTGCAATTAATAGCAAGCGAGTTAAATAAATAAATGAGAGATGGTTTACCTTCTCCGAGTGGGTGGCTAACATGCCTTACTGGCCTTTCTGCAAGAATTTGGCACGTCAAGCACTATCAGCAGATTTTGAAGACGGTGGGATCTGTGTACAACCGTACCAGGAGTAAAACACAATTCAGGGTGGAAACAGGGTCAGAGAAAAGCCCTTCTTCCCAAGTGCAGCAGGATAACTCATCGAGGGAATAATCTTGCTGTCAGCCTGGGGACCCTGAGGTTCACCCCTGTCCTGTGCCACAACTTGTGTAGCTTGTGCAAGTTCAGACTTTCTGCTGCGGTGTCTCACATGGAGTTACAAAACCCTGCAGCATGTCTGCACCAGCAGGACATTTCATGATCCTCCCCTTAAGCATTTGAGTTATTTGTATAGAAAATAGATGGGTGGCTATATCCAGGGAGTGATATAAGCGATGCTTTGAACTCCACTGTCTATATACACACGGATATCCTGGCTAGGAGGTGATCTGGACCACTTTCTTACAATTAAATATCTACCTCTTTTCCAGATAAATCCACTTTAGGCATCCAAGTACATAGCCTGAATAGTTTTGCTCCCTCTGCAACTCAGGGACAGTACCACTTCCATACCTGTCAGCAGAGCTGGGAGGATAAATACATTATTGATTTGATCTGCTGGGCAGCCAAATCCTATGGCTGGAGAATCTGAGTGGCATATTAAATGACATCCACAACACCCAGCAGAGATGACTGTAGTCTTGTTTGGAGCACCAAGACTTCCCTTTAAAAAACAGCCAAGATTTTTTAAGGAACTGGTATTCATCAGGAGAGGAGGACTGAGAGAAGACACCTGAAAAAGACTTAATTTCTGAGGATGCTCACTGCACGCTTGCTGAAATGCCAGCATTTCTGATGCAGTAAAACATCAGTGTCCGAAGTCACATCTCGGTTTTCATGATCATGGCTTTTCACAACAGACCGTCAGTTTGTGAGAGAGTGAAGCACTCTCCCTTGAAGGGCTCGTTGGTGACCAGAGCTGTGAACTGTTCTTTACAGACAAATCATCCCCACCGTGTGCATGCCTGCATCCCTTAGAAGAGCATTACAGACTTACACTGAAGATTTCAAGTTAACTCTTTTTTTTTTTCCCCTTTCCCTTTTTGCTTTGCACCGACTTCTCTGTCGTATGTAAACGTTAAATCACGGCATAATTCAGAGACAGGTTTGTTTATCTTAAAGAGAGTCAATTCTTCTTGAAGAAAAACAAAAAAAAAAAGAGAAAAAAAAGATGCTTCAACTTTGTTAAACTTCAAAAAATAAAATCACTTCATAAAAGCTGCTCAAAGATGGCACATCGCTGGGAGATATTTAAAATGCAGGCAGTGGGTTTTTAACTGTTCCTAAGAAACAGTCCTATCGAACGGAATGAGGGCCATGAGGTTAAAACTCAGCCGTCGTAACATTTATTGCTTCATTTTTTGCGAAGCCATTAACTGCAGGAGGACCACAGATGTGCCACAGCTCCAGCAGCTGGAGTGAAATTCAATACCCACATCAGAACCTAATTTATGATCAACCTGTTGGGAGGGGGCAGGGAGGCCAAAGTTCGGCATTCCTGCGTACCGCACGGCGGGGAAATCAGAGATGCACAAGGGTCTAAGAAAAGTCGCATGTTGAAAGACCTCAGCCAAAGCCCTTGCACAAACGCACAAGCACGCATCACGTGGAAGGAGCCAGCACTCACATCAGCAGTGAAGTCTTGCAAGTGGAAATTTTGCATCTGAAAGCAGTTGAACCCCAACAACACCCAGCTTTGAGCTAACGGTTCAGTTGCCTGTGAAGCCTCAAGACGAAATCAAAGTGCTACTGTGCTTGGTGCAGGACGTGCTCATTGCAAGTGACAGTCCGTTCCCTGAAGAACTCGCAGGCTGTGTAGAGAAGAGTGTAGGAGGCATGTAGAGAGGAAAGCGTTTTGCCTGAGGTCATGCTGCAATCAGCAACAGAGCCAGGAATAGATCAAGGGTTCCTGCTCTGCCATTATGTCATACCGAGTTTTTTCTGACTACTCTTCGTGCCCTCATGTTCTCTATATCACCCCCAGTCTGATCTGGCCTTTTGCATCAACCACCTGCTCCACTGCATTCAGATCCTTCGAAGGAACTTGCTCCTTTCCACACTTTCCCCTTTCGGTGTCTGCCTGCTCCGGTTACTTGTGCCCTTCTGATTGCAAGTTCCTGCGTATAAGGACCTCCTGCAACTGGAGTCATACACCTAAGTACTTTTGAAAGTATCTTGATTGCATCTTTGCATGCCTAAATACTTCCTCTCTTCTTTAATCCATCCCATCCTACTAATTTGAGTCTCCAAATCACATGGAAGTACGTTGGACATTCCAAAATATGTTGTTGAAGTGCACCCCATCACCCAGAGCATCATGCGGTGCTGGTGCATGGCGATGTGATGCCCTGCCCATACGCAGCAGCAGAATTCACAGGGATAACATCAGAGCCAGCCCCGGGATCGCTGCGGCTGTCAGATGTGTGATCCCAACGAGAGACCAGCCTGCTCATCCACTCGTAACTCTCTGAATTTGCTGGCAGTGCCCCCGGTCACTGCAGATGCCATAAATTCTGCAGGCTCCCTTTCCCTTTTAAATGAGCCTAAAGTTTTTTTCCTAAGCTTTTAGCAGTTTAAGGACCATTTGTAACAACATCAAAAAGAATCAATCACTTAGGGGTGCACACGTGCTGGGTCTGTTGGCAGCCCCTCTTGTCTCCTAAACCATATGAGTTGATGCTGCAGCCCAGTGTCCCCTCTCTCAAGCCATCTTCCATATATTCTTTGCAACCTTTAGGTGTGTGGGCCACTGCCTGGCCAGGTAAGAGCATCTGAGCTTCACAGAAGACGTTGGATAGGCCACCTGCATTAGAATGAAGAAAATACAGGACAGTACCAAGGACCAAAAGAAGTGGCCCGATCTGAGCATGTTAATCAAATTCCAGCAGGAAAATCATGCATAAGATAACCCTGCACTGAGCTTTTCTATTATCATAACGGTGGAGCACCTCACAACCACTAATTGTTCACGAGATCCCTGACAAAGCAGGGAAACACCATTACTGTCACTTACAGACAGGGAACAGAGATATAAGGGGTGTTTACATCTGAACAAGTTGCCGTCAGCTCCCTTTACTGTTAATGGAGAGAAAGAGACATTTTTAGGACACAATTCATCTGACCTAAAATAGGCAATTTCATTCTCCTGCAGGATGAGATGTCTCCTAAAAGGTCTGATTTCTCTTGCTGGACTGGAAAGGGAGTTGACAATACCTCCTGTGGATGGAGATATCTACATTTAATGAGATGAATCCCCACCTTGCAAAATGCGGGTCCATAAAAATCAGTAGCAGAGCAGGAAACTGAACTCAGGTTTCTTATGTTTTCATCTGATGCTCAGACCAAACCGTAGATGGACATCCAAGATGAACAAGGCCAAAGGGCCAGCCAGCAGTAACAAAACTGTGGAGGTTTGAAGGAAGCTACTTATGGGTAAGGAATGAAGGAGATGGAAGAGGGAAACCTGAAATACCTTAAAGGGCAAGGTCAAAGGACAGTCAGGCAAGGTAGCTATTGGAAGAAGAGAACCAAATGACAAGACAGCAGAAGAAATGGGGTCATAAGCTGTCCACAAGATGCAGGTGTGAGGAAGATCCAGGAGCAACATACACTGACTATCCCAGCGAACATAGACGGGGTAAACCTTGCCAAGACCCCATCCCCAGTCCGGACAGTGTTCAAGGAGGAACTCAGTCCTTTCCCGAACACCCTCTTCTCACTCCCCTCTCCTTCTTTTACAGCAGAAGAAATAGGGAGATTGGACAGATGAGTCCAAGATCACCCAGAGAGCTGGTAGTACATGGGGAACATAACTGAGAGCGCCCAAATCCCACCACAGCACACTAGACTGAAACCCGAAAACTGAATTTTCTGGGGATTCGACTCCAACTCCAAACTTTGCAGCTCTATCCAAAATAAAAAGAAAAAACAAACAAACAAACAAAAAAACCCAGAAGTTTGGAATCCGGGTGACAAGGCTGATCTGTGCATCTTGGAGGAGGGAACTGCAAGGAGGCTGCCAGCACGTGTTTCCATTAGGAGAGTGAAAACAAACGAAAAATAGCTAGGCTCTCCGTAAGCAATTAAAGAGCAGTTAATGAAATCACCTGTCACCAACAGAATTGACAAAACATAGAAAATAAGTCATGTCAGAGTCTGCGAGAGCATCCCTGGCACGGACAAGGGGCCTGATGGCTGGTGTATATTTAGTGCCAGTGATATCATCTTTCCTAGCAGGGCTTGCCTTCTGCAGCGAGGAGAAGGGCAGCACTTCCATGACAATGTCAGTGTGAGCTTTAAGAGGAAAGCGCCTGAGATTTCCTTCACAGGGAAGAAAGCAGCACGACGGTAGCCTGGGCTACATCACAGAGCAGGAGACAGGCAGGGGCTGCAAAGATGAAAACCCAGCGGGAAAAAAAAAAACATAATATCCATGCTGATATCTTAAGCACTGGCAGATGATAGTGTAACGAGTTTGTGGTTATTCAGGTCCTGTTGCCCCATCACAACCTGGGATTGCTCGGAGCTTTGTAGGATGGGTAGAGCGCAGATTCCCCCTAGCAGGTTCCCCTAAAGACAAATCCGTTTTAGCACAGTAGGGCATATAACACCTTGGTTAACAGTCCTGCATCTGCTCAGGATGACATTTGCATTACGCCGACAATTTTTTAAAGGCAGAGGATTGGAATACTAATTGCAACAGGTCTTTTAATCTCTTGCCCCCCATCACTCCTTCACAGCACCACCAGTCCCCTAAAAAAGTTAGATTCCCCTAAAAATGAGAGACTGGCTTAAAAATCATGAATTAACAATCAATGCTCAGCTTTAGCTTGCCGTTACAGTTACTAACGATTAGTGTCAGGATGCATTTGGGACCTTCAGCATTTAGGTGTTACATTTGCCTGCATTCCCCCAGCCCAAGCAGACCTCTTCCCTCAAAATAAGAATATCTCAGTCATGCAGCCCAAAGCTGTATTACATCTCTAAATGAACAGATGTAATACACCAGGGTACCCCCGCACTACTCACCATCCTAAAATCTTTTCTTTTCCCACTATATTATCATAATTTATCCCACTACTGGGGCTCCCAGATGAGTTCAATCCTCCAGCTTCCAAGCAGACAAAAATGCTAACCCAACAGAAAAAGCCTAAATGCAGCAGTCTCATAAGATCTTGCACCTCTCCATATATTGCATGCTAAGATAGACATGCAAGCAAAACAGAGAGACACAAATTTGAAAACATTTTCTTTTTCTCCATGAATAGTAAATTAGCTGAAAATTAAGAATTTAGGTGGGATTTGGGGAATTAATTTATATCATCACAAGGGGAAGAAAGGGCTTGAAAGCATCAAAAGATTTTGACTTTTCCATCTCACAGTAGAAATACCTGTAAGAAGAGAGCTAATTAAACAAAAAAAAAAAAAAAAAAAAACAAAAAGAGAAAAAGGGAGGTAAGGAGGTCAAATAACCATAAGTGGTTGTTTCATAGACCATAAAACTTTCAGAGCTTTGGAGGTTTGTTTGGTTTGTTGAAAAAGGGGAGGGAGAAGTGATCAGTTTGATTTGGCACAGGTCTGTTTTGGGTTTTTTTTATTTACTCTTTTTGTAAAATTTTCTCCATTCTGTAAGAAAACAACAAAATGACTTATTCTCATTGGAAGAGACAGACAAATACTCAAACCTAACAGGATGCCAAGGTCCCATCACTTACCAACACAGAGATGCTGTCTGAAGGGCAGGAGAAATACGTTAGCACGCCCATGTCCTTACCACTCAGGTTAGCTCTATCATCGATATGATCCCTTAGACCCCGAGGAGATAAATCAATTGAGTATGAAATCCAAGAGAAACCCACAGAAACTTGTAAGCAGTGGGGAAAAGATCAAAGCGCCTGTAGTGTGCGAAACCACATCCACCCCAGCAGATATCACAAGTCACAAACTCCCCCCGATAACCCAGCCTTAATCAACCATATGACAAATGAGGCAAACACAGGGAGATTTGCACAGTGCCGGTCGCTATGTTTAATTAGATTTCATCAGAACAGTTCTGAAAAATTAATATGACGAGGTCTCTACCAGTCTCAGTGATAACCTTTTTCCTGACATTGCTAGAATTTATTGCCAGCCTCAGTCCAAAAAAAAAGTTACAAGAAGTCAAAAGGAAAGATGACTCCAGACCACAGCCATGAGCATCCCAGCAGGGTGGGATACCAGTATGGCTGGCAGTAGAAACAGTGGTTTGCATTTCCAGGATGCCATAGATACAACAGCGTGCTGGGGTCTTTTGCCAATCTACCACATCGGCTAGAAAAACAACCAGCAGCAAAGCTTCCAAAACCCACCGAAGTCCCTTAGGAGTTCGTGTACTGTTATCCAAAGTGACCCAGCCCTGTGAATCACCAGCAGAACATGTTCAGCACGACAGAGAGAAACCAGAGCTGAAACCCACAGATGACTGGCTCCCAACTTTCCTCTCTAGACATTGCTTCTCTTGGCACCCCCAGGGTCCCAACCCACCTCCCATTGGAGCCTGGGAGTGCTCAACTTGTTTCCAGCACACACTTCCAGGCTCACTGCACCAAGGGGGATCCCAGCGTGGAGGCATTGGCGCATACTTGATGCAATGCTGCTGATATACAACAACTCTCACCAGGAGTGATCTTCTATGGAATGTGGCCCATGGAAGGGGTATCTCCGTTAACACAGTCCTGCTGTCTCTAGTCAAATGGAGATGCCAGCCCAGCTAGCACATCTATTTCCTTTTGGGGTCTTGCATTGAAATACCACTCCAACTCAACTCCTTTTAAATTTAGGAGATGAATGATCATCCTTGGGGTCATAGCTGGTAGAACACCGGCCAGTAGGAAGAAAACCAAGCAATGACAGAGTCAAGTTCATGAAAAAAGCATTATTGACATTAATCTAGATTTGACACTATCAGATTAGAGTCAAATCTATAGGATTAGCTGCTGCTATCACAGCCAGCAAGATGCTTTCTGGTCACCCTGGGCACAACATCCCAGGAGGACTTTGCTGGAGCCACAGCTTTGATTAACTGTCCTGGTCTAGCCTTCAGTCCATATTTCTACCCCTCACCCAGCAATGGCAGCTTTTCTAATTTCAGAAAGGGCCAAGGACCTGCAGCTCTTTCATTTAGGAGAGGTGAAAGGCTACTGACAGGGTTTTGGAGGAGAGAAAAAAAAAAGAAAGACAAGCGTCAGACCAAACAGGAACAGATCCCTGAATCCTGCATAGCAACACACGTCTTCACTCCCGCAGACACCATATGGGTTGGGGTCTACAAAAACCAGCACAACCCTCTCATGCTTCCCCCCAAGCTTCACACACATGAGTAACAACCAGCAATCCATCAAAGCTTGATTGCTCTCAAGCCAGGCTGCCACCAAGATGAAATGAGAGAGAGATGACGAAGCATAGCAAGCCAAAGTCGTTAAACCAAAATGAAAGAAGCACAAGGGGGAAGAGATCAAGTTGGACAGGAACAGGGGAGATTTTATTTCTGCTTTCCTTCTCATTGGCTTCACAAACACCACCAGCAGCATTCATAAGTGGTGGATATGCAGATGGCATTGAAGCCCCCTAACAGGGGTTCGCAACCACCACGCTGATGCCGAGGGGCTGCCGCACACTGGGGAGTCTGGGTGTGTGCAGAGGAGAGGTGGAGAGAGGCCCTTCAAATTAGCTCAAGCCAAAAGTCACTTATCCTAAAGAAGGGAAACATATTCCTTTTTGCCTTTTAATTAAGAGCTGGCTCATAAATCAAACCTCTTGTTCCTACGCTTCGGATGTCAGTTGAGGGAAAGGCTCTTTTTGAATAACCAAGGCCCCCTTATGCAAGCTGCGGTCCCTCCTCCAACTCCAGTAACACGGCTAATTACACCAGTTTTGTTTGCTGTTACGAACCCACCCTGCTTTTGCCACACCAGGAATTGGGCCTCTGATCACCCCCAGAAATTCCCAGCTATGGGTCACACACTGAGCAAAGCTTCCCCCAGTTTAAGCATCAGCGGTGGGGAGGAGAATTACAGTTAAACTGAGCATTTCCCTAAGTTTCCTCGGGGGTATCCACAACTTATTTTAAATTAAAGGGTTCCTAGAGGTGGGCTGGGAAAACTACTTAAGGCAAATTGTTTTCACAGAGCAGTAGCCAGAGAACAAAGCCTGAAAGGCATGAGTTTAAACTTTTAAGCAATATTTTTTGCATGCACACACGCACATAAGATATGCACATTTTAAAATACGTTTCAAATTTCAGGGAAAAAACATGGATCTTTGTCCATGGCTATTCTGTATCCAGCCACTCTGACCCTACTCTGTTGTCTCTGCACAGCAGTCATTTCTAGTACCTGGGAGGTGAGCTGAAGGTGTCAGTCCAGGCTGCGGCAGATACGAGCAGCAAATAGTCCAGCTGAGACTCTCAACAAAGCCTTGGACAACATAATGAGTGAACAGCGGGAACAAGCAGGTTTCATGCAACGCATACCCTGTAGGCACAACGGGATCCTGTGAAGGGCTTCAGAGAGAGCAGGGAACTGAATCTGGACCTGGTTGTCACGGCTTACATCTTCACCAGCGCTCAGTTCCCATCCTCTGCACCTTTTCTGCTTCCTTCCTAAAGACAGGAGCAGTCAGATTGTGATGTCTCCATCAATGCCTAACTGCAACCGAACCAGAGATCCAGTCACCCGGCCAACGGGAGAAGGCGGAGGTGAGACAGACTGCAGAGGTGATTTTGGGCACAGATACGGCTGCAGGATGGTGAGGGGGATAGAGTGGAGGATGGTGAAAGGAAAAGACGGATGCACAGTGCCTTATCAGGGACTTGCTGTTCTTTCAACTGGCTCCCTGATAACATATGGAGCTTAATCAAATATGCAAATGATGTCCTATCTAGAGACAAGAGAAATAGAGAAATAAACCCAGAGACCATGCATGAAAACAAGCCGATAAAATGAGAGAGCGGGTGGAAGGTTTCCTCTTTTTGATAAAATTATTTCAAAAGATTGAATTAAAGCAAAACTAATTAGGAGAACCACACTTAAGCCGACTTCCCGTAAGAAGGGGGTCAGCAGGCAAGAGGCATTCAAATCAAAGGCAGATGCAAGAGGCACTTCAAGGGCTCCCTGAAAAGTCATTATCCCAGTCAAAAGGGAAGGGGATAGAGAGGGGGAAGGAATGACAAGAGCCATTTTGGCTGGGCATCCGTCCGGGCATAGATGGAGTGTATGGGAAGTTAAATAGCCTCTCTTTGTCACCCTGGAGAGCAGAAGTAGCAGGTGAAGAGTAAAGCTGACCACCTAATGTCCCATCCAGAGCACTTCTCGGAGAACAGAGGGACAAAGACAAACAGAAGTACATAGACTGGGGGGGACGAGGACGTATCTGCTTTTCCTTGTATCCCAACCTTGCATGGTTTCCATCAACAGCACAGCCACGCCAGGTACTGCAGCCTGAATACTCCACGTCTTGCACAGAGCTACTGACACCATGCAGAACATCACCTACCACAACAGGACAAGTGACAACCAGCATCACTGCAAACTGTCCCTGGGGAGGCATGGATTTCAGCAAGGTAACCCGCAGCAGGACATTGTTATCTGTCCCTTTGTGTCTGCTTTTGTTACTAACATCCCCCTGCCTGCACAGCGCGCATCCGCAGCCCACTGTGGGGAAATCCAGCTCAGCTGCTTTGCGACTGGACACCTGTCAAATTCAAGCTGAAGCTTCTTAAAGGAAGAGTTTGAAGAGATGATGGTACAACCTGCTGCCTTCCCTGCTGCGATGGGTCCACTGGAACCCACTATTTCTCCTGGAGTCAGAAATAAAAACGCATGGTACAGCACCACCAGTGCAGGATGCATGGCAGCAGCCAGCGAGCGCCTCTGGACTTTGAACTACAGATTGTATCTGGAGGGATTAGACAGTCATTTGCAAGTCTCGTTGCACGGTCACAAGATCCCATCTCTGACAAGACTCTGAGGCACTGTAAAACCAGAACCTCCAAAAAGAAGAGGACGCATGTACGCAAGACACCCAGCAAGAGCACAGCTCAGTCAAACCCTGCACATCAGCACGGAGATTGCTGAGTAGTCAGAAAGCAGAGAGGGGTACTTGAGAGAGAGACACAGAAAATTAATTGTTCTCTGCCAAAAAGCAGGCTCTAACTCTTGCTGGGAACAGCAACCTTCCTAGCAGAAAAAAAAAAGGGAGTTTTCCTACTGCAGTTAGATACTGCAACGAGCTAACCGCAGTGTGCTACGCCGACAAGTTGTAGCTGGAAGTCCCAAAGCAATGGAAATGAGGGGTGTGAGAGGGGAAGCACCCGCCTGCAGTGACAGAGCAATTAGTGGGTATTTAAAACAAGTGTCAGCTGCACCATCCACCTGGATACAGGTCCTCTGATGTGGTTTAGGGCCTGGGGTTTTGCAGCAGAGGATGGATCACAGGGTAACCCAGGCTGGAAGGGACCTCAGGAGGTCCCTAGTCCAACCTCCTATTCAAAGCAGGGTCAGCTGTGAGATCAGACCAGGTTGTTTTGTCCATTCAGGCCTTGAAAATCTCCAAGGATGGAAACTGCACAACCTGCATGGGCAATGTGCCTCAACGCTTGCCTGTCCTTATGGCAAAAATCTTTTCCTTATATCCAGTTGGAAGTGCTCTCATGTCAACTTATGTCTCACATCCTCCCACCAACGTGAAGAGCCTGTCTCCATTTTCTCAATAAGTTCCTTGTAGGCATGTGAATGCTGCTGTTAGGTTCCTCCAAGTTTTCTCTTCCCCAGCCTGAATAAGCTCATTTCTCTCATACTCTCCTCTCAGGGCAGGTTCTCCAGCTCCTGGCCAATGCCTTCACCCTCTACTGCACTTGCTCTGGTTGATCAACATCTTTTTTGTACTGAGGGGCCTAAAACTGGGCATAGTATCCAGATATGGTCTAGCAATTGAGTTCAAGATGATCACCTTCCCCTCAATCAGTGCCCCTATTTGTATAGCTGAAAATGTTGTTGGCCTTTTTTGCTGTGTAGGCCCACTGATGGCTCATGTGCAACTTGCTGTCTACCAGGATCCCCAGATCCTTTTCAGGAGAGCTGCTCCCCATCCAGGCAGTCCTCAGCCTGAATCATTGCAAGATCATTGCACCTTTTCCAGGGGCAGGACTTCACACTTCTTCTTAAATGAGTTCCCATCAACCCCATTGCTCCATCCTGCCTAGGTCCCTCTGGATGGCAGAGGGATCTGCTGTTCAGCCAGATCCTGCCAACTGACTGCAGCTCTGGGATGAACAGATGCACAGGGGAGCCTGCTAATTTGACCTCTAGCTGGTGAAAGGTGAAGTGCAACAGAAAGATGCCCACCCACCTGCAGAGCAGCAGGGGAAGACAGACAGCACAGCACAGCCTACGATCGAGATGCACAAGTCCTGCATCTTTGATTTCACTCATGGAGATAGTATCCGATCACCCAACACTTTTAAGTCATGTTGGACTCCAGTATCACCAGCCAATGACTTTTACATGACCCAGTACAAATGGGTGTCACTGGTCAATATCCACATGGATTCCCATCACCACCCCTTTCAGGGCTGCCTGCTGGTACATCCAAGATGAGCGTCAAGTGCAGAGTACACCACAGCTACCAAATCACAGCTTTCCTGATGCTAGGCCAGAAAACTGAACTAGTCTTCAGGCATCTAAGCTGACAAGGACCTCTCAAAGAGGGACCATATATGAATGTAGGACACACACACTACTGCAGCCTTCACAGACGTCAGATAGAGATGGGAAGCTGTATCATTCCATCACAAGTGAGTGAAGCACTCAGACTCCCGCTGATTTAGGAAGCTGTGAGGAGAGGCCAGGGTGAGCAAGCCCCTCTTGCAGAAACCAGCAGGAGCCAGAGCCTCTACAGCATGTTTTCAGAGCAGTCAAGTCCACTTGCCAAAGTGGGGGAAAAACTTCCCACAGTTGGGGGAAAAAAAAAAATTTAAAAATCCCTGACTCTTTCAAAGCAGCAGAGGGAAGGAGAAGGAAGCCGAATTTCCCTGCTGACATTCACACAGAGCTGTCAGCAGCAGAACATCCTCCAGGGAATATCAAATCCGAGCAGGATTTCTCATCGTGTGCGTATTCAGAAACCCCCTCGCTTGGAGAAACAGTGAGGATCTCTGTCTTTGCCTGCAGTTATCACGAGACTGCAAACCTGTGCATGGCAAACCCAGGGCTCTCTCATTAGCTCCAACTCCTTGAATGGGAGGTGAGGTATCAGAGGAGAAAAGGAAGAAACTCCTCTCCACGTGGGTATGTCATGGTATCACCATCCCACCCAGAGCTCGGCTGTGGGTCGCTGCCCATCTCTTGCACACTTTTACCTCGCTCAAATTGTTTTGCATAAAGAACTCCATTTTGTTCCTCTGTTGCCCACTCTTGGCACCTGAGAGCAATCCAGCTTCATGGAAGGTCCTGACATGCTGCCAGTCCCACCAGCATTCAGCTGCTCTCTCCTGCTAAATGGGATGAAGCCATCTCTGCGAAAGGATCTCGCCCCACACGTGAGGCGGCAATGACTGTAGCAAGAAGACCCATCGTAGCAATCAGCGATGATAACAGAGCTGCAGATTTGGGTGTCCTTCAGGGTTACCTTACTGCAGCAGTCCTGACGCTACCGTAGACCAAGGTGTGTCTTCTCCAAGCCACAGCCTGACTCCTTCAATAGGTGTCAGTGGTTGCCACCCCCTCTTCAAGGCAGGTGGGCTGTAGCATCCAACCAGGAGAGCTGTCAGCCGGCTGATGGGACAGGGTAGCCACAGCTACGTGGCCAGAAACCGGCAGGAGCTCAGACTTGCATGTACTTTCCAATCCAATTATCTATCCGAGAAAGCCAGCCTGCTCCAACGCAACTGTGAGATGGGCCAAAATGAGCATTGCAAATCCGATCTAAAAATCTCCCTATGGTGTTTTGTCTCTGGATTCAAAGAAAGCAGGGTCTCGAGGGTTCAGGGTAATCTGGAGGGTGGTTCATTAAACCAGTTGATACTGAGAATTTTCTACTAAATAGAGGTGATACCTGGTGGGAAGAGCTGGCCAGATTTCAGAGCTGTCTGATATGAATGAAAACCTTCACCCCAAGTGGCAGTCCAAAACTAAAAAGCCCTTCAAAGACCTCAAACTGATGGGATTTTATGAAAAATGAAATACAGGCCACAGAGTGGAAGAATTGGGGTTTAAGCCAGATTTCTTTCTCTGCAAGGAATTTAGCATAGAAAAGGCTTTGAGTGAAATATTTTGCTGGAATAAAAAAAATATTTCTTATGGGGAAGTTTCAAATAAATGTAAATTACTACTACTCCATTTGCAAATAAACATTTCAAAATGGACAGAGAGCTTTGTTTTGTTAGAAGTGCAATTCCTAGGGCTGTTCCCAGGTTGACATTTGTAAACTTAAATTGCCCTTTACACCTGTGTCTACACGCAGAATAATTGCAGGTAAGTTGTATTGACTGGAAACTATCTGCACAAAAGCAATGACCCATAAATTAAATGCCTAGGGAAGGAATACAAGGAATACTGAATACTGCTACGCTCCCTTAGTGATGACAGGTATTAGGGGCATGTAATTTGGCCAGACACACCAGAAAAAAAAATCCAAAACAAGCATACAAAACCGTGCAAAACATCTCCATGGGTACATCTCTAGCTTTCTCCTGCCACCGGAGTGAAGAGCTAAGCGTGTAATGAGAGAGCGTGTGAAGGAAAAGAAAGCCAGTGGATTTCGGTACCTGGCTGTTTTACAACGAAGTGGTTTGTAGGATGCACGTACCCAGGAATAACTCCCGTTCCCAATGGTTGGCTGCGCTGCTGTTTGCAGAGAGGCAAAGCAGACCTTTGTTAAACTCAAGTGAGGTTTTCCTATCTCCTGAAAATAATCCCTAAAAATTCACAGGGGTGTTGATTAACTTTCAGCCACTGCTTTTGTTCAAAGCGCTTCCCATCATATATAGGAACTCACCCTGCCAATGAAGCCCACCAGGCACCCCGGAGTACACTAAAGCTGTGGCAGCGCTTACCAACGTGGTACAGAAGCACAGGGAACACCACAGACTGGCCAGCACAGGAGGTAATTACAGATACTGGGATCTGACCAAAGCACTGCAAGTTTAAATATTTCTCAATAAAAAGGACCACAGGATCTTTAATGCCCACAAGTGGTCAGGAGCTGGTTTTCCATCTCATCTGATTGGTCTAGTTTAGCGGTTTGATATGATCACACCTCACAACCTTTAGTGCATTAATTTTCCCCAATACTTCTTTGAGCAAGCAAAGTATTTCCTACCCTTCGCAGGAGGGAAAATGAGGTATGGAGGCACACCAGGAATTTCTAGTAGAGCAAAGAACTGAACCCGGCTGTCTCCCAACCCACTCATCCCTAGGGCACGTTTATCCATCCCCAAGATGCCACCAGCACCCATAAGGCCTTTAATCCAAGGGCTCTGGTTTCTATACACAAGGTATGGACAGGGGGAATTTTTCTTTTCCGTAGCGCTGCATTTTTATCTTTATATCTTCATTTAGCAGGGCCAGGCTGTGCTGTGGACAAGCCAGCAGAATTGGAGGGCATATTTCTACAGCACATTATTCAGTGCCTTCCCCTTGGTCTGCACATGTAGCTATGTGAATGAGCGAGGGTTGCAAAATGTATTTTGCCTGGGGCAGTGAAATAGCTGGGGCCAACCTTGTCATTCTGTTTCACTCACTCTTTTCCTACCCTATCTCTATCTTGGTTTCTCCTTTTCTTTCTCTCTTTGTTGTCTTGGTTACATGGGCAGATTCCTGATACGCTGCTAGTTTTCATTTTAATGATATGTTCCTGTAAAGTACAATATTTTACTTCAGTTGTATGTGCCACGGGATAAATTCCTTTGACATATGTGACATTTGTATATCAACTAACAGATACTGCTTTATGACTGTGGGTATTTTGGAGCGTATTCACAGATTGCATGCATCAAAATCTGATATACAGTCTGCATCTTTCATACAAAAATACGCACACAGAGAAAAAGACTGAAACTACAGGAAAAATAAGGGAAGTTTCTCCAAAACTATCTTGTAATTCCTTGCAGCGAGACTTCCAACAACTGAGTAGATCCTGCTATCCCGAAGATAATCTGGTAACTCCTCCCTTCATGCGATCCAAACCACTTCGCTGTAGCTTGATTAAGTAGTTGCACTGCAGCAGGAGAAAGAGCAGTACGTACCATGCACGGTAGGACTCAGCAAGCAGAAAAAAAATGTCAGTTCTTGGGCTTTGTCCACTGGTACATGGAGTTTCATCTAATCCTACAAAGCTTATTCCAATTTACCCTCAGGTATTTTTTTTTTAAACATAAATCAAACTTCACGCTAACATAATGGATAATGCTGGAGTTGCAATACCAATGTAGTATTTCCCTTGTTTCCTATTCAAAAGCACCTAATTGATGAGCCAAGATGGAAAATAAAGCTTCAAAAGGCCCATGAATTCTTGGCAGGGGCCAAGGAGTGTCAAGTGAAGATCCTGAGTGCCAAATTGGCCTGGTGTGGCACCCAGAGAGGAAAATAGGCTGGTGTCCTGAGCTCAGATACCCTCAGGAGCCCTGCAGGAGGGCAGTGTGTGGAGGAGAATCGATGATTGCAGAAGTCATAGCAAGGATGGGGTTGAACCTGCAGGAACTGAAGATTTCCAGGAGCCTGGATCAACAGGTCCAAAACTACCACACGCGTTCAGGGGAGCCCTATCTTGCTTCTCATTCTGCCTCTCTGGTGGAGGCTTATTCAGCCAAGGAAGATCTCAGCCCGAGACTCCACTCTGCTCCGACACACTGACCCAATGCAGTAACTACTGCAGGCAGAATATTCCACACATTAGGAAAAAGGGAATAAAATGAAGCTTTCTCAAATTACATCAGCCAGTTCAACTCCCCTCTTCTCATTCTTTACCCTATAAGGCTGTCCCTGCTCTCTACCGCACTCCGTAAAGCACTAAAAGCTTTCTCTCCTATTTTTCTCTATTAAAAGGAATCGGATCTTGGATTCTGCAATGTGACCTGCAAAGGCAAAGACAGAGCTGTGTCTGAGTCTGCTTTTCCTGAAGCCAAAAGAAAAACCAAAAGCTCGTAAGTGCAGGGAAGCAGCAGTCATTCTTAACTGTTTAGGTCTTTTGGATATTTACCATTCAGATCTCAGCTACCCCATATTTCACCCCCAAGAGACTGACTGGAGAACTAAACAGTTAATTATGATATCACAGATGACAGGGAAGCAAAGCTTAATTAGTCAGGGGAGGAGATTATTTTTATTACAACTGTTTAAAAAACAATTTGGCTCCTTTTGCACATGCCTGAATAGACTGTTAAAAAAAAAAACACATTCTCTTTTCAAATGCATCAGCAGCCTTTCCTCTGTTGAACAAAGCCAGAGACACTTGCCAGTGGGCAGGATCCTGTTCCCCTTGCAGACCTCCCTCGGCACGGGAGCAATGCCATCTGAATTTACATCCCTGATTTTCTTTTTAAGTGAAGAAACAGGTAGAGGAACAAAACCAGAGATTTCAGACCTTCCTTAAGCATCTGTGAACAAATGACTCCCTTCCTTCCCCCTGTCTGCTCCGTCCATTTATACACAAGCCATAGGTGACCAAAGGGTCAACTTTTCATAGCACCTTCCTCTCCCCAACCTGGAAGTTTTTATTTGCAAAAGGAATGCAAAGAAGAATCCACACCCAACCCAACCCGCAAGGCTTGCCCAACCTCCCTTCCCAGCTTCTCACCTATCTCCATTATTATGGCAAAGCCACAATCTCCTTGCACGTACAGTATTTTGCAGCACTCCTGGGTTGAGCACTCAGACAAACGTTGTCAGACTGGCACATAGGAGTTGAAATGGAGGCGGTGCCCATCATTAGCATGAGAAGGTCACTTATACCTCTTCTTGCCTTGAGAAAACCACAGGTAGATGATTCCCAGCTTCCACCTCTCAGGCCTCTCTACTATTGCCTTACATGGCAAACTACAGAGCTACAGCCATGCAACAGGCATATTTTTAGTGAGAATGCACAGTGAGGAACATTAATACACTCTTTATTGTATTTGGGTTTATGTGGCGTCAACCATAAACATAATCCTCATTATCATTCAAGACACAGCTTTCTTTTCATGAAAACTCTCTTCCCTCACTACAAGCTCCCAGCCTGACCTAAACAGAGCAACCACTAATCCCATGCTGGGCTTGTGGTGAAATCACAGTCCAGTCACATTGTTCTGAAGAAAGATCTCCAGATCATGAATCCTGTTTCTTAACAAACTTCAGCCGCAGTCAGTTTTTCTCCAGCATGCACAGATACCCTGTGATCAGCTACTTAATTAGAGATGGTCTGAATACAAAAAAATCTGTTGGATATAAACTGCATCAAGTCCGTCTGTGGCTGGGTCTGTGGTTTGACTTCAGAAACATTCACTTCCTGATGAAGATCAATTTGGAAGAAGGATTTTATGCTTTCTCACATCAGCTCTATCCCTCAAGGATTTTGCCAACCAAAACATTTTCTATCCTCAAAATAGGTGATGCACCTTAGGATAAGGACTGCGCTCACACTCAATGCAACACCGCAAATCTCCATAAGAATATGAAAATCTGAGTTAGAGGGCCACGTTAGGTCTTACCTTCTTGAGCTTCCCACTCTTGGTGCCCACAAAAGCCAGGGAGTGGTTCTTGTAGACGTAGGCAATCACAGATGTCATTCTGTCTCCATCCTCGGTGAAAATGGGGAGCCCTCGCACCATGGATGATACTCCCAAGGGGGCATTCATATCCAGGCCACAGAAATTGTCATCAATTGTTAACAGCTATAAACAAAAGGAAAGAGAATGTGAAAAATCGAAGCCACCGATTGTTTATCCATTTGGGAAGTATCCATCCAAGCAGAGACACCATTGCATAACATGCCTATAATTTATGCAGGCTGACAAATCAATGACAAAGGCAGGACTGGAGAAATACAGAGGTGGAAAAAAATGTGTCCAAAGTTGCATGATGAGTTACAGACAGAAGGAGAACTGGAAACTTGTTTCTTTTGAATGACAGCGCAGCAGGATACATTACGTTAAGCCTTTTTCCTACTGCTTTACCAGTCAGTTTTACCAGTCAAGACCTAGCAATCAAAGACAAAGTCTGCTGAAAATGTCTTAAACATATCTAGTTCTGTCAAAAAAAAAGTGTGCACATCGTTCCCAGGGGATCCAGAATAAGAACCACTGAGCTAAATCTTCACTGGCAAATAAAATAGACCCTGGCCTGCCCTCTGGTCCTGAGACCCAACAGTAAGGCTCACATTTATGAAACCTAAATAACCACCCCCCTCCCACCTCCAAACACTGTGGCATCACTTACATCTTGGAAATTATAGTCCCCCAAGGCATGTCCAGGCATTGTCTGGGAGAGAGCTGGTCAGCCCAGGCCAAATCTGCAGTAGGGACCATGCTAAGGATTAAACACTACGGATGGTGACTGCACACACTCCCTATTCCTGGGGTTAGTTTAATCATACATTCCCGGGTCCTTCTCTCATACTGTTTGGCCTGGGCACTGCATCCTCCTGGGTCTCCATTTCTTCCCCATGAAATGGAGATTATCCACATTTATCCATCTTACTGAGGTATAACTCACTGAAGTCCCTTGTAGAGGAGGGAAGGTTTCACAGCTGTTATGGGAGCTTTCCAGTGTTTGTTGGAGATACCTGTGAACTCTTAACAACCAGAGGAAAGGCCCTGTTCATTAATGCTGTTGCCTAAGCTCTAACAGCTCTTGCATTTGAACTCAACAGGTTTGTCATCAGACAGATGCTCCACTGAGATCCTTGCGTATGAACGCACGTAGTGTCTAGTTATCTCTGGGGGTGTTTCTTTGGGCTTCAGGGAGTTACAAGAAGTGCAGCAGCAGAAGAGTACAAACAACTCTTCTACCTTAAGGCACCATCCAGACAGTAGGTGAGGCTAATACAGGTTGCCAATATGAAGATCTCCACAGAATAAGTCAAACAAAGATGAAGCTCCAAATATCACAATAGACAATTGCCAAAGCAGTTAGACTTTATTAACTTCACTGGGACCACTCACAGATTTGAAGTTAAGCATCCGCTTAAAATGTTTTGCTGGACTAAGGCCTAGAAAGGCAATAATTAATTGTACAGGAAGGTTGCCTAGTTTTCATGTATCGGTAATAAAGGACCATGACAATTTTCTTTGTCTGAGCTCACATCTTCCTGGAAGCATGGCCAGAATATCTGCGGCTCCTTACTTGAGTTCATGAGCAGTGAAAGCTTGATAGTTGATTCATTTTATCCTCACCCAGCAATTACAGGGAATAATTACAGATGGTTTTACTGAATGGAAGAATAATGTGTCCTAAATGTATTTATAAACACATAAAACCTATGAGGATTTCAAACAGCCAGAACAGCTAGCATGAGCTCTATCCTCTAAGAGTCATTAGTGTTTGCGGACTGCCCTTTCCGAGCTAAAACACCAGCTCAAAGAGCAATTACAGATCAGATCAACAGCCTCCACGAGCAGCAGACAGGATGCTGCTAGTCTACAATGCCAGCACAAAGTCTAAGATAAATCTGCACCCCAGATCCAAAGGCCAAATTCATCTGAGGTCTAGTACCACCAAGCTGATGACCACACTTCAGAGAGGCAGGACACCCCTGCTGACAGCATGACTTGCAAATACACTGTCAAAAGACTGTTTCTGTGGATAATGAGAACACACACAGCTTCATTACATAGGTCAGGATGGAAAAACTGCAGCTTGTTTACTCAGGAAATACAAACGTGTTTGAAGCAGCGACGCTACCCAGATCTTTCTGCAAGACATGAGACACTGACTGTCAGAGATGAGCTAACAAGAGGAGTGGTGTGTTGGTCTGACGCGGTGTGACAAGCCTTCTGTCCACCAATTCACTACCCAACACATCCCCTGGTGTGGGATCCATCTCACCTAGCTTTAGCCATGTGAAATCTTAGTAAGTAGCCTACAGCAGTCATCTAAACTACCTCCATAATCAACAGAGGAAAAGAGGTACATCAGAGAACAAGCCATCCAACCAAACTTGTAATGCACTGGATCACCTTCTGATAGAGCCAGCTGATCGCAAAAGGGCTCCAGATGATTCACTCAGCCTAAGCATCTAACATTAAGATGTATCATGCTTTGAACAGGAGGCTGGACTATGTGACCTCTTGAGGTCCCTTCCAACCTGAATTGTCCTATGGATGTAGGACCTGAGAAGAATCTTGAAGTCAGGCCCAGTTTGACTGGAAACCTCTTAAGTTCTCAAATTAACATGATCTGTATTTCAAGGCTATAATAAAACTGCGTATGTGTCTCACTCGAACTGATGGCCTTACAGACTGAGAGAAGAATCGTTTCAGTCTGAAAGCAAGAAATTCCCAAACCTTCTACAAATGGCAGAAAGAGGGGCAAGGGAAGAAAGTCCTGCTTTGTCATGCTTTTAAAGGAAAACAAGAATTGGGAAACAGCTTTCTTCACTACCAAGAGAACGAAAAGCTTAATAGTGCCAGCAGACGTCTTACCTAGGGTGCAGTGTATGAAGCTCCATCTCAAACAACAGGAAATTACACTGACAAGCAGTAAAACGATAGCAATCAAACAGAGCTGGCACGGTCCGAGGCATCCTCCTTGGTGTAGCACAGCCTCCCACAAACTCCCTTCCCTACAGCACAGCCAAAACCAACTACTCCAGCTGAAGCACTTGGAGACCAGAAAGGACCCATGCAATCATCTGGTCTGCCTTCTTGCATGACCCAGGACCTCGAATCCCAGGCAGGAGCTGCCTGTGCTGTTTTGCAGGGAGATACAAGCTACTTCTGTTTGCTCCCCAGGCAGGTCTGCGCCTGCATGGCTGTAAGGATATAGCACTGAGCCCTCTGTAACACGCTCCATCAACAGCCAGGATGCGTTAGCTAGCGTATATGATTGCTATAAATGTATATCAGAGCTCACGTAGCCAGAGGAAGCTCTCACCCTCCTGCAAGACCCTGAAAGGATATAGAACCAGAGATCCCAGCATCAAGCACAATAACCTGTGGCTGATCTGCAGCACATCTCCAACCTGTTGAGACTTAATTAATCTAATTGCCACAGGTTAGTTCATCCTCCACTACACTGGGGCCAGCTCCAGCTGAACTCAGACCTACCCTTAATGGGGCTGATATCATGGTTTTCCCCCACACAGGCACAAAACTAAATTTAAACCCATTTATTTCATCTTATTTCCCTGAGATTATTTACAGAAAGATACATCCTTACAAGAAGGGCTTATAAGAAAGATGGGGACAAACTTTTTAATAGGGCCTGTAGCCACAGGACAAGGGATATTGGTTTGAAACTAAAAGAGGATAGATTCAGACTAGATAAAAGGAAGAAATTTTTTATGATGAGGGTGGTGAGACACTGGCACAGGTTGCCCAGAGAGGTGGTAGATGCCCCATCCCTGGGAACATTCAAGGTCAGGTTGGACGGGGTTTTGAGCAACCTGATCTAGTGGAAGATGTCCCTGCTCATTGCAGGGGGGTTGGACTAGATGACCTTTAAAGGTCCCTTCCAACCCAAACCATTCTATGATCCAAGCACCAGGGTGAGGTTGAAATCAGCACTTTCTCTTACATGACACAGTTCAGATGAGATCTAGGGCCATCACAGCACACCCTAGCCTCTGAGACACACAAAGTGGTGTGTGAGGGCAGATAAGGCCATGATGTTCACCCACGTGCTGTTGTGTGGGTGCCGGAGAAGCAATCGCAGAGTTGTAGTTTGCAATGTGGACAGCCATTCCTCAAGAATAGGAGCAAGGCCAGCAAGCCACACACCACATGAAAACTATTTTCATTTAACACATTTCGATTATTTCCTCTGGGGATCATCTGCAAAAAAATACCAGCAAGCGAAACCCTACAAATAAACATCACCAGGCTTCTGTGCAGCTGTGGCTCTCAGCTGCACACACGCCTTTGTAAAGACAGAAATACAGTCATCTTCTTCAGCAAAGAGAAACACGTAAGGAAGTTTGGATTTATGATGAAAGGGTCAGGAGTTGCAAGCACAAGTTTATTTTCAATTCCAGACACTCCTAGCAGCAATATAAAGTAGCCACGTTAAACTCTCTGGAGCTTCTCTGCTTGGCAATTTCACGTTAACGACTTTCCAGAATGAAAGCGGAGGTGAGGACATGAATTCACTCTGCTTGCAACACTGCTGCCGCACCAGCTGGGATACCAGGGAGGGGCAAAGGAAAGATCTAAAGAGGCAGGAATAGGATCAGCAATTCTCACATCCTGAGTTAAAATCTAACCCAGAAATTCACAGCACAGTCAGCAGGTAACTCAGAAGGGAAAGGGGACCTTGCGGTTGAGACATTGGACTGGAGTCAATCAGTTCATCATCCCACACCAGACTCCCACCTGCAAAAGAGGGAATATTACTCACCACCCCTCTGCCCCAGGGAAGCTGCTAAACACAGGTTTTTAAGGTGCTCTACATATCCGAAATATCTTCATGTGAGAATGATTGGCAGCTCCCAGGGCATAAATGCCCTCCCGACTCCCACCAGCTGCCTCTCCATCTTGGGCTGATGTGCAGGGGGGAGCCAGCTGGTGAGAGGCTGTGGTCTGGTCCTGCCGCCGCTCCCTGCATCGGCAACCTGAGGGTTCACCTGCAGCCGTGACACCGCGGCCAAGTGTCACATTCACCAGTGAAATTGGAAGGATGTGCAAAAGAATGGGCCTGATTTACAGGAGGATTCTGGCAGGCATTTGCCTTCTCCAGGATTAAGCCTATCAAATAAATAATTAACACATCCAAGCCCTCCTGGAGAGGATGGTTTTACAAGGCTGGTGCTGGCTCAGTCTCCTAGGGATTCGCTGAGCCCCAAAAACCCCCAAACTCAGCACCTCCTTCCCCATCCTCATCTGATTCCCCAGCAGAAGCGAGCACTTTGGCATTGCACAAATGGCTGAAGGACCAGATATTAGGGGACCAGTGCAAACAGTGCTTATAATAAACTGCAATTGTCCCTTAAACATCCGCTTTAGCTATTTGCCTCTGAAACAGCCCCTGGTAATCAAATACAGCCTAATCCATATTTTGGGAAAAGCTTCGATAAAGGATTAGCCATCCCTCGTTCTTCTTTGCTTTCACTCCGGCGAAATCTTCCTCCCCAATCAAAGCACCGGGGCCTTTTTCCAGATATCTCAGCAGGCTCCAAAGCAATTCCACAGACTCACTGGGGATAAAGGCTGTCCCAACGGCCAAGTCTCGCCTTTGATTTACAGCTAATACCTAACAGCCCTGTCTTCATATGGTGGCAGGTACTTGGCTTCTCACTCTTCTTATCTCAGGCATGGCTACGCCAGACGATGGAGGGAACGCATACATTACGGCTGCCTGTGCTGCCAGCAGGGCCAGGGAGCCAACAGCAATAAGAAATCAACAGTAATATGCATTTGAGTCTTTGCGAGGAGATATCCAAGGTCTTTTCCATCACCTGACTGCAAGATGTTTTTTCCTTCCTCACTGTAAGGGCTGAGTGAGGGTGAGGGTGGGCATATATCCTACTCAATAGGACATTTAAAAATCTAGAGGGATGGAAACCCTAGGAAAATCTGTCACCAGGAACTTCACGGTACCTGAAGAGAAGATGGGTGATTACAAGCTAGGAAATTTAGGGTCTAGATCACCTGGTGCAAGGGTGAACCATAAATCCCCACCCAGCAGAGTTGTAAATGATGGAAACCATCTCCCTGCAAACCACAGGTCTTCAAACTCCAACAGCAGCAGTATGATACCCAAGGCTTGTGCTTCTCCTGTTTGCCTGTGCATGTCCTCTTGATGGTATCAGCATATCAGTATTCACTGCTTGGTGAACTTCTGTTAGATGCTGGTTTGCCCTGCCCCTGGCATTAGTACCTTGCCTTCCTTGAGCTGGATTGACTCTGCCTCTGACCTCCTGCAGTATCTCTGCTTCTGGTCATGCTGCCTCCGAGTCTCTCTTCCAACTCCTCTGAGACCAGTGGACTTTGGTTCATCCGACCTTCACGATCTGTGCTGTGAACTTCAGCAGAACCATCACATTTCAGCCCGTTGGCTGTGTCTAGCTATGAGGTCCTAGTGCAGGATGGAGACAGCCCTTCTGACTTTCACCTCATGCCACATCATTCACATAATTTGATGCCTGTTATTGCCCTAATCATCAGATGCATTCCTGACAGTGGGTCAGGAAAAGGCTGCGGGCTTGCCCAGTGAGCATCAACGGCTGTAAACCTTTGTCACCTGCAATTCAAAGCCACAGGGAAATTTTGTAGACAAAAAGATGGGAAGCCTGGGCTACCAACCAAAGATAGCATAGATCACCAACGAAGCCACTCATCAGTGGTTAGCCTGCAGTCTAATGCCATACAAAAATATCCAGTACTGTTTCCCCAAGGTGCTCTGTGATATAATGGAAGCTGGATAAAGAGCCAGCATTTGGAAATACATTATAATTGCATACTCCTTTTCACTTGTGCAACCACAGCAATGGTTACCATGCAATTACATGTCACCATATACAAATGACAGTGCAGTTACAGTAACTTTACCAATTACAGGGAAATTGCACCCACCATGCTAAGAGGTTTTCATTCAAACATAATTCAGGAATACAAGAACAGGGGAGAAAGTTACTCAAATTGACTAGAACTGGTACAGGAGTTTGGTTTTTAGGTCTGTAGTTTAAGCATCAGTTCAAAGACTGGTGTCAAGTTTCCAGAGTGCTGCAGAATCTTAATGTAGTACAGACTTTTTATGCCTCCATTTATGTTCCTGCTATACTGTGAGCATAAGGCTTCCCAACAGTCTATACCATGTACCTCCACATCGTAAAATTTGCAATTTCCTGAAGAGGAGGCTGCCTTTCTTACAGAGACCAACAGGTTTCTTTAGTCTTCAGGCCTTTTGCTCAGCAGAGCTGGCTGATTATTAGTAAGAAGTGATTGTTGCTATAAATTTAGCATCGTCTAAGTCCCGACTTTCTGAATGATTAGTGTGCCAAAAGATGTCTACAATGTACATGGGTTAGTGAACCCCTAAAAATTTTCTAGACTCCAATATTACAAAATTTAAGCAATACTGGTAGTAAGTTTGCTTTTCTTATTTCCCGCTGCAGACCCTGGAGATGCAGACCACAGCTTTCAGGGTCTGCTGACTCTGTGTCACAGCCACAGAGCAGCAAGTGCAAATGCTTTTCAGCCCATGGCTTGTTCTCAAACACTTGTTCCCACTTTTGCTATGCACGTTGCCTTACTACTGGCATGGGATGGGTCAGCAGCAGCATTTCTGCTCTGGAAGCAGCGCTGGGCTGTCAGAGGGAAACAGTTCATGCCCCTGTGAAGGAAAGTCCAAGACTGACTATCCAGAGAAGCACATAGACATCAAGTGTGCAATACTGTCCTCGGCAAAACAACATACTTGCTTCTTGGTCACTTGCACAGAAGACACTCCTACCATTACAAGTGAAGATGCAATTAAGGATCCAGCCTCCAACACCAGGAGATCAATGAATCCATGTTACTGGCAGATGGTGTACTGATACCGGCTTCACCACATCCCTCAGCTCCTATGTCAACTTCACCTCCAAGAGTCTGTCGGGAGAAACAGTCGCACTATGTCGTGATAAACAAGAGAAGGTGCAAAACAGACTCAGATACTTGGGAATATTTTCCAGTGGGATATTTACACTCTCTGTGTTTGGATATTGTAACTTAAGTGATATTTCAAGTGCCTTGGTTAGAGCCCAAGGGTCTGATATAGGCAGGGAAGAGGGGCAATACGTCTAGCAACAATGCAGAGTGTCAGACCGAGATAGCACAAACACTCTTATTTATGGAGGTCTTCACATCCCGTATCCCAAACACTACCACTGTGCCAGCCAAATCGCCCTTTTCCGTAAGTCATTTCGACCTCCTCAAAAAAATTCTGACATTTCGATTCCAAATCCGAGCATGAGCACACCAACCCATGTAGCTGGGGTGAAAATCAGATCCCTGAGGTGTGTGGTCACTGAGGTTCATGCCCTCACAGGTGGTGTACCTACAAACAAGAAGGATGGATGGGACCTGAAGACCAGCAAATGTGACTGTAAAAGGAAGCTGAGTTCTTCCCCAGTCCCATAAACTTCCCTCTGCTGGCTCAGAAGCTGGAGGATCATACGGATGAGGCACTGAAGGATAAACAGAGGAATATAATCTCTGTGGCTCTCAGCTCAGTGCTTTCCATGAGCTTTAAAAAATTCACTTAAAATTTTTCACACCCCAAAAAAAAGAGATTATTGAGTGTGGAGACTCTGCCTTTGAAACTGCCATGGTCTATCGGGTAAATAAGCATTTAGGGATTTTTCAAAAGGGAAGTATTGATCAAATAAGCTGCTAGAGCTCTTCTGTAAGAACATATTCCAGCAGCAAAGCTATGTTATGCACCTGAAACACAGTAGCACTGACTTCCCCTGGTGCTGCTGTAGCTGAGATGGGGAGTAAGAGTCCCAGAGGGAGAAAACCTTAGGTGAAAAGGGTTTTCTGGGTAGGCAGAAAGACACCTTTGAGAGAAGGAAAAGTGCTCACCAGCTGCTGCATTTTATCCTAAAGGATGTTGCATTTCCATGATCAGCCAAAGGTTGTCCACATAACAAATTCCTGGAAACATCAACTGCAGTGATGAAAGAGGGGTAAGTAGAGGCTAGAGCTCTATCCTCTGTCAGCTATGCCCCGTAATCCTGAGCATCCTTGCCGTAACAGGGGTTTCTCTCAGGCATGTCCATCCAATAGAGACACTAACAAAGAAACATTCCCTTCCCCAAGGTACAAACTCTCACGTCCATCTTCACCAGATGGACACAACAGCCACACTGCAGGGCTCTTCCAAGGTCTCCACAGCAATGTCATTGCTGTCTGCTACATGCAACGTTCAAGGGTGTAGGAGCCTTCTCTTGCTGACCTGTCCTCCCTTTCACAGAAAACGTGCCTGGCCCATTATCTCCCAATACTTGCTGGCAGCAGAATGGTTAAACCAGCATTTCTGGAGCATTTCTGGCAGCTGCCAGGCACCCCTCATTCCTATTCCAGTGACGCACACCAGCACCTTGCCGGATAGAGTCCAGCTGCCTCCTCTACGCCGGCACCACCAGAGATTCTCCACTGAATCACAATTACTATAATTATTATTTTGTTACACAGACAAAATTATCATTTGGGCTGCAAAGTGCCACGCACACCAACAGCGCTATAAATTAAAAAAACAATGCTGCTTTGTATGCAAGCAACACCTTCACCCGGAGATCCCAGAGCCGCTTAAAAGCATTAATTAAGCCTCACCGCGGTCCTGCAAAGGTAAGCTAAGTGTAGTAATGAACAACATGTATGTGCTGTTGCTCTTCAACACGGGGAAATTGAGAGAGCTCGCCTGGGTACGAGAGGCCCCGGCTTGCTCACCAAATAATGGAGAATCGTGCCGAGCTCCAGGGCTGTGCATCTGTACCAGGGAGAACCGAGTTGTATCTGGTCCTATCATCTCACAGAAAATGAATTTAAAGAAACCTGGTTATCAGTTTAAACAACTAACAAAAGCACTCGAGCCCTGAAAAGAAAAATCTCCCATTTGCTGCCTCTATCTGTGCAGATCTCGGTACTTGAGGAATTCAGAGCATTTGTATCAGCCGAGTATAAATTCAAGCCATTAAGCCCAAACTCCTCCTGCATCTGAAAGCGGGACTGTGCAAGCGGAAGGCTGCAGCCGGCCCTCAGAAGCAGGGACACCATTACAATCACAGCCCTGTGTTTCTTGGCGTGGGACCCCGACCAATAGCCCCAACCCATTGATAAGTGCTGGGTCATTCCCTCATTAGGAGGAGCACATTTTTATTATTCCCTTCTGCACGGTCCCTCACTCTGCTTCTCCCACTCTCTCTGTGTGTCTGAATACGCGACTGGCTAATATCGCCTGTTTACAGGATAAATCAGCTGAACAAATCCTATTATATTTTGGAACACTGACAACGACGGGGTAATGACATTGAAACAGGGAAAATACGGTGTTGTTCCTACTGATCTAATGTCACCCACATGCTCTATCAGCAATGCCAGCTCCAATACTGCATGGAGGAAACAGAGGTCCCTCTCTATTTCTGCCGTGCTGCCATTTAGTTGCATGCATATCTGGGTGTCTTGCCTTTCCTGCGTCTCAAGTACTTCTTTAAATATTTTAAGTATTATTAGAATCTGCGCCATAAAGCAGAAAACATTGGGGCTGCAATGTTTACTAGCTCCTAAATTGAAGCAAATGGGTGCTGGTGGCACAGGGAAGATGTTAGGTCCTACATATTGTGTAGTTATCTGCAGGAGAAAGATGCAACACGGGTCTGCATTTCAGCAAGCCACATTCATCCACTTACTGACGTTTATCTGTGCAACAAAGCAGAGCTGAAGAGAAGGACGGTTCAGAGGTAGATGTGTGCAGGACACCGAGGTCCCCAGCTCCATCCTGAACTTGGACATATCTACCCAGCCAGGTCCATGCCGGCTCTGCAAACACCGTGTTTTGTCCCAAAGCTGTTATCATGTTACCCAAAGAGTGGGCCAGTGCTAATAAAATGCCTCTCAAGCAAATTTACAGCAAAACCATATCCCACACTAGCAGAGTCATGCAGATGCCAGGCTGGGAGTGTCTGGGGCAGAAATATGGTCAGATGAGATTTGGACATCTCTCTATAGGGTACAACAGCCTTTCTCGTCTCCATCTTCACACCGGACCACCTTCAGGATGGACACTTCCAACATCTGTATTATCCTACCTGGTACAATGGGGACCCATGTTTCCATGCAATTTGGATAAATAGAAAAACATGCTTATTTCAGGGGGAGGGGGGGAAAAGTCTTATGTTATATGTCTGCTGGAATATAAAATAAATAGACATGCGCATCAGATCATTCCCAGAGGCTAAACATCTTCGCTGATTCTCCAAGTACTAAGACAGACCCTGCACTGTTTTTCACCCCGACAGCTACACTTGCATCAGGCAAGCAAGAAAGAGTCTCTGCAGGATTTGGCCCAGAAAGCAATCCTGAATCCAGCATACCCTCGATCCCCTCCTCAACAGAATGGTTATTGTACAAACTCCCACGCTCGGCTGCCCCCAGTCCGGAGGTGCTTTAAATAGCATCGGGCTCACGAAGGGAGCTGGAGTCACTTTGCTTCTGGCTTTTCCAGGATGGCTGGGTTTTGCTTGCTGCTTTTAAAAAAAAAACCAAAAAAAAAACTGTTGCACAAACATTCCCATTGGCCCACAAGGCGACCTCCTGGCGAGGCAATACCAGGTCAGGTTTGCGAAGTAGCTGATCTCCCAGCATGGAAGAGAATGCGAGGAGATCATATGGACCCCTCCAAAAATGCAAAGCTGAGCCACAGGAGACCGCAGGGCTCAACCACAGAAGAAAACAGGCTGGGTCACTGGCAGGGGAAGCAGCAAAGATCAGCTCCCAGAAACAAATCTTATTGTCTATGTGGCAAGAAGCGCAGGCAAATGGCACAAGCAGTGATGGAGAAGCTGACCCCTTGCTCATCTGTAGATGCAGCTACTGGGGGACCACCAGGACCTGGGGCTGATGCTGAGCTGCTCATGCAGAGCCAACGTGGTCCAGAGATGGGACTGATGGTGGGGGAGGAAGCTGTGCCTGAAATATCTCAGACACAACAGCGACTCAGCAGCCTTGGGCCCTGCTCTGTTCTCAATGAACATTTTGTGTGAGCGGGGTCAACCAGACGCGAGGAGCCGGGAGAGAACAGCGCTGTGCATGGGTTTGGCACCCAGCCACTTAAAGGCATAGGGTTTCCTCTTGCTTTATGCTTGGGAAGTAAATAAATGGTTTTGAGAAGGAGGTTGTTTCCAAAGCATGCTTTTTTTTTTCCCCCAGGACAAATAATGAGGATTCTGGAAGAAGAGGTTGCAGGGTGGGGGTGTGATAAGAAGCTAATTAATTACCGCCAGCATTATTTCTGCATGCACACTGATCTGGAAGTATCCTTTCAAGGACAGGTGTTTAATACTGAGGAACATGCTTAACACCTCAAACGCAATCATCCTCTCCATGCAATTAGGTCCTGGTTTACAGCCCTTAAGTGCAAGCTTCAGTCGATGTAGGTGCTCAAGAGTTTTTGTTTTTCTCTCCCCCAGAGCCTTCAAAGCCACTTTTTTTTCCTGCCTGGAGTGCAGAGCACTTTACAGAGGCAAGGAAGTGTCCTTATCCCTGCTGGCTGAAAGCAGAGAGGTGGCACGTGGGAGGAAGGATGGCCACCGAGGAAAAAGTGAAGATGAACCCATGTGGTGCCTGAGAAGCCCCTGCAAATGAGCTCTCACCAGATTAGCATATGCATGCCCACCTGAATAAGCGGTGGGCTTTTGAGGATGTCCAGAGGACTGGGATATGGCCAGCAGCTATACCCAGGCTGAACTAAGAGCTCATGCAGATGCTGGAGAAGTCCTGTAGTGCTCATCCAGCACTGCTCAGCCATAGGCACGTACGTTGATGGAAAAGCCAGGAAGGTCTTGTTCCTGCAACTCCATTAGTTGTGTCCCTAGCATGAACGCTAGGCATGCTAATCAATGAATTAGTGCTGATTAGTTAATGAGCCTGCTGGTCACCTCACAAAGGAAGAGATGGGGAGACTTTCCTAATTCCAGTTACAGAGGGGCCAGGACCTTGCTTGGAGCGGTGGAGATTTGAACTCAGCTGCTCTCCATTAGCCTGAGGAGCATGGCCCCAGACATCTCTGGTCACTTCCACCACTGACAAAAATCATGAGAAATACCAGCCATGTCACTGGTGAGAGCTCCATGCTCCGCTTTCCCCTGAGCTGCCTCATGTAGCAAGATAATATGACATTTCTCTGATGAAGTGTCTTTCGTCCTGGAGCACAGCCAGCTTTGCAGGGGAGACGATGGTCAGGCCTGCTGAAGATCGAGAAATGAGGAGTGGGAAGGCGCATGGGGGAGATTTGCAAATCATAGAGCTCAGCTGCAGAAACCTTAAGTCAGCGCCCTACCCCTTGTCCATATTGCCTCCCCAGTTAAGCCCTCCATCCACTCCAGCTCCCCGCAACAGCAAGAGGATGCTTGTCGCCTCTTATCAAAGTTGCTGGGCTCAGCAAGTCCCTCCGACAACACGCTCCGCGCACATGCACACACACTCCCATCCAACACAAACTGATGTGACCAATTATACAAATACAGATCTGGCAGTAGTAAGCCTGTTTGCTCCGTCTCTGAGTCTCCAGTGAGCATTCCCAGAGAGGCATTACCGTATTTCTGAGGCTACTGCCTTTGCACAGACTGCACTGTGTCATTTTTTTCATTCCTGCTCTTGTTTGCATCTTCAGAGGAAGAAGAGGAAAGCACTGTTAAAAGTTGACCAAGAACTGACCTCAACTGACCATGAGCCCTTTGGATCAGAAACATGAGTCTGTATAATTTGGGCTATAGATATGTACGCAAAACTCTTGTGCATGGTCTATCCAGTAGAGATGAACAAAAAGCCCTATTGTGCAAGCACGAGTGACATTGACCCCCTGCAGAGATTTACTTAGGATAGCCCTACCAGCAAGCAGTGACACTACGAGGTCTAATGAAACCGATAGCTCGTTCCTGTGACTGTGAGTCATTCCCCTGGGAAAGCAGCAGGCTCACATACCGGCCAACCCAGCCGGGAGAAACGGGCAGGGGCGGTGTGTGCAAAATGTCAAAGCAGCAGTATCGCATGGACCTCCTTCCACGCATTCCTCTTCCCAAGGGCTAAGCAAAAGTTAACACTCCCTTTCACCCCAACCTTTCCCTTTAAGGGCAAATGATGGGGGGAAATGACAGGCAGAGATGACAACTCCTGCTTTTTAGTTTGTAAAGTGATTTTTTTCCTTGAAATGCTCCTTCTTTCCAGCAGGTCCAGCCCGTGGCCTTCTTTGTAAATGATCTTGTTTTTCTATCCCCCTTGCTAGAGAGGAACACAATAGCAAGGATGATATTCCCTCTTCCTGCAACAGTTGGGAACATTGGGCACAGAACTAAGATCCAGGAGTCCCTGAGCTGCAACTGCGCTGCAAGTTATGTTTTACTGTGCCTTAGCCAACCCTCCTGTAAAACAGGGGTAATGCTGCTCCCCATCTTGGTGTCTCAGAGGTGTTCTGTCAGACCTGTGTCCTGTTAACCCCAGTGGTGACAAACGCAAGCCCTGGGAGGAAGCGGAAAATCATGGAATAGGCTATTTATATGAAAATCGTGGTCACCCCATCACCAACAGTGGCCTTGCCAGGAGTCAAGTTGACTGTCCCCTACCATACACAAAGTCCTTCTACCACCTGAGCTAGAAATGGCCCTTCCTAACCTGGTGGCATGGAGCAGAAGAGAGCCCATGGATCAGCCCCAAGGATCAAGCAGCGTTCATCCCGGGGTTAGGTGCTCATGCTGCCAAAGCAAAATGCCTGTGCACCCAACTGACATCCAGACATGCCTAACAGCCATCCATGGAAGGACTAATCAGCAATATGCCCTCTACAGTCTCCTCCTGCATTCAGTTAAACCCCATGAGCACAGCACTTCTTGCTTGGTGGGCGTCAAGCATCTAGGATGGGCCAGGGGAATGCAGGGAAAGCAGGAGGGAGCAGGAGAGCAGAGTCCACTTGAGGAACAGATGCATGGAGGAGATGCAGGACTCTCAGGGATCTAGGCACTGGTATCTGCAAAGATGTTTTGGGGAGTTACTGACTTAGGTTTGCCTTGAAGCATCAGAAGCACAGGAAGACTTCATAGCCAAGTCACTCCTCAGACAATGACTCGGGTCCCAAACATCCACCTCGCCTGCAAAGTGTTGGAAAAGTGTTAGCAAAGTGTTGGAAAAATATTGCCCAGCCCTTTACACAAGGCTTTTTGTTAGCTGGTCAGCTTCAAAAACATTTCTTTTCTCCCCCAAGTGACAGCGCTGCCATGAAAAACAGGAAGAGATTGAATACAGTAATTTAAACAGTCAAACTCCATTTCCTGCCAAAAGGAAAAGAAAATACCAGCAAAAGGCAGAAGCCAGGCGATAGTTGGGGACAGACACTTTGATTATCTTGGGCAGATATTTGCACTGTGTATCCAGTAAAAGCTACAGTGATGGAGGTGACACCTTTTCATTTCAGGGACTGGAGTCTTTTAGGCTGCAGAGCGGCAGGTGATGCTGTGAGGCAGATCAGGCTGATGAGGAGACCAAGATCTCCCAGGATAGAAGCCCTGGGTTGCAACCAGCTCCTAAGCTGACAGCCGGGAACCAACAACACACCGTGTTTGGGACTTCATTGCAAGGCAAAGCTCCAGCAAGGATCTCTGTTCCTCTCGCATCTCCCCAGCAGACCCTGGCACCCTCATGCTGCTTTGGGGTCAGTCACCAAGAGCCTCCTCTTCTTCATCCATGCTTGTATGTCCCACACAGCAGTTTACCTGCTTGCTCCCCAAGTAGAGGGGAAGGCTCCCCTGCCTCCACGACTGAGCATCCCAGTAGTGCAATTGTCACTGGGCTTCAAAACGCACCTATTGTTAACCCTGTTCGATAGTAATGAAAATCAACAAATCCCCCAATGATCAGGTCCTGTACCAAAATGGCCCATTTACATCTCCGTCCTCCTCCCAAACTGCCTTTTTTTTTTTCAGAAAAATAAATCCAGCATTTCCCAACTGTATCAACAGTTAATTACAAAGTTTATGGAGCATATTTAAACCATGGCCTTCTTTATCCAACATGAAGTTGTTTCTTTTTAGCAGGGCCTGTTGCAACAGGCTGAGGGGGAATGGTTTGAAACTAAAAGAGGGGAGATTCAGACTAGATATAAGGAAGACATTTTTTACGCTGAGGGTGGTGAAACCCTGGCACAGGTTGCCCAGAGAGGTGGTAGATGCCTCATCCCTGGGAACATTCCAGGTCAGGTTGGACGGGGCTCTGAGCAACCTGGTCTAGTTGAAGATGTCCCTGCCCACGGCAGGGAGGTTGGACTAGATGACCTTTAAAGGTCCCTTCCAACCCAAACCATTCTATGATTCTGTTTCAAGAAGCCTATTTTCTCCCTCCAGAACAGCCCTTCCTTCTGCCAACACCCCGCATGTCCATACAGCCTCGCTCCCTCTGCTCCGTACATTGATGCACCACGCTGCACCACAGAAGTGGTCGCGTTTCGGTGACACACAATGCTCTTGCTGGATAGCCAAAGGGGATGAAGGCGCTCTCTGTGGCTATATAAGTGGGAATGGCTTCAGTATCAGGAAAGGAGATTTAGATTAGACATGAGGGAAAGCTTCCTAGCAGCAAAGACAGATCATGTAGGGAGAGAGAGGAATCTCCATGGCTGGAGGTTAAGAACAGGTGAGACAAACATCTGTCAGAAATGTTATAAGTAGGGCAGAAGGGCAAATCAGATGACCTCATAAGACTCTCTTTTTTCCCAGCCTCATTTTTCTCTGATTATATGAATATCTAAGCATTTGGGGTCAAGTGTACTGTTTAAATATAATCTATTATCCTGCATTTGCAGAGAGGAAAACCAGCACGGTATTACCTGGAACTGTTCATCGCCTGAGTGAACATCGCCAATTTGCAAATCAACCGCCCAAACATAAAAATCCATCATTTTTTCCTGATTTATGCTGAAGATTAATAGAAGGACAGCTATAACACAGGGACAGGCGAGGAATGAACATTGAGGATCCTCCATTCATCTCTGGACTTTTATATTTTCCATCCTGGAAATTCTTCTGTCACATTGCTAACATCTGCAACACGCACACACAATTGGCACGAGAGAAGCACAGGTTCATTACACAGTTGTGTCTCCGTCCTTTGCCTTCACATTGGGTTTATAAACCAGACCAGGGCAAGTCTCCAGGACATCCAACCCTGCAGGATATCTGGAAACCCAATGCCTCCCGCTGCATGTTGACTGTGAGACACAGTACGTCCAGTCCAGCTTGCTGCCAGGTCCTACCTGACCTCAACTTTCCAAGCTCCAGCTGCACCAGCAAAGCTGCCTGACCAGAGAAGCTGCAGAATCTGCACTGTGCGGCTCTGGCCAAGTGCACCATTCCCCCACCGCCCTGTAATTATTTGTGTGCATATTGCAGGTTAAGAGAGTTGTGATGGGAATGATCCCCAGGAGACCTCTCTTGCCCTGAAGTGGCCTTAAGCAAGAGTTACACCAAGGCAGGAACACAAGCATCCTAATGTGGATTCCCTTCGAGTCAACTATTGCCCTATTAGAAAAATGTTTGTTACCAAAAGCCAGACCTGACTACGCACAAAGATGCGAGGACAGTGTGGTGAGCCCAGCTCCATAACCCATGGTCCTACAGTCAATACCACGAAGAAGGACAGGAATATGTCTTCTAATAGTGTTTCTCTGCAGGGCTCGGTGAGGATTTCCCACAGTTCGTCTCTACCCATCTGCTCAATGCCAGGAACATCAGCTGTATCTGTTCACATGCAGGATTTCCGCTGCTGAAGGCAGGGTAGCAGAGCTGAAGCTCAGGTCCAGCCTTGATCACAGGCAGGTTAAGCCTCTATTTGCACCAGCAGAGAAATATTTGACATCCACACAAAACCAGGGAAAGTCTTACTGATGGCTTTGTAATTGGTTTTAGAGCTGCTTCAAATAGATGTGCTAAGAGGCAGAGCAGCAGCGCTGGTGGATGGCTGGCAAGCAGGACATCAGCAAAGGAGACGAGGCCCTCACAGACATATATCCAGGCTCCAAAATACTTCACCAACCATCAAATATTTTCCAAGCTTAGCGGCTGGACTCTGCAACCCTTACAGCAGCCAAGTTACTAATACCTCTTCCCTCGGGCAGCACAGCTGATCTCAGACAGGGCTTGCCAGCAACTCTAAGTAGACTCATTTAAGGAGAGGACAGCCCACTTAGTTACACTTTTCAGACTCCTGTTTTTTCTTCAAGGATCTTCAGGCTCTTTCTCCAGCTGGCAAGCATTAACATCTCTGATTCACAGTGAAAAAATGCAGTCACAAATATGCTCTAACAGTTTTTCCCACTTTGTCACCCAGTCCCTGGCTCCCTCTCCCCAACCTTTGCAGGCCTGTCCCTCCAAAGTCAGTCTGATATGTCAGTCTTCTTGGTCCAGGACTCACCTTAAGGGACACAAGAAAGCTGTTGGCCTTTTTGCTCCTGTCTAAAGCCACAGAAGCCAGGTGACTCAGAGGTTTCAAACCTCCTGATTTGAGAGGTCCAGTGTTGCAAACGTTAGTATGGAGCACAAGCAGAGCAGATTTGCAAATGCATGGAGAGGCTTAATAGCCCAGGAAAGAAACTCCAGTGGGAAGCTCCCAGCTTAAATCTAAAGGCAGCTCTTTGAATGTGCAGAGGCCTTGAGGCTAAACAAAAAAATCAAAGCCAGATTTGGGCACAGCCTTTCTTCCTGTGCAATACTCCATGGGGAGCTTTGCAGGTCTAGGCAGAAGAAATCCCAACTAAAATGAAGGACTTGTCCCTCCGCACGTTTGGTGTGGGAGTATGAAAGCAGTGCAAGGTCAAGCAAAGATGCTCAAGGCACTGGTGTAAACAGGAATTAGGGCAGAGTAAGGCAGGATCAGACTCCCTGCAATAAAATCTCTGTCTGTGTTCCTCTTGGTCCGTCCTTGTCCTGCAAAGGAACAACAGCAGGGATCCCCCAGCAAAGGAGGCTTGAGTACAAAGGAAAGCCGGAGCAATCCCATATCCCGAGCCCTGACTGCTTAGAGATTATGGGGCAGGAAAGCGCTCTGGTGTTTCTCCGTATTCCCTTTGCTCAGACTTGAACTTGCCTCTCACTTGAAAGAGCTAATTAAGGAAGGAAATCAAAGCCCAGAGAAGCGGCTATTACAGCAGCCTGGGTGCAGTGCCGGCTGTAATGCTGATTTCTGTGCATGGTATCAAAGCCAGCCGTATGCTGGCAGGGCTGACGCAGATTTCTGCAATGACACTTTGGTGAACCGACAGAATAAACTAAGACAATTTCTTAAGACCATTTGTAGGTCAGGTAGACCAGCCTCTTCCCCAATCCTGCCCTTAAATCTTGCAGCCTTTAATCCTTGATCTGTAGCCAGGCCTTAATTTTTCAGTGCAGAGGCAACACAGAGCTGGCTGGAAACCAGAAGGCAAAGGACTTTGATGGTTAATGACCAGTGCTTCTCAGCCCTAGAAGAAACGAAGCCCTGGCTTCACAAAGCTCCCTGAACAAATCCTGTTCCGACTCCAGCCCAGGGAAATAAAATTACACCAGTAGACACAGGAACCAGCACAAGCCGTTGACATTATCTAGGTCCTGTTTTGGTTTAGGTTTGAGCCAAGACTGCACAAGGAAATGTGATTTCACCCCTAACAAATTGTACAATGAAATAACTACAACAGGCAAATTCCTCCTAAAGATTTCAAGGCCCCTTGGCTTAGTTCATCAGCAAACACAGCATGCCTGGGGAGGTCAGAAAGTGATACCTTCCTTAGCTTGTCCATGAGCAAACTGAGGCATGAACTGGTTAAATTAAGTGGTGTGGTGAGCTGGAGGCAGAGCCAGGACTGGGACAAGGCTCCCTGCTCTAATCGTTGAGCCGTGCTCTAAGATCTGTGAGCACATGAGGAGGTTAAGGTTGGGTGCTTAGGGGCTTCACTTACCGCACTGCTACAGGGAATGTCCTTGACTTTGAGCCAGGCCAGATCTAACGTCCCCTCTCCCCTGTAGCAGGACTGCAGTCTGTCCTTGATGCGATCGTTGATCTTTTTCAGGACAAAGATGCAAAGAGCAGACTCATCCAAGGACTTCATCTTCCTTTTCTGCCCTTTGGAGAAGACTGTGAAGAGGATATCATCCTCAGGGCCAACACCCAAAGACCTCGCTAAGATGGCTCCAGCCTTAGACAAGTAGGCTGCCTGGAGCAACCGGTACTCCACCCCATTCTTCTCACAGCCAATGGGCACCTCAACATAGGAGTTAAAGGCTGTGTCCTCCTTACAAAGCCGGACCAGCTTGGAGGTATAAACCTGCTCCTTCGTGGTGGAGCCAGGTGGTGAGATCATCTCAGGCTGCAGAGTCAGGAAATAGACAAAGTTACCACTGCTGAAGCCATAGATGTAGTAGATATCAAAGTCAGGGATGATGGTAAAGGTGTCTGAGGGGATCTTGATCATAGAGGCCACAAACTCATCATGAAAGACATATGCGAACATTCCATCTGCCTCGGAGTTCTTGGTGAGCTTTCTGCTGGAAATAGTGGGGAAATACTCAGGTTTGCCGTCCACGGCAGTGGCAATGAACAACTTGTCATCCATGTTGCTGTAAGAAACAATGACTCCAAAAACAGAGCCACTCTCATTCACCCCAGAGAGATAATGCTCCTTCTTGTGGAAGGGCTCTCCCAGCTTGAAGAGGTCATCCAGCCTCAAAAGCTTGCAGATGCCCTGGTAAAGACTCCCACAGGCTATCAACCGATTCTCCTTGTAGTCTATGAGGAGCATCTTGTTTATGTTGTTAGTGGGCGTCAAGGGTTCATTGCAGGTTTGGACTATCCTGGGAGGATAACACTTGGGATTGTCTTCATCAGGACCAGTCTGGTGGGTCACCAGGACCTTCAGGTCAGTGGAGAGTTTGTAGATCCTGTTGACAGCTCCCAAGTAAATGTGCCCAGTTCTTTCATCAACCACCAAGTGATTGAAGTTTCCCTCTGCTTGGTCTCCAGTGAAAGTGATGAAGGGCCTCTTTGGATGGACTGGCTGCTGCCTACCAAGAGGCAACACTGTGGTGGATAGCAGGAGGTGAGAAACCAGGCAAGTCCATTTCCACATGGCTAGTGACATGATTAGAAAGGTTTGTATTCCCAAGGGAACGAGGATTAAAAGCTGTAAGAGTCTTCAAAACACCAATTCCCTGGCAGATTTTGTCCTACAAGCAAAGAGAAAAGAAAACAAAAGTACATTACTATGGAGTATTCCTTCCTCCTCCCTCCTTCACAACCATGCCATCATCAGAGCGTATTTAATTGCTAATCCTCCCTTTCTCGTCTCTGAGCTCTCTACTTAAAACCAGCACAAAGGGAGGCCTCCTGAAAGAAAAGATGCTGGTAGAAAAAGCAGAAATCACATAGCAGAATAATAAATCAGCACCCTTTTACTCTCTGTTACACACACACGTGCCCCATGGTGCAGCACAAAAATTCTCTGGAAGCCAGAGCAGCGCAGAAAGCTAATGGTAGAAACACCAAGCAGTACTGCTGTTTGCACTGCCAGACTTGACCCAGTTGTGTATTTGCTATCTAAGAAGACAGAACAGGAGAAGGATTATTATCCTGCTCTTCTGGATGAGGGACTGAAGCCTAGAGAAGGTCAGGGACCTACCTACAGGGACAGGTCCAGATGGATGCTGAGCTCTTTTGCAACCCTTGAAGTTTGCCAGGAAGAAGCCAGCTCTGGTCTGACATTAACAACCTTTCAGGGAGACCTCGGTCCAGAACGGGCCTGTTTGAACAGACTCTCTGAGGCTTCCAGATCAAAGCTGCCTCATGCCGGTCCAGCCTGGAGTACAGACGTAGGAGTTGTGGTGTGCCAGCCTTCACAGCCACATCTACGAAGGGCATGCAGCCAAGCACGGAGCAAGCAGAGCACCAGGTCTCCTCCCTCCCCTGGGCTCTCACCACAAGACCGCTCTCCACCCACTGCACAGCCAAGAAAACATTGTCTAAAAGAGAGCTACGGTTCCCCTGGGCATGTCAGAGGACTGAGGAGAAAGGGGTTGCCTAACTGTTAACAGTAATAAAGTCTAAAGGCCCATGAAGTAGGAAAACTAACAATCCAGGGACCAGCCTGGTGACTCTCCAGAGGGAAGGGGGTTTCCTTGCACCACTCAGTCTCTTAAAATCTCCCAGGTTTTAACCAGGATGGCGGGAGAAGTATGGAGTTCAAACAGCTTCTGTAATTTGGTGAGCACATCACCAAGCCCTATCCCCATGCCTTGGAAATGCATCTGCCTACTCCATACATCCATCTGCTCCCTGCTCTTCCAGCTTTTCATGACTGTTTCTGTTCCAAGAGCAGCTTTGGCCCCTTATGGCCCCCCAGAGCATGTGGGAGATGGAGTCCCACCAGCTCAGGTCTCACCAGCCAAGCTCCTTGCTGAGTGCTGACTGTACAACCCTTGGTACTGGTGGCCAGGCTGAGGCACACAAGTCTTCCCTCCCTCCATCCCTCTTTAACATCCAGGTCAGAATTTCACGAAACTGTTCTTGATTTTAAAAAGGACACAAGTCAAGCCCCAGCTCCACTCCCGCAGGCCAGTGTCCTATCACCTCTCTCGCGGAGTGGCTTTGCTGACATCAGGGGTGTAACTAGCTGAGCAAAGGTGATGACAGCCAGCTCTGCGCAAGCAGGAGGCAAGGGAAAATCACTGTTCGCAGATCCCAGCAGGGAGGAAGATGTGGCAGTGACACAGGTCTGGATTCGCAGCTTTTTCAAATCTCTGCAACTCTGCTAACGCCAGTGGAACTGAAAAATTTACTTCAAGAAATAATAAAGAGAATAAATCCTGTCTTCTTCTGACCTGTAGACTGATTAGATCTGATAGTGGAAAGGGTAAGTCTGGGCTTGCAGAGCATCCACCACTTTTATGCCACCCCAAATATTTCAAAATTCTCACAGGAGCCAGAATTTCAAAGCTGTTGTATGATCACCTTCACCTCCCACTGCCCTCCCTACCGCAGCAGCCACAGGCGTTGGATAGATGACGGACAAAGGTCATTTCGCATTTACTTTAGGCGTGTTTACCCTGTTCTGCTTTGCCTTTCTGGTCAAGCAAATATTTAATAAAATCAAGCTTATACTGCAGAGTTTGCAAGACTGTCTTGCGAGCGGGAGAGGATTCGCTCTGCAGGGATACGCAGGCTGGTCACGTAGGCTTTTAATAACCTTTATTATGATAGATTGAGTGGCGATGGGATGAGCTCTCCCTGCACAACCATTCCTCTTTCAAAAGAGGCCATCCTTGAGAGAGCAGCAGAAGAGGGAAGCTGTCTCTGTTTGAGTCCTGTGTTCAGAAACATCACGTGGTGACCCTGAACACCAGCTCCTGTCACTTATGAGTTATGAACCATATTTCTAACAGACAGTGGTTTGATCGGGCACTAGACAGATCTAGGAAGAAATTATTCTTTTCAAGTACTAAAAAGATATCTATTTTACCCCTATATTTTGCTATATTTTGCTCTTCTTAGCCCTGCAGAGTCAGCACAGCTGCAGGACAGGGAAATGGGAACTCCCATGACCCGGAGACTGAAAGGTAACAGCACCTCTTCTGCAACAGAAGCCATCTGCCCGAAGGTCATCACAACACCCAGGAGCAGATTTGCAACAACATAAGAGGAGATACGCTCCAGAGGTGACATCTTTGAGGCCCAAGCAGGAGAGAATCACGATTGACTTTGAGGTGAGACCATCACTTGTAGAGAGGGGGTCAGGCCTTGGAACAGGCTGCCCAGGGAAGGGGTTGAGTCACCATCCCTGGAGGTATTTAAAAGACGTGTAGATGTGGCGCTTAGGGACATGGTGTAGTGGGCATGGTGGTGTTGGGTTGATGGTTGGACTCGATGATCTTAGAGGTCTTTTCCAACCTTAACGATTCTGTGATTCTATGAGGGGGTGGCAAGGGGAACCTTCCTCCAGGCAAAGACAGCAAATTTGATCTGGAAACCAGAGAGACCCCACTAAGAAACTCCAGGAAGGCTGGATGAGGAATTCCTTTTGCAGCAGACAAGGGTGCTTCAAAAACAGTGAACCTCATGGGGGAAGATGCTCACCTCCAGAGGAAAGAGCCTCAAGTCTGCCAGCACCGATAGCCACCAAGCAAGCACAGGAACAGCCTTTTGGGACAAAGCAGGGAGAGCAGGAGCCTGGGGCTATCTTGCCATCTTCCATCAGCCATCTGAGTGACCCTAGGAGCAGGATTTTCTCTCTGTATGCTGCTGGCACTCACTCCTCTCCCATCTGCTCAAGTTGTTTGCCCTGCACCCTCTGTCCTGGAGTCCCAATCAGTATTTGAGCCTCTAAGGGCTATAATTTATAATTTGGCTTAATTAATAAATAACAGTAGAGGGCAGAGGCAAGGAGGATTGGTGTTTAGCTTGCAGAATAGGGCAAGGTTTGTACTACCCCTTAGAGGATGCACCAAGGAGAAGGGGGTTATGCATGTCTTTTTATTACCCATGTCTTTTTATTACCCATGTGTGGAGAGCAGAAATCATAGCAGCTGGGAAGACAAATAATGCAGTGCCATAGACATACCCAGCCTCTCAGGCTGCTCGGACTGCAAGAGACTAATTATATTATAAGAAAAAACCAAAAAAACAAAAGGCCAAAGTGAGCAGGCAGTGAGATCTGGGCTTAGGTTCTGAGCTGGGTATTTCCAAAATAAACCCAAACCACCTCCCCACAATGACTAGGCTCACTCGCCTTTCCCCCCAGAGACGTGGCCAGCAGCAATGCCACGACACAGCGTGCAGGGCTCTGTGCGAGACCAGACTGTCCCTCTGAGCAACTCTACGTGGCTTCTGCCACAACAGCCTCTTCACCATCACATTCAAGGTCCCTGGGAAGGTCACACAGCCTCTACAGCCCCAGGGATCTGTAGGGAAAGATCTTTTGGTAGAAAGCAGCCCTTCTTTTTCTCCCTCTGCCAGGAACAGCTGCTCCTCTGCTCTGCTGCACCCTTCACATGCAGTGGTGGTACTGAGGGGATGCCACAGGTCATAACAATACTCCAAAAGTTTTCTTTTAGACTGGATCTCTTGGGTGAGTCTCTTCATCACCCCACAGTATGAAAGAGACGAGACCCTGCCTACCTCCTTCTCTGACCACGGTTAGGCTGTGGTGCTACACAACCTTCATGACATGCAGCAATCCCAAAGGAAGATATCATTCTTCTTCTAGAACTGGAGCTACACCAGATTTGAACCTAGTCTGGATATGAAATCGGAGCAGAGGAAGCCTTCTCGCAAATCCAGCTGTTTCAGAAAGGGTTCCATTGATGGTCAGAGGAAGATCTCAGAGTCAGGTCTCACACCACAATCCTGCCCATGGAACTAGAGTCTCTACTCTATGTCTTTTAAATATCATATTCCCCATAAGACTTCTTGAATTCACACAGTTTGGTTTAAGGACTCATTTCCTCCAGAAGGACAGCAAGTTATGATGCTGCTGTACAGCATGGTTACTTATTTACTGTTGTTGACCGTTTCCTGCAAAAGTTAGAGCCCCCTGAGTTGGAGGATGCAGCTTGGTTCTGCTCCGGGGTCTCCAGGAAATGATCCCAAGACTCAACAACCAACACGCAACCCTATGGTCAAGAGATGGGGCCCTGGACAAGAAAAGTTTGGATGCAAAAAAGCCTAAGAGGAAGGAACTTTCTTAATTTCTTTTAACTCAGATGGTGGCTGTTATTAGATGGGAAAGCTAGGGAATGCTGAATACATCCTCAAAACCCAGCAAGTTTCAAGGGGAGAAAGTCAAAAAGGATGCGCTATGGCTGAGGAAGTAAGAATAAATCAGGAATAAAGAGGACACAAAAGACTGGTCTGTGAATTGAGAGGAAGGGAAGGACTTGGAAGAAAGTGTACAGGGAGAGGGGAAAGAGAGAGCTGGGGCACTCGGTTTTGACTGACAATCTCACAAAAATCATGGTCACTTCCCTGTACTGGAGAGTGGCACAAATCCACTCCACCACAATGACAGCTCCTGAAAGGAACATGTCACTGGGTGAACATGGGTGATGTCAGCATCTCCCCATTTGGCTCACACACAGAAAACCCTCCTGCTGTCAAAGGTGGTAGACAGATTCACATCATCAGGTCCCCTGCCACAGCCCCAGGTTGACAGCGGGGACACTGCAAGGTCAGCAGCAAGAGGAGTCACACGTGAGAGCCTGGCTGCAAAAAGCCATGGAAGAAAACCCACCCTGGGTGCAGCTCCAGCCAGGGGCTCAGAGCAAAAGTACATGTTAAAATCTAGAACAGGACCAAAACGTGCTGAAAAACAGCACTGGGAGGGAGAGAAAATCCACCACCTCCTCCTGCAGAGCAGGTCTGACACCACGCCGGGGGTCCTGGTGGCTGGTGGGATGGGCTCAGTGGGTTCTCCACCAGGCAGCACCTGGCTAGGAGGAAGCCAACAGCACCCAGGACTCCTGGGCAATGCCAATGGCACGGGCTAGGTGGTTAATGAAGCCCAGCGTTAATCAGGCGGCACGCTCCTCTGTTTACTTTTGCTCCACTCAGGCACGGCTATTCATTTCCCGGGATGCGGGAGGCCGGGCACAGATGCTGACGAGGCAGACGCCCAGCGACGGAGCCAGCACACAGCGATTCAGCACCAAGTGCAGCTACACAATCCTTTTAATCTCAGCTAAAGATTTTTTTTCCTGGCTTCCTTTAATAAACCCTGATTACCATGGATAGAAGCTTTTCTTTGGGAGCCGACATGGCCAGAAAACTCATACAGAGACATTGTCAACAGCTCCCCCGACAAAGACTGACTTCTAACTTCAGCTAAATCCCTTTCTCCCCGAATTTACAACCTGTCCAACGCCTGACGGAAACCAAAGGCAAGTCTCTCTTTGAGTGCATCCCGTGCCAGATCATCTTTTCTTCGGAGCTCGCTGCAATGAACAGATCCCAGCGCAAGCTGCAGCTTGTCCCAAATAAAGAGATTAATTTCAGGAGCGGTTTGTTTGCAAGGCACTTAAACTAAGGTGGGACAACATGGCCTTCCCTCGTCACACAGATTATTCTATTCAGGCACTCAGATGGTGCCCATCACCTTGTTACCTGTGCATCTGCCAGAAGCGTATTAAGTGATGGGACTAACACTTGCCATGAGTAGGACTTCCTTCCTTTTTTCCTGATTCCCCTGTGTGATAAAAACTGTATGTGGATGGTGTCTCTGCCTGCATTTCAGGCTTGGTTTCCTACCAGCAAAAGCAGGTCAGAGCCGTGCTCCTTTGTGCTTGGGAGGGAGAGCAGAGAGGTTTGTAATGGTTTCTCAGTTCCTCCAGGAATTTGCTACACAGAAACTGGAAGAAAAGAACACAAATATTCATTGCCACAGAAACAAGAATGGAGTTTTAAGGTCATGGAAATAACCTACAAATCCAGAGACCAGGGTTAAATTCTCTTTTCTGGAGCAAACTCACCCATGAGTCTCCATGGCTGAGTCCCACCCTCCACGATCCCGGTAACAGTATTTCCCAGTCTCCTGAAAGTGTTCTGAGGATAAATCTGTTAAAATTATTCTTTATCAGAGTAACTGGGGAAATGTAAACCCCCAGACACACAAAGTATTGTAGCAAGAGCACGCAAGAGCATACCAGGTCATTGATTTTAAGCAAACCACGTCACAACAGCTCCTAACTTTGTTGACCCCACCTAGAGGAACGTGTGTATGAGACCATATAGGTCCAAAGCACTGAGAAAAGTGAAGAATTGCCAAAAGCCAGTGTGTCAGGTTGATTTCTGTTTCAAAGTCTCATTCTTGTCCCTTACAAGCCACTGTTCACTCCTGGGGCTCTGTTCTCCTCACTACAAAACATTTCTCTACTTTATTTCAGTGAGGTGCAACTCTCATGGTGTTGGTTCGCCAAGAAATTAAAAGGCACTTTACAGGTAAAGAGACTCTGATCAGCTCTAGATACGAAAAGGAATAAACACAACCCCTAAAGGAATGATGAATATTGAAAAAAAAATGAACTGGGTTTCATCCCAACAGGTCTCCCCGGCTTGTACATCAATTACAGCATTTTAGGACAGCCTTGAGGAAAACAGCGGTTCCTTCCTCAGAGGTCATAGAATCATAGAATCATTAAGGTTGGAAAAGACCTTTAAGATCATCGAGTCCAACCGTCAACCCAACACCACCATGCCCACTAAACCATGTCCCTAAGCGCCTCATCTACACGTCTTTTAAATACTTCCAGGGATGGGGACTCCACCACTTCCCTGGGCAGCCTGTTCCAAGGCCTGACCACTCTTTCAGTAAAGAAATTTCTCCTAATGTCCAATCTAAACCTCCCCTGGCGCAACTTGAGGCCATTTCCTCTCGTCCTGTCGTTTGTTACTTGGGAGAAGAGACCAACCCCCACCTCGCTACAATCTCCTTTCAGGTAGTTGTAGAGCGCAATGAGGTCTCCCCTCAGCCTCCTCTTCTCCAGACTAAACACCCCCAGTTCCCTCAGCCGCTCCTCATCAGACTTGTGCTCCAGGCCCTTCACCAGCTTCGTTGCCCTCCTCTGGACACGCTCCAGCACCTCCATGTCCTTCTTGTCGTGAGGGGCCCAAAACTGAACACAGGATTCGAGGTGCGGCCTCACCAGTGCTGAGGACAGGGGCACGATCACCTCCCTGCTCCTGCTGGCCACACTAGTTCTGATACAGGCCAGGATGCCGTTGGCCTTCTTGGCCACCTGAGCACACTGCCGGCTCATGTTCAGCCGGCTGTCAACAAGCACCCCCAGTTCCTTTTCCTCCGGGCACTTTCCAGCCACTCTTCCCCAAGCCTGTAGCGTTGCCTGGGGTTGTTGTGGCCGAAGTGCAGGACCCGGCACTTGGCCTTGTTGAACCTCATACATTGGCCTTGGCCCATCGATCCAGCCTGTCCAGGTCCCTCTGCAGAGCCTTCCTACCCTCCAGCAGATCAACACTCCCGCCCAGCTTGGTGTCGTCTGCAAACTGACTGAGGGAGCACTCGATCCCCTCGTCCAGATCATCGATAAAGATATTGAACAAGACCGGCCCCAGTACTGAGCCCTGGGGAACACCGCTCGTGACCGGCCGCCAACTGGATTTAACTCCGTTGACCACAACTCTCTGGGCCCGGCCGTCCAGCCGGTTTTTTACCCAGCGAAGAGTGGACCTGTCTAGGCCATGAGCCGCCAGCTTCTCTAGGAGAATGCTGTGGGAGGTCAAGCTTATGCTCGCAAATTCCTTTCAAGGCTTCAGGGGCTCTGAAGAGTACCCAAATGAAGTCTTCAAATTTTCTGGACCTGGTTCAGATGGGAACCCTAAAACACCACTTGGATCCTCAAACAGCAAGGAAGGGGCTCTGACCCCAGGTTTCTCCGTGAGTCAGCAGGCAGCTATTTTCTTGTTGGCTGAGGCTGTATAGCACGGTTTATGTTGCGTTGAATGCCAGTGGGTGGATGTTTTCCCCCTGTTTCGCAATTTTAGGAAGATCTGTGAGACACAAGTCCTCTCTCTCAGGCTGAAGTCTTGTAATTAGCACTGTATAAATCCACAAAGAGCCAAATCTCATAAGACAGAGACCATACTTCAGCTGTCTCCTGAAAGCCTGGCACAGAGAATAACTCCGTATTCACAGTGACTTTGTTATCACTGGCTATTTCACTCTCAAGATCTACATGAGACACCAGCAAGGATAAAACATGGGACTTAAACAAAAAAAACCAAAACCTTTAGACCTTGATCTACTGCTTCTTGGAGCACCGAGATCTATATTTGGAGGTGGGGAAACCACTTGCAAAGAAGCCAGGAGAGAATCCCCAGTCTTCAAAGTCTGAGATTTCACTACATATTCAAAAGGCAGCTGGAGCAGAGCAGCCTGAGAGACACAGGGTAAAAGCAACAGGACTGGGAAAATCAGAGATGATACCAGGATGAGGAATAAGGTTTGGAAATAAAACTTCATAGGGACGTAGAGTCGGTGGATTTGCTGCATAGGATCAGGCTATCTGCAAACCAAATGAACTTCAGTTACCAGTGACCAGCACTTGATGGTTCAGAGAGTATGGGAAGTTCTCTCAAATGAAGAGTGGGTATAACTGGCCAGCCCAATGTGATTAATGCAGAGCACAGCTCTGTACTCACAGAGATCCGGGATCCTCTAGAGTAAGGACCATCAATCCTCCAACTATATCAAACCTTACAGTCAGAAATAGGCTGAACACACAGCAGGAGTAGGAACATAAAGAAAATGCTGTTAACAATATTATATTACCGGGAGGAAAGAGACAGACAGAGGTGTGATGATTTCTCTTCAGCGATGCAGAGCTTGCAGCAGAGGCGAGAACGGAGTCTCCCTTTATGCTTTATTCAGCATAAAATTTCCTCCTTTCATTTATGGCAGGTATCCAACCCGTTTTGGAGCACCAGCCACTATGGATGGGGCCAGTGAAAAGACCTGACACAGCAAATCCTTCATCTTCAGTTTCCCATGTGAGTGGCTGAAGAGAGCAGATGAGCGAGTACAGTCCCATAAAACAGGGATGGCCGGACCATCTCAAATCCTAGCCAGATCTCGAGTCCAACACACACATTACCACTAGCAGGAAGGAGTAGTGCTGACTGGCATTTGCTTTCCCAAACCTAAAGGAAAGCTTCAGTTTACTGCAGCCATTAGCAATATTTTTATAGTGACTGGAGATTATCTGTACAGATATCTGTACTGGAGATTACGGACAAAATATTATGTTTCATTTTCTCCGCACTTACTAACTCTGACCAAATTCCTAAATGCTTCTGGGTGGGTCTTTATGCACCCATGAACCTCCTGGGCAGACATATGCCATTTATTTTATCACTCTGCCTTTTACGTGACAGCTCTTCCAGCAACTGGCCTCTGTCTTTCAGCCCTTGAGCAGGTCAGATGAGGGACAGTCTTTTGCCATGTTTCTGTAGCACCTAGGGCAATTAGGTCCCAATCTGGTTAGTTCATAACTTGCACGTGTTAGCTGAAGTAACCTATTTCTGCTGACTCCATGGGCTTGGAAAGAGATCTTTAAGACATGTCAGAAGGCTGACTAGTCCATACTTCTGCCCCAAAGTTCACCAGCCCCAATTTCCAGGCATTTTCTGCAGATATGAGATTGCTACAGAGCACGATCTCTTCTTTACAAATGAAACAATACAGCACAAAATAGATATTTTTTGAACAATACTGCATGCCTTACTTGGCTTTCCCTTACAAATATAAGAAAAACTGCATTAAAATTGTTTATAAATTTTAACCATTCTGGCATAAAAGTACTTTTTGTCAAGTTCAAAACGAAGCAGGGCTCAGTGCAGCCGCTGTGTTCGGAGCGAGATTCCCCCTGAGAAAAAATACCCAAGATCAGACCAAACAAGAGATGTCCTCTTCAGAGGACTTCCACTTGCCAACGCTTTGGCTAAAACCTTCTGTCCCCACTTGACTTGGATTTTTTTAACAAGGCTGAAGGGCGGTTGAGATGCCAAGTCAAAATGAAGTCAAATGAAGCGACAGGACTCTGATGGAGCACCCCATGCTTGCACTAGCAGGGACATCCAGCTGAGACACAACTTCAAGCCGAGCAGCAGCAAGGGGGATTGACTCTACTCGTTCTGCCAATAGCTGTAATGAGGCGGTGTGGACGCAGCCCTGATAAGCAGCGGCTTTGAAAGCATTTCAGGGGGGAAAAAAAAAAAACAGCAGTCTGACATCTCTCCCACCACAGTCCCATGATGCCCCGTTTTACAGACAATGCAGGAAGACCACAACAGGTACTTCCAGCAGAGAATCTGCAGCAAAACTCAAACCCTCCTTCCAAAAAATTGCCTGGATAAACTATTACTAATTTGCTATGAATTTTCTCTTCCAGTGTCCAGGGAGGACAAGCCTACCTGCTGCCAACACATACAAAGGCCAATGGGAAGTTATTCTTAGAGCCCTGCCCGGCTGTTGCTGCAGGATAACTAGCTCCAAATCGTGCTTGACAGTCTCAAGATACTGCTGAGCTAGACAGGACACCTACGGCCAGGACCAGATACAGACGAGAGACAGGATTGTGCTAATATGGGTAAAAAGATAATCACATGCTATGTTTGATAACAGGAAGATTAGAAGAGAGATGATGTTGTGTACACACACAGAGGCTGCATTTGCAAGGAGATACACAAATCTATCCTGCACAGCATACAGACGCATTTATTTTTGCACAAAATTACGCAATTCCTGTACTCCCGGTGCAGGGCAGTGTGTGCATGCATATTTACACCGAGCATTAGCAGCAACACCTATAGCTCAGGTTGTCTGACATGTTCTGTACTAAGACTCAGTTTCAAGGTCCTCATTACTTTGACAGGCCTGAACCACTCAGGGGACAATTTCCTTAGCTCGGTGTCTGCCTCGGGCTAACAGCGCCGTAAAAGTTGCATACAGAATGGCTTGGGCAATTCTGAGAACTGAATTAGGAGAAAAGTTTTTGCAAGTAATTGATTTTATTTTTTTTTCTGCATTTGAGCTTGGTTATATTCTTTCCACCGTCTTACTGAGAAGCTTCCATGCTTTGGAGTAGGTAGTAAAAATGGGGAAGATCCTCCCCTGCTGTCACAGGGATCTTCTGGCCATGCCTGAAAGTCTGTCTAAATTTGACCAAGTTACAGCATCTAATAATACATACATCGCAAGTAAAGGCTTTGCCTTTTCCACCGCTCCCAGGATGGATCAGACAGCACTTGGGCTATCACCACAGAAGGAGTAAAACATGCTCAACATCAGGGATGAAGGGACTAAGCAGGTTTTCCCCACGCTTATTCGCTGTGTCAGCTGGAGGCTGTTGTGGTGCTAAGCACTGCTGCTGAGGAAAACTCTTCTGCGCTCCCTGAAGGACTTAACGCTGCAGCTCAGCTTAATTAACCCAACCGGAAAGCAAAAGAGGAGGATGCTCTGACACAAGGAAGGGAAGGCTGGAAAGTGGAGGAGGGGGGGAAAACTGGGCAGAGACCATTTAGGAAAAGGCATATGAGCAGAGACTGGGAAATGTGGGCAGATTGCAGATTTGCAAGTTCTGTGACCACTGAAATATCCCCTCCTCGTGAATGGGGAATTGATCCCACAGCTCCTGAGTCTCCCAGTTCCCCTAAGATGGGTTTCCTCCAGCTGCTGACAAATCTGGAGGTCAAATCAGTTACATAAGGTTAAAGTTCTGGGGACACATTTCCATTTTTGCCTTGCTCAAGAGCTTAGAAAATGCATATCAAAACAAAAAATGCCACTGCAGAAAGGAAAAGAAGGAAAAAAAGAGCAGGTAGTTGCTGAACAATTGCAGACTTATCCCTAACCCTTCTATGTGGATTGTGAAGAGGTTGCAGGTCTTCCTGAGCAAAGGACATCACTATCCCTTTCCAATTCCTCCTCAACGCCAATATTTAATGTCAAGCCTGGAGTGAGTTACCAAATTATGAAACTTAATAGATTCAGGAGCAGCAGCCCTTATGTACAGACTATTCCTATATATGTTAAAACCGCATCAATGACATGGGAGGGTGGCGCAGAGCCTGATGACATGAGGCTGCTGTTATTTTGCCGTCCCGCCATAGCTCACACCAGCACATCACACCTTGTCCTGAAGGGCCTTTCCAGCTCCCCCCGATAAATAAGACATTGCTGCTTGCAAGGGCAACCAGCGGCTCTGATTGAAACGTCCCTATTAAGTGTGGGTCCCCACTTCTAGAAGTTTCAGTCTAGAAACACCCTAGGGAGACAGAGGTCCAGGGAGGTGAAGACTTGGCCAAGGTCACACAGAGTCAGCGACAAGACAACTATTCTGCAGAGCCACGCGTGCAACACCAGGGGAACCTCCTTTATAGCTGATTTTCTCTATTATCGTCTCCTTTGGTGCATGTTTTAGGAACACACACACACCCTAATGGCTCCAGAGTGGTAAATTCCCATCAGTTTTAAACCCATCTACTCCGTCAGAACTTTGCCAGCATCAGCAGAAGAGGTGCATTATACACTCGAGTGTCATTGTTGAAACTACTTTAAATAGTTCAGCGGTCACCGTCTTCAGCTGTGAGTCTGCACGGATGCGTCCAGGGCGTCCTGAAATGATACAGCGCAGAGTCCTGCGGCTGGCACCCAGCCTGCGGAGTCGGGGGGAGGAAGGGAGGAGGTGTCTGCTCCGGCTACTCTGCTGCTAAAGCGTTCTGCAATTTATACGTGTGCCTCCCCACACTGGCAAACCTCGAGAGGAGACACTGTCAGGCTGCAATGGCACTTTGTAGACGTCTTGCTGCTGCTGCAAAGCACACCTGCAAAAGGTAAAATCTCTCTTTCTCTTTTCATAAATATCTTTCCTGGACCAGGCACTCAGACATGGACATGGATCCTGCACTTTGCAGGATCTGACCCTTCATTTGCACAAACGCATGCCTAGTGCTATCAACAAATCAACAACTCACCCTAGAGCAGCCACAAGGAGGGTGATGCAATTGTTTTAGCTATTTGCACAGCCTCATAATTGCAGATCCATCATCACAAAGGATTAGCTGTGTTAGGATAGGTGTTACAGAGAAAACCCAGTACCAGAAACAGGCATATGAGCCCGTTCTGTCTGCAAAAGATAGTTTATGGGTTTGCAATAACCAGTGCTTTCAGACCTGCGTCGTACTATCCAGAAGAAAGTTACTTGTTTGCTTAGAGTCAGCTGCAAGCAAAATGTCACCCCAAACTCTAATTTAATCCAGATCTAAACACCATCTGCTTTGTTCATCTCTGCTCGCACAGTCTAAAGGCACCTGTGTCTGAGACGAGGGACATTTTTAATGTGGGAGCGTGGGAAGGTCATCTCTGTTCATAAAATCCTGCTCCTTAGAAATGGAGACCTTGATAACACAGGCTGTAAGACCTGAAGAAACACAACAAAACAGTGCTGAAAGAATAAGACCCACAGAGGACTGTTTCCCACGTGCCCTCCACCCCCCCGAGAGGCATTGCAGAGGGCAAGCCTGCCCTCATTTTCCCACTGCCTCCATCTTTCCACTCATACCTTTTTCCAAAACAGGACTTGTTGATCTCTTCCCTCATCCCACAGGATCCCACAGCTGCCCTTTGAGTGCTGCACAAGCATCAAATACTGTAAAAAGTATGTAAGCCTGTGCCCATGCACCCCTGTCCTTTGGGGATGCGGTCACAACTGCTTCGACTTGAGGCAGGAGCATCTCTCCCCTGCTCGTGGAGAGCATCATCTGTGCTCCAGCCCCTGGGGGTCTCGGGTAAGGGGCTGGAGCACTCAGTGCCTTGCCCTGGCTCCTGCATGGCTGGGACACACAGCTTGGGGCCGGCTGGGGAGGCTTGGGTGGCTGCAGGTGGATTTTAACGACATGAGGCATCCACTCAGATGGGAGGTTGGGCTGAAATTTGCCCTCGCTTCAGAAGTTAGAGGCTGTAAATCTTTTGCTTCGACTAGAGGGAAAAGGCCGGGGGGGGAGAGCAAGGGAAACGAAGTTTGGGTTGGTGGTGGTGGCATTCGGCTGAACGCAGCATTGGTTTGGACTAGGTTGAGCTTATCAGGACAGACCTGGGGAGCGCATCCAGGTGCCACTTCTGGGCTTTTTTTTTTTTTTTACTTAGTAAAAAAAACCATAGCTTTAAGTAGAGACACAGACTTCTCCAAAAAACAGCAAGCCCATTAGCAACCCCCTTTGCCAGACTGACCCTTGCTAGGTCAGTGGCAGCAAACAGACTCAGGAAATATAGGACTTGCCGCATGGACCAAACCACACTCCAGCAAGTCCATGGCCATGGCTCAATACCGTGGGGCCCGTCAAACTCCAAATTGTCCTCTGTCTCTGCAGTAAATAGGAAATCCCCATCAGCTGCCTGCAGATGGGAGTCCACAGCTCGCAGCTGCGGTCCTGCCAGACGTCGGGGAGCTGGGATAAAAACTGTAGGCAGCATACACAGGTGTAAAAATGCTATCACAATTCAATGGGTTATTAATAACGAGATATTTCTCCTCTGCAGCCATCTGCATCCCATACACCCCCACAAATCCGGTACTTTCCTCTTTCAGCTACAACACTCTCTCTCATTCAGGGCAGATAATTCCCTTTTTTTCTTTGCCTTCAAATCATGCACGAAGGTAGCGCTCAACAGGCGGTTTCTCTGGTACGGTCCATGCAGACTAACATTGTGCCAAGCACCATGCACTCAGAACAGAGGTTTTTCTACCAAGGTGCCAAAAAGAATACAAACAAACTCTTCTTCTCTCCCTGGCTTTATATCTACAGCTCCCACACATCACTACCAGCGGGGCTTTAAAACTAAAACAGACTGGGCCTACGTGGCTTGAATTTATTCTGGAAATTTATCTCTTCTTGCTGAAAGCTCTGTGTTTGCTTGATCTTCCTGCCTTCCAAGTCCTACATGTGCCACATGTTGCACAGCTGGATTCCTGACAGAGAAAGAAAACAGGAGGGAAGAGAGAACAGATTATATATATATATATACACACGAATGCAATGGCCAAGGTTTTCAGAAGTCGCCTGTGAACTTCAGCAAAAGTAGCTTCAGATATCTCCAAGGGACCGATGCACAGGAAACACAGAGCTCTTGAGCTTCCAAAAATCTGCTCTCTGCAGGCAGAAGAGGAAGGAAAAGAAACAGGGAGCTCCGAATGACTTGCTGCTCTGAAGATGCTCAAGACCAGCTCTTGCAGGAAAGGATTTGCAGAAGAAGCTGTATTGGGGAAGGCTGGAGATAAGACAGCCGGGAGGAAGAAGGATAGATCTGTGTGGCAGTAAGGGAAATGCTGACTACTTTTAATTCTCAAACTTGCTGGGGTGTGACCACTAAAATAATAATGTGTTTGTCCAGCTCCAGGAGAATTTGTTCACCCTCAGCAGCTGTGACAGGGGAATATCCCCGGGCTCCAGCACAGCTAATGGTCCCACACAGACATGGGCGGCAGCAGCATCCACTTCCAGCGTGCCAAGACAACTACAAAGCAAGAAAAGCTAAGGGAGAGAAAGCCTGTTCATGTTGAGCAGCATTTTTGAAAAATCACACCAAAGGAGAAAATGAAGAATGTTATTTCCTGTGAAATGAAGTATGGCACTCTGTAATGGGGGGGGGGGGGGGGGGGGGGGAGGAATTCAAAAACAAAGCAAACTAGAGATTCAGTTCATAAATACAGGAGAAGGTCAGCTTCCTCCTCACCAATAACTCGGTCCCGCAGGAATCGAGCATGGTATTTGATATAGGGCAGATATTTGATTCCTTCCTCTGCGTGGGCAGGACACACTCATCCTCCACCCCTCCGTCCACCTTCCCCACCACATAACAGCATGGCCACGGGCCGGTTTAGGTCCCTTCTGCCGACCACCCCACTTCAGCACCAACATAAAACAGTTTAAAATCCACTCCCTCTTAACACCGAGCTGAGGAAGGGATTATTTTTTTCTGTGTTCGAGAATAGGCAGTTGCAGTAAAACCTTCTGCCTCAGCCCAACAAAAACGAGACCTTGGAAGAGGCTAATTATGGATGGCGAAGTAAGTCACCCACTGGCAGAGAGCAGTGGAGAAGAGTCAGGCAAGCACAAACCTGCACCTGGAGACCTTTTTGCTTATTATAAAATAAAGCTGTTTCTGCTGCCTGTGTTACTGGGGAAGGAGAAGCAAGACAGGAAAGAAGACAACACCAAGTGAAACTGCTGCGTGGAAGAGGCCGTGTTTTTCTCTTCCCACTCACTATTGCATGTCTAAGGGGTACAGCCTTCAGGCATCACACTGTAGATTTGCATATCCTTGTGCAGGCATGGAGAAACCTCAAAATTATCCTCCACGCATACACATACCCAGGAGGGGAGGCAGAGCACGAAAGCACTGCATGGACACGTAGGCTGCTGCTGGGGGGAAATGTGGCTCGATGCACCCCATGCATCGACCAGCGGGAGCCACAGAGATGTCTGCACAAGCATGAGTGCACGAACGACCAAGGACTGAGAAAACAGATTGTCACCAAGTCACAATCTGCTTGGGATCTCCTCCAGGCTCGTGGCACCTTGTGCTCCCCCACTTTAGTGCTGATGGCCAAGCTCCAGCCGAACCACTTGGAGGGATGAGAAGTGATGCAAAACCTTCACCTTCTACCCCTGACAGCCCCTCAGTGACCCCCTCTGCAATCAGCAGAGCCTGGGCCAGCACCTCCTGAAAAGCATTAAAGCAACTGAGCTCACAGGAAGCTGCATTCCCAGACACAAAGGTTTTTCCAAGGTTGCACCATTTATTCTCAGTTCTGCGGTGAAGCAAAACCTCAAACTTTTTCCTCCCTTTCGTCTCTTCCCTACAAGCTAGAAAAAAATCCTCTCCCACCAGCATCTGATCAAGGGATGTTGGAGGAAAAAGGAGAACTGGGCTTGCCCTAAATCTCTCCTAAAATCTGGCTGTGCAGCAAGGCTGCTTTTCCTTCTCCAGAAATCTCATCCTTGACCTGCAAGACCTTTCCTGAAGTGTGGGCAAAATTAGCAACTATCTGTGAAAAGTGCAGGGTGAACAGATTGGCATTTTCTGTGTAGTTTGCATTTGTGTGTAGAAATGTGCATAGAAATGTGTATTTTTATGTATATGTATAAAACACACACAGAGATAGATAGAGAGATATATATGCATGCATGAGTTGTATTTAAGGAAAAATGGATTCCAACTTCAACTGCAAATGAATGAGAGAGCTGGGCACGTGCTCGTAGTACAATGCAACCCAAATCTCTTTCTTACACTGTAAGACAATCAAGACTTCTCTGAAATGAACGCAAAAAAGGGTCCAAACAGCTGGAAAACGGGTGATGCACGTGAGAAACTGCCTTTTCTCTGGCTCGTGTATAACAGAGAGCGTGTGTCTGTGTGCGTGCATGTGTGTGAGCTGCAGATGAGTCAAAGTCTGAGGGCTGCCTTGTGTCAGCCATTGACTGTGCCAATGCCAGCAGTTCCCGACAGCCTTTAATAACATCACTTACAGACTCCGGAGCAGCGGGGCAGGCGAGGGGGGAGGCAAGGGTTTCTCCTGCAGGCTGGTGCACAAGCCATCCCGCATCCTTGCCAAAATGTGTTACAGGCACCCGCTGATGGCTCTGTGATTGCAACCCATGTTGTGATGTGTTATCCTAAGAGGTAACAGAAGGGTAAAGACGGAAGAACAACTTTGGGTACACGGGAGCAAAACGGTGGGTCCCACGGCTGGGAGGACACAGGGACATGCTGGGGTGATGTCGGGGTGGCCAGGGGGGACTTAGCCCTACCGCAGTGGAGCGCAAGGTACCTTCATGGGTTCACACTGCAAACACACAGGTTTATACTGGGAAGCAACCAGGAGACAAGGAATCATCTCTACTTCCATCCAGAATAGGTAAAACAGAGAGAAATATGTACAGACAAGCAGGTCACAACAAGAAGACACAAGCCCTGCTGCCCGCCTGCGCCTTCGTTCCCCAGTGTGAAGGTGGGAAATAAGTCCCTACCAGGTCTCACGGATGCTGGAAAGCTCAGACTTGTGAAGATGCTAGAAATCCTCAGTTTAGTCCAGATTTGGAAAGCTTTGGGAAGAGCTTCGGGGCGCATCATGTTCTGATTATTTACTTCTCCAAGCTAAGGAGAGACCTACTTCACACACCGCCTCCTGGAGAGGCGGAAAAATCAGGCATGTAAAATAAGAAGGAAATGGAAATCGACTTGATAGCTCCTTCCCCTTCCTAATGGGTAATACTTACCTAATTATGCCCGCTTGCCATCTCCTTTTCCTGCTTTCTTTGAGAGATTACGCAGAGAGAAAGTTGTTACTCTCATTCAGAGGCATCCCTTTGAGCTGTTTGCCTCGCTAAGGCAGGCAAGGGCAGCAACTCCATTATAAGGGAGGAAAAAAACGCCTCCTGACAGGCGTTGGGTTTAGCATCCAGCTCCTGCCGCACGTGGCTTGCCTATCTCCCCTCTCTTCTCCATCCTCCACCTGGGCAGAGGGGTGCAGCTCCAAGGATGCCCCGTGCCTCTTGCCCTCCCTGGGCCAAGGCGAGAAGCTCCTGGTGTCTTGGAGCCACCGCAGAGGCCAGGCAGGGAAAGATGGAGGCTGCAAAGATGCTCTGAGTCCAGCAGCCAAAATGACTCTGCCCTCAGCAGGGATTTGGAGAGAAACCTAAGACTTGATGGTCTCACAGCTGGTGTGGTCCAAGGGGGCATCCCACACCAGTGTCAAGTCCATGTCATCCCTTGGATGACTTCTCTCCCAATGCATCAGTGTCACAACCCCATATCCAAGCAGCTGGCTGCAGCTCAGGGTGGAGAAAAAGGGGTCATAGAAGCAAAACGTGACCCCTCCAAGCCCACATCAACATGAGCGACCCTACCAAAACATAGCAAGCTTTCATTTGCCACAGACAGCTTCCCTCCTTTCGGGAAGGTCCCATTTAGTGCTATGCTTCATTGCACCAGGAGTAGGGGAGGGATTGGCACATGCAGGAGCATCTCCCACCCCAGCAGGTTGCTCCCAACCATTGATACGTCAGAGATGGGCTGGATGCCACCCTACACTAACGACCTTACACCACACTTGCGGGATGGGTTGCAGGGGTTTCTGGCAGAGTGAGGGGTGAGCATTCAGCCCTCCAGACCCCCACAGTGAACCTCACCATCCTCCCCTCCACCTCCAACCTACACTTCCCAGGAGGGCTCCCCGAGCCCTGCTCTTGCACCCTGGGTGTTTTTGTCTTTTCTCCGCAGGGAGCACAGCTTCCAAGAAGGAAAATACAAAGCCCAAAGGGATTGACTTCAAGAGATGAAACAGGCTCTGCAAAGGAAGGTGTTTTATTCCTGCTTGAGGGGATGCTTTAAAGAGCCTCCTTTTGTTTCCTTAAAGGCTGGGAAGGATGTTTCCCAGTCCCAGCCTGGACTGGAGACCAGGAAGAAATTCAGGGAACTTCAAGGGCCACGCTCTGCAAGCAACAGCAGAGATGTCCCCACGCTGAGTCCCTCCGCATCCAGCATCCTGCACTGGTCCAGCCGTTCCTGCATCTCTCCGCACCCCGCAGGGGCTCGTCCCCCCAGGGGAGCATCTGCAGCGGCTGCACGGAGAGCACAGCCTTGCACCTGCAGCAACTGTGTGAGGAGGGGCTGAGCAATCCCCTCCACAGCTACACCAACCAGCCCTGAAACTTCAACTCCGGGTTGTTAATTCCGCATCAAGAAAAGCTGTGTGGTTTTCCTTTTTTTTTTTTTTCTTTTTTTTTTCCACCAGGCATTTTCCAGGGAGTCCTTTAGAGCTAGGAGCGGAAAAAGGAAGAACTGCACAGCTAATCCCTGCTGCAAGCAAAGCCAAGTCCTCCACCTCCAGGCTACATTGCCCCAGCCAGAGAGGGAAAGCAGCCCCGCTCCTCCCAGTGCTTCCAGTCATCCCTCCATCCTCCCGGCCATTCATCTCCTGGCCCCACCAAGCCACCCTTCTGCAACGGCTGCAGCATTCACAGGGCTGCCGGGGTGTGAAGGACAGCAGGATGGAAGGAGGTTTCCTTGCAGAGCCACCTCTGCGCATCGCCAGCTTCGAGGGGAAGCCGTGAACCTGGTGGCTGCAGGCAGGGGACCCAGCTTTGCATCCCTGCTGTACCTCCCAGCTGTGCATTCCCAAAACCAATGGATGTGTCCGGAGAGATGTATAAATGGGCTCCTTGCAGGACCCCCTGCGGCAACTCTCAGCCAGAGCGTTGCTCAGCACCCAGCCTACAGAAGATGACGGCTCCTACCCCTCACACCCATTCCCCAGGAACAAGAGGAGCCCCCAAAGCAGGCTTTGTCCCACCCACAGCAGCTGGAAAGCGATAGTTGGGGCAGGCAGAGCGATAGCCTTAGCACCGCTTGCTCTGCTTGGCATCTTGCAGGCTGCAGCCAGCCCTGGAGGGGCCTTCCCTGCGCAGCCTGGCCGGGTGCCCAGCTGCAGGGGGGCTCAGGCAGAGCAGGAGCCCGGGACAGGAGCATCAGAGGAGCTTCCCTGCCTCCCAGCACGGAGGGATGGGTTTGCAGAGGAGGGGACTTCAGCAAACAACAAGGAGCAGCACATGCAAAGAGATAAGAGAAGGTATTTACCAGGCAATCACTACAAGGTCCTGTGAATATAGTATTTGTGATGGATGAATAGACATATTATTACAGAACTTAATGCAAACCCTTTGCACCAAATGGTGACATGCGATTACTAGTTTGGAAATAACTAAGCTCATTAGAATGAAACGCTTCACTCAAATCCCCCTCCAAAGGATGGATCCGACGAAGGAAGGAACCTGTGACGGGAACATACTGGGGGGATTTGTTTAACCAGATCAGCCCGCTGGGCCAGCACAGCACGGTTGCTTGCCTCCAGCGTGGCTAAAGCATGGCTCGCTGGGTAGCATAACCCACCAGCCTGTGTGGACAGGGTGGGCAGTACCCCACGCCCAGCATCGGGCTCTTCCTGGCACGACTCTGCATTTAAGAGATGAAAAGAATCACCTTTCAATAATAAATAATAATGCTAACTATGTGTTTCTATAGCAACTCATCACCATAGCAGCTAAGCGCCGGAGGAAAACTCAGAGCTCATCCTGCCGTCTTCAGGGTGAGGAGGCAATTGCCCTCCTGGAGGTGGCTTCAGTGGTGGCAGGGCTGAGACTTAAACCAACAAGTCACCCTCCAGGTTGCCCCTGAGCACTGCCCTCCCCAAGGTAGCTATCTGGGAGGGGGCTGGATGCTCTGGAGAGATGGAGCCTGGGGTCCAAGGGGTGATGGGGGTATGTAGCATCAATAGGACCAGGAATCAAGGTCATTGCAACCCTCCAAATGAGTCCTGGGGCTCCAGGGTGGCTGGAGGGAAAGGCGACAACCCCCCATCCAACCGGGAGGACACAAGGGGAGGGTGCAAAAGGTGAGACACAACAAAAAGAGGAGATGCCCAGAATTAGCCATGCAGATACCACCCCCCCCAACATATCAATATCTCAGGGTAACAGCTTACAAAACTCCACGCATTGCTCTGCTTTTAGCAAGAGCCAGGAATTTGCACCAAAACCCTGACAAATAAAAGGGGTTTCCCAAAACAGCCCAGAAACTCACTTTTTTTAAGCTAGCACGTCAAGCACACATGCCCATCCTAATTTGGGTGTGGGTTTGGTGTTTTTTTTCCCTAAATTTCCCATTAAAGAAAAACCAAGGAAAAGCTTTTGATCAGCTCCACAACTGACATGGTTGTGTTCCCAGCTCACCTCCTCTCTCCGCTCCCAGGCAGGGCGGTGGTGACAGAGCCTTTTCCCCCAACGTAGAACAGCCTCCTGCCCCTCACTATCTCTAAAAGCCTCTTCCCAGCCAGCAGAAGAAGGTGACACTGCCCAGGGATGGGACAGTGGCCATTAGTGGCTGTTAGCTGTGTATATGATGCTATACCTCAGGCTGGCAAGTGAGTTCCCAACCAGAACCTCCCTGGTTTTATCATCTCTCTTATGAAAAGTGAGTCATTTGTAAAGGTCATTAGAGCAAAACGACTATTAGATGATGGCTAAAGGGACAGTTACTTCTACAAGACCACCCCCATTTGATAGATGGGGAAAGAAGAAGCCAAGGGATGTGCTCAGGGCAATGGGGCAGCTCTCCGGCAAATCAAAGTCTCCCTTTGGCAGCCCAGAATAAGTTTCCCTAAAGTAAAATAAAGCTGTGTTGCACACCAAGCACTTGCTATTCCATCACTAGGCAATTGTAACAGGATACACCTCCTTAGTCTCTAAATGAGTTTTCTTTCCAGCACTACATTATAGACAAATCCCCGGTCACAAAAAAACAAATAAATCCCTTTTCACAATCAAATATGCTCTAACCAAGTCAAACAGGGCCACATGCATGTGCAGCAAATCTGCAAACCTTTTCGCAACTTCCCAGCACGACCATCTTCCCTTTGGGTGGGGGGGAAAGGCGAAAGAGAAAGAAAAGAAAGAACATTTAATAGAAATGAAGTGGCAATTTCCCAGTTCAGCTGGGGATCAATACATGGGCTCCTCGTGGTTTCTGTTTCAAAGGGGTTGAGCTCTCGCCGCCGAAGCCCAGACTGACACAACGCCAGTGCTTGACTTATGAGCGCTTCATCTCGGCAAGATATTTTTAATTTAAATCTTGCCGCAGTTGGGTACGGAGCCATCCGGGCTTTGATTTACTGCTAATTCATCGCTCCGATTCCTATAACTCTAAACTCAAGTCACCAAACAGTTTAACGCCGAGACACTCACCAGTGAGGCTCTTCATGAATGAGCGTCGGGGGGCTGCTGGTGGCAAGCACACGTTCCTCACTTCAGAAGAAACAACAAGTATATAAATATTAACCATCTACACGCGGTCCCCGAGTTCAGCATCACTTCACTATTTCAAAGAAAACAATACTGGGATTAAAAAAACTCCACCACCCTCACCTTTCCTCCCCCATGGAGTGTTTTACGCTCAAGGAGAAATAGCAAATGGGTCGGGGTGGCTCATTCTGCAAACATTTACATTCATTTAGTGCGGCGTTGGCTGCGCAGGTTCACCAAGCATCAAGATTTATTCCTCTGGCCCTTGCATGAGCTCAGAGGAGGGGGAAGTGTGTGAGTATATATCATGCAAATGCCTGTAATGGAAACCTATCCCATATTATCTGCATTAGATCCACACATTCGTCCTGTCAGAAGGACAAGGCAAATTCAAGTGCCAGTCAGCTCCCGTAAATTTATTGCCAATGGCTTGGTGGGAAAGCCCCGGCAGACCACTGGTGTATGGATAATATAGCTGGAGGGAAACTCAGAGATCAGGCGTGAAAGCCGAGAGAGACAGCGACGCAAGGTCTCTCTTCCGGGTCACCGGTGCAAATCCAGCCACGTTCAGCGGCAGTTTTTCCTTATTGCTATGCAAAAGAAGCCCATGAATCTCAACCTCCTGACTTTTGGGTCCAGATTTCTGTTTCACAGCATGCAGTATTTGAAAAAACACTGGAAAGCCTTGTAGGCAGCAAAGCCTGGAGTAAAAGCAAGTCACAGAGACTGCAAATGACCTCTCTCCTTCTAGTGAAATCCCCCCCCAAGTGAGGCCAAAGCCACCTGCTGATAGGCAGCATAGTGGGGATGGAGGTTTCAACCCAACCACTGATCCTGCTGAGGTCTTCAGCCTCTCCTCCAGCGCTGAGAACTTGGTGTCTTCTACAAACATCAGTATTTGAGACAGAAACAGCTGGGTACATTAGACTTCAGCAAAGAGTTGGCTTCCTCCATGGCTCCAGGAATCACCTTTGAAGAGCGCGTGTCCCCAGCAAGGTTGACGTTAGCTGGAGTACTGAGCTGCACAGACCAGAGGTGTCTAAAATGAAAGGACCATGGGGTTTCCAAACCAAAGGGTGCCCATTCAAAGCCCTCAGAGCATCTCTAAGGGATTTTTTTTTTTTTGCAATGGAAAGGGTTGCAGGGCAGATGCCACGCTACACTGGCTCCCGTTGCAGGGGATGCAGGGCAGAGCCTTGGCACCTCTCGCCTGGGTGGCTGCTCAGCACCTTACAGGATGCAACCAAACAAGGATGAGGCAATCTTAGCAGAGCATATGCACTAATGAAGAACAAAGAAAACCAGACAGTTCCAGTGGGATGAGTCAAAAAAAAAAAAACCCCAAGAGGAATGCCAATTCCAGAAAATCGCCACGCAGACTGTCAGCATCACAACACCTCTCATTTTTGCAATGATCTCTCCATTCCCAAAGGTGATTAAAAGCATTTTGTACCAATTTTCAAGACATGGGAACCAAGGTTCATGAGAGCACAGCTGCCCCCTGGCCAATGCACTAACCCAAGATAATATTTTCTCATTTTAAAGCACCCATCTGTCATTTTAACTGGAAAAATTTCAATCTTGAAAGTGTCCTGTTCTGACCAAGCACTGCTCTCAGCTGTTGAAGCAGAGGCTCAAGGACAGGGGACTGCTCACGGCTCTCATCTCCCAGTACCACTTGGGGTTCAGTTTGTATTTCATAGTAGTGAGTGAGGATTCCCATCAATAAATGCAAACTGCGCCTTTTGCCTCTCCGTGCCTCAGTTTCCCAATCTGCACCAGGGGAATGAGAATACTTTCTCACTGTTTTAAAATACTTCAGAGTCTGAGTGAAAAACATCCGGGGAACCCTATGTATTTATTTCTGTATTTTTTGTCACAGCCTCCTTGAGAGCTCAAACCTAAGGGATATAAAGTGCTTTTCACCCGAAGAGAGTCATGCAGGGAAGCACGCTCATCACTGGTACCCTGCAGTAAGTCAGTGGGTTGCCCAGACTCTCTGCACAGACGGGAAGTCTCATTGCCTTGGGCGCCTGGCGCGGTTGGTGTCCATTAACTGAGTCTTGCAAGCAAGAAGGAGGGAGTAAGAAAGAGTCCTCTGAAGCCTTTTGTCACACTGGTGGGGATCAGAAAGGGCTTTTTATTTGAGCATCAAGCAGTTTGAGGGCTTTGCTATGGGAAACAGTCATAATCCAAATTGCATCCCTAGCTGGGGAGGGGGGTTCATGGGCAGGACATGAGACTTTTGAGTTCCAGCACTGCGGCTGCAAAGGGGTGACGTTGGGTCTCAATCTCAGCTATGTGGGACCTCACTTTAAGGGGGTATCATGAATAATAAATCAAGAAGAGCCAAGCGACTCCCAGGACAGCATGCCATTTTGCTCAAAAACACCTGTAGGCAATGCTAAGCAGCCAACTTTGGCACCGTTAACTCCAAAACTCAAAAGCCCTACCTCTAACATCCTCCCTACCTAGGATCCCAACGCGATAGTGAGCGGAGCATGAGCCTACTGTGCCAGCATCATTCTCAGCTTTTTAGGAAGCTTTTCAGAGTTCCCTTCCAAACAAGAAATTAATTCCTACACAGCGTTAACCCTCAGCACACCCGAGCATCGTAAGACCTTGCAAGGCTTTTCACCCTGGGGCGTGTGAGCGCGCAAATCAAACCCGGGCACTCGGGGAAGGAGGTAGGTTTTATTGCAACCGCTTCACATCGAGGAAATGGGGAGACAGAGACAAAGCAATTCGATGAAAGGAAAAAGATGCAACACAAAAGGGGCTCCAGCACCCCCCCTCCCCTCCTCACCCTGCAAAAACAGAGGAGTCAACACAAAACCGGCTCCGGCAACCCACTGCCCCCCGGGATCTGGCTGCCAAAAACGGTTTCTACCTCTGCGGCGGCAGATCTCAGCCGCTCTCATGCCTGTGCTGAGCCCTTTGCTTTGCCACATCTACAGGCTGTCTAGCACCAGGCTCGCTGCGGGTGCAGAGAAGGGATGCTGGCAGGTGAATGCATGAGGAAAGGCTCGAATATTTCCTCTCCCCATGGAGAAGTTCAGCATCTCTCTTAGGATTTGCAATAGCACTCATCCCTCCGCTAGCCAGGTGCCGGATTGCACGCTGAACAGATTTAACACCAGTCTTCAGCGCCTACAAAGCAGTTACGATCATCAGGCAAAAGCTTCCCAACAGCACGGTGATTGATCATCAGCCTGTATTTTAAAACACCCATCTTGGACATAAACAACACTTAGATCATGCGGCTGTCATTTATTTTGCATCTTACAGATATCGCCGAGCGCCACGCATTTAAGATGGGACAGAAAGGAAAAGCCTTGGACTGGTCCTTTAGGAAAGGAGACACCCCCATGGAGGATGGGTCTGGGCAGAGGAGGGAAGAAAATCCCAGGCTTTCGTGAAGGGGCTGGGGTTGCATGTTTAAACCTGGCTGCACACGAAAAGCAGACACACATCTGTTGCACCATTTGAAGCCCAGATCTAGTGAAGGGTCCCACACACAAACAAACAAACACACACTTCCCGAGGCAATTAAACCACAAACGAAACGCTGCTCGCATCCCCGAGACCTTAAGACGGCAGCTTAGCCTGGGAGGAAGCACCTAATCTCACACTGGGAGACACACGCTGTAATTAAAATCACAGAGACGGCGAAGGCAAAGCAACCCCGTGCTCCACTGGTCCTACCCGCTCGCGGATTTGACCAGCTTCTATAAACAAGACCCGGGTGAAACAGAGGACAGATAAAGAAAATAAGTTAGCACGCTTTATGTCTTCCAAAATATTTGTGCAGGGCTGGTGCACGCTCAAGATAAGTCCCTAGAAGGCTGTGAGCGGTTGCATCGGCTGTAAAAATCCCCTGACACCGTCATTGTTCCCCCGGAATAAGAGCATCCCCCGACAATCCCAGGGATCCCGGTCCAAACCTCCCCTCTCTGCACCGCTCACCCCCACGACCTGGGAAGCCTCAGACTCCCTTTACTTTCCCCAAAACCTCCCACCCCAGGCATTGCATCCCGCTGGCGAAGGGAAGCCATGAAAAATCAGGTGCGTTCCCAGCGAGCTCTTTGGCACGGCTGCCCAGCGGCAGGGCTGGAAAGGAAAGCGGAGCAGACGCGGGGTGGAAGTTTTACGAGAGAGGAGCGCGGCCACACGCTTTCCACCTGGTCCCTTCCACGAAGGCGAGTCCTGCAGGTCCTACACCCGAATCCGACACGGCGAAGGTTGCATCCCTTCCCGGTACGGGGAGCAGATGGGGCCCCAGGAGGAGGATTTCCTCTGGGCTGGGTATGTAGCAGCCACATGCAGCCACTACAAACCCAAACAGCACTTAGCCCTGCTGGGGCTGAGCAAGTGGATTTGTTTATCTGGGAGGAACTCATCTGCTGCCGGAGTATTGTATTTCCACCAAAACCATGTGCGGCTCGGTGTTTAGATCACTTCTCCCTGTCTACATAATTTAAGGGCATATGTCTGATAAATGAAGAGCACCAATACGCAGGTTTCGGTTGCAGCACACACATGCACGGAGGGAGGGAGGTTTATCAGCGCTGACTCCGCAGCCGGGATTTGGGCAGTCAAACTCTCCAGCATCTTGCAGGAAGGGAAACGATGGGGGTCCCCCCTTCTCTCCTAGGTGTTCCCCGACGGGGGTGGCCCCTGTCCACATCCACCGGTCACCGGGGAGGCATTGATCCTCCCCGGGAAAAGGGCTCTGCCTCCAGCCCCGTCCAGCTGCAACCTCGTCGGGAGCAGGAAAAGTTTGGAAATGCCTCCAACCCCTCGCCCGGGGAAGGCACTGGGGAACAGAGGGAGGGAAAATCCCACCCGAGGGGAGGAAAATCCGCAGCCGGGGATGGCCGGGAGTGATTAGGCACGGGCTGCGAAGCTGGAGCCGCTACCTCCGGGGAGAAAAGTTGAGCCTTGTGCATGCGGAAAAAGCCACCGAGGACCCGGGAGGTCGGGGGGGAGGACAGCAGGCACCGCGTCCCCTCCGCGCTGGGGATGTGGAGGGAGGGGGATGCCGGGGGTCCCCGCTGCAAACCTCCCCGCAGCATCCTCCCGAGGCGGCCCGGGAGGGGCCGTGCCCGGCCACCCCCGGCTCAGCCTGCTGCCCGCGGGGGTCCCTGCCCGCCAGCCCCGACCCCCTCCCCACGTCCCGGGGGTGGGGAGAAGCGGCGGGGGGGGCGCATCCCGGGACCCCCCCACTCCTGCCAGGTGTGGAGGGCAGGTACCGCTGCAGCCCCGCCGGCCCTCCCGGGGCATCCTCCGGGGCATCCTCCGGGCCACCCTTCCGCCAGCCCCCGCTGGCCCGGCGGGGCGGGGGGGCTCCTTACCTGGGAAGGCTCCTCGCTTGCTTTGGGTGGCTTTTGGTATATATATTTTTTTTTTCTCTCCTCTCCTTTCCCCCCACTTCAGTCTTCAGAGCAGGCGCCGCATTGACACTGCAGATGGTCTCTGTGTGTGTGCGTGTGTATGTGTGTGTGTGTGTGTGTGTGTGTGTCTCTCTCTCTCTCTCTCCAATCCCAAATACTCCACGGAGGCGGAACACGGAGCCCCTCTCTCTGCACTGGGCAAACCGTATCTGGCTCGCCCAGAGCCGGGGAGGAGGCGGGGGGGGGGGGGGGACGCAGCTCCAGTTTTCACTCTCCCCCCCCAAATCACCCCTTCCCTCCCTCCCCCAGCCCTTCCCCCCCCCGCCTCTAAATCAGCAAAGCGGGGGGGAAACAGGCAGCCGAGCTGGGAGGCGGGGTGCAGGCAGGCGATGCGCTACGGGGCCATGCCCGGCTCCGCGCCCGGCTCCGCGGCCGCCGCGCCGCTGCCTGCCCGCCGGGGAGGGCTCGCACTGCGGCTGTCTCGCCAGCCCTTCCTCCCCAGCCCTCCTCTCCAATGGTGGCTGCGGAGCGGGCTTTGACACCCAGGCTCTTTTGCAAACACAGACACACACCCCTCTTCCAAAAAAAAAAAAACGCCGGAGAGGTGTGGAAGTGGGGTGGCAACGCGAGCACAGCACGCCAGGGAGGGATAATAATAATAATAAAAAAAATAAAAACGGCAATAAAAATTCCTTTCTGTTATTTTTCTCTTTCTTTCTTTCCTTTTTTTTTTTTTCCAGAGAGAGTGGCCAGTTGCTCCTCCTTTTGCCAGCCCACCCACCTCTGGGAGAGGGGAGAAGGCGGAGGGGCGCAGGTTGTCTCTGGAGGGGGACCCCCCAAGCCGCTTTTCGTCGTCCCAAAGTTTGCAGGGGATGGGGACGGAGATGGGGATGGGGATGGGGACGGGGATGGGGACGGAGCCGCCGCCTCCGAGCGCGCCCGGGGCTGCGAGCGCCGCCGCCGCCGCTCTCCCACGGCTGCAACTCCGGCTGCCTTGATTTCTCCTCCGGGTGCCTTCCCTCGCTTCTACTCACTACTGACACCTAGGATCTCCAGCCTGATTGGGCTAATTGGGAAATGTCGCTGCCCAAAAAAAAAAAAAAAAAGAAAGAAAAAAAAGAAAAAAAAACCCTCAAGGAATCAAACGCATCTTGCTGGCCCCCTCCATCACCTCCCCCCCCAGAAAAGCCCTTCCCGGCATCGCGGCTCTGGCTGGCATCTGCCTTCCCCTTCCCTCTCCAGCGTGTGCCCCGTCGCTCTCCTCCGGCTAGGACAAAATGAGGAGGGGAGCCGATCAGAGCGGGTGTGGGGAGGCTCAGAGGAAGATCAATCTCTCAGCTTGGGTGAGCAGTAATCCTAGAGAGCGGCTGCAAGCTGCTCTGCTCTCCGGGTCTTCATTTAATTCCTGGCAGCCGCAGGAATAATAGTATTTTTTAAAAGCTATTAGTGCTTACTGCCTGAGTTTTGTGTCCAGCAGGCTGCCGGCCTGGCTGGCCGGGCTGCCCCACGGAGCAGACCCCGCTCTTCAAGTTTGTTCCCCCCCTGTGCAGAGACCTGAACTCTTCACCGCAGGTAATATCTGGGCTCTCCTGGAGCCGAAAGCAGAGCAGGCAGCAGATGGGGGGGAAGGAAAGCGGTGCTCTCAGGGTGTTGATAGCGGCAGGTAGCAACAGGGCTGTCTCCCCATTGAGACGGGGGAGCCCTGACGCCACGAGGATGGGAGCCTTGCAGAGGTCCGAGGAAGAGGGGAAGCGAAGGGGAAGCAACTGAAGAGACCTCCTCTGCTTCTAGGGGTGTTGGCCATGCTCACATCAGGGCAGGGAGGGGAAAACCCTGCAGGTGATCCTGCAGCTTCCCCCTACCCCATGCAAGGTGAAGGCATCCAGCAGGGATGCAGGGGGTGGCTGGTAAAGGGGGTCCCACCGCTCGCGGCGAGCAATAGCCATGATCAGAGGCAGGGATTGCCTCTCAGGAGGGACGTTGTGCAACACCAAGCGCAGCAGGACTCCCCCTCCTCCCCACAGCCTCTACAATTCACAGAAAATCAGGCTTAATCCAAGCTTTGTATTTTTAATTCTCTTAAATTTATGCCACAAAACACGGGGGCTGGGGGCTGTCTATTTGTGTCCTCCAAGATATTTATTTTTAAACAATATCATGTTTTCCTTAAAACAAGTTTTATCTCCCCGGCGCGTGCCTGTGCGCGCGCGTGTGTTTTGCCTGGGCTCTGGTTTACATTTCCTGATGGATGGATGGGGATTCAGAGCCCTTTTTTAAGGTGGTGCATAAAACGTATTTATTATTCTTTATCTCCTACCTCTTGCAAGAAGTCATTTGTTTTCATTCAGAGAAATGAATACTATGTGAAGCCTGAAGAGTAATAACACAGCAAAATGACAACGGAAGAGCGAGACGGAAATCTGAGAGATACAATGGCAGGTTAGTAACCTCTAAAGATCACTGCTGTTGTGAGCAGTAGAGTATTATTTAATGTCCAGTATGGCTTGCAGCTCCATTTAATAAAACATATGAAAATCTCTGGGAAATTTGGTCTTGCATTTAAAACCGGGCTCTTCTGCTAAAAAGGAATAGTCTGGATACGCCGAGATTACTTCCCGCTATCTGGCAGGGAGGAAGAAATTAATACGAATTCTTTCTGCTTCTTAAGACAATGGCATGAGTCAATATATCCCTGTGCTGTTTGGGTTCATAAAGGAGTGAGTGACAAATGAGTCTTTATTTATAGGCCTTTTCATGAACTAGGCAGTGGGGGCGGAAAAGGGTTAGGGCTGGAAAACCCAAATGACCTCCCCTGACCTGTGAATAGCTGCAGTAAAAGGACCCAAGCACAAGGAGGGCTCAGGCTCACCCTGTTGTCATCAAGTGGATATTTTGCCCCCGGCTGCGGTGACAGCAGAGATCATGGGTGCCTCCAGAGAGGCACTGGGCACTGCCACCACCCTGCTCCCGGGGGAAAACTCACCAGGGCTCAGCACCAAACAGCACCAAAACCGCTCTCAGCGTCATCTGGGAAAAGGCAAAATCAAGCTGCCTCCATCCAAACGAGCTCGCACGCCTGATTTTCCCCTCGCTGCCCCAAAACACCCGCTTTGGACCCCATTGCTTGTAAAGTCCTGGATGCCAACAGCACCGCCGCAGCCCTCTGCGGTTCCTTCCCTGCCGGCGAGCAGGATGGTGGCATTTTGTGCCTTCTTACCCGAGCCACACACAGGGATCACTTCCAACAACACCCAAAGAACAGAAAACACCTATTTTTCCGAGGACATACACCTGTACACTTTAAGACTCCAATAACAAAGCGGGGGAGCCAATTTAAAAAAAAAAAAAAAAAAAAAAAAAAAAGAAGAAGAAAAAAAAAAGAAGCGGGAATCTAAGAATTTGGGTTGTTTGTTTGGGTTTTTTAAATTATTTTTCCCCCCGTCATTTGCCAAGTTTGTTAAACCAACCTGGTATTTATGTTGCTAAAAGCTCGAGCTGCTTCTTATAGCTCCGGGCTTGTGCCGAGCGCAGGCACCGCTAAAAACCTACATCGCAGCGCCACCTGCAGCGACCGCGCTTGGTGGCAGCTCTGGAAATCCCTAAAACTGGGCGAAATCTTTAAAAAAAAAAAAAAAGAAAAAAAGAAAAGAAAAAAACCCATGTAGAGAGCTGCTAGCTTATGAGCTTGTTCCTCCAAGCTTGTTTCACCCCTTTCTGCTCTCCGGTCTTTCAGGTGTTGGAGGTTTAAACAACTTGCCCCGCTCTGTTGAGAACTGAAAGAAAATTGGCTTCTTCTGGGTAGCTGTTGCCGTTCCCCACCGCTGACAAAGGATGTCTTTATCATGCTTTTGGAAGGTGGAAAAATTCATTGCGAGCTGTTTTAAAGCTGGTCCAGGGCTCTGCGTTGTCACTCCTGACAGCCTGGAAGGGGGACAGGATGAGCTCTGCCCCTAAGGGCAGTTTTTTTGGTCTGGGTGCTCTGTGTCGGGGTTGTCGCGCTATCAGCTTTTTGGCAGTTTTACCAGCTTCAGGAAGGGTCATGTTGATAGAAAATGAGACAGAAGTGCTACAAAAAAAACCTGCAAGAGATGTTTGCAGGGAAGAGTAGGATTGTGTCACTTGGTCACCAGCCATCGCCTTCCCCTTTGGTCGGAGCCTCTTTGCAACCGATTTCTAATGACGGGTGGAGAAAAAGCCCTTGAGAGGATCCATCCAAGCCATCCTCCATTTGTGCTTTGTCCAGGATGTCTCTGGAGTCTCAGGGGTTTGCACAGTGGTTTATCTGGGAAACCCGGAGTGTCCTGGCATGGAGCAGGGCTGGGCAAGGTGCCCTTTCTCCTCTGCCACTCGTTGCTGTACAGCTTCTGGCAACTCCCTTAACTTCCCTGCCAGTCCTTGCAGGTGTACTTGGTTTGTAAGATTTCTTAGTAGGACATTTATTAAACAGCATTTGCATCAGTTATCTAACAGCTCCCCCTTCTCCTAGCCCTTTAGCAGCTCTGATGCATTGTCAACCAGAGGCGAGGCTTGCCTTCATTTTTTTACCACTTGTTTGGACGTTTTTTGAGGGAAGCAAAATCTCCTTTCACGTTGTCCCAGGGAACAAACCCAGCAACTGGCAGAAGCCGCAGACCTGCAGGGTCTGACTGTCCCCTCCCTTGGATTTATCGCCAGGGCTCCTTCCCATCAGTATATACTCCAGTCCATGTTAGCATCTGGATTCAAACACCAGGTCACCAACCCCAGTTGAGTTACAGGAAGTTTTCCAGAGTTACTCAGCCCAAATTTCCCCTCTTTGCTGTAATTTCAATACCCTTGCCTCTCTTCCCATTCCTTCTTCTCTGTCCCCCTGCTCCAATCCATCCCTCTCCGTCTCTACCTCACCAGCAAGGTGCCCGTGCTAGGTACAGCCTGTCCTTCCAAGCAGACCCCGGGATGAGAGAGATGCTCATTCCACATCCCCTGTCCACTCGCAGGGGATTTATGACGTACTCAGGCTAACAGCATCATCTGCACATCTTCCCAACCCATCCGCCCTCTCCCTGTCCCAGCCTCCCCCCACCAAATCAGGAGCCGTCCCTCCACTCACCCCCTGCCCTCCCCCTTGAAACTCCCCAATGTACAATTTTTCTCCTTCTCCCTTCAAATATTTGTCGACCATTATCGCCGCCGGTCACACCCAGGCAGTCATTTGCCCAAACAAAACAGAAGGGGGACGGCCATAGAAGAGGGGCAGATGGACGGAGGCAGGGTGAAATGAGAGCCAGGGGAGCAGTCAGGCCATAATGATAAGGAGAGTATAAAACACAGGCTGGGGCTGTCGAATTAAATGAGGGGACGCCTGAGAGGGGCTACTTCAAACCGCAGGAGAGGAGCAGAAGGGAATAATACGGAAGCAGGCAGGTGAAGTGATAAGATACAACCAGAAGAAGTCAGACAAATTCATTGTTTTTTCATTTTGGAGGACAATGCAAGTGGGAAGAGCAATTAATCCCTGCTTGGGAGGGCTGGAGAGCAGCGGGGGGGAGATAAGGAGCGGGGAGGTTTCAGAGGTGGAGGGATGAGATGGAGAAATGGGTAGAGAGGCAGAGGAAAGCGGGCCAGGGACATGCAGGAGGAGCTGGAGACTGTCTGGAAGGAGAGAGGGGAAGGCTGGATGCCGATACTGGAGGCATATGGCATTGAAAGGGGCTGCTGGAGTCGGCTAAGGAAAAGCAACGCTCAAATCAGAAGAAATCCAAAGGAAAATAGGACAGCCTAAAGAAGGGAAGTGCCTAATCCAGAGATTAGGGCTTTAATTTGGGATTTGGGAGCCTGGGTCAGACTCGCTGCTGTGACGCAGCTCCTGGGTGATGCTCCAGTGGGTACCACAAATGCAGGAGAGAGGATAGGAGCCAGGCTGGACCTGCAGGGATTTTCCCAGGAAGACCCAGAATTGCCCAGCCCTTGCAATTGGTAATAAATCTGGAAAGGTATTTTGGGAAGTTTGCCTCCCTCAGATAGTGGGAAAAGGAAATGCAAAATATACTTTACAGCCTACCAAACCTTGCAACTAATTGCGGATGTCAATCGCGGCTACTTCTGAATAGGGGGTATTTATAAATCCTCTTTCCTACGTAGCTTTGGCATTTTCCCCACTCGGAGAACATCCACCCAGCCACCTACTTCCCCAAAACTTTTCGGAACAAGATCATCTCGCTGCCTTTCAAACGTGGCTGAAATCAGCAGCGGGCACCAGCGGATAGCACAGTGGCAAAAGGTTTGTTTTGTTAGAACATTAAGCTAAAAGAAAAAACAGAAAAAGCAGCAAACCAAGCCCAACATTTATGATTTTTTTTGTTTCAACTCATGATTTTTAAGCCAATTGCATGGAAAGAGGAAGGAGGGAGAAGGGGGAAGGCTAGCCCATATTTTTTAGCATGTGGGGTTGGCAGCACTCGTAGAGTTACCCACTTAGTGAACGTGGGAGACAGAGAGGGAGAGAAGCATAAGCTCATCTAGGGATGTTGCGGGAACCCCAGTGAAGAATAGCTATTCTTATATGTCAGCTTCATCACCATGGTATCAGAGAGGAAGAACAGAAGGAGAACTGACAGAAAACGGGAGGGAGTGGAGCAGGGCGACTGAGGAAAGAGAAACAGGAAGGGGAAGCGAAAGCTGTTTCCTCGATGAACAATATCATTTGTTAAATAGTCAGTACGTGATCACCCCGGTACCCTGTGTTTACAGACAGAACGATGCTGCTAGGTCCTTTATGCAGCATCCCTTAAAATTCTCTGTATTCACAAGAGCACGTCCTCTCCGTAACGCTGAAGTGGGGTTTATTCAACCAGCTCTTCCTAAAAGCTTCAAAAAATATAAATATATGCATGTATGAAAACAGGGCAGCTGCCTTCTCTGCTTTGTTTACTGGTAGGACCTATACAAAATGGTCATTGATTTGCTTTCTTGTTATCCTGCACCAGGCGGATTAATCTGTGGTGAAAACGGACCTCGCTGGAGGGCAGCTTCAAAGAGCTGTGACCCCTTTGCAGTGCTGTAAACTGATGGTGCAACACCTCAGGAGTAAAAATTCTAACCTTTTTTTTTCTAAAACTAAGTTTTCTGACCTCCTTTCACCTCTGAGTGTATAAAAATTTCCAAGCAAATCAGGATAATGGTCTGTGAAGACTGAAATTCAGCCTTTGACTATAGCCACTGAGGATGCTTGGAGCCACCACCCACACTCGCATAAGCAAAATCTGAGACAAGAGGTTTTCCCACTGTAGGGGAACACCCTCGTACTTTCTATGTCACTCCTATGGATGCTCCCATCACCAATATTTATTTAGTTTTCAAGTCACGCTGAGATCTCCATCTTTCTGCTCTCGCTGGCAATGAGCTCTGCAGGCTAACGAGGTTCCATGGAAATCAGCTGGGAAAAAACCACCATTTTAGGCTTGCTCGGGAAGATCTCCTTCATTCAGGTGCAGCAGAAAGGGGCATGACTGATCTTTCTTGCACCCCTGATTATTTCAGTTATCTTCCACCTCTCTCCCAAACCACCACGTGCTCCTTTCGGGAGTCCGTTCATCCCAAATTCCTCCCACGTTTCTGATCATCCACAACACCTACTTCTTTCCCATTTCTGTTTCCACCCAGACAAAGCTCTCCGGATGCAAGGGCTATCTCGCATTGTGAAGTTGCTCAGTGCTTCAGTCAAGGCCTTTGAATAAAATGACCCAACATTATCTCTTTAAACCCGGGTCATTTTGTACAGCTCCTGACACCGATGTCTTTGTTAGGGCCTTTGAATTAAATAGCTCCACTCCGTCTCTTTGAAGCCATTTGACTTCTCACCCAAGCAACTTGGCAGCAGCATCCCTTCCCCTCCCCCTCCACCTCCTAACACCTTTTCTGCAAATCCCCACTGAAGAAATAAAAGCCGCTGGAGGTGTAAGCCCACCACGCATGTTGTAACCCTTTATTATCTGGGAAGCCCCACTCAAATGTACAGAGAGATAATGTTAATGGAGTGGTGCATTTTGTCTGATCTGGAGCTGTGTCTGAAAGATAAATGCTGAGGCAAAGCAGAAGCATTTAATCAAAAATAAACCACCTCAACATGTTGTGTATTTTATTTTTTTTTCCTAAAGAAGCAAACCTTGGTCCTGTCACAGCATATTATTTTGCCAGCATTATCTCTGTTATTTCTAAATAATTCCATTTAGTGCTGGTGATGGGTAGGAGGGCTGAGATATAAAATCAAATTAATTAGAGTGACCCAACAAACTTGTGTTTGCACAGCAAGATTCAACATGGCAGCAAATCTAGCTGAGAACAAATTGCATTCAAATTAATTTAAGGAAAATAATTTGGGGCATATCAGGTTTATTTAGGATCAATTTTAATAAGCTAAAATAAAGTCAAGGCAGTGGGTGATACCATCAGCCAGTCAAAAGCCAACTTTGATAGAGGTTTATACAGCTGAATGACAGTTACTTTCGAAGCCATTATTAGAAAAGCTGCTTTTTGGAGTGGCTTGGACAATTAAAAGAGCACCTCAATTACAGCCGCTGGAAATATTAGTAATGAATAAATTATCCCGTAGGTTTGACCCTTCCTTCCTTCACATCATTTCCAAATAATTAAATTCCTTGCCACATTTTGAGACATTGTATTAAATTCACCTGCAGCAGAAGATCAGCGAAAGAACTGAGCCCTGCTTCATCCATTCAGCTGGAGCAAGAAGCAGCGTTGCACGCTGTGATAGACCAGGCATGAGGTTTTTGGGGGTTTCCAAAACAGGGTTATATTCTGCAAGCATTTTCATGGAATGCCTGTGACCCCTAGCTCTTGCACAGGCTAGATAGGCTGCATGCACACAGCAGGACCAGGTCTTGGATGTATAAGTCTTCATGCCCAGAGAGGATATATGCATGTTTGGCTATCTCCCATGTGCTGAACATCAGGAATAGATTCATGGAAGGCTAAATCAGCAGGAGAGGTTCAAGAGCATCAAATGGACCTTAGCTGAAAGAGGCAAAGCCATGGGGAGCCTCTGGTGTGTTCCTCATTGAATATGGACCTGTCCTGGATGCTCTGCATCTATGCTCTGCTCCAGCCCAGGGTCAGCTGTGCTTGCTGAGACTGGAAGCACTTTGGTACAGGAGCTCACTCCTGCATCAGCACAGAGCAGAGCAAATTCGATGAGGATCTTCCCTAGGGCAGCAGGTCTGGACTATGAAGGACTGTTGGCGGCATCACCAGCCCCGCAGATACCACAGCCCTGCCTTCACCCAACACAGGAGCCATAGAAAGGACCAGGGTAAAGCCACACAGCTGAAATTACATTTTAATCTGTCTACATCTTCCCCCATGGCCTTGCTGTACCAGGACATCTAAAGAAATACAATTTCCTCCAGGACACAAGCCCTAATCCTCAGGGGTTGTCCTGCAGGTACATTTTTATTAAATACCCGATTTAAGTGTTGCTTTCACTCCCTCCCTATTACCCTTTACCTCGTAGGAGCTCAACAGCTGATGGCCAATATTTGGAGGTACCTGTCTCTTACCGCTTCAGCCAAATGAGCGTGCGATTGCAAATGCTACATGCCAGGCCATACATTTCTGAGAAATCTGTCTATGGTTGGGGGAATTAGACAACACGAACCTCAATATATTCTGCATGTCCTGAGATCACAGCCCTCTCTAGAGCAGAGGCAGAGAGGGTGGGCAGCAGGAGAAATAAAATACAGTTTTTTCTTATGGCTTTAAGATCCTGCGGTAATTTAAGGTGATAAATTAACCTTCGTTATTTTCAAGGAGCCATGAGAAACCATGGAAGACTCATCGGACGATCATGCTAAAGATGCAACAGGCAGCATCTTGCAGAGAAAATGTACCATGCAGCAGAAAGAAGGGTCAAATGAAGAAGATGGTGACGGAAGCCAAGTCTGTCCTACTCCCCGTCCCTCCTGCGGCCCCTTGTGATGCTCCCCTGGCAGGTGGGAGAACGCTCTCCAAATTCCTGCTGCGGCTGGGAAGAGAGAGGGTTTGGGACACCTACAAGATGGTCATCCTTGGCACCCAGCTCAGGCAGCACCCTGCTGCAGATATCCCTCAGTTGACACTCAGGGGCTGTCATGCCTTGGATAAAATGTCTGAATATTCCCCAAAAAGCTAAAAAGGACTATTTTTTTGTTGTTGTTCTTAGCATCAAGGGAGGCTCTGAGGTCAGTATCTTAAATATAAACATCTCCGGTTAAATGAGATGAATCCTACTCTGTCACTGATGTAGCAGAAGAAAAACGACCCTGTGAGCTTCTTGCTGGGACACCTTGTTCACAGTTCCTGCTCAGTGAACATTTTGTGATTCCTAAAGAGCAGAAAAGCATCGAAGGAGAGATGGAGAGGCTCTCCCCATGCACTGGTGTCTCTGCGGCTCGGCGGTCCGTGAACTCAGGTCTCCCACAGTCGCAGGCTGAAAAAGTACTTCTACCATTGCCAAAACAGGCCAGGAAGAAATGGCATCATTTTTTCCTGGCAATTTTATTTTGTACCTGAAATAAAACCGTCTGCCAGTTCAATCTCATTTGTATGCTGTGTGGTAGAGATGGATCTGGGCATCAGGAGGGCTCAGCTTTGCCCTGGCAGGCTGGTGACCTTGAGATGGGAGGATATCTCTACTTCTACTGCCGCTCTTCTTGAGTCTGGTCTTAGTTTGGGAGCTGTTTGCATCAAGGGCTGCCTCTTATTATGTATGTGGGTGCTGCCTGGCATAACAAAGATGTGATCTTGGTTGTGGCCTCTACAGCTCCTCTAGTGCAAATAATAATTTCCATTCCATCTATTCTTTTGTTTGCTACTGATCTATATTAAACAGTTGGTGATTACTACATTTATGGGTGATTATTGCACTTAGGCTGTGTTAAATCTAAATGTTTGTTTATCTTTATGTGGTCTCTGTGTATATGTTTGCATGGCTTTTAACTTTATGTATTGCAGAGTTCCTTAATTATAAAATCAGTAAATTTTTTAAACTTATGACTATTGCATAGATAGAAACCCACACAACGTCCATTTCTGTATGCAACAATGATTCTTATCTTGTGCTTGTGATAGTACAAAAACCTCAGCTACAGGACTTTTTTAGTTTGTTTGGTTTGGGTTTTTGTGCTAGTAGCAATTAATTCTTTGTTAGCTTCTCTAGTTCTCATCAAAGCCTTCCTCTTGCAAGCTGTTCTTCTCAGGCAGACGGTTATCTCCGTGGAGGCTTGTTGACTTTGGTGAAAGTCGTGATCAGTGGAAGTCACTGTCCAATGGTTCCTGTTGAATCAAGGCTTGGAGAGGTGGGTTCAGACCCCAGCTCTGCCACAGGTGTCTCTTGAGTCACATCTACACCACAGAGAAGTCCTGAATGGAGTAACTCCATTACAGCTGCATTGCCTCTTTCTTCCACAACCTCATGTCTTTTGGTGGCGATGCACTGCCAATGATAACTTCCAGACCTTGAGCAGCTCCAGGCTGACTACAGTAGGAAGCCATTGCCACAGCCATAGGACAAGGTGGTTGGCAATAGTTAGCACAGATTTACCAAGCGCAAACCATGCCTGACTAACCCCATTGCTTTCTGTGATGGTTTGATTGGTTCTGTGGACAAGGGAGAGCAAGGCATATTGTTTTCCTTGCTTTAGAAAGGTCTTTCATGGGCTTTCCTACAGCCTCTCCATAGAGAAACAGGAGAGATGCGGAAGGGCTGGGTGAACTACCTGAAAGTGGCTGAAAAACTGACTGAGCCTTTGGGCTCAATGACTAAGACTAATTGGTGGCTAGTTACATACAGTGTTCCTCAGGGGACAATACTGGGTTCATCAGTGGCCTGGACAACAGGACAGAAAGCAACTTAACAAGTCTGCAGGTGACACCAAATTGGTGGAGCAAATTGAAGGACAAGGCTGTCATTTAGAGAGACCTTGACAGACTGGAGGAATGGGCCTATAGGAACCTCAAGAAGTTCAACAAAGACAAATGCAAAATCCTGAATCTGGGACAACCCTTTGTACCACGACATGAAAGATCTGCGGAAAAAAGATCTAGCTTCTGATGGACGGCAAGTTGAACTTAGATTAGCTGGGTGCCCTTCAGCTGTTGAAGGCTAAGAACATTCTGAGCTGTATTAGCAAGAGCATTGCCAGCTGGTCAAGAAAAGTGGTTATTCCCTCTACTGAGCACTCTGAGACAACATCTGGAGCACTGTGCCCAGCTTTGAATCCCCCATACAATAGAAATATCAAATAAATGGAGCAAGTCTAATGGAGGGCTACCAAAATTGCAGAGGGCTGGAGCACACGACATACCAGGAGAGCTGGAGAGCTGCATTTCTTCTGCCATAAGAAGAGAAGGCAAATGACAGATCTAATTGCTGCCTCCCCCTACCCAAAGGGAGGTTGCAGGGAAAACAGAGCCAGTCTTTTTTCATGGATCCACAGTGAAACAACGGGAGGCGACGGTCACAAATACAACAAGGAAATGTCCAGCTGTGTATAAGGAAAAACATCTTCACAGAGTGACCGAGCATGGGACAGGTGCCCCAGGGTGAACGTTCATGATTGGAATTTTTCAACACTTGACTGGACAGGGTCCTGAGCAACCTGATCTAAGTTCGGAGTTGTCCCTGCTTTGGACAGGGGTTGGACTAGAAGCCTTCAGAGATCCCTTCCAACCTAAGATTCTCTGAACCTGCTGGAAGACATGCCAGCTCAGACAGAGCCAGCCGAGGACTTTCTGCACCAGGGCTCGCTCTGTGGTGTAGGACATAAGTCCCCCATGGCTTGGTGGACTCTATCTCCTCCAGCTCATTGATAAAGATGTTAAACAGGATGGATCCCTGGTACTCTGCTGGTCACCAGTCTCCAGGCAGAGTGCAACCTGTTAACCATTGCCCTCCGAGTCCAGCCATTCAACCAGCCATTTACCCATCCAGTTGCCTACTAATCCAGCCCGTAACATCCCCGGGCTTGTTCCTGAGCCCTCACAAACTTCTTGCATTTCCACTGTTCTTAGTAAGGAATTCCACAGCCTTGCTTTCAAGCAGTGTAACAGCACAGCTGGTTTCTGCTTTCCTGGGGGGAACCAAAGCATGTCATCAAAGCATATCCTGCAATGCCATACCTCAGATTATGCACTCAGAGAAAAGGAGCTTCTCTTTGCTCATGGTCCATGCAAGTGAGGAGAGCGAAGATGTTCTGCTTGGGTCACCAAGGATGATTTTTACTCATATGCCATTCTGCAATCATGGTCTTCTGACCTGCCAAGGAGCCTAGACATAGCCTTGTATCTCACTCTAGTGCAGCAGCAGCAGCAATAGTCAGGGGAAAGCAAGTTAGATTCTGCAGAAAGCAAGAGCAGATTCTGCAGAAATGTGGCATGACACAATTCTGAAATGTCCACCAGGTTATATGACTGCAGGAGGTAAAAGACATTTCTGCTTTACCCTGTCCTATGAAGGAATCAGGTTGAGCTGAGCATCAAAACCACCTCTCCAGCATTCTGGGGACAATGCACAATACCCAAAGCATGCATTTGTTTGATTTAGGCTCTGCTCTTATTACTGCTTCACCTTGGCTGTGCCTCAGTTTCCCCCATAGGGTTGTAGTAATATGGGATCATGTTATAATCATCGATGTTTCTCCACTACCAAGAGTCTTGAAACTCCTCCAGGCAATTAAAACCTGTGAATTTATAAATACATCAGGAGATGCCCACTGCCCAACACTTGTTGCCGCTTGTTGTTGATGAGGAGCTGCAAACGTCCCATGGAGGTAAGAGCTGTAGCCACTCATGTAAACACAAGCTAATCAACAACAAGCATTAAAGAAGTGTAGTCAGGTGATGACCCCAATTTCTTTTATTCCAGGCTATATTTCTCAAGCAGCAGCTCATATCAGCTCTTACGCTTTCTTTCTTTGCCACTTACATCTAATTAGGATCCATGCTCACAAGGAGCAGAAGCATCTGTAATTAAACCGAACAGCAGCACCAGGAGCGAGCAGTGGGGATGAGTTCACATACACGGCTGAGTGTGGCAATTTGTGGCACGGCTGGAGGCCAGGGGTTCAGTGGGAAATGACCACCAGGTCTCTCACTGTGGGCAAAAAGCTGGTGGGAGTCCTAGAAATGCACGTCAACGGGGCCACGTACTCCTTTCCAAAGTGTTGCCCGAGGGATGGGTCTGGAGGGAAGGTCCCAGAGTTGCTAGCGATGCCATGGCCAGGATTTCTGTGGTGTCTCATGCGTGGGCTTAGCCAAACTGCTAGCCAGCGCCAAGCTCAGCATCTTTAGTTTTGCAATGTTATTCTGCCACTATTTTTCAGGGGGAAGTGAGGAAGGAGGGAAAAGCCATGCTTACACACAAAGTTAGCCCTCCCTACAAACATAATATTTAGTCCAGCATAAATGTACTCTATATCAGTACAAGTGAATTAACTCCCCAGCAGAAGAGAATTAGTCATTTCAAAAAGTTTGGAAATGTGCAAATGTGAGATCAACCTGGACTATTGATTTATTTTTTAAAATCCCATATTTAAGCACACTAGTTCCACCCATAGAAAATATCAACGTAAACATGTTAAACCTCATGCAGACTTGCCTGAGATCAGGCAGGTGATTCACAAAATTGTTTAAAAAGGGAAAAGAAATCACCTAATTTAGCTAAAATTTATTCGGTGTCAGTGCACAGCCCTCACTCCATCCAGTGCCAACTTGAAGCTACTTTTTTCATGTTAAATCAGGAACAGCAAGGGGTTATAATTGCTACACTTGGGTAAGATGAAAACCGGAGGGAAAGAGTCCCAGACCCAATTGCAATTCTAAGGGAAACGTAAGAGCATAATTGATGTCCGAAAGCAGCCTGTGGATGTAAGTCCCCGCTTAGAGCCGAAGCCAGCAAGTCAGGTGTTGCCGGGTCTCTGTGGCCCCGCGTGGTCAGAAATGTAATATTACAACTCATTGGAAAACCTCAATGGGTTGTAATTTTGTTACAGCATTAAAACACACCAGTGGCAGAGGCATCCCAGGGACTGTATAATTCGAAAAAGATACATTCCAGCAATGACTCTTTTTTTTTTTTCTCTTTGAAAAAAAAGCTGATCTTTATGGTTTCAATTACTTTTCATCCAGTTGCTGCCCTAGGATGATGCGGAGTTTTAAGTACGGGCAGGAAATAATTTCAAAGGGGCCATTAAATGTATGTTTATGTACTAAATGCAGTCCGCAAGAAATGGACTGCAAAGCATTGCATGGAGCTAATTCCACCGAGGGAGGGAAGCAGCCCACAAGTTCACTCGCACAGTTTATAAGGTCAGTGCAATCCCTCACTGGGAATCGTTTGCTTGTAAATAACTGTTGCCCAACTATTTTTCTGCATCAAATCCCACATCTTGCAGGTGGCAACTGATAGCAGGCTAAAAGCTTGCCCGCACGTAGCCTGGTTTCCCTCATCCAGAGAGGACGTGCGGACTCCTGAACATGAATCCAGGACCTCCAATATTGCTGGGTACTGGAAGAAATCAGAAGCTACAAGTTTGCTGGGTGATATTGGGAAAGGCATTTCCAGCTCCAAGCCTGCCTCCTTCTGTGATAGCTGGAAGGAAATGTTTCACATAACTCAACCCACACTGTTTTAAGAAGTCAATCCAGGAAGATATTTGAGGTTTTGATAGTTTTCCAAAGGAAAGGCAGGATTTTTTAATTTTTTTTTTTTTTTTTTTCTAAATCTGCAAGACATCTCCTGGGACAGCAACATGACTTCCAAGCCAGCTCTTGAACCAATCATGCTTCATGCACTTTCAGATGACTTCCCTGCAAATTTTGAGGCTGCAGGCACTTTGCCGAAAGGAGCTGTATTACCTGCAACTCACAGGTCTGCCTGAGCTCCTCATACCCCAGAGCAGCAGACTCACATCCCAGCAATTTAGCCATGCTGAGGAAACTGGGACATACCTGCACATGCTGCAGGGCTGGTACCACCGCTCAGCCACGCAGCAAACACCCCTTATCTCCTGCTGGGGAGCTCCACTGCTCTGCCACGAGGACACCACCGCCATCGGAGAGATGCTGCTGACAGATTGGCCAAATTAACAAATTATCGTGATAAGGTTTCTGCCTTGCGGAGACCTCGTGAACAATAACAGAGCGACTTAGAGGAACAGGGAATCCTGCTCAGTAAAATCAAAGTTACACTGGGACTGAAATCCACGGTAATTTCAAACAACAGGAAGCTATTTTACTCATCCCAGTTGTTAATACTCATGATTCCCAGTGAAGATGCTTACTGTACTTACCCAGGATGGAAAAATGTTGACAGGACATTTAGCAGAGGTTCTCTGTGGTCATTCAGTTGGCCTTAAATACAGCGTTCATTATCCTTATGAGAGCTTCACAGCGATAAATCAGCCACACTGACTGAGTAATCATGCTAGATCCTAGGAGACTGGAAGAGGCACAGAAAAGATAGATGGTTTTGCGGTTAAAACACTGGTTTATGTCAACTGGAAGAGCAATTCCTGCCACGTCTTCCATTACAGTCTCTCTGCAGATCAAATTACAGGTTTTGTGCATTTGGATTATGAACTGCCTGAGAGCAGGGAGGGCAGTCGTGTTTGCACACCTCCCAGAAGGATGGAATGGCAATTATGCTTGGCACATGTAAAATTTACTGCAATACGATGAATAATAGCAATGATTTGCCTTCGTCGGCCTACTGGGGTTGGTAAAACCAGGGAATCTCTGGCAGAACTGGTGTTTTACATACGAAGACTACAGGGGACTGATTTAGCCAGGCTCTGGCTGAGGATGCTGCGTAGACTTGGGAACACGTGATAGAGATGAAGCTACAGCCCCTTTAGTCTGCCAGGGAATTGGTGCCTGCAAGGAAACAGGGAACTAAAAAAGCAGATCCCCTTGAACCTGGAAATGGTCTTTTCCTGTATTTTAGCTTGTTGTGAACCAAAGTACCTGCCTCATCTACACCAGAGTCCCCACGACAATTGGGTCTTCTCCTCCCTGGGTGAATCTCTCTCAGCTCCCCGTGGGAGGTAAAGATGACCAGGATGGATTCCCCTGCTGTCTCTCATCTGAGGGGATCTGCACCCAAGGGAAGTCTGTATTTCCCTCTCTCTCATGCTCTTTTCCATTCCTTGCATATGCTGCCTGCCTGTGCCAAGCTAGTGGTATAGTGAAGCTAATAACTTGCTGATGTATATTCATGAATGCCAGTAATAAGTTAATGACACTATGCAAACACATTCAAAAAAAAAAAAAATAGAGCTACCCCAGATCACCTTGGTTTGGATTGTGATCTCCCCAGTCTCTCCAAGGAGGAGGTTTTGCCTTGGTACAGGTTACTGCATGCCATCTCCTATGTCCACCCACCCCCATAGTTTGTTTCAGACTTTTGACCGTCATGACCTATTCGTTATTCAGACAGGCCATAAGTTTCTGCTCTGACTGAACCTTTGTGCCTTGGGGCTGGATCTCCTGAGGCTGACCATGCTATCCACGACGGTGGTGTACATCTGCAGAGTCCTCTTCCACAGGAGTAATTCCCACCTGCTTTGAGTACTCCCCAAATGGTTTTGTAGATATACCGTCAGGACTGATCCCAGAAAAAAATGACTTTTTTAAGCCCCATGGCTGAAATAAATACCACAAAAAGGAAAGAAATATTGTTTGGGGTGGATTTCGCCAACACTTATTCTTCTCAGACTCACTAACTGGAAATAACGGAAACCAGCTTGGTGTACATTGATCACAACAAACTCTTCCCTTTCATCTCTGAATATCTTTAAGAAAAGGAAAGGTTGATGAAGAAAGGCCATTCTCTCTCCTTGCACTCTTACATGCCTAGCTAGATAAGGCTGCTCACCTTGACGTTAGAAAAAGATCCTATGTGGGCATCCATGGACCGTGTTAATTGGATTCAAAGCAGGGATTTAAACAAGGCTGTCTTGCCTTTCAGGGCAGGTCTACTGAGAGAGAGAAGAGAAGGCAGTGGGGGGTGCAATGCCTCCAGCTAAGAGAGATTAGGGTGTTGGTCAGTGTGAGGAGAGGCTGTAATGATCACACATTGCTTTGAGTTCGTTGCATTCCCACAAAAGGCTCTGCCCCCGTTACACCTCTCAGCGCACTCTATTAGGGGCAGTGGTTCAGAAATGATGCAGAAAGAGGAGGGCTATTTTCTGAAGAAGTTATCCAAACAGCATTTGGCATCTCCTGCCTGCTCACAGAGCAAGCGTGGCCTGGCTTAGCCTAAAAAAACACAAGCACAGCTGCCCTCACCTTGCTATCCTGGGGAAGAGTCCACGAGCAGCAATCCCATCATTAGAGTAGGGGGGTATCAACACCCCCAAAGGGGCTTGATGCTGCTCACCATGGCCCAGCATCCATCTGCGCCAACCCTGGTCTACTGGCAGCAGTGGGATACGTTCCCATGAGGTGATCCGTTATCGCCTACAAGTCCACAAACAAAGAGCAGTTCCCAACACTTTGCAGCAGCTCCCATCCAGAGATGAATGCAGCGATTGCATCTCTCCACCTGTAGCTGCCTCATGAAAGGCTGTCAGAGAGCCCTGCACAGGTGTTTCTCAACCTTTTTTAATCAAGGACCATGAAAAAATATTAATAACCCCCTCCTGGAGTTGCTTATGTCATGGTGCTAGCAAAGAGTTTGAAAATAAAGGTAACATTCAAGTGTTGCTTTGTTTTTCCCCCTTTTTATTTGTTTGTCCATTTGTGGGTTCAGGGTCATGTGGGTTCATACAAAAAGGAAAGCTTTGCAGGTGTTTCACAGAGCTTCTTTGGATGTCTATAGCAGCATTTAGAGACCATGCTGTACCAACCTTCTCCGTCCAAAGAGTTTGCCATTTCCCCATGGGGTTTTCAGCCCCATGGCACCGTTTGCTGCAGGAGCAGAAAAAGCCAGAGCAGGATGAAAAAACGCTCACAGTGTGAAAGGGAGAGAATGATGCCTGGCCAGGTTTCATCCATCTAACTTTATGTGTCATCAGTTCGGATGCGTAAATCTGAGCGAGTTGTCTAGATGCCTTTTATAGTCGATGGAGAGAAAGAACTTCCCGGGTGCAATTCAGCCCAGCTGGGAGAGATGAATTGTGCTCTAGAAGGAACCATCCCTCTTTCCAGACCGTAAAGCAAAGTCACGGCGATAAAGCAGCTCAGACATAACCGCCTACCTCTCTGCAAGCTGCAGTTAGCTGAGAAAAGTCCCTCTCAAAATAACCCACAAACAACTGCCAGCTTCCCTAAATGGCTCCCATGGTGTAACAGAATAAAAGCACCCAGGGAAGAGCCACGTCTCGGCAGAGTGCTTCCCACCAACCTCAAACCAGCACAAGCTCCTGACCACGGTCGAGTTATCTGACCTGCTCCAAACCCTGGCTTTAACGCACTGTGCCAGAATTTGGCACCAGAATGTGGGGCTGCGGTATGGCAGAGGAGCTGCACTCACTTGGGTTTGGGTTTTGCAGCAGTGGAGAAGTTGGACAGCATAAAAGAGGCTGCAAACCCTCCCTGGGTGATGTGAGCTGTGCCGTGCCAGGAACAGCTTCTGACTCCCGGAGATGCAAGGACAGACCACTGAATTACAGACGGCCGAGAATGTTGCTGCAGATTTTCCTGACAAAAGAGGCTCCACCTTTTCCTCCTTCCCAAACATGGGAAAATTTCTGAAAATATTTCCTCTGCCCCACTGGAGGCTCCACCAGCACGTACACACACGTACTAGATACACAGTCATTCCCCGGGTTTGCTTTTCAGATATGCCTATTGACATTCCCCCTCCCTCCTTCCCTCCATCGCCTGCTCTTCACTTCCCCCACTCCATGGAGGCACCGGCATGACTCGATTCTTTATAACATTCACCATCACTGGGAGACCCGGGGCTGCTTTGAAAAATTTAAAAAAAAAAAAAAAATTAAAAAAAAAAAAAATACAGGGAAAGGGAGCAGAGGAAAAAAGAGAGAGAGAAAGAAAAGAATGCGCGTCAGCTCCAACCTGCTGCGGCGCCGGCATGCGCACGGGTTGCCTTTTGCTCGGCGCACATCAATGCCTCTTATCCTCCGAAGTTATTTCCCCTGGAGTGAACCTATCAAAGATTTTCAGCCTCTCTGGAGAGAGCAGTTCCAGATAACACTGGATTCCCTTGTCAATTTTTGCCTGCCAGGCTCCGGCAGCATTTTCTACCTGACGCTCTGATCTTGACACACACACGTGCAGAAGAAGCGTGTGCGGGTGTGTTTCTGGAGCTGTTTCCTCCTGCTTTGCAAGCAATGCAGCCGCCTTTAAACTGCAGAGAGGAAGGGAAAACCCAGTAATGCTTGGCATCTGTATAGCACCCTACTCATCTGTGATTCCTGTAGTGTCTTGCCCTCCTTGTAATTACAGTAATTAGTATAATTATACTAATAATAATGATTATTATTTAGGGTGTGCAAGATCTTTCCTAATACAGCTCCTTCCCTGGAAACCCTGGGCCTATATTTGTAAAAGAAGTGACTGTAGGATTTCCAAATAAATGCTCCCCACCAAAATCCTGCTGCTACAACAGCTGGGAATTCAGAAACATTCATCCCCTCTCCTCTCCTTGCTGTGACAACACTGCTGGAAGGACCAGCCGCTCCGACAGGTTCCTAGCACCTCTCTGATGGTTCAGATAGGTCTTTCTGGTCATTTGTGATTTTTTATTTTTGGGTGGAAGGGAGAGATTGGTAAGATCTGATGGTACCGACATCCCACCTGGGTGGTTTGGTCAGCTTTCGTCAGCGAAGGCGCTAAGGCAGTGGCTGGTGAGAGGAGAGACTCCGTGCAACCCCTAAATCAGCATCCCAAGGAGCTGTGTAATTACAAGGCTCTACCTAGAGGGCCCAGAGCTCGTTAGCCTCAGCAATAAAATAAGCAGTTTATAGGTGCCGTAACTCACGCCGGACCAAAGGGTGGGCACGTCGTGGTGCAACGAGCTGCAAGGCCCAGCTGCTTGCCTGCAGCTTCAGACCCAACCAAGAGTTTTCTAAAGCTCCAGCACAGCTGATGCCTCTTGTGCAAAATTGGTCCCCCAAATCATGGAATCATATGTGTCAATTGATGACTTCTTTCTATTTTGTTTTCCCCCTGGGCTCTATGTCCCAGGATGACATTAGATCCAGCTCCAATGTGGATTGTGATCACCAGCTCAGCTTTCACACCGAGCAGGAGGACAGTGGCAAGAAGTGACTCTGGTGTGTCACCCAACTGTCCTCCTCCTTCTGTGGCAATGCTATCCTCAGCACATGCACGGATGGTAGAAATCACTGCCCTGTGGTTAAACATAGCCCTTAATTATTTGTGCTGTATATATGATCTTCCAGCTTTCTACATATCACCCGGGTCGTGCCCTGGAAGTAGCATTGCCCGCAAGGGCAATGTGAGACCCTCTGAAGGTCTTAGTGGTGTGGGAGGAGAATCCTTGAATGCAATTTGCAGTCGTTGTTGCCAACATTAAATAATTACATTTCCACCTGAGTCCAATAAAGTCCTGTGGAAGAAAGAGAGACCCAGGGCCGCCTCCGCACCTCTTGGATACTTGAGTGAACCACCCAGTCTAGGAACCCACCATCAGCATCACGTCAGGACTCCACCACCTTGTGCTCTTAAGCATCCACACTGTTTTTTCCCCAAGGACATGCCTTCTCCAGCGGTGACTGGAGAAGCAGGAGGAAGGCAAAGGAGAAGGTGAGTGGGGTAACTGTGCCAGGAAGCGAGAGCATGGCTGCTACATCTGCTGAAGCTGCCTGGCCATCCAAACTGGACCTCAGGGCTTGGCTGCTTTCAGACAGTGCTGCTGTTCCAGCAAAAGCATCCCAGTTACCCCACACACAACCTCACGAATACAAACACTGCCATAACGCCTATCACACTCCCGTGGGTGTATGGGTAACCACCAGGCTTGCCTATAGAGGCTGCTGGTGCGGAAACAACAGGGAGACCATGCAGGCAGAAGGGTCACACCGCATGTTGTCCATATGGGCTCTTCCAGCCATTGGGGGACATACAGACAGCAAGTGATTCCTGAAGACCTGAAAATTCCATGCTGAAACCAAGAGCTCTCTTTGAAACTCAGCAGTGCAATACAGCCCCTCCATAGCTTTGCTCAAGGGCTCATCTGTGTTACTCCAGCCCTGTAAATACAGATTAGAGACCGGGGCTCCTGGCTAGTTCATGCTGTTCCCCCTCCGGGATTTTCAACATTTGTCAATTCCAGGAAGATCCAATAACATTTTAGAGGCAGGATGTGAAATTGGATTATGTGGGACAGCCTTTCAACAGAGAAGAGGTAGCTCTCCTTAAAGGCCAACAGCAATCTTTCCTTTTTCCCTGCCTGGGACCTTCACTGAACCTTGAATGGCGAAACACATGGTTATTCCATTGCAGCTGGCTTGCTGTAATTGATTATATATGTCAGCTTCCTTTTTTTTTTTCTTTTAAATGCCATGAATGGATTCATGCTGCACGTACGTGTAAACCAGAGTCACTGCCCTGCAACAATAGTTCCCTGTTATTCTCTGTGCTCACAATGGGAGAGATGCATCCAAATAGGACAGAAAAATATTGCTTTATAAACCTGAAGTAGGTGTGCAACATCTAATCCAGCCATCCGTCATCTCTCTGCTCTAATCTGCCTAAAGTCAGTGGGGACGGAGAGGGAAGAAACAGGCACAATAACAGTATCATGGTAACCGTGAGAGCGATGCTGGAGTGGATTGTCTGCTCCGAGAGCGCAGGGAGGGGTGTGCAACCTCACACGCAGTTTCCCCAGGCTGTGTGGCCTGGGTAAGCATTAATCGGATACAAAAGGGCACGTGTCACACAAGAATAACTCTGCTATTATTATTATTTATTTCATGTAATGCTCTAGCTCTTTAGTCAGGTCAGAACCTCAGCCTTTTCCTTCAAAGCCTGAAATAGCTGGAGGCGTGCATGGCTAAGAGCATATTCTGCAGCCCCATTTTCAGCTCTGCTCAGGGATGGCACTTTGTAGTCAGACAGCTCCGTGTCCCGAGCAGCTTGGGGAGATGGGAGGTCGCCGTACCACCGGACATGTCATGGAGCCAGCTCGGAGAAGGAAGGTGTGAATCCTTCCCTCCCAGCAGCCCCAGGAGATATTCCGCTGGGGCACGACAGCAGTCCTTACCCTGGCAATGCCTAACATGATGGTGCAAAGTGAAATGCAGATGAGATTAAAAGGAAAAATTATCTCTGACAGCTTCAGCTTTGCAAAACCTACAATATGCCCAAATATAATTTCAAAGGGAAGCAGGGAACTAACCAGCTCCCTGCTCTGCTCTGAGACCCGTTCCTGGTGTCATCATGAGCTTCAGTCACAGCCCACCACTCCTACTGCCTCCTCCTGTCCCGGGCTGTGTCCGCTGACGGCAGAAGGAAGGGTGTTGGGCCAAGGAGTGTGACTCGGACCTTCTGCAAAAACCACCACCTGATGTGAACTCAAAAAAAAAGAACCATCTGGGAGTTTGATCCTGTGGAAATGGAGCATAAAAGGCACAATTTCGTCTCCTTAGAGGATTGTTGGACTCCTCTAGTCCTCTCTGATGTCCAGGTACCCAGGAAGGAACAAAGGGAATCTGCAGTCGGAATTAACAGGGTGGAAAGTAATTACAGAAGGAATAGGGTCTTTAGAAATACCGCCAATAAAAAACAAAAAAACCCAAACAAACCAAAACAAACCCAAAAAAACAAACCAGGAGCACTTTGGGGCTGCATCCTCCTCCTCTTTCCTCCCATCTTGGTCACAGGCTGCAGGCTGCCCTCTTGCAAGAGCCTGCAAAGACAAGAGGAGAGGAAAGATAGCAGAGCAAACACACAGACCCAAGGGCCGTGTTGCACTGCTGCTTCTTTCTGAGGCTTTGCAGGAGCTGCAGGGACGTGACAGCAAAATGCAGTAAGTGAAGCTCAAGAGCTGCCAGCACCATGATGGGGGAGTGCGAATAGGAGAAGCTGGTAATGCAGGGTAGATGCTGAAGCAGCCTTAATCCATTTGGCAAATCGGTGCCCAGCATTGCATAAAACTGCATTGAGAAACAAAGACAGTGTTTGGTTGAAGTTTGGCAGGATGTGATTTGTGTTTGCTACTGTGCAGTCTACAATAGCAAGAGAAACCCTGGTATATTCAAAAGAGAGAAATCCTGGTATATTCCTGCCTCTGCACCAATGAGGCATTTTAAGGGGTGCTCAGCCTGCATCTGGATGGCAGAGGTGGCTCCCACACTGCTTTCTCTGTTCTCCTTTCACGACAGGTCTCTCCAGCTAACACATTTAAGTCTAAGGGCTTGGCTCGCCGGCAGATCGTCACACTCAGTGGTTCATGGATGGGACTGAGCCCAAATCCATTCTCTGTGGTTTGATACCCAGCTCTGCCTCTGCTATTAAACCTAAATAACAAGCAAGTTTAGTGGCTGCAAATGCTGCCAGGCCATTGCAGTTTTATTTAGTCGCATAGCAGGTGCATTTTGGGAAGTGGTTTGTGCAGTCTTCCCTCACACGTGCATGCCCACAGCCTGCCTGTGAGGTTAACCCATCCCTGCAGGATTAGGAGTGTGAAGACCAGTCCTTTCCCCCTCTGCTAGCCAGCAGAGCATCTACTGCAGGGAGTCTTTGTGCTGGAGGTGTGCAGCTCACAGTTGTCCTCTGGTGCCATTGGAGTCTTTCATAGTGGGTTTGAGAACTGGTCACCAGCCTCAGATGGGATCTGAAAGCACCAGAAGTCCTGGATGGGTGGGTGGACGGACGGATGGATGGGTGGGTGGATGGATGGATGGATGGGTGGATGGGTGGATGGATGGGTGAGTGGGTGGATGGAGATATTACCCAGCATTCGCCGTTGCCTAAACCCCAGAACTACCATGACAATGTCCTCTCCAACAGGGCCCCACTGTAGATGCCTGGGAAAGGGACCTCTGTATTTAGAAGGCATTCAGAATTTTTGTTTTTCTTTCAGGAATTTGTCCAATGGATCTTTGAACCTCTGTAAATGTCTGCCATGAGAAGGCAGCCGGCAGAACAACTCGCTGTCTGAAGGATGTCCTTGTGTTCGTTTTCAGCTTGCTTTCTGCAAAGTGCTGTCTGCCCGGCAGAGTTGATGCCTCTTTGTTCTTGTATCAGAAGAGAAGGCGAACGAGCTTTGTCTCTTCATTCCTCAGTGGCACTTACGGTTTTACAGATGTCTACTGCATCCCCTTTCAGCCATCTCTTCTTTAAAGCAGTTACATTGTGTTATCAGGATCTCATTTCTGGCTCTAAGCCACAAACAGAGCAAGATTTGTAAGGAAATAGGAGAAACTATCTTTGCAATGCCCGTGCTCCTGGCTTGCTACAGCCCACCCTTGCCTCTAACAGCAGCTTGCTTCGCAGCCCTGTACAAACCACCTGAAGCTGGATTCACCTCTCTTAGCTCCGACTGTCTAAATTTGAGGCATTTTGCAAACCAAACCTAGATACCTGCTTTAGAGGAAGATAAATCCTTCTGTAGACTGTCAAGGGACTTCAGCCACCAGCTCTTGCAGAGGCACCTATATCGTAGCTGGCTGAATCCCACCCGTAGCGTTAGGGGAGGTAAACTCAGCCTCCCCGCCCCACGCCTCCGTTTGCCCGTCTGTACAAACACAGGCAGCTTCCCCACCTCATGGCATTATTTAGAAGCTCAATTAGTTAATGGCTGCAAAGTGCCGGTAAGATGGATAGCACTATAGAAACACTGTTCTTGGGAACTACTTCCACTATTTTTTTAAAAAAAAAAAGAAAGCCACCTGACAAATCTGTGGCTAGAAGGGCCAGGATGTCAAAAGAGATGGAGAGTGAATAACTGAGAAGGGGACAGGAATTATAATTCATCTTCCAGTTGGCATTTGTTTCATTTTTAGCTTCACTTCAGCTTGAATGCTCAAGAACAAGGTAGGAGGAAGGAGTTTTGTTACTGACTTACTAATGTCTCTGATGAAGGGCAAGAAACCCTCCAGTGCACAACTGAGACCCGCCTCTGTCTTCACATTGCTGCTTCTTCATGTTTTTACTATTTCTAAGTTAAAAAGCAGGGAGGGGAAAAAAAAACCAGCTGAAAAAGACCTTCTCAGATTATTTTTTAATATCATAAAGAAGCGGAAAGGAGCGCTAACCCTGTTAGTGTTCTTTTGTGAGTCAAAACAAGTCAGGAAGGTGCAAACTTCTCTCCAACACATTTTTTGCTGTGCTTTTGGCCCGTGGCCCTTTCCCTTACTGCAAGCCCGGCCGGTGTCACTAACCAGTGCCGAACGTACCCAGCACTTAAGGCTTCTTTGAGTTTTTTCTGCAGGCAGCTGCGTGCCGTCATCTCTGCTGTTTGCACAGTTGAATGCCTGTAATACCTGAGTCAGGGCTGAGCACAGTGTAAATCCCCCCAGCTATCAGGAAATCCAATTTTATGGACACGGTTAAATTTGTGCGATGTGTTGGTGGATTAATTCATGAAGATCATTGCCTTCTCAGTCCTGTAATTCAAGCTCTTTTCTTACAGGGGAGAGAGGCAGGCAGATGGATATTTTCACATTATGGGGCCAGTCAACAAGTGTCACAGTGGGATGCAGAAGCAGCATGTAAGATTGTAGTTGGCCGAAGGTCAATATGACTATTATAGCGCTACATGGGATTGGTCAAAGGCTTTAGATGAACAGTCCAGATAGGTTAATTCTGATTTCATGGATATTGATAGGTCAAAAGGCTTCCAGCAACTCCAAAGACTGTATGTATGTGTTGTCCATCCTGGGATTTTTTTGCTGGACAGATGTAGACTAGCCTAAATCAATAAATCACACCTGCTTTGTGGGTCAAGATGGAGAAGAAAAGCTTTTATTTGGGAGGCAGCAGTCTGCTTACACTGTGATACTGTCCCATGTCCTTCTGCTCTTCCATTTGTACAGTGCTTTTTCCATCCACACCCTAGGAAACCTGCAGGTTGTTGCTGTGCCTTTCTGGTGTCCCTAGCCAACACCACTCCAAAGCCCTTTATCCCTGAAGAGGTAGCACCAGTGCTTCCCCCAGAAGGGCCTTCCCAAAACAGATGTAGAATCATGGAATCATAGAATCATTTAGGTTGGAAAAGACCTTTAAGGTCATTGAGTCCAACCGTTAACCTAACACTGCCAAATCCACCACTAAACCATGTCCCTCATATCACTATTCTTGCACTGATGGAGTCCCTTCCATTAAAATGAAAGCCAGAAAACTTCACCCCACTGTGTAGGACGGTTTAATGGTAGCATCACTCCCAGAGACAGGAAGATAATTGATATTTTCATCCTCCTTTACTTTTATGAGAAAACTGAGGCCCAGGACATATGTGATCTGTGGAAGACGCAGTGTGGGTTTCCCCACACCCAGCATCCCTCCAACCTATGTTTCTCCATCTTCACAAGGATTGTTCTACTGGTCCTAAAGTGGGAGGACCCACCACAGTCAACAATGTCCCCGGCAATGTCATCGTTGCCTTCAGCCTTCATCCAACAAACATGAGACATCTGTTTCCTCCAGTTCCTGACCATGCGGTACGTTCTGCACTTCCCCTTGTACAATACAGAAGAGAAGCTCTACATCCACCGGGAAGCTAGACATTCCTCATGTCAGTCCAGCATCTAAAGCATTACGGTCACAAGTGTCTCGTTGCAGCAATTGCTGCAGTTATGCACCAGAAGATGCAAAGTGACACTGCAATGCCACTGATGGCATGGGGTCACCAATTCAGGAACCTCAGTGGGAAACCATCACTTACACATTGGATTTTTCTTTGCAATGAAATGCACAGGAACAGGGACCTAATTACAGGTGATGATATTTTACTGGGGCTAAAGGGAAACCTCGTGATTTTGGGGCTCCTCAGGAGCTCAGGTCAATGGGATCCATCATCTGCAGCCTCCAGAGTCCCCACAAATCAGGACCTCTCTGCAAGCAGTTTGGTGTTGGGGTGGATCTCAAAGCACACCAGGGAGGATGGAGGAATAGCGTTTGCTCTACTTCACAGATGGAGAAAAAGATAAGGGCAGCAGAGACATAACACCTCTCAGGCTACATGGGGTCAGTTGCAGATTCGGGAATAGACCTAGGAAAAGGATGGTGCATGTATGAGTGTGTGTGTGCATACAGGGGTGGGAGGGAACTGGTCCTATTAAAGCGACAGGCAGAACCTCCACTGTCTTCTGAGCAACCTGATCTACTTGAAGATGTCCCTGCCCATGGCAGGGGGGTTGGACTACATGACCTTTAAAGATCCCTTCCAACCCAAACTATTCTATGATTTTATGATTCTCCAGAGCAACAATTTCATCCAGCAGCTCAACCCCTCTATGACTTACATGAAAATCCTTCATATAAGTATTGTACAGCCCTGATGACCAACCAGCGCTGCTGGTTCCTGCATCTCACTTAATGCCCTCATTCCTGCACCAATTCACAGCATCCCACAGCATCTGCAGGGAATCACTGGTGCTTTCCGAGGCTTGATGGGACCCTGGGAAATGGTAGAAGTGAAAGCCTAAAGTGGGTTTGATATGATGGAGGCTCATCCTACAAGAAGAAAGGAAAAAAATGTGCATCAGATGATAGCCAGAAGGACCTCGTGTCACCCTAAAAGACACCTTAAATATCTTACAGACTGAAATACCCACAGGCGTGTGGTCTGCTCTTCCTGCTCCTAGTTTATGCCCAGTCTCTCTCCACCCATCTCTTTTTCCTTTTGAAATCTAATTTCTCTAACCTTCTGGAAGCAGCCAGACATGGTTCAAGAATGACCTTCCACCCCCTCCATTGAAGTCTGTCACCCTCTCCCTTTCTTCACATACCTGTTTATATCAGTTTCACATGAATGGAGAAGGCCCACTGAAAGTGTTTTCTGGGATATTTTTTCACAAATTGGACCATTAAACCTAATGTGTGATATTAGCAAAGTGTGTGGTATTAAACAGAGTAGCACACTATTTAGCACATAAAATGTATTTAGAATATTAGAAGTTGGGATCGTTTTCTCTTTACAATGCTTAAAATGTGTTGGAAAATGAGGGGGAAGTGCATTAGCAGAAGGATCAGGTTGTGATTCAAGGCTGAAGAGTTAAAGCTCCCAGAACCGCTGTAATTTTGACCCCTTCTCCAAATCATTATGCTAGGACATAGGGCCTTTCATTACTTGAGAATGTAACACTGGACTTTGGGAGCTTTAACTCTGCATTTTCTGGCTTTATGGGTTTAAATCATAATTTAAAGTTCCATTAAAATAGTTCTTTTTCTTATTTTTTTTTCACAATGAATTAACTTGGAGAGGTTTTTGAAAGCGAAAAGGGAAATTAAAAATGTGGGGAAACCAGAGAGATTGACTCGATTCTTACATGAAAGCCTTTTTGGGGGTACTTTAAGGAAGGGAACACACCATAAAATCCCTTTGTTCAGGGTGAATGATGTAATGAGTCCTTTGCACAAATGAGAATCCGATCTAGCGTGTTCATAAAGACAAGGAAATAAGCCCATCAAAGAAACTTTCTTCATTTTGTTTCATGCAAAAGTGTGTTTCAAAATATGTAAAAACCCACTGCTTTGTGCTTTTAGTAAAGAGGATTCTTCCACCTTTCTGTCCTTCCTCTGAGCCCACTTCTCCTCAAACCCTTCCTTCCTTGTTCTTCTACTGAGTAATTTCTGTGATGCCCTCTGCTCCCTTCCGGTCCTACATTATGCATTTGCCCCATTTCTCCAGTCCCTAAAGACTAAAGGGGTTCCTCTGAGAAGCCTTAAGGTTTTGATTTAAAGATCTATGATGCAGAAAACATCTTTCTATTGTTTGTAGAACACTGGACAAATACGCAATTGTTATTAATTTTTATGTCTTGTGTGCAAGGTTGTACATAGATACACCATTGCGCAAGACATTTCTCATCCATATGCTACGTATCCACCTTATCAGAGAGAGCCAAGGGGTACGTTGTCCTGCTGTTGGATAGTATTGTGAGCAAGGGATATGCCAGAGACTACTTATCAAGGTTTCTTTGTGTACTTGCTTGGACATCGTGATACCTCCTAACTTGTCCAGGAGTAAACTGGTACCAATTTACACCATCACAGCTATTAAAAGCAGAGACATAAGATTGTATGGGCTCTAATGCATAAAATGATTATAAAGATGGAAAAAAGGAGTGACAACCACTGCTGGTTCACAGGACACAGGGTCCCTTTCCGTTCCTTGCATCCAGGCCCAGGACAGTGATGCTACACCAAGAAAGCTAGTGGAAGGCCAGCTCTGGTATTCCCACACATGTTTCAATAATGTCTCTTGCTTGCAATGCAAGTATTTCCCAAAATGTACAACGTACTCAGCAGGGAAAACAAATAAGCAGATAGCTGGAGGAGAGAACAAGCATGTAGCAGGCATTGAGAGAAGATTGCATGGGTTATCTAGGAGGGTTATCTGGGTATATGCAATAATCCAGCAAGGAGTTGTAATCATAACCTGACACAATGACTGTTATTATCATTATTATAAATATTAATTAAATGTTGAGTACTGACATCAATCCCTTTCCTACCAGCATGACCTCAAACTCTGCCGGAGATCCCAAATCAGAGGCTTTTGCTGTTTTCAACAGCCTTTGGACCAGGCCGTTTCACCCACAGGAAAAACCTGTTGCATTTCAGAGCTGTAACAAGAAAGCCAGCAAGAAAAAAAGCAGGGAGAGAGTTAATAGAGTGATCTGCTGTATGAGGTCTGAAAAAAAACAAATACTTCCGTGAAATAAATGGGGACAAATGTTGAGACCACGGATGGCGTTTGCAAAAATGGCAGCCATTGGCCAATGTTCTCTTTCTCATTATTCTTCATTTGTGGAACAAAATCAGACATTATCTCCAGGGATGTTTTCAGATGTAAATAGATGACTAGGCATGTTCAGATGATTTTTCCCATCTCTAGTGTTTATGTTTCATATCATTTCATGGGCACACTTCAATCAGATTGCATCAAAACTCGTGGCCAGATCAGGGGTGTTTTGACTGAAATGAAGATTAAACGTTACTCAAGACAATTTACAGCCATCCAAAACTAGATCTAGAAGGAAGCTGAACCATTTGTCTGGCACTTTCAGAGCCTCAGGGGTAGGAAGTTCTGTGCAGATTTATATTTTTTATTTCTATAGTCTTACAACCACTCGCTAATGAGAACAATTTCTCACATCCTCGGTGTATGTAGGACACCAGCATGGCAGCCCTTCAACCATGGGGCTAGAAACAAGCCCATTTACATCTGTGCACATCCAGAGTAACTGATGGAGCAACCAGAGTCTGAATCAGACCCACAGCTTCAGCTCTGCAGAGTCACCTACCATCTATGTCCTCTTTGTCATCCAGACTGTTTGCACTAGACTTGAACCATACCCAAACATAACCAAGCTTTGAAAAACTTAAGCTCTCAATTCAAGTTTTTCAGGCTATCTGTAGGTTTTTAGCATATTTTTCTTCTGTCTCTGAGTTACAGCAGGTATCAGGACTTTTGGTAAGACATGAAATTTCAATGGGGCTTTGTTACTTGAAGAGGAGCGTTAGTTTGGATCTGATGGGCATCACCACAGTTATGTCCTGCTCAGAATTTTCAAAAAATAATCAGTGGTTTGGGGTTTTGTGCCAGGGGACGGATTCAGATTGGGTCACCATGTTAGCTGGGTATTTTAGAGACAGCAGGAACACACTGTGCACTTCCCCTGGTCCATTCATCTTCAGATGAGTTTTAATATTATTTGCTTGATCAAGTCTAAGCGATTCTTTGGGAAATTCCATTTTTTCCATGGTGCACAAGCTGATAGCTGGATGAAGGGAAAAAAACATCATGAATTTCCTATGGATTTGGTGTCTCAGGGCAAAAATGTAAGCTATTTTGCTTGCTGCTGAGTCTGGTGGTGCAGGGAAAAGGCAAGTCGAGGAGTCATGCTGCCAAAAGAGAAGCATCTTCTTAATTTTCTCTAACTTTGCGGTCCCTGCACAGTGCCATGGGAAAGCTTTGGGACTTTTACAGCTCCTCCACAAGATGGGCTGGAACTATCTTCAGTATATAACCGGGTAAACCACATCCAAAGAGGGTGCCTCAGTGCACTGCATGTCTTCACAATGACTAACTTTAATTAGATTTTTTTTTTTAATTTTATTTTATACTGTTGGTTCACATCTCACAGCACTTTGCTGTTCCTGACTCCCTGTCCTCAGCTGAAGAGAACCAGGGTTGTGCATCTGTCTTTCACTGCTGTCGCATAAAGCAAGTCCTCTATGTTGCATACAGATGAGACTTGGCTCTCGCCCGCGCGGCAGCCAGAAGGAAATCCGCGGGAATCACAGCTCCCCAGGTGTAAAAGTATGAAAAAAAAAAAACCAAACCTAACAGGCTCGCAGTTTGCAGAGAACTGGTGGAAGACACTAGAGCCGCTCTGCCAGCATTTGTGATTTTATTGCCAGCCTCACAATGTGGTGTCTTGGACCAGTGAAAGGGCTGTGTGTTAGAAAGCAAACGCCGTGCGGTTGTCGCTGAGCAGCGAAGCTAGGACACGTGAGTCCTCAAGGCTGTGAAAGCAGAGGGCTGTAGAAGGACCCCAGATGTCACTGCTTTTCAAACCCTGAACTGTTTTCTTTTTGCACTTAGGATTGGCAATGGTAAGATTAATGCCTGGATTGTACCAATGTTCTCCAAAGTTTCTTGCAATAATGTCTGATCCCTGAAGATTATCCCTACATCTTCTTCAAACTCTTTCTATTTAAACGTTTCCTTTACAAAGTCAGCTTTCAACCCTGCATTTGAGAAAAATACTAAGCTGTTTTGTCAGAGGAGAGACACGTGTCAGAAAGGGGCTTTTTCTGCAGCATGTGTCTCAGACCTCCCCAGCTTCTATTTATGCTGCTTTTGAGCATAAGGATAGTTTGCTTTTATCTGTCCAATGAATTTCTGTTGCTGTGATCATTTCTCCCTGGGAAAGGTCTCTGTGGCTCTTTCCACCACCACAGAAATACAAAAGATCCCTTTTCCTTTTGTCAAGAAGCCAATGTCGAGAATTTCCTGCTCTCTCACTTGGGGGTAGTGACTGACCTGGAAAGAACATCTCAATTGAGTATTAGTTTCCCAAAATGAAATATCACTTACCCTCTTCTTTGCAGTGCCAGTAATACGAATGGTCTCCAACCACTATAATTGCTTCGCGGTAGATTGAAAAAAGAAGGAGCAGCTTTGCTGATTTGTGGTTTAGAAGAATGTACAATATATGTGTCTCCAACTGATATTAAAGATGACAGATTGAAATCTGAACCACCGAAGATGTGCACTGCAGATGATAAATTGCCCTCCAACTTTGAGAAGAGTTGGATCATGGCTCAAAGTGTGAGGGAAAAGCATACAATGAAAGCCAGAAGACCAATGTATAGTCTCCACAATTAGTGTAAGCATCCATCCTACATCTGTAGAGTGCTTTCTATTTCCATATGGATGTAAGTGAATTAGTGTGGTAGGGGTTGATAGCCCCATTAGATAGCCTGCTTTCCTTTAATGGTTTGATAAAAGGAAGGTGACAAGAAGATAGATAGAGATAATACTCCAGGCTTCTCGCAGTAGAACCATTATCATTAACAGCATTAATTAGCCTATAATACACTGTACAGAAGCACCAGATACAACCAGTCTAAAGGGAAGTAACCTAACAATTGTCAGCAACATGATAGCTTAGCATTAGCATATACCGATCATTGAATATCTTTATCTTCCTAACCTGGCCTTTCAAAAAGGGAAGAATTCCCAAGGCTGTCTTGCAGGCGGCATCTCTAGCCAAGTCATTAAAAAGACACATGATTATGGAAGTGGGAGCCACGAGGTTGGTAGAAGGCTCCTTTTACCATCAAGTCAGCCCGTGCAGGACTAGTCCAATTTTACCCTTTGGAGACTATTTGCACTTAAGGGCACATTAAGGTGGACTGAATTGCTTCTAAATCTGACAGCCTTTCCCAGCAGAGACTGGCAGTGCCTTTGGAGAGCAGCTCAGTGAGTTCTGGTAAAGAGAAGTGCCGAGAATAACCCTGAGTTTGCCCATAGAAGGTAACATATAGAGAGATATAGATAGAATTGGAGTATAGTAGAGCCCTGGACCGGGGGGGTTCAGCCTAAAGTCAGCCTTGCAGTCCTGCAGTCTGGATGTACAGAGATGAGAAATTACACTAAGGAAGAATGAAGCATTTTACTGTTAGCCCTTGCGAGCAGCTAGCCAAAATCACCAAGGCTCCTACTGAGAAGAGAAATTAACTGTGGAATCAGTATTTTGTTAAGGTAATCATCTTTCTCTGCAAGGAATGTATCAAGCCACAGAATCAAAGAAATACAGTTGAGTCCCTCGGACCAAAGCTGAATCAGGGACATCTAGATCATGCTCAACAGAAGTTTATCCAAACTATCAACTATGAAAACCTCTGATCAAGGAGTTTTTACAGCCTCCCTTGTTAAGCCATTTTAGCGTTTTGTTGTGAACACGATTTCTAGTCTCCCCTAGTATCCAAACTAAATCTTCTTTGCTGAAAATTAAGCTCATTTCTTCTTATTTTTCTCCCAGTGGACTAGAAGAATTGCTCTCATCACTTTTTCAAGTATCTTTAGTCTCCTCAAAGACTATTATTCTATCTCCACTTGGCTTCTCTTTTCTTGGCTAAAGAAATACAATTCCTTCAACCTATTTTGCTGATTACAAAAGTAATCAAACTACCGGAGAGGGTTTTCTTGCTCTGAGCACAAACCCTCACAGCGAGGAGCCCTGAGACTCTTTCATCAAGCTTTTCTGCATGCTGCTTCTTCAGCCTGTGCGATGCTTTTCCCCACCAGCATAACTGCACTGAAAGGAATATCAAGTTTTAATCTAACTGCTCTCGGCGTCTCAACAGCCTGAGGGCACGTGGGCTGTGGGAACCCTCCTTGGGTTCTGGGTAGATCCTCAGGGATTAGGCTGATATCTAAGCTGGTTTATATTGCCTGACACTGGAGGTTATGACAGGACTCTGAATCAGCCACGGCTTTGAGACGACCTTCACAGGAAGCTCCCAGAAAAAGACTGAAAGGATTTTAAACTCAGAACCCACAGTTTTATTTGAATAAAAACTCTGATCGATTTCCCAGCTAGAGCATGGAAAGAGAGTGACATCTCCAGGGGATATTTCATCCCAGATGCTAACCTTAGGCTGGAATGAAACTCTCCTTTTCTCTAGGGGGACCTGCTCAGCCTGGACACCCAACATTTAGATGGCCTGCATTTGATGACATGACCTATATGTCTGTGCTCTATTTTTCTTTTGCTTTCTCACAAACAGCTCCAGTCCAAGCAGAAGGGAAGGACGATTTATTTATTTATTTATTTGGTGACAGAGGCAAAGTTTGTTCTCCTGATACCTTGGGTTGCAGCACTTTTATATCTAGAAGTATTTCTTTGGCTCCTTAAGTGGGTGCTTTGAGCAAACAAATCCTTCCAAGTCTCTTCTTGAACTCATCCTGTACATGGTCTTGGGCAGACTCCAAGCTCAGCCGCTCTACCTGTCCATGCAACCCCCAAACTCCTATGCACTACACACCCATGACTACAAACAGGTACCTGCTCTTACCTATGACAGCCTGTGTGGGATCATGAGAAACACACTCATGAAGAGCTTCCAAGGAAGATGAGGGACAAGTGAGACCAGGTTGTCCTGCAGTGACCAGGTGGACACCCATCAGCTAGGTCTTTGCAGCTCAGTATTCCAGCTCTTCTGTTTCCATACTGTCCTTCCAAGAGGGAACTCCTTGTCATTGGCAGGAAAGAGATGTGGTTATCAATACCACTGTTTTTCTTGGGAGTATAGTCTCATAGGGAGTTGCAGGTTTGCATTCAAGCCCCTTCGTAGAAATTTAGAAGCTGTAACTGACCTGGCATCTACACCAGAGCTTTCTGACCTTGGATCTACAGACAGCCAGTGTAAAGAGCTAGAGCTGATACCTAAGGTAGACACCAGCAGTAAGCAGTTGCTTATGGCCCATAGCTTACCCCAGGGCAGTTTCCTGATGGAAAGATGCATTCCCACCTGGCACTGAAAGCAACCTGGGATCTATCCCACCTATGCTGAAGGACCAACCATGGAGGCATTTCTAGCTCACCAGATCCTCCCTGACTACCTTCACAGTCAGGGGACAGAAGTAGGCACTCACAGCATGAAGTTCATCTGCTCAAGCATAGATGACTCCTTTAGGATGAGATGGTTCATGTCTGAAAGGCTCTCAGTAGTGCACGGAGGGAGCACAGGGGGACAAGCTCAGTGTGGTGGTGAGATGAATCTCACTTTGGACCTCACCTCTTACAATGATGGGGCATTGACGCCGGGGAATGGTTTATACCAGCATTTTGCTGGTCATCCGGTAACTGCTTTAGTGAAGTGGAAAAAGAAATGCTGCCCATTCTGCTTGGGCTGGGGCTTGGGAGGAGAGGAGGGGAGAAAAGAAATCTTCCTTGGGGGATTAAAAATATGGAAAATGAAATAGAGCAGACAGCAGAGAGACTGACAGCTGGAGCCTGTTGGATCTATTGCTATTGACCGTAGGCTTGGTTAAGGTGGTAGGTATCAGCTATCGTATCATCCCACCTAAAAGTGGAAAGGAAATATCAGTACTGAAATGTTAAAGGCACAAAAAAAGCAGAGCAGAGAGAGGATGTGAAATAATGGGACTGCAATGATTAAGACAGACAGACAGACAGTGATGTTGCTGCAATGACTCTCAGCAGTGCTGGGAATGAAAGTCTACATTTTGCTGTGAGAAAACATAAAAGGAGATGAATTTGCTCTTGTGCTGCCTGCAGATTTTGGTAGACTGCAAAACAGATTTCCTGGATTCTCTGAAGGAATTGCTTAGAGGAAATACCCAAGTCAGGAGGGTTATCCTCTTTTGCTTGCAAAAGATATCTGGATATAGTACCTACACCTCTGGTTTTGGAGCAAAGGGATGGATCCACACTTCTCCATGTATATTATAAGGTCTGAAGTGGCTTGAAGTCAGTGGTTTCTCAAGAAAAAAAAATGTTTGGTTCTTGCTGCTTTGAACTTGCTGTATATTTCCCATTGCTTGAGGTGAAAATCTGCCCTGAAACAGTGTACATGCATCAGCGTGTGTATGCATGTGTGAGCAGGGGTCAGATGGCCATGCAGCATTGCTATAAATAAAAGGAAAGCGGCTGTCTTCTTGCATTGTGCTCGGAACCAGGGCTTATTTCCCTAGAGGTCCACATGTCCCATTTTATTTATGATCTCTAATGGCACCATCCCAAATGATGGCTGCTCCACAGATGGGCCTACTTCCCCGAAGGGGACTGTCCCATGAGTGCAGCTTTTCGGCAGCACCAGCCACCTCTGCCTCGCTATTTGGTGCCCAGCAGATGTGCTATTGTCTGTGGACATCCTAGAGGAGCACCTTGCTTTGGGATGAGGTGGTTTTTTTTTTACTCTCTTGAAGAAATACTGGGCATGCACAAATCTTGAGGATGCTTTTGAAGCACAAGGTGAAGTTACATTTCATGCAAAGCGTTTCCTTGCAATGAAAGGTTTCAAGATTACAGCTTTCCAGGGCTTTTCTGTACTGAAGGTCACACTCCAGATCCATGGATCTCCTCTCCTACCCCTGTGGTAGCTCTTGGTTTGTGCATCTTGCTTACAGGGCAATTTCACAAAATCTCTTTTCCTGCTGCAAAGTCAGCTTAGGAAACCTCTGCCTCACCATCCAGCTCCTCCTTCCCACATTCACAAAGTGGGTCAGGAGAGCTGCTTGTGGGACCACGCCGAAAACCATGTCACTGAAAACATCTGGGCAAAAAAGAACCTTCTGGAGGTTGTGGGTGATTTTTGGAAGGGGGTATGGGCATTTAAGGGTTATTTTCAACTGGGGTTATTTAACAGATTTTCAAAATCATCCCTACTTGAAAAACCAAGCTTGTGATGGAGCAATATCTGCCCTTCCCTTGTAAGATGGAAGTAGCTGCTCTCCCTTATTCTTTTACTCCCAGACCAGCCCCTGCAGTCCCAGAGAGGTTAAAAAAAATTAATGGTGATAAGAAAAAAGGATCTGCCCTGACTATGCAATATCCCCCTCCAAAACCTGTGAGCAATGCCTGTGGTGTCGCTGATGAGGCCAGGAGGAGCCCTCAGGAGAGGGCTATCCTCCATCCCCATCCTGCTGCGAAAGCACCCACATCCCCCTAAGCACCCAGAGAGAGCCTTGATTGAGGTCTGGCTCATACTGCTCTCTTCAGATGAATGGAAGGGAGAAATGGGGAGAAAATCTTGTTTAGAGTGGTGGTCAGAAGCAAGGCCAGCGGGAGGACATATATACGCAAGAGCGTTCACATGCATCTGAGGCTTCATGTCGGGTGCCTCCTAAATAACATCAAGAGGCATCGGGGTGACAGAAGGCAGCCACAGCCATGTCCCTCCTTCCCCTTGCAGGCCTAGCTCTGATTTTTTTCTTGCCCAGTTTTCAAGGCTATTTCAGGTCCTAAAGCCAACCCTTCCTGCACCCTCCACCTCTTCTCCCTTCATTTTTCACCATGCTGGGAGAGAAACATGAAAGCCGGGTTTCCTCTGCAGAGCAGAGGGGACCAGTGTTTGCAATTATGGCTCTCAAACCAATGATGTGCAAAGACTTCAGATAATAGTAGAGTCTGTCCATAGGATGGGGATATCCTGTGTTGTCCTAGCTCGGGGTAGCTTGTGGAAGAGAGAAGATCTGTTTTAACAGGGGAGCATTTCCTCAGCTGGCATAAACTATCATAACTGGATGGCTTTCTAAAGGCCAGGATGGATAACGATAGCCCCAGGATGATTTCCCACAAAGCTTCACAGAATCTGAACGAAATAAGCACAATTCATTGTAAGTCCTTAACAAAACAAGCACACGGCTTGGTGCTTAAATTTCCCCACCATCACCGTTATTTTTACGTACAGCCGGCCAGTGCCATATTTATTTTTCCAGCGTCATCCCCTGCTTGTTTTACAGGAGCAGGACTTGAAATACAGGGTGTTGGGCAAATAACTTGCCCAGTGCTTCAAAAAGTCAGCAAGAAAGTCAGGAATCGCAGCCTGGCACCGTGCAAATAAACACATCTGTCCTCTGGCTGCATGGAAAGCTGCAAGCGTGGGATTTAAGGGGTGGTGGTGAATTGGGGGTAGGGAGAAAGGTGCAAAAAAGGAGCTGAGAACAGTGCCTGTTCAATGAATGTATTTGCGTGGGAGTCAGTTAAAGGCTGGTTTATGGTAACTGCATCACACATTCACATTCATCTTTCTTTAAAACATTTTGTGTTTCCTTTACTCACTACCAAGGCAACTAATTTCTGCAGGAAAACAGGGTGAACTCACACAGAGCGGTTGTAAACAACAGTGAGCACAGCAACACCACGCCTGGAGATGCACAGTGGTCAAATCCAGAGCAGTTCAGCAGATACGGAGAAAACTTCTTGTCATCTAGAAAACCTCTCACCACCGATCCCCGGGTACGCACAGACCAACCCATTGAATACGCAACGCAGGGTCCACCCGCGCGGTGCACAGTGCGTCAGATACGCTGCTCAGACGCTGACGGATGCTCAGGCAGGCTCAGCTTCAGCGAACAGCGCTGACGATGCTGGCAGGCGTTTTCCTTCTCACATCTGACTCCAAACTTCTTCCGCCCTCTCTCCCAGCTCAGCTGCTCTGAACAACTCAGGAAGGAGAGGTGGCCTGGGAGGAGCTGAGAGCTACACAAGGCATCTCCGCTCACACCATTAACGACATTGATCTGAGTTATGGGCACTGCAGGTGTCAGAGCCTAGACTTAAACCTTAGCATCCCACACTGGGACAGGGGGAAAGGCGATTCTGTCCTTATATGTCCTGGGACGAGTCCTGAGACATGCCTCTGCAGGTAGCCCGCCGTGACACGAGGAGGGGGGCAGCTTTGGCTGTCACCTCTCCCAGTGGGGCTCACAGACTTCAGGGTGAGAAGGGCTGGAGCTCAGCTGGCAGAGCCTTGGCTTAGTTACAGCATCGATGATGACCCTCTGGCCTTTGTGAAAAAGTGTGCTCAGCCCTCGGGCTGGAAAGGTTGGACACCTCCGGCTGATTTATCTAAAGGCACTGACACAGACAAGCAAGATTCCAGCCTGGGGAAGTTTGTGGAAGATGGATAACACGGCACAGATATTAATGGGCCATGAGGGAAGGCAGCAGAAAATCTGAGAGAGCTACTGGTACCTGACACTTGCCTTTCAAATATAATTGCCCCTTGTCTGGTTGATGGAGGGATTTGAACCTGGTGCTTCCTACGCTGGAAGCACAAATCTCCAGGGTCTGCACGAAAGAGCAAGGACATCACTGCACTGCTGACCTATCCTTTCTGCTAATGGCGAGGTTTGAACCTCGAGTCTCCAGCCAGACATTCACAATTAAGAACATGCACACACGAGAGCATCTCCATATTAACCCGTTATCACTGTCTGCCTAAGAGCAACAGAAAGTTTCCCCACACAGCATCTGCCTCCTCAACAGCTGAGCAAGTTTAAAGTCACCATTGGCACAGCCCCTTGTTTGCTGCTGTGCTTCAACCCAGAGATGCTAAGGGTGGGTTTCCACCCACCAGCCACATCCAAACTGGTCACCTGGTGCTCCCTCAAGACAAATAACCACAAGTGAGTGCAGCTCATCTTGAAATACAGATAGTAAACAGATCAGTCACCCTGAACCCTGGAAAAGCTTGTCCTTCTCCGTTGACTAGAAAGGGAAAGAAGGCTGATTAGCTCTGATGCAGTATCTGTATCCTCTCACCATAAGACCCTAAAAAGTGATTGGAAAAAATCACTAATCCTAAAAAGTTGGAGTCATGTCTCATGAAAAGGGAGTCCTAAGCCACGACATCTCAGAAAATCCCACTCTAGAAATAATGTAGAAGATGATGATATGATGATCAATAAAGCAGAGAGGTACCAACAGTGCTGAAAGAGAAGCCTACTACCAATTAGAATGTGAAGTCTCCACCCAGGTGGAGGAGGAGGAGTAGGAATTTATTACTCTGCTAGGCAGGACAATATAATGCATCCCATCTTCTGGCTTTGACCTTTTCTTGACAAAAGAGTTCTCCAATTATCAAAAGCAACTAGACATTTTTGGGTGCTTCCTTTTCACAGGGCCAATTTCATGTACCTTAAAGGGGATGGAACTTCAGGAAGCACAAGCCTAACTCTCTGGATGTCAAACCCCTCTGAAGTGTTTCCTACAGGCCACCTAAATATTAAGTCCTCCAGATTCCCCCAAAAGTTGATTTCCAGTCTCTGTACTCCAGTCTACACTTGATTCTTCCATATGAACCATCATCTATAAGGCCTGACCTTTTTCAAGTCCTTTGTCCACAGTGTTTCAGCTGGCGGTTTTGCAATAGATTAAGGACAAACATCTCTGATCCCTACCCAAAGTGGGCTAGAATTAGCTCCCTGGTTTTCAAAGGGAAAGCAGGAGGAAAGTGCAAAGAATGACTGAGAGTGTCTTAAAAGATTTTGCACAGACCAAGAATGTTCTCCTGCATCACGGCCTTACAAGTTTAACGGGGCAGTTCTCCTTCCCTTTGTCTGGGCTCCTCCAGCATTTCTCCAAAGTCAAGGGGCAGCCATCAGACGATACGGTTTCCTGGTATGTTGTGACCACTCCTTATTACACTGTACTCTCTCTACGCCTACCCCAAAAGGGGCAAGGCCTGCCAGTTGTACACGCACCCAGCACCCATCCAGAGTATCACGGATTTGGTCCCATCTCATACGTGTGCAGGATTGAACCCTTGCCGCTCAGCTCAGGAATCCATCCACAAGGAAGTTTTGAATGCTCCCCCCACCCCGTTTTCTGCTGGCACTGTGACTTGTCTTTCTTGAGACACACAATATTATGTGATTTTGATTTTCAGATGAACAATGACAATGAAGAAGATAAGAAGAAAAAGATTCACTTAACTTTCTCTGTTAATAAGATACATTTTGTACTCCTGCCTCCCTCCTCCTCCTTACTCTGAGCTTTCACTGTTTCAAGGATCTGTTACCGAGTACTCGTTGGAAACAGCTCATCTCTGTTTACTGTCTCTGCAGGAGATATTATTGCCTCTCACAGCTTAAATTCATGAATTTTTTTTTCTGTTTGTTTGTCTTTTTCCATCTCCAACCTTCCCTCTTGCCTCCATTTCCTAGCTGGAGAGCACCTCAATATTCAAACCACTTTTGAGACAAACCTTATTTTTTATCCTTAGTGTGCAAGAATATTAAGCATGTGTGGCAGACAAGGGGTCATGTTCAGAGAGCCTTGTTTTGGTACCACAATGACGGAGCATCACCAGCCAAGGGCTATTCAGTGACTCACCTCCATTGTAACCCATGGTGTCAAGAGGACAAAAAGATGCAACCCCAAATTTAACCATCTGCAATTTGAATCACCAGTCTGAATATGAGACCTGATTTGTCTCCCAATGACAGTGGTAATTGATTTTAATAAAACCAGAATGGTCTTCTAGCAGAGACGGAATGGCCAGCTGCCCTGGACACCAGACAGAAGACCTGACAGTGACTTCATACATGACCTTCATTTCCATGGGCACCAATGGGCCTTTGCTGGTTTTTCACATGTGGAAAATGGAAGTAGGATTTCTCGCCCCACTCTGCCAACTATGAAAGAGCAAGATCACAGCAGACTTTCCTGGGGAAAGGCAGACCTTCCTAAGTACTGTTGCGACCTCACTGTGTAGAAGCGACTGGTTTGAGAAGGAGGAGGTTCATGCATGTTCATTTACCAGCATTAAGGGACACAGCATAAGATCCCCCAGGCTGGGGGATCAAATCATTGGCTGCTTGGCTTATTTTAACAGTGAAGCTGTAGCTCTCAGTTATCAGCTTGATCACTGATAATGTAAGAGCATTATACTTTTGTATTCCTTTTTTTTTCCCCTGTGCTTGCAGCTAGGAAGCACTCCTTATCTGGCTTTGCAGGTTTCCTAGAGTCAGTTCTAGAGACTGGGTTCATGGCCAAGACCATTAGGATGGGCAATAGTCTGCTCTCCTCCTCCAGCATTCAGCTCTCACTGTGCCAGAAGAAGCTCACCCCAGTTTCAGTAGGGATGCTGTGAACGTAGCAAACGTAGCACCAGACCCCGTCTGAGGATGCTGGGTAAGGCTGATGGTGAGCACTTCAGCTGCTGGTGTTTGCCACTGCCTCAGTGCCCCTGCTTTGGGTTAGCTACTGTTATCCCTATCTGAAGAGACTTTCTGCAGTGGTGGATGGAGTGGGCGTGACTGATCCAGCTCATTGCAGGGTGCCAAGGGCAGAGAGCAAAGGGGTCTCATGGCCACGGTAGAGCCAACGGGACAGAAATGGGAAAGCTCAGCAGAAAAACTGCTGAGAAAATGGGCTGTCATTGTCTCCGCTGACCCTTTCCCTCCGCCGAGCCAATATCACAGTTTTCATTTCCAGGCAGCAAGCTGGAAATGTTTCCTTCCCTGTCTGCGGATGCCAAAGGTGCCTGAGCCGAGACAAAAGCTTTCAGGGCAGCTCATCACGAAATGCACCACAATAAACATTCACAGGGCCGGAGCGGTGCTTTTCTGAGCACCGTGCATGCTTTCAGCCGTCCTCCACCGCACCGCACAGCAGCCCGTCAGGAGTGGGACAGTCACAGCCTGTGCCTGTCAGCCTGTGGGATTTCTCTCTCTCTCTCTCTCCCCCCCGTCTTTGTGCCTTTGGTGCAATGCAGTATTTTCTGCTCTAGCTGCTTCGCTCACTGGAGCCCTGTGAGTGCTGGAGAAAACAAGGGGGTTGCTTTGCAAAGCCTCCCTGCATGCAGCCTACCATTCCCATCTTTGGTGGGTCCATGTTTAGCCCAGTGATCGAGCAGGAGTGTGAAGAAGACCTTTAATGCCCCAGTTCTGCTGCCTGTTCTTAGCAAAGTGAAGGCTGGGAAAGGACCAGCAAAGATGTCCAGTGGGGGACCCCATTTTCTGCGAAGTTTGTGTCCAGAGCACCAGCCTGCAACTTAAAAAACATCTCAAGATGTTTCTCCTTGTGTCAGCTAATGAGGGAGTAGAGAAGACATTGGTAGTGCATAGCTTGTCACATTTAGGATGGAGAAAAAACAGCTGGGTAAATTCAGATTTTTGCTGGCCAGCGATAGGGAAAGGCTTGTACGCACTGCCTTGTGGCTAGCTCCTTTATGGTGGATTGGCCATGTCCACACTGCAGAGTGCTGGACTCATGGCTTGTCCATGGCCCTAAGACCTAATAATTATGTTTTGGTGGATTTTATTCTCCAAAATGCCTGAAATGTAAAAGCTATCCCCCAAGAAAATGTTCAGGCTTTGTCTCAAAAGCACAAGGGGATTTGTGCCTTTGAGGATTGTACCAACTATGAAGCTGTAGGTGAGCTAACGGACATGTACCATGAGCAGTGTGGGGACCGGGTTATAGAAGCCACCCAGGGAGCTAAGCTGACAGTGTAGATGCACCCCTTTGACTTTCTAGGTTGCACCCCCAAAATTCTTGGGTAACCTTTGGAAAAAAAAAAAACATGGATTGTTGTGCAACCACTTCTGGCAGAAATCCAGCGCTACTGTGTTTTGTGTATGCATAGCAATTAGGAAAATGCATAAACTGTGCTGCGGTTTCCTGCCTTTATGTAGGAACTTGCCTCCATCCCTCGCATTGCAACTGCTCAAACCTTCCAGTCAAACCTACAGAGCTTTGTCCCAGAGTAGCATACCCTGCTCCTGCTCTGCTCCTCCTCCAAAGGCACAGAAAGCAGCTTTACACCTCACGCAACACCCAGGCGTGCTCAGCAATGTGTTTAATGGGTTGTGCAAGGCCCAGAGCAGCAAACAGTGGGTTATCGCCAGCTTTGGATGCTCGGTGGAAGTGTCCTCAGTCACCCTTGCTCTGCAGAGCCCAGGAAAGGAAGGACAGATACAGAGCCCCCATTTCGCTCCTCCTTGCTCCTGTCCACTCTAATGAGAAGCAGGCAGAGTTTCTCCTTCCCCAGCAGCCACGGAGCTTATTTGAAGCAATTTGGAGGCAATTGAATGAAAGGGAATAAATGAGTGGATATTGCAGTTTATGGATGGCTGAGTCAAACCCACAGGCAGTGATTAGAGGCCCACAGTCCCTTTTATGCCCAGAGTAAGAAAATGACTTAAATTTGTTCCATTTTAGCTGCAAACAGGAGGCGAAGTTGTAGTGGGCTGGATTGTCAGTTATGCCACCTTTTAATATTCATCTGGAGGAAAACCAAAACAGAACAGATTTTTTATTTTAATTTAAATAAAGTGTCAGTCGATCCACAGCAAATTTCTCTGGCTTCGATTCTCTCCTTCTAGCTGACATGCTAGAAATGAAGGTGGGGAAAACAGAATAAACAAGTGCAACTTCCCTACTCTCTCCCACCTTCATTTGCCCTACAAATAGTTTTCAGCATGGCTGTTTGCCCAGCTGGCTCCTTGGTAGCACTGACTATGGTGGTTCCTCACCTTCTTCCTCACCTGTTTGCAATCTCAGCCTGGCTGAACAAATGCAGCTCCAAAGTGTGGACGAGATGAGCGTGTCATAAAAAAAAAGCTTATCTGAACTTTAGTTTCAGCACTGCCTCTGCTACTGATTTTCTGAGCAACCTTGGGTAAGCCACCAGAAATTTTTTCCCCAAAACGTATGGCTGCTTGATGCCTTGCCATTAGCCACGCTAAAATCTGCAGGTAAGTGGACTGGAAAAGGCAGGCCAACACACTTGATGCCTCAGTTGCCTTTCTGCAGCTGGGATAAAAAGACTTCCCAGTCCTGCACCTTTAGGGTTGATAGCAAAGGACCTCTCAGGCCTCATCACTGCTGTCTTGTGGCCAATGCAGCCAGACCTTCTTCCCACTGAGACGAGGGTGAGGTGCTGGAGAAGGAACAGGGGAAATCTGGACTTTCCTCCAACATGAAGCTGGTTTGCAGCCAAGGTCAACACCAGACAGAAAGATGCATCCCCAGCTTTGAAGAATATATGGTCTAAACAGAAAAAAAAGAAGAAAATGACAAGGTTTCACTCAAAATCACCCAAAATGTCAGTGGTTGGCATAGGCTTGAGATGCCCTCACTCGCTACTCAGTAGCCTTGCCTCTATGCTACAAAGAAAAAGCTTTGTATTCTTACAATACCTTCTCTCATCAGTATTACTCTCAAGATTTTAGTTTGTTTATTTATTAATAGGGAAAAGATACAGTCAGATTTAAGATGTACTTGTCAACCTACATTTCTTACTGTTGTCTTTTGTAGTCTCCTGGGACAATGGCTACCATGGCATTCGAATCTGAGTCCGCCACATCAAGTCTCCTCCTTTGTAAACTGATGGAAACTTGACATTTTTCAAGTCTTTCAAAGAAATTACAAACAACAAAAAAAAAAAAAAACACAAAAAACCAGAAAGCCATACATACTTAGAGCATCAGCTGCTGAAACTGTATCAAGTTTTCAGTGGATACAAGGAGAAAAAAAACCCTCCTGGATGATCAATCTCCTTGCGGCTGATGGTAACTCTCATTCTGGTCCTATCTGCTCTATGTGCTGCAGTGTTTGTGCTACTGTTTTGTCAACTTGACTGTGATGGCCTTTTTACAGCTTGAATTTTGCAAAGGCAAATATATGATACCAGTTTAGATGGGTAGGACCTTCCATGCCGGCAGCATCACGTATTTTCCAGAGATAAAGGCAGAGCAGCATATACACGACTCAAGGTGCACTTTAGGGGCTCATTTCACTCACAGCTTCGTTCAGCTCTTATATATAAACCCAAGCAACCCACTTCTTCACTGTAACCTCTTCTAGTCTTTACATACTCCAGTGCCTTCCAGGTAGAGATGTCTCTCACTGGGGTCCCCAGCAGTTCCCAGCTCAACTGGCCTTTGATTTCAGCCGGGGCCTCAAATTGTTATTATAATGCAGAGAAGAGCAACAACATCTGTATAGAGCAAAAGCACAGAAGTACTGTATGAGACAGCAGACAGCAACAAGATCAAGAGCAGAACATACACAGTGGGGGGAAAAGTACGCTTTTTCCTATTAAAAGACCTGGAAAAGGAAACAACAGTACACCAGACCTCCAAAATTGGTGGATGCTTAAGTCACTTGTGCTAAGTCTGGATGGAAGGAGGGAGAAAGATGATGCCTGGACTATTGGAATAAGCACAGGTGGGAGAAAAAGCATTAGGATTTGATGTGGAATGGAGTTAAGTCCCTGAAGATACCCAGTTACAGAGACTTTATAATACTTCAGTGGAGTTACTTCATTTCTGCTATAACATGAGCATGTAGAGCATGACAGAAGCCAAAAAACTATGCGTGGTGAGAGAGTCTTTTGGTTACAACACTCGTCAGCGGCTCAGAAAGTATAGTCAATCGTGGCTCCACTCTAGTTTTTTTTGAACCTGACTACTTGCTTACGGCTAGATTTCCCAAAGAACTCAGCTCCTGAGCTAGCTGCAAAACAATTTTCTTTGTTTATCTGTTGCTCCTGTAAAACATGTTGAGGTTTTGTTGAAAAAACAGACACTTGGAAATGGCATATTTCTCAGTTTTTAAGGAAAACTCATGCTTTCTTTTTGTTCCAACTGATTTTTTATGAAAAACGTGCACTTTCAGAGAACCCTCCCCTTTTTTCTTTTTTTTCTTCTTTTTTTTCTTTCTTTTCTTTTTTTTTTTTTTTTTAGATAACAACAGCAACAGAAATCAGTAAACAAATCCAAGAACCTTGTATGGAAAAAACTCTAGGGCTCCTGACTAAGCACCCAAGTGAGGAGATCAGATTTCCCAAAGTCCCCAGCCTGCAGCACCCCCGTTTGTACCAGGAAAACTACAGCCATCAGAAATTATTCTTGGCTTTATGTAGGGACTCAATCAAAACTCTCTGGAGTCTTTGTGCTTGGCCCTCTTCTTGTGATGTAAGACGCTGTGGTCTGCTTTTGGGTGGCCGGTGTAGGGCCTCCACCACACAGGAATAACTGAGTTTCTTTACAAAGCAACCCCAATCCTACACCATGGGCCAGAGAAGATGAATATTGTCACTGTGCTGCTGCAAACACCAGTCCTGCCAACTGCGGAGCGTCAGGAGCCACTTTCCCAACTCCTCCCTCCTCCCGAACACTTTGGAGCTCAGCCACAGCCCTGGAAGAGGGCCCAGATATTTATGTTCCTGGACCTTGGCTCATGGCAGCCAGTGTTTGGTTTTGAAAACAACTGCTGATTAAACAGAAATCCCCTGCCGAACAAACAAAAAGAATCTTTTCTTCCCCGTTTTTGTCCATACAGTTATATGCCTGGGCTGGAACAGGACTGTTTTGTTAGACAAATCTCTCCTTGGCAAATTCCAGCAGCGGTGGCACTGGTTTGGCTCACACCTGCATTGATGCTCCCAGGGACTCAGGACCTGCAGAAGCTGGGAGATAGTCTGGACAGTGAGGGAAAAGGCTTTTCTCAAGTGGTTAAACTAACACTCAGTAAAAGCCCAAATAACCTTCAGTGTTCTCCCTCAACTCTGCAGAGTTTGATTTCAGTCCCTAACACCTTTGCTTGCAAAACAACCTTCACTGGTGACAGCCCTTGCAGTCCACAAATAGCCATCTTGCACAGCCCTTCAAAATGCTCTCAGTTTCCCCAGGTTAGAGTGGTGATGTGACAACTCTGAAGCACTCCAACAAGTTGCCATTCTGACACTGAAATAGCTGTGATTTGGCCTCCGAGAGACCACAACCGTTCTTTCCATCCCCAGCGCAATACTTTGTTATCCCCGACAGAAGTCGGTGCCTTCACACAGGTTTTAATTTGTGTTGTAAGCGACCCTACGGCTGTCAGCTTTCATGCAGACTTTATAGTGCATGGTGCTGTACATGTCCAAAACATTTATAAAGTAAGCAAAGCAGACAATGTTTGGGAACAAAAATATCGTGCTGTTTTGAAGATAGGGTATGGCTGGAGGCTGGCAGTTCTTGGCCATGAGCTCATCCACAATGTACTTGTTAAAATGGCCTTCCACATTTGGTGTGTTACATGTCATAACCACATCCTCACTCATTCAAAAGCTACCCTCAAGTGGGAACAAAAAATAACAAAAACTCACTTCCCTATTCAACTTCCAGTTGACATTGTCCCCATGTCTCTGGAGTATCCTCTTTGTGCCTGCAGAGCATCCGACTACATGGACCATGTTTCTCCCACCACGCTCTCGTGTGCTTGACTATGGATTAAATTTGTGCTACCACATTTCCTAACTAAACTGTTGACATAAGAGCACATCACACTATCTGGGAAAAGACTCTCTAGATTTTCCAGGGAGGTTTTGCAAAAGAAGCCAAATTTTCAGGACAGCTCAACAGGCTGGGTACTGAGCTGGTCTGAAAATCTGGGAGCTCTCAAGGGTCAGGCACTTCTGAAAATCTGAATTCTTCGGAAATCTTGTGCCATAACTTAGTCAAAGTGCTACAGGGACCTATGGTGTACCCAGCTGTCACCTTCTGAGCCCTACCTATGCCTTTGCAGCCTCTTCTTCTGTTGCATACCACATGTTCCTTTTTCAGCGGTGCATTTAGGAATAATTGAAAATTTTCCATTGCAAATTATTTCTCAAAGCAATCTTTTTTTTTTTCCAAACTACAGTGTTTTTCCAACAGTATCTTCAACACCAAAACCAACAGCTCAGTGCCCCAAATCTGAAACGTTTGGATGGGAGTATTGCTCACTTGCCTTTAGCCCTATTCTTCCACAGTGTGAGATTCCCTGCCTGCAATAAATCTCTAACAATGTAGCACCAACTTTTTTCAGGGAGACTACGATGTTAGAAGAAGATGGAGACTAACAAGAAAGTCTAGAAAAAAAGCAGCAAATCTCATTAGGCACCAGCGAGTGGTACATTGGAACCAATGTTTCTTATTTTCCAGCCTTTCTCTCCCCAAATAAATATTTTCACTGAACTCCTCCTGAAAACATCTAAGGGTGTAGAGATAGAAATTTCTTCATCTAGCTATAGCTGCGATGGTATTCCATAAAAAAAAAAAAAGGTTTTCCTACTGTCTTTCACACTTTCTTTAAAGTTAGTTCTTATGAAGGGAACTTGGGATCCGGTCTTTGAATGACAGAAAAGATACTGGATAGTTTCAGTGATGCAATTTCTCCTCTTCTTGCTCTGTCGTTTCCGCTCATCTCTGCTCAAGCAGTTGAAAAGACATCCAATCTGCCTTGGACAAGTGACCATCTGACTTGGACAGCAGTCCCCGTCATGTAATCCATCCAACAGCTGTCGAATGGTAATATCCTTTAGTTGGCCATTGGTCTAGTCTGGATTGACTTGTGAGCCAGTGACCTGGAGGCGAAAGCCTTTGGTATTCCCTTACCAGTTGTGGTCAAGCCAAAGGAATTTGTAGGACATGGTTACAGGAAAATTATTAGTGCATAGCAAAGCACATTCACAAGTATTTTGATTCCTGAACACCAAGGAGCCACTAAGTCTATTGAGAATAGCTCTGAAGATAATCTGTTTGTATGGAACTAAGTAAAGAAAAATAAGAGCTTTATACTGACATATTTCTTGGCAGGCACCATGGAACGCTGTCCCCAAAAGGTAGGTAAATACCCTGGTCACTAGAATTGTTTGAAACTGGTTTGCCCTCAGCAAGTACAGAAACAAGCTTGTACTGGCCTTGAGATGATCTAATAGATCTTTCTGTCTCTCATTTCTAGCCCCAGATCATCTGCTTCCTTCAGTGCAACTGCCTTACCTCCTGGTCTGAGGTGGACTCACCTCTCTGATCTGCAGAACAATTATGCTCTCATTAGTTTTCATTCTTACCACTTGGTCATGCCTTTCATCATATGGCAGATGTTTATTATGGTTACCAAGAAAGAAGAGAGCAAACTAGTAGCTTCGTCTGCAGTCTACTGTATATGATGCTGGTAGACCCATCATAGCTTTCATAGGTCTTGCATGCTGCATTTGGCCGGAGATGGGAAAGCATACTCCATACCTCTATGCAGAGCATGTCTGATTCCAGTCTGCTTCCATATAAAAACACAGGATCAGCTTACGACAACAGAGAGGGAGGTGAAAAGCCCCAAACTGGTCTTCCTCATCCACAGCTCCTCATAATAACATAAAATAAACCCAGCTGCAGTAGGTCTGTCCAAAGATCCTCCCTTTAGCCCACTAGCCTGCTTCCAACGATGGGCAGCTGCAGATAACTAGAGAGAAAGTATACAGAACTGGGCAATTATAGAATGATCCATTCCCCAGATTATCCATGAAAGATCCATTCTTCTTTCCATCATGGCTGCACCTCTTCAATGAGATGGGCACACATGGTGGGTAGGTAGCTCCAAGGTAGGCATATGTTCAAATATCTTATTCTAACTCTGAGTCACATCAGCCTAGAAAATCTGGAGGAGACTGATGGCATTGGCTTAATGAAATTAAGTGTCCTTCTTGGAAGAATTGAAAATTACTCAAATTGAGTGTGTGTCTTGGGCAGGACCCATTATTTAGAAAGCTCAGTCACTGCTTTTGGACTAAGGTAACCCAGAGGAGGTTCAAAGGGTGATCTAGAGAAAAGCTGCCCTCAAATGTTTGGGTCCATGTGTCTGATGACTCTGAGTTCATAGGAGAATCTTTCCTATTGTCACTTCCACTTCAATGGAAACAGGAGTGCTTTGCTGCATTTGATTCAAGAACCAGAAAGTTCAAAAGCAGCATTGAAGTCAGATATCAAAGGGGGGAAAAAGGAAAAAAAATAAAACCAGTTTGATGATGAGGTTTAGGGCAAGCCTTGCTCTGTTCAAAATCCATACACCCAGCCCCAGTATTTGGCAGTGGAAACAGCTTGATCTCAAGAGTCACCAAGAAATGGGAAACATTTGAGACAGGTCTTGAACCTGTAATTATCTTTCCCCCCAAATATAGGAAATTTCAGACTTCTTCTCTTGTCTTAAACTGGGATGAAACTAGAAGCCATGCCCACGCATACATCTCAGTGGTTTTGCCTCTGGAATTTCCTCCGTTTGGGCGAGCCCCAGGGGCCGGTGCAGGGTCACCCTCTTCCTTGCACTGCCTGCCCAAGTACTTCACCACGTTAATGATCCAAAAGAGGGGACAAGCTACCCCACACCCACTTTGAGCCTGAGTTTTAGGACAAAGAAAAGCAGCTGCCTCAAAGTGCAAGCCCACGGTGTCACCCCTAGTCAGATAACTATCGAACTGCCACGCCAGCATTTTTTACGGCAGTTTAAAACACTATCAAGGCGGCATCAAACTGCCTTTTACATCCAAACCCAAATGGCTGTGGAATGGAGCCCAGAGTGAAATGCTAAATTGGATCCTATCAAATCAGCATCAGATCACACAGGCTAAGCGGTAATGAATGGCTCCTAACGACGGAGTTCATCATTATAAAGTAATGACAAAAGATACATAACCATTGAGGTCTCCAACAGTGCAACCAGCCGCCACCCATCACCTACCCCCTCCGCTCTGTCTGTCGCCTGCTGATTTTTTCCTATTAGGGTGAAGTTTTTTTCTGGGGAATGTTTTTCTCCCTTTAACTGGCAAAGGGTTTCAGGGCTCATTCAGGATAAATTATTCAGTCTAAACGGAGATGCAATAAATCTTAAATGGCAAACAATAGATGATTCTCCCTTTAGACACACAGAGCCTACAAAACTAATCTCCTGCTAAGCAATAGTATGTCCCACTACAGCTGCTGATGGCAAAATTTACAAGGGTAGCATTTGTTTCCTTATGTGCATCTATATTTAGATTGCCACAGGGCCTCCCCTTCGCTCAGCAACACAAGGCAACCCATCGTTGCATGTGTGAACTGGTCACCATGGGAGAGAGAGAGACAGAGAAATGGCTCACCAGCTCTCAGTTTGGAAAAGACTCAGTCATGCAAACTTTTAGCTATTTCGCTTGTTAAATAAGGACACTTAAAAGTGGAAGAACGGATAGAGCATCTTGTGTAAGTGAATTAGGATTAGCAGTCCCACCTATTGTTTTGCTGAGATTTAAGCCTCTCACATAGCTGGACTTGCACTTCTCTTTTTGGAAAGCATGGTCTTGGCATGAAATCTATATTGTTTAAAGTAATTTTGCCCACTCTGAACCCAGCGGACCCATGCGAAAGAAAGTGAAACCTCAGACCCACCTACGGCACTCAAATCTCTGCCCCATCACCCAAGCCAGCTCCTCCTTTTTCCTCCACCAGAACTCAAAGCACAGATTAAGTTTGTAGCATCTGGAGGATGGTGTTGCTCCTTAAGGAAGGGAACGAGCTCAAAACACAGAAAATCCCCACCACGGATTTAGTGCCAGAAACCAGCTGAAATAGCAGTGTGGCTAGCACCAACTTCGGCCACCGAATGGAAATAGCTGTCAGTGGATCCTCGGCAAGCCACATTTCCCCTGGCTGAGGACTTGGCCTTCTGTGTTTAAAGCTTTCATCACATTGCACACCCACTCCTTCCTGCCATCTGCCAGGCGCGCCATGCCCCGGGCCAAGTCTGGTGCCGGCTGCTTCTCCCCGCGCAAGCCTCCCCAGCCCAGATATGCCCAAGTGCTTCTGCACACTCCAACTGCTCTTCTCAACCCAGAAAGGAGCCAAGTTGGGAGCTCTGCTGTCATTTCCCCTACCCCCACATCAGCTATAGCAGGAGTGAGCAACTGCTTCGGATTCTCTTTACCTTTCAGGGCCATCTGGACAACCTCAGACCTCGTGCTAAGGGAAATGGAGGAGGGCCAACAGCACCTTCATGATGTCACCTGGGAAGCAAGTTATAACCTGGAAGCAGGAGGTTTATGTACATTCATGAAATACTCAGGGCTTCCTTGCACTCCTTTACGGCTGTGGAGTCCTCTGGGAATGACATGGACTCCTAATGGATGCTGCATTAGCTAATCCAGTGATTCAATTATTTCTAAATACTCTCTGGTGGCAGGGGCTAGTCTTCCTGCTCACTTACTGGAAATAGTTGCTCTTCCAGGGGGAGGGGAGAAGAGCTTCCATTATAAGAAGCACCCCCCTCTCTTTTCTTTGTCTTTCCACAGGTAGTGGTCACCCTCCAAGGGCACAGATGGAGGCAAACAGATCTGAGATCCAGAACCTCTCTCCCCAGCGGGCCAGACACAAATCCTTTCTGGCTCCACCATCATAAGAGCTGTCTGAGGAAGGTAGGTCATACCAGTTCAGCACAGCAATGCCCCAATGGCCACCAGCTTGTGGGAGCTGGCCCGTATCCATCTAGCACAGGGTGAAGCCAGAGGTGCTCAGTCGTGCTGACTCTGTAGGCTTGTCAGTCTAGGACCAGCATCCAGATGGTATCAGGAGCTGCCCCATCCATTTGCTACGTGGTCATCCTTTAGTTTAACAACACTGTGTTCAGTTTTGGGCCCGTCACTACAAGAAGGACATGGAGGTGCTGGAGCGTGTCCAGAGAAGCTGGTGAAGGGCCTGGAGCACAAGTCTGATGAGGAGCGGCTGAGGGAACTGGGACTGTTTAGCCTGGAGAAGAGGAGGCTGAAGGGAGACCTCATCGTGCTCTACAACTACCTAAAAGGAGGTTGTAGAGAGGTGGGTGTTGGTCTCTTCTCCCAGGTAACAAGCCATAGGACGAGAGGAAACGGCCTCAAATTGTGCCGGGGAGGTTTAGACTGGACATTAGGAAAAATTTCTTCACCAAAAGCATTGTCAAGCACTGGAACAGGCTGCCCAGGGAAGTGATTGAGTCATCATCCCTGGAGGTATTTAAAAGATGTGTAGATGTGGTGCTTAGGGACATGGTTTAGTGGTGGACTTGGCAGTGTTAGATTAGTGGTTGAACTCGATGATCTTAAAGGTCTCTTCCAACCTAAATGATTCTATGATTCTATGACCACTAAAGGGGATGGCAAAAGTATGGGCACCAGGCTGGACAGATTCCTATCAAAGCAATCACTACATGTTCTACTCCCCAAATTCATATTGCAGCTTTAATGGGACATTTCTTCATTTCCCACCCTGAGCTCTGCCTCTGTGGATGAATACACTTCAGTGGTGCATTTCAGACAGTCATCGTCTTGGGCATATGCACAGCTACCACCTGTATGTCATACAGCAAATCCACGCTCTTTTAACTAGTGTTTTCCTGTATGGACAGAGCTTCATAAGCCTAAGAACAGCATTAGTCTTAGTTCTTGAAAGCACAGATGAGATGAAAGACTAATTCAGTGCGCTCAGAGGAATAAGAAGCTCGTGCCAGAGAAGAGCAGGTTTGATCCTATAATGAAGGAGGGCTGTAACCAGCTTCATCTGGTGGATATACACATGCAAAATACTGCTCCCCTCTGGAAAGTAATCAGCCAGGCCGTGGGAGGGTCTGCTGTTAGTCTCAAGTGGGTTTTACATAATAATACACTTATTTCTTAGAAACAGACAGAAAAATGAGGACAGATCTGCACAGAATAGGAGTGCCAGGTACACTTCCTTTTGATTTGCCAGGGATGAGCCATCAAAGAAAATCCACTTTTGGCTTTACTTTTACATTAGGATTGTTATATTCACTTTTGACCAGGAAAGTGCTAAAGTATATACATTGTCTGCATAGCCTTAAAAGGGAAAGATAAAACCTTACAGGCTTCTACCAAAACCTTCATATGGCCAGAAACCATAAGACAGACATTCATACATTAGTTCATAACCTTAAAGAGCAGAAGAGATCAAAAATATATATATAAAAAAAATATATAAAATACATACATAAAAGTATACATATATAATATATATCTAAAATATATATATATGTATACACACAAATACATATGAAGTATTTTCAAATAAGTAACTCCCTACTGGGGAGAAGAATCAGTGTTTGAACATGCTGTTGCAGAGCATGGAGTCAAGCGATGTGGAATTGCATTAATTACAATTTCACTCAGCGCTTGTCCCAGACTTGGGCTCTCAGGGAGGAATTGCTATTTGCAAGTGGTTTAATACCCTGCTGCCACTGCTCCTGAGTTCCCAGCTCAGAGGGGCAGGAGGAGCGCTGTTCGCAAGCAGTTCAGCTCACTGCTGCTGTAAAAAAGGGACAGCAGCGAGCATTTGCCTGAGTGACTTTCCCAGCAGCAAAGCATGATCAGGCAATTCAAATCCTGGCCAATCTTCCCATCCAAAGAGCACAGGACTGAAATCCAAGACTCTGCCCTTCAGCACTGGTCCAGTACTTTCAGAAACCTCAAGCTTAGATACTAGACTCAAGTTTCAAGAGAATGAAAAATGTCCTTTGTGTGAGAACAATACCCAGGCTCATTTTGGAGGAAAGTTCATACCACAGGTTGTCTCCAGCAGACTGTTTGGATGGAGCCATCCTGTTTTACACGAGAACACAGTTTAGGTATGTGGATGTGATCTGTGCTGGGCCACCTGGTCTCGTGACCAAAGACCTTGGTCTGGTTTACTGAGATATATCTGTTCATGGTCCTGCTAGATCATTTCTTCGTGGACTGGGTGGGATTTCCATGGGCCTTGGGGCCGGTGCTGCCCTGCCAATATTGGAGCTGGGTGCAGTTTAAGGAGAGCAAACCAGGCACCCTGCTGTAAAAGTCCTTGTTTAGTATCAACACAAACATGACTCCTTCACCGTTATCTTTAGGGGAAGCCCTTAGGCTAAATCCTTCAGTCATAGGTGGGACACAGGTAACCTCGAGAGGGTGGAGGAGAAGGAGGTATAGGGAGAAAGCACTGCATAAATGGCAACACAGGACAGGCAGAAGATATCATAAATTCAAGGAGGAAGAATCAAAGAGATACAGCCTGAAATTCAGATATAATAGTAGATTTTCTTTGCATTGTAGAAAAACTAGTTTAGGGAGAGGAAATTATGAATGAGGAGTGATTGGGATACGGAGTTACCTTGGAAGGTGGAACAACCAAAGTATGAAATAACTTTGTTCCTCTAACCTGGGAGGTGTAGAGGTCCTGCAATTTATTGCCTTGGTAGGTCTGGAGACAACCGCCTGGTTGTGGAGACCACTCACCCACAAGGACAGGCAACCAGGTGATGGACATGCCAGACTGTATTTAAGCTGCCTACTCTGGTGTGTGGGTTTAATTTACGGCTGTACCATGGTGGTTTAGTTCAAGAGAAGAGTGATTCTGACTTTCAGCTATCCAAGGCTGTCAGACCATCATCTCCTACTGTCAATGTAGAGAGGTGGGCAGGATGTCTGGGCTGCCCCCTTATTGCACATATTCCAGACATGAAGTCTACCTCCCTTCTTCAACTATGGGGATCCTAGATGTGGTGGTCCTACGCAACACATGGTCTGAGCTGCCCATCACTACGGGGAAGTCTGCTCTGTACTGCAGCTGGTACCTAAGTCCTTCTTGGAAATCATAATGTGGATATTGCCTTCATTTGAGGAAATTCTGGAGAAACAAAATTCTCTGTCCCCATTCCACAGCCATAAAGTACTTCTCAACCCTCCAGAACAAACCTCAGGCATTTAGGAAAAGCCATAGCCATGGAGTGTGACAGGAGGACCAAGGGCATTTCCTAGCACTACTTGTGCACCCCGTTGATGGCAATGATGGAGTTAATGTAGCTCCCATCTACATGTTGAGCAGGCAGCTTGCCAGAGGCTTGACGTCTGGTAAATAAGCAGGCACATCTTGGCTCACTGGGAACAGATTGTTAACTCAGTTCAGCTCAGGGTGAGACGCACCGCCGAGCGGCTGTCATTAGCGGAGAGGATTCAGTGGTCATGACTGCATGTCACTGTCACAGCTGGAGCTGCACGGGACTGGAGACCCGGTAAGAGGAAATGGGTTTGGCTCTCGACCAAGTCTTGCAGTCCTTGCTCCACCAGCACTCCCATTCCCCGTCTCGGTGTAACCTGCTGTTCAGTGGGTCTTTCATGTTCCTCCCCTGGCAACCAGCCTACGAACGTGCAAGTCTGCTGCAGCTATAGTTATGTCTCAAGGGCTGAAAGTTCCCCGAATCAGTCCCAACTCCTTCACTTCGTGCCAATCCCAATGCAAGGACCACCAGATTTGTTAGTATTGCTGAATTCTTGAGATCCTGCAGAGCCCTGGTGGCAAATGGGACAAGAAGACCCCAAGCGTCATCATGCTGGCTGACACACCATGGCAGAGACAACATACTGGATGCTACAGCTTGAGCTGCAGCAAAACCAGTTTAGCTGGGGCGTTACGGGACACTGGCAGAAAACTGAAATCTCATAAGGGTCTAGGTGGGGGTAAGCTGGGCACATCAACCATCCCCTCTCCAGGCAGCCGCCTCACCAAAAAGACCATGGCTGCTAGCAGTTGTGCAACTGAGCATCTCTGTCCACCCAAGGGGCATCACCCCAAGACAATGGACAGGTTCCATGAGGGAACTGGCTTCTCCAGTATCCTTTCTGGCACCAAACTATCAACTGGGCTTCAGCTAGTGGAGCCACATCATCAAATCCCCTTCTAAAACCTGCCAAACCAGAAAATACAGTTATCGGGAAACCTGTGCACCGCAGGGGCAAATTCTGGAACATGATCCGTTTAGGGAAAAAAACAGCAAATGCACAGCTCACCCTGTGCTGTTCCCTTGAGCTGGAGCTCAGACACAGAGTTATGGACCTATTATCTGGGCTGAAGGAAAAATCCATCAGAAGTCATCGGTATAGGGCACGTAGTGCACATTGGAGCAGTTTCAGCTCAGTCCAAGAGAAGCCGGTGGGGACTCCATCTGCTCCAGCCAGCTTGTTGCAATGCCACGCTTGCATTTTATTTGTGCATCCTCGGTGCAATTATGAGGATCTACATGGGAACTTTCTCTCCATCCCCCGTTTGCTCTCAGCACGCAGCGAATTCAAAGCTGTGCTTCCAACATCACAGGGCATTGGAACAGAATTGGTCGCAGTGTCACAAAATCAGCTGGAAAGTTTGCAGAGCTGCAGCAAGGCAGGCAGGCTCATTTTTCTCAGTTGATAAAAAGCCTGAAGAGCATATTTATTAAATCCATTGAGGGAAACCCCAGGATCAGTGGCAGAAGGGGACAAGGTGTTGTTATGGGGAAAAATCCTCTCTTAAACCACACAGAAATCTTAGAGAGAGGCTCAGCAGCGGCACAGTGAATTATGAAAAATTATCAACTACTTCTAAAAACGAAATGACCACAGCACTGTAACAAACCAGCTCTGAAAAATACGCACTAAAACCCCACTAGGAGATGGAATCCAAACTGTGTAACGATACAACTTTATCACAGCCCGTATAGCAACCCGCAAACAAGCCTTCCTATAGCTCAAACTGCAGAGCTCTTGGGGTGGAAAGGTTGGGAATTTCATCTCTGCCAAGCTGTGAGCAGCTATGGTGCATGGCAGAGAAACAACTGCCCCTCTGCTCTGCTCTGGTGAGACCCCCCTGCAGTGCTGCGTCCAGCTCTGGGGTCCTCAGCATAGGACAGACATGGACCTGTTGGAGCGGGTCCAGAGGAGGCCACAAAGATGATCAGGGGGATGGAACAGCTCTGCTGTGAGGAAAGGCTGAGAGAGTTGGGGTTGTTCAGCCTGGAGAGGAGAAGGCTCCAGGGAGACCTTATTGCGGCCTTTCAGCACTTAAAGGGGGCTTATAAGAAAGACGGGGACAGACTTTTTAGCAGGGCCTGTTGCGACAGGACAAGGGGAAATGGTTTGAAACTAAAAGAGGGGAGATTCAGACTAGATATAAGGAAGAAATTTTTTACACTGAGGGTGGTGAAACCCTGGCACAGGTTGCCCAGAGAGGTGGTAGATGCCCCATCCCTGGGAACACTCAGATCAGGTTGGACGGGGCCCTGAGCAACCTGATCTGGTTGAAGATGTCCCTGCCCACGGCAGGGGGGTTGGACTAGATGACCTTTAAAGGCCCCTTCCAACCCAAAATGTTCTATGATGCTATAAAAGCTTTCTAAGGCAGAATCTGTCTCATATCACACTGGCTACTTGGTTCATGCTTAAATAATATAATGAGAAACTGCAATATAGGGACAAGTGCTTTTGCAGGCAGACAGCCGCGGCTTGCCCTCTAAACCCAAAGCAGATGCCACCAGATTTATATTCAGCATCCAGCCACCAAGCAGGTGCTTGTGAAAAATGTCTCTGTGATGTAGGGGACAGCTTTGAAGCCCTGTCCTGTACCTTGAATCCTTGTTCTGAACCCACCCCAGTCCATATCCCTTGCTTACTGATCCAGCCTTCTGCTCCTTACTCTCTGTCCCTGACCAGGGATTCAGCTGTGTCTGCTGCTTTCCCACACTGTTTCCTTGATGTGGTGCCTGATGTCAACTTCTGCCCTTTCCCTGTTCCTTATTTTGGTGCATGCTATGTCCACGGTTTTGTTACCTTCTGCCCAACTCTCACCACAGCCCTGCCTTGCCCTTTGAGTAGCAATACTCATGATTTGGGGACCTCTGACACCGTCTCCTGTTTGGAGGAGAGCTAGCTTCGCTTCCAGTAACCCACATCATAACAGAGAGAAAATCTAGGTGTCCTCTTTCCATTGCAGTATTTGCGTTTGCAACCTTACTTCCACATTGAATGCAGAATTTGGTGGCAACCTGGCAAAAGAATGATGGTTTATCATCAAAAAAGCTAAATGCAAGTTGGCCAAGTGACTTACCCACAGGGTAAGTGAAGGAAGCCTTCCTGTGAAGGAAGCCTTCACCACCGTGGAGGATTTCTGTGGCAGATGCTCAGTGGAGTTGATTAGACAGAAATATTCTCTCCCTCTCAGACCAGCCCTGGCCCTCCCTCTCACTTCAGGTGGAGAAAGGGTCTGAAGAGAGAAACCTTTCTCCTTTTCAAGTGCTTCCTCCTCCACGCTACAAAGCATTGTTCCCACCCTCGTACGGCCTGTGCAAAGTGGGAACGCGCAGCACATCAACCTTTCCCTGGGAAGCAGAATCCCAAGGAACAAGTGATACCATTTTCTGCAAGTGAACTTTAAAGAGGAGGAAGCCTTTGTTTCTTAGATCCTTTTAGGTGCTGATCAATAACGAAGCTTCAAATCTCCACGAATACGCCTTTCCCTGCAGTCAAACTAAGCCTTGAGGCTGCCTTTGCTCCTTCTGATAATGGGCAGCCTTTCTTCCAGCCCTGCTTCACCACCCCTCCTGGAAGGTCTGCCATCGGAGGAGGACTCAGGGTCTGCACATTCAGTATTCAAGCCAGCAATCAGCTACGACATCTACAGAGCCAATTAGTAAGAAGGGACGGCTGTCGCAGGAGCAGTGATCGATCTGACTTCCCAGGGCGGGTGAGCAGAGAGGGTGACATCTTAGTGACACAAAGCAACCCATCTCAATCCCATGTCCATCTCATTCATAATGCAGCTGGGCCGTTCGCTGCTTTTCCCTATTGCTTTCGATACCGGATGAAAAGGAAAATCACTGATCATTAGCAACAACAGACAGAGGGATCCCAAGGGCAAACTTGATATGGTATTCATAAAATCAACTTTCCTCTCAGGCAGTCTGTCTCCCTGTGGCAGGTTTGCTCCACAGATCATCTTTAAAAATACAGTTTTTATTTCAATAGTGGCAAAAATCAAGGCCTTCTTATGCTAGACACAACACGATTAAGTACATCATCTCTGCTCTGCAGAGCTTAAAGTTCAAATAATCAAGACAATGTGTAAAGGGAAAAAGAGACATAGAGAGATGAGCTGACTTTCCAAAATCATATTGGAAATTAGTTTCAGGGCTGAGAATACCACCGTGGTCTTCAGCCAGAGGCAGGACCATTACAGCACCGTGGGACTGTCCTGTTAGTATAAGTTTAAATACTCCAAGTGCTGGAGTATCTATCATTTTTCTTGGAGATGTCCTGCACCCTGATCATCAGAAACTGATATCTGATATTTAGCCTGAAATACTATTCTCTCCTAGTCATGATCCAGTTTACTGCACAACGTAGTTTTCTCTCCCTCTCTGGTTTTTACACACTTCGGAGATCTTCAGTCTCTCAGGATGTGCTCCTACTTGTCATTGCCTAGCGAAACTGCACCTCTGCTTCTTGACCCTCTCGCTGCTCTTTCCTGAATCACTCTGGTTTGTCAAAGTCCTACAGGTTAATACTGTGACAGATTACCAATACTGGCACTGCAGTCCTTTGGAGGTAGTTGCACAGGAAAAAATTACTCTTATTTGAAGAACATTGCAGAGAATAGTGTTTTCCACCCAGAATATGTGCTGTGACTTTCCTGGTTACTGACCTGCGATGCAAACACCTTGCAGATGATACATGACAAGACAGCACCCGCATGTCACATATTTAGCTCAAGCCTTGGCAAAGTTGGCTCAATTTAAAGCAAGGCACTGGCCTGACAACTTCTTCTCATCAAATAAGGTGGGATCAGCAGTGTCTCTCTTTGGGATACAGATGATCACTCAGTCTGGATTTATAGGGTTAAAACAATACCTCTGACGTCATTTGGGACCCATAAACAGAAACCATAACATGGGATTCCAGTCCACCACCATGAACAGTTGTAGCCAAAACTATATGTCATTGCTAGATAAAAGCTCACGGTTGAAATAACCCTCCATGACTGCAACATCCTGTGATGAGAAGGCCATTCCTTTGGCCAGCAAGGGAGGAGGCTTTTGTGCAGCATATATAGAAAGAAACTAATGCAGGCATGACTGTATTTTTTTTTTCCTTTTTATTTTTTTGTATCTGGTCTTGTACAAAGGTGGTTTGGAATCATGGATGTTCTGCAGAGCTGGAAAAAATCCAAATTTCACAAGGATCTTCATCTGGGCTGGTACCCTGTAATGTTTTTTATTAATGATTCAGACATGGGAGATCATTGAATTTTCTGGAGACAATGAAATAAGGCCAGTGATTAGGACTCAGAAGGACGTAACCATTTTGCAGGCTGATCCTAATCGAGAAGGTGAATAGGCACAGAAGTAGAATCATAGAATCATAGAATCATACAGGTTGGAAAAGACCTCTAAGATCATCGTGTCCAACCGTCAACCCAACACCACCATGCCCACTAAACCATGTCCCTAAGCGCCTCATCTACACGTCTTTTAAATACGTCCAGGGATGGTGACTCCACCACTTCCCTGGGCAGCCTGTTCCAAGGCCTGACCACTCTTTCAGTAAAGAAATTTTTCCTAATGTCCAATCTAAACCTCCCTTGGCGCAACTTGAAGCCATTTCCTCTTGTCCTATCGCTAGTTACTTGGGAGAAGAGACCAACACCCACCTCGCTACAACCTCCTTTCAGGTAGTTGTAGAGCGCGATGAGGTCTCCCCTCAGCCTCCTCTTCTCCAGGCTAAACAACCCCAGTTCCCTCAGCCGCTCCTCATAAGACTTGTGCTCCAGGCCCTTCACCAGCTTCGTTGCCCTCCTCTGGACGCGCTCCAGCACCTCCATGTCTTTCTTGTAGTGAGGGGCCCAAAACTGAACACAGTATTCGAGGTGCGGCCTCACCAGTGCCGAGTACAGGGGCACGATCACCTCCCTATTCCTGCTGGCCACACTATTTCTGATACAGGCCAGGATGCCGTTGGCCTTCTTGGCCGCCTGAGCACACTGCCGGCTCATGTTCAGCCGGCTGTCAACCAGTACCCCCAGGTCCTTTTCCTCTGGGCAGCTTTCCAGCCACTCTTCCCCAAGCCTGTAGCGTTGCCTGGGGTTGTTGTGGCCGAAGTGCAGGACCCGGCACTTGGCCTTGTTGAATCTCATACAGTTGGCCTCAGCCCATCGATCCAGCCTGTCCAGGTCCCTCTGCAGAGCCTTCCTACCCTCCAGCAGATCAACACTCCCGCCCAACTTGGTGTCGTCTGCAAACTTACTGAGGGAGCACTCGATCCCCTCAGTAGAATACGAAAGTAGAATACGAAATTTAGTGTGGCTAAGTGTGAAGTGATGCAGGGGGGTAAGAGCAATCTCTGAGCTAAGTGCATTTTAAATGGTGCTGAATTAGTAACACAAAGGAGTAAGATCTGGATTTAACCAACGGAATCAACATTTACCCTCATTGAACGGTGATGTAATATAATGTCACAGGGTCAGGCCTCCCCAGGAGGTCAACAGGAGAAGCAGGTGAGGGCAACAGCGGGCTCAGCTAACGACCGTTAAGGTAGTTAGAAGGAGACTCATTTGCTTCACTTTCTCCTGATGCCAAGCATCATTCTCAGCTGCTACTTAAAGCTGTCAGGCAACTCGGGCTGCTCACACCCTGTTTTCTGATCTTTATTACTTTGCCAAAGTTTAATTGGCCCAGCTGATGCTTCCCAAGCTGGGTGTCTGCTGCAGGCTGGTTAGTTAGTTATTTGTGTTCTTACTTGCCAGAGGAGATGGAAGCAGAGAGGAGGGGAGGAAACTTGGGTTTCAATAAGAAATGAGTGCAACTCATTCCGAGTCAAAATGCATCGAACAAACCATTAAAAAAAGATTCTTACAGCTTTCTAGGGGGAGCAGCGCTGCCTCTTCCCTGCTTTGGAATAGGGATTTGACATGAGAAAAGAGAGACAGAGTCATTCTGATGTCTGGGGAATGGCTTTTCCCGCTCCCTGGGGGTCATGTATTTGCTAAGTTAAAAAACCTCCAAAAACTTCAGCTTTCCAATTACTCAAGAAAAGCTTGTTAGTACATGGTGACTACATCCCCTGAGCCCTTTGTTTGCACTGACCATGCTCCCTCCCCTCACCCACCCAGGAAAGCAGCTGGGTACACCAGGGACACTTGAAGCTCTGCTAGTCCACCGCAGCGAGAGCAGCTTGGGACTTTCCTTGCAACAGTCCCCTCTTATTTAGGACAAGAACTTGGAGCAAGGAAACTTTTCTCCATAAACTCATTAGGGCCCCTTTTGGCTTCTCAGGCAATGACTGGAGAAAGAGAGAATAGAATAGAATAGAATAGAACAGAACAGAACAGAATAGACTATTTCAGTTGGAAGGGACCTACAACAATCATCTAGTCCAACTGCCTGACCACTTCAGGGCTGACCAAAAATTAAAGCATGTTATTAAGGGCATTGTCCAACCACTGACAGGCTTGGGGCATTGACCACCTCTCTAGGAAGCCTGTTCCAGTGTTTGACCACCCTCTCGGTAAAGAAAGGCTTCCTAATGTCCAGTCTAAATCTCCCCTGGCACAGCTTTGGACCATTCCCACATGTCCTACCACTGGATACCAGGGAGAAGAGATCAGCACCTCCCTCTCCATTTCCCCTCCTCAGGAAGCTGTAGAGAGCAATTGAGGTCGCCCCTCAGCCTCCTTTTCTCCAAACTAGACAAACCCAAAGTCCTTAGCTGCTCCTCATAGGACATTCCTTCCAGCCCTTTCACCAGCAAGAGTAAAGAACAAAAAAGGAATGAGATAGAAGACAACCTTGACACAAGCAGATGTTGGTTGAGAGTATCTGGAGTGATGCGACAGACATTTACTGCAACACAAACCATTTTGGGACTGTACTAGTGGGCTTGGACTAAAACCCCATCAAGAATCATGCTCACAGCTTGGATGACCACATCTTGGTGCTGCCAGCCCAAGTCCTGGCCCGTGTTAGTTTGCCAGCACAGACGTAGCCTGGTGCTCCCATCTCACACTTTCTCCGCTGTCAGCAAACGTAAATGAGACTTTTATACTCCTCGCATGCTCATCAGCACAGAACACGCTGTCATCCCATCAGGGTTAGCACAAGCAAAGGAGCTCTGCAGGATGAATCTGAGAGATGAATCCTAGTGACAACCAACAGAGCGGGCAAGAAGGAGGAATTCATGGAAATGTAGCCTTTTTCCTTAAAAGAAAAGAGAAAAGAAAAAAAGAGGAAGTTATTTATAACCCTGAGAAAAAAGAACATTGGAGTTTTAAAATCAAAGCTAGGAAACGCCAAAATTGCCAGTGTACATACTTTAATTCAACCCCTTTCATATATTCTCATTATATTATAATCTTAATTACATGGTTGCATGGGTTTTGTCTCCAGAACTTGGCTCACAGGATACAACGCGCTTATTGAGTCAGGCACCAGGTTTCTCCCTGTCATTCAGTGGATAACCCCATCCCTTATTTTTCTGCACAATATATGAGCCTTGCTCAAAAGGCAGTATTATAAATTTCAAATTCTTTTCTCTGCTGACTCCCCATGCCAGAAGTTTCACTAGTATGAATGAATTTACTTTCAAAACACCCTCCTGAGATGAAGCTGTAGTATGATCCTCACAGTAAATGTAGGAGCTGAGACACAGAGATAAAAAACATATATCCATTGTGACTCTTTGATTTGAGCTTGCTGTGACCCATTTTTTTCCAAAAGGTTAGCCTTTTTTAGAGCTTTCTTTGTTAGATCTTTAAGGTGCCATTCATTTTAGTTGCAATTTTAACTATTCAACATTTTTACAAAGTAGACTGCTTGGTTTCAATGAATGGTCAACAAAGAAGATTTTACTCTAAATTACTTCCTGCATGTGCATGACGAAGGGACTTTTGTGGTAGAGTCAGGGCTGAAATAGGACTGGCCGCAAAACAAAAATTCTCTTTTGAATGAGGAGAAGTGAATAAGATCTCATTTTTAAAATATTTTAATGAATCTGAGATCTTCTGCAATGGATGCAAATGGGGCAAAAAAAAGTAGAGTCATGGTTAGGTTGTACTTCTGGAATGAGCTTAGGCCAAGCTTTAGTCCCTGCTCTGAATGAAACAGAACCAAGCTCTCCTGAAATTGTTCCAAGTTTTAGCAAAAGATAAATAACTGAAATATTCACAAGGTAAGAGGCAGACTAATGGGACAATCACACACCTTTGAACTTCTGGGTTTCCCCATCTTCAAATGAGTAGCTATCTTCCAGATGTAGCTATCTGTCACTTAAAACTGTATCCTAATCATCATAAGCCTTCCTGCTCAATCACGCTTTTCCATCCGGAAAACATTTTGGGACAAAATTTCAAACCAGCTCTACATTTCCCTGCCTGAATCTCGGCATCAGCTTTTCTCCCCTTCAGTATCTCATCCACTTCATCTCTTCCACCTGGTGCCACTGTTATGCGGTGGACCCCTGCTGCAAACCGCAGCCTTCACATCTCCTCTGCAGCAGAGGAGACAGAACCCGTTTAAGAAAATGAGGTCTTTATGAGAGTTTTTCTTCCCTTAATAAGTCAAGGAAACTGGAGGTTTGGTAAACCCTAAAGTTTTAGGTGAAAATGCAACACAGTCAACAGGAAACAGTACAGAATCACGGAAAAACTTGGGCTGGAGGGGACCTCTGGAGGTCTCTGGTCCAATTCCCTACTCAAAGCAAGGCCAACTTCAAAGTTTGAATTTAGATGAGGTTGCTCAAGGTCATCTCCTTGAGCTGTGGCTTTAGCAGGGAAGTAATGCAGGGATTTCCCTTGGAAAGGCTCACCAGTCATGGGCAGACACTCATCTCTAGGGGCCCTGCTGCCTCTTCTCAGGAGATTCCTGACTGTAAGTATGTCCTGTTGCAACAGAGCAATAAATTGCCTTGTCCACACCTCATCTGTAAGGCATGCATGTCTCCATCCATGGCCCTATTTCAAAAATGTCAGAGCTTTATGAACTGTTACCAAACCTGCTTTGCTTTGCAGGTGGAATAACTGCAAACCATGTTTTCTGCTCTTTCTGAAGCACTTCACAGACCCTGTCTGAAACACAACCGTTTAATTGCATTCCCTAGCAGGTTCAACATAATATAATGCCAAAGAAACAAGTACCGAGCGTATAGGCAGCCAAATGTATGAGAAAGGTGATCTGCCAGGCCATGGGAGCATCTCCTGAGAGGCAGTCTAGATGATAGCCTCCCGTCCCCTACCATTGCGCAATTAGAGCCTTTATCCTAATGCATGTACCCACGTGGGCACCGGCGACCAACATCCTGCCCTTTCCCAACTTTGAGAGCTCGTCTTTGTAGTCTTAATGTCCTTTTAATGTAGAATTTTTGATGTAATTATTTATTTACATGACCGTGCAGCCTAGAGGGGCTCGCTTACAAGGGTTGCGTGAGAAGACTGTGATTACTCAGGCTTTGCAGAAGATGATTAAAGCGGCGTGACTAAAGTGTTTAAAGTGATCTGTCCTAAAAAAGGGCAATGTGTAAAGTGCCCTCTTCCTGCATGCTGCAGCTGCTGTCTGTATTCAGAGACAGATTTGTTAACTGCAGTGACAAAAGGAAGTTCTTCTTTCTTTTGCTTCTCATCGCCTTGGCATTAATGAAATACAGCACGCACTGGGTTTTACTCCTTCCAGTTGCCCGCTTAAATTGTTGACTCATTTCCAGGCAGCTACACGTTCCCCAGTCCCTTGACAGCAGCGAGGTGGGAGACGGGTCCCCAAAGGCATAATCTGAAGACAGTATGTTTTACAGAGCTGTCAAGAAGTTCTTCATTTGGGCTGCTGAGCCTTTATTACCAGTGACGTGTTGTAAGACAGAGAGGACCCAAATTGCGTCTCGGATTTCAGGATGAGTTTGCAAGACTGATAGAAAAAAAAAAAAACAACAACAAACAAACCAAAAAGAGCCCTTCTCTTCAGCGTGGAGCTTATCTAAGCTGCTACTTGCCAAGTGAGATAAACGTGGGCCCTCGCAACCTGATTATCACAGTCATTTCACAGGCTTGATAAAATCTTTAATCCACGGGCCACTATGAAATTAAACTGGCTGATCTGTTCAGATAGAGGCAAGAGTTGAATAGCTGAAGGATGAAAAGGAAGGGTGTACAAGGGGAAGATGAAGGAATTTCTTTTCATCGCTTGGTTTATACAAAGTCAGCCTGAATATTCATTGTGGGTGGCAAAGTTTGGAAGAAATGGTGAGGGGAAAAAAACACAGCAACAGGAAATCTTAATCTGGGGAAGAAGAGTCTGATGGCAAATATTTTCCCTAAACCTTTCTCATGTCTGTTCACATGCAAACACTGGATGGTACTTGCTTTTAGTATGTAGATGGAATTTGCTATCTGCTCCAAAATGAGAAAGGAAGAAACAGAGGTGGAATTTAAGAGTATTTACTGGGGTTTTAGAGCATTCTCCAGCTGGACAAAGTGGATAAGATGTACCTCTGAATTGCAAAATGACTCCTGAAGAGTAGTAGCTGCTTCCCACCACCACTTGTAAAGGTCAGGCTCTCCATGAAAAATATGTGGTCCTGCAGGAGAAAAAGCATCAGCACAGCCACACAGCCTCATCCAGGAGGTGCCCAGAAAGGGGAGAAAAGGATGAAGCTGCACCTGAACACGTTCTGTAGGGCCTGAGATTTGCAAATACGACACTCATGGGAGGTATCTCATGAAAGGGTCAGTTTTCCAGAATGCAAGACCCACCTCACCATAGTCCCTAGGGCAAAACTGTCCCAAACTGTTGCATATACCAGATTTACCCCCCAAAAGAGTTTTTTCTCAAATGGAGAATGAAAGGAAGGAATTCCAATCCATGTAGTCAAAGTTTGATTTTTCTGGAGGTGACGATCTCCACCAGTTTCAGTGGACTTAGTCAGGTTTACACTGATGTCAGGAGATCAGAGGTTGGTCTCAGTGACACAGAGCTGGCAGAGTAGTCCTCAAATTGTCCCTAACACCGTGGGCATCTGGTTCGCTTCTGGTTCTGTCTAACTTCCACCTCAGTAGCGCCAGCTCCGCAAAAATAGAAACAGCAGGAGACTGACGGAGAGACGCGTTGGGCTGGAAAGGCTTTCATGAAGGGAGATGGGTTTTTGTCGTCTCGCCTTTGAAGAGACAGTGCAGCAGTCAGGTATTCAGGTTTGGCTTGTGTCAGTTTTTACAAATGGAGCGATGTGAGGAGTTATAAATGGAGCAAGCTTTTAATCTCTGAGCAAGCTACAAATCGAAGGTGAACCTCATTAACTTGGACACTTTTTGTGTTAAAAATGAGAAGCATTTCACCTAATGAGAAGCTCTTAATAGGTGTTGTTTTTTTGCTAAATTATCATATTAACCAGCAGATAATTAACAAGCATTTTCTTAATGTGGTGCTCTACTGATAAAATCTCATTGTCTATAAATCATCAAGCCACTACAAAAAAAAAATGGCTTTTTAATCATGCTGGGCATTATGGGCAAAAAGTATAGGACAATTTTAATTGTTGGGGAACTGGAAGGGAAAGACAAGAATCTCTAATCTGTTGGGGGCATGCATGGGGTGCCTTAAGGTAAATCAAGCACTTAGGGCTGGTTTTTAAAACACTTTAGAGTACTTATGGGCACTAATATGTCATTATTGAAATGGCTTCCTCGGAGGTACAATGTGGCAGAAGTTTAAGAGCAAATGCCAGGTCCAAGTGATACTTTAGAGGAGATGAGGGGGTTTCCTCTAAGAAAAAAAAAGAAAAAATCCTGGAAAGGAAGGTGAGCCAAGATTAAAGCTTAAAGGTACCTTTTGAAAGTAGCATGGATCTTTAATAACCACGTGCTGGTGGGACCTTTCACTGTCAGAAAGGTGCCTGCTCCAGCAGCACCGTGATGGTGTGTTGGCTCAGCGCGGTCTGAGAGCAGAGAGCTGCTAATGCGGCCATCACTGGATGGCCTGGACAGCAAAGCTTGGGGTGTTTCCATAGCACAGAGCCCTACCACACAGCCTTTGTCACCTGTGACCACCACTGGTCATCATACATCACACCAGAAGATATGGCAGGTGGCCTTCCAGTAAACCCAGCATTGGCAAGACAGGCTGAAATTAGTGGCATGCTCGTCCCATTTCTACATAAAGGTGCTCCAGCACTCTGCAGCTCAGTGGTGCGTTTCATTTTGGTTTCTACCAATTTTTACTCCATGTAGCCATCAAAATAGTATCTAAGAGTTTTCCGTGTTAATTCTAACCCCTGTCTCTACATCACTTGCTCAAAGTGACATAAGAAAACTGTGGCTAAAACAAAAGTTGACCTGCAGTTTCCCAAGTCCCTCCTGTTCCTCCCCCCAGCCCAGTAGTCTATTTAGCAGGACAATGTCTACACAAGAGCATGGCTCTCACTTCTGACTACATGAGCCAGAGGTGGACAGAGGTAGCTCTGAGTTCCTGATACCCAACACCCTCCCCTTTGCTGGAACGTTTGATGGAGTACTTGACAAACCCTCCCTCCCAAGCATAACTGACTTGTGACTCATTTCCACCCAAGTGCATCCTCCCAACTCTTCCCTGTCATTTCCACCGTGCTTCCTCACTGGGAAAAGTCCCTAGTTCAGGACCTTTCTTACAGACACTCCTGGTGCCAGCCCAGAGCTGATCAATATCTTGCTCTTTCTGCAGAACAACCATGGAGTCGTGGTTGCAATTGGCTGCAGTGGCAGCAATTTCTGAGATGTCCTGGTAGCTTCTCAGTTGTATCCCTTGAACTGCCAAATTAATTTCAGCCTGCTCTCACAGTTTTACTATTTCACAGCTCTGCCTTTCATATCATCTTTGCCCTCTCTGTCTGCAGGGGAATTTGGGCAAGGGAGGATTTTGCAGGGAGGAGAGGTGGCGGAGGATGTGCCGAGCAGAGTGCAAGGCTCCTCTCGGTGCTCCCTGCCCACATTTCCCCAACACCTGCAAACTGCGCTGGCTCGGAGTGACACGGCAGCAGTTTTCTTCTTGGCATCCAGCCTTTCTGACCGCTTGCTCCTGGGGCTGTGGGCTCTGCACCAGCTGGCCCAGGTCAGGAAAGTCAGACCAGCGAGCAAAGAACAGAACTACAGAAACCAAGCTCAGAAGCAAAGAGAAGAGGAGAAAAGCAAAACAGAGAGAAAACCTTCAAGCCCAAACAGTTCCAGGGGTCTGGGTGTTAGGATATGAATCCTTCATTTCGAATTGATAATCCATAGCTATCCAGAAGAACCCAGCTGCCCTCATGAATATTCATGAGGCTGTGGGCATGGAAACAGACCTCAGATCTTTTTCCTCTTGTGGAAAGTCACCGACTGCTTGAACGAAAGGAGACGCCCTTCTGATGGTCCACAGTGTCAAAACTATGATGCATGCATTGCTCAGCAGTCATCAGCCCATTTGGCAAACATGTATGAACCTGTGCTTCCGAGGACCCCAGAAAATTAGCTTAGATATACCAGCACCCATCACGTGACCGTGTGCTTAAGATACATAACCCACCCTAACATGGTCAGAAGGGAGCATGATGAATATCCCGATGTTCCAGCTACTTTCCATCCTTCCATATTTGATGCATGGAGGGGAGAGGCAGAGTCCCAATGCAGCAAAACCCAAAAAGCCTCTCATAGTTCATTGTGAGCTGCATCCAAAAAGGGAAGTGCTGGAGGACCCCCAGGTGGAGAGGAGCCTGGATGGAGACTGGTGAAGCAGAGCTTGGCTCCTGCAGGCTGGAGATGTGAGAAGCGAGAATTTGGTTTCACTGCAGGACTTTTGCACGAGGAGGCTGGCAGAGGATGGCTCTTCTCTGGTTTGTCTTGTGCCCCAGCTCTGGTACCACCGTGCCCTGGACCAGCACTGAGTGAGTGGGTGCTGCTCTGCCTCTTCCCAGCTCCCATGGAAAAAGGAGGGACAGAGCTGGAGAGACTGCGTGAGGTGAGAATGGATGAGAGTGGAAAATAGGGGGAAGGAGTAAAACAGAGGACTCAGCATGTTCACAAGTGTTGGGAGGGCATCTGGCCGCAAGCACAAGCCATGCATTCGTAACACACACTTGGCACTTGCTTTTATATCCAGCAACACGAGGACTCGTTAGAGGTAACTAAAGACCCTGCAGGAGCCTTCATCCAGAACTCAAACAGTGGAAACTCTTCCATTAACTCTCCTTCCCTGCCAGCTCCTCTCCTTTTCTTCTTTATTTTACCTCTAGGTTACGGCCAGCATCTCGACTGGAATTACCTCAGGCTGCTGCTGAACCAGCTCTGACCTCTGCTGCAAATGGTTTTGGGGCACGGTGACTGACGGCGGAGTCCTGGCTGATCAGTGTGAGCCATACACCCCGGCCCGCTTCTCCCTCCAGCCAGCAACGTGACGGGGTGGGGAGGGGGAGGTTGTTTCGGGCTGTTATAGCAAATTTACTCCATGATTTATGGGAAGGGAAAATCCATTTGGAATTTAAAACTGCTATTAGCTCCTTTCAGTGTGCATGTGTCTGCATGTATATAAAATATATATATAATACAAACCCTTATAAAAAATAAAACATAATAAAAGGGAAGGGGGAGGGGTGTTTGCAAGCCTTGCAGGCACAAAGCGCTGGAAATGTGCAGCAAGCTTTATAATTACCGTAGCATTTCCAGCGCATTTGGCCACAAAAGCTCTGAATTGAATTGCTTAGCATCCCTCTCTGTCTCCCTGCGACTCTTCCTTGCATCACAAAGCTCAGAAGCACCATTTGAAGTTTCAAAAGGAACATTTTTGTGAATGAGATAATCAGTGCCGACTAATCGGCCACGCGCCCCTCCGAGTAATCCATACACCTCCAGCGGAGGGAACAAAGCCACGTCCAGCTAATCCCCTTGGGTCATGCCTTGAAGTGTGTCGCGTGGGCCTTATGGCAGGAGAGGAGGCGGGAGGGATTATGCTGTCAAGAGCAGACGTCTGTGCTCTTACATCAACCGGGACCTCATTATGCATAATTCCAGGTAATGAACTCCAGGAGTGAGGCTGTGTGGCAGCGAGCCGTGTGGCACACTTGGGTCCCTATACTGATGGTACAGAGGTGACCCTGCTGACCAGCAATGCAGAAACCATGTGGGAAAGCACCCACCGCCCCGAGTCCCAGAGCCCCGTGCCCTGCAGATGGGACAACCTGGGCAGTACATCTCACCCACGAGACTGACGTCTCCTCCATCACTTGAGAAAAGGTTTTCACCACCACTTTATATGCTGGCTAGGAGGTAAAATCACTTTCCAGCCCATAAACGGTGCCAGGCTGCTACACTGAGATTTGCAGGACCGAGGGGGAAAAGAAAGACGGGGCCGCTGAGGCTGTACCCAAGGGGAGGGAGAGGAGCTGTACAGGGGTCTGGGCTGCTCATGCATTTCACATACAGAGTCACTGGATCAAACAAACAGCAAAATCCAGGAGCAATCTCAGAAGCTCTTAAATCCCCTACTTCCTCATTGCTATGGAAGAAGCGTATATCGTGTGGGGAAAGGTGAGCAGGAGCATGTGTGTGCGAGTGTGCACACATGCACGCCTGCAGTTGGCAAAGAGCACGTTTCTGACCCAGTGGCTCACCCCGCATCATCCGCAGGAGTAAATTTGCTGATAAAACCAGACTCAGAGCTGCCTCGCTGAAACAAATGCTCAGGAGCGGTGAACATCCCTCCTTGGGATCTAAACTTGCTCTGCTGTTAACAGACTGCACCTCGATTAAAAAGGTAAAAAGTTTCATTCCCCTTTCTCCAAAATCCACCCCAGAAAAGAAAGCTGCGGTAAAAGCAACCCAGTCGAACGCCTTTGGAGAGCCCTGCTCCCTCCAGACGGAGGAATCTCTCTCGCGCTGACATGCTCGCATCCATACACGCTTATTCCTGCTCTGAGACTCTCCAAAGGGAGCCATCACTCTCTTCAAAACGCTCTCCTGCAGTCAGCGGTGATAGGCAATGTAATAATACCTTTTATTGGGTCAATACATCAACTGGAAAACAGAAGCTATTCCTTTCTTCAGGTGATGGCCAAAGAGTGACCTATGTGAGCGTGCAGGCCAGTGTATTATAGCTGTTAGGCTGGCCCGATAGGCAGGATGGTATATTTACCTCTCTTCGTTTGTCTCTTGGTGCTTTATTGCATTTCCTGTTTTGTGAGCAGCCTTAATAAAACATCTTTCTGAAGGGCTCTCCGCTGCGTAGTAAATATTCTCCCTCATCCGCCAACTTAGATAGGGATCAATCAATCAGAGGAGGCCCCTTGGGATGCCAGGGTGCATCATTCAAGGTTAGGGACCGGACAGGCAGGTGACAGCAGAAGGATTGCAATGTTTCTGCTAGGAAACCCCCCCACTGCTTGCCAAAGAAATTAAAAAAAGAGGATGGGAGAGTCCCACAAATATAGGAAAGGTTTCATCTCTCATCCTCGGCAGGGTTTCTTTAAACAGCCTGGAGGAAAACAGGCGTCCCTGAAATCAGCCATCTGGGTGGCTTGGTATAAAGAGCTGTAACACAGCAGAATGCCGTGGGCTGTCCTGCCAGTAGACATCAAGATCTAACCAGGGATTGAGGGGTACTGCACATGCAAGGACTTGGGAACCTTCCCGTTGAGACATGGGTCAGGACCAGGGTGTAATAATCTCCGTGGCTGAGGCTGGATGGTGGCTTGTTTGCTTCGTGCTGCTCGGGAACCACATGAAACGTCTTTTCTACCTAGCGAGGCAAAGCGTGGCACCAACTTGGTGGGTGCAGGAGCTGCCTGGTGTGAATCCAGCCTGGCTCTGCTCAGTGCCAGGCCAGGTGACCTCCCCCATGGAAAGAGTTTCGTTAGTGATAAAGCCTTGACAACAACGTTTTATTGCTTCCTGTGCTTCCCAGCTTTGCGAGCATCTCTCACATTAACTCTTCGGTGCCTTCCAGAAAGCAAAGAGAGGAATCCAAAAGATTAATTTATTGCTCCATTATTAACATATTAAAATGTCAATACTTGCCTTCGGTGGCCTGCAGTGCCAGATGGGAGTGTGGAAGCTCTCATGTAAGGAAGCTGCAACCATAAGTAACGATGACCTTTTAATTGGTCCATTATAAGGTCGGAGCTTGGCCACCACATTGGGAGAGTTCACTAAGCAGTTAATCCATTTAGCAGAGTCCGGATCTTTGGAGAGGATGTAAGTGGTGTGGTTGTTGTATAAGCTGCATTTGAGAGTCATTAAAGGGTTGCTTTTTGCAGGAAGAGTCGCATTTTAACAGCATTAGCTCCCGGCTGCACCAGGCAAGCCCTTGTGAATTATCCCTCATTGAAGCTGCAGCTATAGATTTCATCTTATAGTTTCCTATGTATAATAAACGACAGCTCTCAGACATCCTAGAAGAGGGCTTCTAATGACAACCGGCATGTGGGAGCAAAAGATACATCCAGACTCGGGAGTGAATTAAACCCGAGCTCTCTGCCGATGGCTCCTCTCCAGCTGGACGGAGGACAAGAGGCTGCGCGCTGGGTAGCGTATTCGCAGGCTGCGCTTCATAATTTGGCTCCTCGCACACTGACTGACGACAGGCACAGCCTGCAAGTGGACATCCAACACACGCTTCCACCTGTAGCTGTTGTGGACTGGTCCATGCTCCTCCATCATCGCATCGGTGAACAAGCTGAGGTGTTTCTCTGCTGGTGCCCAGCCTGCGAAAGGCTTGTCCTAAGGGGGGACATGTCACCGTTTGGTTACAGAAACCCCTGACCAGACAGGACCTGCCAAATTCTGTCCTCTAACGCGGAGCTCACAGCCTCATGCAGGGTGAGATAATGACCAATTCAGAAGGACGTGGGATTAGGTTGGGGAAAGAGATGAGGCTGCAGGAATAAGAGGAAGGCAGGGTCCCCCTTCTCCTGACCTGCATGGTGGGGATGGCTATCAGGGAACGAAGAAGAAGGATCATTCAGTAATACATACATGTTTTAAGGCCCTTCAGTGTTAAAAGCTAGCTAAGACTATGCAGGCAACAAATGCCATGTCCGAGGACATGACTTGGAGCTCCAGGTCATTCTCTGTATGGTGAGTAAAGGGCTTCAAATGGTGCAGAGGGGCTCAAAAAGCCACACTGCTGCGGCAGTCCCTCAGCACAGGCCTGTAAATCTGGCATCCAAGGACCCCCACAAAGCCCTTTATGGAGGGAGCATGCCAAGATGGTGAAAACACAGTGTGAAGGCCAGCAAGAAGTGCTTCACTAGTGCATGGGCTAACTAAAGAGATGCTACGGGGACAGAACCTGAGTTCAACCTCAAAGCCAACCGAGTTGGTTCTGCTTCCTTCCCCTGTTTGCCCTCCCTGCCTTTCCCTCTGGTGGATCCACACTGGGCTGCTGTTCCCTTCATCTTCCAAAAATGATTATATTAACTATAGGGGACCCTCTAAAACCTTCCTCTGGGCAGAAGAACAATGCTACACATCTCCTCAAAGACAAAGACTTCCAGTCACCGAGGAAGGGTGAGGGCAGGTGGTAGTGTTGGAGTTGGTGGCAGCAAGGACAATTAGGCCACGGGGTTCCTCCATGAGGCTGCAACAAGGCAAAGTCCTGCAAGCCCTCTCCTGAAAATGATGGGAATCATGGTGTAGAGATCTACAGGGATGAAAGCTCAGCTTGTGGAGGTGCGTGGCCAGCAGAACGCCCACTTTGCTCAGGCAGTGCAAGGTTACACCAAGAGACGGGGTTGGAAGGAAGACTTGAGTCGCTCATCGCTTCTCCTGGCGAGCACAGCAGTGGGATACACTGCCCTGTCGATAGAGCTGTAACTCGCTGATCTCCACCCGTTCATCCCTGCACGCTCCTATCTCTCTGAGTTTCTTTTCCCCAAAGCAGCTAATCATCGCACGGCCACGACCTCCCGCCCCGGACCTCATCTGTATGGTGAAACCAACTTTTATGCTCAGCGGCAGCCCAGATTAGTGCCTTGTAAATAAAAGCATCTTTGTGCCCAAGCACCGACCTTTGACTCAGCTCCTGATCTCAGCGGATTTGATGTGTCCGGCTATTTGTCTTGCCGCTCGCCGGGAGGAAGAATAGGAGATGGGAGGCGACACGCGACCGGGAGCTGAATGGAGCGGGGCTCTATTCTTGGCTCCGTCGCAGACTTCCTCCTCAGCCCTCATCAAAATGACTTACTCTGTCTATTCCCGGGTTGCGCGGGGTCGTACCCTGCTGCAGTGGATATCCACTGGAAGTGCTCCTAGCAGTAGGAGGAACAAAGGGTGGAGGATGCAATTTGGCTGGAGCCTCTATTGCTGTGCTTGAGCCTAAAATCCAATTCTGGACTTTCCAGAATCTCAGATGGCCAGGGACTGGGACAAAACAAGAGGTACTGTGCAGTTTTATTGCCATACCTTCTTCATCATCACACCACAGCTCTCTGCAGCACAGCCTCCTCCTCCTCACAGGTTAAATCCAGACCCCACATCTGCACCTTCCTCCTCATCTCTGGGGACATCGGTCTTACTGATGTCCCTCCATCTATTGCTCCTGCACACCTCAGTCCTGCCACCATCTCTGCCCATCTCCTGTCCACCTCCCACCCTCCAGATAGTCCCCCTCCTTCCCTGCCCCCTTTTCTCTCTTCTTATCTGGGATTAGGAAGCAAATTTAGTCCATTTCTAAAGAGATACCAAGTCCCACAACCTCTCCAGCTCCTGCCCGCTCCAGATCTTGGCTGTCCCAGAGACTTGGACTCCCCGCCTTGTTCCAGTCTCTGCAGAAGCCCTCTTTTACAGAAAGTCAAGGTATTGCTTTACCATTACAATCAATGTCTCCGGTACTATTAATTGTGTCTCCTGGAACAGGGACCTGTTAAATAATCCACTAAAATAGGGGGAAAGGGAGGGATTCAATACCTTTAAAAGAAAAAGCTGGCATAACTGTGTGATGGGAAACTCACAGAGTCGATTTATGCTGGAGCAGAGCTGGATGGGAACACTTCTAGTCCTAGAGCCATGCCGATGCTGAACTCTGCAGTTCATGAATCACAAAATATGGTCCCACTCTGGGCTGGATTTGTGACAGTGAGCATCAGGCAATATGCTGGTGTGAAACTTCCACCCAAGAGATCTGTGTGGGCCCTCAAGCAACACACAAATAATATCATCCCAAATATCAGCTCCAAGCCTACTCCCTGCAGTGTTTCTCACCTTCACAGAGGTGGAGATTGCTTTTTCAGCATATTATCAATGAACAGAGTTTGCAAATTATCTCATAAATACCTGCAGCCTCATTCAAATAGCAAGAAAGTCAACCTGAACTTCTCCCAGCCAGAGGGGGACACTCCTCTCCTGTCATGGGGGCTTCACAAGTAACTCCTGGGGACTCCACCGCTGTAGCTTTCTGCAGCGATCATCTGGAAGCTTTTCATGAGAATAGGGACAACAAACCCCTCAAATGCATTAGGGTAAGAAAGGGTGAAAACATGTATCAGGACAGGATTGCAAAGTACTATGAGGGAAGGAAAGAAGGGTTGAAGAAAAATGTTGGGAATCTCTTCTGGCATCTTTATCAAATTTATACAAAGCAGAGCCACAGTTACTAGGTTTGCTCTCAGCACACCTTAAAGGCCCAAAAGAAACACTAGAAAGTCCACCTCAAACACAAGCGATACAGATGTTACCATGAACAAGCTAAAACATACTAAATGCACAGCTGGGAAAGAAATTTGAAATTGAGAACAAGGAAGGAAAAAAAACTCTCAAACCAAAAGTAGAAAGAAAAGTTCCAAAATTTTGGCAGTTCTTAAGCTTCAGACTGCTAAACCCAATCTAAAGACACAGCCTCCGGGTCCACAGACCACCTTCTCTGATAGTTTGGGTGTTACACTCAAAATCTTGTTGTGGGCAAAAATGGATCACACCAAATTCAGAAAAACAATAGGGTATTATTAGCGCATGTGTGATGCTCACCATGCCAGCATCCTTCTGGGTCCTATGGTCAAAGGCACCAGTCACCTCCAGCGGAAAGGTAGGGTTGTCACTGTGAGTCCTCACCATCGTAAGGAGGTCCTGTGGGTATGGGAGGGATATTAATCCAAATCCCAATGCAGGAGACTGGAAAAGGGTATTAACTTGCATTATGCATGAAAAGAAGGTCACATTTACTACATCCAGGCTTCAGTCAGACAACCACAGGCAACCTAGGGATCCCGTCAGTCTGTCCTAGCACTAGAAAGACCCTCTTGGGCATTGCCATGAGGGCAGGAATACCCCATGGTGCAGTTTACTGTGATTATTGCCTTCCTGCCTTCAAGAGACCAGGGCTTGCCAGTTGCTTCATCATCAGCTCCATATCTACTTTTCCATGGAGATGATCACCCACAACCGTATTTCAGACCATTCAGTGGCAGAAAGAACAAGGGAGGACAAAGCTGAGCATGTTCCCAGCCTGGGTGGATGCGCTATCCCTCGGGCTGGATGTAGGCAATGGTCTGACTCCACTCTCAAACCCACAAAGGTCAATGCCCAAAGTATTAGAACTCATTTAAAGGTCCAGAAACAAGATTAATTTGACCGACAAAGGACTAATTGGTTTCAGGACTAATTAAGTACATATACTTGGCTTTGCTTAATCAGTGAAATTTCCAATGGCATTAAAATGTCTACGAATACAAATCCCCAGAGATTTAAAGCAAATAGTTAAAATCAACTTAGATCCAATTATCATATAAATCACTAATGACCTGGGTAAATTGGAAGCTCTTTGGCTCAGCCTCTAGGGAAGAATAAACCTGATAAGAATGAACATGCTACCTGGATTAATACACAGGCTCGGGGGACTTCACTGCAAGTATTCCAATAGGACTTTTTCAGTGACATTGTTACTCATTGCAAAATGCCAATATTTCAAAACAAACAGTTTTCACAAGAAGGTTTTGTTGAAACTTTCAGCAGGAGCTTTCATATCTTTGTGTTCAGCATCCAAAGCTATATTCACTCAAGAATAGCCAATTATCCATTGCTGGGCACATTCCTGCTGAATACTTTAACTGGAGGGCAATTAGTTATTTCCGGTCCCATCTTCCTGCGCTCTGTTTTTCATCTTGCTCATGGTCACAGTCTGATATTCCATTTATAAAAAGAAAAAAAATAAATGTAGGTGATTAAAGACTTTGGTTTTGGTCTAATGAAAAGGAACTTGCAAACATTTGCTATATGGCCCAAGATACTCAGATCTAGTTTTCTAAAGTAATATATTAAATGAAAATGATGGTGGACAAAGAACACCAGGTATCTTCCTTGAGCAACTTCAGTTGTCAATTGAACTACTGGAGTTTACATTTCTGAATCTGAGGAAAGAGCACAAAAGCATTATGGCGACTGAAGCCACTGGGTGGGTATAAGACATCAGATAGTAAACTCAGAGGAAACACCTGTAATGGTAATATTTTTTCACCCACACTCATTTTTAGGTGCAGGCTACGGGTGGTTCCCAGAAAACCTAATCTCTGCTATCCACCTAGGCTGTCTCATCTTCACCTGTTTATTTTGCCAGCCCAAACTCCATTCATGGGAATCCTGGGCCACAACTTGGGAAAAAAAAAAAAAAAAGATTAAATATGATACAGTTTTTATATATCCAGTGATTACAAATCCTAGGGTTTACATCTGCCAAACTGCAATACACATTAGGAAACATTGCCAATAAATGAGCATTCAAAGCCTCCATCTCTTGACTCCAGAGTTTAGCCAGGAAATGCTCACAGTCGGAATCCCTCCCATTCCAGATCACTTGCTTTGCTGTGTGATTTCCTAATGACCCACCAAAGAGTTAATCTGAGTGTAATGAGGCATGAATGGGATAAAGAATTAACAACAAATACCTCACCCACAGTGGAATAAAGCGATTAAAGAAATGCCCTTGGACCTTTCGCTGTGTCTTACAGAACAACAGAAAGAACAATATTAAGGTGCATCAGCCACCCCAAAAACCTACAAGAAATTAAAGCTGTGGTCCCCCCACCCCAAGTGATGGTTACGAAAGCAGCCTCTGGAGAGCTGTGTTTGTACACGTGTTTTGGCTGTGCCCTTTTATTCCAAGCTCCTGCTCTGGTATCAAAGCACGATCCCGGAGGTCTGCAGTAGGCTGGATTTTGCTGCGTCCATCAAGCAGTGGTGAGAGGCATATTGAAATGGAGGGCCAACTGGAGTGCTGTGGGTTGCAAGAGGGGTCTGCTGTGTCAGAAGACCCTCCCAAAAGGTATGTCAACTTGACTAGGGGACCTGGTTTTTAAAGGAAGGTGCACATTCAAGCCACACAGGGTAATTTCTGGTTGACCAAAGAACCCTTGTGAGACCCAGATGAAAGGCATGAAAGAATTTCATACCCTCCTCTCTGCCTCCCCTCTTCGTCTTCGCCCTTCCTACCACTCCTTTGTGTTATTTTGCTTTGATATGATGTGCCCAGAAAATCTCTGTGTGCTTAAAAACCTTGGGTATCCAGGCAAGTAACAAATATCCTCGTCGTTTCCTGGCGTAGAGCACTTCAGTACTTGAGATGCATGCTGGTACTTCTTGTTTGTATGTTTGCTTTTAAAGAAAAAAGGCTTAATAAATAGACAAAGTAGGAAACAAAGGAAATCCACACTCCCCCTCACTCACCCTCTTACTCCTTAGGAATCCCAAAAAACTCTAAAACATGGACTAAGTCTCAGCAACTCGTCATCCTTCCTTTTCTCCCATACGATTAGGACGATCATTAGAGATCAGAGTCGAGTCCTTGTGAGAATAAAACAGCTCACAAAAATTTAAGCCTGTGGCTAAATAAAAATCTGATTGAACCACTCGCTCAAACCCTTGTTGCTGAAGATGCCCGGCAGCACTGAAGTATTGTAGATGTAGGGATGCAGCAGACGTCAAGATGGACTTACAGGTGCATGGGAGAAGAGGAGAGGCGGAGCTGCAGGGCAGCGGTGGAAATGAACTCCGGCCTCCGCACTGGTTTTGCTGCTTTTCCCATCCTACCTGGGCAAAGGAAACCCAGGGAAAATTTTAGCGTGTCGGGTCCCCGCAAAGCCAAAGGCAGCCTTTGGCAAGGCAAAAGCAAGCCCTGGTCTGAGCGGAGGCAGAGCCATGAGAGATGATCGCGGCCACCGTCACGGCGGTGTGAATGCAGTTTATAATGCAGTGTCTTGACGTGATAATGGGAAATAGCGCATCAGTAGTGCTCTCTCACCCATCATCGAGCAGCACCCACTCACCCGCAGCCCACGCAGGGCAATAGAGACGCCTGCCATCACCTGAAATGCCCTCAGGGCCAGAAGGAGGAACGTTGGCTAAAGTGGGATCGGAAAGATGCAAGTTCAAGGTTTATCGTGACCAGATCTCATTCCAGCTGGCAAGAGGATGAGTTTGCTCCCAGAATAAGAGATCTGCTCTGATCCTGCAGTTCTCTATCAGGATCCCGGACAAACTGATGAGGATGGACCCGATCAGGTCCTCACCAAGGGCTCAGTGGACATGCATCAACACCAAGGCAAGTCAGGGAGCTGAGCACCAACCTCTCCATCTGCAGCACTCTCCCAGACGAGGCTGGGGCTGATGGTGCTCCAAAAGGCAAAGAAAAAAAATCAACCAAGGCTGCAACGCATGGCCTGAAAGGATGATTTCCTCCTGGCCCCTGTGATTAGATGAGACCCTGACGCATGAGCATTGATTACCCTGACGTTACTCCAGATGAACTACACACTTTTAACAGTCGCTTTCTACTTTCTTATTCTGTGCCATCACTGTGTTACATTACGAAAGTATTCAATCTCATTTTATATTCATTTATGGCCATTAGCTCCCTGTCCAATGCTGCATACAGGCACCATGCACTGAGCTTGCCCACCCAGATATTCATCACATTAGGCAGCGCAAGACAATTTAAAGCGGGGCTAAGCCGCTCCATGTCCATTCAGTTTGGCCCTGAGTCTGAATTTCAAAGAGAAATATCTTTATATCTCTGCAAACACCAAGTCAGCTGCATGCAGTCCGAGAGGGATATGCAAGTTCTACACTTCAGGGTGGAAAACCACATCCTTCCCCACGTGACACGTCACATTTGGCCTGGAAAATTTGCTTTTCTCCGGGGAATCAAGTATTCATCTGTAGTCAGTTCATGAGATAAAAATAGGTCAGATCTTGTCAGGGCTCTGGGATTTTTGTTTTTCTCCTCATGCTGGAAAAACCCTCCATCGTACCCCAGTAAGCTGAACCTGGGATTTCCCTGCATGTACTGCAGGACGAGCATCCACCTGCACGCTTGCCTGTGGCTGACAGCTTACCCGGGGTGCTTGTCCCCAGAATTGTATCACTTGGGATGGAGAGGCTGGAATTTGCTCTGCTGGCTGCAATCCATCCAGCAAAACCCAAAATTTCCAGGGGATTGGCCGTGGCCAGGGCAGTTGAGCACCCACGCACTCGCCGGAGCTTCACCGGAGTCAGTGGGATGCGGAGCCATCCCCGTCTCCTCCATGGAGCATAAATGTTGGCAAACATGGATTTGACTGTTGCTAAGCTACATGGGGCTGGTAGGTGCAACGAATGCAGGGCTGTGCAAGCTCGGGTCGTCCCTAATCCATGGGGTGAGGAAAGGGGGTTGCCTGCAAGCCCCAGGACAAGCTGCTCGCAGCACGGTTGAGGTTGCAAACGCCGACTGCTGCATCACGCTGCTGGGGCTTAAAAGCCAGCATTATTCTGGGGACGGGCGGCATGAGAAAGCAGGCAAGGATGCTCAAAGATAAGGAGGGCTTTAAAGAGCTTAGCCCCTTGCTGTAAAAACAAAATCAAAATGTAACTCTCAGCCTCTCCAAATCTTCAAACACATCCCTCAAAATTAAAAAAAAAGGAAATATTTTAATCTGGAAAACCCCTCAACCATCAAAGTATTTCACCTTAAAAAAAAAAAACTAACACCAAAAACCCCTAACAAACCCCAAAATTTCAAGCAAAGCAAATAAAAACCACACCCTTGAACAGAAGCAATGTGCAATACAGCCGAGCTGGGAGGACCCTTCACCTCCCACCTTCACCGACGTCTCCCCAGAGGTCGCGGCTCGGAGCCCACCGACGTCGGGGCAGACCCCTGGGTGCTTTGCCTGCAAGTTTCTTGCAGTGGAGGCTGTTTCTTGACTTTTTCTTTTCCCACCACTGCTACTTAATGAATAAAGCTTAATCAATACTTGTAATAAAGCTTCCTAGGTGGTAGGAGGGAAAGAGACAGCTCAAAATTATCATTATAATGGGAGGATTGATTCTCCCTCCAGTAATTCAGTTCTGAGAGCCTCAGACTTCAAGCTCACAAATCTGACCTTTTGTTTAGCTCGGGCTGGTTATGGCCTTGCCAGCGTGGACACGCGTCCCCCCCGGCTCACATCACCCATCCTGCAGAGACCTTCCAGGCATTAGCAGAGTATGAACCAAGGCAGACAGCCCAAAATGTTGCCAGCTGCAGCCTGAGAAGGTCCTCCATCACCCCAGTGCCCCATGTAATTTGTTTTCCTGGATATTGGTGGTGTTAATGTTACATAAAGTCACACCATCTCTTGGTAGGTGCTTTCAAGACCAGGGCTTGGACTGGCTTGTGACCAAGGAAGAGATCTCATATTAGCTTGACTAGGGAAGGTTTATCTTAGTGTCTCCAAACAGCAGAATTTTGGGGTATTTCTCATTGGAGACCCTTTTCACGTTACAGGGTTTTACAGCAAGTGTTTTCTGTCTCCGGAGCAACACTGCTACATTAGCACAGATCACACAGAGCCTCGGTGCATCACCGCAGGGCTCCCAGCTTCCCTGGACAACTGGGCTCCTGGCTCTTCTGCCACAGCCACCAACACTGGGAGCAATTAGTGCCAAAGAGTGAATAGCACCGGCAAGAGGTCTGCAGGCTTTTGTACACAGATGAGTGATGGTATTTGAATAGCACGTACTGTGTTTGATGAGGACTGGTGCTGTGTGGTGGAGAGATGTCCAAGCACACGTGCACACACACTGCGGCGTGGCTGCAGCAAGCTTTGTTTCTCAACACAGTTTTTCAATACAGCATCGCTGGTCTGGGGTGGGGTCAAGTCTCCTGCTCCTGCCAGACTGCGCTGGGAGCAGTCACGGGTGCTACAAGGACTAACCCAGGAGACCTTGTCCTATGGCATTCCTGTACTGGGCACCTCTTCTCATATTACTGATACAGCAGCTTCTGGGGGCTGTTGAGAAATGTGTCAGGGCTGAATATGGAGCCCGTTTTTATGTGCAATAGATGGAGAAGGCAACAATGTCCTTAGCTCATGTAAAGGCAGTATTGTGTACAGATCTCCTCACCTGGGCCCAGGGTCTGCAGAAGTTGTGGGACATGTGACGGACACCATGCACCTTCTACCAAAGAAGGGAGAATCAACAGCATCTTCAGTTTCTGGAGCAAAAGGGTATTTTTTTAGGTTGAAATACCCACCTAACCCAGAAAGTTTTTGAGACAGAAAAAAAAACAGCATCCAATGAGCACCAAGTGCTCCAGGTTCTTCCTGTCCAGCTTCCCTGTGAAGAGACAAAAAAAAGAAAACTAGTCTCATGGAAGAAAACTGCTGCCTTCATCAAAGACCAGGTATCAGCAAGGAAGCTGAGGATGGGCTTGTTTGCCCAAACAAATTCCCACCCCAGTAGCTGGTCCTTCCAGGACATTATCAGAGGAACCTTTAGCAGGAGCACCGACGACTTCCCTGCTTTTGCTCTGTTTAATGGAGACGGGGACAAACAGGGATCACAAGCTGCAGCAACACAGAGAACGTAAGAGGGAAGAGATAAATCTCTCCATGTTCAGGATGCAAAGGACTCATCCGAACACAGATGCATTGCACCATCCACACACCCAAGGGAGCTCACCCACCACCCTCCATGGGAGACGAGCACTGCCGGACCCCCAGACGACGAGCTGTGCTCAGCGGTCAGCACAGTAAGCAGAGGGTTTGTTTTAACATCATGTTTTTGTCCCTGTTTCGTAAGCCTGCGGTGAAGTGTTCCCAGCAGCAGATTTAGACCCACCGCCGTCTGGCAGAAGCCCGGCCACAAGCCCGCGAAGGAGCAGCCAAGTCAAAATGAAGACAAAGCACTTGGAGGTTTTGATGGACGACAGGCAGAGCTGCCTTCAGTCTGAGCCTCTCATACAATATACAAACGAAGACACAAATCAATGCAAAGCGTTTGAACTCCAGAAAGAAAGAAAAAATCAACACATCTATCACACTCAGACACACGTCCGTTTGAGTCCAAACGCTGGCAACTTTTTATCAATGGCAGCAGCTGGATTAATACAAACTGGGATGTACGTGTCACAGGACACCAGGTCCCTCTCCATTCCCTGAGAGGCAAATACTTCCCTTCAGCATCGTCACTGCGACAGACAAATTCTCCCAACACACTTCAAAAGAAAGAATTTAGCCCCACTTTAAGGAAGGGACACTAGGGGATAAGCACTACCCCAAGGCTGAGCTTTGAGGAGGAAGACTAAGTTGGAGTTAAGATTATTGAAGCAAACAGCTGAGCATTTGATAGACAAAAAATGGAAATGACGCTACAGAACAGATAAACCAGCAAAAGGTTACACCAAAATCTGCCTGACACGAGCTCTGCTCTCAGCTGCTACATGGGGTCTTGTCCCAGTGTGTCCCTTGGGATCCGGTTCTGGCAAAACTGGTCACACTGGAGAAGGAAATGGGGCATTTCTGGGACCACGATGAGTCAGGCACCCCCAGCCTTCGAGTATTCCCTTGTAGATGGGGATGGAGAGCGGGTACCAAGCCTGCCCACAGACAACCATATCTCCTCGCTTTCTTTCTAGCTCTGATGGGGTGCCGAAGAGACTCTCAGGGACCTTCTGTCATCTCTGTGTGTCACCGCTTTATTAAGGAGGTGGACTGCACTGAAGTGCATGTGTGGTTATTAGGCGACAGTCTTAGGTTTATTAAGCTCTGTTTAACATTGATTCTTTTTCGAGTCGTTCTGCTCAATGATTAGCATCGTTTGGGTTTTTTTTTTTGAGCACACGAATTAAGCATTAGTTGGATTCGACAGAGGCTGGTTGTTCAGTTTTACCTGACACCGGGCACTTGTGCAGAACTGAGGGAGGAGGTTGTCTTCTCCCCAGCCTAAGTGTCTGAAACACGAGGGCGTTTTACAGCCTGCTAGTTCATCCAAGCTTAGCCATCCTCTTCTTACTGCAAATTCACAAATAATCCATCTAAGAAACAACTGTTGCACCAGTTTATTAAGCTTATTAAGACCATGGCTACCAGGCAGCTCTAAGCATTTCGAAGAGCCTAAGTACGAGGAATAAATTCATAAAAAATGGATTTAAGGAGGAGGTACTTAACCCTGCAAAACATCTCCCTATGCACTGATGCGTGAATCCTCTAGTGAGAATTTCCCACCTTGCAGAAGGCATTTGACCTCTCAAAGAGCACTTGTTTCAGGCTGTCTGCAGACCCTGGTGGGTTCTTTTAAATCGCTCATACTTCGTCATGCTTTCAACCTGTCTTTACCTGGAATAATGCAGAGGTACACATTTGGATTTGCATGATCCTGGAGAGAAAAGCACCTGGACAAGCCTCTAGCTCCCAGTTTAGCTGCTCTGAATCTTGGCCAGAAACACTAATGCAGAGATCCATTGAAATCGGTAAGAAACAGGCTCCTGAGCATCCCTGAGGCTCACCGGTGTCACACGAGGAGACTGGGAGGAGCTTGGAGTTAAACTCAGATTTAAAACCACAAACGCGCATTTCTAACCCTGTATCACTTTCAGGTCATCCCCCAAGCTCATGAGGCACAGAGGGGCTGGAGCAGGAGCCCTCTAAATGCCTGTGAGAACCAACGAGAAGAAAAAAACTTGAAGTTAGCCCCAATGGGCACTCCCATGTTCCCTACAAGGACCAGGAGACACGTTATAGGGAGCGCTGGCTCCCTGCTGCCGCCGTCTGCAGCTTGTACATGTCAGAGCAATTTGAAGGCATTACTCTCTTTGCAGTTGATAGCACGTATCGCAGCCAGGACTGGGTTATTTCAAGCCTTCCCGTCCTTCTCCTCTTCTGCTGCTGGGTGGGAAACCCATCATTGATTCACCTTCAACTCTGAGCAACTGCAAGGTCCTGGACGAGTTGCAATCAAGTGACATCAAAGACAGTATCGGTCGTTCCTTTTAGCAGGATGGCAGGTGTCAGGGAGAGCATCTGCAAATAGAAACAGGAGGATGGGCTGTCTCTCCCTCACTCATCTATCTATCCGTGCAGGGTGCTCCGAGACCCATCGATTAATACTTAGCACTTCTACAATAGGGTACAGGTTCAAAGGGCTGTGCAAACATTAACTGATTAACCCCTTGCCAGGCTGTGAGGAAGGGGAGTGTCATGGCCACGGTGCAGGTTGGTAACGGAGGCTGGGGGTGTTCAGGGCACGGGTGGAGAGGAGGAAACAAGCTGGTTTGGGATCAAGGTGACAAGTTGTGAGTCTCTTCCTGATGATGCCTGTTCATGACAACGGAGCGGTTGCATTCATTTCCCTTCCCCTGCAAGCAGAAGGGATAAATCGGATCCTTTTCCTAAAAAGGGGCAAGGACAGAAACAGAGTCTCCATCAGGGGCTGCAGCTCTTCTTCTGGACTTTTTCTCCAAGACTAGAGAGATCCATGTCCTGATGGGACGCTGCCCATCTATGCTAAAACAAGTTCAAGCACTTCCCCTTTATGTCTGATTCATAGCAAGATCTGGGGTGTTAGTGCAGGATTTTTTAACTAATGCTGATGTGAGAACAGGTTTGGAAGATGGACTCATCAAGGACACTGGTAGGACTGTAAACTCTTGGACACAGGGAGCAGGTTTTGTGCCAGTCCATGTGGTGCTAACTACAAAGGCGTGACCAGAGATGCTTCGATGATCACAAATAATTCCCTTTTAATGGGCAAAATTAGAGTTTGTGCAGTGGCCAAACATCTGCCAGGAAAGGGTGAGGTGGAGTTCATCCGGCCCCAGGTCGGGAAAGGATGTGGCATCCCTTCTGGACCTGTCTGGAAGCACACAGAGTCTTCATCCAAAAAGTCCAAAGCCTTTTCTGTGACAGCTCCAGAAACCTCTCCCTCACCAGTCTCCCAGGCCAAGGGGTCTCCGTGTCCAGCCTGGACTGACAGCTTCTTCCTCCACGGAAAATGCACCCATGCCCCACGTATTACAAATTAATGCCCAACAGCTCTGGATGCAAAGAAAAGACTGTTTTGTTATTTTACCAGACTGTTTGAAATTGCAGGAAGCATTGAAATATATAAAATGGTGCTTCGATTCCATGTCATTCTCCCACAAACATGCACCCAAAGCGGCATCTCCCCCCACCATGCCCAGGCTCATCTGCTAATACTCCCTTTCCACCAACACAGAACCAATTAGGAAGGAGATGAAAACCAGTGCACACCAGCTACCAGGCTCTGCTACCTCAAAACTCTCCCTGAGCACCCCGTGCTGCCCACCCCACCTCAAAACCTGAGTCCTGATCCCCTGACGCTATAACCCCAGCCTGCCTTCCCTTGCTCCACACCTTCGTTATAGGAGACACTCAATATCACATTTTATATATATCTTTAAGTCTTAAATCCTTTTCACCCCTCCAGAATACTTAGGAAATGACTAGAATAAATGTTTGCCTTTTTAATAAGAGCACACACGAGGATTCACCGCTGGGGAGAGCCCAGCGGCTGCGAACAGATGTGTCCTCAGGTCAATCCAAACCCTATTGTCATTCACCACCACGACCCACCGCCGCCCTGACAGCAGCAGACATACAAAGCTACATCTATTATAGCAAACTAGACAAGGTCAGGGCAGAGGATCAAACTCCAGCACACAATTACGCATACTTTTAAGCTACTGGCGAGCTATCCGTCACAGTCTCAGAACACGACGAGCAACCTCCCAGACACTGGCCGGACCTTGGAGGTCTACATGGGCCAAAGGACCCTTCCCAGAATATAGACTGGGTTTGGTCAGCCTGTTTTGGAGAACAAGAAAATTTAGGCATGTGGACACAACTATGCCATGTTGTGTCTCAGGGCCGGTGAATGACCTCTGTCCCATGTCACTTATGACAATGACACAACCAAACAGCCCTGGGCTCTTCTGCAACCTCTCCTTTGAAAATGCCACCTCGCTGTAGAGTTCGCCTCGCATCGGAGCATTACCAAGGGTGGAAGTCATCCAACTGCATTTATAACAACCAGAGAGGGGGGAAGAGAAGGTTAAGGACGAATGCTGCCTTTTGCATGGAAAGCAGACACCCAGGCTGTGCACCATGAGCCTCTAGCAGCTAAGAGCATGGCCCCTTGAGTGCCACCCTACTGCTCTGACCGGAGATCAGCTGGTGGCTGCACAGCTCCTGGCTGAGGGCAAAGCCTTGCTCACCTTCAGGGCTGTTTTGGAAGAGCTATAACAAATCCCCCTCACCTATCCGCCTGCACGCCAAACCAACACCTTGCCATCGTCAGTGCCCGATGTGTTTTTACATACCATTTACAGTCTCTTTGTAGTGTTGGGAAGAAAGAGGAGGTCTCTTCATGGACTGGAATAGCAGAGAGCATTGCTGCTGTGATGGTTCGCACGGGATGTGGACACGCAGGGGCCAGAAGAGCTCAGTGTGACACGTCTGTGGTTGGCCACCATCCTCCCTGTCACCAAACATCCTGCTGGACCGAAGGGACGGGGTGATACAACACGCAGCCTCGTACCTGTCTCTGACAGTCGCCTTGTTGCATCTTTGTCAACTGCCGGACTGTCGTGGTTTAACCCCAGCCGGCAGCTCAGCCCCACCCAGCCGCTCGCTCACTCCCCCAGTGGGATGGGGGAGAGAATCGGAAGGGTAAAAGTGAGAAAACTCCTGGGTTGAGATACAGACAGTTTAATAGGGAAAGCAAAAGCTGCACGCGCAAGCAAAGCAAACCAAGGAATTCATTCACTGCTTCCCATCGGCAGGTGGGTGTTCAGCCATCCCCAGGAAAGCAGGGCTCCATCACGCGTAACGGTGACTTGGGAAGACAAACGCCATCACTCCGAATGTCCCCCCTTCCTTCCTCTTCCCCCAGCTCTATATGCTGAGCATGATGTCATATGGTATGGAATACCCCTTTGGTCAGTTGGGGTCAGCTGTCCCGGCTGTGTCCCCTCCCAGCACCTGGCAGAGCATGGGAAGCTAAAAAGTCCTTAAGGAGTGTAAACATTATTTAGCAACAACTAAAACAGCAGTGTGCTATCAACATTCTTCTCATACTATACCCAAACCACAGCCCTACGCCAGCTAATAGGAAGAAAATGAACTCTATCCCAGCCGAAACCAGGACAGGAATTCAGAAAGCCCCTGCGAGCTGCGTGTGCCTGTGGGAGGTGCACAGTGCACAAAATCATGAGAAGGAGCGATGGGGAGAGGAGGGATGGAGAGAAAGCAAGAGGCCCCATGTGCCCATGGCTGTGGGGTGGAAGAGATGGTGAACCAAGAGGGTTGTGTCCATAAGAAGGTGTGAGAGCGGCCTGGGGGGGGCAAGCTGGCACGTGGAAAGGCAAGCAGCAAGCTGGCACGCGGGGGATTTGGGGGCAATGCTTTCTGGGGAAGCAGGGTGACACGGGACCGTGGGACATCTCTGGGGAGGAGAGCTGTCCGGCAGCGCTCCCAGATGTGATGAGAGAGCATGTGTGTGGGGAGGCTGGGGGGATATCCTGGCTCTCCTATCTCCTCCTGGCCGGAGTGGGGAAAAGAGTCTACTGAGAGATTTTCAATGTGCTGCCCGTCACCATGGAAACCCATTCCCCAGCATCCCAGCTGGCCGGAGGATGGCTCTGCACATTATGGGGTGGCCATAGGGCCTCAGGAGAGGACCAGCTCCCAGGGAGGGCGTGGGGCAGGAGCAGCAGAGAAGGGGTGGCCCTGGCCCTCAGGGCTCTGCACACCTCAGCCATTGGGAATTGCAAGCCGATCCCTGCGTTAGCCCTGGATCTAAGCAGGAAGGCTGGGCAGCCTCTGAAGAGCCTGGGGCACCTGGAGCCTCTGAAGGGCATCCTGAGAGGCAGGAGGTGGAAGGGTGTCAGCCGGGGATGCTGCCAACTGATAAAAGGTCAGAAAAAAACTCCCTTCGGTCATTTACTCTGCAGTTATCCATCATGGAGAACCTGCTCCTGGAGACAGACGACCGGGAGTCCTGCTGGCTCAGGTCAGCCGGAGCAGAGGTGAAGGCAAGGCGAGCAGTACAGTTAAAATATCCAGACAAAATATCCTGCTTAGCATCGCATATCTGTACCAGTTGTCCTCATGCATCTGCCCATCACGGTGTCTTTCTGAGGACAGCTGGTCTCTTCTGCCCACCCCACGCTCGAGCCAACACTGGCCTGGACACAGAAAGAACCCCAAACCCAAAGGTTGTTCAGAGGGAGCAGTACAAATCCCCATCTTCTGCCTCCCAGGAAGGTGGTGAAGGAAGGATGGACCCGCCCTCCAGATCCCACGGTCACAGTCCCTCTCCTCTCCACCACCTCAACCAGCTGCTGTAAGTCCTTGCAGGATCGGGTCTGCAGGGAAAGGAGTCGTGGGGCAACACCGTTGTCTCTTGGAGGCACTGAGAAAATAAGGTGGTAAACCCCACCTTGAACACGCATATGGTTTTAGATTGCTACTGAGTAGTCCTCAAGGGAAACTGAGCCCACACTTGAGTAGGATTCACATTTTGTAGGTGTTCGGCTGTCTTTTCAACATGTTTCCGTTTTTTTTGTTTATTTTGTTCTGCACAGTATTTATTGTGTGTTTGCTGCTGTGTTTTACCAAACTGCCAGAAATATGTAAACAGCAAATGATCAAAGCAATATATCCTTTATATCTAAAAGCAGGCAAGCCAGATGGAGTTAATTAATGAAGATGTTTAGCAAGACTAGAGTTTAGCTCAGGTTGTTCCCAGAAGCATCAATCTAATCCAACAAACAATGCGTGGGGGTGTAAGAAATGCTGCTTTATTCCTTCCTTTCCATTACAAAGAGTTGAGCAAAACTTTTGTTGTTGCTATTTAATCCTGGTGAGGGGTTTTGAATTAACAGCACCACAAGGTAATTCTCTGCCTGCACTGGAAACACCCTCGTCTGCATGTCTTGATCCTGTTGCTTAAGGCAAAAGAGTAGTCGAGTATCCAAAAGCAAATTCAACGCTCAGCCTCTTTTCTGAGACTGCCAACAAGGGAGCTAATTATGGCCAATAGGAATGACGTGGACATCACTGCATACCAGACTGCATCCAGCCAGGAATCCTGTGCTCTATCAGATGATAATTCAGGTTGTTATGTCGGATTTTATTTTTATTCTACAAGATATTACCAGACATAAACCGTGATAATGCCCCAAGTGACAACCCCTTCAATCACTCTGCGCTGTGATCCACCCTATAACTCAGATTTACAGGCCAGCTTTATGCCACAGATTATTGATCAATTATCTGGCTCGGGTTGCAGCCGTCTGTGATGCCAATCCCTGCTCGGCCGGCAAGAAAAGAGGAGCCGGCAGCCTCCTCCGGGACAGCATGGACATATGCAGACCCACACATGGGCATATGCAATTCCTACGGACCGCAGTGATGGGGTCCCATCACTGTCAGCATCTACCAGCAGAGAGGAGAGTGAGGTGCCTTAGGTGCCTGGAGAGGAAGGAGCAAAGCAGAGCAACGAGATGGCTCCGTTGGCATTTCAGTCAGCTGCAGAATGGGACACTGGGGGCAAAACAGCGATTCAAGTCTTAATAAATGGGTCAAGCTTCTCATTTCTGCATCTGAAACAAAGAGAGGAGGAAAAGGGGTGGTCACCGTGCCCAGGCATCTCTGCTGGTCTGTGCCTGTCCCAGCAGCTGTGGATCAGAGATGGTTCTCACCAGGAAGCTGTGGATTCGGTCCCTGGGATGCTCGCAGAGGTGGCTACAGCTCCAATTGCCACGCGTGGCAGCAGGAGAAGGGATCAGGACCTCACACCTCCTGTTGGCGAGGAGCCCCAGGCCAGCTCTTGTGGCAATACGACCCTTCAGCTTGCATGGCTTTTACCTCCCCTTCTTTCCCTTGTCACACTGAACACGAAGACTTCTGAAGTCTGCCTGTAAAATTGCAGTAAAATTCGTGGATTGAGATAAAGACAGTTTAATAGAACAGAAAAGGGAGGGGGGGGAAGAGAAAAAAAATATACAAAATAAGTGATGCACAATAATATTGCTCACCACCCGCTGACCGATGCCCAGCCAGTCCCCGAGCAGTGGTCACCACTCCCCGGCCAACTCCCCCAGCTTACATACTGAGCATGACGTCATATGGTATGGAATACCCCTTTGGCCAGTTTGGGTCAGCTGTGCTGGCTGTGCCCCCTCCCAGCGTCTTGTGCACCTGGCAGAGCACGGGAAGCTGAAAAGTCCTTGACCGTATCAGCACCACTTAGCAACAACTAAACCATCAGTGTGTTATCAACATTCTTCTCATACTAAATCCAAAACACAGCACTACACCAGCTAATAGAAAGAAAATTAACTCCATCCCAGCTGAAACCAGGACGGGGTCCCTTCACCTTGGTGGACCAGCAAGGTAAAGAGCTGGTTACTGTCCTCAACCAATCCCTTCCTGGCCATGGTGAGAGGAGCTTCTTTGGAGATGGCAATACAAGGCTGCCACTGCAAAATACACACAAGCCCACCAAATTCTCCCTTTCCTCCACTTTTTCTGCCAAAAAATGTGAGATAAAGATAAGAGACGCCACTGTCCAGCCACTGACCATTCCCACTCCATCATCCCACAGTCAGAAACTCTCCTGCTTTGAGATAAATTGGACCTGGCCCTTGTGCAGCTGCCAATGTGGCAGAAGACTCAGAGGACTTCTTTATCCAGGAGAAACCCTCTTATTTGGTGTTTGTCCTTGCAACAGTTGTTTTAAACCTGCTTGTTTTGAGGGAAGATTGCTCAGTAACGCCGAGGTGCCGTCATTTGTCAGCTGCTGTGGTCACACCAGGCTTTTGAGAGATGGCGGAGACACAGAGCCAAATCCAGGAAAAGAAAACATCACGAAAACTTTATTTTACGATTGTACCACCCCCTCTTATCATCTATAGCTGGGAGCCCTTGAGTCAATGCTGCTTATTCCTCCAACTGCCCTTCCATCCCATCAAACACACACTTTGAAGGAGTTTGAATACTCCTCTTCCAGCCAGCGAGTCATTTATCTCCGTGTCTCTCCAGACACTCAGAGCTCAGAAAAAACAGGTAAGGATGCACAGAAAGAGATTTCAGACTTTCTCTGCATAAAAATGAAGAAATACGCCTTTTCCCGTAGTGAGGACCTGGTTTGTTTTTCCCCCATGGGATGGAAAATAGCAAACAAGAAAGAGGTAGAGTTTAAGGAGAGATGGGTACACGTGTGTGCCCGTGCACGTGCGTTCCCTTGCTGAACAGCAGCCGTAACTCCAGGAGCAAACCAGCCGTCCTCAACTTTCAGATAATGCGAAGCTTCAGACCCAAAATGGCATGAGATTTGCCCGTGTTATCCTCACACTTACTGTGGCTAGGAAAGGTCAAAATTGTTTTAAAACCCACATATATCCTGTCTGTGCTGCAGAGCAGACATCTCCCCAGCTTCCTCAAGCTGCAGCAAGCTTTCAAACCAAATGGATCAATAATAGCTTTTAAAAATTATCATCAAGAAATGAAAGGCTTGGCATTGCACATCCACTTAGGTAGCTGTAACTACAGCAAATTAACATGAAACTGAAGTCGGTCCCAAATGAAGGCACGTCTCTGAGACGGAGCCTGAAATGGCCTTTATGATGTAAATTTATATTAAGTACCGGCAATCTTTTGTGTTTCCTTCTTTAGCATTTTATTTTCAGTTGGCTTCTTTCCGAGTCTATTTTAACGGGAGATTTCCTAGACGTGGGGACAAAGCTGCTGTCAGTCACGTTTCTATTTACGCTTGCCGAGGATGCTGATGGTCATCAACTACAGACTAGGTCTATGTAACAGAGGTGGGTGGGCTCAGGGTTTGGGTTGGAAATCTCTCTGCTCCGACTTCCTAGACCGGGGACCGTGGTCCCTGTTGGGAGTGTGTGGCGTAACCCAGATGGGGTCTGATGGGCTTTTTGGTTCCTAAACAGCCACTTTTTATGACCTTGACAAAACAACACACCCATCAGAAAGACGACATGAGGACAGAGAAAGCACAAGGACTCCAGCCCCAGTTTCCCAGCCTTGCTCCATCCCCACTTGCTGTAACCCCCAATGAGCCTCACTTAGTGGTCAGGCCTTGGAACAGGCTGCCCAGGGAAGTGGTGGAGTCACCATCCCTGGAGGTATTTAAAAGACGTGTAGATGAGGCGCTTAGGGACATGGTGTAGTGGGCATGGTGGTGTTGGGTTGACAGTTGGACACGATGATGTTAGAGGTCTTTTCCAACCTTAATGATTCTGTGATTCTATGATTCCCCATCCCTCCAGCAGCTCCCTGCAAATGTCTGGTGGAGGAAACGGCTGAATACAGCCACCGACGAAAGAGAGATTTGAAACAGGCCTAAACACAGTACAAGATTAGCCAGACATCACATCCAGACCTTCATTTCTCCTGGACCAAGGTGCCCACAGAAGCGCTCGCAGGGGTAACCCGTGACTTGGCATGGGGAGCACAGGCACTTCATTTTCCAGCCCACGGCCACCAGCCATGCACCAAAACCCAGTGAAGTTTTCCAGCAGCAAAACGCTATCTGCAAAGTCTTTGCCCTTTGCCAAACCTCTTCTCCTCCACCACCCGGCTCTATTATAGCAAAACCCAAACCTATACGAGGGCGAAGACCGGCCCCACTGAGTAGTTCAAGAGCTGCAGACCCATTACCAAATACATACTTTAGGTCAGAACAATAACGAGCTTTGTTTTCATTTCATTACCAGGGGAAAAAACATCCTGCTGTCCATGCAGAGGGCTATGGACCGGGGTGCCTGGGTTGCGCTCTTGCTTCTTGTGCTGCTGCTGCGGAAGCACAAATAGCAAGATGCCCATTAATTGCATCAGGGGTTGGTCTGATCCCCATCCAAAAATAATGAGGTGCCAAATGCCTTCAGTGGCACCGAGGTACCCACAGCATTTCTGAGGGCCTGGCCGTGGCAGGATCTTTGGTCTGTAAAGGGGTGATGCCTGGGTTACCCATGGGCTTTAGGGTCTGGGAAGCTTCTGGGCTGCAGGTAGGAAAAACTCCAGGATGGAAAACGACCTGGAGTTTTATAACCTGCAGCAGGAGCAGCCAAGAGAAAAGAGGTTGATCAAGAACGGTTTAAAACAGGATGGGCAGATGCTTAATACAAAGGGGAGGGTGGGAGGTGTCCTCTTTCCAGTCACTATCCATCCAAAACTTGTCTGAGGCATGATGACACAGGGGAATTGCATCCAGACAGCATCCTGCAACTTTCCTGGCTTATCATGGGGTGAATCAGGGCTTTTCTGACTGCAAAATACTCAGGGCAAATGGAAGGCAATTGAAGTCACCATGGGGACAGTACACTGCCAGCCCTGTCCCGTTCCCCCAGGAGCGAACAGCAAAACGCAGCCAGCATCCCCATGAAGGACCAGACTGACCTCCACCAGCAGAGCCCCCCCGGGGCTGGTAACAGCCTTCAGGCTCCTGGTCCTCCTGCTCTGGGAGCCCTCAGCAACATCAAAAACCTCACGGTGACATTTCAGAGTCTTGGACACTGGAGAATGGTGCATGTGGCCACCACCTCCCGGCTGCTTCGCCATCAAAGCTGCGGGTATAAACGCTTTGTGAAAGGATCTCCAGAGGACTTTTGGTGCATCTTGACCATTTTCCTCGATGCAAAGCAAAGGAAATCCAGGGTTAATGATATCCCGACTGCTGTGACAGGGGGAGACCGCTGACTGCCTTGCTCCCAGAGGACACCAGGAGGGGGCAAAGACCCCGGAGTGAGACAGGATCTCACCCACCTCCTTGCTTTCAGTTGCGAGTGAGCCTCTCCTGCCACAGAAAGCACGTCCTTCACCCTCCCACCCTCTCCAGCGCGTGGCACCCAGCAAAGCAAGGAGGGGACAATCACGCTATGCTGAAGGGCGCCATGGGCAAACACCAACTAAATATAAGATGAAGGCAGCCTCTGTGTTTTTATTGCAGTGTAAACAGGAGATGCAAGCCCTGAAGGAGCAGCAAACTAAGTGCTCAACACATCGATGTCATCTACGCTGACCTGTTCCCTTCTCGCTAGCACAGTCCATGCAGCAGAAGCCAAGGTGGGGAGCTAGGGATCCCTGTGCATCAAGTTTTAATAGATCTTAGAAGATGAAAAGATATAAAATCACCTTCTGTGACAGAGAGTACTGTACTGAGATTGGGTCTACTGGTCATCCTCCATCATCTGCGAAAGGACGATGACCTCATTCTTTTGGGAATGATCCAGCACAGGACAACTTACTTGGAAGACTGCTGAGGTCCCTTCTGGCCCTCCTAGGATTGTGTTACTGCTTCTTCTGGAATAGCTTTTGCCATTGGGTGAGATTCACCTAACCGCAGCTCCCTGCAGGAGAGAAGATCATCCAGGCTCCCTCCAAGATCAATGCGGAGAGGGAGCACGTTCAGAAGCAGTTCATGTAAATCCAGTAAGTGGGTTGAAGCACCCGCGGGGTAAAACACCCTCTTTCATCAATGAGAAAGAAAGACAAACTCCACTAAAAGCTTGTAGATGTGGGAGTCTTAAATACCCAATATTGCCAAGATGCGCCCCTATCTTGGATAAGGGATCAGACCAGAAGGATTGGAGGTGTCCTCCAGTCCAACCAGCGGAGAAACAAAGGGAGAGGTTTTGTGGGTGGAACCATCTCCCCTTCCCTTCAGTGAAGGGAGAGCCGCAGGGGCTGCCTGCACCGGTGCCGGCTCCTACCTGCACGATGCTGCAGAGCCCTCGTCCCTGGTCCTGCACACTCATTCTTTCACACGGCAAAAGCGTGGCGAGTTGCGAGGTGGGAGAACGTCATGGTTTATAGCAAAAAAAAAAAAAAAAAAGTCACATTTAGGGACACAGTTCTAGGACGTGACCTCCTCCTCCTGTCCACATCCCTCTTCGCACATGAGCACCGTGGCAAACCCAGCTTTTGCAAATGCCTTCAGGGGTGTCAAAAACCTTTGTACAAACTAAAGGGTCCTGGGCAACCAGGACACAGGGCTGGCAGAGCCCTTGGACAGGGCAGCTGAGACCAGCAGAGCTTGTAATGATGTACTTGGCTAATGAGCCTCGATCCCCCAAATGTGTCAGAGCTGTCCCTTAGCAGTGGCCCCAAAGGCAGAGCACAAAAATGACATTTTCCCAGAAGGCTGGGAACGAAGAACTCTTTCCCCTCAAAAACTGCTCCTCTGATGCTTCCTGCGGTAACATGGAGGCCATTCCAGTCCTTGTTGCAGAATCACAAACACTCTATGGGGATGGGGGACATTTTAGCATGCCGGGGGGGCATTGGGGAGCCGGACTGCAGGTCCCCACGTCAGCACATTCCTACTGCTTTTCCTAGGATGGGAACATAAAAAAGAATTTTGATTTTGTTCCCTTTCCCTCCGCCTCAGCAAAGAGAAGGGCATGAAATGAAATTTTGCTGGCAATATTTCATGCTGCCCCTAGTCCCTTCGTCCCTACTGAGTATTCCCAGCCTGAATATTGAGTAACCCAAGCTTCAAAACACACATGGAGGTGATGGATTGCTGCTGAATGCAGGCTGAAGTTTTAAGCCAACAATTACTTTTCTCTGAAGACTTTTTCCCCACCAGAAACTGGGGAACAAAACACCTTTGAATTGTGTTTATGAACAATGCTGTCGTCTGCACGGGAACTGGAATCTTTAAAGGATGTTGCGTTATGAATAGCTCTCATTACTGGGGGAAAAAATGCCCAGCGCCATGCTGATATTTTTTTGTACATGCGCCTACTATATGTGCAGGGGATTAATCACCACTTTTAAGGAGGATCAGAGCTGAAATTATTAACCTCTGAGCAGAAACCTGATTTAAAAATGAAGGAACCCACTTAGAGCCTGCCTCGGAGTTCAGAGCCCTCTCCTTCCCCCCCCTCTCCCGGCAGGGAGGAGACGAGCCTCCCCAGAGAGAGCCGAGACGGGCCACGGCAAAACGAATGTCCCTGTAATCCCGTAAATCAAGTGGTGAGTAACTTCTGTCTGGGGGAAGGGATCGCTTAAGAACCGGAGGCAGAGTCAAGGGGTGAAATTCAGACGAGCACGGAGGAGCTGAAGATACCTCGAGGGGCAGAATATCAGTTTGGCGTTTCTGCTGTTTGTTTTTAAATCGTCGGACGTCAAAGTTTGTCTTGTTGTACATTGCCCTCAAAAAAAAAAAAAAAAAAGGCAAAAAACCACCCCAACACGACTACATTAAACGCATCTAATAAAACGCTGGCTCTGCTTGATGGACATGAACTTCCCACAGGCAACTTTTGGGGGACCCCCTTGCATGCCCTCCGCACCTCGTAGTCTTGAGTAGGTGCATTGCGTTATTGCAGGCCAAGGAAACAAAGCACATGGTCCCAGGGGGCATCAGGGACAGCAATCACAACAGATATTTTGATATTTTTAAATCAAGCTGGGGAAAGTGGTTATTCGGGCACCGCTGTTTCAAACCCGCCGAGCTCAGGGGCAGAGCTGCTGAGCCACGACAGCTTTCCAATGAACCACGGGTGTCCCAGGAGGAGACAGTGACCACACACCTTGTGCCTCCCGGGCGGATCAAACACAATTCCTTAGATCAGCTTGTCCAAAGCAAAACTAAAAAAAAGGAGGAGAGTAACACACACACACGCAGAGCCCATCCTTGGTGGATAGATTAAAAATTGCATGCCCACAGGTTCTCTGCTCCAATGCCCACAGAGCATTTTCCAGCCTAACAAACATAGCTATTTCCACCAGGCTGCGGAAATAGAGGCATGAAAAAGCTGAATGATACACCCAGCAGTACTCGAAATAGAAACCACCTACCCTGATGCCTCAGTGACCCCCATGAAGCACTTGGCATCCTTTGGATGGACTAAAATGGTTCAACTGGTTGGTTCAACGCATGGCCTCCTGGGGAAGCAAGGTGAGTGAGACCACCTTTGGACCCCTTGCCTTGAGACCCACCATCTCAGCTTGTGCATGTGGTCCCCTCGGACCTGTAGGAACCTCAAACCTAGCTGACGGCACGAGGGAGAGGATGTGAAAGACCACTAGCTCCAAAAGGCTGACCCCAGGTAGCAGGAGGTGCAATACAGCAAAAAGCTCTGCCTCTCTGGGGAACCCTGAGTCACCAAGGTTTGATACACACGGGTTTATTGTGCTATTTGGTTCCTTGGTAACAGCAGACCAAGCTGCAGCGGCAGCAATCAGCTTCGTTCTAAACCCCCCAAAGTGCCACGACGTCAGATTAAAAAGCTTCCATTTAAAGAAAAAAAAAAAAAACACCACCCAACAAGGCGAGACTTGATAGCGATTCATAATGACGCTGTTTTACAGGCTCCCTAATGGGTGCACTCTCCATTCAAGGAAAACGCACGGTGCGTTGAGCGAATGATTTTGCTAGACTCTGTGCCACAGAGGCAGCGCGCCCGGGTCGATAGGCAGGTCCCAGGACGCGCACCGCTTACAGTAACGTTAGCGGCAGCCGCACATTACCCATTCTTGAGAGCTTGACGTGGATTCACAACCGTCTCTTGTTTTACTGGAGGCTATTTAATATTCTCTTGCTGTTGACACCCTCCTCTCCCCCGCCGCCTCTCCTCTGCAGCTTTCCCCCAAACCCGCAAGAACAAATAACACAGGCACACGTTTGCTGCCGCACTCCCTCACTGCTCCTCCGAGACGGCAAATTGGGACCAAAGAACAGGAGCTGGGAGATTTCCTTCCTATTTGGTGCTAAAGAAAGGATTTTGCCTACTAAGTCAGCGTGTTACCATCCACCTGCTCCGGCCTCAGCTCGTACGTCCCACGCTCAGCATTTCTCCAGCCCTTCACATTAGTCCTAATAACAGCAACAGGATCAGCCGCTAAGGTGTAAAACCACTAGTACCTACGTGCTCTGTTCCTTTTGCCTTTTCTGTGCTCCTGGAGCTGTATTTGGATCCTGTTCACAGACTTCTCCCTGCAGAGCTAATTTTTTCAGGCAAAAGCAGAGATTTTCATTTGTTCGCCTGATTCCAGCAGTGGGAACCTTAAGCAAAATGAAAGAGATCACAAGACCTTTCCCCACCCATAATCACTCGCTTGCTATCCGTCAGACCCCACTCACCTCTGCAAATACCTCCTTTCTAAAACATCAGGCTCTGCTATTTAAAGGCAGCCACGGTGGAATATAGATTTCTTGTTTGCTTGTTTTTAAAGAGTCAGATTAGAAGACATTCGAGCTGACTTTGACCTTTTCAAAACAGCCCAAGGGTTAATAATATTAAAACTGGGAGGGGAAAAAAAAATCCTCACTATCTGACATAAGAAACAGGGGAGAGATCCAGTAAATTCTCATGGGCAGTCCAGCAAAAATGGTTCCTGTCCATTAACAGGTCTTCAGTACCTCATCTCCTTGCCCCCCGGCTATACTTCTCCCGCTAAACCCTCTGCAGAACTAAACCCCCACACCACAATCAAACCAACCTCCAAGCAACTTTGCAAGGACAAGATGACCTGGTTTAAGGAACCCGAGAACAATTTCTTGGTATCGGGTTTTATGGAGGAGCGGAGAAGTGGACACCAACATTTGCCAAGTCCCTTCCAGCCCTGCTATTTCTATGTAAGCAACAGATGAACACGACGAAGAGCCCGCTTAGCTTGCGGTTTACTTGGGAATTTGATCCGCTTCTTGCAGCTCCAACGCCACCTTCCAGACGAGCACTTGCAGTTTGATCTGCGCAGTCACCCTCACTTTGGGATAACGGGGACAGCTGCTCTGCCCCCGGCCACCCGCGGGACTGGCAGAGGAAGGAGGGTCGGTTTCCTTGTGTTGGGTGGTCAGAAAATAACGGAGGTTTCAGATGACGGCTGAACAGCAAATACTCACCCCCGTTTGCTGACTTGCACCCCGAGCTGGTAGAAATGCCTCCGGTAAACCAGCAAGGCAGCCCACGGGCGAAGGGATGTGGAGGGTCTAATACAAGGAGCAGTGGAACGACCTTCATCGCTCAAGAGCAGCAATGCCACGGGGACACTTCGAAACGGTTACCCAAAAGGTGCCTCCGGCAGCCTTAGCAGCATGTAAAAACCTTTGTAATAAATACCACATCACCGCTGGGCTATCTGCTGCCTTAGGTCTTCTCCTGACTATGGCGCAAACACTTCTGGATGTCGTTGGAAGGTGGCTCAGAAGTTTTTTTGGGCACAAGACCTCTGACAAGCAGATGTTTTAGGATTATTTTTCCTCCAAACCACCCCATTCTTAGCAACATCAGATGCTACTTCCCGCACAGGATGGAGAAGGGTTAAGCCGGCGGGGGTGTTGCTGCAGCACCGCAATTCAAGGTGCTCCCTCCAGCACAATGGCTGAGTGTTCTCTTCCCAGCAGTTACTGGCTTGAGAGAGAATCAAACTAATTACCTTAGTAATTACCAAACTAATTACCTCTCTAATTACCAAGCATCTTTGTTCACAAGGAGCTGACATTCTTGCAGAGGAGCCCTGGCTCAGTGCCCCATGGTCTCTGGGAACCTGCCTGGCTCTTTCACAATGACTTGAAGACCCAGGTCCTCTGCACATCATATTCAGGACATCTCCCTCTTCCTTGGCAAGGGGTAGATGCTGATCAAGCTCCTTGGCTGGTGCAGGCAAGTTTGCCTTGCAGTGACCGTTTTGCTGCCAGGCAGGCTATGGAAGGGCACAGTACCTTTGCTGCACATAGGTTTCTCTGGTGGGAATATCCATATCACCACCCTGATGAACAAACTAGAGATGCCCTTGGCTCCAGGCCCTACTTGATACTGCTCCCTCCGATAAAAACAGCATCCGAGAGCAAACAGGAAGGTGACTTGAGATGACAGATGTTCCTCTCCAACATAGAGTTGAAAACAGCAGGGAGTTCACCCAGCAAAACCCAGCGTGAACATCACTGTCAACTTACCTCCCCTTCCCAAGCTTACTCCCTTTTTGTTTTCCAGACCTCCACTTGAATCTTGCCTTGGGCTTTCAAAAGCCAGGGTCTGGTAGTCACTCGCCGCTCTCCTGAACTTCAATGTGACAGTGGGTGCTTAGTGCTGAAAACAGCCCCCAGGTCTTTAAGGAAGAATCATTGCTCTTAAAGCATGAACACAAATGGTTTCATTAATGCTGACCATGACCTGCAGATGATTCCACATGAAGAGATGTTAGAGCCTGAACACAGAAAGGACCCTCATGGCTGTAGAATGGATGCCCACCTTGCGCATGCCCTCTGTTGCCCTCTTCTTCCACAGTCTCCTCTCTTGTGTCTTCAGCCAACTTCCAAAATGCAGTGTTGGCTCAACACAAACCTTTGCACTTTATGAACTGACCAGCTTACAAAATTCAATTCTGCAGCTATTTGCCTGCAGGTGAGAAGACACTGAAATCTAAATCCTTATCTGATTTTAAGTGGCAACACCCACCTCTTGATCAAATAGGATTAACCATGGGCAGGCGAGCTGCAATGTGTTATCAACTGGCATGGGACAAATGCCTGATGATTTCTGGGTCCTGCAAATGAGATTCGGCACAGTGGGCAAATGACTTAGTACCCTTCAGTTTTCTCTGTCTCTGCTATTTGGGGAGCAAGGCTGCCTCGCAAGGTCCCAGCGGTACCTCCTGTGATGAAAGGCTGGTTTGGTTAGGGATCTCTAGGTGCTCATAGAGTAGAAAGATGCATATAAAGAAAACACTAGAAATAATCGTTTTGCCTTGCCCAAACCTGATCAGCATTTGCAGCTGAGGGGAAGACCTTGCAACAACAGAGAAGAATATTATCTAGAATTTCTGTTATTTTGGAAAGGAAAACAAACAGGATAGAAAAGGGAAAGGTTTCCCCTCCTGTCGTTTCTTCAGCGCGAGAGATGACATGTAACTCCATCAGACGGTGTCCACCTGAAACTCCATTCCCCTCGTTAAATTCTCTCAAAAAGGGCACAGGATCTACAAGAGAACAAAGCAGTGGTCATCTGAGCTGTAAAATTTATCCCAACCCGTAGCCACCTCCACATTAAAGCTAATTCCAAATATCTGCTTAAAACTGTAACACGGGGATATCCTAACAGGTGAAAAAAAAAAAACCCAACGCTGCAAGGTTATGTGATCTGTCTCAGACACACACGACTCCCGAGGAAAGGAAGTCTAGTATCTGAAAGAGTCTAACACTGCTAAATTACATGAGAGTAGGATAGCAGTGATTATTTTGACACCATTGAAAGACTTGTGATTTGTTCCACAGACACTGAGCAAAGAACAATGAAAAGCTTTGATGTAGCTGTTACAATACTGCTTTTCCTTTTAAAACCCTAGGTAAAATTGCCCTTTGGTTACGGCTCATCAGAGCTTGTGAATGACCAACAAGAACATCTGAAATTATTCTCTACCATAGGCAGAGTGTCATGCCTTCATCTATCATCCCTAGAGAACATCACCCCTGTCATCCCTTCTGAGATCAGGATCCATTAAGCTGAGTTCAAACTCTCAGTTTGGCAGTGAGCAATCTTAGAGAGATCTGGTTCTTTCTCAGAAGGAGGGAGACCTCCCCACAGGTTTTCCATTCTAAAAAAAAGAGAAAAATGGGAAACTTCAAAGACTTTCAATCTTGAAATGCAGCTACAAGGTAAGTCTTGGCTGGAAGAACATTGTCCAGAACAGACTAGACTCAGCACTTTTCCTCCTTCCCCCCAGTACCATAAACAGTAAGCTGCAGACACAACTCCTCTTGTTTGTGCTTCTTCAGACCCTAAGAACCTTGCTTTTTAAATTATTTTAAAATATCATTAGTCCAGTTTTAAAACAAAAGATGGCAAACGTCTCTATTTTAGGCAGACCTACTGCTTCCTTGAGCAGAAATGGCCAACATCACCTCTCAACCCTGTTTTCAAAAGCACAGTGTCCTCTTGACGTCCATACCAGCCAGTGGGGAGAAGGAAGAAGTCAAAGACTGACGAAAGGACTAGGACGCAGGTACGCAGAAGAAGGGGTGGTAAAGGCAGAAGAGGTGGCAAACTCTGGAGAAGCTCACTCCAGAAACATTCAGAACTGCTGCTCTACTTTAAAGGCAAAAGATGTCCACAACACGGACAATTTAAAGCCTACACCCTGTTTGCCGCAATCTGCAACCCCCAAGCTCAAGCAACACATGCTAGAGATGCTGCTGCTGATGATACAGAGGATGTTTAAAGAACACAACACCTCAAATGAAGCCTGAAACACAGTTGGAACAAAGCACGCAAGACTGACTCCCATTGCTCAAGGCTGTCAGGATGGGAAACCAATAAACATTTGGCAGTAACGGAGACCTTCCTTCCCGACATAGCTCTTCTCCTGATTTTACAGAATCATCTGGCCTTAAAAACGTCTGCTTTTCCTCTATGCTGCATTTTGCTGCCAATTCTAAGTCTGGCAAGGATGGATCTGCCAACTTCTTGGCTCTCTGTTACAAAAGAGAACATTATAAAGGAGAATTTGTGAGTTAGCTGATTTGTAAACACTACAGCAAGTCACCATGTAAACATGTTGCTTACGTCCCTATAATTTCTCTCAAGCAGTTTACCTGGCACCTGACGTTGAACTCCAGGATCTTCCTCTCCTACTGATATTACAGTTGCTTCACGTGTAAAAAAGCCCAGGTTCTTTTTGTAGCATTAAAAAAAGAATCCTTAATTAAACAGTACTCACAAAGCATCTTGATAATTAGAATAGGAGAGTCACTGGCAATATTTTGAATACAAATGAGATGCGCAGGTGCACTCGCAGTTGTAGAGCAGGATGCAGTTCAAACGTAGCCAATTAGAGAAATGGAACAGGTAAATAAATAGCAGAAGGCTCTAGACACACTGCTCATTTGACACTGTTACTATTACTATTGCGTAAAAACCTTTTCTAAGATTGCTTGATAAGATGAATGCAGCAGTCGTTATCTGAACAAAAACAACCAAATGAAAGTGGGTACTTGCATAAAGACATTTTGCAGTTTTGGGCACTGGATGCCCTTTCATTCACAAGTACTTTCCAAGAAAGGAAACTGGTGGTCCATGAATCACAGCACACTATCACGTGGGATCCTTTTAGGTGGCTTTGATGGAAAACAGTTATATGTAAGTACCATTCCTGAAATCAAGGTTGGTTATGCATAAAAGTCTACGCTTTAAAGCTTCAGCAATAACATCTGCTGGAAAAACATGATTGACACAGCAGAGGGAACACCATCCGCCTCTGAGAAGTGGAAAGAGAGACAGACTGAAACATCAATCTTGTGCATAAAATGTATTTATTGTTGGTACAGAGCGAGGCATATTCGTCAGTACTTGATAAGAGTGAGGAGCACAACAGAATCATTTCACGTAAATAAAGGCCATGTTACGTCTTAAGTGTTGGATCATTAACATCATTCCAGCAGAAGGCCTGGAGAGAGACTTCATTAAGTTACGTAATTTGTGAAATAAGTTAAAGCACAATTTACGTCATTATACATTGTAAGGAAAACTTTAATATGAGCAACGAATACATGCTCTACATTGAGGAGCAGCGGCTGACTGGCTCACAAAGTACCGCCACGTCCCGGCACACCAAGTGTTACATACCCGTGCCTTTGACAGTGAGAAGTTTTTTGAGGAGATTCTACAATGAAATAGCAGCATTTGAAGGTTATTTCCCCTTTCTAAGGCCAGTGAAAGGTTCTTTTCTTCTCCTTCTTTCAATCACCAATAAGTGGATTTTACTAAGACTGAACAGTATCTTCGGAAGTATGATTTCTGATGTAATAAGATACAGGTCTTGGCTTTTCAAATGGTCACACTGATTGAGCCGTGATGGCTGCTGCTCTTGAAATGGCTCTTCCAGTTCTTCTCTTTATTGGTCTGCCCTGTAAATGCGCTGTCATATCATTCCTGGGAAAAAATGCTCTTCTGCTGAAATTAGAGTTGATGGTCTTGTGCTTGATTTGGACAATGCCTTTATCCTCCTCTCCCAAGCATGCTCTGCTAAGAAAACAGTCAGGGAAGAGGGGAAGAGAGAGAGAGAGAAGCTTATTTCAGTAACCCAAAGTTATTCCAGAGACCCCCTGAAGTTTGGCTACAATTCCTTCCTAGGATTTGCAATTTTTAAAATAAAAATACAGAAAAAGAAACATTGTCAACACGCACATCATCACAGAAACAAGTCACAGAAGCAGAATGAAGCTATCTGAGGACTCAACAAGCCAGCCATTTGGAGGCCTGAAGAGTTGCAGTAATGATTCCTTTTCATCCATCCTAATGCTATCACGGCTCTAGTGCTATGGCTATTATGGAAATTAGAACGTCTGACCTTACAATAAGATAAATCCTGTTCCCAGCAATTACATACTCGAAATATATCCTGAAGTCACACAACACCAAGTATCTCCCCTACCTACCTCCTTCCTGTGTTCTGAGTCATAATCAAAATCTCGATAGCCTGAACAAGTTGCACTGACCTTGCGCTTCATTAATCACCTTCTGTGCACAGCCAGGCCACCAAGAGCTAAAAGTATAGATCTGTCAAGTAGCCCAAGAGCTACTCCTCCCACCACACCAGAGAGCTCTGCCATCAAGGTCTCGACTCTTCAGAGAGGTCCTGGCCTCTACCCTGAAAATACAGACTTGCAAGGACAGTATGTAGGGCTCTACTAAGAACCTCCTCCAGCCATGACCTAGAAATAAAGGGTCTGCAGAAACGAGCACATGTATGGATACTACTTGTCTAGATCAGTAAGGAGAACAGAAAGTGGGATCTAATAGGACACTGGCAGGTTAGGCAGTAAAAGCATGCTGGAGGCCACCTATGTTCACTGGAGGACTATGATGTTGACCAAGGCAATCTATTGCTCTCGCCTACAAAATCCATAAAATGGGGAAGATGGTAATTACGAGTTTCCTTGTAAGAAATGGTAGGAAGGGATTTGATAGGGCTTACGTCAGGAGTAACCCCAAATGTAGACCTTGAAATCTTACGGGAGACCTACCAACAGCTGATTCAAGTATTTGAGCAGCAGTATCTGGCCACAGAGGGCACATTGTCTTGCGAGTCTGGACGGCATTGTCAGGGTCACAGAAGTTAGGGCTTGGGAAAATTAAAAATAAAGGGAATGAAAAACCTGTTGTCATGTATGTTTTTAACGAAATTCCCATTGTATTTCTAAAAATAACCCGGTGAACCATTCAACTAGAACAAGCAGGTTTTTTGCAAGGATTAAGAGCTGTACCAAGGAGCAGGACAGTGCGCACATGAAAAGATGGTAAAAGTCCTTCTCATGACAAATATTCTCTGGAATCCATGGTAGAAAAGTACACACTGACAAAATAAAAGGAGTTGGTTTTATGCTCCCTAGGTGCTATTCAAGCAAAAATAAGGGAAACTTTTATTAGTTAACAAAATCTCCAATCTCAGTTCGACAGCATCCCCATGGAGATTTCTGTAAAACTGATGACGGCTACTTTACCTGGAAGACTCTTTTTGCAGTGGTATTACAGAAACTTGCTCGAAGCCATCACTGGGCTGAATATTAACTTTACATAAATTTAACACTGCATAAGTTAACACAGGAAATTCCCAAAAGATCTGAGAAAAATTGTGTTACTTTTCTTTTATTTAGTGTCCTAAGGAAAGAAATCGTAGGTATTTGTTCATCACATGCATATTTCTGCCCACAAAATTTCATCTTCAGACAATTGGGAGTGTCCCCGGGCTTGCTTTGGTTTTGTCTACATTTTGGGGCTTTTTTTAATGTTCTTTACTGACTCTTGCCATTTAACATCACCTACAAATTTACTTCACGTATTTAAATTTTTGTTTTGTATTTTTTTTCATTATACCAATGTAGGTGTGAAGGGAACCTGGTCTGATTCTTCCATAATAAACTTCCTTCAATCAAGGTAGTGTTAAATGGTGGTCATAAAAGACAATGACTTTTTATTGCATTTCAGTTCACAGTATTTCCAGCTACATTAATTTTACATATTTTTCTATTAGATTGGAAGATGGTGTCTAGTAAAAATACTGGAGGACGAGGCTAAAAAAAGGGTTTGATTCTGACTAGGACGCATGATTAAGGACCATTCCGTCCTACAAATTAAAATAATGGTTACAACAAGGCTGAATGATAACGTTTTGTAGCCAGGCTGTCAGACACCAGCAGCTGTTGGTATCATTCCTTGAAGTACTTTAAATCTAACCTGCCTGCAGAGACTTGCATCCCTGTGAAATTCAATGGTCTAATAGGAGACTATTGCACAGACTTCATTAAGCTATAGTCTAGTTGTGTTTCCATATAGGAATTAGGACTCCCTGTAGCCCGGGGCGGGGGAGGGAGGAAAAAAAAAGGAAAAATGAAAAAAGAAAAAGGGTGTTTTAACAGCCACCTTGTCTACATCAGTGGACGGCAAACTAGGATAAGTGATAAAAATGCGGCTGGATGGTCCGTATTAGTGCAGTGATGGTCTGGCTGGAGTTATTTCAGCAGTGGGAGCACAAGTACATGCCACAGACCCACCTAATATCTTCCCCTTAATGGCTCCATTAAGTAGGTTTTTCTCTCCGTTACTATTATAATAAAATGCAAACATTAATAATAGAGTTTAATTTATCTCAGAAGCTTCTCATGACTTCGGGAAAAGATGTAAAGTGAAGATACAACAATGTGTCAAACTCCCCTGAATTAACAGTTCTCTGGGCCTTTCTAACAAGGGGAGAAAAGGACAGATAGAGACATGAGATTACAGACAGGATGAGAAATAAGGAGCATACAGAAGAGAGGGTGAGATAATTATAAGCAAGATAGGAAAGAAAGAGGAGTCAATAAATTCAATTTATGAAAAGCACAGAGTGTGCTCAGCCTGAGCACAAGTGCCCAGACTCACCGCCAGGAAATCGGATTAGTTAACTTATTTGGTTTTCAATATCTTGGTCTATTCCCTCTAGCAAATTTTCTTCTTTGTTTGTTTCTTGTAGCCAGTGTCAGTTAACTTTTTCATTTCTGAATCTGCTATTTATCCCACTCCTCTGTCTTCCAACCAAGCACACAACAGTAGGTAATTTTGCAGTATTTTATAACAGCGTTTAGCAATTATTTCAAAGTAACTGTTTGTCTGGACCTCTGGGCAATCAACCAGTAAAAATAATTACAATTACAGCTGCAATACTTGCAGGATGAGCTACAGAGAACTGATGTTCATTATGAAAAACAATTGCTTCTGCTTGCAAATATTTCCGTCATAAAAGGCTTCTCTTTCTCTGTTATCATAAGAGAGAAACCTCTCTGAATTCTCATCTTGAAGCATGTGTGAAAGAGAACAAGAAGCATTTAGGAAACACTTTTAACTGCTTGACAGGCTTGGTTGAAGATCTTCAACAAAAAAGGTATTTAAAAGGGTTCAAAAACCTAACGCTCATATTTATGCAATTTCCTTTTCCTGCACCTTCTGAACATGAATTAATTCATCCTCATCACAGTCTTCTGAAGAAATTCCTATCAGGTACAAACTTTAGTTATAGCTTAAACATGTATAACTAATCTAAATTTTCTAGTTACTTTAAAAATAATATAGAATTATACATACAGTAAATTAGTGTTCCAGGTGACGTAAGCCACGGCAAAAATCTAGTCCACTACATAACAATCTAATATTATTCACTGGCCTTTTTTCTAAAATGTCTCAGAAACACCCATGGTCCTGTAACTTCAGAGTGGACTTTGGAATACAAAAATCAAACTAAGAGAAAACTTAGAAAAAATAAATACACACACCAATTATTGTTTGTCATAGTAGGAATTAATTTAAAAAAATCACCAATTTAAAGAAAAAAAAAATCAAGTTCACAAGGTCATGAAGAACTGTACAGCTCAGGGAAGAAGGGGATGAGCAAAATTTGCTGGCTGGAGCCATAGCACCTGGACAAAGCTGGTTGCACTGCTCACGCTTGGGTGTCTGAGCATGGCTCAACCACCTTTCCAAAATGAATAAAGTGTCAGTAGCTTTATCAAAGAAAGCCTCAGGCTAGGAGATGAGGAAAATTTTTCATGAGCGGGGAGATCTGGCAGGCTGCCGAGTTTTTAAGGAAATGAAGATGCTCAGGAGCTTGGTGCATTAACAAGTGGGCAGGAAAAACACCAAAGGAGATACCGAAGGAGGTGATTCTGAAAAGGACAGATCTCATTGACTTTTATATTTTGTCACGTGGATCCTCTTTAAAGTTTTCACTGTTGATAACAACGTTTAATATCACAAAGTGATTTCAGAGCTGCCTGGACAGCCACACAAATTGTCCTCATCCTGCACTGTTCAGAGAACAGCCACGCTACAGCCGTTAGCCGAGTCTCTCTTCTAGCACTGCCAATCCAGCCAGGCTGCCTGTGCAAAAAGGAGCATACTAACTATATAAACAAAGAATTAACAATAATAGCACCGCACAAATGTATTAAGTGCTGAGGACTGAGGAACAGCTTTAGCATTGCCACGCAACTGTTGGCTCCTACCATGTTTGACATAGCACTAGACCACGAGCAGCTTTAACTCCAGCAAGATCTTCAGTAATACCAGAGCAAGACTGCACCAGCGTAACAGCAAAAAGGTCACGGTGAATGATTATAGTCCAAGTCTTACTCCTATTCCGTACAGGCAGAATTAACTCGAGTGAAAATTATTATCATTATCAAATACTAGACATGCTTGCTGGATCTCTGCTAACACATTAGAGCACGCGTTTTCACATGTTCAAATATCAACTCATAGATTTTAGCAGAAATAAAAATCAGTAGACTTATTTAAGCATTTTTAACGTATACCACATATATGGCCTATAAGAACATTTGCAACTGGCTTCTCTAAGAACACAATCGAGGTCAACATATGCGTCTCTATATTTGAAAGATGTAAGCTGTTGAAAAAGAATCATGTTTAGAAAATTTAGCTTCTTTTAACTGAAAGATGTATATATTACTACCATTTTCCCTTATGCTACACTAATAAAGCATTAAAGTTTATAACCTACAGTAACAACCCATACCCTAGCAAATTGGATGAGAGGAGGACAAGACCAGCTGAACGGTAGTATTAGACTCTCAGAGTACATAACATAAAAGAAATCAAGGCTTCCAACTGGTGAGCAATCTAGTTTGAGACATTCATTCATTTCTTACTGAAAGTGGTCATATTTATGACAAATAGTACCACGTAGTTTAATCCCCTTGTTTTATTGCTAAAACTGCAGATACCAGGAAGCACCTGCCAACAGCAATAGTTACTACACTAAACAAGAGCTTCCCAAGGGAAGAGATGGAAACCCTAGCATTTAAATAAATTGAAAGAGCTTGTGAGAACATACATACCGCGAACAGTACTGCTTTAGCATGTAAGAAGGACCAGCTGGATAATCCAATAGTCTTCCCCGCTTCTTCATTCCATCATTAACTCAGTGGCAATATTTCTATACCCACCTGTTTGGCATGATTGACACAATGCAGGTACTGGCTAGCCAGGGCAGAGCAGCTGAGGGTCTCCTGAGCGTGCTGCCGATAACATTGTAGAATTTTATCCTGCAGATCAGCGCAGATTGGATGAGACTCATACCGCCTGGGGAAAAAGAAAAGAACATTTTGGCTCCCTTCTCAAAAAGATTTCAGGAAAGATGCAACTCCTTTTTTTAATTTTTTTTTTTAAAGAAGTAAACTAAATAATAGAAATGATGGAAAACACACTGAAGTTATACACAAAGGCTTTTTCTAGAGCTATTTGGGCTATGAAGTGGGTAACATCAGACACAAACATCAAGGTGAGCTGCAGAAGTGTGGCTATCAGGACTACAAGTGTCCTCCCGATCCAGTACTCAGGTTCCAGCTGGCAGAGAAAATTAACATCCAACTTCATATGAGCACGCATCTTTAACCGAAGATCCCAGCAATGACGAAGCACATTTGATCTCACCTACATCAGAACAACGGTCACAGAACCACAGGAAAGCTTCATCGCTGTATAGCCCTATGATCATATCATCTAGCTACTTATATAAAAGTGGAATTACCCATTGGGCTGACCTCGAGCATATAAAAACCCTGCTACCATCAGCAAATCACACAACCTGCTTCTGCTGATCTGATGATCTCTATTTTTGGCGCATCCTCCTTCCCATCACCTCAATTCTAATCCTGATGCCAGATGTGCAAATTATTTAGAAATGTTGTCTATTTTCTTTACTGTATGGATTCATTACTCTTGCCATCTTTTTGGCTGATGCAATACACTTTTTGCCTTCAACGGAAGTCAAAGGAATGGAAGCTTCTTTAGTCTGTCCAGTAAAATCCAACCTCTTTTGGACAAAAATCTTGTAATCTGCATTAATCTATAAAATGTCATTCACACTGATAGTGCCACAGAATTAAAATGGCAATACAATATTTTCCTATTTCAAAAGTAAGGGGGTTGGCGAAGTGTTTCAGAGACGAAATGTCCATTGAAATTTTAAGCTAACTGGACATTTACTTTATAAATACTTTTTAAGGTACTCATTTCTATAAGAGACGAACAAATCACAGTTAAACCCCTTTCACACCAAAGAGAAAATATTTCAATGGTAAAAAAAAAACACATGAAAATTTAGAAAACCATTTACAGTTCATAAGCCTTGAAAACAACCATTTGCTTTACGCATGTGAACTGTATATTTAACGCACCTTCCAATTACTGTACCAGGAAAGCCTGACATCCATTCCAGCCCACATTATTTTTAGTTCAATAAGGTCGTAAAAAAAATGAGACTCATCAGCCACAGTATTCTCAGATGAATATTCTGTTCTTTCTTATTTTGCTGATTGGCCAAGGCAGATCTCTCTATTTTACTACAGTAAGAAAGTGAAACGCGAAGCACAATGCTGTTCCTTAGGGGAACTGACTTCTTGGCAATCACTCAAGATGTAGTACCAAAAAAAAGGAATGTTAAGTCACCTTGATTTTACAGTATATACCTATATAAAACATCCCTCTTACTCTTTTCATTCATTACCGTACCACTGTGAAATGCCTAAAACAGAATTTAAATGCAGTCCCAGGTGCTTACACACTTTATGATCTGAAAGTTCAAACTTCTGTAGACTCTTACGGATGAGGATTTTCCCTTAATCCCCGCTCTGCTGATATCAGCAAGCACTTCAAAAGCATGTTAGGCATCAAAATGTATGACCATAAACCGCTGCACACCGACTGATTATGGCAAGGTCTGTATCGGGATGGAGTACGAGAGGAAGCACCACGAACGCTCTTTGTAGACGTAAGACTCTCAGCGGTGATGATTCAGGTCCAACTAAACCAGAGCTCGTTTTAAATGTCTGAAACCCTGGTCTGGATTGATAAACCAATACAATAGACCATGAGTTAACAAAAAATACGCACAGTAAACCTAGCTGTGCCTTTATTCACAAGTGATTTTAAAGTGACTTCTTATATAAAGGTGAAGAGTGAAGGAAATGGGCTGCTGTACACTTGCTACATAAATTCTGTAAATGTATTTAAAGCCATTTCAACGGGGGTACTCTCACCTACACTAAGGAGCTTTTTTGACTGCTTTTTTCCCTGAGCCATGCCATTAGTGACCTTTCGAAGTCCATGTATTATTCCTTACTTGAATGCGTCAATGGACTCTTTACGTTGCCAACCGTATCGGAGCCCTGTAAGACACGTCGTCTCTCCAGCCCCACAGTTACTGGTTTTCATACTATGACTTTTCACTGGTGATTTTTCAAACCGTGCTCTCAGCCCATTGCCCGTCCTTCCAGGCACTGCAGACCTGATGCAGGTCAATGCGAACAAGGCCACTTCCTTCAAGTCAACCAAGTCCATTTTCTTGGATTAATCTGTTGAAGGAAAGCACCGTCTCCGTATTGATCTGCTGTGCCTGTTATGCTACCCTAATGCACTATTTGCACTTTTGGGAAAACGCTAAATGAGATTACTGTCTAACATTAGATGGCCATAAACCACGTGCTGCAGGATCTCCCGTTCAGGAAAGAAGGTTTCAATGTCCATTATGGTAACCCCACCGAAGGGTTTGCGATTGATTTCTGTTTGGTGATGGATGACAGGACTCTCAGATGGATGGTCAGAAACAGCCAACAGCAAGGAAACTCCTCAAAAGAGAAATGAAATATCTCCCTACAGAACTCCTCTAAGGGTCCTATAAATAAGGGTAATTTTACAGAGGGGTCTGTGGGGTTTGACTGAAGAAAAAGCTCGTAAGAAAATGTAGATAGTGCAAAATCATTAATTATGTGGAATCTGTAGTAAAAACGTGGAGGTTTTAAATACCTGAAGGGATAAAGCAACCTGGTCTGGTCCCAGAGCTGACCCTGCTTCAAGCAGGAGGTCCCGTCCCTGAACTATCCCGTGTCCTGAGAGAGAGATCTGTATTTTGGGACACGTGGCAGGGAAAGTATCCCTTTTTTTTTAATCACTTGGGAATTTTGCAACTAAACTGAAGGAAAAATACACAACGTGGTAGTGAACCAGGACTGCCAAGAAACCCTGACAGATCTCCATCTCCATTCAGTGCAACTCAATAACTACAGAATCAACACACATGAAATCTAAAATGCCTTTCTTAGCAAAAGTCAATATGAACAGCAGTCTGATCTGCAGCACGCGCCACATGGCACGCTAGTAACGACGTGTTTTTATTAAGTTTACAATTACTTGATCTGCTTTCACTGTTCCAGCTGCTCCTCAAGCACCTCTCATGCTAGCAGAATATTTCGGTGTGCTGGAATAAACCTCCGAGGGAGCCGCGCACCCACCTTTTCCATCAAGCTGATGCACCGCAATCTCATAAAGGTAATAGGATGAAGACACAAAAGAAAACGAGAGTTTTAAAAAGAAATATTCTATGCTAAAGCATGAAGAGAAAATTTAATGAAGGTAACTTTGTACTCATCTAGTCTCTCTCAAAGAGCATAGCTTATTGTACTCATGGGGGCACCGAGAAAGGAGCCCCTTCATGGCATTCAAACAAAATGTCTACTAAAGAGGAAATTTGAAATCACCACGGTAAGCTTTACAAGTTTTGTCATAAAACTGACATTCTGACTAAAGGAATCTGAATCGCTGATGAGTTTCCAACTGTGCAGGTATCTGGCATAATCCCACCAGATCAGGACGTCAGGCAATTGTCATAAAATATGGGGAAAAAAAATAGCAACAAAAAACCAGCATGCAATACAAAAAATAGTGCCATTAGATGGCCAGAAGTATCCAGGGCTTAATTTTATTTCTCATTAAAATGCTGACACCTATCAAAAGCATCTGGTTTTATTTGTGTAACCCTTGGCATCTAAGGCTACCTCCGTACTACTAAATAAAACAGACCAGAGGTGATCCTGTGGGTCCAAGGCCAAGCAGCACGATACAGCACAACCTGCATCTCTTCGGTGTAAAATCTTCCCTTCCCCTCTTGTCAGCAGCTCAGCACATCCACTTCCAAACCGCAAACTGGGGACAGTCCCCGGCACGTGCTGTTCCCCTGGTCATGCCCGGTGCTGTCCAAGTAAGCGTTAGCTCCAAAACAAAACCCTATAAACAAACGTGCTACCAATTAGACCCAATGCACCAGCAGAGGAGAGCGCTGGAGACGATGTCCTGACCTGTCGTGTTTACTCCTACTGATGTAGGAGAGGAGCCACGCTGTGACCAGACCCCAGCTGCGCTACCCGGCGTGCAGAGGGAAGAAAAAGGAGGAGGATGTTTCTTTTCTCAGCGTGCCTACAATGCACACAAAGATAAGAAACAACAAATTGACGGTGAAACAAGGAAACTGAGGCAATCTGTACTCTTGCGATAGGCAGCCTCCTAAGTACAGCAACAGCCTAATTGTTTTCAAGTGCTTTGTGAGCAACCGAGAGGATTTTTAGAGGGATTTGTGGGAAGTTAATCAATTAACGTTGTCTACATCTAGCAGAAATTCCTTCTGAGAAACAGAGAAACTTGGTGCTGGTTTGAGAAGTGGATGAGTGAGGGATGGAAGGTGGTGTCGCGAGTGGTTCAGAGAGAAAGTAAATAGGGAATTTAGGGAAGCAGAAATGGGAAATGCAGGGCTTCGAAAGCGAAGACGTGTGACTTGCACGGGATAACGTTGATGGGAAAGCCAGAGGTAGGATGAAAGGAGAGGATGTGAATACGGGGTAGGAAGTTATCTGCAGTACTGCTTTCCAGAGACATCATCAGGGCAAGAATTCACTTCTCATGGCCAGGGCGCAAACAAAAATAATAAAAAAAAAATGTTGCAGTAACTGGTAGCCTGAGTTGTGATGGATTTAGCTGAGCAGATGGACAAGAAAGACCATGTTTGAGATATTTTGCATAAAGAGTCAGCAGGAGCGAAACGTAAGCCTAGTTGAGAAGACCTAGAGAGAAGGTCAGCTCAAAGATAAAGTGTAAGCGACAAGTCTGAAACAGCAGCAAGACAGTGGTATTTTCCATCATGACACAAAAAGGTGGTGGTGAGGGGTTTGGGTTTTGTTTTTTTTTTTTAAGATTACCTCATCCAAAAAGAGCCACTTCCAACAGCATCTCTGCTGAGTGAACTTGCAGGACTTGTTTATAGTACAGAAAATAGTTGCAAAACAGATAACAGGAGAAAAAAGACAAAAGGGCATATGGTAATGAAGGTCCTTACTGCTGCACCATTATTTTTAGTTTTTAAATTAATTTAAAATCTTTATATTAAATTATTTTTTAAAATCGTCTTCGCACATTAAGTGGGTGATGACTTGAAAGTGCATTATGAAACATGTAAAGCACAAACCAAATGGTTATGTTCTTCTAAAAATCATTTGGAAGTAATACCACAGATCTGATTTCTGAATATCTACAACTGATGTAATGAAGCAGTCCATAATCAAACTGTGCCCCCACAGAGCCCTCAAAATTACCGTGTGGGAAGTGCTGCCAGCAAAAGATCAAGTACTGTAGAGTTGATTCTTGCTTTTATTTACACTTGACTACATAGTGTGACTTTTCTAAAAGGTGTAAAAGAAAGAATTTGCTTAATGAATCTATGATGAAATGGTGGAGGAGAACCACAGTCGTTTCTGCTCTACAATCGAGAATACTAAATGTGTGTAGTAATACTAAACAAATGACTTACGCAGAAGTCAGAATACAACTTACTCCGCCTGCTGATATATGTATCTTTTGTGCCACTAGTGATCAGCTCTACTCTTAATATTGCCCGTGTTATTTTTAGACTCTTTCGTCTAAAATCCCGGCACTGACAAAACCACAGGCAAATGTTTGTCATCCTCTCATTTATTTCATTGCTCACCCAGCCTTCTTAAAAGCAAATAAAAATCTATTTCAAACATTCTGATCTTTGAAATTTAGGGACGGAGATGAGAAGAGGAGGAAAGACATATTCCAGCATATTCACACACACAGACTGCTTGAAGACGGACATTTAATTATGTCTAGAGAGTACTAAGTCAAGTTCGATATGTTGACAAAAACCTGGTTTAACAACGAAGACTGGCAGATAGTACTATTGACCTTTTTAGACGCTTTTTTTTTTTTAACCTAGTGAATGTTTCCCACCTGGTAAAACACCTGGTATGTTGGTAGGCTATCGGTTCAGCTTTTAGCATAAGCAAAGTGGAAACCATTCCTTGTATTGCAACAACTTATTTATTGCATATAGGGAGGAAAGAGCATCTCTAAGATTAACAGAGAGAATTTATGATTCAAATCTGGCAAAGCACATAAATACGAGCAGAACTTCAAGAAGTGAGTAATTCCACATTTGCATGTGCAAAGTTATGCACATTCTTAAACCCATTCTTGGGCTGAGTCTTACAACAGGAAGACATTAGGATGAGGACCAGAAAAGATTTCCTGGTTGTGAATCCTAATTAGACTGATGAACTAGTTGCCAAGGTTAGTCTTCAGACTCTCAGGACGTTACATTAGGACTAGATCTCTTCCGCCTGGAGAAAGACAATTGCAAGTGAACATGAGATGGACCTGTGAAATCGTCAGTGGCATACAGAAGAGAGGCAGCCAGTGAGATTTTCTAGCATTAGATTTACAATGAAAAAATAATTCAAGCCTTTTCCAAACAACACATAATGAAAAGCTGGTACTCACTGCTAGGGGATACTGGGGTTATCATAAGTATATTTGGGTTCAAAAGATAATTATACAGTAACGTAAGAGAAGTCCATCAAGAGATTATAAGCAGAAATACATTTGGCTCAGGAAAGCCCCACTCCACTACTTGTTTGAAGGTAAAATGGTATCACTGCATACCTCCCCTATTTTTACAGCGTTCCCTAAATACCCACTCCTAGCCGTTGCCCAAGAAGCGAGGGGGACCCCTGATCTGACCTTCTGTGACTACTTATACTCCAAATAGCTTGATGAGCAAGTCATCAAATGAATACAAGACTCCCATCAACCCCATCAGACAAAATTAGATTGAATACTTCCATTTAAATTGATATTAATTGACTTTTATTATCCCAAACCATTATTCGTTTATAAAACTCCCCTCCCTGAAAAGAACAACATAAAACCCCTTAAAATACAAAGTACACCAACATATTATTATACAAATGTACCTTACACACAGCTGGTCCTTGCAGCTGCAAAGGGAAGCACATGTTGGAATTACCCAAATTTAGGATACACAATTTTTTTTTAGCTTAAGGAACAGTTTTTATTGAATACCAGGATACTAAAATAAACAATCACATGGATGATAATGATACAAATTCTAGACTTCTAACAGGGGCACGCATGTCTTTACAGTGTAGAAAAGATAGCATAGTAAATACAGTCTTTAATCAGAAGAAACTCTGGAATATATTATATCCATGTAATGTACCTATATGCTATGTATATACAGAAAGAACTTCTTGGTCTTGTACTGATCAAAACCAGTTCCTAAGTCTGGCAAGTTAAGAGACAAAGAACAATCATCTCAGATATACAAAAGTCTGTCCAACCACTGGGCAGAACAAAACCCAAACTAATCCCTCCACAAGAGTCAAATCTGCTCGGTCTGAATTGAGCAAAAACCCCCACTTTCATGCATACGTGATCAGCATATCAACGCTTGCATTTCAAGCCTCATAATGTAAATTCAGATCGCAAATTATTTTTAGAGTTTGCATGTGGCATCACTTGAGCTCTGTCTCATTACTCCGCCCAAAAAATTATTTAATGAAGACTGGCAAGATTCCACTCGCTCAGCTGTTTATGAGCAGACAAGTCAAAGATCACCACAGCAAACAACACCAGGTGGTGCCATTCCTTAGTATTAGGACTTTTGGGGGGCTTTTGGGCACTATGGAGGTTTAAGCTGCTCTCTTCAGATCTAGCTAGTGTTCACGATAAGGTAGATCTAGTCTTTGGGAACTTTAATTGATGCTTTGACTGACACTTCTCACAGAAGTGGCTGATGCCAGTGGTTTGCAACATTGCTGTTGCAGGACTTCTTGGGTATATTCACTAGCATTACATGCTATGGAAAAATACAATATAGTATTTCTAATTTTTAAAGGGAAAATTAGTTTTGCAACAGTTTGAAACCTGCTTCTATATGAAGGTGGCAAAAAAAACCAAAAATTATCCACTTCAATGGATATTTTATCCATTTTAATTTTATTCCTGGCCCTACATTAAATTTTCCACAGTAATGTTACATCACTGTGTGTGTAAAGCACACACAAAAAAGAATACAGACAGACCTAAACAAAGATCAAAAACCCAAATGAGCAGCATAAAGCAAATACACGACAGCATACCATGTTGTAGATTTATTACCGCCACTTATTTCCCAAGAGCTATACAACTCACTTCAGGCTTTGTAAACTTATGAGTAACATGAACATCCCAAAATCGTGGTAATAAAATCTTCACAGCACCTTATACTGCTACACTAAAAAAACAGCTTTCCCTTTATATAGGTGCTATATAATGTGTTCTAATAAGGAGACACATTTCTCATCTATAGCAAAGGTCAACTACTGCCTTCAATGCAAAGCACCACAAGACACTTACTCGTGGCACGTTATTATCCAAATATTACTCTCTAGAGCAATGTATGTTTAACTATTTTCTTCAGCCATAAGAGGCCCAAAAGCCTGTTACTGACCACAGAAATAAGAGATATTATGAGTAGAAGTAGCGTACAGAAAAAGCAATCAACAGTTAAACACTTCAAGCATCACTGCTCCCATGGGTAATGATTACTTGAGGGAACTGAAGGTTGCAACCTTAAGAGATAGTAGAATAAATGCCAATTTTTCACTTGGGCATGAAGTTATTTAACAAAAAGGGCTTGGATTCACTTTGATAAGTCACAAAGACTACATACACTTCCCCAGGTCATGTACCGGGCTGTGGCAAGCTACCCTTTTCATAAAATATAACCAGCTGGGCTGCAACAACAATAATGTGTTAGCAAACGCACATAAAGAGTAATAATCATCCTGCAAACACGCTGATAACAAGTGGGTACTGGACCTTGCTATAATATATCTTAGTTTTAATGTGCTTGTACAATGTGCTATAGAAATATTAAAACACAATGGCCTCAACATCCCTTTTAGCATCCTAGTAAGGAAAACGCACCTCTCACCATGAACAAATCATGAACTGAACTTAGAGAGATGAGTTGTAAAGCACAGCATTCATGGGTTTTTCATTACTTTCATTATTTTTCATTATTTTTTCATTATTTTTCACTGCCTACTGGTGGACGTTTCCCTGAGACTATTCTAAGACATGATGGTACCTGGAAAGCAGTTTAACACCAGAAGGTAGAGGGTATTGCAGGGAAACATCATTGCCAACTCACAAAGATCTTACAAAGGTCTCTCCTTACACATTTGCTGTGTGCTGGCAACATTAATTAGACACTGGATTATTTAACGGAACTTCAATCTGATCCAAGAAAGTGATTCTGATGCCTTGTGTTTTATAACCTTATCACGTATGATTTTTAAGGTCTTCAGATAGTTTGGTAGTGGAATGGTTTTTAGTTAAAGTATCTCAAGTTTGACAAACTTTAGATCAACCACTAAAATTTTTCCCACTTGGGTCATGCCCCTTGATTTCAACTGGCTCTCACTAAAGTTTTACTGCTAATTGCTGCTAAGTGAAGAATTCAACTTGCTCCTGCTGCGGCACATCTCGTTACAAAGGATGGTACTAGGCTAAGAGAAAGAAAATAATTCTTCTTGCCATCTACAGATGAAAACTGGTGATCTTTGCCATCATGCTGGGGTTTTTGGTTTTGTTTTTAAGGGGTCTAAGTATAACACAGTCCGAAATAACCCTTACAGGAGAACAGTAACAATTTCGGGCAAAATACCTCAGTGATGGAAATTGTAAGAGAAACAGCAATTTTTTCTAAAGGCCTTTCCTCCTCCTAGTATCATTTCTGCAAGTAGGTAAAATCTAAATGATCTCTTTCATTTCATGGCACAACAAAAAAGGTCTCCTTTGGGGGTACTGCCGATATAAAACAGCAGGATTTTATCATGTTCATCCTGCTTCGTGGGAAAGGTGAGTCCACTTTAAAGCTAACGTGGTAGCGAGGGCAAGCACCCTTCCAAAGGTACAGAGAGCTGAGAGAGACAATAAGGAACATAATTATAGTTAGTTATTGTTTGGTCTACTTATGGCCCTATTTTATAATACTACTGCCAGCAGAGCTATTTTATGTGATGTCTTTTTCATGCAGCAACCTTTTCATAAATCAAAGCAAAAGCAATACTAGGCAGTTTCTCCTGCAGCCTATTTGACAATAAAAGTTAACACTGAACCCTGGTTGTTATCAATCTTCATAAATGTGTCCATGATATAGCAAGCCTGTTCCATATTACACTGAGTCTGTTACTAATGCATGCATAGGAGCAACCCAGTGGCTTAATGGATCTCCTAAATGGCTTGAAACTGGGACTCATGTTAAGTGGCAGGGAAAGTTTTAAAGAAATAACTGCTTTTCTCATTTCTTTCAATATACGATAAAATGATTACACTTTACAGTGGGTCTAGCTCGAGAAATGTACATTGTATTACAATAGGAATTTACACACACTAAATAGAGACCTCAGGAAAATAGATATCGTGTTCAAGAACCTATAATAAGAAGCAGATAGGACAAGGGGAAATGGTTTGAAACTAAAAGAGGGTAGATTCAGACTAGATATAAGGAAGAAATCTTTTACAATGTGGGTGGTGAAACACTGGCACAGGTTGCCCAGAGAGGTGGTAGATGCCCCATCCCTGGGAAAGTTCAAGGTCAGGTTGGACGGGGCTCTGAGCAACCTGATCTAGTGGAAAATGTCCCTGCCCATGGCAGGGGGGTTGGACTAGATGACCTTTAAAGGTCCGTTCCAATCCAAACCACTCTATGATGATTTTAAGCCCAAAGTATCGGTATTTCAGTAGTTCCTTTTAGCAGAGATCTATGTAACTAAGGATTTTTATATTTAAGCACTGAACTCAAAATCTGACAGAATTAACAAACTTATTTCAGTAGTACACACACCCTCTTAAGGAGAAGAAGGGGGAATGCCTGATCTGTATTAATCTGGATATTATCTGAAAACAATTAGTTTACAATGCATATCCAGAACAAGAGCATGATGGTGGAGTTTGACCTTCACACATCTGTACTGCAAGGATCCAAAAAGCAGCAATGACATTATCTGCCTAAACATGAGGTTTACCAGTTACTATGGAACTTGAAGACAATTTCTGCCCCATGCAGTGTCATGCTATGAAACCAGAGAGGAGTAACAAGTCTCCAGGTTTAAAATAAAGAGAACTTGGGATAGAGCCATCACATAGATTAGCTTTATCCTTAATCAATTCTCTTGAAAAGCCACCAAAACCTCTTTTCTAGACTGTCCAGAAGAATATCTGCAATGTCTCTACCTAAAGCGGCCAAAATATTTAGTAGAGAAGAGCTGGTGAACTGGATTCATTTGACACTGAATTTATCTGTAGAGAACTTGTTTTTAAAACCTACATTGACCGCGTTGACTGCATCTTTTTATTGAGAGGGTTACAACAATTTTTTGGCTAAAGTACTGTGTCTAGTCAAAGCAAAGGGAGAAGAATGTATGTGATGGAAGAAAAGGGACTGCATTTCATCAGCCCGTGCAAGAGCAAGATTTCACTAACAGTAGAGCAGGGTAGACAGAGTAGTAGTCTATTACACATGGATCTATAAAGCCTGTCTCGCAAAACCTTTCGATCCTGATCTTCTCGTGCTTCCAGTAACGCATACGGCACAGTGCAGCATTTGCTACGGAATATTATCCATCTTAACACACCCTTGACAGGGGAGTCCATCTTTATAAAGTTTATAGCCATAGACATGGCAGTCGAGTGGTCTCCTTAAAGATACACATATTAGTTTTATCTGTTTTGTTCAGTTCCTTTCCCCAGGCTTAAATGTGTGCTTTAAATGTTTCAGGCCTATACTTTGATTTTATATTGCAGGCATATATATGGAAAGGCAGAGGACAGTGAGAGAGAGTGCATCGTTATGAATTTTTTTTTTTAAACACTGCAAGTTTTCCAATTTCAGTTACAGATCCTCTATAGAGGCACATAGCACTTGAATTGACAAAACCACTAACGCTTAACTCCTCCATAAACAGTAATGGGGAAAAAATTCTCCTACTCAACAGCTTTGTGTCTTCTTATGTTCTTTTAGGGTTAGAAGGTGGTGTGCTTTTCATGCTTCTACGTGCGCAGCATGGAACATAAATATCAGGTCACATTTATACAAGCCAAAAATGTTTTAAAATGCCAAAGCAAACAAAAAATATTTAGGAAATCCCCTCTTCAAAAACAGCAGGAAAAGAGTTTTGATTTGCTTAAGAATGAAGCTCATGTTCAAGAAAATCTGAAAACACATTTATCAGATACTGTAAAAGCCTTTAAAAAATTGGTTAGGACATTTCACGACCAATATATGCATTTTCTCCTACAGATGTCAGGACTCATGCTTTACAAATGCAGTGATAACCACTGAAAGAATCAAAATGCATGTTCAGAAAATAATTTAGCATTTTGCATTGAGGAGTATTGAGAATAACAGGGCAAAATTTAAAGAAAATACAGGCAGAACATCAGGAAAAAAATTCCTGTAAAGAACATGCATTAAATAACAGCATAGTATTTCAAGGGAAATAAAGAAAACTTCAATTTTCTGCTAGGGAGATAGACTATCTCGTTGGACCTGAGTACTTCCAACTAACGTGGCTAACCCTTAGCTCCATGGCTAACATAGCACAGTAACACACTATTAAAGGTCTAAAGGCAATGGGCTCATTTCCTACAAGCCGTTAGAGGTAGAGCCCTGTTACAATCAGGATCTTGCAGTCTATGGATCAGAGTTTCGGTCTCCTACAACAAGGCAGGTGTAATACTCTGTGCAAAGTGTGTGTACGGTCACAGCAGTTGGGCTGTGAGCCACCTTCTGATCAATTAATTGACTTACACAGTTGTGTCTAGAGATGCTCATTGGGAAAGCTTGCTGGAAATTTCAATCTAAAAAGAGAAAGAAATTTTTTTCAAGACTTGTATCTTCCGGGAAATAATTTCAAAATGGTCATATTCACAAAAGGCAACTACTGTCTAAAATTCAGTTATCAAAATGTCAAATTTTCTCTGATCAAAGGAGAATAAGTGATAAACTATGTAAGTTTGGGGGTAGAAAGAAGTAGTAATGCTCATGAGAGCAGGATTCATGCCGCTCCCCTGTTCAAAGGTATATGAAAATGTACATTCTGGTGCCCTGGTCAACTCCTAGGGAATGGAACTGCATAAGAAACAAAATTACATTTTTAAAAAACAAAATTATCTTATGCTCTAAGTGCTATTGACAGGATCAACAAAGAAAGCCAAAATATCACTGCTTGATTCTAGTTAAGATGGAGAACAAAAGTTTGGGGACCGTTATAACCTCTTACCTGTAAATGAGACCCAAACCAATCAGGCCGCTGAAAAAATATATACTGTATTAGGAAAAAGGGCCTATAAAGTTTGTGTAAAAAATGGCAGTCATTAACCACTTAACTCTAGAATCATATTGGGCACATATTACCCTGCTGACCTCAGTCAAGTCCCCTAACCTTAAGGGATAACTGCATGCACTTGTGTCACATCTATACAGGTCCTTTCATTATTTTTATTACAGTAACACATAGATGGACTAATTAAAGCTAAATTTACATTAGGCAGGCAATTGGTTAGGCATTCCAATACATAAAAAAGCATAAATCCTAAGCAGACCTATAAAGGCTTCTCCATGGTCCGACATCCATGTAGCACACATGTTGCCAACTGCCTGCTGCACAATTTTGCTCTATTCAAGAAAAAATTAAGAGTTAATCAAGTGCAACCTGGCACAATTCTATTTATTTCTTTGAGCCTGCTAGCAGCACAGAATGACAGCAAAGAAACGAACTTCCTCCTTTATCAAAACAGAGGAGCGACACCCGCGACATGAGAATCCCGTGCCACCTCCCAGGTACCACCCTCCCAGATGCCAACAACTGCAGCAGCCCCTTCTCCAGATGTTGCCAGCGGCAGCTCTGCACTCTGCATTGCCAATATCTGCAACGTGCTGAGACACAAACATGTGAGGACCAGCATAAAATAAATGTAACCTGGTTCTGGTACCAGCAGCATTTCTGCTATTCGGATGTTTTGAGAATGAGGACTTTATTTTAAAAATGTAAATGAAACGGCAACAAGTTGCTGGGGGAGTGTTGGAAGATACAGAGATGATTGTCGAACACTCCAGGCCCGACGGACACATTGTGCTGAAACCCTGACTGCTAACCAAGGTCCAAATCTGATGGAGCTTCATCTCAATTTAGACTGTCCTAAGCAAACAGGAAGATAAAAAGCAATATTGGAAGATAAACTTCAATTAAAAGTGCAGCTCTGCTCAGAGAAGGAGCTTTAGAGCATACTTGTTCTCTGCCTGCCTGATGTCTTACCTATTTCCCATAGTAGAAAAAATAAGTATTTTTTATACCATTTAGCCTTTTTATACCATTTTACCTTTTAGATACAGAGTAAGGTAGGTGCAATATACGTGCCAGATGCCACAATTTTCAAGTCCAGTCCTGTAATAATTTTTACTACCAGCAATTGAAGAGAAAGTTTTACTTTTGAACTAATCTCACGTGAACTAGGGGGCAACAAGACAGCTTAACTGCTTTATAAGACCTCTTAATACTATTTTTACAAACCTTATTTTCTGAGTATGACACAGCACTTTGCAGCAAAGCATATGATTTGATATTATTTCCCAAAATGTTTAATGTAAACTTTGGCTTTACAACAGTGATTTCACTTAGATGGTGTCTAAGCAGAATGACTGCAGTCTATGTTTTTCCCCTGATTTTGCCCAACACTACTGGAAGGGAAGAAAAAAAAAGGGAAGAACTGGTTAATTACAAGTAGCAGCAAATGAGCTGTAATGGAGGTGTTATGAATGTAAATCAGTGATGCCTGATGCAGCAACAGCAGCATCTGTGCATGCAGCTTCCAAAGTAATGAGATCGTGCTGATGTACTGGCATCCAGCTTTGATCACTTCATCTTGTTCAAGAGCTCTGATGGGAAAACAAAGGTCGGTGGCACTGACCTCCCTTCCTGCAGCTTGCACATGCACAAATATTAGCGACTGATCAAGGATTGCTGTCTTTCCACCCCGCGATTTCAGAACGGATGGTTACTTAGTTGGGGGCCTTAGCTAAACAGATAGCACAAGCTCCTGCAATATGAAGTGTCATGTTCTAACATGTAGAGGTAATTGGCAATTCATTCCTCACTCTGTAACCAGAAACAGGTGTATGCTTCTAAAAAAAACCATACCATCAACTCTGCAAAACGTGCTCCCTTCCAGAAAAAGAGGCTTGCTGCTGTGTGCTCCAAAGTGGGGGCTGTGAGATTTGTAGGCTTTGATCCTACAGATGGCTTGGACTTATAAAAAACATCTTTAGAAAAGGTATTTGTAAATCTCAGCAACAGAAGATTACAAAACACAGAACAAATTAATAACAAAAAGAAGAGACTGTGGGTTTTAACCTTCCTTGGTTTAATACTGTAATTGGGAAATCATTTACTCGTGTTTATACAAAATCCCAACAAAGGATGCTTAATGTATTAAAACAAGAGGCTTTAGTCCGTGAAAGGGAGCATGAAGCCAAATGTACCGCTGCAGAGCGTTACGTGCCAACTACACCGCAGAGTCAGTCCTCGTTGGTCCTGAGTGGCTCAGGAAACTCCAGCCAGCAGCAAGAACTGCCTTTAATGAGTGCATCCATCAATTTTCAGGGGACTTGGTTGATTACCAGCACACAAAACTAGGGAACACGCCAATTTAACTGTTGGCCACTGATGCGTGAAGGAAGAGTTTCACTCACTTGCTTTCACAAGGAAGTCTATAAAATTACTTAACGTGTCTATGTAAGCAAATATAGAAAACCTGTGGTGCGCTGGAACACAAGCACGTGCTTTCCCCTTCGAACACATCAACCAGTCTCACCTGAAGAGGAAAGGGACTTTCAGATCAAGAGGCACGTTTGCCCACATGGTTATCCTACTATAACAATATCCCGCAATAACTATCCTACTGTAACTTTCCTAACCTTCCAGAAAATCTTTTGTTATTTTAAGTACTAATTCGTATCAAGTAAAAAAATTCCTAGTCATGACTTTGTGCTTTAGTAAAATTAATTTTAAGATTGCTTTCTTCATTCCAGACCGTAAAGTATCTAACTGTGTGAAAAATTGGTGATAGCCCGAGGAGAGCTTTAATGAATGTACCCATGATTTCTAGAAAGGAAACAAAAGGGGAAGAGGGATTATGGCAAACATGGAAAGAATTGGCTTGGCCCTCTTAATTAATATGCTATCTAAATTTTGAATAATGGATTTTAAAAGTGAATATAACTCTCAAAAACACATTCAGTGCTTCAAACCTATCCCCTGACGACCAAATAAGCACATTTAAAGTTCCCATTACAGCTCAAATATTTCAATGAAAACACACATCCCCATGCAAACAGACTCATGATTCTGGGCTTAACAGAAAAACACACAGATATTATGCCAGAATCCCCTGCTCCCACTTCATTCAGAATGAATCTGCATCTAGCCTAAAAGTGCACAATTAATATTTCATCCAGCTCTGTTGATTACTCTCATTCCTAATGGACTGTATTGATCAAAGGAAGAAACATCTACGTTGCTGTAGGGAAAACTAAAGTTGTCATTTACGAAGTGATCATCATTTCATAGGTAAATGTACTGAATAAAGGGGGTTTAGAATTTTTATATTCTAAAGCTGCTCAAAGGATATCCTCTTACATATATTTATAGGTTGAAGAGCAAATGAGACAGGGGTAAATACTGAACGCCGAAGTCCCTTCATCAGGCCAAGCTGCTGAAGCAATAGGCAACTCTGTCCTAAAGGCAGAAATACAGAACTCCTGCTTCCGTGCTCCGATTCAAAGGCATGCATAAGGCATGCACGGCGTAAAGGGTTTCGCCAGCCGAGGGAACGCTGTGTCAAAGCAAAATCACAAAGTAGTAGCAGAAAGTCAAATGCGTTGCTTCAATGAGCTCTGCCACGGCAGCTCTCAGGTAAGTCTATCAGGACCAAGTACTGGCTGAAAGGAGTGGGCAAAGAAAACAGATTCTGTTTTATTCCTTTTGCATTCAAAATGAACAGGATTTTGGATGTACAAGATAAATAAGAGAGACCGAAAAGATTTGTAGTCTCTTTATCAATTTCTCTTCCCACCTGAAGCAGCTCTATGTGCTCTGAATCCAGACTGGTTTAAACCTAAGAGGGGTGACAATATCACTTCCACTCTGCAAAACACCATTTACACTTCGCTCGTTAAGTGTAATGCCGTTAGATATCAGACATCGGCACTGGTTAAATCAACGTCACCAGCTCTCACTGCTATGCCACCCTCTGCACGGTGTCAGCACAACTGTTTGTGCAGCCACACAGCAAAGCAGCCTTGGGGGAAAAAAAGCAGATGGGGTGGAAGAGTAGAAAGAGAGGGAAGTGAGACTATTCGAATACCTTTGCCACTAAGAGAAGCTCTACGGTTTAAGCTGAGTTAATGGCATTTAACACTGTGCATTCCTTCTAGCATAATTTACAAACATACCAGTCCTATGCTCACCTGTGGGATGTCGTGGATAACTCAGAACCATCGTCCCCAGCCCTAACATGTGAAAAAGAATTCAAGACTACTACCAGCAACAGTATCATCAGGGCTAACAATACTGAAACAACTGTTTCATGAGAAAGCACTATATATATGTGCTATATTTGTAAGAGAAAAGATTAATTCAGGACGTTTCTACTTAGAGCCCATCGTCTTTGGCTGAGCAAAGGGAACTCAACTAGAAGGCAAGCCTGCAGGCTCTGTCCAAGGATTTCTAAATAGCTTTCTATTTTCTGTCACTGGAAAAATACTATGTAGTATTTCACAAATAATTTATAATCTGTACTTTTAACTGTAGTTTTTAAAAGCAACTAATGCTAATTAAGGTAGCAAAAGGAACTGCTAGAAAACTGCAAGTTTCTCACCAGTGGATCTGCACAAGCAGAAACAAAGCAGAAACTATTTGCCTGTGTACCTCCCACATGAATTTCTATGTTACAGTAGCATGTGAGTATAACACGATAGTTACTGAAGATATTTGCATTAAGGAACTATCAATACTCCTAATTTACAGATAGTGCAGAAGAGTCCCTTTAAAGTCACCATATGTGCCTAACATCAGAAGGGTAACGAGAACAGTGAAATAAACCCACATTTCCCTGGTCTCAGTCCAATATCGTCATTAAAAAGCTCATTTTCTCTCTATACTGCATTTTTTTCGATGTCCAGAAAATTGGCATTACTGCTTTGTGAGACAATTATATTTGAAGATCAAAGTACCGCTGTTATTCACTTAACGTGGCTTCATTACAAACTTTCTCAGCTTCACTTCCCAGTTCAAAAGGGTATTAGCTAAAACACAACTTAAAGGAAGTACTCTTCATGTTTCTATGTATTTACAGATAACCATCAAACACAACTGTGCTTTAAATTTTATTTTCAGTAAACATTAATAAACCAAGCTTCATGATACAGAAGTCATCAATTAAAGGAAGACATGATATTGATGTTTTGTCATTTATTCCCATTCACTCTATCCTGAACCAAACCCCCTGCTGAACATATTTTCAAGGTTGTAATAGCCTGTTGCCTGGCTATCACCAAGCCCTAACTTCCATCAGCGATCAGAGCAATGGAAATGATCGAGCATCACGTGAAACATATTGATTTGGTTTGTGAAACTGTTTTTAAAACGTCTCAAATGCGTGAAGATTGTACCGTGTGAAGCAGCCTGAGCAAATCCCAAACCTTTCTCTGTTTAATCAAGCGAGCTCCTCCAGTTCCCGAGAGGCATTCCTCCTGATGGCAAGGTTCATGATCAGAAGTTTCATAGTAAGGGAATAAAGCCATCAAAAGTGTAATTCAGAATAAACAGCCAAGCTTCCAGACAATGCAGAGAATCCTCCATGATTAAAACTGTTAGCGTTGGATAATTTCATACAGGAGTCTATCAACATACAAACACATATAATCCCTGCGCCATGATGCACAGGACCCAGAATTTGGCTTCGTTGCAGACACAGGAGTTCAGAAGTGACACTAAAGTGACACACTGAGATACCGGGGAAAACCTCACCCTTGCTTTGCTTCGCAGAAGCACCACCTGGGCAGTAGAAACCAAACTGGGCAGCCGATCCCCAAAGAGGACCTGGATTTTCTATTAGTCTGGCCGCTGGGGACTATGTTTTTGCCAAGAAACCAGCAACAAGAAGCAACTCCATGAGAGAGCGGTGGAGCAGGAGAGGAATGGCAAAATATTTTGGAAAAAGCACTAGCGCACAGCTATGAAGTCTATCATCTACCACAAGGAATCAAAACCCACAGAAGTAAAAACATTTATTTTAGGCTGAATTTGCCCTATCCGCTTACTCTATTCCTAAATGAATAATCAAGATATTACTTGGCTGTAGACACCACAGGGGAATAAAATGTCACCGCCGCAGCTGCCAAATTTCCCGCTACCAGCCCTTCAAATTAAGGAAAAAAACCACAATACAAATGTACAATTTGATTAGTTAAAGTTCAAATCTTTGCCCAAAGCCTGGCTCTTCCTGTAATATCGCATTCTTTTCTTCTTGTGTAAACTTCTCATTATAACAGAGACGTCTTCATAATATAATAATTCTGGTTATAATGTAACTGCGGGTAACATAACTCCTACATTAGAAAAGGCAGCATGCTCTAGTAATGTTGTTTTAATGTAATTTGTGTACTGCAGGAACTGACTGAACCTGGTCATTTAGGATTTGATCAATGTGAATTAGTGTCTTAAAGAGATGAACCGTTTGATAATTCAGAATTTGATCAATGTGAATCAGGACCTCGCGGAGATAAAACATTTATCATGAACATTTGGAATATCAGTCTAATCCAGCAGCGCTGGAGAAGGTAATAAGCAGGCATCCATAAGGACTGCAGACAAAGTACAGAAGACCTGCCAGTTCTCTGATCCAAGTCTATATGGCATATTTGGGTTTTCCCTTTTAATGAGGCAAATTATCCCTAAAGACGGATGAAGCCACAGTTGATGTAATTTTAGGGACTAAATGGAGGAAGGAAAAGGAAAATCCAGGAAACATTTAAGTAATTATCCACTTCTCTTTGCTCTTGAAAGAGATGTAGCTTAAAAAGTTGAAGAAATGCAAGTTATCTCAATAAAACTTAGTAACTAATTCTAGACATGTTTAAAATAAAGTGAGAGTATTTCGTAGTAATACCACAATCAGATCTATTAATCTTGCACTTAGAACCTGAAATCACACTGACGTGCAGCACATCGGTTTATGCATTAACAAAATTTAGCAGTTCAACCTTATTTAATTCTTCTTTTACAGCCAATTAAACAAGCTCTTTAAACACCATTGCTTGAAACTCTGTCCTCAATCCTCACATGCAATTAAACTGAACGTGAGAAGTGCCTGGTGACACCAAAAGAGCATCATCTTTAGGTTTCACTAAATCATTCATAATTTATCCATCAAATTACATACAAAAGGCAGTGATAAAATAACATCTGCTGAATTTAAACCTTCAATAAAAAGACATGGCATTTAAAAGGATTTTATATAAGGAAAACTTAAATTATAAAGTAATGTTGATATTTCATGCACTTTATCAAATCTACTGCAATTTATGCGCATACTTCAGATATCTCTTTCTTTTCATGATCTTCTCTTTTTGTTTTTTAAGGGAATGGACCAAAACTGGATCCACTAATCAAAAAGCTCCAAATAAATTTTTAGAAAATTTGGCTTGAAGTGCAAAGGAAGCAGAGCAAGTTCAGTAATGGCATTACGGCGAAGACTAGTCAAATAGGTGATTTCTATTTATACCTTTAGTCTCCAGAAAATTAAGAAAAGAGCAATCTCATCACGTGTTAGGAATCTCTGATTCCCTTTCCAAATCCCTTTTCATTAAATAGTCTTTGGTTTATGCAGATAGACTGAAACACCCTTCAAAAAGGCCTTCTTAAAATTCTCAGATATTGCCTGATGCTAAGGGCTGGCCCCTGCTATATCTACCTGCTCTGCCTGTGCAAAAAGGAACCCAAAAACATTTGATTTACTTAGGAAATTATTTATATATTATTTATATATTATTTATATATTATTTATATATTAGGGGGGGAAAACCCAAACCCGAAACCATTTCTCACCTCTGACCACAATAACCACCTACAGCTATCAACAACCAAATAAAATCTTGGTTTGGAATAATGAAAGTCAGAGTAGGCAATAATTAGATTTCAAAACCTGAAAATAACCCACTGTAACAAAGGAAGGGGAAATACTCCCTTGATGGGAATCTTATCACAGCTGAAATGACAATGAATAACAACATACCAGGCTTCCCAACCATAATGGGAAACCCTCCAAATTATGCTTAAATCAGACCTTGAGTCAATGGTCATTCTGTCCTTCTTGTTTAAGGGACAGATGAATTCAGTCCTCAATAGACTCTGCATCATTAACCAGTACGAAGATTTTATATATACACTAGAGAATATTTAACAATTCATGATATTAAGAGATAAAACAATTTTTGTCTTAGAGTTAAGAACTTTAGTTATATCGTTATGAGCAGCTCAGAAAGACCTTTTCTCTTCTTGTTCATCAAAAAACAAAACAAAAGCCAAAACAAAAGAAAATCCCTCCACAAACCTAAAATCGTCACAAAATAATTCGTTTTCTACAGCATTTCTTGGTTACTGCTGAGACTAAAAGGTTGTAAAAAGTTCTCTCTGTATCCTTACTAAAATGATAAATGGAACCTTCTGCCTAATAGATGAACCAGCAGAAAGGGAAGAGTCCAAGGCTAAGGGTCAGAGTCGCTTTGATCCATCAATTACTATATCTTCATTTAACCATCCTCAGGACTAACAAAAATTATTTAATTTGACCTTCACTGTTAAGGACAAAGTGAAGTTGCTAATTTAAATCCTTTCACATCATACAAGCACAGGATGAATACTATTGTAATGCAAAGCTGCAACTACATTTTTGGTTCTCTGTTAGAGAAAAAATGTTAAGGAATGTATTTTTAGAATATTTCATGCATCTTATCAAATATAAATTAATTAGTATGTTACTAACTGTGCATCCAATTTCTATGCAGCTTATGGTTACCATGCACTGGCTTCCAAATTCTTCAAAATTCTCTCATTTCAAATAACCAGCACAGACTGATAGGATCTGTGATAGGGGGAAGGGGAATTACTGTGAATTTTGATGTGGATAAGGACTAATCTAGCTGCCAGGCTCAAAAACAACAGTAGAAAATACTTACTTGAACCGAGACGACACTTCATCGGCAGCTTTTTGGTATTGCTCCGTAGTAACTTTGTAGAACTGGGCACTCTGGAAAGTTGGGGGAACAAAAAAATACAGATTTCCTATAATATCATTTATATGCATGCTAATATCGAGTAAATAATGATAATTTGGATATTTTATCCATTTAAGTTGCTCCAAAAAAATCCAAAACCTAACCCTCAAATCAAGTATTCTACAAAGTTTCAGAGATGACTTTTTTTTTGGTGGTTTTTTTTAAATAAGTGTGTCCTCTTGGTTCCAGAAGGGTCTGCAAAAGAGATGCCTCTCAGGGAGGAAACTGTAAGGAGACATGGGGTAAGAATCACATATTCAGCACCAGGTACTGCTGGAGTCTTTGAAGCTTCTCCATTAGAAAAAAAAAGAAGGAAAAAAAAAATCAAATAATAAAAAAACCCAAATAAATATCCCCATCTAGTTTGCAGGTGATACTCGAGTCAAGTTTCAAAGTTGCACAATAAACTAACTATGGCTTGACTTTTTCTTTTGCTCTTGGCCTTGATAATGCCTCTCGCAGTGAGATATTTTAATATTCCAAACTTCCAGGTTGCTTCAATCAGTTGCTAATTTTAATTTTTAAAATCAGGCAGCTTCAGAACATATTTTCATCTCCCCTAAACCCAGGAATGCCTTTCACTCCGTTCCACCAGATCATTAATTTCCAAAATGCAGGCAAGACAATATTGAATCATCCAGCAATAAAACTTTTCTATACTTAAAAATGGCGAAGTTTCTCAGTGGGATGTAGGATATTCAAAGACAAATCACTATAATGTTGTGATGCTTCATGTCTAGATAATATACACTTGGTATTTTAAAAGAGGTTTTTATAGCCTTAGCACAGTTGGACTTAAGATGTAATAACTAAGGCACCTGGCTTCACAGTTGGAGGAATAAAGAAAAGTTAAAGCAGTTCAAAAGTTCTCTAAAACCATTTTTCTCTGAATCGTGGGGCAAACAGGTCGTGGAGATGTAGAAAGGTTTTGTGGGCACTTGCAAGAACTCTTCCGTAGCTTCGCAGTTCTTGAGTCATCTGGCATCCCAGGGAGTCACGTTAACATGGCAACAGAACTCTTACAATCACATACTGCATGATTACACAAAAAACATTCTGAATCCTTATTTTAACAATCTAACTCTTAATACCATGGTTTAAAGTTATTCATGCCACAACACGATTTCGCATCTTTAAAACATTTAACATACATGGATGGCACAATGCAGTCCACAGAAAACGTCATCCCAATTTTATTTTGGGTAAAGTAAGCAGTTTCATTTATTTAAGACATCGATGTATGGAAAAGCAATATGCCTAAAACATTGCTAGGAAAAAAAAAATTAAAAACCCTGTAACTGGAGAGATCACTCTTTTGTAAAAGTCAAAGATGACATAGTCTTCTTGAGCACTGGGTTAGTAAACATGTCCTGAGCAACATTTATCTGTGCCAAATTATGTTACGAGGAATGCAGGTAAGATAGCCCACTATGGCAAAAACACTAGATGGAAACTCCGAAAGAGGCAGCGCTATCTACAAAAATAAAAGGAAAAAACATTTTTCCTTTCTATTTGAGCACCTCATCTTCTGAGGTTCTTCTTCGTGAATTATAATCTTGAAACGTACAGAAACCACTGAAAAAGAATACCAACTCTAGACACAGGTAAAATCGTATTGCAAGTCTAATATTTTACCACAAATTATAACAAATTGTGTAGCATCCACTGCAGTCAAAGGTCATGCACAGATCACAAAGAGCACGGTGGTCTACTGCACTCTTGCTTCTGAGATTTAGACCTAATAATTCATTTGTACTGGAATCAAGGTTTCCACGCATGTGACTTGGGGTCATTTATTTTTTCATAAATCATCGTTGGCCAGTAAGAAAATGAAAATGAAATCCTCCTCACACCAGTGACCCCCTTGCATTTAGCAATCTCAGCTGCCCAATGACAGTCACATCCAGGTTCCTTGGACGTAGATGAAATCAATAGGTATGCGATTAGACAGCAGACTGACTATGGTGCGAGTGCAGACAGGTCACCATCCAAGATGATGAATAGCTCTCTATCATCCTACAGTCCCCTACGATGCTAACATTTACTATAATCTTATTTGGGCTGCGATTTATCTTTCTTTTGCCTGATCAATAAAGATGAACACAACAGTTGTAAGGATCGATTGCAATTTTTTATCATTTTCAAGCATGAAGGAGCATTTCTGACACAAAAACAATATTCTGAGTGTACTTGTTCTACTTTTTAATTGCAGTTCAAGTGATCAACTGAGCTGCTATATATGCCAACAAGTTTTAATCCTACAGTAGACTCCAGCTATCAAGAAATCATTTTTTATCTTAGGTAAAGTGTGCCGTGCTTCTTGGATCAGATCTTCCTTTGAAATTCATTCAGGTTCTCTTTTAGAGATACTCTCTATAATCCAGAGATGAAGTTTCATTTTAGAAGTCCTCCCAAATCCTCAAGATACGAGTGCAGTGGTCATTTCTCTAAATACAGAAAAAAATGGTGCTATAACATAGCACTGTTAACATAAATAATTTCCTTAGTCTCCAGATAAATACTTATATGTATTTACATTGTCTATATAATCTGCATATTCATGTACTGTTCAACTCAAAGTGAAGGAAAAAAGCTATGATCCAATTCTCAGGCTAGCAGCAGTGGCAGACCATCAGAGAGTAGCTCTGGATCAGCCCTGTGGATCTTCACGAGTTCCAGCAGATGCTCCAAATGCAGCTGTTTTCTCCCCAAAGTGTGCACAGGCAGGGAGGAGGGAGGGAAGGGAACAGAAATGCAATACCACCTACCATACTGCATCAAGCATTGTGTGCATGAACCTACAAACCTCAGCTATTTTTATTACGTTCCAGATACTCTTACAGACTCCTAGGATTCTTTTGACTAAGCAAGCCACTAAAATGGTAGCAAATACTTCAGCCAAGTTCCCTCATATCTTTGATTTGGTCCCTCAGGCACATGCATTATAAAACAGTCTTCACTTACAGCGTCTTTAAAGTCTTCTCTGTCGCTGTATAACACAAAGACGGTTTTCTGCAGACCCTTACAGTCTCCTTTGTTGCAAGAAGTATGGAAGTGCAGGAAGTGTGTTACGAAAGATGTTAGGAACTCCCAAGAGGGAACAGAAGCGTCAGGGTTATGGCAATTAATCATCATCCCAGATTATGCAGAAGATGCTATTTCTGTATCTGTTATGGAGTTCTTGCAATGTGGGCATGTTGCTTGATTTCAATATCAAAATAAAGCGGCAAATTTGGTTCTTGATGACTAAACCTTAGTCTCTTCAAAGTCAAGTATCTAGTCCAAACTGATCACTCAGGTGTGCTCCAGAATCACAGAGCTGCTGGCTAGCAGATCCTCAGAGTGTGCAGAATGACATGAATTACTCTATTGCTGCCGACTCAATAGGGGCCTGAAGAACTAACTCAAAATAGGTGATTAACTTTAAAGCTGCTGAAGTCGGGGGAAATGAACCCACTTGTGTGCATGTTCCTCATTTCCTGTCTGCTTGACTGAAGAAACACTGCCCACCTTTACAATAAAAATTGACGTCCTGGACCAGACCAAATACTCATCCAGCTCGGGACTCTGGCAAGTATTAACAGCACACGTGAAGGATAAAGAGCAGAACAGGCACAGGGTGATGCTGGGTGATCCTCCAGCACACACAATGACTAAAATCTAGTCCTAGGAGTATGCCCCAAACTGCACCATGACTGTCAGCAGGGGGGAACCCAGCATGCCAGATTTGAACAGCTGAACACAGCCATAATCAGTGAGAGCCCTATTTCCAACACACAAAATGCCAGAAAAAGCTAAAGATTCCAAGACATCATGCCTTACCTACAAAAGGTACTTGTGATCATTAGTCACCGTGCTTATTCCATACTTTAGCCTTAATTATCTTCCACAGGAATTAGGGAATTTATTGTCATTTCTTTAATATTATGGGAATAGTAACACAGAAAGGCCTATTAGAAACTAGTAGTTTTTCAAAGTTTCAATGCTGTGAAATAAATAATGCATGCCGTGCACACTGAGTAAGTAGGGTCATATGGGGGAACCCCAGCAATTACAGAAGCAGATATGGCAATACATTAGAGGGCCATGTCATCCGAAGAAGCCCACTATGCTGATATTTTCCAACTTGCAAGCATTTGATTTTAGCACTTGGCTATTCCTTCAGCAGAAAAAGCTTAAAAAAAAAAAAAAATTCGTGAAGAGCAAATCGGGAAAGAGAAAAAAGGAATCCACCAAATGGTAGAAATGCCATGACGTAAAATCATGACACCGAGCTTGCATCACCTGGAAAATTATGATGCTTAAGATCTTCAATATAGTCCTGTTCTACCTGACCTAATAAAGCAGTAGGTAGGATCGACTTCTGCTGGCCAAGCTCTCTTACAGATTCTGATATTCCCAATAGCGATCAACCTCTCTGCTCTGTTCCCTCAATCCAGGCAGCTTACTCTTCCATCAGTCTACTCTTAACTGCATTTCCTACCCTGTATTTCCAAAAGAGGAGACTTTCCTCTCAACCAGCTCCTGCCTTCGCACAGCCTCTTTAACTTTCTGTATCCAGTCCCCTCTTTCAGGCTGTGCCTCTCTGACGTCCTCAGCTTAAGTCTCCCATCCCTCTGTCTCACGACATCGGCACAGTATGTTGTACTTGGGCTGTTCTTCTGGACGTCTGGGCTTTGCATTGGCCAATATGTATTTTGACCGTCCAAGAGCGACAGTTCTCAAGGAGCGAGTAATCCTCAACCTTCGCTAGCGCTTGGGCAGCAGCATCAAGCAGATAAATGCGCTGTAGGAAATACTATTTTTCTCTATTTACCCACCTGAATCTGTATGGCAGAAGGTTTTCGTAAGATAAGCAAAATCTGAGCCAGAGAAGGGAGACGACTGTTTTATTAAATGTGTGAATTGATATTTTTATAGGAATATCAACTATACTGCTGAACTGAATTGGGACAAGCTCAGGCACATTTTGCCAAGAATGGCAAAATCCAGAACCCAGAAAGCATTCAAACTCTGCCCAGTTTTAAGCTTCCTTAAAGAAAATTCTTAAAATGCAGTTCCAAAATTACCTATTCGACTTTTTTTAAAATATTGTGTTAGTTACCATACAGGCAGTAAACCACTCAGAGGAGTTTTGTTGAGAAAAATCTGCAAAAACTTAGTGTTTAGTCAAGTGACTAATTTCACATGTGACTTTAATCTAATTGACCCAAATAGGACCACCACATGTTAAGTTACTTGTTTATGGCCCAAAGATAGGATGCACAAAGGATGCAACCAAATCAAGTGACAAGCAGTATTTTCTATGCCTTTCACTTAGTACCCTTCTTTGAAAAGAAAGATCGGGATTTGTCATTCTTGGGGAAAAAGTGCTTTTTTAAGAGCTACCTTCAAAAAAGGGAACAGAGAGAAGCGTAGGCTGCCATTGTGGAAGAGAAGCTAAAGAAAAGAGGACATGAATTTTAATTTTAAATCTATCCGATTTCCCCGATAAATACACAGAGCCATAGCAAGTATAAATAATGCTCTAATTCAGGTAGAGAAAAATGAGATCTGACCACGGGCAAAAGTATTTTCATCATGTTTGGCCCCAAAATAATCTCCCCCGAACAAAAGTAGGAGCAGAAGCTTCTTAAAGAACATATTGTGGAGGAATAGGAGAAGAATTATTTTGCTAGACAGATCTGATTTCAAAGGTCTGTGTAACAAAATAAATTCCTACAGAACCTCAGAAGGTCAGCTGTTTTGTCTGCATGTGGGACCTCAAAGCAGAAGTGTATGTTTTAGTCTCTGCTGAAAATCTTCAGATTTTCAGCCAGATAAAGTTCTGAAAGATCTTGTGTCATCCAAGCTGATAAAAGGTTATCAAAAGAACCAGGAGAACTTGAGAGCCCTCATTTAATTTCACTGAAGATACATCACCTATATGCACTATTTTATTAACAATGTGCTGAAACTGTTTTTACTGCAGACATACCAGGACTTCTTTTTGGCATTGACATTTCTCTTCTAAGCCCCTTGGCTCTAAAAGCCCTGAACAGATTCAATATGAGAGTAACATTCATGCAACCTATTTAAGTTTGGGTGGTTTTTTTTTTTTTTTAATTTAATAGTTATGTAGTTAACAATTTATTTGACAAAGAAGAAGACATGTGACTTCCATACAAAAGAGACAAATCTGGCCTTCGCTTCAAGTTAGTGCTGTGAAAGACAAAAATGAGCACAGCTTGACTTCAGAGTAGCTCAGCACCTGCTCCACCCACCAAAGGAACGAAGAGCTTGGGCTGTTTGGCACCTTTGAGAATCAGGGGAGAATTTTTAATTTAAAGACTTCTTTTTCCTTGTCATCCTCCCCCACGGAAGGACTCAAAGCATCGGCAGGCAAAGATTATCATGTTCCCTGAATGGCAGATTGGAAAGTTTTCTTTGACTCTTTTTAAGCCATTTCTGCTGAATTTAAGCTTTCTTTTATCCCTTAATTGAACTTCTGGCCATTTCATCTCAGTACCTTTTACAAACCCATTTGTGGATAATATGAAGCATTTTGTTTTATTCATTCTGTTGACACGCAGCCTGAGATCTATATGGCCTTAGAAGAGAAGATTTCCAAAGCCAGAAGGAAGGAATAGCTCTTACGCCTATAAAGTCGCTTCACAGATTTGAATCCAGCCTCAAGACTGCCACAGTCCCCTTTCTGTTCTGGTGCTGCAAAGGAGGGACAAGAAGCCAGGCACGGCCAGCACTGTCCAAAGAGACCTATTACAGCAGTTGTGCAAAGGAAACCCATGCAGGAGTGTGTTTTGGGTACCGGAGGGGACCATGAAAGGTGTATGATCACTAGATCATGCCCCACTGTTACGCAAACTATGAAGTAGACCATATGCATTATAAAGAAAAAGGCAAGATTATTAGAAAAAATAGCCTTAAAACACCCAGTCATGCTTGATTTGTGAAGCTGCCACTAAAAGCAACAAGTGAGCAAGAAGAGGAGGAATTGGGGAAAGGGAAATAACAAAGAGAATAAAACTACCTACTGTAGTGTGCATACATCCCAGTTCCAAATTATATTAAATTACAGCTTTATAAATATATGGCCATTTTTATGGCATCTTTATTTGAACTAAAAATCTCTATTTGTCTCTGAATTGATTTTAATAAGCTATGGAAAACCAAGCGTATAACATCATACAGATTTCCAAGTAATACTGAATCTTTATTCTATCTCAAATGCTATTAAAATGATACACGAATGAAGTAATTTCTTCTGAAATGTCATCAGATCAGGCCCTTGCTGGAATTTTTAGATAAGTTATTTTTTATACAAGTTATGATTTCTCTCATCTGGTCCAGCTGCACCATTCAGTCAATTGTTGCATTTTTCGACTCCAGAGATGAAATGAAGGATGTTCAACTCCATATGCAAGGAACCTACGTACAGCTTATGACTTCTGCTCTTGTTGGGGTTTTTACATGCTATCATGAGCCCCGTTTTGAATGAGAGGACTGATTGCCTTTGGTATTGTTTTGCCTTCATCAGAACCCACTGAATGGACCAGAAAGTTCTCTGTACCTGTCATAGGGCTGAAAATAATAAGGCATTCAGCTTTTAAGAAAATCTACTCAAATGGAGCATCTTTCCATAAAAGAATGGCTGCTGCCCAAAGCAAACCAATTTTGAACTGCAGCATAAAGGCGACCTCCAGAGAAGTACCCAAGAGATCCCTTGATGAGAGACTTTGACCACATAACAAGGATGTTCAGGACAACTCGGAAATTGTCAGAGACTAAAGATGCATGGACAGATGAGGGGACGTGCTTTCACAGCAGAGGAGAACTTTTTATGTGCAAGAAGCGGGAAAAGTAGCTGCAAGGCAGGGAAAGAGAAGACAAAATGAAAGAGAAGCCCCAGAATTCAAAAAAAGCAAAGGTAACGATCTGGGACCCTGGACTAAGCCTACAGAGGACATCCGAATGGTAAGGAAGTTAAGGCTAAGACTGATTTTCAGGATTTTGGTGGAGTTTGCCTAGAGCTACATATTTCCCGTGTTGGCTCAAATTCAAGTGCAATTCCCTCTCTTCTGCCCTTTACTCCCAAGCCTTTAAAAAACCTCATCTCCCCCTTATGTCCTGGAAGAAACAGGCTCTGGACCAGAGTGCCCCTCTGATAGAATAGATGTCTGAACTATTAGGGACTGAAGAGAGGACTTTGGACACCCATGCCACCACATACCTGTTTCTATAGAGGGATAAAAAAGCAAACAGGTATCCAAAACAGTGCTGAAGATGCCAGAAAAACAGACAGTACTACAACCCTCTCAAACAAAGGAAACAAAGGAGAAACACATGCTGTATCTTGGCAAACGTTCTGCGAGAAGACAATTCACTTCCCAACATCATTTGTTTGATTTCATGACATGTGTGTTTGTCGAAGACTGTACATTCAGTGTGCAGCAAGTGGGGCAAAGTACTTAACTCGGTTATCAGCAGAAAATGGGGAAAATAGCATATTCTTTGACCTTTTCTTTTGAATTTCCAATTCTGTTTTTCAGGCACCACTAACTAATACCTTTAACTGCAACTATTAATGTTTCTAAAGTTTCTCCCAAGATATGCTTCATTTCACTTTTCTGCCCTAGTAGAACATTGATCTCTAATTTGTTAACACTCAGAGCTGCCAAAGAAAATGAAAACCTTTGTGAAAAGGACAAATCTATTCCAAGTTCTTACAGCTATTCAACCAAGCATCTAATCTGCATGTAATTGTAGTACAGTCTTTAATACAAATGTTCTCAATCTTAGAGATGCACGTGTAAATGCACAACTATATTTACGTCTCCTACTGGTGACAAGATGCCTCATCTAAATGATTCCTATTTACAACTTTCCTTCTCAGTCTCACCCCTTTCGCTGTTACACATTATAAATTACATTCTCCCTAAGGTACCAACGGGTATTATTTCTCCATGTCCTAAAGCAGATCCCCCCCCCAAATGGCATACGAACATGTCAAATTGCCAAATGCTGTCTTTGAGGTATATAGGAATGGGTGTTGCTGCTGCCAAGCGTGATGCCCAAGAAATGTCAGGTCACAAGCAAACTAGGATCAGCATGAGTCTTGAAAGGCTGTCTGGGGGTTACAAGGATACGCCAGTATTTTTTTTCAATGTACACAGCTGTACGTTATGTATATATCATTAAAAAATACATATTTTTCCTACAGCAGCACAAAGTCAACTTAGCTTAAGTCTTCTGTTACATCCATGCATAGTCGCAGCTCCTCTGCTGCACGAATAACTCTTACAAAGTCCAGCGGTGTTACAGACTCAAGGGAAGACAATTTGACCTTACCCACAAAGCTGTTGCTGCAAACTTGTAACAGAGACAGCTCTGTGTTCAAGGCAGCTCTTCCATAGACTACAGCAGCCATAATTTTAAGATCATGTTGCTCATCCTCTGCAGTCAGGAGAATGATCTGGGAAAATCACTTTAAACACCACCTGTTTCAAACTCATTTTGGTCAGCTTTCAGAGGCAGACAGATATCCCATTAAAGTGGTCGAAATAATAAGAGAAAATTGTTTCTGTGAATTATGGCTGAAAATCTGGCTGGATTATCAGTCTCTACTTGAGGCCAGCTACACGTAGGGTTCCTCAGGGGTCTATACCGCAGCCATCTCTCTTTAACCTCTTTATCAATGACCCAAAGATGGAGTGCATGCTCACCAAGTTTGCAGGTGACACCAAATTGGGGGAACAAGTCCTGTGAGGAGAGGCCAAGGGAACATCACTTGTTTAGCCAGGAGGAGAGGAAGATCTGGGAGGACCTAACAGCAGCTTTAAAAGCCGTAAGAGAAGGTTATCAAGATGGAGACAGGCTGTTTACTGATGTGCAGCGGGAGAACAAGAGACAATGGTTGTAAATGAAAACAACAGAGGTTCCAAATAGATATAAGGAAAAGTATTTCCCTCCAAGGATAATTAAGCAGGGGGCACAGGGATCCGAAGAGGTTGTGGTATCTCCAGCCTTGGAGGTTGTCAAAGATCTGACTGGACAAAGCACCGAACAACCTCGTCTGTCCTCAGTGTTGATCCCGCTTCGAGCAGGAGGCTGGACTTCCCAAGGCCCTTTCCAATCCAAATAATTCTATGAATATGTATGCTTACACTCAGTGATATATCTGATATCAGAATGAAAATCTGGTTTGGCTTGTAGATGTGCGATCGGCTCTGCAGCTGTATGTGAAATTCATCTTGTGGCAGAAGCCCAACATAAAGAATCACAGATTAGCTATATCTTCTTTCAAATAAATGGAAAGTAGCTGGGCTTAGCCTTGTTTATTAGATCTACCACTATCACTGCTCAGGGAGATTGGTTGCCTAAGGGCATAATGAGTGCAAGATTACCATTTTTTGAAAAGCACAATGCTGCCACAAATAACACTTACGTGCCAACCCTCAAGAGATCAAGAATAAAGTTCTTGAAAGAAATTCTAAAATATTCCATCTCTCTCAAGCCAACAGCCCTGGCAACAGTGTCATCTCACAGACTTGTTCCTGTCCCTAAATCACAGCTTCAAAAAGTTTTGTCTTTGTTTTTCTGAACTGGTATCAGGTTGTGGTAGCTTTCTCAGGTAACTGTCTCAGCACAGCCAACACCGATACTACATTGAGACTCAAGAACAAGTTTGATCGATACTACCAAAGCCCTCTATCGTGGAATTACGAGCTGCAGTATGCAAGTAGGATGAGCTTATTGAGCTGCAGTATCCAAGTAGGATGAGCTTATTATTCAGGACCACTTTAAAATTTGCATTTGGTGGGACCAACAAACTTTTTTGGACATTGCTGGCACAAATGTTCTAAATGTTGGTATCTGGCTGTTGGCATCACTGTCCGGTGAAAAGATTTTGATGATGTCAGGATCAGCAAGTCAATAAAGAGGAGGTGAATACAGAGAGACCATCCTTTCACTGTGCAAAGTTCATGATCTATGTCAAACCACCTACAAGATATCAAGGCAGAAAGGCTGTCAGTCGCAAAATATCAACTGACTGACAGCTGATGCTGTACAAGAGCTAAGCACATATCAACAACTACATATCAACAACAGGTTTTGGTGATTGTGAAGTGATTAAAGTACTTCAAGGATAGTCTCTTGCAGCTGCTTTGAACACCATGTGCGAGCAGTGAGGAAATATCAGGACTATTATAACAAGAATGCTGAGGATATAAAAAAAATTGCTCGGTGAAAAACATTGTATGTATTTGTTTGCATGACTGATAAGTACCTGAATCCAAGAAAACTACGTTTTACACTCAGTCTGGATTGAGAACTATGCTCATATTTAGTGAAGCGAGAAACGAAACGAGCTCCAACCATGTTTAAATCAAACTAATGTGAGAATTTTTCAATGCTCTTACAACAGTGTATCCCAGCAGACCCATTTAGTTCAGAAACAGCCTTCTGAAAGAAACACAGGCAAAACTAAGGCAGGTGGCCTTCTCACTCAAAAACCTGCTAAATAAAAATATCCAGGACCTATGAAAAAGAAACGGATTAAGTGTCTCAGCATGCCACAGTGTAATCATTAGCACCAAATAGATTGCTTCGGAAGTTAAAAACGTGGTTCTATTGCTCTCAAGTAATAAGGCAACATGCCACAAAATTCCTACAGCTGGATGATACACTAGGCCAAATAATTCAAATGCAGATCTCTAAAAACATTCATAATTTATAACTATGTTTTGTGACCTCTAAAGATGATTCCCACTATTTACTGAGCTTCTTTTTCCTGCATTCTTTGCAGGTTCTATTTATTCCTACTATCCATTTCAATTCTCCCTCCCACAGTGCTCAGTGCATCTTTCAAGCCAGAGCCATTACTCTGCCTTTCAACATTCCTGCAGGTATTCAGTGTATGTTCGGTTCTACATATGTATATTCTCCCACTGGTGTCTTTATTTTCCCTTTCCATTTTAAGTGATCGCTCGTGTTATACACTTGTATTTCTCCAGACATCCACAGACTTTCGCAGACACCTCTTCCTCATTAGTCTGAACAGATTTTTAGTTGTTTCTTGAGAATGCAATCTGTGTTATATATAGTCCCCCACACCATGTCCATTTATTTTAGCAGATGTTGGGAACTCAGAATTTGCCTGTGCAGGTCACTGCTGTTATTATGAAGCAGGTCTGCTAATCCCTCTACCCGTGCTGGCAACGGTCCACCGCATTTGTCTCTTAGGATGGGACTCATCACACCTCACCTCAGCTACCTATAGATAGATGCTTAAACTACGCTTCCTCAATAATCAACAGCCAAATAGATGGTTTGATCAACTTTCAGCGGCATCTATCTCTCACCAGCAACTACTGAGTGAACCCAAATATTTAAGGCAGACTAGATGTTTCCACTTCAGGCTAAGTTAGAGAAAATGCATCAGTGCCATAGAATCTCACCAAGGAGGATATACAAAGACACTGTAATTTAGACCAACTTCTCTGTGGCAAATACTCTGTTATACACTTGTACTATGCCAATGTAACAGCAAAATAACACATAACAACTGAGGAAAGAGTTACACGCAGTAGTTCTTTTCAAAATACCAGAAACTCAACCACAATTACTTATAATTCCTCTTCATTCCTTACAGCAACAAGTCTAGCTAGATAAATTATACCTCTATATCGATTAACACAGTTGCCTGATAAATATATGGAAATATTTGCAAGTTTTCATTTTTGCAGTTTATTCTACATAACACATTATATCTATTTAATGTATGGGAGCATTCAGAATGCACTTGATTTAGTCAATTTTTTTTTCTCCAATTTTTCCCTCCATAGAACCAAAGCTACTCAACAAAAGCCCCCATATCTTTGATTTGGTCACCTTAAATCTATCGTAAATCCACTATGGGAAAAACATCCATTTTGTTATTATGAGATCTGGAAACACCCTGTAGGACCTACGTCATTGTAAGCCTACTGAATACTAAAGTAGCTCTTTGCAATACTGCATGTATTACTGTAATTATTTATTCATTCTCCAGATGTAACAAGTGGTAAGGTAAATTCTCTGAATCAGCAAGCTTCATTTTATAGTGCCAATTCATAGAATAATTTAGGAGCCACCTTCAGAGGTCACCTATTCCAAGCATGCGGCTCAAATCAGGTCCAGCTAGACCCAGTTGCTCAGGACCTTGTCCAGTTGAGTCTTGAACACCTCGAAGGATGAGTCCTCATTTGTATTAAATCTGTGTCCTGTGGCTCATGCCACCAGGAATTTTATTTATGGTACCTGCACACTGAAGCTTTCTATTTACTCCATCTCTACTTTCATACTATTTCTTAAAGCCTAAACAAGAAGAGAAGTAAAATACTGCCAGTAAACTGATGATAGGTTCATGTGTCTGAAAACTTGTTTTAATTACATCAACTAGTCAAATAAAAAGACATCCTATGTCCCCTCAAATATTGTCAATAAATCCTTGTTCTGTTAATCACTCGTAAAACTCCCACTTCAAAAATATTCCACACATAGTATGGTACAAACACACATAGCATTTTACACTTGGTTTTCCAATATAAAAGCACAGGTATTGTAAGGATTTTTCAGTTTTTTATTCAGTTCTTTCAATTTTACAAGTATCTGAAATCATCTCTTGTCAGTTCATGGCAATAATTCAAAGAAAAAAATTCATTGAAGTTTTCTGAATTTAAAAGGGTCATTTTCTGCTTTTGAAAAAGCATTTCAAAAAAAAAAAAACCACCTTCATATTTTCCAACAAAAGGAAGTCCAACCTCCACTGTTACCCAATAATTCATCTTACCTATACACAGCAATATTTTGTTTTGCTCAGTTGAAAGCCTACTGAAATACTACTGCCTGTTCATCCGCAAGAGATTCTCAAGTCTTCAGCATTCTGCACATTATTTTAAACATATAATTAAAGAAAGCTTAAAAAAATTAAGTGACAGTAGCAGCAGTAAATTCTTAAGAAGGAAGGAACATCATAAAAGCTGTTTGAAATGTGTAATGAATACAGTATGGTCTGTATTCATTTCAAGGGGCGTGTTACACTGGCAATGCGTTATTTGGTAGCGTTAAGTCAAAAAAATAGTGTACCTATCCACTGGTATTAAAGGGGACAAGACAGCGAAGATATCACAGAATATCTCAAGTTGGAAGGGACCCATAATGATCCTCGAGTCCAACTCCCTGCTCCTCACAGGACTACCTAAAACTAAACCATGTGACTAAGACCATTGTCCAAACACTCCTTGAACTCTGGCAGGCTTGGTGCCATGACCACTTCCCTGGGGAGCCCGTTCCAGTGACCAACCACCCTCTCAGTGAAGAACCTTTTCCTAACGTCCAACCTGAACTTCCGCTGACGCAGCTTCATTCCATTTCCTCATGTCCTATCGCTGGTCACCAGAGAGAGGAGATCAGCACCTCCCCCTCCACTGCCCTCCTTGAGGAAGACTGTGATCACTCCTTCGCCTTCTCTTCTCCAAGCTGAACAAGCCAAGTGACCTCAGCCGCTCCTCGTAAGTCTTGCTCTCGAGGCCTTTCACCACCTTGCTCACCCTCCTCTGGACACACTCTAATAGTTTGATGTCCTTCGTACATTGAGTACTCGAGGTGGGGCCGCACCAGGACAGTGTAGAGTGGGACAATCTCCTCCCTCGACCGGCCAGCTATGCTGTGCTTGACGCACCCCAGGACACGGTCGGCCCTTCATGGCTGCCAGGGCACACTGTTGACTCATATTCAACTTGCCATCAACCCAAACCCCCAGATCTCTTTCCGCAGGGCTGCTCTCCAGCCTCTTGTCCCCCAGTTTGTATATATAACCAGGATTACCCTGTCCCAGACGGAGAATCCGGCACTTGGTCTTGTTAAATTTCATACGGTCGGTGCTTGCCCAGCTCTCTAGCCTATCCAGATCTTCCTGTAAGGCCTCACTACCCTTGAGGGGGTCCACAGCTCCTCCTAGCTTAGTATCGTTGGCAAACTTACTCACTGTACATTCGACTCCTGCGTCCAGAACAGTTCAACAGTTTTTCTTATAAACACACCAAATTGAACAGCTTCAACTGCAGGAAACTATATCAAGGTGTCTTGGGAAAGGATAGACAGAGCTCCCGAGTGCCTGGGTAGGAAAAGGGGCTCCTGCAGTCCTGATTTAAGACTGCGGCTCTTCTCTTAATCCAAAGCACCTTTTCTTTTCTCTTTATGCTTTACCAAACAATACATAGCTTCTAGAAAAGGGGGTTTGTTCACTTCCAACGTTACCTGCTGAATACAAAGCTTGCGCAACTGAAACCCAGTGGGAGGTGGGGATAAGAAAAAAAGTGAAAATCCCCATATTAGTATTGTAATCACAAAAGCCATGCATACATCCAGCACCTAACTCTACTGTAAATCCCACAAAGTAGGGTTTGCTGAAAAATAATGCATGAGGTATCATTCACTAGAATCTTGAACAGCCTTTAATACATACTTTTGTAACTTGCATTATGCTGTTTCAATGCACTAAACAGCTGCACGCTTGCAACACTATAACCACCTGATATGAAAAATAACAATTTGCTATCTTAAAAATGGAATCTGTTCAAAAATGCAACTACGATGCACACTTTAAAAGCCTGTTAGACAAGTTAAGCAAGAAATGATGACACAGTAACTTAAAATCTTGCCTTCACATTTCTAGACATTTTGCTGAATAAAATGGTTAATACAAAAGATTGCATATTTTAACTCACTCGCTTCTCTAGACAATAAATTGTGTGATATCTTCTTCTGTATAATTTATCAAAGAATTCACTCTCAGTATGATATTTTGATGATTACATTGCTCTTCCTCTGCTTGGAGAAACTGAGGCAATGAAAAAATGGTGAATTTTTCAAGGTATGAAACAGAAATAGGATTATCGAAGAGATTTTCTGTTCAAACATTTACTCGTTACTCAAAGGAAAAATCGCCATTTATTCAAAAAATAGAGGCACTTTCTGTAACGTGGGTCAAAATGCAACTATTTGTACCTGTAGAAAGCAGTAATTATCGTTTATATCATGTTAACCACTGCCAAGCACTACTACGCTTCTACTTTTGAAAACTGTAAGCTAGTGAGGATTAGCTACTGCAATCAGAAGCAAGCTTGGCACGAACAGACATTTGAGCTGGCATGCAGCAACAATTATCTGCAATGCTTTTAAAAATACATATGGTATCAAACACCAAAAAAATATTCTGCATTATTTCCGCAGTCTACTGGGAACAAGAATCATAGAATCATAGAATCATACAGGTTGGAAAAGACCTCTAAGATCATCGTGTCCAACCGTCAACCCAACACCACCATGCCCACTACACCATGTCCCTAAGGGCCTCATCTACACGTCTTTTAAATACCTCCAGGGATGGGGACTCCACCACTTCCCTGGGCAGCCTGTTCCAAGACCTGACCACTCTTTCAGTAAAGAAATTTTTCCTAATGTTCAATCTAAACCTCCCTTGGCGCAACTTGAGGCCATTTCCTCTTGTCCTATCGCTAGTTACTTGGGAGAAGAGACCAACACCCACCTCGCTACAACCTCCTTTCAGGTAGTTGTAGAGCGCGATGAGGTCTCCCCTCAGCCTCCTCTTCTCCAGGCTAAACAACCCCAGTTCCCTCAGCCGCTCCCCATCAGACTTGTGCTCCAGGCCCTTCACCAGCTTCGTTGCCCTCCTCTGGACGCGCTCCAGCACCTCCACGTCCTTCTTGTAGTGAGGGGCCCAAAACTGAACACAGGATTCGAGGTGCGGCCTCACCAGTGCCGAGTACAGGGGCACGATCACCTCCTTATTCCTGCTGGCCACACTAGTTCTGATACAGGCCAGGATGCCGTTGGCCTTCTTGGCCACCTGGGCACACTGCCGGCTCATGTTCAGCCGGCTGTCAACCAGTACCCCCAGGTCCTTTTCCTCTGGGCAGCTTTCCAGCCACTCTTCCCCAAGCCTGTAGCGTTGCCTGGGGTTGTTGTGGCCGAAGTGCAGGACCCGGCACTTGGCCTTGTTGAATCTCATACATTGGCCTTGGCCCATCGATCCAGCCTGTCCAGGTCCCTCTGCAGAGCCTTCCTACCCTCCAGCAGATCAACACTCCCGCCCAGCTTGGTGTTGTCTGCAAACTTACTGAGGGAGCACTCGATCCCCTCATCCAGATCATTGATGAAGATATTGAACAGGACCGGCCCCAAAACTGAGCCCTGGGAATAGCTTCTTTGGGCTTTATGTTTGATAAACAAGCGATAAGTTTTATTGCAGGAAAAAATCCTTAACCAGGTAACAGTGGTACCAGATATGGAAAATGCTGAAATGTTATTAAGGTAAGACATTTTAAAAAATTATAATTCTTCTCTGAGAATTAAACATATGTTTGAACTCCTCTGCTATGGTTCATTTGAATTTGCTTCCTGATTACTGCAGCTATGTTTTTGTGGTTTAGTGCACATAAATACATATTCCTACGTGATCATGGCCCACAGTAATGCAAACGGTTAAACTCTCTGACATGGGGAAAAAATAAAGATTTCAAAAGTGGCAGGAGAGTATCTACTCATTTCAAACACATGATTATCTTTCCATATTTCAAAAGGAAAGGCCTTTTGAGGCATAGAAATATGCATGTGAATAGAAACATATTGAAAAGTCTCAGCTTTCAGGTATAATGCTTTTCAGTTAGAAAGGCATAAAATGGGGGAACTTTCAATTCTCTCTGACACGCTTAAAGAGACCCGAACATGCCACCAGCCTGGCATTATCATTTCTGTCCCCTCTCCCACCTACTGATGGTTCTCCACCACTTTTGCTAAGCTGTGTCGATATCCCAATTAAAACCTACAAGAGCAACAACGAGCCCCTCCGCAGTTAAACTGGACCTATTTCATACCAAGCACGTTATCAGACACAGAACCCATAAACAGCCGGAAAAACAGTTAGAATACAGGAAGAGAGAAGAAACCTTCACCTTGGAAATAGTAGTGTAAAAATGACACATTATTTTTCCAGGAAGGATCGCACAAATACAGAAACGCAATGCCAGCTGCTCCCTCCCTTTGGAAGGAATGGGGAGCCGAGGATTTTAAAGGAATCTGCCCAAGACAAATTGGTTTTGCTCTCTCAAAGAAAAGCTCAACTGCAAAGAAGTTGTCACTAGGCTTGCACCAAGTCCCTTATTCTGATTTTCTCCCCTTTGATTTTCCCCGGTTTTCTTCCTTCAACCCTCCTGGTCATCTTGAATTTGAGTTCCTTCTGCCACCTTTAAAGCTAGTGTTTTAGTTTCTGGGAAGTTTCACAGAATACAGAAAAATACGGAATTTTGAATTTCTGTATTCAATTCTCTACATGGAAAAAAACTTTACTTAACCTTTCACTCCTTCTGCAGCAAAGCCTGGCCAACGCTGAGATCTGGGACATAATTAATCTTCCACAAAAACCGGTACATCTGTCTTACCCCATCTGTTTGCAGTGGGCTTAAAATGTGGCTGCATCTTAAGATGTTGGGTCAGCTCTTACTGTGGCTGGACTCTCCCTGATGTTAAGAATATCACCATTAGGCACAACCGCTCCTGGGCAGGACTTGATCTCTTGCAAAGGAAGAGCACAATAACGTCAGGTGAGAAAGACGATATGCCTATACTAGGACACAATACAGAGCACCAATGTCCTCACGCACGGTGTGAACCCTGTCCTTTACACAGAGCCTTCCCAACAAACAGCATCCTCTGTGCTTACCATATAGAAACAGAAACGAGGATTAAATCCGCTGTCCCTTTTCCCTATATGCACACATACACAAACGGCAAACCATCAAAACCTCCCATGAAAAAGGCTGGGTCTGCATGGCAGCTTGTTGTTCAGCGAACCTAAAACAGCCTCACAAAACCCATCCGCTGCCAGATGTAAATGCCCGTCTCTAGCGTTTCAGCAGCTCCTCGGGGCTGAACAGAGCCCTCTCTCCCACCGAAGGCCAAGTTATTAAGAAATTGTTTGTCGACTTAGATCGGATTGATCATTTATTTCCCAAATTCCTTTTCCCATCATTTACTCATTATACGCCTCCGCCTGATGTAAGAGGACATTTATTAGCTTCTGCATTTATTGTGCTGGCAAATAGAAACATTCTGCAGCATTTCTGGGGGATTCTCTCATTTATCTATCGGTTACGGGACTAAAGTATTTTTAGGGGCAGAAAAAATTAAAATATCACTCAGACTGACAGCAGTGAAAATGAAGCCGGTATGTGCTGGGGAAGGCTATTTCAGCCTTTAGGTTTACAAGACTATTTACAAAAAAAATATGGCAACATTTCACATAAACATTATTGCTTTATAATGAGAAAAATTACTAACTACTGCTTAGGCAGAAAAGGGACTGTTTCAAAGAGAAAGGGCGCTCAGAGAATGTTTTAATGCACATAATGTCATTCTTGCTTGTTTAAATGGAACGTATACTTAAATTAGGTACTTCTTGGCTTTAAATGCAACTGCACAAAGGACAGAGAACAGAAAACAAGTCAAAACAGGGACTGGTCCGTATTCCGCTTTTTTACATCCAATGCTCTGCTTGCCCAAAAGTAAAATTACTAGGCAATTCAAAAAAAGTATAAACATATTAAAGAGATAAATATGTTAAAGGGAAAATACTTCTATTAGATTCCCAGGAAACTGAAAGGGTCTAAAGGATTATTCCTGTGGAATTATTCCAAATATCATATAACCAGTAAAATCTCTAGGAGGTATCCTAAAAATTCAGTATTTTACTTGTCAGGTGGCTCAATCTAGAGTTGCAGTATTTTCTGAATATGTTACCTCGACAAAGAAATCCAAGCAAACAATCTCACTGAGTGTTGTTTTAATATAGTGTTAACTTAGTGCAGTATTTGTTCCCAAACTTCAACTTCTGTAAAGGAAAGAGGGTGGGAGGAGGGAACAGACCTGGGTGAAATGAAAGCTGTTTATTCATTAACTACCCATATGTTAACACATTTTGCCATATCCTATGAAATGCGATAAACACTGCCTTTAAACATTCAAATGACAAATTTCTTCAGTTTGTTCCATTTTGCCTATTAAAAAAAATTCTCTCTCATGGTACTTTTCTTTGCTCCTCAAGAAGGGGAAGGGGAAAAGCACAGCTGAAACTATAAAGGAAAACAGATGCAGGCACAATCACTACGGGTGACTTAGGCAATGCTGACATGTTTATGTTTAACTGTATGCATCCACTAATTTGTATTCATAAAAGTGAGCGGTGCTGAATGAACAACCTGCTCAGCCTCATTAGGATCCGGCACGTACTTTACAGGACAGCCGTCCCACGGGAGAGAAGGGCTTGCTCCCACGCCGCACACGCAGCCAGGTCCCCCTCGCTGTGGTTTCCAGCCCTTCCATCAGACGAGGCAAGCAATAGCAGAGGAAAGGTGTTATCCAGCTCTCCCGACAACATGATTTCGGACACGGGAATAAAGAAGAGGGAGCGCGAAGGAGCTGCCCAATGTGCTGCTTTTGGACTGCTTTGTTTTTCAGTGTTGCCTCGTATGTTCCCATTCCTATCACAGTTTATCCTCATCTGTATTTTTCATTCATAGGAAGAACACATACATGTGTTCAGACTTCTCAAGTGCCAAGATTCAAGTGACTTTAACACAAACTGAAACACTCTCAGAGAAAAATAATGATTAGTGATGACCAGTTATCATGGGACCGTAAATAAATTCCTATTCTTAAAGTACAGCAGGAGGTCAGTAAATGCTGAGATCCAGAGTGGTGATAATAGTATAACTGAGGAAAAGTTAAGATAAAAGAAAAAAAAATTCAAGCAGTGAGGACTTAAAAGCTGCAGAAACAGAAATGTGTTTTGGAAGAAACCATCTTTACAAGCTACGCAATAGCTGGATAAACACAAAGCACTATATAAATAGCCAATTCCTGAAAAATATTATTTCCCTGTTTCTTGGGTCAGTAAATCCCCTATTAACTACCAAAATCTCTAAGAGTTTGAATTTTAGAGGTTTTGAGCATCCCTGTTTCCCATCAAAGTCTATCCCACCTCTCTGAGTGTACCTCTGCATAACGCAGACAGTGCAACCACACCTCAAAAAACCACCTTCCCCCATACCTGAGGAAATGTCAGAGCCGAAATTCTGTAGGAAACGACACCGGGGCATCCTACAGGCAAAGAAAGGGGCTTCAGGATGAGTTTAAAACAGCATTTTAGGCCAAAAAGCATAATGAAATATAGCAGGAAGAGTGAAGGGAAAATATCAGAGTCAGTTCTGGCCAATGATGCAAGAAAAATGGTTTACCAGAAGCTACTCAGGAAAAGAAAGTTATAAGAATGACGATGGGTTAGAGAGAGAGACTAATGGAGATAAAATAAAGGGAAAAAAATCCATAACTGCATTACAAAAAGCACAGCATATTTGGAAAGTTTTGAGGGATCGCATAAATACATCCCTGCTGCAGGACTCAAAGTTATTAGTTTGCATCCAGTATACCATTATCCCTAGGTCTTCTGCAAAAACTTACAAAACAAAAACATGGAATAATTCATCTTTTGCCCCAAACTAAAACTACCAAAAATCAAAAACCATCCCAAACCATGGTTTTGCACATATTGGATAAATAAAAAACAAGACTGCAAACAACCTATATGAAACTAGTGGTTACATGTTAAAAGTTATCATGCATCTTACTGCACAGGGGAAAAAAGCCTGGAATATTAGTTATCCCACTTTTTTTGGTCTCCATTTATATAGACACACATACCGAATGTAAAAATAATCTATAAACAAACATTTAGAGAAACATCAATACCTACTATTCAGTGTGGAACAACTCCTTATTTTGTTATTAAGCGGCATTTCAGCATTGCTATTGATTGGATATGTGATAGCGAAAGATGAGACTGAAACAGGTATTTTTAAGAGGAAAATGTCTCAGAAGAAAACACCATGCATATTGGGTGGGTTTAGGGGAAAAAATATATGGGTGAGGTGTGTATTTAATAACAAACGTCTTAGCTAGTTATTTATAAATGGTAAATAAAAGATAATGAGCAGAAAAAAACGTAAAATCAAGGCTTAAAAACAATTGTTCAGAATAATGATTGTGGCTCAGCAAGATACGGAGGCAGCGCATTAATGCAGCACTCCAGTCAGAAGGCTACAGCTCAGTCTGTCTTTGTCAATCAGGTTGAGGTTTCAGATACTGTAATTGGTAGCAAGTTTCCTAATCTCAACCTGCCAGGCAAGAAGCGTTCAACAAAAGCTCTATCCCCAAAATATAATGAAATTTGAAGACAGAAATTTTCTAATATTGGCAACATGAAGCAAGATCACAGGTTGGGTTGACAGCTTTATTATGCTAAACTGACAAAAACATTACGCTCTGGTCAGTACTAAAAAGGGTGGTTTTCATACGCAGTATGGAAATACAAAGCGCTGGGTAACTCTGATGAACTCCTACTTTTATCTCATTGGTGCAGCATATGAGCTTAGACACGGAAAAGTCTCCTGGCCCAAGTACAAAATGAGAAATTAGTATGTCTTGATTTTATACTCAGGTCTCCTGCTGCACTGATTTGGGGAAAACTGCAAGGCCCCACTGTCACAGCTTAATATCCATTAAGAAGGAAAAAAAAAAAAACCAGACACCAATAACTTCACAGAGATAATACAATTCATTAATAATTACATGATATGATATACAGTAGTATTCTTCAAATGGAAGCCGTAATATATTTTATTATTTCTAGCTGAAGAATAAAAATGTTTGGAAATAGGGTTATGGGTTTTTTGGGTTTTTTTCGGGGTTTTTTTTTTTTTTTTTGATATGGGGAGGGACAGAGAGAGAAATAGATAGGCAGACAGATAGATAGAAACAAGGAAAAAAAAAACACTGAGAACATCTCATAAAAATGGAAGGGAAATAAGAATAATGGAATTTTCTTCCTTCAAGCCATGGATATTTAGAAACTGATGCTATAATGACTGGTTAAAATGTAAAATTATTGTTAAGTGATACAACATAGGCATACCCACTTAGAATTTAAAGAGAAGGAAGGTCTGCAAACTCCTTTCAGCAAGTCTGAAATACAGGAGTTTGGTTAGGTCAAAGACAACACAGGTATTACTGAAAGCCTCAGTTTAAATAGCAGAAGAAAGAAAAAGACCAAGCATTTTTAACTGTAGAACATTCACCAAATTCACCTCTCCAGACAGAAGACTATGAAGCATCTCCACAGAGGCAAACTGGAGAAACTCTGAAAGTTGGCCAAGTTAGATGAGATTCTTTTACAGACCATGTTCTTAAAAAAGATGTTGGCAGTATACATTGAAGCTGCTACCGGAAGGTTGCTTTATTCATCTATGGTCAGAAAGATGCAAAATATAAAGCAAATGTAGAACACGGTGATTATTCCTGTTGCTATACATTATGTTTAGAACAGAAATCTATTTGAGTGGTATTTTGTATTGCAATGGAAAATTTGGAAAGACCTACCGGTATTACGTGCGTCCAACAAAGCAAGCACTTAATCAACAAGTACAACCTAGCAATTCTGTCAGCTCTGTGCTAGAGCTAATTCCATTGCTTCGTGGGAACAATGACAAAAGGTTTGCTGAGCTTCCCCTCCGTCTCCCCTAAGTGCTCAGTACATCAGCCAAAACCATTTCCTACTTTGATGGATCCAGCCTCAAGTCTTAAAACACTGTACCTACATCACTGCTGTTTGATTTTGAAAGACATGAAAGAATGCAGTACAAATGTGTGGAGAGTCAACATGTTTGCTCTAGCGAATACAAACTTCCAAACACAAGAGGTGAGAGCGAAATCATGGTTATGAAATTCTTGCTGATACAGTCATGCAAGATCGAAGAAAGTAAACAGACTGATAACTTAAAACAAATAGAAACAAAAATGTTTAAACTGCTAAAATACGTTGTAGGGAATAAAAATGTTTGTAGTTATTTACTGCTTTACAATAGTTTCCCTCTGTTATCTACATCTTGCAAACTATAGTTTACAAAAACATAGCAAACAGATTCTGATTATTTAGTTGTTGAGATCTGAAAAGGTAAACAAGACTCTGAAGCATCTGAACAAATGCGGAACTCGCATTGTTTGCATCTTAGCACTTATGTTCATTATAAACACCTACAAAAAGCCAATACTTGGCTGTGAAGCTGAACTGCGTATCATCTCCTTTTCTGAGCACTGGGGCTATCGCTGCAAAGCATGTTGGTCCATTCTAAGCCTTGAATAGAAAGAAGGAAGAGATCATTAAATTATAATTTCCCCACACAATTGGTATAAGCATTTCCTACCAACAGGATTAGTATGAACGCAAGATCCCAGAATAAAGCTGCTCAGCAGCGAGGATGGCAGTTTAGTGTCTAGTAAATTTGATTTCTCTGAAAATCCTGACACATCATAATAGCGAAATCCTATTTACTGTAGCAAGCAGGATGGATAATACTATTTAACACCTGGCATAGTATGTGCCATCAGCTCACAGCTTTGTGCTCTGTGTGCTCATCTTACCTTAAGGTTAATGCTCCTTGACAGCCTACATGGCAAGTAGAATCCCCAAATTAAGTGCCGAAACTACGATTTGCAAATCCTTCCTCAAAATTTAAGTCATGAAAAAATGGATGCAGATAAGAGGATCACATTTCCAGAACTTATGTCTATATTCTCAGGCTCTGATCCGGCAGTAAGCTCTGTATGGTGCAGGAGTCTCCCTGCACAAAGGCCACTACAGTCAGCATGGACATGCACAGAAATTATAGAATTGGCAAGGAAGAACTATCAGGACACTAACTTGTTGATTGCTAAATCTGTAGCGTATCTAACATAATGCTGAAACCTCCAAATGCTAACAGAATAGTTTTATTACCTTACACTTGTATGCATATTCACACACATACCACTCAATACTTACTGAAAGCATTTCTAGGAAACTCACAAGCATAGAAACTTAGCTCAAGTGAGAAATATCCTGATTAATACGGGGATATGTATCTTACTCATTCACACTGATAAACTAGTTGTGTCATACAACGGTGTATTAAAATTAATTTCCTTCTGCTCCCATGACTAGGGGCATGATTCTCGTAATGATGCATAATTGTATTATGAAGCAGTGTAACATGAAAATAGTTGGATTTGCTGAAGAAATTTTGAACTAGGGAGAGTTGCATCATTCTGAAAGCGTTGTGAGTGTCTGCGTGATGCCAAAACTATAAGCAGAAGCAGGAGAGGATCTAGTCATGTTTCCTTCATAGCAAAAATATTCTAAAGCAAAAGCGACTGGGTGAAGGAACAACAGGGTGTCAGCTGCTCTGTAGACAAAATGAATGCAACTGTTGGCGTTGACTGGAACACACACATCTCGGCGACATTAGAGATGCAAAGATGGTTATGAAGTCTATAGCCACTGCGGCTTGGAATTGCCATTGACACCAGTGGCACAACGGAAGGATGATGGACGTGGAGGAGCTGAACAGAACAACGATGAATACAACGGGACGGAAGTGTGTGAGTCTGCGTGTGTGGACACACACATGAGACAATGTTAGAGAAAGAGGCCATACGATCGTTCTTCCAGGTAGCAAGCTGCTCAGTTTGCCTGATATGTTAGTTTTTCTTGCTCTGCTATTTTAGAAGAAAAATCAAATGGTTTAGAATACCACTAAAGCCACCTTATTATAGTAAATAATTAAGACCATGTAGGGTACACATATGTCAAATGACTTGAATACTGCTCTCTCTGGGTTTTTTTGCTGTAGTCAAGAAGCACCATTAGCCTGTAAGCAGACAATGAAAAACACCGACAAATTTTTCTCAAAGCTTAATGTGTGAACTCTTAAATAACAGCTTTACATCCTAGTCATATACAGTATGAGAAGGTTATTCTTTAACTCCTTTGTTAAACTATCTCATTTTGCTTTGCTGCTGTGGAGCATGTAATAACTCATAGCTTATGTGCTATCTTTGACCTAGAAACACTAGCAGCTGTTAGGGGAATCGCTGGGTTTTTGGGAAGTATCAAAAGGTTTTTAGCACATAAACCAAATTTATGAACAGATATTGCCCTAGAGAATAGAATTGTTTATGTTTTAGTATCACAGCTGTCACTGGTGCACAGTTATTTTGTCCTGTATTAATCCGCTGAAAAGGTTGAGCATCTTCACTCAGTCACTGAAATATTTTATAATTGACAGACTTCATCTGGCACTGAATATGTATAATAATTTTCTCCATAAGGAGCACACTGTGCTGACACTAATCTGTTCTGTTGTCGTCTCCCTTTATTATCAATGTCTGCATTGTTTTTTCAGCAGCGTTGAAGAACACAAATACGAAGCTTCTAATTGAAAAAGCTAAGTAATCAAAAAGCCAATTAATCATACAGATGAGCTCTGACACTCAATGATGCAACAGACAGAAATACCACATATGCATAACTGAAGTATTTTTAAAGTGTGCTTATTTGATGTAAGAATGATCTGAGAATGTAATTAGCATTCTTTGTCACAGGTGACAGACTCATATTGCACATTTCTTCATACTGACATTACTTCTCTGAGCTCCACTTGCTCCGCTCCCACCTTACCTCTCATTCTGATCTTTTCTCTGCTGAACAGCCCACAGTCTGACTTTGTGTACCTTTCACTGAAATCAGGACAAGTTTAGGAACAAATAAGCAGCCTATTATTTGTGCTCTGTAATTTCCAGAACGTTAGGCCTCGCCAGACCTTCCATTTTTCTTAAGCCTCTATTTCCATCCCAAGGCTCAAAAATCACCAATTCTGAAACTCACAAATGACCTTAATAACAGCCGCAGGCACCAGCCTCAGTGAAGCTGGGATTGCAGGAGACATGACCTCTCTGCTTTTGCAGGTTTTCATTCTGTAATCTCCACATCTCTGAAAGTTCAAAGTCAGATTTGGAGCAGAGAGTTCACCTCCTTTCAGAGCTTTTTTGTGTAGAAGAGATATGCACATGTACTTTGAAAACAAACCGGATGACAACCTGGCAAAGCAAAGATTTCTTAGCTTACAAATAAAACGTCAGAATGAAAAGCCAAGCCTTAATATCATGAGAGCTCCACTCTGAAGACAGAGCAAACATCGTCCATGGCATAAGACAGCCAATTCAGAACTGCCTGCTGTAGTCCTGGAGACTTCCAAGTCCAAGAAGAGAAAGCAAGAGATGGCAGAGTTCACCTGGTTCACATCACTTGGGGGACAACACTTCAGTAGTACTCAAATACAGTTATCTGAAGTGCATTATCTCACTTGCACACAACGCTATATTCACATGCATGTTAACATGGGATTCCAGTTTGGAAGTCCTCACTTAACAGGAGCAAGCAAAAGCACTATATCAGCGACCTACTTTAACATTAAAAATAACTAAGAATAAAATCTCACTTGCTGCATAGCATCTTAAAAAAGTAAAAGAAAAGCTTTCAAACGAAGAATCATGGTTTATCACACATCCTTCGCCATGAATTACTCCAGTGCTACTTACACCGTAACGATAAAATGGAAGGCTGATAATTAAGAGCAGAGGTATAACCACCCCATAAGAAGCCAGTTTGGATGAGCTACCGCAGATGCTTTTTCCTTTAACACCAGCCAGTTATTTGAGAATAAGGAAGGTATTCTGTGGGGGCGGGTTGTGAAGGATCTTAATTTTTAACTGCTTAAATAATGCACCATTTTAGAATCATTAAACTAATTTACCCTCATCTTTTCAAATTATTTTTCATTGCCAAGAACATGGACTTCATTAATGTCATCTTCAAAAAGGTAGGACAAAACACTGAGACGTATCTGATATGCCCTCTATTTAAAATATTCATTAAGACCAATTACATACACTGATAATTCATGCAACATGCTCTTCTTCCTAATCCATAAAAACAAGGGGTTTTCTTCCATCCTGCTAAGCTGCATAAATGAATATATATATCTTGTTAATATCGTTTTCAAAACTAACTAAAAAAACCCCAAATTAATCAACAATAGGTAGGCTCAGGAAGAAGGCAGAGGGCTAAAGGAGGCAAATGTATTCAGGCTGAAGGTTACAGCCAACCTGGGATCTAGAAAATGATGACAGCAGTAATTATTTGAAATTAATATCCTATAAAATAATACCCTATAAAGAATAAGAATGTTAACAGCAATATGTTAAAACATTGTAAGCATGTCACACAGCTTACCAAACTGTTCTGTACAGTTTAGTTTCAAGTCTACTGTGAAAAAAAGACACAGATGTGCTTTTTAAACATGGCATAAACAACTTGCAATTAACATTAAACTCTCCATGTACTGGGGGCTTTTGGAGGAACCGCTAACTCCACCCAATGAAAGCAACCGTGGACTGCAATGAAAGCAGAAATTCAGTGTGTATCTTCACACTTCACATGCAATTTTAAGACCACTTAGTGATACTCTTACACTGGCTCTTCATCAGTGCTCGTATAAAAGTAACCTCGTTCGGATTATTTCTCTGTACGTAATTACTGTTACACATGAAATCTCACCGCAAATGTGAGAACTTAGCTAGTAAAGAAAACAATATTCTCAACATTAAAGCCTCCACGTTGCCAATATTAAGCCAGAAACAGTAGCAGTTAATACCAAAAAAACCCTCTGGCCACAGTTTTAATCTTGATCTCCTTAGAAAAGTCATCTTGTTTAACAGTAAAACATACCCAGAAAGTCAGTAGCAGAAACGAACAGAGAACTCTTCATTAAAAGGGAAAGAATGCTTACCCTTTCTTCCAGTCGAGCCAGCTGCTCTTTGTAGTAGGCATCATGCTTCTTCAGTTCTCTGTCTTTCTCATCCAGCTGCTTGGCCTAAAAAAAGAAACAGAAAGATAAAATTGGATCAAGAAAGAGCATCACTTGCAAAGCAAAATATCTACTATAAATTGTACCAGTAAGGAATATACAGCGATTGAGAACTGCAGTCTATTAGTTTTTGCCAAACAGTACATTAATAAGATGATGATTGCTGCATTGAAAATGTAAAGAGATTGTCTATTGTACTGGGTTCTTTCCTTCCCTCCTCAACAGCTGTGCCATAGTTTGTCCAAATGTATTTGGAAACGTCATGAAGATGGAACCAAGCATATCCTGCTGAGATTAATCTTTTTTTTCTTTTTTTTTTTTTAAATTAACTTTGCAGATCACTTCTGAACTTAGAAAAACTTGCTCAAGCAACCAAACAAAATGCACGCAGAGCCTGAATATTTATTTGTTAACTATTACTAAGTGGACATTTTGACATGAGAAAAGATGAACTTGCATCCATACATTCGTAGGCAGTGGTAAAAAGAATTCTTTTGAAGTAGCTGTTTTTTGTCTAAAACCCCAGTTCAGGAATGTATTTAGCATGTGCTTAATTGTAAACAGATGAATGTTTGGAAGGGACCAAATGCTTACATATTTGCAAAAGCAGATCTAAGAAGTACATCTAAAACGCTGCTGTCCTCTTCAATTAGTAATTATTCCTCTGGAAACTCCCAGATCAGCTGAAGTATCCAACTAAGTAAGCTGAAACCCTTGACTCTAGGATCACTCCCGTGTCCAGTAACTTAAAATAATACAGAAGAATTTTGAACATCTATCTTTTGAATACTAATATGACTTGAGTATTCATTTAAGAGACACTGCTTCCAGCACTACTGAGCACATTGACATTTTTTTGGCTTTTCATCTGTAGTACGTTCTAATATGTAGTATTAAGGGGCCTCATTAAGAATTCTAAAATACATTAAAAGAGCACACAAGCACACAGAATACATACAAAGCTGCAAGTCCTCCAGAGGAAATACTCGACAAGTGATTTTTAACAAGCTGTGGAGGATTTAATGCCTAAATTATCAGCGCAGATTCATTCCAGGCTCATAATGTTTTAATAATAAAATATCTTTGGTGACTAATAATTAACTATCAGTCATCATTACAACAATTGCCTATTCAACATTAGTCATTTACCTCTAATATGTTATTTACACCTAGGTACTGATACTACAAAGCCAACTGCAAAAAGTTCCTATTTTAGCAGCATCATGTAAAATGGTAAACTCTTGTACTCTTACTACTTAAGATTGTATCTCCAGGTCACGCTCATAGAAGCATGTCAGAAAACTTACTTACACCATACCTTGTGCTATATTTGTTCTATAGATACAGGACTTAATGCTCTTTGTCAAGATTTGCAAACAGATGAAGAATAAAATAATACTTTGGATTTTGGGTTGTTCCTTACTTAACTACTTACCTTTTTTTCTATATCCTGAAGCATGTAAAAAAATCAAAAAGTCAAACTAAATTTATTATATGATGGTGAATAGAAAGAATGCAGAAAAATGCATGCATGTCAGGCATATCTGTAATTTAGAACAATGCAGAAAACTACTTGGAAGTTGTTTTTTTTAAATGAAACTTCACCAAAAATATCCCTGCTTTACCAAAAGCACACAGTCAAATTTTAATTCTACTTGGATGAAGCAAACCTTGCCCTCTGCCAACCACCTCATCTTCAGTATAGTGTGGTGGAACACATGCTACGGCCCTGTCCACCACCATTTAAATCAGCCTTTATTCACTACAGAAAACTAATTACAGATTTTTCCAAAGCTAATTGCACTAAATATTCTACAGCCTAACTACATGCTTTGTATTGATGATGGGTTTGCTTTTTCTAGATAATCCCTGTATCACTGCAAACCTGCCTCTTGCTGTGGTTACAGAAATAGGTAAAAATTCATTGCAGGTTGTGCCTCCCCAAACCATCCTCTCCCAAATATCTAATACAATATTTCAACGCATTATCATAGCTACCTATACACGAGTATTTTATGTATAACCACATCATGATCCCTGAAATATTTGCAAACTTAAGAACATTCCTTTTGTGCAAATGGAGTTAAATAGGCCAGTGACAAAGAAAACATAAAATTAATGTTGCATAATGCTTGTGAGAACTCAGTTAAGTTTCACGTCTTAGAATTCAATAGTTTTTTACACGATTCTATCGATGACCTGAAACTAAGCAGCAAATCTGACTTTGGGAAGCCAGTAAGACGCAATAAAACCCATGCAAGATCATCACGACTTAATTCACTCGCCCCATTACTGACAATTCACAAGGGCAGAAATTTTCACAACAGGTCAAGGGCACACTAACGACAGAGGAGATGACACCCATCCTCTCCTCCAGGTCCAGAAGAGTTTAAATTCTTTTAATCTGTGTCTTGCTTGCTGACCAAATACCATTCAAAAGAGAGAAACGGATTTGTTTAACAGTATCTGATCACTAAATTTATATATATGAAAGACACTATGAGCAGGGGAATGCAAATAACATTTGTTCCAAGGATATCCACCTGAATGCAAGTTTTTGACCTGGAAAGTTTGTTAGTTTTTTGGGTTGATTTTTGGGTTTGGTTCCCTGCCCCCCAAGATAATTAGGGATCAAAACAGCCAGATTTTACTGCACTAAAGATATGGGGGCCAAGAAGCGAATTAGAGTCACGCTGCTTATTGCCCTGATCCTATCAAAGCTTTTATATCACTGATAAAGTAGAAATATTAGATTATAAAAATACTAAATAATACATTTATCCAAAGGTTTCGTTCCCTATATTGCAAAAGTAACTGGAAGATTTGGTAGGCCAGTAAGAAACTCAGAAAAAAAAGTTTCTTCCATATAGCTACCAACCCTGGCATTTATACAGTAACGCAGACACAGCAAAGTTTAACAAAAAAAAAAAAAATTTCATTTATACAGGAGACAATATAAATATGCCGAAAGAAGAGAATTCACTGCAGAAATAAAAACCTGTAAGGTAATATTATATTTATGGGGCCGCAGCAACATGATCCCAGTGAATATCAATTAGCCATAACAAAATAATTAACAGTAGCCATGTATTCAGTTAGCTGAATGCTGCACTTTAGTTGCAAATGAGATATTGGAACAGGTTCGTTGCTTCTTCACAAAGTAACTAATAAACAAAGCACTTGCTTGGGTGTTATTTAGAAAACAGCTTCAGAAGGTCACCTTTGAGAGGCAGCCCATCTGCCCAAGACTACCCAAAATTAAAATCCAAAAATAGATCACTAATATTAAATATAGGTTCTTCAGAATCGCTAGGAAGTTGGACCAAGATTTAAAGGCCAACTTGGGTTTCATTTTCAAAAGCAGTGCCCGGATTTAGCACAGCACTGGTATGAGTTTCCATCACCAGAGAAATGGATGTCTACAAAAAACTCCCATGCATCGCCTCGTATACGGCTGCAGGGATATTTGCAGAGCAGTCCCGTGATGAAGCCGAGCCCTTTCAATGCTGGATACAGCAGATAGACATTAATTTTGTCCTTTCTGGAGTAGAACAGAGCACATAAGCAGCCAACTGAAAACGTATGTTTAATAATTATCTTTAAAAAAATAAATAAAGGAATCCAGTTAGCTGGATACAGCAAGGTTTGAGGTGAGTGCAGTCTGTAATTGCTATTCTTTAACGAGTTGCGGGGGATAAACCATTATCAGGTAGTTTAGGAGAAGTTTGTAGGCAGATTTCAAAATCAGCTCTTGAAGCACTTGGCAGTCCCAGGTTTACAGTTGCCCCTCGGTGCAGACTCCGAGCTCCAAATTCATTAATGTCCACGAGTTTACAGAAGAACACCCCTGAGACGGCTTCAGTTTGCATTTTTCTGGCAGAGAAGAATGATCTGTTCCAAAACAAGAGTCCAGTTTTACACTAAATTTATAAATCATCGTCAGGCATCTGAAAGTGCTCTGCCTAGGTCTTGCCAAGCTGCTTCATGGCCAGTTCCTCGTCACCCCACCAAGAACTTCAGAGGACGAGGTAAGTGGACAACCAAGGGACCAGGTCTCCCAAGCCACATTCAAGGCTGCAAGTGAGACCAGGCATCGGGTCTGGGGGCTGAAAGAGCACCCCTGTCACAACGGGCTTACAAGACTAAGGGGATTTGCCCGACGAAATGCTAACTACAGCAATGAGGGCTCCTCTCATGGGAAAGGTCACATGAAATATCTAGAGACCTTCAGGCGGGCCCATGTGCTTTGAAGAAAAGGTTAACCGATTAATAAGCAAAAGAAAGAGGCAGCAGAGGGCTGGCCTTCAGTGGCTCCAGAAGCATGACCATCTCGCAGGAAAACTGCTGGCAGGTCAGGATGAATGTGATGCGCCAGAACTGCAAGAGAGCAGATCTCAAAAAATGATCTTTCACCATTATGTTGCTGGAGATTTTCTGTTTGTTTTACAACTTGAGGTCTGCTGGATGAGCATATCAGTAGGTTAAAGCGGGGTGTGAATTCACGAGCTCGTTGACACTAACGTCACTCAGGTACAGACTATGACTGTCACGTTGTGGAACAGTTATTCGGCTTTTGCAGTGGACTGCATTCACCCATCACGTATAGCCCCATGCATTCGCATTTGCATTTTGATAAAAATCTAAGATGAAAAAGGTTCATAACTCGTACACATTATTATGGTCAGCAAAACTACAACCTTCATCCACTGCATATAGTGTCCCAATAAAAATTATTCTTGATTTCCACATTTAATCTATGTTGGATTACAACAGTTTTCAATTTTAACCTTCTATTTCAACATATACACACACACATCATTCTGAATGGGCAATAGAAGTAACTTATGGATATTCTCAGGAACATATGCTTCTCCCTTCCCCCCTGAAATAATTTCTTTTTGAAGCTATTGCTATTCACAAAATCATTCCTCACCACAAAAAATGATCCAGACACATTACTTAGAAAAAACTATGTTAATTTCCACTTGTAAAGGTAGAGAATAGTTATGAATTAGAAACAGCAGCAACAATAATGCATCATAAAACATATTCTTTGACAACTGTAATTAAAACAAGCTTTTGTAATTACCAGTAAATGTGCTACAGTACATTTTCTAAAAATAATGAAGTCCTAAAAGAATGAGTAGTGCAGATAAAAAAGATCACTTTGAGAGGAGGCTAATAGAGAAAATTAAAAAATTGAATTTACGAACAAGTTAGGATCTAGTCTATACAGAACATGTGACATTAAGCTTCATTTACTAAATCTAGTTACAGACCAAAGGAGAAAAAAAACAAATGTACACTGTCAAACAAAAGAGTTAGGGATGCCAATTTCTAATGTAAGCCACAGGAATATGCAGCTGAAATCCAGAGGCATGTTGCTATCCATCAAGACAGAAGTTTGTTGATGTTCTTGTCCCAACAGGAAGAGCCTCTATAACCATGTTAGAAGTAAAAAGCTGAACAAGGGAAATGTGGGACACCTGAATGAGGTGGATGATTTAGGGAAAGTCAACACATATAGCTGAGGTACTCAAAGGGACCTCAGGAGGTCATGTAGCTCCTGCTTGAAACAAGGTCGACTAAGAGGCCAGACCTGGTACCTCAAGGCTGTATCCAGTTGGGTTTTGAAAACCTCCAAGCATGGAGACTGAACAACCTCTATCATGCCTTCTTCATCAGCAAGGTCTCCCAGACTCTGTGTGTAGAGGCAAAGTTCAAGGAGAAGCAGTACTAACAGCAGTAGATAAGTACTGAGTCACCAAACACTGGAGAGGACTCCAGGTTCCTTCCAGTCTGAATTATTTCACCTGAATCTGGTGAAGGGTCTAGAGCACAAGTCTGATGAGGAGTGGCTGAGGAAACTGGGACTGTTTAGTCTGGGGAAGAGGAGGCTGAGGGGAGACCTTATTGCTTTCCTGAAAGGAGGTTGTAGTGAGGTGGGGGTTGGTCTATTCTGCCAAGTAACAAGTGATAAGATGAGAGGAAATGGCCTCAAGTTGTGCCAAGGGAGGTTTAGATTGGACATTAGGAAAAATTTCTTTACTGAAAGAGTGGTCAGGCCTTGGCACAGGCTGCCCAGGGAAGTGGTTGAGTCACCATCCCTGGAGGTATTTAAAAGACGTGTAGATGAGGCGCTTAGGGACATGGTTTAGTGGTGGACTCGGCAGTGTTAGGTTAACGGTTGGACTCGATGGTCTTGAAGGTCTAAATGATTCTATGATTCTATTTTATGATCCTATCCACAAACTAAAGGACAGAATGATCACACAGTTGTACCAAGCTACTACGAAATGAGCAATATGAGTACTAAAGAAAAGCTGCACTCATCACCAAACTCTGCTTCTCACTGGGTGAACCATCTGGTTTGTTCAGTTTGAAATCAACAGATTTTGAAGATTTTATTTTCTTGAAAATAAAAATTAAAATACATTCATGACTAATATATTCATTAACAATATGCAGAAAAGCCTCATGTTTCCATCCAGTCAAAAGAACAAAGAGATGCTAAACAAATCTGTATTACATATATGCATGTCAACAGGAATAAAAGAAAGGCATGACTTATTTCTGAAATGGTATATATGCTTTTCTTTTAACTAAAACAGTCCAAAAAGATCAAATATTTTAAAGACTATCTGTACTGCTGCAAGGTATTTGTAGCAATTCAAATAATGTCTATAACCATTTCTGACAGCTTCTGATGTTTCAGTCATATGTCAAATATGTACAGTTTTCCACTAATCTTAAAGAAGCACAGACTGCTCCGTTTGAGCCAAAGCGGATTTCTCTATATAAAAATGGAGTAAGAGAACTATTATCCTGTAAAATTCAGCAAAACCAACTTCCAGTAAACAGGTTTAGGACTACGTTCTACTTCCATCTTTGTTGCCATACCACTATTGTAGTAAATCATAAATATTTGTGTCCTTTTTTACAGTGTTCAGAATTGATCTAATGATAATTTTGCAGAAGTACTTTGAAATTCCTGGATGAAATGAACAACAGAAAGATAAAGAAAAGGTATTAGTAAGCACTGTGAGCCAATATTTTATGTACTTTAAAACAATACCTCATGTAAAACAAAGGAAAACATAAGGAACCACCACCCTTCCAGAAGGTGTTCTCACTCCAGTTCACCACTGAAGCCCAGAAACAAGCAAGAAAGAAGAAATTTGCACCTCAGTTGCCTAATACCTAAATATTCAGACTAGAGAAAATTTTGAAATCTTCTAAGCTTTCCATCTAGGAATCTTTATTCTTGCTTCAGGAATCCAGCATCATTTGTCAACACTTTGATATTCTATTATTATATTTTTAAAGGCTACAATTTCTTTCTTTTGCCTTGTGAACTGGAGATTCAGTAGATTGAAGATAAACAGTGAAATAATTCTTATAGATGCTGCACTAATATAAGCAATGAAAACTCAGCATCTCATTGAAGCCCACTTCAAAGTCAATCTCATCTGAAATCCCACAGAAAACTAACTATATCCGCTGTTTATTAGAGGTCTAGCAGCATCAGAGACCGCACATTCTCCAATGTTATTTTCCATCTGCGAATATCCTACTTCTTGTATCAAATGGTCAAAACTATATATGAATTGATATCATTTCCTTCCATCTGAAGTTGCATCATTGGAACTGGCTGCTCAATCTGTTATCCTGGTAACCATTTTCCACTAAAGGCAAAAAATGATGATGCCCAAGTAAGTAAATCCACTTTTGAATACAAAATAAGAGTACATTTATTTTTTCTCAGCTATTCAAGTTATTGATTTCTATTTAAGACACAAAACTGAATAACTTTTAACTACAACAGGTATTTCTCAATCTGAAAGATACAATATAAGCAGTACCTTCATTTTTGGATATTCAAGAAGGCACTGCTTATAAATAGCTTTAAAACAATAGATTATCTGTATTTTTTTTTAAATTAGATCTTGTTAAATTGAACTCCTCTCTTTAGTAATAAACAAACCATCAAAACTTATTGACTCTGTCTCAAATAATGCAGCCATACTGTTTACCGTTATTCCAAAACAGAGAGATTTTCCTAATCAGCTTGATAATAAAAGAACTGCAAATATTAGATAATTTAAGACAGAAGTTGTAACTCAGAAACATGCTGATCTTTTAAATGGGGCATATGACTTAGCAGTGAAATATTTATGTATTTAACCTCAGCATTGCCAAGGAAGTATCATTTTGGTCAGCTTTGGGAACGCTACAGCTTTCACAAAAGACCTTCTCCCATCAAGATACACAAAAAATTCACACGGTAAAGAAAATATTTATCGCTAATTGGTATGCCATGTATATCAAGGCTATACAAAATTTATCCCAATGAATAAGCCATTGCTTTTTAGCTCTTCTGTTTTGTTCTTTGCAGCACTTCGAAAACTCAATTCAAGCAAATAATAGGACAGTTTACACAGTTCTTTTCATTGTATCTTAAAGTATTTAACTAAGTGTAAAAATCCTATGTGATAAGAAAAGTTACCATACTTGTTTCAATTATTAAATACAAACTAAGATCCAGCAAAGCTAGAAAGCAAAGCCTTGGGAAAGTGGGGGGAAATGGCAGGAAGCGTGTGTGGGAATAAAGCAAGATTTAATGCTCTTTGTATTTTAATTAGCAAATTACAATGCTGGTCTTTCAGAATTTTCTTTAAAGTTTTAGCAACTTATTCTGAAATAAACCCACAAGAGAATTACTGCCTTGAGTAGAGTACCTCTGAAAGGAGCCAGGATTGATTTATGTATTGATTATTGGTGAGCATCTTCCTTTTATATAATCCTATAACACGTGTCATTGAATTTCTGTGTCCAACTTCCATTCATTGCACTTTCATTTCTCTTCTCATTTGATTGCAGAGTCTCTAGGGCAGAGCCTGGAACTCACTACACATCTGTGCAGTGTTTAACATAATTATACTTCAAGCTCTGCTGGCGTTTGTATTATTCTAACAGAAATAAATAATATTCTAAGCACAGAAAATATATAAAATTGATGAAAAATGCAGACTTAATACAAGACAGTAAGGGAAACACACACTTGATTTTTGCAAAGACCATGCTGGAAAAACAAATTAAAATAATTTAAAAATTTTTTTAAAGCCCTGCCCAGTTCAGATGGTATATATCTGAGTGTGCTAGTAATTCGGGACTGAGCAACTAAAAGAACCCAAACTTATAAATATCATTTACTAATTGGAGGCAGGAAATATATTTAAGAGATGGTCTGATGCTAACATTTCTATTCCTTACTCTGACATCCTTGTCATGTAAATTTGTTGACACAACATTTAGAGTGATTAACGTAGCAGAGCAGAGACTGGCTGTTACAAAAACATGGTTCTACATTTTACTATAATTTTTTCTTGCAATAGGAAAGAATAAAACAGTTGTCTAACAGGATATTCAAAAATAATTCAACAATGTCTTACAAAAAGAAAAATGTAAAGCAAATAATCATAAAATTCAATGAAATGCTCAAAAGTTTAATAAAAATTACTGGATAGAAATGGCCAAAAAGATCAAACCACAGTGGTCAATGTCCCGTGGTCAATGTCCCATGTTTCAGGCAGTTTACAACTGAGATGACTTCAGTCATCTAGAAAAAGGGAGATGTTGAGATGGTAGCAACTGGAAATCATCTTAATTCATGAAGACCATGTAAAATATCACAAGAAGCTGTTTAAGCTACAAGGACCAGGCAGCCTGAAGACAGGTAGGATCCAACGAGGATGAATGGCAAATGATACAACTTGGAAGCAAAAGCCTGCACCAGCCACGTGAAGCATTTTTATTCTGATTGTAAAGCCCCGGAGAAAGACTTTATATTCCTGCAAGCAAGCCAATACAAACTTGTCCTGTGCATAACAACAGCCAAATAAAAACAGAAAGAGGTTTATGAAGAAAAGGGGAAAGAGAAGACAGCACCCCACTGAGATCGCACTATTTGACATAGACTAAATAAACTCCCAGATCCTCCCAGAGCTCTGGTCACTACACCAAAAGCTTCAGAGAAGAAAGAAGCTGGACATACATAAAGGCCAAAACCATCAGAAATGCTTTGTGTATGTATAAGGGTACATGATAGAGGTATACAAAATAATTAAATGTTCACAGAAGGTGAGTCAGGCTCTCTTATTCACACCCTTCTCATAATACAAGACCGAGGAGATATTCAGTGAACAGTGAAATTGAAAAGCAACAAATTCGAAACCAATTAAATGCATAATTAACCTGCAGAACTCATTGCCACAAGTTATCAGTGAAGCCAATCGCTTAGCAAAATCCAAAAAAGTTTAGATGTTTGTATTAACTCTAAAAACATCCGCAGTTATACCTATAAGGTAGCTGAGACACTGGATTCCTTCGAGGACTGTAAACCTCATCATTCTGACAACAATTAAAAATACTGAAGTCTGTCACACATGAATTATAAGAGATTAGGAGGAAACTCCCTGTCCTTTTTGTACCACCTGTACGTTACAAAGTGCCTCCAGAGAACTACTCTGTTTGTTGTGGCATATGACAAAAAACATCTGAGTCAAAAATTTCAGCCACTTTCAGTCAGCTGCTGTGATGCTGTATTTACATAACCGAGAAAGAAAAAAAAACCCTGAATAAGCCTTGCCAATTTTTCTTTCACAATCAAGATGACAATTTATATAGGGATTACACAGATCCATACAGAAAGCTTCAAGAAGTCTTCTTGCAGAACTGCCTTTCATTTGTGTGTTGGTAACAGCTAAACAGTGTAAGAAACCAATGTTAAATGAAACTCAAGGTATAAACCAAAACAAAATATCTAATCAGCAGGGGAAAAAAATAGCTAACAAGTAAATTTAAATACTGCTGAGACAGAAACCAGAATGCCAAACTGGTTCAAATAACTTGTGCAGAGTTTCTCTGCTCAGCGAATTTCCTACCATTAGCCTTATTGTTCTTAAGACAGAGAAATCCATGCAGCAAAAAGCATAATTTTCCAGCCTGAAGAAGAGAAAAAAGTGCTGAGAATCACATTGAAGACAAGGACAGTGCATCCATGCTCTGAGTTTACCAAAGCAAAGCAATACCGATGGCTCCTCTAGCCTCTCCCTTCCCATTTCTGCTTCTCCCTCTTCTTCTCTTCACCTTCCCAAACAAACATAAAAATGGCAAAATTGTCACAGCTGTAACTTACACTCTGCTTTGACCCTGCAGCTGCTTAAATAACTATCAAGGGTGAGTATAAATCAGGACTGTAATTTCAACCTAAATAGTAAGAAGTCAATCACTTGAAAATCAAATATTACCACTCTAAGGGCTGGGTAGAAATGGATGAGAATGTCCCACTATGATCCACCACTAGAGAAACTATTAATTACCATGTTGGTTTTTCGTATTGTTTATTGCTGTATCACAAATAGAGCAGCTCAACCTTAGACATGGATTAGGATTCAGCTGTGTTCAGTGCTGCACAAATGCAATATGGACAATTAGCGGAAGGAAGAACACCTGCGAGATTTAATGTAATATATATTCAAGAGGTAAGAAAGTAAGAAAAAGACCACAGACAACAATTAACAACCAATAAGCCATTCTTTGAAGTATTTTGGGAATTCTTCCTTTCTTAGAGAATGTGAGTGGTAGAAGGCACAATAATAAAGAAGCTAAACTTGTGCTATTTGTTATTATAGCTTCCAGAGATGTAAATATTATCAGTCATCAGGACTATCCTGATATTTAGTACTTTTTGTTTGTTTATAGCTTTAAGCAGAAAAGAATTAGGGCTCCAATGCAAAGAGCTCCTGGCTGAAGGGCATTCCCTGTCAACGAAGTCCAACATAGCACCCTTGCTGCATGTCAAGCAACATGACTCTGAGATGGAATAAGCACGGTCCTGGGGTGCAGGAGCACGAGTTGTGCCCTCAGTTCAACTGCTGTGCAACCTCAGAAAAGATTTCTTTCCTTTCCTTTCCCTTTTTCAGGGTATCGGTGATGTTTGCAAGGAGTCTGAGGGCTGTCTCTCTTGTTGGAGAACCTACAATCCATACATTTTATAAGGGAATACTATTATTTTAACATGACCATTTTATGTTGTGGGTAAGAAAGTCTGCAAGTGAAAGCAAGCACTTAAAAGTGCTTTATAGAAAAGTGGTTTCATCCCAGGCAATAGAATGCTTCAGGAAAATATAAGCTGCCAAGTACTTTTACAATAATGGCAAAAAAAAACCTCTTACATTTTGGGAGTTGCTAAAACATGTCAATTTGACACAATCTTTTGTGTACTGCCCAACATTTTGAGTGCTAGAAAGCAAAGCTCTTCTCTGAATTTGTGAAGTGTTTTTTTTACGGCATGCTTAAACCTTATTTGTCATGCAATACAGACTGTTCTAGCCCACAGTGAGAATTAGTGCTTAATTTTCTAAACGTGGAGAGACATACCAACTACTTGCAGAAGTAATGTCACCGGTATTTGCATGAAATTGAGAATAGCAAAGAATTGTTAAAATTAGATTAAATCCGAAACGGTAGAAGAGTAACAACTTTTCTCTGTCCTTAAGGAGGAAGAAAAAAAAAAAAAAAAGATTCTGCAGAACAAAACATGACCGATCATAAATAGGCAAAAAGATCTCATAAAATGTTTATTCATCCCTCATAATACAGAGTACACGACACCCTGTTGAGGTTTCAGGTTATTAAACAAGATATGGCTCTGCAATGAAATGAGAAGAAAACCTGGACTAGGGATTGAAGGACTTCCCCTTGTCTTCCAAGTGCCTTGTTCTGGTGTCAGATAAATACAGAAGTTATGGTGACACGATCAAGGCAGATTGACTGGAAGATTGACTGAAAATGTCAGGAAAGGGATGAACTCTTGTTTTATCCACTTCTTTCCCCTCCTCACACTGTCTTGTTAATTGTAAGGTAAGCCAGATTTCAGAGACAAACAACAGAAAATAAATATATAATTGACTTTCTATGAGCTGCTCTTCGAATTTTTTTTTAATTCTTCTTCATTCATGAGTGCAAGCACCTAAAGCCACTCTAAAGAGATTCTCCTTTTTTTTATAATTTTGGGTCTAGAGGCGTAACACATACAATACAGGTTAAGAGATTTCAAAAAGAAATTTCAAAAGAAGAAAAACATTATCGCACGCAGAAAACAAGAAGTAATATCTATATTATATGGTTTTTTGTATATATAATTACATGTAATTATCTTGCTACTATCTGCAAGATATCCCATCTATCTGCAAGGTAACACAGCTATTCAAGCTTACCTGATACTCTACTTTATTTAACACTGACACACATGCCCAGGGATGGAGAGGCTGAAGAACTGAATTCCCAACAGAAATCAGATTTTGTCTTATACCGGACCTCATTGTGTAGCAATCTCTGACCACTCAAAATTACATAAAAATTATTTCTATGTGAGAAAATACTCACAGGCATCTTCTGGTACATTTATCACCATGTAGTATGATCCTGCTAAATTTCAACGACTTAAGGAGATGAGGTTCAGTTAGTTATCGAGTGAGACAACAAGCAAAGTCCACATCGACCACTGCAGCATTTAAAATAGTACTGAATCAGTACCTCAACAAGGTGCTAAGGAAATGCAAGACTTTTCAAATGGGACATAATACCAGTATCCTAACCACTTGTCAGTAAAATCTAAAGTCCTCCTGTAAAAATTGGGTTCTCCCATTCCCCTAACCGAATGTCAGCTTTGTTAACTGTAATCTACCTTTCCAAATTCAATGGGCAGTCTCCGGCAATGACTGTTTTTCACTTCTTTCTTTATGCTATTGAGCACTATTAAGATGTCTGCCACATTCTACTTTCACAGCCTCAATTTATAGGTGGAGGAGGCAATATATTTATATGCAGAAGGTAAAATGTATTCGGGCACTGAAATACTGACAAGGTAACTGTGGAGGAAGCACAAGTGCTATTACCGCCGGTGACATACAGTCTGAGCCCAGCTCAGACACACTCCAAAGGAGAGATGGAGGCATGAATCTACATTATGCAGAATATCACTACAGGTGCATAAATTGCTATAAACTAAAATTAAAGAGTCTTGTTTGCTTTTATGAAACCTCAATCTCTAACACACAGCAAGCAGTATTTTTTTTAATAACGGGGAAATAGCCTCAAATCTCCTCCTACTTAACTGGAGTCAATTAAAAAAAAAGGCAAAAGCATTTTTCCCTGAAATTTAAGCTGCAAGGGTTTACTACAGTAGAAAAAAAAAAATCTTAAGACAAACCTGCAGGTTTTTTTTCAATTCTGTAACCAAAAGACCCAAACACACATGGTCAATGTGTAAACAGAGCTGCTTCATCCATTGAGACTAAAAAACCCCCAAAACTGGAGATAAAATAAAGAGAGGAAATATCAGATTGGAACGTGCCTATTCAAACCAGACAGACTGGATTCACCACATACTTTTTTTTTTTTTCCTTCACTTAAGCTAGCATCAGGTAGTTCTGCTGCCAGTCTTGTCTTCTGCACTTGTGGTCACCATTCCTCCTTCTCCCCTGCACTGACTCCCGAACAGCTCGGCATGCCATGGGCACCAGGATGGGAATGGGACCAGCACCTCATTAGCCTGGCCTGCCACAGAATCACAGCATCAGAGCAGTAATTATCCACACTCCTGACCACCAGCTCATTAGAGGAAGAACAGGCTGGATGCCATCTTTCCAATGCCCCCACAAAAAAAAGTGTTTTCTCCTGAACCACAGGTTTGGTCCTGAATACAGGACTGAGGGGAAAAAAAAACCTCCTCAAAATCAGCTGCTCACTCCAAATTCTGGAGTTTCCTATGTAAACAGGTCTCACCCTTCAGGAGTTTTACTGCTGTCAAAGGCTATCTTACTTTAAGAACTAGAGAAATATTCTAAACAACGTATTTTTATTCCAAAATAAATACTCCAGTAGCAAACAAGTACATTTTCAGGGAACGTTAGAAGTATTTAACGTTCAGAATGCCCAAATTAAAGTAGAGCTAATAGTGTAGCTGTGGCTAAGCGACATACGAAATGCAGTCAGGGATTTGGACTTCTTAATTACATCAAAAGCTACAGCTGGAAAGCAAATATACCTGCTTTAGGCACACAGGCATTTTTTTCCCCTCCCCAAGTATATTACTTCACACATATTTTTGTGTGTGTGTGTATGTATTTACATATTTTTATGTATGCATATATACAACAAAACCCTTCTCCTTCATACCTTGATCTCAAAAATTACAATATACAGTGAAGACCTTACATGAGGATCAATTCAGACTAGATATAAGGAAGAAAGTTTTTACGACGAGGGTGGTGAAACCCTGGCACAGGTTGCCCAGAGAGGTGGTAGGTGCCCCATCCCTGGGAATGGTGCCCCATCCCTTGGGATGCCCCATCCCAAGTTCAGGTTGGACGGGGCTCTGAGCAACCTGATCTAGTGGAAGATGTCCCTGCCCACGGCAGGGGGGTTGGACTAGATGACCTTCAACGGTCCCTTCCAACCCAAACCATTCTATGATTCTATGTTCATTCTCAAAAAGTAAAGTATTAAGAGAAAAGTAAGAGACTTCTACAAAATACTATTTGAAAATTTTTAATTGACACTTTCTTAAAAAGCAGTTTGTTTTTGAAGCCCAAAACTTTCTCCATTTTTATCCATATCCATATAAAATATAGGATATAGGCTTCCAAATGATACCAGGATTGTATCTGAATCAAAATACAGAAAGAGCACCAGTAGGGAGGGAATAGTCTTCATAAATAACAGGGGACAAAATTTTCAAAAGGATCAGCATTTTTGTGAAAACACTTAACCACAAATCTACCAGTGAATTTAGTGGACCAAGACTAGGACCTAGATACTTCTGCAGGGGTTTTTTTGTTTGTTTTTAATATAACAGGGAGTATCAAAGACACTGAATATTTGACTAATCTTCTCTTTGCTCAGCTCCCAAAAAAGTTTCAAAGCATTAACACAAGCATTCCCAAACTGCTAAAAAGTGGCAACAGTATCTATTTTTAAATGCAGTTTTTTCCACAACAAAACCAGAAGACAGATAGACAAGGATCTACCCTAGTAGTTACAGGCTCAAAAAAATAACGCTCATAGAAATAGTACAAACAGATCAGGGAGTGTAAGCACAGGTACGCTCAGGGTCTTCTGAGCTATATAAGAGCAATAGCTTTTATCATCATATTCCCTGCATATAACTTTGCTCTTCTGTCTAATATTTATGGGAGGAATAATTTTGACAAATATTTTATTCCTCTGTCTGCTCGTAGACATGTACAGGTTGACAAGCAAAACGCCATTCATCCGAGGCGGAGTACCAGGGATGGTTTGGGTAAAACTGCAGTCACAGTTAATCTCCTGCTGCGGGCTACTTGAACCTCCTCAGGTGTTATTCTCAGATCAAGACAGTGATAAATTATGAAGACATGGAAAAATATGGAAGTATTTATTAAGGGCAAAATGGGAAAAAACAGAAGGATCCTGCAGCAAAATGTGGAGGGCTGATATAATCTTCCCCCTGAAGGCTACAAAAGATCTAAAAGTTTCACAATGTGACTGGGAACATGGGTGAGGAGGTAGAAGACAGATTCCTCCAAAAGCAAGTCAGAGAAAGAACTGAGGCCAGCGTCCAGCTACTGCTGGCCATCACCGCTGGAGGAACTGAAACTCATGCTAGAGGTGAGAAAGATTATTTTCCATTTCCATAGGCATGCAAGAAAGAGCACAAAGCTGTGCAACTCTACTGGCACACTGTTGCAAGAGGCTTCTCCATACGTGACTAAGCCTGGCTAAATACTCATCTCTGAACATGGGCAGGCCACGTGGAAAGCAGCAGCACGTTTTGTAAAATTAAAAAAATTGTGAATGGTAACGCAACTTGAACCGGACAAGGTAAGGAGGTAGGCCAGAAGACGACCTCTTCCACTTTGTCACCAGCCACTAACCCCCTCAAGGACCGCATGCAGGAGATGAGAAAAACTTTTTCAGTCTACACAACTTCTACAAATGAGATTTATGATACACCATCAGTGAAAACGACCAAAAAGGAGAAAATCAAGGAGAGATGATGGTAGTGCCAGCAGAAAAGTTTCGGCTGAGGGTGGCTGGCAGCAACTAGATGAGGCTGGACGCTGTCAAAGGACATTGGTAACAAAATACCAAGCCGTGGTTTGAGAAGCCAATTTGTCCAAGCACACTTCTGAAATGGAACTGCGGGTGGGCTTCTTGGAAGTTTTCTTGTTTTCTGGTGGATTTTTTTTTTTGTTAGATCTCAATGGATTGTCTTAAATTAAGTTGCACCCACAGCATGAAGAAATGAAAGATACAATCATGCTACTATTTTCCTCATGTCTGAAGTAAAACTATTTCTAATATTTTCAGTGCTAGAAAAAAGATATGAAATGTTCAGAAATTCATAATTGCTCTTGTAAGCAATTCAAAGATTGCCTTGGTATTAAAAAAAACTCTGGATAAAACAGAATAAAAACATCTAAGAGACTAACTTAAATGGAATAGGTTAATAATTTGTATTATCTTATCACTGAGGTTTATACAGTCATAAAACCATAATGGCAAGGAAATTTAGATTTAAAAGAGAAATTATGTCTACAACCTTACCCACTGTTCTAAATATTAAATTTTAAAAAAATTAATGATCTGCTTATTAACAATATCATATCAGAAACACAGTGGAGAGTGAGGCTATCTCCCCATTTATTTTTAAACTATTCCCACTACTAGTACTCATGGCTTAATGCAAGCACCCTTTGCAATAACAGCAGTGAATCAATAAAACTCATTATCATAAAACCTGACTCCACTCTGCCCTACTACTTTCTCCCCAAAACGCTGATCTATTTATAAAGCTGCAGGAAAAAATAATCGACATGCCACCATTGCCTACATTTGGAAACAGGAGACCTCAAACATCGCTTCAGGCTTGTGGCTTAAGCGACAAAGTTGTGAAGGTATCCTCCTTTCTGAAATCATTGGTGGTGGACCCAAAATTCCTTAAACGCTTCACAAAGAAAGAAAATTATGTCAAAGAATTGAGTTACAAACGCTCCTTATTTAATAGTTTTGAGTGATTCTTGTTAGCATAGCTTTTTTTCAATGCTTTAAACAAATCACAGATTTTTTTTAGAACTATGAAGTATATTTTTATTTATAAATAACAACAACAACAAAAAAAAAAGCACTCAGCATGCAATAATAACCAACCATTCAAATGCCACATGCCTTGAGAGAGATCTAAGACAGGGACAAATTAACTTAATCCTATTACTTTAAGGTCCAGGACTGAAAAGAGCTGCTGAACACTTGTGGTGAACCTGTGTCACTTTGATCTTCATTGTAACAGAAAAAGCAAAATGACATGCTCAAATGAAAATCATTTATAATAGATGAAAGCACTCCATGGATTAAATGTGTTTAGGAGAGTCAGAGGGTGAAATATAAATAAAAATACAATTTTGTCCAGCCCTCTTCCCCCATCTCAGACCCTTTTCTCAAATGCAAGCTCCTGCTTCTCAAAATTACTTTTAATCACTACATATATGAAAACCATAGTGAAAAGAAGAACACACATTAAAATATCAGTTGTACCTAATATGTCATTCTGTAGCTGACTCACATGCAACTGTAATTAAACAAGTAAATCAAACTAGAAACAGAAGCAGGAACTTCTATGTTGTAAAATTAAAAATTGGAAGGACAAGAATTTCAGTGTTCCACCCATTAGTACAGCAGGGTGAACTTAAATTCATTTCTCCATATTTCAATCTCTATTTCTAGAAAGACAAAATGACATGTGACTATTTTAATAGAGTATTTGACAGGCTGCTACAAAAGGATGCTATGAACGCAAAGCAACGCTCACTCTTACATACAACCAAGGTAATGTGACATACATTAAAATTAAAAAATGTTGATAATTTGACCTCAGGGTACCTTGCAGACTTTGTGTTTTCAGAACCCATTTCACTCAGTTGTGTGTGCTCTAAATAGTATCTTAGTGATGACTACATTAAGAGCTCCATTGTAAGCCAATGAAGATATCGTAATTCAAAATATAGGGTTTGGGTTTTTTTTCCCCAGAACTAAGCTTTTAACTGTATTAATCTTCTTAGAAGTATTGCTAAAAATAAATTTTGAGAAAAGAAAGCAACCTGCTCTAGCTGAGCCTGTTTTTAGCAGGAGGGCTGGACTAGATCACCTTCAGAGGTCTCATCCAACCTCAGCTATTCTGCGATTCTATGAAAATATTTTTTGTTTTCCTTCCGAATAACTATTAACTGCTAAAAGTTGGCAGTCTTACTACTCAAATTTTTATTCATTTCTGGCAGATTTGAAGTTGTCAGGACTGCACTGTATATACTGCACTGTATATATTTACCCTTTGGAAATTCCAGCACAGCTTTGGGTACAGTTAGCTGCCAAACTACCCATTTCTGCAGAAGAGCAATTTATCAGCTGCTTCTCTAACAGGAGAGAATTTTAAAACTCGTATATGCTACAGTCAAACTGCAGATAATAATTTCATTCTTAATATTTGCACACATGAAGACCTGTTTAAATGATGTTGCAAAATCCTTGCAGAATTCTCAATTCTTCTATTTGCTCCCATAACATTTAGGAGGAGGCTGCATGCATCAAGCTGTGCTAAACACCCTGAACCTCAAGTTCATGGCTCATTTATTGAGAAACAAAGTAAGTGGCAATTAGAGGTTATCTGCTTCCCTGGAAAAGTATCCCTCTTCAAAAATTATTCTCTCTGAGAAGTCAAGAAGCTGAGGCACTTAAATCACAAGCTGTTTCTCCACCTACACCAAAATGCAATGCAAGCATTTGGGTCGAGTCCTACAAGTATTACAGAACAACTCAAAAATCACAAGTTCAACCCAAGCACTACAAGAAATAGCCCCTGTATTCAGGGCTGGTAAAAATCAGTATCTTCAAGAGGAGCTGAAGATATTTGGGCTTTTATAAGTCTATCAAGTTTTGATTTAAAATATTTATGGAAGCTTACATCTTTGTCTGCAACTGACCACTGTTGCCCAACTCTGGAACACCTTTCTTCTGTAGCAGAAAACGTCACAAATGAGCTCATACTTGCAAGCAGAAGTTAACAAATCAGTTCAACTAAAACAGTCTTCGTTAACAAACCACATCTGACCACAGAACATTAGGATTTGGTCCATAATTGTCAGTTTGGTAGGTTCCTAATATACATTCTTCCTTGAGCTCCACTATCAAAAAAATTCACCTTTATATACCAAGAGGCCAAAACAACCAAAGGGAGAACAAAATTCTTGAGGCTTAACTGTGGCAAAGAGTTTATTTATACCATCACATAGCGTTTCTTCATCTGTAATAGTAGAAAATTCTGATGTGTATGTTGTAGGCCAGAGACAGTAATCTGATGGTTTCCAGACGAAACGACATTTCACAAGGGTTATGCATTGTACAGGCTTTTTAATTACCTTTTGTGGGCATAATTCTGCTATCCATAAAGACCACATCATTTCTAAAAAGGAGAAGCATCTCTGTCATCTGCTCAACCTTATGTTAACTGAACTCACCGATGGCCTGGAGGTACTGGGAGAAGTTCAGGGCACAACCTGCATGAGGGAACTACCAAGCAGCTTTAGCAAGACAATTTAGTGAAGAGATTTTACTGACCATGCCAATAATGCCTACCTTTGGGAGGGCAAGACTAGCTTTTCCTACAGCAGAAGTTTGCCACTTGCTTAAGAAACCCTCTGAGGAATTTTGATTCTTCTCCAAATGAAAACAAGTATTGATGAAATCTTCCTAGCTTTCAACTGCATTTGCCATTCTGCCTATGAAAGTATTCTGAACCTGGTTTAAAACAGTCTGTGAGAAGTCCAATATGTCTAGAACATGGTAATTTATCTCTTTTTATTCCAAAATACAGAAGTTGGTGTTAGATTATTATCTACCACATGGATAACTGTTATACGGATTACAACCAAATGATAACGGAAGGTCATGTAAACGGAAATTAAATACAGGAGACATGATTATGGAAGGAAGCTCAATTTGCTGAAGCTTAGTCTCCAAAATTACTCGCTATCTGAGCTGTCATCTGCACTCACTAGTTTAAGAGTACAGTCTAGTTTCCTCAAAGAAATTTTTATTATTAAGTGCAGCCCTTAATTTTGCTGAGCTAATAAACAAGATGTGAAAACAGCTGATCAAAACAAAGCTATCTTTTAAAATTAAATTTCCATTACACGTAATACTGAAAAAGAAAATGATAGAAGAAGTTCTGTGTACAAAATATCGTGCCCAACCACTGAGCAAACAAGCCTGAAAAAAGTCAGTTCCAGATAATTCTGCACATTTCTGTACTGTATGAGAAGCACTGTGAGAAAGAAAACCTCCAGACTCACAAAATAAACCTGCATGCATGTAGAGTTCTTCATGGGCACATTAAAAAAAAAAACAAAAATAAAATACCTGTGCTGGGGATACAAATGAATCTACAGAGATATTAGTGCAGGACTGAGATCGCCAAGCTGAATGTCAGGCATGTGCCTTAATTCTCCATAGTGCTAGACAAAATTGCTTTTTATTGTTAAAAAATACTTTTTTCTTTTGAAGTACGAGATACTGTTAGGCTAAGTCACTTTCACTCTGTTGTTATTACACCCAACTTGAATTTTCAAAGGGAAAAAAAAAATATTTTAAACAATAAAGAATAACTAAAATACCCCTATTTGTAAATATTTATTATAAATAAATATAGGGGGTTATATTTTGCATATTATCACACCCTCCAGCTTTAAAATAACTTCCCTCCCTAAGCAGAAGAAATAAAACCCAACTACTAGCAGGAAAACGAAAAAACATTCTCTATTTGCTTTCTGAAATATTTTTCTCTCAAAGTAAAGCCTGTCAGTTTATATCCCCTCAATCCCTTCTCATTGCCATTTCTGACAAAATACATTAATGATGAATTCTGAAAATTAAAGCAGCAAGGCTGCTGCACTTCAGGGAGTTGCCACATGGGGGATTCCAAACTGATGGGAATTACATAGAAAGTCAGAGGAAGAAAAAGCCACGAGTTCATGACATGAAAAAGGTAGAAAATACAGCCTTTACTTTTTAAAATGACAGGTCAAACTATATGCATTTATACAGATGTCCTATGTATTTCTCACTAACCTTCTGCTCTAGAAAACTGCACTGTTTGGTTTTTTTTTTTCCCCCTCTGAAGCTAGACCTGTATTTGTATATTGCTTCTAGCAGTATAAAAAGATAAAAAAAAGCAATATCTATTATCTATTTTCAGTATTTGAATCTTTTCTATTTTGCAGAGATGTCAACTGGAAAAAAATTGTATACATGTAAATACACCCACACACACAAATGTACGCATGCATGCAAGCACATATTTCAAATCCATACCTCATACTTAGTATTTTCAGCATTATTCCAAGAACTCACATTTATTCACACCCAGCAGTAAGTCTGAGGTCTAAACTAAATTACGTTTGAGAAGTCTCATTCTTTAAGCAAATGAAATTTTGTTTTACTAACTACAGCTAGGGGATGCGGGGGTGGGAAGGAGAAACAGGTTTTTTTCCATAACTGCCAATAGTACCAAAAATTTGGGTAATAATTTGTACATTTTGTACTCCCAATTCCTTTAGCTTCCATTACAACTTCAGAAGTGTTCAGCATGCAGGTGTCAGCTACTCACAAAGAAAAAAAAAAGACCATCTAATAAATGAAAAGGCAATGTTCAAAAACATTTATTGTACAAGGTAAGTGACAGAAGACATTGATAAACACGCTATTTTTTTCTTTATATATCAATGGCCATTTGTTTTACTATATTACCAATTCAGACGTAGATCTTTCTGAAGGCCACTATTTGATAAAAAAATAAGTGTTATTTTAAACAGGATTTTAGATCCAAGCCTCAGCATAATACAATAAGTTATCTGTAGTAACAACCTAGCACTTGGGCACGCAGCGTAAGAGCTACCTCCTGTTTTTAGAAACTGATTTCATCCAGCGCAACATAATTCACCCAGTAAAGAGAAATACGTATTTTCCCCCAGTCAGTGTACTTAGGTATTGCATCAATGATGACAAAGTGAGAAGCTCAAATATAGACACTCATACACTAAGGCACACTACATTAAACCACATTCATACATTTCAAAACAAGACTCCTACTGAGCGAGTAGGTGTTGTGAGAAAAGAAGCCCATTTCCTACGATCCATGGAGTCACGACAACCACCACCTGAAGGTTTGAAGAGCATAAAAATCTTTGAGCTACAGAAAAAAAGCTTTAAGATTAGAAATAATTTCCAAGAAAGTTGTTTCAGTGTAGAAATACACAGTGTCTTCAATTTTCTTTTAAATAGACCTTTGCTCGTTAGGTGGAGGTTTCCAAGAAAAATAGCCTTGGCATCAACCAACTCCATTTCTCCTGTAGCATTTGCTGCTCACCGAGAAAGAAACCGCCTGCTGCCATAACTGGACTGTCCCCATCAAGTGCTACAGCAGCATGTGGGGAGGAGGAGGGAGAGGAAGCAGATAAAGGTGCCATCAGCTGTGAGATCACTTCTACTACAGCAGACTGACTGGCCAACGGCAGGCAGGCATCATGAGGCCATCAAGCGTATCACAAAGTCCAAGACTTCGTAAGGCAGGACTGACAGGTCCTAGCAAGGCTGGGAGGCGGGCAGGGGCCGTCACTTCTGGTCTTCACCAAAGAATCTGGCATCCCCAGGATGGACAAAAGAGGGAAAAGCCACCGATACATGAGAACAAAGAAGGACTACAGAAAAAGAACCAAATCAGTCTATTCAAAAACCTATTATTATTACTTTCAACAAAAAAAAATGCTTGTATAAGGCTACTAAAGACAATCCTTTTTTTTTAATTAATATTATTATTACTACTATTTATTCCATCACCTAAAACAACCATGCATCTTTGTGGGCTTCTGCACCATATTACCCATTTGCATATCAGCCCTGAACAACCCTACTTTTTTTGAACATTTCAAGCCAGAGCAGGGCATATTTGAGGGGACTTCACTTTTCAGTTCAGTTTCTGGCACAACCTCAGCTCACTGCCAGAAGCTGCTCCAGTTTCCACTTCATCTTCCGTCACGTGCTGCTGCTGTTTCTACTGACTCAAAGTTAAGAAATCTGTGGCTACACAACTACTCTGCTCAATAATAGAGCTTCTACACAAAGCTGGTCCCAAACAAATATCGACTGCTAAACCGGGTCAGGCATAACAGAAAAATATAGCTACCCAGTGCGGCATTATGTTAAAAAGCAATAGGCTTGCAATTACTACCTCTAGATATAGTTAAGTCCCTGACTAGAAGTCATTAAAGCGCCACACAAAATTGCAGACCATAATGGATGTTAATTCAACGTCCTCTATTCTGAAAGCAATACTTGCCTTGCCTGTCTAAACTCATGCTGGTGATTCATTTTAGGCTGAGCTTATACTAGTCTTCCTCTTTCTCTGCTGTCTAGCACTAAGACATCTTGGTACACAATTTCAACAATACTAGTACTGTATTTTTCTCATTTAACAGCAAAATTTCACATAGTAGATCTTCACACCATAAATTGCTACTGTGTTCTACCACAGGAAAAAAAAAATATTTCTGTGAATAGTGTGAGATAATATACTTAATTATATATTTAGCTTGTAAAAGCCCTTTGAGAGCCTCCAAGATAGAACTCATTCTATGGAAGCTCTCTTTATTAATAAAAGTACTTATAGCAATTACTTTTAACTTCTATAGACAGTGCCTTATTTCAAACTATTTTAATCAATCCTCACAAAATCTCTTGGCAACAGCGTACAGGAAGTATATAGAGGCAAGGGAGTCGTGGCGTTTCAGTGAAGCTACCAATTCTTTACGTTTATTATTCATCCTTCCTATGCTTTTTAATTAATCAAACAAAATAAAACCAACGTGGCTTGCAGCCTCCAAGTTCTCCTTTATTAAAAATGTGATTACATCCAGTAATCTGGAGTTAATATTAGAAAGGTTCATAGAATTTTCCAGCCTGTACTAGTCACAAAGTAACTAATCATTCAAAGAGATTTAAATTAATTTGGGTCAAATGAGACTCAACATCATCTTCCAGGTGCAGCTGCTCCCACTGCAAAGGTTACTGATCCCACTGACGTGCTTACCGAGTTGTTCATGTGAATCTAGCGATGAGGGAATCGGTTTAGCTCACACCGTTCATTTAAACTATTTCAGCAAATAGATGTTGCCCAAAGCAAATTAGGGAAGCATTCGCATGAATTGCTACTAGGCCAGTTGGTGAGGGACACTCACCTCTAGCAAGGGGAAACGATGAGGAGCTGTTGAAGCCTTTAACTTTCTCCACTAATATGACTGGATCTAGAAGAAGATGCTCGCCAAAGAGACCAGAGTCTGTCCAGGCAGTAAACGATAGGGATGAGACATCAACTGACTTTCCATTTCAGCTTCAGCCCTGTGACGTTCTGGCTGCCAACTGCAATTATGTGCAATGGTATATGATTTATATTCTACAGGATTATTATATATTTGACATAAGAAATTACAGATGTCTTAAAAGCATGAAGTCATTTCTTCAAGAGAAGTTTAATTACTGCATATCATAAAAAATAAAAAAGATTTATTTTTCAAGCACTAATTTTATCATCTACTGAGATATAGTGAATCTTGTCACAGAAGTATGGGTTACTACGAATTCTGTATTACATCTTTGGACTAAAATACATGCTTGAAGATACTGTACAGTACCAGTTTCTTTCAAACTGACAGTTTATGTTAGGCTAAACACAGTTTGGTGGCCATTATCAAGAAAACTGGAATTGCTCAGGCATAGCTGCAGTTACTGGTGTTACTTGTTTGGGAGCTTTGTGATTTAGTGAAATCACGAGCAATTGTTTAGCAGGTAATTAAACCATAAAGCCGAGACCTGTGATTTTCAGTCTTTTGAAAGCCATAATCATCAGAATTCCCAGCACTATTTAAATGATTCCCGTCTAGGTCCACCGTCGTCATTTGTGTTATCATTCATTCCCTTCATATGGCTGTATTAGTGGCTTTATCCAAATTACACACTACTGTCTGCTATTTTACTGAATATTCACTATAAATGTCCATCTCTCAACAGATCTGGATCCATTTCTTAATCATGATATGGGTGGAAAATTTTAGCATTTCTGTTTATTCATTCTAAGCCAGACTTCCATTAGCATACAAAAAAATATTTGAAGTCAAATAAAACTGGAAAGACCGGACGATTGTTTTCTTCACTTTTTTTAAACCAAAGACTGCATTATATAAATTTCACGATTCCCCTAAGTGCCTTTAAAATTACAAGCAATTTAGACCATGATTCACTTTCATGCAGACTCTGACTGCATGCAATTTCCCCCACCCCCCATCTCAATTATATCTTAATATTATGGGGGCTGAAATGCATTAAATAAATCATATTTCATAGTAAAGCAATAATACTTACATGCATTTGAGAAGAAATTGTCCTGCATTATAAATGTATTTATAATGTCATTACCTTATTTTCCACATTGACTGAAATATTAGGCAGCAGCGACTGCTCCAAGCTACGGATGGAAGCTTTTAGCAAACCTTATGTTTATTCTGCTGCTGGTAATTAGCTGTTTTAGTTAATATAATACAACATTTACAAACAGCAATTTATCCAATATATAAACTCGCTCCTGTAATTAGTGAAACATTGTTATTGATTAAGATTTAATATGGTGGTTGCTGTTTCTGCAATGTACTACATAAAGGCAACGATCACTAATTTGTCAGAGGACAGTTCCTAGTCAAAGTAATCTCCTGGCAGAGTACCACGAATTTAATTCTCTATAAACTATTTTCTGTAATATTTTATCCAATCTGCAAAGTTTAAAATGTTTTAAAGAAGCAGGTAATAACAAAAAGAAATTTAAGAGAGAATTACACACCCGTTCTCTCTCAAAGAGACCAAAACTACTTGATTATTCTTTTATTGCAAAACAAGTTTAAAGTGATACTTGTATAATTAAGACCCACTAATCTTATTCAAAAATATTTTGAAGAACACACACACACACAAAAAAAAAATCTATGCCACTATTTTAAATTCAACAGTAAATACACTAAAATGGTATTAAACCATTTAAGTTAAACTGAAGTATCAATTGTTCTATCAGTAGTATCGGTGAAGTATTGGGCATTGTATTTTACGTAGGAGTATAAAGAAGAAAAATTAATTGTCAGAAAGAGGATTCCTTCTGAAAGTATTTCAGTTCGTCGCAGAAAAATAAAGAAAAAGTTACGGTTTTTCAATTATAAGTTTAAGGATGAACTCACACTATCAAAACTTGAACCTGAACTGTAATTTCTACTAACAGCACTCTCTGGATTCATGCTTAAATCCAGTAGTGCAACTGAAAGTGAAATATGAGTCCTAGACTCTTCTACTGAATCACTCACCTGAATAGAATGTTACCTGCTAGGAATATCACATTTTCTACTTTCATTATCCAAAGCAAATGAGGCAACTCTAAGTGAAGTACAATTTCAGCTATTTAGATTTTCAGAACATGTAGCACATTTCAGTAAAATACACAAGTAACATGCTCAAAAGCACCAAACACTGTACAAGATAAACGTAAATGTCTGAATATAGAGCTAGTTATCTATAATTCTGAAAATCTGACTCAAACCCAACTTTAAAATTCCGTATTTTAAAAACGCTGTAGTCCAAAAGATTGGGCTTTTTTATCTAAGCAATTTCAATTTTTACAATGCTATTTTGTTTGGGCTTTTTTAAATTAATGAAAAAGAAATTTTCACTGACAAAGCAAAGGACATATAAAAACACAAACCACTCATCAGTCTAAAAACCTCTCTGTAAGTTTGACTGAGAAAATGCATGCATTATCTAAAAGCTTAGTATAAACTGGAAAAATTATAAATATTCCAGTCTGGGAATACAGACATCCTCATAATATTACATGATATTACAATACATAGTGTAATCATAACACACAGTGCATAATATTACACACTTTTGGTAATGACAGAAATAACCAATATAAACTTATTATAGGAAGTAAAATGAACAAAACTACATATATTTTCGATCCATTCCTAGGTACCTGTGGAACTCAGAGTAAGACTCAAGGACTCACTTTTCAATGTATTCTTATAATTTAACCCAGTTATATACATATAATGACCAGAGGAATACTGGAGGAACAGGGTTTCTGTTACAGAGAAAGTCAGGAAAACTATTATATTCATTAAAATGCTCCTAAAATGACTAGTTTATCATCTTTGCTACAGAACAGAGCAAGCTGAGCATAAATTATTTATGACGTGTAACAGTTTAATGGAGTATAAAATAGCTTTTTTTCTTCTCACTTGTAGTACAAGTTCTGATTTTTTTTGTTGTCAGCTCAGCAATATACTCTACCCATTTACAATTATGACAGATGCAACAATTTTAAAAATTGTTCTATATAAACTCTAACTTAAAGGGATTACTTATACCACCTATTTATTACTTTCTTAAAGTGCTATCATCGCATCCTGCAGAGGAAACTGTTGAACTGCGTGAAATTCAAGTAAATCACAGGACTGTTATCACTTCCTCCAGAAACTTAGGAAAATCCTTGTATCAAACCTGCATACAGCCTGACATTGTATCATCAGAATCACCGTTGCGGGAAGATGCACTAAGACCAACTTTCACCTCCCCTGTGGCCACAATCACTTGCTCCATAATCTTGTAGAACAGGCTCCAATCTCGGGGAACGAGTGAATGAGTAGAAATCTGTGATTTCGACCCATGGGACCAAAGGGATTTTAACACCAAATATTTAAAACCTTAAAAAGCCAGAACTACAGAATGTACTACACATCACAAAGGAAAAAGGAAGCCAGTATAAAACTGCTGACTCCCACCAATTCTTCACAAATTATTATGAAGAATAAATGTGTTCTGATCTAGAATCACAGAATGGTTTGGGTTGGAAGAGACCTTTGAAGATCACCTAGTCCAACCCCCCTGCCATGGGCAGGGACATCTTCCACTAGACGAGATTGCTCAAAGCCACCTCCAACCTGACCCTTGAATGCTTCCAGTGATGGGGCACCCACAGCTCCTCTGGGCAACCTGTTCTACTGTCTCACCACCCTCATCATATAAAGTTTCTTCCTTATGTCCAACCTAAATCTATCCTCTTTCAGTTTAAAACCATTGCTCCTTGCCCTGTCTCTACAGGCCTTGGTGAAAAGTCTCTTTCTGCTTTCTTGTAAGCCCCCTTTATATATTGAAAGGCCGCAATAAGGTCTCTCTTTGGGCTGACCAACCCCAACTCTCCATATGTTTGCATTAGGCAAAGTTTTCTAAGTAAAAAAAAGTAAGGACAAGGAAGACCCCTCATAACAAAACATGCATCATGGGAATAGTTTTCATTATGACTAATTTTCTAATTTATTATCAGCATATTTTGTGTGACATGCATGTCGGTACTATTATAATATTTATATGTTTTGGGTGCAAATCACCTTAATTGAACAAGATGTCTACACAATAAGACAACCACATTTCAGCTAGAGCTCCTCAAGCCCAGACAGTCATATACAGAGAAATGGACACTTCTACAAGATAATCCACTTCATCATAAACTTGACATCTGAAACAGGTCAGAATCACATCCTAAAAGCACCTATTTCTCTTCAATTATAAAGAGATCCTAGGGTGAAAAGCTCTGGCACAGCTGATTAGACCTGTAACTAGCTGAAAATGTAGGCAGGGAAAATGTACCTCTGCTTGCAAATGACTGTGCAGCTATACTTTGGATAAAAGCTTACAGCAAGACCACTACACAGTAGAAAATCTAAATACTGAGCTTTTAAGGCAACATAGACTGGAGATTCCCCTATTCAGATTTGTTCATCCTCTGCATAATTAACCATCAACACTTGAAAGTAAACCCGAACTGACAAATTAAAACTTAATTTGTGAATAATTGTGAATGAACCCCTGTATTTTTCCTCCTATTTATTGATCAGACTTGCACTGAAAGCTATCGGGAAAAAAGTAGTTGTCTCCTTACTGTTCCACCATCTGTACAAAAGCCTTGTGTCATTCTCTCCACAAACTAAAATTACTTTCCATTCATTTTCCACTCCACAGAGCCTCAAGCTACAGAGTGTCAGGAGAAAGAGAAAGAAAAGAGTTAAAGATGCTACATGCTTCATCTCCAACTTTTCTGAGGGCCTAAGCCAAATTCATTTCATCTAGAGAAAGAGAGAAAACCCTCCACTAACAATAAGCAAAATTTCATTTTGTTCTGCTAAGAAGTTTGAGCATTCACGTAGTTTCCAAGGAATCTGGTATCTGCCAGGAGAGTGGTGCCCATCACATCAATTTCAGGGCACCTCCTCCTTCTACCTCAATAAAATCAAATTAAACTTAGCTGTGTCTGTAAGCCTCTACAACAAAAACAAACAACAACAAAAAACAAACAAACAAAAAAAACAAACAAAAAAACCCAACCAAACAAACAAAAAAAACCAACCCACAGATCAGATTCGATAAATTTTTGTCAGAGCCTGGCAATAGTGTTCTGCATTAATTTCATCTGCCACATGCATGCTCCATTGCTGAGAGCTCCCACGGGCCAATTCATACAGCCCAGCGACCTCCACAGCTTTGCTGAACACGCATCCTCCCAGGACTGCAGAGATTATAGGGGATTCCTTCTGCAATTATTCCTTCCACCAGCTTCATGACACTGTAGCATCAGGCAACAGAAGCGAAGAGCACAATTAGCTCCCAGGCATCATAGAGAAGAAGCAGCAGTTTGTCCTGAAGATATGAACAGAAGGACGTGGTGGTTCTTTTGCAGGGTGAGAAAAAAGGGAGACAGAAACAGTTGAAAATAGGAGAAAAAGAAAACCAAAAGAAGGACATAAACAAAGAATGGGGTGACTAAGGGCAGGAGGGAGATACAGGGGTTGGCAGAGGTGGAAAGATGTAGAAGATTTGAGAAAGAACTGGGGTATAGCGAGAAGTTTAGATAGAAACAGATGTCTAAGAAAACAATTTAAGAACAGAATTTGGGAAAGAAATACCCACATTTAAAAAAAAAAAAAAAAACAAACCCAAATACGATCCTATACAAAATACGGATTGACTCAGAACTCCAAACTGTCAAGACTACTTTTTGTTTTCAGGACAACTTGTAAATCTTACAGAAGGCATGACAAGATGAACGTCCTGGGTTTCTCCAGTAGTTCACATGGAATAATAGTTATATCACTCTCCCCAATATCTCAAATCTTACATGTACTTAAACATCTTTCCTTTCATGGGACTTTGGAAAGATGAAGAGGAGAAGGAAGATGATTTGTTTTTTAAATTAGAGAAAATTACAGTCAAGTAAGCTACATCAAAACAATAGTAACATAGCAAAATCATGATTTCAGAAGTTATTTTATCTGATCTTTCTTATCTGTTGCACTTCAGCTCTGTGTTTATGTAATCTTTAAATCTAACATATTTATCACCTTTACACTTTCTCGGGCACCAGACGGTCAGCAGTCTCTGAACAGATAATTATACACAGCTTATATTCCACGTCCAACAGATGCTACAGGCCTCTAAAATGAAACGTACCAACCCAAATGAAATACTGAATGAAAAAAAAAGTTTATAGTGCTTTCACATAAGTTAATGCTTCATACCACACCCCTACAAAGCGAGTTTAGAGTACAGAAATCAACACCAACACAACCAAACTCAGTTCACCAGATCTGAGTGCCCACCTGAAAGTCACTAGAGCCTAATTTTTCACGATACCTATGCAATTTTTTTTATTTTTCTCCCTCCAAAAGTAACACTAACCACCTCTAGGAGATTTTGCAATTTTAATACTCCTAACAGACTGACAGATTTACTTGTTGGGGCAGCCAGAAGTGCTGTTGTGCATGTAAAAATATACTGTACACTAGTTCTGCAAAATTCAAGTAGCCAAAAGTTATCACGTGGCTGAACACGATGCAACTAGCAATTTTTCAAACTGCAATAACGACAAGACAGAAATTCATAATATCCACTCTAACAACTATAAAGCCACTGTTCATAAAAGGCACTGAAGTTTTTTTTCAGAATCTGCTTTGTCCAATAAAACATTAACGAAATTGTTGATCAGCATTAGCATACTATCAATTTCGATCACCACAGATTTCAGATTATCAGGATACTTCATGTACATCATCATGTAGAACATCTCTTACTCCTCCAAGCTACATGGATCTGCTCCCCTAATATACCAGGATTGACCATTAAAAAAAAAAAACAAACAAACAAACAAAAAAAAACCAACAGCAACAAACAAACAAAAAAATAAACAAAATAAGGATGTCAAACATTTGACAGATTTTGAAAGATCCTTCAAGGGTTGTGACCTCACTCTCAATTTAAGCTAAACGCCCACCCCTGCCATACTGACTCACAGCAATTATGTGGTCACCCTCTTTTCTTGCTACAAACTACTTAACTGCATTTATACTTGACGGATCTTGACCACCAGTTTTCTACTGGTCTACAGCAGGAAGATAAAGTTACTCTTCTAGGAAGGACAGCTTAATTTTTCCATGAGCCTCCAAACAAAACAGGAATATGGGAATAAAACTGGCAGCACTGGAAAATAATGTAGGCTAGCAAGAAAATCTGTTAAAAATAAATGAAGGCTCGCCTTAATACTCCCTTCTTTTCCTTAAGGTCAAATCTGTTCGTGTAAAAATCTAAAATGAATTTTTAAGACATACCGAACTGCAAGAGAAAATGATAGGCACTATTTTCCTGGTGTACAATAGCTCACTTGCAGGTAGCATGTTCAAAAAACGATTTTCTCAAGTTCAGTATCTTCTTCCAACTTCACTAACTTCAAAAGAAATAACAATTTTTTTCCCTCATGCTTCAAACAGGCAGACAAAAGCGAGAAGGAAAATTAAAATATTTCATGAGTTACTACAATGTAAAACAAAGATCCAACTAACCTATTTATCTGAGTACTTCTTAGAAGGTCTCCCATTACTAAGGCAGAAACAACACCCACTCATTATCCTTCATTCCAACATCCCTCTTGCCTACCTTCAAAAGCATTAAAAGAAAATCTGATAGGTATTCTAGAGAAGTATTTTTTCTCTTGCACCAAAATAGCAGGTACATTAAGCCATCGCTGTGAGTCTGCTGTCATGACTTGAATATTTGATAGCCCTTACATGCTAGAAATGACTCTGCTATCATTGTTGCATGCAGCAGTTCTCTTCCCTCTGAAGGTTCCAGAGCAGTCTTTCTGCGCTCTAAATGCAAGAACCACCCAACAAAATGGTGCAGAAGGCTCTTTGTTGCATTATTCACAGGCTTTAAGGCAGACACGTGGTCACAAATGGAGTTTGAAAGTCAACCTGTATTTACCTCCAAAATTCCTTTAGTAATTTTCAATTCACTCTTACACCCCTCATGCGTACACTCTCCAACTTACACTCGGCCAAAAACATTCACCTACACCTAGAACTCCTTCTTCAACGTCATGGCTTTTTTACTTCATGTATGCTAAATGCCCCAGTAGAAATTGTTTTGAAAAGCAACCATTAAAGATATGCTAATGACTATGAATTGTGACAGTTGCTGCGGAAACAAGCCTGTTGGCTCAGGCACAGCACCATTAACTATCTATCATAAAGTACTCTGGACTTGCTCATTTATTACTGCTGCATAGCCCAAGGGGGGAAAAGGGGGAACAGCAAGAGCTTCTTTCTCCGAGGCAAAATCATAAGCCACTTACTTCTCCTAATGTCACGATCCCCACTGTTTATCTGCATGATAATTAGGAAAATGAGAAGCAAAGAATTTTTATTTATTTATTTATTTACGAACGTGATTTGAATTCAACCATCTATGAAAAAAACAATGCAGCATCTTACCATGCTAACAGACTGGCGGATCTTCCAAGCTCACAACTAAATTATAAGTATCAGCCATATTAACCAAGAAGCAATGTGACAAGCATGTATTACCATCTTCTTTTGCCATGGCTTCCCAAAAACGAATGTTGACAAACTTGTCCCGTATCCTTCCTATGAAATTTTTTAAACAGCAGACTTGACAGCTGCAACCAGTTTCTGCTTTCAAAATTCATTATAAAGACGGAAAAAAAAAAAGTTTTGTAGGCTACATGTTGAAATTAGCATATTTTGAAGGGTGATGGTACCTCCTGAAAAGAAAATGGCTTGGCTTCAATTCTCTATATTACTTGTATAAATCAAAGTTTGTTTTTTTTAATTAGGAGCAACACAGCCACCCATATGTCAGATTCCCAAAAAACACAACCTCAGAGAAAGACAGACAAGCACACACACATACAATTGTACATACAAAGGCTATCATCACTACATTTCTTGGAGAAAGACTGAATTTCCAGCTACAAATTCCACTGCACTTTGCAGGACACAGATGACATACTGTGCTATGGGGAACAGTGAAATTAAAAAGCCCTCAGTCTTCAGAGGATTGTACTATCAAGAGAATAATTTTTACTACCGAAATAAAATGGTATATTAACATTCCCAATTTATTAACCCTTACACTTTAAACTCTTCCCTGCCTAAAAAAAGGAGGCAGACTGTCTCCTCCTCCATGCGCACACTGGCATGCCTACCACAGACTGTATCATACAAGTAATACATGATAGGACCAAAAAATTTCTTAACATCTATATAAAAACACCAAACCCACAGACTTAACCGTGACATTCGATTTTCTTTCCTCACCCTCTCTCCAAAATATCCTTTTTAATTAGATTTGTATACACCTGCTTTAGATACAATGGCAACTATTGCTACAACACTTAAACATCTTAACATATTCCAGGCATCTAGTGGGACCTTGATACAAAAAGACATGGAAACTTAAAATTACATCAAAAACTGAGGATTTTTTTAATTTGTCACCTCTCTCCCTTTTTCCCAAAATACCATTCCCTATCAGTATGCCTCTTCTAGAATTCAGATTATCATCGACTCTACCAGCATAAGTATTAGCCTACTTCAAGTCCCTTAAACCATCCAGCATATTGTGTGACACTATGTAAGTGAATCTATGGCAATGATCATGAGAACACTAATAGTAATTGTGTAAGATGGCACTTTTAGATCACATTTCATTCTAACTTGTGATACACAAATTCTCAAGAACTGTTATCTTTGGCAAAGGTTAAATCATTCTTCCTGAAGACGACTATTACACTATCCATTACCTGTTATAGGCTTTTTGCTAACCAAATGTGTTAACTAAGACCGAGAACTGACAGACAAGAAGAGGCAACAGAACTTCTCAATCATATAAACTGCCTTTGAAAAAAGAAAAAAAAAAGGGCATGCAACAGTATTTCACAGTCATCATTTAGTTCTCCTATGGAGACACTGAAGTTTCACTAACTCATAGCAGAAATACAAGTCATCCAATTTTATACTAATAAATAAAGAATATGTCAAAGTGCACAAAGAGCAGAAAAAGTATTAAAACCAAAACCAATAAAAATGTCTCAGCCATCACTTACGTTTGTGTTTTGGTTAAAGCAGCATATGACATCATTGTTGCAAATGCCGATAATGTAGATGGTCCTGCCACTCGCTTTGGCCTTTCCAACATTAAAGTCAAAGTGCTTTTTTGTTTGTTTGAAGATATTTAAGAGCTTTCCTAAAGTATATTTTCTCTCTCTCCCTTATACAAACATAGCACCAGACTTACACTTTCAGAAATGGATAAGGAAAAATGCTTTGTTAACATTGCCTTGGTGGTACTAAGGCTGGAAGGTCACTTCCATGCCTTACAGAACTCAAGGTGGTGGAAACTGGTACGTGGTCCATTCCCTAATTAAGGGGAAAAAAGAAAAAGTTTTTGTCCTTATAGTCAAGAAGATAATTTTCTACATGGGAGAGAGATGTAAAATCGGGTGGCAATGGGACTCCTGAATGCAAGCGCTTCAAGTAGTAGATCAAAAATGAAAAGGGACATCCACCCCCAAACTTCGAGTTCCCCACGAAGGCCAGGAGAGTCAGCTCCTCCTAAATGAGACAATGTACGTGTAATTAACTATTTACGTACCAGTGCCTCACCCTTATTTATCCTCAAGTTTAAAACCCAATGTTGGGCATAGTTGTGAATATAAAAGTTGGTGGGGCATAGTCTATTCATCTGCTTAGTTACAAGGAAATTCAAGATTTCTTCCTCTCCTCCTCCTCCCTCCACTCCTCTCATTCCCAAGAAATACTGTCACAAAACTGCCTGGAAAACAGAGAGACAACATGTCTCCCATAGGAAAGAAATTTTCCATTATTCCACGATTTCTGAGATGTAAGAAGCACATACCCCACTCACTCCTAAACAGGCTCTGTCAACAAAACTCAGTATCCAGATTCTCAACTGCTCTCAAAAAAAGGGGAGGTATAGAATCATAGAATCATTAAGGTTGGAAAAGACCTCTAAGATCATCGAGTCCAACCGTCAGCCCAACACCACCATGCCCACTACACCATGTCCCTAAGCGCCTCATCTACACGTCTTTTAAATACTTCCAGGGATGGGGACTCCACCACTTCCCTGGGCAGCCTGTTCCAAGGCCTGACCACTCTTTCAGTAAAGAATTTTTTCCTAATGTCCAATCTAAACCTCCCCTGGCGCAACTTGAGGCCATTTTCTCTCGTCCTATCGCTGTTACTTGGGAGAAGAGATCAACCCCCACCTCGCTACAACCTCCTGTCAGGTAGTTGTAGAGCGCAATGAGGTCTCCCCTCAGCCTCCTCTTCTCCAGACTAAACAACCCCAGTTCCCTCAGCCGCTCCTCATCAGACTTGTGCTCCAGGCCCTTCACCAGCTTCGTTGCCCTTCTCTGGACACGCTCCAGCACCTCCATGTCCTTCTTGTCGTGAGGGGCCCAAAACTGAACACAGGATTCGAGGTGCGGCCTCACCAGTGCCCAGTACAGGGGCACGATCACCTCCCTGCTCCTGCTGGCCACACTAGTTCTGATACAGGCCAGGATGCCGTTGGCCTTCTTGGCCACCTGGGCACACTGCCGGCTCATGTTCAGCCGCTGTCAATCAGCACCCCCAGGTCCTTTTCCTCTGGGCAGCTTTCCAGCCACTCTTCCCCAAGCCTGTAGCGTTGCCTGGGGTTGTTGTGGCCCAAGTGCAGGACCTGGCACTTGGCCTTGTTGAACCTCATACATTGGCCTCAGCCCATCGATCCAGCCTGTCCAGGTCCCTCTGCAGAGCCTTCCTACCCTCGAGCAGATCAACACTCCTGCCCAGCTTGGTGTCATCTGCAAAAGCTTTGTCATATACAAAATTAAGGGGAGTTATACAAAAATAAAAGGGATGTTTACAAAAAAGAACTATCAAATTTAGCCATAAGGAACATGATATGTAACACTGTCATCTTACTGCCACTCACAACAAATCCTCTTTTTTTTTTCAGTTCAATACTTCAAAAGGAAGGGCCGTTGTCTCAAAACTTGCTTGCAACAGAATAGGCAGAGTCCTGATTATAGCAAATGCTACAACAGTACACAGAGAGAATATCATAAAATAGCAACATCAAGACCACTAATCAATATAATGACTTTTTAATAAATAGCGACTTTTTTTAATATATAGGTAGCTAGATCCTTTCCAAACTGTCTTCTTTCAATGGCTTGGTCACCTTCTTTCAGCTGGTGTTCCTAAACAAAATACCCACATTACACAGTGAAGAGTCCTCAGATAAGTTACAGGCATCATGAAGTAGCGATTTTCATTAATTGTTCAGGTGGTCATTAGTAAAACAAATTGCTCGTAATTTCCACTCTCCCTGCCCCCAAACAACCTTTCTTGTCATAAGTCTTCTAATTCAACCCAAAGGAAGGAAGATAACTAGAGTACTCTAAAGGAGAGACAAGGGGAATATTTACCCAGACAAAATTAACCTAACCTGAGAGTAAACAAATATTAAATGAAAGTCAGAATGAGAGTCTCAAGACCCAGCAAATTGTTTTGTTGAAGTGGAGGAGACTGCCTGCATTCTGTTTCAAGACTTGTGTCGACTGAACATGTTTTAATCCAGTGCATGTATTTGTACCATGTCATGTACAAGGACAAGTCTTGACAACTCTTAGACTTGGTCTTTTTGTGTCATACAACTGGCAGGGTATACATGCTCCAAAGGCCCAGAAGTAATCAAAAGAAGTCTGGATAGGAATATTTATATACAAGCATTGTGCTCAAAGCTTCAAGAGAACGTTATTTAAAACATTCTTTTCAAGATATCTTGAGGGCAGAAATGGGTCTTCTCTCTGGAAGGAGGGAAGATATATGGAAAAAGGATTAATATGCTTACTTTTTGCCCATGCATGACAAGGAATGATGATATTCATTTGAAAAGATAGCACAGCAATTTTGTTAGCCATTCAATAAAAAGGGAGTAGCAAGAACAAATTGGTTAATGAATGAGGGAGGAGAGAGAAGAGTATTATGCAGTGAATCTATAAAAATGAACTCAATTTGAATTCAACCAAAAGAACAAATTGATGGAGCAGCAGGCTTTGTAAAGCACTAGATCTTCATCTGGATGCTGAGATAACACAGTGATTAATTTTGCTTCTGTCAAATATCTTGTGTTTTGCTATATAAGAATTAAAAAAATAGCAATGCTGCTTGACTAACAAAACACATTCCTCTCACCATTCAAAAAGAAATATTTAAAGAGAATAAATGCTCACTCTACATACCTTACTTGCCTTCAAAATTTTCTATTTTTAGTTTTTTCCTACCTGTCAAACTTCGACATAGAGAAAAAAATCCCAATTAACCATTACATATAAAACCACAACAAAACAAATATACGTCTATAACATGTTGCCAAGTGAAAAACTGAAAGAAGGAGAAAATTATTTGTATTGTTCCATTGAAACAAATATTTTAAATGTCAGAATGGATGTTGTAAAGGGACAGAAGAGAGATACAAGTAAGCAACTTCTTATTCTAGTTCACAGGGATTTAATGGCAGTTTCAGAGATGAAATAAAACATTTGCTTAACAGTTCACATGACAGAGATCGTACTGGGATTACAACTACAGCACACAGACTACTATCACCCACAGGCTATTTTAAATTATTTTTACTGTTTAACTATACCAAAGGGGGGAAAAATTGTTCACTCTTATTAATAAAGTAATTTTAGACATGCAAGTGGGTCTTTACCGTTTTTTCAAGGCACATATATTTGCCCAGATAAGAAAACCATTCGCAAGTATTTGGTAGGAAGTCCCATTTCTTGCATTTCTGGAAAAAAACATTATTAATCTCTATTTGCATAGCAACAGCTTCTTTTTCATACAGTAGAGTTTCACATCATCTATTTAACATCCCAGAAAAGACAGAAAGCCAGATTCCTATCCCAAACACCTTACCGCTGCAGTAGAAATGCCAGAAAGAGAGGGAGAGAGAGTTAGTGAGAGAAGAAATGTGTGCCAGGAGAGACATAAGCCATATCCGTGATATTATGTTTATTCAAATGAAGATGAACATGTACAGTGCAATGGAGTTTAATATTTTCAAAATGTAAATGACTTCTTCATTGTATCCCACTTCCCTCTCTAAAAAAAACAACCAAACCCCTCGCCCTCAAAACAAAACAAGATAGATCACATCCTCAATATACAAAAATAACTGCTTCCTCCATTCTTGTCTTTTACTCTGTCTTCTACAATAGGAAAAAACAAACCCAAACAAATTACTTTTGCCCATACCACAAGAGTACTAATGCAAAAAGACTATGTGCTGCAACAAAACTGCTATTTCTGAATAGCAGTAACAACAGTGCATGGCAAAAAAGAACCATGTACATATACCTGAATGAAATCTCATGAATAAATCTCCAAAAATCTCTACATTTGAGATTTCAAGAGAAATATCTACTTTCTAAATTATAAAACTGAAGAAGAAGAGACAAAACAACTCTCACTAGATTTAATTTTGTACCACATAGTTTCCAAACCTTAAGTCTAATTTTCACACATGAGCCTTTAATATTTTTACAATCATAAATTGTAAATTATAGTCACCAATCATACAGTACTTTTCAGAAACAGCTTGGCCCTCCCTACAGTAAGCAATCACATTTTGCCTCAGGCTATGTAGTTTACCTCAAATTATTCCAGATTCATCTAAAAAGATTCATTTTTCTATTAAAATGATGAATGAGCTAAATGAGGTATGTAATAAATACTGCAGGTTTGTAAACAGACTTCTTTTCTCTTGAGAACTAATGCCTTAACTCATTTAGTAATTCTTCCCCCTGGTATTTTCTAGTGAAGTCATCCTTAAAATATGGTTAGCACAGGACCGTTTGGAAAGAGCAGGAAGGGTCAGAATATAATCTGCTTATGGAAAATAGGGGACCTCCTCTTGACAAAGCTAATGAATTGAGGACAGGAAAAATAAATGCAACACTAAAGCAAAGGTCATTGCATAGCACACATACATAGTGACTAGGAGCAGCCAGCCAAGGATGATAGGGAAAACATCTAAACAGTTGAGACACAGAAGAGTGAAACACTCTATTTTAACAATATGTATTCAATTATGACAATAGGTCAAATTCACTCCTAACATAACTCAACACGCTTCAGCTCTAATATATCGAGGAACGTATTTTGTCTATTGATTTCCGTGCTCAGAAAAGTAAAAGAAGACTTATACATCTCAAATATGATTTTGCTAGGAAAAAATATCCAATAATCTGATTACCACATTCACCTAAGGTGCAAAAAGGACTTTTTAATATAAGCATACTTCTACCAAATTGATTTTTTGAACACAGAATTTATTAATAGACCTTCTTGTGTAGAAAATAATTTACAAAACAAAAAAATACCTCAGCAACAACTGATTTCATTCTCTAACAGGTACTTCAATGAAAGCCTGCAACAATACATGGGGAAATATGTATAATTGTATTAGTATGGATAGAGATTTCTAATGATAGCAATAATCAAATTTTAATGTTATGGTTACAGCAAATGAACAGAACAATATTTCTGTGCCTCTTCATGGAAATGAGACTTTAATGTCATTGGCAGCTCAATAAAACCATTTTCTAACATATAGGGTCTTAATGACAGCTCGTTTCAGTCCAGACAGTGAAGCAAATATGTTAACAGTAAACTCCAGGTCATTATAAGGAGATGGAAATACAACAGGTCCTCTGCACTTTGGATAACTATTGATTTTTTTACTCCATATTCTCTACGTCTCACCCTGACTCTCATAATGACTCGAGTGATGGAACGTCAATAAGCTATTTATGGCACAGCTACCACATTTAAAGCCAGACTATGCCCAACTCAGCTATCCACAACTTTCAGATGTGCAGCAAAGATCTCCAATAATAAATACTGCAAAGGAGGACAGGTCCGCTGCCTATGTGAGTAAAACACAATACAAGTATTCTTGGAGCAGTGAGAAGTATGGGGCTTTCAATTGCACTGGTTTTTGCTAAAGAGGACCACATCAGTACTGAAATTCTTTATGGCTAGACTGAAATAAAACAATTTATTATGAAGTCCTCCTTCAAGAAGGATGGGCAAAAAAAAATTATATACATGCTAAAGGTATGGAAGAAAGAAATATTTTTTATTGGCTGCATTGCTACAGGCAGTTCTCAAGTACAACTTCAAGCACACACTGCACTTTGTCCTTCGGTGAAAACACACAGAGATACTTGCAAATACCATGTCTAAAAGCTGACTGTAAGTAAAGCTAAAGGTACAAAAACACTGTCTTTGATGGCAAGGCCAGTTCAAGAAGTTTTCATTTTCTTCCCCCAACAACTTGCCCTTCACACACAGTTTGCAGTTTCCTCAATTGAGCTATTTTTGTAGTTGAGCTATAAAGCAGATTGTGGGCACATCTGCATTTCAAAAAGGCCTCCAGGACGGATTTGTAATGCATTTGCTTCAGTCCACAACATCTGACTGACACAACAGAACAGGAGGTGAACTACAGTGCAGAGGTGGAAATGGGTAGAAAAAGAGGTAAAGAAATTCTTCATCAGCAAAGTATCCCTAACACTGACATGCATCTAACCCTTCAAATAAGCTAGTTCACGTCACTTGCTAGACAGGAAAAAAAAAAAAAGGAGAATGAATTTCTACCAAGTCCGCTTGTTTCAGCATCAAGTATCAGCCCCACCGCAATGTAGACAGGAGGATCACACAGCCAGCGATGGGCGAGAAGCCAGAAGAGAAGCAAGACCGCACCAGCCCTTTGGTGTGTTGAGTGTCGCTGGCATCGCATTTTAAAGCCTAGACCCAAACGCTGCGGGATAAGGAAAGTTAGGCTATGTCTGAAATACTTCTCAAAGTCAATGACATCTGAAAGCAGTGCTAAAGGAATCAACAGCAGTTGGATTTATTTCTGCTGAATTAAGCATCGACAGTTGAACAAATCCTCACACTGACTCCACAAGGGATTTCTAGGGCTTTTGGTCAGGGTCTGGAAATTCCACTCTAAATTGTAATTTCTACCTTGGTTGGTACAAACATCAGAATTACTGGTTTGTAAACCTCTGGATCTCTCCCAAAATTGTTTCGAAGAAGTTGACATCCTATCAGCCACTTTCCAGTCCACTTGTACTGAGGGAGCTTTCCCTAACAGCTTACACAGCACATAAGTAGTTCAGCTATCATTAGCTCATCTATCATCTCCGAGTTTCTTTCAGAGCTTTTATGAATACCACTCAGGCCTGAAGAGCTGTTATCGGTAAAACTGTCGATTTCCCTGAACGTTTTCTACTCAAACTTCTCTACCTTGTTTCAGGAGATCTCTGCAAAGAAAAGTTTTGGCATAGGAACTTTCAAAAGTTCCTCCACTCTGAAGAGACACGTGAAAAAATTAATTCAGGGTGTTTTGCTGCTATGGCCTCATCTCTTCGGCGTGCTGCTCGTACTCCCTCATCTGCTCCTGGGTCTACAGTCTTTGGTAGAAACCCCGATCCATGGCAGGTGGGTGTGGGTGTGAGTGTACATGCATGTGTACGTGTTAGCTTTTATACCTTTTGTTAATTGTTCTTTAAAATCCTTTTGTTAATTGTTCTTTAAAATCCTTTTTGTCATACTTTATGTTTTGTGGGGGATTGGTTTTTTAACATTTTTAACATTTAACCTAACACGCATCACAATCCTCCTCATTCTGCTCACTTAAAAATTATTTCAGATTTTTTTTAAGGATGCCCTCCTTCTTTGCCTTACTTTGCTGCCCAAGCTCTGCTGACTTCTTTTAAGTTTCTTTTTTTTGAGAAGTGGAATACTTTTGCTTAAAGAGACAAATGATGACTTTCTGTAATTCTTGTCACCTGCAAAGCTTTTACTCTTTTAGCTGTTCATTTTAGCTTTGTTTCATCAAGTTTTTTTGTTTGTATGAAGAGTTAATGCTAACTTTTGGGTTGTTAACACTTAAAAGTTTCTTCTCTCTGAAACTATAAGCAGCAGCTGGTGTTAAAATTGTTTAAGAATGTTAGATTGAAGGAATAGTTCCCAATTTTATGTCTATTTATTAAAACTGCAAGTTTTAGCAGCCTTTATAAAGAGCAGCCTTTATAAAGAAAAAACAAAATTCTTCCTTTCTAACCATAATTTATTTTCCTGCACACTATTGAAACAATTTAGCAGCAGCAAAGGAATTACTTTTGTAGATAATGCTACTGACATTTCAGAAACACTCTTTTTTCTACAAAAAGCATCTGACAGGCCAGATCAAATCCAGGCTACATAAAATATAAACCTACCATAGCAGTTAACTAGAACATGAAATTACTCATTCTACCTGACAAATGGTACACACAGATATATTCCCCCCCGTTACAGATTTAATAAATTCAGCTTGGATACGTGAAACAAACAGCTGGCATAAGCAACAAAGTCAAGGGTATATAAAAACTGACCAGTTACAGGAAAATAAAGGAGGCAACTTATAGAAGGACTTGCAAGGAAGGTATGAATTACTCAATGTTTTAATATTTAGACCCATTTTAAGGAAACAAACACACAAACCCTACTTGCTACTTTGTTACCTTACAGTACACTTCAAAGAATGAACAAACCATAGTGGAAATGACGAATTTGCAGTAGTAATAGCAAACGTGCATAGCAATTTTCACCAAAGAACCTCAAGATATTTTAAAATTTCACAGATCGAAACAGTAAGACGATCAAAAATGAGATGACTATGCCAGGATACGTAAGTCATTAGCAGAGCTCAGAGCTGCTCTTCTGATGTGCAATATCTATGCCCTGACATGCCGATGCTTCCACAAAAGCACGTTTTTGGTAGTCAGCTCTGAAATGCCAGGCAGCGATGCCGTCACCACGGAAAGGCAGCAAGTCATGCTGTCCTCCACGTGAGGAGACAACCTGTAGGATTTTAAGATGTTTCCTTCATTTCATTAGCACTATTTTTATGTTCTTCTTCCAACTCAACATGCAGCGACACCACATACCTTGAAACATCACTTCCCAGGCTGATGAGGTTCAAAATTAGTTAACAGCAATTCCCGATTGCTTCACATAGGCAGTGCTAACTTAAATATTATACAGCAAGTAAAAATTAACAATAAAATTGACATAACGGCTAAATAAACCAGTTTGATATCCGTAATAAGAAATCTCTCAAGCATTTGGCTGATGAGAAAGGTATCATGTGCTTCTCAAAAGCACAGTGCTAACTACAGTAGTAAGTGAAAGATGCAAACCCCCTGGTAATTATGCAAATAATATTCTCCATTATAAATCTTCAGCTTCTCATTAAGTTGAGGCCACAAAACCCATGTCTCTCCGGCACAATATTAAGAATCCAAGGGTTTAAGGCATAAGACTAAGGCTGTACCTTGGTCATAATTCCTCTCCATTTTCCTTTGTTCCCATATTTTAAAATGACAAAATATTAAACATTTGTTTACCATACTGTAATTACTCTTCAACAATAACATTACCATAGAGGCGAAAAAGCATTGAGAAACATCTGCAAAAGATACTAATACTCAAGTGTACTTAGGTGAAATTTGTTTTTAAACTGTGATTTGGAAAAGTAATATGAGCAATAGATTTTTACTTACACAGCATAAAGTTATTGCTTATTGAAGTGATTGGTTTACTATGTTACCAAACAATAAACCTTAGAAAGCTTTGATTTTATTTCAGATACAGAGGGCCAAACAAATATTTAGATAGATGCTGACATAAGTAATCCCACTTATTTTAATAGGAATGCTCACATAAGTATTTTAAACATTTTTTCTTGAAAAATACCGATTTGTTTACTGTTTACACTCACATAATTTCAAAAAAAAAAAAGGCATATTCACACCTCAGAGAATAATAATTATTGTTACAAAAAAGAGTCAATACAGACTCAATATAGCAAGCAATCACTATATATAAAAAGTTCTAAATCTGCCAGACATTTGAAATGGACTGAAATATATAGTGTCAGTTTTCAGAGGAAAACAGCCAGCCATATTTTACAACTTCCTTGTCAGGAAGTTTTTATACATCAGCTCTAATGAAATATGATTCTTTGATACAGAATTTTTCACTAAGCTGGTTCCAAGGTTTGAGACAGTCATCAAAAGTCAGACTTTTTGTTGTTGTTTTCTAGCACATAAGAGACTTCAAAACCGATACTTTTTGAATTCTTATTGTTAGCCAGATTTCTAGCCCAGAAATATTATGGATTTCCTTTAAATATGAAGTAATTAATTTCTAGAGAAGTTCTCTTGTAATCTGTAGCTTCCTAACATGGAATAACCAAATCTAGTAAATAGACCTAGAACATTATATTACTTTTCCACCCTCTGAAAAAAAGATGTTTAATATTATCCACACACATAAGAAGACATATTATATTTGCAACCTTCACAAAAGTTAGGCTCCTTCTAATCAGCTATTCTTAAGACAGGGATATTTGACAAAAAAAAAAAAAGACATAAAATGAAATTACATAATATTAACTAGTAATAAAGAAAAGAAAATAACAAGAAGAGATCTGCTTTCCTCCTCTACCAATAGTTTGAAACAAGTCATGGTTGTTTGAAAAATCTGAAACTTCTACAAAAGTTCCTGAACTTACAAAACGCTGTGCCTTCTGACGCTCCTCCTCTGTCGCAGCTCTCTCTCGAAGAATGGCTCGAGTCAAATGTTCATTTGAAGAAATCCTTTCTCGTTCCAGAAGTTTGCCAAACTCATCACGTACATACATTTGTTCTTGTTTCAATCTACAGAAGGTGGAGGGAAATTTAGATTGAAGGTATATTTTCCAAATGTAGTTTAAAAGGACATAGGCCCAGTCACTTTAAAAGCAGTCACTGTAATAAATTATGATCGGCTTAAAGACACCTGAATATGAATATTCGCTAAAAATTCCAGAAGTCTATTTCAAATTCAAGTGTCAAAATCAGGATACAAAAATTTAACAAGTCTTAGTAACACTATGAAGTCATACAAAATACAATTCGTTCAAGAGCTTTACGAAAATATATCTTTAAGTAATAAGAATATGCATGAAGCTCTGTTTGTTGGTTGGTTGGTTTTGTTCTGTTTTTAAGGAAGCCTTTTTCCAGGAAAATCCCTCTCTCTGCCAGCCAGTGGGCACCCCATTTCCAGCTAAAAGCTCTGTTCTTTTCTACAGTGGGATAATGCTTTCCTCTCTCTGGACATACCATAAACCCAAATACTGCATCTATTTACCAAGCTGCAAAAAGACGGAACAACCATAATGAACCTTTCCCAGCTATTTGAGAGGATGAGATGAAAATAGCTATTGAACTTGTTGCAACAGCGTTAATAAAGGCAACTCCAGCCCCAGAAAATTCTCAACATTTACATGTCACAAACCATAAATATATTTGAAATCTTCTCTATAGTACTTGATATAAGCACACCATATCTAATTTTCATGAAAATACATAGATATAAATTGTTTAGCTAATAAAACTTATCTGTTGCATGTGTGTTGTGATACTGAACACAGAGTCAGCATTAGGGAACTCAGAATAGTAATGGCAGTATCAAACACTAGTTTTCAAATAGATTTTTGAAAAAGTGATGGAGAGGAAGCTTAAGTATTCTCAGTGCATTTATACGTTGTCAAGGGAGCTTCAGAGAACAAATCATAATGAGCAGGGTCACTTTGTAAAAGGTACTAGCATTACAGTACATTAGATTCTTCCCCAGGGAAAATATTTAAGTGAGGTGGGGAGGAAAAAAGACAATTACAAGATGTATTACTACTGTGCTCAGACACAACCCTCTGAAACGCAGCAACCAACTGGGAATCTTTATAAAAAGTTTATTAAGCAGCATCTTCAATTACTCTAGCAAAAAAGTCAGATTATGCAGACATGGACCAAATTCCATTAAGTGATTTCCCAAGGTCCCCCAAATTATTCCAGCAGCATTGATATAACAAATCCTTCACACAATCAATGGGGCAGTCAAAACACGCTGGTTGTCTTTTCGATTGGAGAAATCATGTTTTGTCTAAAAAGAAAAAAAAGTGTCAAAATAGAAGTCTCAGCAGCTTTTTCTTGTGAGAGACAGCAGAGAAAGCAGTTAGCATTTCCAGAGACTGAAGTAAGCTCCTTCCTCATCCTTTCTGGATTTTACTCCCCACAAGCGGTTTTCCCCTAAAAATGTCTCTTCTTTATGCATACTGTACACCTAGCAGAGTAATTAAAGTATACGAAAGCAGGTAATATCTGAAAAAGGCTGCCAGAAGTTTCCATATTACAAACTCTCCAAAATAAAAAAAAAGAAAAAAAACTTAGATGTTTACATCTAATTCTTGGAAAATTATTCCTGTATTTGACACGAGCTCAGTTAGTCTTCTCAAGTCTTCTCCTTCTTGCCCCCAGAATTACAAACCTTCACAAGGTCTCCTCTCAAGCTCTCTCGCAAAAAGAAGAAAGTCAGTTTTCCTAACACTTAAAAATAATGGGCTCCTAATGTCAAGATAAACTCTTTGATGGCTTAACCTGACTGCTGTTACATTCAGCTTCCCTGCTAAGTACACTACAGAGGGACGGGATGTTCTTTTCTACTTTTGCCAAAACTCTGCGTGTCCTTTGCTGCAAACTTGCTACAAGACGATGACCCAGAATCTCGTCTACATTCACGAGTTGTCTGACTCCCCACCCTACAGCGAGCCACTAAAAAGCTTTTCATCAGAAGCTCTAACATCCCACAGAATTAGCAGACAGTAACACAGCTGTGGGTACGGCCACACCAGTGAAGAAGAGATGGCTATATAATGCTGGTTTCCCCACAAGCAGAGAACTCAGGGCAAGACTTGCTATTTCGACCTTAACCAGCCCATTAAAATTAGTCCAGGTATCTCAATACTACCTTGTAGCCATTCCGGTTTTGAATATCTTCTTGGCCATGAATAGCTGTAGCCTACCACAGCAAGAGAGGAAAGGATGGGGATAGGACATCCAAAATCGGCACCCAGAAAATCTCTGCCAAAGTTGTATAACCCCATACCTGATCTGGTAAGTTACTTGTTTCCAAGCAAACCATGTGATAAAAATCCCAGAACAAGGATTCTGTGCCATCCTTTGTTGGCAATACCATCTCGCTGTCGTTGCCAGACCAATCCCCCTAGGAACTCCCATCGCAACAGGGTAACTGATGGTAGTGCAGGGAGACACCCTCACTTCTAACTCCAACCTTTGGTAATAAAGCATTACATGTTTTTAACAAATTGATCTCTGCCCACCTCCTTTTTCCCCACTCCATGTGTGAAATGGTATTTCTAAACAGAGCGCGTGACGTGTTCTTTCCCAATATCTGAAGATGACAATATAGCTTGCTCATTGATACCAATAACGATGATGTGTAATATCTACATCAAAAAATGAAAGATCTTATCTATGTTGTTCCTAACAGTTCATCCAAATGCAGTTTTCTTAGTTATAGACCACCCTTCTTCCTTAATGTGGGATTTCTTGATGTCTTTAAAAATGTACTTATAATGGTGTAAAAGTCAGCATAAATATCCAAACACAAAACTGTAAGTATTTCCTAGGTCTTCAGGTAGTCACCAGTTTTGCAGCTAAGCAGTAATTGCATAAATTAACCAACTTCATCCAAGACAACAACCAAAAAAAACCCCAAAACCCCACCACCACCACCACACCCCCTGCCCTCACCTGCCAGGCTGCGGCAGAAGTTCATATTTTAGAGATTTAGGAATGTTCTTGGAATCTCAAGCTCAGTTTATACTTGCCCCATTTAAACACATTTACTTTGTGGCCAATGATGTTTTACCAAAGATCATTTTAAGACAACAGTCTTGCCTGCTCTTCCACTTCAGGTTCCATACAAACAAAATCCATTCTTTCAGCCTTTTATAAGAAACGTTCTTTCCCTGATCAGCCCATCAGCTCTTCCCTGCAGCTGTTGCAGAACTACATGCTCCATTTCCAGAGGATTTCACTTTGGTGATTAACTAATACTTCCCAGTTTTTTTAATTCTCTGCTATTTCTAGATAGAAGACTTACAATGCTGAAACATTTGTTAGTTTGTTAGCAGAAGTACCTTGCGCTTTCACACCACTCATCAGTTAGTAGGAGTCAGTCATTTATTTCCTCACATGACACCTTAACCTTTCTTTTGCAATAGTATCACTAAATTTTGTACCACGTGCATCTTTCAGAAATAAAAATATTAACATTAGTTCCAAGTTTGCTTTCCAAGAAATCCCGTTACTAACCACCTTCCAGATTTAAATCTCCATTTGTCATTTGCAACAAATATCCACCTTCTCCAGTTTAACCAGTAATTTTCTAAAGATGCCAAGTGTTTTAGTAGCCACTGACAAGATTAGGGCTACTGTGTTTCTGTTGTTTTAAAGTAGCTATGTTGTCATGGGGGGGGAAATCAAATTATTTATTGTCTGCTGATACTTCCCTTTAGTAAATGTGTATTTTGTCTCTTATTTTCCATTCCCTTCTATGTCAGTAACAGATCTTCTCTTCAAGATTTGTTACATCTTTGCCACTAATTTTACTTCAACAGTTCCAGAGCTGTCTTCTACTCCCCCAAAAACATCCTTGTTTGGTAACTGAAAAAAAAAAAAACCCCAAAAACCATCTATTTAGTTCAAAACATACCAGAATAAAGAAAATTAAGACTTCCACTTGACTTTTAGCAATTCTCATTTTGACTTCTTGGATTCCTTTGGCTCCTTGACTTTTGGCATAAAGCTTTCTTTGCTGATCCGAATGTCTGCATATCCATCTGCCTTGTGGACCTTTTGGTCAACTGCAATCCTTATTGAAGACAGCTATTCAACCTTCAACCTATTCAGAGTTGAAGCTCTTCATTTGGAGCTCTTTCCTACATAACTTTTCTTCTTGTCTGGCTTTGAAATACTGGAGAGTTTTCACAGCTTTGTCTTGCCAATTTTTTGAATTTGTCTTTGTCTTTGATTTCCAACGCTCCTTTACATCCCTCCTCCTCTCCTCTTCATGAAGAGTTTATCAACTCTTCATTTCAATTGGCTTAACTAGATGCCTCCTTTCATCAAGACATACTTGCTGATATCACAAAGCAATTCTGCAATTTATGTGCTTATCTCCAGAAGTAAAATCTTGCTCCTTCACTAGAGGCTAGCTGCAAGCCAAAGTAGTTCCCTGCATTACTGTGTCTATAAGCTCAAAAGCTTGACGACGTCTGTGTATCCAGCTTTGCCAATGTGTTTAGGAGTAGTTTTATTAAACTTCTAGACCAGGTCACCTCAGTCAAAGAAAGTTGTACAGCAAACATTTGACTGATTTTTTTTTTTTTCTTCCTTGAGTGGCATTCTACCATAAAAGAAATTTATACTACTTCATGATCAAATTTCATACAATTTAGGTCAAAAAGGTACTTGTTTTATGTTCTTCAAAAACATCCAAGATTGCCTTGCTCATGCAGCACCTTAAAGCAAAAAATTAGAGACTTTCCGTCTATACTAGTCTTCATTCATGTGATCAGGAACGTATCTCATCATACCTACAGAACAAAATATAACTAGTTAACTTTCTGAAGCACCCACTAGACTTCTTCATTTAGGGCAACTTTTGTTCACAAAAAAGTCCTAAGTCATCTCAACTGATTTAAATTCACCAGAGTTTTAACACAAGAAGTAGGATTTTACAGTAATTTTCATTTATTTGAGTTACATAATTGGGTGGCTTGTAGGAGCTTAATGAAACAAACACAAGGCAGATACGTGCTGATCTCAAACATTTGCTTGCATCAACTTACAAGTTTTCTTCCCTGACATTACAAATTCATTTTACTGGCATTCAGCATGTACCATTGCTGAATAAATGCAAACATCAGCTAAATCTACAGTAATAAATTATATTATTATCTAGCCAAAAGTAAAAAAAAAAAAAAAAAAAAAGATAGATGCACATCTGCGATTTATAAGGACTTAAATAGCACAGCTTGTCAGTACAGTCCACTACTCCAAGAATTCCACATAAATAGACCACTTAAAATGACATTTTTAATTACAACAAATATAAAGGCTCAATATAATGGTTCTCACGTTTAAGCACAAAGCTCTAGTTAACAGACAAGAGACATTATGCCTTACACTGATCATTTATACAGAAAGAAAGAAAGTGCTTTAAAAAAAGGTGCTGAAACAGCAGAGAAGGCTGCTGGCTATACATTTTTCTACACAGTTGATAGTTTGAATAAAATACTTCTAAATAATTATGAAATACTGTTTCAAGACATGCACAGCTATTTAGTTACAGTAGCTGATTTAATGAAATAAAGTATGCAATGCTCTTCTATAGCATTATTTGAAAATACACATAAAGCATTAACAAGAACCTCTACTAAAGTTTGGATTAACACTTCACAGTATTTCATGCTCTCCACTGTTTTATAGCATACAATCATATACAGAAAGCAACAACTCTTGCCTTTCTACTGCACCGTCTTTTACGACTTCAACGCTCTCAGTTAACACTATGAAGAAAATTTATTCTTCCATGACACTTGTCCTTTTTGCAATTTAATAAACAAACAGCCAATGATTAAGTCACTTAATCTTTTTATTACCCCTAAAGCTTCTGGCACTCTTAAATTCTACATCATAACTTCTTCCACCCATCCTTCAAATGCTTGATGATTACATCTTACTTCTTAAGCAGAAAGTGCAGTCCACAGCTCTCACAGAATCACACAATTCTTCAGGCTGGAAGGGACCTCGTGTGATCATCTGGTTCAAACTCCCTGCTCAAGCAGGGTAAGCTAGAGCAGGTTACCCAGGACCGTGTCCCATGGGTTTTGAATATCTCCACAGATGGAGACTTCACAACCACTTAGGGCAACCTGACAGAGTGTTTGACCACCTTCACAGTGTTTTCTTCTGTTCAGGTGGAATTTCATATGTTTCACCTTGTGTCCACTGCTTCTTGTCCCAATCTCCAGTTCTCCCTACTTGCCCTTCTGGCAGATGGGAATGAGATTTGTTTTCTTACCATTTTCAGGAATCTCTTCTGATCACCATGATCTTTCAAAGACAAGCAAGAGTGGCCTCACAATGACATGAGCCAGCTCCCTCAGCACTCACGGGTGCAACTTCTCAGTCCCCATGGAACTTCCCTATGGCCAGTTTGTTTAAGTGTTCCTAACCTGATCCTCCTTCACTATGGGTTAAGTCGTCTGTGCTCCAGACCAACCCTATGGGCTCAGGGTCCTGCGATTCCTGAAAGCTGGCCTTAACAGTAAAGACAGAGGAAGAGAAGGCAAAAGTGGCTTTAGAGTATCTCCACCTTCTCTATTTCCTTGGTCACCAGGGATCCTGCTTCATTTAGCAGTGGGTCCACGCTCACTCCAGTCTTCCTTTTGCTGTTGATTTTAACACCATATTCTGGTATTCATATCTAAATAAACAGACATCTCCATCTATCCGTAGATCTATCTGCTGGTAGATACCTAAAAGTAATTAAGTATTTACACTAAGTAAAGCAATAGCAAAAATAACAAACAATACTTTTAATTTTGCTATTTATGTGAACACAAAGTTTACAGACTGAAGACAGGAGAACGTGCATACCTTCCTGAAATTTTTCTTTGAACAATCAAGTACACACGAAGTTCAATTTTTAGCGTGTTCAGTGGTACTTCAACCTGTTTTTATCTTGGAAGCAAGAGTAGATCCTCGCAGTCAATGACTTACATGATTAACCTACTGGACATACTTCTTGTAACTATGACACTTCAAAACAACATACTCATATCAGCTCCCATCCTTGTTCTGGAAATCTGTTTTCAGTACAACCCGAACTTGTGAATATTAAAATAGAAAAACATTATTAGTCTATACCTAGAAAACTCCCTGGAGTTTTTTTGTGCTAAGATGCAAATATTCATTTGTTATGTATGTTTTAATAAAAGCATGCTTTCCAAGTAGAAAACTGGGTCATCTCCTGAATATAGGTATTATAAATATAGGCAGTATTTGGGCATTAAAACATGGGGGCAAAAAAAGCTTTTGTCAGAAGAAAAGAAGTTGTACTGGCTAAAACTGGACACACCTTTGTACCGATAGCCTTCACAGCATTGCAAACACCCTGCTTATCTCAAAACAGAGTATGAAAATGCTCTGCCTGAGGCTCTTATTGCCTTTAAAGACTGGACTTAAGAGCTTAGTTAGAGGAGAAAAAAATTATTGAATTTCCTTTGTAATGAATACTGTGACAGTTATGAAGCTTACCTATTTGAAAGAAAAACCTGAATCAAGATCCCTCTGGAGAAAATTCCTACATTAAAGTATTCCCATCTCACTGGACACAGTAGCCCCTTGGATTCACTCAGAGCAGAACACCATCGCATGCATCGAAATTACTGGACACAAGAAGCAGACCTAAGTATATGAAGTTTGGATTTTCACCCCCCCCCAAAAAAAAAAACAAACAACAGAAGTATGATTGAACATTGCTGTCACCAAGGGAAAAAAATCCTAGAGGAAACTGAAAGAGGCTAGGTAAATCCTGATACACCAACCACCAAAGATTACGTATCTCAGAACAAATAGAGGCATAATAAGAATTTGGATATTTCTAGTTATCATATTTAGGTTCTACTATAAGACAAATTTTGGACTGTTTTATTCCTGAAGTCACCTTCATCAAAATAATGTTTGCAGTACACTCCACCTAAATCAGATTCTGTTAAAACTGAACACAAAACCTACCACATTATTCTCAAGGAGCAAAGTCGCACCAGCAGACAGATGAAAAGAATTCTAAAAGATGCTCTCTCATATATAAGCCAATTTGTTCTTAGATCTAGATTTTCTGAGGGGTGGGCAGGAGGGACAGAGGCAAAAATCGAAATAAGTTACACATGTGATCAAAACATCCCAACCATCTCCTGAAGTAGAACTTCAGAGTAAAGCCAAAGGGGAAATATCAGATTTCAGCAGAATAACCTTTTTCTTCTGCATTCCTCTCTTTCATTCATATCTTTTTTTTTTCCCCTATAAAAGCAGTGAATGCAAGATTCTAGGGGGCATTTGGTATTATACAGCTTGTGAACTAGCTATGAACACACTACATGCAAGACTAAGTAAAAGAGAATCTATATGTGAATATACCAAACGTTTCAGAGCATTACCTAAGTCAGCCTGAAATGCTTACCCCACATCTCAGGCAGGAAAACCTCTTTCTCTGCAGCTATGGAAGAGTCCAAATTAATTCAGTTATGGCATTTCCCCAAGCTAGCGGTACTGATCTAGCCCAGACTTGAATGAAGAACAGCTGGAATCTCATGGCAGTGACACTGTACCATACATTGTCACCGAACAAACAGGCTACAGGTGAGAGCACCCAGCTAGCACACAACAGTCTCATCAATTATGGTTGACCATCACAAGCACCATGGAGGGAAAAAAGGAGAAAAAAAAAAAAAATCAATTGCTTAGTTCATCTTGGCCATCTACTGCAGCTGACAGTAGAGGAAAAGTAAATTTGCCTAAATTAATGCATATTAAGGAATAAATAAATCAAATACATCTATATTTAAAAACTTCTGTAAAAAGCTACTATTTAGGTTTTCAGAATTTCTTATTTTCTGTATATATCAGTTTAAAGTAATTATTTCCATGCAAATGAAACTAGTATTAAATAGCAAAAATAATACAAAACAAAATAACAACAACAAAAATAATTCCTCAATTATATAATGACTTAAAATGAGTAACTGGCAACTATCGTATAGGGTCCAACAAAATAAGTGATGTAAAAATACGCAGCTAGCTCCTCTCTCCAACTACTGTGCAGCAGAAGTAGAAATTGCAGAAACAAACAAGAAAGCGTCTCTGATGGGACAAGCAGTCTGTTTTCTCTATCTCTTTTAAGGAATACAAAAATACATTCCAAAAAAAGGCACGATAAACCTTTGCTGCACTCTGAAAAAAATTGCAGTCCTTTTCAGATCCATTTTTAAAATGAGTTCAAGAGAAGAAAATTGTTAATTTTACCACGTGCATTTATGACATGGTACTGTAATCTTGCACAGCACGAAACATGTTAGCCACACTAACAAGATGAATAATTTAATTCTCAATCCAGAAGAATTCACTCTATTGTTTACTTCAAAATATCCATTTCTGTCATTCTTGAAAAACACCTGCAGATATTAAAGATTATCATTAAGGAAAAAGCACTTTTTAATTCACAAACAGCAACACACTGAGAAGTGTTAAAAAAAAAAAATTAGTTTTACGCTTCGATGGCCACTACACTTATTATTCTAAATTAATCTAGAATCCATAAGAAATCTAAAATTGGTAAACAATACTATAATAAAAGCAAATATAGCGATATATCATTTTCGGCCCTTATTATGGATATTGCAAATTTATTAAGCTATCAAAGATTAACGTTTTCTTTTTGTTACTTTTCAGGGAAATGATTACTTGCCAGTTGTTATATCTTTATTACAGTCTCCAAGCTACACAATTTGATGGATCTGTGGTGATCCAAGATAAACTCATGCAAGTCCAAAGCATGAACTGTGTCATTTTTCATTACCTCCAACCAACCAAAAGCGAAATATTTCCTGTTTCAAAGTCCACTATCAGGAAAATCATCCTCTCCTCTTCTAAATCTAATGAGATATTAGTCTTTAAAATTGGAAATGATCCTCAGATATGAACTCCATGTAAGAAGACATAAAACAAACATTTCAGTACCAAAAAAAAAAAAATCTGTATGCTTTCTTACAATGAGGGTTTTTTTTTTTTTATTAGTGTTAATTTTATCCAGCTTCTTTCATCTCTAAACACTCCCATTTCTATATGATACCCCCGCAACTCAAAAAGCTTACACTGACTAAAAATAAGAGTACGGTGTGTTTACAGTGGAAACCGTTCATCAGGTTTTTTGCTTAGTTTGACACAAGCAAGTTTGTTAATGCATTCTGACAGACTTGCATAACATCCAAAAATGTTTTGAACAATGCAGTTTAGGCCATGATGCAATATTAATGAATGAATAACGTTTCTGAGTACTGAGTTTCAATATTTAATGAGTGCATGCTGAATGTGCCATAGAAAGCTGTGGTTGAAAATCACTGTAGCTGACAAGGGATTTGAAAAGATGCGAGAGACACCAGGAAAACAACTTTAACCTGAACTGAGGTCTGAGAAGTGTGAAATGGATATTTCTCCTACTCAATTTCTAGTAACCGATTATTCACCTGACTGCAAAGTCAGATAAATTATCAAAAGTTCATCTGCCTCTGTAAAACATAGTTAAGGACTGAGATATACAAACAAATTATCTGAAAGGCAATGTCTTCTTCACAAAAGTCTCAGAATGACAACACAAAAAAGTTCTACTAAATTGAAGTGATTTCCTAGCACTATTTAAAAAAACTATTCTCTATTCACATAAGACTTTGCATACTACAGGTGAAGGGGGCTATTCCTAACATTAGGAGCAACCACTTTCTTTAAACATCTGTCCTAAAATTTCGTTTCTAAACCACACATTTCAGATTGATATTTTCTGTTAATGTTTGCATATTCTCCTGCACCTTGAAGCCATGGTGTAAAAAGGACACACTTTGCCTTCAACATTTTTTGCACTTGTATTGTCCACATGTCCCAAATAGGCAAAATATATTTTTTCCCCTCTAATTTACTTTGTTCTTTTGGCAAAGTTTTATGTGAATTGTATTTTAAATGATGCATTGCTCTGGGTGAGGGCTGGAGGGAAAACCCAAAACATTACTAAAAACATCTACGGGAATTTAGAAAACCCCTCTAAATTTAAGAAAGGAATACAACTTTCCTGAACTTATGTTCTACCCAAGTGGTTTTTGAGACATCTACATACTGAACAAATTTCTCATTAAGTACAAGAGAATTAGGACTGGTAAAATAGAAAAGCAGCAAGGCAAACCAAAAATGCTAAAGCTTTAAAAATGTGGGAATATAGAGTAAAAAAAGGAAGATGCAGGTCATCAAACCCAGATTTGTAATCATTTTATGAGTGCTTAGTCCAAAACCATTCAAACATGACTACATGGATCCAAATTGCTATCCACTTTATAGACCACAATACGCACAATCAAAATTCTTTGACAAATTCACTACAAATGATCAAGAGCTCTCATGATTATGATGCATGCAGGAAGAGAGAAGAGATCAAAGGTACCAATAACGCTTGCAATTCCTGTCCCGTCAAACAATTCTGAGTAACGCAACTTGTCCTATACACCAGCAGGCTGCAAAATAAAGCCCTCCAAACCTAACCTGATGTACTCCAGACCTAGCGACTGGCTTCCTCCTTTACTACATAAGCAAAGTGCAACCAGGCACTTAGCAGTACCACTGAAACCTTCCCAGCTCATTTACCACAGCTATAACATGGAAGCTGGGCAACCTCCAACAGCTCAGAGTGAAGTTAAAATAAACAAGTGGCAAGGAGGAAGAGGAAAAGAGAGAGGCCAAGTTACACACTCAGGGTATGGGTGGGGAAGGTCTTTTTGTCCTCTGATGAGAGCTAGCAGCATCTCTGGAACTTGCAGATTAATATAATGAAAACAAATATGAACAATATCTGTTTCAGGTGGGGGGTTTTTGGCCTATCTACCTCAAACTGCATACAGTAATCTGAGTGAGATTTTCCTATGGTCTTGTACTATATCACTGTTACTTTTCTACGCTTGCACTTCATATTATTAAATTTAACAAGAACTCCACTACTTTACTGCATATCCACTCCTTCCTCATGGTGACCTGTCCCTCCTTAATGCTGGTCATACACCTATGTAAGTTAGTGCATCAGTCATTAGAAATATTACTGTAAACATAAAAGCGATAGTGATTCCAAACTTGATCCCTAAGCAGCAAGTAAGCTTTCCCCATAATGTTAACTCCTCCCTCCAGTATGTCCCATTACATGCTTGTCTTCGGTCAGTCTCAGATTGTCTTACAATCAGTTTCAGACGTGTCCAGCAGCAATAACAAGGAAGGCAAGGTATCAAGTGCTTTGCTTTACTCTTTCTTTAGGCTGAAGTCTGCTATCCAACCCAAGAAAACACTGAACTCAATACAAGTCATCTCGGTTAAGACTACCCCTTACCCCACTTAACCACTTCTTTCCATTCTCTCAATTACCCCCTACTTCAAGTGCTATACTTCTCAAATCATCCATAACAATGAGTCCAAGTAATAACATTCAGTTGAACATATTCATTCATTTCCTTTTTCCAGCTGCCTTCCAGCCTTCAGCATAACACGTCAATTGAAAAATCTTTGCTAATGTCCATGTTATTTTATGTGCCAGTCCTTGATCAAAAGATCAAAGACACTAATTTCAAAACCCGTAATTATATACAGCTCTTCAATTTAACAACAATATTTCCACGGGCAGCTTGTTAACATGTATGGGCACTGACTCTTGTCAGTCCGATGGCTGCTCATACCCTATAGAAGACGGTTGAGTTGACTTTCTTTATTAAGATACTTGGGTTGTGGAGGTTTTTTGAGGGGGGGAAGTGCTGGGTGTTGAGAGGAGGGAGGGTGAGTAGGAGGGAGAAAAGGTTGTTTGAGAGGATTTGTAATTATACTTCATAAAGCCACTGTTTTTAAAATATGTGCATATAGATCAGTATTATACAAAGACAGAATAGATGAACAAATTTCTACCTTTATGCCAGAGGCATGCAGAGAACTTAAGTCAGAATAGTAAAACTGTTTTATATAATTTGTATATGTATTTAGCTAAGACTTTTCCCAATATCCACATAACTCCACTTGAAATTACTTTTCAACTTAATATCGCTCCTCTTGGGATCTGCAAAGGCAGTCATGAAATTATGACAACATTAATTTTCTGTTAAAATGAAGTGACTGTTACAAAATTTTTTGTTATTATTAAGTGTCTCTCTGCTATGCCTACTCATTTGCTACTTTTCAAAATGAAAGAGCTCAGCAGTTTGAAAGCAAAGGTTTGTTTAAAATTGCCGGGGGGAACAGTTGCCCTCCTCTCCCTACTTGAATCTGAAACTATGAAGCACTATTGGTTTTGTTGATGCTCTCTCCAAATAAACTCACTGGCTTCAAGTTATTTTCCCATCTCTCATAGAAATAAACTTATCAAGATGAAGCTTGGTATACAAGTTGTCAGCTGACATGCCAAGTTTTAAAATTGAAGTGAAAAATAATCCCTTGAAAATTTGGGCTTTATAAAGGTAAGAGTGAATTATAGCGCTGCTTTCTCCAATTTCCACTTCCTGTCTCCAAGATTCATCTCCATATATACCAAGAACTAAACAAAAATGGTATTAATGGAGAGTCAGACCAGTAACAGAAGTCTTGGAGAGTAACTCTACCATTGCCAAATACTGTTTTTTCTTCCCAGAAAACAATAAGGAAAGTAAAGCAGGCTTCTATGATAGCTCGATATTTTCAAACCCTCAACTTCATCAGCAGCATGGCTGCAAACATTTTTATGCTTCCTTGGCATTTTGCAGGTAAGACCGTGCATTGAACTTTTATGGTTTTAAAAAGGGTACAATGCAACCCCATTCAGAAGGTGACTTGAACTGCCATATAGAATTATCTTTTCAACAGATGGCTCTCCAAAGAGGCATCAGTTACAACAGCTCGCCTGGTCACAGTACTCGAACTCTGCTCGAACCCAAAATGTCTTCACACTTCATCTTGGCTTCTTCCCTTCCCTGCAAAGGGACAGTCTTGACCCAGCCTGACCCTCCTCATTCCCTCTTTTCCTGTGACAGAGCAGTATTATCCCATGATCCTCCTGACTTCAGTAATATTATAGCTGTCAAAGAATAAATTCCTGTCTAAATCCTTTGCTGGGTGCAAGATCAGACGAGGGAAACTTCTGCTGCGAGAGAAGGAAAAAAAAAAAATGTTTGAGATGGCAGGACTAGGAAGGGGAATAGGAGGAACTCAGCTGTGGAAGTGATGCCAAAACTTGCTGCTGTCTCCCTGTGTGTTCCCCAACCCTGAGGGCTGAAGTGTCCTCTTGGACAGTCAGCAAAGAAAATAAGTTTTACTTTTTTATTTTTATAAAATCAGTTATACACACCAAACTTCAACGTTTTGTTTTGGTAAATGAATAGCTCTCACCACTGCCTGGCATTATCTGGTTTTACACTCCAAAAAAGCCTTCTCTGCAGTCTTACCCAATTACTATTTTAAGTCCTCTCTCTACCAACTATACATCTTCAGATATGGAAGGAGTCATGCACACGTACATGTCACATTAGCCTTTCTTTCCAGTTTATATGTAATTTATGACTTATCTTTCAAAGTCCTGTTTATCACTAAAAAATATCCAAGTTTTGCTCTCTCAGATCAATAGCCAGGTTTTTTTCTGATCTACTGAATGTCATATTAGAAAAAGGTTAAGCTTCCCAGCATTTGTGGAAGACAAGACATGCTGTATAAAGGTGTATGAACAAAGGTAGAATAATTATCCATAGGCTATATAAATGTGGTTGTACTGACAACAGAGCTTTATTTCAGAAGTATACTTTTTCACACCAGAGTGTGTAACTTCTTTTTTGCCAGGAATGACAACGGTAATGAAGAAACTTCCCTCTAAAAGCAGTTTCTCTCAACTATATTTTCAAACTTCTCTTGACTCTCTCTCTGCAATACTTACTTCATGTAAACCTTGTCAGAGAAGGGACGACCAGAGGAGGCAAGCTTTGGTGAAAGTCTGTTGTACCAATTCTTGCGTTCCTAAATGTGATTATCAATTAGGTAATATGTTTAGCTGTTTTTTAAAAACAGTATGGTCACTCAGGCCAGAAGATATTAAACTCTTATTCTTGACCTATCACAAGTCAAAACAATTATAATCACTTTTACTGCTTCATGGAAGTATTTCCAGCTTTCAATCCTACTGTCAGCAGTAAAGATGATGTAATTTCCCTGACTATTTTCACACTTAATCTAAACACTATCAAGAGGTCCCTGTGGCAGAAGACTAGATTACAACTGTTTTCAAAAAAAAACTAGCTTCTTGTCCCCACGAGAAAAATACTGCAAGAAAAAGCCAGTCTCCCAATTTAACATAGCTAATTAGCTGGGAAAATATGAGCATTTAGGAAGAAAATAAATCTACTTCAAAAAAATGTACAACACATTTAGTGCACTACCCATATGAACTGAAGATACATTAACATGCTCTTCATGAATTTACCTCAGTAAAATATAGAATGAATATTGTAAATAAATCAATCATTTTATTTTTTCCTTATGTTCTCCAGACCTATGCCAGTAAACTAGAATAAACATGTTATTAAAACAGAAATCAATAGTAAGCTTTAAAATATACAGTAGCACAAAGAGGTCAAGCCCCAGTATTGATTTTAATATAACATTTTTGGTGTGTAGTTTCCCAAAGGGTTCTTCTCTAATATTGTGTTTCATTCTTCTTTCACTTTACATTTTCACTGGTGAATTTGTTGTTCTCTTCTGCAGAAGCTGTCTACTCCAAGAAGTTTACTAAGAGCTTGTCATATATGCAATGTACTGCTGAGACATGACAAAACAAGGTTGGGGGGAAGCACTCAGACACATCAGAGTATCAATTAAACCGTAAAGTGAATTGCAGTTATATAGAGACCCTCCCGCAAGCACAACAAAAAACATATAAAGAAGCTAATGGCTGCAATCTAATAACCTACCACTGAGAGCCACCTTCGTGCACCAGTGTGTATGTATTTTTAAAAGCTGATTTAGAGTTTAGAAAGATTTTCTTTAAACGGATGAGGATGTTTAGAAATACAGAGGTTGCAGTAAGTTATCCAGATAATGACAGATAAAATGCCACACCATATGGAGCCGAGCTAGCCAAATAGAACAATCTCCAGCAATTCACTATCAGGGAATGTTTGAAAATCTATCATCTGTATTACTCAAGAAAAGCATTTTTCATGTGGCTTTCAAAACAAAAATTACCAAAGTCATCACAGGAGACTAGATAGCAAAACCTAAGAGGTATCAAAAGCCATTATAGAATTGCAAAACGGTTTGGGATAGAAAGGACCTTTAAAGGTCATCTAGTCCAACCCCCCCGCCATGGGCAGGGACATCTTCCACTAGATCAGGTTGCTCAAAGCTCCATCCAACCTGACCTTGAACACTTCCAGTGATGGGGCATCCACAGCTTCTCTGGGCAACCTGTTCCACTGTCTCACCACTCTCATCGTAAAACATTTCTTCCTTGTGTCCAATCTAAACCTTCCCTCTCTCAGTTTAAAACTGTTGTCCCTCGTCCTACCGCAACAGGCTGTGGTAAAATGACTCTGTCATTCTTATAAGCCCCCTTTATATATTGAAAGGCCGCAATAAGGTCTCCCTGGAGCCTTCTCTTCTCCAGGTTGAACAACCCCAACTCTCTCAACCTTTCTTCATAGGAGAGGTGTTCCATTTTTGTGGCTGCCCTCTGGACCTAACAGGTCCATGTCTTTCTTGTTCTGCTGATTGGCTTTTTGGTGACCATACCAGAAAATAAGCAGAAGCCAATACAGGGTAGGGATAATGGGGATCCCAACAGGCAACCTCTAGAAGGCCCAGAAAGCTGGACAAGGACTGAGTAAGACTACAAAAGAAAATGTAGGCTCGTACCTATAGTACAAGGTAGATAGGAGACACTGAAACACTCCTGAGGCTGCAGGCAATAGTTCTCTTCTGGATCTGTTGGTTAAATTCATTAATCTCCAGATACCCACCATTTCCCATCCACTGAGAGTTACCACCTATTCAATTCCCTTCACAAGGGATTCCAGGAATGTGTCCCATCCAGCTTCAGATGAAGTCACCTGGAGAAGTTCAAGCACGTTCCTCAAATCAAGTTAACCCATGTCCATAATCTTAAATTAAACAGAAGTAATCTTGCAGGGTTGCAACTGTCTAAACAGACATTTTTTTAAAAGATTTTAAGATACACTAAGTAACTTCTAGATACATCAGATCCTTTTGAATAAGATTTTGAGCAACAGTTGCACAATGCTCAGCACTAGTCCTGATAATTTTGTATCTTTGTCATGCTTTAAACCATTTTAGAGCAGACCTAGCAAGAGAGTTACTGATGGGCCACCAAACCAAACAAAAGGCTACTTTCCCTGCCTAAAAATTCCTACTTATGGTAGTACTTTTCCTGTAAGAAACAACTGCTGGAATCACAGGAGATAAGATATAGGAGAATCCAAGTACAACTAAGCATAGGGAAAACAATCTTCTGGGTCTCTTGGGACAGACATACATCAGCAGGCTGCACAGGGACATATATTTGGCATGTAACAAAATTACATGCATGTATATATTGAAGACTTGAACAAAATGAACTTTCTGAAATATTGAAGGGACTGTCATGCACAGTATTTTGCAAAAACACCTCATTCTACATATAATTAATATTTGCCATGTGCCAAATCATATAACAGAAGTGGAAGCTAGGAAATACTCGCCAAGCAAGAGAGACTGAAAACCCACAAATATAATTAGCCTAAGCTAAACAATTAACAAAATAAATGACTGAAATTTCCCTGATTTTCGGGGGGGGGGGGGGGGGGGGGGGGGGGGGAGGGGAAAGGTAAGTAATCATTCATGAATGTTCAATTTCTATGGGAAATCACATCCTTCATTTGCCTCTTAAGTATTGTTTTGTATGTATTTTAGTGGAGGAATCCAGCAGTCTGATGAGGTTGACAGTAGCTAAAATTTTATCGTTATGCTGACGATAAAAGTTGTTGTTCGCTTTTGCTTTTTCAAAATACCTTTTCTTCTGTGTATGCCTTTCATAATGCAAGCTCTTTATAAACAAAAAGATTTATCAAGCACCACCAGTACAGTATCGTGGACTCTAACAAATGAATAGTTTTGTATTCAAGAACAAAGTTAGTGTATGTAGTAGATAAACTTCTATTCAGTTTAGACACTAAAGATGGGAGGAGAAGGAAAAATCACTTAATTCCCCCATGCCTGTTCTCCAGAGGCATAACATTAAAAGTTTTTACTCATTGACTTCTTGTTAAATTAGGAAAAACAGTAAATATTTGCTGAGCTTGTCCAAAATAAGCAGAGAAAAGGCAAAAGTCAAGTTATTACTACATATTTAGAATTAGACACCCAGGTTAAGAGGGACAGTACAACAGTTGCAGTACCATGTTCTTGCAGTAACAGGCAAACTAGAGCAAGCCAGACAGACGTCAAGACACAAGAGTTAAAACTAGAAAAAAATCTCATAACTGATCAAGTTTATTTCTTGGCAATAAATCCTTTTAGCCTAATACCATTTCTCTTTATTCCAAAAGTGCATTTTGCGATCCCTAGGGCTAGCTTACTACTGTCGTATTGTCCCAGAACATACCTACTGGTCCACTGAGTTGTGCAGATTTCTCTGCAGAACTCGATGGAGCAGATGCATCTTGCTGGCCAGAAGCAGCTCCTTATCGCTGGAGTTCATGAGCCATGGCACCATCTGGTACGGTGCAGGCCACCTCTGTGCTGTCAGAAGAAAGGCTTCCAATTAATTTCATAGGAACAGCTATTTCAGACTTTCTCATCACCAACATCAACAAAATGGTTAAAAATAAAAGAGTTCAACAGCTGTGACAAGACATAGTGTAATGATCTACTTTTGTAAGACTATACCTCAGGAGGAAATCCAAACAGCTAAAGGATTCAGAAGTTTCTTTGTCCTATTTTGTATCATCTCACGTCATGGCAAATAACTAGTTTCACAAACTCTGCATCTCTTTCTGTTATGACACTGGAAATGAAGTTAAGAAGTTTGTGAAAAAAGAAACTACGTCAACAATTATCACTTATTACTTGTCACTACTGTCAAACTCGAGTTCTTGTGCCTATTCTGTCATTTTCAAGAGTCTTTTCTTACAGAGTTGCATAACAGCAGTTTTGGCACGTATTTCGCAGGGGGCAAGAGCCTGCTTCTTTAGTAGGTCCGAAGGGACCATACATACCAGAGGCAGTAACAAGAATCACGCCCAGAAAGCCTTTTAAGATGCCCAAAGTAGTGATGCATGTGGTTTGTTGAACCATTAAGGTACTAACTTATGCTTCATCTTCAGTAAATACGAAACCTTATAATGAGTGGAATCTCTCTCTAACACTGTAAGAATAGGGAATATTTCTGGAAGGTACTGGTAGATACTGACATGAAAGGGAAAACAGACTATAGAAATACCAAAGCTATATTTTCTCTAGGGGGAAAAGGCACATTACTCTTTTCTCTTACTTCTGTTCAGAACATAAAGAAGCTCTCCAGTATTATCAACTGTAGCAATAATAGTATTATTGCTATAATTCTGATGGTGTTACAACCTCTATGTTACCTTCAGTATTATCATAAGATTGTAGCTCTGACACATTAACTGGTCTCATCTACTAATGCAGTCACTGCAAATTCTGCTGCAATCAAATAATAACCAATTTAACTTTTCTAAATGAAAATACTTTTAAGATGAAACATTTCAAATGTTCAAAAACCAAAGTGAGAAACAATAGTTGGGCTGCGTAAAACAACACATAAACTAGAATCAACTTCAGCTCTTCAGTGGGGTTTATGGTCAATATGACTTTATCACCAAACACAAGACGCAGTTAACACGTTTCTCTTTTCCACAACCGATTAGAGAGCATGTGAATACCTACACCAGTCAGACTAAAGATCCAACCTACTCATACAGCCCATCTCCAACACTAGCCAGCAGATACATGAGAAAATACAAAGACACAAGGCAAGCAGACATCCTTCCTTCATGTACAACTCAGCTCATTTCTGAGAGAATAAACGTTGCTTCCACTTAAGATGATGGAAAGGAAAAAAAGACTTCTATACATAGCAGCTGCAGCCTACCCGAATAAGTAGGTATATTCCCAGCGGACAATCAGCCGAAAGGCAGCTTTATTAAAACACTTCCAGGAATGTTTGTCCATTAGTTGGACCGCAAAAACAGTAAGTGAGATGAGCTGTGTCCTGGCCCAGGACAGTCAAACATGGGGAAATTTAGCCATTGGTAATGCTTAAATTTCCATCAATGGACTAGAAGCCACACACGTTCTCATGACGGTAGCTATTAACCTTCACATCAACTTACAATGTTTCCACAAGCTCTAAATCGACTTGCAAATTCTGGGGGAAGAAAATCCTGTAAAGGTTCATCATTATTTGTGAGGAAATTTAAGTTCCCAAGAAGCCTCCTGCTTTTTCATCCTGCTCTCATGTAGCCAAAAGTTTAGGCAAGCTTCATATTCTCAGCAAAACAGCATATAGGTTTATAATTATATTCAATCACACAAAGAGAGATGAAAATACATGAAGAAGCACACAGAAGTAATATGAAAGACCAGCGGGCATACCATTTTGGACACATGTTCTAAAGCTGGGTCTAAAATCACTACTTTATGTATAACTATTCAAAGTCTCTTTAAACAAGAGCTGTGTAATTCATGTATTGTGAGTGCACTGACGGCATTAAAATACAATTTGAAGAGTCAGCCTTCAGCTCTAATCCCAGAAAGAAGCACAGATCTTAACTTTATACAGTAAGAGTAGTCCATCTGTACTGTGTATGCATGTGTGAATAAATAAATTATATAGCAAGTTAAAATTAACATTTCCTTCACAGTCTGAAATGAGTAAAATACACCTCACAATCAGATCAAAATGTGGTCATACACTGCATACAGAAACAGTACTGAAATTAGCTATTAGACAGTTGGAATCAGACACAACGAACAGTTGCAAGTTGTAGATATTTATGTGTTGAAATGGGGTTGGAAAAAGATTGGAAAAACCAATGTTTTTGAGAAAGGAATGAAAATATACAACATGCAAAATACCATCTATGGTAAAAAAAAAGTCATCAAATGAATGCAGAAATAAAAGATCTTTAATTTTGTGTCGCATACCATCGGCACGTGTCTTAAAAGACTGTCAACAAAAAAAAGTTGTGTCTTATCAAATTAAATTGTTAATAGATCAGAAGTGCAAGGTCAAGTAGTTTTTAATACTAGGATACCAGTTAAATGCACTAATGATGGGCTTATGCCCCTACCATATCTCTTCAAAAGAAGAAAAAAAAAAAGTATAAATCCAGCACTTTGACTTGTTTTTCCTAGATAAAAGTTGCAAATCTTATATTCAGGGGGTCAGGCCTCATTATACTTATTTCCCTATCGAAGAGCCTGACATTGGTGCTGAGAGAGCCAGCGATCACAGCTCTGCGTGCTGCTATTCACAGAGACATGGGACACCATCACACGTCAGTCCAACTGGCCTTGGACAGCACCAGGGCATTTGTATACTGCACCCCTCCTTGTAAGTTATGAAACCTACACTACACTGCATTTTTTCTTGTGCAACTATTGACATATGAATACTATAAAAACTGTTAACAGTTTCCTTCCGTTATATGTTTTAAGCACAGTATAGCTGGGAACTCAGGTTTTGTTCTGTTTTCCAACCCTGCATCGATGTGTTTGTATGTTTATTACAAAAAACTACAGCTGATAGTAATCTTTTCCTTCTCATATTTATATTACCTAGAACACTCTGCACGGGACAGATATGTAAGACAAAATACTTTATCTGACCAATGTGTACCTAGCTCTTAAGTAGGTACTTAAAAATTGAAGTCCAGTAATGATGAAAAATTATACCAACCGTGCATGAGTGTCCAGAAGACTGGCACAGGAGGTTGTACAGAAGACTGCATTTTTTTCACATGAAAGTATGGATCCTGACTTGAAAAAGAACATTGCACAAACATTTCTCATGCCCCTGCATTGTGAAGAGACTGCTTTCTCAACTAGAATAAAACAGGAGGGGTAGGTATGCTGAACCTGAACAACATAAACCTGTTCTTAAAGTAATCAACAGAGCAGCATTCACTTTGTTCTCAGAAGAATATGATCCAGAGGAGAACAGCTCCACATTTGCTACAGCACTTCTTGAATGTTTTTAAAACACAAACCTCAACCAGAATTCAGCCCATAAAGACCTCAAGAGCTAAGTAAACATCTGCATCCTTTAAAGCGGTTTCGTCCAACGTGAAGAGCTTCTACAATCTGTTTAAAATATATTTTATACTGTGTAGAAAGCATAATAAGAAATCCTTGCTTATTGCTAAAAAAACAAAACTAGAAAAGGGTTAAAGCTGCTAACAAGACTTGATACTTGTCATTTTATTCTTTATATTTTTATTTTAATTTATTTTTATAGTTTACATTTCAAAAGCACAGATTCTTCAACAAAAAGATTTTACAGGATCCTTTTAATATGTAATATCTTCCTCACTAATCCTTAGCCAAATAAAGGGAAGACTGCCAGCATTACTCCCTACAAAATATAAAATCAGTTATTCGACAAAATATAAAATCTGCTCCCTACCTTTCACAGACTAATGCACAACCCATGAAAGCTGAATTACGGAATACTTAATGAAAATTACTGAAAAGTGTCAAACGACAAAATACTGAAGTTACAAAACAAATATTTCCCTACTATAATCACGTTTAGCTGAACTCTTGGGCCGTCAACACTACGCTCAAATGTAACGCAAGTTTTCCTGTCAAAGCCCAGTTCAAAAAAGGAGAAATTTCACTGCAACGTATTGATTTCCTTTACTGCTGATTCAAAAAAAAAGCCTGATTTTTTTTTTTCTGGGACATTTATATAGTCCTATCTAATTATATACTCCATCAACCTAACTCAAATAATAATATAATGATGTGTAGGAAACAACTGATATATATGCAGACAGTTTAAGTAGTATTAATTGCATTCTCATTTTTTTAATTCATCATAATGAGCCTTTCTTCCCATTCTCAGAATGGAGGACATGTGTAGGTTAATATTTGTATTCAGTATGTCATATTATCTATTTAGGAAAATCACTGAGAGAAAGTACAAATTAACACACAAGTCCACCATACAGCCAAACTCGATTTCAAATTCAAACAGGAATTTTTTTAACTGCTAATAATCCCACAGTACCATACTAAACATTGCAGAGTATATTTTAAAAATGCTGCACCCAAAGTCTGCCAGTGCATTCTGTATGACTCTGCCCAGTCTTTCACAGTAACTACAATCTCTGAAAAAACATGCATAAGAAAGTAATACTTCAATTCAGAAAGGATGTCAAAAGGGCTTTCTACTAGTAAACTGTTTTAATACAGTACTTTCTATCTTCAAAGCACTATGCTGTACTATTAAAGCAGTTCTAAACATACTGCAGCTCACAGAAATACCTAGAATTCACAGAAATAACAAGAATTACCACTTCTACTGCTGTTAAAATTTACCTTTTGATCAAACAGAGGGATTATAAGTAACCCACCTCTGCATTGCTCTCAAGCTATTTCTATCTCTACACCGCAAAGCGAATATTTGGACTCAGGAGAAATCAACGACGATTGAGCTTACAAGACTGCAAAAGAGAGTCAGGCTTATGAGGTCAAAAGGGATTTAGATCAACATTTTGTATCAGCTCTTACAAGGAAATTGCAGCTAATTTGTTGTTTTAACATGTATTTAATATCAAAACTTGCTATATCGCCCTAAGGTCTTACCTACCATTTTGTCTTGGGGCACAAAATTCAACTGTTTATAGTAAGCAGATAGATAACAGTAATAAAAGCATTAAGTACATGTTTGTTTTAAATATTGTTATTAACAAACCAACCTTCTCTTTTGAGCTTCAGAGTCTCTCCTGGCTCGTTCTAATGCCAGTTCTTCAGCTATTCTTTTCTTTAGTTCTTCATCATTAACTACAATTAAAAGAAAATTAAATGAAATGTTAACAGAACACAACATACTCTTAATTACAGAAACAACCGCATAATACTCTATTTTATTTATTTTCTTATTTCTATAAAGCAGTTGACGTGCTTTCTTGTGGTTTAACCACCTTTCAAATTTTACCATACAACACTAGAGAGCCTTTAAAAATTACTCTTATTAAACAACTTTTCATTTAGTGGAATCTTTCAAAAATTAAAAAACATACAGTATATGTTAAATTAAATACATTTTTCTTAAGAAATATGCCTTTATAAAGTTAAAATCGGGCGGGGGGGAATGGGACTGAGACCTAAATATCAAAATCATAAAATGCTGCTTTTTATTTATATGGAACCAAGGCAAACATCTTCCTGTGTAATGAATCAGGTATTTTCAGATGCATATTTTAGCCAACAAAGCATTTACAACACCCTTGATATCCATACTTCTGGTTTCTATTGTTAGAAAAAGATTTTGCCTCAAATTGTCTCAATTTTGTTTAAACAAGCAGACATGGAAAGAATATTTTCTTCATTTAGATTATGTCAGATGAATTAGTTTAAAGTCTGGCTAAGAACTGAAAAAGCAGGGAAGCAACTTCAAGTCTATGAATAAACTTTTCCACACAAAGGTAGAAAAGTGTGAGAGCCACTAATCCTACAAGCTTGAAAGACATCTACAAGACTACCAAAATCCATGCAGTAAGGTTTTGAGACACAAAACAGGTCCATTTCCAACTTTCTTTGATATTCAAGGGCTCAGTCATGCAAGCTACTACACTGATACCGTTCAATATTAACTATCTCCGCATCTATAGGCAACTGCATACTTCTGAAAAATCTGACCCAAAGAGATCAGTAGCAGTTTGTCGTTACTTCCTTTAATAGAAGTTGTGCCAATAAAATATGTTTCAATAGACTTCCAGAAGAAGCCATACTGAAAAGGTTGTTTCAACCTAAAAAAAACCCAAGAAAAATAATCCAACTTTGGAGATGGTTTTGTATGTTCTATCTCTATCTGAATACAACTTGACACATACATAGCAGGAATCAAAAAAGAAAAAAAGAATTAAAACATCCAGAACAACATTTTCCATTTGGGAAAATGTAGTAGCTTGGTAACCAAAAGTTATACCAACTTCAGCAGAACAGCTGTTAACTTTGCATAAAATGTTGATTTGTAGCAGTCAATAAGAGTGAGTTTTCCTAGAGGAGGAAAAGAAAACAACTATAAAGTACAGCTGTAGAAAGAGATTTAAAAAAATCAGATAATTATATCCAGGGTTATTCCAATATAAATCTTAATCTAGACCTGCCTCTCTGGAATAAAGGTATACCTACACTAGCTGAACTCTACCTCTGTAACACCGCAATACTCTATTGTTCCAGTACACGCATATGGATAATTCCCTTATTTATAAGAAGCATCTGGTGCAAATTTCACTCTATGGAACCACAGAGCTAAAAGACATATAATCTCACTCCAAAATGCCTATCACTTGAGCATAATATAGGTGTTAAATTCAAGAAGGTGATAAAACCCCCTCATCTCAGAAGCAGTAATAAAACCACTTGCTTAGGTAGCTAAAAACCAGGGAACCACCTTTTCAGGCAATACAAGACATGAAGCAATTGCGAGACAACAAGCAGTCTCCTTAGAGGTTGCATTTGTATTAAGTATTTATGCATACAGACAGCATTCAACAGCTGCTAGCAGTTGGAAACTTGTGGAGATACTGGGGCAAAGGGGGAAAAGCCATCAGCCTCCTTTTTCACAGCAAGCTGACACAGTTACAGTATTTGCCCAGAAAGTGGAATATCTGGAATTTAGATCCTCCTAAGATGGATCAGTTTGAGTCCACACATCATATATGCTCCAGTAAACCGCTCTAAACACTAAGCTACCATCTAATTTAAGCAGATATACCCTCTTTTTTTTTCTTTTTTGACAAATAAAGCTAAAGAAAAAGTACCTTAGAGGGTGCCTAGCGATTAGAAGACAAAACTGAGACAGCCTCCAATTCTAGCACCCCCTTTGTGGAACCAGTTATTTGTTTCACACTAGGCACCAATCATATTTTAAAAAAATAGAGACACATAAAAAAGCCAGTGACAAATAGCCGTGTATCTCGGTGACCTCATCTCCAGGAGTTAGCTTTATCTGCAAATATTATCCAACATCATTAGCCCACGTTCCCATTATAGTTAATAGAGTCCAGCGTGCAATTCTTCTCATCCTAAAATAGACACTTAAAATAGTGAATTTTATGAATGAATTAAGCAGCTTCATCAACTATATGGGAGTCTTGGCCAACTAATTCAGTTATAAGCATTTTAAGTAAAGCAGAATGAATCGATACCCATCCCGCCAGATGCAGCAAATGCTTAGATGACAGAAACAGAGTTGCGCTGGGGAAAAGGAGGGGGACACTTGTGAATGGCAACATATAATAATATGTTAACATACGTCAAAATTCAGAGGTAAATGTGAGTCTTGTAACAGATTACTACCACAAACCCGGGACGAAAAAGCAAAACCCCATTTTATTGGGACTATCTCTACTGACTATTGACACTGCTCCACTATTTTCTCCTCTGAGGCTCTGCGAGGATACTCTCCGTTTGAGAAGATACTGAGTTGTTACAGCACACCTGTACGTTTCCAAACAAAGATCGGCTAGTCACAGTGAACGGAATCGCCAGAAGAGGAAAAAAGTTTAGCAAAATATCAGGCAATGACAAGGATCCTGTTTCTGTACTGCAGCACACATTAATCTCCCCCACACCTCAGTAAGCATCACAAGCCAAAATGAGAGCAGTTAAGGTTCTGCATTTGTACACTTAGAAATGATTAAGCTGTCATAAAAGCAAAGAATTTATTTCACATCACAGCTACCTTATTCACAGAACAATCTGAAAACCCATGATCAAGTTTTCTTACTGCAGTTCTGCTCAACCAGATACCTCAATATTTCATGTCCTTTTAATACTGGACCTGAGCATACACAAAACCTTCCAGAAGTACATTGTTCACCAGCATCTACATCATGAAGTTTATTGTTCTGGTGTGCAAAAATGAGTACAAGAACTCTACCAGACCATAGAATGGTTTTTTAAGTCGCAACGAGAAAAGATTCAGGCATCAGCCAATAAAGACATTTGACCTTAACAATCAATTAGGTTACCCATCGATCAGCCAAATACTAATAGGGAATAAAAGTGGAGCTATAGATCATTCAATAGAATTATTGTAAGATATAATTGGGTAGCTCCCAAATGGGAACTTTATGATGTTTCAGTAAAAAAAATGCAGTTCTACAAGTAGGAGGGATTTGTTCTAGGGGAAGAAGCATTTAAAAAGAGAAAAGTTAATTTATTAGAAAGAGGATCAGAAAAAAAAAAAGGAACTGTTTCTAGATAAAAGCAGTAACATTTCTCTCTGATGGCAATCTCTGCTAAGACTATAGGGCATTAAAAACAGACAGCTGGGCATTAAACTATTGGAGACTATTAGACCCTGGTGGGTGCAAGACTGCTAAAATAACCATGTTCTGGAGACGGTAAGTATACAGCAGTTGCCAAAAATTACGTAGCCATTCCCACCACCACCCCTTTTAGTATTTTAAGTTCTTCAGGACACTGAAATCAGTGTCAACTTCATAGTAAGTGCATCCCAGAGCAGACAAATTTGGAAGATTTTCAGGCAAGTACATTTAGGAAGGTCACACTTGCATCCCAGTGCTTTCTTATGCTCCTACAAGAGCGTAAAATGAATGCAGCTCCACCATTTCCCAAGCCTGAATGTGCTAATGCACAGCTCACATCACAAGACAATTTAGATAGATGGTCAGTAATGGGAACTATACTCAAAGAGCCATAATGCTACAGCCAGAAATAACTCTTCTCTGTCCTCTTAGCGTGTGAAGGGTGGATGCTGATAGGTGTCTGATAAGCAGTATTCTCTTCAGGATAATGGAAATGGAGTACCACCAGCTGCATTGCCAATGGGCTCATTACCATGCTCAGATCTAGCAGCAGGTTGCACAATGCTTAAAAGAGTGACCAGACTGTTCCACGTAATGACATCGCAGAGAATACCAGTATATGATAAAACCCACAAAGCTCTTGCTTGCGTCTTGGCAGACCAAGCAGTGACTGTCAACGGACAAGGACATTTTGCCATTTTGATGGCCTCCGGGATGCAGTAACCTGATGCTTCTTGTTTGTCCAACTACTCGTTTGGAAAAGTTTGAAAGACATGGTCATTTATGGCTAATATTACAGTGCAAATGCATGACGTATTTCCCCCCCTCCATGCACAGATTCTAACTTTAAAAAAGTACGTATAAATGAACAATTATTATTACTTAAACCATTTTTAGGTACTGCAAGCACAAGATAATACATGTATTTGGTTCAGTTGACTTCCCCTCCCCGTACACAGACATACACACGGGTAAATTCAGTTTCTATCACATTTAAAACAAAGCTTTAAAAGCATGGAAGAAAGACCATAAGACAGCCAAAGGTCTGAAGAAACTATAAATTATGTCCAATACATATCTATTGGCCAAAATCTGTGACCATGCCCAACAAATAGAAGAGAGGCAACTTCCAGAATAAAAGTTACAGCACATTTACTCAGGTTTTCTATCAAATCCTTCTAGTTGGCTTTATGCCTTCAGACAGATGTGCAGAGTGAAAGGGTGTGAGAGCACCTGTCACCAGGACAGGGTTTTATTTTCAAAAGAACGCAGAGCAGGCTGGCAGTTATGGAAGCATAAGAGCATTCTCCCTATGGCCATGTTTCAACACTTTTCGATTCAGCCTTTTCCAGACAAGGAAGACACGCAGATTCCTATCCATCCAATACCCTTTTGCAAACCTGAAGGAGGTTTATTCTAACACCTTTTTAAAATGCCACAAAACCTACAAAAATGGTTTTGGGAGCCACTTGTAGAGATACGATATTGTTTTCTGTAGTCCAGGTAAAGACTAACCTGGTTGCTGTCAAAAAAAACCCAACAATTAAATAAACAAAAAGAGTGCGCAAAGCCATTTGCTTAACCCTGATAATTGATTTTCCACTTGTGCTTCAAAATCAAATGAATAAGAAAAGCATACACCTGATATGTTTCCCAGGGTCCAAAACGCTTTGAATAATTACAGGGACAATTGATGAGGACAGAGGAGCTAAGGGTACTGAAGAGCTTACACACTTAACCAACAGTCACTGAGGTTTCAGATATATAACATGCACTTCATCTTGGAACTTCAAAGGCCATCCACTAGCAGTATCAGAGCAAAACCAAGAACTTCACATGATGACCATTCTTGAAAAGCAATCAGCAATTTTATCTCCTAGGTCTACTATAGGTTGGTGCAACTCAGCTACTCCCTTTTTTCTCCAACTCCTCTGCCTTTGCTAGTCACAAGATCTAAATCCGTTCCTTCTTCCTCTCACTCTAAAGCAATTGCTTCATAAAAAAACATTCAGCGTGATACTAAGACTACAGCAAGAAAGCAGCACCCAAAGCTGCAAATAACATACATTAGGTAAAGCAGACACCTGCAGCCTCAGAAAGGTTAGCCTAAGAAATCAGGACTACAATATGGATAAATTAATCAAATAGCCTCTAGCCTGCAGAGCTAGGAATCTGCCCATTAGTCTTGCATTTTCAAAAAAAATCATTAATGGAAACAGCATTTATTATCAGGCACCTTAACTAAACCCTCTTGTAAGGGCAGGTGCATTAAAGGTTATTAATGAAGAGACACTTAGGTTTCATACAATCAAACGTCTTTTAGAAAATACTTAGCTAAATAATATTCAGAGAATGAATTTACCCAAAAAAAAGAAAAATAAAACAGTTCTACTTTTCCTTTTCATTCAGCTTTGCTAATTAAAAAAAAAAGAAAGATGTCCAGTGAACAGGACATCCTTCACAAAGCAACTTCTCAAAGGCCAGAACAGAACCATACAGATGTCCTCCAGGCCATTTGACCATCTTCCTTAAAGAGATAAAAATTTGCTTTTACAAAAAATACCTCCAAGGATGGAAACAGCACAGCCCCTCTGGGCAATATGTTTCAATGCCTGACTGACCTGATGGCAAAAAAGTTTCTCCTTACAGGTCAAAAGCACTCTTGTTTCAGTGTATGCCTCTTGTTTCTTGTCTTCATGCCATGCAGCACCATGAAGAGACTGGTTCTCTCTTCTCAGTAACTTCCTTGCTGGAAGGGTACTTCCAAGCATAAGAAGTCCACGTCCCTCAGCCTCTCCTCTCGAGTTTCAGACCACCACTCCTTCACCCAAGGAGCTCTGCAATGCGTTTGGGGCTACACTGGCTACTTCTGCCTTCAAATAAACAAGTCACAAGGAAGGACAACCCATGCCATTTAAATTAAGTACATGGCTTGGGCACAATCCAGAGGACTAACGCAGGGGTAAGATACACAAAAGCAGAATGCACAATCTTCAAATTAGTGTCTGAATGCATCAACAAGACAGCAAACAGGAAGCTACATATGCGATTAGGTTCATCTTTTACATCGGCACTCAGTAGAGGCTGTTATAAAATGAGTGGTAAATTACTGTCATGGATTAGAAACAGGCTACGACAAAACAGAGGACAGAAAGCACTAGCAGTGAGAAAGCTAAAGACAGACTTTAAATTCTGCACATGGATAGTCTAAAAATCATTTTAATCAAGACTTAAGACTGGAAAACTTTAAAAAGGAGAAAATAAGACCAAGCAAGCTGAGCAGCACAATGGTATACAAATTCAGTTTTGAAAAATGAATAGTCATACACGTTGGCAAGCATAATGTGACTTTATCTTACATTTTGCTTGATTTTTAAATCAACCATAGTCACATATAAGTTCCAAGTATTGCACAAAGAAAATTTGTTTAAACAAATGGCCCCCCTTAAGGGCCAGCTGGACATGAGAGGGAAGAAGGCAGAAGGGGACGAGAAGGTCCAACATAAGTACAGAATATATAAAGAATGAGAGAGAAAGAATATGAAAAAATAGATCTAAGATGATGTACCTCCACAATTCCTCAAGCATTGTGTTTTATCAGTCTTTCCACACAACAGTTAAAGCCAAGGATAAGCTTTGCCGAGATCTATTTCAGCTCCACCAAAATTTATGGGCTTAACAGAATAATCACTTTGAAAAGTTCTCCAAACTATTTTGTCCAATAGCTTATGTTAATATTTTCTTCCTTTTAAGAAGAAGATGAAACACTAGAAAATTTAGTCTTTGAAACAAAGCATAGAAAAAGTGAGAGGTTTGGGGGGTTTTTTTTGGTTTGGGTTGGGTTTTTGGGGTTGTGGGTTTTTTGGGTTTTTTTTCAGTTTTTTTGTTTGTTTGGTTGGGTTTTTTTTGCATCGGAAGCACTAACATTGACTGGTTTTTCACAGATCCGCACTGTATGTTTCTCTGTCCCCTCACGTTAAGTCAAGCTGATCTCTCTTGTCCCTACGACATTGTCTTCCTTGAGCACTTCTCCAGTGTCCAAACTTCATCTCTCCCTCCTGTCTCCTAGCTTGGCTTGGCGATACACAGCACAGGCTGTAGTTGCTTTTGCGGAACATGTGCCACTCTGCTAGCCGTAGCGTTCCTGTGGAGTGGTAAACCTTTGGCAAAACAGTTGAAGACCTTCTCTCCATAAAAGCATTTGTCTTACTGTCTCTTTTCTACCTAACCCTTGATTCATCAAAACGTATAGAAATATCAGGGCCTTGAGTCTTTCAGCCGCCCTTAGTTAGATTTGGCTGAAATCAATTAATAAATTCAGGAGTTATCAGAAGGCAAGTGATGAATGTATGGTACTACCACACAACTCTTCCTTTGGGAAAGCACACAGAAATAATGGAAAGAAAACCTGAAATGGCTCACCACAGAGAAGAGATATGGTTTAGAATATAATAACGTAAGAGAGGCAGCTCTGGGCTTCTACTCATTCTTCCATCACACATTGTTAAAAAGGCTCAGAACAAAGCTGATAGGGCAGCATTTAAAAGATTTTTTTTTTGTAATTTTTTTTGTAATATTTGAAATGCACAAACGTATATATTTGAAACGGACAACGTATTGTCAACTCTCTTTGCTGAAGCCAAAAGCAAGTAAAATCAAGGAGGGGAAAAAAAGACTAAAGAACACCAACAGGCTACATAATACTTAAAGTGGAGTTGGAGAACACTGCTTCAAGGTATGTACCAACCACTGCCAGAAACAGGAAGACTTCTTTTTTGCTGGAAAAACTATTTCACAATTACTTACTGCAGAATTTCTTGCTTTCACTTCTGTAGCATCTGGTATTGACAACAGAGCATTGAAACCATCGATCTGACCCAACAAGGCAGTTCTCATGATCCTGTGCACATTAAGTATGGACATTAACCAGCTCACTTGGGACAACGTACCTTAGGGCTGTCTTCAAACCCATCATCTGTCTCAGTAGCTGGCAGGGCAACTGCAGCTTTGTAGACATTAAAGTTAATGAAGATGTCACAAGGAAAATTCCTAACTGAGCACTAACAGTCATAAATATTGAATCAGAAAGCATACGTCAGCAGCCTGGTACCTTCACAGCATCAAGCTATGGGTTTATAAACACATTATGGGTCTTCCACATTTAAAACACTTTTTCCACCCACATTCCAATTTAAGATGCATAATACACAAATATTATAATATGCAAATACCCTCAATTTATTCTTTCTAGTTAATAAACGCTCCAGCTTGGTCCATATCTAAATTCCATATATCACACAAAAAACATCAATATCAACAGTAGCCATTTAAGTGGAACAGCAGAGAAGAGACAAAATATCAAATCCATTACTCTTAATTTAGAAAGAGTAGCCAACTATAGAAATGACAGGCACTTGAGTAGCATGCAATAATTCCCACTAGACCAGGAAAAAAAAAGTATATACTTTATTTCTTATTCAATTAAGCTATTTCTTATTCAATTAAGCAACAAGAAAATACTGTTACCTTTCCTGACATTCTCAAAGTTGTCTCAAGCGGCTAAACAGGGAAACAAAATTTGTCTCGCCCCCAAAATAGGTTACTTGAGGTCCAGGTTAAAGTGCACTGGTAAATCAATGCGAGACAGTCCATCTACACCTACCCGTGATGCGCACCGTCTGTACATACATAGAAGCTTCAGCTCATCAGAGCTGTCAATCAGGTAACTCTTATGAGCACAGAATTCGCGGGTAGAATTACATACTTTAGTTTGCTTTGGATATCAGCAACGCTGTCAAGGAACTCTTATCCTAGAGTCCTAAAAATGTAAGTTTTTAAGAAAGCCATATAAATATTCATTGCACACTAAAGAAAATAGTAAGACTTCTGGTTTTGAAATCAAACTGTATGATTTCAGTGTTAATTAAAGCCATAGCAAATATATTTAGTATGCTTAAATTAGGTGATCAGTCAATGACACCATTAAATATATTCCTCCTTCTTTAATTATTATTTTTGAAAGAGCCTGGATTTGCTGGTAACAGAACACAAGAGGAAACAAGTAAGTGTTGTAATGGTTAGTACCTCAGTATTCCCGGCATACAACATTTTTTAAAAAAATTAATGGTTTTCAAACACTGTTGTACCTGGTCTTTAACCCTACAAATAGTCCAAATTAGCCTTACAGAATTCAACAGAAAAAATAATGAACCATCCCTTCATTCCACCATCATTAAAGAAAAAACTCCAGAAATAAGTTATTTGTTTAAAGACCAAAGTATCTGTTTCTCTCCCTACAACAAAGGAATCTCTTAGAGACCCTCAGGAATTTTACTGGCATATGTACAAGTGAACTATCAGGAACAAGTATCTATGTGTGGCAGAACAGTCGCTTTCATGAGTGACCTTATTACACATTTCCCAAATTTCTTTATTATGAGCCATGGATCAGGGCACGGCCAGCATTTAAACAGTTGAGGGTTTTTTTGTCGTTATTGGCTTTGGGGGTTTTTTGTTTTGTTGTTTGTTTTTTTTTATTTATTTAATTATTATTTTTAAAGAATGGCATTCTTAAGAATAAGTTCTATTTTCAGACTTGTACAAATTTAACTACCAACACATACAGCAACTCTTCCATTTAAATTCAGAATTACAGGCACTTCCTACAATCACAGATACAGTACAAACATAAAGCACGCCTCCAAGGACAGAAATTTGTATTAACTGTTAAATATTGGTAACGTGCAGCAATACTTTAACAAGCTCGTAGGATAATTAAATACAAAAACAATGCAATTAAGTGTGCATAATTTTAAAATATTTAATATTTAGTTTCCAAAGGCGCTCTTGCATATATTACATTATCCATTTTACAATGTAAATGTGGGTATCAATCAATTTATACTAATTTAAATTAGAAACAAGATGGTACATGATCTAGAAATAGCAAAGGAAAGTTAGTTCATATTATATTTGGAACATCCTCTTTTCAGTATCACATTATTGTTGTAGCTTTAGCAGTAAATCCCAACAACGAACTTATGAGGGGGGCTGGAAAAAACAGGGGAGAGCAGGATTACAAGGTTTTCCCCTGCGATTCTTTGAATTGGCTTCTATCTACCTGTGCTTAATAGCCATATTTAACAAGAATAACTCATTTCTGAGATTTGCACCTGAACAAGAAAAGCAGAGAATTTTCATTACTCCCTAGCACGTCTAAGGTTACATTCTAATAGGCTAACAGAAAAAACAAGTAAACAGAAATGGATGTGTACAATCCACAGAAAGACAGAAAATTAAAAAATACAAAATCCCAAGGCTAAACTTAAAATTAGTTCTTTTAACCAATACACAAAGTAGAAATGAAGCATAGGAGAATAAAGTGGTAGGAGTCAAAAAGCAAAGACACGTGAGCAAAGGTCTATGCAGGACAAGGTCATCCTGCTGCACCAAAGAGCCTGCATAGCCATCCCTTCCAGCCACTGATGGCTTAAAAATAAATGTGTGTGCCCTTCCACTACAAAATCCTCATGCCGTACTCAGTCTGGGTTTTCATATCGCCTAGAAAACATATCAACCTCTCCCCCATTCATGCTAAGCTCAGACTGTCAGCCCTGAATGCAGGCAGGGAGAGATGTCCACCAATCGCGGTGCCAGAACAGACAGAGGTTTCACCACAAATTTAAAATTGTATATTTGTGTGATTCTTCCGTCAGACTTCATGATTATTTGAAAAAAAAAATTACAGGAATTCCAGTGCAGTATAGTGAATCCTCAAAAATCTGTCAAGAATTTTCTTCCAGTAACTTAGAATTCATTACAAAAAATACGCACACTTGACACAGAAGAAACATCTTGTCTTAGAGGACTTAAGTTAGATATAACAGGTGACAGACACAGGGAAGCACTGCAAGAGAAGAAACATGAAATATGGGCAATATATCTTGAAACATGTGACAGCTAATAAAATAAGTCATTTACCACCAGTAAGTGGATTGAGTTAAAGAAGCCAGTTAACATAAAAATGTACCTAATTTTTATTTTCTCTAGGAATTCCTGCTGTGCCAGCTACACAACTACGTGAAGTTTTATTGTAACTTTTAAAATTGTTCTCAATGCCCTTACAAGGTTGTGAATCATTTCACCCTAACCTTAATACCCATCCTTCTTACCCACCTCCGTAATATAATTGTATATATATGAAATAACTTATTTTAGCAGCTATTTAGCCATAAGTCATTTTGCTGTCCTGTTCATTTTCAATAATTTTAAAAAAAAAAAAAAGAAACGGAAGTATCACATACCTTTACAAGACTATCACTGGCAGAATACCCCTAGATTGAATACAACAGTTGAGACTTGCTATTTCAGCAGTCTGTGCTAGTAATTCCTACTATACATATACTTGTAAGGGTTTTCTTGCTGAATAAAATGGATAAAAGCATCAGAATTCTGTAATTCAACATTTAAAAAAAAAAAATCCTATTGTAAGCAATGATGAGAAGGATTTTATGATCCTGCTTTCAACAGGATTAAGCATGCAGTGTTCTTTCAGGACAATTTAAGTTGTCCAGTTCCTGATCTTTATGGTTCATATGTTTACTGTAAACCTATTTTATCTGACAGTATGGGGAAATTTACTGGTATCTCTTTTATTTTCTTGGACAAAATAATTTCTAAATTCTTTCACCCCATGTATTTCAATGAACGTCTTCTACCGCCATAGAGGACAGTGCAATAATCATGTATTTCTACACATAATAGCTAGGTAAAAGGGTTTATAAACTAAAACATATCTTTAGTTTTACACTTAGAAGTCACCACTAATTACAAAGAATTACTAACTGCTATTGCACAGGCCAGCACTCCCAAATGGGACTCTCTGTACTGTCAAGGCTACATAAATAGCAAATGTTGATATTCAGTTCATCTACTACCATCACCTTTAAAAAGGATTCTCCAGCTGTGACTGCACACTATCAATGGCGCTGAAAAGTCAATTTTACCCAATTACAGCTCTGGATTGCAGTAGCTTTGGACAGGAATAAGAAGATTCACAAAGCTGCTCATCACTCTAAATCAGAAAGCCCTCTGCTGAGGATATTTTCATATACCGTTCCATTGGTGGGAATACAGGCTCAGAGTAGCTCTAGGCATTGAATTTTACTGTCCAATGTCCGTGTGCCAACTGTTTGTGGGGCTGGGGGCGCTGCTTTTACGTAAATGTGGTTCAAAGCATAGAGAACAGGCCTTGCTACTCAAAGAAGGTAAGTGAAGACTTCTAATAAGTGACTGAATGGGGTGAGTTAATATGAATATGTAATGGGATAAAGAATAAAGTTCTTTTCTGATATTGTGCATTCCATACACACAGTGCAAATGACTGTACACACTTTCAAAGAACAACCCCTCCTCCTTTTTTCTTTTTTACAAAGTGTTTGCGAAATAGAAATTTCTATTCACCTAACTTTTCAACCTAAACTGAAATTTTGTGTTCCATTCATACTCATATATCGTTAACTTTAAATGATCTTATCATGCCCTATGATACAGTCTGTCGTTTCGTAGCAAACCAATCTGAACAATCAATCAGGAGAAAGAGAGGCAAGGTAAATAAACATAAAGAAAGATAACCAAAGACTGGTATTTGCTGGAGGATACAGCTTCATGATGATGATGCTTCATCAGCCTTCTGAAATTCAACCCCTTCACTACTGCTTACACTATTTCCAAAGCCAGCTGCGTACTAGCAGCTCCAAATGCCAAAGGAAATTCTCTCTCTCTTTTGTGAAATTAAAAACCAACAGTATTTTCCTTCCCATGAGCAACTGAATTAATGATAACCTGGCTTCTTGTGGATTTAGGTTCTATTCCTCTTATATACACAATAACCCTACCTTCTCTCATGTCATCATACTATTTGAGTAAAGAAGGTGAATTTTATGGCTAGCCCAGAGTTATGCACACAGTTACTGCTCACCAGCACACTTGTATTGACTAATATCATCACACATCAAACCTGCATCCACCACTAATTTGCAACTACTCTGTTACTTAAAGCTATCACAAGACACATCAAATTTAAGAAGTTATCTTTGAATTTTACTAAAGAGTGGAGCAACTGCTTGTTTGTCCTGTCCCACGGCTGTTCTCAAAGAATGGTGACTTTCTGCACCTGGTTCCTTCCCTTTAGCTGCTGAATTTCAAATGCGTGCGACAGCCAAGCATCAGAAAGCATGCCAAGAAAAGCAGCACAACCACTAGCTCCGGGGTCTTCCAATTTGTATGCATTGCCCCAGAGTATCTCCCCCCTTCATATTGACCCCAGCTCTCCCAAATCCCCCAGGCTCATTGATGCATAGGCTTTTCCGCAGTCTTGTAACTCTCCAGGATTCCCCCGCCTCTGCCTTTCTACAGTTGGACTCCAGGATCTTAAGGGTCTTTTCCAACCTAAATGATTCTATATTCATCAGGTACAGCTGCAGAAGCTCTTGCTGCAAGCCTCCACATACCATTATCTCCTCCAAGCTTAACCCTATCATCAAACCATCTTTCCTTTCTCACCAGTAATGCTCTGAATTTTTTCCAGACAAGGTTACGCACAGGCAGACACAGCAAGAGGTACCATTCCCTTCCTGGCCAAGGAGACCAGCCCTTTTGAAGGCAAGGGACTGGTGAAGAAATCCAGTAAGAAGGAGAATGGAAAGGTGAATACAGAAATTTCAAAGGAAGGGGAAGGATATGGGATTCAGAGAGGCAAATCTACAATTAAACTAGGAAAAGACAGTAATAATGGAAAAAGAATATGGTCAATAATGATAGAAAAGGTATGGGTGCTTGCTGGAAAGACAGACTTTTGTAACCATTCTGCAGCAGATCCACATCCAGTACGAAGCCTCCCCCATCTATCCTGAACACATCTTTTTGAGGAAATTTTTAGGAGTGCAACAAAATTCTTAATGTTCAAATAAAGTAAGTTGCAACATGCATTGCAGGATATACCAGTAGTTATTTTCACTTTGCAAATCAGTTCAACAGTATGAAGATAATCTATGATATATAAAGCTGGTCAATAATCATATCAGGAAACACTGCAATAGTACCATTGTTACCAATCCATTTGCAAATTTTCAGAAAACATGTAAATAAATTAATTATCCTTGAGAAATCTACCTCTCTGACTAGTTTAGATAAAACTGGTTAATAACTTTAAAAGTTATTCTGGGAAAGAGGGAAGATAAAAACAAATTACATAAGAGGCCATAATACTGTGAAAAAACAAGCAGTGAAAGTGTGTCTTTACAGATAAAGGTTAATGAAAGAAAAGGAAAAAAGCGTTCCACCCAAAGGTAACACTCATTAATACATCTGCTGATCCCATTAACCAGATTTCTCAGTGGTTGGAGTTGCATGGAAAGATAAATCAAGATGCCAAACTTCCTACTTTGTAAATTTAAAGCAATCTAACAACTTAGCACTAAATTTTAAATGGAGTAAAAATTTTCCAGTAGAAGCTGACTATTCAGCAAAAAAAAGTGTAACCATCTCCATATCAAGTCATGATTTTATTTGTTGATGACATGGGCACTGAAACTGTGCACAAAGTCTGAAAGCAATCACTCCACCTAAAATTAGGTACAAAGAAGCCTGCAGTGATAAATAAGTAGATCTTTAACAGCTGTTGTGGCACGCTCAAATCCAATCTCCTGTTCATTCATTCAAGTTATAACAACAGGCTGATACATGGATGTTTTGTATCAGTGCAGAGAAAACAGTAATTCCAGAATTTGTTTATTCAGCTCAGATGCAAACTAAGCACATTCAGACTCATTGCTGCTGGCTCGAGAAGGGTACAAGGAAAAGAATTTAAATCCAAGTCAAAAGTATAAGAACCGTTAAAACCATTTGTAACGAGGTCCTGTAAATGAGAATCACTGACTTAAAAAGGGAAGTGCAGGAGAATCTGTAAGTACTTTCTTATGTCTTGAGGGTAATGTTTCCAGTTTCCTACATCCCATACAGCAGCATGCTTATTCTAGAGAATAATCTGAAAGTCAAGTTTTAGCAACAAAGTGACAGAACACTTATTTCATGTAATATTAATGACAGCTCACAAGAAGTCAGATTAGAAACAACCAATGTACACATTTCAAATATACGCACCACAGAAGTATTAAGGGCACCTGCACTCCTTGCACAGAAGCAAGGGTATGTTTCTGTTGAGGAAAGTGGAGGTGACTTACAAAGCATTGTAACATGTCTTCCTTCAACTTCAGCAAAACCGGCTTTATATTTAATTGTCAGCAGACAGCTACAGTACTGTCAACTTTGAAATGTGGTAACTGACGTATTTTTAGCCCAATATTTAGCACTGTATTACTGCTTGTAATAATAACTGAAAACTGATTGTAAACAATGTAAAATTATGATGTTTATGATTATTTTCATTATTCAGAAATTATATAAAAATAAAGGACAAATGCTGAAATGTTTAAAGTTCTCGCAACAACAATAATCTAACACCTACATTTTTAATAACAGGTAATGAGATCTGCTAACAAAAACAACTTTTTCAAACGACTGGTCTCTAAACTGATGTAGTACTTGCACTACCTCCACCACCGATAGCTTTTTAATGTTGTAAGTTGCTAGCAGTAAGAAAAACAAGATACTACAGGATGTAGCGAGTAGCAGCATTGCCAAAACCAAGCAGATTCAATTCCATTCTAGGAATAAACTGCCTTGAGTAGTGACCAAGTAGCACGTTAACCAAGCATGAACGAGCAAATGCAGGAGCTAGTAGCATCTCAAATACTAGAAAGTGAATTCAAGAATTTCATAAAAGGTGCAGGGAAAAAGAAAAAGGCTGCTTTAGCAGGAAAGAGGTCAGATACAAAAATTCTAAGGAGAAAGAGTAATCTGACTGTCAGCAAAGATGTTTCTAGTTAATTCAGAAATATATGAGGTTTACTTTTTCTTAGAGTAAAACATTCTCTCCTCTCCTCTGCAAATGACAGAGCAGATTAAAAGGAGCCAGTGTGTTCAGCAATCTCTTCAACAGAGACTGGCACAGAAACAGAAGATTGGTCCTCAGTCAAAACTTCATTGACAAAGTGATGTGATATCCAGTGCTGCTTCTCCAAAAATTAGTTTCCTTTGGTTTCCGATTAGCGTTGAATTCACTCTTCTATATAATCACTGCCTTTATTAATTCTTTCTACCAATTTGTGCAGATGCTACTTTTTCTACTTAAATTTCAGAATACTCAGTGCCATCCCCCTCTGTTGAAAAGTGTCACTTAGTAACATCAGGGATAACTGAGTCCTTTTTCTTACGATAAGCTGCCTCCTTCTCACCAAAAAAAGAAAAATAAGGGGAAAAAAAAGAAAAGAAGGAGGGGGAAAAAAAAAAGTCAAGCATCTTTGATGAACCACTCATCTCAACTCTTTCTCTATAAAGCTCCAGAGATTAAGGAGAACTAGAAGCCTTTCACAGGACGGGATGAACCACCGTATCTCACCCCTAGCCTAAATGACTAGCTTAGATCAGATGCTTATTTTTCAGATGATTAACATTAGGTGAAATCAAGCACGGTTAATGTAGCTAAAAATGAGAATCAGATAAACTGGCTTCGTGAAGCACTGTCAGAGCTACACAACAAACCATGCAATCGAAGGGAAGAAAGAATGTCCTTCCACTAGTTTTTAAATTTAGATTTCAAAAAACAGGTAGTAGTATCTGAAAAATGCAATTTTCAGTCTGGTGTTCCCCAAAACTTTAGTAATATATCTCAACATGAGATCATTGAAAATCAAGGAATTCAGTACACATGCAAACCAGTCTTGGAAATAAAATTGTAACAGTAGCTGAAACCGCATACTTTTCCCCAGGAGCAGAAGAAAAGAAGTCTCTAAGTGGTTACCTCCTGTTTAACTAAAAAACAACTAGGACAAATCTTTCAAGAAGCAGCACTATACAATATACTTAACCTGCCTGATCTGACAAGTGACAAAGAGTTTTAGTAACACTTCACTGCAGCCTGAAGATGAAAGAATAAAACAAAACTTTTCTTTTCATCTTAATGCGATAAACCATACATTTAAAGTATTCTTTAATATCACACTGAAGATTCTGTAACCAGTAAATAAATTGTGATGGAAAGAAAAGTAGCACTTACTACTAAAACCACAAGATTTTAGTACTTGAAGGTCTCCTTGTGCTGTCTCTTATTGGTTCATTGGAGACTTGATTTAGAAATATTTTGATACATTCTCCCCTTATAGTAGTGATACGTTCTCCCCTTATAGTAGTCCCTCGCTTGTTTTCGTTTTATTGCAAGTTGTAGTCAGTGGGGAGATAATTTGGATAATAATATATTTTACTGTAAAACCAGAGAGAATGCTATATAGCAGAATGACAGTCTCCTTGCATAGTGCTATCAAGACCAATATTGGTGAAAGCAAACAGTTCTAATTTAGTCATTGGTTTTATTTCATTAAAATTATCAATATTTTTAATTTTATTCTTTAAGATAGCAAAATCATTCAAACTGCTCCAAATGGCTTCTATTCTAACAACCTTTTAAATTACATACCCTTTTATCTTAGCCAGCTATCTGGTCTTTTTGACCTATAATCCCAGGAAGGTCTCTGAAGGACAAAGGAGAAATAGCTGGGGTTTATTCTGGTGCCCAGACACAGCACGGACTAGAGAAGTCAAAGGCTGAAATTTCAGAGGAAATATTAAATAGTTCAATGCCTACTACTGTCAATCTTCAGCACATTTAACTCTCAATATGAACCAAGAACTTAAGCACATGTGAACTGGGATTTTTGCAAGAACATACATGGGAAATTTCTAACAAGGACTGCAACAAATGTTGCCAAACAGGCATCTTCCTCTGTCAAATTCTGATTTCTAATAATGTAACTGAAATTAATAAAAAAAAGAAAGGGAAAAAAAAAAAAAAGCAGAAAGGAAAAAAGCATGTTACTGGATAGATTTTTATTTATTTCTAACATGGGGGGGGGGGAGGGAATATATATATGTCCTTCCCCGAGTTTGCCTCACAAACATTTGATAAATTCTGGCTGCATTTTCAACAAGTTCAGCCTACAGCTAAGCTCCGACTGCCTATCACCAAAGGTCTAAAACTTTGCCAGGATTTAACTACAAAACAATTCCATACTCTGAAATAGTAAAAGGCAGTGGCACCAATTCCATGCATAAATGCATAACAATTTAGTCCTTAAAACTCATTATTACATGTTGTTTTGCAAAGGGCTCCATGAACTGTGCACAATCTCTTTTTCCCAAGTTAATTTTTTTCTCTGTGTTTTTAGAGACAGTTTCCCTGGCTTTCTTAATTAAGCTTACTGCAGCACTAGAAATTAATACAAGAATCACATGCCAGCCACCAACAGTTGTTTTTCAACATGATTTTCTGCTAACTACTGGAAGATTATGTTTTAGCATGCACGAATCTTGTGCTTCCACATCAAAAAGCAGGTGGTTCTAACTTTTAACTCGCAAGCCATTTCTAAGCAAATACTTTGGATAAGCTTGTTATACTAGCTACGACAAAAATTGCTTTATACACGTACCGCACAACTACTCCGAAAGATTTTTAGAGCAAATGTCTGCACTCAGTAAAGCCTAATAGAGCACATGCAGCCTTAAGCAGAATAGCATGAAATTTAATTTCAACAAATCCACTAGAGACCAAAAAGCACACAGTATGCGGTACGTAAGAACTACCTATATTCTAAGAATATATAGAAACGAAAATGACACTTCTAAATGAATGCCCATTGAAAGATAAATTCTGCCTATCTGCAAAAAGCCACATACACAGAAAAGCATTTGTAAAAGAAAAAACTATAAAAGCAGCTGACTATCATCACAATGAATCTACCTCGGCCTGAGACCTAGTTACTAGCAATAGGACGAGAGGAAACGGCCTCAAATTGTGCCAGGGGAGGTTTAGATTGGACGTTAGGAGAAATTTCTTTCCTGAAAGAGTGGTCACGCCTTGGAGCAGGCTGCCCAGGGAAGTGGTGGAGTCCCCATCCCTGGAAGTATTTAAAAGACGTGTAGATGAGGCGCTTAGGGACATGGTTTAGTGGACATGGTGGTGTTGGGTTGAGGGTTGGACTCGATGATCTTAGAGGTCTTTTCCAACCTTAATGATTCTGTGATACGCATGCATACGAGTAGGACAGGACCTGTCACATCAAGTGCTCTTTCTTTAAATTTCATTTGGAGTATCAAAAGTTCTCTATCAGTTCTAAAATGAGAACCCCTAAATAAATCAATCGTATGTCCCCCTAATATTTGACAATATTCATGGGATATATTGGCTTTCTCCCTGACCCTCATGTGGGGGGAGGGGGGGAATGCAACTCAATCCCACAAGCTCTCAAAAACCTAATTCCTCCATCTGCAGAAGCCTCACAAACCTCAGAATTCGTTTCTTCAGTTCCCTTTACAATACTGAATAACAACAAATAAAGCAATAGTGGGAGCAGAAGGAGAGAGGGGGGATGGGAATCAATTACTGCAATTCTAGCCTTAAACACCTCCCACACATGGACTTTTTCATACGAAGTTGAACATGATCATTTCATTACAATGAAAGAAAGAAACAGAGGAAGAGAGAGACAGAGACCGCTTCTACATTCGGCCTGTCCTTCCAACTGCACAATCAAATTTAAACCAAATTTATATCATGTCAAACTCCAGGTTAACATTAACTCAAATGTCATTTCTTGGAGCATATTTAAGCATATGTATTTCACACAGTCCACTACTATACTGAGATATAAATAAGGTATTTCAAGGAGCTGGTTGGGTTGGCTTTTTTTAATTGTTATTACTAATTTCCCTGTAAAAGTTCTTTTTTGTTTAGGGGAAAAAAAAGTTAGTCCTTCCTTGAACAGCATGAAATATTATTTCAATATTAGGGGAAAAAAAAAATAATTCTAGCCTACAAAAGCTTGAGGATTGTTTCGCCTCGCAACACTCTCCTTCTGAACATACAGTCCAGACCGCTCGAGCCATGCTTGCGCTCTCCGGCTCCATTAATTGTATGATCGGGCTTACTCCCTTCCACTAGCACTGGTACTTCGATGACCGGTGGTGAAGTTGCTTAAGCAACTGATTCAGGAAAGAAAAACTTAAGTTTGACGTAATCTGCAAAGTTGTTCCAAAAGGTGGTCGTCACCAAAAAAGGGAAAGTGACACTATTGCTCCTGTGTGTGCTCCTGCTTCCCTTCTCTGAATACAAAAGGTTCAACTAAGGGAGCTAAGCTGGTACAAAACTCTTCTTGTAGGGTGTTTCTGGATGGTTTAGATCACTAGACACCAAGTTATTATAGAAACAGACACAATCAGATGTGAGACCGTTAGATGAGGTTACTTGTAACATCAGCCTATAGCTTTACATACATGCATTTGCATGAGAAGTTCCAACACCTTTTGCCATTCGTTCTTGTTCTACCTTTGGACATTTGTTTAAAATGTCTGTTGTTCCACAGGATATATCAGCACTCAAAACACAATTAAAGTGGGCAGCCCAAAGGCGCAGTCTTGACGACATCTCAAAAACTGTATTTCAGTGAAGAATCAAAACACTACTTTTGAATTGGACAAATGTTGGGAATATGGTACAACAGAATATGCCAGGCATGTCAAGGTTTTTGCATTCCCACTTGAAAAATCTGTTCATAAGCAAGACAAGCATTCATAAGGTTCTAGATATTCCTCTTACCCAGTTCTGTACCTTTTCCACATTCCACAATCCAAGTCTTTCAAACAATTAAATTATGGCTTTTTGCCTACTCTTTAATATTTCCATCATGTCTACCCAAACCTCCATTAATTATGCACCACCTTTTTGATGAGGTTAATACTGTTCTTTAAGGACACAGAGTGAACTAAGGCCTCCCATAGCCCTGAACTCCAAATTATTATGAACTAAAACAAAAACAGATGTAAGAGTTGATTATTTGCCAGTTTTTCCTTCTAATTTCAGTATCATTTTACAAGAACATACCCAGCCACCTGAAACTGTTCACAGAACACCTTGCATGTCACACAGACAGCGAGAACTTTAATTTATGCAATACTTGCTTCATTTCCCATGCCTAATTCTGTCTTCCCTATACCCCCGCAATCCAGTGACATGAATGTCAGACTCAACTAAAGGTTTCCTGCTACAGTGACAGCATTAAAAGTTTGGCATCTTTAGCAGTCTAGTGAATTACAAGACATTTCACCTTTTGATAATAAAATACTTCCATCAATAGTGAACCTTTAACCCAAAGAATATCAATATACATCACTGAAAATAAAGTTATCTCCAAGAAACTCAGTGACAACTAAGTGGCAATATAGCAAGCCACAGGAGAGCAGGAGTGAGCACTGCAGCATCACATACGCAAGAATACCCAAGACAGCTTGCTCAAATTTAGATCACGCATCAAAAAATATATACCCTAAGCAGACCATTGCCTGGGTTTCAGAAGCAATGACGTTCTGATGAAGCTGCCCTTCCTCTACATGTCAATCAGTGTATTACACCATATATCTACTTCCTTTATCAAGAGCAGTAGGATGAACCTTACTCAACAAAACTGCTGAATATTCTTTGGAATGTATTCCTGCCGTAACAGCTAGATTAGAGGTTTCCAAGGTTTTCAGACCAAAAGCCTATCGCAAGTCGTCAATATTTCTCACAAATATCTCTGCATCCCTTTGAAATTTTTTTTTTGTTTTTCCCCCCCCAAAGGTCAGAGGGAATTTAAACCAAAACCACAAGTATACTATTAAAAAAAACCCCAATATTATTCCAGAAGATGCAAATCACAGCCTTCCAGGCTACCAGTGGTCCACAGACCAGCTCAGTTTGTTGACTGGCGATTCCTACTTGATTTATTTCACAGAGGTTTTCAGTACCAGTTAACTTAAAAACCTCCTTCTAGAGAGTACATAAAGCTGTACCTAGAGGAGGGCAAAATAAACACTACCAAGTGGAGAGATCAAGCCCCCATGGTTGCTGCTACAGGAAGAAAGGTCACAAGTCCATGACAGTGGCTGAAAGGAACTGCCTGAGATTTACAGGTGTCTCACAGCAAAGTAAACAGCAGGGAATCAACCCCGGCATTGCTAAAACTCTATTGTTTTCCTTTTCTAAAAATAAGAGGAATTCTACAAAATAAAATCACAGAAATGTCAGTTTACTTCATCTTTCAGTTTATGCAGAGAAGGTAGATGAAAACAATACATTAAAGGGCACAGAACTAATGGGACTTCTTTGCAGAGGATTCTTGTTTAACTGGCATAAATTTAGCCAAACTCTGTAAACTTCCACATACTCATAAAAAGTGAAAAAACAAAACAATTCAAAGTTACAAGCATTAAAGCAGAGCCCCCCACAACATTTATCACGAGGTATTCCAGTTTTACGTTTTTTCATGCAGCATCTGACTATCCACAATTACTAGTACCATCAGTACATGCTGTAATTCTTCAAAAAAAAAAAAAAAATCTTCCTAAAAGCCAGACAAGGAACAAGGGCAATGACCCTGGTGTAAAAGTTCTCAGCCACGTTCTCTTGGGCTGCACACTGCAAGTGACCATCCCAGGTGGTCACAATGGTCCCCTCCCACGTTATAAGGATTAAAAATGCTGTGTTGCACTTAGCAAACTTATTTTCACACCCTACCGTCAAATCACAGGATCACAGAATCATTCAGGTTGGAAGGGGCCTCAGGAAGTCATTTGGTTGAACTCTGCTCAAAGCAGGGTCAGCCTTGAGATGAGACCAGATTGCTCAGGGGTTTATCCACTCACATCTTGAAAGCCTCCAAGGATGGAGGCTGCACAGCCTCACTGGGAAACCTCTTCCAACGCCTGACTGGTCTCATCATGACAAAGTTTTTCCTTATTGCCACTCTGAACCTCTCCTGCTTCAATGTCCACTGTCTCTTGCCCTCATGTGATGCATCACCATGAAAAGCCTGTTGCCAGCTTCTCAATAAGCCCCATAGGTATGGGAAGGCTGCAATTAGGCCTCCTCAAAACCTTCTCTGCTTGACCTTGAACAAGCCAAGTTTCCTCAGCCTCTCCTCGCAGGGAAGGCACTCCAGCCCCTGACCTTTGCTGAACTTGTTCCAGCTGATCAATGGCTTCTACTGGGGGGGGGCAAAACTGGATGCAGTATTCGGGATGTGATCTGTAAAGTGCTGAATAGAAGAGGATAATCCCTTCCCTCTATCTACTAGACATGCTCTGTTCATGTTCTTAGCTTGCTTTGCCACCTGGGCACAAAGCTGGCTCACACGCACCATGCTGCCTGCCCGGTGCTCAGCTCCCGTTCAGCAGTTACTCCCCAGCCAGGCAGGCCCCAGCCTGCACTGTGGCAAAGGGTTGCTCCTTCCTCAGTGCAGGTCTTTGCATTTGCCCTCATTGAATTTCATGAGGTTCCTGTTGGCTCATTCCTCCAGCCAGTCTAGATCCCTCTAGGACCCCTCCCTGCTCTCAAGCATATTTCTTGACCCAATTGTCCCTCCAATTTGGGGTGATCTGCATTGAGGAGCAGGTACTCACCTCCCCCTCCAGGACATTGATAAAGCTGTTAAACAGGACAAACTCCTGCAGAACCCCACACGATACCAGCCTCCAGGTAGAGTATGACCCATTAACCACAATCTTCTGACCCTGACCATCCAACCAGTTTTTTAACCTAACTTCTTGTCTAGTTATTCACACTGCTACGTCCTAACTCGGATATAAGAATATTAGAAGAGACAGTGTTGAACACCTTGCTGAAGTTGAGGTAAATGACACCTACTGCCCTCCCCTCATCCTCAAATGCACTCATTTTGTAGTCCGTCTCTGCTTCCACCTCCTGCTGATCCAATTTTTACACTGAAGCTCTATCATGAGCTCCCTGTTTAACCAGACCAGCCTCCCGACATATCAATTAATTCTCCTGAGTACGTGGCATGGACAGTTCTTGCACTTAGAAGAGGTTGTCCTTAAGGACCTCACAGCTTTCCTGAGCTTATCCCTCAGAGCTGCCTCCCTTGGGATCCCACCAACCAGCTGTCTTCATAAGCTGAATTTGCTCTTCTAAAGTTCAGTTAAATCTTGGTGGCATCTCCAACTAGAACCTAACTCTTCAAATAGTCATTCCCGTACAACTCAACAATACTTCTTTATATGATTGAGCCCGGGCCACTGAAACTCCCCCAGAAGACATGGACACCAACAAAACAGAGTACACAATTAAAAAACATCATTCCACACAAATGAACAAGGTTAAGAAACATATTTTTCTCCACTGGAAACATGCCAGGTCTAACACAATTTCTGAGGAGGCATCAGCAGTGCTCACTTTATTACACACCTACGCAATACATAGCACTTTCTGACACGGGTCCTTTACAAATTGTTTTCATGAGGACAGTATAGTAACAATAACAAATAATACAGTTAAAAATATATATATTAAAAAAAAAAAGAGAAAAATCCTCTGTATCCTCAGTGTAATCTGTTTTTGCAAGGGAAAAAAATGGCTGTCTGAGATGCAGAGACTCTTGATAATTTAAGCATTTGTTCTTTTTTTTCCATAATAGACTATTAGCTTTTCATATATCCGCTAAGCTAAAATGAATTAAACCATTCCCTTTGTCCGTTATGACTAAAGCTTTAGGTATAACACACACTCAGGAAAAAAAAAAGAAGTACTCCTTGTCTGACCAAATTACTTTTCATCAATATTGCTTTAGGAATTACAGACACACTTTAAAGATTTTACACTTGTTAAATATTTTAGTGCATTTAATATTACTCAGAACTCAGAAAATGATCCAAGGATGCTTTAAGACATAGTATTTAGATGTCAGATTTCATTGTAAGTGTATGTAATTTCATTTTCGGACCCCAAACTGAAGTCAATAAATTCATGGTATATTGGCAAGCAACAAGATACACATTCTTTCATGTAATTAATCCATTATTCCTCCACCAAAAGCTATCAAAGACTTGACTTAAAGAAAGGGCTGTTTGACTAGTTCTAATGTTTCTCCCTCTAGACACCTTTTTTATTTTTGTACAAAAGTGTTATTTGTCTAGAAGATATAAATGCAGGCTAACAAACTGTTAAGTTTGAAAGTTGCCCAGCTGGTAATCCAAAAGCCAGAGCCAGCCTCCAAAAACCACCATCCTTGGAAAACTCTTTTCAGAAGCAGCGAGTGATCCACTATCAGAAAAACAAGTCACTGTCACTAGATTCATAAACAGGAGGGGAGGAGCTGCCTGGAGAGAGGTCTCTCGTTAACAGTGCAAGAGGCTTTACCAAGAAACCAAGCCCGAGTACTGCTGCATCACGGAGGAAGATCCCCAGATCCCCGCAGCCATCAACAGAGAGCAGTTCAATATTAAGTGATCAGAGCACTAGCTTTGAAGCGAGTGCCCTTCCTGTGATGACGCCTTATCAGACAAATGCAGACTTTGACAAGTCAGATGTAGCTACAAAACAAACAAATAGGTTGACTGTTCTTACAGCATCAAAGAAATTCAATCGTTTGTCATTCTTCGTCAAAAAACACTCAATGAAAGAGGAATGGATGGTATGGTAACACGTACTTAAGTATAATTTAATCCTCTTAAATACAAATCATTGTAGCAACTGAGGTATAACACTGATTATACTTTCCCAGGGAAATACAAGCACTTCACCTAAATCACTAGTTCTTAAAGCAAAAATACGCATAAGGTTTCTCAAGCTTGCAAAGGGTCAAGCAATTCATTGAGCCTTTCAATAAATTAAAAAAAAAAAAGCACTCTTTCCAACACACAAAGAGAAACAAAATAAAGGATCAGATATGTACATACATTAGCAAAGAATCACTGGGGTATTGCAGCCTTCATCTCTAGTCACCACAAGCCAAAAAATCACAGATGCTTGTTCACAAGACTACTTCCGTAACCCAGGTTTAAGGATGAAAAAGCAACAAGCACCGCCATGAAAGTAGGTAGGATGTGCAAGCATTATTTCATATAAATCCCATACCTAGAATAATTTCTTCATCACAGTAAAACACATATACATAATGAGAAGGCTACTATTTAAAAAGAAAAAAGATGGACAATCTGGCAGTGCATGCATGAAACTACAGCCCTACTCCATTCAAACCTTACTTAAGGAAGCATTAAATTCTATGCAATTTTATTGGGCAAACTACGTTTCACAAGCCAGGTGACAGTTCAAGTAATTTTTAGCACTGATATTTTCCTTGCCTTCACTATACCACAGTCTTCCTATTCATAAAGGGGAAAAACAAACCTCTAAAACAGCATCATTTGGGAGCCCCGATATTTGTAAAACATCCTGTGTTGGATTCGCCTGACAGCATTAGATGTTTACATCTGACTTCTTCACCCCGGTATTCCTAGAAGGCACTTCATCTCATCCTCAAGTAGAATTCTCAAATAAGCCAGATGAATTGCCCTCCAAAACATCTTTTTCTTTCTACAGAGGGAGCCCACCTCAGATATAGACACTTACACCATAGACACCTTCAATTAAGCAACAGGAAACCAACTTTCTCTGCTTCAGATGAAAGATGCTACGTTCTGTTCATTCAAGTCTTGCTGCAAAGCCCACTACTGCCACAGGACTTGTTTTTAATCAGTGCACTGAGTTTTCGTGGGATTTTTTGTAAGTATCAAGGCAAAAGGCCCTTAAGGAATACTGGTATCATTGATATTTCTGGAGCACTGATAAGAAGCCTTACTTGAACCTTACAGGTTTCACAGTCAACAAACATAAATCACATGCTCTAATCTCTGCCATTCCTTTTCACTCCTTCAATAGCTACGTCATGTTCACTGTGCTGAAGTACTTTAAATTAGAGTACAGGCTGCCTGGCCTGAAGCCTGTTTGATGCATTTGAACAGGCCTCAATAATGAAATATAAAATGTTAAGAAAGCCATCATTTTGAGCCATCGATCTCTATAAACCATAAGTGACTTATTTCCACTATTCCGTGATAGGAAAATAGCATATTAGTCTTTTAATGTTTGCTTAAGTATATTTCAACAGAAGCTTACTATACTAAAATTCAGTGTTGATTAAATATGCAAGAATTTTCACTTCAGAAGTCAATACATATTTGGAATGGTTATTTCCTTTTTCTGGGTTTTGTTTGTTTGTTTGTTTTAAAAAGTCTTTAACAATGGATAATACCTTAGAAAACCAAGCCTAATAAACAGTTGTGGTTTTCATTTTCATGTCAGTCAGAAGAAAATAAGGAGTAATATAACTCCTCTAAAAGCCTACAAACTACTTCCTTCTTCAAAAGGAGATGTGCAAAAAAGTTAATGTCAAAAAATCACCTCTACGAAATGGCAACAAGTTCATTACAATGCTCTGAAAGGCACATTTGATTTTCTTCCTCTCATTAAAAAACAGAAAACGTGGGCATACCTGCACCAGATGCTGATCGGTGCTGAGACTGCGGTCTTCCACTGGGTGAAGAGGGTTCCTTCATACGATCAATGACACTGTCAGATAGCTGAAAAATATAACCCCCAACGCAAACTGAGTCAGACTGCATCTCCTCCGTTATCCCCATTATCCCTCTTTCCCCCAAAAATGAAGTAAAACTTGAAAAAAAAGAGCACAGAGCCTCAAAATAAGATATGACAGCTGCTAAAATTTTATCAACAATGCAAAATAAACTTTGTATTTCCCCTTTTTTGTGGGGTGAGCACTCATCTCTGAGTGCAAACAGGCTGAACAAGATCATTTTGGCTTTCACAGAACACAAGAAACTGATATGACAAAATGTAGGATACAGGGAAAGACAAAGGAAACAACACCCTTTGACACGTTGCTTGTAATTAATCAGCCTTTTTGCCTCTCTCAGTTATTTGGATGACAGTCAAATATCACAACGTGCAGGTGCAGAGCACTTCACCCAGGAGGAACTTCATCCTGATAAAGCCCTCAAAATATTCGTGCAACACAAGTGGTCAGAGCAAGTGTAGTCAACCACTAAGTTCACTATAATGTTGACACATGCACATACAAAAATACTGTCAAAACTTATGCAGAATCAAACTGAGAATAAGAGGAATACCCAGTTTCAGATCTATTGTAGCCCACAGAAAAAAATAACCGAAGTTAAAAAAGTAATAACATGAAAGCTTTTGTTTTCCAACTTATAACTTTCTGATGGTTTCCCCAAACATCAGCTCTATCAAAATATTTGGTTTGACTGCCCATGAAAATTAATTTTAATTAGCAAATTCTTTACTAAGCGTACAGTATGACATCTCTCACTGGCAGAAATCTGTGTTACAAAGATTTTGCTAAAATCTGTAATCTAATATGCAAATGTAAAATTTCTTCAGCATAAGATTTCTTAACCCAATCCTTAAAACTCTCAACTTAACTTCACACAGTTAGTTTTATGTATGTAAACAATTACGTAGATCCACATTTGGATGCTCTATTGACTAATATTATTTATTTAGTGAAGCTACATTTTCCTAGTACCCATTATATCATTCAGTTTTTAGCCCCAGTATTTCAAGATCCAGGATACTTTAGAGAAATTCCAATAGCCCCTCCCAGTATTTAAGCATGGTTCAGAGCGGATGAACTTTGCTGTGCACACTTACATTACTGTCACCTATTTACCTGAAAGCATTAAATGACCACAACTGAAAAATATTAGCATGCTGAAACAGGCAGCAGTTACTATCATGGTTCATTCTGCAACACTCCTCCCTCTGAGCAGCAATAAAACACAACTTATTGTCCCTCCTGGTGTGAACTACAGTGTCTTCCACTGAAAAATTGCCAAGCTGCAAGATTTCTCAAAGTGTCTTGTGTCACAAACTATGTTCTGGTATGCTATAGGCAACAGCATGTCATAAATAGGGAAAGAACGGGAATGCTTCTGCAGGCACACAGAAGTCGGATATACTGCATGTAAGAGAGCAGAACATGGGAAAGGGAGGAGCTCTCACGTAGAGGTCAGGGAAAGACAAAACGAGCTCTTCTAGTTATACATCTCTCCTGCAACTGTTCTACTGCCCGTCTACGGACACCAGGCTGGGGGCAAGGCTCCCCGATGACACCTTCCTATTCACGGCGTGCTTCCTGCCACGACAGACGCCTCTAGACCGCACCTGGGCACCTCGGCTCTCGCCGGACCCCTAAAAGACCCAAAAAGCGGAGCGGGGGCGGGAAAGAGGTGGAGGTCTCTGGGGGAGAGAGGATGGAAACGGAGAACAACAACCGCGAGGCGTGAGGGGACGGGGCTGCAGGGACAGGGGCAGGTGCCTCCGGGGAGGAACCGAGGCGGGCCGAGCTCGGGGCAGTCCGAGGCGAACCAGGCCCCGAGAGTCCCTGCGGGTCCCGGCGAGAACCCCAGGCCCGGGGGAGCCCCGGGGGAGCCCCGCTCTCACCCGCACGCCCTTCACCACCGTGATGTTCTCATTCTCGTCCGCCTCGAAGGTGACGCGCCGAGTGCTGCTCCCGCCGCCGCCCATCGTCGCCCGGCGCCACCAGGCCGCGGCCAGGGACGGCCCCAAGGAGACTCCCTGTCCCCACTGCCAGCGCGCCCCGCAACAACGCCGCCCTTCATTGGCCCGCCGCTCGCTCCACCCCGCCCCCCGCGCGTAGAACCCTGCTTCCTATTGGTTGCGGGGCCGTAGCCATGGTAACCGCGCACCCCCGGGGAAGAGCGGCGAGGTACCCGGAATGGGTGCGGAAACTTTTTTGGTTTAAACTTCACGGGAGGGGCGCAGACTACAAGTCCCAGGATGCTTAGCGCCGGGAGGCGGGAGGGGCGGGAGCTGTGCGCCTGCGCAGTGCCCGCTGGGTAGTGTAGTTCTCCCCACCCCCGGGCTGTGCTCTGGCTGCGGGGCGGCACTGAGCGCGGGGAAGTGTCGTCCCTCATGGCCCGTTGGGGCTCTCCCGGGACACAGCCCCGCTCTGAGGGAACTTTCGGGATCCCCCACTGCTCTGCTTGTCCCGCTGGGGCTGAGGGGGGGGTGTGCTTCTGCCCTCCCTCAGCGAGGCCACGCTAATGGCGCGGTGTGGGGTGAGTGCCCCAGGCTTCTGCTGGAGCTCTGGGCCTGAGCGGGTGCCTCATCCCCTTTTCCACATCATAACGGCATAAAATTACTATTAGCATAGCCCCTTTGGGCATATAATTTTCTTTCCAAGAGATGAATAATGTTAATAACGCATAACGCGTTTTGTTTTCAGCCTACAATATAAACTGCACCTGGATCTGGCTGTTCTGCAAGTAAAATCGCCCCTGTAGATCCCATGGCCAGAATTGCAGAGGTACGTGGTGGGAAGACATCTGAAAGGAGAAAAAGGTGTTCTTCAGTGTATAATATCAGAAAAAGTATTGCATTCTGGATGCCAATGTTGTCTGACACTTCTTTGAATTTCTCTAGCATAAGTATGAGGCAAGAAGTACCTTTACATACCTGAGATATGTGAATATACCCTGTTCTGTCTATCCTAGCATCTGCCCTCTTCAGTTGTTTGACCCAATGAAGCCCCAGTCTTCTGCTGGGACTTTGTGACACTGGCGACATGCAAATAATAATAACCGTGATATTTGGGAAACTTTATCTGTGCTGGTTTTGGCTGGGATATGGAGTTCATTTTCTTCATAGTAGCTGGTATGGGGCTGTGTTTTGGATTTGTGCTGAAACCAGTGTTGATAACACAGGGATGTTTTCCTTACTGCTGAGCAGGGCTTACACGGAGTCAAGGCCTTTTCTGCTCCTCACCCCACCCCACCAGTGAGGAGGCTGGGGGGGCACAAGGTGTTGGGAGGGGACACAGCCGGGACAGCTGACCCCAACTGACCAACGGGCTATTCCATACCGTATGACGTCATGCTCAGCATATAGAACTGGGGGAAGAAGAAGGAAGGGGGGACGTTCAGAGTGATGGCGTTTGTCTTCCCAAGTCACCGTTACGCTTTCCTGGAGATGGCTGAACACCGCCAATGGGAAGTAGGGAATGGATTCCTTGTTTTGCTTTGTTTGCACGCGCGGCTTTTGCTTTACCTATTAAACTGTCTTTATCTCAACCCAGGAGTTTTCTCGCTTTTACCCTTCCGATTCTCTCCCCCATCCCGCTGTGGGGGAGTGAGCGAGCGGCTGCGTGGGGCTCAGTTGCTGACTGGGGTTGAACGACGATGCCCCCTTCCAAGTCCTTCATCTGCTTGGCTCAAGGAAGGGTAGCCTATTTGTACCAAAGTGACACCGAAGCCTTCCACTCCCCTTCCAAGAAATTTGTCCCAAAGTGTTTACACAATGATCACAATGGATTATTGCAGCCTGTGTCAACTGACGCATTTCATTTCTCTGAATCGATGCAAACATCATGTTGGTTGCATCAACAGAACTGCTCACATGTCCTTGATATATTTTCAAGAAATTTTTATTTGGATGTAAAGTGTCTATCAGCCAACATTTCAGCAGTATCTGCCTTCCTTGGGGCTTAAGATATTGCTGAAGCATTGGCTGATAGCCACTTTACTACCAAATAAAAATTGCTTGAAAATATATCAAGGACATATGAGCTGTTCTCTTGAGGTATGTGACGTGATGTTTATGCCTGTTTTTATAGATGTTAAACCAGTTTCTATGAGGGGGAACTATTAAGAATTCAACATCCTGGTAACTGTAGGTTTTTAAGAGAATAAATGGACTGTGCATCTATCTGTCTTGATACTGTGTGAGCACCAACAAACTGAGAGTATTGAATTTTCTTTTTTTCTGCACTGGGAATGTTTTTAGGGCGGTCAAATTATATTTATTCAGTTAGTGACGTAACTGTTGTGGAAATGCCCATCTCCACATCAGAAGTATCTCTTCTAATATATTTGTCCTCTGTTGGGAGAGTTCTGAGAAAATACTCTTCTTGCTGAACAGCAAGATTTATATTTAAGAATTAATGTTTTAACAACAGCTATTTTCTACCAGCGTTTTTTATGATTGTTTTGTATGACTTGAAATTACAGAACACGGTTATATATGCATAGATTTCAGGAGGGGGAAAAAAACAAATGGGCAGAATTACATCTCAAAATTGCTTTGGGTCATTTTGATGTGTCTGTAAGGTTCACCCATTGTAGAAAGAGCAGGACTGAGGTACCCCAGAATTTATGGCTCCCCTATAACAGGTGGAAATGAAAGACTCTTTGCTGCAGGCCAGAGCTATCTATATGTCAGAAGCTTTTCTCTGTGGACTGTCAAACCTATTTGAGAGCTCTTTCAAGGACATTGCTAGATGAAAAAAGTGTTAGAAATTAATGTTAGAAAAGGCTACAACAAATTTGCAGTCCAAAAATCATTTGTTAACGACTGGCAAATAAACTCATGTCTAGTTCACAACTCTCACAAGCAATTTGCAAATAGAAAAAGAAGTTGTTCTGCGTATAACTTCAAACAATTTATATGTTCACATAAATAATATGCCTATTTTAAGAGTAATACTTATCAACTGTGGTACGCAGAGTTGACTGCTATGTGGCATAGAAAAACCCAACCTAGTTTAAACTAACTAGTGCAGGCAGCAGCAGTAATCAAAACATCAAAACAGAGCTCAGCACAGAATAATTTGTTACTCCTCAGTAGCGTTAATCAGTCTACAGGAGTTCTGTGCAGCCAAGCCAGGCCCTTTTAATACGTGCGTTACCTCAAATACCTGCGTTCTGCCCCAGTCACAGTAAAACTCTTCAAAGATACAGATGATGAAGTGACATGCCCAAGGTCATTCACTGCCAAAGCAGCAGGACATTGGTCTTCTGTATCAGTTCTCTTCCGTGCTTACTAGAGAGTACATTTCTACAAAGAAAAAAGATAACGCAAGAGCAGAATGACAAATAAAAATGTAGCAAGCAATACAAACCTATTAACTGCTTCTGATTCTTGTTTGATCTGAACCCATTTCTGACTTGTATAAGCAGAAAATCCATCTCAAACTGGTAAACTTCAGGTATTTCATTGTGTATCTGAAAAAAAAGCAGCATCTTATTAGGTTAAAAACATTCACTTCTTGTGGTGCTGTGTGCTTTTCCACATACCCCACACATTCTTATGGCCAGATTATAAATGCTTGATCTTTTGTTAAAAAGCAATGCTGTTGTCCGATCTTGTTTGTCCTTGACTGGACATACTCCTCTGTGGTAGAAATATTTCTTGTTCCACTTAATACTCAAATTGTTCGCTACAAAGTATAGCCAAAGAGTAGTGAAGGACAGCATTGCCAGACATTCACAAACAAATAAATCCTAATGAGCCCAGGAACAAGTTACTATTAAATTTCAGACTCTTGTCTCAAGACTTAAAAAATGCCATGAAAACACTTGATGGGTGAGGTGACATATAAAGGCTCATTGCACACCTGCTGTGAGTTTTTATTCTGCGGAGGATCATCTTGCTCGGTCACTGACACGGTGAGCATGTTGTACCGTATGACTTTACCTGGTTATCCCTTGATGGTCATCTGTTCCTTAGAAATGTTCAGCATGGAAGGACTTTGATAGTACCTAGGTTCCTCCTTATCAGCAATGACCATTATAGCAAAGTCTGCAATTTCTCACAATCTGGGAATGACTCTTTCCTGTTGGATGCAACAGTCCGCAGTGCCTTCTGCCATAAGATGAGATTTCGTGAGTAAATAATGTATCTTCAGTACATTCCTGATGTGCCAAATCCTTCTTCTGTTGGTGGTATTGGCACAAGTTTCAATACCTGTTATAAATGCAGGGCAAATTTAGCTAAACCATCAAATTCCTCTAAATGAGCTTTTCAAACATATTTGAAGGCCTGGTTATATAAAGGGCAGAAGACCTTCCCTTTCAATCCCAATTCAACTCCTGCAGAGGCTGAAGGTTCATGGCTGATCTCAGAATCGATGCTTCAATCACTGCTTTGCTTTTCACTGTCTGTGTTTATTCTCATTAGTTCAAGACAAGAGCATGCTTGAATTTTGCCACGTGCTCAGTAGGACCTTAGCAGCAGCAGTTACCAGTTGATATCACACGGAGACTCGTATCTGCATGGTTTGGTTTCCTGAGTCATCAAGGTTAACAACCTGATTAATGAATAATGATGAATTATTCTTCTTTTTCTGAGCAAAGAAAACCTGAGTTCAACTCATCATATTCATTGCAGGAGTGAGGCTGGATTTCTAGTTGGTGTCTGAGACAGCTCCATGTGATGTGTGCTATCTGCAGACCACCACCGCTTCCTCGAGATCATTTCTAGACTACCTGGGATACTTTATTAGTCTTTATTTCTCTGTTGGATCCTATGCACTGTATATTGGATTATGACTACATATATCACCCCAGAGATCCTTCCACTTTCCACGGAGGGCAGCCTGGATTCCATGCCTTGAAGCACTAGCCACAAGAAGCTGTTGCAAAGCTTATTTAGTTAATGCGTATCATGCAGTTCAGGACCCTCAGATTTACCTATGGACTTCAAAGCATACTATATTAATATTATGTCATATTAATATGTGATTATTTATGTTGATATACTTTTATCTGACCGGTGTGGTTCACATTAGTAGCAAGCGAGCTGCAGAATTTGTGGCCAGCCTGACTGTCGTCTCCAAGACCAGATTTGATTCATGGTTTCATTTCCTGTTTTTCCTCCCAGTGCTCACAGGCCTTTTTTTTTTCCTTCTCCATGGTCCATTTATTAAATGTAGAGTTAGAAACACAATTAGAATTTACTCAAGTCTATAATGTCTGAATACTAAATCTTCGGAACAATAAAAATTCTTTCCCAAACCTGTCTTACCTGGGTTGTCTGTTCAGCTGATGAACTCAGTCTTCGTTACTGATTGAAAGACTAAAAAAGAAGCACCTGATTTGATCAATTCCAAGCAATGACTGTGTGAGTAATTCTGAAATTCCCAAGCACTGCAAAAAGGCCTGCAAGCACAAAGGCACAGCAAAAATATTTTCTTGGCATTCTGTATACACTGATGTATGAAGCTGAAAAACAGAAGTGTCATGGTGCTAAGCGCTGATACACCAGAAGAAAAAGGTAAAGTCCCAAACCAAGGAGGGGACGCAGTCTCCTGCGGACCATGGGAAGGGCTCATCTTGAATCCATGCCAGGAAAAGGGGTTCTACCTTGAAAACATCTATGCATGTAAAGACTATTGTTGAATATTGACAAGAATTCAGGCTTGGTTTTCAAAGGTGCCAGACGTGTGCCAGACACATCCCTTGGCCTGTGCCACCTTAGGAGTTTCTGAGCTGGAGTCTACCTAAGAGCAAGAGCAGGAGCCAACAGAGAAAGAAGCTAAGAATATTTCCCTTCCTTCCCTCACTCTGTAGCACGTCACAGGTGTACCACTAAAGGGAACCCAACGCGCTGGCAAAAAAAAAAATCAAATTGTCATTTGTAGAACTGATTGTTAGAACATTTGTTACGGGGGAACATCTGCAATCCAGACACAGCTGGGTGTATTGCAGAGGGAGCTGAACTCACACTTCGACAGTACAGTTGTTAGGCTATGGTGTGCTTTCGGTCTGCTCTCTGCATTCATTCTTTCCACTGTGGCTGGTCAGATGAGTCACGTGAAAGGGTTTCTATACCTAGGTTATATTCTCAGTTTTATAGGCCATGTAAATATCTTTTCCAATTGGAGAGCACCTCAGAACATTTCGAAGTGTCTGGTATATCTTGTACGAATGGGTTTTTGAAGTTATTTCAACAGAGGCACACAGTACAAAGCCTGTGGTATCTCTCGTAAGTTGTTCATTCAGTTTATGACAACAACCTACTACTGCTTTTAGCTAACAGAATTACTCTTCTAGCCAAGCGTGAGGTGTCTCTGGTACTGAAGACAGAAGAATGCTGCTGTTCAGACTTCTCAGGAGATCAGCGTATGAGAGCATTACAAAAGTCGCACTATAACTGGCTGGAGGCTCCGTGTTTTGAATGATGTTTCTGTTACACAGAAAGCAGGTGCCGTGGCCCCAGCACAGCTCACATCTCCCTCTAGAGGATGGTCCTCTAGTCTTAAACTCAAATTAAGTTTCATTTAGACACCCAAAACCTGAACTACCTTTAGAGATGACTCATCATCAATTACAGGGGCAACCCAGGGCAACTGCATTGCTGAAGAAGACATCTCAGTTATGTGCCTAAAATTAAGTGGTCTAACAGCCTTGCACTGCTAATGTAGTTAGTCAAGCAAGTGTCTATGCTGAAGAAATCAGGCTCAGTCCTTCCTGACAGCTCAGGTGCCTGCAGCAATGCTCTCAGCAAGCCTGCATTCACGATACATTCTATGAAGACAACAATGAGGGAAAACCTAATCACCTGGCAGTAGTAACGACAGGCTCAGGATGCTGTTACACTGAAATTCATGTTATGGGCAATAGTAGAACACACCTAAGAATTTATCGTTAGCCCAGATAACATTGCAACAGTCTAGTAGTCTGAACTAATTAATGTTTTGAAAGTCTCATCTATGATGCAATTTAATTTTTTATACAAAAAACCCTTCCTAGACTCTACCTCTTATCTCTGGTGTGATGCTCACCCTGCCACTGTCCCTCTGCATCCCAGGGGGTGACAGGATCAGTTTCCCTCAAGCACAATCAGGGAGAAGGTTACAAGTTGCCACCATCCAGAGGTCTTCCCTGGGAGGAGTGTGATGTCCATAGTGGAGTTTCTTCCTCCTCACTCTTGGGACCACCTCAGGGTATCTTCATTGCCCCTCTCCCTACCGCCTGCTCCCTTCTCCCTGGTCCCCAGCACCAGTGGCAGAGCTGCCCAGCGCCCAGCCCGGGCACACGAAGATCTGGTGTTTGCTGGGCAGTGCCTGCCCAGGGCGGCAGCCCTTGGCCATGCGAGGTGTCCCATCGCTGAGCTCAGGCAGGTCGTTCACGAGGCCCTTGGCCATGGGACACTTGTGATCACAGGAAACCCAGCTCAGGGCATGGTAAGCCCTGAGATCTTGTGGTGTTGGGTCAATGCAAGGTTGGGGGCCTTCTGCTACTGATGACAAAGATCATGTTATAGTATAAATGTGACAAGGTCATAGGATGAAAAATTAGACTAGCAAAAATACTTGGAAGAAACAAACGTGTTTGGACATACAGAGTAGCCTTCGAATCTGACACAGCATAGGGCAGAACCTCCCCGCACTTCAATTGCTAGAAGCCTATAGGAAACAAAGAATGAAAATTCAGTTTTATCTGATTTTAATAAATTAAGATGCTTCTGGTAATACAGGGCAAAAAGGAAGCTTTTTGTTTCCACTTTGTGTATTGTTTTTTTTCTAGAACTTGTCTCTTTAATACAGAGAAAGGTCTAAGGGACTGCAAAAATGAATTGCTTAGTAGAGGTTTACAACAGAGTGTCAAACAGATTATACTGGATGCCACAAAGAGATCCATGGATTCAGGTGATCATTGAAGACAGGGGGTTGCCTGTCAGAGGTGGTCTTCTGTGCCTGGCTTCATTGCAGTTGCCTTTGTAAATATACGAGTGGCAGGGACTGCAGCACATAGCTGGGTTCCAGCTGCTTCAGTACAAAAGCAAAAGGATTTAGTATTTAACATCAATGTCAGCAGAAATGTTTCATGACCTTCAACGGGCCTCTACCCCCTGTGGAGTTATTCATCAGAAAACTTGGCTGGGCTGTAGCATCATCTTGGACACATTCAAGTGCCTCCTGCAGAGAGCATCAAGGACTCGGGGACTTAGCATCGATAGTCTCTCTGGCCTCGCTCCACTGGTGCCTGAGTCACAAGGGCTGGGAGCTGCATTTTCAGAAGCAGTTTTTTGATCATTATATATCCTTTCTGCTCTGTCTGAAGAGAGAGAGAGATTTGAAGTAACCTCAGTTAATATTCGCTTCTTCTTCCACTGCATCATTAGACACCTCCCTCCTTCCCTCAACTTTTCTTAGCTGAAATGTACAATTCCTCTCTGGAAAACTATTATCTGATATTTCTGCTTATTACTTGTGCTTCCTGAGCAGCTTGGAAGACCAGTCACGGTCTGCACGGTGGTCAGAGTGGGCAAATGGGAAACAACAGCATGGTTGCGGTGAGCTTCATAGAAACATGCAAGAGTATAGACCTGGAGGGATAGGCTGTCCGTGGAGACCTGACGACTGCTTCTCTGGACAGCTGTAAGGCTACATCCCAAGTGACATGTAAACCCTTTATTGCTGAAGAGCTCAGCCTCAACCCGGAGATGGTCTGGCCAGCATAAAAAAGGCACAAGAGAGGAAGAAGAGAGAGGAAAGATTAGAACAGAAACTACTTTTCTACTATGCAAGCTGGGATCTCCTTGAGAGAGCACATAGAGAAAAACTCAGAGGTCATATAGGATGTGGCAGTCATTTACTATCTCTCAGCAAGATAGCAAAGGGGGTCAGAAAACATTCAAGGTGCTTTTCACCCTTCTGTAATGAAAGTTTTACTGTGCCCTGTCTCTTTATGTATTAGTAACATGGGGAGATCCTTCTACTGCTGCTCTGCTATTGTCCTGAATCCCATCCCCAGTCCCTCCAGCAGACTCCATGAGAGGAGTCATCATGTCTTGGGACATCCCCTCCACCGTTACTAAAAGGGACTTTTTTTCTTAGTATAATACAGCTTTTCTAGCATGTCCAACATAGTGTGAAATAGCATTCTCATAAGCTAAGTAGGAAACTTTAAAATGGTGTAGGATGCCACTTAAAAATGGTGTAGGAAGGTCATTATTGGTAGCTTGCTATTCAAAAGAAAAAGCAATACTTATCAGCCCTGGCTATTCACTTCATTGAAACCCTTCCTATGGTCATTTCCACAGGAAAATTCATGCCAAGGGAACTAGCCTCAATCTTATGGTTGATCTTTGGAAGAAATGTAAACCTTTGGTCAAATCCAATGGCCTAAGCTTTATTGGAGGCAAAAGGATCAACATCACTTTGCTACAAATTGCCTAAAGCAAGAAATATTTCATTTTTTCAAGAGAACTTAATTTCATGTATCCAAAACCAAAATGGAGTAGCAGTCAGATTGTTTCTTTACACAATTTTCTTGAAGAGTTATCCCCAAGGAGATCATAGTTCTTTAATTGAAATGTGTCTGTATTTCTTTTATCTCATTATAGTAGCTTTAAACAAGACATAGTCGTGGGAATCAATGGTGAAAAGTCCTCTATTTGCCATCCAGGGTATTCCATTTGCACTGTTTGCTTTTCCAATAGTAAATCTTCAAGGAGGCTGTCAGCTAAGTTGCTAAGGTGCCATAATAATTAAAGAGGAGATTAAACAATTCAGGAGAATAGCAACTAATTTAAGGAGGTGAATTTACCTCTGATTGTCACCACTGGCGTGAGTGACACCAGCATTCTGCCCCAAAAATGTAAACCTGTTCTAGAGGTAGATGCAGTGCAGGTAAGAGCCCAGGAAACAATTCAGTCGTTAAAATAAAGCTTGAGAGTGAATCAGAGTTCAGTGTTTCTGTCTTGACAAAAAGACGACTGATGGGTTATTTGATTATAGTGCTTAAGCACTTTCACAAAGAGAAAATATTGGAGCTTTTCAATCTAATAGAAGAAGGCATAACAGAGAATGGGTGTAAAAGAAGAGAAATTCAATTTACAAGACAGATCAGCAAGGCATTGGGACAAACCCAAAGGAACAGGTAAATCCTCTGTCTCCTGCCTGGGTGCCGACACAGGGTCTCCTTCAGACAGGCAGAAGTTATTGGTAAGCGAATGAAACTTCATGGCAGGAGGTCAAAGTAGATTACCTAATGATTTCTGTTGGTGTTAAAAAAACTATACCTGTAGCTGCCTAGGACTTCATGATCATCAACTAATCTGCATATCATGGTGACATGGAAGATCAAGACAAGGAACAGACTCTCGTACTGCTTTGAAAGGTCAGGTATCTGCTCAGATACGACTGGGGGCATCCTATGGAAATAACAGGGTGTAATTAGGGGAACTGTGTATCTCATTACTTGCATTAAACACCTCAGCCAGTCTCTGCTGAAACTGTGATTTCCAGAAATGCAAGCTGGCTGAGCCTCAAATGCCTCAAAGCAACCTGTCACACCAATTTCTGTCAAGTATTATTCCTTCCACCGGAGGCCAGAGCATTCAGCGTGAGCGGTTGCCAGTGGAGTATCTCTGGTCTATTGCTGAGTTTGACTCAATCTAACAAAGAGGGAACAGTGGTCACATATTGGCTCTTCCATGACGATCTTAAAATAGGAAAAGAGCATTAAAAAGGATTATGAAAATTGAAATGGAAAAGAACTTTGATAGTCCCTTTCTTTGGCATAACCTTGAAAAGGACCACTTGCATTTGCTGGTCATACCATTTCCTACATCAACACATCTAGCCACATGCTTCAAGTAAAGCATATGCTTAAATTATTTTCTTAATCAGGTTTATTAAGGTATAATAAACCAACTTAAAATGAATGTTTCTGTACATGAAAAGCCAATGAAATGAAAGCCAATTGTATCCTGGGCTTCATCAAAAGAAGCGTGACCAGCAGGTTGAGGGAGGTGATTCTCCCCCTCTACTCCGCTCTCATGAGACCCCACCTTGAGTACTGTGTTCAGCTCTGGGGCCCCCAGCGTAAGAAAGACATGGACCTGCTTAAGCAGGTCCAGAGGAGGGCCACGAAGATGATCAGGGGGCTGGAGCACCTCTCCTATGAAGACAGGCTGAGAATGTTAGGGTTGTTCATCCTGGAGAAGAGAAGGCTCCAGGGAGACCTTATTGCAGCCTTCCAGTACTTAAAGGGGACCTACAGAAAAGATGGGGAAGGATGAGGGGTAATGGTTTTAAACTGAAAGAGGGTAGATTTAGATCAGATATTAGGAAGAAATTCCTAACTGTGAGAGTGGTGAGACACTGGAACAGGTTGCTCAGAGAAGTTGTGGATGCCCCATCCCTAGAAGTGTTCAAGGTCAGATGAGGCTTTGAGCAACCTGATCTAGTGGAACCCCCATGGCAGGGAGATTGGAACTAGATGACCTTTAAAGTCCCTTCCAACCCAAACCATTCTATGATTCTATGATTCTGTGGTAGCTGTTGTGGCCGTGTACTGGGGAATGCTTGGCCATACCATGCTTCTGCAGATGTTTGATCCCCTTTGGGAAACATTTTTATCTCTAATGTACCACTCTAATGTACCCAGTGGTCTCAAGTTTGTGCAGCGAGGTCTCCAGCTTCTCCTGAGAGTCGTTCTGTTAAATTTGCTCTTTTCCTTTCTGGTAGAAAGCATGCAGTCAACTGCTTGCATGTGCAACAGAGACAATCATAGCAAAATACAGAGTACTGTATTATTTGCCAGGATGGACAAGAATAGTTGAGTCCTCTGTGAAATAACAGATTGATTAATTATACATGACCCAAGCAGATTATTTACTCAGTGAGAGACTAACACAGGATCCTTTGTCTTGTTTTGAGTCTTGCTTGCTAATCTGTTTGATTTGGCAGTTTGTAAATAACTGGTTAATAAAATTTGGGAATATTAAACCTGAGTGGTGAGTAAAGGGCAGCCAATGCTTACATAAAAGGGCAGTGAAAGAGCAAGATTTTTTTTAATCAATTGAAATGCGGAATAGGTAACAAAGCAGGGAGAGAGAAACAAAGATGGCCATCCAAAATGCAGGTTATATTTTGAAAAAGCTTTAATCAACGTTGAGAAATACATCCATATAACATATTGAGCTTAAATATCCTTTTGCCCATTGTTCACAAAGACATTTGAAAAGTTAAGCACCATTATCCCTGTTTTACAGATAGAAAAAGTGAGGCACAGAGCAGGAGAGTGTCTTGTTCAAGATCACACAACACTCGTGGCAGAGCTGAGAGGTCCTCAGCGTTAACACTGTGGGGAGGTGCACTCTGCGGAGCATCCTGGACATCTGGTCTGATGCACACCCTCATCCTGGCTCTGTTCCATGCTTTTGTTTCCAGCTTCACTGTGTGCTCCACAAGGTCTCGTACCCTAAAGCAGACCACAACGGATGCCTTACAGTGAAGACATGGCTGGCAAGGACCCAGGTCTTTAGGCTTTTAAGCCTGTGTTCTGTAGTCTGAGCATTGCCCTCCTTCCACCGTAAATGAGGACCTGGGGCTGAAACGAAGTAGTGTGACCTATGACATATCTTCTGTCAATTCACTTCTTTTCTAGGAAAAACAGATGCAAAGTTTGCATTCAAACACAATCACATAAAAGGACGTTACATAGTCGAGCACTCAAAAGTTCAGACACGTTGGCGAGCTCCCAGATCATTTGCTGTGCATATGCATGATGGTAGAATGTTAATTACATGATCCCGTACTGTTTCTTTCTGCAGGACACCTACCTTCGGTGCGCGGGATAATGGTGTTCATCTAATGAGCAGCTATGTGATGTTTTGTTTTCGCATTGTGGTTCCGTGTGTGGCCCCGTGCTTTATTTTCTGCACACCATTCAAACCTAGCTCTCAAGGCAGTGATTAATGCTCTCAAGGACTTCTCCATGGCAACAATCAATCTGGCATTCCCTAATTTTCAAGTGCTTTACTTTGCAGCATTAACAGTGTTTTCTGTTAAAAAGATGTGTTGTGTCCTATATTTTTAATGCAGGGTTTTAGTCCTGGCTGGAAAGCTTAAATTTATATATCTCTGATTTCAAAGGTTGTTGAGGTGGTAGTAGCAGGGTACTTTCCACTCCATATGATGTGGTTGCCTGTCATAATTGGGAACATTTTTGTCCTCTATTTCTATGTAGGGTTAGTAAATAAATGATTGCATACTACAGAGATGCAGTAGCTGACAAGAGTATTGGAGTCTATTTGACACTGCAGAAGAAGCCAGGAGGTCCTTACAGAAACGAATGGGAACAGTAAGAAGCAATTGTCTTTTCAATCATAAAGTCTATGCCCAGCAGTTTGCCCTCAGTCGGAGTCCTGGAGGTGCTCCACAGCCAACTAGTATGTAAATTTGGTTTCTATTTTCATTGCTTAGAGGTAACCATCAACAGATGGTGTTTTGAAACACTCATAATTTTGGCTAATAGAGTTACTGTTGCCAACTGTCCTCCAAGTAGTGATTAGATATATTATTATTAATAAATAATACCTAATAATGATACAAACAGTCCAAACCCCGAAGTCCTTAATCCTAAGCAACTCCCACGCTCTTCATTACTTTGTGCTCATATCTTTGGATGACTAAAAGTATTTTACTGCACCGAGCCAAGTCCTTCTTTCTGATCTGCATTACCAATCACTATTTTTTTTAATACAGATCCTATTGGCATCCTCCACATGAGCTCTCACCAATGGGAATTCCATATGGCCATTAGAAACAGAACTTGCTCATGCAGGACTCAGCCACAGAAACTTTAATCAAAACTTCCATTAAATTCCCAGAGGAGAGGAGCCAAAAACTCTCACTGACTTTATGCGCTCATATCCAGATGGCCCCTTCCAACTCCACAGAATTCTAGTCTTCATTTGAAAGGAAAAGAGAAATCCCATCTTTTATGGTTATTGCAATAACCTTCTGGACATGGCTGGAGGGCGAGCCAATGACTTCTACCTGAGCAAATGTGTGCAGTATAAGGCAAATCACTCACAAAAAATGAATTTCTTATACTACTGACTGTTTGGAAACAGTATACAGTATACTGAGAAAGCAGCAGAAGGTGGGAGAGAATCCAACTTAAGGCCAGTCTTCAAAAAAGGAAGGAGGATAACCCTGAAAGTCACTATTCTGTAAAAGCAACACCTACACTTGGTGAAATTAAGGGGAAGAATACTGCAAGAAAAAAATGCTCTTAGTGTTTTCCTGGAGGATCAGGGAACAGCCATGTGAAGGGGAGATATATGAGACTGGAGTGACAGGTGCAGTACAAGAGTATAATTAAGCAAGCCATATTTCAGGACTAAGTATTATATTATTCCAAGTGGAGAGACTGAGCTAAAGAAAGGTGCAAATGACTCGCAAGGCTGTGAAGCTCGTAACAGATCGTGAAGCTCCCCACGATCAGCCACACGATGCAGCCGGGAAATACTGTCCCTCTCAATAAAAGCAGCATAATTTTGATTCTATCATATTTAGCATATGCAACATTTTTAGGCAACTGCTTAAATAAATAACTGCTTCCTATTAAATTCCTGGATTACTCTTAGTGTCCAGGTGGGACGTACTGCCATTTCTATAGTAGTGCTTCGACTTTGATCACACAGACCAATTTCATTGGCAGTTTTGCCAGAGAAAGGACTGATGATTTAAAAACTTGGCCCAAAACTTCAGAGCAGAAGTGGCAGTAAACATTAGTCACTGTAGCAAACTAATTTGTTTTCCATATGGCATTTTCAATGGAGTGTGGAAGATTCACAAGTGAAATAATAATTACAAATGAGGAATACTTTGAAAAAAAATGTGTTTTTCTCCCTATGCATCACTTAAAAGGATTTCTAATTAAGTCAATACTTGATTATGCTGGAGATGACATTGGCAGCCAAATTATAGTTTGTGGGGTTTTGTTCTCAGGGAAAGATTGTTCCCAGGGGCAGGAAAATTCCTGCATCTATTCAGCCCAGGGTGCTGCTTAGATGTAAGAAGGTGAGCGAAGTGTTTAATTCCCTTTGGAAAATCAGGTGGTGAACATTTTCTTAATAATGTAGTTGCTTGTAGTACAACATTTTGCTCAGCAAGATGAGGGGCTGGTATGACTGATTAAGCAAGTCAGAGACAGATGCTTTAAGATATCCTTGGATCTGTACCTGGCTAAATTCAAAGCCAACTCAGAGCTGCAAATGTGCTCCAAGGCAGAATGGAAGTAGCTTCATGAAATCTCAGCCCTAAAATAACAAAACTCCAGAATACCTTATTCTCCTTCCAAACTATTGTTATGGGGGGGAAAAAAAAAAACAAAAAACAAAACAAAACAAAAAAACCAAACCAAAAAAAAAAAAAAGAAACAATATAAATGGAGCCAAGAATTTGTTAGTGCAATTATTATTTTGAAAGGCTAAGACTCCAAAATACCTAATTAATGTTTTGAAAGTCTCATCTACGATGCAATTTAATTTTTTATACAAGAAACCCTTCCTAAACTCTGCCCCTTATCTCTGGTGTGATGCTCACCCTGCCACTGTCCCTCTGCATCCCAGGGGGTGACAGGATCAGTCTCCTTCGGGCACAGTCAGGGAGAGGGTTACAAGTCGCCACCATCCAGAGGTCTTCCCTGGCAGGACTGTGATGTCCATGGTGGAGTTTCTTCCTCCTCACTCTTGGGACCACCTCGGGATATCTTCATTGCCCCTCTCCCTACCGCCTGCTCCCTTCTCCCTGGTCCCCAGCACCAGTGGCAGAGCTGCCCAGCGCCCAGCCCGGGCACACGAAGATCTGGTGTTTGCTGGGCAGTGCCTGCCCGGGGCGGCAGCCCTTGGCCATGCGGGGTGTCCCATCGCTGAGCTCAGGCAGGTCGGGCAGAAGTCCTTGGCCACGGGACACTTGTGATCACAGGGACACTCAGCTCAGGGCACGGCAAGCCCAGAGACGTCCTGAGACCTCGTGGTGTTGGATGAGCACAATGCCCGTGGCCTTCTGCTAGTGATGGCAAAAATCACATTTACCAGGTTACAGTTGCAGCCCAGACTGTGGAGCACTGGGAGGTTTGGAACTGGAGACCCAGTTATAAAATATAAAATGTAAAATCTGAGGAAGATCTAAGGTCTGCCTCAGGCCTCTGTTCACTTTTCAGTCCAGTCTTGTAAGGACATTTTTTCTGCAGTGAGTTATGCGGAGATTTTCTACATGTAAATGGGAAGACATGTAAGACCGATATGTTCATACGCCCTTGTAACCAAGGTATTTGACAACTTGTACTCAAATATTCATTTTCAATCTCACAAAGCAGACTGAGGACAGTCCTCCTTTCTGATTTTCACTGCCTGGCAATCACAGGGAACCTGCAGAAGTGAATGGTGCTACAGCCATAGATGACCGAGCTTGTGGAAAGATTTAGACCCCGTGACTGTATTTTGGTTGGTAGTACAAATGCTGATTGTACTTTTATTTCTTTCATGCAATTTGGATCCTGTCTATTCAGATCCATTCACATTTGGATTACAGTTCTTATCTTTTAATGGTTTCTAGCATATGCATAGAGCAGCCATGTCAGAGCCCTGTTCTGAATGCAGAACATCCTGACGGTAGCAGAGCAGGGCTGAATTAATTAAATGACCCTCACTGAAAGAAGCTAAGGCCTGAAGCATCAGATCCCATGGGGAAATGTCCACTTCTATCACATTTGCTGTTCGGGGACCTCAAAACACTTCAAGGGTAAGATTTGCCAAAAGAGCCCGTGGAGAATATAATTCTTCTTTCTCTCACTCAGCTCCTTTTGGGAAGTGCACAAATCAGACACATTTTTGACCACAGGCCACATTTTGCTACGGTCAAATATGGAGGAACATTTTCTTTTCGCAGATGTGCCCACTGAGTAGGAGGTATCACCAGAAGAGATGGTCTTTTCCAAGATTTCCTGATTTTATTCATATATTTGATCTTCTGGCTGGATAGGATCAATTTATACTGCTTTTACCGGTATGCATTGATTGATGTGCAGAGACCCAAGAAGGACACCAAGAAGATATGATACTGCTTCACCCTTGAAATGTTGTTTTTTACTCTCGTGCAGTCGAGTGTAAAGGTCTGCTTGGAGGTGCTGGTTTGGGATCTGAACAGGCACATCAGACCCGTAGCTGACCTTCCAGAAGTTCACCTCACAGTTAATGCTTTGCATCAGAATCGCTGAGAGCCACTGAGACAATTTTTAGTACCAGCGCTCACAGCCAGGTAAAGTCCATACGTTTTCATGATGACCTGCTCTGAGGATGAAGGCGAAAGTAGTCTTTAGTTTCAGCTAGTTTGCTAAACAGCATCACAAAGTGGCTCCTTTTGATGCTTCACATAATATCTCTAATCTGATCTCAGAGGTTTAGGTATTCCTGGGATGATGATGATATTCTTTCATTTCTTCCTTAGTACTGTTAATTCTGACCATTAATGGCTACAAGTTAACATCCCCCACTTCTGGTATACGTACGTTCACCTGCTCTGGTGTTGCTCCTCAGCGTGCTGTGAGGTCCAGAATGGATCTGCTACACCGGCATCTTTCTTTGAGGACAATGAAGTTGGCTGGTTTAAAAATGCCATAGATCAGTCACAGTCAAACAGTCACCATCACCAAGACATAACTTTACTGCAGTGTCTTAACAGAATTTTTAAGGGAAAAGGCTGAACAAGATTATGGGGCCTTCTACACAGATGTGGCCAATAAAACTAAGGCAGGAATGACTCCTAATGATTTTGTCTGGCTTATTGAGCCATGCAGCAGAGACAGAGCTTGGCCGTTGGCAGAGGCTCTGTTCTGATACAGAAGACAGATGGGTTATCTTTGCTCAGATAATGAAAAAGACATGCAGAAATGGATTGAGCGCTGTATCTCCATGCCCCACCACAAAGACAAGAGAGGAAATAGACGCCTGCACAGAGAAAGTCATCCAACCCATCTGTTTTTAAGATGTGATACACCGTCCTCTAGATGGGCCCACTGCATTCCGCTGATGACAAGGTGAACCTGGGGTGACTAGCTTAGATGTAGACATCTAACATTTGGGTACCTAAGCCAGGGCAGATAAATCCCACCACGGGCCCCTCATTAGCCTTGGCTGCCTTGTATCGTATGTTAGCACCAAAGCAGAACACAGCAACACACAGGGCGTTGGACAGGGCCTGAGATCACGGGCACTTTCCCTCTTATCAGCACCTGCCCATTTGTATTTTGAGATGCTCTATCCATATCTTGTGTCTGTAGGGTAGCTGGAATGCTGAAGACTTGATCTCTCACAGCAGTTTTAAATATTTGGGGAATATAAATAGTAATAACGGGCAGAGCTGGTGCCAAGTGGTACTAGTTCACAGGAGGGGTATTGAATGCATTTTCCCTTGATTTAAGTCATCATGTGTGGTACAAGGCATTGGAGATGTAAGCACACCGTATCCTTCTTCAGTATGTAACTGATAAACGTGCACAGTTTCCTCTTGTCTGTGCAATTCAGTTCATGGCCCAAGCGTCTAAGCCAAAACAACTCAATATTAAAGTGATAAATTAGAACTATTAAATATTTAATGATGGGAGGAAAAAAGCTGCTAAAACATAAAATATCTACAGGGTAATCTCAATTGTATCAGACAAAAATGTTACATTAGCAGAGATGATTCTGAGTTTTAATATATTGTTTGAAGCTATTTCATTTTTGAGACCATGCAGTGCTATTGTCATATAAATTTATGGACAAACTCCTGAGGCCACATTTGTTTTCTACGTATTGTTTTTCCTTGACTTTCATGACACTTTGGGATTGCCAGTGCTGGAGGATAAGTGATTTTGATTTTTATCTTCTGGTGTTGAATCCTCGCCATTTCCCACCTGGGTTTTTTTGGCTGATGGAATTCCAGAACTCCATGAAATTTGTTGTAAAACTCACAGCATAGACCTCTAACGTGACTATCGGAGATATTGTCAATAAGTCATTTCAATCTGCCCTCTCCCCATTCTCCCTCGCCAGATTATGCTGCACATGACAGATCTGGTACATAAAATGCCTGAAGTGCAGGCTGCTGCGGGAGAAGGACGAGAGACGATCAGCCCACATCAGAATACACAACTGTGAGCAGAAGAAAAAACCTTGCCCTCAGGACCTCTGGAGAAATAGGCATAATAAAATTAATTTACACGTCAAGATCCTCACTTAAAACACAAAAAGACTCCCATCAGATTTAAAAGATGTCATAAGAGGATTCAGTTGTATCATTGTGCAATTGCAGTCCTTAAAGAACTTTGCCAATGCTGTTAAGACTCTCTACATCCTTGAATGTTAATTAAGTGAGATAATACAGACAGCATTATGGAAATAGTTAGGTTATAGCATTTGAAATGGTCCCTGTCAGCTGCCGAAGACTATGCCAAAATATTGCTTTGGGCATGAAATTTTTCGCAAGGTTTGTCTTCAGATCAAGGGCAACGCGTTGGGGTTGGGAAAAGATGCCATCGCATTATTTTTGGGTGCGTGTGGAAGGACCCACCTATGAAACGCTGTCACCTTCCAGCCAACCGAGCAGCTCTTTAACTCTTTGCATCAACGGCTCCCAGTAATGATAGAGCGCGGGAAGTGAAGGAGATTATGTCACGTAAGAAACCGCAGGAGGGGGGATTTGAGACGGAGATTACTTGAGCTGGAATCTGGCCAGGTCACTGGGGTTAAGCCCCTTGCTGTTGCGAAATGCCGTGGGATCTTTAATGGACGTAAGTGTTGAGGAGCTTGTCTTTCACATCTCATCTGATGGCAGGAGAGCGGGGAATTAGTTTACTCTCTCTAACACTGGGCTTCTGTACTGCAAGTGTCACAAAGGATATTTCTTTGCAGGCAGATGTCGGCTGCCAGTGGGAAGCTGAGAAATGCCAGTTTTAATTAAAAGCTTTATTTTCAAATACAATTCAGAGATTATAAGCGGTAAGAAGGACTTCTCCGCTGGGAGGCTTCAATGCGCGGCCCTGAGCAAAACAGCAGTAATTGAAAGACAAGGCCTAATTCCCCTTCTCCCAGCTGGGTCTAACCACGAGGCAGGGACATCAATCCAGCCCTTGAAGGAGGGCTGGCAGCATCTCGGATTTGTCATTGCCTCTATTGTCAGAGGGAAGGAAGCCAAAGCAAGGCTTTTAGATCTTCCTAACCCTTTTCTCTAAAGTTGGCTTATGAAGAGAAAAGAAAAGAGAGGGGCAAAGCTGTTGGAGGAGAAGGCTGAAAGGCACCTATCTGACACATCTGCGCAGATTCCTGTTATAAAATTGTGTTTTCACGTCATTTGGGTGTACACTAGGTTAATCCCGGGCACTTGCACCCACCTTAATCTACCCTAGGCTGGTTCTGGGTCACAGGAAGGCTTTTCTGGATTCAGCTTGCTATGGTAGCCTCACCCATTTTCCACCTCAAGCGAAGGCATAGCTGAAAATGGGACAACACCAGGCATGAGCGTGCTGCGCTGCCTTTACCTAGGTGGCTAGTCTCCAGGGCTTTTATTGACCATTTTTAAGGAATTCACTGCTTTTAAACAAAAAATCAGCTCATATCAACAATTCCATCTGTTCTACAAATCAGCCTCTCCATACCCACCCTCTGTCTTTAGAGATTTTTTATGGTACCTGCACATCAACTCCTAATCTCTTGATGGGTCTGTTTCATTACTCCTCACATTTAATGAAAGTAAAAATAATTACTTTAGAATCAAGTATCTCCTTTTTGAGTGTAATATACAGCTGCAATTTGGCTGTAATATTCCTACTTTCAGTTATTTACACATGATCCTTTTGTACAGGGACAAGTTTACCAGCAATAACCAAAGTAAGTTTTCTTTGCAGTTTAGTATCATCCCATGCAACGCCTGCTCACACACCGGTAAATTTTGGTTGCCAACATGTGACTCCCCGTCTCCATTCTTCAAGTCAGAGCAGAGCGATGCTCACGTTGGGTGTGTTCACCAAGTGGAAATGGAGCTTTTGTCATCCTCTTAATGGCAGCAGCTGTAGAACTTGTAGAGCCACTGATTCACAGAACCGTTCAGGAAGGGGCCTCAGGAGGTCTGTACTCCAACCTCCTGCTCAAGGCAGGGTCACCCCTGAGATCAGACCAGGTTGCTGAGGGGTTTGTCCACCCGCACCTTGAAAACCTCCCAGGATGGAGACTGCACAGCCTTGCTGGGAAACCTCTTCCAACGCCTGACTGGTCTCATCATGACAAAGTTTTTCCTTATTTCCAGTCTGAATCTCTCCTGCTTCAGTGTCCACTGTCTCTGGTCCTCCCACAATACATCACCATGAAGAGCCTGGTTAAATTGGTCAGGCATGATTTATGCTTGGTAAATCCATGCTAACCCTTCCGATTACTTTATTCTCCTTCCTGTCCCCAGAAATATGTTACAAGAAGAATCCCAGGGACCAACGTGAGTCTGGCCATCCTGTACGTCCCCAGATCATCCTTTTGGTCTTTTATATTATTTGTCAGCCTAATCTCTGTGGAAATTCAGGTCATCTTATCTATCAATTTCCATTTAAATATGAGAATAGATCTTAAAAACAACAAAAGCAAGATAACGATGCAGGTTTTATTGGACTGATAAAAAAATGCGGATTTGCTTTCAAAGCCATTGGTTTTGGGCCAACACAGCAGGGACATCAAGAGTTAAAAGCATGAACTGCAAGGACTGTTGTAAGACTTAAGGATCCTCGGATGAGGCTGTAAGAGGATCAGATGTGCCATGGATCTCTAGGTACATACATCCCCAGGTTGTGCTTGCACTACGTTGCACATGAGATGCATATGACCCTTTTGCCTAAGACTCGGTTCTTAGTTTATAATGATGTGAATTTGGAAAAACCTAATTAGAGCAGATCTGTAGGTCTTACCCCAATGTATAAACGTGTTATCTGCTTTTCCTGCTTTTTCTTCTCCTTCCCAGACATTTTTCCTTGCTTCTTTCAAGCCCCACTGCTGTTGTACTATATCAAGTTCTGTACATATATTTAAATGTAATAAGAAAGATTACAAGAATTGATTTTCCCCGGGGTCAGGTCGATAAGACTGTATAAGCAGGCAATATACAATGATTCAGAATAGTTGTAGTAGATTAACGATATCTAGTATAGAAACATCCAAGTACCCGTAGCTCTTCTCAGCTCACCTGAGCTATTAGCTGAATCTCTTGCAGGATTGAACGGCTTGCTGCCAACCTAACAATATACAAATTTCTCTTGGAGAAATCACAGCAGTACCAGAGCTTTTGAAGATCCAAAGGTTACTTTGACCTTACTCTTTCAAGGAGAAATCACAGTGTGAAGTAAATAAACTTTTGAACAGCACAGCACTGACCTACCTAATCTTTATTGCAATCTAACAGGAAAAATAAAAAACCTGCTGTAAATTCTTACTCACTTTTTATTTCCCATAGATATTCAGCTTTTGGAAACAAAAGAAAAAAAAAAAAAAGAGAGATGCTGCTTTCTGGCAGTATTGGAAAAAAATATATTGAATCATCTGTATGAACTAAGATATTTTTATTAAAGTGGTCTGATGGTTAGAAGAGGATTAGATTAGATGTGAGTCCTGTGTTCCCTTCCCAGCTCGAGGAGACACCTGATTTACAGCTGGAATCTAGAGGAGGGAGGACAGAAAGGTGGGGTACGTGCTGCATCTCCCTTACTAAATTTCCAATTCATGTGCTCAAACACAAAACTGGATGTTGTGTACCTAAATCTTTGTGACCGCACTAAGGCCAGGTGTCTTAATGGGTTTGTGGATCTGACCCAGATCTTATAATCATAGCTTCAATGAAACAGCCTAAATAAATTTATTGTTGAGCCTTCAAAAATGTTTAGAATAGATTGATTTTTTTTCCAAATTGTGTTTTTTGAAAATAGAAAATGAAAAGAAAAATAATTTTAAAAAAATTGAAATAAAATATGTTCTTGGTGCAATAAAACTGAGAAGTACAGTTTCCCAGTTTTAGTGTCTGGGAAACTTTTGAATCTTTTGCCTTTGGTTCTGCTTTTAAACACACAGTGGAAGATTTTTAAGGATTGGGGTTCAGCTTCTTGTTTCATTTAAACCAGTTCAAAACCAAACATCTTAAAAGACTTCTGCAAGATGTGATAGATGATATCATCTATCGGAGAACCTGGTCCAACAGTCAGCTGCAGTGGTGATAAAGACTTGGGGATGTAATTATCACAGCAAAGTGTGAGATTTGATGTAAGAGAGGAATGAGGAGATAAATGGTAATAAGAGGTGGTTTTAAACACCTATAATGAAGAATTGCTGAGAGTGGTTGTGTGGGAGCCAAACTGTGACAACCACAGAACTCCTGGAGAAATCTCTGACCTTTGGGAATCCCACTTAGCTCCTACAAGCTTGGCTCCCAATTCTGTATTTTTTTAAACTGTCTTTTTTTAAAACCTACTCTTAAGAGGCTGCTTGCAATGGAAAAATGAAGAAATCAACAAAACCTAATCTTTCCTGTTTAAATTTTAAGCCAACATTTTCCCAAAGGTTTTAATTATATTTTTGGTGGCCAGTTCTGATTCTTGTCTCTACTGTAGCTTTTTTCCTTTCTTAGCTGTTTTTTTCCCCCAATAAAATATTTGTTTCAAAAGTTTTTGAAAAATTTCCCCTAAGGGAAAAAGATGTGGCACTTTGTTAAAGAGCAAAGCATTCTTATTGAAGACATTGCTAACCTCGCCAGTAAAAATGATTTAGAAGTTTTGCCTAACCCAACACTGGCACGTTGTGCAGTCACCGTAGTCGCAAGATCATTTCAGGTTTCAGCAAGGACAGGGTTTAGCAGCATGAATTGGGGCGGGCTGGACACAAATGAACCAGAGCTCTAATACTGTGTTTTCATACCGGCTGTGATTCAGCAAGCTCATTCACTGAACAGTAAGATTTTCCTAACAGGTTGCTTGACCTTTTCCTTACTATTATTTATGGGCCAGTAATGGGCAGCATTTTTAAACTCTTAAATGAGCACTGCTGGGTGAAAGGTTGATATTTTAAGGGAACTTTCTCCTGCTTAAAGTTTATTATCGTTGAATGTAATGCTGTCGACATCTGACATTTATAGAGTATGCTTAACCTCTAGTAATCCCTGGACATTTTGCAAATGAATGAGCCAGATGCTCAGCTGCTAAAGTTTTCATACCTTTACTGGTATCACCAGAGACGTCCTAATTTACACCAAGACAAGGTATGTGGCAAAGCGAGGCAATATCCTTAATCAGAACAACTGATTCATCCGTAGGAAACAAACTTTTGGACAATAGCTGCTTCTTTATGACTTTGCGTGATCTGCAGGAGAGCTGGGAACCCCCAGACCTTGCCTGTTTCTTCCAACTTTGTCAGTTTGCCTAATAAATGTATCACCATTCCCTCTCCCTTGACCTCCCTCGTATCCTTAGACAGTCACAGCAACTCAACACACCTAAGATGTATCTCTGAAGCTTCTGCCTGCAGGAGGTTTATGCTTTAGGAATGGAAGTTGCTGTAAGATCAAAGTGTTTCTTCATGTTTGGTGACTGGTTCAAACCAAGAAATAAATATTCTCAGACTCTGGGAAGTGTTGGATATGAATCTGCAGTGCAGCTTGCTGTCCTGAGACCATGTAATTCATAAAACTTCAGAATCTTTTTTCTAATATTGATGTAAAAACAGCTCTAACCCTATATAATAAAGCTTGGGAGAGGGCTTAAACAGTCAGGCCATGTTCAGCTTTGGGAAGACCACTGACTATTCTGGGGTGAGGTCTGCAATTATATTTGCTACCTAGGGGAAAGTAACACCAGCTCCTGGGAAAAAAGTACAGAAGAAAAACACTGAGATCCACCACCGTCCATCTCCTTCATGAATCCTCTCTGTGGAAGAGGTCCCACCTTCCAGCTCCTGGTTTCCCCTCTCCCTTTGCCTGCTAGAGGAAAGGTAAGCCACCTGTAAACTGTAATCAGGTCTTCTTCATCTTGTGACAATTTGGCCCACCTCACTTTCTGAAAGAAGGTATTGAATCTGATATGGTGGCCGTATATCCTGATACCCTCGGGCTCTCAGTTGAGACTTGACAGTCGTCTTTTCTGTTGCGTTGGCTAATACGGCCCTGCCGCTGCACTTTTGCCTGATGCCCTTGGCCAGTGCTGTCTGGCTGTTGGGTCCAAATTCTCCCCATATTCTCTGCACCTGCCCGTGGCACCTCTGTTTTTCTGATTTTACCCTTCGTGAAAAAGTGAGTAAAGAAACAAAAATCAGCCGTAGTAGAGGAGTTTCTTACTCAGACATACTTCAAATGTGTGAAGCCACGAGCCAAGCAGGGGAATAATTTTGCTGTCACTACTTTCCAGACATAGATTATTGCCAATACAGTAAAACCCAGCATCTTGGAGATATGTACAAGCTAGCTATAGGCTTTGCAGATCAAGCACCAGAAGAAGTGTGGCTTTTCAGAACTGTACTTCACGGGTATATATTGGGTGAATTTAGATATACTCCAAATTTTAAAGCATCAAGCTCCTAAAAGCATTTCAAGGCTCGCAACCATGTTGAAGTCAATATTCAAAAAGGAGCACAGAAGTAGGAAGGATGGGGAGAGAGTCTGCTGTGTTCCCGGGACTCATCTCTCGAAGACAAACTATAATGCAACATTTACAAAGCTAACAGGGAGTTCATGCAAGGACACAGTTTGCAGACATGAATTAGAATATGCTTCTCAAACGTCTCAGTGTAAGGCAGATTTTTTGCATCATTCTTCCTCTTTTCTTTACGCTTATCATGTTGTAACACTCTTTGCAAAGTGCGGACGTCAGAACTGATGCAGATATTCAGTAATGGTCTTGCAAATGCCCTACCTTTCTCCCATTCCTGCTCCCTGTTTGTGTACTCAGGGATCACATCCTCTCTCCGAGCTACAGCATCGCACTGTGAACTCCCCTTCGGGTGAGCTCCTGTCGTTGCCCCAAGCCGGCTGCGGCATCACAGCTTATGTCTGCCGTCTTGTCAGCATGACCTACACTCTTCAAAGCTGGATGCACGACCTTGCGGTGACTCCTTTCACAGGCAGGCTCAAGTCAACCCATCTCACCAGGTCACGCCGGCTTGATCATTATCGACTTCTTCAATTTCAGAGTCATCTGCAAATGTGACCAGGAGTTGTTTTGCTTTTTCTACCAGATTCCTGATAAAGAGACTGAACAGCGACAGCACCATTCATGCACATTGCCTGCTCTGGGGCAGTAACCTTTGCAGAGAGGGGGGAAACAGGCATCTGAGAGGAGCCGGGTCCTAAACTATCACAGCAAGGTTCTCTAGCGCCTGTCTGTCAGAGCCTGGCAGTAAATCTGTTATGCCAACACAGTCATCTTTCACAATCACACTTGTAGACCAGTAAAAAAATTAAGTTTGTTTGATGAGAGCTATTTTCCACACAGGCCCAACGATTGCCGTAATTATCCTACCTCCCTAAAAGCCTGTGCTGATTGCAGTCCCTATCAGCCTTTCTATAATTTTATCCCCCGCTGAAGTCAGACTGAGCAGGAGCTTTCGAGGCCACCCCATTTATCCTGTAGTGTATTGGTACAACGTGAACTCTTTATCAGTCCTCTAGAACCTCCCCAATACTACAAGATTTATGAAAAATCAGCATTTAATGGTTTAGAGAGCTTTTCAGCCAGTTTTTTAATACTCTTAGGAGCTAGTTATATGGCCTGTCAATGCAAGTATGTTTAACTTTAATAGCTGCTGTTTAATATCCTTCCTAGTTACTCTTAAAATTGAAAGTATTTCCTTATTACCCTAAGATATGAATACAAAATCTGTCTTCTGTCTATTAGAAAACAATATCTATGAAACTTTTCTTTTTTTTTCTGAACCATAATCACCAATTTTATTAGCTTTATTTGGTATCATGCATATCCTGAAGGTTTCATTTATTTCTGAAATATTTACGTTAGCCTTGTTATTAAGATATCTTACCGTCCTTATTTCCCTCAGCCACAGGTTTGTTCTAGATGACTTTACATTCTCTTACTGAACGCCAATACTCCCTAGCCGTTAGTATATGCTATTTGCCATTAAGCCAACCTCTTTGATGATGCTATCGCCCCAAATCCCAATATAGAAAAGGCCCTACTACCACCTACCATGCAAGATCTTGTGTAGCTCCAGCTCTTGCTTTGTTTGGCTTTTCCACTTGCAGAGTGCCAACGTGCTGTGAAAACACAGCAGAGCATCACAGCGTTGCTGAAGATATCCCCAGTGTGCCATGAACGCTGTGCATAGCACTGGATTCCCGGTCTTGGAGAGGATAAAGTGGAACTGGGAAAGGTTAAGGGAAGGGTGGTAAGCAATGGAATGGCTTCCACGGCAGGAATGATCATATAGGCTACACGGTCTCTGTGTATGGGGAAATGGGGAAAAAATAAAGGGAGGGGGAGAAATATAATAGAGAGCTGTAAAAAGATGAAGGTCACGGAGAAAGTGAATAGGAAACAGTTGTTCACTGACTCTTTTAAGCCAAGAACAATGAAATGAGGAGGTGGCTAGTTCAGAGCAGAGAAGGAAGTGCTTCATACAGGGCACAGTTTTAAACTGCAGGGCTCATTGCTGCAGGATGTGGGTGCTGAAATTTTCCAGGAGCTCAGAAAAGCGTGAGTGAATAAAACCCACCAAAGGTTATTAAACACTAAAATGTCAATTAAGACTCACAAAATTCAGTATCTGCAAATTTCTAGAGGCTGGGAGAGCATACCAAGGAAGTCTGTTCGAGTTCTTACTCTCAGAAGATACACCTTTAGTTTGTGTTGGCATATTTGTTCTTATGTTCCTGTCTATGCACTTGCAAAATCTGGGTCCTTACATGAGTAGGAAGAGGTCAAGCCCAACCATTTTTTTGCAGTGAAACAACCCAATTTTCCCCCTTTTTCTGTGGCTGCTTTAAAACAGAGACCTGGCAATTGAGATACATTTCATATCAAAGCACAAGTCACAATTCACAGCACAAATTGGAATAACAGGACCACTGGAATGTCTTCCAAATGGGGATTGTCATAGCGCATTTGATACAGACCTCAGGTTCTTGATGTAATGTGTTGCTCCGTCTAGGAAAGGCTCCATCTAGGAAAGGCTCCATTTGTCTTTTCCTCCCAAAGGTGATCTTACTTGGTGTTTTCGTTCTGGGTTTTGAAAGAAAATGGTGGTAGCATGACATGAAATTTAGCAGCTGCGCATCCATTCTGGGGATGTCCACTTTGTTCTGACTAAATTAGTTACTCCCCAATTGCAACTGCAAATAGAAAAAAGAAAGAGCTGCTAAGAGAAGAGCTCCATTTCATTTTATTTATTTTACTACCTTGCCTGACTAAGTGCACTGACATATTGCCACATGTTCCCAGCATGTAACGTTAGGGTAGCAGAGTCTGTTAAGTTGGATCACATCAGCCTAGGTCCTAATGGCATCTTACATGACATGTTATGACACAGAGCGCTTCATTACACACTGGAGTGCTTCACTTTGCACACAGACACATCTCCATTTAGACCAGACCACGCTCACAGTGGTTGTGCTATCAACGAGTATTCCTTGCAAGGTATCCGCATCTCCACATTAGGCCAGACAAGCTGGGAAGCTAATCTTTGGTTTCTGCTGTGAAGGAGGAGGAGTTCTCTAGTTTCACCTAACTTAATCTTCTGCTCAGCAATGCCCTTGGAGAAGCCAGTCTCTCTCTACTGCCCGTAGAGACAAGTCAGCCAATGTAAATACTCACATCAGTGGGCTTTTTAGTATTTGGATATACATTGCAGAAGAGTATTATTAAATATGGTATCTAAAACAGTACTACCCTGGCTCAGTATCAATGCAACGAACAGGAATGTTATTGGTCTTCCTCCTCCTCTCCTCATTTCATCTAATTTATTATACCACCATTACTCTGGGTATCTTAACTGCTTGGTTGGTACCGAAAATTAAAGTTATGTTCATGTACGGTGCACCTGCTGTTCTGCTGAATATATCAAGCATGTCCACGTGGAGTATACCTGCCGTGCTGGGCTAATGGCAAGAGGATACCACTGACACTTCTGATCCACTCCAGCTGTTCTTGGCGCGCCTCTGAGAAAGACGTCTTTGATGGGTAGACATGTTAGAAAAGTTGGACCAAAAAAAGGCAGAAATGCAGACTAAAATGGTCGCAAGGCAGATTGTCTAGGTTACATCATTATTACTTAAATTACCCACTTGTGGAAGCAGCAAATACAGTTCTGGCAACAATGTGGTTCAGGTGGAATTAAGTATGAAACACCTCCCACACTCAGAGATAACTGACTGTATCTGGATGGAGTGCGTGTAGGAGCTACTGCTTTCTGCCAGTTGACATTTGAAATTATTACTGCTATTTGTCACTCTCCTAGTGATAAAACAAGTCACTGAGTGTTTTGCAGAAAAGAGATGTACCTTGCCCAAAATAGATGCAGCTGGGACACTGACAATGAAATCAGTAATCCATTACAGGATTGCTTTTCCCTGGCTGAGAATACCAAGCAGAATCAGAAAATTAAGCACGTCGTAGCCTTTGACCTCCTCAGAAGTCATGAAAAGCAAGTGAAGCATCTCAGCAAGTCTAGAGGGGCTGGGCAATACGGGACGCAGATCAAGGATGCTTATGACTGATCAGTCGCTCGGCGCCGGTTGCGTACCTCAACGTACTTTGTTCCAGGAATAGCAAGTGCCTTGTCATCAGTGCTGCGACAGCAAAATTTTGGGGATTGATGAGGCAAAGATAGACGGTGGCATATTGATTTAGGAAAGGTGGGAAGGTAATTTAGCTGTCAGGACAAATAAGGGAGGGGTGGATTTTTGCAGCATTAAGTAGAATAGGGGAGAAAAGGGAAGTCAAACATGATCTTCAGTTTAATCAGCCAGAATGCAAGAAAAAGAATGGTGTTATTAAGTGTGTTAGTTAACAGAGGTAATAGAACGAGTTTAGAGGAAAGTGAGTCCTTTGGGAAGCTCGATCTGAATTTTACGTTTCTGAAGTGCCCCAGTGGAAATTCAAATAAAGTTGTAAACAACTGCAGGTGAGTGAAAGGTGAAAATGAACGATGGAATAAACATGGTCCTGACTATGAAATGAGGTCTGCCAAAGCAGATAAATAAGTCACCTAATTTGTGCTCCCCAGATGAAATAATATGCAAATTGAGACTCAGAAAGATGGTGGAAGATGCAAGTCAGAAGATTTGGACTGGAGAACAGAAGACAGATTCCTGCAAGCCATTGATGTACAGGACAGTTTCAAACCTTCCTTAGGCCGAAACTACCAGTTGTTGGGTAAAAAAAACCCAGAGAAGGATTCCGAAGTATTGGAAAAAGTGGGAGGAAGAAGGGGATGGCTGCGGAGAGAGAAATACTCAGAGGGCACCCAGAGAGGTGACAGTGACACCAAGTCGCAGAAGCCAAGAGAAAGCAAGAACTCAAAGGGAAAGATCATGATGGGGGATGAAAATGAAGCAAAGTTTTGGGCACTCGCTCAGGTAGGAATCATTCCGAAGTGGTTTCCATGGAGACAGAGGATACTGGGTAAATGGGGAGGGAAAAAATGAATGCAGGAGATGTACATAGCTAAAAGGAAGTGAAGAGAGATGGTTCAATAGCTGGAAATGCAGATGAACCTAGGAGAGTGTTTTTTGTGGAGGCAAGAGTGTTTTTGAAAGTGGAGTTAAAGTAGGCAAGGGAGAAGAAGACGTTTGTAGAGCAGACTAGAGAGAGCCAGGGAAGTTGGAGCTAATTTTAAGATTTGAAAGTGAGATTCATACAGAGTTAATTTAAACCAATGCGAGAGTTGCACAGCTTCAGAAAGAGCGAGTCCCATTTGTGCACGTCCTATTTGAAAAATTAGCAAAAGCCACATTTGCACACAGATGAGATTTTAGACCAAACTGTTTTTCAGCTTTATTCCCGACGTCCGTTCTGCAGTAAGCTGAGTGTGGCAACATCTGCTCGCTGGCAGCTATGGGTCTTTCCGAGTCCCTCTATACTTAAACCGCAGTCCAAATTTCATTTATAGAGCCTAGATTATCATACATTTTGCCCAGATAGAAAAATTAGCTCTCCTCTTCTGCGCTCATCAAAAAGCAGCAGTGGTTCGACAGCTAGGGAGAAGCAGTATCACCAGGGCCTTGAGAAGCAGGGCATGGATTTAATGCGTGATGGAGAGCAGAGTTTAATGAGGGCTTCTTGGACAGCAATGGTCAAGGTGCTTTCCAGGGACTGGAAAAACCCAGCTGAGTGGCCACCAGCTCTTTTGCCCTGCAACTCAGAGGAGCAGACTGCCCGAGACGTGAGCCCTGACCCTGCAACTGCTCCACATGGACAACAGCAAGGTCTCTACTCTCCCCAGCCAGAATTTTCCTTATTTGTTTCAGCAGGGACTCAATAGAGCAGCCAGCGTGGACAAGATTCATTTCACCCTGTTCCTTCGAAAAACTAACGCACTGGTAGTAACCTGCAAGAAGAGAAGAGCCACTTGGTGGCTTCCAGCTGGAGCGGTCTGGGCTGGGGCATGGCCAGGATGAAGATGCAAAAGGAAGAGGATGCCACCCATAAATCCCATTATACGCTCCGTGATTAAGCGCAAGCGCCAGCAATCAGCATCGTGAAGACGCCACGTAGCTAGTGCTGCCATGACCAAAGCAAGGTGCTAAATTGCTCTGTTTTAGCTGAAATCACTAGTATATCTGACTAAAAAATACGTGATTATAACTGCTCCTCTGTGTGTCTTTCCATGTTCATTTGAAAGAAGTACGGCAGATCATAAAACACAGCAACATCCCCCAAGCCCAGAGGATTTAATGAAGAATTAAGGAGATTGTAACTGCATAGCTGAAATAATAGGGAGGAAATTGAATTATTCCACCCATATTAAATGCATATATTCTTGAGCATTTCTGCCAAAATTACTTTGCTAACCCATGGTGTGAAATACAGTCTGTTTTCACATGGGTGCATTAAACAAAGATGCCTGCTACAGTACAACAGCTTTGAGGAGAATGGAAAGGCATCAGGATGAAAAAGCGCTCCCGACGTATGGTTATATCAGCTCTAAATTGTCTCACAGCTGTTTCTAGCTCCATTAGATGGAAGACTGGGTAATTTATAGAAGTCATTTTTAACAATTTGATTGTTGGTATATATCTGCTGAATTGATTGGCTGGGGAGACAGATCTTTATTTTTATAATAGCAATAACATCCTTTGCAGATTACTGCTCAATTTATCCTTGATGTTAACGGTGCTAGCCAGCAACTATCCATTTATATTATGCTGTTATTTCTTAATTATCGGTCTAATTGTAGAGAAGAGCAGAGCCCAGGATGCATGAGATTGGCTGGGCTGGACAAGAAACCACAGAAGCTAGAGGTCCGTCTCTTTCTCTTTGGATATGCTCACAGCTCTGGCTGAGATCAGTGGGATTTAAACACTCAAGCTCGTGCTTTTTTTTTTTTTTTTTTGAAGTTTGCTAATCCTGTGCGGGCTAGAGTGATATTTCCCACTGAAGTCAATGGGAGTTTGGTTACAGATGAGAACGACTCACATAATGTACCCGCTTTTGCATCTAATGATGCTGGAGGCGATCATCCTGAAAAAGAATGAGCTTCCTATTCAAATCAGAAGTCTTTGACAGGCACATGGGGATGTTCATAGATGACCAGACCAGTGGGCTGTGTAATTCCTGATGCCGTCTTTGAGGGCAGCCGGTGCCACTTGACTCCCAGGTGGCTCAGCTGTGAACTGTTGTATGTCTTGGGACGAGTTTGGTCCCAGCCTCTGAGAGTCAAGGATGTGGTTTATACCTTGGGACTTGAAGATATGTGGTCTTCTCTGAGCTCTTTTGGAAATGTGCATTTATTGCAACTGCCTGTTTTAATTTGACAAAATAGTATCCACACATTTGGTTTGAGTCCTGCAAATCTCCGGGCCTCAGCACTATCTTGTGGCAGAGAGATTTGCAGATTAACTAAGAAATCTTTGATAAAATACCTTTTAACCTCAACTTTGAATTTGTCGCCTCTCAGTTTTGTCCCCCTGCTCTCACGGGATGGGAAACAACTGGAAGTCTCGCTCTGCTCTCCATAGGCTTTTTGCTTTTGTGCATACTTCTGTCATCATTAAGTAGATTATAAATCTGAGGTACAGTCTTCTCCTGCATTTTTAGTCACTTAAGAGGAGACATCACTCAGTGGAATAGATAAAAGGCTCAAGACTTCCCCAAATACCAGGCTAACTTCCTACGTTTTGTGCTGTTCAAACTCGAGTCCTCAGTAGCTGAAATTTCTCTCACAGGTGCCAGTTTCAAAAGCCAAATCCCAGGAATGGTATTCAGTGTTTTCCTGATCTCAGTGAGTGTTTTGTTTAAGCAAGAATACGGTGAGAAGGGGTTCAGTCCTTAGTCTGGTAACCAAGGGAGACTCTGAAATACTCTGTTTTTATCGGAATGAAAGGATGGAGGAAAGGAGGGAGAGAGTCTGCTGCAGGTAGATAGCAAACTTGCTGAAAATTAATGGAATGAACAATTTTTTTCTCATTTTGGGCTTTTCAAATTTTGCAGCAGGAAGGAAAAGCTACTAAAACAGCAGTTACTTATCCCCCTCTTGCACGAAGGAGTGAGTTAATAGTAGCTTCATAGTGAGCACTTAAAAATAGTGGAGTCATTTATCCTCAGTGCTATTTCTGGAGAGGTCTTATCCCTCCCTTTTCATGTCACACCCAAGTTTCTTCCACTCAGACAGCCGGTGACACTGCTAATTTATGTCATACGCTCTTCATTCTCTTTCATCTTCTCCTCAAGGGGTGAACTGTTATGTGTTGGGAAGTATTTTCTTTTCAGAGGTTATTATTAACCCTTAGATTGTTTGGGGATAGTTGGGAGCAGGATCAGAGACTTGGGTTGGTTTTTTTTTTTTTTATAAGCATGTATTCTGTATGTATTAAAAAGAATAGTGTCCGCATCACTTAAATGTCACCAAGCCCAGCAGGCTTAAGGTGACATCAATGGCTTGAATATATACATGGGCAAGTTCCCCCGGAGTTTATCAGTGCAAATCAAAACAGTCTCCACTCAGCTGGTAATCCATGGCTTGTAACTGATACTCAAATCCAATTTATTAAAAACACATTTGTTTTTCGAGCACACCAGATTCCTGATTAATTTCCAGCACCGTGGGTTATTTAATGCTGTAGGTTTTATTGTCATTTTTGATTTTCCACAGACTGCTTGATTGATAGAAGCTATTGTGAGCCTGTTCTTTGAGCACATTGTTCTTGTCAAATAACAATGCGCATCTTATTGATGAAAAGTCAGTGTGCCTTTTATATATGGCAAAATCATCATGCAAGCTTTGGGACCATGTGCCGAGCATATGCACAAATGAGTGAGGGAGTGGTAAATTATGCCAGGAAACTTTAATATTGTAGAGGAGTTACCGTGCCAGTTGAATAGCTAAATTCAGCTGGCGTAACATACCCCAGCAATCCATGACTCAGATGTTAATCAGTGTTAGATGCTCTTTTTATTTTTATGCTACTGCTGAATGTTACAAAATCGTGTCTTGTACCAAGAGTGCAAATCAATTTTAAATTAAATTAGCCTTTTGTTTGGAGGGCATTTGGGATTTGTTTGGGTTTCGATAGCTGCCCCCAGCAATGGCTTTGTAAATCACAGGTGGTAGAGGGGAAAAGACAACTCTGCCTGGTCTTTTGGTTCATCCTTCTGCCACCCGTAGGATTGCACCCTGTACAAAACCATCCCCTCTGCCCCTTGGAGAGCCAAATCCCCTCCGTGTGCTCTCTCCGCTGCTCTGAGGTGTTGGAAGTGAAGGGAGTGCAAATTGCATCTTACGGGAGCGGTGAGATCCTCAAGCATGAAAACCAGAACTGACAGTGTCTCTGTGCTTCTGTCAAAGTAACCTCGCAACTCCATGGGCTGTGACACTAATTTAACTCATCAAACTGCAGATATAAAGGTCAGACAAGTTGGAAGTGGAGCTATAGTCCAGAGGAAGAGGTTTCTCACATACAGAATAGTGATGCTTTTAATAGTAAGTAACCTCTGAATATCAATAGGCACCTTCACAGGTCTTCCAGCTAATGATACTGTATTAACTACAGAAGTAAATATTTTCCTTTTCTCCTCTTGTTAAGGATAAACACAGATATCTTTTCGAAAAGTTGGTTGTAAACTTTACATCTGTGAAAATGGAAGGCATGTCAGTCATAACCAATGACGCTGTCAGGTTGGTCCTAGAGCAGGTACAGGGACCATTTACCTCTTCCTCAGCCAGTTCTCTTGCCCCAGTAAAAAAATCCATAAAAGGATTATTTCTGTTTTCAGATCAAACTCTGGAGACGCTCATCTAACACTCGATGTTCTTGTCAAGAACAATACATTCCCACAGACAGACATGAAAACAAAATTCAGTTTTCCATCTCCACTCGTGTAGGCTCACCTTTACCTCCCACCTTTGTCATGCACCTCTTGTGGACGTTCTGCTAAGCAAAAGTCGAGAGTCCTAAAAACAAATCCTACCCTAGCTACTTCGTATCAGCCTTGTCTCCATCAATCTTAACCTTTTACCATCCTGTATCTCTGGCAAGCAAACTGCCCTCTCTTGAGGCAGTGTCAGAAAGGCTGCTCTGTGCAGAAGGAGCTTCTAGGAGCATTTAGTACTTCGAAGTCTTCTTCAGTACTGAGCACTGTCAGCTTAGTGCACAGTGAACTGCAATCATGAGCCCCAAGACCATTTCCAGAAGCAACTGTATGGAGCTGTCGCTGGAGGAAATGTGGTTTAGTTGAGAAAAAGGAAGCCGAGAGATCTGCTAACATTGATTTAACAAAAAACTGGGAACAGAAAGAGAGGGATAAGAGGGAATCTTCCCTTAAATGTGGTACGTTTCAGCCCTAAGCATTTTATTAGTGGGTTTTACTACATGCCATGTCCTCTCTCTATTTATCTGCCTCAGGTTGAAGGCTTTTCATGGCAGAGACAACATTGTTTGCTGGGTTTGGAAGGAATACCCGGAACCTGTTATAGGCAAATAGTTAGTAATGGTCTCATGGGATGGTGTTGCCAAAGCCTCCTTAGTTATTTCATCAGGTAGGAACAGAGATGAACAATTTGTAGACAGATGCTAGTAAATGTACTTAAGACATCTATGCACTTTTCATCTTCAAAGGGCCTAAAAGTTCTTCTCACTCTAATCCCACGTGATCAAATGTAGGACGGACAACACATTAGAAGGTGGAGGACAGGAATTAAATTCTTTATGTTACAATCTGGGAAGCTGTAGAAACCACAATATTAACTTTTTCTGTCTTTTTCTGCACTTCTAGCAGGAGGCCTCTTTGCAGGACCAGGGACTTCGCAAGACCAAAGACTTTGCCTTGAGAGACAACATAAAGGACAAGAGCAAAGGTGCAAGGACCGGTCTATCAGGTACTTGAACAGAGCCAAATCATCACCGTGGATTGGCAGTTGTGTGCCTGGGAGAGGGGCTGGGTAGGCTGTTCTGAAATGAAAGCAGGTTAAAACACCCAGAGTGAGTTGTGGTGGCAAGCGAGATGGAGCAAGTACTGTATCCCTGGGACAGGCTGGCTGAAAGAGGATTTTGTGATCAAAATTGTTTTTCTCAGACAAGTTGTTTTACTTACACAAACTATTTCCTTAGTCTGTGTGTTTGGAGCATATGAGGAAATCTTGTTTATCTTCAGTCTAAACCCTCATCCTTATGCCACAGCAAGTCCACTTCATAGGGACTTTTCAATATTTGGTTTCATTTCCATGAGTGGGTCTATCTCAGCTTGACTTTTGGAAGTTCTTACTTTCTGACCTCCATGATGAAACTTTCTTGGCTGATCGAGCTGTCCATAGAGATGACAAAAAATCTATTACTTTCACTGCTGCCAGCCAGGAGAGGCATGCGTTTTTGGAGCTGAAAAGCAGAGTTCGCTTCCCTACTATTTGGGTATGTGAGGGATTTACTGCATCTATTTGCCAAACATGGGTTTGTTAGCAGGATGTCTGAGTCAGAATAAGAAAAATGCCTGGAACAACTCACTACCTATGGAGGAAAATGGCTTAAACCTCATCAGCTACAACTCAGCATCCTTGACTCGGGGCTTAGCTCCTGCGTGCAGATTCTGAACTTTCCCTTATGAATCACCCCCTTTCCACAGCTGTTTTAAGCTTTGACATAAAGTTGTATAAATCTCCACTAAAGTCCGTGATTTTCCCAGTGCTAGTAAAGGAAGAACATTAATTACCTGAAATTGTCTCTGCTCCACTGAGGCACAGTATTTGCCTACAGCATAGCTGATTTTCCGGTATGAAAGCGATTCCAGCAGATGCCTTCCTTTCCTCTTTACTGTTACCCACGCTTCTTAAACCCCCCACACACACACCCCTCAGCATTAAAACCCCAAACTTTTAGATTAATCAAGATATAAATTGCACTCCTGGGAGAGAAAAATTTCTCCATGTCTCGAAAAAAATCCACCCATGCTACTGTGCTGCAGTCCAGCGCCTAGGCTTCAACAGGCATGCAATGAACCAACAGATTGCCTCCTTTTAAACTGAGACACAGCAATGCATCAAACATGCAAATCTGGTCTGGTGCTGCAGCTCCTTTCTAGGATATTTGCCCAAGGGAGCCGAGCAGCTGCCTGCCAGAGCCTTTGATAGTTTTAGCACAGAAAATCTATTATTCATAGACACACACACACACACACACACTGAACCAAGGATTAATTTAGCTTCAAAGTTGTGCAAGGATATTCCAATACTATTCTAAACAAGAGAGGAATCACCAGCTGAAGTAATAGGGTATGACTGGAATCAGCTTTTGAGAGAAGCAAAGCGTGATGTCTACTTGGTGCCACTTCCCGCTGGGTGACCACCTTTCCTTTGGTGCGAGCGTGCTGACTGTGCTTCGTTAACCCTGCGACGGAGTGAGATGGAGAGCTGCCCTCTCCTTCCAACCCCCCATTCGTATGCCTCCTCCTGAGATCCTGAGATTCGCATGTTTTCTCACCCAAGGCACCTTCAGGAGTGCCTTAGTCCCGTAGAAGGTAACACATCTTCACAGCAACCAACTGCAGTGTGTCCATCCAGACACAGTTCAGGTGCAGAGCTTGTATCTAGAGATAATAGAGAGTCTTTACACTCCATGGTGGTCTACTTGAGTATCTCAACATTTAACTCATGTATTCATACTTATGCCTTGTATTATTACCTCCATCTTACAAACAGACACCAGCAAAACAGAGAAAATCACAGAATCACAGAATGAGGTTGGAAGGGATCTCTGGAGGTCATCTGGTCCAACCCCAGTATCTGAAGTAATGAGGTGTTATTGGACGACTTCAGCTGAGTAGGTGATTACATCCCTGTGTCCTTAATCACACTAATGTGAGGGCCTCTGAAGGGTTGCACATCGCTTAATTTTATAACGAGTGGCTTCTTAACAATGAATTATGAGATTATGACGAATTATGGAGGTTGTTCCCATCATCCTGTCCCATGGCTCCCCAAGGATTGTCCCTGCTTTCTTATACCCCAAAACTCTTGCTCTCCATCCCTTTTCTTCCCGCAATACCCTTATTTAGCATGCTTCCCATCAAACAGCTGCCCATATGCCCCCTTGCTGCCTTACCCTATTCAAGCGGTGGGAGGTGTGGAGCATAGAGGTGGGAAAAATGTGAGCTCAGATGTGAGAGGAGAAAGGTGTGTGAGAAAGGGAGACCTGAAGTACTATCTGAAAGGGCTTTTTCTTGGAGCTGGAAAGGAGAAGGGTAGTGGAGCAGAGTTCCCTCCTGGCAAGAATCATGCTCCATCTGAGCACCGTGAGTTGTGCAGCTGATAACAGCGGGGCAAAACAGGGCAGAGTGATGGGATCAAACGGCCGATACTGCTGTCATGCTGATGCCCTCAAATATGTCTCTCAAATAATCAATGTTCACAGCATGCTTCAGTGCCCAGGAAGTCACTTTGGACGTGCAGCACTTGAGGAGACTATGAGATCCTCATAGCACAAATGAGAATAAATTAAAAAAAGCCTGTGTGGGGTCCTCTAGCCTTGGGTCCTTCCTAAGCAGGACAGATGAGGCTGGCATCTTTCTGTAAAAGCTTTTTGACATTCAGATGCATCCTTTTCAATTCGTCAATAAAACCCTATTTATTTGATCATCTGAATTTCCCTGAAATCCTGATTTCCCCAGAGCATCTTGCTAAGAGTGCAAAACTAAAGGAAAAAAAAAAAAAGAAAGGAGAAAGCAGTAGTTCTTTTCTCTTTAATGAGTTCATTTGCTGGCATTCAACTCACATATTTGCTATTAATGTTAAATTAGCTGGTTAAATTAGCTAATTATGTAAAATGTGTACAATACTCTCCATTTGGGACAACTGGCAAAGAAGGGCTACTCAGCTAAACTGATGAAGAAACTGCTTTTTAGACCAAATGAATTAGAAATACTGGAAATATTCAAATCAATTGGACAGTGGCCTCTGTCCAATATCTTGATGAATGAAAAGGCCAATGTGTTTTTAAAGGAGCTGGATTGATATCTATGTATTTTTACATTTTTAACATGCATAGCTACAGATTGTGTGTATGTTTGCACTTCCTTTACACATTTAAGTAAGCGGGATAGTCCCTGTTAGTCTGGTGCTATGGGGCACTCAGGACTTCTGGATTCTCTTCCCAGCTCTGCCACCACTCTGTGGCCCAAATTTGGGAAAGTTGTGGTGTTTTGTGCTTCTGCTGCCCCAGGAGTATTTTTCATTTAGATTATCAGCTGTTCAGGGTCGGGCATGCATCTCTGTTTAGGGGACATCAGCACAGCACGGTATGATGATACAAAGATGCTGAAATGGGACCTTGTGAAACTAGAAACGAAAGCAAGGAGACCTGCATCAGTTCAGCAGGGACAATTACTAACCTTAATTAGCTCTGCAGAGAAAGGTTATTCAAAGCTAAGTTATGCTTACCTGCCTGCACGATGTCATTTAGATAGCTGTTTCTTACCCAGCAGCATAGATATCTATATCTCACTGAAATGCACTGCTATTATGCAAACAATAGTGTATTCTGGGCACCCACATATTTCACTGACGTCTTGCAGATTTTGAGTGGTTCACTTGAAGCTCACATCTCCAAAAAATGTGGACTGACATGAATGTGATGTATATGGGGGAAATGTCCCTCCTAAAGCTACAACAAAGTATTGACAGAGTAGCAGAAAGAGGCTTTTAGCTTAGGCAAGTGTAGCCATATGCAAGTCGATTCTTGGAGTAATTCTTGGAGTTAACACGCTGGTGAAAATGACTCACTGTATCCCTTCCTGTCTTCTGCATTCAGGCATGATACAGAACTTTCTTTGACTGGCATTTGTTGACATTCTAGCATAAATTTACACTTTTTCAAATCTGCAAAAGCCAGCAAATCTCATTAAAAAACGATATTGATACACCGTTGTGCCACCTTGCTCAGGATGCAAATTCAGTTTCTCCTTGTTGCCGTATCCTGTTGAGCAAACATATGTCATGGCCTTTGAATATGAAACTGGCAGATGTCTAATTGACCTGAATAAATTTCCAGCATATACCAGAATGGGTCAATAGAAGGTCTTAGAATCCCCCACCAAATTTTAATCAAAACTAGTGAGATTAACAAGTGAATGCAGAGGTGAGTTATGTGATGCAGAAAATGCTGGGAAGCTCTGCATCTAGAACCACAGGTGATTAATTCAAACACAGTTTTCTCTTCCTGGAGCTCCAGAGAACTTTGCTGGCTGTGTGGCAGGGAAGAGGTTGAAGCAGAGCCATTTAAGAAGTAGCCCAGGTGGACTCCATCCTAGCAAAGAGCATGGAAGATTTCTCACTCTGGAGGGAATGGTCCTAGTTAGGAAGAAGGTACTGGGGATAGACCTGTCATGAAATGAAGTTTCATCTAAGATCTGAGCCAGAAAGCCACTAAACCCTGCAGGACAGAAGTCCTTTGCTAGTAATGAGCTGTCTGCACTTGGAGGAGAGCCAGAACCAGACATAACCCAAATGATGTCGTCAGACTTGGGCTTCCTCTTGCAGCTACCTCCCGGCATGATGGAATGTGTCCTCCCAGCCCAGAACGTTTGAATGCAGATGTAGCTGGAATATATATTCAAACATTTGTAAAAGAAGCAGGGCATGGTCGAGTCTCAAAATCAGACATGGCAGAAAAACTTCTGATGCCGTCATGCGAGGGAGAAATAGATCCCGTGTATGAGTAGAGAGGATGCGTGAGGGCAGTATTTTCAGTTTCATCCTCGGGAATCAGACGAAGGAGCACTGTCCAGTGCATTTATTTTTTACACTCTTAGGTGCTGGCACCAACAGCCCTCATAGCAGTCCTGGGAGACTGGTGTGACGCACACTCCTCAGCTCTCGGCAATTTGTGTTAGGCAGTAAAACTTTGTGGATGCCACAGTCCACTCAGTGTAAGCGTTCATCAAAGCTGGATGGCATGATTGTCATTAATGCAACCATCAGCTCTTCTATAAAATGTTTGTAGCAACAGCGTAATACAGGAATTTAAGAAATTATGAGCTTGAGTGTGTGGGCCCAGGGCATCACACCATCTTTTCACAAGCTCCCCCTACTTACACCCATCAGCCGTAGATAATTCAACCAAGACCGATGGTTCTTCTTGTTACAGTAATACCTAGTTGTGTCAGCACCATTGTGCAAAGCACTGTACAAACTCAGAACACCTTTGTTACTTGCCTTGAAGAGTTTACGGTCTCCATCAGTAACTCAAGGGACAAGTCTGGACTTTTTGAAGGTACTATTAAGGGCAATGCTTCTCTTGTTGTCGCACCCCATCCCTGACACCTTGGGTCTGACTCTTGCTATACCTGGTGGGGTCTATAAGGAAGAAGTAACTGAGCTCAGCACATTCTGCATGGCTTTTATCTCATGAAAATACAAGTTTCCACTCAATATTTCTAGCTGCCGACAGTGTTGTTTGTTTTTGAATCAGGCTGAAAGACCTAAAGGAGTAGTTATGGTTTTTATTACTTTCAGTGCAGACAACAGTTATGAAACGAGGGCCCACTCATCCTTAAGCACTGTGTAAATACACAACAAATGTGCCAAAATGGTCATACCTAAGAAACTGTTGAACCTCTGAATCATTTATTGTTTGGGCAGGTACTTTGAAAATTTAAGATTTCAGTCTGAGGTTTATATCGTGTTTAAAAACTTCCTGCTTCTGGACCTTCACCTTCCGAGGAACTTATCCAAGCCATGATATTTTACTAGATAATGTGATTTTACAGGGGGTAAAATGTTGCAGAGAGAGAGCACGAGAGACAGGAGCAAACATTCATTTCACTTGGGTATACATTCTTGTCACCATGATGGACCTCAAGCATGTCCATCAGTCTGTCTGACCGGACCTCATCAGCGGAATGTCAGTTCTGCCCCACAAAAAGTTACAGATTGGCTTGTGGTAAGGGGAGCCAGATTGCTCTCTTTGCTCTTTCAACAATGACACGGAGGAACAACTCATCAATCCAAGCTAGTTATGGACTGGTGCAGGCAGTACAGGTTCAAAGCAAGAGAGAAGCCCGGTCCCAAAGAATTAAGTAGATAATTCAGACAAAAGTAAGTAAGGATGGAGAAACAAGTGCATGGGGCAATGTAGGTTCTTGCTTCAGAGCCCGTAAGGCATCAGTACCCAAGTAAAAAAGAGGACCCAGGAGTCCTGCACTTGAGGTGACATGGGATGGATCCTGAAGATGTCCCAGGAAGCAGGGTATGACTAGACCAGCATTTCAGCTGAATTCAGGGTACTCTGCATAAAGGGGGAGCTTTTGCCAAATTTCATCAGGTTTAAGTGAAGATAAATTTGCTTTTTCATCAGAGTTTTTCTTTCTGTTGCAGCATCTTGTGATTTAAGCAAGCAAATGCACAGCAAGATGAAATGCCCTTTGAGTCTGCTGGGAAAATTTGCATCAACTTTTGACCACAAAGCCTAGGAGCTGCCATGTGAGTTAAATGTGCCTTTGGGAAATTTAATCAGATCCTTTTTGTCATGGCTTCCAAAGCAGAAAGAAAAATTGGGTGACTGACAGAAATCTGCCAGGTTTTAACAGGGAAGCCAGGAGCTGGGAGAAGGCAAAGCATATAAATGTGGGTGTTTTCTGTTTCCTGCATTATTGCTGCATTAGATGTGTCAATCCGACACAGTAACTAGAATGCAGAGAGGCAGTGTATTCAGATTTAGCAAAGCCCATTACATTTACAAAGGCTCAGGAGAGATGTCCCAGCAAGACAATGATGTAATAACTACAAGAAAATGTATTTTCAGAAAGATAGGCCCTTAGCTAAACTGTATGCACCAGGGGATGTCTCTGCAGAAAGCTTCAGTTATTACTTTCTTAAAATCCTTATTACATTTCCAGCTCTATAAAAACTGAGTAATTACTGTCTTCAATTACCTCTTGGCGCCAACTCGATTAATGTCCTTTATGCCGATTGCTTTTTGAACTGTTGGAGAGAAAAGATGATCTGGGTCAACTCTATAAATGGTCTTTTCAATGTCTTGTTAGCTGAAAAGTAGGGACTTGTGTTTTCAGGGAAGGGTCATCATTTGATTGCTCTGAGGAGGTGTAATGGATGGACTGGAGGGAGCCAGATTTTCAATATTGGGGTCCAAAATTGAGGTGATGCCAGTGGATCAGCCATTCAAAGTGGTTGGTTCTCTCTCCTTCCCTTCAAATGCCCTTGCTCTAAACCCCTGGGATCTAGCCCAGAGAGATGGCACTAAGTGGGAGGATCAATGATTGCTATACTGGCTTTAATAATTAAAGCTATTGAGCCATTATGTCTTGGATCAACAAACACGGCTAACAGGTCAGTCGTCCTGGCCTTGTAAATTGATTTTTTTTTTACAGACAATATTAGGGTCAGGGGGCTTGACTGACCTGCTCTCCCAGGTCTTGGTATAAACAACCTCTGATTGGGACCATCTGGCCACGATTTGGCTCAGGCCATTCATTATTCTCAGCAGGAAAATACTTCTCTCCTCTAGTAGAAGCGCGCTGTGTTGGTACTGAGCTTTCGTCTCCCTTGAGGAGGACCCTCCATCATGGAACGGGACAGTGTGTAGGATTTGCTGCTGGTAGAGTTGTCTACTACCTCGGGATCTGATATTTCGCTATAATCTTGAATTCTGTCTTCTGGCCCAAGTCATTTTGGGAATCGTGTGCTGTGAATAGCTGGGCAAATGCTCTAGGAAACTTCATCAGCCGCTCGTCTCCTGCTTCAGCATCCAATGCTGATACTGATTCAGTGAGGCAAACACAGGAATTTCTTGAACTGTCAGGGGATGATCTGGAAGGGGATGGAAGGAAGGTGGGAGAAGACCATGGCCACTTGACCAGCATTGGGAATGCTACTAAATGACTCGAGCTATCCTATGAAATCTCACTCTGCAACTCAGTCTCCTGCCCCACAGAGCCCCTTTCCCAGGCCTGTGACATTTGGCCAGTCACTGGGAGGAAGGCTGAGCCAAGCTCCTAAAACAGCAAAGGATTAGGTAGCCTGGAGGTCTGCTGGCTCCCTCCCTCAACACAGCAGGGAGTGATCCATGGACCACTTCCAGAATCCAGGTTAAGTCTTTCCCTCACATCGCAATCTTCCTTCTTCCTTGTAAAATCAAACAAGCAACTATCTTACCTTCCTGATGCAGTTTTTTTTGGGGGCCAATCTCTTCTCCGAAGGTTTCCACACTGCTGGCTTCTTGCTGCAGCTCCAGGACCCCATATTGGCCAGTCCATCCTCCATAGTGAAGCCACACACAGATGCCTCCAGCTAAAGACACCAGTGTTTTCTGCCAGCTGATTTTTGGAGTCACCTGGGTCAAGATCTTCAAAGAAACCACACTGCCAGGCTGTTATTTTATCCTATAGAGCCAATCACCACTAGCACTAATTGGAGGGATACTGTGTGCTAAACACTCCAGTATTTCTGCTGTGTCTCAGGCAGGGTTTGCAACTGGCACTGAGCATCACATTGTGGATGCTGCCCTACTCTCTGTCCCACTAGACAACTATTTAAAGCTCTCACAGCATATCTACAGGGTCTACAGCCACACTCTGATTGCAGCATAAATGTTTCCATTATAATACAAGCCTTGGAGACATATTCCAAAAACCTGTCTCCTCCTCTCACCTGTTTCCATGTGGCAGGAGAAGGTTAGCCTGAAAAGAGTTTTGCAGTCCCTGAGGATTAATGTTGTTTTGTAATGCCAAATCCAGATATGAGTTGCCACAGGTCTTCTTGGCGTAAAGGATTTTCAAGCAGAGACAATCTGAAATTTGTTCCTTGCGGCACAGTAAAACAATCCCCAGCAGAATATTATTCTGTGCTTGGGTTTCATCGTATTATAATTTCACCTGTCTATATTTTGATAGTCGGGTCTTGGTGTTTAACTCGAAGCTCTCTTGTGCACTGGCAATGTTCTCATTCCTTCATCAGGCCCCCAGTGCCACTTTTCTCATCAAGGCTTTCTGCGTCCCTCGTTCTCGGCCTGAATTTTCTCTCTTTTCCTTTGATACCTGCATGAGTTTGGAGCACTGGAATTTTACATGCCAGATCTTGATTTTTTTGTTAATTTGTTTTTCTCGTTTTGACACAGGACCCTAGTGAAAGTATATGCTACTGACTTTCTGCTCTCCCAATTAACACAGGCAGGGCGAGATCTTCACTACCAGGGATGTCAACTTGGCGTATTTCACTGCAGAGGAAAAAAGTGTATATTTTTTCAAAAAATAGAAAATTTAAATATTAGGAGGGTATTGTAAAGGAAAAGCTCACGTGCATAACAAAGCATGCTCATGTGCTTTCCCTGTTGTTCCTTAAAAATGCGGATGGCGTTAGTCCCTTCCTGAACCCCGACATCTCAGTTGCTGCGGTGCGTCCAGCCCAGTAGACACTTCTGAATTAGCTCGCAGTGAGTTATCTCAGCTGCTGACAGCAGCCCAGCTCAAAGTAGCTCAGTGTAAGCTACTGCCCTGAGCATTAAATCAGCTTCTTGGGTGGGTTTTGCAATTCAAAGAACTTCAACCTGGGACTGAAGAAAACATCTTTTCCTCTCCTGAGCCCTTACAGACTTCAGTGTGGGGTTGGATGTTCCCCAGGAGGTAAGGGGTTTGAAGCACCGCTCAAGGCACGGCAGGGATGAGTGCTCTAACCCCTGTGCTACCACAGGAGGCCACTTCTTCCTTTGACAGGGGTTTGGACAGTCAGCAGACAACACTTCCGATCATCTAGGTGTGCATTGGATGGGTAAAAGATAACATCAGATTTTTTTAAGTGAGAGACAGAAATTGCTTCATTCTGGGTGAGAACAAGGGCAGTGAGGAGCTCTGCTGGGGTTGCAAAGTGAAAACTTTATGTATCAAGGCGCTTGCAGAGCCTGCAGGGATTTTGAAGAAGATAATTTTGCTGCATCCCCAAGGTCCATCCTCGTGCCTGAAGTCACACAGGGAGGCCATACAGAGGAGAGAGCTGGACCTGTATAATCAGAGGTTTCAGGTGTGTGCCGGTCTCCCTGCCCCATTTACTGTGCTGCTAGCCTGGTGACCCTCGGTGGCTCCAGGTTGCTTTCTGCATTCATTGCTCTTTCTCAGCTCAGGGAGAGCTGAGCATCTGGGAGCAGCATGGAAACGCAGGGAAAGTGTAAAGCCAAACAAAAGAAAAAACCTCTGGATTTTGTTTTCATTCTGCAGCATGTCGATTTATATTTCAAACTGTGGTGGGTATAAAATGCTCATAGATATTCTAGCCCCTCAGCAGCAGGGGAGCATTATCTTTGCAAAGACTGAAGGCAGAAATACACTGAGGAATATATCTACCCCTATGGCTTTTCCTGCCATCACATGCTGGCAACTTCTGGATCCACCGAACTAAAACCACTTCAGACAAATGGTTTCTTACTGAAAAGGCAGCAGCAGTTTTCCAAAGGTTCCAAAATTTACTGAGCTTGTAATGACTGCAGCCAGTCGCCGAGACTGTGATTGAGCGATCAAGATGTTCATAACCCAAGGCTATGCACTTATTGCTTTTTCCCTTGGAAAAATGAAAGTATGATGTCTTATATCTTCTCTGGTTCCTTTTTACTTGGTGAGAAAAGCACGCAACAAAGGCTGTTCACGGTTCTGCGCTTTTCGACTCTTTTCTTATCGTCTGCCCGAATCCATGGTCTATGGCTGGCTTGCGTAATCCCCTGCGGGCCCAGGTCATGGTTGTGGTGGGGCCAGTCTGCTCCCTGCAACAGTGACCCATGGGGCCATCTTGCTACGAATAAGGAGAATTTCAGAAGAACACAAATCTAGAATGAATATTTGTTCTCATCAAATGTCCAGGATGCGTCACATGTGGATAAAGCTCAGAGAGATTCATAGCCAGATTTGTCAAATCACGTGCATTGGTTATGAGATGTAAAGGGTTTGCCTCCTGCATCCTGTTCCTCCAAAGCCAGGTCTATATTTCACGCAGTTGTAGCACAAGCCCCCATTTTCTGTGAATAACTAGGACACCAGAAAAGGTTCTTGCATGGTGGGGAAGTGGCATACATAATATGAAGACTCTGTAATGGGTTAACCATTCATTTAGCCTGCAATGTTCTTCACATCACACAGCCTCAGATTACACAGGTGCATGAAGGAGTCGCAGGCACAGGGATAGGAGAAGGTTGAGACGTCTGGAGATCTTCTAGCATAGTAGAACAAATGGCTGAAGGCTTGGGCAAGACAAATTAAAACAGGACACGCGGCACAATTTTAGTAGGAAGGACAAACTTCTGTTGGAACAGGTTATGATGGAACTGGGCGAGTAGCCCAACAGCAGGTTTGAGTGCAAGGTTTCTGCAGGACTCACTGCATGAAGTCCCCTGGTCTAAGTTATGCAAGAAGTTAGACAAAGTGTTGTGGTTTAACCTGGCTGGCAGCTAAACACCACACAGCCACTTGCTCACTCCCGCCTCTGCAGTGGGATGGGGGGGAGAATCGGGAGGAAAAAAAGTGAAATTCATGTATTGAGATAAAGGCAGTTTAATAGAACAGAAAAAGAAATAATAATAATAATAATAACAACAACGACGACGACGACGACAACGACAACAATAATAGAATACACAAAGTGAGTGATGCACAATGCAATTGCTCACCACCTGCTGACCGATAACCAAGTAGCGATTGCTACTTCCTGGACCACGCCTCCTATTTATATACTGAGCATGACATCATATGGTATGGAATACCCCATTGGCCAGCTGGGCCAGCTGTCCCAGCTATGCTCCCTCCCAGTCTCTGAGGAGTCCTTGACTAGCAGGGTACTTAGCAACAACTAAAAACATCAGTGTGTTATCAACATTCTTCTGATACGAAATCCAAAACACAGCACTAGGAAGAAATTTAACTCTATCCCAGCCGAAACCAGGACACAAAGTCATCACGGTGTTCACCTCTCACCTTAAAGTAATGAAACCAATGTAAATTCCACAACTTACATCTCAACCTTCACTGAGGAGTATTTTATTATCCTGCTTAATGATACTACATAAATCTCCACTATGCTAAGGTTAAAATGTGGCCTCTGCCCTGATGAGTTTATAATTTAATAGATGAGACACATGAGTTTACGAAGGAAAAGGATATAACACAGAAATCAGCAGCGCGATGATTTGTAAATTTAAGTTGTGTCATTGTAATTTTAAAAATATCAATGGTGTTTAGTGGAAAGGATTAATAAAATGTAAAGATGAAGGAAGAGAGGACACAATGGAAAGGCAGGAGATGAATTGGGGAAGAATGGGGAACTGAGGGTAGTAGTGAAGGGATGATGAAAGATAGCAGAAGAAGCAGCTGAATGGTCTTCAGCACCTGAATGGTCATCTTCAGCACTTGTTGTGACAGATACCTATTAGTTTGTGACAGATATCTATTAGCTGTGCTGACCTAATTTTTCACCAGATCCCTGGAGCTGGATACTCCTTGAAATGTTTTTCTTCTCCAAACTTACAAAGATCATAGGAAAAAAATGATATCGTATGGATGGTAGGGTTTGCCTTTCCTAAAGCGGAATTGTTAAAAACCAACACCAGTCACACCAATGCCATCTTTAAAGTAGAGATGATAAGACCTTTTAGTTAATTTTATTGCATGACATTTCATTTTAGAGATGTACAGTAGATTATACTTCATTTTCTTGCTAAGCATTTAATATTACCTTACCAGATTTAAACGGGAATTGCAAAACCTATGCTGCATCCTTTGGAAATTACTTGCTTACACCACCATCTCTAGGAACTTTTGGGTGCACTGACAGCTTAAATTCCTGCAACATCATAAAGCAAATCTCCAAGAGACCCATCCTCCTTGTCTTTCAAAGGCCACCTGGACCACACTTCCCTAAGGTTATTACAATGGACTGGCTCTATGCCACTGACATCTCTTAATCCACTGTCAGGTCTTTTGGTGACTGCAAGATCATTGATGAAATATTACAAGATGCAGTGATCTTCCATTCTAACGTGTCTGTCTCAAACCCTGCACCAGTGGTGATGGAGTTGTGGGGTTCATCTGCAAGTATCTGTCTTGCTGATTTTGTCCTTCTTGCTGACAGTAACAGAAAAAATTAAAGACATCTATCTTCAGCCTTATTCAGTGCCCATACAACACTGCTGTACAATAAAGTTGATTTAAGTCTGTTCCTGTAGATTTGGTGCTTCAGTTAGCTCTTTATCACAATGCTTTCAAAGCTGCAGTGCCTGTAGCGCTCTCAGCATCCTCACTCTTTGACTACCCACAAACACTTCATGACACCAAATATTTGGGAGTTACCATCACTGCCATCTTGCAGATTGGTTACTGTTGAACAGTTTCCAGTCTGAACTTTGAGGCTGCTTGATGTGTATATCCAGAGATTTTAGATTGCTCCAGCCTGGGAGTCAAGCCAGTGACCACTTCTTCAAGGCTCATCTTGCCCACCAAACTGGAATAATTCCGAGGTGATGGGTGGTAACGTTTCTGGGTGAGGGGAAAGTCAGCCCTTTCTCCATCACTTAAGCTGTGGTCCTGAGTCTGGGCACATCCCACTGTCCCAGGCCAGGGCAGGGGGAGGGAGAGCAACAGCGGTCAGGGTGGTAGCACCGAAGAAGTTGGCTGGCACCATCAAAGGCAACATGGAGCAAACATTGCCAAAAAACATAGCAGCAACACCTGACAGATGAAGCATCGTTGGTATCATGCACATTTGAAGCATGCTGCTGCTCTGGTATTGTAGCACTACATTGCAGAAAGCCTGCAGGGTTTTTTATTAAAGAGACTCCCCAAAAGAAGCTCTTTTTCTTACTGATGTTTTGTCTTAGTGAAAATGCAGGACAAGCAGGTGCTGGTCAAACAGTGGGGAGGCCTCAGATTTCTAACATGCAGGAGGGCATTGTGGAAAGCCCCTTCATAGGCACCACTGACTCTCTGTAATGCCCTTCAACGCGGCTGTCCTTCAAATGCGTTGAACTGTAGACTGGGTATAGATCATTCCAGTTTCTTCTTCTTAGCCGCAAAACTTTGAGACTGTAAGGTAAGTGGGGTTTGTTGTTGCGTGCTTCATTTTAGTATCACTGGGTCACAATTTCTGCTGTAAAATGGGGGTTATGATGTTTGCCAGTGATATATTTACTTTGTTAAAAGTGCTATAGAAGTACAACAACTGTCATATTATCCTTCTCTTATATCACTTCATAGTAAATTAAATTTGAGGCCAAAAGGACTGTTCAGCTGCTGAAACTTATGCCCCATTTTCTGCAAGGGAAGCCTTGAAATTGGATGTCTGATGTCTTATTTCAGAAGGATTGATACCACTCTTGCTTTTCTTGAAAATACAAGAATGCGTTGCTGGTACTGGGAGTTTTACTTACTTCACTTCAAGTTTTTGTCGTTTCTCTTGCCTGAAGCTGCTAGTTACACAAAACAGAAAATATCCAAAGCTGTATTCAGTAAGATGAAATACTTCTGCGAGCAGTGGAATTTATGAAGTCTTATCTCCAAAGGGTTTGTACGTCATGCTTGGCTGTCTACAGTTTAATAAGGTGGACCTCTGATCTAAGGGTTTTTCCTGGGGTTGACGCATTCACTACCTCTCCCTCCCATGTGAATTTGCTGGAATAGACCAGCCAAGTGGTTCCATTTCCCCCTCGGTGCCGGCAGGAATCTGTGACTTTCTTTTCTGTCCAGCCACCTCTTTACCCCAAACTGTAGGAACTTACTGGCTCAGATATCACCCAAGCCACGTGTTGATGCTCAACAAATCCACAAGTCATTACACGGAGACTGATGGCCAGCTAGACATAGGGAACTTAATGGAGCTGGATTAAAATGAGAAGCTTGTGGATAGGATCTAAGAACTCCTTACAGAAGGGCTGGGGAAAAAAGCATAATTAAGCACGAGAGTTAGGATGTGAGTATTGTTTTCTATGTCTCTTACACACCTCAGGTTTTCCATGGTTCCAAATGAAGATAAGGCTTTAAAGATTTTAATTTCAACCAGCCAACATACAGCCTGCAGCTGTTCACCTGAACAAGATGAGGAGAGGCAGGCTGAGGATTTGGAAGATATCTGAGGACAACTGGATGCCAGACATCAAATGGGAGGTTTGTCTTAGACATAAGATGGAAGGCAGCATTGGTAAGTCACATTTAGGCTTGCTAAGCCCAAGGTTTGGTGCATCTACAATACCCAATAATGATGAAAAAACTGATATTCCTCCTATATGTATTGTCCCTGCCAGAAAATTCTCCATTTTAACAAAGCCCTCATGCAAAAATATAGACGTGCTTTGCTGAGAAGGCTATGGAGTGTGTTCAAGCTCCTAGAAGGTGAATGCAGGCTCTGGGGCTCAAGTTGCACGCAACTCAGTAACTGTGTTAAGGCGTAACTAGATTAGAAAGCTGCTCTACCACCTCGCAATTCAATGTTTCCCAGGGAATGAGATCAATTAACAAAACAAGCCATGATAAAAGATTATTCCATGGGATCAATTACGGGTTTTCTATCCCTTTTTCTGACATGCATCATTCTGGCCAGGTCTGAGTCAGGTCACCAACTGCATGAACAAACTGTCTGGTTCAGTCTCACCTCTCTGTATTGTTACGGATTGCACAATTGTAAAAACAGCATTCCCTTTGTAGAGGTAAGTAAAATAAAGGGGAAAAAATAAACCCCAATAATCTGTTTTTTTAATGGTTTACAGAAGGAGAACAGCTAATCTTCTTTCACAGTGTTTTACCTGCCTTTGAAGAGAAACACCTCACACTTCTGCTCTGATTTCCTTCAGGGATTGCATTACCATAGGTTCTGTGGCTTTGACGTTGGGAAAGCAGCAGTACTTTTCCACTTAGCTTAATCTTAGTTACTATTTTTCTGCAGCAGCAGTACACAGTGCAACCTGGGAAATGTCAGGAGGCAAAAAACAGTAAGAAGGCATTTGAATCATGTATCTGCCTTGATTCCCAGCATTAAGCCAGGCAACTTGTCTCCTGCCCCATGAGTTGCTTACTTCTTATTCACAAGCTGAGACAGAAGGAATTGATGGCAGCTACGTGCTGCGAAGAGATACTGATCGTTGTCATGAAGGAAATCCAAAAAAACAACCTGAAACACCTTTAGCTCAGACTTATGTAATTGTAAATAGGAATAACAAGGTCATCCAGACGAGTGACTAATAATAGGGCCAAATCCTGATGTTTCAGCACACTGTTATTCAGTCCTTATTCAGGCAGATTGGTAAAGCCTGATAAAGCTTCATAAGAAAAACAGAATTAAGTCTACTGCAAGAAGTGGGGGCCTGGGACCTAATTCTTTGTTCATGGACCGATTTCAGTGTAATGCAGCTGATGTCAGGGTGACAAGCTCTGTAAGAAGAGGTAATATATTTTATTAAACTGACTGATATATGCCAACTGAATTATGCTTGCTTTATAGAAGCAAAATTGCTCCTACAGTCTTAGATGGAAACTCTGGCCTTCACTCTGCTCCCATTTACGCTGATGCAAGTCAAAGGTAATTTCATTATAACTAATATAAACGCATTACAGACAAGGCAATTACACCTGTAAGATATCGGTGTGAGCTGAACCCTTTTCTCTGACATTTCTACTAATGTTTGAAATGAAATAATGAAGTAAAATATGGTGTTTTTAAAAATGTTAAATCTGTGGATGAGACACCTGTGTGTACAACACCACTGACTGTTAGATTTAGGAATTCACAAGTAACACTTAGAAAATACCAGTGGATAAACTGTGGAAAGGGATTGCAGGTGAAACTATCTCAGGAAAGGGGGAAAGCAATCCCCTAGTATCATGCCAGTCATACGGGGAAAGGGGCTCCTTTGCCCGTGGAGTTTGTAAAGGCTTCCCAAGGAGAGTAAGCCGTATTTGCAGAAGAACTGCTCTGCCTATGCCTGCTTAGGCTTCTTTTTGACATAGCTCTCTGCCACTGTGGTGGTCCCTTGGGCAACTGGCCTAGTGGATGAGAAACGGCAGAGTACCTGCTCGCTTCTGCACCGAGCCCTTTTCTTTTCTTTCCTTATGAAGGAAGGATGGGGAAGGGGAGTGAAACCATCTGTGCTTCCCAGTCCCTTCTGGTTTGGGGCGGTCCTTTACTGAGCCCCTCTAATATTTACAGACAAGTTGTGACAATGATTAATTCATCATCAAGAAAATTTTTTGGTAAGTTTGGACTTTATTTGGTTTGAGTAGTCAAGGAACCACCCATTTTACTAGATATACCTCATAGTCCTAAAACACAATGTGAAAGAAATGTGAAAAGGAAAAGTACATTTCTGTCCCCTGATTTCCAATCCATCAGTTTTGAGATCCTTTCTTGCAAGCTGTGTAAGGAGAAGATGCTGTTCTCGTAACCCTTCATCCTCATTGTATCATATCTTATTAATGAAGAAAGACCTCAGTGTTCATGTGCTGCATCAGCCCTTGCTAACGTTGATTTTTTTTCTTTTGTTTAAAGAAAACGTAAATTCACGCCTATAGCTCTGCTTGGGTTGGGAGTGAAGGCAAAGGGCTTGTAAATGAAACAAGGCAGTGGTTTAGCAATTAGAGCCCAGGATTGAAAGTCAGCAAGGTTACAGTTCTGGGGGAGATGTGCTGTTGTTTGCCCTGATGAAGTTCCTCCAAAATGAGGTGATTATTGTAGCTGTCAGTAATGAAAAGGTAGGACACATTGATTTCACCCCCACTGCAATCTCCGGGACATGCCGGTACAGAGCAGTCAATATGAATTGCCAGTTAACAAAAAAACAATATTGGCAAGTCGGCAGTTTGAGAAAAAACTCCCTCCAGCAAGTGCATAAAATTCCTGCATCACCATCCTCGAGCAAAGGCATTAGCAAACCTGCCCAGAAAATCAACGAAGATGAGCTTTTTTGGCGTAGCTGAATAGCAAATTGTAGAGCTGAGAGCCTGTCTGCACTGGGGAAATTGAGCAGAACAGCTATACAGGAACACACTTCAAGTGCACACTCTATCTGGAGATAAAAATCACTTTACTTTGGAGTAATTATTCTGTTCTGAAAACACATTGGTTATTCAGGAATAAAGTATCTTTTATTTCAGAATTAAAGTGCCCGTGCTCTTATTTTGCCATTCTGCTAATGATAATAGATACAGCCGTTGATAATAAATAGAGATTCTTCCACAATAGCTACTGTGGAAATCTTCCCCATATAAATAAGTCCTAGGAATACCACGCTTCCAATTACCCTATATTTCAAATACAGTTTGTATAAATGGATACTGTTGACTTACCTACAGATTTCAGCAATTTTCATGCAATTAAAATTGTTAACGTGCAGCTTTGGGCTGAAGAAACAACTCCAGAATAGCAGTCAGGAGCAGTGTCTTTGACATGATGGAGTGAACCTGGTTTATAAAACACCCAGGAGCTATTAGTACCTGACAGTTACTGCATTTGCTAAGGAATTCCTGCCTCTGCAATAACAAACCTGGGTCTCGCGTGGTGCTTTTAACACAAGCTCTCAAAGGACTTGACTGGAGAGGTATCATTATCCCTCACCTGCAAATGGGGAAAGCGAGGCTGTGGTTGTAAGATGACTCGTTCTACGTTGCCCAGCAAGCTGGTGAAAAACAACCTTTTGTTTTCTAACCCTGAACGCAGTGACATACACCTTTCCTTTTCTAAAGAAGATGATTCTATGGCAAGAGACGGAGCGCGTCAATGGTAAGGCAAGATGGACTACAAGCAAGCTGGCCTTCAGGAAGCGTTGTGTGTGGAAGACCTGCCGCTTCCCAGACAGTTTGTGAACTGACTCCGATTTGTCACCCCCCGCTGTGCAAAAACCACAATTCAAACGCAAAACTCCGACTAGGTCAGGCTTACTTTCAGAGCCGGCTTCGGAGATCACCTGGGCCGTTTCAGCTTGACTCACCTCACCGCCTTCCTGGGGAACCAAAGGGAAAACTGTTTTTAAAACACAGGAACTCAAAGACTTTAAATGATGTGATGCTTCAGCAACCCCTTGTCGATGTACTCGCAACCAGAATCCGCTCAAGGCTGTGGCGCGCAGTTAATATTCAGCATTAGCTAGCGCGTAGGACACCTTACTCTAAGCAGCTAGCGCATTTTGTTCATTTTAAACCCTATAAACGTTCCAACCCCTCGCCGTTCACTCTGGCGAAGGCCTGGCAGCACGTCAGGCGCCGTGAGGCGGACGTGGCCAGGCTCTGCGTGGGTGGCTTTGGTCCCTTACGCTCCCACCCCGTTTTCTGCAGCTTCCAGAGCGAACGATGACGTTGGGGAGGTCGGTAATTTCTTGATCCGTTAATCAATTTCTGTCAACTCCAGGCCGAGACTGCAGCAGGCCGGGGCCACCGCCATAAAAACTACAACTCCCAGAGGGCCCCGCGGCGCCGCCGCACGCTGCACACCGACCTGATGCCGCGGGTCCCGCCCCCTTCGCCTTCTATTGGGTCACAGACACTCAGATGCCCGCCTCCTCTCTTCTCATTGGCTGCGCCGCACCAGTACGGGTGGCTGGCCTGTGTGTGAGGGGGGGTGCAAGATGGCGGCGGGCGAGGCGGCGGGACGCTACCGGAGCACCATGAGCAAGAGCAAGGACCCCTCGGGGCTGCTCATCTCTGTGATCAGGTAGGGGCGGCGCGGCCCCGCTCCGCAGCCTCCCGTCCCGCCCGCACGCCGCTCCTGGGCGCTGCGTGGGCCCCTGGGGGTGACCCAGGGGTGTGTGCGGGCCCTGCTGTGCTGTGGGGGCCTCCCCGGGCCGGGCCTCCAGAGCCTCGGGTCCTTCCTGGGCCCTGACAGCGATGGGGAGGCCTCAGTGCTGGAGCAGGCCTTCTCCTGAGGGGTTTCCCGCCATCCTCCTGCCCTGCCCGGCTCACCCCCTTGTGTTCCCCTTACTCTGCTGTATTCTGGGGTCAGAGGAGTAAGCCCTGCAGTTAGCACTAGTTTTATGCCATATAGGGAGGGTCAAGGCACCATCTTCTTACTGCTGTAGAGTCCACAGTTGACCCCCATCCACAAACACACAGCAGCACTGAGTAAAATACGGCTGGGTGGAAAAGCTGTAGGACTAGGAAGCCCTGTGTGCAGACTCCATCCTGTTTCAGGATGCGGTAGTGGGAAAAGTGCTACTTGTTCTGAGTCTAACCATCTTGTAGGGGATGAAAAAAAAGCAGTTGCGTCTAGACATGTTTAGACTATTGATTTTTGTCTGCCCTTATTCCTGCACTCTCATCTTCTCTGCTAGAGGATGATTCTGTGATATGCTTGGAGCCAAGCAAGGATCTGAATTCACCTCACTGGTTTCTCTCTGTGCCTTCTTCAGCTCCTTGTAAATCTCTTCTATGCTGCTTATAACCAGTGGGTTGGCAGCTGATTTCCTACGCTGAAGCTTTTATGCACACCCTTTAAAGTGGATGTGGGCAGCAAGCAGTCATACTGGTGTGATATTGTGAGTTGTAATGAACTTTCAAACTTTGGTTCCTACTTCAATATCTTTGCCAGAAACTATAGTAATTCTATTACTTTGGAGAAGTTCTTGTAGCAGTTGTTCTGTATCTAGGACATGTTATGATTTTAAAATCCTCTATGAATGATAACGTTTAGGACAAAATTCTGTTCTTTTTCATTATTCTGAAAACTGGTCTTTCACATCTTGCAAAACTTGATGTAGATGGTGACTCCAAAAAAAGCAGCTGGTTCACAGAACTGCTTAGCCTTTTTGGGGTTGTGGCTTAAGTTTCTGAATTGTAAGGTAATAGGTAGCAAAGAATCACACTGAACAATGAAGGAAAGGTGATGCTTAACACAGATTGCGGTGCCTGACTTTTCGATTCCAAGTATATGTGATTCATCAGTTTTATAAGAAAAACTGTTATAAACCCAGACTTGTTTAGGTTGGAGTTATATGTATATATGTATGCAGATGGAGAAAAGTATACATTGGTATGACCTCATATAAACATGAGGTATGACAGCGGTAGTAGTGTACTTTGATGACTTTTTATTTTGTATATAACAAATGTTGAAATAGAAAGGGATGGGAAGCTAATACCCAAATATGTGACTATTAAGATGGGTGGTGTTCCTGCAAATTTTATATCCAGGCCTACACATACTCATGGATGCAATTGTTCATGAGTTTGCATGGACTGTTTGTATAATAAATACATGCTTAGTTGTGAAAACCTGAAGATATCGGGCTTCTCACCTGGATTTTGAGTTTTTACTGGGCACTTATACCTTATATTTGGGACAAGGATAAATAGTGTGGATTTGAAGTGTGTTGTGTGTAGTGTTTCTTTATCAGCTTCAAGTTTGAATAAGTTGGAGAGGCAAACAGAGTAAGTTGTAGCTAGACGATCTTTATTTATAGAAAATGCAGTAATTCGTAGACAGTGGAAGAATGAATAATACACGTGCATTGATTGCTGCAGCACTTCCTGTAGTAATTGTCCTTTTTTTTTTCCCCCCCCATGTTTTCCTGTAATTTCCAAGAATATTTTAAGGGCCTCCTTTTGTATCTCTATTTTAATAGATCTGGACTTGTTATTTCATTTATAATACAAAATGAGGGTGAGCTCATGTTACTGTGTTCCCCAAATAAGAAATCATGTTTGTCTAATAATGTTTGGCTTACAGACATTGATACCTTGGCTAGTTTAGGTCCAGTGTTTAGACACAACATTGAGGTTATCGACTTTATGAAATTAAAATTATTCAGTAGAACAGCCTGATAACTAAACCTCCAGAATTTAATTAGAACTTGGTTTGGATGTAGAGATTCTTTGCAGAGCTCGAAGTGTCATGCTGAGCCAGACCATGAAAACCTGAAAGTAGAACTGATTGCAAAGGAAGAAAAAAGTGTTGTGTTAATAATATTCACATTTCTTAGGGTTAGCCAAGTACAAAAAGCAAATGGCATGGAAAGGAATTTAAATCACTTTCTTCTGGATGTTGTTTTTGTATAGTAGCTCAGGTGAGGATGAACGTGCTAAGCAACAAGTGATATTTTTTGCTGTTTTGTATACTCATAAAATACCATTGCAAACAAACTTAGACGTGGGTGGGTTAAATGTATCTTTTTTATAACTTTACTCAGCTTCAGAAAAATATTACAAATCTTAACAGTAGGCTCTTGGTTTGAAATGTAGCAAAATTTTCTTTTCTTGATAGCTTTATTTCCAAAACATTTATGTATAGAGTCTTCTGCCAGTCCTTGTGGTTTTACACTTGCATTTCCCTGTTTATTTAGAAGACTATTTATTTCTCTCTTGTTGCTGTGTGAAGGACCCATAAAAGGAGACAGTGTATGAAAAGTAGCAAAACTTTGGCTACATTCTTCTACTGTAAACAAACAAAACCAGAAGAGCTTTTTCAAGTATTATGATATTTTACTTGGTTATAGCAAAGACGGTTATGTCTTTCAGAAAGAAACATTGTTTAGGTCTGCAAAATCTATTTAGTGTGATTGTCTATAAAATGCTTTGAAATGTGAAGCTGAAAGGCCTTTTATAAATATAAATGATTTTATTAATGAAGGGATAATTTTTGATGTTTACTCAAGTTCAGTAGCTCTCTGTTGCAGGAGACTGAATAATTTACTTTCCTCTGATACTAGATGTAGGAATTCTTGTACTTACTTCACTGGACTTCCCAGGAGAATAAGTGTCTCACTTTCAGGGAGAGTATTTGGGGCCAGATCCTTGACAAAGTTCAATGTATTATAACAGCACTGAAATCAAGTGAGAAATGGTATTTTATGGGAGCTGGGGCTCTGGTCTAAAATCCGGGTGCTGCTGCTTCAGGGAAGTTAACTGCATAAATGTCAGTGTAGCGGTGTAGGTTTGATCAGTGTTATTCATCGCTGTCTTGGTATAGTTTGGAAATTTTGGGTCGTTCCTAGTCTCTACGGTGTTGCTTTTCAGCAGCTCTGAATGCAGAAAACTCTTGAGATGAAGGAAGACCCAACAGGAAAGTCCATCCCACTTTTGATCTCTTTTCTGGCCCTGTGAAGTGTCAGTTTTTCCTGTGGTGTTGGGGAACACATTGTTCTTTGGGAGTTGTTTCCTGTAGGAGGATTCATGTACTGATTGAATTCACCTTGATTTTCTGGTCATTGCCAAGAATAGAGAATAAAGGCAGCCTCAAGTACGGACTAATTTGGAAGTTGTTTCCTGAGCAGGCAATGTGCTGCTCAGTAGTTAGAGTGCAAAACTGAAAATAAAATCCTGGTGTTCGAGCTGAACCAGGATCTGTTGGGTGACAGTAACCCTGCTAAGGTCGCCTGGCTCACAGGGGTTGTCCTGGTTTTGGCTGGGATAGGGTTAAATTTCTTCCTAGTGCTGTGTTTTGGGTTTAGTATGAGGAGAATGTTGATAACACACTGATGTTTTCAGTTGTTGCTAAGTAGTGCTTACACAGTCAAGGACTTTTCAGCTTCCCGTGCTCTGTCAGGTGCACAAGAAGCTGGGAGGGAGCACAGCCAGGACAGCTGACCCAACTGGCCAATGGGGTATTCCATACCATATGACGTCACGCTCAGCATATAAATAAGAGGCGTGGTCCAGGAAGTAGCGATTGCTGTTAGGGCATTGCTCGGCGGGTGGTGAGCAATTACATTGTGCATTGCTCATTTTGTATCTTCTATCATTATTGTTGTTGTTATTATTATTATTATAATTTTCCCTTCCTTTTCTGTTCTATTAAACTGTCTTTATCTCAATCCACAAATTTTACTTTTTTTTTTTTTCCCCGATTGTCTCCCCCGTCCCACTGCGGGGGGAAGGGGAGCGGCTGTTTGGCTGGCTGGGTTAAACCACAACAGGGGTGAATTCTGGCTCCCAAGCCACGTGGTGCAGATGTCTGGTGCCCGTGCTGCCCCGTAGCTCCGACTCGAGCTGACTGGCCGTGTCCACATAGCAAACAACCCAACTCGGGTCTCCTCTTGGGATCCTTGTGGTATCTCATTGGTTCCAAAACCTGTACATGTCTATGAACAGCAGTTCAGATTGTTTACCAATGTAAAACCTGTCTTGCAGCCCACAGGTGGGATGTTTTATAGTGTTATGCTGCAGCTGTGTTTCCTGCCCAGCGTTACAGGAGTACGAGGGCACCAGCCCTCCTGGGATATTAAAAAACCCTCTTCGGTGGATGGAGTGGTACCCAGTGCCTTGTCTGTCCTGCCTGTAGGAACGCTGTCGGGAGGAGTGAACGATGTGCAGCACTGCCCCAGGACAGGACTGATCCATTCGAAAAGAGGCAGGAGCTACCAGGGGAGCTGGGTTACGAGGTACTGTGCTCATACCCTCAGCAGTGCTGCTGCTGGGTTACACTGAGTTCTTGGGCACAGTTTCCCTCTTGTTTATTCTAAAGGAGAAATAGAGGTTTTGGAGGGTAGGTATATTCATAACAATAAATCTTTTAGAAGTAAAGAGTGGTTGGGAAGCTTAATGAATGTTTGCCAAGTCTGCTATTAAAATCCTCACCTTTGTTGTGGCTCAAGGGAGCCTTCCTTCTTTTCCCTCTGCCTTTAGGGGATATGAGAGTATCTTCAATTTGCCCTTTTCCTCACATTGCTGAGAAGAAATGACCATTATTTGCTGTAAGAAGACACAGTTCCTGGGATTGTGACTTCTAGAGTAGAATATTTGCTATCAGGGCTTTATAGCTTCTGTCCCCATGCTTCTGCTGGATGGTCAAAAGCGCAGCGCTTACACTGTGCTAATTCCTTCACGTATGAGAAGGATCCTTCAAGTTCCTTGAATAAAAGGTACTTTGTAAGGTCAAAATGTTGTCACTGGAGACCAGGAGCTTTTGTTGTAGAAGTCTAATGCTGATCACATGGGCTTTGGCAATGTCTTTTTAAAAAATAGTGCAGAGAATGGAGAAAATTATGCTCATCTGCTGGAGGTCAACTTGGGGAACAGTTTTTTTATCTTTCAGAGGATAAACACGTGTGTGTATATAGATTTTTCTTAACCTTTTGTTTTGTTGGTAGCTGGTTGAAGCAGCTTTTGTACTCTGAAACAAGCAACCTGGCATTTAGCAAATGCTTTTTTTTTTGAGAGATCTTGTCAGATTTTTAATTGGTGAATGTGTCTGCCTTTTATTTATTGTTAGGCCTTTTTTTTTCCAATTAAAGGTTGCTATTTTTTTAAAACTGGCCTTTAATAGCTGCTTTAATTGGGAGAAAACAAACTTTAGCAGTGACTCCATGAGACCTTATTGAAATCTTTGTGCTAAGCTTTCACACAGGCAAACACATATGACAGATGTCAAGGAGAACTAAAAGTGAGGCAACATGTAGTGCATTTCCTACTTTCATGTCTGCAGAAGTTGAAATTACGTGCAAAAAACCTTAAACATATTTTATTTTTCACAAGTGGAATTCTTTTTCTTTTTAATGCTCTTTGGCCATTATGTTCATTACGTTTATGTGAACTTTGTTAAATGGATTCTTACTAATGACCTGGCATTTGGTCTTCTCTTTCTGTCTAAAGCAATAGAACTGATATCCCTGTTTGTGATGTAGAGTGAGAAAGACAGATGTATAGCTGTTGCCCTCGCTGTTACATTTGGGAAATAGCTGCTACAAGAAATAAAGCCTAGTTATTCTGATCTGTATATACTGTAATGGTCTCTTAAAACCACTTTTATTGCTAATGGTATTTTCCAAAGTTATAAAGGTAGCAGTTCTTCTACAAGACAAGTGGCTCAGAAATTCATCGAGAATAAATTGTATATGGCACAGTATGGTTTTAAACTATACATTTTCCTGAAATGATCTTGAGGCACTTGTATAAAATGTATGCATATTTGGCAAGTGTTGGGTTGTAGCTTGATACAGATACCTGGTTACATTTCATAGCAACAATAGGTGAGGGTGCATATGTGAATACACAACCACATGCAAAAGGACAATATGTATGACCCTGCCTTGTTAAAAGCTCAAGGTACTTTATTTTTCAGCTCTTATTTTAGCTATAGACAATGCACTGTGCAGAGTTGGAGTTTAGCCTACCCTTACAAAACCAAGAAGCGGAAATAGTAGGTTTTGTTAATAAATGATTAGAAGTTCTGTGGCTTCAACTCTTTCAAAGACATTGCCTCCAACAGCTCTTCATTCCAGTGCAGTATTGAAAACCTTCAGGTTAATACTGAATTTTCCAAAGCCTCTTGCTGACTCATGCAGGGCCGCTGTTCTGATGCGGTGTGATTTCAAGGATGGGTTCATAGCACAAGGTGGCCAATGGCTCCCTCAATACTAGTAATCTTTTACTCATCCAGGTGGCATGTCTGAGTAGCGTTGTCCAGCCTCTGCTCTTGCAGATTTGAAATTACTGATCCTTAGGACTTTGGTTTTCTCCCGGGAATGTGGTAATTCATGTAATAGCTGTGTTGGCTTTTTGGATCTAAAGTTAATTACAAAAAAAGGTAGAGAGTTGGTACCTGTGGTCTCCTGTACATGGAGATAGTCCTGGACAGGTTCTCACACAGCGGAAGGGTAACTGAGTCGCTCTGCTGGCGCCTGGCAGCGTAACTGGCATCTCACGGGTCTGTCTGCTGCCTGCATCCCTTTTCCAAGATTGAAAATGATGTGCAGCTGGTGTCGTTAGGGTTTTGCCTGTGTGCGGGATTGTTGTTTCATCTTAATGTACGGTTGTTGGAGACATCTGAAGGAGTGTGACTTCTTCTGTTGAAGTCGTCATCCTAAATGACTGCAGTCCCGTCTTTGTTTCAGAAATGAGATGATCATTAGCTATACCTGCATCATTTGTATGGGTGTGGCGAAATTTGATTAAGGGTTGGTTAATTTAGCAAAATAAAGAATTCCCTGATGATACTTATTTACATGGCTGTAGGCTGCTCAGCCTTTTCACTGCAGCTATCATGCATAAATCTGCAAGTCCACAATGATAAAAAGATTATCAACTTCTGTTGAAAATGTTCTAACCAACTGTGTAAGCAGCATGAAAGATTAATGGAATGTAAGTAGAGGAGGAAAATGTTTTATAATGCTCTGTTTACTTTGTATGTTTAACAGCACTTTGAAGAGACTCGGTTCTGCCATTTCTTGTAGTGAAGGAGTGAGTTATTTCTTTGTTTGCACAATGGAGATCTAGTTGTCTGGAGGCTGGGTACCTTGTATTCCCCTTGATGAGGCTGGAGCGTGCAGGCCTCAGGATTTAACTTTTTTTTTTTTTAAGGGGAAGATCCTTTATGATTTTATAGGCAGTTTACAGTGATACCCTGTTTTCCAAGTCTATTGACTTGTATGGTGCAATTTTTGACGACCTTCTTTTCAGCGCCTCCCTTGTCTCCATGAAGGGTGTAGTTTGTCTCCTGAACATTTTGATTCATTTCCTCAAATTCAGAATTTCATAGGAACAATCAACCTGTGAAAATAATGAGAAGGCATTCAGCATGTTGCTACTAAGTTAAATTGTTAAATACCTTTTGGATTTTTTTTTTTTTCCTTCTGGCTGGCTTTGTTTCATAAGGAACCAACTTTTTACAGTAGTTTCAATGACACTCTGCGGAGGTTTCAAAACATGTATTATCAGATTACATGCTTTGAGGTTAAATAGTGCTGGAAGCTGTAGATCTCTCCATTTGGGACTTGTCTTTAAGACAACAGTTTTCAATTATAAAATTCAAATAAGTCCATTTAGTTTAATGAACCTCTGGAAATTGGTAAAGCGGTATAGACAGTCTGCTGAAGTACAGTTGTTCTTGTCCTAGGGTGCTTTACAAAACTTTTTTGTTGTGCCCTGTTGAAACTAAGCCACTTGAAAGGTCTTGCAGGCTGGCACACAGACCGTGGCACAGCAGTCGGGAGGAAGAAAACCTGCTGAACTGCTCTAGACAGGCTCTTTTCCCGTACAGGATTTGTTTTAGAGAAAAAAAACCAACCAACCAAACCCTGATTTTCAGAAAGGATCAGATTTTATTGTTTCCTCACTTACACATTTTATTCTGATTGACTCGGAGGCTTAAATACTAGTAAGGTGTCTTCAATAAACATTTTCAAAATGCATGTTTGATCTTAGGTGTTGCTTGACACTTTCACTATAAGGCCCAGCCCTTGAAATTATCAAGATCAGACCCGTTGTCTAACATTCTGTTTCCCTCTACAGCTTTTTGGGGAGGAAAAGGTACTAACAAATTAATGCATTTTATCATATAGTATTGCTTCTTGCAGAGAACTTATATGCATCTTCCATGCATCTCTGAAGTCAACACTTGATCCTCCCAACAACTTGCACTTCAGACACACTGCTGCAGTTCCTGTGACAGTGTCTGAGTAACTGTCCGGTTACGGTTGCGTCTGCTGGGCAGCTGAGATGCAGACAGATGCTCTCTCTCATCTCAGTTATTTTGTTCCCTTTCCCTTGCATCCTGACCTCTTATCTTTTATTCACCTGTTGTTGTTTCTTGTCTATTAGATTTCCTGCCACAAAGAGCTTGCGCTGTCGGTCTGTGCGTTGGAGCGGTGCCTCTCGATGGGGTGGCTGCGTGATTGCCTTCGGGTGCACTATAAATGTCTAGTAATGATCACAACGGTTTAAAGCGAAATGAGAAAGCAAATACTGTAATTGGTGTGTGGCCACGGTCATCAGCAAGAGGTGCCTTATGAAAAGTAACTAGATTCTAATGGGTTTCTTTTTACTCTGCTTTTTTTTCCCCTTTTTAATACTGAAGTCTCCTTGGCACATTGCAGCTATTTCCTGCAGAGAGGAGACTGGTCTTTCTAGACATCCACAGTGCTCTGCTTAAATGATTATTTGTTGCTTCTAGCAACTGCTTTCTTCATTTAACTCCACAAATATTTTGTTGGTCAAAAATTGTCTGTGTTGGCTAAGGCCTTGCTTAGATTTTTCCTGTACCTTACAGAGGCTTGTTGTATTCTGGTTTGTGTTTTATGTCCTTGGTATGGTGTAAAATGGAGAATAAATAAATAAATACATCCTCTCTTCTCTCATTTTCCTTCTTGAAGGGTATTTTTGATAATCTTAGTGCTGTACTATTAATTTTATTGTCCGGAGTGATGCAAGTATATATGATAAGTTGTGAAATGTATTCAGGAGAGTTTTTGTGATATTGATATGTAGCACCTACCCAGCACTCTTCATCTGCAGATTTCAAAGACGGTCGCTAAGAATTGTTGTTTAACTGTTATCCAAACTGTAAGACATGGAAAACCTCGCCCGATTTCTTGGGAAGGGATGGATCATAGTGCATCCCTTAAACTTTGAATTTTGCCCAAGACTGCAGTGTGTACTCAAGAAGCTTCTTCTATTGAACAGATTTCTGGCCTTGTTTTTACTGGAGAAGAAGGTTACAACATAAGTGAGTCCTGTAAGTTGGCCACACTTCTAAACGTAGCCTTAGCTTTCACCAAGACCATCTTTAAGCCAAGCTGTGTTGTGTGCAGTTGATACCACACGCTCTCTGTATTATCATAGCTAGGAACTGGGAGGCTTAACAGGGTGCGTGATACGGTGCACAGCATAGTAGAAACAGGTGGCAGAAAGTTTGCTATGGATTGCTGTTAAAATTGGAGCTCTGACCCCCCCCAGTGATTCAGTGCTTCGTTCAATTACACTTCACTAAAATGTTCATTTTCCTGATCAGATGAGAAATATTTAGATTTGATTGGCTTGCCTTTTTTTTGTTGGTGTTTCCCACTGTCTTTAATGAGTGTTTTCATTTCAATAAGCAACACTGAGTGAAGGCAAGTGAATTGCATGCGTAAAGAAACCTGATCCAGAAGTAATGGCAGATTCTTCCTGGATTTCCAAGCTGCACCTGTGCATCATGTAATACTCTTTTTCTGCCTTTAACCACAAATAGTTGCATATGCCTGCTCTGATATTGAGGAGCAGAGGAAGAGGGGCTCTACAGGGACACACAGATGCTGAACACCTACAGCAACGGTCAAAAGCAGCAGGGACTTCAACACTCCTCTCCTGTAAGAATTGTCTAGCGTGTTGCAGGTGCTAACTTAGCATTAATTTTCTAAACCGCGTATTTGCGTTTTGCACGCAGTATCTATTCTTTCACTTTTGTTTAATAAAAAAGTCCACAGAAGCATAATGCCCACATACTGTTATTACAATGTTCTTCCTGTGAAACAAATTCTCTAGTCAAGAAATTGATAATTAAGATTCCATTTACTATCCATAGCTTAGCAGTAATCATATTCAACAGGGCTAGCCTTAGGGTAGGTAAGATAGGCAGGCAGTTATCCACCCAACCTAGCTGGAGGCATCAGAAAAAGCAAATTTGCAGAACTGAAACATTTATTATTCATTAACGTTAACAGTTTTCTCTTAAAATTGACACTTAATCTAATTCTCTTAGCTTCCTACCTGCCCAATAAAATGCCAACAGTGGGCTGGCAAAAGAAATTATTCATCTGCCCTGGAAAACTAAAGCCCTTGATAATACAGACCGTGTGGGGAAATACAAGACTTGTCAGTGTAAACAGAAATTCTTGTTGAGTGTCAAATCTGATTCCTGCTGGAGCTGTTGGAGTTGGTGCCTGTAAATGGGTGGTCTTAAGGTTTAATGTTAACTTCTTTTTGCCACAGTGCAGAATACGGGGGTAGGGAGGCAACTAAATACAGGGTTTGGTAGAAAAAACACTCTAGTGGAGGAAATGCAGTGACAGGGTATGAGATGAAGCAGGAGTGGTGTGGATCGCACCCTGAATTCAGGTTCAGAAGACAGAGAACTTGTGTGTGCTATAAGAGCATTCAGCACACTGCAGAACAAAATGGGATTGGACTGTGGGCATTTGGAGCTGAGGAATTCATGGATTTGTCTCTGACTGACCTGTTTTTATTATTGACCCTTGTAGAGAAAAGAGAGAGGAAAATAAAGCAAAGTTGCTTCTCTGATGCTTCAGACTGAAGTACACTAGCAGGATGGCATATCTAAAACTAAATCTTTACTGTCAAGCAGGAAAATACATTTGAAAATGCAGATGGAAAAGACTCATTCATTCATGCATCCCTTTGAGAGGAAGATGAGTGGATTTCTTTAGGAACCCAAATTTTTCCGCATTTGCTGTACATGTCTCCGTATGTGAACAAAATACTCAGTCCCCTTGAAGCTTTGGTTCAGAGTACGTATCGCCAGCCTGAGCTCTTTGGCAGTGCGGCTGCCTAAAGTACCTGCAATGATGCCTGTCGCTGGCTTTGCAAAGGCTTTTCCTACTGAGCGTCACAGGATGCCCCAGAAAAACCATTTCTTGGTAACTGCCCTTGTGGCTATTCTCAGTTTGCGCTAAGCTTGTTGATATGGGGACTGAGCAAAGAAGTCTGTTGTGCGTTTCATTCGCTTCAAAGCTTATTTTGTAGTAGTTTGTTGGTGCGAATAAGCTGTGCACATTTGTGGGAACATGGGTGTTACGCAGAATAAAGATTAATCTGTGTGTGATGTCGTTTCTGTGGTGCTGGGAACTGTGATGTTAAATCCTGTTCTGGGGCTGGAGTGTATTTGAAGCTCAAAAATAGCATGTTACAAAGGGAGGTGAATTGCTTCATAGTTTTGCACTGATCATCTCTCTCTAGCATTTCTGTACTCCTGTAGTTATCTGTTGTGCCACATGATGTGTACTACAATGGTGTTTGTTTTCTTCTGCTGTTGGATGGCTTAGTAAACATCATGTTCTTTCAGTTCACAACAATGAAAGAAATTTATTAGCTTGTGAAGAAATTATGGCTTGTTTTCTGTCCTTTTACATCATCTGCCTGTTGTTTTTCTTGCTTTGTTTGAATGCTGGAGAGTTCGCCTTTTTTTTTTTTTTTCTTCCTCCCCAGATTAATGCATCACACTGTAGGAGTAAATTTACAGAGGAGATGAGATTGTGTGGTAGTTCTGCAGTCTGGGCACCTGCGGATCTTGGATGAAAAACTTTGATTTGTCAAACACAAAGAAATGGCCAACACTAAGTCTATAGTGTGAGAATAACTTCTTATATAGTGTGTGGAGTCTTCTGGTGTTAGTTCTTGCTGGGACCAGATTAATTACTTTGGTTCTTAAAGAAAAGTTTCTTTTATCCCTACTTAATGTGTTGCATTTTCAAAGCACTGTATGTATTTACTATGGTAAACAGTAGCTATAGTCTGTAGCATTTTCTGCATTATAAAAATGAGACATTGTGTGACTTTCTCAAAGGCCCTTAGTGTTTTAATGAGAGAAGAATTTCATTTTGCAGCTCAGAGGAGAATGCTGAGACTCTGAGGTCTGTGGAGAGAAAAAAGTTTTAACAACTCAAGTGGGTTTTCCAAGTGCTTCTAAATACCATATTGAGCATTTATAGGTAAGCATCCATAAGTCAGAAATCTTGCCTCCCAGTGTGTTTTGAATTACTCTTTAGCTTTTGATGGCTACAGCCTGTTGAACTGCTGTAAAGCAACAGGTGAGGGTAGATTCAAACGTACTTTTGGGTCCTAGTTGTGCCAACATGTCCGAGACACTTTGTTCCTTCATCTGTGGTGCAGAGAGAGGAGGACTCTTCTGCAGCTGTGGAGTTCGTTCAGTTGTCTAGAAAGGTACAGCCTCTTGCAGAAGTGGTAGAGATGGCAATTATATTTGATCAATGTGAATACATTGTCTTATGTCTTTACCTTTGGAAACTAGATGTTCCTGTCTTTGATGTGAGCTGTTGTAGCAAGCAGTTTAAGGCTTTAGGCGTCTCGCAGAATGACAGTGCTTCAGGACTCCTGTAAAAGTCTTTCCACCTACTCCCTGTGCTAGTTATTTGAGTTGAATGCTGGAAAGTGGAGATGAAAAATGCTTGTGATCTACAGATCACATTCTACCGAAACGTATAGTCCCAATGGGCTTTTTTTTAATTAATCTAATTCCAGTGTAAATTCACTGACCTCAAGGGAAATAGCAAGGTTCGTTTTTTTTTCTTGTATGGAATATGCTGAACATCCCATGATAAAAACACAGGATTGTGTCTGATCATCATCTCCTCTATTCTGTCTTCCGTATGTGGAAGTGACTCTGGTGAATTAAGCATTTTGCATTTGTGTAATCTGTATTTTTAACTATGTAAAATCAAAAGTCAATGAGATTTGGCTCAATGAATTTCTGTTTTACTGTAGCATAAAAATGTCTCTTAACAGACTAACATCCAGTTGGAATTATTCTAATCCTATTGAGCTCTTGCTAATGAGACAGGCATATGCAGCCATCCAGCTGCCAAGTACAAATTACAGGTATCTTACAGGGGAGGCGGATTCTCATTTAGAAAAATGAAAATGAAAAAACAAGTGAACTGATCAGGGAACCCTACTGGAGATCCCCACTGAGTTCATAACCTGCACGTACTCGATTTCTAAATTGACGTTTCTTCTGTTTATCATATGTTTTGAATGCTTTTGCTTTTCAGGGAGTTCTAAAAAGCTAATGTATATTTGTCATTGTTTCATAATCCTGTCCTGTTTTGTAATTCCCCCTTCAAAGTTCTTTTGCAAAGTTCCTTTCCAAAACAATTTTGATCCTTTCTATTTGGCAAACAGTGTGTTGACTTTTCTTCAGTTCTTTAATAGAATTGAAACAAGCAAAGATGCCCTTGGCTTACTTTTCTGCAGTGTTAGCAAGAACATATATAATCTCAAGAATATTAAGTATTCCTTGCTTTGCTTTTTTTTGTGCAGAGCAAGAAAAAGGGGCTCCTGTACCAAGGGGCTTAGGTAGGAAATTCAGGTGTACAAGATAATGTTTCAGATTCAAAGTGACATTGCTCCTTTTTGTAGTTATAGATGCTGCTAGAATTCAAGGATTTAATGTTGTGTTTTTGAAGGAGTAAAATACATGTTAATGGGTTACTGGAGTAGAGAGAAGGTAGTGAGTTAGTTTTGGTTTAAGTAGGTAAAGTGAGGGCTCATCTGGTTGATACAGTGACTTGAGAAGAACATGAGCAGAAGGGTCTTACTGGTGGCTGTGAGAATTTGTAAATACTCGTACTGCTTTTGAATATGTTGCAGAAATTTGTATGTTACAGCCATGGTGGACAAAACTGTAAGTTATCATCTGGGAAAAGTTGTAATATGATTTTTAAAAAAAAACCAGAAGAGGCATTATCAGTTTTATAGCACACTTGTTTCTGACATTTTGGCTTAAAACAGCTTCACTTCCTCTTATTTATTTACATGTAGCTATTTGCATCCATTAAAGAATGGGTTTGCTTTTCTCTAAGCGCTCTTTGATGGTTCTTCACTACATGGTTGCGGGATGGATCACGCATGCACTTCTTTTCTGTTCTCCAGCCATTAATCCAGACTCCCATAATGACTGGAAATAACCAAGTCCTAAAACCAAAACCTTTTACTTCTGAAACTTGCTAGTCTTTTACTAAAGTAAATGAAAAAGCAGTTTCTGTTGCTTTTCTCCATTTGGATCTTGAGTTGCGATTTAAACTTTTATCCTATCCATAAAGAAATAATCTACAGGTATTTAAGGCAAACTCAAGTGGATGGAGAGGGAAAAAACCTGTTAAGCTTAAGTTCTTTGTTGTTGTGTAGAATTATTTATCCCTTTTGGCCTAGTGAGTGGTCCCTTCAATGTTTTAAACTAGAACAGACTAAAGGGCTGTAAATATAGGTAAATTTTTCTGGTCAAAATGATGAGTATTTTTAGTGATTTACAGGTAATTATAGAAAATGAGAGGTTCCCAATACAGGTGTTAATTCTGGTCCCAGTTGGTGCATCCAACAGAGCCAGCTGGAAATCTCGGAACATAGCAGTTGACTGAGCCCGAAACTTCCACTGAATTCAAGTCTTGCAGGTTAGGATCACGGGCTGGAAAAATATGTAACAGTGTGTTAATATGGTCTTGTCCGTGGTGAGCGCATCCCTGGGATGTACAAAGCAGCGTTTCGCCAAAGTCCGTAACTCTTCCCTTCTCCCCCCTCCTACTGCCTGACAGCACAGTGGTTGTACCTGGAACTCTGCAAGAATGGATCATGGTTGTCTTGTCTTCTTGCAGGTTTGGACGCTGAAATATCCTGGCAAGGTGAAGGGAAGGCCCCCCACTGGCACTTACTCTGTGTGTGTGTTTGTGTGTACACACGTAGGAGTTGGGTAACATCACCTCCAGCACCTCCAAAACATTACTCAGCTTTAGGTGGTCTAAGTTACTGGAGTTTTCCAGAAGATAAGACCAAAGAAATGCTCTATGGAGGCAGATGAATGGTTTCTCTAGCCTGGTAGTTTGTCTCCAACGGTGGCAATACCAAATGTTAGAGAGATGATGCAGGCCTGGCCACTTGTTGGCATCCAGTGCCTCTGTATTTCCCTAGTGTCTGCAGTTGTTGAGTTAGAGATGTTGAATACATTCCAGCTAGTTTCTTCAGTATTTGTTTTGGCCTGTTGTCTGTGAATACATTTAAGTCCTTTTTTTTGAACATGCTGATGCTGTGAGCCTCAAATCCTGCAGCAAGGTTCAGGAGTTCACTACCTAAAGTGTAAGTGTGCTTTAGTCTTTTTTAAACTGATCTCCTGTTAGTTTCAACAAGTGCCGCTAGTTCTAGTAGCGCATGACTTGGTGAAAAACTGTTTTGCGTTTACGTTATTCATCTCGTTTCTGACTTCTGCGAGCTCAGTCATATCTCCTTTCAGCCTTTTCTTTTCCAAACTGAAGAGTCTTGGCCTTAGCGTCTCTCCATTGTTTTAGTTGCCCTTCCAAGGGCAACAGAGGAGAGAGGAGACCAGAACTGCACACATCACTCCAAGTATGGGCACAGTAAGGTTTTATACAGCAGCAGAGTGATTCCTTTGTCTTGCTCTCATCTTGTTGGATTCTGGCCTACAGCTGCGTATTAAGCTCATTTTTCAGAGAACTCTAAGTGTAGAAAAAGACTTAATTGGCAACTACGTTCCCAGCGTGTGCTGCTGAGGTTCCTGAAGTCAGGTTGGATGGACTGGAACTTTGAGACCTCTGTATTCCTGTTACTCTTCTTTTTAATATGGGTTGGCAATGTTTTCATGCTACTGTTGGCTGTGTTGTGGGTTTAAAAGATGAGATCTTTGGAGTTTAGACTGTGAGAATGTGTGTGAGAATGTGTGTAGTGCTCAGCCAGATGGGTTGTTTTTTCGCCCCCTAAAGCATCTTGATTCTGTTGAAGGTGGCAGCAAATGTGTATTTTATATCTAAGCAGACAAATAACAAAATGACAACTAAAATTGATGCTTCTAGTTAGACATTGTCATTATATGTCAGTAGGAAGAAGCTTGTAGTATCTCACAAAGGCTTCTGATTTCCTGCTATACTAGCTTTGTCCTTCTTTGGACATGTTTTGTGGTTTCTAAGATACAGGTCCAGTTGTGACCTCTCTCTCAGGCTTCATAAACATCTATGTTTTGGCTGCGCAAATTTCTAGTGTTTTTAGCAAAAGATATTTTTCCTATAGAGTGCAAGTTAAACTAAATTACAAGGACAAAAACAATTGGGCAGCATGGTTTGAGTCTACTTAACAACTTCCAGTCACATCCATATTTTTAGGAAGCCTAAGTTGGGCCGGAGCTTGCTGAAGCAGTAGAAAAGGCTTCTGACATGCTCTGACATTACAGTTACACGGTCTTAGCCTTGGAGAAAGATCTTTAGCTTTTGTAACAATCACTGGCATTGCAGATGGATTCAAGCCAAAGCTTGAACAGCTTTGGCAAATCAAGAATTTTGAAATTGAGTTTTGTTTAATTAAAACTAAAAACATTTCTAGTCCCTGGTATAGGCCAATTTGGTTCTGCTTCTACATTGTCTGTAGCAATCCACGATTCTCCTGCAATCCGTAACGCAGGTTAGAGAGAATCGATGTTTTCATTAACTACCGAGACAAGCAATATTGTTCATCTTCAAACTCAAACAATATGTCAATTCCTAAAAAGGATATATGTTCGTGTCTGGTGTAACCACGCTGAAGAACATTCTGCTAGCAAAAATAAGCATTTCTTCACAAAGAAAGCGTATTCATCTGCAAGAGCTCTTAATGGAGGAGGATTTACTGCCAAACACATTCTTGCACATGCTTTCTATTCATCTATTATAGCATGAACCCAAACTTCGCTGCGTCTCACAAGTACTGTATGTTTAATACTGTTGCATTAACTGTACGCTTAGCTTTGTTTTCTAGCACATCTTCATGCATTACTTTGTCTGAAGTGTTTACCTGACCTCTGCTAACAGCATTGAGTGTTTCAGTAGTACTTCGTGCATGTAAACGCAGCTCGCTTGTTTGAGGAACCAGTGCTGTGTATTCCCCAGGTGACAAAGAGAAACTGGGCCACAAGGACACGGAACTGCCGGCTCAGCCCATTCCACCGAAATGCAGATATTTACATCATGAGTCTGTAGGAGCCATGAGCTGTGTGTAGCTCATGCTCTAGTCTCAAGATGCAGTCTGCAATGTGGGGGAGCTGTAAGCGCGATGTCAGAGATCTGCGGTAGAGCAGAGGCTGTAACCCAGATTTCTTAATTCCAGGCTTATTTTCAAACCGCTGTACTACTGTTCTTACTTTCCAGGTCCTTTTTACATGCTTTGCATACAGTACAAATTAACAAAAATATCTTTTTTTTGTGAAAATGTGGTTTAAGGCACAACTACGAATGTTTGGGAGTAGAATATTAATGTAATAACATCAGGAAGCATTCCTGTTTCTGTAGCTACTATGAAGCACAGAACTTGAAATGCTACAAATAAATTTTATGCATTGGAAGAAGCTGTGCTGACAGTGGAATGGGGAGGGGGGTCCTCATCTCTGCATGCTCTTTGTGCACGAGGAGAGATGCACCTGCATCCGCTGTGAAATGTGCAGCTCTTGGTATTTGGGAGCGGGGAGGAGGGTGTGAGGCACCCGCACTGATAGTCTGAGGCATAACAAAAGGAAGAGGATCTCTTCTCCTCATTTCCATGTGGTATCTGTTACGGTCTTCTGCCACTGTTATCTGAAAGTGAAAAGGAGTGTTAAAACTCTGTTAAAGTAGAATACATCACTTGGGTACATTGTCTTCTTTTAGGGTGTAGTAGGATATATTTTGGCTGTAATTCCTCTGTACTCCTTGGTAGTTGAGTAGGACAAGTGTGCGTGCGCTCCTGTCCTCCTCTTGTGTCGTGTTCCATATGGTAGTACAGATTTGCTTGCTCACTTGAGTTTTCTTAGCTGCTCCTTTTGGGATTGTGATCCCCTGTGAAATGGCTTTTTTTTTTTCCTTTTTAAAAATGGGAGTCCTTGAGTAGGTGGTACAGTGTGTTGTTTTTCTTTGAAGGGAAGAAAGAGTAGTGAACTGGCAGTTTTGGGTATGTCTCTGTTGACTTTCTGAAAGAGAGGGAGCATTTCTTGTATGTTTAAGTTTTTTGTTTACATTTATTTGAGAAGAGCTTTTGCACTTGAGTTCCTACTACTTTCCTAATGGTGTTGAAGAATTCAGAAAAATCTATCAAATACTAACCCTTGTTGTCATTGAAAATACTTTTAAATAAACCATAAGGGAATAGGTTTCTCTCCTTTGTAATTTTTCAGTGATGTGCAAGCAGTTCTCGCCTATCTTCTAACTTACTGTAGAGGATAAGTGACTGTTATTGCAAGAAAAATTGATATTTTTCTTTCTTACTGGACAGCAGGAGATACTGGTTTTAGTTTGACTGGACCTCATTACTTTAACAAACCCAAAGTGAAAGCCGTTATGGTAGGAGAGAGCAGCAGCAGTGTTCAGCAATGGGGTTTTTGTCTCCTTCCAACTATTTGACCTTTTCTCCACAAACAGTTTAAGAAATCCAGAAAAAACTCAAGAAGTTCTCTCTTACTTCTGGCGATGTATTTTTTCACAGTCTTCAGGGTTGGAAACCATGGCTGTTCTAGTCTCTTACTATTTTTATACTCTTTCAGTGTAGCATGCATACCATCTTAAGATGGTGCCTCAGTTCAGTTCAGAGGCCTGAACTTCTGTGATTTAAATGAAATAATGGTCTCCACATGTTCATGCTCTACTGGTTGTATTTTTAAAGGCATCTCAGTTTCAGCAAGTAGATGCTCCAGATTTCTTTGAAAGTTGTGATTGTTTCATGATGTTCAAGCATATGATCCAAAACCGTTTGTATGCAGTGATTTTTTTAAAAATATCTTTATTTTTTGCTTATTTTCTCATCATAAGATTTTTAAAGTGGTTCAGAAATTGTCAGTAGAGCTACAGAATTCATCCCGCTGGTTGTTAAGGTTGTGATATAGCAGTGTTTAAGTCATAACTGATCCTAAATGAGTTTTCTCTTTTTCACCGTGAAGTATACAGTTTTCAATATCTGTATTGCTGATTTAAAACAGAAACCTGTATGGACCATAGAATCATAGAATCATAGAATCATACAGGTTGGAAAAGACCTCTAAGATCATCGTGTCCAACCGTCAACCCAACCCCCCCATGCCCACCACACCGTGTCCCTAAGCGCCTCATCTACGCGTCTTTTAAATACCTCCAGGGATGGGGACTCCACCACTTCCCTGGGCAGCCTGTTCCAAGGCCTGACCACTCTTTCAGTAAAGAAATTTCTCCTAATGTTCAATCTAAACCTCCCTTGGCACAACTTGAGGCCATTTCCTCTTGTCCTATCACTAGTTACTTGGCAGAAGAGACCAACCCCCACCTCGCTACAACCTCCTTTCAGGTAGTTGTAGAGCGCGATGAGGTCTCCCCTCAGCCTCCTCTTCTCCAGGCTAAACACCCCCAGTTCCCTCAGCCGCTCCTCATCAGACTTGTGCTCCAGGCCCTTCACCAGCTCCGTTGCCCTTCTCTGGACACGCTCCAGCACCTCCATGTCCTTCTTGTAGTGAGGGGCCCAAAACTGAACACAGGATTCGAGGTGCGGCCTCACCAGTGCCGAGTACAGGGGCACGATCACCTCCCTGCTCCTGCTGGCCACACTAGTTCTGATACAGGCCAGGATGCCGTTGGCCTTCTTGGCCACCTGGGCACACTGCCGGCTCATGTTCAGCCGGCTGTCGACCAGCACCCCCAGGTCCTTTTCCTCCGGGCACTTTCCAGCCACTCTTCCCCAAGCCTGTAGCGTTGCCTGGGGTTGTTGTGGTCCAAGTGCAGGACCTGGCACTTGGCCTTGTTGAACCTCATACAGTTGGCCTCGGCCCATCGATCCAGCCTGTCCAGGTCCCTCTGCAGAGCCTTCCTACCCTCGAGCAGATCAACACTCCCACCCAGCTTGATGTCATCTGCAAACTGACTGAGGGAGCACTCGATCCCCTTGTCCAGATCGTTGATAAAGATATTGAACAGGACCGGCCCCAGTACTGAGCCCTGGGGAACACCGCTCGTGACCGGCCGCCAACTGGATTTAACTCCGTTGACCACAACTCTCTGGGCTCGGCCGTCCAGCCAGTTTTTTACCCAGCGAAGAGTGCACCTGTCTAGGCCATGAGCCGCCAGCTTCTCTAGCAGAATGCCGTGGGAGACAGTGTCAGAGGCTTTACTGAAGTCCAAGTAGACCCCATCCACAGCCTTTCCCTCATCCACTAGGTGGGTCACCTGGTCATAGAAGGAGATCAGGTTGGTCGAGCAGGACCTGCCTTCCATGAACCCGTGCTGGCTGGGACTGATCCCCTGGTTGTCCCGGACATGGCTCGTGAGCACCCTCAAAACCAACTGCTCCATGACCTCCCCCTGCACCGAGGTCAGGCTGACCGGCCTGTAGTTCCCCGGATCCTCCTTCCGGCCCTTCTTATAGATCGGCGTCACATTGGCGAGCCTCCAGCTACCCTTCCAAGGATAAAGAGGAAAATTCAGGATGACTTTTTTGCGGAAACCAACTTTTTGAGTGCTACCTACTGTAGGAGATAAGAATATGCCTTTTTGGCTGTTGCTGTCTCCTGGGTCTTTCTGGTACTGTGATGGGGTCATTCCAGGTGTGGGCTTCTGGATCCGGTGGCAGGATGGGTCTCAAGAAGGGGTCAGCAGGGTGAAGAGAGAGAGGGAGAAAGAGAAGATTGTATTGATTCTTGAGTAAATCTCAGAAATTTGGAGTGACACCAAGAAACTTTTGTCTCCTGTGCCAGTTTCATTAAATTTGCAGCAGTTTTGTTGGAACCTCAAACTTAATTGATTCAAAAAACCCCATAAAATTAAAAATCTTACTAGATGATGTTACTCAGAGGTTAAAATAAATGAGGGAGGGAAATAAGGGGCCATGACACTTCTTTGCTGTACTGGTGTGCGTTTGAAAACAGATTGACTATTGGAAGGCATGGGTAGGCTTTTGATGGATTTCTCTCTGTACTTGTGATATCCCTAGTGTACTTTTGGCAGGTAAGTAGTAGTAACTGCAACACTCCTAACAAATAGTTGCACTGGTCCCGAAGTCTAAAGTAGAATTTCTTCTTTATAGTTCTTTGTAAGTAATAAATCAGGATATATTTCATATGTTATACTTTGCCCATATTAATGACTCTCTGGAAATATCATAACTAGTAGATAACTTTCCCTTTTCATAAATCCAGTAGTGTAGTAAAAAAGCTCCGAAACATCTGAAAATTGGGGAAGTAATAAACCACAATATTTATGGTTTTTTCTTTTCTTGAAGTACATTGTTCTCTGTTGAACACCAGACAGGCACGTTTACCAGAAATAAACTTCGCTAGTGAACTGTATAGACTAATAAGAGTGGCTGTTTGCAGTAGGTAGTGCATTTTTTAGGCAAAGGCTTCCTGTCCTTATAGATCATTTAAAAATATCCCTGTTTTTGTAATCTTTTTGTCCTTAGGACTTTATCTACCAGTGATGATGTTGAGGACCGAGAGACTGAGAAGGGCCGCCTGGAAGAAGCTTATGAGAAATGTGACCGGGATTTGGATGAACTCATTGTCCAGCACTACACCGAGCTCACCACCGCGATCCGCACATACCAGAGCATCACAGAGCGCATCACCAACTCGCGCAATAAGATCAAACAGGTGAAGTCTAGCTTTGCGTGTCTTTCTGTGTTTGCATCCGCTCGATAGCGTGTACTCTGGGTACAAATCTGTGCAACTCCTCTATCTTTTTCCTGTGTTATGTCCTTTTATTGGTAGTGTAATGTTGTAAGCTCCCATTTTAACCTTTTATTTCTCCCTCTCTTTTCCCAGTACTTCTCATCATTCTGAACTGAACTGAAAATTGAATTGAGAAAGCACTGTTACCCGCTAATTCTGAACTAGGCCTGATTTTCAAGTCGCTCTGTGGCATGGCTAGGAGCGGACCATCCAGTCCTAATACAGTGGTCGCAGGCTATGTCTTACTAGCAACCTGTTTTCCGTAGGATCTCTCTCTGTTGTTTGAGAACACAAGTAATTAAGAAGCAAAACGAGAGGTGGATATGAAGAGCGAAGCTTTGCAGTGCCCCCTGTTCATTCATTGTCTGGACATGTTGCTATCAGGTTTTTGAAGTCTAAGGGCTGCTAAGCTAACACCTTTCCATCTAATCTGTTTGTGTTTTGATATGTTGGCCTCCAACCCTCTCCTAAATAGTCTGGGTGATTCATCAGCTTGCTTTTCGCTCAGAGAATATGAATTTTGGTGCTATTTCCAAACTCAGTTCTGTTGTGTGAATGTACATGAACTCTGTGCCCCAGTATCTTTCTGTATTTTGAGTGCTCACACTTTGGTAGCGTGCCAGTAAATAACTCTGGCACTCTTTGTTGTGGACTTGTTCCATCTGCTTTCTCCCTGCAGCGATAGATTAGTTCTTTGGACTCCTGTCCTATCTTTTACTTCCTGTGCAGTTTGCTATACCTACACTTTGCAAAATAGGCACCAAATTTATTCCCTTTTTTTTCCCCTGGCTCTGTGGAGGTCTCAGCTTAAAACCTTTCACAGCAGTGCTTTAGGAGCAGTAGGCTTTTACCCTTTTGGGGCTATGTACTGACCCTTCTGGCTTTTAAAATTCATTTAGCATTTTCAAAGAAAATGAGACCGTTCTGATGCTTTCCAAGGGTAAGAGTTCATTCTAGGATTTATGTACAAAGATCAGCACTTTGAAAGCAGAGATCAATTGCACTAAATTTGAAATAAACTGTAGCCAGTGGCCTATTTTCACACAGTATACTAAGCTTTGCAGAGGTCAAAACAAACATATGGGGGTGTCACCTTTTGGTCCCGCCTAGAAGAATGTCTGTAAAGATGAAGGACCTTTTGATATTTAAGTTTTCATATTAGTTTTGGTCAATATGTTTTGAAATAGCTTTGACCTAATCTCATGGGAGGCCCCAGATCTGGTTTGTCATCAATCTGTGTTACACTACAAGACTTTATTTCGATGTTCCCCTCTTGTGGAAGGTAGATGATCGCTCAGGCGTTTATTTGCATTAGGAATTGTGGAAGTGATAGGTAGTCCAGATCCCTCTGTATCTACCTTTTTTAGTCAGTTCTTATATGAATTCCTGTTGGGAAAGGCTTAGTGTTGAATCTAACTTTAGAGGTGTTACCACTGTAAAACTGAATTATAAAGTAGAAACAATTTGGCTTATCAAGGGGAGGTTCTTTCTTAAAGGCTTGCTGTTCATTCCTTCCCCTGCTCCCAAATGTAGATATAGTTGATCTCCTTTCTGGAGTAGGAGTGTCTTGTGAGATTCCTTCTAGCCCCGTGATTGTTTTGCTGACCTAATTTGGCTTGATGTAACAGCAGTCCACTGATGATGGTTGCTAGGTCAGTGAAACATTTTAAATTAAGGTATTGAACAGGGATTAAGGCTGAAATGAATTCTGTATGCATTTTTGTTTGCCTCTGCTTTTGCAGCAAGTTATGATATTTTTACATTAGCTTTTCTGTTGGCTGAGGATTTTTCTATTTTATTCTTTTCAGAAGGACATTTCAGAGTGCAATGTTATTGTATTGAAATCTTAGTCTCTTCTGGCTCTGCATGGAGGCTGTCTTACGTAGCTATTGTTACTTACCGGTTGTCTGTATTTTGGTCCATCTGTGTGTGTCGCGTGTATTTTTTTTAAACTGCCTTTAGATGGACAAGGTAGGAGAATGTGCAGCTGAAGTGGGATTGCTGGAGTGCTTTGAAGGCTCATTATTTAAAAATAAATTTAAAGGCCTACTTCTGAGAGTCTCTCTTCATGTGTAATTCAGTGAGAGTTCAGCCTGAGAAAAGGTTGGACCCTAAGCATTCATAACTTATCACAAAAACAAGAGCAGTGCGAAAGCAATGTGTGAAGCTGTGTTGTTAATTGCTTCCACATTTTAATATGTATTATTGATTTGCATTATGCAAGAAAAGCTAGGTTATACTGACCTTTCCAGAGGATATTGGGAGAACCTGAAAGCAGAGAATGCAGGCGTTTGAGCAGAAAGAACGGAGAAGAAAAACTCTTGATGTTTCCCAAACGGGGTAGAATAATAGAGACTTTGCCAGTTAGAGAGGATGGCATGAGGCTCGAAAACAAACTGAATGGCAAAGACCAAGGTGTTTCTCTGGGTGATGTAATGGCCTTGGTAAATAATGGAAATGCTGAGTTGAACTGTATTTTACCTGCTGTTTGTTCTGATGAAACCATATCTCTTGAAAAAAAATTGGTATTGCTTGAGGTATTAGGAAAATGGTTGTACTCTAAGATAGTCAGGTTTCAAGAAATGGATACCAAACTCGGAGAAAGGAGGAGACGTGCCAAAAGATTTAATAGGCAGATGGAAAATGTTTACAGCAGAAAAATTAGTAGTGGCTTATTTGCTTTCACTGAAAATTGGATTCTTGCTGTATGCCAAAATAGTGAATTGATTTTTGGAAAACATGCAAATAAGTCTTTGGTCATGGTTAATAGGATCCTGCGTTTGTTCATGTTACATAGTTCAGTTAAATTTTCACTAGTGATAAAAAACATTTGACTATGAAAGCAGCTCCAGTTTGTATGTACTATATGTTTCCCTTCAGCCAAAGGAATAACCGGAAGTTTTAAGGAACTTGGATTTGGTTATAGTCTTGTGTTTTTTTTGGAATTCCTAATAAAGTAAATGTGGGAAAGGGCTGATCTGTGTTAGAAGTGCCAGTTACAGGGACAGATTTAATTAATCTTTTGACATGTTGCTTGTAGGTGAAGGAGAATCTGCTATCCTGCAAGATGCTGCTGCATTGCAAGCGGGATGAGTTACGCAAGCTGTGGATTGAAGGGATTGAGCACAAACATGTCCTGAATTTGCTGGATGAGATAGAGAACATCAAGCAAGTGCCGCAGAAGCTGGAACAGTGCATGGCCAGCAAGCACTACCTCAACGCGACAGACATGCTGGTAAGATGTGGTACCTCGTGCTGAGCCGGTATCTACCAGAAACACGCTGGTCAGCTGTCTGATCATCTGCAGACAGATCTGCCATCTGTGTTACTATTTGCTTTTTTTTTCTGCTTAGTTTCTTCTTTTGTCATTTGCTGCTTTCTTATACTGGAATTTCCGTTTGGTTTTCTTTTGATCCTTCCTGACTGGACTTAGGGTCACAGTCTCCCATCCTGTTCGGTTAGCTCTTGTCTTTCAGAGCTGTCTTTACCTGTTCAGTTGTCCTGATCCTGATGCTTTCTGTAACCATCTAGTTCTTTACCCATTTGATCTGCTCATAGGATTTCCTTCTGCTTTTGCAACCTGGTGCTATATTTTAAAATTAATTTCCCAGACACCTGCCTGTATCATCTTCTTTCTCTATAAAGAAATTATCAATTATTGAATATAAAGAAATTATCAATTATTGAAATTATCAATTATTTCAAAACCTTTTTTGTTATGGAAGAACTATCCTGTTTCTCTTCTATTTCATCTCCCAGAACGTACTCACAACTTTTATCATTATTGAGACGGGAGACTGTTTTTCACCATTTAGGTGTGTTTGCCCCTCATTGTCTTCCTCCTAGTCTTTTTCCAGGACTCTTAATCCTTTCTACTTATTTCCAGCTCTTTTTTAATCTTTTTTCTCCCTCCCTTCAGGTGTTTTTCCTTTTCAGTTCCATCTCTTTTATAAGCATACCTTCCAATTCCAGCCTTGTGGTGGAGGTAGAAGTTTCCTGAACTTCTCTAACAGCAACCTTTTTTTCTTTTTCTCTTGTTTCTAAACTTAACAAGCACACTTCCTCACCAGGCTCCAGTCCTTTCTTTCCTGGAACTGTCTTCTACCAGTAATTAAAAGCTTTACAAGGGAGGTGATCCTTCCCCTCTACTCAGTCCTGACATATGGAGTGCTGAGTCTGGTTCTGGGCTCTCCACTACAAGAGAGAGATGGAGTTACTGGATTGAGTCCAGTGAAGGATCACAAAGATGATTAAGGGACAAGAGCATCTCGCATACAAGGAGAGGCTGAGAGAGCGGAGACTGCTTCACTTAGAGAAGAGAAACCTCAGAGAGATCTTATTAATGATTATAAAGGTCTGATGGGAGGGTGCAAAGGAAACAGAGCCAGACTTCTCAGTGGTGCCCACTGACAGGAGAAGAGGCAACGGACACAGGAGAAGAGGCAACGGATTGAAACCTGGGAAATTATGTCTGAATGTAAGAAAACACTTTTTTACTGTAAGGATGGTTGAACACTGGAACAGGTTGCCCAGGGAGGTTGTGAAGTCTCCATCCGTGGAAAACTTTCAAAACCAAACTGGACGTGGTTCTGGGCAACTGGCCCTGGGTGACCATGCTTGAGCAGGGAGGTGGATTAGATGCTCTCTAGAGGTCCTTTCCAACCTTAAGCAGTCTGTGATTCAAAAGTGAAGGCAAAAGAAGTATGTCTGCTCATATTCCTCTTTGTGTTTGCCAGAGAATGCTTTTACGGAAATCTTTTGGTTACTGGTTTGTTACTGGTTTTTTCAACTTTACTATCCTTTCTGTCTCTTAGCTGTGCCTCTTTGCTTCTTTTTGATAAGTCATTATCCAACAGGATAAAGAGCTGGAAGTCTTAATGTTGTCACCTCATATTCCTAGAGCCCAGACTTGAACTCTTCTTCTTGAACTAGAATTTCCTTCTTTCCATTTTATCTCATCTTAGGTTAAATACGACTGTATAAAACTTACCTTGTTCCCTCTGAAACATTATCAACAGTTTGATGTCAGTCTCATCATCCCTTTCTCTGATGGCATGTGTAGCCCTGTCTGGCTTTCTGTTGTTGCTGTCACATCCTCTTGTCTGATTTCACTCTGCCGTCACCTTCCTGTTTTTTTCTGTTGCTCATGTTCTGTTTTCGTGCCACACGTGGTGCAATCATCTTCCTATAATGTGGTCACAATTTTCCCGTTCTTGCTTTCTAAAACCATCTTCCAGGAACCCACTCAGTCTTACTCTCTTTAGAGTCTCACTGTCCTTCTAATACAAACTATTGTCTTGTATCTTTCCCACCGTATTGTAAGCCGTCTGGGATGAGTAATGTATCCATTTCTGTTGTGTAATATAGAGTGGAATTTTTATGATACTTTATAAATTGTTATGTAAAACCTATTAGAATTCCTGAAAACACATCAGCAGTGCAATAACTTGATGCAGTGTATATGAGAGGAGCGCAGTCAGGTTTTGCCTTGTCAGGTTTCTGATGTAGGAAATTGTGGTGTGATGTTTGTCTGATATTTTCAATTATGAGAGATGAAGTAGTAGATGTAAATTAAGGGCATTCAGTGTAGGGGGAAAAACACGGTATTCAGATACATCAGTATCAATTGAAATGTTGGTGCTTTCTTTTACTGATGGACTTGGCAGTTTGCTTGGTTTGGGTTTTTTAATTTGTTTCAGATTTTTTTGCTTGTTTTTTTTTTAATTAAAAAAAGTTCTTTTTAGAAGGAAATTCCAGGAAAGTAATTAATTTCCTATCTGGAATATAAGATAGGAAGTGTAAGAAGAAAAATAACAGTACTTAGGATTTATCATATAATATGCTTTAGAAATGGTTTGCAATATGTGTATTTGTGATATATTACTGGTTTGCAATATATTGTGTGTGCAGTTTTTTTATATATACACTTATATACGTACACACATAGAATCATAGAATCATACGTGTGTGTGTGTGTAGGTAAGATTGCCCAAGGCTATGAGATAGAGCCAATATTAGACCTCACTGAACTACAGGCTTCTGTAGTATACCATGCTGGTTTTTGTTGTTTGTTTGGTTGTTTTTTTCCCAGAATAGAGCATCTCTTCTAAGAAATCAAATGATAATGATATAAAAAGCAGCTGTTTGTTTGTTTGTTTGTTTTTTAATATATCAAGGAACGCAGAGAAACCTCAAGTGAAAATTGAACACACTATTTCAGCTGTTCATTGACATTTACAATTCTCATTTGAAGAGAAGTGTACCTGTAATAAAGAAATAGTAACCTACCTGCATTTGGAGCTTTTTCACAGACAAAAATCGCTCTAGGCTCATTGGCTTTTGCCATCTTCTGTTAACACTGCCTCTGCAAGATTGTGATGTTGTAATCACTCACTGGCTGCAGGAAAATTCCTTTCTCCTTTTATACGATATGAATATTATGTAAAATAATTACTAAACTGTCAGGGATGCAGAGTGTATATAGATATCTCTGTCCTTTTGTTTCATTCCTCAAGGTAAACAGATGCTCATGGCTTATAAAAAGCCCAAAGTAATGTGACAAGGAGCTTGTATCCCTCACATTGAAATTGGAGCACTGATTAATATTGTTGCCTGTAGCCTTGTGATATGTACAGCCGAAATTGGACCTTTGCAGTCATCGTCTTAGGTTGATGCAAGCACTCTAATGGCATAATTTCTGGTTGCTGCATCGCATTTCTGCAGTCTGTTCTTTGTATTCCACTCACATTAATTGAAGTAATTTTGCCACTGAAGCGTGTTTCAAACCTCTGCATTTAAATTGAAATTTTAATTCCCTTATTGTTTGGAAAAGACGGCTGAAGATGGTTTGTTACAGGTTTCATTATCACTCAAAACTCTCCAGCTGCTGGTTCTAATGTGCAATGACTGAGTAATGCTGGGAAGAATTGTTAATAAAAGAATGGCAGCTTTTCCCAGTAGTATGAACACAATGCAAAGGTATTTTGTGACAGCTTACATTTGTATGAAGTTAAAAATTTTAAGTGGCAGCTTTTTTGTTTCTGATTCTGTATCCATCTAGAGTAGCACAGATGAGCTTCAAATATCATGTATTCGCGTTCTGTGTTCCTCCAGCATCTTGGTAATACACACTCCGGTGAGCAGAGCCGGTAGGATCAGGTTTGCTGTTCTGTAATTGCACCTTACACAGGTTGTGTTAAAAGAACCTAGTTCCAACCTCCTTTGAATTGTGAAGCTTTGGAGAAATCGGGAGGGTCCGGAACAGATAGCACTCCTGTTTGAGATCAAATACATTTCAGTTATTTTCAGTTTCTGTATATGCTTTTTTAAAGTATGAGGTTGTATGTTTTTCTGTAAAGGATCTGTTTTTTTCACACACTAAATTGCTAAAAGTAACATTCACTTTTATGTGGCAATTGAGTGCACATGCACGCATATGTGTGTATTTTCTGTTTAACATAAAACATAAAAAGGAGGCTCAGGGGAGACCTTACCGCTCTCTACAACTACCTGGAAGGAGGTTGTAGTGAGGTGGGTGCTGGTCTCTTTTCCCAAGTAACAAGTGACAGGACGAGAGGAAATGGCCTCAAGTTGTGCCAGGAGAGTTTTGGATTGGATATTAGGAAAAATGTCTTCACCGAAAGGGTTGTCAAGCCTTGGAACAGGCTGCCCAGGGAAGTGGTTGAGTCCCCATCCCTGGAGGTATTTAAGAGACGTGCAGATGTGGTGCTTAGGGACATGGTTTAGCGGTGGACTTGGCAGTTTAGGTTTACGGTTGGACTCGATGATCTTAAAGGTCTTTTCCAGCCTAAATAATTCTATGATTCTATGATTGGGTGCTGAGAGGGGAAGTCTGGCACAGAAGAAGCTTCCTAAGAAAAGGCAGTGGGCAGTCTCCGAAAGGAAGAGCAGCAGAGCTGGTGGCAGAGGCGAGCTGGGCTTGGGAGTATAGCTTGCACTTGGCCTGGAAGCACGAGCTTGGTTGCTGGAAGGCAGGAATCCAAATTCTTCTAGAAGAGATGCTTTAGATGTGCTACGCAACACTATAGCCAAGCCAGAACTTGAGGCAGAGGGCACACGGCAGGATGGGCAGCAGTGGGCAAGGACAGAAGGTTTCTTGCTCGGAGGAAGCAGTTCCGTGCCTAGTCTCCCCCAGCACTGGGCTGTGTATTGAAGGGCAGTACGCTCTGCCTAGCAGTTACTTAATTAACTCAAGTATCGTAGAGGTCTGTGGTGTTGATCTAATTGTTCTGGCTCTACTGTTGACCCATGAGGTACCCATAGGGAGAAATTAATATTTTCCATTTGTTTAAATAATCTAAGAGATTAAATGCTAAAAACAGTTGAAGGAAGAAATGTTGTTGAATCAAGTAATTAAAGGTCATATCATAATATGATTAAATGAAAATTGCTTAGGCTACTTTCTTTGCATTTCCTGGCTTTTATGTGTCTAGCTTTGCAAATTTAATGAACTAATACCAGTTTGTCAAAGAATATAGAGTTTTAAAAAAAAATCTTTTAATTCCAGTAGACCGTGAAACAGTTACTCTGAACTTGATTTATTAGTGCAGGAGTACAGTTCCTTTGGGGTGGGATTGTGTCAGGTAACAAAACACCATGAAACTGCAGAAATACATCCATAGGATAGGAGTGAGGATAACTGCTATTTCCAGTTGAATTTTTTTTTGTTAGAAGGACGACAAGAAGGAAGAACAGAGGTGGAAAGAAGGAAGTATGCAGCCCTCTGACTAGTCTTCACTTAAGTTTAACTTCACGCTTCCTTGTGTTACAGAGCTAGGCGCTGATGTGTAGGTGTGTTTTACTGATGAGCACATCCTTCTCCTTTAGCCTGCGAGTCTTTGTCCCAAGAAATACAAAGCGGAAGTGACAGTAATTTGTTTCTCAAGAAGTAGGCCAGGGAACGCTCCAACACCTACTTTTCTTTCTTTTTCAGTGTTAAGGTCTTCTATTTCAGTTTCCTTATGTCAGGGAAAGAATAATATATGTATCCTGGTCTGCTTTCTGAAGTGAATAATAGCATCAGGCTTTTCTCAGAGCTGACCGCTTTCTTACTGCAAATTTGCATTGTTGCCAGTTTGTTCAGTTTCTAGAGTCGAGCTGTGGCTGTTCTTGTTGCTGCATTCAATTACGTGTACTTGGCGCGGCATCCAGCTGCACGGGAGAGGAGATTGGTTTGCAGGTAAATTAGGTCATTTTCAGTTGTGCTGATGCAGCATAGTTAAAGCATACTGAGTTCACCACCGGCATCCTTATGATGCATTAAATGTATTTTTGCTCAGCTCCATAGACTGTAAGATCTATATTGGGTTAATTTTTTGAAGAGCATTACTTTATTGTGAAATCCTACCTTTATATCAGGAATGTACCAGTCTAAACTAGAGATGCTGACCAGCTCCATTGCCTGCATGCCAAAGCATTTTACAAAAAAGTGTGGGTTTTTTTGTTTTAACTGCAGGGCTTTACAACACAACTGGGCTAATTAGTGGCTGAGAACATGGTCAGAAGTTGAAGACGTTTTAATAAGTGGAAATGCTGTGCAAAAATGATCATAAAGCTACTGAGGTAGTCAGAAGTGAGAGGTGGCATAGGAAAAGGAACTGGAGGAGAGACTAACCATGGGTAAGATATTTTGGAGAACAGTGTGTGAGGCAAGGGAGCCTAGCTTGCTGTGGGAAGTGGGAGTCAAACAAGGAGCTTAAAATATTGAAATGTTTTCTCAGGAGCAAAGAGAGGACATTGTTCTGTGTGTGTACACATTCGCATATTTGGCTTCTTCTTGCGCATCCTGTAACGCATGTGTCCTACTCGGTAAGTGTCCCCTGCCTTCCTATGCGCTTCATGTTAATCATCTATGAAGGCATTTGGAGTGATTAACATCTTCCCAGAAAACATTGGATGTTTGTAGCCCTGGGCACAGTTGTTGAGGAGAGTTTTAATTTTTGTTACTTGAAGGTAGCTGCTACCTGTGGCTTTCCTCAGTATAGTACGAGGAGAGTCTTTCAATTAAAAGTACCATGTAGTAAGCAGTCGTCTTAGACTGGAATAATGAAATAATTCTTAGTCTTGAATAATGAAATTAAAAAAAAAATTGCAACAGTTCTCGGTATGCATTTTATTTACTGTCTGCCTTTCAGGTGGAACAATGAAAAACAATAAAAACAGTCTTTCATTTTGTTTCTGCATTTCTTACTAGAGATCTGGGATTCAGGTACTGCTGCGGAACAGTTTTATATTTTGGAATTAATGCCACAAGTGGAAATAAGAGACTTTTGTTGGTTTGGGTTTCTATAGAAATGCTTTTATTACAAAATTTAAATTTTGGCCCTGCTTGAAATTCTCTTTCTTCTGAATTACAAGAATAGTAATATTTTCCCAGTACTTCTTGCCTTGAAGTGTTTCCCCAGCTAACATTGTGTCTTGTCATTGTTGACCTTATTGATTACAAAGAAGCCTTTTAGAAAACAGAATTGAGAAGCTGACATCTCAAGGGTTGTATATCATTTCAGATTACCTGCTGAGGTGTGTAAGTGTTTATGCTTAAAGAAGCTGTTTTGTTTTAGTTTTTAATGATCGACAAGCCTCTTGATTTCTGTTAGCTGTATGGTTGAGGTACAGATGAGAAAAAAGACAGCTTTATTTTTGTTAAGTTGATGTATGCATAGGACGTGTTCTAGTGATTCACACATAAGCATGGAAATCATGAGCTGTCTTCTGTCTGCTGCTCATTCATTTTGAAATACTGTACCTTTACTCAGGTGCTAGGATTTATTAGTATTATTTGTCTGCCTTCAAGGAGCATTGTAAAACTTAAATAATTAAGTGTGGTAGAATGCTTCTAAGTTCCTTATATGAGAAGCTTTTTTTTTCTTTTTTTCTCTTTAAATTCTGTTTTCTGATCCTTTTTTTTTTTTTTTTTTTAAATAAACTTGCTAGGCTAGGTTTAAAGACATTGCCATATGGAGAGTTTCTTTCCCTTTGAAACACTTTATTTTTTCCCTCAGTGTACTTATCAATAACTTTATCTCATTCTTTTTATCCTGTAATTTCCATTATCTGAGGCAGTCTATTGCATTAAACTGTTAGTGCCTAATACTGCTTCATTTGCATTGACACGTGCTTGACCTCAGCCCCTCCGCTCTTAGTTAATGCACCAACAAGCATTGATATCTCTCTGGAGTATTATCGTGTGGCTGTTAGCTTTACTAATAACAACCATTCATTTAAGCTGATGAAAGTTTATTAAATAAGAAAACATGCTGTAATGAAGGTGAAGAAGAGGTGTCTAGCATCCTTTTATGGTGAAAGTAAGCTGCAGCTACGTGACAGACGCTGCCCTTAATGAAAGGGAGAGGCATCTGTGACGTTATGATATATGCTTTTGGGAATGGGCATTTCTGAACATTAAATTTAATCCTTCCTGATTACAGTGTAGATGCAGTGATGAGAAGTTCTTTGCCCAAGGCAATTGCTCCTGCCATTTAATGATGCATCCATTCTTGGGAGTGCTCTCCTAACAGCTTGAGAGTTTTGTGGTTTAGTTTACATTTGCTTCTCTTTTAACTCATGAGCCTGGTAGTATTACATACCTTCAGGTTAATATTTCCTTTGCCGTTGATGATGTTTGTGATTTTTATTATTAAGGTATGTTATGGACTTCTGTGAGACATTCACGCTTTTATCACTATCTTTGAATACAGCGAATGTTTTTCCATTAATCACTGGTCTTTCCATGAATTCTTTTTTAAACTCTGGATTGTACAGACATAATTCTGCCTGTAGTAAAATAGTGGAACAAACACCGAGAGAAATTGTTGGAGATAGATTGGGTTATGGGACAATATAAAATAATCCAGATAAATCTGATTGCATTTTTAAAATGCAACTTTAAAACTAGAGAACGGTGGGTGAAAAGGTGTAAAAAATTTAGTTTTTAGTAAAGCATTTAAAACATTTGGGGTGATTTTAGCCCAGAGGTTTCCCACTGATGTAAACTGATTTGTGTCTGGTAAAGTTGGCATAATGCTACCAAGTAACTTTCAAAATGGTTTGGTAGAAGAAACGTTGTCATGTAGACCTAGAGGAACACTTACTGTGAATAGCTCATAAATGAAGATGTATGGACAGTGTGCTTGTTTGAGAAGGAGGCAATGGTTGTCTTACACTATGGTTTAATATCACCTTTTGTGAATTTATGAATTCTGTAATAAAAAAAAGTTAGTAAATTAATAGGTGAAGAGCTAATTGAAAGACGTTAAAGATTCCTTTAACAACAGAGAGATGGGACACGGAATGTAAAAGACTTGAAATGTCATCTTGAAGACAGCAAGAGAATCGATTTGGGAAACTGCAGGTTTATATTAAAAGGAAAATCCTGATGTTTCACTTTAATGCATTAGGACCCCATTGTTCTAGACATCATTCATGTAGAGAGAGGACTTGGGACAGAGAAAAAACACACTTTTCTTAATGGCAATTAAGACTAAATGAGGATGCATTAAATCTGAGACAAAAAAGTATGGAAATTTAAAGTGGAAGGTAAATCCTTTTTTATTATTTCTGCTGCCTTCACAATACCTACAACTGTATTGCTAGTCCATGGCAGTGCTCCAGTGAGATTTAATATAGATGTCTATACGAGGTCAAACCAAAGATGGTCTTAAGGCAATACTGTGTCTGATGCAGAGGATGCTTAGAAGGGAGAGTGAGGACAGAGCTAGCAATAGCAATCCTTTCCCAAAACACTCTGTGAGCTTCCAGCACTTGGCAATATGCAGCTTTTGACGGAAAAGCGGGTGTCTTTTGTGTGGAAAAGCTGGTGTCTTTTGTGTTGAATAGCACTCGATAGCTGTTTCTTCCTTGAATTTGTCCTTGTCACTTTTTGCACCAATTTGAACTTTGGGCTTCAACGCTGTCCTTTGGCAATGAGTTCTGTAGCTGAGCTGTCTGACGTGCTTCTTGTAGATGATACTGAATCTTTGATTTGCTAATTTCATCTTATTGCCCAGGAGCTACTGAGGATTCGGGGCACACAACTATCACAGGTACTGGGGCAATACATGTCTCATTTCCACCCAGTTGTCACTCTAATGGAGAAAGTGTCGGGCAATTCTGTGATGCCAATAGATACTCTGACATTCCCATTTCAGGGAAGTCATTTGACCATACGGTTGTTGAAATTGCTCATGTGTTGTGTTAAAGTCCAAGTGAGCAGTTGGATAATCCTCTCTCGTGGTTTTTAGCCACTCTGTTCCTTGAGCACTGCTTTCGGTTTCAGCGCTTTATTACTAGAAAGACATTGATGAATTACAGCGAGCGGAGGAGGAAGGAGAATGATTGATGGGTGACAGGACTAAGGCAAATTCGAAAGAATTAAATTTATGTAGCTGGAGTAAAGGACAGCAAGTGAGGAACATGATTTTATAAATATTTTAAAGTTTTTAGAGGAAAACAGTAAGTTCGGTTGGGTCATTGCTGTTGAAACACTAAAGAAAAATAAAGGACATTTGCGCTTTGTGTTAATGTGTTTATAACAGGTTTGTTTTGACGTTTTCATAAAGTAGGAGCAGTAGTCTTATCAGCAAGAGATATAAAAATAACTTTCGTGAAATATAACATAATTAAGGCAGTACTATAGTGGTAGGGAAATGGCTGTGTCATCTAATAGACCTCCTCCGTACTTGTAACTGATAACATTGAAATTTCTTTTTTTTGAGGGGGGAGGGGGGAGAAAAAATGGTAAGACTAGATGGGATGATTGATTTAGAAAGCAAAATTGTGGAGTTCGGCTTACTGGAATTTGATTCTCTGGAAAACACTCTTCTGCTCTGTTAAGGCATTAAAAAGGAATTGTGTTACTCCTTAGCCTTCATATATACTTTCCTATTGTTGGGCACTGTGCCATGTGCCGGCTGCTTGTGCCTCCTTTGGTAGAATTGGTTGCATTTCAGTAATGTTGATGACTCTGCTGGTGGGAATCTTAATATAAGGTGCTATGTTTAAGAGAAAACAAACCCCACAAACAAAAAGTAACCCTTTTACCCTGTTCCTGTATGTACATTTTCCCTGTCCTTCCCCCATCGAATAAGCTTACACCTGACTACTTATTTCAGGATGAGCTGTTTTCTTGCAACCTGAGCACTTTTTTGTGTGTGTGTAGCTCAGAGTATTCCAAACTAATCTTTCAAACTTCTCCCCCTTTCTGCTTCAGTCACCTACATCAGTCTCCCCCTTTCTGCATCATTTGGCCAGCAAATCCTTTTATCTTAAGAAGGGGAGTGACCTCGGCTATTCCCAAAATACTGCGAAGGAGTCATCTTCTTTAGTCCTCAGTCTTTTATAGCTCTTTGTTTGCTTTCAGCTTGTTAATTCTTACAAGACTGTTTAAAGGTGAACAAAATTGGTAGCAATTTCTTCCATCATCTTAATATCCAGTATGTTAATCAACACTCGGTACTGTTCATCATCAGTGTTTTACAGCTACTCATTAATCCTCACATCCTGTGTACCTTTTTTCCTTCTCCTGTTTTTAAGGGGAAGGAGGCAGTGGCAGTCAGGAATAGCTATCTTTGATCTGTGTGCTTTTCATATTTTTCATGCATTTTAGCTAAAGGCTCCCTGCTTTAGGACCATCTGGGTGTTCTTTAAGTTCTGTGACATCTTAGCTAGCTCATGTTCACTGGTTTGTCTTGATACTGATTCACACTATGCTGTACACTGGCCTGTACGCTGGCAGTTTGGTAGCAGACAATTCCTAATCTTTGGATTTCTTAAGTGCAGCTTGGGTGCAAGTTTTCCACGTGTCCCATTATTTGGATGTCCCACCCTCAAAGGCAGTAACTTTTCAGCTTCATCTTGATTTACCTTGCAACCAAAATAGTAAACAAATTTATAGATGAAATACTGGCTTACTTGATAAGACTTATGTCAAGCTTCTAATTAAAAAATATAAACGCAGTTTAAAAGCAGGCTTAATCAGTTACTCATTACGTGTTCCCAGCAGTGGAGGCTGAAAGTACTCAACAGTCCTCTGCTTTCTGGATGTTAGCCCCTTCCACGAGGATGATGAAAGGACCGGAACATCTGTCCTATGAGGAAAAGCTGAGAGAGCTGGGACTGTTCAGCCTGGAGAAGAGAAGGCTCAAGAGCGATTTTAACAGTGTGTATGAATACCTGAAAGGAGGGTGCAAAGAAGACAGAGCCAGGCTCTGTTTTCCCAGTGCCAGGACCAGAGGCCATGGGCACAAAGTGACACACAGGAGGTTCCCTCTCAACATCAGGAAATGCTTTTGTGCTGTGAGGGTGACCGAGCACTGGCACAGGTTGCCCAGGGAGGTTGTGGAGTCTCCATCCTTGGAGATACTAAAAAGCCACCTGGACATGGTCCTGGGCCAGTGGCTCTGGGCGGCCCTGCTTGAGCAGGGGGGTTGGACCAGATGACCTCCAGAGGTCCCTGCCAACCTGAACCATTCTGTGATACTGTGATTCTCTCCATCATCCATGGAAAATGTGGGAATTTTGCAGGCAAAACAGCCTTGACTTTGGGAACTCTTGCTTAATCTATTGCTAGCTAACATCAACTTCTGATCAGTGATTTGGTTTTTGAGGTGTGGAAAAAAGAGAACACAATCAAAAAACACTTAAGTAAACATGTTTTCTCACTCTTCTCCAGGTGCAATTTAAGTCCAACACCTTTACGCCCCTCCCTTTTCTCAATTTATTTTTTCCGTGGCTTATGCTCAATCTGTTGCAGTTCGTCTAATGAGACGATGGGTGGCACAGAAAGTCGGTGTCATCTATAAGGGTTTCTTTCTGCTACTCTGTTTCTTACTGGTTTCCTCTGCAGCACTTTGGTTCTTCAGATTTTCCTCTGCTACACTTTTCCTTAGAGTGCCTGCTTCGATGTGGGTCACCCACAAACTGCAGTCCCTTTGAGGGGTGTCCCTGCTCCAGCATGGGTCACTCCCATGCCACAGGCCCTCAGAGTGGTCCCCCTCCAAGAGCGTCTCTCCAGCCGCTCGCGGTTGCTGGTTTCTTTAAATATGTTGGAACAGGGGTGCCACGTGCCACCCCAAACCAAAACGACCCACTGGAAAATTCCGTGTCAGGTGCAATTCAGCATCCTTTAGATACATTTGCAGTGTTAGAAGGTTGGAGGATCAGTTCTCTAATGCATCATCTGCTCTTAAATTTATCACGTGTTAAATTCTTTGAATAGAGACCATCATTTGTAGGTGTTCTGCCTTTTTGCCCAGTGCAAAATCCCAACAGCTGGAGTGTGAGTACCCTTCTGTTTCTTAAGCAAACTTTTCAAGTTAGGTCGTTATCTCGCGCAGGTCAGGTGTAAATTGAATTCAGTGAACTGCTTGTTTAGATCTGGCTACACACATTTAAGCCATTTTTTAGTCATTTTCCTTTCCTGTACCTTTTGAAAGCGAGTTCCGTGTAAAAGTGGTAGATCAATTCTCCTCCTTTTAAATGTCAGCATTGTCTTTATTCATCCAGAAAGGCAGCTGAAACCTTCTAGGCTGCTGCTATTTATTTACCGCTTTATTCAGAGTATTCAGCTTTTTTCCTTTTGTCATATTGCGTTTGTGTATGACTTGACTTTTTTACCTTCAAATTGTGACCTACCACATTGGTTTCTTTTAACCTTTCTCAGTTGTTTGTTCATGTTTTCATATCTGTTGTCTGAACTCAGAATGGGCTGGTATCCCAGACACGGAAAGCATTTAGTTTTCTAGTTTGAACAACCATTATCCTGTTTTTTTTGCCCCAAAGAAGCACCTAGTCAAGGGTTTTCATTTTATCTCTGCTCATAGACTTCCAGGATTGTGGAGGTCTAGAATTAAAAAAAAATTTCCTCTCTTTTCACATCTATTTTTTTTGAAAACTAAAATACTGTTGAAAAACCTTTTAAGGGAATACGTAGGTTTAACTGCAAGCAGATTGGAAGACCTTGGCCAAAGTCAGGAAAGAAATAAGAATTTTAACAAATATCTTGCTAGTACTTAGGTTCTAGTTTGTTGTAAAACGCTAAATTAAAACCTTCCAAATGGGATGTTATGATATGCAAATGTTTAGCTACATTTTCTTTTTAAGGCAATTAAGCCCTACTATAAACTGACTGTGACCTTTAAACAAGCTGCATAATGGTTCTGGTGCCATGGTTATTTTCTATAAACTTGCGATTTTTAGCTCATACAAAGCAGAGCTCTTTTTTCAGGCTTATTTCATTGATCCTTATTTTCTAAAGGGTCACTGCTTACTATTGTAGGTAATAATAAGTACAATAATAAGTAGATATAGATAAGTAGATTTAAACATCAGAAATAACTCTCAGATTATCTAAATCAAATTCTATGTAATCCAGGCCAATATTTTTATTATTATTTGAATAAATATATTTATTTTGTATTTATTTAAGTATGGCTTTCAATGGGAGAGACAGACTTCTTTCAGAGTTTTTTAAAAAAAAAAAAAAAAAAGAAAATTAAAAAAAAGGTGATGGTGGGGATTACCTACCATTTCTTTTGGTACTATTTGCTCATGGTAAATCAGCTTTTTAAAGAATAATAAGAAGATGCTTGTCTGTTGATTCACCTTCCAGCTGTTTTCTCTTGCTGTAGCTCCTCTCTGCACCCCAACCCTTGCCAAAAGAAAAATGTTGGGGAGCTCTCTTACATATAATTATCTTTGTGTCCAGGTACTCAAACATAATGCCGTTATCTACCTCCAACCTCCCACCCTCAGGGGAAAAAGAAAAAAAAAAAATCACTTATTCATTTCCATTTAGCTAAGCCAGGTGGGTGTAAGAAAGCAGCTTGAAGGACCCTCAGATGTTTTTTCTGGACCCTTGAACCACTTGTAGTTCTCTTCTGTACATCTAATTTTCAGGTTCTCTGAAAAAGGCTGCTATATTCCATTATCAGTCTTAACCAGAGTCTTGTAGTGATAATTCTTCTGCTCTATATACAATTCTACATCTGTTAGTCCTTTTGTTAGTATGAATAGCACACAGTAGGTAATAGGAGTTTTAAACACCACGTAACTACTTGGGAAATCTAGTCTAAGCTGAGAGGAGAAAAGGAAGGGGAGAAAATCTATTTAAATGTGATACCGTTGCATGTTTTATAGCATCTTTAATCTTCATTATCCAACACGCTTACCACAGCGAGGACAAGGAGCAAAAAGCAGGGGTGGTGTATTAATTGCACCCTCAGTTCAGTGTACGTGCAGGGTGGCAATGATAGGGAAAACAAGGTTTGGTTCCCTCACAGACTTTTTGGATAACACAGTATTGTGCCGAATCAGTGTCCTATTATTTGGATCTCCCACTCCTGTATCTGCAGGATCATAGCCAGCAGATCAAGGCAAGTGACTATGCACTTGTGAGGCTGCGTCTGAAGTACCACGTCCAGTTTTGGGGGCCCCTCTACAAGAAAGGTACATACCTGTTCTTGTATGGGAGAGGAAACGTAGTCCAGTATATGGGAGAGCCCCCAGGGTGGTGGGGGTTAGAAGCACACAACGTATAAGAAGATGCTGCAGTAATTGGGCTTGTTTAGCCTGCAGAAAAGAGTGGGTTTTTGCTCTCTGTGGCCATCTAAAAGAGTTAGAGGGAAAATGGAGCCAGGCTCCTCTCAGAAGCACACAGTGAACGAATGAGAGGCGACGGTCACCAATTTCTGTGGGAGAAACTGGCTGGACATAAGGAGAAAATTCTTCCCCATGAGAGGGGTTAAACACCAGGAGCAAGAGACCAGAGAGAGTGTGAATCTCCATGCTTGCAGATTTTCAGACCTTGGCTGGAGGCCCTGAGCAGCCTGATCTAACGTTGAAGTTAGTTCTGCTTTGAGCAGGGGCTTGGACTGGAAACCTCCGGAGGTCCCTTCCAAGCTGGATCAGTATATTATTCTAGCAACGCTGTGAATGCTGATTCCTGACTTCCAGAATTATTTGACTTCCTCTGACAGAAACTGTTGAAGTCTGTGCTCGCTGCCGTTACACATCAGCGTTTACGCAGTGACCACAGCGTGCTTCTGAGCTACTGCAGTTATTTCTCATCCTAGTATATGGGGATTGTGCAGCTATGCATTTGAGATCGCTCTTTGGTAGGTGTGGATAGCCTTTGGCCTCACTGCTATGCTTAATGGCAGGTGCCATATAGGATTGGCTCAAATGCCTTTTAATTTTGATGTACAACAAGCTCTGTAAAGCAGAGATGAATGTGGTGGAAGATAGCAACCAGAGAAGCTGGGTCGTTCTAGCAATGTTTAATTTCCCAGCACTGCTTCTTTTGAAGTGAGTGTTCAAAACACTGCTGGTGAACTGAAAAAATCGAAAACTTACTATAACGAACTGAAAATATTAAAACCGATATGGAAATGTTGTAGTTTGTAAGGTTTTTCTATTCTTAATTGTTCAAAGTAATAAAATTAAAATCCTAATAAGTGATACAAATAATCAGAAGTGAAGGGCTTCTGTCTGTCTGAGGACTCCAGATAACTTTGTAATAAATGAGTGGAAAAATAATAGATACAATTTAAATATAAAATCCCTATTTTTTTTGAAGTTTACTATTCAAGAGGGAGGGAGACAGTTGCCTTTTAAAATGTGAAAAGCTTTTTATGTTTAGGAATGGTGGTAGCAATATAAATACATTCAACCACCAACACTTAGGTTTCTTTCTAGAATGCACCTTTTTCTTGGTTAGTTCTTTATACCGTAAGCAGAGGAGCAGCATCTGCAATAAAAAATAGAAATCCAAAAGTAAGGGGTTTTCTCCTAAATTAATGTTCTCTAACTGGAGGAATCACTACTAACTCGAGGAACAGCAATACTTTCTTGCAGAGCAGTATTTGTGTTGTACCCTGACCCGTTACTGCTTTGTGCAGCCTGTCTCCCACTCATCTAGCTCCTTTTGCATATCAGGGTTTGAAATGAGAAAAGGTTAAGAACAACTAGTGGAAATGATATGCCCAAGTTGAGTGATGAGTTGATGACACAATGGTAAATAAATCTCTATGATCTTCAAAGTTGAAAGTATTTTTATCATACATTTGGGTCTCTTGCATAATACAAGTGATGGTGTGTTACTAGCTGAGTGGGGGCATAAAATTCTGGTCTTGATCTAAACTTTGCCAATGATAGACATAGTCCCCATCATGAATTCAACTTAAAAAGTGTTATTTCTTTCTAGTCTTGCTCTCGGTGCTCACCCTATTTTTCTTGGCCGCACATGGCATTGGCTGTGCTCTTGGCTGACCCACCATGGTGATTTTCCAAGTCCCTTTGTAACTTCACTGTTTCTCAAGATAGTTGACCATCTTGTTAGCATGGCCCGGATGGATACTTGGACTTTGAAGCCAATTGTAAACTACTTCTGCTTGTGTTTCCAAATAGTCAACAGAGCTGTTGTCATTATTACTGCTCTTCCTATTCACTTTCTGCTTCCCTTTCTTTGCCATCCATCTCTGTAACTCCTAATCTCCCTGCTTCTGGAGAGCAAAGCCTTTGTGATGACAGTGTCGATATGTGCTGAAAAAGAGTTTTAAGAACTGATCTTTCCCAGGATAGTAAGGTGAAACACAAGCTTGTCAAGGTTTTTCTTGTAACAGTTCCATTGTTCGATCTAGCTGTAGTGTATTTTTAATTTTGTGCATTCTTTGCAGACATCTTTGCATCATTTTAGTTGCTTACGCTACTGCTCTGTGGTAAGTTATCCAGCACACAAATTAGACAAATCTTTTAATCTCATATATTGTATTCTGAAATATAATCTGGGGTGCTGCTTTATAGCTTGCTTATTGCCAGGACTTAAATCATCTTTCCGTAAGTAAAATAACAGAAGGGAAAAATGTTTGGTTTCTTTTTTTTTAACATAATGTTTGTGCTTGTTGCCAACTAAACCAATTGGAGACTTTACCTTGACTTCCATGAACTTGGATTGAGCCTGTAGTTACTTTCCAGACCCAAACTGTTCTGAACATTAAAGCTTTTCTCTTGCGCTCTGTCTTGATAATTGGCGGTAATGGGAAATGAAATATTGGAAAAGAAATCAGTGGTTAGGTGAGGCTTTGCTGGAGCGGAGCTGCCTTATGTTAAAAGCCTCCAAGTGTGCATAACGTTGAAAATTGCCCGTGTTATTTACCTGTAGAGTTCAGTCACTGGGAGAGTGACATTTGTCAAGGACATAACTTCCAGCTTGTCTGACTGCAAATATGAAGTGTCAAAAAGGACATAAAAAAAACCACCTGACAAACCCCACCAAAAAAAAAAAGTAGTTTTTTCCAGAAGAAGTAAGTTCAGTGCATAACAATACTTTTTTTTTTTTACTTTTTTAAATACAATAAATGATTGACTTCCTTTTGTTTCTCAAAAGACGTGTTTGAGAGCTGTATGTTGGTCTTAATAATTAGTTTTGAGAATAACTAACTTTTTAGGAACTGGGAAGATAAAAATAGAGCCGAATGATCCTAGTGGAAAGCTTTAATTTTTTGTTGCTTGTGTTTTAGATAATACTTTTCCTGAATGTCTTGGAACCTTTTTAATGTCATTTTCCTGCTTGCTTTCAGTTCTTCCCTCACTGCATTTTCATCTCTCAGCTTCTCGGTTTGACAAATGTTGTTCCTGATCTTGTTCTTGCTTTGGTGAAATTGCTGACAGCTTTCAGGGCAGTGATGAATGCCTGCAACTCCCCTGAAGTGACTGGGGGGGTTAAAGCGCCTTTGGGATTGGGAAATTTGGGGTACATCTCTACCTGCCAAAGGAAGAAGATAAAAATCAGCACTTACACTTCTGCCAAAGGTTTCCAAGCTGTGTCTGCATGCCTGCTGAGCCTTCTCTATTTGTATGTACTCCAGCACGTCAGCTTTTTGGGGAAAAGCAAATTTGGTTTTTTGCTTCATCTGTGGTGTGGTTTTGTGATGTGTTATGGCCAGACTTCCATAACTGTTCACAAATAGATACTGGGAAGAAAGAGGATGGATAGTGCTTTGTGTTAAGTGATAGGAACCCCGTAAATGCTGTTGGAGTTGCAGCGCTGGTGGGCTTAGGAGGTTCAGTCCTCTGTGATTAATACTGTGACACAAATTCTTTCTCAAGACTGAGCTGTATCCTAAAGACTGGCAGCAAGGGCACGCTCTCATCACCCATGCAGAGAAAAGAATTTCATAGTTAAGGACTTCTTGGCAAAATTTTTTAGAAGGAAGGAAAAAGTGCAGCTTCCTTTTAGAAACTGCTCTTAATTTAAAAAGCCTGACTGCCCCAAAGCTGTTTCAGGGTCATTCTTGACCTGGAGGCAAGCAAAGTAATACATTGTTGATAGATGTTCTTTCAGTATAGTTAATATTTACTGGTATTAAGGGACCAGACCTTAGCTTGGCTGTCTACTTACTGTATCTCCTTGCTTTTCATTTTTAATGTTTAGCTGACAGTTTTGCTATAAACTTAAATCCTGAAGTGCAAGCAAATGTCTTATTTCACTATTAGTATCTTCAGTTATTAGGGAATGATTTTTCTTTTTTTAATTTTAAATCTCTGTATGCAAAACATGCTATTTCTAGTTTCTTACAACTTCAGCACTGAGATTTTGGAAACTGCAGAGGGATGCTGGTTTTTTGTTTTGTTTGTTTGGTTGGGTTTTTTTGTGGGTTTTTTTTGTGTGTGTTTTTTTTTTTTTAGTAACTGTGGAAGTGCTCTGTTAAATAGTTAGAAAAACAAGTAAACTGCGAGAGATGCAAATTGATAGTGTTGCTTTTATGCACTGATTTGTCATTCCTGGTGGCTTTTGTCCATGTTTGGTTTTAGGATATAAATGGAAGTTAGGTTCCTCAGTCTAGTGCCCGCTGGATGTCAGCTGGTCACTACTGAAGTGCATCAGCAGAGAAATGTTGCTTATGGCCTGTTTACGTTACTTCATGTCTAGATCCCTGTCTATTACTCTGTTGCTTGTATAAAGTTATTTTCCTTAATTTGAGCCTTAATAATTGAGCATTAAAAAAAACCCCATACTCTTTAGAGATCAAAAGTACCTTTGAACTGGCAATAGCTTTCATTAATCTGATGGCTATGTTTATTTAAATTGTGTATTTACATGACGTAGCAGCTATGTAGGCTAGAAGATGAGGCCTCCTAAGCTTTTTCAGCTATGTCATGACATCACTTTAGGCCAATAAGGCTTAAGCCCTTTCTCCCTGTTTATAGAATTGGGAATAAGGTTTTGTTGGTGTTTCTGTAATGAAAAGAATAAAGACAATCAAACATCATTGTCAGTATCCTTTTCTAACGTTTTCTACTTGATAATCCTCTTATTTTGTGATGAACTGTGCTTTGATTTTTATTTAAGGAACTGTGTTTTAACTAACTTGTTTGATACATATGCTCAAAATATTTGAAGACTGCTCATTAAATCTGAGTTGTTCGCATATTGGACCCTTTTTATATATTGAATTTTCTTTTAGGAATAGAAATAAAGAAATACTACTTAAACGTTTTCTGCTTTGAAAGGGTTTATGAATAGAATCATCATGGTGTTCAGACAATCCCCTAATCAAAGAGAAGAGTCCTGAGAGATGAATGAATTGACCTTTAAAAGTTGTCACGTGTTCCCCTTCCAGGTGTCAGCGGTGGACTCCTTGGAGGGTCCCCTTCTTCAGGTGGAGGGATTGAGTGATCTGAGACTGGAGCTCCACAGTAAGAAGATGAACATGCACTTAGTCCTGATAGATGAATTACACCGTCATCTTTACATCAAATCAACTAACCGAGTAGGACAACGCAACAAGGAGAAAGGGAGAATAAGGTAGGCTTGGTGTGATGCTAACTGAGGGCATGGGAGGGAAGAGGACAACATTCTCCCTTTCATAAGTAGAAACTTTCTTGGGAGAGTGCCATCGCCTTACACCTCAACCTTTCATTTTTGGCAAGCAAATTTCTCATGCTTCTGGCTGTGGAGAGCAGAAAAACTCATATGTTGATGCACCTTCGAGCCTGTGAACAGTCTGTTCTCGTTCTTTCACTTTTGCTTAGTGATTCTGTTGTTTTTTTGCTGCTTCCCACAGAATTGTGATGAGGTCAGTTCCTTTTAGCATTCTCTTCCTTCTCTGATGCGTATACCTTTCCTACAAATGTCATGATCCTGCTGCTCAGGTCAGGCAAAGGGAAGAACACAAGGAAAAATTGCTCATCTTTTCTAGCAGGCATCCAAGGTTTAAAAGACTTCTAGCTAACCATAAGGTTACTAGCGGAGGCTGCAATATGGAGGTGCCTGAGCAGTGTCTTGGCTGTGTTGTGTTTCTAAGGTGTTTTAAAGATGTTGAAACTTCTTACCTGGTGCCTCTGATCAGTGGAAGTCCAGCTTAAGTACAGGTGCCTGGCTATTTTTTCCTAATTTTGCGAATTCTAAGTTTGAGGGCAATAGAGTTTTTGGGAGGGAAGGAAGAAAGATAATGTCTAGAAAAGAGAGACACAGATTGGAGGGTAACTTTTGTAGAGTAGAAGAGGTAATAAACAAGGGCGAGGAGCAAAAGGGGGGCCAGCATATGATAAAGATGCAGAGAAAAGGTAAATCAGCATTTTATTATGAGAAGGAATAAAAAATGCTTACAGAAATAAGAGGAGAGTAAGTTACATTAAATGAATTTATGAAATAAAGGATTGATTGAAGTTGAAATTTCTAGGAAGGAGGGTTGCTAGCAAGTCATCAGTCTCTTCCTTACTCATCTTGTTAATTAAAAACAGACACAAAGCTTTGGTGTACCCAGATTATGCGACTGCTAATTAACTGCAGTTTTTTATGACTGCTACAGGGACTCTTATCTTTTTCTTGTTTTCTATCTTTTTTCACGTTCCCTGTTGCGCATCATCGATATTTGATAACATGAACTCTTGCATCAAGGACAGTATTGTTGCTATGTTTTAGTGTGCTGCCCTAGACTGGCTGCTGACCGGGGAGCAACAATGTTTATAATTATTTCTTGTATTGGTTTTAAGTGTGTTCTGTTTAACATTGCTAAGCTGGAATGCATAGCTAATCCCTCTATAAGTATGGTATTCTAGGTGTATAGGGAGTATATATATTATATATAGTATATATATAGGTGCTTCTTATGCAGGATATTAAGCTTACCCCTTGTCTTTGCAGATTTCTATAAGCGTTTTGACCTCTAAGGGAACATACTGAACTCCATTATAGGAGCCTTCTCCACTTCTTTCTCTTAAAAATGATTTCTTGCTTGCGTTCCCCTTCTGCATCCAGCTTCATGCCTTTCATTATGCAGCTGGGGCAGCATGACACATTTTTGGCAAATAATACTATGTGAATTTATTATGAAAATGACCAAGTAGAAAGTCTTTTGTTTTGAGTAAGAAGGTTCATTTGGAGAGGGATGCATGTAGGTGTGCACAGGAATTTGAAGGGGAGGAAAAAGGGTGGAGGTTTCTAGTGGGAACTAGAAAAGCTTGAAGGATTCAGTAGTTGACGGAAGCCATGGAAATGGGAGCATCTCTTCTCCTCAGTACGTAGTTTTCCAGAAAGATCTTAACAATTCCGTGTTAATTTACTATCACGCTAGCAGTAGTTAATTGTGCTGGAGGTGAATGTGTCTGTTGGGCACTAATCCCATGCTATGGCAAGCTCCAACGTGCCTGCGTCCTGATCGTGTTGCTGTGACCAGTCAGACAAGTCTAGAGTGCTATTAAATACAGAGAGGCCTTGAGATACCAAATTTTGTCTTTGATATGACAGTGTTCCCTCATCATTGCTTTTTTGGCTTTTTCCCTTTTCACTCAAATGTGTGTATATATACATACTCACTCGTATTCATCTGTGGACTTGTGCTTGAAGTTGGGTTTTGTAAACCTCTTGTATAAAAACTGTGTGTTATGTATATCTATTGCTTAGGCTTACAAATTTAAGAAAGAAATGGGTTATTTGTTGTGAACTAAGATGGTAAGTAACAGTAAACTGTTTGCTTTAATTCTTTCCCCTCACACAGTTCACTTGTGAAAGATGCCTCTCCTGTACCTCTTATGGATGTTACTAACTTGTCTACACCTCGAAAGTTCCTTGAAACTTCCCAGTTCAGTACTCCTGGAAGCTCCAGCAGTGAGTATTTAAGTCACATGCATTCCTCACAGAATTAATTTGTAGATCTTCAGCTGATTTTACAGGAGTAGTAGTAGGCATATCATCCCCTCTTCATGGATGGCTGCTGGTGGGAGGTCCTGAGAGAAAAAGTTAGGAATTGATTTGTGCAATGTCATGAAATGAGTGAGTGGTATGTCCAGGGGCAGAACTTGGCCATATTTGCCTTTTTCTTTTGGCAAATCATCCTTCCCCCCTGCCATCAGCTTCAATTAAATACACTTAGTTGTCTGTGCCTGTTCTGATCTTGTCATGTTCTTGATACCTTGGGCAGAAGAGATATCTGCAGTCAGTTCAGTTTGCATAGAGGTCTCCTCTACATTATTTAATGTAGGCAGGCAGGTATGTGTAGATGTTGCAGAAGTTTTTTTGCTGTGTTGGAGCCAAAAGGTCAAAGCTTTTCCTTGTGGGAACTTTGTAACTTTGACTAAAGGTCTCTCTATACACAGGAATAATATGGTGGTGATCCTTGTATACCTATTGCTACGACAAACACTGAGCAAAACACTCGTTCCATTGGTCTTTTGTATGAGGCTTTGAAAGTGCTGCGCAGATGGGGAATTAATCCTTGTGTTTTTTCAGTAGATTAATAAGTGGGCTTGTCCTTGTTTAACAAATGAATAAAATGAATAATACAGAAGTGACCTACATCTCCCCCCTTCCTTTCAAAACTTGACTGTTTCAGTATTCCTCAAATGCAGAGAATCTTTCCTTCTTTTCTCATCCTTATTAATTCTTTTGTCCCTATTTTTGTCTGCTTGTTTCTGTTTTTTCGTGTCATGCCTCCTAGACTCTTTCGTTTATCGTTCTTATCTTTCCCTCTTGTAGGGGTTTTTGTTATTTAGCCCTGCTCCTGTAGGGTTGGCTAGTCTCTCAGAGCCTGAGGCTGTATTTCTACATAGTGGAGATTTATGAGGAGTCACTTGTGACATGCCAATGCAAACTTTCAGAGCTGGAAACTGCAGCTTCGTTGTGGAAACCTGGAAGAGAAGAACCGTGAGAATATTCTGGGGAAAAAACTTAAGAATTCCTGTTCTGTCCCAGTGATCATTGAGAAGTTCAGTTCAGTTTCTTGCTAAAGATGACATGATTTTGGGGAGCTGAGGAAATAAACCTCCACTGAACCCCAGTCTCACCACTGTAGATGTTAACTTACTTCCTTTTCGATGAGTTAATTGTATAGTGTCTGCCATTATTTTCCACCTAAAATATTAGTCCTTTGTATAGTAAGGCAAAAAGAAAGTCTGAAGTTATGGAGCTGATAGGGATCTCCCATCACGCCTTACGATGGGGAATAGACAGTAGGAGATGTACCTACTGAAGAATGGAAATCCTATCTTTCTTTTAGTAAGTTTAGGGTCTTCTAGTGGTTTTTTTATTGCTAGTGTAATATTAACCTTAAATATGCTCTGAAAAGTATTTTGTTGATGCTTGTCACCTTTGAAGACTTACAGAGCCTAGCCAATCGTCGTTGCATCTGCTGAGATTAAGAGACTTGTTATTATCCAAAGCTGGCCAAGAAGTTTTTTTCCTAGCTGTAGCCAGTGTAAACCTGTTTGTAAAGATAAATGCATTTTTAGTGTTCGTGCTGGACTACTGCAATTCTGTCTGTGAAGTAAAGTCCCAAAGCCATCCTGCTTTTTCAGAGCCCACGACTCCATGAGCAGTGACCCCAGTGTGCCCATTTATGTACCGCCCTTTTCCTTGAGCAGAGTCCAGTTCAAGTTTACTGCGCTGATTTTCAGGGTATAGTTCTTGTACTGAACTGACTGTGATCATCCATGACAGCCTTGCCCACCGTGATTATGACTTTGTATGATAATAAGGTTATAGGAATAAACAGTGTCATCCAGTACGTGGACTCACGGTTGTTGGTTATGGAGGTCTTCTGAGGAGCAGAACCAAAAATAACCAACTTCAGCTTTGAAGTAGCAAAACTGCTTATCTTGCTGCAGTTGGAACCAAATCTAAATTCCAGATTTTGATAAAACTTCTCCAGAATGAATTGAAAGTAAGCCCGGGTTATCCATCTGACAGTGATGTTTATAAACTTTCCTAAGATACCCTCTACAAAGCATGAGTGATGTGCATCAAGATAGAAAGGTAAACCAACGTGTGAAGGATGCCCCTTCTATAAAGAAGGAACAAAGTGCAAAATACTGAGTTTGATTCCATTTTTTTGGCAGAGATGAGGTCAAGACTCTGTTCCACCTTCTGTTCCTTAGAATAGGACATGGGACCCTTATTTAATATATTACTCCAGTTAGAATATTGAGGTTTGGGATTTGCTTACCTGGGCCATTCAGGCATTTCTTTTTATACAAGTAGTGAGACTGTGTTTTCAAATAAAAAACATTATTAAGTTATTCCTTTTTTTTGGTGGTTCCCCCCACAGTATACCAGGCAACGTTTGCATGTGTAAGAAGAGAAAAAGGTGTGTTATAATCTCTTGCGACAGCAGAACAAGAGGTGGTACTAGCATTCCTAGAGCATAGCTAGATAAGTGTTTTCTGACTCATCTGAGACTTCTAAATATCAGTAAGTTCTAATTTTATTTGCTCAATGCGATGTTGATGGTGTTAAAAATCACTTATCCTAACATGCCCTGATAAACAATTATTTCATGCCGTATTTGAATGAAGATTCTAGGGTACAAGCAACAAGTAAGAACCACAGCAGCGGTCTTTAAGAACGAAGTTGTTTGTGAACATAAAACAGCATCGCTCCTTTCACTCCAAATGCCTGAAAACAAAGGCTCTGATGGCTTCATCCTCAACTCTAGTAAATTGGTATAGGTCAGTTGAGAATCTGCCTTAAAAGTTCTCGTTTCTGCAGATCTGTTCTTGCTCTTCATGCCCAATGCACCAGAAAATGTCTTAACCTGGCTCCTCATTACACTCTGTATCATTCAGTGAAGTGCTGGGCAAGTGTCCCACAGACTGGGAAAGATGTAGATTATAACAGAAAACATTTGATCAGCATAAAGTATGCATATGGTTTTGCTTCAAGTGCACAATGTACTTATGTATATTTTTTCCACATAATTTTATTTAAAAGTAGCCTTTTCCAGGACTGTGGAACTACCAGAGTATTTAAAACTTATGTGTTTGCATAATGAAAGCTGTTCCTACCTTTAGTCATTTAAGTTCTTTGGCTTTTTATTGATGAAACAAAGTGGCCGTGCATATTAATGCATGTCATTATAAACCACTGACTCATTCAGCCCATCTCAGAAAAGATGCCAAAATTTTGAGTCCTTTCAGCATTCACTTCCCAAAGGAGATGTTACCTTGTGCTGTAGAATCTTTATAAGGAAATTAAAGCTGTTCCTGCTGCACTTAAAATAAACAAAACCTCACCTGAGGATTGTAGATATAGCAGTTCACCGGTAATGTTTTCCCTTCATGTCAGTTCAGAGAAATAAATTCACTTTTAAATTCTATTTCTCTGCTTGAATCTTCTGTACTCTGAAGAGCATTTATGAAGGTTCCTGCATTGCCAGGCTCTTCCTGGAACTGTAAAACGTGCTCACCCAGTACATAGCAAACCCAAGAGCGACCTTTCCTGAAAAATTCCTGAGAATACTTTTTAGAAATCCAACAAAGATGAGCTGAGGTGGTGACAGTTAATATTGTTATTGATGGCATATGTAAATTTTATGCTGAACAGATAATATACTTCAGTGATGGATACTTGTCAGCTCTAAGAGAAAAATGTAGCTTCTAGATCCAAGCAGTACGGTGGCTTCTAAGGTCAAGTCTAGTTACTGCTCCTGGCTCTGTTTCTTCAAGAATGCAAGTACTTCCGTGGAGGTGAAAACATGTGGAGACCTGTGAACTTGGCCCTGGAAAATACCTGCAGGAGCCAGAGCTTTAGGGTCCAACTTTAAAGGTGTCTCTAAAAATGCCATTGTGGCATTCTCTGTTTGTTGTCACAGTTGCTGCCACTTCAAATATGCTCAACAAATACATAAAAGATTTTTTTTTTCCTAGTGATCTCACCTGAGGATCTGACACCAGCTGGGTGATTTTTCTCTATCATTTGTAGTAAAAATTAAATGATCCCCTCACTGAACCAGAGTTTTCCTGTTTTAGCTATTTTGCATTTGCACAAATCCAACTGAGGACTTGATCGGAAGGTGATGGGAATCCAGCGGCGAGTCTGATTCTCTCCTGCTGTCGTTGCAGTGCTGCAAAAAAAGCAGAGTTTGTTCTTATCTCAGGGTAAATTTCTGCACCTAGAATGTTTAAGAGGAAGTCTGTTCCTGCAGTTCAAGAAGGGTTTGTAACTACACAATAACCGTGAAAGCCTATGAAGTAACTTTTTGTGTGTCTGTTTTTGCAGGACCATGATTTCTCTCACTGATCCTCACTAATGGTTCGTGTTCTGACTTGATGCGTGTAATCTGTGTGTGTGTTTGGGGAAGGGAAAGTCAAGGAAATTTTAGATCCTTGTGATGAAAGCCGAAAGGGTAACGCTTAGTCGCTCTTCCTGTATAATTACATTGGTTATTCTTATACGTGGTCCCAACATAAGATATTTGACTACCATGCACTTATTTTTTATTTGGAGACTTGGTTTTCATGCTTGTGTGTATTAGGAGAATTTTGAACGTGGCTTACAGAGTTGCTTTGTACAGTTTTCTCAGAATGAAATATTGTTATAATGGATGTGAAAGAGTAGCCTTGTCAAATTAAAATGCCTCTGTTTTTTGAAGACTAACATCCTTAAAGCTGTAGATGGAACTGAGTGAACAACAGTTTTAGAAAGAGGAGATTTGCCTTAAGGCTTTGAGGTTATTGATCTCCGAGATCCATTTTCTTCTGGGCTTGGTAGTAAGGCAGAGCAAAAAATGACCAAAATTTTTAAAGGACCCATTTCTAAAGTAACTGTCCATTTGTTGCTCATTGTCGCCATGCATGGGTCAGAACAAGGATTCAGCGCCAGAAATCAGCAGGTGACGTTTCTTCAAATCTTAAATTATGCCTTTAGGGCACTAGGAACTTGCATCCTTTTCTCTAGAAGGATTGAAGGCAGAAAGGGTATAATCAGAAAGGACGTAAATCATGGAAAATAGTACATTAAATTTTACTAGTTGCCCATAAAATCACACAGCTAATGAAATCTTCTGTAATGAGTAGCAGCAAATTTTGACCATTCATTGGGACGAAAAACAAGACCCAAGAGTCTTTTCTTTAGCTGCTTTGCTTAAATGAGTTATCAGCATTGACTTTTCTGGGGATCAGACTGGAGCTATTAAAATGCCTCTTGCAACAGGTTTCTTTCTTGTGAAATGGCAGAACTGTACAAATGAGGGTATCGTCAATTGGAACAGGTGTTTTTATAGGGCATCTTCAAACCAGGGAGCCGTCAGGGAAGTTTCCACCTTTGTAACCATGGAGGTGATGAATCAATGATGCACACGATTCAGCTTTCTAGTGATTTAAACGGAGGGTAGATTTTTGACTGCTTAAACACGGAGTTGTGCGTTTTCAGATGCACCACTTCAGCGATGAAACATTTCTGAAAATGGCTGCATGTTTCATTAGAGAATGTGGCAAAATCATCACTCCTTTACGTTGTTGTCTTGAGAGGCTTTTGAGAAACCATATTTAAATGTTCCGCTTCATAAGTGGTTTTCAGAGATCATTAGAACAAGAAAATCATCAGGAGTAGTCAGCGTGGCTTCACGAAGGGGAATTTGTGCTTGACCAACTTGATAAACTTCCACGATGAAATGACTGGCCTGGTAGATGAGGGGAGAGCAGTGAATATTGTCTACCTGCTCTTCAGTAAGGCCTTTGACACTGTCTTCCGTAAGATCCCGATAGAGAAGATGTTGATGTGCAGGCTGGATGAGCAGACAGTGAGGTGGATCAAAAACTGACTGAATAGCTGGGCGCAGAGGGCGGTGATCAGCAGCACAAAGTCTAGTTGGAGGCCGGTAACTAGCAGTGTACCCCAGGGTACACCTGGGGGTCCTGCTGCGTTCAGTCCTGTTCAACATCTTAATTACTGATCTGGATCTTGAGGTAGAGTGTACCCTCAGCAAGTTTGCAGACAACACCAAACTGGGAGCAGTGGCTGATACGCCAGAGGGTCGTGCTGCCATCCAGAGGGACCTGGACAGGCTGAAGAAATGGACTGACAGGGACCTCATGAAGTTCAACCAGAGGAATTGAAAAGTCCCTGGAGAGCAGCAACCCCAGGCATGGGGTCCCTAACTGTGACATGCTGGGGATCACCAAGTTGGAAAGCAGCACTGGTGAGGCTACACCTGGAGTCCTGGGTCCAGCGCTGGGCTCCCGAGTACAAGAGAGACATGGACATACTGGAGAGAGTCCAGCGAAGGACCATGAAGATGATGAAGGGTGTGGAGCATCTGTCCTATGAGGAAAGGCTGAGAGAGCTGGGACTGCTCAGCCTGGAGAAGAGACGGCTCTCAAGGAGGTCTTAACAATGTATATAAGTACCTGAAGGGAGGGCGCAAAGAGGACGGAGCCAGGCTCTGTTCAGTGGTGCCCAGTGCCAGGACCAGAGGCCATGGGCACAAAGTGACACACAGGAGGTTCCCTCTGAACATCAGGAAATGCTTTTGTGCTGTGAGGGTGACCGAGCACTGGCACAGGTTTCCCAGGGAGGCTGTGAGTCTCCATCCTTGGAGATATTCAAAAGCCACCTGGACATGGTCCTGGGCAACTGGCTTTGGGCAGCCCTGCTTGAGCAGGGGGGTTGGACCAGATGACGAGGTCCCTTCCAACTTCAGCCATTTTGTGTGATTCTGTGATTTGGTGTTGTCTTTGAATGGAATTAAACTGTGAAAACCACTTGAAATCATTAAGTGGCAGTGAAATTTAGGTTTCCAAAGAGGTCAGTTTAGCTAAAAACATTTCAAGCTATATGTCAAACTCATCTGGAAAAGCCTCGGTAAGACTTGACGCAATCTAGTATTTCTATTGGTTTGAATGGGGCTATGTACAAGAGGTGATAGCTGAGATGGGACAACAAAGCAGTATGTCGAAGCTGTTTTTTTAGCATAAAACTGCAAATTGAAGTTTAAAGGCTTCATTATGGTGGAGAAGGGCAACTGTAATTTAAATTTTAAAATACTCGTTTGCTGACATCACATTTCACTTACTATACTCTCAAGGAGAGTGGAGGAATTTACTTCTTGGTATTACTGAAGAAATCCTATGGAATTTTTCTTTGGTGTTTTCTACCTGTATTATTTTTGAATGTAATGAAGCTGTTTTTAATTAAAATAGGACTGTTTTTTTCTTCTCTTTGATGAATCACAAAGGAGAAGAGGTTAATCAAATCAAATCTGAATAGCAGACCCACAATTTAGAATAATTTGTAAAAATGATTGTTGCAGACATCCATAGGATAATTTAATTTTTCATGGATTTTCTACATAAAGCAAGTGCTTATGGTGTGAACGATGATCTTACCCCTTTAAAGGGACGCATGTTTTACAGAAGCATTTCAGGTAGAAACTGGTGAATGTAGAAAGCTAGGAATAGGTTCTGACAATCTTGTGCTTTAGTCTTGATACAAATGAATAACAAAGTCATTCATATTCTCGGTTTAAGAGTAAATACAGATGAAGGTTTCAGTTCTGAAAGCTGATCTGTAGGGACATCTTCCTTCACCCGTGGAGCTCCTCTGACCACAGAGAATAGCACGTGGGATTGCAATTTTAAAGGTGAACTTCTTTACAAACGCCTGTCTACTTTGATGCCTTTTTTTGAAGAGGTAGGGGACGGGGGGGCTGATTCCTGGGCCAAAGCCTGGTGGTCAAATAACCCCTTGATGACATTAAATGGCAGAAGAGGACGTTTGAAGTGAGGAAGACACAGGAAAAGAAGAACATCTTCAGTTGCCCGGGGTTGTCAGATCTTAGAGATAAATGGGCCCCCAAAGCTACCCAGGATACCTATTTAATAGGCAGAATGTGCAGGAAACACGGTCCCTACAGTTTTATCAAAAGACCAGATCTAACAAAACTTATATACCAGTGTGTTGCTACTAGATATTGAACTATTCACTTTGCTGTTGTTTGTAAGAGATGTAAATCAATGTTCTGACTATTTGAGGGTGTTCAAAATTGGCTTGCTCTTTTGAAAATGGAAGAGTGTTCATCTTTGTGTGCTGGCAGAGTTCTCAGTAAGATTGCTGCCTTTAGTCCCCTTAAATGCTATCCTCACATACAGCAGTATTTCCTCCCTCTTGGGTTTTCATTGTGTGATATTACGAATAATTCACAGCCTGCTTACAGAGGGGCTGCAGCGTAGTGACAGGGACCGATCATCTACAAGGTTGTTTAGGCTATGAAATCTTTGCATTAAACTCAGAGCAACAAGGTACTTGGGGTTTTTTTTAAACAGTAAGTTAAAACCTTTCTTCCTCTAGCATTTCCAGTGTTGTCTTTTCCACAGCTCTTGTTCCAAAGAGCTCATTTTCTCTGCTTGTGCCTGGCATGCTGTGATTTTTTGAGAATAACAAGTAACATTAACAAAGTGGGTAGACCATGTACGCAGTGCACGAAGTGCTTTGCAGTGTCGTGGGTTGAAAGGTGTGCACTAGATAAGAGCTTTGAGCAGAAATACGTGTGCATCGGATTGTTAACTTCTAATTGGTATTATTGCTTATGTGTGTTTGAAGTATCTCCTGTATTATTCTTGCCTTTTTTTTTTTTTACATCAATGCGTTCTAGGTGTTTCTAGGTGTTGTATCTAAGCTAACCCCATAACTTGCCCAAATTACAAGTTTAAATAGACTTTAGTTTGGAAAAAAGTATGTGAGAGAGAGAGTAAAAAAGCATTATTTGATCCCCCTGGTGTTGATTACATAAAACCTGATGTCAGTCTCCATTGTGACGGTGTGGTGACCTCACAGGATCCATTCTCACCTCGCTCTTACCTGGCAGTGTTGCTGGTGCTCTAGGTTGAGATGCAAGAGAACGTGAATGGTGAGTTTGGTTTGAACTAGAGGGGGTTTTTTAGCAATCCTGTCTTTGGGATTACACAGACGGAAAGAAGCAATCTCTGTTGTGGAGGTTGGTGTAAGCTGACACTGAAATAAGTGTTATCTGTTTATCGTGATGCTATTTATAAAGTGGCACCTTATGGGCTCTTTGGGACATTGTTTTCTTGATCTTACGCGGTGCTGATGCTCTTCTGTTCAGAGTGTCACAGCTTTAGACAGCTACAGGGCTGCATGCTACTTGTGACATGCCATTTTTCATTTCTGCGGTGTCATTTAAATCCTTCTGGTGGATCTTTTGACATTTATTCAGGTTCTTGGATAAGTTTTGATTTAAGTAAAAAAAAAAAATCTGTTGAACAGTAGAAACCACAGGAGTCATCTGTCATCCAACAGCCCTTATCAGAGTTCAGTACGAGCAAAACGAAACAGCCGTTAGGTTTTAATTTCCACGCAAGGATATGGTTTAGTGGATGGCGCAGCTTCAGCCGTATACTTCAGTTTGTCCATGTACTGCCACTCTGGCTGTTAACAAGCCGCATGACTGTAGACCTTCCAAGATGCTTTAGTTGAGTTTGCCTTGAAGACACTTACTTCACATAAGTGTTTGATTATATTTATTAAATGTTTCACCCAGTCTTTAACAGAGACATCCTTTTGTTGTTGCTGGGTGTTATCTGTAAATTAAGAAATGTTGATTAATGAACATACTTAAAACAAGCATAGTACCTCTTGCCTTTCTCTTCCTTGTCGCTTAGCAACAGAATTTCTCCCTGTGCAATCCCTGTTACTTCAGGAGGACTGTATCCTCTCTAATTCCTAGCTTTTCCTTTCTAGAAGCCTTGCTAAAAGATTTGAGTAACTTCATCAACCTCTTGACAGATGTAATAAAGCAGAATAGGATAATATCAAACAAACATTCACTTTGGCAGTGTAAAGTTTGCCGAATTCATCAGAAGTCTGTTGAGCTTGATAGTGTTTATAATGAAAATTCCTCTCTTGTGAAGAATATAGCGAAGAAAAACAGCTGGGTTAGAAATTTAGGGCTTTTAGCTCCTTGAAACACATTTGGGGGATTTGTAGAGATACAATACCTCATTTATGGATATCTTAATTGCACCAGACCTACTCTGTGTCCTAACTAATATGTAACTCATACCATGATCTCTGTTTCTAAATCAATCAATCAAATGCGTAGGCTGTTGTGTTTATGTATAGGGACACCCCAAGCAAACAGAAATATCCACCATTTCCCCTAAAAATCTTGAGTGTTGCTGGTTTCCTTGTTTATTCCTTGGTTGCTCAAAGTGGTGGGAGTTCTGTGAAGGCAAAGGAGTTAAAATGCTGCTTCTACATGGTACTAAGCATCGGTTTTAATAGTACCAACTATTGGTACTATTATGTAGTACCAATGGATTATGCTTTTTTAAATCTATTCCAGTGCGAGAAACAAGCCTTCTGGAAATTAAAGAAGATATGGAACTGGATCCAGAGGAGAACAGCACTGTCTTCATGGGCATACTCATCAAAGGGCTGGCCAAGCTGAAAAAAATCCCTGAAACAGTGAAAGCCATCCAGGATCGCTTGGAACAAGAACTCAAGCAGATTGTTAAGCGGTCCACAACCCAGGTGGCAGACAATGGTTACCAGAGAGGGGAGAATCTGTCCCAGGAAAATCAGCCTAGGTAAGGATATTTCAACCACTGAACCTTGATTGCTGCAAAAAAAAAAGTCTGGAGAAGGGTGTCATATCTGTTAATTTCAATTTGAAGGAATGACGGTAATGTTTTTGCAGTAGCAGAGATCTGAAATGGTAAAATTTTCAGAAATGCCTGTGTCTCGCTGAAAGACTGATGTGCCTTGAGCACCTGAAAGGCTTGGGAATTTAAGAAATGTATTCAGAAAGGGGAGGCATTGTTGCTTCTCAGCTAAAGATGTGGGAAAGGGAGATGCTTCCTTCTGTGCTTGGCCCTAGAAGAGAATCTTTTGGCTAAACAGATGTTTGAAATGCAGATTTGAGGGTGGAAGCACAGTAGAAGCCAGCATTATTTAACTAGCAAGAGGTGCATGACGTTAAGCACTTGATTTTTTTTTTTTTTTTTTAACCTAACATTTCATTTTAAGCAGCTTTACAATAGATCGAATTGTAATGCTGTCTCAGATTGCTAGAATGTATGGTGTAAAGAATATTTGGTGCCAAAACAAATACTATCTTCTTGTGCTGCACTGAATCATGGCTTTACACTGGTGCTGATGCCAAAGAGATTTTTAAGTTCCTACGTAATATGACTTGAAAAGAGAAGATTCAGGTTACTTAGTTATTTAAAGTGTAGCAGAGTCCAATTAAGCTGATGCAGGTGCAAAGCTTTGAAATCATATATGGAACTAATTATATCAGTAAATATATGGCCAAGTTTCTACTTAGTTTGCAGCCCCATTTACATTAATAGCAAGGTGTGGAAGCCAACCGAGAACTATGTTTCTGCCTTTCTTCAGGATTGACTAGAACTGTTCTTTGGAAAATAGGACTCCATGAGGGCTAGCTATCACTTCTAGCTGAAGTAGTGGTTTGTGATACTGCACATTGTAAGAACACTGTCCAAAGGGAATTAATGGTGGAAAAGAAAAATGAAAACAAAAATGTGTGTCTTCATTATATGTAATATTTGTAGTGGAAAATCACTCCTAAGAAAAACTTTAGCTTGATAAAGACTTCTTTTTTAATTCCTATCATTATCATTGCTGTGGAAACAATTATATTTTGAAGAAGTCATAGAGTTATGGTACTGGTAACTTGGTGAAATTATAACAAGCTTTTTGAGTGGGTCAGAAGGCAGAATTTTAGTTTGTGATGCCAAGATGGAGCATAGCATATGCTTGATACTTGTTTTATGAATCAGTCTTGAGCAGTTGTATGGCTACTCGTTGTCCATTGAAATTAATAAATTGGATCAGATCATATTTTGATGACATTAACCTGCCCAGAGGATTGGGTAATGTACAAAAAAGTTTAATGGGTTTTGGCATGTGTTTAGTAGGAGTTTGTGAGCCTTTAAGATGCTTATATTCTAGAGCTATGGAAAGCATCTTGAATTCTTGTTGAATAAGGAGATAATTAGAACTGATTCCAAACGTAAATTGCATGTGAAGTTTACAGCAAGCAGGTGAATTCATTTATATTGAAAAGAATAAATTATAGTATGGAAAGGCATACCGCCCCTTAAATTAACTACAGTTTTAAATCAAAACTAAGCGACTTTCCTGCTGTCAAGAAAAAAATAAATCTGAACAACATGGTCCTCCTATTTCAAGAGAGTTCTGTAAGACCCCAAATTTGAGCATGATGCAGTGCCCGAAACTGCTTAACTATTCATTAGGCTGTCAGCCATGATGCTTACTTGACCTCAGGATTCAGTGAGTAAAATGTTTTTCAGTTCACCTTAAAACTAGTCACACTTGGATGCCTCCTAGTCTCTATCGCTGAGCTCACATATTCAGCTACTGTACTTTAAATGGTATCTATAAAAATTCTCACTTCTGGCAAAGAAAATGACTACTAAGATGACAGAGAGGCCTGCAGGGTCTGAGGACATAGATTGAACCTTCTGCTGGACAAGTTCCCTGCGGCTCGTTCAGTATGCGCAGAATAAGTTATACGCATTTTTTCATTGCTGTGTGGTGGCTCTCAAAGGTTGGCTCTTATTTTTTCCAGATGAAAAGGATGGTGTTTCTCTCCACTTGAGGATGAGGCTGATAATCTGCTTGTGGAGGTTCTGATGTAATTCCTTTTGGGACCCCATATAACAATTACGTAGAGCCCTCTCATTGTACAGGAGAGAAATAATTTCTAGAACCTGGCCAGGAAAGTAGCAGATCTGATAACGGTCGTTTGAGTCTGAACAGATCAGGCACTAATCTTGCATTCATCTTTTTTTTTTTCCTTCTTTTTTTTTTTCCGGTTTGAATACCTTTTACCTCCTTACCTAGTAAGCTTTTCCGTATCGATGTGTGTATACAAACACAAATTGTTTTTTAAGAGCAAGAAATTTTTTTTTCTTTTTTTTTTGTTTTGTTATGACTGTAAAGCAACTAACTCCCAGAGAGTAATGTGCTGTCTTCATAGAGCCAACAGGCAGTGGGCTCTTGGATCAGCTCTTCAGAGCTTCATGAAGTTTGGTTTTTTACATGGAAGTCCTGTAGTCCCTCTAAGCCTGCCAGGAGCAAGTCTTGTCCATGCTATACAAGGTGTTTTGTTAATTAGCATGTACACGAGAGTGAGCAGTGATTATAATGTTGATAATGTGTGGCCCGTTCTGTCATGGGTATATTGTCCTTTGATTTGAGCACTCAGTCTAGCTGAATAGAGAGTTGGTGTGAAATTGGAGGGGCTCATTTACTGAAGATGACACTGGCCTGGCTAAGTACCTCCATATTTAAGTATTTAAAAGACGTGTAGATGAGGCGCTTAGGGACATGGTTTAGTGGGCATGGTGGTGTTGGGTTGATGGTTGGACTCGATGATCTTAGAGGTCTTTTCCAACCTTAATGATTCTATGATTCTGTAGAACGGCAGAAGGATGTTTTTCGCCAGTGGGGGTCACAAAGAAAAGACTTGCATTGCTCTGTAATACAACTGTTTTTTAGGTTTCCTAAAACATGCAACATGGATTCAGTCATGTAGGATAACGGACTTAGAATAGGCCTAACTAGACGGAACATCTTTGGCTGTCAGATACTTTGCTATGAATATAACCCCTCTTTACCAATGTGTGCTTACCCTCATGAAATGTGAATGACATGGAGATAGTAAAACCTGTTAAAGGGCAGCAGTAGGTTCCTAGTAGTTCCCTGTTACTGGTGGAAGATAATTTTGAAAACTATGCTTGAATCTCACCTAGTTGCAGCTGACCTTGGCTTTAATTTAAGTGGCCTTTTTTAAAGTCTAGGTAAATTTTTAGATATCTGTGTTTGGAACAAGTTTATGAAAAAAGGCTTGAATGTAGGAATTGGCATTGACTTATTCTTAATGAGGGGCTCATTAGACCATGCTTAGTACCTGCATGTTTAGAAATATGTATCTTGGGTTGTGGAGGACAAGGTATTGTAGAAGAGGCCATGTTACGTTAGCTTGAAGTACTGCTATATCTTAATGAATCTGTGGGTCCCTTCTGAATTATGGAAGGTTGTTGAATTTAGAAGAATTATAATCTGGACATATGCCTACTTGAGGGCCAGATTTGTGGGAGGAGATTTTGGTAGGGATACATTGCCATAGCTTTACTTTTAGTTGAAAATCCAGCCCAGGAAGAGGAAATGTATTTACAATTTTGCTACTAAATCCTGTCGATTAGATTCAATGCACTTTTCCCTACATGTTCATTCTACACTTCTGGCTTTTTACCTCATCTCAGGGCTTTAAAATAAATACAGAAATTATATACACACCAACACTCTGGCCAGGCAAAGGACATTATTGCTGCTAAAATGTATGAATTGTCATTAGCGACCTCATTCAGGTGTCAGCAGTCACTCTGCATCAATTCATTCTCTGTTATTACCCAGACAATAGGAGTTGCTTCCGGGTGTGTGTCACTGTCTCTCAACATATTTACCATATTTCTCGGTGAAGGGGTTATGAGATTGCTTTGACAAATTGCCTAAGCCAGTCTCCTGTCATTCTCTGTATGTGTTCTGCTTAGGTCACTTGGTGCTGCAACCCCATATGCATAAAATCTAGGCCATATTATTTTATGCTGTTTTGTCTTGTTGGCTGACATGGACTGTGTCTGTGTCTCTTTTGGGTCACCTTGTTTCAAAAATGACCTGACAGATTTAGAAGACTTTTAGAGAAAAGAAAATTAAGTTAAGAGGTGCTGGCTAATTTGAAACTAGGGAGATGTGGAAATATGACATTAGTTGAGAATGGAAAATGTAATGGGGTGGTAGTTAACGCCACCAAAGAACGTGGATCAGGGAGACTTCATGTCTATGAGTCTGTAACACGAGAATAGGAAAACATTGGAATTTAAAACCAAATAATTCTCTTCAGTATAATATTATTTTAGTAATGGCTCCATAAGCAAGTTGATAATGTGAGGTCAGGCTCACCTATTCAATAAAAATGAATTTGTCAAACTATCTGGTGAGTTTGGTTCTGCAAAATCGTACTTTCCTGGGGCAACGAGGAGGTATAGAGATAACTAAATTTTCATTTGTAATGAAATTTGTAATGAATTTGTAATGGGATGTTAGTGGAAGATGGGCTTGCACTGATAAATTTTCTCAGTGGTATATAATTAATTTGATCCCATAATGTTATCTTTTTTGGCATTTCAACCAAGGCTGTATCTAAGTTCCTCCAACATGAAATTCCTCGTCTTCTACATTTCTACAATTCTTCCACATCTGGTTTTCCTCCTGTTTTTGTCTGGCTTCTGGCTGACCAGCCACTTGCCCCAGCTGCCTCTCCGTCACTTGTTATGAGAAGTTCTATATTTCTCTTAAGGGCTGTTGAAGCAATAGTTGCCTCTCCCATGTCTTCTTGTTTAACAGCGATGGAGGGTGTTTTTCAGGCAGCCTTATCTGCATATTGTCCTGTCTCCTTCACTGACAACATTGGTGATGGGCTAACAGTAGTTAGGGAAGGAGGAAGATGTATAGGTCTTTCCACAGTAGCAACTTCTCAGTTTCACTTGGGCAGGGTAGTTATTAAGCTTTATACAAAGCCTAAAGGGAGGGGAATGGCTTTTCTTCCACACTGGGCTTTCCCATATTGAAAATGTAATACTGTTAATATTGATAATAGCTGTCTTTTCTGGTGCTGTCTTTACCATCACGTCCTGTATACTTCCGTTTATCCCCTGCCAGCGTTTGTCTTAAATTTGTAAAGACCCGTAAAAAAGCAGTGTTTTCTCTCTTAGTACCAACAACTCTTTTCTTTAGGCATTTGTTGCTATTCTTAAATACGAAGAAAATCTATATACACATCAGTTTCTTTTGTTTTGCTTATCCTAAACACATCTCTATTTTTAATATGACATACATCTGGCCACTTGAGCTGTTCTGCTATGCCTCACTGTACCCTCCCAGACTTATCTAATGGCTCTTTCTATTGAATCAAGGTGTTCTTCTGCTTAACCATTTGAGCTGTGTAGTTGACGTCATTGGTAGGTAAATGGCCTATATGAGATCCCCAAGAGATTGCTGTGTAATGCTGTGCATATATATCCATATATGTAAAATTGTAGTGTAGGAATGAGACACAGTAAGCTGATAGTAATTTTTTTTTTAAACAATGGCCACCTTCTATCCTTGCAGACTAGAAATTCAGTCTAGGATTGCTGTAGGCTAAGGTAGGTGTTCTAGCCACAACATCATGCCAGGCCACTCTTACTGTCGGGTGGTAACAGCAGCAAATGTGCAACAGCTTCTTAATTACTCCAGTTAACTATCCATCTGCTGGCTTAAGCAGCTGATGAAAGTGGATGCATGCAGATAGTCAGCACTCTGAAATGAAGTGGTGGAGGCATGAACGCATGCCTTATTAGTGGTTGTTAACTAACACAGAAGACTGAAGTGTGTGGTTAAGGAGCGAGTGCAGCTCCGATTCTGCTGCAGATCTTCTGCCCTGCTCTGGCGATAGCAACTTCTGATGGGTAGACACAGAAAGCATGTGCTAACTCCTAAGGTGCTGCAGGTACATGTGATGGAGACTGTCTGTCAGAGCTAGAAAGTGCCTAACATATGGATTTGGGAAGTGTTATCTTCACATTTTGTTGGGGCTACATGTATACTTGAATTGCTCATTAAGCTGCAGTGAACATGATCAGAATTTTTCTTTTCCCAAATAATAAAAAATGTGATGAGTCGTTGTCTTATCACAAAATATTTAGGACTTTGCATAGGTACGTTAATTACAATAATTGGGCGGTAAGGAAGCCATAGGAGTAGGTAAAGTGTAGTATATCTAGATGAGGTTATAGCTGTAGCACCTTCCATATAGTTGTAGAATCTTGATAACTGACACACTTGATGAGGCTTGATGTTTTAGGTTTCTGATCTTTCGTGTTGTTTAAAACCTTCCATACTACTCATTTCATAATTCAAAATAAGTATCTTGTATTCTGTTTGTATGGGTAAGTCCATTTTTATTGAATTTACACTCTTACTTCTGGAGAAAAAGCAGATAGTCTCCCTCCCTGTCTGCAGCTCTGGGAACTTAAAAGGACTGAAGTATAGTTACTGTGTAATTACTAATGCATTTGTCTTTCCTATACCCGCAAGTAGAACACATTAAAGATGAGCAACTCTCGAATAGATGAGGGAATGAAAAGGAAGATCCTCAGAAGTATTTAGGTACCAAACCTGAGCTGCTGACAGCTGAAGTTAGTCAGCTGAAGCCCAGAGAGGGTTTGAAGCTAGGTGACCTCCCTGCTTGCACACAGCATCTGTCACAAAATAGGGTATGAAGTCACGGCCCGCTGCTCTGATGTGCTGCATGACAGTGTACCTATGGTGTCTTCTGGAAACTGAGTGGAGGTTGTCTTGATGGTTTACAGGTTACTGCTGGAGCTGCTAGAGCTTCTTTTCGACAAATTCAACGCCGTGGCTGCTGCGCACTCTGTCGTCCTTGGACACCTTCAGCAAACAGTGGCCTCTCCTTGCAGCCAGTATGATGGTGATATCAAGCTCTATGACATGGTTGACGTGTGGGTGAAGATCCAAGATGTCTTACAGGTAAGAGTCCTTCAGGTGGGCACATTTTCAGCTTGGAACAGCTTTTATAAACAGAATACCAGAGAATACCTGTCATACTCAGGAGACAGCTGTGCTGGAATTTGTCTTGATTTTTGGTAAGTGGCCACATTTATAACAGACTGTTAAACTCCAGAGAGCTTAAATATCAGCCAAAAAATTTCAGTGGATTCATCCTTATGGTGTATGGAAAGGTTGATTCCTTTTGCCTACCAAGTGATTTATCAGAAGCTTTCAAACAGTGACATTTTTGTTCTGTGTTACCATGTCATGCCTGTCTTATAAAGTGTCACAGCTCTAATCGCTTGTCTTCTCTTGTCATTATGACTTGGTTCTAGTCAGCTGAGACACTTGCTGCCAGCATGTTTTCGGGGAATTCTTGTTTGATGCTTATTCTTAACTGCAGCGTACTAAAGCTGTACCTTGCTTAGGCTTTATTCTGGTAGCATGCTTATCACCTTAGTATCTCAGGCTCTCGCAAGCAGCAGAGCTATCATCTGTCACACGTCTGTTCTCTCATTCTTGCTGTGAGGCTAACACAGGCACATTAGATTTATTTATTTATTTATTTTGGAATTGCCTTTATATATAGTACACAGGTGTAGACCTCACCCACTATTTGATAGACGAGTTCAGAGAAATGAGCCTGGCATTATTTACAAGAGGTGGCAAGATTTATGATGGTCATTCCACCCCTGGTCTGTTCATGAAAAATGCTCTCTGCCTCCTACTCTAACACAGTTTTTCATTGTAGGGCACAGGTCTATTTAGCTGTTGCTCTAAAGGCTTGTTTGGCTGTGCAGTGGTGCACACAGGTTTTTTTGCTTACACAAATATAGCCAACTGTGTGCGTGGTGTGAATTTAAATACTTCTCGGATATGGTAAATGTAAGGTATGGGCCTTTGATCACATCCACTGTCTCCTTATCCACTTATTTGTCTTTCTAGAGGAGTTAGTATTTTTATTAAAGAAATCTTGATCAGTTTTCTCCATGATGCAAATTTTCACCTCGATTCAGTATAGTTCTTGCAAAAATTTGATGGGGAATATCCAGCCAGAGGTTAATGATGGGTTTTCTAAACAAAAGAATGTCATAGAATTGAAGCTGTCTGGCCCCGTTAAAGGGAAGAATTAAACTTAAGGACATGAGGAACGGGCTTGGCATGGGGTACCTCCAGCCATCTTATTATCATCCATGAGGTCTAGAAAAACTTAGAGCTTTGAGTTCTGCAGACTTTGCTCCAGGAGGACAAAGCCTTGGGATTAAGAATCCTCCAAGATTTTATCTTCAGTGAAGCAGAATGACAAGGCTGGTAATTACCCCTTATCGGTGAGAGTTTGTGGTGGTTTCATTCCTCGTGAGTGGTGAAATTGGGAGCAAGTTATACTCGCTATTCCAAAACAACATTGATAAAACTTCAATACAGAAGCATGCGTAGGTGTGCGCATATAGAGAGTGAATGTGCTTTCCGTGCTGGGGAGAAAATACTTGACCAAGCTTTCTATAAATTGCATGCCAAGAAAAATACAATAACGCGCTTGTAAAGGTTTTGTTGCTATTGGCCTGACAGCACGGGTGTCGGGGGGAGTCAGAAAAGCTTCCAAAAGAGCTTTTACAATGCATAAAAGCAGCACTTTAAGATCCATAATCTCTTGCTGATTTAGGGTAAGAGATGAGCATTGACTGGCATGGAAAGGAGGAAATCTTCCGTTTCTTTGTTCAAAATCTTGTGGGTTTTTTGTACTTTAGTTTCATTGGAGTGGATTAAAATTTTTTTACCTTACAGCGTAAGAAAACCTTTGATCCCAAGACTAAATTATTTCTATCCTGTTTTTCTGAGTAAGGATAATTTTTTGAGAGGAGATCTTATGTTTGCGGCAGGGGGAGCAGAAAACTCAGTTTTAAAAGTGTTTAATTAAATGTGCCTGCTGTTGGGGGAGGATGAAAATTTGAAGGAAGTGGGTTCGTGGCAGGGTGCATCAGGGAAACGATGCAATACCTGCAGATCATAATGAATGAAACTTATTCATCATGCTAGAACAATATCACATGACTCTGCAATTCACACGGATAATCTTTTGCATGTGTTCGTTGTGCATCTCTGCATGTGAAATGTGTTACAGCAAGGTTATCTTCTTTATAGTTCTGTACAAAAGCAATAATGTGTGCTCGTGGCGGGCTGGAAATTGTCCTTTGTGGGAAATGTGAGAGAGTTGTTTTCAGCAGCTTGTTTTTGTAGCTGGATTTCTGAATGGTTCCTAATAACTGCACCAAGCACTGTGCTGTAATACTAGATAGGTGGCACAGTGTTGTGCAGCGTTTAGAGACTGAACATGCAGATATTATACATTTTTGACCTTCTCTGAGAATGCAAGAATAATACTGAACTCGTCAGGAGGAAGACAGAGTGACCTTTTAAAGTTGGGTACCAGAGTGCTAGAAAACAAACAAGCAAACGAATCAGTTTGTCAAAATATTAGAGCAGCCTTGTTCAGGAAAACACAGTTTGAAGTTATTTACCTGTACCGGAGCCTGTAGTTGTATTGCCTGGACCAACAGGAGAGATTTGAAACTTGTTTAAATTTTAACTTGGCATTTTGTGCATGGAGCTAATTTAGCTCTTCAGTGTAGAAGTGGGTGGAATATCCTTCTGAAGAGCGTAATTACTGTAGGACCAAGTACTCGGCTGGAGAGAACAGTGAGCTGTGTTACAACGGCAGTTAGCGATGTACTGACATGAATAGTTACTTCAGGACGATGCAATGAAGGAATTTGAGTTTTTCTGGCACAATTCAATGTATACGCTGCATATCCCATCCCAAATTATGAAGGCTGTGCTGTGTGAAAGGCACAGTGGTGTACACGCTTGGGAAAAAAGCAGGAGGTTTTGGGTGCAGCATAGTCTTTCTGTGTTGTTTTACTTTTTCAGTCTAGGCCAAATCTCCTTAGCCCAGATAAGGGCTTTTCTGTCCTGTTACATTAGTGTTGGGGGACCGGCAGCTGGTGGACGTGCTATAGCAGTCGCTCATACTTGGTGTGATGGATTGTCCTTGCTGTTACCTATAGCACACAACTTTTAACGCTTCATTCATCTTTTTTTTAGCGCTGTCTTTTGATACCACGATGAGAGGGAGGCATCTGTCCCTGCTGAATAATACCAGTGTTCATTCAGCTTCTTCAGAAATGTCACCTTTCTAGTGATAGGATGATCACCCTGTCAGCTATTTTGTCTCAGTGCAGTACCCGGCTGCTGGACAAAATGCCAAAGACATCTCCACGTGTACTCAGAATCCTGTTATCAGCTTAGCCTGGTGCTATTTGCCTCCAACGGAAGGATCTTCTCTCCTTTTGTAGTAGTAGTATTTGGAGTTGATGGATCTCAATTTTTTGACAGTGGCCTGTATCTGTTTTCTTGCTTCTACAAAAGAGAGGGGAAATCACATACACCCTCTGGGACATACATCGTATCTTTAGCAGCACAAGTATGCAGGCTGTCTGGTGGTCTATCTACCGAGAAGACACTGACAATTATTACTTTCCTTTTTTGGGGTCTTCTGTCTAATGCTTTCGGGTGTTTTCCAAAATGGTGTGATTTAGCAGCCTAAACATTGTTGAAACACCATAAGGAAACTGGGACAAGAGAAATTGAAGCCTACTCTCTGCCCACACACTACGGTTCTGCTGCTGCAGAGCTGGAGATACCAGAAATTGTCGATCGAGAAAGCCTCTCTCTTTGCATGCGGTGCTCCTCTGTCCGGAGGCTGTGTGACCTATCCTTCCTTGTAAAGAGGAATGACACGCGAATGCGGGATTTGAGCAGGGAGATGGAGTAGTTCTGCAGTACACAGCTGGGTCTGGTGGCCAGCAACGTGAGCGATCTTGCTGAAAAGCTGCACTTAAATTGTGTTTGCTATGCCGCACTTCTCCGGGAGTACTGCTAGAGCGCTTGGAGATATATTTCACGGCTCTGCTGCTGTAAGCTGAGCCACTCTGTGATTTTGTAAGTGAATTAATGGCAAAAATTATTGGTCCTCTTCAGCATGCATGTGAACAGGGGAAAGACAGTGGAGTTCAGCAGGCTTAGCACTCAATTTACCCCACTACATCCTCATGGAAAAGGTGTTGAGGGTTCAACTCCATGTCAGTCTATGCAGATCTAAGCCAGCTGTGCTGTGATGCCATTTCTTCCTCTTCCGCAGCCCAGGATGCTTTCTTTGCTCCGGCAACATTGCTCATTTTCCTGACAGTAATCTAATTTGAGGGAGCTGACTTGGCCAAGTATTTTCTGCTGGCTGCGTTTTCTGCTTGCTCAGGTCCTTGAACCGTGTCAGTGCTGGCACAGGAGAGCGCGCCAGGGAATGCATCATGAAGAAGGAAAGTGAAGGGCTTATCCTGGCAACTGCAGCTTTCGCCAGCCTGAGCCACTGTGTGGAGCGGCACCTCAAGGTACCCGCTCATGCAAAAACAAGGTGGTTTTTGCTCTTACACTGAGTGGCTCAGCACAGGTCTGACACCCGTGCAAAACGCTTACTAAAATGGCTTGTGATGTTAAGAGCAGGTGCTTAGGAATGATGTCCAGTCCTGAGCTCTGAATCTCTCCGCAGTCGTGATGCTGTCTGACTCTTCAGTTAAATAAGCGTGTCCTGTGATAGGTAACCAAATCTCTTTTTGTTGAACGTTTGCATTTAAAGGATGAAGGAACTATTTGTGACACAGCTAATACTTGTAAAGTAAAATAAGATTCTTGGATGAGAGGTGCTAGCGTTAATATGCGATAAATACTGGTTGAAATGTCAGAGCAATATATGAAATTGCTGTTGCATTTGGGAAGTTCACCAGGTAATATTTTGAACCTAAAGTAGCGTTATTTTTCAGAAAGTCTCTTTACAGAAATTTAATGGTTCCGTGGTTGTCCTCAAACTAATGTGCCTGATAGTCTTTCTAGTTCCTTTTAAATGAACTTAAATGTGTGGAATTGGTGCCCTTGGACTCCTGACTGGTTTGTCTCATTAATGCTCGTCTCTCATTTAGCCAAGAGGAGGATGGTCATTAAAGTGATTTGTCTGCAACTTCTGAAAAATATTTCAGACTGAAAAAGTTTCAGTCAATCTTGGATGCATGAAGGAGGGGAAGAGAGCATTCTACTCTCCAGGACGCTGATATTTAAAAATGGAATGTAGATAATTAGAGTAGGTCACTGGCACTTTTCCCCCCCCCTGTTTTCTTATTTGAAGTGAACACAGAGCGTGCATTAAGAAATCAGCACAGTGAGTGTTACACAACTGTTTTTTCTGCAAATATGTGCTGCTAAGAGCATGAGAATTTCTGTGAAAGTTTATGGTCCAGGAAGAGTGTTATCTTTCTGAATCTAGGAAGGGATGAAATTATTTTGCAGTAAGGTATTTCTTTAAATTTTGGTCTTGCCAAGAAGGTATGTACTGTCCCGCCTTCCCTCTCTGTTAAAATGTTTTATAGATTTGCTCCAACTTACCTAATAATTCAAGTCTTCTCCTTACATTTTGAAATGAAGTAATTTGGTACCTTTCTTAAGCTCTTAAGAAGGTGCACCTGGAATTCGGGATGGTGGAAATCACCTTGATAAAGGTGAAAAAGTGCGTCAGCAAGCGCAAAGAAATTTCGTAGCGTTGGGATGCATTATGCAGCTAGAAGGGCAAAGAAAGAGATAACAATGGCATACTGTCCTTTTAAAAACAAAGAATATGAAGTAGAAATGCATAAAATCGATCTGTTTTCTCTTTAACTGGATGATTCTGGCTGAAGTGAAGTGTGTTTAAAACTAACTGAATTGCTTTGGTAACAGGTACCTGGAAGAGGTCCAGAGCTGAGCTGCGTTATTGTCTTTCCCAGGAATGGTCCTTGTTAACTGAGCTGTGCTATATTAGCATAGTGACAGAGCAGAAGTTTGTGTGAATACTACTGTGTTAACAGCTTTTCTTTAGAGAGTAATTTTTATCCCGGAGCTGTTGATCCAATGTATTTCATAAACACTAACGTTTACTCTAAAGTTCAAAGAGATAAAGCCCTGCATAAAAATGAATTGTTTGAACAGTGTACAGTCACTTGTGCAGCTTATGGCAGAAGAGGTCACCGAGCTTATGGTTTGGGAGATTTTAAAAAAGATTAGCTCATTTGACGAAATGTTTGTAAGTATGTGAGCAAGGAAAAATCTCATCCTCTTCTGTCCATGCTGTAGAGCATCGAGCTGCTCCGTACTTGAAGGGCTCTTCATTTCAGGTGGATTTTCCTTTTAATAGTTGAGCGTAGTTACAAAGTTGTAGTTTTGAAGGGGCTTTGGAGTTTATGCCTAAATACTTAAGTAGCTAAATCCACGTGAGTTAAAAGCATATACTTAGATGCTTCTGAAGGAAAAAAAGGTGCACAAATTCTTGTGAAGAGCCCCATCAGTAAATAATTTCAAAAAGCTGTGTAGCGTAGTTGTGAAAGTAGAAGTCAGCTCTGCTAGGTGTTAGGCTGAGAGAAAGTCTGCACTGAGGAGAAGGTTGGGAATACAGAATGGGGGAATAACATGTTCCCTACTCTGATATGTGGCAGGTGGAATGAAACCTATGCCTTTTGAATCGGGCCACTGTCAAATGCTTTCTAACTTACACAATTTGAGAGCACAGAATTTTTTTTGCAGCCTTTGTTCCAGTGTTGTCACTTGGAAGCCGTTCTTTTGTGAGCTGAAGGTTTGCTGAGAGGGGCTAAGAAGGTTGTGAAGTGGCTGTCACACCTGATGTGAAGTCTGTGTTTCAAATTGCCAACGGGAATATGGGTATTCTAAATAAAGCGTGCAAAATTTCCAGCCTGTAAATTGCTTGTTAGCCTTCATCTTCTTGGAACTGTTAATTAATGGGATGGTGTAGAAGAAGTGGAAACTTGGCTGCAGATATGTGCAGTATCTTTCATTTTAACCATTTCCGTAGATTCTTGAACAGGTTTTTTTAGGTCTGATGTGCTTTTTTTTCCGGTTACTATCGATGTCCGCTGCACTTTATTCCTGCTGTCAGCTAGAATTAGGAGACTACAAGTAGTTCATCAGCATTTGTAGACATGTTTTATAGGACTATAAAACCATGTCTCTTTTGATGTGCTGAGCTTATTCACACTCAGTCCCTGTGTGACTAGCTTTAAAGGCAGTGAGTCGTACTCTTACTAGCATCATAAAAATACTGCGAACGAGAAAAGGCCAAACGCTCATCATGTCCTCACTGCAAGATGTCTGATCTGACAGCAGTGCATGAGGGATTCATGCAGGCAAATTCCTGCTAATGTTGGAGAGTAGCTGATAGCCGAGGGAAATGTTTGGAAACTCTTTTGCCTAAAAGCCTTTCTGCTTCCATGCTGTGTACTTGTTGTGTTTACCATGCGTGACATTTACCGTAAGGTAAATCTTTTTTTCCCCTGAAGTTTACCAGCTCTTGCTGTTTCTTTCCTGATGTGAAATCTCAACTTTGTTTTGGGAGACCTGTATGCTTCTTTTCAGTAATTATTTGTGATGTAGAAAACTACAGAATTGCTTTAGCAAAAATCCTTTCTAAAATTTCTCTTTCCATTATCTTATTTTCCTTGTTTTTTGCTCATAGACAGGCGTGTTTGCAGGTGAGCCCCTCGCAATGAACTCCTAGGACTAAGGCCACATTTGTTAAGAAGCTCAGCCCTGCTGACGTAGAAACTGTCAAGGTTATATCTGTTATGTTCAGAAGGGGCTGCAAAGGGTATTAATTTCTTCTTTTCTTTCTCATTCATTCTGCAAGCCATGTTACTTGCCTCTTGTTCACATACATGCATCCCTTCACACCTCTCCCCTATCTTTGTTCCTTCTTTACCTTTCTTTATCAACACTACGTGCTCAGCCTTGCTCCAGGGCCTGAGCAAGAAGAGAAGGTGCAGCATTTATGGACATGCGTACGTGAGGACCTGACACTGTAGGTGGGACAACAGCAGCTCCTTACCACTTGCGAAGGCAACTGCAAGTCTGCGCACATACACTTGGAAGCTGTTGTTGTTGCAGCTCTGGACACATAGGCACCACTTTGAAATGTGTTGTGTATCACTAGTAGTATACATCAAATATCTTAGGAACATCTACTTCACAGCATGCTTCTCATCATCAAAGTGACTTAGTCATCTGATCTCACCAGGGTGATGCCACGCTGTATTTTACCCATGGGGGAGCTAATGTTTGAATGAGTGAAACAAACGGAAAGGTTTGGAAGTATTTCTATTATTTCTGGTGTGCCTGGTTTGATACTGTAGAAGGAGGGGAGTATACTGTGTGAGGTTTTTGTTCTTTTTAGTAAGAGTTTCTAAGTTTGTTTTTTTTTGTTTCTCATGACATTATGGATGCTCTGCGCCACTGAAAATCAGGACATGAATATGCAAAGCACCCAATAAAAATTGGAGATGACTGTTTTGCTGATGATCTGCAGGCTTTGATATTTTGTTTATTTTGTACTTTTTTATGGTTGCGCTAACCAGCTGCCTTTTGAAGTGGTTTTATTTAGGAAGTCTGCAAATAGCTCTCAGTGATTTTTGAGTAATATGTCATTGAGTTTATATATGCAGAAGTGTTTCAATGGATAGTGCAAACTCTGGTTATGGATAATGAAAACTTGAGTCTGAAGTGGTTGGACTGTGATGCTTGAGGGTATGTACATGACTGGCAGGACATGGTGAGAAAGTACTTAAGCAAAGAATCAGCCTTACTATTTTTTCTTAATTACTTAGTTTGTAATTATTCTTTGGCTTAAGCAATTTCAGTTGTACAAGGCTTTCACAAAGTTTTAGCCAAAGTACTCAGTTGTAAGAGAACATAGGCTCTGCTTCTATTTATATTGTGCAAGTGTGTATGTACAAACCACCAGCAAGTGGCTGATGATTCACTGGTGATTTCTGGACTGAGAGAGGCTGAAGAGCTCGAAGCCTGCGTGCTTTGCAGGAAATGACAAACTCCCAATTTACGTTAAGAAGAAACAACCCCCCTCCGCCCCCAAATCCTTCAGTTATGCTCAGCGGTATTCTGATAATGGCATTGTAAGTCAGCATTTTTTGACATCTAAACATGAATTTAAGAAAAAAAAAATCCCGATTGACTTGTCAGAAATAAACTTGGGAGAAACTGCTAAATGTTTCTGCATGTGCATCTACGTGTTTTGACTGGCCCAGAGCCAGCAGTACGTAATGGAACTTCATGCAGGGATTTACATAAATTCTAAATAACTGCACAGTGTGTTTCTGCAAACCCCTTTTCCTTGGCAGGCTGTGCCCCGTGGAACTCCCAACCCATAAGCCTTCACCAAACAGGGCCACCAAAACAGGGTTTAGAGAGATCAGGAGAAAATGAGCTTGATGATAACAGAAGAGCCCAAATCCTGAACGTGTGGAAGCAGGAAAAGGGAATTGGTTTAGTCAGTACTGCTTCGTTTCAAGGTACATGATTATTTTAATTCTCAATTAGCCCCACGCTGGCCAGTCTGGTACACTGAGAGAAGTCAGCCTGGTCATTTCCGGGTGTCAGTGGTTTGGTAGGCCAAGGACCGCAGTGGGTTTTCCAATTTAAAAAAGTAAAATTTCAATACTAAAATATGCATTCTCTCTGTTTAAAGATTTAACTTTGAAGATTTGCTTCAAAAGCTGACCACTAAGAACAATTAAAAGAGAAAGCTGAGAATCTTCTGTAACCACCCCATTTCCCCAAAAGCGATAAAAATAATATTGATGGCACTTTATTTTTGTGGTCGTTCTGTCTTCTGCCGATAGTAAATACCTTGTGTCTTTAAGGAGGAGCAACTTGAAAACGTTTTGTTTTTACTAGATCTGTGTTTCATACTTGTAATCTTTCCCTTCCCTCCTTTCTCAAATGTTTTTCTTGTCTTGATGTGCAAACTTCAGAGAGATGGTAGGTCTCGCATCGGTTTCGTATGCAAATTTGTTCCCTTGCAATCTTGAGCTTCTAGGCTTGATGAGACTGCTTTTCAGTACCACATTACAAAATTATTTTGCCATATTTATGGTTGATCAGTCAGTGATCAAAGTTGGTAAGACTGGACGTTGAAGCTTCCTATTTCATGCAACAAATACAAGTGGTGGTAGCCCACCGTAAGGCTGCTGATAGCTGGTATCTGTAGACAAGCCCTTTATCTTCCTCTTCCCTGTTCTTCAAATATGCATCTTCGGCATGGCCCTATGCATAGTTTCAAATGTTGTCGTGTTGAAGACCCACTTGAAGAACAGGAAAGACCCATATCTATCATAATATAGAATATATATGCAAAAATAACAGCCATATTTATTCTAGAATCCACGTGTTAATTGTTGCTTGTCAGCAAACGACTGGAAAAGACTGTAACTGTGTCCATGCTAGAATCACAGAATCGTAGAATCATTAAGGCTGGAAAAGACCTCTAAGATCATTGAGTCCAACCGTCAACCCAACACACCATGCCCACTAAACCATGTCCCTAAGCGCCTCATCTACACGTCTTTTAAATACCTCCAGGGATGGGGACTCCACCACTTCCCTGGGCAGCCTGTTCCAAGGCCTGACCACTCTTTCAGGAAAGAAATTTCTCCTAATGTCCAGTCTAAACCTCCCTTGGCACAACTTGAGGCCGGGAACCATGGAAACCCATGTTCACCTGAGAAAAGGGGGAGATGAGGGAATTAGTTAATTAAATGTGGTCTGTATACGGTCCTTCTACTATTAGTATGTAATTAAATGCCTTGTAAAGCTCTTTGGGGTCCTCGTTTACTGGAAAAGGCCTAAGAAATGTGTGATTGTTGGTTTACTCTCACTCGCAATGTGTTGAAGCTGTGAGCTGGAAACTGATTAAAATAATAGTAAAATGTGTTGCATTGTTAATTCATTCTTTCCAATAATAAAAGCTGGACTCCCTTTGCTTTGCATTTATAGCATAGGCTTGAAAAAACATCAAAGAGCAGCACTAGGAGAAGAGAATGAAAAATACATGTGTGCTTAGCTTAGATGCTGTGGTTTTGAGTGATGTGGTTCTGGTGCTTTTATTTACTGGGGCATTGTCTTCTATTTTTAGTAGTACAGTGCCATGTAATGTCACTGATCAATTTTTACCATGGTTTCTGTGGGTGAAATGTTGTTTCCCAAAGCTTTTTTGGTGGAAAACTTGGTGGTGGTGCCTGTTATTCTCAGTGTAGTAGTGGCTGAGGGGCCCTATAAAGTGCTATAAAAATAACTCTGAAACTGTGCTCAACTCTACTTGTTTTTCTGTAGTTTTTATTGACCCGTCGTATGAATTTCTGTGATGGGGTTTTCCAAAAGAGTCAAAGGCATTTAGGATCTAACTCCCTTGGCAATCCACTGGGACTTGGGCAACTAATTACTTTAGATTCTTTTGAAAATCCCAGATCTAATTTTGCATTATAATAACATGATTTTAGAGGGGGGCAAGCCTCCAAGAAAAATAACTTTTTTTTTTTTAATAGACAGGGGAACTGTTTGCCTGGCCTTGCTGACTGCTGAATTTTTTGTGTTGAACCTCCTTGGGAAAAGGCTCGGAGCAGGAGGTCAGATGGAAGGGTGGAGGACGAAGGGCTGGTTGCTGTCTTTTCCGAGGGCCGACCTGTGGCCTTGTGCAATACCCGAGATGAAGGCGCGAACAGGACTCTTGCCTGCCACTTGGTAGATTCATTCCAACTGCAGAAAGGTTAATCGTGTCATTAATTTTCTCTCCTAGGCTTAAGTGGTTGGAAGTTGCTGCATATGACAGGGAGAATAATCCAAATCAGTCACACCTCCCAGCGGGTCGGTAAATAGATAAATCAGAGCGGTTCCTTAAGCATAATATCAAAAGTCTTTTGCTTTTTACTCACAAAGGACAATTATATAAACCGGTAGATTTACACATGATTAGCTAGGACACAATAAAAGGATGATTTCACTTTATTACAATGATTTGGTGCTATATTCCCTTGCTGTTTAATTAGTGTGTCACATGCCTGGTGCCCTGTTAGAAAAACTGCATTTCCCAGCCACGTTACCTGCCAAAGTGATAAACGATAGTGCCTTTGAATTGTTCTCTCACGCTAACCTCTCTTGATAATTTGCTTTAATTCACAATGGTGTCTTTCCTTTAGAGCCCGTCTTGGTCCTATTGTGGAAAAATTAAGATGTTACCAAAGATCCATGGATGTGACGACTGCGGTGGAGAGTGTTCTGAAAACTTTTGTCATCTCTCCATAACAGTGCTAATACCTCCCTGTTAGTATGTACAGATCCTTGCATTTGACTAGAGATTAAGCTAGTGATGTCCTTCAGTTTGTCTGCAGTCTGGTATCAGACACGCAGTTCAACTCTTGCAATTCCATCCACGGAAAGCAGCAGCGTATGTGTTTGTATCACTACGTTCTTCTTAAAACTGCGTTGCTTGTAGCTCTTCAGTATTGTGTAAGACAAGCAATTGTAGATTTTTTTCCTTTCAAGTTAGCCATATTTCACTCTAGAAGCTTCAGCTTCCTTCTGCGTTGCAAGGCGAACGCAGTTGGATAACCTTTTGTAAAGGACACACTTTTGTTTCCAGTGGGACAGGTGGAATTCTAAGGTGCCATGTTTTGGAAGCATTAATCTCAACAACACATTGATTTTTCGGTGTCCTGCGTGTCTTGCAGTTCTTCGGCGCTTAACATCCGCTGCTTGGGCAATTAGAGGATAGGTTCCTAAGTATGTTTCAGATAATCTGCACTTTTGCCTTCACACTCGGAGGAGTACTGAGCAAAATAAGGATTCCAGGGGATGGGACACTTGTATCAACAGTTAAATTATGAAAATAATTTTCGGTGTCTGATTAGGTTTTGATTCTGCTTTTGGTGTTGGGATAGACCGAGGCCCTGGCAAACGTCATGCTGCAGTCTAAATTTGAACATCCTTCTGATTCAGCTTTGTAGTGGGAAGGAGTACTGAAGGAGGGAGAATTCCATCAGTAACTTCATGCGTGGTGTGGTTCAAGACAGGACTATCATACCAGCAACTAGTTAGTGCTTTGCTTAAAGTAGAACTATGATTCTCTTTATGCTTATACTAATTATTAATTCGTGATTTTCAAATCTTAGTATCTCAAAGTTATTTGGAAGGATGAATAAAGCCTCTGCATCTCTGGGCAACAGGTACTTTAATGCATCCGAGTGTATGTAGATCAGAAGATGTGATTTGTAGCAATTTGTATGGCAACTTAGAAGTCAGTCTTTCCTTAATGGCAACCTGTGTGATTCCTTTAAATTCTCTGAGGTTGCAGGCAGTATAAAGCAGGTTAGAATTTGGTCCTTGTATTCCCAAATCCCACTTTCCTTTCTCAGCAATGATTCTTTCAGCATAATGTTCTTTGGTTTAATATTCTTCAGAGACTAAGTTTAGAAATGTTCTTTCCTACTTATGCTTCATATCTACTGTTATGCCTGTATTCCCTTTACTTTATATATATTGCATTTTCTGAAAACTAGCTAGATGTTAATCTGAATTTTTGCATTGACAGGCTTAAATGTATTCTGTAGTCAAACACCAGCAGAAGCAAAATGATTTCCTAGTTCTTGCAGTCCACCTAAACATGTATTGACATTCTCTGCAAAGTCATTTGAACGAAAATCCAAACATCAAATACCCAAGTGAAGGGATTCTGCAGGTGCAGATGAGAATGAGATTATGAGACTTATCTCCAAGGTCACAAAAATGTGTTCTGCCTTTTGAGAAGTCTTTATTGTAATGTTGAGTGGATTGTTCATTGTGTGCCGTAACTGGTGCTACACGTTCCCAACAGTTCAGCCTCCTGTGATTAGCGAGAAGTGCTAGCCTTGTATTTTCTGTTACTACTTTTTTAAGGCCAAGGGTTCAGGTTGAAGGTTTTGTTAAACATTCTTCTCTTTTGCATTTAGTTTTGCTGTGAGCCATATAATTAACAATGTCCTTAAAGATCGAGTTAAAGGTTCACATATTAATTGATGGTATAGAAACACAGTCTCCTGCACAAGTAGTAATAGTTCTTCATGGTCTGTGTAAGATTACTGCGTGATCTATTAGGGACGTGTTCTTTTGGATGCATAATATTGCACTGTATTAATGATCCTGAGAGGTTTTGGCTTCATTCTGAAAGGCTGTGTAGAAGGTACGTGAATCCCTTTATCATCTCTCAGCTGCAGCCCCCTCAGAATTGTAACTCCATGTCTGCTAAAGGGGTAAGTTCTGGAAAACAAGAGTGCAGTGAGCAAATATGTTCAGGGTAGAGCAATACAGTTAACTTTAGGGGAAATTTATTAACTTAGATTTTTTTTTTTTTTTTTTTCCTGGCTGGGGAACAGACATTAGTATGTGGATTTTGTAGCGTAAACCAAAGACAAAACATACCTTTAATGAGAAAAAGCAGATGAGCTCAGTTTTAAAAGAGTCTAGAAGTAAAGACCCCTCACATGGCCCCTATGATGCCAGCTGCTTTGCAGGACAGATTTTCCAGACCCAGCTTGAGATGAGCCGTTTCAGGTATTGGTCAGTCTATTTGCTCAATATAGTCCCAATTTATCAATAGCCAAATAACTCCTGTATCTGCACACCACTCTGCTACACAAGACGTAATTTAGAGCTTGGGATAGACTGCTAAAGTTATGTGCAACCGTGTGCATGTTTGGCAAGGGAAGAACAAGGGAGTGGGTGGTATTTAAGTGGGTTTTTTGTGGTTTTACTCTTAGAATAACCTCTCTAGTGCTGAATGGTTTAATCAGAGATATATGGTACTGTTTGCAACTCTTCCAGCTTGATGCAGAGGTAATTTAATAGTAGTACGATTATAATCCCAATTCTGTGAAACCATCCCTAGTGGAATGGGAGTGGAGAAGCAAATTTTTTCAAAAAATGCTGTAAAATTTTTGCTATCTTGTGGACAAAAGATCTTTTGAAGAGCTCCTCTACTTCTCTGCTTTCCAATTCCTTTCTGTGTTGAACAGGGCTTTTTTACACCCATAGCTTTCCTCTCATCTCATGTCCATGCATTCCATCTGCTGAAAATGTCTTTATCTTTTCACTGTAGTCCTGGCTAAGATATTGGAAAGGTAAAACTTCTTGAAGGTGTACAGAGTATTTAAAATACCTTTATGAGCACAGAATTGAAACTTTTGGAGCTCAGCTTATTGTGTGTCATTATGTGCTTGAAAAGGCTCTACGTGGTCTTGAAGGAGCTGCAGTAGCCCAGTGAAAATGCTTATGTTCCACTGACAATGGTTGCAGGGATTGTTGCTCCTTTTGAGCTTCAGACTGCCAAATTCAGGGGGTTTTGGGATGTTGCATCAGTGTGGCATTAGAGAAGGGAAAAAAAAAAAACAAACCAAAACAATGGCTAGTCCATCCAAGGGGATGATCATTTTGGAGTGAATGTGGACTTTTTTAGATGCAGTGGGCTGTAATTGAGTTCATAGTTGTCCTTTTTTGCCTTACTCTAAAGAGTCTGGTGGTTGTGTTAAAATAATACCAGTCGCAGCACCTCAGTAAGATCCTGATGATGCTGGCATTTGTGCACCTGCTTAATTTGGTTTTGAAAGTAAGGCCAGCAAGGCTGCCTGTGAGACTTCACTTAAATTATGTGCTGACTTAGCAGAATAAAGCTGACTTGGTGTAATAATGAATCTGAAATGATTTCCATGAAGTATTTGCTGAACCTCAGCTTATTTTTGCAATCTTGAAAATGGCTCATTAATTGATGGGAGACTGACCATCCCTTTGGACAAAAGAAGTTACAGTTTCTCTTAAACAGCTGACTTTCTCATTCTGATCATCAGTAGAGTGGCCCCAGGTAGTTGCATTTGTTTTAAAGGAGCCTTTGGGTTTAAGACATGCTTTTTTCTTATCTGCCACATTTTGTCTCAGATTTTCACTGAATCACACAGAATGACTGAGGTTGGCCGGGACCTCCGGAGGTCATCTGGTCCAACCCCCCTGCTCAAGCAGGGCTGCTCAGAGCCAGTTGCCCAGGACCATGTCCAGGTGGCTTTTGAGTATCTCCAAGGATGGAGACTCCACAGCCTCCCTGGGCAACCTGTGCCAGTGCCCGGTCAACCTCACAGTACAAAAGTGGTTCTTGATGTTGAGAGGGAACCTCCTGTGTGTCAGTTTATGCCCATTGCCTCTGGTCCTGGACTGGGAACCACTGAACAGAGCCTGGCTCTGTCCTCTTTGCACCCTCCCTTCAGGTACTTATATATATTGATAAGACTCCCCCTTGAGCCTTCTCTTCTCCAGGTTGAGCAGTCCCAGCTCTCTCAGCCTTTCCTCATATGTGAGGTGCTCCAGTCCCTTCACCAACGTCATGCCCCTTTGCTGGACTCTCTCCAGTATGTCCATGTCTCTCTTGTACTGGGGAGCCCAGCACTGGACACATCACTCCAGGTGTGGCCTCCCCACGCACCGACAATTTCTCTTCTGCACCCAAACTTCTGGTTTCTTCTCCCTCACCTTCTGAACCTGCCCATCCTTGGATTATGATCACCTTTGTTAGGTTAATCTGTTCATGCTTTTAGTGATTTTGCTATCCATTATATGCTCTACATTGTATATTATTGTAGGGTAAGGTCATGGTCTAACTATAAATATTCATGCAAGTGGTATATACAACTGTACAGTGACAAGCAACTTGCTGTTGTTGCTTTCTTGCACAGAATGAGAAAATCTTGTATTTAAAGGGTAAAACCTGTAAATTGCCCATTTTTCCAAGGCATTAATTGGTGGTTTTAGACTCCTCTTGTCTGAAGAGGGACTTGCTGTATCAGATAGAGTATTAGGCTGGAGAACAGTGTGAGTCAGTCTTGATTCTGCATTTGGTTTTCTGTACAACCTCGGACAAGTTGCTCACTTGAAATAAGGTGGATAGTTTGCCTTATGATGATGTGTGCTAAACCGGAGGCTGTGAATGGCAACGTAAAGACTATTGTGGCGTAATGTTTAAATTCGCCGGTATATTATTCATACAGACCCTTTGTTTTCTTTGGCAGATTTGTTCTTGTAATATCCTTTCAGATCTTTATTCTCACATGGTCTGGTTGATGAAACAAGACCATCAACTTTTTAAGCTGAGTACTTCTGAAGTGCCTTAAACATGAATGTCATAGAAGCTGAGACTGTTCAGTAGCTATTTTGTTGTTTAGCTCACTTGTTTTCTTCATTCCCCAAACTCCTATCTTCCCTGAATTTACTGTTCTGGTCCTTCCTTATTGCTGCATTATTGTTTGGAACACTTGTATTGATTTTCTGTGTTGGTGATGATTTCCTCTTCTGAACACGGTCGTGAAGAATTGTAAGTCATTTGGTCAGAGAAGGTTTTGTGCTTCCTAAGATCTAGAGGACCATTTAAAATCTTTTCTGAAACCTGATTTGAAGAGGTTTGATATTCTTGTTTGTTGAGTTGTCATTTCATTAAGGTCACTTTGTGCATTCCTGTCTCTTTGGTAGGCTTTATTTTCAGCACAGCATGAAAAGCTGTTTTGTTTTTTGTTTAGAAAAACATCTTATATTATGAGTTAAATTTAATATTCCATTTTGGGTTTCTTCTACAAACCATTTACTGAAAGCAGAACAGCAAAAGATTCAATTTAGTCATTGTCTGATCAGTAAAAACCTTCTTGTGCAGACTTTAAGGAAAAAGGAGCATTTTAAGAGGTGGAGAGAGATTTATTTGCGAATATTGACCTGCAAGTTCTGAGTTGCAGAGATAAGCGATTAATCCATGTGCCATAATCTATCAGAATTTGAATGGGTTCTTGTTAAACGTTTCATTCTTAGGATAGAACTAATAGTTTAGAAATTATCTGTTATTATCTGGTGTTTAGACTGATAGAGCAGCAGTTGGGAACAGGCTTCAAGGATGCTGCTGGAGTTTTTTTTTGTCTGAGATTTGCATGTATGGGATATCAGTGTTGTCAGTGAGGTCTTGATCTACGATGTGTTGAGTACTTTGGCCCTAATCCAGAAAAGCAATTAGATGTATGGCGTGATTGGGACCATTCACATGTTTTAAGTTGTGTGTGTGCTTAAGTGCTTTGCTGGCTTACGGCCAGACTGCCCAGCACCTTGCAGAATGAAGACAATATTTTTGTAATAAGCTACGATAGAACCTTTTTCAGAAGGTGATCGAAGCTGTTTTCCATGTCTCTGCTGGGAAGTAGCCCAGCCTGAATCTCCAAGGTTCAGAGTAGCTCAAGGGAGTTTTGTGTGTTTACTGAATATCTCTGTCACTTCTGGACTATGAGGATAATGAATAAAGTTGTCATTTATATTCTGCTATTTGTCAACTTGCAAATGGGGTGATCTGTGGATAACAGTTCACTATATGTTTAACAAAACCTGTCATGTTCGGGATTAAAAATGTCATTCCTCAAAAAGTGAAGGGGTTGGGTATACTAATAGAGCCAGGCACCTGTGTCAGTGCTATATTGTTTCCATATGTGAACGGATAACAACATTTTCTCCTCTGCTTTAAGCCCTACCAATATTAGTATGCAGTGAAAATGGGGAATTGATTTTTAAGACATGGGCATCTAATTGCTCCAAGAATTTGAGTGTTCTGTGTTCATGAATTATCCTCATCAAAAGCCAGGCTGTCTGCACAGACGCATCAGGAAGCTCCCACCGAAATTGAATTCCTGTCCTGCTGAACAGATTCCCAAGAAATCACAGTCCTACCTGAAACCTAAATAGACAAGAGAAAGTGTAGGAAGAGAAGCACCCAAGTTGATGCACACAAGTACTCAAATTAAATGGAATAACATTGTGGAAAAAGTAGAAGAGTTTGGTTTTTTTTTGTCGTGGGGTCTTTTTTTTTTTTTCTTAAATACAGTCTGATTCTCCAAACTAGTGGGCCCTCCCCCCAAAAAGGGGATAACCTTTTTGAACCCAAAGGTTATTCAGCTTCTATGACATTCATGTTTAAGGCACTTCAGAAGTACTCAGCTTAAAAAGCTGACTTGGAGCATGGTATGGGTTGAGGCAATTTGATTAAAATGGAACAAGAAAGCTTGCTACAGAATATAACTAGCAATTAAAGAAGGCATGAGACATCTTCTTTCTAATAAAATCTAAGACAAGACTACTGAGTGACCTAACAGATTAAGGGCACAGAGTAAAGGGTATTTTTTGCTTATTATTTTTTAGAGAGAGCAAGTGTTTTTTGTTTTTTTTTTTTTTAAAGAGGAAAAAATGAATAATGGGCCCTTTCAGCAAGTGGAACTTAAATATGTGATCTTTAAAGATAGTAGGGCAGTAACGAAGAAAACAGTGAATTCTAACATTTTCTCTGCTCCTTTACAAATGAAATTGTCTAAAATACATGATGGCTCTTCAGTCAGGGGTCGGTGAACGGGATATCATGTGGATGCATCTAGTTGTCATGATAATTTAAGAGGGACTATTTTCTTATCCGTATGAGAATTGGGTGGTGATAGATGTCAAATATTTGTCTTCAGTAGTAAAGTAAATATTTGCTTTAGTTAGATATCTAACTATCCCCATCAGTGAACAAATCACTTGCAAACAACAACATATTGCAAGAAGGAGGATGCATGAAATTACATAAAAATTAAAGATGAAGCAACTGAATGAAAATAGATACCAAATAAAAGTAAAAACCAAGTTAAATAAAAATTAGGTGTTTGGATTCCCTTGTGATCAAGAAAACCAAATTATAGAGTGCATTATGCAAAGGTGGTGAAATGACAAATGTCAGTGGAAATCTGTAAAGCTGTTTGCAGACTATGCATGGAAGACAGACTTTTTGTAGGAGGTGGAGGAACATGGCTTTATTTAAAGAATTCCTCTGTCTAGTGACATAAAAATTCAGAGTAGAGAGGACCACGTATAGGGACAAAAATACTACGCTGTAAAAATTGAAGTGTATTAGCAGGTTTTATTAGTCTGTGGATTGAGGAGTGGAAATGGGGTGTAATATTTTTTTTTTACATTTATTTAAGGAGATCAGAGACCAGCACTTGTTAACAAAATTGTGGTGTCTGCCATCCTCCATTCCTGATGTTTAGTAAGTGGAAGAGTCAGAACCTGTTGATGGAGATCTTGTCTTTGACTGGTTCTTGTAATGGCCGGTTCAAGAGCCCACGGCAAGAGGGAAGTGTTTTTTAGGTTAAATCGTGGATTGCTGTCTGACATAGTATGCCATGGCTGGTTCAAAATGAATGAGTTGAGCTGCCTAGTAGTAGTTCCTAGAGTATAATTATGTTAAGCATCCAGAGGAGCAGGCTGAGTATCAAATAATAAAATGGACAGAAAAGGAGGTAAAATAAAAGGCTAAATTGCAAAGTCCTAAACAGGCAAAGGAAGCAAAACTCTTAGTTGGCTGCTGGTTTTCACTTGTCCAATCTTGGAATCATGTTCCTTTGAACAGAAAGAAAACCAGCAAATAGATAAACAGTACAGCTGCCAAGGTTGGAGGTGTGTGTATTTGGCGCAAATAACTTAAAATTTAGAAATCAAGCCCTAGGAAAGTTAATAAGCTGAAATACTTTCTTAGAGCAGGCAGTTGGAGGGAAGTGAAGACAACTGTTGTGTGTTTTAGGGATCAAATATATTTGATGTATCTTTAGACCATTAAAAGCAAGATGCCTGCAGAAGACATCGTGGTTTTGTTGAATTGTACAAGATTATGTGTTAAAAAAAGAAAACATTATGGGAAAGCTAAATGATTTCTCTGAAACTAGTCTTTAGTTTTGAGAGTGTAGACGAGGAAGCTACCCAGAAACTCTTCTCTTCTGCTAATAAAGACATACAGGCAGAGCTAGAGGCTTTAGAAGGAACTTTGAAATTAATTTAAGCTCGAAGGCAGTATGTCAGAAGACTTTTTTAGGAAGGAGAAGTATGAAGTCACTGAGATGCCAGAAAAGATAAGCAGCCTCTCCTTAAAGCCTCCAGCTGAGGATTGGAGGATAAGCAGAAATGTTTTATTTACATGTACAAAAGATTCTACAAATTATTTCTGTAGGGGGAAAATTAGTTCTTGAGAGTTTTGGGGTTTTTTTTGAGGGGAGGGGTTGTTTTTGGTTTGGTTTTTTTTTTTTTGCAGTTCACTTAGTGCACTTGCAAGGGGTAAAGAACTTGCCAACAAATCAAAGCGGCCAGTGGTTGAAATGCAGGGTTTTTTTTGTTTTGTGTGTTGTTGTTTTTTTTTAACTTGATTAAAAAACTGAGACGTAAAGTAATAAAAAAGTGAAAAAGTATCATAATGGAAAGAAGAAAGGTCAACTCTGTTATTCTGATGACCCTCGTGGTGGTTATCAGGCTTATTAGTGGCCTTCAAAATGGTCTGTGCAGGAGGACAGCAAATTTTCATGCCTGTCAAAATCTTTTGAGTTCTTTGAGACAAGAAGGGACTGATGAATCTACAAGATGTTTAAATAAGTTAGCAAGTGTGTCTTGAGGGGGGGAAAATAGAATTATTTGTTAAGCTTCCTTGGTTCTAAATTAGCCAAAGACAGGAAAGTGGGTGTCATTTTTAGAAAGCTCAGTGGCAGTCTACTCTTAACGTGCAAACTGTGGTCCAAACTAGGAAGATGCGAGGGTGCATAAAGGATGGATATCAAATTAAATTATACATTGCCTTTATAGAAATGAATGCTGCAGGCCTCATCTGTAGGTGTCTGCCCTGAATTGTCTGTGCTCAACTTGAAGGATATTGCAGAATAAGAAGGGATTAGGAGAGGTGCAGGGGTGATGATAGCCCACTTACAAACTGCCATGTGAAAAGAGGTAGAAAAAGTTGGGCTTGCTTCCTTTAGGAAGAGAATAAATAAGAAGGAACATGGTAAAATAATAGGTGGCATGGGAAGGGCAGGTGGCAGTTCCTGCTCAAGACAGACATGGACCTGTTGGAGCGGGTCCAGAGGAGGCCACAAAAATGGATGGAACACCTCTCCTATGAAGAAAGGCTGAGAGAGTTGGGGTTGTTCAGCCTGAAGAAGAGAAGGCTCCGGTCAGACCTTATTGCGGCCTTTCAGTACTTAAAGAGGGCCTGTAAGAAAGATGGGGACAGACTTTTTAGCAGGACCTGCTGCGACAGGACAAGGGGGAATGGTTTGAAACTAAAAGAGGGGAGATTTAGACTAGATATAAGGAAGAAATTCATCACGATGAGGGTGGCGAAACCGGAGAGGTGGTAGATGCCCCATCCCTAGGAACATTCAAGGTCAGGTTGGACGGGGCTCTGAGCAACCTGATCTGGTTGAAGATGTCCCTGCTCATTGCAGGGGGGTTGGACTAGATGGCCTTTAAAGGTCCCTTCCAACCCAAACTATTCCTATGATTCTAAGAACATGAAACACAAGGGTCTTCAGCACAGCTAAGAGGCAGGTAATGGGTAAAAAGTGGTAGGTTTTTCATGTGACTGCAGTTGAACGGGGGAACTGCTGCTTGAATCAAAACTTGCCCTGCCAAGGTCCATGATCTTCATAATTTATTATCTCTTTATGGATTTAAAATGTGTAACCAGAAATGGACTGAAGAACGCAGGTCTTCGGTCAAGTTGCAACAGTCCATGTTTCCCCCAGTCTTGTTATGGGCAGATTTACACATGAAGGAAATGAATGAAACTCCTTCTCTGCTCTACCTGACAAATATGAAATTTAAATAGAAAAGTCAAATCCATGTGTTTTAGATGCTTCTCTGTGGGTTCTATTTTCTGCTTGCAGAGAATTTCATCCACGTCTGTAATAGCTGTCGTTCTACTATCCCTCTTTCTGCAGTACCATAAATGAGTTCAAGTCTGAGGAAATCAATACTTATCTGAGAAGTTGGACAAATCTGAAGAAAATACTATGAAATCCAGTGATGCAAGACCGTGTAACTTAATGACAAAACATTTTTAATGTTTGTTTTGCATACACCTTCTTTAATGCCACTTGGCAGGCCCAAACTGAGTAAAGATAGGTTGATGTGTGGGGAGGATATTGTCCTCTTTTATAATCTTCATTCTGGAAGATTAATTGTTAGAGAAGTGGCCAGAGTAAATCTGGCCCATCCAGAGAAAATAAAGACCAAATCTTAAAGGAAAAAAAAAAGGAAAAAAAACCCCTAAATGCAGAAAACATGCTGAGAATAGGAAAAGTAGCAGTTTAGATTTGGTGTCATTTTTAGCCTGATTGCCCATGTGAGAGCTTTGCTTTTGTCCGAGTTTCGTTCTCTAAAACCTCGAGAGTTCACATTTGACTGGCAGATTAAAATTTAGCTTTGGGCATTTCTACAGGTTTGGTGTAGATACGTGACCTGGTTAGTGCTGCTTCTGAGTGAAAAACTGTAGGATAATAAATGTATAGAAGCCTACAGAGGAGAGTGGTACTGTGAATGACCTCACCATGGGAGACTCTTCAGCCAGAGCCTATGTTTTGCGATATACATGAAATGAATCAACTGTAAGACCCAGTGCCACAGAAAATCGGGCTTCTCGCGTGCCATCTGCTAAGCAGCTGAAAAAGAAATGAATTGTATTGTCAGAGAAGTGTAAGAATAGGTCGTGCTGTTAACGAACGACAATGCGAGGAGCCTCAAATCCCAGGCAAAACATGTAGCAATTATGGGATAACTTTTTTCTGCAATTTAGTAGTTTAAAGGCAGATTATGTTTTACAACATGAAAAGATACAGTGCTTCCAAAATTCACTGATTTATTCTTTCAATAAGTGCATGTATTTCTTCTTCCCTTTACCCCCTTTCTTTGTTATGTACTGACTACAGACTCCCGTTCTACAAGGTCTAACCAAGGATTGAGTTGCAGCAAGACTTCATTGGGCTTTGTCAGTGGGTCTTGTCCAGTCTCCCCTTCCCTTTAAAAACCCTCCTGGATTTAAATGAGGGAGTTAGAGGATTTGTGGTATTTTATTTTATTTTATTTTTATCTCTGTCTTTTCCCCCTAACCTGACCTTGGTCATCATCATTATTCTCCCTTCTGCTCCATGATAATCATAGCATAAGCAACACCTTCATCCAAGGAGAATAACATCTTTCAAAAACCTCAGGAGATTCTGGAAAACCATAAAAAGGAAAATCCAGACACAGCCTTTTAAAAAAGGAGTCAGAGAATCAGGGGGAGAACCCAGGGACTTCTAAAGCAGTTATTTTAACTCTGACTTCTCAAAAAAAAAAGTAGAAACCTATAAACTGTCTAAGTAATATATAAAATCAGAGGAAGAATTACTGTTGCTGTATGTCAAGCATAAGCTATCAACTGATTTAATTTCCTTCCGAGAGCTGGTGGCAGGGACTGTGGAGGAGGGAGGAGCAGTGGGTGGCCTATGTCCTGGCGACAGTAAGCCTTCTGCTAGCGTTTCATACGCTTTTTCTCATAACTGACTTTGCGGAACTACGATGTAGATAAAACTGTAATGAGGTGGGGTAAACAACTGGCTGGAAAAGGAGAAGTTATGAAGGGTTTGCTATTAAGGGATTTATCTAATGGCTCTTTTGAGCGCTCTGCCTGGGGCTTGGTACTATTCAATATTTTTGTTAATGTCTTGAATAATGCAGCAGAGAATCGTAAAATGTGCAAATACCATGCTGGAAGGCGGGGCTTGGAAGTGTATTGGAGAATACAGTTAGAATTTGGAAGATCTTAATGAACTGAATTTAAAAGGAGAAATATGCATTTGGCTATTTCTGTATGTGGATGTGAAGTGAATGGTTGGGTGTGTCTCATCTTTGGCCAAGGAGTTGTGTGGTACACGGGATCGCAAACGGGATGTGAATCAGTATGTCACCAAAAAAAAAAAAAGTCAAGTATTGCCCTGCTGGGTACCAGAGGAGCATGGCCTGCAGGACAACTGGAAATAATCCTGTTCTAGTCATTGTTGAAAAGATTTCAGGTGTGGTCTTATGTCCTCTTTGATCATGGTCTCAAGGAAGAAGCCAAAGAATAGGGAGGAATTCAAAGGAGATCAACCAGCATGATCAGAGATTTAGGAAAAAAATTACTTGAGTTGAAAAGGAACAATCCATTTACTTATAGGTGAGAAGAGTAAGGGGTGGAGGGAGGCCTTTGCTTTCAAATATATCAAGAGAGTTGAAAAGAGGAGGGGAATCACGTGTTTTCCGTTGGAAGTACTGAGCTTAAAGACTGGCAAGGGAGACTTGAACATTTCTTGTCTTTATGTCTAACCTAATGGCTAGTGTATGTAAGCAGCGAATGATTTAGGGATGTTATATTGTTGTTGTGTAGCATCCTTAAAAACTTCCAAGCATCTGTCAGGCATGACAACATAACTGGTTCTTTGGGGCATGGGGATGGACTAGGTGATCTCTTGAGGTCTCTTCCAATTTTCTGTGATTCCAGGAAAATCACTGGGATTATAGTCCTGCCATCCACAGTGATGGATGAAATGCTGGAGAGCCAATCCGCCAGCTCTCCGGTTATCAAAGCTTTGAAACTTTGCCTGTTTGATTTAGTTCTAAATACTGCCTTGCAAGTTGGGATTTCGAAGAACAAGACATTGCAATTAAATGTAGAATTAATGAAAGAGGGAGGGTATGCATTGCCTTTAACTTTGCACTTCTGATTTAAGTGCCAGAATTAAAATCATCAGCTCCCTGTGTGGTCTCCTTATTTGTAAGAATTCAAGTGACATTAAAATTGGATTAGTAATGAGCTTTTGGTTGAAGGACCAATATTAAAATCAAGGGAATCTGAAGGAGGAGGGAGGGGGAATGGTGGTTTCCTTGTGAAGTCTTCGTTGGCGGTGGCGGACTGTGTGTGTGTTTATATGGATGTTTCGGCATCTTCTTCCTCTTAAAAGCTTTATCCTCATTTCAGCTGTGTACCAGAATCTTACTTGCCTTGATTTATAAATTATTTACACTCGGACTGTGATGCATTTAAACTTTTTGAAAAAAAAAGTCATTTATTAGTCCTCCATTTATGACTGATAGGATCAGGGGGAAAAGCAGCAGACTAATGGAAGGGAATAAGGAAGCACTTGGGAGCTGCTGGCTCATACTTGACAGTGATTTGTATGTCTGTAGGTTTTTAAAGTGCACAGTGTGTTTTAAAATGTGCCTGTTGCCTTTTCTTTGATTGACTGGGACCTGCTCTCACCTACCATCTTACCTTGCGAGGGATTGCATTTGTAAGAGTAACTATGGTCCTGGATTTTTTTGCCCCTCCTTGGAGCCACATTACAGATGCATCTATTCTCAGTGCCATTTTTATTTGCATCTCAGTAATATTAAGAGACTCCAGCAAAGATCAGACCCCTAGTACACTTGACACTAAGCAGATATTCAGCAAAAATTCTCTGTTAAAAATTGCTTGAGACAAAGAATGTGACTTGAGAAAGAGAAGAAACGAAGGTTGTGCTGCAAACTGGTACATTAACTGAAAATATGCTCTGGATCTCTTTGATTCCTGGTCCAGCAGCTTTGTTCCATCCTGTGTAGTCTCTTCTAAGCCTCCCTGTTTTATCAGTTGTAAATAAAAGTGACAAAATCTCCCTGCCATGTTATCCAGCTGAGTAACATAACTTCTTCCATCCTCCCTCTCTCTTTTCTATCAACTTCTGTGGACTGTTTTTTTTTAATTTTACTTGTTTTCTAATTTTACTTGCTTTTTTTTTTTTTGCATTTGAAGAAATTCTGTTCACTAGATGCTGCGCACACTAAAAGGGGGAGGGAGAACTCTTTAAATAACAGGTTTTTTTAATCCATTGAAGACAGATTGGTGTCACACATCAGTAAATAGGTAACTCTCATTGCTGCCAACATTATTAGATTGCCGAAGACAGTAAATTCACAGACTCCCTTGTGAGTCACAAATGTCTTAAAAAAACCCTCACAAGTAATTAGCTGAAATGGAGACAAGTTAATGTCTATTCGTTTCTTCTAACTCTTGTTCATGATTAGAAACCATGCAGTACTTTATTTTTTTAAAGTTATATGAATATATGTTAAATGTACCATGGCATAACTGGACACCCAGACTTATCTGCAGTGGCATTACTGAGCCAGGTTTGCATGTCCCACTGTAATCGTGTGCCATGAAGGATGGGCTTTGCAGATTACAACATAATAGATTTTAAAATGAATGCCCAGAAGCTTGAAATGGTAGGTAGTCCCTTCATCAGCTGAGTTGAATTTGACAATCCTCTGGGTTTTTTTGTGTTACAGGGGATGCAAGAAGGTGGGTTTAATTATTATGGCAGCATGAAGTGATGGCTGGTGTCTATGCAATGTCCTAAGTAAACAAATACACTTTCAATCTCTGAAATTTAGGAGCAGGAGGGAATTGGTACAGAGGGTTTGGTTGAATCTCAAGGGACAGAATTTGCCATGGTAGCGGCAGCTTTTCTTCTGAGAAAGCCAGCACTTAAATGGTAGCAAAATTGGCAGGGCGCTGAAATTTATGTTGCAGCCATCTGCTTTATCCTGGCTCCACCCAGTGGCATCACCCTGCCACTTTCACACACGTTGCAAAGACTTCTGCGTGAACCTAGGATTTGATGTCGGTAGGGGATTTAGTGTTGGCTTTTTTGAGGGTTAAGGTGTCGTACAAATGCACTCTGCCTTTTTGCTCCTGTCCCAGACAGTGTAGCTTTTGGTTGGACTTCTCTGTACCGGTCCCTATCTTTGATGCTGTTCAATACCATGCACCAGTAAAATTAATATTCAGAGAGATTGGGGCAGAGCTGGAACCTGAATTCAAATATCCAGCCCTCTGGACCAGATTGCTTGCTGGCCTGATGTATTGCTCTGGTTTTCTTTCATTTTTCAACACAAAAAAACCCAAATCCTCACCTCTGTTGTGCAATTGCAGTGCAACGGAAGAATATTATCATTAAAAATTGACTATATGGCAGTAGCGTCAGGATGTTCATGTGAGCTAGAATTTCAGCAGAAAGGACCAGGCTCTGGGATTCCTGCTAGGGAAAATATGGATGAATTCACATCCTGCATCTTGAAGAATGAAGGAGGCATTTTGCAGTAAAGGTAGTAAAAGGCTGGACGGAGATGTCACGGTGCTGCTCGGGAGGGGCTGCTTTATGAGCAACAGTACCAGTATATTGTTTGCTTTAGATCCTATAAAAATAAAAAGTGTTTTTTTTGTCAGGCTCTTAGCTTTAAAATGGATTCTTGTTGCTATTGCATTTACACTTCCTTTTGGCAATCTAAAGAAATGTTTTTACTGAAGGAAACAATGACATGCATGATTGGTTTGGATATTGGAAGCCATATAGTGATTCCAGAAGCACTTAGGCTTTTCTGAGTAAACAAAAGCAATGGTTGCAGGTCTTGCTGGAGAAATTTTATCTAAAATAATTTGAACACTTGCCAAGTTGAATGTGTTTCAACAGGGCGCAGAGTATTCTCAGTGCTGAGAAGTACTTCAGAAATTAAGCTGGGGGGTTCAGCACTTCCCAGCCGGAGGCCTCAGGTGGGATTGCAGGCGAGTTGTCCTGATGCGCGGCTGTCGGCAGAGTCCTTATTGAAGAGTTGAACGACACTATCCATCAGGATTGCGGAAAAAGCAGAGCTCAGCTGGCATTGTTGTTTGCGTGCTCGCAGCCCCCACGCCGTGTCCCAGCAAGGACCTTTGGCGCTTTGCGCGGTGCCGCTCGCTGATCTAACTGGGGGGTCAGATAAGTGGGTGCCGGAGGGTGTCGGGGAAGAAACCGTAGGGTCATACTCACCATTGCACATACTGGTTTGAAGTTGGGTGCTTGGTTAAAAATGGCTTTTGTTGAGCCAAGAGCCTTTCAGACTGGCTTTAGGAAGGGTCTGTCTTTTCCTTCTCTGTTCCAGGTTTCATTCTGGTAATCAATTTGCTTTTTTACCTGCCATTAATACGGGAGGAAAGACAGTATCTACCTGGGAATTGAAAGCCCCTCACTTCTCCCTGCCCATTCCTCATCCCTATGTAGGAATTAATTTTATTGTTCCTACTGTATCCCTTTAAAGCGCGGAGTAAGAAATGTCTTCAAGGTCACGTTCCTCCTTGAAACTAATGGTGGTGTTTTTCCTAATCCCATTACAAGGTCCCCAGTATCATTAGATGCAAGCGTTACTGTTTAGCTTCATTTGATAAGCTGATGAAAGGGGGAGGAAAAGGCTCCCTGATGCAGAAAGGCATTCAAGAATCTACTGTAATGGAACATGTTCAGAGACGTTATAATCTGCTTAATGTTGACATTTTGGTGGCCCGGTGCTGTACCTTTTGTAGAGCAGCATAAAAGGCGGAAGGGATAGCGATCCTGACGGGTGAAGGAATGGCTGGAATGGCTCATGCACAAGAGCTGTGAACAATTTGAAATTTTTATTGTTTTTTTCCCCCAAGCCTGAAAATGGGAATCTTGTCTGTGCTGTGAGCTCCCCCCTCTGGCATCAGGATATCTGTAATAACGTCGAAGACCCTGAAGCATTACAGAAATATGTATTTCTGGAATAAGGTCAGGGGCACTTCTTTTGCTGAAGTGTGATATTAAGCCTCCAAAACCAGACTCCTGACAGCACTGCACTGCTGCGCGCTTCCATCCACTTGGGAATGGGAGGAATATAAAACCATAGTTACTGTAAGTTTGACAAAGAGGGTTTCTAGTTCCGATGTCATTTCAAAGGTGTCAGTGGCCTTATAAGCTGGGCTTGAAATGGTGGCTGCTGGGTTGATGTCAAAGGGGAACGTGCCCTTTTATCAACGTCTTGGGAGTCACTAGGCTTGTTTGTACAGGAGCCTACATTTGCTGCCCTAGTATTTAGCTGCTCTTTTGTATAAACCCTTCACGCAACTGATTTTATGGGTTGTTTCTCTCTGTTAGGTACTTTGCTTCTGGGCCACAGTTGTAGATTCAGATGTGGTTGGATCTTCAAGGATTTGGTCAATTAGAAAATGCCAACATGTGTTTAAAGAGTCAGGGAAACATTTTTTGTTAGTCTGGTGCTTGTTAAACAGGGCAGTTTGGTGCTGTCTTCTTATTAAGGCAGTCTGAAAGGTGTGAGATCTAAGTGTCTTCAAGTTAATTTTGACAAATGCAAGAGATAACATATGAATTTACAAAGCGTAGGCCTTCTTAAATGAGACGTCATAGCCATTCCTGCGAGATCTGTTTAAAAGCCTTTTATATATAATGAGGCAACAATACTGGGTTTAACTATAGCAGACTTCCTTTTTTTTTAATCCACTTTTACTCCTTCGCATGCCTGACACTAGTTGGTAAATCACTTTTGTGAGTAATGTCTCCTATTACAGCAGCGGATTACGAAGAGGTGGGTGGAAGCTTCCTTGCTCGTCCTCCTTTTTTCAAGTCACTGTGGTGAAGTTTTTAATTGATCTGAAAGAAGCTGAAGCAACTGGTGGCTATACAGTTCTGTTACTCATTTTAATTAACTTCTGTTGTTCCTTAATACAGTTTCTTTCCCACTGTTTGATACTGCTTAGAGGCAGAGTCTGTCTCTGCAGCTTCCACTGCTAAATTTCTTTCATGCTCTGGGTTGTGAGTATAATAGTCATCTCCACTGTACGCATTTTTTTTCCTTGGCTGAATTTTCTCTCCCATGCAGCACTGCTGCAGTGGGCTAGCAGTTGCTATAGCTGCTATATAGCTTACTGGAAAAATATGTTCTCCTAGGATTGTAGTTTGTCATTAAAAAATGATTCAGACTTAAAATCCAGTTTTAAATATTAATTCTGCAGTTTTGTATCTAGTTATACAAATATTCAAGTCCTTCCAGTTTTTGTGAATTAACATGCATGACAGTATATGAAGTAGTGTGCTAACTTGTTTGCTATATAGTCAAATCGCCATGTATGTGAAATAGATGGGTCAGTCTCTCTGGCAGCAGATCCCGATGTCTGTATGACCCAAGGCAAAGGTCTCTGGTCCTCGAGTCCCTCATTCAGCCTCTGAGATAATCCCAGGTGCAGTTGCTGTTCACTCAGATTAGGATTTGAACCCCAAATTGGACGAAATAGTTCTTATTTTGTAACGTTTTGGCATAAAGTATCCTATCATGGATCCGACTTAGGTCTGTTTGTGACTTTTCTCAGCCCTCTATGCGAGTGCAGCAAAATTCATATATCCCTGCAAATGAATTGAAATCGGAGACTGGAATTTAGTTAATTGGAATAAATCGCAAGTCAGGTTTCAAATGGGGCTAGGACTTCTGTCTGAGTGATGTATTCAGTTTTTATAGTTGTTGTAATGAGTCTGTAGGATACGAATATGGGAGGTAGATAATTACCAGCAGCAGCACGAGGGAGGGAGCACAGGGCTTGAACTGCTCTGTCGATGTGAATGTCCTGGGTAGCTCGGGGTTCAAGTTCAGGAGCAGGAAGCAGCACGCCTGGATGCTCTCAGTAGTCTTCGGCACCAAAACACAGAGCAACAAGCTGCCCACAGAGCTCTGTGCAGATGTACTAAATTTACTCCCGACGAAGAAGTTTTTATCCTTTTGACTGGTGATAATTGATGGGCTGCACCCTCTAGGGAAATAAATCTCTGCAAGTCAGATTTATGAGGACCCTTATGTTTATTTGGCAGCATGACGCTTGTTACAGGGATAAACTGAGCAAACAGGAGAAAAGCTGACATGTTGAAAAATGTTGTATCCTATTTCTCAACTGGACTCCTGCAGTTTTAGAGCCATAAAACTTTCCTGCTTGTTGTTTGGGACAAGTGGCTTGGAGAACTTGGGATTTGTTGGGGAGCTGAGGATTGGGAGACGTACAGGTGTTTCCTCAGGAAAGAATCCCAAGGCATTTTTGTTCTTCTGTGCTGTAGGGATATTGCACGTTTTTGTCAAGTGCCTGATTAAGTTTGACATTTGAAAATAGAACTTCACGCAGAAATAAGTACTGTACTTCTGACTGTTTAATTAAGATGTTTAGTTCCTGTCAAGGCTGGTAGTTTCCCTTTCCTGTTAAGGGCAATACGTCTTCAACTGCTGAAACTTCAGAAACCTGTACTTAACCTTTAATCGTCATTCCATTTACATAGAAATCTGATTAACAACTTTTAAAGTTCAGGAGCTGCGACTAAATGCAATTAAAGCCCTTTTCGAGTCTGTTATTAGGAACTGGCATTTAATGAAGACTGAGGGCACACTACTGTTACCATCTACACTATAGCAGGATGTCTTAAGCAATTAGTTGAAGGCATGAAATACATGAAGTATGCTGTATTATCCATGAGTTAACATGGTTGGTATTTAAACAGCATGCTGCCTTTTCCTCCCGTTGCTGCTGCTGTATTGTATGTGCCAGTTTGAGTAGCAGAAGCTCAGATCAGTTGGGTTAAGCCTCGCACTGTTTCTCCTGTGCATTAGACTTGCACAGTTCTTCCCTGAGATGTAGGATGCTCTGCAAGGTGGGTGTATAGCAGCCGCTAAACGTGAGTGAATATACCCTCTTTCTTTGTAATTTAAAAATGTTTAGCTTTACTTCAGTTATAAACATAAGTTTCTGACTTATGTATCCTCCCCACCTCCAGAATGTGCAGAACCAGTGAAGCTTAGCTAAATTATAATTGCAGAGCAGAAATCTGCACTCAATTACCTGTTCAACTCTTACACTCCTCCTTGACCTTTTTATATGCTACATGAACAAAAGGAAGTCCAGTCAAACTGAAAGACAGTGTGTTTTGATCTTGCAGGAAAAGACTTCATTTTGTGCCATCTATGAAGCAGGTGGTAATTATGCCTTTCTGTTGAAGTTCTTTGCTTTTTGGTCCATTTTAGATACAGTTGGCTAGTTATTCATTCTCGGGATCGTACTGGACCATATGTATTTTACAAGTTCTCATCAATCATATCAGAAGAACCATGTGCTAAACATACCTGTATGTGTGTATATGAGTGTGTGTATATAATATACAAATACACACATGTATATATACATACATGTATTCATACACATATACACACACTTATGTTTCTATGTAGTCATCAAACAGTCCTAGCAATTACAAGTTACTGCCCAGAGGCCTATTGAGTTTCCTTATCAAAAATTGCAAAAGGATTTCTTTTTCTTCCAAAGCATTGTGCAAGACTCTACCAAAACTCTCCAAGCTGTGTGTAGGTCTCTCTGATTCCCGTTGTCGTTGTGCAGGTGGAACGCCTGCTTTACTATGGAAGCATGCATCAGAACGTGGATTTTCTTTGGAGGAAATGAATAATCCCGACTGGCTCCCCGTGCCACCCACCTTCATTCTGTTTTGTTTTGTGTTTTGTTTTCGTGGTAAGGGCCTGATACGAAAATGAGAAAGCAGCCTTGTTATTTGGATAATTTCTGCTAGCATAATCTGTATTTGCAGAACAGCTGATGCGCCTGGAGAAAATTAAATGCTGTCCATTTGTTTTATGACCCAGTTATTCAAGTTGACTATTGGTAGCTTAAATAAATTTGTCATCAGTATTTGTTCCTCTTTTATTAAAATAAATAAATAAAACAGCAGAACTGCTGGGAAAGCTGGAAGAAAAGACATCCCAGCTTCCATTCTCCTTTATGAAGACCAGATGACTAAATTTCAATGAAAATGTCGTAAAACTGTATAAGTCACTAAACTGGATATGATCGTCATGATGTACCAGATTGTTGGTTATGTGGATACTAAAGCCACTGAAGTTAGAAAGCAATGGCAAAGCCCCCGTGAGGACTTGGCAAAGAGGCAGCCCTCTTTCAGCATCGTGTGCCTGCTCACATCTTGCGGAAGAGAAGGTTACCTGCTGTAGTCTCTCAGCAGCTTTTTCTTTTAGCTGCTTATTTTCTGAGCCACAAGTATAAGTTAAGATGAAACTTCTAATATTGATGCGGCACAGGGGAGTGGGGTAACGTTAGGCAAGAGGGCTTTTATCGTGTGTGTTCGTCAGCGGAAAGACGCAATCTCTCACGCTCTCAGCAATCGAGAAAGCCAGTGGAGGCAAACCTCGCCCCGAACAAGTCAGCGATGTTTGTCTCGGCGCTTGTAGCGGGACCAGGGTTTCACTTTAAATCTATTCAATCGGATAATGATATGTCACGGGTGTTGATACATCAGAGGGTTAATTAGCGAACACTTGCAGAAAACACCACTATTTAAGTCGTTATGTCGGGCATTTGTTACTGAACCAAAGTCCCTTTCCTGATAGATGTGTAAGCTGTTGTGGCAGCTTGCATAAAGAGTGGCAAAATGAAATGAGTGCTGGCCAGCGCTGGCTGGCTCGAGGAACCTACAGCCTGACGTTGACAGCTGTGACAGCACATAGCGGTTTCTCCTTTTGCTGTGCTAGCAACTGTGAAACCCATTATATTAGTATATATGTCTCAAGTGACTTCAGCTCATCCATACACCAAGCAGAGTCAGAGCCTGTGCTGCTAAGGTTATAAAGTCCCTGCACGTGTTATCAAAAGCTTGTGAAATGAAAAGGTTCTGGTTTTAAACTCTCCAAAGCAATCCAAGCAGGTGTATGATTCATTGACAATTAAAAGAGCTTTTAAGAAGTTGTGTTTTTAAAGGAGTTATGAGGTTTGTTCCCTCCCTGCCTTCCTCCCTGGAGGTAGATGCACATTCACAGGTCTGCAGTAATAGTTGCGCTAATTGACAATTAGCATTGATAATGAATGTAGTAGCACTGGCAATGATAGTATTATCTAAATAGTTTGGGGGTTATTTTTCACTTTTTCCCAAAAATGAAAAACAAAAGGAATTCTTGCTTCTTGTACAGTAATGGAATTGGGCGATGCCTTGAGAGAATTAATTCTGGAAGGGTTTTTATTATTATGTTTCAGTTAAGTTAATTTCATGGGCAACAAGAGGATTAGATAAAGCAGGTTGTGCAGCATTAAACAGTATTCACGGCACCTAAAAATTGTTTTTGTTCTTTCAGACTTACCTTATTGCTTTGTCCTTTTTTGTATTTGCCATGTGTGTATTCGGCTCCTATTCTCAATGTGGTACAACTTATGCAGAAAGCTCAGTGCTCTTTGAATTCAATTAACTATTCCTTTTTTTTTTTTTGGTTAAATACCACAATTACTGCAGCATTTTAATTATTAAGAATTTTGATACAGCAAATTACTGGGTAATTAGCTGTAGACTACTGTCTCGCATAGAGTGCCACTGCTTTTCTTGCCTTATTCTGGCACTTCGCTAGTAGTTACCTCCCGTCTCCAGAGCTTCAAGAATGATGCCTCATGGCATATGTTTACAAAGAAGTAAGTGCATGTCACAGTAGTGCATCCTACTTGAGCTCCCAGCTTTTTTTTTTTTTCTTTTTCTCCTCAGGATTCATTTCCAGTTGCTTTCATTGCCCCTGAAATCATCTATAGCTGGATATCATCATCTCTCAGGAATGCTGTGCCTTTCCTTAATGCATGCACCGTGGTTTGCTGTCACCACGCATCTCCGTGCAACCCCCTTGAACTAGGGGATGTAGGATAATTTGAATCTGCTGTTCTGTTTTTAACCAACTTTCCTCATTGAAATCCCATTAGGAAATCTCTCTTCTGCTTTGTAATCTCAGCTTCTGATTCCTCGTGCTAACTAAAATCTAACTCCAAAGCCTTCTCAGAGGCTGATACAACTCAGGAGTCCACAGTGCGTCAGTACAGCTGAAATGCCAACGTTTCTGCCGCTGCCCAGTGTGCCAGAGCAATAAGCTGAAAATAAATCTTGTTTTCAATTGCCAGTACTGCGTAGCAAAATACTACAGACATTCTCAGATGGTGAGACTATTATTTCTATGGGTTTTTTGACTCTTACAGTTTCCTCAAAGTACAAGCAAGGTGGCCTTCATCTGTAGTTTCGTGCCCAGTGGTTGCCAAAGATGGGCCTGGGTGAGAAGTTTCCACTAGCGCAAACTGTTCACCAAACAAAAACGTTACCAGTAGCTGTTTTTATTTCCTGTATCAACTCAAAATGGTAACTAAAGGTGCTGTGCAGCAATAGCACTTTGAACACTAATGGTTCCTTCATGCAGGAGCCTGAGAGCTGGCACTGAATGGTGCGACAGCTTTATTAAGATTCCCAGATTATAAGGAGCCGTTGTGATCTTCTCGTCTGACCTCTGTGTAAAACAAGCTATGGTACTTTCCTGAATTAATTCCTGTTTGAAAGAGGGCACATGCTTTAGAACGGCATCCAGTCTTGACTGGGGGAAATAAAAAAACTCAGTGACAGACAATAGAGTGTAACGTTTGATGTAAGTGGTTAATTATGCTCTGGAAGTGTATGCCTAACCGTTTGTCAAAGCCTGTCCAGCTTCAACTCTCCAGCCTTTGGATTTTTTTTTAAGAAATTCATTAGTGAAGAGATTTTTTTCATCAGTTCTGTGCCCTCTGTGTTGCATGCTTGCAGACTGATCCAGTAACTTCATAGCCTTCTCTTCGCAAGCTAACAAGACTGAGCTCATGGCTTCTTGGTGCTTTGCTGTAAGCAAAGGCCTTCCAGCCTTTTATAACTTCCAGGCCTCTTTTGTGCACCCTTCTACCCGCTTTTTCCCTGATGTCTCTTTGTTTATGAATGCCAAGGTTTTATTTGGCATTCCAGATGTGAGACCAATACAGAGCGATGCTGTAAACTTTTACTTCTGACAAAGCTCTCTGCTTTATATAGCCATTTTCAATTAGCTAATTAATACCCATTGTCACAGTGGGACCGTCTCTGCTGTTGATTATCTTCAATATTCCCAAATTTGCTAGAGTCACAGCTTTACACAGTAATCCTATGGATCATGACTTGAATTTTTTTTTTCCCTAGATGTAGAGATTTACCTCTGTTGACATTGAAATTCTTACAGCAGATTGATTATATGATGAAAAATAATAATAAGAAAGAAAATTACATTATTCTGTTAATGCTGTTCACTTTATTATATACCATTTTTCCCCAAAAACATAATAATTAACAAACTTTCTGTAGTCATTTTCATAGGAATTTGAAATGGGAGAAGTTCTGGTCCATTCAGTCCAGAAAGGGGTTGCTGCAGCCATTCTTGTATGTGCTTTCATTGTCTGATTAAGCTTCTTATAATTACTATTGTTTTAAAAATGAAGGTGGAACAAACTTAGGCTGAAAATTAGAAGATTTCTATCCGACAGAAGAGAAGGGTTCTGGAATAGTCTTGTATTTCCTTTGGAATACAAAGGACAAAAGGAAAAGAGGAATTAAAATTTCTGGGTCCTTGCAAAATCCAGTATCAGTGGTTTCCTCATTGTTGTATGTTAAGGATCTTGTCACGTGCCTGCCCATTTTTATTTTAGGAGATGCTGTGTTGACTTTTAGTGTTTTGGCTTTTGTCAGATCCTTGTTGGAAACACAACTTTCTCTCTCTCTGTTTATTTAAAGCTAAATTAGTCATCATCATAAGAATACCGGTTAGCCAAGATCTGTAAATTTGTGTCGCTGGACATGAATTCTGTTATTCTCCCTTAATTCTTCTTTAATAGAGTCTTCTATCATCTGTTCTGTGATTTTTTTTGTCCCTGGTCGATATGAGGTGGAGAGGCCAGTAATTATCTGGTCATACCATTTACCCTTGCAAAATTCACGGTATGGTGTTATTTTTCACTTGATTTTCTGGACCCCCCCAAATTTATGAAGGCATAATGAAAAGCAGTGTTGGTGGTGTAGAGTTTGAAACTGTCATGATTTTCTGATGGAGCCAACTGTTCACACTGCAGCAATCCATCTTAATTCAGAGTACATGAGGATGTGAAATACCTATTTACAGCTTTTAATTGGTGGAATAGAGCTTATTCAGAGCTCAGGCCTCCTATCTAAAACCTCACAAGAGGTACAAATAATGAATGAATTTAGCTGTGGCCCTGTGGCCAGGCGTGTTTTATTGCCCATGCTTTGTTCGTAGGTCAATCTCGAACATGGTAAGACATAACGACTTACACAACTTCTCGTGGGGCTCAGCCAAAGAAAAAAAATGTGGATCTGGAGAGTCGCAGCAAGTGCACGCAGCAGTCAGACACAGAAGCAGATTTGTTCTTGCCCCGTTGCAGTTCAGAAAGACAGTGTAGTGCAAGCTGTTATCGGATCAAAGTGATAGACAGGCTACACATACTGATATGACCTTTTGAAATTTGAGAATTTAATTAAGCCTCCAAATCCATAAATATTGCTTTTTTATTAAAACATTTTATATTAATTTTCATTTCCAAAGAGCAGTTGGAGAAAGAGTGCTTTGTTCTCTTGCTTTACGTACGGCTTTATTTGTTTGACATTGACATAAATATACTACGTAGATGACAGAATTCAACCATTGAACAGAAAGTCAAAGTCCTTGTTATAGATGAATGGGATGTTGCAGACTTTACAGTCACTCATAAATCTTGCTGTACGTCCATGTGATTAATGTCTAACAAGGTTTTTGATTGATGGCTTAGCAACTACTAATCAGGTGTTATGGGACCAAATCATGAAATCCCTTACTTCGTTGGTTAAGGCAAGCTCCTGTTCGCTTAGATAGGCAGGAAAATGTTTGGGTTTTCTGTTCTTTTAAGTGGATTTTAAAGTTCTAGCTTGCTGTGTCTTTTAATAAGTACACGGCCAGGCCACAACTTCTAACCTTGAAATATGATACTTATTAAAATCCTCTACTAGGACTACGAGAGCAGAACAACTGGATAACTTTGACTGTCCAGACGTAGGGAATAAATTGAGGCCGATGACATTGGGTGAAGGCCATGCATTGCACAATGCAATGAGAAACGAAATCTTCAGGCTGTTTTTTTGAGGCAAGTAGCTGGCAAGATTTTCAGACTGGCCCACACGTTAATCGCATTGCTTAAAAGTTATAAGGGTTTTAATCTTCATGCTGCAGTTGGAAGCCACATCTACTGTGCGTTGAAGATCTCTCCTGTCTTAACTTCTCTGCTGCTTGGCTGTGTATTGTAACTGCTCAGCCATGCTTACACTTAATTACTTCATTCTGAAGAATTTGTGTAACTGTTGAATACAGGGCACTGGAGCAGAAAGAGCTTTGATCTGTCTAGCACGGTTTCTGCTATGCCGGAATTTTATAACATTAAGATGAACTTCGAGAATAGTTCTCAAAACCAGCTATTTTCACTTCTTTTACAGCTTTTTACTTTTTTAGAGCCTTGCGTCTAGCCATCCTGCCCTGCCTAGGATATCTAGTAATACCATAAATTAACAATTTTCTCTTCTTTTCCCTATCTGTGGCGTTTTCAGACTGTTCTGAATATCTAACCACAAACTCATCTTTTCTCTATTTCACTTTTTAACGAACAGGGATAATTCATTATGTTTCTAGCTCAAACCTCTGTTGGCTTATTGTAATCTTGAAGCCAAGTATTGTGTTACATGCTTTACATTCGTTTCCTAGTCCTGGATATACAGTGACACCAGAGTCGTGGAAGCCATTATAAATAGGTTTCATTCATAATGGGAGAACAAATTGCCAAGTGTTTTTCTTTTTTTTTTTTTTTTTTAGATTTGATTAAGTTTGAGGGTTTAATTACATTTTTGTGGCGATTTTAGCATTATTAATTCAAGTAGAGAAGATAAAATGCAAATATGTGAATACAAACGGATTTGGTAAATTACTGCTAAAACTTAGCACAGTGATTATTTTTACTCTTAACAATAAGCATGTATTTTAAAGACTTGCGCTCAGGTGAACACAAAGGGGACCCTGCTCTCAAAAAGGGACCCCCCAACCCCTTACTGAGTATACTGGGCTGGAGGAAAATCAATCCTAAACTACGTTGGCAGAGCTGACGGCTGTGGGAATTCGTATTTTCAATGGTAAAAGCAGCATGTTTGGTTTGGGGGCTATTAAAGGGCAATTTTTGCAGCATTCCCAGGATTTTTTCCAACAGCATATGTGACCTGCAGCACATCTACCTGAACACATGCATGGATGTTTTTTATTTCTACATATAAATACATAGCAAATATATAGGCATACATACGCATATATAAAGTTTGTTTTTGTAACTGAACAGATCAATATTGCTAACCTTTACGTTTTAAGAGCTCTGGTATGTAATCAGTCTGTAAAGGCCAGCCAACAACCCACCCACCATCTCCCTGTTGCTGCTGTTGATAGAATCAGTTTTGGGAGGAGTGGGGACTTCTTGCAAGGTATCTTTGGTACCATCAGGGTTTTGTAGCAGATTGAGTTGGTCAAGTAATGTAAAATGAGCTTTTACCAAATTAGTGACAGTGGCATATAAGTCACTAGGATCACATTTCTGAAAATAAAGCTAGGTTTCTGTTAATTAGAATTTTTGAGATTTTTATTAATCTTCCAGTCTTACAGAGTACCTAAAGATCCTAGACATTCAAGTTACATTATAATGCTGTTTTATTTTGAATGCTGAGTTCCCCTTCCTTCTGTTGGCAGATGCTGCTGACTGAGTATCTGGACATGAAGAACACTCGCACTGCCTCAGAGCCGTCCACCCAGCTTAGCTACGCCAGCTCTGGGAGAGAATTTGCAGCGTTCTTCGCAAAGAAGAAACCACAAAGACCTAAAAACCCTTTGTTCAAGTAAGTGCTTGACGATGTTAAAGCTGTGCCTAAGCCGTCTTTGGTCCCTCAAGTACTGCACAACACTGGCTGCTAACTGCGGTTTCACAGTGAGAGAGGAGTGTAAATTTTGAGCTGGGGATTTAATGCCCAAGGCTGAAGCCTCGGTAGGATCTCTGTTACGGAATCATCACTGGTTTTTAGAGCGTAGCTCTTTCCAGGGCTCATCTCGGGACTGGGATCCCATTATACAAGCTGCCGCAAAGCATGTAGTGATACATTACACCTATCTTAGCCCACGGTAAATTCAGGACCTGTTAAAGAAACCGATAAAGGAGACCGGACAAAGAGAATTAAGATAACTGTATAATTACTAGATAGACTAAGCGGTTAATCCTATCACTAGCTCCCTTAATTTGGAGTTCAGAGTGGAAAGAATTACGTGGTTGGGAGGAGAATGAGAGAGAGAGGGTGAGAGGGTAGGTGACCAAGGGAAGGATTTGGGGGAACAAATTTGATGTGCAAGAATAAGAAGTGAAGAGAAGTTGTTGATGAGCAGCACTGTCAGGAGAGGAGAGATGGTCTTGTTATTACACCAGATTCAGGGGAGCTGTGCTGAATTTTCATCTCTTCCCGTGACTGCATGTGCTGGTTATTCTCTTTGGCCTCTTGAGGATTTTGGGGGACACCAAAATGTGCTGTTTTGGCAGCGGGTGCTCCAAGTTCAAGGATCACAGCTTCCTCAGCTCTGCCAGCATAACTGCATGTGTGGCTGCTCCCTAACTCAGTACTGCCAAAATAATCTTTTAAATGATTTTTTTTACAATGAGATTGTTCAAAAACAGTTGGTGAGGGAACAAGCAAGTTTCACGGTAGATTCAAGGGAATGGCAGAGTGGACCAGTGGTGGGGAGTTACCAGCAGCTTGAGGCATTAACCTTTTAACCGTGCTCAGCTGCAGCAGGAGCAGTGTATCTGGTGCGTCCTCCGCACCCCTCTGGACTATAAGCTGCTGCAGGGCTTGGGCTGTCTTTCACTACCCATCTGCGCGGTGCTTAGCCGTATGAGGCTCTGCTCTCCGGAGTGGAGAGAGTCCAAGGTTGAAAAAAATATAGTGGAATATTTGCTGGAGGGGGAGCGATCGGAAGTGAGCTGGTGGTTTCACCCTTTATTTTGCTGCACATGGGCATCCGTGAAGTCTGGGTGTTTTTTTTTAATAAAGAACCCCTCATTCGTGATTGGAGGTAGATCATTATATGGTGGCGAAATAATTGTCCTAGTTTCGGCTGGGATAGAGTTAACTTTCTACCCAGTAGCTTGGGGTGTGTGCTGTGTTTTGGGTTTGGTGTGAGAGGAGCGTTGATGGCCCATTGATGCTTTGGTTGTTGCTTGGTGCACCGGGGAGGCTTTTGTTTTCTCTTTTCGGCCTCCCATGCCCTGCCACGTGCAGGGGAAGCTCTGGGGAGGGCGGAGCACAGCCGGGGTGGTTGACCCAGCTGGCCAATGGGGTATTCTATACCATGTGACATCATGCTCAGTATAAAAACCAGGGGTGTGGGGGGGTTCGCCCCCCATTCGTGACACACGGTCGGCAGTCGATGAGCAGTTGCATTGTGCATTGCCTGCTTTGTATATTCTGTTATTGTTGTTGCTCTCATTATTATTACTGTTCTACTTCGTTTTATTTCAATTATTAAACTGTTTTTAGCTCAACCCACGAGTTTTCCTACTTGTGCCCTCCCGATTCTCTCCCCCATCCCACCAGAGGCGGGGGGTGAGCGAGCGGCTGCGTGGGGTTTATTTGCTGGCCGGGGTTAAACCGCGACACTGTGTTTTGGATTTAGTATGAGAAGAATGTTGATAACACACTGATGTTTTAGCTGTTGCTAGGTAATGTTTATACTTGTCAGGGACTTTTCAGCTTCCCATACTCTGCCAGGTGCACAAGAAGCTGGGAGGGGGCACAGGCAGGACAGCTGACCCAAACTGGCCAATGGGGTATTCCATACCATATGACATCATGCTCAGCATATAAAGCTGAGGGAAGAAGAAGGAAGGGGGGACGTTCAGGGTGATGGCGTTTGTCTTCCCAAGTCACCGTTAGGCGTGATGGAGCCCTGCTGTCCTGGCGATGGCTGAACACCTGCCTGCCGGTGGGAAGTGGTGAATGAATTCCTTGTTTTGCTTTGCTTGCGCGTGCGGCTTTTGCTTTCCCTATTAAACTGTCTTTATCTCAACCCACGAGTTTTCTCACTTTTACCCTTCCAATTCTTTCCCCCATCCCGCTGTGGGGGAGTGAGCGAGCGGCTGGGTGGGGCTGAACTGCCGGCTGGGGTTAAACCATGACAATAATGCAGGAACTTCAGTAATGGGAAAGACTGACAGTAATTGGCTGTTTTGGGCAAGTAGGAGGGGAGCTTTTTGTTCTGCATCCTCTTTACAGATTGTTTGTTCTTTTTTTTTTTTTTTTCCCCCCAGCTAAAACTTATTTTTTGATTATCCAGAACTCCCTGTGCTTTGCCCCATGGCCATGTGTGTCTGGTGGCTGTATTCTCAGAGTACCTAAGGCCCCAGTTAGAAATGGAAGTCTTCTGCGCTGCCTTTTCTCCCTCTCACAGGATGAGCTGTCTATGTAATCTTCTGTTATTAGAAGGTTAACTGTTGCCTGGAGGATTTCAGAGGTGCCTCCTGCCCCTGTCATGTTACCCCATGGTTATTCCCCTTTTTTTTGTTTTTGTTTTTTAACACTCCAATGGCTATTTGGGTTGAGAATTACACTCTTTGAATTCACTCGAACTTGCAGATGTATATTGGAGCAAAATAGGGCTGCTCACCTTTTCATATTGTGTCTGTTCTTGGGTGTAGTTGGACCATTTAAGTTTGAGGAATAAGGATGCCCTGTTTCACCTACAGTGTAAGGCTGTATATTATTTTGTCAGCAGAGAGTGAGGGTGGCTATAATTGTTTAAAGCGAAGGTGCGTAACCTCATAGGAGCAGCGTGTCTCTTACCACTCATTGCTGGCACCGCAGTGACAGCAGCACTTACTGGGATCTCTTATTTGGTTATCTGTCTTCTGGCAGCTGTCACTGTATCTGTGGAAATCTCCATTGAAATGGAATTTCTCAGTCCACTGAGGGATGCACATGTTTGATGGAGTGTTACTCTTGTCTCCTCTCCCACCTTCAGTGCTTTTTGTGCCACGCTGCAAGGCTCTTTTTCTTGCCTTTCCATTAGCTCTGTCCAAATCAGAGGAGCCTCCCACTTGTCATCAGAATATCTGCATTTAATTCCTCACTTCAGAAGTCTCTTAGGGCAGGGCTCCACCGTGTGTTTTACTCACAGACGGATGCAGGTGTTTGTGTCGTGTCCTGCGATAGCTTGCTGTAAGCTAATTTTATAAATACTGAGTACTTTTTGCTAGTTGTGTGCTCTAGCAATAGTGGGGAGAATGAGGAGTCCTAAATTGTGTCCTGCTCTCTGGAAATCAGTAGCTAGCATTTGGAAGAGACTTCGAATTGTTGTTTCCCTATCTTTAAAATGGGTGTAATTTGAAAAAAAAAAAAAAAAAGAAAAAAGAAAAAAAGTCATGATGTATTTAGTTGTTTAATGTTGGCTTAAAAAAGAAAACTTCAGATGGGGGGTACTTCGGGAATTCAGGTAGTTCATGCCATCGTAAACCTGGCTTTCTTCTCTTCCAAAAGGTAGCCAAGTGCATGTTCAGGTGGCCGTCTCCCTACAGATCAGGTTTGCAAGATGGAAATTGGGCATTGGTGGGAAAGCAGTGAATTGTACAAGCAGATGTTGAACACCCAATACATTAGTCTCAGGCTTGGCTGTAATTATGTGTAATTCTACGTAAAACAAAAATATTTTGAAAGCTTTGCTGTGGGAGGATCAGCATGGGGAAAGGAGTTACAAGAGTAGAGGAGTTAAGTGTAAATAGGAATGTGGGAGAAGAGCAGATCAAGGAAAGAGCAGAGGAGGGGAAATAGGGGAGAGAAACTGGATGGCTGTGGGAAAGAAGTGAATGTGATGAGATCCTGCAGGAAAAGCCAGTCCAAGGCTCTGAGGAATAATCTGAGTCGCTCTCTAAAGGAGGAGACTGAGGTTTATTGCTGTAGTTTGCCTTGACCTGAAGCTTCTGGTTTTGATGCCTGGAGAAGACCTCTGGGCCATGGCGATAATGTTACGCTTAATATCTCACTAGGGGCAAAAGGGAGCACATCATAAATACAGAGCCAAGAATTTACTGTTCCTTTAATTAAAGTCTTAAGTGTTGTATTTTGTTAGATTGTTATTAGTTCCGTTGCAATAATGCTAACACTCGCAGTCCAAATTAAAGCAGAAAAGCCTCCTTAATAGTAATAAATTTAACACTGTTGCACAAGAAAGCTTACAAATGCTTGCCCCTTTTCTCTGGTGTGATGCTCGTGTTTCCAGTGTCCCTCTGGGCAGCACTAAAGCTGATTCAGTCGTCTTTAGCAGAAGGGTTGGGGAGGGGGCAAGGGGTGTTACAGCAAATCCTCAACGTCTTGAGGTCTTCACCTTGAGGAGTTTGATGGTCGTGAAAGACGTCTTCCTCTAAGTCTTGTGTCCACTTTGGCTATTTGAAGATGCTTTGTCCCAATGCCTCCTCCCTCTCCCTGGTCCCCAGCACCAGTGGCAGAGCTGCCCAGCGCCCAGCCCGGGCACACGAAGATCTGGTGTTTGCTGGGCAGTGCCTGCCCGGGGCGGCAGCCCTTGGCCATGTGGGGTGTCCCACCGCTGAGCTCAGGCCCGTGGCCACGGGACACTTGTGATCACAGAGACACCCAGCTCAGGGCACGGCAAGCCCAGAGCTGTCCTGAGACCTCACGGTGTCAGGTCAGTGCCCAGTCTGTGGCCTTTTATTATCTGTCATGGTTTAACCCCAGTCGGCAACCACGCACCACCCAGCTGCTCGCTCACCCTCTCCACCCTCCGGTAGGATGGGGGAGAGAATTGGAAGGGCAAAAGAAAACTTGTGGGTTGAGATAAGAACAGTTTAATGATTGAAATAAAATATTATAATAATAATAATGATGATGATGATGATAAAAAATTGTAATGAGAAGAAAAACAACAAAAAGAGAGAGAGAGAAACAAAACACAGGAAGACAAGTGATGCACTTGCTCACCACCCGCCGACTGACCCCCAGCCAGTCCCCGAGCAGCGATTGCTGCCCCCCGGCCAACTCCCCCCAGCTTATATACGGAGCATGATATCATATGGTATGGACTATCCCATTGGCCAGTTTGGGTCAGTTGTCCTGGCTATACCCCCTCCCAGGTTCTTGTGCACCTCCTCGCTGGCAGAGCATAGGAAGCTGAAAAGTCCTTGACTTGGTATAAGCACTGCTTAGCAACAACTAAAACATCAGTGTGTTGTCACATTATTCTCGTGCCAAATCCAAAACACAGCACTATACCAGCTACTAGGAAGAAAATTAACTCTATCCCAGCCGAAATCAGGACACTATCAATGGCAAAAATCATGTTTATGGGACTAGTAGTTGGAAAATATTTGTGTCTGCCTCTGAGATTGGTCCTTGTGGAGTATTAGAGTCATAGGATAAATACATAATAATTTATTGCTCCCTAGTTGCCAGGAGAATGTTAGTTTTTAATTTTTGTGTATAGGTCCGTTAGCAATTTAGATGGTGCTAGCCTGTGGCTTTGGTTTGGATTTTACCAGTTCTGGGGGCCATTCCTACTTAAATGCCTGGGTGCTCCCAGCTGATAGAGCAGAGGAGCATCTCTGTGCTTTGCGGACAGGTCTGTGTCACGGGTGGCTGCTGGTAGAGCTGTGTTGATCAGAGGTGGCAGAATGTGGTGCATCAGTGATGGAATTTTATAGGAAAAATATGCTTCTGTCTGCCTTGATAATTTTGCTCCAACATCCAGGGAAGTCCTTTTTGTTTAGAGCTGACTGGTGCTTACAAGAAGGATGCTTCTATGGATGGCTAATTGACTGGATTTTTTTTTTTTTTTAATTACAGGTTTGAGTCCTCCTCCCATGCTATTAGCATGAGTGCCTATCTGCGTGAGCAGAGAAGGGAACTGTACAGCAGAAGTGGAGAACTTCAAGGTGGGGTAGTGGATAATGTGCTACTTTGGATAATTGTCTTTTGCAGGAGCTTGAATATCCTGTCCGTGCTATGTCAGGGTATTAATACCTCTCTACTTTGCCACACAGGCTGTCTAAATCTCTCCAGTTTTTAAGCTCTGTTTATTTATTCTTATTACGTTGTGAAGCAGCAGGGTTTCTCTGTATTCCCTCTGCATTTTCAGCTAGAGGTCGAGGTCTTAAAAGATACTCATAAAACAATGGGTGAAATGCCAACAATCTCACCGTGAGCACTGCTTTTGGATAGTTGGAGCTAATGTCTGCTTCCTTATCTGCAGTTTATTTCCTTACATCATATGCTGAATGTGATACTTACCCTGGATTGCTTTGGGAGCTAAGCTCAGTCATCTCATATTTGAAGTTGCAAGTTTCTGTTGTATGGACTAAAGTGACCAATTCTTTGTCTTTTGTATAACACTTGAAGATGAAGAGTTGCAGAGTGTTTGAAAATAGTGAATTTGAAAAGTTGGACTGCTCTTGCTGGTTTATATTGCTCGTGGCAAGTATTGTATATACACAGAAACGTTTTCTCTCTTCTGAGCAGGACATCATTTCATGTTTTTTTCCTGAATGGTCTAATTTATAAAACTGTTGGTTTTGGGAGCAAAATCAAGGGAAGATCTTGAGGCTGTCATGATAATGTATATCAGGACTAAATTCTTCTGTATCATCTATTCTAGTTTCTTACTGGGCTAATCATAACAAGAAAATAATATATACTCTTCAAATATTACAGTGATGGATAAGGGTAGAATTTCTTCTTGAAATCTTACCCATGATAATTTTCAGTTGGCTTTTAATAGAGGATGTTTTATAATTTACGAGAGAATTTTTGGATGACTTTATGTTCCGTTCCTCCTTTTACAACTTAGTTGTCCTCAGTGACAAGTTAAACCCACAAGTGTGAAAAGAAGCCTTGAGAGACATACAGTGTTCTTGTGGACAGATTGCTTCACTTAGATGACTCTACAAAGATGATCTTAGTATTGATGAGTAAGGATATAATGATTCACTCTATGGTAAATATTCAGATACTTCTGGATGAATCTGAGATAAAGATGTACTGAACTTGATGGTGGCCCACACTATGATCTGACAGCATACAAGAATAAAATAAAGTGGAGATACCTGTCTCTTAAATTTATGCACACTTGGAAGGTGTTTAGCTTACAGCTCTTTACCTTTTGAGACTCAAGTTCTCACCTTCAAAATCCATCACGTGCTCTTGTGCCCAGGGTTAACTGAAAGAAGTTACCCAGTTCAGCAGGATGTTGTAAAGTGTGAGCTGTTTTATAGCCCCATCATTTTCTTATACCAGTGGGCAGCAGGATTTAAGTAGTTACTTCTCTACAGTTAATAGCTCTATGTCACAAACTGCATGGGACAAATGTGGGTTCAAAGCCAAGAATTTTGAAGGTATTGAGGGCACTAAGTTTGGAGCAGTGATGGGGCCATCAGGGAGCCTGCAACACTTGCCTCAAAAATTTCAGGTCTCTTTGGGACGAGTCCTGTTGCATTCTGTCGTTCCCCGTTGCCTCCACACCCTGACCTGACCAGTTGTCCATGTTGCTGTAGAAACACAGTAGAGAACAGTATTGACTCACTCCACGTTTGTGTCGTTTTCCAGGTTCCTTGTGGCTGGGATCTGGGTATTTTTGTGGTTACCGTTGCTGTTAGGCGGAACTGAGGATTTGTTTTCAAATAGCTCCTTTCCTGGGTTCAGAACCCGTTACTGACGGACACAGCCAGATTTCATGAAAGAGTGACTCCTTATTGATATAAGACAAATCTTGAGACAACATTTGTCATGAGTGGGAGATTGCGAGCGTTTTCAAGAGAGGAGGATGCAAAAGAGCTGTGCGGACTTCCAGCTGCTGAGCTAGCGCGGGGTTGGAAAGAACAAAGCCTATGAGCTGACAAAGAAGTAAAGGACAAAATATAGGAATTAGTGTAGATAGGGACAAGATTATATTGCCCTTTCTGGGTGAATTGGAAGAGTTTGAACGTGATGCAATAGGTGACAAAAAGTCAATGTAGGCAGTCAATAGGGACAATAGATGAGATGACTTTGCTGAGAAATCTTTGCAGTTTAACCATCAAGAAAAGTTTCCCTTTGAACTTTATGTTAAAAATGTACTGTCCTCTCTTTCTATTATAAGCTGCTGTTCCCTTTTAGGTAGCTCATTCATCTTCCCAACTCCCAGACCACAGCAAGATCTGCATTTTGATTTTTTTTTTTTTTTTTTTTTTTTTACCCCTTTTAAAGAGAAATACAATTTAATTGTTCGGGTTACTGGAAGGCAGGCATGTGACACTCTCTTCTGTGAATGCCACACAGTTTCTCTTCTTGACAGCCTTATCCACAGGGATGATTTTTCAGTGGCAGCAGGGGAAGGGTGGCTTGTTAGGAAATCTTTTTCCTGAAAAGATCTTCAAAGAAATATGTGCATTAAAAAAAAAAGAACTTACAAAAGTTTGGCTCATGCCAACTTTTTGAAATAAGAATTTAATTTAAATAGCCTTAAAATGTGTGAAGATCAGAGTGATGCTTTGTCATTAACTTCTTTCATTTGGTCTGAAATAGTGCAGTGCACAAGGCACACATTATCCCTCAGTGGGAGAAAGGGACCCGCTGTAAGTGATGTAGAGATGGAAGGATTAATTCTTGTGTCTTATTCCACTGAAATTGGAGGAGGAAGACTTAGGCCATGTATTTTTCCCTTCAAGTTGGACACACAAGTTGTTTGACAATTGTCATTAAAAAGAAGGGGGGAAAAAAAAGCAAATACGTAACTGAAATATCGCCTTCTAGACTAACATAGATGTGGTGCCCCAGGTTGTTGTCAGAAGTACAGCGTCAGAGGTGGTTTCTTCTCTACAAAACAAGTAATGATCATCATTAAGCTTCGCATTTCTTTTTTTCCCCCAAGAGCACGTCTTGGCCATGTGCTGGCTGGGCAATTTACATTTTCCTTGTTGGAGCTCTCCTGCCATTTGTCAAATATGATATTCTTTTTATAGACTGTCTTAAATAATGGGGGTATATTTTAAAAACAAATAAGTTTATTCTATGAGCAGCTGAATGACTGAAGCCTTGTTCATCTCAGATGAGTCTCCTTTCCTCCCTTAACCCCCTTCCTTCATTAGCCACACTTCTCACCATGTCTCTAAACCTGCTTCATCCCCCTCACTGCTTTCTTCCCGGCACCCACCAGTACCTGCCTTTGTCCCCAAACCACGCACTAAACCAAAAGAAGCATGTACCATGGCTGGATCAAGCGAAGTACGTACCGAGCAAGCAGCCCCGCGCTGTGGAAGCAAATGTGCTGGTTGCTGCCTGGCTGGTTGGTCCAACAGCGTGGAGAGCTAACACGTCCTCACTGCAGCCTTTCCTTCCGTGGAGGCACACGTTTCATCTGCACGGCTGTTTTCACAAAACCTCTAAGAATTTACTGCTTTTAAGATCTATGCCTCTGCCACGTTCGGCAGAAATTGGCTCACCAGCTCAATTGTGGTGAGGATGGTACAGCCAGCTGGACAGACAGAAGATCAGATAACTCTTACTTTCATGGGAAACTAGGCTAAAACGTTGCTGTATTTCCCCAGAGAGGTGGTTGCTTGTCGCTGACTGGTGGAATGAATCCCATGTGTGCACCTTATTTCATTCCGCTGCTGCCTTCAGTTACCAATGATTTCTTGGGAATAAACGAAAAATGTGGTTTCTTGCCATTGAGGGATGTCAAGGACTGCAGGAGGGGACAGCAGATGGTAGGAGGGTGTCACCGGGCGGCACAGTAAGGCAGGAGACAGTCTGCAGGGGCCTCCAGGTTTTTTCATTAAATTGAATGTAGCTGGTATCTGGGAAACATGGTTTCAAGCAAAAAATAAAGAGCAAGACCACTGCTATTCTGCATAGTATCTATGCATGTCTGGATTTCTGATTGCGTATTCTGGTAATGTGTTTTAAAAGCACTAACCCCAGTTTTAACTTCATTGTACTGAGCATGGCTCATACATGATTTGTGCATTGTATGTACCTGAAAGGATTAGTTTTCACATGATCTAGCATGATCTAGCCTTCACCAGCACAGTTGCCTTGTGCAAGTGCCTTGAAGTCTGTCTTCCAGGGGTTTACGTGTCTACATTTTGTGTGGCTGGGGCAAAGGGGCAGTGGCAGGAGCTGGATTCTGGAGATGCCAGTTGGTTGGAAAAAAAAAACATAAAAAATAAATAAATGCAAGCCAACAACAGAAGCAAAAGGAGCCATAACCGAAAATAGAAAGCTCAGTGGACGATAATCTTTATTTCAGGAGGTGCCTAATCTGAGCTAGTGATCTTCCTTACTCGTGGATAGCCTCGTGTGCCAAGATTGAGAAAACCTGGGTGGGAGAGCTCCGAGGGCACGAGATGTCTCGCCAGCGGCCGTGCACCGTGCTGCTCGCTGTTGGCTGATAATTTCTAGCACCGTATTACTTTGTCAAGGGTGGTGTCGGTTATAGGTTCCTTCTAGATACAGGGGGTATTGTTGCAGAGTCCTGTGGCCATAGGGAATTCATGTACATTGTGCTCATGGTAACGGTGGCCTCACTTCAGTTTATCAGCAGAAATGGGAAAAGACGTTTTTATACGCTGTGAAAATCTGAAGAGCCTCGAGGGTGCTGATCAGCATGGAAAATAGCATCCGGCTTCTCCGTTACCTGTGCGTGTGCAGGCCCTGGTAGTTCATATCAAGGTCAGCTTTGCTGGTGTCGTACATCTGGGCCGTTTTTAAGGATGAAATGTTAAGTGCTCCCGAGCAGCTGTTGTTCCCATGGATGTTAATGGACTCCACAGCTGCTCAGCACCTCTTAAAATTTGGGCTTGTTATTTGTTTCACCCTGGAAGCTCAGTGCACTTCAGCATTAATTAAACTTCTCAGTGTCTTTGCGGAGTAGGATTTTATGTGGATTGTAGCTGCGTGAGCTGCAGTACGCAATGAATCGTCCTGGGAAGGACGATGGGAGCAGAATTAGGGTCAGAATCCCAGAGTCACGTTTCAGTCTTTTGTTAGATCACACTGATTTAAGTCTGTATATGTTATGGTATTAATGTATATTCATATAAATGGTGCCTTGGGCACTCTGGACGTGCGTTGCAGGAGGTGGCTCTGCAGCCCCGCGGTCGCTGCTGTGCCCAGCCGTGTGTACGCCGCCCTGCCTGGCGGTGGGAGCTCCGGAGATGCTGCCCCTTGAGGAGTCACTGCCTACAAGTGCTTTTGTGCTGTGTAAGAGGATTGAAAATATTCTTCTGTTGTCATTGTGCCTTTGGGTTTATTCTTTTCATTTGTTTTGGGGTTTTGTTTGTTTTTTTTTTTTAAAAAAAATGTGTCCTCTCTGATCCTACTACTTGGGCATCTTGCAGATGAGTTTCTGCTCTTATTGTCACTGGAAGGTAGGGCAGTGCTTGTTGTACGAGCAAGGCAGAAAAAAGTTAAGTGACTTCACAGAGAAAGTCCTTAATAGAACAAAGAAAGAAATTCATTCCCTAAAGCGGCGTTCCCCCAACTACTGGGCACGCTTTGTGTGCTGAACTGAAACAGCAAAAATTCTGTATTTCTTTATGAAATTATTCGAGCATTTTCAGTCCAGAACATCCCTGTGATGCAGTACACTTTTTTAACTTCTTAAAAAATTTGTGTAAGTTCCCTTTGCTTCATTTTTCTTAAGGTTTAGTTTGTCAGAGGTGATTTTCAATACCCAGGACTCTTGCATAGTTACTTTTCTCTTGGTGGGAGTAGCAGAGCATTATATAAATTTAATTTTTAAACTCCAAAATGAAAATCTGATGCAAGAGTCTCTTGTGGATTCTAAATATGCAACACTCAAATATCTCAAAGTTGGCCAGTAATTCAGCTATATATATCATGTATAAGATTTCTTTTTTGCCAGCTACCGTGTGCAGCATTATCTTTCTTATTTGAATGTCTCTTAATATCGGCCATGTGTTCGTCTCCTGGGTTGCAGTGGGTGACACTAGAAGTTTGGACCTTGACTGAATGGCTCAGGCATAACTGTTGGTGCTCAGAATTACCCAATTTCTGCAAGATTAAATGATCAAGCGTGGTCCCAGTGAATTAGTAGGAGGGCTACAAAACTAAAGGTGTATCATGTCCAGCTCTGGCAAAGGATGGCAAATCGGGCTGTCTGTTGTAATGAGACAATAGATACTGGATATTTTTTTTAACCTTATTTCTTGTAAGTAGAAACTCTGAGGATTTTTTTCTTGTTGGCCAGGTGATAAATGGAAAGCCCTGAACATCGCTGTGATACAAATTTAAGTTTAGGGAATGGATTGGGTTACTCGCCAGTATGCTGTTCATCTATTCTCGGTCCAAGCCTGAAAATTGCTTACCATAAGGTTTTAAGTAATTAAGGAAATCAAAGAGAAACTCTGCTAATTAAGATTTTGACGCCAAGAAATAGCAGCGGAGGCAAATGGTATCTGATATGACAAGGGCACAATGTAAGGCCAGGTCTGGGGAAAATGCAGTTATTTGTAGGTGCCTTGTTCCATTTGGATTCACCAAAGGGCTGCTGGAGCGAGGCAGCTGTGTTCGCCGGTGACAAAAACGAATCTTGACACTTTGGATAATGGAAATTCGGTTCAGCACCTTTTAGAGATATGTATGATAATATGTTGTCAGTCAGAGACAATGAGGAGGGGGGGAAGCAATGTAATTCTTGTCTGGTTGAAGGAGATGTTGTGACAAGTGGACCGTCCCAGTTAAAAATATCCTTTAGAAAAGGATGGGGAATAACCAGTTGAAGAATCAGCAAGTTGGTTATGCTGAGGAGGGGGAGACGATTTGATGTTATGAACCTCCTGTCACGCAGCTGCTTTTGTCTCCCCGTGATGCGCAGGATCACAGTTTGCTTTGAGCTTGGGGAGGGGAGGAGAGGGGAGAGAATCGCTTTTTTGTGGTTTGACAGTATTAATGCAATCATCTCGTTCAGACCTTGTAAGCCCACTTATTATTTCCTCTGCGTGTGTTTTTTCTGGTTTAGCGGATTAGCTGTGCTGTCTCTTCAAAGGCTATCCAATCAAGAAGGGGTTATTAAAACTGGGGCGCTTTATGGCTGAGAATTAATTAGAGCAACATTTTCATGCAAAACATCCAATTTTTTGATTAGCAATGGAGCAAGGCCGCAATTAACACTCTAGGAAGCTTAAATTTCCAGCATTTTGATTCTCAGGAAATGAGATTATCAAACTGGGGTCAGGCACTTGACAGCAAAAGGGGGATTATGTGTAAGAAAATAATTTGTTTCTTAATTTTGCCTCTGAGATTGTTATTAAAACTACGGCGAATTCAGAGGGAGGCAAAAAGAGGAGGGAGACACCTAAAAATGGAAGCAGGAGAGAGCCTTTGCTTTATTAGTGTCCTCTTTGCTGTGCAAAGAGCTTTCCTCGTCCTGGCCTTAGTGAGAGCACGCTTCGCGTTTGGTTTACAGCAACAGGTTTTCATTGCTTTTGTGGGGTTAGTCCACCTTTTCCGATCGATGTGTTTTGAGACTCCTGCAGTGGTTTTTTTTTTTTAATATTCAAAATATTTGTATCCAGGGGAAGGAGGCAATCATTTTAATCGACAGATCACTCTGTCTCAGTTCCTTTAAGCGAGTATGTGGCCCGTGTGTTTTTTTTAAACAATTTTTTTTTGATGCATTGCTGGTGTCTGAGGCTGTATATTACTGCTTGGCCAGCCGCCAGGGTCTTGAAAAAGAAGCAGGGCATCTCTGTCGCTTCTAGAGAACACTTAAGTGTTTGGAGGGGGTTTATATCTCCCACTTAATTCTTCTCACTTCTCAGGGAGATGTAAGGTGTTGAAAGTCAGGCTCGGTCTGTGAAATCTCTTCTTTGGCTTGTGTCGGGGACTTTGAGCAGGCGAAGGCAGTACGAGTCACTTTTGATAGCCGGTCGATATTTGCTGACTACTGCAAGTTCAGAGAGTGCCAGTTAACATCTCTGCAAAAGAGCAGGAAATCAGCCGTCATCCGTCTGCTTTTTAAAATGATCATACAATTCTTTTTATTGCTACTTATTTTTGAGCAAAATTGTTCATGAAAGCAAATACTGAGAAGTTAATTGCTGTTAGCAGCCACGCTAGCCACATTCTTGGTCCTGGGTCTTACCTGGCAGTGCCCGCAGCTATTGCATCCTTTTCAGCAGCAGTCACGTTATGAAGGAAGCTCACGCTTAGCTCGCATCTTCAATTTATCTTCACAGGTTGGACCTTACACAAGCCTGGCAGCGCACCTCGTTGTGCTTTGCTCCCTGATGTGGAGGCACATGCACTCCAACCTTGCAATGCACTCCAACCTTCGACCATGACAGTATTTCGGTATTCGGTTTTGGGTCTCTGTTCAGGGCTTCTAAATAAGTCCTCGCTCTTGATTTCAAGCTCTTCTTGCTTTAGTCTTTGACCCCATACATCGTTCTCCTCAGTTCAGCGCCCAAGGACCTCTAGTAATCTACAACGCAGATTGTCAAATGCCGTATGGTCCTTTCTTCAATAAGAAAAACAAAAATACCAGGGCATCAAGGTGTTGTATCAGTAGAGGAGCTTCTCAAATAAAGACTGAAAATCAACGGTGATGGAATCGGTTATGAGTTCTGTCATCAGCTTGGATTATCTGTCTTCACGACTATCCTTCTAGTGCTAAGCTTCATTCCCCTGTTGATATGAGGAAGCACGCTGAAAAAGTACTCATTTTATAAAATACTCCCGCAAATGGATATTTCAGTCTTATTAATATTGCTGGGAGGCTGCTCTGACCGGGACTGGTTTGTGTTGTGTTGTTACAGTTCTGGGCAGAGAGACTCCCAGGTTTTCTGGGACTCGCCGTGTCCCAGTGCCTTGTTTGGAAAGCAGTCATTGATTTTCAAGGTACTTACTTACAGCTTCTTTTCAGCTTTGAGTTTTGGATTACTAAAGAATTTGAGGGCTTTGTGGTGAATTTACAAAGACATTGTGGAATTATCTCATATTATGCAGATTAAAACAGAATAGATGGGAAATGTTTGTGCCTGTGAATGATAATATCCTGTTTTGTATCAATTCCTGAAGTTTTTTTTCAGGAGGATTGGGCTTTTGGAGGTACTTGAGCCATCTCAGCTTGATTCAGTGAGATGTTCAAGTCCTGATATCCATTAAAATCAGTCTGTATGTTTTCATATGTTAAGTTTCTAATGGGATGTAACTTAACCTAAGTGAACATTAAGTGATCTAAATTCAGGGGCGAATAAAAGGAAGCGCATCTCTGTAATGTGACTTATCTGAATTGGAGAGCATCTTCTCTCCTTTTTCCCTTGTATCATCCAAAGCACAGCTTTCTGGGCTAGTCCGCACCAGGCAGCGGACTGCGCGATGTCAGTGCATAAGATGTGTCCCAGGCTGGAACAGATAAATCACGCTTTGCTTTTCTGAAGGACAGTGGAAACATTTCATCAGTATAGCCAGCAATAAAATAACTATGATACAGTTGAACAGGTACTCTTCTTACTGTGATCTGAAATAATATGCTCTTCCTTTCTCTCCGTATGAGCGCTTCACACTCTCCTGGAATTTGTGCTTTTGTGTAAAGTTCAGTAGTAAACCATTTACTTAAAACCGTTCTGTCTTGCTGTTTAGGATCAGGATTCTCTCAGTTTGGTATGAGCAGGTCTGGTTTCTGACAATCTACTCTGCTTTGAGGAATATTCACTGCTGCACTGGTGGAAGTGGGCTGCAACAACCTGAAAGAGTGAAAAAGGGTCCGCAGGTTATTAAGTGGATAGTACTGCCGTTGTCTCTTCTAAAATTCTAATCATCTGAAGCCAAAATCCTATTTTTGAGCTCTGGCTTTCCTTAGGACATTATTTACTGCAGAGCCATTTCCGTGTCTAGTTTAAGGAATGATTTTAGGTTGCTTCCGTATTGGGTTTTTGTTTGCTGCCAGGGCATTCCCGTGTGCCTTTGGTACCCTAGGTTTAGATTCTTACGTTTACCTTCTGTTCTTGTTAATGATAATAGTTTACAGCCATTTGAATCGGGGTTTGGCAGTTGCTAAGTACTAAGCAACACTATAGAGTTAGGCTGTAAAATGAAAAAAAAAAAAATCCAGTGGGAATGTGGATTAGCTGAATACAATTAACTGGCTCAGTATTCGACCTGGCAAAGGTTAGCCAGTTAATCCTGTTCTTTTGGGACCTTTTGTGGCCAGGTTAGCCAAAACTGCAATACGTATCCTTCAGGAGGATACATACTTTTTGAAAGAGATTTATACAATATATATACTTTCTAGAATGATTCCTTTACTTTGAAATTGCTATGATGGCATTATATTTTTTTTTTTTTATTTTTTTTTAATCTGGCCTGTTAAATGGTGTAGAATCCTAAGACGCTCTTAGGTGCTTATGTTTTATGTTGAAATCTTGCTGACATTTGGATTTTTCAGCAAGTTCTTGCTTCTTTTCGTACTGAAGTTTGTCCAGATCCATTCTTTAAAGTGGGTGAAATTCCTGTTTCCTTGTCTGTAATTTCTTTGTTTTCACCTTTCAACTTAATTATCAAGACGGTAAATACATTGCTGAAACATTGCTTTTGTTTCTACTGTTTGATAGAGAAGCTAATCCTAATTTTAAAAAAAAAAAAGTCAAACAGAATTGTCTATGGAGAGTGAACTGCCTTCTTGCCTTTTCTGCAAATTCTACACCCTCCAAGCTGAGACATCTCCAGAAAGCAGTTAGGTATCACAGGGTATGGCAAATTACAAAGCATAGCTTAAGGGTGAGTGCGGAGGCGGTAGCTGTTGCTCTTGCCTTGTCTTGTACCTGTTCAGTGGGTAAAGAAGTGTTTAATCTCTGGCCCTGTCATTCTAATGCCTCTAATCTATATTTAAAGTCCCTTAAAAATGCGAATCCATTGTTTTTCAAGTAGCATAAAAAATGCACCAGGGACAGCTATATTAGCACTTGGATTTTCTCCTTTGGCTTTGATGGATGGATATATACATTTTTTTTACACTGAAGAGTTTTTTATCTTGATAATGTTGAAATGAAACTTTACAGTGACAGAGTAGTGGGCAGCTTTAGAAAGCCCCGCTTTCAAGTAGGGTTAAAGCCATTTAGGTGAGCATGAATTAACATTTCCCTTGTCTTGTAAAGGTCACCCTTTAATTGAGATTCACCACGTTCAGTCCAAAGCCTGGGTTCGAGGAGATCTCTCTTCGCAAAGAAGGCACAAATTGGCAGCATAATCTCGTCAGAGGCTTAGGTTATATGGTAATAAATCATTCAATTCGAAGCTAACGAAACTGCCACGGAGCGTAAAACACGCCAGATGCTTGAAAGACTTTTGTGGCTTAGAGTTTGAATAACAGTTGGAGGATCTGTAGATGTCTTGAGTTTTTCCTAATAAGGAAGAACTGTTGGGAAGAAAGTAATTCTTACCTAATTAAAGGATTAAAATATTACACATTCGGTTTTATGTTAGCTGCTATTCATTTTGTCCAACATATGAATTGAAGGTGTGGTGTCGCTATCTTTTGTATATCTGTGTATATCTTTTTGTGTATGGTATATCAGAAATTATTGCAAAAAAAAAATGGCAACAGCTTTCATACATCCATTATACCCTGCCTTTTCTAGAGAGATAAATGTGTGTTGAGAAGGTGATTCCCTTGTGTAGAATAAAGATGTAACTTTAATCAATAAAGTGATGTGATTTAGAGTTCTAAAGATACAAAGGCTAACACTTTCTGAAGGGCTCTTTGGGCTAAGTGCATAAATTGTTGTTGAAGTTTTTTCTTAATATATCATGTACGATATTAGAATATTTTGTTATCAGAAGATAGAAATAGGGGTATTTTTCAGGTGAGGAGGGTATCATAGAAGAAGGTTTTGCATCCAATAATAATGTGAGTAGATGGATAGGGAAAAGGGTATTTTCGTGGAGGCTGGAGATGGAGAAAGGGAATGGCCATGAGAAGCACCAGAGCTTTGAAGCCTCTTGTCAATCGGTTTTTAAATCTCTAACCTTCTGGCTTTTTTTTGTTGTTTTTTGGAGCTTGAATGGAATTGTCCATTCATGGCTGCCTGCGTGTATCGCAGCGAACGGTTTGGGTTAGGAGGTTGACTGCTGCTTGTACACATGTTACAGTGCAGAGACCTGGCACCTATAATTCGTGTAGAAATGTCCCTGTTCTGCTGTCGATTGACTGAAGATCTGGCCTCTTGTACCCTCCCCATTTCACTTCTTGTTGTTTGGTCTTTTCATAGCAGCTCACCAGATCAAGGCCAGCATCACCTGTAAGGACCTGGCCAGTGCACCAAATGCAAATGAACCTCATTGCTTTTGGATTGGAGTGGAGAAATTCTGCTTTCTGTCTTCCCCGTTGTGCCCATGTTCTTTCAAGTGACTAGAGAGATGAGGTGGTGGGAGTATAGGAGAGGAGCCTCATTGTTTTCGTTCTATTACAAGGTCCGTCCGACAAGAAGTCGTGGAAGGACATGGTGTGCATGTTGGATACATCTTTAATAGGAGCTTGTTTTGTCCAATTCAACTCAAAGATCTGAACTTGGATGCATTCATGGAAAAACGATTCAATGAACAACTTTGTGCTGAGAAAACTGCACCTTCCCCTCAAACTGTACCCCAGTATCTCTCTGGCCAGATAATGATAGCGTGATGTGCGCAGGCTCCGTGGGGTGACCCTTGTGGTCATCTGTGCCAGCTCTTTGGGACATGTCCTGGGCAAGGCCGTTTCATTATACAGAGGTGAAGGCCTCAAAGGTTACTTCTGAACCCTATGAATTTGCTAGTAGTTTTGCTGTCCTTTCACTGGAGTTGTAGATACTTGAGTGATCTGAGCTTGCAAGCTGCTTCTGCAAGGATATGGGGTGGTTGAAGCAGGAAGAAAGGTGCTTCAGAAGGCTTTAAAGTCTGTTCTTTTCATGTTAACTGTCACAAAAAAATAAGCTTTCAGGCAAGACAAGAGACATTTCTTTGCCTCACTTTTCCCTGCAGTGTTTGGAGTGTTAGGACTTTTCAGGAGTCCCAGGACTGGTCTCCTGAGGTGGCTGCTCTTCTGTGGATACTTTCTCTCTCTAGTTCCTACCCAGTCTCCTCCTAAAATTAGGAGACCCCCTTTTTGCTTATGACAAGGGTCCGTTTTCGTCAGTGGGTTCACAGTTTCAGCAAATGCCTCATACTGTCACAGGATCCTTGGGTTTTGCTTCTCCAGTGGTGATCAGGATCAGATCAATTGGCTCGTTTTGGGAGAGGAGTGTGCATGTGAAGCTTTCTTCCCAAGAATTCATCATTTGATTATACACAGAGCAAAGGTTGGTCACTCTTTTTAGTTACTAATATGCCATATTTATATCTAATTTCATGAAGAAACGGTAGAGGGAGGGTAACCAAGCTCCATGTTCAAAGTGGCATTTGCAGTTCCTCACATGTATGTGCGCACCAGGGTCTGAATTTAAATTCATGCTCTGTATATAGATTTCCCAAATTTTCACGCTTCCATTGCCAGTCTTTTGAGCCATGTAGTCACTACAAAGGCGGAGAAGTTGTTGAAACCAGATTTTTCTATGTGTTTTCTCCATATAAAACTTCTGCAGCTGCTTGAAGGAGGCTGTTCCAAGTTTGCTGGAGAAACCCAGACTGATTCTTTTTCCTCTAAATATTGGGTACAGCAAATACTCGCTGAAGATCTCATTAGTGTTTTCATATTTCATTGTAATTACTTAATAGTATAATAGCAAAGACTTGATGCTCAGTAGCTGGATTCTTTTACATAATATCAAAAATATTCTAAGCGATTAGGGGCTTAGAGTGCATCTGTGCGCCTCTTTGGGAATTTTAATTGCACTGATCATGTGGTTGTGTTTGACTTAATTGTCACCAGTAGTTATTGGATGAGATCCCTTGCATAAGCACTGTATTCACTGTACCTCAATGGCATGTAGAAATGTGTGAACGAATGTAACAAATGGCACTTTCTTTGTCTGCTTAATGAATATGTAAGTGATTTCAAATGGCCTCTTCCCTAGACTCTAACTATGTATTTCGTACATAATGGGAGATACGTTGATATTATGTGAAAAAGCTATAATTCCAGTAATAATTGGTTTATAGCACACTCAGTGCTTTTCCCTCAGCAAGGTAAGATGCCAATTTGGCATGACCCCAGGTTAAATAAGGAAGAAGCACGTGCCCAGCGTGTGGTTGTACGATATCATGATGCTTGGGGTCAGTTGCCAGCCGTGGGAAATAAGCGCTAGTGCCTTTTTTAGCTACTGTGGAAATGGGAGGATTTACTTAGAGTTGGCTGAAAGTTATTTGCACAAAATATTTGGTGAAATCTAAAGTCTGTAATAGTTCAGGGGCCACGATGTTAAATAGTTTTTGTGCTATGTGTACTCAGAAGGGCGTTACTACATTTTAAAGATAATTACTGTGCAAAAAGCAATCAAAACCCACTTCATCTGGAAATGTCCCTATTTTTTATGTGTGTTCAGTATTTCACCCCAAGAGGACCAGGCAGTTTCTCGGTGACCTTGCAGAATCCTAAAATAGAGAAGTACTTGGGTAGCATCGGAAGCATTTGTAAAATCCACGCTGTTAAAATATTGGGCAAATGGGGAATTTTACAGCTGGAAAAATGAGTATGCTAGATTGAGTTAGAAAAGACAGTGCTCAGTCTTGTAATCTAAATGTCCCAGCCAAGAAACATGCTGTGCCCTTGGGTCGTTCGGGTGTCCCTTCGTTGGGCACATGGTCATGTTAACACGGTAAAACTGGACATAGTGTCTGTGGAAAGTGCCTCTTCCGAAACATCTTCCAGCAGGCTTTGGGTGTGCTGAAATCGTGCTCATACTAGAGCGTGTCTTGAGAAACCTAATCAAGAGTCTCTGTATTGGATATGAAATTGTGCCTGAAGCTTGGTTTTGATGTCTGTGTTCTTAATATTAAAGCACCTAAAGCAGTTTTTTTGGAGGATCAGGGTTTTTACGCAGAAGATAAATTTCTTGATTGTGAGATTTATTGGTATTGAGGAGAGAGGGAAAGAGGGAGGAAAAATCCTCTGATACCTAAATGAGTCTGCAACGTAAAGCTATTGCACGTCGTATAGGAAAGAGTCTTCTGTTGATGGCGTAACGGGCTGTGTCATTCCGTGCATTGCTTCTATATTTATTTTTTTATCTTGTGAATTAATTTGTAAGTGAAGCATTGTGGTGCAGAAAGCAAAAATTAAATGATTCACCAGCAGTGACTTCTTATATTATTTCCCTCTCTGACTTAAATCATAGAATCATAGAATCGAAAAGACCCTTAAGATCATCAACCATTAACCCAGCACTGCCAACTCCACCACTAAACCATGTCCCTAAGTGCAACTTCTACGTGTCTTTTAAATACCTCCATCAAGCATTAGATACTTCTAAATGCAACCTTCACCTCAGAATCTGGATACCAATGTATTTCTTGCAACCTTTTGCCTTCCGATTAGTTCCCTGGAAGAGAAGCGCTTAGGACTCTATTAGTGGTAATAGCTGGCGCATGTGTATATAAAGAGGAGATGATGTATTGCGAGATACGTTTCCACGTAAATATCTGAGAATTCTGGTGGTGTTAATACATGTCTGTTATCCCTAATTGATGAGTTCGGTGCTGTGTTGGGTATTTCACGTATCTGGGGGGAAAAAAAGCTCGACAGAAGGCCTTTCCTTACTTTGTCAGCTTACTTGATAACTGAAGGAAGTCAAGTGTTTGTTTAGCGGCGCGATAAGGAGGTGTGCTGTGTCTGAATACCCAGTTGCGTTACTGTTACAAACACAGATGTCAGGCTATAATTTTCAGTTTCAATAGACCAGTTTGGCATTATTACATTAACCATACCAGATTGAGCACTTATCTCTACTGTTATATTGTGTCTGTAATTATATAGTGCCTTACTACCAGTATATTCTCGTAGAGCTTGTTTGGAATATAGAATAGTGTATTAAAGATAAAAGCCAGGGGTGGTTTTTACTGAAAATATTTATAGCTATTTTTCCCCGCTTGTTTTAGGAACTAATTTCATTTATAAAAGTTTATATAATTGCTGTAGGGCTTATCTTGGTTTGTGTTATAGTTAAATGCTCTATATTCTTTCTTATTAATAATCATCAGTTACTTGATCCTTTTTTGGAGCCCACGTTTTTCATCCAGAAATAATGACCGGTTCATACATTTGCGTGTCTGAACTATTCAGCTTCAGACCAAGGGGCTTTGTGTTTGCAGTGACATGTGGAGTTTGGGGCAGGAATAACCTGAGATACTGGGCGATGTGTAAATGGTGCTGTGCCATCTGTGCACCTTAATTTCATTTGGTATCCTGCAGGTAAGAATCATTTGTCTAGCTAAAGGTTTTATTTTTAAGACCATTTTTGTAAGTAGAGGATCCAATTTAGGAATTTAACAAAAAGTCGCCCACTGTAGCTTGGCCTTTACCTTTGTATGACAAAAGGCACTTATCCTATTTCAGGTGCTACAACTACAAAGAAAAAAGGGGAGAATAATTTTATTTTCTCCTGTTGAGTGGGCATAGAGATCTGAAATAGAGAGATACATCTGCTTGAGGAAGGAAAAAAATACAGCATCTCTTGTCTGACAGGTAGAAGAGCAGATGCCCTATTCCCAGTCAAAAGATGCTACAAAAAGTAGGTGGAGGATTGCCAGATCTCTGAATTGTGTCCTTCTCTGCGACTGCTTTTACTGCTCTGGAAAACTAGAGTCCTTGCACAGAAAACTTGTTGTTACATTGAAAAATGATTTTAAGTAGTCTGAACATCTAAGACACATTGCAGAGTAGGTAATATCTGCTAATATATATAGTTGTAGCATAGTTGGTGATTGACTGTTTAAAATTTTATGTGCTGTCCTGGGTAGAGTTTGGTCTGTATATGCAGCAAGGCATTAAAGTGAAAGACTTTGTAGCATATGGAGACAATCCTGTCTGGTCTGCTCAAGGAGATGGAAGCAGTTGGGGAGCGTGGTAGGTGCGGCCTTCGACATCTTTCCCAAGGTGCCATTTCCGATACCTCTTCTTTTACTTTATCACAGAGTTTATATATGTTCTCCTCAGGCAGAAGTGATAAAAAAGTGATTAGTTTGAATATTATGTTCTCCTGGTTTAATACTGTATCTTTCATGCCAGCTACTTGTCTTTGCACTCATGTAAGAACTCTTCCTTTACATCCAGTTTCCATGTTGCCATTCTTTAGACCAAAGTCTCATAAATATCTGCTACTTAGGCCTGGCTGCTATACCAGCTCTTCTAGTATGGAGTTATTTACTTGTTATTTATCCTGCAAGTCTTTTTTTTCTCTTACTTATTTCCAGTAAATGATGGTGTCCTTGAAGTACCTCCAAGATGTGTGCTGTTCCCATGATGTGCTGCCTTTTACACAAATGTATCTATTTTGGACCCTTGTTGATATAGTTATGGTTACCTACTTTAACGACAAAGCTTTATAATTTCATGGTTAGAAGAGTACAGAAAGCACTGCTTTTACACGGTCCTGAAAAGCCTAGGATATGGTAAGAGAACTGCTATTTATTTTGAATTTCACATGGAGTCTGGATTAACTGACACATTTAAAAAGAAAAAATCACAGCAAGAAGTTGCTCTCAGACTGCCGCATGGACTCGGTCAAGTCTCAGGCTTGCATGGAAGTGAAAACTGCACGTGGCCAGTTGGGAACGCATCATCTTCTGTTATTTTGTACACATCCTTCAGTTGTGTTGTGCTGTCGTGAGAAGGGCTGTGCAGTACCGTGCTCCCTTAGCCGTACCACCGAGACATGCTTTAATGTATGTAAGGCTTTTAACTCAAGGCTTCTCAGCACTTGCTTGCTAACAGTACCCAAGTGTTGCATTTCAGGATTTGAACTGGCTGCTTGTGATGGCCATGGGTAACATCACACCGAGGCAATTAGTGGCTTCGGTGGACTTGGTCTGGCTATTCAGTAATCAACTTTGAGAGTGCCAGCTAGGTCCTGCCAGAGGACCAGGTGAAAGAAGTATTGAGGAGCCCACGTTTAAGATTTGTGTGACATCTTATGTATACAGCCTGGGTATGATCTTGATGCGATTTTAGAAATTTCAGGTCACCCTGGTGCAGATGTAGTTCTCGGTCTTCTTATAAGTAGAGAAGCAGAGTGCAAAGCTGGAAAAACTTAATTACACACCTTGCTTTGTTAAATATTTAGATTAGCTAGAGGTATTCTGAGAGCACTGTGAATCCTCTACTAGAAGACCAAAGAAAAGAGAAGTTGGAGATTTTAGTTGAAAACTTCTTTTAGGTTTTTGCGTTCCTTGATTGTATGCTATAATATCACAATCCCTACCACCTTAAAAGCGATCTTAAAGTTTAGTTAGTCTAATTTATCCAGGAGACACTTGGTTTACTGCCTTTTTGTTACTAGAAAAGAGTATTTGTTAGCTGGTTTAGTAACAGGAAGCTGATCTCTCAGGGCTACACAGAATCAGCTTTAGGTGAAAACCACAATTGATTGTGTTGGGGTTTTTTTAATGTTGACTGTTGACTCTCAATTTAATAGATCCAGGAAATCACATATTGTTAAGTCACAGAAGGAGTGAATGAATGAATTTCCCTCCTTACCCACTGGAGTAAATGAAATGCAGATTAGTCCCAGCTGATATCATTTTTTTCACTGTTCTGGTAGGTTACGTTGGAAATGTTCTGAGCAGAGAGCTGTTGGTTTTACAATGGTGTTGGACAATGCACCTGCCAGTTACTTCTCGGATTGTAGGAAATCAGTTGTCTGTTGGGGGTACAACCGTAGATACTTTATTCACAGAACAGAAAATGCTTTGTTTTTTCTTTTTTCAGTCCTTTTTCCCTTACTGGGTGTTGGAGCTTCTGAATTAGTCTAAAACAACCACAAACCATGTCTTACGCACTGCGAAGAGTCATTAAAACTAAGTAATGCCATACAATTGAATTAAATGTGGGGAAAGAAGATTGAAACCTCTTTCTCTTCGTTTTAATAGGAAGTTGATGCAAATGGCAGTGGATAAGCAAATTATAATACATTTTGATGAAAAAGTGGCAAGTTGCAGTGATAGGTTGGATTGTCTATATAGGAAGTTAATGACGCAGTTATGAAGCAGAACGAGGGGATGAATGTGGTGGATGTAATACCAGTGAAATTAAGCAGGTTAATTCCAGGCCTTGATGCAAGACTCCATTACTCTGCACCCTGAGTGCAGATTATTACAGTTATCTAATGTGTTTTAACCCACTTAATGCTTTCTGATCATGCTTATGCAGAAAATGAAAGGATGGAAGTGTTTTAACTTCACTTTTTCCCCTTTCTTCTTAGATACATGGAATTTTTTTAATTGGAAAATAGCCGTATACAGTGCACTCAGTGTCCAGTGGCTGGTGTTCCCATGGAGAGCACAGCAGGGATTTAATTTGAAAGATTTACCTAGAGAAAATTACTGTGCTTGACTTCCAAACTGTTTTCCAGTATTGCCTTGCTTACTATGTTTGTTAATAAGCTTTTCTTTTATTTTCCTTTTTTATTTTCTAACTAGCAAAGTTTGCAGGAACATGTGTAAGCATAATATAAAGTCAGTGGAGAGACTTCTGTTTTGCCTCGTAGGTATTAGTCCTCCCTACACGCCCTCCTCGGTTAGTACCCGCTGGCTAACATCCAGTCTTCTGCACGCCCTGATGTGACTGTGAGTAAGAGAATGAGGCTGTGTTGATCCTGCTTGAACCTTCAATTAGTTGCTGGCATAGTTTATTGAGCTGCGGGCTCTGCTATTGATACTGAAGCTATGCTATAATTTTCTAGGATGGCGTGTGACTTTGTACGAGCAGAACTTTTTAACATTTGTCATCCTGGTGCCGCTGGGGAAACAAGCAGGAGCAATCCTGTTAACCAAACCTCTGGAAGCCCATTGCTTTCTGCTTACGCTGTCAGCGATACCTGCACAGCACCATGGCTTTTGGCAGATTTGCCCAGGTAAAACAGATTAGAAGTTAATAGAGGTTGTGTTGGTGTTCAGAAGGAATAGAAATAGTCTCATTTTCTCTTAGTTGAACTGGTTCAGCATGTCTAAGTGACAAAACCAGCGACAGTACGTCCGTATTTGTAGGCAACATGAGTAGGGATCGGAGTTTACCAAAGAACAGGACTGTTAAAGCTTTGCCGAGTTTTGCATAAGTACTTCTCAGTGTAGACCTTGATATTGAAAACATTTTTCACATTTCAAGTACCATCACTCATGTTAGATGGAGAGGCAGCGTGTCAGAAAACAGCCAGTTCTTCTGGAGATTTGGGCAAATGAGACGTCATCTTCTCATCATCTATTTTCCTTAGCTTGTTTGAGAAGTTGACAGGACTAAATGCCAGTCCATTTCTGTGTTTTAAAAGATGCTTCTGTTATTTCTAACCTTAAGTAGCCTTAATGTTAACCTTTTATAAAGTTGCTGTGTTGGCTTTGCGTGGCAAGGTTTTGGTAGCGGGGGGGCTACAGGGGTGGCTTCTGTGAGAAGCTGCTGGAAGCTTCCCCCATGTCCGATAGAGCCAATGCCAGCCGGCTCCGAGATGGACCCACCGCTGGTCAAGGCTAAGCCTATCAGCGACAGTGGTAGCACCTCTGGGATAACGTATTTAAGAAGGGGGAAAAGTTGCTGTGCAACACCAGGAACCGCAGCCGGAGAGAGGAATGAGAATGTGTGAGAGAAACGGCCCTGCAGACCCCAAGGTCAGTGAAGAAGGAGGGGCAGGAGGTGCTCCAGGAGCCGGAGCAGAGATCCCCCTGCAGCCCGTGGAGGTCCACGGTGGAGCAGATATCCACCTGCAGCCCGTGGAGGTCCATGGCGGAGCAGATATCCACCTGCAGCCCATGGAGGACCCCACGCCAGAGCAGGAGGGTGCCCAACAGAGGCTGTGATCCCATGGGAAGCCCGTGCTGGAGCAGGCTTCTGGCAGGAGCTGTGGAGAGAGGAGCTCACGCTGGAGCAGGTTTGCTGGCAGGACTTGTGACCCCGTGGGGACCCACGCTGGAGCAGTCTGTTCCTGAAGGACTGCACCCCGTGGAAGAGACCCACGCTGGAGCAGTTCATGAAGAACTGCAGCCCATGGGAAGGACCCACATTGGAGAAGTTTGTGGAGGACTGTCTCCCGTGAGTGGGACCCCACACCAGAGCAGGGGAAGAGTGTGAGGAGTCCTCCCCCTGAAGAGGAAGGAGCAGCAGAGACAACGTGTGATGGGCTGACCTCAACCCCCATTCTCCATCCCCCTGCGCTGCTGGAGGGAAGGAGGGAGAGAATTCGGGAGTGAGGTCGAGCCCGGGAAGAAAGGAGGGGTGGGGGGAAGGTGTTTTTAGATGTGGTTTTGTTTCTCATTCTCCTACTCTGATTTGATTGGTAATAAATTAAACTAATTTTCCCCAAGTTGTGTCTGTTTTGCCCGTGATGGTAATTGGTGAGTGATCTCCCTGTCCTTATCTCGACCCACGAGCCTTTCGTTGTATTTTCTGTCCCCTGTCCCGCTGAGGAAGGGGAGTGATAGAGCGGCTTGGAGGGCACCTGGCGTCCAGCCAGGGTCAACCCACCACAGTTGCCTATTCATTTTAATTATTTTCAGATTACTGCACATCACTAGATTCTGGTTTGCTTTATTTCCTCTCTCGTGTCACTAGCAGATGCATTTCTGAATGTTCTTAAGAGCGTCATCTTGGTGGTTACAGCTATCTGTAATGTAAAGAAATAGTCCTCACAGATGCTGTTTGTAATTTCATCATTTTCTGAGTATTGATACAGACATTTTATTCATTAATTTGGCAGTGCTATTCCTTTTATTATGCAGCTCCTCTTGATGTCAACAAAAATAGGGTAAGTGGATCTAGATCTATGGTTTTTGGGCCACTGGTTGAAGACTGGTTCAAGAGTGACCTATAACTTCTAAGCAAACTTGGGCCACAGTTGGACAGGGTTTAAGTGAAACTATAATCTTTGTATACTCAAATTGCAGCGTGAACAAATAAAAATATAACTAGCACTGAATGCAGGCAGAAAACATTAGTTCCAGAAAGGCTTTCTTTTTCCTTTAATGCAAGTTAAATAAGCAGATGGGAATGAACTGTTGTAACACAATTACAGTGCCATACAGGCTAGACCTTTTTTAATGACTGCCTGCAAAGACGTTCCCTTGCAGAGAGTATAAATACCTATGTTAATAACAAAACAAGCTGCTGGGTGTCAAGGATTAAAAATACCAGATAGTAACGTTTGTTTTAACTGGATGTAGAGTTGTATTTTTCCCCTTACTTGGATGTCAGGTGGATAAGTGTCTTTTTGACAAAGGCTGTTGTCTAGAATATGGGTTGTGGTTTTGGGGGTAAGGAGGATGGGACGCAGCCCCTCTGAGGTTTAATTTAGTCCCTTGTGTTTTCAGTTCACCTGATGCCGACCAGAAGCAGTGCTGGAGCCGTGTGCTCCCATTATCACCGCTTAGCCCCAGTTAGCTCCTTGGCTGGGTGGCTTGTGCCGTGGCTGTCTTTGGGAGAGCAGCCAGGAAAGTTGGTCTCTGGAGGTCGATCAGCAGAACAGATGGACGGACACGGGAGAAATGTAAAGCGATACAACAGATAGCATATTGAGAGCAAAGGCAACTGTCTTCAAAGAACATCGTGCATTAGGACAAAATGCAACTTTCCTTTAATAGTTATTCTTGCACAGAGATATTTTCTGTCACCTTTTTTTGTTGTTGTTTTTTTCTTCCTTTTTGGATCAGCCAGTCCCTGGTTAGGAACTTCTTTCCAGTGCTTTGAAAATCATCACTTGGAGAAAGCGAACAAGTCCTGAAAATTTGGATGCGTACTTTTTGTCTTTTTTGTTTTTTTCTTTTTTAAAAGCGGAATCTGACTTTCAAAGTCACTTAACTGACTTATTTTACTTTAAATTACTGCCATTTTTCCTCAGTGTATCAGAAATGTCACAAAACACCTCTTATGCTGTGATGTTTGTGTTCGGGTTAGGCTGAGCCCTCGGTTGCTGTAGAAATGAGGGGAGAATATCTTCCCTCCAGTTGTGGTGCCTGATCTTTTCGGACATACAGGTACAGTCTCTGAATTTCACTGAGTGAATTCACCGAGCGGTAAAGCAAAAGAAAGAGTTGAATAATTTTCACCTGAATTTCTAAGGTATATACATTAATTCAAATACATGAGACTGAGGATTATAGAGGGAAACAGGGTGTACTCTCCTAAGATACTGAAGGGAAGTATCTTCATAAGGGATAGAGAGGATACAGCTATGAGTTTTTGAGTTAACTGAATGGTGCGTGATGTTTTGACTGACAAATCTACTGCTCATCACCAACATGGAAACATGGGCTTGGAGCAAAGGTCCATAATGCTGCCTTTAGCAGTCGTCAACAGAAATGCCCTGCCTTGCCTCTTGGGAAGAAGGAGGGGATGAATCAAGAGTGTTTCCTTCAGCTGGCATGTTCATCAGAGGTCCCTTGCCTCCACCTTCCAGTCTTTTGTGAAACTTCTAGCAACTTCGTATCCTGGAGGTCTCTGCATCTCTGCTACATTTTTGGGGGCCTGAAAGTCCTTGGGGGGTACTGATAGGATTAGGAGACTGCGGTGCCTCGACAAACAGAATTGCATCAGCCTTGCTTTCCGTAGGAATTAGCTAAAAATGGAGGATAACTTTATGGCTCTTTTACTTAATTAACAAGTTTTATATAAAATACATAAATATGCATTTACTTAAGGTTTTGCCAGCACTCACAGGAGAGAAGTGAAGACAAAAAAGAAATAGTTATTTTAGGGCGAGGGAGGAGAAGAGGGGGCTGCTGGGTTGGTGTGGAATCAGGCTGTCTGCAGAGCTGGTTGGTCACAAAGCACGAGTGCTGTGAAGCCTTTCGCATCTTCTGGGGTCTGTTCTGCTCTTCTCAAATAAGTGACCTTAGACGCAGCCATAACCAGATTTCTTCCAACAAGGTGGTTTTGAATTAAATTGATCGGATATTGCTGTTAGGGATTATTCAGGAAAACATACCAGAAAAATATATATGTTCACAGCAAACTAAGCCGTAGGGCAAAGATGGTTCAGATAGCAGTAATGCAGGCTCCAGCCTTTGTCTGTAATTATTTCAGCTAGTGCTGAACTCTGAACACAGCTGTCAGGAGCACCTTAACAGAAGCATTTAAAAATAACCTAATCCACGTAGGTGGTGGGGAGGAAACCGCATGTGTTTTGGCCGTGCTGTTTTCTGCTCCCAGTAAATACCCCAGAACTGACACTTTGATTCACTGGTTGACCATGATCTTTGCTTTTCTCCAGACATCAAATTAACAGCCGTTTGGGTTTTGTAGGCTTTCTAACAGGACTTGCCTGCGAGACGATCGGTGCTGTGCTATTTCAGAGAAGTCCTTTGCTTTTTGAGCACAGCTGCTGCTGTTAGGTTAATGTTTTCACAGATCAAATCAGCTGCGGAAAATTATTTCCCTGGTGAGAGCAAGACACCTCAGTGTTTTCAGCTCTGCTCGGAAATTTCAGGGTATTGGAGAGGGGGAAAAAAAAAAAATCTTTTCTTCGACAGGACTAGCACATGTTCCTGGTTTCTGAGAAGCAAGAGCTGTATGTATTTGCTTGGACCTTTTCTATTTGATGCCTGCATCTGACATTCTGGACATTTATGGATGCATTTGCTTTGTCTGGCTTTCTCAGGAGACAGCCATCTGGTACTGTCAGTGTTATTGGATCGCCCTTCCAAAAAGAAAAGGCGACTTTGCTTTTCATTTTCCATTTGCAATAGCTCATTAATTTAAAAAAAAAAATTGAGAAACATGATACATTAGACTGCATGTGCAGTATAGCTTGGATCGTATAGAGGAGGACAGGGCCACTGCAGAAGTGAAGGAGAGAAGTTCAAACCTCGCTTGGCAGAAAAGAAAAGTAAGACCACCAAGTCCTGTCAAACACTCTGGTAGTGCTGGGGAGAGGGTGAAGGGAGGAGAGGTAAAGCTTTCCTTCCAATTCTCTTCACTTATAATCATCTTTACTGTAGCTTGAGCAGTGCATCATTTCTAACTGAAGGGCAAGAACCCCAAACCTCTTCATCTTCTGTTTCTCAGACTTTCTTGATGGGTCATCTTATTCAGCTGATTGCCTTGACAGCTTCTCATCCAGCTGATAAATGAGGGTTGCGTTGTTTTATTATACTCCAGTATGTTGTCTACTGTGCTGTTAATGCTTAGTGGCAGGAGAAAGTTCTGCTGTATCTAATGCAGGGAATCACTGAAGTATCCAAGAGGCCCCAGAAGCAGATGTGGGGTATCTGATTTTCTCTGCTTGTTAACTTATATACAAAAGATAAAAATTAATCTTTTTGCATCAGAATTTATTGAGGTTAAAGCTGTGTATTCATTCTGACAGCTGGCAGAGAAGCTTTGCAAATCATTAATGAAATTGTGAGCCAGGCTCCTCCAGCATCCCTCTTGTTACGCCTTCAGGGTCACTTATAGGGGAGCTAAGCATGAAAGTCCCTCTTGTCCTCCTCTGGGAAAAGGACACTCCTTCAGACAGGAGATACAGAGGATGTTTTATACTTCTCCCCAGTATTTAGATAAGCGGTGGACACATGTTTTCATGGCAAGTCCTGTCATGTATTTCTCTACCACTTGTGTTCTTGCCTCTTTAGGAGATACCTCATTCTGGTAACCCAGGTGCTCTGCCCAGTTCAGATAAACTGGAACTTCTCACAGTCATCTTTACTTTTGCTCTTGATACTCAATTATCTATCCTATGAATTAGGATAGATGATAATTTTCAGCAAAGTGCATCACAAAAGTTTGCAAAGCCAAGATAACGTTATCCCTGGTTTACAGATGGAAAAAATGGGTGAGCATACTTAATTGGACCATTCTAGCAGTTCTAATATCCCTTAAATTAAGGCACTGGTAGTCATCAGGTGCTGATATTACAGACCTTAGCACAGACTCATTTTGACTGTTTCCAGATGAGTTTTGCAGCTTGTAGAAGTTTTCTATTTGGAGCTGATCTTCCACTGATGCTTGGTTGAAAGTGGGGTTTCTAAATCACTGCACTCTTGTTACTGCAGCGGTGTAGGCATTGTTTTTAAGCCAGAAAGATTTTGCAGATCTAGAAAACAGCTGTGTACCTGTTGTTTTGACTTCCAGTTCTTTATTACCTGTAAGTACTCTCCCCCCAGCTTTTTTTTTTTAAAAAAAAAAAAAAAAATAAAGAAAATGCACAAGATCATCTGTGTTTTATCTTGCAGTAAATTCAAAAGAATATTGACCTGTCCATTGGTAACATCTTGTTCCATCCACCTTTGAATATTTGCCTTTTGGTCCACCTTGCTCACCTCTACATAATGTTGACGTGGGTTGCAGGGTATAATTGTTCTTAGATGCTGAACTTCCAGTGATGTTTTTCTCCACCTGCTTTGCTCTTTAAGTATCTGCCTCCATTTTATTCTTATGTAAATTGCTGTGACAAGTACAAAGGTGTTACTTAGTTCCACTTCAGCTCCTTTGTCAAAAAGGACTCGTGGAGTCCAGTGTTGGAGTCAAATTGGTATTAAAAGACATATTGTTTACATAGCTTGAAGGTTATGGAAAGGTGTGTTTAGAAGTATACACTCTTATGGCAATGAATACAGGAGGGACTTTGCTGGGAAGCCCTGGTTTGTTTGTTTTTTTTCATTGACAGCATTCAGTGCAAAGAAACAACTCTGTTGTGTGTGCCACAGATTGTAAACCAGATTTGTTTCTGTCCCAGGTGTGTCAGATGAACTGGGACCATAAATATGTATATCACTAATTGCCATTGTGACTCTGCTCACCTCACATCTATACTGGCCTGCTTTTAGTAACAGATATTGCAAGAACCGCTAGAGCTTGGAACTGGTGATTTATATCACCTGAAAGCAGCTGGGAAACCCTGTTTTCACATATTATCAAGCATTAGCCTCTGACCCTACAGGTTGGTGATGTATTAGCTGTTAAAAGCATGCTAAAGCTGACATGTGCAGGGGAAGGAATGTAAGAAAGTAATCAGGGTGATAGAGCGATCGTATTTCATAGTTGGGGTGTCAATTGATTTCCAAACAGCAAAGTTCAAGGGCTTATTGAGAGGTTTTCAAAGCTAATAATAGTAAAAAAAAAATGGAAAGAGGTAGGTGACACCCGTGTTGATGTCTTGTTTTGTGTTCAGGTTGCCATGACATTCTCCATTTTTTTAAGACCCAGAGAATGCAGGAATCCTGAAAGCATAAAGACTTGTAAAAACATCAAAGTCCATAGAGAATCGTCTTCTTTCTAAATAATATATCTACATGGCCAAAGATCTAAGAAAGAGCCAAACGCAAAGCTTTTGTCGGGGTGGGAAAGTTGGTTGCTCGGGTAAAACATTGGACTCGGACTTGAGGATTGATTCTGTTTCCAGCTGATTCCGGCTTCACGTTGGACTTTAGGGTACGTACTTTAGAGTAAGTACGGGTAGCCCCCGTACCCCTTGTACCTCCGCCCAGCATTCAGTGTGGGCAAGGCAGCTGAATACTAGAACTTGGAGCTTCACCAATACCCAGGCAGGCAGATGCTGTGTTCAGTAGCTTGATTTAACAAGCTCCCGTGAGCTTAAGATCTAATTCTGTATTTGTAAAGGATATTTGAGCAAGGGAAAGCTACAGTTGTATTTCATTGCGGTGCAAAGCCTGGAAATAGAAATCCTGTACTGAAGCGTTTGTATTAATACTGTAGTGAAAATAGATGCTTAAAGACTTGCTGACAATACCAACCATCCATAGGAGAAGGTATCAGGCTATTGGAGGAAACTTTTAAATGTTATTCTGCGTTCTCTGCTATAAATACAGTTTAAAATCTAGTGCACTACAAATGAATTCCCTCACCGACCTCTAGGAAACATTTCCCATCTTCAGGCAGCGTTTTATGGTATTTGTGGTAACACAGCGTAGCGCAGAGGAAATGTCAGGGAGAAGGCTTCTGACTCCGGCTGTGGAGAAACAAATTAGATTAAGTTATTTGCTGCTATCAATCCTGACTGATGAGTAGAGTTTAAATTTCTGGTTTGCGTTGTGCACTCAATATGTGAGTGTATATGTACAAAAAATTAACCTATTCATTTGGTAAACAATGTTCAGGAGAAAAAAGCTGCTCCATTTACTTGCTCTATATGCACTTGTTCTGTAAGTTTGTATCTTTTGCATTACGTACTTCTGTGTTCTGGGACTGTGATTACACTGGGACTGTTGAAGATCTTGAATGCAGTGAGCACAAGTCTAATTATTTTGTTCACTAGAGGCAATAATTGGCTTGTTCAGAAGTAATGAGATAATTCAGATGTAAATTCATTTTTGAGAGGGGAATTTTAATAATGGATAATCTAGGAAATTATATCATGAATGGAAGAATATTTTGTTTATAAAAGGAACAAGTAATGTAACTACAGAAGGTTAGGGCCATTTCAACTAATTCACAGCTGGAAACAAAATCTGGGAGATTGCTTTTGACTGCTGTACAAATGCTATATGTTCTGAGATGTTAGCATTGGGTTTTTAACAAGACTATTATCCCGTGAATAAGTAACTGCAGCATTCGCAGAACTTCAGTGTGGACAGGGCTGGTGTTTGTGGAGATGAACTTTATGATGAGAGTACATGAGTGGCCGTACTAAATTTAAACCTTATGGAAATGTTTTAGTGAACAGAATCCAGGCCTGAGCAGTTGTGTGTTTTGGTATTTTTCCTTAAATTTTTCTTTAGCATTCCTGTGAATGTCCTTCAGGCAGTTTTGGTGAGCCAGTATGTGTTTTCCTTTAGAAACAGGGTTTACTGTTAGAAGTCTGATTTTGAAGGGCTGGGGTTGGCATATTTAACTTCATAATTGTATTTTCTAATTCTCAAGCAGAACTGCTCTGTCCTGTTTTCAGATGTAGTGCTGGCTTGCTTTGGAGCTTCTGATAAGTCTTCGTGCCTTGTACTTTCAGTCTTGGGTTACTAAAGCTCAGTGCTGATGCCCAGTGAAGTCCCTAGGAGCTATAAATGTGGGTACGAGGCAGGTGCCCACCTTCTATGTTAACATTTTAACTTAGACTCTTTTGTCTGTTAATTTAGGGATTTGGACAAAGAGAGACATGTGTTAAGAGGTGAGAGACCTTCAAATGGAGTTCAGGCAATACATCACTTAATGAACACGTTACATGCCGTCCAGGTGGCATGCTGGCTCTCGCTGGAGTGTGGGCAGGAGAATGGGTAGAGAGCAGAGGGGAAAGCAATGTCTGGCAGGTGGGACCAAGCTGGGGAGAATTTCCCTGTGTTTCTGGAAAGCAGATTTAAAGAGAGAAAACGTGGAATGGTTTAGTTTTTGTAGGAGCATGCGGACAAATCAAAAATAGATGAATTGAGCAGTGGGAAGAAGATTTGAGATGATGAGCCTCATTGAAGGACCCTAGATTTAATTGGAGAATATCCTTTGTTGGCTTTCTTTAGCAGCCTTCTGCTGCTTTCCCCCCACGTTGTCCTTTGCCTTGCCCTCTTCTTTTTGCTTTGGAAGTATCTGAGCTGCGAGTTATATGTCAAGCCCTTTTGGTTTGTCCTGTGCTGAAGAGCTGTGGCTAATTTTAATCAAGCTTGAACTGTCATTTCGGTTCATCAATGTCACATTAACAGTAAATCCGACTCCCTGATTATTAAAGTGGATGGAAGTCACAGCTCTGTGTGTGGCCAAATAGCTACTCATCAACGGGGTTTTTGATGGGGCCTGGTAGGTTAACGCGGGCCTTAATCAAGGGCTCGTAACTGTTTTCTCTGCTGGTTTTTATCCTCGTGCTATTGAATTGCATTAACACGTGCACATATTCTCTATTTTTGTTTAACACACACTCTGTCAGGACTGGAGCAGAAACCTCGTTTTAGGCTGAAGCATTTGTCATTTTAATAGCTTAGGCCCTCAATGTTAATGAGACAAAGTGTTTAAGAATTGGTATTTAAGACTGTGAAGATTGGGAAGGTGGGAAATCATTAAGGAAGGAGGGAGTATGAACTGTTTAGTGCAGAGAACCACGTGTCAGAGCACTGCCTGTTTTATCCCTGGGATAAATCTTCACTGCATCATTAACCTGGATTTTGCTTGATTATTGCCTCTATTTCTTCCCTTTTCCCTCAGCTCTCTACCTGCATCTCTACCTTGCTCAATTCCCCCAAGTCTTGAACGCACTTTGACCCAAAGTGGTCCGGTCATATTTACAAACTGTGGGTTATGTGTGAATTTGTTTCGGGGTGATTAACACTTTGCTCTCAAGGTACAAGGTGAAGCTTTTGGGTTTCTAGTCCAGCCTTCCCATCGTTACTTGTATGGGCTCAGAGGACAGACAAGAGCTTCCACAATTCAGCAGAAAGCATGTTTTGGCAGGAGCAAGTGATTTCGGAAGCACAAGGGATGCTCAGGTGGGTGCAGAAGCGCTGGGAGGACCCTGGCTCTGGAACCCAACAGTGATGCCTCCAACCATGCATATGCTCACAGACACACAGCCTGTGTCTTGCATTTCTTTGTCAAAAATTATGCGTTGCTCTGTGCATGTACAGATCAAATATCCCCCCCTACCTACAATAGCCAGTGAATGTTCTTGGACATAATATTGCATAGAACAAAAAACTGAAAATGGTTTTTGTGGATTACAAGCGTAAGTGCAAAATATGATCATAAAATCTTATGACTGCTGTTATTGATCAAATTTTTCAGTGCCCTATTGAATTCAGAGGACGCACTTGCCTACCTGTGGGCCCACCACATCTCCTTTAAAGAATAATTTGCTTTTCCTCGATTTGGCATTTTTATTTAACTGTAAGCACAAAAGGTTCCAGTCCAGTGCAAGGAGCGTTCTGATAATTTATTAGTAATTTGCTGAAATTGCAAGTTAACCAGCAGTGGTGTCCGGTAGCATAACAGGAGTCAGAAGTGACAGAACGAAGCTAGCCAAGCACCAGATTAAATGCCTATGTAAACCTCTACATTTCCTCACGCTGGGAAAAATATATTTATGCTAGAATTATATACAAAGATATATATATAAAAAGCATATAAAGATATGCGTGTGCATTTAAAACTCAGTGACGGAACAAGCATCGGGCAAAGGGGTTTGTAATGCATTTTCTGCACTAAAGACCAGGCTCTTTCTAGCTGAAGTTGAGCAATACCTTGCTGAGTTGCAAAGGCATATTTTCCCCGATTCCTCCCTCAGCTTCTGCATGCAGTGCTTTCTCAAGAGTTTCTGTCCAACTTTTAGTGTTATAATTGAGTCAGTACTGCCATGGACTTCACTGGCATTAGACTTAATTAATGACAGACCATGCAAGCCTTGTTAAAGTGAAGAAAAAAGACTGTCATATGGTATTTGTCAGTGGCAGATCTGCGCTGTCGAGGGGAGTTACAGTTAACCTTTAACCAGTTATGAAGGCAGCTATAAGGTGCTTCCATCCTCTTTAGCTGTCATCAGACCCGGTTAAAGGTTAACATCTTGCTTCTGGCACCAGGGTCCTGCCAGGGCACTGTTGTCTTCCCAAGAGCCCACCTGGCCCATGGTCTGATTTCCTAGCTAGACCCTCAAAAGACAATGTGAAAATAAAAAAAAAAAAAAGAAAATGCAGGCTCCATCTTAACAAAAACAACAAAGAACAAGAGCACGCATGTGTTGGAAACAACTAATTCCTGCATGCAGTCTTCATTAGCAAGTCCTGGAGTTAACTGGAGTCCTTAAACCAGAAAGCCCTGGTGGCTTCTTTACCCTGGTGGCTTCCTTCCAGTGCTGACGTAGTCGCTTGTCAAAGACACCACTCTTTAAGAATAAGCTCAGTCCCTTGTTTCCTCCTGTGCTTTTCTCTTTTTTGGTCTGTTTGTAGGATATATTCAAAATCACATTCAAATAGTGTACTACCTGGGATGGGATTTGTCAGGGTTCAGCGTCTCTTGCCTCTGAATTCTTCCATCTGAAGAAGCAGATGAATTGCAGCTCTGGCTTAGCAGCACTGGGCAGCTGGAAGAAAATGAGAAAAGGGATGACGGAAGGAGACCTTGTGTTTGAAAACTTGCGGTGCTTAACAGAGGTGGGCTAAGTGGAATATAAAGTATACAAGGGTGGCAGAGCCTGCTTTATCCTCTGAAGTCTCTGGTGACATGGAAAGCCTTTGGTCTCAACATCCACAGTGAAGGTGAATCACAGAAGCTTCTTGCAAAACTGAATGGACGTTATAATTCGGGAGAATCTTCCAAATGGCCATAGCAGCATCTACAGGTGAAAACTTCATACCGGAGCTCAACAGATACAAAGGCAGGTTATAGCTACAGAGTTCATGTCTGGTTCTAAAATTAGCTTAGGTTTGGGTTTATCGGCGGTTTTAAGGCTGTAGTGGAGTCTGGAAGGCATAAAAATAAGTGTAACTGAGCACAGAGGGATCACCTCAGGACAGATGTGTCGTGTTTTCCTTTCTCAGCATGTATTTTATATCTTTCACATTGTGAGGTGTTATGGAGTTGTAGTTGTATGAAAATCACTGCTACCAGAGGAAGATTGTTCTTTGAGGATAAATAATGTGTTGGTACGTCTTTGTCTAAGGCTTTAATTGAACCCAGAATCCTTATATAAGTTTTCTGGCTTCTAAATCATAAATGAGTGGCATTCTGATACATTTCTTCTTTGTAAGCTGCATCATGCTTATAGATTAAAAACAAAACAACACTACCTTTTTCTTATGATATCCACCTATAGTGCAAAAAAATATCAGGTTTTGGGACAATTCATTTACCAATGAATTGTTGCTGATATTTTCCTAGAACCGCCACAGAGGGAAATGAAAAACAATGACACAATTTACAAACAAGAGTAATTTCAGTTGTTTATACACAATTACATCTCTGCTCCCTAAGGAAACTGTTGAAGGAACATTGTGAGTTTAAGAACAGCTTTATTTTTATAAACACTTTTTTTTAATTGCTGAGTTGAAGTTGTGTTTATTACCGAAAATTCCCAAGGCTTTTTGCAAACAGTACAATCTCCTTAACACAGGCACGATTTAGTTAGGTTTTTTCATCCTCCTGGTTATAATCTGGTTTTCTCATCTCTCTTCTTAAATGTGTTTAGTCTCCGAGTTCCCATATATTATGCTAACTACCCCTGTTTTCTCTAGACCATTTCCAGCTTCATAAGTTAACAAAACTGAAAGTTAACAAAACGCTTTCCTGTTAAATGCTGTCCTCATATAAGGGCTTTTGAAGTGTTATAGAAATATTCCTAATAGTCAGTGTAAGCCTTGTGTAAAGTGTCTTAATGTTAAGTCAATTTTACAGAATAATAAAAGAAGGAGCGGAGAGGATTTTTCCTTCATTTATGTGCAGTACCAAAGGCTGTATTGTATAGCCTGACTCTTTTAGCTGTCTCGGATATGTCCTGATCCACGTCATCCGAGTGTCTTGTCCAGAATTCATGGTGGATCGTGCAAAACCCACAGCATCTCCGCATGGGTTAAACTGCTTCCATACTTTGTCAGGTACAAAATCCTTCATTTTGGGGTCAATTACTGTGCGGTTATGGACAGTTCCTGCTTGCTTTCTCTGACACTTGTTTATTCAATTTTTCTTTGTAAAGGTTCCTGCCTTCTGCGTCTTCCTTTGTAGGCTTTTTGCCTGAAGAGTGGACGAGGATTGAACTGAAGGGAGACTCTGTTTTCGCTCTTCATTCCACCTTGTAGCATTCCTCTCTCTTGCTCCAGCATGTTGCCGCTCATCTAGGGTCTGAGTTTCCCAGGCAAGGATTAGCCTATACCCCAGGTTACTAGCAGAGGGAGGAGGAGGAGGATAGTCCAGTGCCACCTTGCAAGGCAGCCTCCACTGCTGGAGGAAGATCCCCGGATATATCTGATCCGACAGGCAGTGAATGGATGCAAAAGGACGGACTTCCCTGGCTTAGCACATAATTAAGAAGCCTTTCCCAAAGGATTCAGTAGGATTTGGTATTGCTGTCTTGAAGGAATCAGATGACACTACCCATCAGTAATCTAAGAGCTATTTTGTATGCAGCTACTGAAAGCAGCCGTGTAGGAAAAGTCAGCAGCTATCATATGCTTTTCTTCCTTGTTTCTATTCTGTTGCCCCAAATATGGTACTTGGGGAAAAACTGAGTACAAACTCATGTCTGTGGTCAGGTAAGAATATAGGATGATATCAACTATTCAGTTCATTTCAGGACCAGCGGCAATTTCTTAAACCTCGAGTGACCTGAAAAACCAGTGTCTCTTTGTTTTCTCTTCTTTCACCCCCATCTCTCTAATCCTTTCAACATGTGCATAAATGGATTTCTTGCAAAACGATTTTTGGCACAATGACCTATCTTAGTGATTTCTACCAAACACTCATTACCCCTTTGAGTGAAAGCTGTTTCCCTAAATTCTCTGATTCCAACATCTTGATTTCTGAGTGCCTGTTTCATTTTTCTTTTTTTTCTTTGCCATTTTCAGGAATTTCTGAATACATCTCCTTACAACAAATTAAATGAGGTTACAGCTCGGTGTCCCGTCTGTACAAGAGCTGCCGCTCTGCTTTGTGTCTTGAATCTTTGAACTTTGGCTTTGTCCTTTTGGTTGTTGTTCTCTGAATGCTTTGGCACGAGGACAAAATTAAAAGGCACTTTAGCTGTTGCTGAATGGTAGGTGATGTTGAACCCCGTTCTTGAAATGGAAATTAAAGCCCCGTCTTTTTTACATTCCTTTTCTTAAGCAACAGGATATTGATCCGCTGGGTTGAAGTCTTTAAAAAAATGCTCTGTTATCTTCCCAGTTTATTTTTCTGGAGGAGCATGTTTTAGTTATCTTTGCGTTTAGCGATATGAAAGAACATGGAGATCAGATTTAGGTTATTAGGGGGATAAATCTTGTGCTTCATTCTGTGCTTTCTTATTCTGCCTGTACCAATGATAAAAGCGAGGGGATCTGAAGCCGAGCTTTGTCTGAAAGTTTTTTAGCTGTGAAAAAGGTTCCTGTTAAATGCCTGTTTGAGATTAAAGTGAGATGCATGAAAACCATTGATGTGTTAAGCCCAAGCAAGCGAGTTTAGTTCCTATTTTGAGTTTCAATGTGTTGTATTACAGTTAGGCACAAATTTTTGTGCAGGATCTTTGTCCAAGCACTGTGCCAACTCTTCCGCATAGTCATATTCCTCTGTTAGCTGGTACGTAAGAGCGAGGTGGGAGCTTGCGAAGTTGGACCCGTTTCATGAGTTGTGGTGACTTTATCGTGGCTGTTCATAGCAGCAAGTCTGAGGTCTAGGAGCCGGTATCTGTGTAGTATTGTTGCAAAGGGACCGTGTAAGTGCTTACCGCTAACAGCGTATTAAAATCCTTCATGGTTTGGCTCTGTCACTCTCTGCCCAGCTCCGGAGCTTTCACATTAGTGAAAGAGGAAAAATTGGCTCCTCTACACTTGATGTCTTATCCAGTATTTTGAATGCTTTCTGTAGCATGGGATTAAAATTGAAATACTGGAGGTCAGTCGGAGAAAGAAGTAATGCAGCGTCCCTCGGTTGTTCTGCGATCTTATCCCAGTATTCTGTCACAGGCTGATATAGTGCCAGAGCATATGGATCTCCATATGGTGACTCTTTTGGTTTCTACCACCTGTAGTCAAGCTGATTTTCAGTCACTGAATTTACCCAAGAGATACACCAAAATAAGTACAGCAGCGAAACAGGATTGCAGTGGTAAAGACTGAAGTTTTATGTGACTTACTGTTGTTATAGTAATTACTAGAAGAAGAAAAAAAAATAAACAAATGGATTTAACGAGCATGTCAGTAATCCAGGAACAAGCGTTTCCAATACATCGTTAGTGGGGGTGGGATGGGCTCCATACACTTTCTTGTCTGCAAAAAGACAAAATAATTTCTGGTTTGATTCAGCTTCTGTAAGAAGATGGAATTAAAGCAGGTTGATTGTCTTTAAAAGTAGTACCGCAAACTGGATTACGTATGTCTTCATGGTTCAGAAAGAATGATGTGATGAATAACATTTACGGTTTTGAATAACAAAAAAGCAAAGAAAATACACTCTATGAATGATTTGCCATAGCTTTATTCTGTTAAGGTGAGTTTTTTTAAAATATAAATATAATATATAAAATGATGTATGTGTATATAGGTATATTTAACATCTTTTTTTTATTTCATCTTGTTTTCAAGCAGTTGTGTTACTGCTTTGGATGATATAAAGATATATAGTTGCTTTACAGTTAGTTGTTGGAATACTTATCCAATAGCAAGGTCATGGAGTAAGTATAGACCCTCATTACGTTTTACTGGGCTTGCCAATAACTCTTATTGGCGGAGCGCTGAGTAAAGAGGGGGTAATGTTAAAACACTCCCGTGTCCGTACGTGCCTCCCCAGATGTCAATAAGCAAATACATGAGGCTAGTGCTGGTTCATCACGTCTTTTGAACAGTTCTGGCCAACCCACCATTTGTACTTAAATAAAACGTTCTTCTGCAATGCCTGTAGGATGATTCCTTCTATGTTTGGGGCCTTCCTCACTGCTACGGGGTCAGATCTAGCTTATACATAAGCTGTCCGGTGGTGTAAAAAGCAGATGCACAGTGTGTAGTTTCAGCTAGTGTGACTCCTAATCTTTAAAGGCCTGAGTCAAAGGATACAATTTTGGGCTACTTTTCTTCAGTTAACTATGTTTTCTGGTGCTTATAGATCTGCGCCAGATAGGAAGACCTGTAGATGTCTCCTCTCTTTTTTTATTCTGTTATCAACATACTGCTCTGTCTCCTGCTGCTTTCCGTGGGTTACTTTTCTCATGCATATAGGTTGTTCCTGTGATATTATGGGGATGGCATAGCTGTTTCATGTTTTTAGGACTGTCTTTTTAAACTCTTCCATTGATAGCTGGTGATAACGGTACCATCCAGCTTTGCAAAAATCCTTCCATGTTCATCACTCACGTTTTAACTACGCACCTACTCATTCGGTGTTAGATCCTGCCCACAATTGCTTGCGTTTTTACCCATACCTTAGGGATAAGTGCTGCCGTGATGGAACGGATTTTAAGTGTCTTTAGGTACGCTTGCCATATTTACTTTTCCACACTCATATAGCCAGAAAGAATTTCATCAGCTTCTTTTAAAATGATTGTGCGGCTGGGTGATCTTGATTGTTTTGAGTGATGCTCCAAGGCTCCGTATAGTAGGGAGCAGGACTTTTTCAAGTTCTCCAGAGACAGCTGTGATAACTATAAAGCTTTGGTTGACATTTTGGTAGGGATTTTTGAATGGGAACTTTCCATGATCCATGCAGCTGAGGTCTCCTTGAGGCAAGAACAATTTACCCAATTCAGCAGGGCAGATGTAAACCGCTGCATTAACCAGCTGTAATTCTCATGTCTCCCCAGTGTCTTTTACTCTGTGCAGGAATTGTATCTTCCACACAGATAAGAGTTTGATGCGACTGAATTAAATGAATGTTGATAGAACTTCCTGCCACCTTCTTTGGTATTCACTTGTAGAGAAAGTGAGTATTTGGGTTCTGAAATAAGGAGCCTGTGGGTGCAAAACCTTGCATTTACACCCGGGTTGCTAGATCCAGCAACGTGTTTAGGTGCTCCAGAGAAAGAGAACAACCTGAGTAGGATATAAGCTCTTTGCTTCATCTTTTCCCTAGGAGAGTTCCTCCCATCTTCATCATCACAACTGTTTACGCTGGCAACTAAAAATCTTTTCTAGTGATCACCCACAGTCCCCTGTGGTGCTACTTTTCTGTTATCTTTTTTTAAAATTTTTATTTCTTGTCGTTCCTCAATGGAGGATATTTATTTTGTGAGTCAGCTTAAATGCTGAAGCTGTGAGGAACTGTATTTTTGTTGAATGAAGTGTAATATATAGAGTAAACCGGAGCTAAGCGTCTTCTGCCAATAGCTGTCATGGGTGAATATGGTTGAGATGCATTTATATCGTCTGTTACTGAGATGAGTAGCACCAAACCTCAATTTTTTGGATTCCAGTTCTTCTCTAGATCTGTTTTGTTTCTTGTCTAAATGGGTTTTCCTTTGTGGAACCAGGTTTAGAATTGGGATGGACAGGTTACCTTGACTAGAACAAGAGCCCCCCAAGTCCTTATCCTTGGACCCAAAGGAAGCTTGATCTGGAAAGTCTTCGAAACAAGCGGAGGTAAAACATAGGCCAGTTTCTGCCAAATATATGTTGTTTGCTAACACTAGCAGCTAGGTTCTCCATGCTGGTGCTGTTACAACAGAGTGTTGCAGGTGTTGCACTGGTACAAGATGTTGAGCATTGGGACGTGATCTGGTTCCTGTCTTAGTAGGGATTTTTTTATATATATATCCCATATCTCATATTTAACTTTTTTTTTTCCTTTAAGTAACATCATGTGTGATTTTACAATAATCTGTAGTTTTGGCACTGTATTATATTTCTTAGGTTTTGTTCTGGTATCCGAATTGCAATGAGAGAGAGGTGTGCAATGTTTTATAACCCAAGGGAAGACGTGCTGGAGATCTGAAGTTCTAGTTTCTGCTTTCCAGGACTGCTTGTGGCTGGTGTTTAAATCATGCCACAGATGCTACCTGCGTGCGGCAGATACTCGTCTGTATGAGACAGTTTTTAATGTATATTGGATGGTGTTCCAAATGATGAAGGCAGTTTTAGGAGTTGAATGTAATAGGTAACGACTTCAGGACAAATCAGAAAAGATTCGCTTTTGCTATGTCTACACAATTATTTTGTGAGGGCCTTTCTTCCCAAGTGACTGCACGTGGAATGGAAAAATTCAAACGTGTGCATTTACTTTGTTACCTCTTATTTTATTTAAAAGCCTCAGCTTTTCTGTTCAGTTCCAGCTAGAAGAACAGTTTCAGTTACATACTGAAAATACTGTATTTTTAGCTAACCAAGACATTCTTTATGACTGAGCATACTCAAGGTCTTGGGGATCTGTATTTAATTTTCTGTCTGCTGGAAAAAAGAGAAATCCCATGAAATTAACTTTTTTTTGTTCTCTTTCCAACCAGTGTACCAAATATGCATTCAAGCCACCTTTTTAACGTTCCTCTTGCCCAGCAGTTGGGTATCCTTACTGTGCTTATAGGGGACAGGTTTTAATGCACCAGCCCAGTTTTCGTGTACCGGGACATGTAGCTCCACTGTAGAAAAGGAGCAAATTGTTAAATATACCAGGAAGAATTTACTGAATGTTTCAGCTGCTCATGACGAAAACGAGCACCACGTCTCCGAGGAAGGTACGGGCTGGGGTGATTCTGCAAACGCTGCTCTGTGTGTACGGCAGCACACAGTTAAGTCATTAAAATACAGTCAGTTACCTGCACTCCTGAGCTTGCCAGCAGATACGTTCTTAATGGATTGTTGTAGCTTTAATGAAATCCAGTCTCGCTGAATCACTAAACTTGCTTTCTCCAGGAAGGCTCTTTACAGGGACCTGACAGATCACCTCTCCAGTGTTTCCAGACGTCCTGGCTCTCTAATTCTTCTCCATAACGAGTTTTGTGCTGCACGATAAAATATTCATGTTAAAATAGGTTCTAAACTAATTATCTGCAGCCAGCAGTTGCCGGTGCAGTCATTTGCTGTTAGCTTGGCTCAAGTTAATGGCTTGTATTTCAGTACAAATAGTCCCTCCTGGCTGTTTCCTGTCACCGATTCTTATCCTAAATGGAATTTCCATGTGTGTCTGGAGCTAATTCTTCTGACGTCCAAAGGAGCTTTCTCCTTCTACTTCTGCACCCCGTTTCTGAAGAGGAGGATGTGTTATGTATTATGCAGTTGCTGCAACTGCATTTTCCTTAGAAGCAATGGTCTAGTAGGTCTTTTCTCTGCACGCGGTGTGATTATACTCTGAGCTTTCTTTTACCATGTGCATTTTTAGCAACAATAAAAAAATAGATGTTCTACATCCAGTGACCATTCTGTTTGGGTATTGAAGTTACCCAGGGAAAAAAGGGAAGAAAGATAGTGATATATCGTGGGAAGACACACAGGTTAAAATAATCTCAACTTTTATCAGGAGGTGTGACATTAAACTGGCATCATTAGAAAATCCTGACTATGTTGATTTTGAGCTTAGAAGTGCCCTTAAAGAGGAATACGATAGATGGAGGCTGAATAAAATGGCGCTGGGTTTCAAAAGGGCTAATGGCTTTTTTAATTTTCAGTATTAGCTGTATGTGGTAATCAAAACCTTCAAGGTTTTTACTCCCTCCTTTTCTTAGAGACAAGTTTGTATTAAAAATATTGACAGATTTTAATCTCTTAATATTGCCATATGTCCACATACTGTAAAAATGTCACTAAATGTATGAAAGTAATTTTGACTAATCACATGTCCGTATGCCTAATTGTTGGTGGGATCAAGGCCTGTGAGTACTAACATGGAAATGATTTAGAAATCTTTTTTTTTTAAAAAATCTTCATGTTTATAGCAAGTAATTTAAACAGCTTGCAGGAAAAAAAATCTGCTCTAGTCTGTATTAATTTTTCCCACATTAGTCCTAATGGGACTTTTGTAATCTGACATGTCTAAGAAATTCATTTAGACATTTAAATTTACTGTAGATTCACAAGCGTGTATTACAGAAATGAAGACAGACTCTTGCTACAGGTGTCTAAAGCTATTTGATACCTGAAAAGATTATTTCATTTTCCATTAAACTTCATCAGGCATACACAGACTTGATGCAATCCAGCTGATCATCTTCAGCTCCCCGTGTACCCCACACGGGTGCACCCTTGGCGTGCTCTTTGGGAGCAGAGGGGATTCACCAGAGATCCGCTGGAAAGGAAACTTCTGCAAAATCATCGACGTTGCAGCATGTGCAGAATCTCTCCGCAGTCTGCACGGGTCACTCGGCTCATGCGAGATCCGCTCATTTTCCCATTACTTTGTGTTATTTATTGTGGCATTTCACCATTAAACCGAGGTTATGAGCTTGGTGAGGCAGGGCACCGTCTTTAGCTTCCTGCATCTTTAAGAGCCCATTTAAGGTCTCTCATTTGTGGAATTTAAGCTTTAGTTCAATGTAAGTTTACAGACGACACCAAGCTGGGCGGGAGTGTTGATCTGCTGGAGGGTAGGAAGGCTCTGCAGAGGGACCTGGACAGGCTGGATCGATGGGCCGAGGCCAATGTATGAGGTTCAACAAGGCCAAGTGCCGGGTCCTGCACTTGGGCCACAACAACCCCAGGCAACGCTACGGGCTTGGGGAAGAGTGGCTGGAAAGCTGCCCGGAGGAAAAGGACCTGGGGGTGCTGGTCGACAGCCGGCTGAACATGAGCCGGCAGTGTGCTCAGGTGGCCAAGAAGGCCAACGGCATCCTGGCCTGTATCAGAACTGGTGTGGCCAGCAGGAGCAGGGAGGTGATCGTGCCCCTGTACTGGGCACTGGTGAGGCCGCACCTCGAATCCTGTGTTCAGTTCTGGGCCCCTCACGACAAGAAGGACATGGAGGTGCTGGAGCGTGTCCAGAGGAGGGCAACGAAGCTGGTGAAGGGCCTGGAGCACAAGTCTGATGGGGAGCGGCTGAGGGAACTGGGGGTGTTCAGCCTGGAGAAGAGGAGGCTGAGGGGAGACCTCATCGCGCTCTACAACTACCTGAAAGGAGGTTGGAGCGAGGTGGGGGTTGGTCTCTTCTCCCAAGTAACAAGCGATAGGACGAGAGGAAATGGCCTCAAGTTGCACCAGGGGAGGTTTAGATTGGACATTAGGAGAAATTTCTTTACTGACAGAGTGGTCAGGCCTTGGAACAGGCTGCCCAGGGAAGTGGTTGAGTCCCCATCCCTGGAAGTATTTAAAAGACGCATAGATGTGGCGCTTAGGGACATGGTTTAATGGTGGACTTGGCAGTGGTAGGTTTATGGTTGGACTTGATGATCTTAAAGGTCTTTTCCAACCTAAATGATTCTATGGTTTTGTGATTCTATGAATAACGAGGATGGAGGAAGAAATGGAGGAAACAAAAGCAGAGTGAGTTAAAACTTGAAGCAGCCGAGAGACTCAACTTACCAACAGGACAATGTTACTCTCAGGTATTTTTAATGGCTTTTTATCATTTTTTGAACCTTCATCAACAGAGACATCAAATGACAAAAGCCTCCCCCTCGCCCTCCTGTTGCCATAGGACAGTTGGGGAGGGTCTGTTGAGGTTTTTGGGTGACTTATGCATTTTACATGAATCTTAAATCTCTAAGAATTTGAGAGGAGGTAAGTAAAATTAATCGCATTGTTAGTCTATGTGTTTTTCATGTTGTACAGTGGTGCATTGGTGCATTCACTTAGTGGGGCTCCGAAAAGAGGGGAGAAAATAGTCTTTTATCTATGTACTACGAAGCTGTGAATGTTTAATGAAGTTTTACATCGTGTAAATTTTAGCATGAGGAAATTTTTACCGCTATCAATCTGTTTCATATTGATGCTGAATTTTGCACATCTTCAATATTTATGAAATTAAGGAGCAGTTAAAGGGAAACCGTTCTCCCAGCAATGCAGATTAGTATACGTGTGATTTGTTTCCTTTTCTCCTTGACTCTGTTTTCCAAATAATCCTTGTCTCTGCAGAGTGTGAATATCCAGAAAAGCATTAAGTGATGTGACTTGAGTCTCTCATGCAAGGAGCCAGAGGAGCGGTCCTTTGTAGTGGGACTTGAGGGAATACAAGTTTTTTCCTTTATTACTTTGTATTCTTGAATGCTCTTGTTTCATAAATACATAGTTTACTGTACGCTCTTTCTGAAAGGCTCATCACTCTGAGTGTTGCTGAAGTGATGATTTTCTGCTACATGAAAGATGGCTGATAGAAGGTAGAAATTGATATCTTGATTGTGGCTGTGCTTTCAGGTATTTGATCACCGGTATTTCAATGATAATTTCTTCAATATCCTCTTGATTTGGGGAAAAATAACCCTGTCTTTTTAGAATTGAGTGGAATGAATGTTATCTTACCAAGAGATGAATGTAGATTTAAAATTCAGTTGATAGCAGCTATATTATGGTTTTAGCTTGATTTTCTAGGAAATGAGTCCTATCATAAAGGAAATGAGTCCTTTATGACTGTTCTGTCTGTCCCTCCCCTCTAATGTGATTGATATCAGCCAAATCTGAAAGAAGAAAAGGATGCAAAGACATACGCAATTCCTGGCGGGGGGGGGGAAGTGGATATCAGCAACAGCACAGAGGAGAAAAACAGTGAGGGAAAAGCAGGTAGAACTTGGCCACTCTGGTTAGCAGAAGCCGCTGGCCAGGGACGAGACACAGAGCTTCAAACCAACCATGTTTGATGGTGTCTCCTGGGCAAATGTTGTAGAGAATGTATGGAGATTTATGGATATTGCAGTGTGGGAAGCTGAAGGGACAACATAAACACATCTGTTTCTCTATCTTGATCCTTAAACGGGTTTTGGAACTGGAAGTGGAAATAGCGTTTAGTTACTACAAGGCATCTTTATTATAGACTTCGGGCTTCATTTTTCATATGTTCAACATTCTCCACAGTACTCAAACTCAAAGCAAGCAGTAGAAGTGCTCAGCATGTCTGAAAATGGTGGAACTTTATTTTTCTCAAGTCAGAATTGAGTCCCGCATACACGGTTCTTTCTCCTGTCCCAGATCCGTGATTTCTCACGAGCCTGTATATGCATATAAAAATTAAGTCTTGCTTCTTGAGAATCAGATACCTTGATTTCAAGAGACTTAACATGAATATCCCCGAGGCTGCTGAGGCTGCACACCATGCTGGCATTCTTTGAAGGACGGGGGCATCGTGGGGACTTCTAGCACCGCTGCAGAACCCTTAAATATGCATCAGTGGAGTATTTGGTAGATGATTTTGAGACTACCTTTTTGCTTTGAGCAGAGCTCAAAGTGGAGTATGGGCAAGACAAAAGTTGTGTGAATTAGCACAGTGTGGTACTGAGGTTAATTAGCTCTGGTGAGAGGCATTAAACTAGGTTTTGTGTCTTGCTGGCTGCGTAAATGTGAGTAATGGGTTCTTGTTTAATATGTTTAGGCATGACCTAGGTCCTCCTAGGAGTTCTTCCACCTCCACATTGTCTCTGTGCATAGGTATTTAGCTCATCTGCCCCCTTCCGTTTGCAATCAATAAGAGGTCTTGCAGGAATAGCCATGCATAAATAGCTGTGCTGTTTTCTTCTGGGTGAGAGCATCAGTAGCGCTGCATCGGGCGCTCGCCGGTCCGATGTTTGTTCAGACTGGAGGAGGACGAGTCTTTTACAAATGTTACATGGATTTATCAGGGAAGCAAAAAGCTTTGGCTACATGAAACATCAGGCAAACAAAAGCTGCAGTGGGGAGAATATTCTGAGTTTTAAGGAGCATCAGCTTTGACTTGACACCCCTCATTAGACAGTATGACTTAAAGCAAGTTGAATGTAGACTACTTTGGTATTTAAGTCTTAATGTTGTCTGCTGGAATACGCATGGGGTTGGCAGTTGCTGACCTTTCGCGTCTGCCTTGTCTAACTCTCCTTTGAGAGAAACCACTCAAATATCCTCAGCCATAATTTCCTTATCTGTGGAAGAGAAATAATGATGCTAATGACTTATAAGACTTCACTGATTGTGAAGACTGATTAGTTAATGCTTAGAAATCACAGAAAATGCTCCATTATTATTTATTAATAATGGCTCCTTCTTACATGAATGAAAACGTTGGTCTCACTTGTAGCATTTCTGTAAAAGAATCTTGAGAGGGAGGAAAAAAAAATTAAACCCAAGTCCTGGGTTTAACTGAGATAATCCTGGGTAAGTCAGTTAAAGCAGGAGAAATCCCTAGAAAAGAATAGCCGTATTTATACAAAGTAGCTCAGATAGTGCAGGTTATGCTGCATCTCCATTCTCTTGCTGATCTAACTGCTTAAGGAGCCCAGGAAAAAAATAAAAGCTTAGCATGCCATTATTAATTGTTATGGCTCTTAATCGGGGTTTTTAACTTTAATTCCTTGACTCATCCCTCTTTTTCTTTTTCTCTCTCTTTTTTTTTTTCCCCCTTCCTTGCTGGCCCCCCTGTGGCCTAACCAAATACCTTCCTAATTAAATTTAATAATAGAAAGAATCAGTAGTGAGGTGTGTTGTTCTGCTGGGAGAGGGGATGGTTGAGACTAATGTGAACAAAAGAGAAATGATTTCTAGTTTCAGCTGAACTTCTCGAAACTCTGACCTGAAGCAGTGGAAGTGGAGTCACAGAGGTGCTGGCAGGGAAGGGTTAAACATGAAGTCTGATCTCCTCTTTTCCAGGGAGTGTTTTGCTGGCATACATTAGAGTAAAAGGGTCTATAAACTTTATTTTGAGAGCCCTAAAGAAAAGTAAGCTTTGTGTACCAAGTCCCAAGAGTTTTTAAGAAAGTGGATCAATTTAGTTAAATTGTGAATGAGTATTCTCCTGTGAACATCTGTAAACTGTTGAGTTTAATTGGCCTACAGCTGGCTCTGATTGTAGCTTTGGGGGGATTTTTTTTTTCTTTTATTTAGTATCTCATTTCCTTTTCCCTATGGTTTCCTGGTGTCATTTGGGGGTTTTTTGGTGGTTGTTTTTTTTTTTTTTTTGCATGTTAAAAAGTAAATAATAACACATACACATCGCCTTCAAAGAGCCCTAAAGAGAAGTGGGCTTATCTGGTAGAGCATCCTTTTGTAGGCACCTCTCACTGCCTGAGCATCAATGGGTTCCAGCTGCTTGTAGGGATGGAGGCTGGGTGTGAAAGGTGTTTGGGAACTTGGTTTATTAGATTTGTTTGCTTTACATCGCATTTTTTCCCATTTTTAGAGTCTTTTCAGAGTTGTTTTTTTTTTTTTTTAAACAAGTTAACAGGCAGTGTTGGATGGTTTGTACAGTGGAACTCAGCTTTGAATGGTGAGAAGGGAAAGGACAAACTCTTTTCAGCTGACTTTTCTTTTGTCTGGCTGAGATGTGAGTATAACAGTGGGTTATACTTCTCTCTTCATAGTCCATTACAAATAATATAAAGAATGAGTTTGGTTGTCATTTTCTTACGACCTCAATATTGTCCATTGTCAGAAAGAGCAGAATTAGATGACAACAGGATGGTACAAGGTGTGACTGTGACCTTAAGTTGACCTGCCAAAGATTCATGATTTCAAAGTAGAAAACCCACTGAATGGCCTAACTTTTGGGTTTTTTTTTAATTATTATTTTCTCCCCAGAGCCACTGGTCATTTTTCCTGGCTATTAATTAACTAACTGGTTTTTTTACCATTTGTTGAACTTAGGACATTAAAACTGGCTGTGCAGATTTAGATTTTTTGCCTTTTTTTTTTTCAAGGTAAAGATGCACTTTATATTAGAGCTAGATACGTTAACATTTATTAACATGGTTAAAATAATATAATCTGTCCTCGATTTTGCAAAACCTGAATTAGAAAATTTAGCAAGAAGCACCTATAATTATGACAAATAATATTTTGAGAGGATGGGTGGAGAGAAAAAGCTGGGGGAAAAGCTGTGCAGAGAGCAAGGCAAATATATATTTACATATAATATTAAAAAAAAGCCTAAAAACTTAATAACATTTGATGGAACATCTGGCAAAGTGTGTGGCATTGTTTTGCCAAAATATTTACTGTATCAAAATGAAGACAAACTTCTGTGCATTTCAGGGGTTGGAATATAATTGCATGACAGAGTAGAATTTATTATTATCTAAAATATTGTTAACTGGCTTCTCTCTTAGAGATTGATATTTCCAATTAAGATTACAGGGTTTGGAGGGCTGCCTGCGTCGCCGAATCCAGCTCCCGCACGTTTCTTAGGCGGCGAAATCTTTCAATGCTGCTCATAAACTTGTCAAACTCCATGGCGGCGGTGGCTGGGTGTTTGTCCTCCCTGTTCAATTGGAAGGGTAATGCGGATCCTTGCTGCTCCCGATGGGGAGAAGCTGTTTTCTAATTTCCAGCTGAAACTTGTTAATGACCAGTTTTACTACCAGCTTGTTCTTCTGCCAGGAAGGATTAAGCTGTTTGTGGGAGGGATGAAGAACAGCTGGTGCTTTTTCTTTGGAACCGGCGGGTGATGATACAGGCTGGAGTAGATAAACCTAAATTGTGGGAAAGCTGGCGTTACTTCAGTGGAGGAAGCGGTTTGAAGGCATCGGATTAGTAAGTCCAGCGTGCTGGAAGACCGCTGGTCTAAATGGTAGATGTTCACTGAGGTGGGACAGAAGTGACCCCTCTAGCAGCTGGGTCACTGTGGTTGCTGGTTACTGTGATCTCCTAAGAAATTCCCCCGTGCGATGGAGGTTCATGCTTAATTTTGGGGCGTTTGGGTTAGTCGCAGCCGGTGTTGGTAGGAGGGCGGTTGGCGTAGCATCTAATTAGGAGGCTGGAATGGTCCAGCGGATGTTTACTTTTTTTAAGCATGGCAGAATAGTTAGATGAAAACAAAAGAAATTAAAAAAAAAAAAAGGGAGGGAACATGAAAGAAGTTGAGATTCGATTAATGTTTGGCCTTTTTATGGGCCATGCATTTCTTTTAAGGGGAAAAGAGAGCAAGGAAAAGTCAGTGTGAAATGGCTGTTGCAAAAGCAGTCAATGGTGAGGCACAGGCTTGTGAAATAAATTTGAAAGGGGCGAGAGAAATTACTATGGGATGAAGTCAAGGGAATAAAAATGATGCAGAAGAGCAGCCTGGAGAAGAGAGGCTATAAATGTGTTTTAATGTATACAGATGTTTTTCGAGCACCACCCATGAATGCTCCCAACATCAGGAGAAGATGGAGTTTTTGGGAAAGAAGGTAAAACATCAATAAGAATGAGGTTTATATTTAACAAATCATCATACAAGTGATTTGGCTTAACATTATTAAAGGAATGTGGTGGAACAGATGTCAGAGGAAAAAAAAAGATTCTTAAGGGAGGAAGAAGAACATACAGAAAAGGAAGGATACACCAGAACAGGTGATCAGATGTTGCAGATTTCTGAAATCTTGCTAAACTCCGAAAGGACCAAATTGAGAAGTGTGAAATGTGGGATGGGAGCGGAGCCAGCCTGTGAGAAACAGAAACCGACTTAAACCTTTTGTAATAATTAAATTTTCTTGGGTTGGGTTTGAAACAATTGCCAAAGCAAAAATTGTGACTTTTGAACGCTCAAACACTGTGAGAAAGAAAAAAAAAAAAAAAAAACAACAAAACAAAACAAACCCAAACCAAAACCAAACAAACAAAAAAAAAACCAAAAAAAAAAAACCCAGGAATTATTCAAACTGATTTATTTTTTTGGTAGTATCTGCTTTTGCTGTATTTTATTTTAACATTTTTTAAAATACTCTTTGTTTGTTAGCTGCACAGTACGGGAGTGTAGGAGCAAATCCAGGTTAGGTGTCTGGTGGTGTGGAGGAGGACTCCTATTTGGTGTTGTTCCTTAGTGGTGAACTTCATTATCCGTGTGCTGTGGCAAAACAAACATGTTAAGCAAAAAATTAGTTAAAATTATTTTTAAAGATATGGGGAAGCTTCAACTAAAATAAATATGAAAATTTGGAATTCATTAAAAACTGAAAATTGTGTATAAATATTTATGAGGAGGAATGGTGCTAGTGAGGAAGGAAAGCCATCTCAGAAGGCTTCGTGTCAATCAAAACACCGAGATTTGTTCAAGATTATTTAAATTCATAAAAAGGTGGATCATTTGGAATGAATCTTACATTCGAAGCGAGCGAGGTCAGGGAAGAAACATCAAGGTCTGGTAGAGGGCTTTTTTTTGTGTGTGTGTGATTACTTGTGGTTTAATACTAAGTGTTGCAGCGTCACTTCTGCAAAGACGTGCGAGGGCGGCAGGCGGTGTGAGCTGCTCCAGCATGCAGAGCATCAGCTCCATGCTTTCTTGAATGGAGAGAAAATAAAAAACCAGGCTGGAAATGGAAGAGAGTGGCTTACAATTTGATCAGACTGATTTGTTGTATAGTGTCATGGCTGAGAAGAAAAAAGGAAAAATATTTTTTTTCAGTGAGAATAGGCATAAAAGGGAATTCAAGGGCATGAACATGAGACCTTTCACGGTGCCTGGAATAGACACTCAGAGGATGCCCCAAAGATGTCACGGGGGCTCTGCTCTGCCCTGTAGCACCGGGGTATTTCAGGGGGTACAATTTGGGGAACTGCATTTTGATCTTGGCTAGTTGTTTGTATTGAAGCCCATTTCTGTCCTATAGGTTTTCCCAAATCCAGCCTTTCTGGCCATTAGGGCTAGGCATGCAGGCTACGTATGGTTTTCCCAACCACAGCAGGGAGGAGCTCTTGGATGCCACTGAAGTTCTGCAGGTTTTTTTAAGAACCTAAAAACACATCAGAGTATTTGGAGGTAGTCGATCACACAAATCACTTTATAACCATAGATCTTGTTTTCGCTGCTGAAAAAACAGCAAAAACATTGTCACAACTTCCACAAACCTTTAAATTCATATTTATGTGGATTTGTATGACTTGACCGTTAGTGTGTCACATCTGCTCCTATGTCTTTGCTGTAGTCTACAGCACAGGTTTTACTGGAGTAAGCTACAGAACTGAAAATCCAATTGTACCAAGATTTTAGAGAGAAAAAAAAAATGATGTTGAGCTCCTACTCCTTGTACCTTGAAACGGTTGAGGATTCAGAGTTTTCCTGGAAAAGAGAGGAGCTTGTGGCAGTAAGCAAAAGGCTGCAGGGTTTGATTGGTGGGAAATGCACTGAGAGGGACAGTTCTCCAGCCAGGGAAGTTTACGACATCTTTTTTTTTTTTTTCTTTTTAAAAGAGGCAAAATCTGCTTGGACAGTTACTAGCTAACGTGTATCTGGTCTGTTGAGGGCAGCTAGTGCGTTTTGAAAAGAGAAACTAAACAAATGCTGGGTACTGGCAGGGATGGGAAATGTTGCAAATCGCAGCTGTGTTAACTCAAAGGAGGAGACGGATTTCTTGATGAGCTGGCTTTTGTCCTAAACTTTTCTCTGTTCCAGTTGAATAAAATGATGATCCTCGTAGTCCTAACGACCATAGCTTTCTGGAAATGTAAAATTACCAGATCTCATTAATGCTGGGCTATATCATTCATCAAAGCACTTCTTATGCCTCATGCTGGCTCCTTTTCTCTCCCCCTCTTAATCTTTCTCTCATTATAACGATGTGTCTGCCCTTTGGACCGATCTGCTTCCAAGGAGTTGACACCTGCAGAGATATTATTTGGTGAAGACTTGTTAACTCTTTAATAGTTGAAATGCTGAGCCTTTGGTAGGAGAAACACAATCTGGTGGAAGCTGCTTTGCAGAATGAGCACGGCTGTAAATACCCTGGTAACAAAGACCGGGCAGATGATTGCACGCTAAGGAGAGGAAATTATTTGTGTACCTGTGCGGTGCTTTCTTCTGAAAAACTATTAGTCTCGTTGTCAACAGGTCGTACAAATGCAGTAATGGCATCAGCTTTTCTGTTGCAAAGATTTTCTGTTGCTTTGGAGACTTGCTCCCAACCTAATGCGTTTTTCACATGTGCCTTGTGTACCTGGATAACTCAAGAATAACGATTTCAAAATAAGCCCAAATGCCATGAAATTAGACCTCGCTGGGGACAAATGCCTTTGACATGTACGTGGAAACTAGTTCTCCAGATGATACTAATAGTTCTGTAGCACCTTTTATCTAAAGAACTAAAGCACTTTGCAAACACTCATATTACAGAAGTGCTGCACTGATCAGGTATTTTAGCCAAATAAATACTGTGTATAAAGGAATTTTCAAAAGAGCTTTCAGCAATACCTGTCACTGTTTCAGCATCTTTATTCAGTGACTGAAGCGCTTATTTTTCTCAGTAGGGGATGCCAATTTACTGATGTACTTTTCAGTTAAAATCCAAGTTCCATAAGGCAGATTAGCAGTGAGAAAATGCAAGTCTCATTGGAAAAAAAAAAAAGAGTTTGAAAGTTGTTTTAAAGTCGATTCTGTAATAAATGAGCCAATTTAAAAGATGTATCGGGTGCCACAAAAAAAGTCACTGGAAATTGCGAGATCTGTGTTGTTCTGAGACCCCCACCTATCATGCTAAGTGGTTGAGAGTTGCCGTGTTCATCCTTTCTACTCTGCATCCATCTGTTCTTGCCTTAAATTATATTTCCTTTGTAAACTCTAGGGGGTTCATGTGTGTTTTTGTCATTATGCAATGACGAGCACACTAATGTTCTGATCAACATCTAGACTCATAGATGTTGATAGTACAGTTTTTAATCACTTAATTAAAAAGCATTATTTCTCATTTAGTATTTGCCAAGCTCCTGACAATATTTTGGTAGCTGATATTCAGAGCTGACGTATCATAATAGTGGTCAAAGAATATTAGCTTGGAGAGGTGTAGCCAAGTTCTGCAGGAGTGAGGTTGAATAGAGACTATTTAGTATTTCCATTAATCGTCTCTAAATACAAGGTGGGATTGGAGAGGCTACTTGAGTTATCCCATCCTCTTCGAGTCATTACAGTCAATGAACCACACAGGTAGAGGAACCTGTTTATGAAGACTTGGTTTTTCTTTGTCCTCCTACTGAGAAGCAGTCCAGAACTTCGCTGCTGTGATATTTATAGACATTACTTTGATATCCCATCTGGATTTTATTGTGGTCAAATTACATTTCATGTTTTAATACTGTCTCTAAACAATTTCTTCTCTCCCCTTGTGTTTACTTCCCTGATCTTTTTATTTAATTAACCAAGCTATCAGTTTTTTCTTGTAAGATGTGCTGATCCTTCTCTTGGCATCTGAACAGGCTTTCTGTCTCTGTTCTGGTTTCTCCTCAATTTGAATTGGTATTCCAGATGGTGTCTCACCAGTTCCTTAAATATTCACGGTATTCCCCTCCTGACCTTACTGGAAATAGTACACCTGCTGTATCTTGCATCGTGTTTGCTTTTATGGCTGCATCCTCTGGGTGGCCCCTGGTCGTTCTGTGATTGACGGATATACTTGAATTTCTCTTCTAAAATTTCAAGCCATGCGGTCTCTACCTCATGGCAAAAATTATTCGTACCTGAATGCATTGAAATATGCAGTATTAAATTATATTCCATTCCCCCAGTGGTCAAGGTGTAGAGTATCTGATTCTCCTGTGTGTTGGTAATAACTTCCATCTCTGGTTTCATCAGCATCTGTTTTTTTTCCCCATAAACTTTTGTGTAGTTGTGATCAAAGAATAAGTGGGAATATCTCCTAAACTCGTCCTTAAGGATTTCTGTTAGTAACCTTTTTGCAGTCTAGAAGTTCGTCTTTCTGCATAAGTCATTATTTTTTCTCCCTTAGTTCAGTAACCACTGCACAGTCATGTTACCAATTTCCACCTTCTCTACCTCGATGGTTTCCTCTATCACTGTATATTTTTGTTATAGCTATTAAGTCCATTAAATGTATTTTTTCAGAAACTTGGTTCAAATATATGTTTTAAGAAACTTGGTCACTGAATTCTTTCAGTTTTGGATCCTTTGTTCCCCAAAACTTGATTTCAGTGATTTCACAGTAACATCAGCTTCTTACAGCATCTCTTCTGGCCCTTCGCAGCAGCGCTCGTAGTTCCTTCAGAGCAGGATGCGTTTTTACACCAAATAATTAATGAGGACATCGATCTTTGGCAAGTTCTTTATTGGGGACTGGTACAGGATGTAGTTGATCACTGTGCGTATTTTGTGCCTAGTGTTAAACTAGTTTATTAACTGAAGTTACCAGACGGCCGGTCCAGTAACCTTCGCAGCACAGGGCTTCAGAAAGAGCTTGATGTCCTTCATGTCCTGCTCATGGTTCGTAGAGTGCAGTAATCCCCACCCTGCACCATTTAACATGTTTTTTTCCGTTGTTACCACGTCATAGTTGGCCACTGCTGGGCTGAAACAGGCAGCAGTGCCAGTTTCCACTGTTGTTACACAGGGACTTTGAGCCAGATAAAAGCAACTGGTTTACAGTTTCTTTCCAGGCTTTAGGGTTACTCTAATTTGACACCTATATCACAGGATTTACATTTTTAATCCTTTGTCTACAGTGTGCTCATACGGCTAGTTAGCACAGAGATGCTGCTCCATCAGCTGACTGCTGACAAACAAAATAGGTAAAAGATAGCTATAGCCATGTTGGCCATGATGTCCCCAGCATCCTGGGTACCACGTGGACCTCTTGGTGTCTTGGTTCAGTGTGGCTGCTCTTAAGAGTGTGATCAGCCTTTCTCTCATAGTTATTTAGGTTGGAGGGGACTTAAGGAGTTTTTTGGTCCTGCACCCTGCTCAACATAGGGTCACCATCCAAGTTACAGCAGGTTGCTCTGACTTGGTCCAGCTGAGTTTTTAAGATCTCCAAGAATGGAGGTTCCAGTGCTTCCCCACTCTGAGATTCCCCACCCTGCAATCTCAGAGATTCCTGCCCCAATATGAAATCAGAATTTCCCTTGCTGCAACTTGTGACTTTGCCTCTCATCCTTTCATCTGGGAAGAGTCATATATAAAGAGAGCATCGATTTGAAGTTGTTTTCTTTCTAGCTAAGTTTTATGCAACCTGTAGGAGGAGGAGCATAATGTTTATGAAGATCCTTGATAAATTGTTCAACAAAAGCTAGGAATGGGTTCAAGTAATCACCAGGGAAAGCTTTTCTGGGCGGGTGGATGGTTTGTGCTAGCCTATCCTGCTAGGCGCTCTGAGTTTTAGCCTGGCTTCCTGAGGAATCAAAACTTCTATATAACTACCCAACAATTAATAAGTGTACTTAAGCAATTTTCTGTTTACTTCTGTGTCTTTGTAAAGTATAAAGTAGCTACTGATAAAAATTTGCTGTGGGTATTAAGATCTACAGAGTGGAAAATGGGTACACCACCGTGCAGAATGATCTGGCTCCCTTGTGAACTGTTGTCTGTTCTGACCTGGGTTTTGTGCAATCAGTAACCAAATTTTACATGTGGAAGGACTGAGTGTAAACCACTCTTTCCTGAAAGCAGCAACTCTGAAGAAGACGTAAGTGGTCATACCGATCTTATGCCTAGACTGCTCTGTGCGCTCTTTAAATAACGGTGAAAAATTGGACAGGTACAGAGGAGAGCTAATTACGGTTAAAGAATACAGAAAATACAGTCTCTCTACTGTCTCCAGGGAAAAAAAAAATAATGAAAAGAAGATGAAGTACCTTCAAAGGGAGAAAATACTGAGTACTGAAAGCCTGTTTCTTCTTTGGTGCACAAAGATGTAAGAAAAAACAGTAGCTCGAAGCTAAAGCGAGATATATTCAAACTAGATGCAGTCTTTAAACAGGAGCTGACGTAGCACTACAACAAAGTTGTAAGGGGAGAGACAGGTTCTCTGTCTCTGGCTGGCTGAATCGTCTCTAGATGCTACATAGATGTCTAGTTAAAAACAAGCTATTGAGTAAAACTGAATGGCCTCTTATCTATAAGAGGCCAGTCTAAATGATCTAATGATCCCTTCCAGCCCTACACTCCATGAATACGTTTAGCTTCATGAATTTCCATTAGGAAATGTTTGGGATTTTTGTTTTGTAGGGGTTCAGGAGTTATTTAAAAGGATTATTCTGTAGTCTGCATTTTTTTCTCCTGCTATGCTGCAGCTCGGGCTGGTGAGACAAAAATTAAAAGCAATTAGGAATGTCAGCAGTGCTTATTCTTCTAGTAGATTTGACAGTTCTCTGCTGTTACCACACGTGCCCGAGCGTATCAGTGTAGCTGTGCAGAAGGTGAGGAAGAGGAGTCTATCTGGACGTGATTCTGATGGATCGTGTTCTTGAAGTCCTTAAGACAAGTTCAGCACTAAACTTCTGAGGACTGAGCTGCTTTTGCTGCTCTTGGGTGACCTGCCAACGCCTTTGTAAACTCTGACAAAGTCCTTATTGCCACCGTCCTTAAAATGGCCTTTAGCTTTGCCTTTTGATTCTGCTTATCCTCTCTCGCTGTGCAGAACAGGGGATGGAGCAAGAGACACCAGCATGCATAAAAACGTGGTCCTCAACCTGATGAGCACCAGGGAGCTGTGGCGAGATTCTTGGATGCAGGTTGCTTCCCAGCCACTGCTCACCTTCTCAGGTGGAGTGGTCCCATTTCCCATAAGGGCGATCTGCTTTCATAGTCCTCAGCTTGATTTCACTTGGCAGCCAAACTGGATGTGGTTGACAGATTATGTCTGAGAAGGGCTTCAGTAATTGCTCGTTCCGTTCGGAGACTATGTCAATGACAGATGGTCACACTGAATGTTTAAAATGTTTGGGACCTCTGGATGATCCCTAAGCTTATGAACAACAAACTTTGCCAACAGTTCTGTTGTCTATTAGCAGAAGAATTTAAAATGTTGCCTTGAATTACTATTTTTTCCCCTACGTCTTAGGCATGTTTTGCTGGGTTCGTACTTTCCTGAAACATTCTCTTTTTTTATTTTTTTTCTTATTAAAGAAAGTCTCAAGATGTTAGTACAGACTGGCATAAGTAAGTGCCAACTGCTCTTGCAGACTTGTTAACAAATTTATTTTTGCCTGAGAATGGCACATATGGCCCAGAGCGGAAATATTAGGGTCTGTAGTCTTTGTGAGGGCTGGCAGATATTGTCTTTGAAGAAATAGCATTTGGGTCAGTCATAAATTTCATTTTTATTTTTATTGCCGGAAGGGCTTCTCAATTTTTTTTTTCCAAAGTGATGGTCTTCAATCATTTAACAGTCCTGTGACAGCTCTAGAGTTGCAAAAAAGAGGTGGTGGGAAAGTAGCCAATTTATTTATGGCATCCCTTTATTGCAGTTTAGTAGCTGCAAACAAGGTAGGTCTGCTTATGTGACCCATCTGAATTTCATGGACCACAAATTGCCTGCAAACCTTGGTTTAGGATGGGTTGGCTGACCTGCAGGATGCAAGTTTGATACTTTTTCTACTGCACACTGCATCATCTTTTACAAGACTTTTGAAACCAACTTCTAAGGAAGACGTACTCACTCTTACACACTTTTAATTTTTTCCTGCTTTGAAGCATTTTACATAGTTGTCTTTTCTAGGTAGCTTTTTGATCCCACAAACTCTGAAAGCAAAATAGTATATTCTTGAATTGAAGTGTCTTTCTGCAGATTCCTTCATCCCCTTCATTCTGATGGGACAAATAATGTGATTTTATGGCACGTTTATGTCCATGCACAACTGGATTCTTGTACCATTCCTACATGTCAGTAATATGATGCAGTTAACGTTTGTGAAAAGCTGTTGATAGTCTTTCAGAACGCATCCAGGTCCTGGCACGGTGTCTGCTGCAAAAGGGGGAGTGTCAGCCAACCACTATGGACCAGGTTGGGCAAATCTTTTGCTGCTATCTCAGATTTTTTTTTTCTTGCTGAGCGTTGAGATGAGTGCTGTAATAATCTTCGGGAAGTTTATCACGTTGGATCAGATTTGTGTATTCAGCTAGCGTATGCAGCAAACTGGCTTAAAGATGAGTTTCTTGCTGTGTTGCAAGTCATTCTGATGGATGTCTGGATAATTGTCCTATCTGCATATGCAAAAAGGAGAAGGAAATTATTAGATCCCTGGCCTTATTTAAAGGAGTGAAGGTTGTTCTGAAGATCTAGAGGGAGGAGATTGACATAGCTAAGATACATTTAAATCAAATCAGTAAATTAATCAACATCTTGTTATGGTTGCATAGTGTGCTAGATTTAATTAGGGGGAAAAAAGGAACTGATGTGTATATATATGTGTCTGTATTTGGAGGAATAATTCAATATGGCTGGACTGTGTGATCGCCTGAGATACGTGAGGGAAACAGGCCAGAGGATGGGTAAGTTTGCCACCGTCTGCACCATCTGCCAGTGGGAGATGCAGATGGATTCAAAGCTCAAGACGCCTCTGACCAGAGCCACATCGGCAGCTCTCACTGCTTTCCGCTGATTTGATGTCTGTGTATATGTTTCAGGATTTTGCTGTTTTGAAAAGACCTATGGCTCCGTTTCTCTGTTTCTCACTTAATTTCATTGATGAATTGCTCAGTGCTGCTACTCCTTATCCTTGGCTTGGAATCTTCAGTCCCTGAGTTTGTTTTCTCATTTAGTGGGAAGATATTGGAGCAGGTGGAAGTAATCTTTGGTGCTTCTCTCAACTGCTTTTTTATTTTTCTTTGAAGCTATATTTTGGAAGTTAAGGACTTAGATTTCAAAGTGGCTCCTGAACAAGTGCCTCAGTCCGGAACTGGATACTTAAATCAGCAACAATTGCATCACCTGAAGGAAATCTTGCTGATGCCAGCCTGGAATTAAACACACTGAAATATGTCCCCAGCTGGGAGATGGAGAATCTTTTTGTGTTTTCCTGGTGTTGCACAGCTTTTCTTGATCAGAACAGTTAAAAGTATGAGAGCTTTCCCATTTCAGGGAGTGAAGTGTGCTGTCGAGACACTCCTCGGTAGAGCAGCACATTGGCGTGGCACAGCACAGCCAGGCAGCGACAACCTTGCTTAGTCCTGGGCAGATCTGGAGAGTAGTGTGGGCTGGATGTGACCATCCTGCTTCTGTCCTGCAGATCCAGCTTGCCCAGTACCTTTTTGGGCATCTCTATACCCAGCTGACTTCAGTCGTACAGACATGCAGTAACCCGCTTTTGCACAAGCTCCTTTGCTAAAAGGCTGAGTGACTCGAAAGGCTGTTTTCATCGCTTCCTCCGTGTCCTGGTTTCGGCTGGGATAGGGTTAAATTTCTTCCTAGTGCTGTGTTTTGGATTTAGTATGAGGAGAATGTTGATAACACACTGATGTTTTCAGTTGTTGCTAAGTGCCCTCCTAGTCCAAGGACAGCTCCCATGCCTACTGACTGAGCTAGGTACACAAGATGGGCGGGAACATAATCAGGACAGCCAGCCCAGCTGGCCAATGGGGTATTCCATACCATGTGACGTCATGCTCAGTGTATGAAGGCTAGGCGTGATCCAGGAAGTACCGATCGCTACTTGGTTATCGGTCAGCGCGGGTGGTGAGCAATTGCATTGTGCATCACTCATTTTGTATATTTTATCATTATCATTATTATTTTCCCTTCTTCTGTTCTATTAAACTGTCTTTATCTCAACCCATAAGTTTTTCTCACTCTTACCCTTCCGATTCTCTCCCCGTCCCGCTGGGGGTGGAAGGGGTGAGTGAGCGGCTGCGTGGTATTTGGCTGCCTGCCAGGTTAAACCACGACAGTCCGAGACTCGTGTATGTGCTGGGATCGCCAAGGATGATACTCACCTTCAAGGAAAGAAGTGATGTATAAAAATACTTATTTTGAGTAAACCCTGTGCCGGTTTTGAAACCGATGCTTGTTTGATATGTGCCGGGAGGGATCTGTTATCGTGGTACCGATTAGGAAAGCCAAACTAGACATGATGAAGCTCACCAGGAAACGCCTGAGCGTGCCAGCTTCAGCAACGATCGCAGGCGTTGGCAAGACGGCGCAAATACGCAGCAGCTGTTGGCCTCTTTCCATGGTATCCATGTTAAGCATCTTTGTATTGGAGGAGATTTGAAAGTTCTCTGAACACCACTGGGAAACCCTCTGTGGTTTGGCTGCCTTAAGTGCTTGTGATGCTCTTTTCTTCCCCAGCATAGCTGCTCCAGATTATTTGATCTGCTGTTTTGGATAGTCATGGGATTGATGGCTCTGCAATAAAGTCAGACTTCCAGCAAACGCTGCTCTGTTTCAGCATGCTGCTCTTTGTTTTCTAAGATAATAGGAGTGATTAATTACTTTTGAAAGTTACTTCTTTTCCCCTCTCTATTGAAATGGACCAAATAAAGCCAAGGAGAAGGAAAGAATGTACCCATCTGGTTTACCTAGCAGGACATCAACGTTGTCAAAGACTGCCATGCTCAACCCATGTCGGGAAAGTCCAATGACACCTGTCCAAAGTTGAAGTCGAGTGTTTCAGATGTGTAGCAGCCACCATGACTGTCACTTGCATCTCAGTGGCTAAGTGGTTTTACATAGAAAATATTCCAAGTGGGAAGGTGACGTTCAGGTGAGCCAAGGGCAATGCAAGGCTTTTAAGCATCTGCTTTTCTCTGAGTGCAACTAACTGGGATGGAGTAGATGCTCTTACCACAGCAGTACTGGGTTTTACTGCAGGATTTGTTGTTGCTAAACTTATTTTAAAACCATTTTCAACTGTTACTTGAGCTTTTTGCAGTGCTAGTGCATTTTTGGAAACGGTTTCCTTCTGTCTGCAACTGCCCACTCCTATCTGAGGTGCTGAATTGTCCTTCCCTTGCTGCATTGTTTGGAGTCTCCAATTCTGTAAGAGATCACGTTATGCAAAATTAGTAGAAGTTGTGTCAAATATTGTTCTCAAATGATGTTAGTACTTAATTGGCAGTCTGTTACTTGATCTCTTTCACTGGCCTCCAGGACTCTGCTTTCCCATTATTGTTAGTTTTAGGGAATATTTTAATGACTCAAATTTCTTATACTGGTGGCCACCGTGGTGGCGATGATGAAATAACCTACAAAAGCTGGATGACCTTAGGAACCGGAGTAAAAGAAAGGGGATGAAATTCAGTAGCACTAAATGCAGGGTCATGCACCTGGGGATTGATAACAGAAATTTCAGCTCTAAACTAGGAGCTAATCAATTGGAAATGATGGAGGATAAGAAGTGGTGCTAGTTGATTACAGAATGACTGCGGGCTGCCAAAGCGATGCTGCTCGGAAAAAGGCAAATGCGACCCAGGCAGGGTGTTTGTAGCAGAGACTGAAAATATTAATGTCCCTGTACAAGTCTCTGATTAGAAGTCATCTGAAATACTGAATGCAGTTTCTGGCTGCTTATATTGAGGGGAAAAAAAGACTATTTCATGCCGGAGTAAAGTAGTCTGAAAGGTGATACAGTTGCTTACAAAAGGGTATCGGGCACCTTGAAGGGGTGGAATAGAGCTGTTGGCTGCAAAATGGTGTTGCCACAGATAGGAATAAACTGGCCCAAAAATAAATTTAATCTGGAAATTGGAGAAAGGTTTCAAACAAGTAGAGAAGTGAGGTCTGATGGGTGAAGGCAAGAAGCTTGATTTGAGCATGAGATAGGTGTGAAGGGGGAGATGCGGGGGGTTGTATTCAGAGGAGCTGAAGGGTGAACTTAATGACCCTGGAAATCCTTTCCAGTTTTTTGTCCTCATTTGACATGCTTCAGGTTTTTAGTTCAGTTTGTATTTAAATGGGGGGATTTCAAAGCAATTACAGGGAAGACTTGCTGGAATCATCCAGAGTTTTCTGTTGTTGGTTATAGCTGCAAATGGAAGAAATGTTATATTTATTTTAGAAAACAGCTACTGCTGTTGTCTCTTATAGAAACCAATACATTTTTGTTGTTACTGAAGCGTTCTTGAAGACTGAGAAATGATGAAATCTTTAATAACTTTGTGCTTGCCTGCATTCTCCTGGGCTTGTAGCAAATATCAGGTGTTCGCAGTGCTGTTGAAATTAGCTTGAAACAGAAGGTGTATCGTACAAAAAAAAAAACGCAAATAAAAATCCTCCAAAACCACAAAAGTCAAGACTGGCAGATGACTTTGAAACAGTCCATAATCACTGAGCCTGTAACTAAGAAAGTGCTGTCTGCATTCAAGAGCTCTAGTTAGTCTAGAAGGAAAAAAAAAAAAAAGCCGAAAGAACCAGAATTAAATAATGAAAGAGCTAAAAATGCCTTGGTTTTGTAATGTAGATGAAGGCAAGGTGTCATGACAGGAACACATTTACATGTTAGAATTATTTAATTATCGTATCTTGTCCTCTAAAGAAGCAAAACGATCATGAATATTCATGTCTTCAATTAAAATATTAATAGCAGACTGAGACTTTGGTTTTTAGGTCTCCAAACACCCATAAACAGTTTTATTTAAATGCAATGAAGAGTGGAGGTCGAAAAGGAATTGCCTTTTTGTTCTCAGGTTGCAGGAGGCTGGCGTTCTCCTTGAAGACAGAAGGACGTTATTTGCTCTGCATTTGCTCCCTGCTCGTTTTTGAAAGGAGCCTTGTGGGTGCCTGGCTGTGCCCCCGCGTCTGGCTGTAGCTGCTTGCTGCTGCGACAGCATCCCGTAGCCGTGCTGAGGACTTGGGGAGATTAATTTACCCTTAAATGCAGACGTGAAACCACCATCAAACACATTGCAGTGACGTTATGTTTGCATTTTCAGTCTGTAGGTGCAAGCTACTGCTTCTGCCTATATCTCTGCAGGACAGCTTTTTCTTGCAGCTGTTGGCTGGTTTTGGTGATCTGTAGTATCTTCAGCTGTACCCATTCACTTCTTCTCCAGTGTCAGTCAATGAGCATGTTTTGGTGTCATCAAAGAAATTAAATTAAACCATCCTGCTGGCTTTAAATTAAGGAAGTTGAAGGTTTCATTGGTAACTAAATGTATCCGGTCGCAGGCAGCTAGTAAATATTTCTAGCTTGTAAATAGTTTTAAAAAAGAGAATGAAAGTCTTAAAATAGTAACACATAATGAAGGGTTGCTCCAGAAGTATTCAACTAACCCTGACAACTGCTTTTGCTAATAAAGAGCAATTCCTTAAGAATAACCAGACAGAAGAGATCCAGCACTTTTTTATTTATCAGCAGGGAGGAGGGCGTACGTCTCATTTATATGAAGAAAAATAATTAAACTGTTCAGGGTGAACAATTAACTGAATGGATACAAGCCTTTTGGCTGTTACTTTGTGTGCAACTGAGCGTACTGTAGAAATAACTGACAATGTGCTGGTTTGTGTTTAAGTTAGAGGCTGTGGCTCTCTTTCAGCTAAAAACAGACATCTCGGGGTTGGATCGGAAAGCAGGAGGGGCTCGCCTGGCCCCAGCGGCAACGGATGTGGGGTCTGATGCAGCATCCGTAGAGGGTCCATTTGGAGTTATCTCAGAGGCTCATTGGTGACCTTAATGTCTTAAAGGAAATTGTGATAGAGAAGATTGGACACGCCGCGGTGTGTGTTTGGGTTTTGCAATGTGTTGATCAGCAGCTCCACTCCCTGTGATGAATCTGCATCTTGCTCCTTCTGTTGCAAAAGCTCAGATGCTACGAGGACCAATGCACTAGAAGTACATATGTAATCAATCATATCTTCTGGCTTTAATAAGGGGAAGCAAATTCTGACACCGGCTTGATTTAGAATTTTATTTGATTTCATTTACTTTCTGTTGTCAATGCTTTTATTTGCAAATTCTTTATTGCCTTATGCATTATCTGTTATACGGACATGTACCACTGACAAAGCTACTAAAATAAAAATTATTTTCTTATTTGAATTTGACTGATTTTGCTAGTACTGCCAGGTAGAAAGTAAGCAAACCAGAAAGATCCCTTGGCTAACAAAACGAGATCAGTTTTCTCCCCTGGTCATAGAAGAGGGACATTGAACTCCAAAAGCTTTACGGTCATTGTTCTGTACAGACCCAATTTAATATAAAAGTTTTAGACTTCTGTCTAAAAAGGAGTATTTCTTACTTTTGTTAAAGCTCCTTTTCTCAAGAGCGTAGGTGGAAAATAGAGATATGTCTTTATAGATGCAAATGGATGATGGTGTACCCTCTGCCCATGGTCTGAGCTGCTGGAGGCAACGCCAGCTCCGTGCTGAAGGTCACATTCCTGCCTGGCACACTTCTGTGCCTGAGCTAATAACCCTCTTCTTCCTCCAATATCTGTAGGAACTCATCCATGTAGATATGCCCATAAAGAAATAAGTTTCAGTTGAGCCGACACCAACTTCTACAATATCTTGCCTTTTATAAGGATTTCATTGCATGAGGTGACTGAAGACTGTAGCATTTTGTATAAATGACCTGGCTAGTGAGCAAATGCTTGCTGTTCTGAAGAGAGTTGACTTCTTATAGTATTGTTGCTTATGGTGTAGATCTGGAAGGTGTGAAACACTGCGATATCAGAAGATTTTGTGCCTGAGAGCACTTGGGATGTCTCCTCTGTTTTACTGTTTTGGTGTGTGCCGGGGAGAGCCCAGGCCCATCTTTATGAAAGTTGCTGTTGTGTTCCCTCTTGGCCATCCCACCGCAGAACAAGCCACAAGTGCTTCAGCCACCTCGTATCCCAGCTGTGCTGAAGGCATCTGACAGTGCTTGAAATGAAGGTGATCTCCCACTGTTGGTATCCAGAGGGGTGTGTTTCGAGGGATGGGAAGCAACTACTGTGTACTTGTTTTACATCACCACCTCGATATCGCAGCTGTAAATCAGTGTCCGTTGTCCTAGGTGTGAATAAGCATGGGGTTTTGGTTTTTATTTTTTTTTAAAAAAAAAAAAGCTAGCTAGGTGGCACTGCCAAGCATATGAGGGACAGCATCCGAAATGGTTGCCGCCACAAAGGCTTTTGGAGGATTCAAGAGCATCTTTTGATTTGCTGAGCAAACTGTTGGGGAGCTTTTGAAGAGTGATTTAAAAGACAGAGGAAGGATGCCATAAATGGTAAGCGTCGAGGAGAACATTGAGATATTTTGAACTATTTCCATATTGAGCCATTTTGCAGGTTTTGGTGGCAAGATTCAGACCTTTTTGTTTGCAAAGAGTTAAATGCAGTTCTTGACAGCTAGGGCATGAATGCTGCATAGACATTCTTGCATTTGTTTTGAACTTTAAAAAAACAACAGTCTGATTAGTTGGAGCACGTTTTCCCTGAGGGAAGACTATAGAGTGTAATTTCATTACAAAATATAGTGCTTGGAGATGAACTGGAGTTGGATTTTTTTTTTCTTGCCTTACCCTAAGGGATTTGACATTTCTATTTCTTGACATTTCTCTCATTGTTAGACTAGCTTCTTTTGCTGCTTTTTTTTTTTTTCCTCTTCCCCTGGTGAAACTGTAGCTGTCTCCTTGAAGCTTGGAGTGTCTTTTCTTGTAGGTAAAACTGGTAATAGTTTGAATTAGTTCAACAAGCAGATGGTTGGAAAAGGATGCTACGCTATAGTGTGTAAGTGAGTAGCACTGGGACATGTGATCTATTGCCAAAAAAAAGAATAAAGCAATAGTCCCTTGAACATGAGTAGGTTTAAAACTGTCATTAGGAAAGGATGTTATGTGGTAAAAAGAGAGATGTAAAAATAGTAACGGGTTACTCAGAGGTCTGGCTTAAGGTATGTTAAGTACATCAAAAGTAGCACCTGAGACAATTTTGTTCCTGGAGCCCATTATTTTAAGAACAATGGATGCTTGTATGATGTTTTTCTGATTTCAGTCGCTTCTCTTCACCGTTCTTTTCTGCAGACTTTGAGTTAAGTGGTAGCGTAGCAAGCCAGCTCATCTAGTGCATTGGAGGCTTTGTCATTTATTCGCGGGGGAACAGAGTAGATATTTTTCCACCTTCATCTGCAGTGATCCCATGAAAGGCATGTCACGTTGCATTCTGGTCATGGGCAACAGTCTTCTGGCAGAGTTTACAGCATTACAGCTATTCACAGCTTTCTGCCAAGGCAGCGATGTCGGTTAGGGATGTTAGGGAGTCTTATCCTCTACAACCGAAGTCCCCGCCATAATCATAGCTCTACAGGCAAAGCTATAGTTTTAACCTGTTATTGCATGGCTCACTTTGCTTTAATGGTATAAAGCTATTTTACATTAGACAGAGGTCATTGTTTGAGACCAGGTGGTTTCCAGCCTTATTTTGATTCCTCCTAATATTTCTCCTGGTCAAGTACAACGGGGTTTTTTTTGCAGTGAGGGGAAAATCTTCTCACCACCAGCTGATGGTGAGAGGCACAGAGTCATCTTGATGCCTTAATCCTTTGATTTTCACTGCTCTGAAAAAAAGCCTGGAAAACTGAGCCAAGCATCAGCCCTACAAAAAAAATCCCATTATTAAAAGGGATATAAATTCCTTCTTAAGAAAGAACAAACCACATTTTGCTGGTACTCTTATTGCTTTAATTCGTATTTAATTTTATAGGTTGAAGCGTGGTCATCGTGATTGCCAAGCACGTGCTTGTTGGGCTCCTCCGCTTGCTGGCGGCTGCTGGGGTGCAGCGGACAGTGGGGATGGGTGCCTGCCCGCTGCTCGGCGCCAGCCCAGAACTTCTTTCTTGATGCCCCGCAACACAGCGCCTTGCCCTAGGACTACGATACAGATCTCAAAATTCGGTGGGAGGTGGGAAACCTTTTAGATCTGCAGCTTCTCCTGTGTTGTGGGACCCTTTGTATTACTGAGCGTCGCTCCGAATAACACAACCCTTTTCCTGTGTTATAGTTTGGCTGCTTTCCTCAGTTGTAAGTAGCCCTCATAGGGGAAGAATGGAAGGGGGGAGGTGTTCTCTGAATACTCCCTCCGTCAGATAAGGCTTCTTCTGCTTCTGATTTTTCTTGATGAACAGTAGTTTTCAAAGTAAGTTTTGTGGCTGTTTGAAGCTGAAAGGTTAGGACCGCTGCAGAGGGGGACCTCTGAACTCAGTACTCCTTTCAGATGCAGAATGGCTTACATCTATTTTTAAAGAGAGAACGATGGATTTGCAGACTGCAGGTATAGGTGGTACAACACAGCTTGGAGATTGCGTTGTCCAGACTTTTCAATGTTACTGCAAGAAGCAGCTTCCACGCTTAGGGAATGTACTCCGAGCACAGGAATACCTTTGGTTTGCGCCCGTTCCTCTGCCTTCTTTTAAAGTATGCACTTGGTGCCAAGTTTAATTTTTGCTTTTGCCGTTTCTAGTTGCTCTGTACTAGTGTGTGCGCTTCTGCTTCTTGTGGTTGAACACAAGAGCACGTATTTCTTCTAACTGTGAAATTATAATACAAAGTATTCCAAGATGTAGGTACGACTCTACCGAGCTAGACAGATATTATTGATAGAGCCTGCTGAAAGCACAATTTTTTTTTTTTCCCCCATGAAGCTGAAACATTCAAATCTTGGCTTCTTTAGCCTGTGACTGTTGAATGCTTTTAAGTAAAATTTAAAATAAGAAAATTGTTAGTACTTGAATAGTTTTTTCAACATGTACCTTTTGCGCTTTTCGTATCCTTGATCTCTGCACAGCAGTAGAAACAAGTAAAAAGAAAAAATAATTTAAAGAACTGTCTGAAGAAATTTCTGTAAAACAGGGCTCGTAGGAGTTCTTGGTCATTGCTTAGGAGAAATCTTAAGCTTCCTGTCTATAGAAATGTACAGAAATATATATGGAAAGGACCGGTCATTCTTCTTTCTAGAGTTTGTTATATTAGATACAACGTGATTCTGACATACTGGCTCCTATGAAATTGTGTTTTATTAAAGTCGCCAGGTTATTCTTGTGCTAGCAATGGCTTTGATTAAGCACTGTATTAGGGTCATATCCTAGAATAACGACATTTCTAAATCCCTGGCTGCATTTGAAAGAATTGTGATTAAAGTTCTGGCTGTTTTCCTGCAATTGCTAATGTCTGCTGAGGGTTGAGTTACCCTCCTTTCTATTGGCGCTTGAGTTCTGTTACAGCCCCATGCCATTTCGTGCCAATATCAGTGACAGTCTCTGGGGGGAAGCGGTTTTGCATTAAAATGCAAGAAGTAAAAGCTGTAGCAAAATTAACACAGGGGTCTAGAATTTCCAGTGCGACTTAATAGCCGTGGTGTTGGTTGTTTTCTAAAGTCTAATTCATCTTTGATTGAATTTCAGGCAAAACAAAGCAAGGAGGATAAGGAGGTGGGGAAACCCATCTAAAAGAGATTATGGATGAACAGGTTGAAAAATGCCGCCTGACAGGTCATACTCTGAGCAATCTGATAATTTCTGCTGGCACAGGGAGTTGTTTTGTGCATTTTGTGCACTGGCATGGACAATCCATTTTGGTTCCCTTGGGGAAAACCCATGTTATTAGTAGGGATCATTCTGCATATTGCTGGAAAATGAATTAATTCACACTAGCGTATGCGCAGATGAGGAATAAGGACATTCTTTTGTTGTTACAAATTTATAGAGGCATCGCAGTGTTGAATAACCAAGTAGGGTTTATTTTGCTTTGGTTTACATGCCAGATTTGTAACATTTTCAAGACTTGTCAAAAGATTGGCAAATTTATCTCCATTAGAACTGATGCATTCATTAATACGTGGAAAACAAGTTTATGACAGCTTTCTTGGACAGCACGATGGTTACTGTAGTCCCAGCTACGTGCAGTTTCTAAATCCTCAGTTTCCTTCCTGTGTGCCCATGTTAAAAAATTACTTCTGTAGGTGTATACTTCTTCTAGAAGACCGTACAACGTTTTGCACTGTTTATTTCATTATTTCTCATACCAGGCCCATAAGAGGGGCTATAGCAAACCTGCCCCATCTCAGAAGTGGGTGAGTGGAGATGCAGCCTTGTCCAACGTCATGCCACGAGCCTGCGGCCTCGCCAGATGTATCTTGCTGTAACTACCGATTCCTTTGTCTAAAATGGCCGTGAACTTTTAAGTATTAAAAAGGAAGATGAAATGTGGGATGTTTTAGAGTTAAACAGTTTATAAGAATATAGAACAATAAATGACTGTATGTCAAGAAATATCTTTGTTTTATTTCACTTGCTTTCTCTGTTTGCTCACTGCTTTTTTTCTTCTGACATTAAAACTGAATAGAAAACATGGCAGGAATATAAAAAATTCAGGTAGGAGCCATTTGCCACTACAGGAGATAAGATAAAGAAAGCAAGCTTCAAGAAGAAAATAGTTGAAAAGTGAATGCAGTGTGTAAGTAATCACAGTTCATTAGCTCTAGCGTGTTTTCTGGCTTCGGATAAGGATTTATGCTGCAGCCACGCTTTGGAAGAGCTTACATCTGTACACAGTAGTTTTAGGGAAACCAACAAAATAGTAAATATGCAAGCTGACAAATACATTAATCAAAGTGCCTGCTGCTGAGTCGCGTGGCCTGGGAAAAAAAAAAGAGGAGAAAGAACAGTATGCATTTTAAACAATTTCTGTAGCTGAAAGGAGACTTTACATATGTGGCTGACACGCTGATCAAATGATAAAGTAGAGTCAAATTGAACCTCAACCTTTTGTACAGCCTGTGAAAGTGAAGGCACGCTGCACTTTTTCAAGGCAGATGGAGTGTGAGCAACTAATAAATCAGGTTTTGAAACATTAAAGAGCAACTTATTTAAATGCATATGGTGTTGGATCTCAGACAAGACAGTATAGGAGAGCGTAAAAGGATTGGGCATGGGAACATCAGCAGAACAATATGTCTGCACCAGCTACGTGACTGCATCCAAATCGGCTTCTTGTACTGAGGTCCTGCTATGAAGTAAATGAAAGGTAGTGACAGTTGGTCAAAAGCAAGCAGGAGAAGCCGTTTCAGGCAGAAATTTCAGGCAGGGAATGGAATAGGTGGTGCAGTCAGTTTGGTAGGTTGGAGCCATATTCTGTGTTAAATGGAAAGCTGAAGTCTAAGCATGACTTCAAAAACAGTGAATAAAACCTTTGTTCCTTCTTGTCTACAGCATTTCTCAAAACAGCTTTACCAGGGGAAGGTTGGAGTCACTCTTTCAATTCCCCTTTTGGGAAACTGAAACCTGATCAGGGTCACAGAGGCCAGATCAGAGCCATGACTTGAATCCAGATCTGCAGTTGGGCGCTAGTAAAAACTTTGATGTGAAGTCTGGGTTGCATGATCCGCATCAGCTGCCTGTTGGTTTCTGGATGGATTTTGAAGATTTTGATAGCGATGTGTAGTCTCATGGCTGGGAACTCTGTACCTGTACAGAACTAAATGCCACGCTGCTGTCATCACGGTGAGTAGGACTCGTGCTTGTGCTCCCTTTGAGCAGAGAGGCGATTTGTGGCAGTATTGCCTCTCCTGCTTTTGGAAATTATTTTTCCTTCAGCACGGTTTGAAGCCGAGTGTGTGCTCTACGAACTTGAACACAAGCTTACAGCTTCCCTTCTTTCCCAGTTTTATACCTGGAAGGGACTTGTGATGGTCCAGCCGTCAGACTTGACGTGACTTCAGTTGGGATTTTTAGATCGTTGTGGTGACTGACGTGGTCCCAACCCCACAGCAAACAGGGTTGGTGCATATTTTGGAAGCTCTGGACTCCTGTGTCTGTACTAGGCCCCCGGCACAAGAGCTCCATTGCTCCATGAGGCAGACTGAGAACCAGCGAGGAGCCCTGCCCGAATTTCTGCACACTTGTGGTTTTCCAGTGAAAGCTTGTTAGGTTGGAAAGCTGCTCTGCAACCCGTGTTAGGGAGCGTCCGCCCAAACGCCGCTTCTGGGAGAATTGCTGAGATATTTTTTCGCTTAAGGAAATCCTATGGAAATGAAATGTGATGTACTTTATAACCTTAAAGGTCAGCTTCCTTGTCTTTCTTCCCCCACTTCACATCTTTTTCATCTTAATTCCCACCCCACCTCTCTATCAAAGAAGAAAAATATTCACAAACAAACTGAACAGATCAAAGTACATAGTCCATGTGGATTTAGGCTGTACCTGGCTACGGCAGTGTCGGTGTCTCCTGTGCAGAGCTCAGTGCCAGTGACAGGTGATGGACAGGCTGGAAGCTGGGAGCAGCCTACTGCCCTTTGAGAGCGTTAATCATCTCAGAGCTCCCTTCCTACCGCTGCAGAGCCTCGCCCCAAGGACTGACAGCCAGTATTTTACAAGTAGTTAGCCACCTAATTCCCATTGATTTTGGGTCTCTTGTAGTGCCGATGTCATCGTCTCTCTGATCTCTGTTGATTTTGGTAGAAGACAGGGTGCCTATGTGTTTTTAAACATCAGTCCCTTACTCCTGATGGCCTGGTCTATAAATTCACAGCTTCCATGATTAAAAAAAGAACGCGTGATTGAGAAGCAAACAAGAAATGCAATCTTTCCTTTGTCAGAAACCTTTGCTAAATTGCTTCTCCCCTCAAGCAAGGAAGTAATCAAGTATTGGCCGGAGCTTTTCCCTGTCTATCTTGATAACGTGTGGATTTTTTTTTTTTTTTGTCTGGTGCATCTCCCCTCTCTCCCTCCTGTTGAGAGAGAGGGAACAGGAGCTCCACGCGCCGTGTCAGCGGGCAGGTATGTCACTGCCACCCACTGCAGTTTGTGGGTGAAGAGGACAGAAGGAACATTCTTGCCACGTAGGAGCAGACAGAACAGTCTGCCTGAAATAATCCACTAGATGCCACTAGAAGATGAGATCTCTCTTGTCTAGTCCGTGGAATCCTGAAGTGGTTGGTGTCTGAAGGGCTTTCTAGAGGAATTCTGTAGCGTTCACTTCTAAATAACCTTTGCTTTACTTGGAGTGCTGAGTTTCAGTTCCAGTCGCATTGGCAAACCCATAACAGCTCCCGCGCGTAGTTCGTGGGAGTCCAGCAAGAAGGGAAGAGAACATGGCTCAGAAACAGAAAAGCGTTAACCCAGAGTTGACCTCCACCGGCAGGAAAGTGCAATGTTTCGAGGCTGTCTGCCAAACAGTATTCTTAGTAAAAGCGTAAGTCTTCAAAGACGGTGTTTGTTCAAAAGGAAGGGTCTATGGATTTGGAAGTTTAATGATTATTTTCTGTGGAGCTGGCTTGGAAGCACAGACTGGTTGAAACATGGGGCCGGACACTTCTGGGGTTTCTATTGTGTTTGTTCGCTTGGATAAACCTACTCAGCTTCAGGGAAGACCTATCTAGATTCTGTCGCACTGCTTGTAGGTCTGCCTGTCTAAGGTCAAGGCGCTTGAAGCGCTCACAAAAGCTAATTTTAGGTGCAGGATGCTGGATTCCCTATGTGCTTTGTTCCCTGGTGGAGACTGGTCTGGAGAGTGGACCAGATCCTTCCCCATCCCTTCCCTCTCCCCTGCTGAGGTCTGATGGCGTAGGAGAGCAAGCGCCAGGACGGCTGGTTGCTGAGCCCTTCGCTCCGGCATGCGCTGCACTGCGTGGGCTCTACTAAAGCAGGTATCTTCGAGCAGTTTGAAAAAAGGCCTGAATGCAGTTAAGTTTGATGATTCAAGACATGCAAAAGAATTTGAGAGAAGATCAATTATGTCTGTTTCCTGTAAAAAGAACTTAAATGCCCAGGCCGATACGTTGAATCTGCTGCGAATCAGTATAGCGAAAACAGGACCTGATGCTTGTGTTGTGTGCGGCTTGAAGTGGGTGCAGTTGTAAGACAATAGACTCCTAATGTACAGAGAAATATGAAAAAGGAGGAGACTTCCGTTCTAAACCCCCACAGTTATTGTTCCGTAGTGGCACAGATCGATCACTCTTTTCTTTTGTGCTCTGTTTTATGATAACTACCTGCTTTGCTCTCTTTGGGCAGCTGTTGCTGTCTCCCCTTTCATTCTAAAAGAAAAACTGTATTTCCATACCTTGAAGATAGTATACAGGTAATAGCTATATTGTTGATCTCCACATAATCAAGAACTTTTTGGAAGGACCGTAACATCTAACCTGGTTCCTTTTCTCCGATAAGTTTGCTCTGATGCTGACAGTGGAGGAGGTGGCATTGATTTGCAAGCTGTGTTGATTGCTTGATTGTTGTGGCTTCAAAGCCTGTTTCTTTATTCTTTTTACGGTAGCGCAGATTAACGTGAAGTGGCTCACTAGGAAAGGCGCTTTGATCACAGGTAGGTGCCGAAGAATTGTTCACTACGTGCCTGGAACCTGTTTAACTGAAAAGTTTGCAGCCTCGGAGAGATTAATGAAGTTGTCCTGTGCTGACACAGGGGATCGGAGGGGAAGAGAGCGAACAGAGTTTTGCCTACGGTCCTCACGGTTTTCGGGTGCTTGCTGTTTCCGTTGAGATCAAATTAATATTTCTTGGATGTTTTTGGAAAGGGGTTTACTTATTAGCCAAATATCTCTGCCTCTGAAAAATTTTTGTGTCTGATAGGGTTTAAAGTGTATCGGGGCTGAGGATGAAATGCATTAAGACAAATACAGCTCTGAAACAATGAGGTAATGTGTTTTGGTGCTCTGAAGTGACAGCGTAAGACATCTCACCTTTTAAAAGTACTCATATTAGAGACAGAGACCTTTCCTTACATTGTTGTTAAAAGAAAAAATTAAAAAATTACTTTATTACTTACTATGATTTTCAAGGATGCAAGCAGCCTCTTACAAGATGCTGAGCTACCTCCTCTCTGACGTCTTCACATCCTTCAAGGAACAGATCAAGAGAGTGAGTAGTGTGTGATTCTCTTCAGACATGTTGTTGAGGAGTAATAACTTCCATATAGATCTTGGACCTTTATAGAGAAAATTATTTCAATTTAAAAAAACCCCAAAACTAAACAAAACCCTAAAAATCTAGGAAAAGGAAATATAAACACTGTTATCATCTCTGGTTTTTTGGAGGTTTGTTTGTGGTTGGTTTTTTTTTAAAATTTAGTGGTAGAAAAGTTATCTTGATAAATGGGGAAATAGCAGGATGTGTCTCAGTGTGATCTTTTTTTACAAAGTAGGATCAAACCTTTTCTGTAGACATGGCTGTCCTTGGTTATAGAAGGTAACCAGCATTACATTAATTGCAAAATTACGGATCAGGAAACTCCTTGCAGTGTGTCTTTAAATGAGGAGCTGTGATTTGTGTTGATGGCATGTATCTAACTTAAGGTTTGCCTTCGGTACTGTTTCAGTACACAAAATAGGTATAGGAAGACCAAGAAGTTGTTTAATTCATTTGCAGAGCACTCTGAGACGCTTTCTGAAGAATGCTAATCCTTAGCATTTCTATACGTGCTTCAGTATGTTTTCCATACAGAGTAAATTAGCAAAGTCCAGGTATACCTTAAATTGTGGTGGGCAACTTTGACCTTGAGTTACTTCATGGCAGAAGAAACTCCCGTTTTTCTGGGGAGATTCCTTCTGGCACAAGAAATCTTGCCATCATCCTTCTGAGACCTGCTCTGTATGCAGATAACAGGACATCAGCAGTAAACCTGGGATATCCATGACGAATATTTAACTTTTTAAAATACTAGGCAGAATGGAAAACTTGAAGCACTCTTAATGTTTGTTCAGACTTTAAATGCATGCAGAGATTCTAGCTTTCTTGGTAATCTAATGCTTTTTCATATTGAAGCATGACATTTTAGGCTCCATTTCAGAAACATTGAGCTGCGTTACTAATGGACCCGTCTCTGACTCCCACTCGCAGCAGTATTCAGGTGGGCACACTTCATTGCTAGCACAGCGTGAGGATATGTATGTATGACAAATTGCACTTCACCTCAAAAGTTTTTCTTCTTTTTTTTTTTTTGGGTCTCATGATTTGTTACTAGGCAGATAAATCAGCAAGCTGGTGCTCTTCAGAAGGAACTGCTACAACAATAGTACTTTCTCAGCTGTTTGGGTTTTTTTCCTAGTGCCTATGAAATGCGGCTATTATAGTTTCTTGCCTTACACTAAAAAAAAACCCCCAAACTGTGCAACCCAAATGAAAGATTTCTGTAGTGTGGCGTTGCTGAAGCAATGATGTATACTCGGTCCAGATGGTTATTGGAGTGCTGTGTACATCACGATGTTGTACATCAGTGATCACGGATGGTTAGTCCCGTAGTCGGTGCTTATAGTGAGCTGTCATGGCAATAAAGTTGAGCACTTACATACAGTCGAAAACCTTCAGTGCTCACCGGGAATTAGTCTTTACTGCTCCTTTTCCCTAATGAGGCGGATAGTTTTCTTCTCTTGGAGTCTGCTCATGTGTATGTGGCGTGGTTTGGGACAGCCCAGCAGTACAGTATTTGCGTGCTTAGCTCTTGTTTGAGAGACTGTGCAAACTGCCTCTCTGATAATCAACTTGATAAGGAGGAAAAAAAAAACCCAACGGGCATTTTTTCCTTTCTTCACGCTCTTCCTTCATCTGGTACCTGTTTTCTGTGGAGCTGCCTGGTATTGGTTTCTTTGGATGAATGAGCATTCACCTCCCTGCAAGAGATGCTCTTGGTAGGAATCAATAAGGATGAAGGGATATTCACGGTGTATTTTTCTGGACATGTTTGTTGGGTCTCCAGCACAGGGCATCATCTGCAGCGGAGGTACCACGTTGGCTGGTCAATGTAAATGCACATTTTAGATCTTGATGTAGTCAGGGAGAGTCCCCTCTTGAGATTTCCCCTTGAATTTCCACTTGAATATCCAGGCAAAGACATCATAAGCTCTCTCTTGCTCCAGTTTGGGCTTTTCTCCAATGGCTGTCATAACAAAGCTGCTGCCTTGTGGATTGTGGTAAACGGCAGCATTTGCTTTTCTGTCCTGTGGCCGTGCAGGAATGGAGCTGTGCTGGTGTTGGGCTATGGCAGCTTCGTTCAGGGTCCATAGAGGTACGATGGCAGCGTCGAGAGAGGTAAGAGGTGCTGTGCAGGCTGCTGGCATTAGCAAGAACTGTTGCAATGCTGGGTTGTTGTTGGTATGTACGGGGCATCATCAGGAATAAGATTTACATCTCAGTGTATTTCATTTAAATACAAACAAAATTACTTTTCCTCGTAGCTTACACCTACAGGCAGAGCGTTCATTATTATTAATTGAAAGCTAAGAGCAGAGAAGATGTAAAAGCATATTTTTCTCTCAGTGCCAGTGTTCTGTTCTTCTCAAATCTCACATAATATGGCCAAGCAGATAAGACAGATTTGTTTTATTCCTTGCTATGGAGTTCATCCCAGTCAATAATATCGATTAGTGCAGGGTGACTTGACGTAACAAGAATAACACCCCTTTCTTAATTTGAGCCTGTATTTCCTAGTTCATGCCTCAGTAGTTCATGCTTGAATGAATTCTTCAATAAGTCAGTTAAGACACAGACCCCACTGGAAATTGCAGGGTCTGACATTAAAAGGGGAAATGAATGATTTTCTTTTCCTAGAAGTTGTGCCTCTTTTTTCCACCATTAAACTGTCACGTTGTGCAAGTTAACTATTTAAAATGCAAAATGAAATTCCTGAACTTTTTTTTTTTAAGAGCTACCTCTTTCTAAATATGATCAGTAAAGTTTTATAAACTCTGTTCTCAGCTGGCTCTTTGCACTTCATGAGTCCTTATGCTAGCGTAGACAGTATCAAGAAGCTCCGTGTCCTAACGACTCGTTTGGGAAGCTGAATCAGCTTGTGGAAATACTGCGACTGCAGGTATCCAGAGCTTGCATGCATTTCCCACTCCACAGGGAATTTAATATTGTTCCTTTTACTGGGGCACCGAAACAGCATCTTTGAATCGTCAGCAGTGCTGTGAATTCTTGTACAAAACACTCCTGGCCTGGAGGGACTGCTTAGGTATGGAAGAACTGGTGTCGGTGACCTGCTCGGTCCTCCACGTTGCTGTGCGGTTACTAACAGGAGGGTCAATTAAATCAAGTCATCAACGAGCTTTTTTTGTAGATTGGTTGCAGGTAATGGCCTAAAGCATATAAACTTCACTTTGAAAAGATCGGAGTCACTTACTCGTCGGTTGTGTTCTTCTTACACTTTCCGATTTGGAGACATTCTTCTTCTCGTTTCGAGGCAGACAGATGTCAGGGTCAAAAAATTCAATGATCTGCTGGTGGTGTTTTGATTTCAAGTACTTTGTCATTTTCCTGCCTACAAAGCTATCATAATAATGTGATTAGGTTCTGTATTTATTATTATTCAATCATTAATGAGAGTTCACATGCAAAATGAAAAGAACTTGATAACATTTCGGATATAGAGACTTTCCCCAAGTTCATAGTTGTGGTTATTTGAGGTTTTTAGCCCAAAACCACACTTGATAGGGTTACTTGTCAGATGATACCAGCAAGATGATGGGTCTGTGCTTTGGGACAAGGGAATATGACCAAAATACAGGGGACTATGTGCTGAATTGCTGCTAATTTCATAACGAGATTTTTTTTCTGATGCTGGCATTTGCTTATGTGCGGGGCATCTGGCCTGTTCTCCTAAAAATGTTTTCTTCTGGAAGGGTAACAAGAGGACTTTGTTATCAGGAGATGCAAGGGTTTCAGTGAATTGAGATTGGCCCTCCCCCCTTTTTTCTGTCTCAGTATCCTAATTTAAAGTATTTTGGTGTTAGGAGCTGCCTGTGGAAGTAACTTTGGTTCAGATGTGATGAGATGCAGATGGGTGTTTTCATGCCACTCCAAGTCCTTCGGTCTGGGCCTGAGGTGTATAAATAATGCTCTCTGAGCTTGTGTTTTACTACCAAGGAGTGTGCCAAACTCAACAGGTTTATTTTTCACGTAGCTGAGAGCCTGTTTGTACAGAACTGGAACTTGGGCAACAGAGACTTCTGCTAGGAAATTACAAGACTCTGCGTAGGACACGGACTCCTCAGAGACCCAGCAGTGTTAAATGTAATAAATAATTTAAAATGTCATGCCCTTGGCCATCAAAACCAAGCTACCTTCCAAGGGATTGAATGGTGGCATCATCAGTCGGAGGTGTGGGAGCCTTCCGTACAGCAATATGGAAGCAGCAAAATTCAGTGAAGCGCTGCTCTTAAAACCCTTTCCAAGCATGATGTGCTTCAAAAGACATCATATCACATGGACAAGACCTTGGGTGTTTATTACACAAGGTGAAGGCCCTTGTGCTTCTGAGAAAGGATAATTTAAGTGTGTGCTCATGTGCAAATTAAGAGCTGTTTGTTCGGTTTTGGGCTGTTCCAAAAGCTGCTAAAGTCACTGAAACTTCAGGCTGGAGGTCCCCATTTGTCAGTGGGGTGATGTTCTGAAGAACCGTGAGGCTCAAGCCTCTTAATGGTATCTGGGCATCTCTCACCTGGGTGACGGGTATCGTGTTAGCACCTCTGGGCAGTACGTTGGACTTCAGCCCAACTGCGAAATTCATCTCATGTGGCTGGGACACTCTTCTGCATTTGAAACTGGGTCCTGTGCTGTAGGAGACCTGCACTTACCAGTCTTTCTGCGATACTGTCACTAACTATGGAAAGAGGAGCCTAAAGTAATGTATAAATACTATCTGTATTGTTCCTATTGCATTAGGAGTACTTTCTCTGAGCAGAAAGAGAATAGAAAGAGCGTATCTTCACATTAATTACTGGTCTTTCACCAGGAATGAAGCATTTACAGACAGATCTAAGTGTTTAATTATCACTTACTATCTAAAATTCAAGGGATGTTCAGATCTGTTAGACAACTTGTTTCATGTTATTTTCCAGGAGGACCAGATGATAACTTAATTGAAGGTGGCGGATCCAAGTTTGTCTGCAAACCAGGAGCCAGGAACATTACCATCATCTTTCATCCCCTCCTCAGGTAAGTAAGGCTTTTCTACCTATTTCTACAGATGCAAATAATCAGAATAAGTAGAATTAACCTGCTTTCTTTCTGGGCACATTGCCACTTCTGAGATAACATCCCACAGCAATGGGCTTGCTGTAAAGTTGTTGATGTGCACGCATGTAAAAAGTAACCGCTAGTTGAGCTTGTTGCCGATGCTCTTTAATCTTTTCAAAATTAGCAAACCAAGTGGGATTGCTTGCTTGGGTGACCCCTTTTCGTTGAACAGTGTAATTTATTATTGACTCAAGTTGGGAAAAGTTTAGTTGCAGCCTGTCACAAATCGTTTATTGCTGACTGTCCATTATGCTTATTAAAAAGTCAGAAGGATACTTTATGAACTGCAAGGTAAGTTCATTCTTCGATAGAACAAGTATGGTCTATGGACTGCAAATGAAATGCCTGATCTGAAGTGCTGTGCCAGTTACTAAAATCTTAGAAATTCATAGCTCATCAAGGACTGCTGGAACTTTAAAACAGAGCAAGTCTGTAATAAGCCACTTCTCACCAGGTCACTCACCTCTGATACTTTAATTTTGCTCTTTTTACTTTGCAGTCTAACAGTTCGTCTTCTTAGTTTTGCCAGAATTAAATAATATGATGTTTTTCTTGGTTCACGTCAATCTTCCACCTCTGCTTTTTCCTTGCAGGGTTTTCCTTTATTGTCGGACATGTCCTTTCCTATTCGGTACTAGCACCTTTAGAGAGCATTTCCCTCCTTGGCTCTCTTGGGTTTGAATTACCCACTATCATGAGTCACTTAGGCAACAGGGCACATTTCTCCAGCGTTAAAAACAAGCAATAATAAAAAGTAGTTGGAATCTGATCCCCAGACGAAGGAATATTCTGACTGCTGTCTTGGTAGCTGAGAAATGTGGTTATTTGTGACTTCTCAGGAGTTAAAAATGCAGAAGGAAAGTGTGTAAATTCCTCCAAATTTAAATTTCTGATGTCATGACACTAGATATTGGAATAATCTTGAGAAAAGCACCTGTTGTGAGGACATATTAAAATTTGTTACGTTTCTTCGGAACTTTCCTTGAAAAAAGGGTTAAATACATTGTACACTCTTCATTTATTGCTAGATGCCAGTAATTAAATGGATAATTTCATAAGCACATTTTGTTTCAACCTCTTTCTCTTCTAAAATGGAAGAAATAGGTGACCCGCCTAGTGGATGAGGGAAAGGCAGTGGATGTGGTCTACTTGGACTTCAGTAAGGCCTTTGACACTGTCTCCCACAGCATTCTCCTAGAGAAGCTGGCGGCTCACGGCCTAGACAGGTACACTCTTCGCTGGGTAAAAAACTGGCTGGACGGCCGAGCCCAGAGAGTTGTGGTGAACGGAGTTAAATCCAGTTGGCGGCCGGTCACGAGCGGTGTTCCCCAGGGCTCAGTTTTGGGGCCGGTCCTGTTCAATATCTTCATCAATGATCTGGACGAGGGGATCGAGTGCTCCCTCAGTAAGTTTGCAGAGGACACCAAGTTGGGCGGGAGTGTTGATCTGCTGGAGGGTAGGAAGGCTCTGCAGAGGGACCTGGACAGGCTGGATCGATGGGCCGAGGCCAATGTATGAGATTCAACAAGGCCAAGTGCCGGGTCCTGCACTTCGGCCACAACAACCCCAGGCAACGCTACAGGCTTGGGGAAGAGTGGCTGGAAAGCTGCCCAGAGGAAAAGGACCTGGGGGTACTGGTTGACAGCCGGCTGAACATGAGCCGGCAGTGTGCTCAGGTCGCCAAGAAGGCCAACAGCATCCTGGCCTGTATCAGAAATAGTGTGGCCAGCAGGAATAGGGAGGTGATCGTGCCCCTGTACTCGGCACTGGTGAGGCCGCACCTCGAATACTGTGTTCAGTTTTGGGCCCCTCACTACAAGAAGGACATGGAGGTGCTGGAGCGCGTCCAGAGGAGGGCAACGAAGCTGGTGAAGGGCCTGGAGCACAAGTCTTATGAGGAGCGGCTGAGGGAACTGGGGTTGTTTAGCCTGGAGAAGAGGAGGCTGAGGGGAGACCTCATCGCACTCTACAACTACCTGAAAGGAGGGTGTAGCGAGGTGGGTGTTGGTCTCTTCTCCCAAGTAACTAGCGATAGGACAAGAGGAAATGGCCTCAAGTTGTGCCAAGGGAGGTTTAGATTGAACATTAGGAAAAATTTTTTTACTGAAAGAGTGGTCAGGCCTTGGAACAGGCTGCCCAGGGAAGTGGTGGAGTCACCATCCCTGGAGGTATTTAAAAGACGTTTAGATGAGGCCCTTAGGGACATGGTGTAGTGGGCATGGTGGTGTTGGGTTGACGGTTGGACACGATGATCTTAGAGGTCTTTTCCAACCTGTATGATTCTATGATTCTATTCTATGATTCTATGATTCTAAATGTGCTAAAAATAAATTTGCTAGAGCATAATTTATGGTTTTCAGCCATTTTATTATGAGAAAAGATGGACAATGGTTAAGATGCTATATGCTATTCAAGATATGACCACTATGATATGGACTTCAATCTCTTCATCTTTAATGAATTTACAGGCTTCCTTCAAGCACAAAGGGGGGTGGTGATGCGCTTATTTTTATTGATGAGGTACTTCACATTGATTTAGAAACTGGTGAAAATACTTCTTTCTTTCTATTTGCCTTCCTGCTTAATTTTCCCATTTTTTTTTGCCATCCGAGTCAAACATGAGTGCTGTGCTTTAAATAGCACTTCTCACAAACACTTCACTTTCATTACCAGCTTGCAAGGTAGGCAGTAGAAATAATTTGCTTCATAAAAAATAATTGCATCAAGATTAAGGTATCTGCGTACAATATATTTTTCATGCCAACCATCTGCAACATCTTAACTTCCTTGTGTTGAGTAGTTCATCAATGACTGCACGAAGAGAAAGAAAATACTCGGTGACCCAGCTTACCCTTTTCTCACTGCAGAATGGGGTGAGTTCGGGTGTAGGTGAAGACTGTAGAAACTTTTAAAATGTGATTTTTACCCACCTTAATAATCAACAGAGTAAATATTTAGCATGAGTCCTTGCTCTCTTAGTTTTAACTCGTGATCCTCAACTTCGGCGTGTTGAGGATGGAATGCAGCGTATCTGGGATGACCATAGGACTGGATTTCGTTTGGTGATAATGATTCCCTGCAGGGAATTTTGTTCCTGGTGGGAGTTGATAGCCGTGACCTGTCCTACCAGCAAACTGGTTTACCCGTTGACTCCTGTTAAAATTTGGCTATATGATGCTGGCTGTGGTTGTAAAATGCTGAATATAGTGGATTTGCTAAAATACTGATGTTTGCAATAATTTCTAGCACATCATCTTATGTGTGCATTCCTTGTTGGTTAGATCTTTGTCGCCCTCTTCTAGACGTTATTGTATTAAGTGTCAAGCTCTCGAGAATGTAATTGCTGCAGAGGTGTGAAGTTTTCACTTGCTTTATTTTCCATTTGTTGTCAAGGTTCTTTATGGCCTGCCTCAATCATCTTTCATCGATGTCGCTTGTACAGGCTTAAAATGAATCTGTTTTGAATTCAAAATGATCAATATTTTATTTAGAAGGGTGGAGGGGTTTTTTTGTTATTTTTATCAAGTTCACATAAATATGTTGACAGAGAGGTTTTAGCACTGTATGGGCCAGCTGATTTTATTAGAAAGCTGACTGCTTCTAAAAGTATTAAGCTAACTGGATCACTGAGAAACCAGACACTGGTGTGATGATTTAAAGCCTGAGCATCGCATTAAGTGATGGCTTTAAAATGTAATTCAGCGCAGTAATGTTAGGTGGAGAGTTGTAACTGGAGCATTCATATTCATCAGTCTGAATTTCTCTTTTTTTGTACTGCTGATATGAAAAGTGCCATTGTCTATCACATCAGAGAGTTGCACAATCACAGTGTTAAGTTTACTGGTTATAATAGCCTTTTTTTGGATCCTTTTTTATTTAGAAACTGAGGTTGAGCTTGGCTCCAGATCCTTTTGAAGAAGACAGAGTCAGCAGGCTTCCAGGGGGCTGTAAATTAACCTCCATATCTCCAGTAATGAAAGTTTGTTTAGAGAAATGCTTAACTTACAACCATGGAGGGTGTAAGGGCAAATACATGGGAACGGTTTTCAAAGTCTTCCTTCACTCTAATTCGTTTAGAGCAATGAGCCAGCGTTGGGAAGTGAGATGTTGCACCGTTTGGAGTGTGGGTCCCTCATTTCCACTAGGACAATTGAGACGCACCAAGCCCCAGATTAATTACCAGGACTTAATGACACCACCACACACGTAATAAATGAATACTGAATTTTTGGAAGACAAGTGGGTATTCTAGCGGAGATGATTCCTGGGAATAGATTTTACTGACTACATATGAAAACTAATTGCACTTACAAATTGAAGAGGAATACACATCTGATTTTCCTTAATTACATATTGCGGGAGGTGTCAAAGTATAAAAGTTACCAAAAGAGTCCAGTTGCTTTCTTCATCCTTCACTGCTAACCAGCATCTGCTTGGATCGTGAAAGCGCTGGTGTTACTGGTCTGTGGACTAACGTCTCCCGTTGGAGGAAGGAAACGTGCGGGACCAATACTGAAGCCCTTCCGTTGTGGAATATTGAACAGCCTGAGTGATGTCTGTTGTAACATTTGTTTGGTGGGGATTTTTTTTTTTGTTTGTTTATTTGTTTCAGCTGGCATTTGAAAGGCACTTGGCTCTTCAGGGTAATAATCATTTTACATATGCTTTATAGAGTATGTTTATTACCAGACAATTGAAGAACAGATGTCTGCAGTCTTGAGGCTTAAGGGGGAGGGACAGGAGGGACCGGAGATGGAGGGGATGATGGCGTTTTGAATCGTGAAAGCACCGCTGATGCTAACTCCGTTGAACGTTGTTTGGATACCGGGTATTAAGGCCGCAAGGGTATCCATTTATTAATATCAGCCACACTTCATTAAGATCAAGCAGCAATTAAAAGGGTTGCAAGATGGAAGAGAAAGCAAAGTGTTCATTGATTTGGAAGAAGCAGTCGCTTCTAAGCAAGATTGTGTCCTTGTGAAGGAGTGGACGAGAGAGGCTCAGCTGACTTGGCACCCTTCACCTCTCTGTCGAGTGCGCAGTGTCTGTCTTGGGGGATCTCCCCCTTGGTCAGATGGGAAGAACTGCAACGAGTCGGTGATATTCTGGTCACTGCCTTTGATTTCAAAGTCTGGAGAGTAAGAAAGTGAAAAACAAAGTGTTGATTTATTAGAGTAGCCAAAAAAAAAAGGGAAGAAGGAAAGGCAAAATTACTGATTTGACTCTGCTGATGTTGATTGAGATGCAAAGACTGAAGTTTAGCGCTCGGGTGTGTGCGTGGTCCAAGGCGTTGGAAAGTTTGCTAGTTCTTGGTATTTCAGATTGGTCGGAGTAGGGGGAGAAGAGCAGGTAACAATTTGACATTTTAATTTAACCTTTAAATTATTATGTTCATTTATACTGGTCCCCATCATTTAAAGCAGTAGCTTTTTACTTGATAGCATTTTTGGAATTTCCTGTTTCTTCCTCCTATGTTAATGGTAATAAAAGAGTGATTGCTCTTTTAATAAATAAAATAAATGCTTTAGGGAATAATCAAGGAGGATAGTAATTTACTTTTGCTGCCTGTTGATATCAGCATGTTCCTCACCAACTGGTGGCAATCAGCTCTGAACTGCTGAAGGTCAAATTTCAGACTCCGCTAGTAACCTGTCCTTGGGAGGGAGGTGCACAGCCTACAGAATATGTACATACACGCAGGGTACATATGCATTAGCAGTGATGTTTTAGCTTTCCATGCTTTGGGAATAATCGTGTCAAGCTTCTATTTAATTCAGAATATGTCAAGATAAAAGGTACTGTATGTAGAATTAAAATCCTCTGTTTATTTTGAAAATGTTGGGAGGGGGTGGCAAAGTTGTCATCGGTTCCTATGGGGCATCGAAGTCCTTTGGTCTTTACGAACATCAACTGCTGCTGCAGCTGAGCAGCGTTCATAACTACGTAACTGTAATTGATACAAAGCTATGTATATAACTAAGAACCCGTGTGTACCTTGCTGATAATCCCTTTTATTAGTATATTTGTACAGCTATAATAATAAACAACTAATTTGATTTTAAAATATGCTGTAATATCTTGTAGTTGTGTACTATAAAATTAATACTTGATAATATGGGGAATGTGTTATTTGGGAAGCAAAAGGAGTGTGAAAATCAGATTAGTTAGTTACATTTAGTATGTTTAGACTATGTTAAATGATACCAAGTATGTTAAGAAAAATGTGTGGTATTTTATCAGTCTAAGGGGTATGTACTATTATTGAAGTAGATGGAAAATGTCTAATAATCCTAGGGCACAGATAGTGCTAAATAGTGAGAGCTGATGTCTTCAGCTTTTTGAAATCAAACCTAAATACTTGATTTTAGAGAAATCGATAAAACCTCCTCAAGCTGGGAGAGGGAACTGACAACACTGACTGCCTGAAGTTTGTATTTCAGATTGAATAATGTTCAGAGGATAAGGGGTTAAGTAAAAAAAAAGTCTGAGATGCTGTTATGTACACAGGAAAACATTATTTGCCAACTTTTAAAGTCAGTGACCCCTTAAAAATCTAACCATCCAGATTTCATGAATACTATTTTTTTTTTAAGTCTTACATGCAGACATATCCCTTATCTTCAAAGAGAGGGAAAAAATATCACTTCGTTAATCTAAATCTCGCTTCTGCAAGGTAGGCAGTATCTTCCCCTTAGAGAGGGAGGCTGTGGAGGCAGGGAGGTGGTGCCTCTCCGCAGGCTCGGCGGTGCGGCCAGGCAGACGGGGCTCAGGCCGGGAGCTCTCGACTCCTGCTTCTCATTACGGTACCGGTAGTCACCGCGATGCTTAATATTCCCGTCTTTATTTTGGAATCGTTCATACTCATCCTTGAGCGTGACAGATGCTTGATGCAACTTTTCATACACTCGCTGTTTACTTCAGTTGACCTGAATCGAAATCTTAAGGGAGCAATTTGACACCCACCTACTGAATTTTTTTTCTCCTCCTGGTTTAATGAGTGTTTAGAAGACATTTAGTTGATGAGTCCCTTGCTGTTGACATTTAGTACTTTATATCTGTCAACAGCGGGAATGAATGTTTCTTGCAGGCGAATCCTAACTCTTTTCTCTTTGACAAGCTCTCATAAAGTCTGCGTCGCTGAATTATAAAGGCGCATTTCAGAAGAGCTTGTTGTTGTGACACTGCTAAGGAAAGGTTTAGTTCTGACTGAGGCCATCGCAGAAACGGGACACATGCACGGGAAGGGGATGGGGAACAGCTTCACATTTTGTGCTTTTTTTCCCCCAATGCTTTATGAGAACTGACAGTCTTACTCTGTGTGTCTGATTAAAGATGACAGTTTATAAAAACCTTAAGGTAAGGCTGTTCATTTTCGATGACAGAAAATAAAGCAATCCCCCCCTACCTCCCACACAAACAAAAACTCTTACATGCCAAAAAAACTCTTAATAAGTGATGCATTGATTTTATATTGTCTGTCAGAGAATGTGCTTCAGCAGATCAGTCAAGTTTTGAGTTTTCAAACATTCTTCACCCATACGGGAAATCAACAGCCTGTCAGAAATTTCACATGTCTCCAGCTCCTCCTTTCCTTCGGATGACATACAACCTGAAGGAACATAGAAATTTTGACATTTGCAAGAACTTACGCTGAATAGCTGAGAATAGTGTTAATTCAATTCCATGATAATGAATTACTTCTAACCCGTATTATGTTCATCAAGCCAACAAAGTAGTTTTAGCTCATTTCTTAACGGAAATGCTGCTTAAGTTTAGTTCTAGTATTTAACTCATGTTCTCATGGAGCACGATTAAGATTCCTCATATTGCTGAACACTTTTATTAGAGTGTAAGCACAGATTTATGATGTCATACGAGTTTTCAGTGACTTACTTATTCCTTTTGAATACTGCATCACAAGACCGGAGTTGTGTCTTAGAATAGACCAGACTATTTCAGCTGGAAGGGACCTACAACGATCACCTAGTCCAACTGCCTGACCACTTCAGGACTGACCAAGAGTTAAAGCAGGTTGTTAAGGGCATTGTCCAAACACTGACAGGCTTGGGGCATCGACCGCCTCTCTGGGAAGCCTGTTCCAGTGTTTGACCACCCTCTCGGTAAAGAAAGGCTTCCTAATGTCCAGTCTAAACCTCCCCCGGCACAGCTTTGAGCCATTCCCATGTGTCCTATCACTGGATCCCAGGGAGAAGAGACCAGCACCTCCCTCTCCGCTTCCCCTCCTCAGGAAGCTGTAGAGAGCCACGAGGCCGCCCCTCAGCCTCCTTTTCTCCAAACCAGACAAACCCAGTGTCCTCAGCCGCTCCTCCTGGACATTCTTTCCAGCCCCTCCACCAGCTTTGTTGTCCTTGTCTGGATGCATTCAAGTACCTTCACATCCTTCTTAAATTGTGGGGCCCAGAACTGCACGCAGCCCTCAAGGTGAGGCCACACTGAATGCTAAGTGCAGCGGGAATGGCAGCAAGTCTTGAGATACACCAGCAAACCTTGTGTAGATCTTCTCATCTGGCTCTTTGCAAAAGAGATGGTGAGCATGGCTGGTGGATGTGGATTAAGAAGTTGGCAAAAAGTGCTGATTTCATACTGTGCAAAGAATAATCATGGGCAATTACAGTTGGAATGGAAGGAGGTTATTTTTGACTTTTCCAGCTTGTGGTAGTGTTAAACAAAGTTTTAACATGGACAGAAGCCAGCACGTCTTGTATATGGACCTGTGAATTTATTGTTCATCTAACTGGTGTTTTATTAGTCTAATCAATATAGAACAATAAGTAGTAGTACACTTATGGTAAAACCAATAGAGTTATAAAAATCTGGATTTATAGACCAGATTATCATATTATTACTAATTCTAGTTAAATTTTAGTTAAAAATTAAAATAGTCAAGTCTATTCTGCCCATGACGGTAATTGGTAAGTGATCTCTGTCTTCTTCTCGACCCACAAGCTTTTCCATCTTATTTTCTGCCCCCATGTCCTGTTGAAGAAGGGGGAGTGAGAGAGCAGCTGGGTGGGGGTCTGGCAGTTGGCCAAGGTCAACCCACAAGAAGCTACTGTGGTCTTCCAGGGTCTTACAGACGCCAGCATATCTTTGGCGCTAAGAAGGAAGAGGGTAAATGTGATACAATTGTTTTAGTGGCTCTTCTCCCATACCAGGTGTGGCAAGTAGTCTGGGGAATTCCTTTTATATTTCTCACATCATGTCACCAGACCAAATAATTTTACGTTAGAGTGTTTCTGTACCCATTAGCCTGCTAGCCAAGGCTTCTGAAAGTCAACTCCGCTAGCACGTTTTCCAGGCCTAAATAATTTTTTTTTTTTTAATATGAATGTGTATTTTTCCTTAAGAGAATCTGATATACCTGAAATTCTTCGGCTTTCTTTTAGCTCTGTTTCCACGTAAATCTGTGCGCGTAGCTAACATCTAGCTAACTCTACAATTTTACAAGGGTGTGCTCAGTATCTTCTGTAGGTACCCCTATGATGGCTGCAAATTTGTTTGGCAGAATTAAAAAAAAGATCTGGGGAAAAAAGAGGGTTTTTTCCCGTTAACCCACACCTCTCCCACACAAACTTGCAGGCAGCGGCAGTGACTGATTTGCTGCCCGTGCTTTGCCCAGGCAGACAGCTGAATTGGTTCAGATTATTGTGGCGGGGACCGGCGAGGTGAGTCAGGGCTTGTAAAATGCACAGCTTGCTTTCGAAAGAAACGTGAATCTTGTGTGAATGCAAACTGGCCATCGAACTCCAGTCAGCCAGCTGACTGGTGGGGTTTTATGGACGGTTAAATGCTTCTGCACTCAGGGACAGGGCATGAAAAGGAGAGTACGAAGCTGCGTGTCTGTCGAGGTGGACTCCAGTGAATCACAGTTTGTCTAAGCATTATGGATGTTTATTTGAGTGTATGGACACCAGTAAATAGTTTTTGTTCCTGAAGAAAATCCAGACAGTGACACATCACCTGGAATTTAATTTTTGAAATGGACCTTTAGATGCAGTTGCTGCTCATGATAGTGGCAACTTGAGATTTCCAGAGCCCAGTAGGACCAGTTAAGGCCATCGCCTTAGTTCTGTCTGTACCTTCAGATCAGTTGGTTTCTGGGGTTTGTTTAGCTGTGGAATACTAAAACAAACGTTACAAAATAGCACAAGCTAACAGCATCTCTTTTTTTCCAGTCTTTAATGTGACCTAAGAACCAATCCTTGCAATAATACTTAAAACTAATGGAGTGGTTGGTGGTACCAGGGATGCTCAGTGATGTGATAGTGCCTCTGAACACAAAAGCACTTCTTTTTATTTAGGTTTTATTTTGGCTGCCCCAGCTGATTTATCATAGGATAAAAAGACTACAGAGAAGGCAGTGAACTACAGTGTTGTGTTATACTGTAAAATGTACTGATGATCAGGTTCTGACTGAAGCTCTTAGTGGCTTTAGTAATTTTTGGTGACTTTTTTCAGTAAACTCATATCTCTGCAGTAACAGTAAGAGAGTGAGTGTTTTGAAGTTTAAAAAAAAAAGTTTACACTCTGTAAGGTCAAATAACACTGCTAAATAAGTGCAGATCCCTCAAAAATTGTCTGTTCCTTGATTTTGGGATACCCAAGTTGATAATTTTTAGTCCTAAGCCAAGTTCAATGGACATGAGACATAATCGTTCTGAATACAAAGAAAAATTGGAGACCTTCTAGAAATAACACTAAGTACAACAAGAAGAGAGCAATATTGGGAAGTGTCAGATTTGGTTCTCTTCTAATAGCTCTCCAGAGCTCTCAGAAGAAAGTCACCATTTTGCTGCTTTTGGAGGAGGATGAGTGACGACCGTGGAGAGCCGTGGTGAATGGCCAGACGGTGGAGAGATCACAGCACAGAAAATCAAAACTGCTACACGGAGTAGGAAAATTTAAATGCTCTGAAGTTTTATAATGGTACAGGGAGGAACTTAAACCATCCTCTTTTGCTACATCCTTAGGAAAGGTGGAGACAAGTCTTCAGTCTAGAATCATTCTTCATTTTATTTTACAGCGCTGTGCAGTTTATCACTGCAATCCATTCCTAACTGTGAGTGTCATCCCTCTTGATACATACCGGATAATTGATTTTAATAAAAATGGGTCTTGCAGTTCACTCTGAAAATCAGAATGGGCCTGCACCAGGTGTAAATCGTTAATCTGAACTGAAAGCAAATTGTTGTTAAAAAGTAATAAAAGTTAATTAATTGCAAGGATTCTCTAGATTGCTAGTTGCTATCTTTTCTTAACATTGGCATTTTTCTCTCTCTCCTTTGCCTGGCTCCTAAATTATTGTTTCATCTCTTTCCCAGGCAGCGTTCTACCTAGTTCTTTAAGTATTTGGGAGTATTTTCTGCTTCCCATTCATCCGGGTCAAACTGTGTTCTCTGTAAGAGGTGCCAAACTTGTTGCTATATGATCTGCTGATAAAACAACTCATCCAACCTCTGCTCATCTGCCTTTTTCCCCAAAGTCCCCGCCACTGATGTGTGTCTGGTCACACAAGAGGTGCATCCATTCCAGTCATGCGAAGCCCACGTTTTTCGTTGTCTGATGGAAGGAGATCTGCCATGTGCATCCTTCAGGAGCCTCCTAAAGAAAATGTTTGGCACCTCTTCCATATTAAAAAAACAAATAGAAGTTGTCAAGGACGGAGAAGTATTGTTCAAGTAAGCAGAATGGGTACTTATTATCAGTTTTAGATACGCCCAGGCCAATAGTTAAGTGTTTTTTCCTGGTTAGTTTGATGAAAGGCAGTAATGGATTTAATTGTTGGTTGTCATTTGTAATGTAGTATAGGCAGTATTAGAGTTATTCTGATAATGTGTTGTAATTACCTACCATCAAGCGTTTTACAATGTTAAAAATATGATCTTTGAAGTAATGCAGCTAAGTTCTTTGAATTGAAGGCAATAGCTATTGAGAGTACAATATCATTTAAAAATGTCAATCAAATCAGTTAGATAAACAAAATGAAGGTGGTGAGTTTTTTTCCATAAATTCTTCCTGTGCCCTTAAACCTTCCCGAAAGCTTGGCAGAATAAGCAACATGCCTGGAGGGCTGATAAATAAAAGCTATTTCAGAGTTCCCCGCACACATGCCTGGTTTGAAAAGTATTGTGCGTCTTGCATAAAGCGCTATCCAGAAAGCCTCTTTGTGTTCAAACCCGAAGGGATTACTATTCATTTTGGCTTTGCTATAGTAGGAGAGAAAAACTCTCTTAGGTAGTGTTGCCCCTAATTCTGCGTGAGAAATGATCGTGCTAAATGGTAGATGGGACAAAGTTTTTTAAAAAGGCAGAGGTTTCAATTTGCATTGACCTTATCTACGCGCACAAATGAATCAACAGATGCAAATGAAGCAGGGGAGGCTGAACTACCAAATTTGTATGCTTGGTTGCTTTGGTCGTGTGCCTAGTCTGGGAAAGAAAGGGGGAGGGAGAGGAAAAAAAATCTGAAGTCTAATAAATAGAAGTGTGGCTCCCAATGACCTTTACCTACTGTTATAATTTTGATGTAGAGCAACCAAATTCCTGAAGATCGTTTAATCGGCAAAGTTGAATTTTGATGAAACCACGTGCCACAGTCCCATTACTGCTGCAGAAATTAAATATAATTCATAGCAATATTCTCGATTCATAGGGATTAATACCAGTGAACTGTCACCTTTTCACATTCTTTCAACCCTCGGTGTCGCAAAGCCTGATATAAGATAGAAGTATCCCACATTGCTAAGTCAAACTCCACACCCATTCAGATACAAAATTTATTTGGGTAACAATAAGATGAATTAAAACATCATGTATATATCCTATATTTTTAGCCTCAATTTTTGATTAAGAGGTTTAAATTGATTGCATCTTTTTTTTTTTTCTGCGGGGTGGCGCATGTACATGTGTAGTCTCATGATGGGACACATATCACTGCAAACCCTCTAAAATCATGACCCAGAATTTCCCCTAGCCCATGGCATTTAAGAAATGATTGCTCCTCTAATTTGTTGGCAACATCTGTTGCCAAAAAGAAAGATGAAAAGACCAATGGTGTGACAAGAGTGACATTTTTCTTCTTCCAAAAAGAAGATTAAATAAAATCTTTCTTGTAATTCTTTCACATTCCTGAAGCTCAGGTAGATCTTGTCGGAGACATGTCTTGCGTTCAGGTGGCCTGCTGAATTTTAAAGGCAATTTTAAATATGTTGTTTTCCTCTCCTTTTCATACAAAATCAAAGTGAGATAACAGAGGCTGACAGTAGATTTTTGCAGAGCTTAATAGGCGTAAATCTCTCTCCGGATGGAATTAGCATCAGGCATGAAGAGCCTGGCTCGGGGAGAAGATGATGTCAGTGTCGCTAACGGGCATTTTCTAAGACTTCCCTGTGTTTGGTGGCAAGTCCCAGCAGTTCAACGCAGAAAAAAAGTCAAATTGTCAAAATTCATTAGTGGTTGTCACTTCATAAACCTTCAGACTGGAATTCCCCCTTTGGAATTTCAGTGGAATGATTTTTTTTTCTTCTTCTTCAAGTAAGTAGGACAATCAGATGTTGTACAAAACTGCTGGGATTTAACCCATTCATAGCTTTTTGGTTATGGCTGCAAAGAAATGGTGAATTTAGGAATTTGAGGATCAGTTCCATGCTCTGCCAGAACCTTTGCTACTTCTAGCAGGTCTTTTTATACTCAAATCTCCAAGGATACATTTTGAAGCCTGGTTTCATCAGAGATGCAGGCCTTTGGGTATGGGTAGATAAGCTTTGCTGAAACTTGTTGATTTAGGACGTACCAACTTCAGTACATCGGACCATTTGATTCATTGCATTTCTGCATTGTTTCACCTCTGGGTTTTTTTTTTTTTCAGGTAGTCTCCAAACACTGTTATTTTAGTGAAGTAGTATTTTAAATGAATTGCCTAAGAAAGAACTGTAGTTGCCCTATTTCCATTGTTTTTTGTAAGTTCTTTGTAAGAAACAAGTCAGCGCTAAATGATGCTATTTGCCTCTGTTTATAAATGAGCGCCGTTTCCACGGGTTTATTTCTTGGTTTCTAATTAGGAACTTCTTGATTGTTAATCGGGGCAATTTGACAAAGGAAAAAGGAGACTGATTAAGTAGGAGGTTAATAAGCTAATATCTTGTAGTATAGGGTTTGTCAGGAGGTCTCTCAACCAGCACCAGGAATCCTTCATCACTTGTTGTCTCCTAGAGCATGAGAATTGGTCTAGCCTTAAAGGCTTCTCCTGCACAGCAGGAGAAAATGCACGTGCATTTTCCTTACCCCTCCGATTCTAGCAAAATCGCTCCAGAGCCATGGTCCTGGCTTCTTCTGCTCAAGGTCCATGTTGAAGCTACGCTGCAATAGCGCTTTAATTCCCTCTCCACCAGGATGTTCGCTGCTCCAATGTAACCACTGAAGCAGAAGTCTGAGAGGGGGATTTTTAAAATATATTCCTTTCCTCTTCCTTTCTCCATGAGAGCTGGATTTTGGGAGCCTTATTTAGACATTTTTTTCCCAGATTTTCATATACACAAAGTGGTGTCGCTACCCAAGGGTGTTGAAACTGCGGTTCATAGGGAGTTATTTTTATAGATGATTTTTTGCACACAGTTGTACAGAAATAGAAAGGTTTTGGTTTAGTTTATATGTTTTGAATTCCCAAATTTTAAAGGATATATTAGTAATGCTTTGATTTCCTAATTAAATACCTAATTATATTTAGCAGTTTTACAGTTTTTGCCAGTTTCTGATGGCTTTTACTGTGCTGATCTTTGCTGTTTGTGACATTTAAAGCGTATGTTTGAATTCTTATATCTCTTGTGTCTTGTCATTTCGTTGCTCTTTTTTAGTACGAATATGTAACTTTTGCAAAATAATTGCACAATAGGAAATACAGTGTAATTTTTTGAAAGATGCAGACCCAGTAGTATACCCTCAAGAAAAAGAAGTAGAGAACCATGGTGCAGCTGCAGGTGTGCTGAGAACAAGGAACCAGCTGGTTTTGTGAGTAGCAGAGTAGTTGGGGGTGTGTAAGTAAGAATCCTTTCCTTGCAGCTTTTGATTTATAATTGTGTGTGTAGTATTCCCCTTTAGAGGCAAAATATATTGAGGGGGAAAAAGAAACGCCAAACAAGAACATGGAAATCACCTTAGACTTGGCCTGGAGGTGCTTTTTACAGTAAATCTTTTGACATTTTTGATATCCATGTCATCACAAAGTTGGGGGAAAAATTCCCACCTTGTATGACAAGCCACCCCAGAGAGAGCAGTTGTGTCACAGGCCATTAATGTTCGTCATTACAAAGCGTAATGTGGCTTTTTCCTTTGTTCAGCTCCTATTTATCTAGGAGGTGTATAGAGGTGGCCAAGGGGTATAGCAAGAAGTGAAGTTTCAAGCTCAAGGGTTGTCTCTCTCGTGTAGCATCTCAAAAACACTACTGGCCCAGAAGGCACTTGTACCGAATTGTTGGCAAGAGGTGCGTGACTTCAGTGTCACTTTGGTTTTAATAGGGAATGTTGGTTTATGGAGATAGATGAAGCCTGCGTGCTTCAAGGGAGCCTTCTGGGGCAGGAGTTAGGGTTGGCTCATGCTGGAGTGCACCCAGCGCGCGTGGGGACGGATATGTTGAGATGGTGTCCTCAGGCCTTTGCATTATCACAGCTTCCCTGTGGTGCCAGCAGAGATGGTCAGCGTTCCTCAGCTGGAAAATCACTGCCTTTCACAACTTACTGTACTTCAATTTCCGTGCTTAGTTTTTTTTTTCATTGTTTAGCTATTTGGTGTGTAACAAATAGCACAGCAACATATAGGCCAAAAAGATACCCCCTCTTTTCACACGTTACTGTCCCTTTTTTGTGTATTTCTGTAGAATAATTTCTCAGTTGCACTAAGGATGCTATTAAGTCTTTGAAACACAACATAAGAACTGTCAGATTCTTTTTATTATAATACAAGTCACTGCAGTAACTAAGTGCTGATACAGTCTGCCTGGTCTATTTTTAGGAAATCCAGAGCAGGATAAATTAAAAAGACATATGTTCATGGGTTACTAGGAGGTGCTGAGCTTTGTTAGTGTGAAATTCAAACCAACTTTTTCCTAGAGTCCTCAACCCACAATACCACAATGTATGCATTGCAAAAGGTCCTTTCGGCTGCATCGTCAGTCCTCAAGGAATGCTTGAATTAGAAGACAGAGATGGTTTCAGCGAGAGCATCACCCAACCAATGCAGAGCACTGATGTTCTCCTCCATCCAGTTGCTGCTGCAGAACTGTAGCATAAATCCAGCTCAGCAAGAGCGACCACGAAAGGTTAGGTCTGAAGGTGTGAATGGGAGTGAGATGCCCTGGAGCGGGTCTGCAGTTAGACCTGCCCAATTTCACAACTGCATGGAAAGATTAGATGTGAGGGTTGGTTCGTTTCTCTCTATTCCCCTTGAGGTGTTACCAATGTTCTTAACGTTACAGATTACAAAGTAAGACACACAGCTTAAATTCCTGTTTTATTTGTAGCCTATAAGAACTGATCATTGATGCTTTGGGAGTTTGTTTCCCAATCCCCGTAATTTTCAGTGCCGTGGAGCCTTGCCTGTTAATTCCATGGCATGTCAGCAGGAAAAACCTCACTGGCATGTGTTGTTTCTTAAGAGGATGGACAAAGTGTCAGTTTAGGTTCTGGGCAAGGGCAGTTTTGTTTAAATATCCACAAAACAAGCCTTGTTCACCCTAAGGAAGCAGGTGACTAAAACTTTGCAATACTGCTTTAATTGAGGGTTTTTTTAGCCAACTACTTCTTTCTTATTGAATTTGCCATCGTGCCCTGTTCTTTCTCCTCCTGTCTCATAGATGAAGGTCCAGAATCTGAAGTGAACCGTAAATAGTCAGGAGCACGTGTCCATATAGGTATGAGCCTTACTTACCAGGCTATTTACTGGACAGTCGCATCCTCACCTCATGCACAAGGACAAAGCTCAACTGATAATGAAATCTGCACGTTTTCCTTTAGGATATTTATAACTATGGTGAGAAATTTGCTCTTGCTTTGCATGTCAGATAGATGGGAATATCTATTCCCACAGTTGAATTCCATCCACAGGTAAGTACAGTCTGAATATACTTTTTCACCTTCTGAATTGCATATAAAGGAGAGAGCAGGATCTGATTCTCTGCTTACTAAAATAAATGCCAGGAAGGACATGACCTAATTATCTTGCTTCCCGTTTTCCATCTACATGAAGTCTTTCAGCTTTGTGGGTGTTTTGTCTGATTTTTGTCATTGATCCTAGAATTTCCATAATTTCAGTATTCACCAAAGAGGGCGATGAAGTACATATGTGTATTATAATTACGTGATGACATGCAAATAATGTCTCAGGGTAAAGAATCAAAGATTCTGATATTGATAAACTTTAAAAAACTTCTTTGGTTAAGCTCAGACTATGTCAGTCCCAGGGTTTAAAGTCCCAAATGAAACATCAATAGATATATAGCATTTACCTCAAACTTCTTAATCCCATTTCTCATTCTGTCACTTCCATTGTTGCCTCGACACCAAGTTGAAGCTTGTAGCTCAAGGGCAAAAAATAAAGCATTTTGATGAGCCAGTCTGCAAAGGGCTGGACGTTATAGACTGAAACATTAATTGTAGGCAAAGAAGCTTTGAAAATGTGCAAGAATTTAGAGGAGGCTTGAAATTTAATGGATCTAATAACATTTATGTTGTCTTGAGATTGTGTGCATTGTATTTACATGTGTTCCTTCGAATCATGAGTTTATGTTGTTTATATAGATCTGACACTCTTCTAGGGCTATGAATTGCTATTTATAAGCTGATCAAAGGATTAGTGCAGTAGACATCATGAAAGGAAATGGGCACTTGTCATTAATTTTATTGCATCATAAAATTTTCAATACCCTTGAAAATAGAAGCGTTTTTTTGTTTTAGCTTGGTTTTGCCATGGCATAGTGTTGTATGTCTAGTTTTAATGGAACCTAAAGTCTTCTTTCAAGACTGCGTTGAAGACTTGCATTCAGTGCCAATTAATTTTTTCATAAGGCATTTGAATATGCTGAAATGTGTGTGTCCGTGGAGGAGAGGGGACAGAAGCACATAGAGGAAAAGGTAAAAAACTCCATTCAGCTTTTTATCTCTAAAGGCAGAAGACCTGACAACGCTCACGTTGAGTTTACAGCTGTCCCTTAGACTTGTCTAGGCAAAGTATTAAAGTATCCAAAAATACTCAGTGACCTTCTTTACTAGAATTATTGGGATAACTTATTATGAGAATAATTATTCTCATTATTTTTATGCTTAAATAAATAGGGTTTAAGTGGCATATTACGGTGAGGGTAGACTATTTTTATTTCCCTTCACTGCATTTCACAACAATTAATGAAAACATGGCTGCTTCTGGGAAGAGGATGCTGTCAAGCCCTGGAGGGCTGAGACACCAGCGACTCATGTTAATCTTAAGTCCAGATGGACTGCATCCTCATATTGCTGTTTCCCCTCCATTTGAATCTTCCACTGGAAATCTTCTAAGAGAAGATGGTGGGGGCAAAGAATTTTACATTTGAGATCAAATTGTGTGTAGCCATTAAAGACTGGTAGGACGTTTGCTTTGAAAAGATTAACCTATTGTCAAAATCAGCTAAAATGACAGCACCAACTCTGTTTCTCCCCCTCCCCTAGTGAATTTGAGTGTCTCAAGCCTTTGAGGTGTCAGTGAGATCTGCACCATGGTTTTTTTTTTTTTTTTGCCTTACAAACTCTGATCCTCAGGTTTAACCAACTGGACACCCTCCTTTGAGGGTGTCCATGTCATCTTCACCCTGCAGCAATCACGGAGTGATCAACAAAAATAACTTCCTCGTTGAGGACGAATCAAAGCCATTGAAGGGTGAACGTCGCAATCACAGCCTTTCGGCCTGCCATGTGTGCACGTGGCGACAAATCTTGAAATCCCTGTTACTTGTCCTTTCCTTTATAGCCAAGCTTCAAAGAGTAGGGCAGTCTGATCCTTGACTTTAAACACACTTTAATAAGAAGTCCTTTCCTTCACTGCCTTCTCTGCCATTCTTCTGCCTTCTTCTGTGCATCATGCATAAATCAGTGAAATTTCACAACACTTTTGGCTTACTTTTCTTTTTTAAGAGCTGTTCAACTTTTCTGACCATTTTGGTCCAGATCAGCGTCACGATTATACTGAGGATTTGTTTCTCTAAACTTTCTGTTACTTTGCTGCCACATCAGAGTGACCAGAGCGAAAGGGAGAGGGAAGGAAACCTGATTTCATAACTAATTCACTTCTAGAAGAGTTGCGGTTCCTCCTCTCTTTAATGTCAGTGCTGTCCCACGGTGACCTGATGCCGAGATGTATTTGGTTCCCCCCTGACACATGTTACAGAAAATACTGACCTGACCTTTAAAAAAATTTATTAACATTTATAAATTTTATTTTACTGTGTCATGTTGAGAGAAATTGTTCCAGCTGGACAGGAAGAATGCTTCTACAATGGCATTGCTTCGCTCATTTGTGTAACAACATACTACAAACACCTCTGTTTTCAGTCCGAAGCCGACTGCCCTCTCATCTACCCTTTCACATTTATTTTGTCTATACTTAGTGGTCTTCGCCACTTAGCTTTAATAAACTGCTTTTTATGATATTATCTGCTTTTTGGGTGCGCCACCTAACACAGATTAAAGGTAAACCTTCTGTAGGCTGTGGTTGATTTTTGGTGTATTTGGGAAGGAGGAGAAGTTTTCCTGATCATTTCAATCCCTGGGTTTTTCTGGAGCGGCCAACTTCTGATGGAGGTACCCGGCGGGGCTTAGGATGATCCTGCCCATCTGCGAGCGAGACAAGTCATCACAGGAACGTCCTGGCTGTGTTCTGGCTCTGAGCTGAAGTCCTCTTCCACAAGAGAAACACAGAATAAGAGCCCCCTCTCTACAGGTTTGGCTCAGTAGTGGCAAAATCTAAATTTTACTTCTTGCCGCCTCTCCTGAATTTAATTAGGAAGCAAAACTAAATCTGAAGCGGGGGCGGGGGGATGTGGTTGGCATCTATAAATATAGCACATGAATAAATGTGAAGAAAGGCAAATAGCAATTTGGCCGGTATTGGCTGAGGAATAAATGGATATAACCTTTCCTTCCCATCACGTGGTAAGACACAGTTTGTTGTCTTACTTTTTTCCTCACTGCTTGTTCAGATACCTGCTGGTAACAGTCTTGGCACTTGTGAATTAAGTTGTTTAGTTTCAAAATCATTTTAATAATACAAATTAATAAAAATGGCATAGGAGACAAAGCAACATCACGCTGCTAGCTCTAAAGGACAGCTCTTCTTAAATACAGGTATGGGATGACTGTTTGTGTGGAGTAACCTGTTCTGTTCGTTGGCTTGGGCACTTAACTTTTAGAGGTCAAAAATAAAATTAGAATGAAAAATGAAATGTCACTTGTATGGTCTAAATATGGTATATTCCCCAGAGTGGATGGGGAAGAGAAATAGGCATCCCAGTGCCTAATTCTTGGAAGACCAACATTTGTTGAAGTAATGTTTGCTTTAAAGGAGAATGACTTGCGTAATGTCTTCATGCACAGTACATAGAGCTTTAAATAGTCCGTTCCGGATATAAATTTTACCCTGGTGACTTGTATAATTTAAGAGTAGTTAAAGGAGACCTCAGTTTTGCTTTGCAGTAAGTCTAATGCAAGAGAAGGACCAAGATGTTACTCTCTCTGCATTATTGCTTTGGATCAGTTTTGGGAAACTGAGTTTATTTTTAATTCATGAGAAGAAATTTTAAATAAAGCACACACTTGATGTCAATCAGTTGCTTTAATCAAAAAAAAAGGGTTCCTACTCCTCCCAGCTCTTAATCACAGATCTCCCACTGATGCCATGTGTACCTTCACACGAGGCCTCTGCTTTGCCTCTCTGCCCCGTGAAGATTGTGTCGCGTCCTATCTACTTCTGCCGTGACTAATTGCATAATGATTGCGAAATGTTTTGAGATGGAAAGGGTTGTATCACTGCCTGGTTTTCACCATGCTTAAATTTCTTCCCAGTGTGTAGGATTTTCTGAGCCTCTCTCTCAAGCAGCCAAGCAATCGTTGCTTAATGTGCATGCTCTAATAATGACTGAAATTAATTTCTTAGAAATGACATCAAAATAATTAATACAGCCCTCTTGGGCTGCATGTGATAGAAGTGATCTGAGGAAGTGAAGATATTAAAGTGTCACTGTCCTTCTCCACACATGTGAAATGTCATCATCAGTTCATAGCAGTCTTGCTTTATTACGGCCATATTAAAATGAATGTTTTGCACATCTTCGTAGAGTGCCTATTAACAGCATTTCCTTGATTTAAGAAATGGCTCCAGTATGCGAATGCAACCCATTTCGATGAATAAATTTAGCACTTTAATGCTATTTATTTACTCCACACTGTAAAACGTAGTAAGATAAATAATGGGTCCCACAGGGACATGGGGTAAGTTGGTGATCATCCTCTCAGCAGGCAGATGAACACAGCTCGAGTAAAGAAATAATGATCAAAATTCACAGTGCTCCCTGGGATGCCATTTATATACCTGAATCTAATAAAGAAAGAATTACAATGCTTAACAACGTGCTTAGCACTGGGATCTGAATGTAATGAGACCGGCAGTGAGGAATGTATAGCCATATTAGCTCAACCTCAAACTACGTTGGAGGTGTGGACGGCGAGAGCTGCACGCGATCTGATGCCCCATCCGTGTGGGATTTGCCGGCTGTCGGGATACCTGCGCTTTCTTCTTTACTGGTTAGCAAAATCCAGTCCAGGGCAAGCTTTCTGCTCTATATCTAAAATATTCTGCTGAAGGCTATTTTGGGGTTTGGATTTTAAACCTCTCGAAATGTGTTTGGATTTTCTATCCAAGCGTAGTGCAGGACTATGGCAGTTACAAGTGTACATGAAGGTTGTAGAGCTGGTCAAGACTTAAATGACAAAATGGCAAGTGATTGATTGATTGATGGATGGATTGGCTTTCAAGAAACTTGATTGATTCTATCCCTGTGATTATCCAGGTCTGAAACATGGTTGGAATTTTATGGGGCGGGGGGCAAAAGATGTCTTAGTTAGAAAGCCTGGTCCCTGTTCTGATATAAAAGTCGGGAGTGTAGATCATGGTGTGCTTGGAGTGACCAAGAATGGCACGGATTACCAGCTGCCACTGCTCTCGCACCTCTTCTGGTTTTGCGCTTGCTTTTCAGAATAGATTTCTACTGAAAGGAAAATATTTAAGAATTTTACACTCGATTTAGGTTGTATGCCCAGGAAGTCGTAAGAAAAAAATACACATCTAAAAGACTGCAAATAATTTTTCAAAATCACAATTCAGATACGATTGGTGTAGTCTAAGCAGTCATACTTTGGGCATAAAAGTAATAACAACCTGTCTGGAGACTCCTCCCTATTCCTTGATCAAACATTTGAAAAGTACAAACATGAATAACAGAATAAAATGGTAAAATGATAACGGAGTGATTTGTACTTCAATTTTTATGTGCTTTTTAAGCTGTCAATAATCCAGCACATCCCATATTTTAAAAATAAAACATATTTTTTTGTAATCGCGGGTCTTGCAAATTAACTCCTGGAGTTTGCTGCTTTCCATCCCCTCCGGGAGCAAACAATTCTGTCCCCAGTTGTTCCTGTTTTGATAACTTTTATCTCTCCATTAGTTTCTCAGCAATGCCTTGCAGCCTAGTCCGAGTCGGTGGGTATATTCAGTGCGGGGGAAATAATCCTGGAACACAAGAGAAAATAAAGCTTGGCTTTGTCTTTCAGTGGTTTTGACTCTTCCAGGCTAAGAGGACATGGTAAAAAGTCCAGACGTCCTCCGGGTGTTGGCAGTGGAGTTGGTAAGATGCTAAAACTTTTTGCCTTGTGGCTGAGCCACCGTGGAGCATCCTAGGAGGATCTGCTGGGATCAGAGCTCGTCACGTCATGGAAGGTGTAGCGTGTCTGGAGACGTAGCAGGGAATTAGAAATAGTAAAAAACGAGGCACGTTGACTCAATTTCCAGTTGGTTGAAATGTTTCTGGTTTCAGGTGTGTGCGTTTGTTTTCATCAAAACATCAGCTTTTCATGGAGAAAATGGATTCTTCTAATGAAAACAAAAACATTTAGTAGAAAATTAATTCCAGAGAAAAATTTGTAAGATTATTGTGACCCCCCTTAGTCATCAAATCTAGTTGACTACAGGTGCACGCGCACATGGCAGATGTGCTGAACGAGAAGGGGGCTGTTTTTGACTCGGCCCTCTTCCAACTAGGTCCACACATTAAAAACGAAAATAATTTACATATTATTCAGACGGTTGGAATTTCCAGTTGTATAGGAGGATATATGTCTTCTCTTCAGTTTCTTTTTCATTCTGGTTAAATAAATCCTTTCCCGTGCAGGAGGAGAAAGCTTTCTGTATGCTTCGGTATGCAGAAGCTATTTCACGTGAGCTATTCATGCAGCGCATGAAAGGCATCTTGCAGGAATAGCCTCAATTGGTTATTTTTAGGAGGGGGAGGAAGGCATCAGCAAAACCACTAGAGAGATCTCTTCTGCCACTGTAAACACATCTCTGAATAAAAGAAGCCAGTTGCTGCCTAATGAAAAGAAAAATTGGAAACCCCCGCGCAGGCTGATTACAGTCACACAGATGCTTTTGCCAAAATTTCCACCTTCCTGGGCAAAATTTGTTCTCTTTTTCTCTGTAGAAAACCTCTGCTACAAGAATTGTTTGGGGAGGAGGGGCAGGGAATCAGCTGCTGGACTAAGTAAATTAGTTCGGGGACATTGCAGGCTTCCCTAATGGCATATTTATGGATGCTGGATGTTTTGGGAGGTACGGGAGTGAGCGAGGCTGATTCCTGTGTGTCTGTCTGCCTCATTCTCATTTATGGAATCACATAAATCTCTGCAGCCCTGTAGAACAACGGGATACAAAGAGTGTGAATCCAGTAAAGATGACTTGCTTGCTCCAGTATCACCTAGACACCAAAAGCCTGATCCAGAGTCTGTTGAAGGAAATGCTCATATTTCCAGCAAACTTGGCTTCAGATGAGGTTTCTTACTGTTTTTTTTTTGTTTGAGAAGCAGGAGGTTGAGGGAGGGGAGAAGGTTATTTGCCGTCTCAGGTGGGGTTGCAGATCTGGAAACGGGAGTGGAAGATGCTGATTCTAGAAATGGATTGGTGAGTGTGGGACACTGCCGTAAGTGGTCCTTTCTTGGATGTCTGAGAAGTCTTGAGTGTGCAGGATCTTTCTTAGGTGGCCATACATCGTTGTGGGCAACAAAGAAGGTTCCTTGGGCTGAACCAATCCTGGGTTTGTTTATTTTTACAGAGAGAAAGGGTGAGTCTTGTGGGGGGAAAGGACGCTTTGTCCAGTCCTCCTCCTTTCATTCCATTGCTAGGTATCTCTGATAGTCCTCTAAAGTCCATATCATTTGTGTTTCTCTTGTATCCCAATTAAAAGCAAAAAAATTAAGAGGCTTTATTGTAGCCATTTGCAATCGCACGCTAAAGGAAAGGCTGTCTGGTTGGGTGTTTGTATCACTTTAGGATTAGCTCTGTGTTTACCTCTTGCTACTTTAATTGGGGCCGCAAGCGAGAAGTGTGTGGACTGTGCTCTGCAGACTTCAAAAAAATAGAAACAGAGAACAAGAGCAGCTGTGCTACTCTCACGGAGGAGAAATCGGTTTAATTTCCTAGCTTCTCCTGCTCAGATCTACACAAGCTGGAAATACATCGAAGGTCAAAGATTAATGTCAGAAAAAAGGGAAGCAATTTCGGCCTTTACACCATTTTCTGCTTTCACCTGCTCCTGAAAGTTAGTTTCTCTTTTCTTTAATAATGCTGTTTATTACTGGAGATGGGTTGTAGATCATCTAGAAATAAAACTACGAAGCAAATGAAAACTTTCATGTTGACAACTTGGCTGGATTGCACCTTTTTGGCTCTGCTTCTGGCAAGAAACACGTTGGAAAAATCTGACTGTGACCATGAACCATGGTGGGAAAACTGAGGCTCTTCTACTTGGTTTCCAAAATGTTATCTGGTGTCATTCCATGGGTGACAAACATATCATTGTCTAGGAGGACTGGGTTTTGTGTGAAGATAAACGTGTCTGCAGATACATTTGCAGATGCTCTTGGGATGATTCAAGGAGAATATTTAGGAATTTGACCTAAAGCCTGTCCAAATCTACAAATAGTTTTCTGTTTAATCCCTTGAGCCTTGAGTCCTCCATACGGAGTAAGGTCTTCTCTGCCGTGGCCTACATAGCACAGGCATAATTCGTAGTCATCCGGTTTAATAATCTATACATTTTCTAGAACAAAGTAATTGGTTTTAATGCACGCTCTTCAGAAGAACGAGATGCATTCAGGACTTTGCTGAGATCACCTTTACACTTCACTGCTAGGAAGAAAAGCATTTGTCTAGAATTATGAGGAAAACATCCCATCAATCTCTCTGTGAACATCACATTATGAGAGGTGCGTGTGTGGGATGTAATGTGCTGTAGCAGAAAACAAAGTACTTGGGGGAAAAAGCATCCTATGGACTGCGGACTTTGAAGCATTAGATGAGAAGTATTTGGTCTGGGAATTATGTCACCTTATACAAATCTTTATATACAAAAATTTTACAGACTTTGAATAGATTTTTGATGAGTGTTTCTGTCAGTAGAACACATAATCCTTAAAACCTTCTGGAATTTGCTATAAAGTCTTTCTAATTTCCTGATCAATGAGGCATCTGAACATTTTACATTTGTACATGTGTTAAAATATGTACAGATTACCAAGTTTAGTATCTTTTTGCTACAGATCAAGGGCCGTGAGCTCTGTACAAACCATATGTTGTAGATGAGGAGGGTGAGCAGGGTAGGAAAGGAGCAGTTGAATTGATCAGGACCCTTTGTACGAAGACATCTGCTCCTCTTTAGCTCTGCAGATTTTCACTAAGTCACCCGTTACTGGCTCTTATGATGTCTTCATAAATGAAATGTTTTCATGCCTTTTACCCTTGTGTTTAAGTTTAAATTTGAATCGTTCCAGGGCTGATGCCTTCTTGGGTAATGTTGTTGTTTATAATACGCCATGGGACCTATGAGTGTTTTCCATTTTTTAAATCAATCTCCAAGTTCCTGCGTGCATCTTGCTTACACCTTCCCCCTGTGATGATTGATGTTAACTAAATAAGCTGCCATCTATAGAAAAATCATTGTATGCTATTGATTTTATATAACTTTATTTTCTGAAATATTTCACTTGGTTGGAGAAATTGTAATTTCAAAACCCATTTCTTTTGGCCTGATATAAAACTTTTCCCAATCTGTGGGTGTACAGGGGAGCTGGATCAAATCCTTCAGTACTTATGGGTATGTACGAGTGTAGCCTCCAGCGGCAGTTCCCAAGATCCTCCCAAGATGATCTGATTTTAACTGCTTTATGCTGGTGGTAGCGGCCCTTGCTTCAGCATTGTTTTCTCCCAGCTTTAATTTGTGCACTTCAATGTCGATGTGATGAGAATAGAGTGAAACTGCGATGATACAAATATGAATCAGCCCCATTAGTATGAATCAAGAAGATGCTTTACCAGCACATGACGTTTAAATGTTGACGCTGTGGTAGTGTAACTGTTTTGGCTCATGTAGCTTTGACGTTCGGTTTGCTTGTAGATGTTTTCCTCCCCTTTTGGGTTTGCTGTAATATTCCATGAAAGAGAGAAAATGAAGAGTTTTATTTGTTGAAGCATGCCAAACTTTTCTTTCCTGAAGCAAAATCCAGATTGAAGAGCTGAGCCTTGAAACCTTCCCTATGGGTAAATAAAAGTGGTTCTGCTGGTTAAAGACGGGGATGAGATCTACATTAAGACCCTCCTATGAAACATAGGCTGGCATCAGCTTCCTCCTTCCTAATTTTGGAAACTTACCCGTGAAGTGCCTTTGCTGACTGCTCAGAAAGAGGAATAATCTTTGCGGTAGTAGGGCTTCAGCTGTGGCTGCTCAAGCATAATTTCTGAAATGGATGCTCTACAAAGAAGAACTCGAAATAGTCATGATAAAATCTTTGGGGATATGCAGGATTGGGAAGGGAGTGTAGCCTCACTTTTCCAAAACACTCAAAAAATAGAAGAAGGGGGTAGGAGGATTAATGAAGAGAAAAATGCAAGCCTGAACTGCAGGTGTGCATGCTGTGCTTGGAAGAAATTGCAGTTTCAGGTCCATTAGGAAAATAGCTGGGGTTTTTTTACTGTTCTTACTGATTTTACCAGTAACAGTGTTGCTCTTTAGCCTGGGAAATCCAGATCTTCCATGTATGTGTTTCCAACCCTAGATGGGAGCACTGCGTGACGCACCAGAAACACAAGGCAATACATCTTTGGTGGCACTGTCCATGTGACGCTGAAGATCCCTTAATGCTGGTAATTAACCCAGGGCCGTTTCTTCCTAATTTAAAATTAGTTTTGATATCCAGAGTTGCCTTTGGCTACTGTTTGAATAAATTGAGATTTCAATATTGCCTCGTATTTACTAACTCACAATAGAATGTACTTGGAGTCAGATCCTCATTTAGTTAAAATAAACGTACTTCCATGGTATTAAACAAATTTAAACCAGTGGACGATTTGGCCTGGGGGAGTATAAGAGGCTGCGTATTGGATCAGGTTCTGAGTTGCATTATAATAAGTAAGAAACGTGTGATGTGGTTGAGTTCAAGAGAAGAGATTTATACCAGGCTGGCTTTGTACTCATGCCTAATTTTCCTAATGCATAACAGAATGGAAACAAATTAATACGGCATCAAATTGGAGGCTCGCAGGAGAAGAAAGAGTTGATACAACTTTCAAATGCAGGTACGTTCATTTTCAGCGGGTAGATGCAGCTTATCCTTCAGGTTTTTGGTGTTTGGGCCTTGTGAAGAAAACATTTCAATGAAGAAAAATAGATCAAGGGATGTTTTCAAAGTCAGCACTTCCACCAAAACCTTTCAATCTCCTGGTTCATTTTCTGTACACCCTGACCCTCTTGAATGTCATCTGCTCTTTTCCGATTGTAAAGCCTTTCTCCGCTCCTTTCCCTTGTGGATCTCCTCTCTTCTGAGCTCTCCTTTTTTCCTTTGTGAGCCTTCCCTCCTCCTCTTCCTCCTCCTCCAGCTACCTCATTCAGGCTGACACCTTTTTGTTAGTGTTATCAGACAGATTAGAGGACTAGGATTCGTGCAGGAACTGGTGCAAATTCTTCTGGGTCAACAGGTTTGTTCCCAATGATCACGCTCTTTGATTGCTCAGTATGAGTGAGTGATCAATGTCAACTTTGTGGCTAAGCCCAAGTTTGAATTTGTGTGGGTTTAACTAGCTGAGTACTGATTTTGAAGGAAATGGGGATTTGGAAGAAAGGGAGAGAGGAATTGGTGGTTGGGGTTTTTCCCCTTTTTTCCCCAAACTTTGCGTCTCTTGGGTTTTTAATAGATGGTCTTTCTGGGCAAAATGGGGTAAGAAAATCATTAGAATAGTCAAGGCAGATATTTGAAATTTTGGCAGGGGAGCTCTGTCAGCACCAGCTTGGCTTGTGATTCTTTCTAACTCTTCCAAGTAATTTTGCCAGTCCATCACGGATCCATCCCCATGGCTGGGAGATGCCACCGGGTTGCTTCCACCATGTTGTTTTGTACACTGACTGCATTTCCCTCTTTCGACACTCTCCAGTGGTTGTCCGTGTGTCTTTACTGCAGGTGTTTGAATGAACATCCCTTGACCTTACACTAAAGGCCAAGAACTTGCCTGTAGATCTTTGAATTAAATTTAAATTTTTTAAATGAAACTTTTTGATACAAGGTGAAACCAGCTCTGCTCTTCATCTGTAGTGGAATAAACATCATAAAATGTGTCTGCTTAATATTTTACTGTAAAACAAAGACATTACAGCTCAAGTCTTGGCTGTTCAAAGCAAGGTAATCTGTGCTGTGGGTATCTCTATTTATGTGTCATTACTGGAACTCTGCTTATTAGCAAAAAAGAAGAATCAAATCTTGTTTGTTTTATCACTTTATTTCGTGCAGCTTAGGAAGATAAGGTTGTTGCAGAATAACATTCATTTTGCCATATTAACGAATGTTTGTGGACAGTATGAACTGGATAAAACCGTTCACGCTCTGTTCACACTTTCATGGCTTGGAATTCAATCTGTGAATCAAGTCATATAATACAATAGCGGTGGCTTCAGGCAACTGTGCAATTTAATAATAGACCTCAACAAAGTAGGCTTGCATTAGGTCTGTGCCGTGGTTAACCTTCACAAGAGATTTTGCAGAGGAATCAGGCTATGTTTATCTGTCTGCCTCATTCGTTTCATGTTTCGGTGTTGGTGGGCTTAATAATGTCTCAGAGACTCCTGCAAGAGAGAGATGGATTTTGAAAAGGGAAGGAAGAAAGGGTGGGTAACAGCAAACAATCTCCCTGTGTATTTTACTCCGAGTCCCAGTGGATTAGCGATAGTAGTTTGCATTAGCAATGACAGTTCAGAGATGATTACTCTTCCCTAGAGACTGGCAGGGATAGAAATGGGGCTCCATTATGTTGCTCATTATTATTCTCTGTGCTGAGTGGCACAGTGACTGGGGAGCCAAAGGGCAGAGTTGAGCAGTGGTTTTAAGCTAATAAAGTTGTACGAAGCAGGAGATGGGATTGTTAAAACGAAAGCTTTGTTCCAGGGTGTCTGAAAGTACCTTTTTATTTTGTACTAAGCTGAAAGTGTATTGGCTGTGTTGGCTTTACTCAGTTTGATGGAAAAATGTTTACTTTCCCTTCTGTTAGCTTTATTGAAATTTTATATAACAAACTCTAATTGCATTGTGTTAGAAGACATTTTCCTCCCCGATTCAGATTTCTGGTCTCATTCTCTCCCCTTTATGTAAACTGAAGTGATGGAGAAAGGGCCAGTTTGAGGATGGGCTTCTTTAAGAAAGCTCATAATAATCCTCTTTCCTTAAGCAAACCAGAGTGACCTTCTTCCCACCTCTGAGAAATAGTTCCTGAAGACTTGCCTTTCCTTTCTGTTTAGTCTTTGCATGAAAGCAGGTTTCATGGTCTTAATTCCATTGTTCTTCCCCCCACATCATTGTACAAATGTGTGGCTTGATTATCCTCTTCATGGTTTATAAATGATTAGTAATTTAATTTATCTCAGATGTTGCAGAACTTTACAACTACCAGTAAATAACACCTCATTGGCTTTTTTTTTTTTGTAAGTGGACCATGTTGTGGATTAGCAAAGTGAGACAAAAAGACTTAAGTCATGAGATCAGATGACAAAACAGCAGCAAAATTGGCGAGCTATGAGTTTTTGCCTGTCAGTAGGATGTAGCATCTCTGAATGGGCAGGTAATCTGAATATCTGTTGATTTGTGAAATATTAGCTAAGAGAGGGGTCCATTGAAATAAATTTCTTATTTATACGTTTATGTTTATCTAGAAGTGTATTAGTTCACATTATGGTAAATTCAGAGTAAAAAAAAAGGCTTAGTATCTCACCGATTTTACAATACGTATCTCCATTTAAAGCAGAAAATGTTACAATTTGCGTAGAACAGTGGCATCATTTCAAATTGATGCTACCCTTTACAAGGAAGGGTTGACTTCCAGGGTTTAACTGCAGTGTAACATATAGCTTCATTCATGCCTGACTGCATGATAATGTAGTTTTTGCCAAGATCTCGCAGCCGTTAGGTCTACGAAGACATTGGTGATTTATTTTGGTACAGCTCTAGGAATGGGGTTGTGATTATCTTAATATATTGTATGAATCGTAGAATCATTAAGGTTGGAAAAGACCTCTAAGATCATCGAGTCCAACCGTCAACCCAACACCCCCATGCCCACTACACCATGTCCCTAAGCGCCTCATCTACACGTCTTTTAAATACTTCCAGGGACGGTGACTCCACCACTTCCCTGGGCAGCCTGTTCCAAGGCCTGACCACTCTTTCAGTAAAGAAATTTCTCCTAATGTCCAATCTAAACCTCCCTTGGCGCAACTTGAGGCCATTTCCTCTCGTCCTATCACTGTTACTTGGGAGAAGAGACCAACACCCACCTCGCTACAACCTCCTTTCAGGTAGTTGTAGAGCACGATGAGGTCTCCCCTCAGCCTCCTCTTCTCCAGGCTAAACAACCCCAGTTCCCTCAGCCGCTCCCCATCAGACTTGTGCTCCAGGCCCTTCACCAGCTTCGTTGCCCTTCTCTGGACACGCTCCAGCACCTCCATGTCCTTCTTGTCGTGAGGGGCCCAGAACTGAACACAGGATTCGAGGTGCGGCCTCACCAGTGCCGAGTACAGGGGCACGATCACCTCCCTGCTCCTGCTGGCCACACTAGTTCTGATACAGGCCAGGATGCCGTTGGCCTTCTTGGCCACCTGGGCACACTGCCGGCTCATGTTCAGCCGCTGTCGATCAGCACCCCCAGGTCCTTTTCCTCTGGGCACTTTCCAGCCACTCTTCCCCAAGCCTGTAGCGTTGCCTGGGGTTGTTGTGGCCGAAGTGCAGGACCCGGCACTTGGCCTTGTTGAACCTCATACAGTTGGCCTCAGCCCATCGATCCAGCCTGTCCAGGTCCCTCTGCAGAGCCTTCCTACCCTCCAGCAGATCAACACTCCCACCCAACTTGGTGTCACCTGCAAACTGACTGAGGGAGCATTCGATCCCCTCGTCCAGATCATTGATAAAGATATTGAACAGGACCGGCCCCAGTACTGAGCCCTGGGGAACACCGCTCGTGACCGGCCGCCAGCTGGATTTAACTCCGTTGACCACAACTCTCTGGGCTCGGCCGTCCAGCCAGTTTTTTGCCCAGCGAAGAGTGCACCTGTCTAGGCCGTGAGCCGCCAGCTTCTCTAGGAGAATGCCATGGGAGACAGTGTCAGAGGCTTTACTGAAGTCCAAGTAGACCCCATCCACAGCCTTTCCCTCATCCACTGGGCGGGTCACCTGGTTATAGAAGGAGATCAGGTTGGTCGAGCAGGACCTGCCTTCCATGAACCCGTGCTGGCTGGGCCTGATCCCCCTTTTTTTTTTTCTTTTTCTTTTGTTTTTTTTTTTTTTAGGGTGTTTTTTTTTTGTTTTTTTCTTTTCTTTTTTTTTAATTAAAAAAAAAATTTAGTACGTAGCTGCTCTGCTACGTATGAAACCCTGATCCAGAATCAGGTCGTCTACGAATGATGTGGCGCCGAGTGCCCCACGATCGTGCGGTAACGCCATGGGGGAGAGGCGGCGCCGCATCTGTCCGCCCCTCTGGTCCCGACTACGAGCGACGCTCTGCACCGGGCCTGCCCCGCGTGCGGTGGGCGGCCGGCTATCGCAAGCCCACCGAGGCGCCAGCAGTGCTGCGCTATTGCTACGTCTAGGCGGGATTCTGACTTACAGGCGTTCAGTCATAGGCCCGCAGGTGGTAGCCTCGCGCCAGTGGCTCCTCGGCCAAGCGCACGCACCAGGGGTCTGCACCCGCGGTTTCTCTCGTGCTGAGCAGGATTACTACTGCAACAACACATCAGCAGTAGGGTAAAACTACGCTGTCTCATGACGGTCTAAGACGACTGGTGAATTCCTGAACTATTTGAAAAAGGGCACCTGCCCATGCCTTTCCACAGGGTACCTGGTTTGGCAGAGACTGTCCAGTTTTGTAGCTCGGTAAAGCTGTTGTATATTTGCAGTAGAGCAGTGTAGTCTGCAGGACACCAATATTTTTATGCTCCAAGAAAGCAGAGCTACGACCGTGGTCCATCCTGTGGGCTGCGAGATGAAGAAGGCTTATGTATATAGGACCCCACTGAATTTTAATAATAGATTCCCAATAATAATAATTCACAATAATCTGTGGTTTATTTAAGCCACTGCATACCAAGCTGCAGCCGAAAAAAGCAGTAAGGTCCTTAGCTTCCCTAACCAGGACTTCACGTGGTTGGGGTTGCGGTGATCAATTGACTAAACATGCTTGCTATGTCCTTTCTAGTGAGGTAAGAATAATCCCTATACGAGACATCTGAGACACGCTCCCACCCAGTGCATCCCTTCCCTGCAGTAGATTCACACCTTCATTCTTGATTGAAGCATCATCTCTTTTTAATGCATCTGCTTTTCTCACTGGATCTTCAAGTTGCATCCCCTCCCCTCTCTCCTCCTCCCTTTTAGCAGGATTGTCAGTTAAGCTGCATGGCCTTACTTCCAAAATTTGCATGTCGGGAGGAATGATGGCATTATGTAGCGAGTCTGGAGATCAGGACGGGACGTGTTGGGCACCAGGTCCCCCACGCTCATCATCTACTTCCCAGAAACCAACACGTGTATGTTGACCTCTCTAAAGCCAGAGCAGATCTCCTCGTGCTGGTTACTCCTGGGCCGCATTGAGCATGTCTTCAAAATTGTAAGAATTAAATCCTTGTTGCTGTAATTAAATGGGAGCTAAAATTCTGATACAATCAGGGCTCCAGAATCTCAACTCGAGATAGGAAACTGTGATGTTTGCAATTCACACTTACATTGTAGTTGCTGATGAAAAAAGAGAGAGTAAGAGAGAGTTGCTCTTACTGGCACATTTTTAAGGTTTTCCCAGGTAATTTATGAACTGATTTAAAAATCAATGTATTTTTCTCCCATTCTGTAGAACGTTCCCCTGCTCTCTGGATTTTGAAGCTAACATTGAGCTCTCTTGTCTCTCTGAACTGGAAAGAAATTGTTTAAGTTCTGTACTTCAAAATTTGTGAATATTCACTCAACAGTCAGAGTATTTAGAGCAAAGGAGCTCTGTTGTTCTTTGCAAAAGCTCTCAACCTCCTTGCTTATGTGATCTATCATCAACTGGGAAGTCTATGGCCGTATTCCCAATCCTATCAGTGAAGCCTAATGAAGGGGCTGGATTTGATTGTTTTTCTAGGTCTCTTCGGGTTGATGGCATTAGCCATCAGTCAAAAAGCTGTGAAGGAGCCTGTTGAAGCTATGCCAGCTCCTTTTGCCCCAAACTGTGGGGCGAGCTGCCAACAGCTTGCAGGGACCCGCCAGGCACGCCAGCCCGATAAAAATGCAGATATGAAGATGGTGTAATTGAGAGCGCTCTGGGCGTACTTGGGCAGATCTGGGCAATGCTCATGCTCCAAGTACAGATTGGTGTTTTCATCGTGAATTGTGTTTTTTTAAGACCTTATCTGCAAAGTGTCAGATCTCTCTAAGCGTATAGGGTCAGGTTACAAATCCTGGAGCTGGGGTATGTATTTCATAAGAACAAATTGGGGCTCAGATATATAAAGAAAGAAAACCCAACCTAGACATCTGTGTTTGTAGAGACCCAAGCAATGCAGTTTTTCAAATATACTTCAATCCTGTCATTTTTCAGGAACGTCAGTAGGGTTGGCACCCTGGAAGGCAGCCTGTCTTTATTTACAAACTTTTGTAGAGTTGAGAAGTTTGTATTAAAAGATAAAACGGGAAAAGCTTGCAAATTCTATCCGATGCCTTTCTAAAACTATTTCTAAAATAAGATTCTGCAGCATGTAAGAATATAAAAGTGAAATGTGTTCTCAATTTGTATTAGACAGTGACTGAGGTTAGAATGAGCACTCTATATTTTGTTTTCTGTTCTAGCATGTACTTAAGGGGATTTATTACTCTATTAAATCTTTTAACTCTTAAAGTTTATTCTTTACTTGCTGAAGGTAACGGAATATATTGTTGCGGTTAAAATCTTTCTCTTCGTTTTTGTAATGTACTATATGCCAAGCTACATCACGAAGGAATAAACACTTTTGATCTAACTCTTATCTGTGGCGCAGTTTACATGGTAAAAAGTCTGTTGTGGTGTTAAATGCTCTCATCTTTATTCATGTCCTGGGATGATTCAGCCTATGTCGTGTGAATTACTGGATGAGGAGCACTTTCAAAACCTGTGCTAGCTTACACTGGTGTCTAGAATAAACAGGGGGTTTGTTTTCAGGTCCATATAATATGATTGTACTTGTTCACTAGGCTTGAGCTGAGCACTAGTGCAATTGGTTTGTTACTGGTTTTAATAAGCGTTGGTGAATGCTCTGTTGAGAAGAAACTTCCAGGTTTTGGATCTCATAAATTGATGCTGTTTGTTGAGAGATGCACTCAGATGCATTGCTAGCTACCGGGCTGGTACCGTTACTGTAAAGTCCCTACCTGGATTCCTTAAATCCTGTGTAAAACCAGAACTGGGTGAGATTAGCAGCTCCCTCTGGATGTTGGTAATAGCAAGAGGGCTGGTAACTTACCTCTCTCTGAGCCGTGCTCACAGTAATTACTGCATTAAGTTCCTTCTGTTTGTTCATTCTTACTGTAAATTAAAAAGTGAAGATTTGGGACTCGTCTAACATGTAACTTGATGAGGTTTGCAAATAGAGATGTGTCTTCAAAGAGTCGTTTAGAGCAATTATTTTAGAGCAGTTCTTTGCTGATGGAGACAAAATAGGCCATTAAAAATAAAAGGATAAGACTAGTGCAGCAGTTATTTTCCTAACGTACTCCAGTTTATGGCTTTTTAGTCTAAAATCACAGAAATTCCCAGTTTCTTATAACTGTTTTTCTACATTAGCAGTGATTTTGAATTGCTGCACCCGTTGCTCTGCTCCCCAGAAACCTTATAGCTGAGGGCTGGGATATGATATCAGTCTATATTTAGATTGATTCTGCTGACTGCAGTGGGCTGACTTGAGATCTTCATTTTAATATTTCAGCGTGCATTTTTATTCTTCGAAAGGTAGCTCTTTGCCTTTTTAAGGAAACTGTGTTTCCGCAAGGCGAACTTGGAGTGTGGCTGCAGCCGCTACGTGTGAAAGGCAGCTGCAGTGGGACATACGGATCCTTCTGCCACGCTTGGATCGCAGGCTGGTGTCTTACTACAGGCAGATTGGACTAGGAGAGATGCAAGACCTAACACGTAGTAAGACCAAAGCCAATGTGATCCCCCAGAAAGAAGTAATGAATCTCAGTTGATCTTTGCAAAGAGACAATAGCAATTTATTTTCATGTCAACTAAATGAGATAGAAATACAAATTCTGTTTCATTTGCTTCCCTTATTAGGGAGTTTGTCCACTTGTCTTTAATTCACTTTGGGTGTATCCCCAAAGGTCAATGCCTTTCAGACTCCAAAAGCAACCCTCTGCTGCTCCGTGGCTAAGAAGTCATCGCTCTTTGAGGTTTGCACGAAACCACAATGTATTCCTGAGCTTCCAGGGATCCCCAAGCTGCTCTTTGCAAACCGTTTGAACACGTTTTGTGATGACTTATTGCCCTCCGAGGGAGACATTAAATCCTATCTGTAGAGCCATGAGTATCTGTAGCTTTCTGCGAGAGGCTGCTAGCTTTCTTTTTTGTGGTTTTATGTAGTCCAGCCATGGTGAAAACCCACATTCTGGCTTAGCCACGCCAGCTTTTCTCATTCACTGGCTGAATTGGTCTCAATGTGCTTAAATTTCCCTTTCTAACCTCCATTCCCTTTTCCAGCCCATCCTCATTCCTGTTCATGCCAGCTCCGCATTCATTTCCCTCCTAAAGGTTTATACGTGGCAACAGCGTAATATTAAGCCAGATTTCCTCCTCGTGTATCTGTTGTTCCTCTCCTGTTAGAAACTGGGTTTTGATGTGTTTTCAGGGACACACAAGGAGCAGCTCTGTGTGACCGCATCTTTTCTGAGCTAGACAAGTACTGTTGTCCAGAGCTATTCATGCACTGTCCCAAGATGACGAGTCTTGCAAAGTGACAGAAGAAATCTTGAAGGATGAGGTCAAGAGGAAATTAAGGACTCTGCAGCTTTGACGATCAATCCAGTGTCTGTTCTGCTGTCTTAACTCTACCTTGTTTGCTTGTTAAATACATTAGGATACCTTTGGGCAGATAAATCTCAGTTCTTCTTGATCTCCCTGCAAAGGCGAAGCAGTACCTGGAGTGCACATCAGCTGGCTATTGTCCTGCAGTGTTCCCACCAGGCTTCCTAGTCCCGCTGCCACTGGGCTCGTGCTGAGGTGGAGAAGGAAACACAAGCCGGTATCTTTGAATGCAGAACCAGAGAAAAATATTTGCTTTCATAGGGAATAGTGTGAAAATCCTAGGAGAAAAGGAAATTATTCTTCCAAATGACTTTATAGGTAATGGAGATGGATGGTTCTGGCCCACTGCCACCCAGCTGGGGTGTGTGCAAGGAGTTTGCAGGAGACATCTAATTTTCCCAGGCAGGTTTTTTAACCAAAATAAAAGGCACGCATTTGCACTTTTTCACAGGTGACTGAAAAAGTGACAAAAGACTTCAGCTGCTCGACTTTTGTCTTCTTTCTGCAGTTACAACAGGAGGGGGACTTGAGCCCTGACGTTCTCTCCTCTCTGTCCTCTCTCAAAAGGCAGCTGGGAAAATCAACAAAAGCCTTTGGCTGCGCAAGAGATTTCTTGCTTCATGCGCTGTACCTTGTATTTCTAATAAGGAACCAGTATACTGTAGATCTCATCCCTTGCTTGAATCCTTCTGTCCAACTGGTTCTCATTTAATCCCTGTGATGTTCAGTCCTGGGCCGTTGGTATCAGCACATCACATGAGAGGGACAGTGGATTGAGATGCCTAGAGATGTTGGATGTCCACAGCAAATGTGAGGACTGGACAGGAAAAGATTATTTCTGCTTGTGTAGAAGTTCTAGTGTTTGACATCCAAACACTTTCCTCAGGGCAGTCCCAAGAGCATCGTTTTTGTGGGGTTTTTTCTTAATAAAACTGCCATGTGACTCCAAGACCCATATATCATTGTGGTGGGATTCTGGAAAGCTGCTTGCCCTGTACATGTGCCACCAAGTAGACGATGGCTTTTTCTTCAAACCCTGGCACAGTAACATGCCAAGAGCTCGAAAGGGGCTTTAGAGAAAAGTTTTGGTTTGGGGGGAAGCTTTGCATAGCGCTCTTCCTTCTGGGAAGAAACATGTGACCAAAAGTTTCATTTGATGCTCAAGGGCTTAACGGAGATGCCCAGGATTGGGAGGCTTTTTGCAGTGTACTCACCTCTGCTACGACGCTCAGTACCGGCACCTCTTCTCTGTGGCTTTCAGCCTGTTGTTTTTACAGGTAATTTGTTCTTTTCCTTTTTCCTTTCATCTGAATCAAAATTGTAACCTGCCAGTACCCCATTGCTCCACTTCATTGTTCATGGTGACATGCGTTAGCTTGGTCCAAGCTAACGAGATGCCTGCGGTGCAGAAGAACCCAGGTGACCTTCCCTCCAATCCCACCATGTTCTGCAGTGTCCCACATCAGCTCACATTATGTTTTGTTGTTAATTAAAACAGAATTTTGAGATTATGATCGTTGCTTTTCTTTGACGCCCTCCACCTTCCCCTAAGTAGTTTTGTTTGCCAGCTTGCATGTCTGGAAGTGTATATTGATAGTGGCGCTGCTGCTACCACATTTTGTAGAAACACCGCTGGATGTTTTACAGACATGGACTAAAATCTTGTTTGAAAGTGTGTGTGCAACGCCTCATTAACACCAGGAGGGATTTGAATCCGTGGCTACAAAATCATAGAATAGTTTGGGTGGGAAAGGACCTTTAAAGGCCATCTAGTCCAACCCCCTGCCGTGGGCAGGGACATCTTCCACTAGATCAGGTTGCTCAGAGCCCCGTCCAACCTGACCTTGAATGTTCCCAGGGATGGGGCATCTACCACCTCTCTGGGCAACCTGTGCCAGGGTTTCACCACCCGCATTGTGAAAGATTTTTTCCTTATACCTAGTCTGAATCTACCCTCTTTTCATTTAAAATCATTCCCCCTTGTCCTGTCACAACAAGTCCTGCTAAAAAGTCTGTCCCCATCTTTCTTATAAGCCCCTTTAAGCACTGAAAGGCCGCAATAAGGTCTCCCCAGAGCCGCCTTCTCTCCAGGCTGAACAACCCCAACTCTCAGCCTTTCCTCACGGCAGAGCTGTTCCATCCCCCTGATCATCTTCGTGGCCTCCTCTGGACCCGCTCCAACAGGTCCATGTCTGTCCTGTGCTGAGGACCCCCGAGCTGGACGCATCGCTGCAGGGGGGTCTCACCAGAGCAGAGCAGAGGGGCAGAATCCCCTCCCTGGACCTGCTGGCCACGCTGCTGGTGATGCAGCCCAGGATAGGGTTGGCCTTCTGGGCTGCGAGCGCACGTTGCTGGGTCATGTCCAGCTTTTCCTCCACCAGTACCCCCAGTCCTTCTTGGCAGGGCTGCTCTCAGTCCCTTCATCCCCCAGGCTGTATTGATACCGAGGGTTGCCCTGACCCGGGGGCAGGACCTTGCACTTGGCCTGGTTGAACCTCATGAGGTTCACGCAGGCCCACGTCCCGAGCTTGTGAAAAAGCAAAGCCTTACTCAGGTGAGGTGCTGTGACGGGGGTTTGGACACCGGAGCGTGTGCTGTGGCTAAGCACCGTGATTTGGAAGCTGCTTTCTCACGCTAGCTGACGTATATAGCCTTCACACGAGTGCTGTAGCGTTGTGTTTTTCTTTACAAAAACAGGCCTGAATTGAACACCAGGTCGTGTTACAGGATGTTATTGGCGACTTTTAAAGATGTACGCAGTTGGTGGAGTCATCACTAATGACATGATATCAGAAAAGGGGATGAGAAAAAAGTATTAGCTATGTTGTTGATGAAACAATGGGAGATACGGTATACAGCAATGTATCTATTGAACAAAAGCAATCGAAAATGAACTATATTATTTCTCACTCACTTGTTCTGTCAGTGATTGAGGCATTTCAGAGCACAACCAGGAAAATAATAGGTTGCTTTCACAATGGTAGAAGTTTAAGAAATGCTCAATCATTCATCCGACATCATTGCTGTCGTCGGTCAGAGCTTTAGCGTGTGCTATTGATGCCTTGCTTCATTCTTATTGCCATTTGCTTTTCAGATTCCATCTCCCCGCAATGGAGGACTGAACATTTCAATTTGCTATCTGTAGAGCTGTACTGAAATGCTCGGGCTAAAATGAGAGAGATGATTTTGGGTGAGGCTGAAAGCAGAGGCTTTGTGGAAGGCATTACACACACAAATCTTCTGACAAGACCTGCATTACCTAGCCCATGTCTCTTAACCGTACATGACACAAAGCTAGTGGGTGGTGTTTGTAAGTAGAATATTCTCCGTGGGTATTGATAAGCACTTCTGCATTGCGTGGATGTCTAAATCCGTGTTAACCTGACGCTCCCTTTCAATTGTAAAGTTTGATTTCACCGTCTCTGTGCTTGGTAGAACTTTGGTTTTGGACTTGGTGTAAGCTGTTCGTTCAGTGTCTGTTACTCATATTCACTTGGTTCATCCTAAAGCTTGAAGCACAGTGGGTGTCCTCTTAATCACTTGCTAATAACTCGGCTGGTTAGTCTGCTGGCATTTAAAGGGGACAGCCTATTTCTAAGGTGGCTTCTGTATGAAGATTGTGAAAGACCTGGCAAGTTGTGTCTTTGGAAGGATCCATTGTCCCTTTTTTGTGGATGGAAAAGCAAAGGTGTAGGAGAAGTGCTGAATAACCTGGCGCAGCAAGAAGTAGAACTCTCATCTCCTGGTACCCGCTCCCTCCAGCTGACCTCTGTAGACCTTCTCCATTGCTGTGTGTCTGAAGGCTTCTCAAGCCTTTGAAAACAATCACAGCAATAAGAAAAATAATTTGTTAGTTTATAGAGTGCGTACGAGGGAATGCAGTCCGTTATCCTGTTCTTTGTCCAAGAGGTGACCTTTATATTTAGCTTTGAATGTAAAGCTGTTAACAAAATCTTTCTCTGCCCTATGTCCTCTGGGCCCTGCCTCTTAATTTCTCACACACTTGTAGGACCACAGAAGCAAGTTTTCTTTCGAAATGTGACTATTTAATATGGAGAATGGGACGAATTGGAAACTGCTTTGGCTGCTGTCCATGCGACGCTGTCGTAAGTCCTCCAGGTAGTGTTGCTCTGAGGGCAGCAGCAACAGCCGAGAGGCAAAGAAATGGGGCTAAGGGGAGGTGAGCGAGGATAGCCTGGATACCATCTTTCCCCAAATTGTTGGAACATTACTTTTTCACTTGCTTCTGCTCTGATCATCGTGCAGAAGCTCTGACTGCCTTCAGAAAAAGTTCTTCAAAGTAGAAATCCATGTCCGTACAGCAAAAGCAGTGGTAATGCAATGCTCCCAGGTATTGCAGGGGTGCATGGCCAGATTTTAGCCTGGCCCATCCTAAAATGGGCTAAAAGTGACTAAAGGTGATCAGCTATCGCTGGCCATAGAACAGACCCCATTAGCTGCCTAATACTTTCACTCACCTTCAATTTGGATCCAGTCCAGCGTCCTAGAGATTAAAGGCTTGGTGTGTTAAAAGCCCATTCATTATCAAGCTGAGACCCAGCCAGTCCTTCGAGGCTTCAGTCTTAATCACCAGCAGTGTAATTTGTCCCATTAGAAACAGTAAATATCTGAGCTAGCGTGTGTGGTCCTCTTCAGGGTTCACTTCTGGTTAGAAATTTTGTCAGTTAAAAAAAAAACATGAGTCTTGCTTGTATTTGTCCAGAAATAAGAGCATAACATTCCCTCTTTGAACAAAAGCTTCTTCTACCTTGATCGCTGTGGACCCCTGAGAGGAATCTATGAAACTGTTAGAAACATTTTCTCGGGTTTTTTTTTGTTTTTTTGTCATTCTCATTTATTTTGTATTCCTGTGGCTCACTGCGTACAAATCAATATAATAGCTCCTTGGTTCTGATTTAAAATTTTTAGCTTTGAATGCAGGCATTAAGTTATCTCAAAGAGGCTGTTTAGGTCTCGGTAATTTGGAGGCTTGTTGCTAATATTTAGCAGGTGCAATTTGTACTTTAACACTTTGCACTTAGTTGCTTTATCCTCTTTCACTGGTCTTGCTCAGTATCTCTCCCTGTGGATTTGTGCACCTCAATGATGTGGTGTGGAGGCTCTCTCCCAGGATCTTCACTCATCCAGTAGCCTCTAAGCATTTGCCCCATTCTGGTTGAGGCCATTGGGGGCTTTTCTGTGATTTTCTCTTCCCAAGAGTCATGGGCAGCAGAGATTTCATAGGAAGGTTTGTGCTCCCTTCTGCAGAAAGTAGATGTCGGGCTTTCTTGTCTTTCTTTGCCCTGTGGCTCTGGTCAGCATCCTGAGAAACAGTATCCAGAGCTTTGCACCCAGAGTCCCCATTGCAGCCGCGGTCAGGAGCTGTGCTGTCAGGAGGGCCTCTACCATTCCTCTTGAACTAATTGATTTTTATGCTGACCCTAAAATCATGCTCATTAATTCCTCATTCTTCTAGCTGAAGAAGGGTGATCCCTGTGAAGACACCATCTCCTACAAGTAAGGCAGCACGTCACGGATGCCTGGGTGTGAAGGTGATAGCTCAGGTTTTAGGTGGATTGATGGGTGTGAACAGACTCCCTCTACTCCCAAGGCTGTCTGTAGGTCTCGGAGGAATAATCCTCAGAGTCATCAACGTGTTACAGCCCAGGTTTGGCAAGTCTGAGCTAAGGTTGCTCCTTCCACAGCACGCTCAGCTAGTTTGGGGGAGCAGAGACACGGCAGTTGCGTGGAAAGACACTGTGACAAAAGCAAGCTGTCATCTGAACAGCAGCAACAAAAAATGTGATAACCTTTTGTTTCCTATCCCATCAAATACAGTGCAGTAGAATAATCTCATCCGTTGAAGGAGAAAAATTATGGACTTTCCTCTGATATATTATCTGTAGATTGCTTGCCTCATTTGTTATAAGTCAATATTTTGCCTACTTGCTGTGGAAGCCTTGCAGAACATGGACATTCAATTCTGAAGCAGTTTCCATTGGCATTTCTTTAATAAACTCTCATAATTTATAGACTGTGTTTTACATCTTCTCCTCATGCCCCCAGATTTTGTTCTAGCCGGCTATGAAGAAATGAGATATTGAGTTGTTACTCTTCTTGATTAAGTCAATAAAATCCATTTGTCTTGTTAAGTGAGTAGCTCCATTTGGCATGTTGCGCAATCCCAGATTCTACATTTTGGGGTGAAAAACAATATTCAAGACAATGATTAATTATCTGAAAATCAGAACTGACCAGCTAGTACCTCAAATCAGCCATGCTTGCCCATAGCTGTGCCTGTACTGTATTGCTAACGCAGCACACTGCAGTCAACAAGACAGCTTTAGCTGCAATTTCAAGGTGATGATCTGTAATTATTAGACGATGATTGCTCTGAACACTGAAGAACATTTTGTTATTTTTAGATGACAGAACTTATCTTTTTTTTTTTTTTTTTTTAAAATGTAGCATCACTGTGGAAGATAGGAAATGGAAAAAGAAACCTGCTAAATGAAGGAGTGGTTGTATTTTGGTTCATATAGTGACTTTTATAAGAAGCAGCCTGAGTTCTGCTTCTTCATATCAAATGGTCGCAGTCCTGTATTACAAAGCCCATGTCTCTTTTGTTCTAATTAGAAGCATTTGAATTTTGGTGAGAGCTTGGTTTGGAAATGATGGAGATGACAGAGCTGTACTTGAAGCGCTTGGGGATACCCGCGCTGCAACTTTGCCCAACCGTTCCCATGAGGACTGCAGAGAGAAAAATCTATCCAAACTATAAAATCCTATTGTGCATTGATACTCTGTTTCTGAAGTCTTCATGTCCTTTTGTGTTTGATCATATTAGATTCTCGTCGGGTTTTTTCTGCATAACTGCTTTAACTTGAATAAAAATGACACCTCCAGAAGTAGCAACTCTTCCAAGCTCAACAGCAGCAACCAGTGAGTCCTTTCAAGTGGATTTTGGGGTATGAGCTGCTCTTTGCCACTTTCCTAATTTAGATTGGGATCTATACCTAGGGTTTTCTGAGTGTCAGCTGGTTATGATGAAAATAAATGTTGCATTCACAGTTTAGACCCTTCTAAACTGCAGACCGCAAGGAAGTACAGAGCTGTTCTTCCAGCTTATCCCGTTGAGCAGATCAATGTTGTCTCACACTCCAAACTGGGAAAATACAGGGTGAAGAGTTTTCACGAGAGTTTGAGTGGTAGCCGTGCAGGTCAGTCATGTCGTGGACAACCCTGCATTAGGATTTTTGAAGTTTGCAAGCCTTCTGTCTTAAAAATTTAATGAGTTAAAAAACCAAAGGCAAAATTCAAGGTAGTATTGGAAATTGTGGGTAATGGACAATGCTGTATGTCTGAAAGGACTGAAAGGTAGAGAATCTGATCAGGATTTGGCCCATGTGCACCCCTTGTCCCGTTCCACAACACTTTGTGGTGGTTCGGGTTAATTTTGAATGAAGAGGAAACCCACGCTTCCCCTCTGAAAATGAGCATTTGCTTTAAATATGGTGACCAGAGGAAGAGGATGAGTTTAGAGCAACTTGGGGGAAATCAGGGCACTCCTCTCATTTTGGGACCCCTGGTTGAGTGAGACATCCTACCTGCCTGGCATGCAGAGCTTTTTAAACTCAGACAAAAGCATTCTGAGTTGAGTTGGCCAATGCTAGAGTGGATTTGGTAAATGAGGAATAGAAACATCCATAACAAATAAGGAGCACCTATTATTTTCAAGGTAAATAAACTAGCAAAAGAGCAAACCGGATCGAAACTCAGAACATCTTGCTGCCACTTCTTCCACAGCTTTCTGCAGGCTTTGTCTTGCAAGTGGCTCTAAATAAAGGGAAAACGGAGGATGTAGAGGATGAGTAATGCATGAAACCCGTTATCCCCATCACAGAATTAATGGCGTAGCCCTACGATGGGGTGCGGAGGGGTTGCACACAGCCTGGCTGTCTTCTTGCACCCTGATTAAGAGAGGCATCCTCACCTTGTGCCTTTATCATCTACTGTATCACCTTGCAATTTGCTGTTTCCCCCAGCTCACGGGAGCTTATTATAACCCGGCTTTACAATATAACTGAGGCCAGGCTTTTTATTTTTATTTTTATTTTCACCTGCTGCGATTCTCAAATTACAGCTTAAAGGGCTAGTTGTCAAGGATGGTGGTTCCAAATTTAATCTACTTTAATAATAATAATGTTTGTCTATTAACTTTCTTCCTGATCATGAAAAGCTATTAGGCTCCCTCGGGAGAGGAATGGAACAGTATTAAAATTCAGCCTCTCCGAAGATCCATATCACTGCCAGTTCCTATTCCAGGTCTGTATTTTGGGCTTGTTTGAAATCAGTAACTCTCAGAGGTTCGCTCAGAGTTATCTGGGTTTTGGGGTCATCATCAACAGCCATTGCTAAATAACTCAAGCAGCCACAGGAGCCTCCAACTTCTAACCTCGAGCAAAGGGAAGAATCTCATCTTGGCTGCACATTCTGTCTCAATGCAAATTGGTAGAAACACTTTCTTTCATTAGCTCAACTTTCCTTGTCTTCTCCTGAGCCTTCCTTTCAAGCTGTTCTTCTTAGCTAATTGCATTTTCAGTAGTGTTTTCAGTTCCCTCCTGTAAGAACAAGGTCTTCCTGTCTCTGCATGGACCAGACTCGATACAGCCCCCTCCCACAAGCAAAGCATTGCTTCCACTGCCACTCCTGGTACGTGCCAGGATGGCAAGGAGGAGCTCGGCTAAATCCATCAGGATTAGCCGAACTAATTTAAGGCTTCCTTCTCCATCATTACATCGTGATCGTGCCCCTGTCCTCGGCACTGGTGAGGCCGCACCTCGAATCCTGTGTTCAGTTTTGGACCCCTCACGACAAGAAGGACATGGAGGTGCTGGAGCGTGTCCAGAGGAGGGCAACGAAGCTGGTGAAGGGCCTGGAGCACAAGTCTGATGGGGAGCGGCTGAGGGAACTGGGGTTGTTTAGCCTGGAGAAGAGGAGGCTGAGGGGAGACCTCATCGCACTCTACAACTACCTGAAAGGAGGTTGTAGCGAGGTGGGGGTTGGTCTCTTCTCCCAAGTAACAAGCCATAGGACGAGAGGAAATGGCCTCAAGTTGCGCCAAGGGAGGTTTAGACTGGACATTAGGAGAAATTTCTTTACTGAAAGAGTGGTCAGGCCTTGGAACAGGCTGCCCAGGGAAGTGGTTGAGTCCCCATCCCTGGAGGTATTTAAAAGACGTGTAGATGAGGCGCTTAGGGACATGGTGTAGTGGGCATGGTGGTGTTGGGTTGACGGTTGGACTCGATGATCTTAGAGGTCTTTTCCAACCTTAATGATTCTGTGATTTTAAGATGTGATGTCATACACACATGCCTAATGCTCTTCTGTTGATATGTCTCTCTATGCAAACTTCAAATGAATTTTATATTAATTGCCAGCTTTGGCCTCATTTCTCATTTCTAATTCCTGCCTGCGGCCGAGGTTTGACACAGGGGTGTCTTTGCATCTCTCCTGGCTTACACAGCTGAAGGTCTTACCCACATACAGCTTAATAGATATAGCCCATATGGGTTATACCCTTCTGCCGGCAGCATTGGGGCTTTAATAGCTTTTTTAATATCCACTAATTCTGCTGTTGACCAGGCAGGCTGTGTCTGTTGGAGGCTCGGTGGAAGCTGTGCAAGGGGAACAGCGTTCAGCTGGAGCAGCGGAAAGGAAGATAGGGATTGGAGAGATTTTTATTTATTAGTCTGTAGCAGCAGATTCCTTTAAGTCTTGCGGAGGCACAGGGCCGTCTGCTAAGGCATCAGTGCCCCAACTTTACTAAATAGTTTTTATCTGGTTTGGAGCACTGCCAAAACCATCATGCAGGGTTGCCAGGAGCAGCAAGGATCTACCTCCCGTTGAGTTACTGCTAGATCTGTTCTCTGCACCGCGTGATGTTACAGCTCTCACGCAAAAACAGCACGGGGGGACCCGCTCTTGGTTGCATCACAACAGTAAAAAGCATAATTTTGGCTGTTCCACGTGATTATTTGACATGAGCCAGCACTGACACTTCAAAACGGGAAGAGTTTTTGAAGACAAAAGTCCTCAAAAACTTCTTTTAACTTTGGAATGTCTCTTTCCGTGCTTTGCAGGGTAAACTCCCAAATCCCTTCTGGATTATAGTCGCCTCAGAGCTGTCATATTTCGGGTTGGCATTGTTTTGCAGTACATTTGCAATTGCTGATTCACAGAGCAATAAACCCCCAGGACTTTGATTTTAATCTCTGAAAACAAAGTAGCATATGAGAAATGGATTTCACCTTGCAATGATTAGCTCTTAGCAAGCGCGTGCTGTCTTTCCGGAGACATTTAGAGTCAAACTGCATCCGTAGAGACAATTCATCTTTCTTTCTATTGAAACTGCAGTGCTGAAATTCCATTGTAAATCAATAAAAAAGTTAGTCTTTTTGCTTTAGTCAGAGATTTTACATCAGATTACATTTTTAGAGCTGTATTGGAATAGCCTCTAGTCCTGTCTATTTATTGCACAGTTACCATAGTATTTAGCCAGTTTAACCAGTGGTAGGTGGCACAGCAACATCTGTTATATTGAGAGAATTCAGTGCTTTCTCTGATTAGGGAAACTACAAAAGCCAGAGGTGAAGAAAACATATTAGGTCGTCCAACCAGTGCAGTATCGCTGTTTGTTGTCTGCATTATGGTAATGAATCGGTCCTTCAGCCTCAGCTGGAGACCCAGCAGTGCGTAGGTGGAATAAAAGAGGGCATAACGTAACTAAACGGGGCAAACAAGGGATGAGAGAAGAGAAGAATGATTACTCCCATTTTACAGATGGGGAATGAAGGCCCGGGACAATTAAGGGATTGATTATATAGAGCTCTGCACTCCTCTGGCCTTGACCTAGCAAATAGCATGAGCATCTGCTGATCTTTAATTCAGGAGTAGCCTGGTGCTTTATGGATGGAAGCAGGAGCTGAACCAAAGTTTCCCAACTCCCTGTTCTGTGCTTTAAGTACAATCCCATCCGCCGACTCAAGAAATAGTTTTTCTCCCGTGTTCTCTGCCGTTTTGTACAGCTTTGGTAATGTGTTTGGAGGCAGCAATCAAATATATTTTAAAAAAAAGGATGCTTATTTCAAAGGGGAGAGAGCACTATTGTTAAAGCTGCATTTAAGTTGTTATGTGTTCTTACCGCTAGTCTGCCTTTTAAGAAGGCTCTCCAATTCGGCTTTTATTGGTAATAAACCCGGTGCGGTAAGCAGAGGTGATAGCTGCTGGACTATTTAACACGTTTGGGGATTCTGGAGTCAAAGAGAAAGGGGGAAATCTACGAACTCTCAAAATGTTGCTGGCTTTCTTTCAAGATCAGTGTAGGATCTCTACAGCACATCACAATGCAAAATGGCACAGTCCTAAATTGTCCCAAATTACTGCATTTTTAAGCCAAGCTAGCTTTGTTTAAATAATGGCTTTGCCACGGAGACTGTCTCATTGATTGGATTACATCTGTGTGTCATAGCAAGAAAAATGAATTTGTGTCAGGCTGAATTATAGGTTTACATATATTATTTAAGCATTGCTCTTTACCTCTCCCTCTGTCAATCATCATCTCCTTGCAGATTGCTCTATTTTTAATATTTCTCAAAGTCGAAGGTTGCTTTTTTCTCAAGCAGCAGCTTTAAACCAAATATTATTTTAGCAATGACGTTTAATAGTAATTAATAATTAAAGTGTTTATGACTGCATGTGTTACCATTCTTGCCCTCTATTCTGCTCTGGTGAGACCCCCCCTGCAGTGCTGCATCCAGCTCAGGGGTCCTCAGCACAGGACAGACATGGACCTGTTGGAGCGGGTCCAGAGGAGGCCACCAAAATGGTCAGAGGGCTGGAGCACCTCTCCTGTGAGGAAAGGCTGAGAGTTGGGGTTGTTCAGCCTGGAGAGGAGAAGGCTCCGGGGAGACCTTATTGCGGCCTTTCAGTACTTAAAGGGGGCTTATAAGAAAGATGGAGAGAGGCTTTTTAGCAGGGCCTGTAGTAACAGGACAAGGGATACTGGTTTTAAACTGTAAGGTAGGTGTAGATTGGACATAAGAAAGAAATGTTATATGATGAGGGTGGTGAGATGGTGGAACAGGTTAAGTTAAGCCCAGGGAAGTTGTGGTTGCCCCATCATTGGAAGGTCAGGTTGGAGGTGGCTTTGAACAACCTGATCGAGTGGAAGATGTCCCTGCCCATGGCAGGGGGCTTGGACTCAATGATCTTCAAAGGTCCCTTCCAACTCAAACTGTTCTGTGATTCTATGATGTTGCTGCGTGAAGGATGTCCACTGTGCACTGAGGGATCCAAGAGCTTGAGGCAACCTACTTTGGTGATCTATAGGGAACAAGTTGTTCCTTCTGTTTATGTTTACTGATCAGCTGGTTTTGTGTTGCAAAACCACCATACTTCTTCAGTCGGCTGCGCCCCATGCTGTGGGATTACAAAAGAAGAAAGGAAAGAGCAGCACACAAATGCAACTGAAGAGTTGGAGGTAACAGAGCTGGAATTTGAGGCTCCTACCAGCTGTGCTCCACTGCACCTTAGACTGCTCATTGAGATCTTCTACTGTTTCTCATTTCCATGATTTTAGGAGGTCCCCAAACAGCCCATTCTGAAGTACTCTGAAGAACCACATTTCTTGTTCATCAGCAGAGCAATGCTGAGCAGAAATGAGCTGGAGCAAAAGTCAATACTTACAACTTTTTCATCAAACCTTTAAACGTTACATTAAAAATGTATTGTTTGAGATTCAGGAAGGGGGGTGCAGCGGAGAGGGCAAAGCTTCAGTAAATCTTTAGATAACAGTTTGCAGACCTTACTGCAAGGAGAAGCAATTTATTCCTTTTTGCACAAAAATCGTCAGCCCCAGGTTGTTCCTACAGGGATGCAGTACGTGTGCTCACATGCAAGCGGATGGAGCGTGTGCGTGTGGGTATATAAACACGAGAGATTCATTCCCTTTGTCTTTATCTTTTGTCTAGTTTCAAAGATTTCTTCCAAATTAATTTCAAGGACCAAGGGACATGAGAGGACCTGCAACGCTCTTATTGTGCAATTCGCCTAGGAGGTTTTGGGAAAGAAAGGACGTACAGGAGAAGCTGCATTTTTATTTTGTAGCTGTGTATTTTTAGGCTGTGCCAACTTCCAGGGTCCCACGTGATGCTCAGAAGAAAGATCTGCACCCTCGGGAAATAACAAGGGGAAATTACATTTGGAGTTTGGGGTGGTTTTATACTTGTGCTGATTATCTTCAGGTGCTTGTTTGTATGCAAGTTTATTTCCAGGGTAAATTTCTGAAAAGGCAAATGCCAGTTGGTTTGGGAGGATGTCCAGGAATGGGTGACAGGAGAGAGTGACCGCTGCAGCAGCACTGGCCTCTTGGGTGGGAACCGTCCGTGAGCATTTTAGAAACGCTGTGTGTCAGCAAGAGACAATAACTGATCCAAAGTGTCACATAGTTGTTAAGCCATCGCTATTTCTTAATTGATAATTAATTGTGTCTAATAGGTTCAAAACTCTATATAGCACTGGGGAGAAAAAACCTTCTTCAGGGGCAGTTCAAAACTCTAACACAAGGAGGGTCTGGGGTGATGAGCCTCTCTGTGCTGAAATTAGCCGTCGGGAATGATTCCCCATGGAATTACAGATCCCACTTACAATAATACCAATTGTATCTACGCCAGAGGTTTGCACTGTGGGATAAAGCGGAGAAGAAAAGCCCTGCAAAGTGTGACTGCCTCAGTATAGAGGGTAATCATAGGATGGGCAAGAACCTTTGAGTTGAGTGCCATGATTGAAACATAGACTGAATTTTCATATTTTGAATGTCTTTGTCAATAAAAGAACACAGACTCATACCAAGGTTCCACCTTCAGACCAGACCTACATTTTTTATCAATTCTTGCAAAAAGGTGAGATGCATAACGGTGCCTGGGTGCGTCCCCGGAGAATTACTGCAATGTGCAGCAGCTCTTCCAAATAGTCCTCGAGTACCAGAGCAAGAGTATATACACTGCAGACTTAGGATGTATACTTCAGAGCAACCCAGGCTTTAGAAAGAAAAAGAATCATTCCCATCTTTGAAAATTTTAACCACAAAGTCATAGAATCATAGAATCATTTAGGTTGGAAAAGACCCTTAAGATCACCAAGTCCAGCCGCTAACCCAGCACTGCCAAGTCCACCACTAAACCATGTCCCTAAGCACCACATCTACACGTCTTTTAAATACCTCCAGGGATGGGGACTCAACCACTTCCCTGGGCAGCCTGTTCCAAGGCTTGACAACCCTTTTGGTGAAGGAATTTTTCCTAATATCCAGTCTGTTTCAATTTCTTTAAGACCATTTATAAAAAAGTAAATCCGAATCTAGCTGCATTGGAGGTAGGATTGTGGAGTTCTGCAAAACAGACCCATACAGCGAAACAAAACCACCGTTAAGGTGAAGATGGTCTTTGCGTTTCTGATATCTGAACCTTTCTTCCAGGGACAGAAGTCCAAGAACCACTGTCTGATGCCAGCCACTTCTCTTGCCGCAAGCAAGCGATTTACTGGGGAGAGTTAAAGATGGAATGTGCTTCTAAAAGCAGCTCTCAAGGATGACATAAAGAATCCCTCAATGTTAGACTGAGCAAGGGAATATCTGTAGCTTTCTTGGCTAAAAACCCATCCCACAAGTGTACTTTTGTCAGAAAAGCAGTATGGAGAAGTAAAAACAGTTTTGTAGCCTGATCTGCTGCAACAAAATGGCTCTCTGCATCCCGTGCACAACTGGCATCTTCTCTCAAGGCTGCTGATCAAACTGGGACGGAGGGTGGCTTAAAAAATGTATCTGTTACGATGCAAACGGGAAGTCACTCCCTCTGAACCAACGCTAAGTGATTGTCTCTATTTAGCAGTTGGAAGTACTTGGATATTAGTGATTCTGTCTTTCCAATTAGAAATGCTGGCAAAATTCACTTTTTTCAGCTAAAATGCCCATTATACTTTGAGCAAGAGCAATGTGTGAAAACTCTGCCTGAATTCCAGTATCAACATGCTCTTTACTTTAGTTGTGCCTGTAGTTTCAACGCTGTGTAGTTGTGTTTGCTCAGCTAACGCAAATTATAATCTTCTGCGGTGGATTGTGAAACAACTGAAGTACTTCATTTTACAACATATTTGCAGAGGGTGAAATTGTTTGTATTGAGCTTGTGTATAAGTGCTGGGGATTTTTTGCAGGCAAAATGTCTTCAATTGACTGTTCACTTTCCCTGTCCAGTTTCACGAAAAAAAAAAGAAGTTGATGCTTGAGTTAAATTTAATTTTGGTTTGGTTTTATAATCAGAAAGAACAGGTCAATATTTTGTGAAACAGAGGGAAAAAATCTTCTTGGAAGAATTTTTTGCATCTTAAAAGTATGTTTTATTGTGAAGCTATATTACTTAGAGCTGAATTTAGTGAAGTTATAAGCGCTGACATCCCATCCCATCCCATCCCATCCCATCCCATCCCCTGCATTTAATATCTCTGAATAATCCTGGATAGCCTGTTGCACCTGTTAATTACCCTTGCATACATTAATTAAATATCTACACCTGCTGATTTCTCCCCCTGAAAAAACAGTTGGGAATAATGCATTAAAAGCATCGTAATATTCTATTGTTTGTTGTCTGTATCTCATGAACATTTGTTCATCTGGAGAAGTGGAGTAGTTTATTTGACCTGTACCATACCTGCCATGGCACTGCCCTCCCGTGCTGCATCTCCATCCCTGAACGCTGAAGTGGGGAAAAAGGCTAATTTATTCTGTAACACAAAAAATGTATTTTCTTAAATAACCCTGTAGGAGATGTTGATAGCATGTGGAAACTTGATGTTACCACTTATGCTTTGAATGAGAGTATTAAGTGTTGTATGATTGGTAATTATAAATGAGGATCTTTGGCTCGTTAATAGGCACTCAGAGTCTCGGGCGATATGTGGTGGTGGTTGGGACCTAAGAAGACCTAAAGTGATTGGATTCATTGTCCTTTTCTGACCTGGTTTAGCAACCCAACAGTGACCACATAGCTGTTTGGGCAAGGACAGATGTTGTTTCTCATTATTCTGTTTTTTTTTTTTAAAGAAATAGAAAAGCAGTGGAGTAAGTCTGGGGCAGTATTACATTTTATACGGTGGCATTTAACTGGTGGCCACGATGGGAGTTTTTCACTGCGGTTTCCATACCCAGACCGTTCTCTGTCATTAATGATCCGTTTGACAAGTCTCATTGCTTAAAATGAGTAGGTTCGGTTAAAATCAACCCTTAATTATTAAAAATTATCCTTTTTTTTTTCCTCCAGTGATGTAACAGCATTTTGGAGTGCTTTTCTCCCATGGCACAAAGAAGAAAAGTCTATTATTTGAGAGATATTAAATTAGCATGGAAGCAGAGTGAATTTTCATTTTCAAGAAGAGTGGCTGCAGTGCAGATGCATGCATGTAATAGAGGAACCTGTACATGTGTGTGTATATTTCTGGTAGTTTAGGATCATTATCTTGAAGTAAAGTAAAGGCATTCAGACCTCCAGGTAGCTCCCCATCTTGCTGTGCTGAGGCTTTTTTCTCCTTCCACCAAGGTGGTTTTGCGTTCATTCACTAAATATGGCCCAGAGAGGCTGGAATGAGATACTGAAATGTAGTTCCATCAGATCTTGGAAATTGCCAAAGTTTACAACTTTCAAAATGTAAAAATAAGAAAGGGCTATTTTGCAAACCCCATAATTGATGTTCTGTCAGAGCTCACATTATATTTCATTTCTCTGAATTCAATATATGGATTTTTATCCAAAGCATTTACCAGGCGCTGGTGACTTTCTCCCTTCGGCTGATCGAAGATGAGCGTATGGGGAGGGAGAGGGAAGAAGGGGGTATTTTTATTTATTCACTCTTGTATTACGTGAACTGAACTGTGGCCCCAGGACAAGTCCTATCAGCTGCTCAGACAGTCCTTGAAACCCTTTCCCAACTCTCCATCCATCCTTACAGGTCACTTACAGGTTTCCAAAGAAACCGACTTTCATCTTCTGTGGTTGTTATTGTGTTAGGTGAAAGGAGGACATTTTGTAGATTGAATCTTCCAGTAGGATTAAACAAGAACTGGCACCTTTTAAATGAGGTCTTTGCATGGACTTTACTTGGTAATAATTTACGTGCCTTTCTGCCTCTGTGTGCAATTGACAAGCTCCATGCACAGTTCTGGCTTCAACTTCTGGCTTCATCCAAGGACGCAGGTATTGTAAGTTCATTTTGACTGCAGGGGGTGGAAAGATGAGACAGTAAGTTAATGAAGGGTGGCTTTTTTTTTCTTAAATTTTTTTCATCATACCCCAGAACGGATTAGCAGAATCCTGACCCAAAATGAGAGCATGAAAGTCTTCCTTGAAGCACACTGGAAACTCACTTTAATTGGCTTGAAGTCATTCTTGAGTGGTAGGAACCTTACCTATAACTCATTTATTTAACGTGGCCGAGATCGTTCCTTGGCCTGCATCAGTCTTTGGAGTCTGCTTAGCACCTGGATCCCTCCCCCCGCGGTCTACTCGGCGGCAGTGTGCGGTTTCTGTCCCGTGGAGATGAAATTGTTGAATCTCTGTTGTTTCTCATCATCCTCTGACCGCAGTCGCGCTGACGCACTTTTTCATTTCCCTGGTTGTTGATGTCACACTGTCCTCAGACTACCAGAAAAGGAGAGAAATATAAGAGAACCTGCAAATACCGACTCAGTTTATTCGGGGAATCAATGAGTTGTTCATAGTAGTATTGTACATGGCTGCATTCAAACTTAATTGTAGACAACAGCTTGTAACAGCACTTTACAACTTAATAGAATCTACATTAACTGAAGAGCTTAGAAAATATGAAAATATCTTCTTTTTCTTTGGTCTGCTATCAAGAGTATTTTTGAATAATGAGTAGTCAAGAAGCCACATGGTTCAGAAGCCACAGTAGCTCTAGTGGTGGTCTGAGTAGGAAACATAATATTAGTTTTAAATGCTAAGAATTCGTGTATGGTTTATTTTCTTTTCAAACAAAAATCATTACTAGCTCTCCCCTGGAATGGAGTAGTGATGAAGAGAGCGGTATCTGCTAACTCAGTAGTTCTTTTCCACTACTTACGCTTATCATATCTGAAAAAAACCTAAGAAATCAATTCCTGCAATCCTTAGCCACATCAAAACGCGCTTATCAATGTAAGCCTAATGGAAGTTGCCTTGTCTGTTTGAAAGCATATGAATCTCGGGGGTCAGGATATAATTTCTTTCTTTTGTTATACTTGCAGATGCTGCTATGGAATAAAGAGTTTTTTCCACCGAATGAGGGTGATTGATAAAAATTACTCACTAAATTGTTCCAATTGAAGCAGCTTTTCAAAAGTTATTTGGTGGTAAGAACAGAACCCAACTAGGTGGCCATTTAACATCTGAAAGTGAGAACATGTTTCATTTTGTTATAGTGGTTGAAGTAAGTTGAGCAGGTCAAAGAACTAGGTAGATCCAGGAGGAGGAAAAAAGCAACAAAACAAACAAAAAAACCTCACAAAAATTAATTTGGCCACAACATATTTTGGATGGATCTGGGTTAATACGGGAATCCATAGTGCCAAGAAGGCCAGCGAAGAGATTAAACAGCACAATGAATGGGAACATGTTACAATGCATGTGATGTATTGCACATAGAGGAGAACGGCCGAGTTCTGAGCTGTGGTTTTGCAAGATAACTGGTTGGGGATTTTGTTTGTATTTTAAGTTGGTTGGCTGGCTTTTAAGGACTCTGGGGGGCAAGGCGTTGTGATGATTGCAACCTGTCAAGGCAGACTTTGCTAGGTGTGAAAGTGAGAGGTGGCCAGTCCCCCCATCTGAAGATCACTGAAGCCAGTAGGTCATCTAGACCTTTGACCTAGGCTTTGGGTCAAGCCCTGGCAATATGGAATTAAATACAACCACGTTGGCAACGTAGCAAACAAAACGCTTTCTCTCGACAAGGACATTGCTCCCAAGCACAGAGAGCAAGTCTGTGGCAGACTGTGGAAGACACAAATGTGTGCGTTTTCTTCCAGGCTTTATTCTTCCTTCTTTCTTTCTTTCTTTCTTTCTAATCCCAAATGTTCAGCAGGATATTGGGTCACCTAATTGCATTTTGTTTTTCACTGGCTGTTGTTCTTATCACAGCAGCACAAGACTCTGCGAGTTCAGTCAATACTTGTGTATTCACGGGAGGCGATCAATAAAAAAAATTAAAAAGGAGTCATGGTAATTAGGCTAAAGCTGCTGCTTATGAGTTTTCAATAATTACTTTAGCTTCCTCCTTTTCTAACGTCTCAAGAAAATGGTGTCTGATTGAAGGAGGGGATCTTGCTTGACTGAGGACGTGTCAGAATTCAACAAAGCCAAGCAGGAAGTCAAATTAGCGCTTTTTGTTTCAGCACATGAAGGGGGCTTCAAGGGAGGCAGGGGAAGAATAGTCTTGATTTTTAGATGGTGCCAGCTAGCAGCTGTGCCGTTCTGTCTTACCTGTTTGTCCTTATTTTTATGCCCTGTACCATTAGCTCCCCTGGCAGTAACCCAGGGCTTGCATTTCTCGGAAGAGCTCTGGGGAGATGTACCATCTGGAGGAACACAAAAAGTTTTGAGGAACGCCTCGCTCGCTTCTCCTTGGCTTTGCCACAGCCGTATATTTCTGAGGCCATTTATTTCCTACAGTCATATTCTGATATCCAGAAGTGAAGGGGGGGCTTATGGCTTGTCCACAGCAGGGTTGCTGGTGATAGTGCTGCTATTTGGGCTGTGGATGGAAGGAAAAAAATACATAAACCCATGTGCTTCAGCACTGAATAATCAGCCATCTCTCCACTAAAAATGTGCCACAGCTTTTTCTGTCATTGGCTGATAACTCCCTTTGCTCGAGCAGGCTTGAATCCATCGTGGTGGAGAAGGGCCTGAGATCTCCGTCACTGCATCCGCAGAGGTTTTCCGAGAGGGCGGAGCGCAGGGCTGGGGTCTGACCGCAGCGAGGGTGCCCTGTGCAAGGGGAAAACACCGCAAGTGCAACCTTTCGCACCCAGATCCTGCATCACCTGGAGAGAGAACACTGAACTGATAAGGAGAAAGACTCTGGATGGCTTGAAGACCATGCCATGGTTATGTTAAACTCATTATTGAAGGGGAAAAAAATCCCCCAAGCCCTACTGTGGCTGTGTTTAGACCTGATGATTACTTACAGTAAAAATGGCAGGAACTGAACGTACATGCCATGTGTATGTACAAATGCGTGTGCACGAGGGAAAGCCCTTTTGTGCGAGTAAAAGACGTCTCAGAGCATCACACTGATCTCTCCTGAGAAAGATCTCTTTCATCTTTGGTGAAGCGTTGGGGAGTTTTTGCATCCACACTGTGCAATAGGTAGTCAAATAATGTTTCAAGGTAGTGTGAAACCTGGGGTCCTCCTGTCTGCTGGGCATTTTCTGCATCCTCTGTCTAGGGATCACATTATTGCTTCTTGGCTTCAGTGTGTGAAGGGCACCTAGTGGTCCTTCCCTGGTGGGATTGGTTCAGGCTTTCTACCTTAAACACACACCTCTGTAGTCATGCAGAGAAAAAAAAAATGTTTCATTATCCTGCACTCTCTTTGCTTTTACGTAAATCGACTTCTTCCTCCAGGTTCAGAAAAGGGTCTTGTGTCCATGAATCTCATTTTCCAAACCAGCTGCACTGTAAGAGCAGCGTCGCGCTGGAGAGGAGCAGACTGATACCTGAACTAATTCAAAAGGGACGCAGAGCCCTTTTCATCCTTTCTCTCCATCATTTCAAAGCCATGGAAATGGAGCCTCTGTCTCCTCTGTATTATTCCTGCATCCAGAGGGACTGGAATGGGTCCCACACAATTCTGGTTTGGCCCTAAGCAGCACATTCTTATCCACCAGAGATCTTACCACAGTCATTAAAAAAGGGAGAAAGGAGCAGGATTTTTTTTTTTTTTTTAATAGCTGAATCTATCACACTTTCTTTTATCCCTGTTTCCAAAAGTTCTGCTTTTTATGTGGGAAGTGTTGGAATTAATTTGAAAGTGTGAGTGAGGAGTACTGGTAGACACAGCTGTAAAAGCACTAGGACCTGCAAAAGCCCCCAAAGAGCTGTCAGAGCTTGGCTCTCTGTGGAGAAATGTAAGATTTTTTTTTTTTTCCTTTTTCCAAATGTACAGAAGCTTTTTGTCATTTCTCAAGATTCAAGGCAGCTTTTTAAAATCTCAATTTTCCATGTTCTGGTGGTCTGTTCTTGCTGTGCTGCCATATGGTGGTGACCCAGGCTTCCCTGCTTACTGTCAGTCTTGTTATACTGCAGATTCGTGGGAAGGGAGGTGAAATAGCTGAATCGTAATGACTGTATCCAAGGAGTAGCCGCCTTTCACCCTCCTGGTGCACCAGCCAAGGCATAGACCATTAGCAGACTGAACGCTTCAAAGGTGGGATTCAAGATGTTAGAGTTGCTCAGTGTGATTTGTAAGATTTTCACATAATTGCATCCCTCAATTTTCTCCGTTTAATTTGTTTTGGAATCTGGAAGCCTTAGTGATCAGCCATGTAGTACAAGCTTCAGCGCATGTAGATGCTTTCTAACGAAAGAAAAAAGATGGTCCCTTCTCCCAAACCTTATAGCTTAGATATATATAGCTTAAGACAAATGATGACAAAGACTTGGATATTGAGGGCCTAGATGAGCCATACAAAGAAATGTTGGGTCAATATTTTTAGTACTGTAGCCACTGATCTCAAGATTCTAAAAGTTTCTCCCCGTTCCCTTTAAGATCATCTTTATTTGCTGTTGACCATAAGGCATGAGTTTAAAGATCATTCTCCTCTGAAAAGTCATTTGTTGCCCGGTGCTATTGCCAAGACCCGTTGGCATTGGTCCATTTTAGAACTGAAGAAAAAGGCAACGTCAATTTTCGTGCTAAGTAAGAAAAGTTTCTCTGAGCTTCCTTCCTGAGAGACTGGATTTCAGGTGGGAGAGTTGAAGGCGCGAGAGACTTGAGATGCAGAAACTACTCAAAAACATTTTCCCTAATGATTTAGTGAATACCTGTAGATCTACCAGATCTACCCGGATGAATATCTAGTTTAAATATAGAATTTGGTTGTATTTTAAATAGCTGGGACTAGATTTAGTAGCTTTGGGGGATCCCTTCTAGTCCTGATTTGATTTAGTAATGCCCTGAGAACAAGATGCTTTTACACATTTATTTTCTGGCATCTCTGGCAGTCTTGCAGGTAACGACAACCTTGATGAACTTAATCAATTTAGACATATTGGACATGTAATATTACGCCAGTGATAGCCAAGGGTATTATCGGAATCGAATCACTCCAAATTCCAGGATGACTTATGTCCATTTGAATTGGCTTCTCTTTACTTCCACTGACGTAGTCGGTGCACGGAGAGCGGAGCAGAGGGATAAAAGTTGTGCAAGGTGGCAGAGTGTGATCTGACCCAGACAAAGCAGGACCGCGGCTTGTTTGGGATTTAAGCCATTTGTGAGATGGAGCCAATCCGAAGGTAATCTTTTCACCTATATTAAACTCTGAAAAAGGATCACAATTTTTGCTGTTAAACCAGAGAAGCGGGTAGCTTTCACACTGACCGTGAAACCTGGTGTCTCAGCTGTGCATAATCACATTACCCCGCAGTAGGTGAGCCACAGGGAAGATAAAAGCTGTCAGGTAATGGAGATTAGTTACAGCTTTCTTTCAAAAAAGTACGCTTAATTCAGCTTCTGGGAAAATACGGTGGCCTGAGTACACGGGAGGCCAGGTTAGATGGTTGTAGCGGTCACTAAGGGCCAGCCTTCGAATTTATGTAAAGGGATGTGCATTTATGAAAAAAACTTCAGTCTTGTCCTTGGAGGTGGACTGCAGCCAAGCAGGACTAACCGTGGCTTCCTCGCAGTGCCGGGGGGAGCACTGCTAGTTTTAAGATGATAAAACAGGTCAACCATCGCTTTCAATGATCGGTCTAGGTCATAGTGTTTTTTAGTTTTTTATCTTGCCTTTGATAGAAGTATCGTAAGTTAGAGACTTGTAAAATATTTCAGTTGGTGATGGTGACGATTTGCAGGTACAGAGACCTGATGAGGCATCTCTCCCCCACTTGTTTTGGAAGCTAGTTTGGATCTCTCCAAGCAAACTTACTTCCAGGCACATGAATGTTTCTTTACAAGCCCTTAAGCCGATCAATGCTGCTCATTAGGAAACTTGGTGTCTTTAAGGGGTTTCTTCTGTGTTGCTCTGCCTGGAGTCGTTGCTTCTGGAGGCACAGGATTGCTATAGTTTTGTCTTATCTGTATCTGGTTTTGAGAACACACATGGTAAAAACCCAGTGAAATGACACAAATTTACCTCAGTAAGATAAAAGATGAATCAGAACTTATGTTGCAGATGGCACGCGCCTTCCTCTGGGAAACACCGTATTGTTCTCCTAGTCCTAGCAGGTATATGTCCCCATGGACCAGCAGACATGATGCAGGACCTACAGAAGATCTGTGTCCGTCTAGAGTGGGATCTGGAGGCCAAAGCAAAGATATCTGAGAGCATCTCAAATAGCACTAGTTGCCCAGGTCTTGGCAACCGAGCAGAGCTTCTAGCTCATATGTAGACACCAAAATTAAGGTGTCTGAATCTGGAGGTAAATCTTACTTCAGGTAACAATTTGGAGTTCCTGGGCTAAATCCTTAATTAATGCAGTTACCGAAGGAGAAAATGAAATGAGATAGCACTCTTAGCCGTCGTTTAAGATCTTCAAGGCAGAACTCAGTAATTCCTTTTGCTTTTCTGGCTGAGACTACATCCATCTCAGTTCCCGCAAGGAATTAATCTTGATTTGGATAGATCAGTAGATTAAAGCTTTGGAGCTAAGGGTCCTGCTGCTATACTACATGTGGTGTGAGAGCTTTGTTCTGGACTATTTAACCTGGTCTCATGTGTTAAACTTTCCTACCACATGGTTTTGCTTTGTGGATGTCTGAAGGACCAAGCAGCAATTCAGTCCCTGACGTTCTTATTAGCTGCCTGAGTTTGTTTGGTGCAAATCTTATGGGTTGATTTCTACCAAAAGGAGTCTTGTTTGTGCACACCCAAATAGGTCTGCGAGCAGGACCCACGAAGGGAAGGGGGACGATGAGGGATTCACTTCAAAACGGCGTGATGCTAATGTAGGCACTTTGTCTTTATTACTGTTTTTCAACATTTACCTCCCTTTGGAGTGGCTATTTGATGCAAATCAGATTTCAAAGCCTACCTCAAGATCCTGCAGTTTCCCTCTTCATTTAGTGGACATACTGAACTGCAGCTTTGTTGTGCTCTTTGCATTAGTGAGGACATAGATGAAGCCCTTTTAAGCTCGTCTCCAGTGATTCCCCTTTGATGTGTAAAGAGGTTTCTGCAAGTGTTGTTCCCTTGTCGTGTTTACCTTTCCAGCCAACTGAATCGCAGCTGTAAGTTTGCATTATAACACACAACAAAGGCTTTTACTGGAGTCACACACGGCATTAACAAAATGTGGGATTTCGGAATGCGTTTACCGAGGGTGAATTTCTGCCCTCTGCACACATACTTTGTCACATTTGCCCAGGCAGACATACCTTTTCTCCATGGAGGCGAAGACAGAGTGATGCTATCAGAAAAGCTAAAGGAGATCCTTAGCATTGGCTTTTTGAGGCGCAGAGAATACTGTGATTAAATGCCAGCCCAATCCTTTGTATAATATATCCTATGGTAAATGCTGTAATACATTTTATAGAATTGCTTTCCCGCTGAAGGTTCTGTAAGTGCTTTGGAAATAAATGTCCAAAACCAGACAATGTTTGAAAAGTTGTAGGTATGTAGGCTAGAATGTCATTTCTTCCAGGTGGCATCTTCTCCCTGTTCAGACCATCATCCAGTGTCCCCAGGGCAGGTGTTGGAGACTGTTGTACTACCTTGAAATAGCAAAGGAAATATTCATCACACCAACTGCGGTTAACTCAGATTTTGTGCAGGATACGGCTTATTGCTGTTTCTCTGTAACAGTGCCACAGCATCTGTAACGCCTCCGGTTTTATTCCTGTTGGGGCTGTAGAAATCTGATGGGAAATCAGAGTAACGTAAGTTATCGGACTTACACGGGATAGGGATTGCTCTGCTCTGAGGTGCCGCTGATATTTTAGCGGGAGTAACTGAAGGGGAATTGCAGGACGGACACTGGACCTGAACGAGAACGGAGTCAGGCTTCGGATGACCAAAGGGCTTTGCAGTTGTTTGCAAAATCTGCCCTTGGTGCTTGCAGGATATATTGAGTTCCTCCAACTCCTTGCTTTTCAAAGGGGCTTTTCTGTGTTAGAAGCTGTTAAAAATGTGCTGAACCTGATACTGCTGTGCAGCGATGATTTATTTGTGTTCAGTTGTTTGCAATTTTCCCCACACATGAACGTCTTCTTGCAACTTTGCCATGAGATATGTTTTTTCACCTCCCACCAATTGTTCAACTTTGCTTCATCGGTAAATGAAACCGTCAAAATGTTTTAAAGGCCAGTTCATTTTCCTGCTTACAAAAACCCCTTTAATTGCTCCCATGAAGTATCTTCTTGCTTCTCTCCATCCCAACAAAGTGGCATTTATTAGCATTTGTATGATCGGTATTTGTAATTTCATTGCTGTTCCTGATGCCTGCATGTTATAATTAAATCATTTCAGTTTGTAGTTACAGTGTGAAACAGCTGCACCAAATTACAGTTGAAAACATATGCTGGAAATATGCAACTCCAATTAGCTAATTATCTGGGATGCAGTGAGGGCGAAAGACCCAAGCGAACAAGAGGCCTCGAGTAGGCTGCGGCTTTCCTGCCTCTGATCTCCTGCCTGGATGCCATTTGCCATCCTCATTAGTTGCACGATGAGGGGAACATCCTGATTCTTTGCATTGCACTTCATAAAGCAGATCACAGAACCATAGAATACCAGGTTGGAAGGGACCTCAAGCATCATCTGGTCCAACCTTTCTTGGCAAAAGCACGGTCTAGGCAAGATGGCCCAGCACCCTGTCCAGCCGAATCTTAAAAGTGTCCAATGTTGGGGAATCCACCACTTCCCTGGGGACATTATTCCAATGGCTGATTGTTCTCATTGTGAAAATTTTTCCTCCTGTGTCCAGGCGGAGTCTCCCTGGCAGTAACTTGTACCCATTACCCCTCATCTTACCCATGTGACTCCTTGTAAAAAGGGAGTCTCCATCTTCTTAGTAGCCACCCTTTAAATGCTGGAACATGATGATAAGATCTCCCCTAAGCCTTCATTTCTCAAGGCTGAACAAACGCACTTCTCCAACCTTTCCTCATATGGCAGGCTTCCCAGTCCTTTGACCATCTTTATGGCCCTTCTCTGGACCCTCTCCAGGCTGTCCACATCTTTTTTGCATAGCGGGGACCAAAACTGAACACAGTATTCCAGGTGTGGCCTGACAGGCACTGAGTAGAGTGGGATAATGACTTCTTTATCTCTGCTGGTGATGCCCTTGTTGATGCAACCCAGCATGCCATTGGCTTTCTTTGCCGCAGCAGTGCACTGTTCGCTCATACTGAGCTTTTTCTCCACCAGGACCCCCAGGTCCCTTTCCACAGAGCTGCTCCCCAGCCGGGTAGATCCCAGCCTGTGTTGCACTCCTGGATTATGTTTTCCCAGGTGCAAGACCTTACATTTGTCTTTGTTGAACTTCATAAGGTTCTTGTTAGCCCACTCTTCTAGCCTATCCAGATCTTCCTGCAGGGTGGCTCTCCCTTCTGAAGTGTCCACTTCCCCACTCAGTTTGGTATCATCGGCAAACGTCATTAGGATACACTTGATCCCATCATCTGGATCACTTACGAAGATATTGAACAGCGTTGGACCCAACATTGATCCCTGGGGGACCCCACTTGTGACAGGTTGCCAGTTTGGAAAGGAGCTATTTACCACCACCCTCTGGGTGCAGCCTGTCAGCCAGTTCCCTACCCACCGCATGGACCACTTGTCTAGACCATAATGCATCAGTTTCTCTAGGAGGAGGCTGTGGGAAACCGTATTGAAAGCCTTGGAGAAATCCAGGAAGACAATGTCCACCTCTCGCCCCGCATCAACCGAGCAGGTTCCTTTGTCATAGAAGACGATCAGGTTTGTCAAGCACGATTTCCCCATGGTGAATCTGTGCTGGGTTTTCCCAGTCACGTGCTTCATTTGACTTGATAGCCCCCAGGAGGACTCGTTCCATAACTTTCCCAGGGACTGAAGTAAGACTGATGGGCCTATAATTTCCTGGGTCCTCCTTTAAGCCCTTCTTGTAGATGGGGGTGACATTAGCCTTCTAGTCTTCTGGGACGTCCCCTGATCTCCACGACTTCTCAAAGATTATGGAGAGCGGCTTCGCAACAACGTCAGCCAGCGCTCTTAACACCAGTGCCTATGATCTTTTCAGTCTTGGCTGTTAACTCTTCCATCACCCCATGCAGAAGGGGTGGGTGCCTGGCATGGGCAGAGTACGCCACAGACATCTGGGTTGCCTTTTTCTTGACCACCTGTATAGGAACAGTGGGCAGGGAAATGCTTTTCGGCTAATAACACTGGAAATAGTCATGCCTAGGTCTACTGGTACAGACGTTGGATGCAATGGCCAAGTGTCAGCCACATCATTCTGGCATGATTTTCCATATATGCCTTGGGATAACCATGGTTGTTACCTGATTGTAAAGCCTGACTTCTTCCCTCTCTCCCTTCCTGACATTGATAGGTAAAATTGAGTTGAAATGCTATTTAATAACTTCAAACCGTGGAGTGGACAGGGTACTGGAAGAGGAGGGTTGACACAGTGCTGGCACTTCCAAGACACCACGTGGCTTTGGGGATGGCCGCTTCCCTTCAGCCTGCCTCTTCTTTCTTAGCAAGGCACTTGGCTCGGGATCGTGTCTTCTAGAAAGGTATCTGTGTTTCAGGGCTGTGTGTTGAAAATGGGTCACCCAAAGCCCGCAGGGTGGGTTGCTGCTTTCTAAAGAGGACATGAAAAAGAGCTGCCTTCTGGTGCTATATAATACACTTGCTGTTCCTTAACACGCTTTACGATCGTGGTTAATGGCTCTGTGCAGTCCGGTACCACACTCCATCGCACCTTGCAAAGGCACTGGGTGATAATCTCCTCGAACTAAAGAGTTGATGCAGGAGAGATTGCAGATGGGCTCTCTGTCCCACCTGGGTAAGGACTCGGGTCACTGAAAATAAGTACTAGGGTAATTGCGTGCATTAGCATAGATTTTTAGATGTCACCATGCTTGTTAAGCAAAATTTCCTGCAAATTTCCATCGTGCTTATGAAATCCTAGCCAGATCTTGTTTAGCAAGACTATTAATAGTGAAATACTACCAAAGTTAAGGTATATTTTATCCATCACACCACTATTGCATTGACTTGATGATGTTCTTTCCATGCTTCCGTTAAAAACTGTTGTGCATGCTGAACAGTAAACTGCATTGCTGTGTGTTTGTAATGCATTAAGGGTTTTATTAATCTATTATGCGAAAACTTTCACACTGATGTAGCTGGATTTCCTCCGATCACGTCTATTGCGTCACTCCAGATGCTTCATCCAGAGAAAAAGCCATTTATCCCATTCTGTGGGATACAATAGGTAAACCAAAAGGCTAAATGCATTCCCAGAAATGTTTTGTGCATTTTCTTGAACGTACCTGTGTTAAATTGCCTATAGAGATTTTTCCCAGTGTGAGCGAGGGGGTAAGCAAGCGTTAACATCCGGGTTTAGCGCGGTCGAGGTTGGTCTTTCTTCCAATATATCGTGCTTTTCCAGAAAAGGTGGTGGATCCTGCCTTCAGAATTAGATTGTTTCCAAGAAAGGATTTGATTCTGCTGTAAGTTATTGAACGTAATAACATTTTATTGCTCTGCTTAAGCAGCTCAAAATTTCTTGCGGTGGCTTTGAAGGAAGGAAAAGCGAGAAGAAAAGGGTGTTACGAAAGATGTGGCTGAGGGCTGGCCGGGTGGAAACCACGGAGGAGGAGAAAGATGTGGCGTGTGTTAGACAAGGTGACACTGCCAGGGTGCTGCGGCTGTGAAAAAGGCAAATGCGATCTAGGAAACATTTTCATTAGGAAATTAATGAAGTACTAATACTGTTACACTGGACGCATTTGAAACTTTCCCTGTGATAATTATGACCGATTCTGATTACCCATCTTCAAAGAAGGTGCGAAGGAGAAGTTATTAACAGGAGCAGAAACCTCTTCTGTAGGAGCACAGTAAAAAAAAGGTTGACTGCCTTCTGTTAGCGAAACGAAAGCTGGCACGGAGGGGATGGATCCGTGCAAGCTGCAGTCTCCAGCCAGAAACTGGAGAGGACAACTCCAGGCCAAGAACTGGACAGAGACACCCCTCTCGGTACACAGGTTGCCATTACTGTGTGCAGTGCCCAAAATGTGCAAATTGGTCTCCAGGGTTGGGGTTATGTGTCACAATTTTTCAACAAAATTGAAATTAGGGTCCATCTAAACCTGCGCCCAGCCCGAACTCTTTTATTTTGAATATCGATTCAGTATGTGTTGCTGAGTAACTCTTGTTATGTGTAATGATCTTAAGTTCTGCTTAGCCTTTTAAGCTCTACAGGATAGGATTAAGGTGAGGGAAAGAAAACATCTTCCAAAGGTTATATTTCCATCGGATTGAACAGAGGTTGAATCTTGGTCTAATGTTAATGCTAAATAGCCTACGTGGACTTTCTAATATCATATCTGGTGGAGCTGAAAAAGGGTAAAGGAGTTTTATATTATATTTCTGCTGCTGTTTTAGTTTAATTGGAGAAGTTCTCTGTAAGGCAGCATTGATTAAATAGCTGCACCTGCGTTTATATTGTCAAACCTATTTCTGCTATTGAGAAGGTCTGCATACATCATAAAAAATCAAACCTTTCTCTATTTTTTTAATATCTCATTTCTTTAGGAGGTTTATTTGCAAAACTTCCTTTCTTCCCCCTGACCAAGTTCCTTTAAGCTTTCCTTCATCAGAGACTCCCTGTCACAGCTCACCCCTTTTTTTTTGCTTTTGAAATACGCATCGCTATCAAATTCTGAGAATACTTCACAGAGAAACGAAATGAAGATTAAAAGAGGACAAAAACTTGAGTATGGGGGTCATGAGATAGCCGTATTCAGTGACTGGGTCTAGTTGTAAAGATAGAAGAGTATGACATGGAAAGGATGGTCTTGTTATGAGATGGGACTTTGGAGACCTAGATTGGGGTTTTTAATTTGTTTGGCGTTTTTTCTATTGTAAGTTTCTTCTCCCAACTTTAATCCAGTAAATAATACTATTTCTCTTCGCCCCTAGTTGAAGAGCGTGGGCTACTTAGCATAGGGGGGTATGAACTTGGAGCATATCGGCTCTTCTGCTTGTACCCATTGGTAAGTGCATGGCAGCTGACCTTATTGCCATGGAGAAATAAGTTTGCGTGGCTCAAAATATGCATTGCCAATTATCAAGCAGTTGTTGATCCTGTGAATTAATACCTCGATTTGCCTTGCAGTAACTTTTCTGGATTTGAGCACCTTAAGATCAAATTTTTTAGACCAGTATTGTTTCCTGGTGATGGAAGTGTGTTAAGACCCAGCCTTATTGGGATTCTGTAGATGTAACACGCAACACAACTAAAACGGCAATTTCTAGAGTCTTTGGCTTTCAGATAAGTGTATCTATCTCTTGCTTCAGTCCTCTGGTGCGTTGTAACTCAGCATGTTTATAGTCATGTACAGTAGCCCTTAATGTCAGCAGCTTTTTACATTTCATTAAATTGCCTACAGATTCTCTGATTCTTTTAATCACAAAAGTAGATGCTGACATGATACACGTGGCAATCGAAACATGAAAAACAAGTTACAAAGTAAGTAGCAGCAGCTTTCTTGCTGCAGATGTCAATATCTTTGACAAGCAAGTGCTTGCGTTGTGACACACGGTAATAGAAAACATCCTGTCGTGGTAAAACATCACTAGCACCTTGAGAAAAGCCTGGTGCCTGTGATACCAAATTACATGCCGAGTTTCTAGGGTCCTTGTTCAATGAATTTTATGCCAATAAGAAGTCTGATATTTCAGTTTATCATCAAGAATGGAAAAAAAAAAAAAGAAAGAAAAAACCACCACTAAATCAGTGCACTTCAAAGCCTCCAGACACTATGGTAATACAAATAATAAATTAAGAAATAATAAAGTGCAGAATAGTGGCGTTCAGCTTTAGGCTGAGAATAGGATTGATAAGCAGAGTGTTTAACATTAAGAAAAAATCCTTTGGGGCTTCAACCTTCCCTGATTGTAGAGTGTCAGGAAAGAAATTAGCATTTTTTTTGTTGTTGTTGTTTACCTCAGAAATTTAGGAAGAGACAGAGAATGAACAAAAGATGCTCCAAGGAGCCCTTCTGGAAAAAGTCCAACCATTGCAAAGTTACACAGATGAATTGATTTAATTAGGCTGTATAATACCACTTCTGCTGCAGCTTTTGAAACAGACTCATAAAAGATATTAACTGATGCAGTCTGGGTAATGCGTATTTGTTTCAAAGATGCCCATGACTCTTCCCTACTTCCTAGGTCATAAAGAGTTCTGCGAAGCATATAGTTTCTTCGTATTCTTTTTCCCCTCAATTTTATATTTTTACTGATTAAAAATGCCTGTACTGTGGCTGGAAATACTTAGGGAGGGACAGAGGCAAAAATCCTCTTTCCTATGATGTAGTTTGCAGAAATAATTTAGGAGAAAATTACAACCCTGTAGCTCTGTACCAGGCATTAAAAAATTGAGGATGAAACTTGTGTGGAGAAAATGGGATTTTAATACCCAAGGATTTTTTCTCCTTTGTGGAGGAGCTGTGCCTGTGTTGATGGCCAAGATGTCCACCCAAATATAAGTGACTGTTTGGAGTGGAAGGCATCTTCCTTCAGATTCTTGGTGACCTACTAGTGATGGTCACCACTCACCACTCACTGAAGTTCATTCCACAGGCAGAAGAACTTTGTTTCAGAGTATGCTGATCAATTTTGACCATCACCTTGCTCTTCACAAATGCAGTGGTGGTTACACTGAAAACCCTGGTCTTGATGAGTGGAGAGCGAGCTGGGTAGTAGGGCAATTGTAGGCACTTGCAAACTTTGATCTAAAGGATACTGAAGTAATTGAAAAAGCTGTTCTTGACTCCAGGGATTTGTGGATATTTCATCAAGCAAAATTAGAGGTAGGTTTTGGAAGAGATTCTCTTACTTCTTGTGTGTTGTGCTTTAACGTGGCAGGCAGCCAAACCCCACGCAGCTGCTCACTCACTCCCCCCCACACCCCGGTGGGACGGGGAGAGAATCGGAAGGGTAAGAGTGAGAAAAACTCGTGCATTGGGATAGACAGTTTAATAGAACAGAAAAGGAAGGGGAAAAAAAAATAGAATGTACAAAATGAGTGATGCACAATGCAATTGCTCACCACCCGCACTGACCGATAACCAAGTGGCGATTGCTACTTCCTGGAACACGCCTACCATTCATATACTGAGCATGACGTCACATGGTATGGAATACCCCATTGGCCAGCTGGGCCAGCTGTCCCGGCCCTCCCAGCCTCTTCCAGCGCATGGAAGCTGAATGTCCTTGACTAGGAGGGCACGTAGCAACAACTGAAAACATCAGCGTGTTATCAACATGCTCCTCATACTAAATCCAAAACACAGCACTAGGAAGAAATTTAACCCTATCCCTGCCGAAACCTGGACACTTGTGGAATAAACCTCTTTCAGTTGATCATGATGGTGTGTCTTTGTGGGGGAACTGTTGAAGGATTTTGAATTGGTTGGAGAGACTTTTCAGTAACGCTCTAATAGTACCTTGAGAAGAGCACCATGTCAGCCACACTGTGTTGGAAGAGGGATTGTAGAATCCTTTTTCATGCAAACTTTTCAGGCTTACTTCAGACTGTCAGAGGGGAAATGTTGGGAAAATCGAAGTTGCTCCGAGCATGGTATTATAGGCTTTGTATCTGCAGGCCTGAAAGTATCAGTGATTGAAGTACAGGACATTCCACTTCAACATAAGGACACTTCTTTACTGTGAGGGTGTCAAACGCTGAAGCAGGTTGCCCAGAGAGGTGGTGGAGTCTCCATCCTTGAAGATATCCAGAACCCAGCTGGGCACAGTCTTGGGCAACCTGCTCTGCCTGTCCCTGCTTGGGCAGGGGTTGAACTGGACGATCCTCCAACCTCAACTCTTCTCTATGTCTTGATATCACTTTACATTTTCCAGGCTGTCAGAACAAGATAAAAGGTCAGTGATGACACGTTTGGCTTTTGTATTTGTTAATTTAGGGAAACAGGAGCTCTCCTTCGTAATCCTGAGAGCCAGCACTGTTAAAAGTGTTCAGGTACCTCTCTTCCAGGTCATAGAAAATAGGCACGGTGATGGAACGATGCAGGGAATTCAGCGGATGGTGCAATCATTTCTGACATGCTTTGGCTTTATGGGTGTCTATGCATTTCAGCGGGGCTGCGTAGAGCCTGGTTTTGCCACTGTTGTGTACCAGTAGTTCAAAATTGCTTTCTAATCACCGTGTAAAAACTTTGAAGTAGTAAAGACTACGTTGGCAAGACATAGTACAATTACTTTGTTATGCATCTTGTTATGTTGACATATTTGTTTAATTAAATTCTTTGCTAATTAGAGCTGTATGTACTTGCGTTAATTATTATTTGCTTAACACAATCAACAGTGTAATTCTTTTCAGAAAAGCCGCACACTTTCCAGTTAAATTAAATTACTGATTTTGTGTGCTTTCTGAAAGAATAGTTGCTCCATTTTTGTCAAATGATAGGTTGCATTCTTTAATGTGAATGAAATTCAATTTAGGCTAACTAAAACTTAACATAATATATTATATTTTTAATTGGTGATTAAGCAAAGAGAGGAAAAACTGGTTTGATTTGTACCTCGGCACAAAGATGTATAGTTTTTCTTACTGGATTACAAAATCGGATGGGTCTGCTATTTATCACCCACCAAGACCTTTTTCCATCTGACAAAGAAAAAGTACATTTGTCTTGTTTGTCGTGAGGCTTTGGAAGGAAACTACTTTCTCATGCTAGACAAATGTAACCCAGTGGAACTTCTGACCTTTTACCAAGCCCTTAATTACTTTTTAAAATGTGGAGTACTATAAACATACTGTACAGCCAGGGGCCTGTTTGGTTTTTAATACTATGCCCGTTAGCTTTAATTTTGATCTGTGAATTTATATTTAGTCCCTAAAATTGAAAGGAAAGTGATACCGTCAATATCTTTAATCATGTTCAATAAGGAAGCTAATAACCAAGTACCTAATTGTTTCTGCGACTCGATGACTAGATGCTACACAACATGGGTAGAGTTTGTGTACGTACATACACCCACACCTATATGTATCATCTCCATATATATCCGGCAAATTTACTGCTCTATCTTTATGGCATTGGCTTCTGTAGGTTGTTTTTCAGTTGAGCAGTGAGTTGCTGATCAATACTGCAAGATGTGTTTCGTATTGGGGGATCGCTGCACCACAGTACATTAATGTATTTAAGTTGAGAACCTTAAGAAAGCGGTAAGAAAGAAGCAACTCAATAGACTAATGCGGTGGGAGCAGATGGAAGAAATAATTCTTCTAAAGCGAAATATAAACATGGCCGGGATTATGTAGCAAGATAGAGAGGATTTGTTCTCATCCCGAGAAGGGTTAGGAATGTTTCTTCGCATTTTTCAAGACGAAATGTGCCATTGAATGAGAGCTTTATCAGTGAAGGAGCAGAATATTAATGCGTGTGGTGAGCCTACAAGGCTCTTCGTTGTCTTCCTAATCGCTGAAATGAAACTGGGCAGGTAATACAAACACTCCTGAGGTCTTCCCACAGATTACACGGGAGCCGTATCTGTTCTTCTTCAATATTCACTAATTGTAGTTAGCCATTTTTAACCATGCCACAAAATCAACAGAAAGAAGATGGTTTTTTAAAACGCGAGTGCAGAACTTGGCACACGGTTGTGTCCATCCAGTTGGAGCATTTTTAATCTTTCATTTGAATGCTGGCCCGTGACTGAGATACCTTGGGAACAGAGTAGTAAACCCAGTAAAAATTGCAAAATGTTTCTGTGCCTTGTGCTTAAATGGTTTGCTGAACAGCAATACATTTTTCCCAAACTTGTTAAAGTGCATCTTTTCTGTTAATATTCACCATCGTTAATCTACTGGGAAATAAGCATTTTAAACAAATGAGTGATTTACTGCTCCATACAGAGTGAAGGGCACAAGTCCACTGTTAGATATTGTAATTGAAAAATTACAGGGGCAAAAAATATGGAAACTGGAGAATCACAGGAATAAAAATAGAGAAGTGGAAGAATCAATAGTAACATTAATGAGAACTGCTGGAAATGCCTGTTAATGGCTCTGGGCATCGCTGTTCTGGGAATCGTTTCCAATTGTAAAGCAGCACCGTTGCCTTCCCACACAAGGAGCATCTCAAGAGATGTGAACCTGGTTCCCCAAGACCGACTTGATTCATTAGAGGATTCTGCTTTACAGCAGTACATTTTCTTGCACAGGTTGTGTGAAAAACATCAGATCGCCCACTCAGTCTCTTTGCGCATCTGTTGTCCACCTGGAAAAGCGGATGAGAATCTTTCACTATTTCAGCATGAAGGGAAAATTAAAGAAAGATGCTAAAGACTTCCTTGGTGGAGGCTTGCTGTTACCCTCACAAGGCAGTGACTGCAAACAAGTCCCAGAGCAGGTAGTAACCAGGTCAAAACTTCTCACAGCCATTGCAAGCCTGTACGCCAGTTGGCTGAATTGCTAAAATAGACATCCCACCTGCCCTTGGCACTTCACAAAGCTCTCAAGAGGGTTGAAATTTTCTTTCTTTTCCAAGTCAGGATAAAAACCACAGCTACTAGTGGCACTACACGTGAGTAAAATTGGGGTGAAGAACCAGATTTTATAGTTTTAAGTCCTCCTTCCGCTGAAGTCCATAGCAAAAACCCTTTGTCAGCTCTGGTGGGTCCAGGGCTTTTGTGTGGAGTCTTTGATTTGTGCTGAGGAGAGTTCAGCTCTGATGGCTTGTGCTTAGGAAAGGAGTGGAAATGTTTTACACATGGAGATTTTCGCTGATTTGGTAACGGCAAACAAAACAGAAAATAAAGTTAAATATATGGGTGAAAATAAATAAATATATGAGTCAAATATAAAGTGAAATAGATGAGTGAGGCAACACAAATCAGGCTTTGTGAAGTGGAAGCACAGAGATATATTTCCTTTCAGAGAACAGAAACTAAAAAGGCAGATAAAAACCCGTATTATCTGCTAGTTTCCAGAAATGTAAAAAATCCCAAGGAGACTGTAAATTCTTTACCTGTCTTGGGACTAAACCTCCTGGTTATATTTTCAAAGCCTAAAACCTTCTTCCAGGAATAGCGTTTTTGTAAATGTCTTTTTACTTTTCATGCTTTGTCTAAATATTCCTTTCCTTCCTTTCGTTGACATGGCATAAACAAACGGTTTATCACGGAAAGAACTCCGCTTTTAAAGAGAGGCTAATTAACATGAAGGCTTTAGGCACACTACCCTATGTAAAGCACTGCTAGCACCTTCATTTGCTGTATTCTCGGCCCTATTTTACATATAGACCTCTAAATTAATATCTTGCCTACCTGCATAGATGAGGTACTTGAACCCAGGTCGCTGACATCTTGGGTTGGTCCCATAAGGACGAGACCATCCTTTATGTGGCATCTTCAGCAAGCTGAAGGAAATGGGGGTACATTTAAATCACAGCTCTGGAAGCTGTAAAATATCTCTGGGCTTCTGCCTTGAGAACAGGGAGTTGGCAAGGCTCTTTTGCAAGGCCAGATGCAAAAGGATCGTGTCTGTCGTAATACTGTTTGGAGCAAGTGCTGAACTTGAGAGATTGCAGGTCGGTTGGATCTAGGAAATCAAGCTCTTCAGTATCGGCCCTCGGGGCACTATAGCCACTTTCTATGTCGAGCCTTAACTATAGCAAGGTACTGTATTTACAAACACCAAACAGAGATGTGGAGCAAGGGAACTTCACGCTTTAATGATTAATGGACTCTCTGATATCCCCTGAGTTGGTATTTTTCATAGATTGGATCTTCCTTTCTGCCTGGAGGCTGTGTCTGAATTTCATGCTGTTTCTGAAATCGGGCTGCAAACACCTGAAATGCACCGCTCTGCTAAGGCACATTACACCATCCTGTGGATCGGGGAAAGTATTGAACATTTCTGTAAAAAAAGCACGTTTGGATGGATTCCATGCATTTCTGTAAGGCAAAAGCTCAGTTTTTCCTCGAGGGAAAGGCGTGATGATAAAATAGCTAGTTTGTTGGGTTCGTTACCCTATTTTGTCCCAGGTAAGGCATGTTATAGCCACCTAAGCAGAGTTAGAGAAAATCTAGTTATTTGAGGCAGTGATCACATAGACCCTTTAGATTATGACAATAAGACTTTAATACTAGGAGCTATTTTCTGCACACTTTTTGTTGCATTATCTTAACGTCCTCTAAAGACACTGTTCTTGTTGGTTAATTTTTACCTGTGGGAAAGAGAAAGAAGGCTAAATTGAGAAATATTCGTGGATTATGGGGTTTGGAGCATCTCATTCCAAAATTGGACAGTGAAGGTCATTTCCTAGCCATTTAGGTATTGTTCCTGGGAATAATCAGCTCTTCGTTTTCTTCTGGTGGCTGTAATCTATAACTGGAAAAGGAAGGTCTACACTGTACAGCCTTCAGGGAAAATGAGTGGTTTCTCTAAAAAATTAAGAATACAATTCCAGAATATGTAATTTGGCTGGGATTCTGGGAGTAATATCCCATACACTCCAGAATTGTTTCTCCAAGCAGGTTGTGCTGTTAACACTAAGGTGTCCAACATCAAAATACACTTCCCAGCTGGATCAAGAAATGCCACTTGTAAATAGGTTTATCCAAGAAAAAGCTTCCAAATGAAGTCTGACTGCTCTTAAAGCATGACATTTCATTAGGTCACGTACTCCGGTGTTACATCAGTAGGGTAATTGCGTTCTTGGCGTTTTCTCCAAAATTGGGTAGGGATAGCAGGTTGCTCGCATGTCAATCCACAATAAACTGCTTGCATCAAGTTGCGCTAAAGGAGGGATTAAAATCCCCTTAGCTGGCCTGTGTCCCTTCCCTTTTACCCCACGAAATTCATGCCAGCCTCCATACTGACAGTTGTCTTACGTCGGGTGACTTTGCACAGCAACAGGGTAGATGTCACCAGGAATTGAATGAAGAGGTTTCCATCCAGCTCGTCCACTGTGCTGCCCCGGGCACGCAATGCTTGCAGAAACAGAGATGGATTAATTTATGCTTGCTCTAATTAAGAAAAAAAAAGAGAACTAAAGTCTGACTGTGCAGCGCGCTACAGAAAAAATAAGCTCCACAAGTAATTGTCATGGTTGTTTAGATATAATTGTTTCATTAGTCATCTAATACTTGTGCAGACAGATTCCACTTTCATGTCATATTTGTGTTCTAATCCTTCTCTTTAAGGCTGACTGCAGTAAGGAGGAAGAAAAGAAACAGTTTTAATCCATCATTTATTCCAAATACTGAGTACCAAAGAGGAAGGAGGGTTTAGGAATGGGGGGGTAGGGAATGTTTAATAAGACAACAAAATTCATTCACCAGCTTGTTTCAGGGAGATTTTTAATATTCTGGAGCTAAATTAGACAGCGGATCCAGCATAGGCCCCGGGCTTTGACATGTGTTTTATAATGACAGTTAATTAGATGCTGTCTGCAGCAATCAAGGCTGTCATTCCTAATACATGTCTAGTAACGTGAAGGACAGAAGAACTCCCTCCCCCCTCCTTGCCCTAATTGAAATCGGTTGCCAGAATTAACTATGAATATATGAGATGGTAGTTTGACAGTTAACGTAGCCCTTCCCCGCGTGCCATGAAGCAGGACTACAGCTCCTCCCGTGCCCTGCGTGGTTTGTATGTGTGTGGATACTGCAGCAAAGTGGCAGGGATATGATTTCCTGGTAGCACAGAGGAACATCTCCCAGTTCCTCCCATCTCCAGCCTTTCTCAAAGATTACTCGTCGGGGAGCCTTATAACGTTCAAGAGATGTCTAATCCTGCAGGTCTCCTCCAGTGGTGCTCCTCTCCTCCTCCACCATTGGGTAGTCATTATCTTAGAAGATGTGGGTCAAGCTCTTAGAAGGAGGTAATTCTGTTGTCACTTATGCAAGCTTTTATATAATTCCAAAAATCCTGATTCCCAGCAATTTCTGGTGCTCACTGTGATGCTTCAGGGAAATTGGCTTCAGAGTAGTTGTAATGTAGAACCAAGTTCTCTTCTTCCCACCTCTTTCTCTCTCTGTGTTCTTCTTTCCGCTCTTTCTCATGCACATGTCCTTCGATTCCTAGTATGTAAAGTGAGGGTGATAGCTTCCGTAGATCACAGGATTGTTTGAGGATAAATATCGTGGTATTTAGATACTGTTACTTTACACATGTAAAGAACAGAAACCAACTGACTGATCCTGGAAGCGTTCATGGAGGTAGCAAAGTGTTGTTCTTTTACTGATGGAGAACCAGGTGCAAATCAGTTGAGTTATAGCAAGACTTGAAGAGAAGTGTTTGCATCTGAGTTAGAGGTCTAGATTGATGGGATTGTACACAGACAGTTGGACCACTTGTGGTCTCAAAGCTGATATTCCCATGTAGCACAACATTTTGGACAAACCTCATTTGTTCTGGCCAGAGTGCAAAGACAATAGATATCAATGTTCAGGAGCTATGAGCCATCCGTATTGGCATTCAGGATCTTAGAAAGTATTTTAATAGAACATCAAGTGTCCATCCTCTTTGCCTGTCATGTATCTCTGGCCTTGCCAGTGGCGTAGGAGGCACCATGTGCCACCATGTGGTTTTGGAAGCCATGTTGCTGAGCCACTATTCAGCCCATCAGCTGGGCAGGCAAGACCAAGGCCCTGTGTACCAGAATAGCTTGAGCAAAAGCATCCTGGAGTCTGAAGGTCATCATCATCATCATGGTTTCTAGATTGGTCCCCTAATTATTGATGTATTGGCCCATTGCTCAGCTACCTACTGTATTTGGAAGTCCTGGCTTTAAAATGAATTCTGTTGTTGAAAAGCCATCATTTACGACGTTGCCTTGGGTTTAGGTTATGCACATTTTTTTCCTCCTTGTCTTACTTGAGTTGAGGGCTACAAGTTCTTTGTCTGGTTTGTATGCTAACATTGATAATAAAGGTTTAGTGGGACAAAAGTTATCTTCAGTTGATGTTTGGAAGGTACCAGCATAGCCTTCAGATAGTTCCTTCAGCGGAGGTCAGAGAGACTGTTCAGCCTCGGTTGCTTTGCACAACGTAAGTGGAGGAATCCTGGAGTGAGGGGTTTTGTTGGTTGGTTTGGGGTTTTTTTCCAACCATTACTGAACAAAACCCTTTCCAGTAAAGCCAGTTACACAATTCATTTTTTCCAGGTGAGAGCAGTCCTCTCTGCTGTCCTCTCTGACTTTCCCCTTGCCAAGGTCACGGCAAGCACTTAACTCTACCTCTTTTATGACCGTGATACCTAAACAGCTGCAAGGTATTTTCTCCTCCTGGTTGTTTTGCCAACCCTTCTTTCCCGTATTGACCACTTTCTGTTGTGATTCAGCAGTGACGTGGAAATCTCTCTCGATCTGTAAGATGCTGAACTGAAAAGTCTTTTGCTACGAATTTTAGGGCTTAGGGCAGGATAATTCACCTGGTTGGATTTCTGAACTTGAGACACTCTCTTGGAAACCACAACTGTTGGCAGGTGTTGTGCTACTCAAGAAAATTGAGAATTGTGGCTTCAAAGCAGTGATGTCGACAAAGCTTGTGTCTTTTTGCATCATCGGGGAAAAAAACCCAACCCTTTGCTGTAATTGCTTCATCTAATCCCTTATTAGTCTGTAATATGGTTCCTGTCATGTCAGACTTTTTTTAATTTAACTTAAATAAAATGCTAACAATATTTTGCTTCTAATTTATCCCCATCCTGGCTGCTTCAGAGACTTATAAGTAGATTGTTATGGCATTAATTATGATTTCATGGTCAGGCCCTGTTTCTCAACAGGAGTGATACAATTTTGCCCCCACTGTGTCTTCAAACAAGGAATCTACAAACAGCCCTATGATGTCTCCCACTGCTTTAGAAGATTTGATATAATGGAGGGATGATAAAGCAATCAAACAAATCCTATTTACGCATCCCTGAGAGTATAATTCATGCATCAGTGAGCACTGTCAATGGAAAATTACCTTTGGAGTTTAAATTTCCATTCCAAAGTTGCATTATAATTTTGTTTTTGTAGGCTACAAGCTTCTACTTTTTCAAGACCGTGAAATTTATGTCTAGTTGCCATTTTTACTGTACAAGCAAAAAGCTTAAAAACAAAATATTTAATGTCCCTGTCTATAAATTGATATTTTTTAATAGTTTACTCAATGTGGCTGACTTTTACATTTTGTCTCTGGTTTCTCCATAGCTCAAATTTACAATCCTGTATGTGTGTGGGTTTTTTCTTAAATCAAAATAACGAAAACAGCAGCTGGAAATTGATTTTCTGGGGACTGTTCAACATCCTCTCATCCTTGTGTACTCTTTCATCGTCAACTTGGGGCTTTATTTGAAAAAAAAAGTGTGAAATAATGCAAGAAATTTTAGCCCTATCTTTTGCTGTCAAGAACTGGTATGAAAATGAGTGCTGTGTGTGCCTAGTTTCATTTCCAAAATCAAAGGGATTTTCTACCCTAGTGACCTAGGGGTCTGCACAATGAGGATGTCGTTCTTGTCCATCCTCTAACTGTGGCTTCAGTTTGCCATCAATTGTATTGTCATTGTAGGAATTTGCTAATTATCTGGCTTTGAAGCGGCGGTTTCTTGTGCAGGCGTGCAACGTGCTCGAGGTACGTGTGTTCGGTCACAAGTGTAGACTCCAACAGCTCGAAGCTTGGGAGAAGGATGAGGGTTCGTGCATTTCCAAGGCACCAAGACTTCCAGTGGCGGTACCCTGCTAGTGAGGTGCCTGTTACTGGACAAGTGTGGTGTCACAAGGGGAGGTGCTGGGTCCTACGTGCTTCTGTCTTTGCTTTTTTTCTTATTTTGGGCAGTGCTTAGCATCTGTGCTGTGTGGGATCATTCTCTGGGTTCCATCAGTTCATTAGTTTTTCTAACAGTCATTAATTGAAGCAGGTAACTACTATCTATGTTTTACAAATAGGGAAACCCACTCAACAATTCGCTCAAGTCATGTAGTACCGCAGTGAAGGTCAGGAATAGGTTCAAGGATCTTAGTTTTTCCTTCTGCTTTGTTGAATGCATGATGGTTTGGTCTTCATAAAAGTCTTTATCTGCTGAAGAAACCCTGTTTGGGAAATAGATGTATTCTCTGTGTCTCTGTAGAAGTTCAGGAGGACTTTGCTCAAGGGTATATCTATAATAATGTTCTTAAGTTCTTGTCGAATCTGTCCGTGGAAACCACCTACTATCTAAGCATCTTTCATAATGGAAGGAAAACTAAGCTGTGTAGTTGGTTGATCTGCTTGATCATAATGAAGCAACTTAAACACTGTTACTGGGTTTTGTTCAAGATGGTCTTCTGTGTTTTTGTAATTGGAAAAAATGATGATCTGGTGGTTACAACTAGACCACTTCATACAAATACTAAATTTTGGTGGGGGGGAGGTTAGCATGAGGGGAGGGAATACTGCTGGCAATGGTACTGGGATTTTTATGCAACCTTTTTAAGACAAGGTCTTCCTTAGACTTCAAGCAGTAATAGGGTACGTATGTGCACTGAGGCACCTTAAATAGTTGTAGATCAGCTGCTTTCAGAAGTGGGCTAATACAGAACATCACACACAGGTGGACCCATCACTGGAGTCGGTAGCAAGAAGGTAATACTGTTAGAATGGCTTTCCAAGGAATAAACAGTTTTTCCCTTTATTGAAATAACATTTATTGGTATTTACCTAGGTTTTGTTATTTCCCTGTGTTTTATATCTTGATGAGAGGTTGACAATAGAAGACAACATAGTAATTAGTTAGAGAGGAGTATAGTTAAACTTAAGATGTAACCAGCTTTACATGGGTACTTTCAAATTTAGCTAGATCCATGAATTATAATTATAATAATAATTAATTATTAATAATAATAATAATAATAATAATAATAAAATTAAAAAACACAGTCCCAACTGGATTTAAATACACGTTTGTTGAGTTTCCCCTTAATTTCTGTTTCCAAGGCTTGTTTCTCCCTGTGCGAATTGAAGTGGTGATGGAAAACAAATCTCATAAAGTCCTGGTCCTGCTTGCTTGGGCTGTGGGGGAAGAGCGGTTTTGGTTAAAAGGAGCAGCCTAAGGGACCACAACAAACTAACAAAGTAGTTTTCTAATGATTGTTGTCTTCAGGCAGACTTGTCGTGGATTGATTTCCAGAGCCTGAGTGTGAAGGGGTGACCTTGGTGCTACTGCTCTTGCTGCACCATGCGTGGGAACCCTGGGGTGGGAGTGGAGTTTGGGTCTCCCAAAAGTAGGCATGTGCTGCAGTCCTTTTCTTCCCATCTTTATCAAAGAGCCTTTCAAATCAGATTTGAAATTTGGCCAAGTGCTGAGAAGACGTTTTCAGTTTTTCCGACGCGTGTCAGCTCTCATCAGCAAGGAAGAATTAATCGTATGACCAGTTTTTGTTCAGAGAATGCAATAATGGAAGGAAGCAGCTGGTTTTTTCTAAGCATGCCTTTTCTTGCATGACTTCAATCATCCTTTTTTCTCATTAACTTAATTTTTGGGTCCTCAGTACTTTAAGGTCATAGAAAAAGAAGGAGGTGAAAGAAGAGAGCAGCAAGAGGGATGAAGTATGAGGGACGTTATTATTTTTTAATTAACTTTTCTTGACTTCGTTCAGACACTACTCTGCTGTCAACACAAGGCTTTGTAAATCCAAAGAGTGACGAGGACTTTTTTGGATTGAGATCAAGTGTCAGTGCCTCTTTAATGTTGAATGCATCTTCTGTTGAGCTATAAATCCATTACCTTTCAATATACCATACTGTGATCATAAGGTAGGGATGAGTTAAATGGGTAAAGAAACACAGAAGGTTTTCTTTTCTATTGCTTTAATCCAAACCTCAAACCAAATCCAAATCTTTTTTTCTTGGGAAACCGAGAGGTCTGCCACAGCTCCAGGATTCACAGTTTAGCCTGATTTCCTTCGCTGGGTCTTAAACTTTTGCAGGTTTTTTTTTTTTATCAGAGCGTCCTTGAGCTATGCATGTCTTCAATTTTCAGCTAGTTTTGCTAAACGCTGTTAAGCACTTTCGGAGGGGGTAGGAGAAGTTGAGAATTTGCTTCTCACGGTACTGTTCTTCTATTGTTTTGTTATATTCTGTATTTTGTATTCTGTCTCCTCAGTCCCCTTCTCATAGGTCCAACATCGTGCCCTTTAATATCTCCGTTGGTTTAATACCCACTGTGCTGGAGGACTGCATTTTGTGCTCACTGCCGGATGGAGGCTGTCGATGATTAATAGGTTGTTTCTTTCTCCCATTCATATTATTGTACAGTGCTGGCTAGGGACAAATTCGGGGATACCTCTCACAGGTGATGGATCTGTTGGGAAAGACAAAGGCACTGAATACCTACGTGTCTTCACCAAGGCCTTTCTTCCTGCTCCTTTATTTATTTTTTCTCCGTAGTCACTGACCAGCAACTTAACGTTACATTGTCATTCTGTTATTTCTCCTTTTTCGTCACTTTGTGTCCGGTTTCTTTCCACTTTTGCTTCAATTTAATACTCTTACTGAAGACTGCATGTCTCCAGAATCATACGCTTGGCTTTTAAAGATAAGCTGATCAGTAGCTACTTAGGTAGAGCCTATCTCAAATAATGTGGTTTGCGATACAAAAAATATATATAAATCAGTGAATACATAGGATTGGCAGAATCTTGCATTTATTTAAAGTTTTTCATAGGCCTGTCTGCTGCTGCATGTATACTTCTGCTTTGCTATCTGTGCAATTATGATTATAGTGATAAGTGTATGTGCGTGTAAATATATATATAGAGAGAGAGAGGAACTAAGAGGAGACTAATCTTAAGCTATTATTTCATCAGGGGCTGAATGCTGCATGCTAATGTTAAAGAGGCAAAAACCAAGGAGAATTGAGCTATTTGGATTCCTCTTTCCAGTCCCCCCTTTCCCCTCGTCGGAGTTTCTGTCTGAGCAATATGGCTTAGCTTGTGACTCCATCTGGAGAGCTGACAGCACAGGCTGCTTATAATAAAGCTTTCAGCCTTCTTCCCTAAGTCTGTAATTAAATGACATCACGGAGTCTTAAATGCATCTGCTGTAAAAGTCAGAAGGCTAAAACATCCCATTAAAGGGAGGAGAGCGTTTCCGAGTGTTAGAGAAGCTCAAGGGTGGAACTGCTCCAGGAAAGCTGTTTTAAACCTGCTTGAGCATGGTTCATTGTAGGAGGAGTTGTAGGCTGGTAAGTGTGTTGCTGGTTCAGGTTGTTAAGACCCAAAATGTAGTTTTAAAAGAAGCCTGTTGTGCTCAGGGAGATGTAGCTGTGTGTATATATGTGTATGTACGTGTGTGTGTGTCTGTAATCTCTGCATGCTTATTTTAAGTGGTATGTATGGGGCTTTTAAGTATTCTGTATATATTGTTTGGGCGGTGGTCCAAAGAGAGTACTTGTTTAGCATGAGTGCTAAAGGGGGAAACTGCAGAGGAATAAAAGTTGAAATTAATAGATGTATTTTCTTTACAAAGCCTGAGAAGGAGAAATAAGCACTATGAAGTGGTGATAAGTAATTAGATATTTTCTCTCTTTCTCTCTCTTCTCTTGAGTCATTTTTGTTGACATCAGAAGCATAACTAAGGAAATGTATTTCAAAAGTAGATTGCTTTCAATCTGACAATGCCTCCTAGACAGATAAATGAAAAAATTATATGCAAAAAAAACCAAAATTTACAACATGGACTGTCAAATTCAGTCATCCCATTGGAAGAATGCCCTATCAAAATATCCCAATTTCCATGTAAAAGTACTTTTTTGTTTTAACTTCTGGTGCTTCAAAAGTACCTGAGACACCCGAGAATAAAGTTTTTATTCTTTCTTTCTCTCCCTCTCTCTCTCAAACTTTTTAACCATTGGGAATATTGATTTTACAGTTGTAATTTCTAAGTTCTTCCAAGTGGAAGATTTTCTAGCCATTTTGGACCTGTTGGGCAAATAGAGATGAAAGTCTTATTTTCAAAGATCAAGCAGGTTTATGGACTTGTAAGACAAAGGAGAGATCTACTGAGTAGGAGGGGGCTGCTTTATCATGCAGGGGGGTTTCTGGCTGTAACTGCCCTTCAAGTTTGAAGCACCCAAGGCTTTACCTTAGCCTGAGCCGGCATTTTTTTCCCCATTTTCTTTGGTGTCCATTTTATCTGGGGTCCTAGACACACACCACTAAAGTAAATAGATGATAAGGACATCAAAAATATGTTCAATACCCATGTACACAGCTGTACTATTCTGAAGTATTTAATATATACTCTTTCTCTCCTGTACTCCTTCCCCAAGCTGCTTTTCTCTCTAAACTGTTCTTCTCCTGCCTGATCCATCAGAGACTGCCACGGTCCAAGATGTCATGAGCTCGCCCTTCCCCTCCACGTGCAGGTCGCGATGATGGGATGCACCACGCCGTCCAGCTGCAGGAAGAGCGACTGTAGGCAGGACGACTGCAGTTTATGTGCAGATAAGCAATGGTGACCTGCAGTTGTGGGAAAGGAGACTGCAAATCAGGAGATATCTTAATCTACTTCGTACAGTGTTAAGTAAAGATTGAAGTTAAGCTTTAGTATGTACTGCATTTATTTTATGCCCCAAAATAGATGCTCTGTGTGGATTCATTGGGGAAATTATCACTTATAATTCTAATTTAAAAAAAGAAAAAAAAAAAAAAAAACCTTGAATACAAAAGAAGAAACCCCGGGAGCTGCAAAGATACGAACAGATAAGGTTGTCCCTATTTTCAGCAAAAATGAGTAATCAGCCTATTAAGCGTGGGTGTGGGCTCTCTTGTATTCTGGCTGTCTGGGCATCGTGCACACTTGTGGCGAAGACACAGTCATTTAAAAATATATGGTCTGAGAAAACTTTGGGGAAATTCAGAAGGCTGACTGCCATTCAAAACTTAGGTTCTTTGAGTCAGGCAGTACCAACCCAGAAAGGACGGTATGTGTGTTGAAGCACAGGCTTCCAGTAGAAAAAAATCTTGGAAATAATTTGATATTTTTCCAATAAATTGGAAATAATTATGAGAAAGAATAAATAGGATGTAATTCCAAAGCAGCAAATGAAAGGTACAAAACAGCGGTTGTGCACACTGAGAGTTGGTCTGCGTGTGGGTGGGCAATACCATGTCCTTTAAAAAAGAGAAAGTCAAAGTCCTGCTGGGATGTGCTTGCGTTGGCTGGGATGTGCTTGGACCTCCAAGACACAAGGCAGTTCTTCGCCTTCTTCAGCAATAGGAGCCAGGTGATGTCTTCTGCTCACGGGCCTTGTGGTAGGGATTTGCATTAGCACCACCAACTCATCATCCAGGAATTTGGGAGGGAGAGGGATAGTTTGTGTCGTCTTCGTTGTTTTTGAGTCTGTATGCCCATGGAAGTCAGCTTGAAACTGTGACTGAGATGAACCCTACAGGCTCATAAATAGGAAAGCAAATGAAAAAGAAAGAAGCCTATTTTTCAATTCTTACAATTTTTAGATTGATTTCGTTTGAGTCTGACTCATTCTTTCATGTTTATGAGAGGCCGTATTGTATGTTTGTAGAGTTGTCAAGTCCAGCTATGGTGCTGCGTACATAAACCTAAGAGCAACATTTATTTTAGGATAAATATTAAAGAAACAAATCATGATACCGCAGAGTTTTTTTTTTTTTTTAACTTTATTTCTTTTCTTATCTATGCCTGATCTAAAACAACATCTCTTCTTTTTAATGGCTGGAGGGAATAAATGGGATTATTCTTGGTGTGGCTTCTGCTCCAGTCATCAGTTTTGAATGTCCAAGGAGGAGCCTGTAGATGTGGCAGACTGCAGAAGTGTGTTCTCCCACTTTTTTTCGTTTGTTTTGCCTATGAAAATAGTAGGGTTGCTGACAGTAGATCATGTTATAGGTGCTGCAGCCATTGTAGCTATTGTCTGCTAGTGGACTTGAGTTTGGGCCAACACCTACCTGTCTTTTCTGGTCTGTGCTACTTCACACAGACCAAACATCATACAATTTTTCAGCTTGGGAGACATTCTGTTTTTTAAAAGGTAAAAAACTAATATAGTACATGGACACATCCCCCTCCCCAGAACTGATGTGGCTCCCCTAAGCTGAAATGAAATGGTGAGAAAGAGCATCCCAAGGATGGTCCCTTCAACACACCTTGGCCTGGATTAACTCATGTTAGTGGGATCAAAAAAGCCATTTTTGAGCTTTTCTCTGCGTAAAATTCTGTGTGTTCATAAGGAACAGAGTCCTGAAAAATGGAAAGCCTCTCTGCAATCAGCATTTTACATCAGTGCTGTTCTAGGTCCAAGATGACTCCGAAGCAAGCTGTGGGTAACTAAGCTGAGCTTTGAAGCTATGGCTTTAGCAAGGGGGTGGGAGGACAGGAGGACCTTGGCCACTGTATTGTGCTAAATCAAGCAACAGCAGCCGTGCGTGCTTGGTTATTACTGCAGGGGTGGAAAGCAAGACTTCCAGGCAGAAGAAATAGGTTTTCCAGTACAGACATAAGGAATCCGCCCCTCACAACAAGAAGGACATTGAGATGCTGGAGCATGTCCAAAGAAGAGCAACGAAGCTGGTGAAGGGTCTGGAGCACAAGTCTTATGAGGAGCGGCTGAGGGAACTGAGGTTGTTTAGTCTGGAGAAGAGGAGGCTGAGGGGAGACCTCATCGCGCTCTACAACTACCTGACAGGAGGTTGTAGCGAGGTGGGGGTCGGTCCGTTCTTGCACGTAACAAGCCATAGGATGAGAGGAAATGGCTTCAAGTTGCACCAAGGGAGGTTTAGATTGGATATTAGGAAAAATGTCTTCACCGAAAGGGTTGTCAAGCCTTGGAACAGGCTGCCCAGGGAGGTGGTGGAGTCACCATCCCTGGAGGTATTTAAGAGACGTGTAGATGTGGTACTTAGGGACATGGTTTAGTGGTGGACTTGGCAGTGCCAGGTTAACAGTTGGACCCCGTGATCTTAAGGCTCTTTTCCAACCTAAACGATTCTATGATTCTATAATCAAGGCAGCTTTGGAGAAACACGAAGGAAAGGCTTCGGTTAAGGCATCTCTGAGACTACAACTGCCCCCAGTTGAGAGTTTTAGCAGGGAGGTCCATGGACTAAATATTCCTGAAGACTGAAATACATGTTCACCCAAAAGGTCTCCTCCTCAGGTCACGGGCGATGTGTGCTGGCACAGGAATGTAGGGAAAGTTTCTCATCTGTCCAGCTGTACTGGGATAAAGAGGAGCCTAATTATTGATGCCGATAATCTGGCTCTTTGGGTACAAGAATAAATTCCTAGATATTTTTGCAGTACGGTAAGACTTACGGCTGCAGAGGATGAAGTACAAATGCCATCTTTTCGAATACAGCTTAGCCTGTCAGGATTTCACCATCAGAGTGCTTTAACATAAATATTTTCAAATGCAAATGATGATTTGGGACATGTTAGTTGATGGTGTTTTGCCCAGAAGGTTTCATTCTCAAAAAGCAAATTTTAGGTACTTTCTGAAGGTAGGGCTCCTGTAAGTCATCTTGTACATGGCACCTAAAATCAGTATATTCTGAAAATCTATTTCTTTATAAGAATAAATTTGGCATAATAATAAAATTGAAATAATAATAAATTATTCACACCATTCACACTATTTTTTAGAGGAAGAAGATGAAATGCAGAGGACTAGAATGATTCAGACAGGCTGGCTGAGTTAGGACAAGTATTAGGTTCCCGATTCCTGGTGCAGTTTTTACAATGCAGGAAAATAAAATTCGTGGAAAAAATCCAGAATAAAACTGCTGCAACATCTATCCAATCCATGAAGTTGCAGAATCTGTATTGCTGCATTTTTTGTAGTTGTACTCACATTTTTACCTATTTTTGGTAATTGAAAAAATGGGAGAGTTGCAAGAAGAGAATGTGAAGAACCTGAGCAAAATTTACAATGCAGGCAGCCACAAAGGTAGGATTTTATATCAGAAAAACGTAGTCATATTTCGTAAAATTTCTGCTGAATGATACCTTCATGCTTTTCAGTATTTTCTTCCACCTATTTCATCTTCCCAAGCTCGTAGGACTTGCTCCGAGATTTGTCGTGCCTTGGAGGAATATGAACACAAACATGAGGCTTTATTTACAGGGTGACTTTCGAATTCAGACTGGGAGAACGCCTGCCCCTATCGCTGTAAGAAGCATCCTCGTAGCCCAATAAATATGTGGGTTTTGCCATCTCCAACAGAAGGCCACAAGCTTTGCGTTGACCCTGTGTTAGTGTTACTGTAACTGGACTAATAAGAACTCTTTGCTGTATTTTGATAGATACTTAAGAGTTAATTAAGCTAACAGCTTCCTGGCTCTGTGCATGTGGTGTGTCTCTTTTGCAAATAATAAGATTTTGAGTGTAACACCACAGCCCATCACAGTGCACTTTCTAGCTGGGAAGATGAGATACCAGAAAGCTGCCATCCCATTTCAACTGGAGTGGTGCTGGCTGGCAGGGCAGGGTGGGATCACCATGGATGAAAGCCTGTTTTATCAGCCCATCTGTTAAATATCCTTAATTAGTGTAATTCCCATACGGTCATAAACAGGAGTTTCCCCATCCTTGCTGAAATTTTATGCACGTTTCAGAGGAGAGTTCCTCTTTCAACTCACAACGTCGCAGGGTATCTCATAGATGCAGGGAAGCTCAATTCACGTCACCTTATCCCATCGAAAATGATTTAACCTGTGCGTTTGCAAGCATTGATTTACGGTAGTGGGAGGACGAAGGCATCCGCAGAGTCACCGTTAGCACTGCCGGGCAGTTTGTGTCCCACGTTGTGGGATGGAAAGGCTCTACAACCTCAGTAACATCTTACCGGCCTCTTCCAGCCCTGGTTTGTGAGCTTGGCAAGGAGTGTGTCTGGTCAAGATGCTGCATTCAGTTCTCCTGTTTTGCGTCTGTGTCTAAAGATGATTTTGTCTCACTCTGAAATGTGCGTCCTTTGATCTGACAGTCTGTAATCAAGAGTCGTACTGTGCCTTAGACTGTTCTTACAGCCCCATTTTATACCGAGTGCTTTGCTCATCTGTGCAAAGTAATTATAGGATAATAAAACTGACACACATATGAACATAAAATGACATGTACCAGGGTCAGAAAATAGTTTTCCCAATGGCAATACAGCCCTTATACGTTTGTGCTGTGTTTTACAGCAACTTCACTCACTTTATTAGGCTAATGGATTATGTGTGTTTTATAAGGATCACTCTGTGGACAGGAACCAACCGTCTGGGCAGAAGACATCATCTGTCAGTAATTCCTCGTTTCAATTTTTAAGATCAGGAGTTGAAAAAAATGTCATACACAAATGGAACGGGGGATTAGTTTAACTAGTTAAATCGGTTTAATTTGGACGAATGTAACTCCTGGTGTCACAAATCATTGAGGACATCGGAGCAAACACCCTCACTCTTTTGAGAAGAGGAAGGAGATCCCTGATGGAGGTACAGCATCCAGTTTGCTGCCTCCGGTAGCTCAGCATTGTTGCTCAGGTCCGTTATGATGCGTTAGCTTGGACCAGACCCTGGATGCCAAATGAGGTGGATGATCGGAGGCAGTTCAGATACCCGCTTTTTATCTGTATTTACTCTGGAAGCCGTTTCTGTTTTCCTCAAACACATTCTGCAAGCATCTCTCTTTGTAAAATGAGCCCACTGAGCCTCATCTCAACCCTTCAGAGAAATAGTGGTGGCTACTGAAATGGTGGTGTAATTTCCCTGCCGTAAGTATCTTCAAGGGCATATGGTAAACTTTCCGTCGTTTCTTTTTCTGCACCTCTGGCTCTGTAGACGAGGTGTGCACTCATTAATGACTAGAGCCTGGGGCACAGCTGGTTCTTCGATCATTTTTTCTTGCCTTCCTAAATAGCAATATTAGTGTGCCCCAATTGAGTTAAGTTTTTCTGCCAACTTACTAATGAATGTGATTAGGTTGAAACTGCGTGTAGCTTAATGTCACCTGGCTTGATTTGAAATCTAGATCTCAAAAGTGCGGTATCTTTACGCTGGCAGCTATTTATATACAGGATCATCGCGTTCCTGTGCAAATAGCTGTAACTCAGACCAACACAGTCACGTTGGGTGCCAGTTCCGTGGCATGAAAGCTGCCAAGCTTTCCTCTGTGGTGTTGCATGCCCGAGGTCAGTGAGAAAGTAAAGTAATGGTGCTCAGATGCGCTCTAATATTGGTGTGCTTGCTTACCTGGGTGTCTTGGAGTGAATTGTATTGCGCATACTCTTGTCTCACAATAACAGTGTGATTGAGCATGGTTAAAACCCAGCTCAACTCAATAACATCTCAGGTCAGCTCCGCTCTCCATGAAAATCAGGAGGGATCCCGTTCTGTTTCCTGTAGGTTACTTGCACACATGGCAAAAAAATATCCTTGATTTGCATTATTTGATCCCTTAATTGCCAAATGTCAGGAGCTGAATTAGCGATAGTAACTGAAATCTCCTCAGAGGTCCCTCTGGGTCAGATGGAGGAGTATCGGAGGTGCTAGCGCATCTTTTTATTGGAGGTCAATATATTAATTCTCTCCCTGGGGTTCTCAAACCAACATCTTCCCCACTTCTCAATTCCCTTTGCAGAGCAACAGGTATTTATTACGACAGGCTGATAAGGAACAAGAATCTTCAAAGGAGGATTTGTATTTATTTACTCGTTGCTCTTAATTTTGACGTGGCCCTAGGCTTATCGTGTTTGTCCTCAGAAGAGGGAAAGAATAGGCAGAGATGGGCTTACCGCAGAATGTAGTTACTCCCTAATCAGTAAAGAACAGAATAATTTAGAAAAGATAATGATGTACTTAATGACTATGTTTTTTTCCTCAAACCAAGACCATAAAATTGTTATCCTCATTAAAGAGCTCTAAAGTTGCCTGCTTAAAGTGGCTCAGCACGTTAATGCTTCCCTCCTTGCAGTCACCCCCGTGTTCGCTACAACTCTGCGTTCGTGGGTCCGGGCACCCTCGGGCATTGCTGTTCGTACGGGGTGGCAGGGAGTCTCCAGATCCTGCCAAACTGAGTCATCCTCGCTGGTGAGGAGGGCAAAAGAGGAACCCAGGTCATTGCAGCATGGGTCTGGCCGGTTCCCTCATTAATAGATCTGGGTGGTCTGCGTGTTTCTTGGGTCTGCCCGTGACTTGGCTATGGAGACGCTGTGACCTTAGGAGGGCTTTTATGTTCTGGTTTTTAGGCCTGGTGTGCACATACATCCTGTTCCTGGGTGTGCAGATCCGGTTGCTGGGTGTTCGGCCACTCTTTGCCTCAGTTTCCTTACTTATAAATACTCCTCTTTTACTAACATTAATATTCTACGGTGTGCGAGTGGACTTTCACCACTGATGAATTTGGGTCTTACTGAAACACAGAGCAACTTCCTTGACTCGCTAAATATTGTCCCATCCAGATTCTCAAGTCAGGCAATAAGGTATGTGGAAATGATCTAGGATCTGTGTTCTCCTCCTCCATCGGATGTGTTTCGGGGCCTTATCTTTGACAGCATTGGGAACAGGATTAAGAAGTGGAAAGGAGGGTTAGGGGATGAACTAGACGTTGACTGGGAGAGAGGGACTTAATGCTCTGCCACAGATTTCTGGGGTAACGGTGTCTTATCTCCTACTGTAAAATGGAAGGGGTCTAGGCATGCGAAGAGAGCAGGGCTGTCCATGGAACTGCGTTTCCCAAATACTTGCAAGGACACAGGGCTGTGGGATGTTACCATCCTATAACTGGTGGTTGAACTGGGCCTCCTGGCCGTTTCTCCACGTTGGCTGAAAGGAAAGCCAACTGCTGGAGAGAGGACAGCCAGAATCACTCATCAGCCCTTCACTGTAGATGCCACAGTGTTGCGATGCCCGAGTTGGGTGTCTACAGGACATCTAAACTTGGCCCTACGTGCTCCTGGAGGCGGTAGCTCCACCAAGCCCCTGGGCGTCCCCAGGTGGGCCCTGGGTTTACGATCTCTTGGTTTGGGCTTTTCATTTGCGCCCATGTGTTTTTTGGAGTAATCCCTGATTTAACTGATTGGCCCTACCCCCGTCCGCTCACCGGAGGCTAATCAGTCAGTTGGATGATAATGAAAGATCGCGCCATCTGTCTGCTTATTTAATGGAGTGTCAGCAGACAGCAAATAGGAAGTAATTGGATTGACAGACACGGAGCCAGTTATTAGTCTGTTTGCTATCTGATTGGGAAAAGCAGAGGAGCAGAGAGGTGTAGCGAAGCTAATCGGATAGTGTCTGTTGTTGTAAGCGCGCACAATCTGCCACGCCAAATTCACCGGCTTCGAAACCGCTGGCTGGTTGGAGTTGTTCCTCGCTGCCGTCCGCTCCAAAGCCATCCTTGCATTCGTATTACAAATCATTATAATGCAATCTAATAAAAAACAGTTTGCATAAAGATGGTGCCCATTTATAAAGCTGTCACCACAGCTACTCTATTAATAGAGCCATTTTAAAGATTTATAGTCAGCATATGTTACTTTTTACAGGGGCCAGATTGAGAGCTGTGGGGTTTGAGCACGAAGAATGTGCCACCAGATCAGATTTAAAAATAATATGAGTAATAAGTTAATTTTTACAAAGCTGTTGTGCTCAGGAGAGAATGTGAAGTTGAGGGGGGGTATCATTACATTTCAGTGGTGGTCGACAAACTGAATGTGATACGGCAATAAAGGAAATAGGATTTAATAATACGAAAAGCTAAAGCTAGTGAACTTCGTATTTCGGATCACTTTGTGTAATAGGATGACATTATATGATGGTTCTGTTAACATCTTTATCGACGCATGATGCTAAAGTGTTTTATACACATTTAATGAAACCCTATAATATTTCTATGTGATAGGCAGGAATTCATTTAGAATTGACTGTCAAGATTGTTTAAAATTGTAATGCTTTTTAAGCAAGGCTGTATGTATTTTCTACCTTGTGCATTCTGCCGAACACATCAGTAGTAGTGAAATCGTCTTACCTGCTGTAGTTTCATGGGAAGTAAAGCATTGCCCTTACTTTTATAGTAAGTTAGAAACAGAAGAAGTGGTGGGATCCTACAGGTTTGACTTCGTCTCGTGGGCAGAAAGCGCCTCTAAGCGTACACGTGCCCTGGGTTCACGTAAAATAAATACATCGCAGAACTTCTATACGGAGGGAGATTGATTGACCGTGGTTAGTACATTTATCTTCTGGCTTCTGCAGGATGGGATTTAAATTACAAATGGATCGACAGTGGGTAATTTAGTTCAGTGATCATTTTGGATTATCATCTCCATCATGAAGCAATCTTGTAACTTTGAGGCAACTGGCAGGCTTTGCTCAACGTCGGTCTAGTTTTGGGCTAGGAGCTTACGGTTTCAGGGACTGGAGCGGAGAAATTTGGTGGTGCAGCTTCGGAGGAGCAAAGGGGTGGCTGGTTATAGGAGCTGTGTTTGCTCAGTTCGGTAGAAACTTAAAACGCATAAAATTATATATTTATTTTTTCAGTGGCAAACGATAAAGTAGTAGCTCATCAAAGCTGTTTTTCAGGCTGGAGGTGAAGCGCGTTGCCATGGCTGCTGAGCTGCACATCACAGCTCTGCCGTCCCCGTTCGCTGAGGTGCAGCCTTTTACATTTTCCTCTTACCTGGCCGTGCACAGCTGGGGTTTGTTGGCGTCTTAATGATACCGAACCCTTCGGCAGCTTCGAGGAGCTTTTGCTTTGCAAACGTTCATTGCTTGTCGCAGTAGTGGGGAAACTGAGGCTCTTTATACCCAAGCAACCCCAAAAAGTTCCTCAATAAATTAGGAAGAGGCAAAAACATTTGACCACAGGTTTTCTGCTTCCAGCCTCACGTTGTAAAGAACCTGTACCTGCTATCAAAAGAATTAAAAGGAGGTTCACGGCATATAGGGAATAAAGCTCTTTTATGATTGTTCTCAAAATGAACTCAGAGGCCTCGTAGCGTAGTTAGGAGTCTGTAGGGGGTGAGCAGAATAAAAGTGGAAGTCATCTCCCAGAAGCACCCGTGTAGGTTGGGCTGATACGAGACTGCATTACACGCTGGTGGGCGTAGCTGCACGCACAGGCACGCACGCAGCTCCGCCGAAATGCAGCCTCGCAGAGGGGAGCAAACATAACCCGCGGCTCAACGGTGACATCTGAAGAGGTTTTTGTCTCGGTGCTGTGGGGTGAAAACCTGTCTCTTAACCAGTTTTCTGCAGAGGGTCTTTAGGATCTGAACGAAGCTCTAGTTTTTTAGGTTTGGTGTAAAAGACCTCTGCGAAGATGTGGAGCAAACTGTATTCGTTTGCTGTAGGGGGATGAGAGGTCAACCCCAAGGGACGGCTCCTGCAAGGAGCCACAGACAGTACGTCGCTTTTACATCCCATACTGTGCTATATGTACTGGAGCCACCGTTCTCTGTTTTACACCGAGATGCTCTCAGGGAGAAGGCGTGAGTTTATAGATTTCTCTGATGAGATGTTGTCCTGGTTTCGGCTGGGTACGCCTTGTAGGATAAACAAATTGCTCTAAAGCGTCAGATCCCTCCAGTATTTTTACGGGTTGGGAGTTCAGAAGGAGATGAGGAGGCCAAACCGCAGCTGCGTTTCGGTTGTAGAAGACAGGCAAGTCTTCTCTTTACTCAGTGCTTGTTAGTAAGCATTGCCTTCTAATGCTTGTTGCTTAAAATGTGCTCCTTGGGGTGTTTTTTAGATTGGTGCTGAAAATCACGTCAGAGTTCAGCCATGGCCCAGCCATGTTTCCACCCATAGTTAGGATTCTTGCCTGTTGGTTATTGCGGATAATCAAAATGTCAAGCAGTCATTCTGCCTCGGTAGTAAAAAATGATGCATTGCTAAAGCAATGTTACTGATCACTTTTTAAGTAGAGAGGCAACATGTGTGGAAAAATGGTATGGAAAGCAGATTAAGGATCATCAGCATCAGGACAGGGCAAGGTGAGGGGAGGACTGACAGTGGATCCTGTATCTGGGCATACGCTTGCAACAGCCAAGTGATGATGACTTGGTGCTACCAACCACATGTTCCTGGCCCTTTCTGGATGCCAAGTAAACCATGGGTCACGCTTTAATTCCAGGTCAAACAGGGATAAGGACACGTCCAACCGCTCACCACAGCTTGGCTGATAAGCCATAACTCAACTTTGGAGATCATCTCTCCACATCAAGCAGATGGAAGTGATTTTGCCCACATAGAGGTGCCACCTTGGTCTAAAGCGGACCAGTTGCACCACGTGCGCGGTACTTCCCAGTGCTCCTGGAGAGGGGGGTAAATCCCCAAAACCTCCACCAGCGACTGCTGCCATAGCTCCAGCTTGTTTCGCTTTCCCTGTAGCACTCACGATTCGTATTTCAGGTGCGTCCGCATTAAGAGAACGAGCTGATATGATTCACGCTTGAGTTACTCTTCTTTTGCCTGCCTTCACGGAGAAGCAGCTGTACCGCATCTGCTCTCGGGGGGAGCTGCTCCTGGGTCTTCCAGACGTATAAATGCTGTATGCAGATTTGTGGCGCTGATAATTGCTCTGTTTCATCTGCAGAAAGGGAAATAACATCTTTGCAAGACGGTGTCTAGAGATAGAAGAGGAATAAAGTTAAAATTTCAGTGCTGTAAATTCACAGGCCAACAGACTGGTTTTAACTCTGCAGACTAATACCTTTACAAATTTACAACTAGGCTCTAAAACTACCCAGTTTCTATTTCTTAAGTAACATAGCCCTCTTCCAGTGGTCTGTACAGTATATTTTCCCATGTTTTGCCGAGGACTGTGATGTTGATACACATTTCATAGCCTTCATTTCACAGTAACAACTCCGAGTTACGCCGTTTTCTTCCTTTTGAAACTCAATTTCCCCGAGAGGGTCACAAATCTCCGGGCTGCTCCTCGTTCAGATTTACCACTTTTGGAAAAATCACACCTGGCTATTAGCTGAGGTTTGGCAGCGGATGGAAATGCAACCGCTTCTTGAAGCTCACTCATGCCCTCGCGAGAGTTGAGAGGATGGAGACCACGAGATGCGAGCATCGGTCCAACCACCGCGCCAGAAACCTTCCATCGGGTGGGCTCTGGCGAATGTTTGCAATGCCTGAATTACCTTGTGCCAGCTTTATCAAGGAAACCATGACTCCTATAGACAAGATTTACCTCTGACAAGATGAAAATGAAAAGCGAGGAAGAGGCTTTGCGGCGGTGCACCCACATCACCGTTACTCAGCTGGATCGGAGCAGAAGGATGTTTTTATTCGTGCCCTTGCTGGTGGGTGTTAATGAATGTTCAGCTACAACAGCAATCCCAAAAGCAAATAAAAGCAGTTTAGAGGCCATGAGAAGGGGAATGGAAATGTGGGGTTCAAATTATGCAGTTGAAAAGGTTGTAATGAGCACGTTAAAATTTGCCTCCAAGCTTAGACCTCCCCAACAAAAATCAATTGTGGTTCTGCTGCAGCTGCTCCTGGTTCTGGCTCGGCAAGAGGCATCTGAGCTGTAGGGTATGAGATACGCATTTCTATACATTATGAAGCTTTAGATCTAATTAGTTCTGGCTCTACATCTTGTGGTCCAATTCCTAGCCAATATTCCCCTCTGGAGACATCAGAAGAAACTGCACCCAGTCTGTCCTGAGATAGTTGCACTAAGTCAGAAAGTTGTGTTCTTCAGGTGATAGGTGAGCATTAAATAAGCAATATTTTTAGCACAAGATGATAGCTAAATTATAATTTAATTTTTTTCTGAGTGTGTGTGGTTTTTGTAGTACCTCAGAGGCAACGAAATACTTATTTTTGTATTACACCTGCATGGGAAGGAGGTATTTCTTACCTCAATCTCATGGATGAGCAACTACAACACAGAAATCAATTCTTTAAAGCTCATAATTTTTAGCTACTGTTAAAAAAAGTAGTTCTGGACTTTTTCATCTTCCAGCACTAAAGCTGTCAGCTCTATGGAAGGCTTTCCACTAACAAAAGAGCTATATCAAGTAGTCAAGCTTTTTTTGATTGGGGATTTCTGTTTGTATAGGGAGGGGCTGAAGTGATGGGGACTGACGGCATCATCTGGCCATTTGCCCGAAAGAGCCCATCAAACTCAGCTTGGTGTGGCGGTCACCAATCCGACTGGTACTGCCAGTAACTTGTGTTAAGCTGAAACCTTAAGATTTTAGTGAAAAATGCCCCAAACTTGGTGTTTTCTGCTGACAGTAGTAATTTTCCATTGTCATTACCTTCCTGGGAGTTTTTTATACTATATAATACTTCAAAATAGCGGAAAATTAATGTTTTTTGTCTGATATTTGCTGGGGTTTTGTCTGTTTTTGCTAAGATTTTAAACACACTTAGCGTAGCTAAATCTCCATTGAGTGTCCCAGAGCTGTTTACACTTTTTTATGATAATTATAATTTTAATCACATTTTGGGTCACCTAGAGAAGAGCTTAAACCTTTATTCCTGCTGTTGTCCCCTACATACAGCTCCCTTTGGACTTACTTGGTACAGAAGCAGCTCTATTATCTTGCATATAGCCACAATATTTATCAGCAGTGTGCTCCTCAGCGAAATATCAATCCTGGGATAACTGCTAATGTAACCAAAATAATTCTCTGTAGTCAAGTTTTTATGCAAAATAATGTGCTTTCTGTTACTTTAGTACCTATTTGATTGGTTTTTAGTGGCAAACGATCTCTGGTCTATGCGCTGCAGTGAATTTTTAGATTTGATTTTATTTATTGTATTCTGTACAATAAAGGTCAATACCTTTTGGTACGGGAGCGTCAGTAGGTCTCACTTTGGCAGAGAAGAGAGGAGTCAGAGGATGGACTGGACTGCGGGGTGGATGAGAAGTAGGTTTTATTCCAACTAGATCATTATGTGATATGAATAGACTGAAATAATTGCTCAAGAGCAAACCAAACCAAACTGGTTTGGTTGCACATAGTTATTGAAATCGCCTCTTTGCCTGGCAATGTTATCACAAGGGTGGTAAATTCGGAATCAGAGCTGTACCTTGTTGGTTATCAAAGAGCTTGGCAGGAGAACATGATCTTTGGCTGTCCCTTCTGTTGACCCTCTCCCAAAACGTCCGCTGTTGGGGTGGGCAGGCTTTCTGGATGGGGAGTGAATAACCTGGGATCTTCCAGGTGTTTTCTTAGTTTGAACGTGTCTTCAAACTTTCAAGAACCTACAGTCTTGGATATTTTATCTCTAATTGCATGCAGTCTGAACAACTAGTTTGGGATTTGCCGTTCTGACAGTAACCGGTATCCAGTTCAAAGGATTTCTGATGTTTCATCAGTATTTCCTTACTTTGTGTAAGCTCACCAAAAGGTTCGTTCCAGGTACTTGGATGTTTTATGACTAAGACAAAGGGAAAAGAACAGTTTAGGATCATACAAAAATGAAACAAGCAGAAATGTAAATTTGGTCTGAATGTCCGTAAAAATTTTCTTAGCAAGGTTTCAGAATATTTTTTTTTTTTGCTGTCAATTCATTTTTTTGAGGCGGGAATTTCAGATAATATTATCATCATCATTAAAAAAGGAGTAGTTGATGTTATGCACTTTCAATGACATGTCTTCAGTTTCATTTAATGATATTTTAGAAGACATCTGATAACAAGAAGACAGAAGAAAGCCTAGGGAAGGTGAGAGTTGTAGGTTTCAAAATCAATCCATATAGCTTTTTTAAGTTTTATGGTTTTTATTACACACTTTCAGCCTAGGTAAGTCAGTCCTCGTAGCCAATTAAGTTGTAAGTTAGAATGAATTAAATTTTCTGAAATGGTTTGCTTTTTTCTTTCTTTTTTAATCCAAATGACTGTCATCTACAAAAAGATACTTCATTTTACTGAAAGTGCTTTTCTGTCTAAGGGGAATGCTTAGTTGCAGCTGCAAATCACCTCAAATGCTTTCATAGGAGGACAAAACAAGTTAAAAATTGTGCATCATTTTGAAAATGCAGGTTCTGAATTCAGGATAAGATGCAGATTTCTACTTTTTTCCCCTTCTCCTTCCCCCCATGTCTTCTCCAGGGGGCTTCTTCAGGAGCCAGACATCTCATAAAAGTGTCCTTCAGAGCAGTGACATCCCTAGGAGCCTTTTCAGGATTTCAGGCAATTACCAGGGCTATCTACAGTGACCGTTATCCAAAATCTGGTGACACACCTCGCTCTGCTTTTTTATTCCAAGAAAGCATTTTTGCATTTTACAGGTCTGACATATACGGCAATTATGTTAAATAAGTGTAATTGCTCAGCGTTAGGGGAATTTTCTATCCTGAATGTTCTATGTGGCTCATTCTCTCACATTTAGAGAATACACAACACAGCGTGTTAACCTTTATAGGTTTTCCTTCAGTCTTTGTGCCGGTGAGAGATGATTTTAAATGTGGTTGTTGATACTGTTTCAGAAACCCTACTAAATTACGACTGAATGGTTCTTTTTCGAGTAGAATAATCAGAGCAAATGGAAAGTGAATCAAAGCTGTTCCTCCAAGGCCTTCTTTATGGCCCCTTTTTACAGTGAGCTATATCTCAAATTTCACTCTTTGGAGAGTAAAAAGAAAATAGTAGGGTATAAAAGGGCTCAGTGACACAGCCTTTCACCATCGCAATGTTTTTTGATTGAGGTTTTTTTTGGTCATTTGAATTTGCGCTCGTGCGGGTATGTCCAAAACCCATTTAAAGAATCACGTCCAGACCTTCCCTGGTGCTCCGCTTTATTCAAATGCCAAAAAGTTTTCTCCACTTTGATTTTTACGCGTTTTATATACGTGTGTCGTTGACCAAAATGTGATTTCTTATCATGTGCACCGGTTCACACACAGACATAAACGTTGATCTCTGGGATAGCCATGGGTCAAATCGCTTTTTTGACATCTTAATAGTTACATGGATAGCTTGTTTGAGTAAAATGAGAACATTTTTGGACAGTACTCTTAGAATTTTTTTTTTTTAAGATGCTGTTAAACATTTTTTTCTTTATAAAGACTGAATTATGTTTGAATAAGTTAACCAGCAGTATTTGAAATTTAAATAAATAAATAGCACAGTGTGTGACTGTGAATGTATGTATATGTGTCTGCCAAGCAGAAAATAGAGAATATCTGTTAGGTCTTTAATGCCACCCAATACTTCCCATTTCGAAAACTTCATTTTCAGTTTCTTGTAATTTGGCTGATCTTTCATTGCCAACTGGGGCTAGATATTTTTTTAGAAAAATGTGTCTAAAATACTTGTTCTTTCTGACAATGAGAGGAAGAAATACATCGTACATGTTGGCAAATTCTGGTGACCTTTTCTTTGACTGGGAATTTGCATCTTCACATTTCTCAGTAGAAGAACTGTTGTGTAAAGGGTGCGCCTTTTGCCATTCCCCTGAAAATACACCAAAATTTGGCTTAGTTATACACCTTTGAAGAAATGTAGTGCTCAAACTCTCGTAAGGGGCTTCCATTTTGTAGCAGTTGAAGTTCCTGATGGGCACGATTCTGCCCGTAACTGACCAGGACCAAGCTAAGGGCAAGGACCTTGCAAAGGTGCTGGTCCCTGAGCCAAGGACTGCCTCCCCTCACGTTTTTTGGACTCCCGTACCTGCTGCTCTCCAGCTGCCTGGGGGAGGATGCTTCCTGATGTAAGTGCCAAGAAGAGAGGAAGAACATAGGATGAACAGGTGGGATTGGGAACCAAGGAAAAGAAGAGAACTGGTGGCCAAATTCCCCCAAACAGGAGTCATATGAAGAAATGAGAAGGCAGGAAGAATGAATCTTGGAAGCAGTGCAGACAGCCCCGTGGGACGTCGTGGCAGAAGTGTCTCACTTGGTGTCACAGTGATTCACGCAGATGACAATTGGCTGCTGGTGCGTGTTACTCCAGTCACGCGGCGGAGAGTTGCAAAGTCCCAACGCTGTGACATTTGCTGTCCAAACACTGACCATCCTGTTCCTAGGACAAGACAAGGATCTGCTGATGAGAGCGACAGCGTGCCATCGTGTAATGAAAAATCATACCGCAACGTCATGCACGGCTGGCCAAATTATGGTGACACAAGCAACTCCAATCCTTGCTTTTCCAAACTTGTCAGTGTTTGACTTCGCATCCTTAATTCTCTTAAGAAATACATAAAATTAACGTTTTCCATTAGATTAATCTGTTCTTAGTGGCATCCTGAATAATCCTCCCCATACGGAACACGTAGGGTGCGTCACTGTTGCGATGTAATGTGCTGGAAGGATTCCTGGTGCCAATCTGTTGTACAGCTACATCTGGAGCCTTGTGATGCTTGCTTGGGCACCCCGGTCGTGTGCTCAGCGGGGTTTTCCTCTTGGTGGGATGAAGGTTGGAGCTGCACAGTGGCTGCCTCGGGTGCTCCATTTGCAGAGCAGATGTGGGACTTATCCTGACCGGTGAAGACATGGTGAGGTCATCCTTGAACCATAGCAGATCATACTGGATTCCAGTCGTCCTTCTTTTAGGCTGTACTGAGTGGTAATGTACTTGTACCGTTGGAGTACCAAATTTCTGAACCCTTAGGACTGTTCCCTACTGTAAGAGATGCTCTGACACCCATACTACATTTTTCTTTACCTTTTCTCTACTTCCATTTACTTTGGTAGAGATCTTTTGATTAATGAAGACTTCAGAAATTGCCTATTTTTCATTACCATTATCATTTAATCAAGCTATCCTTGACCATTCAAACTTAAGGTCTCTCATCCGTATCTTCTAGTCCTCCATGCTGTGCACAGTTTCATTCTTAATAACTTTTTCCTGATATCGAGTTTAAATCTGCTTTCCTAAGCTCTTGACCATTTGTTCTTTATCACAAGTGTTGCTGAGCACTCATAAAATCCCCTCTCGCAGAGTCATTGCTATCTAGCAGCTTTCTCGTAATCTGTGATTCCTTTATGGTTTGTATCAAGTAAAATAGGGATATATTTTTGATCCTTACCAGCATTAATCGAAGCACTGTTGTCTTGTTTATGCCAAGAAATTAAGGCCTATTAGAACACGTCAAGCACCAGGACTCGGTTCTCTAATCAAGGTAAAGTTTGCTGGAGATTAAGGCACAGGTCTTTAGGAGAGATCTGAAATGGTGATTAATGCCAGGTACTGGGAATCAAAAATTCTTGATTACACCTTTCGCTAGCACTGACCTTTCCTATGGCCTCGCACAAGCAATTTAGTCTCTGGTATAGGAGACACTTGGAAACACCGCCAAGCTATTGTGGCTTAAGGAGTTGCTGTAGGTCAGCACATCTGAGCTCTAATAGTTTGCTGCTAGTTTGTACATGGCCATTCTCCCTCTAAAAGTTTTCTTCCATTTATGTTGGTTTAGCCATTTTTAAGCATTTGCTGGATTTTAAAAGTGTTTAAAAGTTGTTCCCTTCACTTCACTGGAAGTTGCTCATTTCAAATCCAAGCTGCTCTGCCTCTCCTTTCCCATCTGGAAGAGATATAATGGTATTTGGCTGCATGGTGCAGGGATTGTAAGAGTTAATTCACATTTTTTGGTGAGTTCTCTGCATCAAAAGTACTGCATAAATAACCTTATAAAAAAAGAGTGGCAAATTTATTGGCAGTCATGAAAAGATATGGTAAGTTAGTTTAATATGGTCCCATCAACCTTGACAACATTCCCTTAAGGACATCAGCGGTTGTCACTGGAAGCTGGTGACATTAGGTCTATTATTTCAGAGATAAACTCGGTGGTGGTCTCTCTGCTCTCTTCCCGATGACTCCGCTGTTTCCCTGTTTGATAAAGCCAATTCACATTATCGATCGGTGAAAGCCAGGGAATAAAACTGTCATCCTTTGCACTGCTCTCCATGCAACATCTCTCTTTGGAGCGGCAATCTTGAAACTTAACTGTGAATGGGTCCCCCTGCGGAAGCAAGAGCTACATTGGCCCAAATGTGTCACTCTAGACCGATAGAGTCAACACCGCAGAGGCTTTAGGGAGCAAATTGTTCAGATTTGAAAGAAATCATGCTGCTAAAATGGACAGGAGCTCCTCACTCAGTCCTCTGAAGGGAGGCTGCCTCCTCTGGAGTGCTGAAAGTGGAGGTAGAAAATTACGGACGAGTAAGCAGACCTCATGAAAGTGTTTGGGAAAGTGGTTAGTGGTAAGGCATCTCTAATAAATGCTAACTGCGCTGGAACCGTTAGAGATGTCTCATGCAAAAAAAGTCTTTCCTAGTGAAGAAGAGGTGGCTTTCAGGGTGTGGAGGGTGTTCCTAAATATATTGGGAGATCCGAGGTCAAACACTTGCTTCTGCTGCTGCTGTGTAAAACAAAGATAAAAACAATCCCAGCCTGTCCAGGAGTGGGATTAAAATACAAACGATTGCAAGGCACATGCGTGCATCGATGAAGAGGGTTGTGTAAACACCATACATGTTTCTCCCTTTTGGACAGCATGTCTTAATCCATTATGATTCCTGAAACTCAATTCCTTATTATTTTCATACATACAATTTTGAAAGGAAGACTAATTTCATTGCATTGGATGTAAGTTAAAGAAATGACTAGGTAATTTCTAGAAGAAGCTCCTATGTGTTAAACAGATGGCATCACTGGGATAAAGATATTTTGCAGGAGGAGATGGCAAACATTTTGTGTTAAAATATTCCCAGAATCGGCGTGCCGTTCTGCGTACGCAGGAATGGGATCCTAGGATGAAACAATAACACATAATAAAAATATAGCATAATGCAGACATACATAATGCAGTATGATAGCAGCATAATACATATGCATTGCTTTTTTCTGTGATATCTCTAGACTTTGAGCTGGAATATACTGCTGTTCAGTTTAGAGACAGGGAACCCACCTGCGGGAATCGAGTGACCAGCCCCAGAAGGAAGTTTGCCTTTTCAAAGGCATTTCTGGCATCCTGAATTTTTTTATGGGAGTTTTATTTTTAAAAAGACATCTTTCCAGTATGTCTCAAATAGAGCAGTCAGTGATTTTTGGACCGATGAACACAAATCATGCCCGGGTTGTGGATTTTCACCAATTCCCCATTTTGTCTGTTCTTCTCCAGCTGTTGAGTCTTTGTCTCACCAGCTGTTGGCATTTTATGTTTTTTTTTTGAAGGCTACCTTATAAACCTTTTCTACTCTTCATGTCTCATGTCGGCGCCGTCTATGGTCATTCCCCAACTGCTGGTGCTTGGCTCTGAGATGAAGGCAAAGGCAACGCTAACACATTTAGAGTATCTACATGGTTTAGCTACATTGCATTCTTCCCCTTCTGTCTTCCAGATTTATCCAGGAGATAGAGCACGCCATGGAGCTTGGCCCAACCAAGCAGTGTCCGCTCCGCGAGTTCCTCACCATGTACATCAAGAACATCTTCCTCAATCAGGTCCTGGCTGAGATCAATAAAGAGATCGAAGGCGTCACAAAGGCATCTGATCCCCTGAAAATATTGGCTAACGCAGATACCATGAAGATCCTAGGTGTGCAGCGGCCTCTTCTGCAGGTAGGAGCTGAGTGAACTGCCAATACATCCCTCACTGTCCATGTCTAGCCATGCCCTGGCTATATATCCAATGAGGATAGACATGGACCTGCTCGAGCAGGTCCAGAGGAGGGCCACGAAGATGATCAGGGGGCTGGAGCACCTCCCATATGAGGACAGTCTGAGAGAGTTGGGGTCATTTAGCCTAGAGAAGAGAAGGCTCTGGGAGACCTTATAGCAGCCTTCCAGTAAGTACTTAAAGGGGGCCTACACGAAAGATGAGGAAGGACTCTTTATCAGGGAGTGTAGTGATAGGAGGAGGGGTAATGGTTTTGAATTGAAAGAGGGTAGATTTAGATTAGATATAAGGAAGAAGTTCTTCACTATGAGGGTGATGAGGCACTGGAACAGGTTGCCCAGAGATGCCCCATCCCTGGAAGTGTTCAAGGCCAGGTTGGATGAGGCTTTGAGCAACCTGATCTAGTGGAAGGTGTCCCTGCCCATGGCAGGGGGGTTGGAACTCGATGATCCCTTCCAACCCAAGCCATTCCATGATCCTGTGACCCACAAAATTTGTCTCAACATCGAGTCTGTAACTGTGATCTATTCCGGTGTCACTGCTAGTACAGTCTTTCCTCTTCCAGTCGCTGTGTGCAGGTAGGTACGTATGCATACATTAAGCACTCTTATGTTTTGCGTGTGCAAGAGGGTGTGTCTCTCTTGCTAAATATGTCAAGCTAACAGCAATCTTTGCATCTTGCTGGGCATGTGCCGTTATTAAAGCACCTTGTAGCCATTGCGACAAATTGTTACCAGCTTTCTTAAACCCCTACTGTAGAAGTTTATTTTCAAGATTTTCAATGTGTGCCTCCCCTAGAAGTTCTGGGGACACTTGCAAATCATAGAGCCGTGTCATCGGACTAAATACACGTGCCAAACGACCAGGAGGAGCAAAGATGAGGTCTGCTGCCTCCCAAGTGGGGCGTGTTTGTGATTGATGTGATGCTGTTGCAGCGAGGCAGCTGTATTGCTTCCTCAGCCAGATAAGAGAGATTTGAGAGATTTGGCTTTGAAGTTCGAGTATTTATATGAGAAGTCTCTTTTGAAACAGCTTTTTTGAGCTCTAATGTGGAGTAGTGATAATGGCAACAAGCACAGTTCTCATCCCAACTATGTGGGTAACAGGACAGTGTGGAAGCCCACAAAAAAATTCTGGATTATACGTGTTGCATGAGGCTGAAAGGAATGAACTGACTGTCAGCTCTGACTCTTGCTGTGATTTGGGTCAAGCTCTTTTAATCCTTTTAAATTATTCCCTCTTATCTGTAAAATCGTCTCCTCAGGAATGAATAATATTGGCAATGTTCTTAGGAAGTAGCACGCATCTCCCAAGGTTTATATGGCCGCTTTCTATCTTAGTTTATATCTGTAAAATACATGTATGTTATAATGATATATAATAATATTAAGAACTATTATTATTGTTATTATTTGGGAGAAGTTGTTAGGATTTTTGCATGTATTAATGGTCCCTAACACTATGCCTGTCTGGGCGCTGTGGGTATGGGATGGTTCTTACAGAGGCAAAGCAAAATTAGATTCCAACGGAGAGTTTTCGGAAGTCTTTAGAGGGGAACAGCTTCCTTAGAAGGTTGGGAGAAGTTTCTTTACATGGTTTAGAAAATCTCCATGAGTTAAAATTATGTTTTGGAGCAGCACAGCATCCCTGAGCTATTTTCTTCTCAAGGTACAGCTTTACCAGCCTTCTCAGAAACTCGGTTATCAAAACCAAAAAGTGGAGGAATACAACCCATTGTAAATAATTACCAACATAAACATTGTTTCAGCCTCAGTGTTCGCAGAGCATGCACGGCGAAAGATGAGAACAGAGCTTGCCCCAAGAGCAGGTTACGTCTGGATATCTCGTGTTGAGCCCTCTCATGATCTGAAGGTGGATTTGATGGCATTTGTCTTTTTTTTTCCCTTGGCGCTGCAGAAGTAATGCCGATCGGGTGTAAGATGTAATAGTAAAAACACAGCAGGAACGGTCATGGAACAAGAGCAGGGTGTTGAAAACAACTTTAACGAGAGCAGAAGGGGTTTTGCAGATCAAGAACTCTGATGCATTGGCCGAGGGGGATGGCAGGAGCGCAGCAGAGAGGGGCTGCGCTGGGGAAGAAATTGCAAAGTACACCCTCATTTTGCAGTTATCTGCAATGCCGGTAATTTCTCGCCATTGCGAGTGCCTAGGAAAAAAAGAAATATGTCAAATCTTTGACACATGTAGAAGTCTTCCAAGACTTGATTTTCAGAACAGGGTTGAAAAAAATAAATTTTAGGGCAGTTTTGGCTTCCACAACAGGAAAAGTATCTGAAGATCGGAACACTGAGTTACAACAGAAAGCAAAATTCTCCTTATTCACAGTCTGAGGAGTCCGTAGAAGATGTTATTTGAAGTTGGTTTTGAGAGATCTGGAAATAAATAGGTAGATTCTGTGTTGTATTTTGTATTGTTTGCCTTTCTTTTGTTTTCTCTTACGAGAATTAAACTGAGTGAGAACCCAAACTCAGCCTGCGCAGGCGTCTGACCTTACTGAGAGCTGAAAATACTTTATGGTAATATTAACACACAAGCTTTGGGCAGGACCGTGGAGGTTATTAACCTTACAAATTTGTTTGGGATTCTTAATGCAATAATGTATTTTTGTGGATTGTGGCTTCATTTTTAGCCATGAAAATGTGTTCTATAATATCAATATATTTTCTTAAAGTTCATTTGGGGTTGAAGAGTCAGAATGGCTTGGAATTTTCTCGTCCAGTTCCTATAATTTGTTTCTCATGATGGATGGAAATAATTTTGAACTGGAATTATTCTTGGTCAAAATGTACGTGGTCAGAAGGTCTGCCTGTTCCCGACATTATAGATGGGTAATTTTGTGAAAGAGAAGAAAAATTGCTGCCTCTTTGAACCAAGTCATCCAAATAGCTCCCTAAAATAATTTTATTGATTTTACATTAAAAGAAAAAAAAAGGCTATTTCTGCATTGACAGTGCTGGAGCCTGAAATTTTTGCCCTCATCACCTCATGGTGCGATGAAAACATAGCGTGTAGCGTGAATGAGCCTTGCACCTCTCTCCATTTACTTTTCCTGCCTTGTGTCATTCTTGGAGGGGTTCGTGGTTCAACCATCCCACTCCTTTCTATCCTGAAGACCTTTCTGAAGCTTCTGCCGCAGGAGCTGGCGCTGTGATTTGAACACGACGGAAGAATTTATCAGTTCCCACTGCACAGGCTGATAATAGTTGCTTTTTGATAACTATCGGCACTGAATTAGCTTATAGATAAGAGGTTTTCTAGCATCCTATGCCATCATGTCCTCATAGATGAATCATCCATTTCTGTAAAGATTATGCTTTAAAAAAAAAATTGTAGCTGCCCTTTGTAAATATTACATTTGAGTAGGAGGATGGTCTTGTTTGCCATTCTTCCATCCTTAAACGTAAAATATTGTAAATCCGTTTCCTTTTAAGAGTGCCTGAATAACCATGAAACTAATTTGTCTCAAAATTATTCCGCATTAAACTTCATGCTGTAATTGTTTAAATCAATACTAAATTAGGCTACAAGCAGCTCGACAGCTTCATATAGCCTGTTCTTGTCCGGTTTGTGTCGAGGTGATAAATCTTTCCAGCTAGGTGGTCACTACTAATACTGGCCTTAAAAACAGAATGGAATCATAGAACCATAGAATCATGGAATCATAGAGTCACTAAGGTTGGAAAAAACCTCTAAGATCATAGAATCCAACCGTCAACCCAACACCACCATGCCCACTAAACCATGTCCCTAAGCGCCTCATCTACACGTCTTTTAAATACCTCCAGGGATGGGGACTCAACCACTTCCCTGGGCAGCCTGTTCCAAGGCCTGACCACTCTTTCAGGAAAGAAATTTCTCCTAATGTCCAATCTAAACCCCCCCTGGTGCAACTTGAGGCCATTTCCTCTCGTCCTATTGCTTGTTACTTGGCAGAAGAGACCAACCCCCACCTCACTACAACCTCCTTTCAGGCAGTTGTAGAGCACGATGAGGTCTCCCCTCAGCCTCCTCTTCTCCAGACTGAACACCCCCAGTTCCCTCAGCCGCTCCCCATCAGACTTGTGCTCCAGGCCCTTCACCAGCTTCGTTGCCCTTCTCTGGACATGCTCCAGGACCTCCATGTCCTTCTTGGAGTGAGGGGCCCAAAACTGAACACAGGATTCGAGGTGCAGCCTCACCAGTGCCCAGTACAGGGGCACGATCACCTCCCTGCTCCTGCTGGCCACACTAGTTCTGATACAGGCCAGGATGCCGTTGGCCTTCTTGGCCACCTGGGCACACTGCCGGGCCATGTTCAGAATAATAGAATCGTTTAGGTGACTCACGTTTGATCTGAAAGAAACAGTCACACATTTGAGGTCTCTTTAGCCTATTAATCCCTGCTGTCATTGGGGATCTCTTCCATAGGTAGGTGCAATCTTGGATTGGAGTCAACCGGAATCCATATAACCCTTGTTTGTTCAGTGCTGAATCCAGGTTAATATTCCGCATCTCTCATGACCTGAGGCTCAACACCAACCTGGTCTTGGCCGCGTGATTTCTATCTAGAACATGTGAGACCCTCTCTCCTATTTAAACAAACTTTTTGAGAGCTGGTAAAATCACAGCTGCTCTACACGGAACATGCTCTGTGAGAAATTAGCCCCATAGAGAAATATAAAAGCCTAAGTCTTGATTGAAAGCACTGGGAGTTGGGTGCAAAAAGCCTTTCATCATGGTCCCACCTGAGACCACCAACTTGTTTTGTTCACCTCAACAAGTATCTGTCATATGACAGCCGTTTTTGGCCCACACCAACCCAGATTGGATTTGAACTTCTTAAATGATGGGTTACTATTATTTCCAGATCTTTAATAACCATTTTTTTTAGTATTTACATACCCAATATCATAGGATCATAATGATGTTAGTTGGAAGGGACCTCTGGAAGTTGGTCTCATCTGCCTGAACCTCTGGCCCAGAACCAAAGTCTGGCGAACACCAGATCAGGTCAGTCGTGGTTTTGTCTCAGTGAGTCTTGAAAACTTCCAGAGATGGAGATCCTCTGGGCAACGGTTCTGCATTACTCTTCTACTGGAAAGCTTTTTCCTAGCCACAATTTTTGGCTGCTGTCCCTTATTATTTCACATGTATGATATATAGAACAGACCAGGCGTCTTCATTTAAGTCACATATTATTTTTATTTGGAAATGTGAAGTCTACACACAGTGTAGCTTTTGCGTCTGTGTAAGGCATGTTAGGTGTGAAGCAGAATAACTAATCCAATGGGCACATTGTGGCCTTCACACTTCTACCTGTGGTTGTATCTTGTTACGGCTGATCTCTGTTTAAATTATTTTAAATTATTTAAATTAAATTAGTTTAAATTATTCTGGTATTATTAAAATATGCCTCCCCGTTTTGTGCTGCTAGGGTCAGTCTAGCCACAATGGTCTTGATAGTACTAGAGATGAAAGTGTGTATGGAGAGGTTGTGTCAGTGAGTCAAACCAAAAGGTGTTATGGGCAAAACAGACCAGTCAATAAAAGGAGATCACCCAGTCTTGTATCTCTTAGCAATTACATTGTGGTTTTGATTAGTAAATCTTTAATGTTTTTTCAGTAATTTAATTTAATTGGTAAAACTTGCTATTCAAAGACTGCCTTTCTAACACGGCTTTATCTCTATATCTGTGTCTTTGTAGTGCATCAGCCAACATCGCTCCTAGGGTCCGAGAGGTAATGCTTCAGGCTGAATTCATGCCGTTTGCTTTGCTTGCTCAGGGCTGTGTCTGCCAGGTTATTTTAGAAGATGACCTGAGCTGGGAAAGCTCTATTTCCAACCTTAAGCTCTGGGTTTAAGTAAAAGCGCTGACCATTGCTCTGAACGTCCTTGGGAACCAGAAGCTTCAGGTTGGAAAAGCTCAACCTTCTGAGCTGCTGGTGCTGAGAAACCTGGCTGGAACGGGGTCAAACCTTGTGTTTTCAGGGTGGGTTGGAGGGTGCAGACTGGCTGCTGTCTCTTTTGATCTTTCTGCAGCAAGATTTTTTGGTGGACAAGCTGGAGAGAAGTAATGGTTTCTGACACATCTGCTGATGGGGACTGAACTGCATGAGCACTCTGTCAATCCCATCTTCTAAGAGCTGCCTTTTTTGAGACCTCTTTGACTTTACGGGCTATCAAAGGCATCCTCATTTTTTGTCCTGCCTGGGAAGAACAGCAGGCAGTCAAGGGGGAGGCGGATAGCTGCATGATCAACGCGAATCCGCGGGGATCAGCTGCTCTAAGGGAGCAGAAGGGGCGTTAAGCCCCCGAGGTCACCCTGGGCACTGGAATGGTGTAAGAGGAGAAGTCGGCTTTGCTTCTATGCATTTTCTGTCTCTCTCTGTTTTTTCTGGTCATTAGTCTCATAAATAGGACTCTAGCCAAAGTGGAAAGAGAAACATACTCCTTTTCTCGCATGCTGGAGATGGCCTGGCAAAAAAAAAAAAAGAAAAAAGAGAGAAATAAAAAATAGCTGTCACTGTCTTCTTGGCCTTGAAGATTGACATCTCACTAGCAGATCCTGTCTGTGTCATTGCAATTCCCTGTACAGCTTTTGGATTAATCCTGTCTCCATAGATGCAGTATCTGTTGAGCTGGTAGGGCTTTTGTCCCTTTTCTTTTGCTCCTGAATTAATATGGGATTTCAGGGTGATGGGAGAAAGTACATGCATCAGTACTTTCAGTCTTTCCCATTCTTTTTGATAGGATTTTATTTTAAAATCCTGCAATCATCATGCATGCAACGATTTCTGGCTTGGCCAGAAGCCAACGGGAGCGTGCAACAATTCACGTAGGGAGTCCGTGGGAGGTGCACCAGCATGGTGCTGGGAATGCCTCCGGGATGCTGAGCCCATCAGCTCCCACTGCTGTGGGTGAGATGCAGAGGAGCAGCCGTATCTTGCAGGATTAAGCCTTTTAAGGGACCTTTGCTGTGGTGGCATTTACAGTGATCACCCTCACCCTGGACTGTGCAGCTGTTTTTCAGTGGCAGTTCATCAAATAATCACTAGACTGGTAAAACCACTAAAACTTCCCTGTAAGTTATTTTATTTTTAATTTTTTTCTTCTTGCAGTCTTTTTTTTTTTTTTCTCAAAAGTTGGGAGTAAACCACATGTATCTGCCCCAGCCGCAGTCATAGGCCTTGATTGATTATTTTAATTACCAGAACAGCCCAGACAGGCTCCTTCAGCAGTAGTATTCTGCTCATAAATCCTCATTTTGCCTCACATGGCTGAGCCCACATGGTTGCTGTCAGAAACAGCCCCTCTTATCATCTGTCCAGAGGAGAAGCCATTTAGCTTGGCCACCCTCCTGTTTGTTTAAAGCTTAAGCTACATATTTCTCATTTGCAACCTCGTTAAGCGTACAGCATCCATGGCAGGAGAGCATGTCCCTGGGATGCGGAGGCAGAGCTGGCCTTCTCGTTAACCCAAGGGTGCTTCCGAAAGTTAGGCGTGAAGTCTCAGATACAGCTACCACAGAAGCGACACTTCGCTTAGCTTTCCTCTTTCCCTCCAGCTGCCTGTTTTCCTAGGTGTTTCTTCAATTTTAAACCAGTGTTTTGACTTCGCTAGGGTTGTTTCTGTGATGGATGACCAGATCTGCAGTGTCCAGGAGGCTCTTAGCATCCACTTGTGAGTACCTACAAAGGCAAAGTCTGATGAACTGCACTTAAAGGAGATCCATATCGCTCCATCACCAACAGCCTTCCAGGAGTTCCTTTCATAAGTATCTTTTCACTAGGCAAGTTTAATTACTTGCTTTTTCGAAACACAGCAGTGGTAGAATTTGGGGTCTTAGCTGGGGGTTTTTTTGACTCTCTGTGCACCCATTAGCTGAAGGTTGTGTCTCTCTACCACAACAGCACCAATATTTTTTCCCTTCCCTCTGCTTGGTTTGCTTCGTGAATCCCAAATCCAGTCTGTAACACAATAGAATCATAGAATCATTAAAGTTGGAAAAGACCTCTAAGATCATCGAGTCCAACCATCAACCTACCACTGCCCAGTCCACCACTAAACCATGCCCCTAAGCATCACATCTGCATGTCTTCTAAATACCTCCAGGGATGGTGACTCAACCACTTCCCTGGGCAGCCTGTTCCAAGGCTTGACAACCCTTTCAGTAAAGAAATTTTTCCTAATATCCAATCTAAACCTCCCTTGGCACAACTTGAGGCCATTTCCTCTCGTCCTATCAGTAGGCAAGGCACTAGCGCTCGTCCAATCTCATGCAACACACTTTATAGATGGCTTCAAGAGAAGAAACTTGCCTGTGTTCTTGCCAGGCTCATTGAAAGTCACATTCACTTTTTTTTTCCCCTAGCATTTGAAGCCTGGGCCCATTTCATTTAGGAAGAATAACTCTAATTTCTAGTTTTTGAAATGTTTTCCTAATCAGAATTGCTGTATGAGAAGAGCCATCGCATTTTAAATAATTGATGGCTACTTTATTGAGTTGTCAGCACTAATTCATCCTCCTTTTGAAGTGCTCAGATGTTCAAAGGAGTAATCCTTTTACAACGTGCTCATTTTTGGAAGAAAAGTTCATTTTTATAATTACTTTTTTTTTTCCACTGCGGAGTGTAATTGTAGCTGTGCGGCAAGGGGGAGGGATGAAGTACCTTCCAGCTCACGCAGGCTCTAAAATGCCTTTATTACTACTTTTGCTGCTAATTTCTCTGCCTCCCTCCTTTTGCAGAGGTTTAATTATACCTGTTTTAAAAGTGCATTTTGAAATATGACACCTGGTTCTCATAGAGAACAAAAGAGAGATTAATCTATTGTTAAAAGGAAAGGTAAAGAAGCTCTATTTTTTTTTGTCAGGGGCTGCCCCTCCCTGACAAGCAGCATTCAGTGGGAGGATTGCAGAGAAGTAGCTGTGGTTTTGAAGGAAGGGACTTGTCAACAGGAGAATTAAAAATTGAAAAACAGATGCGGCGATGCTGCCATCAGAGTATTCCTTCTTGCACGGAGCGCTGGCAGAGAGAAAGGTTCTTTCTAGAGTGTATAAACTTTGCTAGCAGTTTAAAGGTTAATAGCACTCTAAATTACATCTGAAAGAATTGAGAGAAGGCAGTAAATTAAAAGTTTCCCCTCTTGCTACTAATCTGTAAATAGACCTATTCCATTTCAAAAAAATAAAATAAAATAATAGTTTCGCTCATGCACACAAAGCTGTCAGAATGGTAATTTTCTTGCAAATGATCTGCTTTTGTGCTGTGATTTTTACTTACGTGAACTTCACCGTACAGAGGGTAAAAGCTTTTCCCTTGCGTCACCCATGCAGCGGCACCGTAAAGCTGTTGGGTGGCACCAGGTTCTGCCGCCCCAGTTCTGGTCATTATGGGCCTGATCCAGGACTCGCTGGGGAATTGAAACCATTGGGCTGGGCGCTTTAATTAAAATACTCAGGGACCTTGTGTCTCTGTAAAGTAAACTGCTACATGGAGTGAAAATAGAGTAAAATGATACAACTACAAGAGAGCCGTGCCCCGGGCTGTGTTCTATTTTAATTAATTAGGTGCTGATTATAGCTGCTGGAAAAGGTAAAGACAAGAGAGAATTAAAAAGCATTGAATTTGTGAAGATGGTATCCTAGATTCCGATCTCAGCTGACCTTGAAGTCAATGGAGTTACACCGGATTTCTTCCAGTGCGAGAGAGATGACATCTATCTCATTAGCTCTAAATAATGTCTGTAGTCAGTCATTATAAACATTAAAGGACAGAAAAAGATATGGTCATTCAGCTGCATCCGACTCCCGTTTGCATGAATAGCATCAGCCTCAATAACCTCGAGTCGCGTACAATTAAAAGAAAAACAAGCTTGAAAATGAAGCAAACCAAACCTTCAAGCCTCCAAGGGAGCTCCAAGGCACTTCTAGCAGAAGGCATGAGATTTCTCTGCTTAACTATATTTTTTTCTCATTTCAGGGTGGTGTCAGAAGCTGTATTAAGGGCGGATTGGTGACAGGTTGAACACCCCTCTTGGTACTAACATGGCATTTCATATTTAATTCCTGCTCGGTTGTTTTCCATGACACTTTATCGACCACAAAATGAAAAATATTATTAATCACCATTCTCCTAGTTAGGCACTGCAAAATAGTGAAGATGATCCATTTGCCTAGAAGTATTAACTGCAAAAATGTACATGAGCTGGTGCGTTAGAGCTCTCATCCAGGTGCTAGTCAAATCGTTGATCTGAAAATAAAACTATATGTGTTTTGGGTCTTCCTGGAGTTACTTGAAGAACTGTTTCCCATCCTCTAAGTAGAAACACTTTGACTTTGCTGTTTTTGTTGCCGCTGATACAATACAGCGCAGTCTGCAAACCATCGGGGAATGGTGTCGGGTCCCAGCGGGTGATGCAGGAAAATGGTGGTGTGGTGTAATAGCTGCACTTGCAGACTTGTAGGGACGTAGCTTTGGAAGACATGTTTGGAGAAATCCATTCCCAGATGGGCACAAGCGATCTCATTGTAGAGACCCTCTTGAAACAAAGCTGCGTCTGAAAGGTGGCTCTTCTGCTCTTGCTTCTCCATTTAAAGCCCCTTTTCTCGTTCCCAGGTTAAAGGTAGCAGCCAACATTGAGCATTTATTTTGCACCTTGGACTCCTGTTGGGTTAAAAGCAATGTTTTGACATTCAGATTCATTCCTTTTAATATTGCTTGGTATTTGGGGATTTTGATTTGATTCCTAGTTTTTCCTCATGAATTTGTGTACGAGATGTGCTTGTTTTCTGGTTTGTTAAGCCAATCACAACCTGCAGGAGTGTGCATAGGAGCAGCCAGCACATCATCCAGTGGGATTGAGTGCACCCTCAGCAAGTTTGCCAACAACACCAAACTGTGTGGTGCAGTCAACACGCTGGAGGGAAAGGATGCCATCCAGAGGGACCTGGACAGGCGCGAGAGGTGGGCCCGTGCGAACCTCATGAAGTTCAACGAGGCCAAGTGCAAGGTTCTGCACCTGGGTCGGGGCAATCCCACGCACAAATACAGGCTGTGTGGAGAACAGATTGAGAGGAGCCCTGAGGAGAAGGACTTGGGGGTGTTGGTTGATGAGAAGCTCAACATGACCCGGTAATGTGCGCTCGCAGCCCAGAAGGCCAACCGTGTCCTGGGCTGCATCACCAGCAGCGTGGCCAGCAGGTCGAGGCAGGTGATTCTGCCTCTCCACTCCGCTCTGGTGAGACCCTCCTGCAGTGTTGCGTCCAGCTCTGGGGTCCTCAGCACAGGACAGACATGGACCTGTTGGAGCAGGTCCAGAGGAGGTCACAGAAATGATCAGGGGGATGGAACACTGCTCCTATGAAGAAAGGCTGAGAGAGTTGAGGTTGTTCAGCCTGGAGAAGAGGCTGGAGAGGGACTTTTTACAAGGGCATGTTGTGATAGGACAAGGGGTAATGGTTTTAAACTGAAAGAGGGTAGATTTAGATTAGATATAAGGAAGAAATTCTTCACTATGAGGGTGGTGAGGCACTGGCACAGGTTGCCCAGAGAAGTTGTGGATGCCCCATCCCTGGAAGCGTTCAAGGTCAGGTTGGACGGGGCTTTGAGCGACCTGGTCTGGCGGAAGATGTCCCTGCCAATGGCACGGTGGTTGGAACTAGATGACCTTTAAAGGTCCCTTCCAACCCAAACCATTCTGTGATTTCATGTCTAGCGCTCAGTCTGAACTGTAGGAAGAGCGGCAAAGCAAATAATAATAATAATAATAATAATAATAATAATAATAATAATAATAAAAATAGTAGTAATAATAATAATAATAATAATAATAATAATATTTCTTACATTGGTAGGGCTTGGGGAGTCGCCAAATGCTTTAGAAAGATAGGAGAAATTTCTTGCTTTTGCAGATAGGAGAGTTTATACCACAACAGAGGTGCGGGTGTTGGGTGGGGTCCTCAAAGAGTTAACGAAAGGGCTGTCAAAGAGTGACCAACAGCCCATGGCTTCCTAATTATCATTGCCTCTTTAAATCAGTGGACCACGCGACGTTTAAGAAATGTCCCTGCTCAGAGCAACGCCAAATGCTTCTGGCCATGGTGATGCTTTTTAGCCCTTCCTATGAACCATCTGCCAATAACCATTGGAAGGGACAGGGAACGGGACTTAGAGCAATCGCCATGCCGCAAAGCAGACTGTAGTCTGAACCATCCAACAAAACATAAAAAAAAAGAGAGGAAAAGAGAGAAGAGGTTAAGATTAAGCAGCTGATGCTCTGAAAATAAGAACCTGCTGTTAGATCAGGGAGGAATATCCATGACAAATGGACTCAGGCAAGCAGGATCTACCCGCTGTTGAGTAAATCAACAAATAGCTGGAGGGTGTCAGGGCTTACGTGGTCTTTTAGGTTCTTAAAAATAATTTGGCAGCACTTGCATGGTTTGTCAAGCCAATAAAATCTCGTTTAATTGAAATGAATTGCCTGTGTGTATATAAATGCATATTGAAGTTTCTGTATCGCGGCCTCAAACGGGTAATACGGGCTGAGCATCTCTTAATTGCATTCAGCGTTGCATTTCACAGCTGGGCTAAAGAGCGGCCAGAAAAGCTGCTTTCCATCAAGTCAGGTTTCAAGTGAGGGGGAACAAGTCCTCCTGCTAATTTTTACATTAATAATTCACCAGGACCATAGCACTGGAGATACAAAGAGCCGGTTGAAGTTTTGAAAAGGAGAGAAAGACTTTTCAAATCAAAATGTTGATTTGAGAGTGAGCTAATGCAAAGAGTTTAACCCAGGAGTTGATAGGCTCAGGCAGGTGCATTTGGGTGTCTGGAAAGATGAGAGCTTCACAAATAAACTCCATTTTTGATATAATGGGAATAAGAGCTCTTGAACATTAAAACAATCCAGCTCTGAAGAGAAGGCGGCATTTAACAGCACCTTCAATTTTGTTTTGCTGAACATTGGTCTTAGCCTGACATGTTTTTATAACCTTTAAAAAAAAAGAAAGAAATTGCCCTAATGGAGCCGAGAAAGCAAAATCTCTTGATAATCTGCAGCTGAGTTAGTGCTCCAATGCCTTTATACATGAATCGGAAAGGAAGAGTTTTGGGCAGGGCGCAGACAATGATGCCAGATCTGCGGCAGCACGAAGCCTTCCAAAAGTGGTCTAAAATACATATATCTATATATTTTATCTTATTCGTTTATTTATTTATGGTAGCTTGAGCTTGAGCCGCAAGGCACTGAGCTGTGGACGGTGGAGGAAGGAAGGGGGGAAACGTGCTGACGGTATTGGCAGCTTGTCGGTGGAGTAGACGTGAGGGTCTGAACCCCCATGAGATCTTCTTCTCCAAGTATTCAGTGGTGGGCTGGTTTGAACCACGCTCACTTCTGTGCAATGTGCCTTCCCCCCGTGCTGTTCCCCCAAACTCCTCTTTTGGTGTTTTTACGTGGGTATCAGCTTGGCTTTTTTCTTTTAAAGTGCATTTCCACCCTGTGTTGTTTGGCACTGATCCATATTTAGGTAATGAGAGAGGTTGTTTTCCCTCTGATGAGGAAAATTATTTTAAATGTTTTTCTTCTAATAGGTTAGCAAGTGTTGAAATTGATGTAATGAAATAATGACAGGGGAGCATCTCCCTGTGAGTTTACTGCGGTGGTGAAAAACATGCTTCTTGACAGGCTTCGGGTTTTTCTTCTAGGTTTATTCCCTTGCGCTTGCTCTTTTGCTTTGCTCTTAATAATCAAACAGCTCTTGAAGGCGTAGGGTGGCCTCAAGGAAATACTCTTCAAGTCCAGCCTATCTCCACTAACCGGTATCATCCACACCAACCTCAGTTACCAGTACCAGATCTGTACTTGACCGCTTGGTTTTGCAGGAGATGGTACACATCATTGCCTCTTCCCTTCCCCTTTTCCTTCCCTAACCCCCCAGTGATTGGTTATAACTTGTAGCCGTGACATAATTTAAGGTTATTTATAGATTATTCCTTACTTGCCTTCTTTAGTTGCATCATTTCTTGCAGATATGGTAGTAGCACAAGGCTTCAAGAGAGATTTGAATGAAGGTGGGGCTGGCCAGTGGAGGGTTTGCCATGCATAAGAAATCATAAAAATCCTGAAATAATTATACTGGAGATAGATAAGTGACACGTTCAAGATTAGTGTTGATACCGGAGGAGGACGCAACACAAAAGTAGTGGCCGGGAGGGACAGAGCATGTCTGGCCGAGGAAGCTCTTCAGTTCCCATCCCTACCATTGATTCATTTGGTGCATTCAACTTTTTTAAGAGGCTACTGAAACTCAGCTCCAGGTCCAGGTTGTGAGATGATCCTTTCTCTTTTTGTACTGGACTCTGGAGGAATGGAAGGGAACTCGGGAAACAGCCGGTCGGAAAGTTCGTGTCAGCACAGGCGAGGAGCAGGTATTTACAGAGCGGCCTGACAGCTGAGTTTGTCGAACACGCTCGGGTCAAAATCAGCTTGTCTGGGTTTCTTTTTGCATCTAATTCAAGGTGCTGACTTTGGGTTGCATGCATTGCTGGGAAAAAGGAGCTGATTTTAGTTTGGTTGATATTCTGACGGTGGCTTCATGGAGCAAGTGTAGGCAAGGTCTAACGCAGGAAAAAAAGATGTGGCAGAAGTTTGTGGATCTATCCTTAAATCTTCGCTTTTGGAGATTGACATCCACAGGCGATGGGGAGGAACAGAGGAAAATTTTCAGAGGCAGGAGTGGAGAAGGGCAGTATTTGGGAGCTGACAGCCTTCTGCGGGTGGACTTCCAATGAGAACATCGTCTCCAGAACTGCTGTTGGCTATCCAAGGCCTCTTCCCTGCCTCATCTCCCACCTCGCTGAATGTGTGTCAGACAACGGTAGTAAGTCCACAACTGCTTGCCGGACCCATATCCTTGCAGTAATTAAACATAAAGGTCATTTACTACGAGTGTTAGTTCATGCCCCCAAATTCTTTTTTTTTTGTTTAATTGCATAATAAAGCAGGAGCAGTCTGTTTTTAAGCATCTTTATCATGGTAAAAATAGCAGTCAAGTCGCAATTTAAAATATTTTTCACTTCTGTGATCTGTTCTTTTCAATCAGATGACTGTCCATATCTGCTCTCTCTTAGCTTTCCCATCAGTTTATGATCGTGTGAAGCCTCCAGCATCCTTCCTGGTTTATTTTTGTGTACCACGCTCCTAGGAAAGGAAAATTAAAATAGAAGGAGCAGAGAAAACTTGAATAGCGTAATTGCTTTTTCAATCAATTTTAGAGTCCTGCTGTAGGAGCAAAATGCAAGAGCATTTAAAAATACATTTATGTTTCCAACTTACTGCGGGAAAGTGCTCAAATCTCTTTTCTGGTGTCTTCTAACGTAGATATCCTTGGTGCAGCAAATTATTAAACGGATGGTGAGAATATTTAGGTAAGGCTGGTGGAAATTGGTCAATAAAAGCATGCTTTCCGCTGACCCTTTGGGGACCTTTTGTGTATTTTGCTGTAAATGGATTAGCACCATTTTTCTTGGGTGACTTTTATAAATTGGTTCTGGGCGAGATATGCAGGGTCACAACACAGGGTGAAACCTCACTTTCTTTATTCAGAGTTTACTCCACAATTGCTCACTGAATTTTCCCTAGCTAAGGAGGTCTGTGAAGGCAAACATCAGGATTTGTCCCGTTTCCAGCATTCACGAGCAGCTTTGCATATCGCATCGGGAGATGGGAAGGGACGTGTGTGTTGGTGGTGGCCACGGGGCTACGCAGTTCCTGGAACGGAGAGGAGAGGCTAAAAGACCGTGGTTTCAGGTTAAGGGAGAGAGGAGAAGGGACCGTATATTTGTGTAAGTGCCTGATTGCAGCCCAGTTCATGATGTTGCCAGTTGCGTCTTCCCTATGATAAGGAAATTCCAGGGATGGCTCAAAACCCTTCGTGTTGAAGGTTTCCCCAAAAAAAGAGATTTTAAGCAAAAATAAATCTTCTGGTGCCATAAGTGACGTCTACTTTTAGGGGGTTATTAAATTACAGTTTTAAAAATCCATTGGCAGAGTGTGCTGGGGATGCCTGGGGCTGGGTGCTGGTACCCTGGGCAGGCAGGCTTGGGGAAGATGGAGCGCTTCACCTCTAAATTGGTGGATATTGGGACAGCTTAAGGCTCAAACGATTGAAGATCTGTAACTCAGGACTAAGGTGTGTTGGCAGACGAAGGTGAATGAGTCTGGTAGTGCATGCCAAGCAAAGGTTTGCCCAAAGCACATCTGTGAGTAATATTTTCATGATCACTTGCATCCACATTCATTTAACGCAGGGATAATGAGATTTCTGTGTCTCCTATACATCCTTCACATTTAAGTCAAACGTGTCAGCAAAAGAAGATTGAATCCATTGTAGTTAATGGGGCTACGTTTTGAGTAACCGCAGAATGACAGAGGTGGGTTTTCAGAATTGTGTCGTTCACAGTGATTATTATCTAATGTGTTTATTAACATGTTGATGAAATTTAGGTGCAGCTGTTAGAAAACACTTATTTTATGAAACTGTTGATGTTGGGCTTGTGTGAGATAGAATAATGTTTTGTTTTCAGTTCTGATTTTATTAGAAACAAACTATCTTTAAAAAGCATCTGATGTGGGTTCTGTTTGCATTTCCCCAGAGTGTTTGTGGCTCTGCTGCACGGTTCAATAATGCGACAGAAGGAGCCATCAGGAGTTCTCACTGGGGGTAGGATAACTACTTATCTCCAAGAGGAACCCAGTATTGCCCAAGGAGTCTTCAGATCTGAAGGAAGTGTATTCAGGAGGAATTTGGGGGACACAAAAACACGTTCTGGCTTCTTGGAGCAGATTAAGCATTGCTGAGAAGCTGGCTGAGAGCCTGGCCGGTGCAGGACTGTGCCCTAGTAATGAAATCACCCACCTGCCTGCCTGGCCTCTTGTCCCCCACTGGTATGGGGTAATGAGAAAGGTTAAAAAAATCTGGCAAGCTGTAATTCTATCATATGGATGCTTATGGGCTTTTTTCTCCTTTCTTTCTTCATCTTTTAGAAAGCCTACTTGGCCAGCGGTGTTTCCCACAGCAGTGATGTCTACCCAATATAATCTTAACACAGCAGAGCTTCCTTGTGGTCATTCTCACATTTTCTATCATACTGATGTTATTCAGAAAAAAATGTGCCTCATATTCTTTTGTATTACCTCCTGTGAATTTTAAAATTCAGTATCGCTTACGACAGTGCAGATTGGGCCAGTATCTCCTGAAAGCTCTAATAAACATGTGGCAGCAAATTAAAATTACATGGCTGAATGACTTACTGCCCCCAGCCATCTGCCCTGTCCTTTCAATGGTTGTTGCTGGAAAGGTGAGGATATCTGATCCATTTGTGAATCAGTTGCTGAAAACCTGTAGTTTTCACGATATTTTCAAGCAGACATACCCTGATCTCAGTTTACCGTAACGTATGATGTGGAGTTCTGTGAAGGTTTGGGAGAAGATTCACAGGTGGGTGAGATACCCCTAGATCATACTATCAAGTGGAGTGGAGGAGATGGCTTGGCCATCGAATTTTAATCCATCACCTCATCTCTCCGAGCCCCTGAAGATTTTAAGATCTGCACTCCTGTGTGCCATTGGTGGGAGCAGGACACCTGGCTCCTCGGAAAATCAGAGCTGCATATCCCATGTTGAAGGTTGTCAGATTTGTGTCCTTCTGCTCACACCTCTTCAGTCCCTGAACTTTCAAGAGATGATTTTTTAATCTGGCCCCATGGCTTGGACGGTAGGCGTATTTGTATGGCAAATGTGGTGCTGTAAAGATGCTTGTCTACGCTTTGATTCTTTTCTAGAAGTAGAAATTTGGGGAACGTAAGAGCTACCATAGGAAGACTTACACAATCTTCCCTTCCATCTTGGGAATGGTCAGCAAGAAGAGCTCTTGGAGCCTGCTGTAAAAAATAAATAAATAAAAGAGACTGCGGGAAATCTTCCCTATTCATTAGGCTTCATCATGGTCTCTGATAGTTCAGCTTGATCCCTAAACGCTGCGTGCAATATCCTTTCCAAATCACATTAAGTCTGACAGCTCTGGATTGCCTTGATAGATGTGTAAACGGTCAGCCCCGTTGTGAATGCCGCCGAAACCCGTGCCTCCCTGATACCTCCCGTCGCCGAATCTAATCACGCACTCCCGTGTAAGTGAATCCTAAGCTCTCATTACGTGTCGAATAAAAACTATTTGCTTGTTTCGGTTTTGAATTGCCAGTAATTAATTTAGAGTCCAGCGAGGTGTGAAAATGGGTCTGATATTTTCCTCTAGGCTGGATTTAGAAGCACAGTGCTGAGGGACCTCTTGGGTCATGAAGTCCCACTCCCTACCATCAGATGCACAGCATCATATAATCTGCTTTTCATAAAGATATTAAGTCTGTCTTCAAAGCAGCCAGGCTTTCCTTCCCCGTAGCTCCTGTTGAAGGGTATGTAGAGTTATATTGCTTTAGTGCTTTACTTTTCCTCTAATTCCAAGCAATAATAATACTCAAAGCTGTTTATCAGTGCCTGCTCGTGCAGGCTACTGAGTTTGGTCCACCTGAACTTCACCGTCTCTCCCTTGGGGCTGCAGTGGTGTAGGGAACTTGGAGTCATCTGCAAAGGGATCTGCTCAGAGCTACTCACCTTTCTGCAGCTCAGTAATGAGTAGATTAAACACCACGAGATTTGATACAGAGGCTTAAGACAGTCTTCTTCACTTGCAAATGGGACGTTTTCAGTGGCAATACTTTTGGCTGTCTCTTGGCCAGTTTTTGATCCAAAACTTTGCGTCTTGCTCTGGGACTTAATTTTAGTAATGTTTTTTTAAGGAGTGGACCAACGAAACCTTTTAGCAGAAAGTTGAGCTGTTTTTCAAAGGACTCAGGCTTATTATAAGCCATTTCCAACTTCTTGGTCACAAAGTGTGGTCTTAGCAACGATGGTTTGGAAGGACTTCCAGATTCAGTAGTAAGGAATGCTTTATTTTTGTGATAACTGAACTACTCAGGATCACCTCGAGCACTTGACCTCAGCTACTTTTGTTCCTTGAGGTCTATCAGAAAACACTCCCTGCCTTTGAATTCTTCAAGCTGAAGGTGTGTCGGTGAGTGAGATGATGCGTGGGTGAATGGGACATGGGAGTGAGGAAGAGATTTATCTGACATGGGGCGATGGATGTGCTGTGCGCGTTCTCCTTCTGCCTTTGCTGCCCGGTGTGGTTGTGCAGCACTTCATAGGCTTTGCTGTCTGCGCTGAACCAGCTCTCTGCTCGCCCTGTTCACAGCTTGGAGGCAAATAAGAGATGGTGAGAAAGGACATTTAGATTAGACATGACACCCCCTAATCATGGACGATAAGACTGTATGGGCAGGACAACAGAAGTCTTTGCTGTATCACTCGGCGCTACTTGATTCAATTCATGGCTGTCCATCCAGATGCTGAATTAACACAGGGCTTAGGCATTCTCAGGCTGTCTGAAAAGTGGCGACGGAATAATTTTTTACCTATGTGAGGCTGCACACCATCAAGAGAACCCTTCACTGCAGAAAGCCAATCCTGAGAACGTCTTTGCAGCCTGTGAGGGCCACACTGGTGGTTTTTAGGAGCAGAAGTCTTGCACTAGAAAAAGGTTTCATCCCTAGTGCCATCCAGGTTTAATCTCCCAATTTTGGGCTTCTGTTGACATGGAAGTTGCAAAATTTGCCAGCGTAGGTGTGGGGTTGGTTTCTTGAAAAACAGAGCTTGGCCTGACTGCTCTCAGAGTCGGACATTTCAGGAAAATTTCCTCCCTTTTTCAGACAGGGTGCTCTATAGCGACAGGCAGCGATTCTGCTGAGAGAAGAAAGCTTGTGAATACAGTTCGGCAAAAAAAAAAACATTTCTCAAGGGTATTTAGTTGGCTCTTCACTTGGAGGGAGTTAAGGAAATTCCTTTTGGAGAGATTGTATGGCCACATTCATCAGCCTGCTTCGTGCTGCTTGAGTGGAAGATGCATAAATACGGATTGACCCCTTGTTGCAGTAATGCATCTCCCCTTTTAAGCACTTAATATTTAAAACGACTCTTCGCTCTCCAGAAATTCCCATCTTTTTTGCCTGGTGGCAGTCCCAAAATGTCTAACTGCCTCCTGCCCTGTACAAGCTCCCAATGGGATGACTGTCTCATTTCTTCAACACTTCCACCGCCCTGGCACGTCCGATGCATGTTCCCCATCAGGCCTGGACACAGCTTTTTCTGGATAAGAAGAAAAATGTTTCTCCTACAAAGGAATGAAACAAAAAACCAAGCAAGCAGTAACTGAGTAGTAGCCTGGTAGTAACTGAGCTGCTTTAATTTGCTCCTTCTACAAGGAACGGAATCAAATCTGCTGCCATTAATTGCAATGTCTTGACGTCGGAGACAAATTTCTCCTCCGCTCTCTTTGCATTCAAAGCGCTACTTCCAGAGGCAGAAAGAGGGCACGAGCGATCTTGAGTGCCACCTGGCTTCCCGAGGAAGCCTGCATTTCATCTGGTTCACTTGTCGGGAATATCGCTCCTCTTAGCAGCACAGCATTGCCGGAGAGATCTTGCAAATATGACAACATTCAAGAGACAAATTATCTCCGTTCGGAGTTAATTTCTGTTTCCCAGCAGGGCTCCGCCGTGACCCTGCTGGGTTTGGAAATGCTGCTGTTTGGTTAATAGATGAATGTTTTGTGGATGACTGTATCTGTGCTCTGCTGGTGCCAAGTTTGGCTTCCTCTGCTCCCTCTCCTTCTCACTTGCAGCCAACATTGCGAGGCCTAAATGGATTTATTCACAGGACAATAGCTTGACTGTCATTAGCATGGGGAAAATAATGTATGAGCAAGCGATAAAACAAAATGCTCATTCTCTGCCATCCGTAACTGCCTGGGAGGTCTCTTAAAGATGTACTGTAGGGAGCCATCTGCTCGGAAGGGGAGATGGGACTGTCAGGAAATGATACACAAGTCAGAGATGGGAAGGGAAGATCTATGGTATCGTCCAGACCATTTGCTGAGCGGGGCTGCTCATTACTGCTCTGCCGGCTCTGGCTGGGAATTGAACAATGGCATCTCCGCTGTTATTAGACATCTCTCGTAATGAGCTGACCCAGTGGGTCTTTCATTTTCCAGTTTGATCTTTTTTTTTTTTTCCTTCCTCCTAGAATGTGATTTGGGGGAAGACAACTTCTTTTTCACTGCCCTTTGGCTGTATTTTGGAAGCGGGATTTTGCGGTTGCGCAGAGCTCTGCGTTTCTTTGCTACGACGGAATTCCTGCGTTATGAGCAGATGGTTGCTAAACTGCTGAGTAGTTCGTTTAGTTCTTTTTGCTCCTTGCAGGGGGCTCAAAGGAGTAGAAATATTCATCATGTAGTGAAGTGCAACAGAATACTTCTTTGCTTCGAGTTTGGTTTGATTTTTTGGATTAATGTAGAGGTCTGTAGGCAGACTGTGATAAAATACCACAGCAGCATGGTTGGGGTCTTGTCAGCCTGGGTATTGTGCTTGTGAAAGCAGGAGAGGACAAAGTCGGATGAAGTACGGGTTCCCCTGACGTGTAATTCAGGGTTTATCTACAGGAGTGTTCCTCAACACATGACATTTGATTTTACAGTGCCAGGCAAACAGGGCGGCTGGCTCCTAACACAAATATTTATCACAGAGCTTGGCCCCCATCCAGACCCTGGTTTATGTTGAAAGGTGTTAGCTGGAGCTTTGTGAGAGGTTTTCTTTTTCCATCCCTCTCTGGATGAATGGGATGGTTGAAAGTTGCTTTGGCGGTAGCTGTGCCCCGTCTATGAGATGCTCTGCAAGTGATCCCATTTCCACACTGTTTTAAGCTGGTGTGGCCAACCTTTCCTACTGGAGATGGTCAGTCTGAAAGGGAAAGTGCTCTGCAGGCTAACGGCATTTTCCAAATTCATCACTGCTTCCCAAAAATTGTGGTACGTGAATACGGCTTTCTTGGTTTCCATCCTCACACCACGTCTCACACTTGGAAGCACCGTGCTTCAGAAATGGTCCCACAGTTGGTCCTGTCTGAGTCAGGTGGGGTCCGAGTGAAGAAGAGGCAAATAGGTTTGTTCAAGCAGGAGAGAAAAGTATTTTAATAGTGTTTAAATTTTGCACCCAGCTCGCGAGTCTTATTGTAATTGCTACTTCTTTTTGCAAAAATCAAAGGCTGGTGTTGTCTGTTCTCCCATCTCCTGAGCAGAAGAGTTTGTCAGCCCCGAATCTCCAGGGGTTTTAAGTGGTCACTCAGTTTTGATTAATGCGATGTTAATACAAGCTGTCGGGTACTTGGAGAGAGCTGCTCACAATCTCCATGCATGAGGAATTTCAAAATAATCCTTTGGAGACATCCAGGGACAGAACTGTGATCTCCTTAGTCTTTGATGTGTAGAACATAAGGCTTAATTTATTGAATAAATCACAAGTGATACCGTCACGTGCAACGTATGAGTTTTCTCCTCTCTGTGCTTTTTGGGCAGAGCACTTAACGCTCCGTCTTCCCTGTTGGGCTGGCGCTGGACTCCAGTGCTGTGTGAGGGCACCCCGAGCTGCCCTTAAATTGGTTGAACCCTGCTCATGCCACAAGAGTAAATGCAGAAAAGTAAACAAGGGGAATAAATGAAACTATAGAGCTTTTAATTCCTCTGCTTCCTTTTGCAGGAGAAGAGATGATTGATCCTTTTGTGGTTTCCAACGTAGGAAGCTCTGCATAATGCCAAGGGTTTTATAAAATTAAGATTTCACAAGATAAGGGATATTTGGATTCTATTTGTGCGTGTAGACGTATATGTGTGTTAATTTTTACCTCGAGTACATTGCTTCTCATTTCCTAGTTTTTTTTTTTTTACTTTGCTTTTTGCTTACTAAGTCGTACCTGGGAGGAGGAGCAGGGGAAGCTGTTCTGAGAGGACCTCAGCTCTACTAAGGTTATGTCTGGAGGTGGTTGCAAGGCATCTTCTTGCTGACTTCTGTTGTGATTTCTCCATACCATTTGTTTGAAATCCTTTGGAAGCAAAGGAAATCGGGGTTGGGGAGTCCAACGTCTCTGTCATCCTGGAGAGTCTAGTGGTTAGAGCATTGGCCTGTGCAATAGGATATCCAAGTTCAAGTCCTTCTGCAGACTGAATGGTCTAGGAGAAAAACTTCTGTCTTTTCTATTGGTTCCCTAACCACTGAGACAGGCAGAGATCAGTTTTGTCTATAAATAGCATTTCAGCACAGCTCTGTTCTAATGGAAGTGTGGAAAAGGTCTTGATTTTGCCCATTCTATTGTGGGCAACCTAAATGAGAAACATCAGAAGTTGCTGTGAAACCAAATTGTCATCCTCTGGCCATCTCTGGCCTCTTGTGTGCATTGGGGTGTAAATTCCCCTTATAATTTTTTTTTTTTTCCCCTTTACAATTAAGATCAACCTTAGCCCTGCAGAATCCAATAGCTCCAACTTGAGGGCAGCTCTCTGGGAGCTGGTGGCTGTTGGTGTGGCCCATTGATCATCGCTGTCAATGGTAATGTCCAGCCCTGCGTGCACGCGGCTACATTACGTGTGGCAACAAGTTCTCAACAAAACCAATGTAGGAAGGGTTTTAGCCAGAATACAGCTGCTGAATTGCAGAAATCCATCTCGAGTTAGTGGCTGGTAGATGACCTTTAAAAGCATTTTGGAATATTTGAGATTTCTCTTCTTTACTCTCTAGTTCCCGCATTTAGAAAAGGATCATGTATGGATGAATCCCAAACTATTGTTTAGGGAAAAAAGGCTTTTTTAACTAGTTTAACTAGGGTGCTTAAACAAGGCTGAGTTGGTCTACTGTTTTTTACGACTGCCTCTGGAAAAAGGAAACATATACCGTCCCTGTGATTTAACTGCATTTTCATCTGTGCTGGCTTATAAAGTCAAGCCACAGAAAACAATACAATAAATTTAACTGCCAATTTTAATATACTTTTGGATGTGGCTAGGAATTGAATCCATTGCATGTAGCTAGCTGGACCCTCTTGTAGGGCCTTTGCACTGTCCTCATGTTTCCCAAGGATTGCTTTGGAAAATACAGAGTTCTTAATCACATTAATTATGGTTGAGTTAATGAAGAGTGAACCAAATGTGAATTGCAGTGCTCTAAGGTGAGGTTTGAGTGACCTTTCGGGATCCACCCTATATTGGCTGTTACCTTCTAGAAACCCACTAGGGGCATCGGTGTTATCACTCTACATTGTAATTTAACCCTACAAATGAGGCTTTTAGACACTTGTTCCAGAATCTGACAAATGGTCTTGTAATTTTAGTGAAATGGCCTCTTTCTGATTCCAGAAGCTCACCCTGGGTGAGCGGTTAGAGCTCAGCCTGGGTTGACTGTTAAGCCTTTACATGTGGTTCATGTATTTATTTAGGATCATAGAATCACAGAATGGTTTGGGTTGGAAGGGACCTTTAAAGGTCATCTAGTCCAACCCCCCTGCAATGAGCAGGGACATCTTCCACTAGATCAGGTTGCTCAGAGCCCCGTCCAACCTGACCTGGAATGTTTCCAGGGCTGGGGCATCTACCACCTCTCTGGGCAACCTGTGCCAGTGGTTCACCACCCTCAGTGTAAAAAATTTCTTCCTTGTATCTAGTCTGAATCTCCCCTCTTTTAGTTTCAAACCATTCCCCCTTGTCCTGTCGCAACAGGCCCTGCTAAAAAGTCTGTCCCCATCTTTCTCATAGGCCCCTTTAAGCACTGAAAGGCCGCAATAAGGTCTGACCGGAGCCTTCTCTTCTCCAGGCTGAACAACCCCAACTCTCAGCCTTTCCTCACAGCAGAGGTGTTCCATCCCCCTGATCATCTTTGTGGCCCTCAAAAACAAAATTTGGCCATTTTGTTTCTAGTGATCTTTTGCATTTTCATTAATTCATGTTGAATTTAGATCATAGTTATAGTCTTTGCGGTTGGTGTCCGCATGGACACCATAAATCCAGGGGCGCAATATCATCTTCTTTTAGGGGCTCAGTCTGCTAAGCCATTCTCCATCTATTATTTCCAATTGCTTTTGTTTCTGCATCAGCCAGCTGCCCTTGTTGTGGTCACTGTGTCTTTCCAGGAGCATCTCTCCTCCACATGGGGCACGCGTATGCCCTCTCCCTAGCAAGAAATTTTTAATACGTAAGTATGCTTTAAATGCTGGGGCTCCAAGACTGAAGAAAAGAGAGCTCGGAGCACATACAGTATTCATAAAAATAATACAGATGGGTCTTACTCTTCCAAACTGGGCTAGCCATATGAAAACATTTGTTAAAAACCGAGGTTCACTCTGCTTCCAAAATTGATGGCCTGCTTCTGAGCATCATTAATCTCGTGGTCCACGTTCAGTTTGTATCGTGTTGCAGCTGCTAATGGTGTTCTAGAGCAGGTATTACAAAGGAGGAAGAATCCTGCCACTCAGTACATGGGAAATAAATCGTAACCTTGCCGTGAGTTTACCTGTAATTGGGAAAGTTGTGTAAAATCCTGAGAAGAGCCACTTTGGGAATATTCAGGGGGGCTGAAAATGTCAGGGACGAGCTTTTCAGCTTCTGCAGTACAAACCGTGCTTGAAATAACTGGATGTTATTCCTTTTCATTGGAGCCTTGCACAAATGTATATTGATTAATAAAGGAAGAGCGTGGTCTGTGCCTGGCACTTTCGAGTGATAAACAGTTATGCAGCAGTAAAGAGGGTATATTAAAGGGTAAGAGCTAATGACTTTTCTTGTGTATGTAACACATTAAAACCAGCATGAAGCTACAGCTATTTTATCATGCTGCTAATGTCCCTGACAACATTCACTTGGTGAGAGTGAATGAATGGAAATCCATTTGGAGAAGTAAATTAAAATACCTTAAAAAATGCCTTTAATAATAGCTACAGAACTCAGCTGGATCAGAGAAGTGAGAGATACAAAAGACCTATTAAGTTATCCAGTCCATCTCCCTGCCAAGGCAGCAGTATTCCTTATTATGCACTTACTACTGTATCATTCAATGAAGATTTAAATGTCTCGAGTGCCAGTGCCTCTGATGGGAGAGTAATCTAAGGGCTGGAAGATTGGACTGTCACAAACTTTCCCCTGGTGCAACCTCATTTTTCCTTCCCTGCTCGTCCCCTGCACTGCACGCGTGGATGTGCGATGGGAACGAATGGAGGAAAATCCTTATCCAGGTGTTAACTTTTCTATGTCCTGCTTTTTAAGCTTGTAACAATGCTGAGTTAGCAGCCTGCTTGGCATCGGGGATGCGCGTTTGTTTGTTTGAAGACTATCGAAAGACATCTCCTCAAGCAGATGCTTCCGTGATTTACAGCAGCGTGTTTTCGGAGGTGAGAGCCACCTCGGCAGGGGATGCTCAGGGGCCCCTGCTGATGGTCCATCTCCAGCAGGATGGACCCGCTGTATCCGATCCCTTTTTTGGCATGCTGGCAAGCTCCTGGGCACTGGCTAAGAGATGATGTGCTGAGAATTCCCATTTTCTGGGGAATTTGGGAGATTTGGTGTCTTTTTAGGGGACAGATTTGCATTGCTAGTTCTGGAAAAGAAAATGCCACTGCTTTTAGATATGTCTGTGTGAGAGCTTCTGGGGTGGCAGGTGGTTTTGTTTGGCTAGTTGTTTTTAACCATACCTTGGGCATCTTTTGCCGTGGAATGTATTGGAGCTTAAAATCAGAATAAATGGATCTGATCTCTAGTATAATCAGCCATAGAAGTTCACCCAGTTATTTCTGCATTAACTCCGTAACTCTGGTTTGAATGTAGCTTATCTTTCAGAAAAGCACCTGTGCTTGATTTAGAGCCTTGCAGAGATGGAGAATCCAGCACACGCAACCGCAAGCTGTTCGTGTGGTTAATTACCTTCACTGTTAAAAACCACGTGGCTCGTTTCTGCACTGGTATGATCCAGCTTCAGCTCCCGTCCGCTGGATCTTGTTATGACTGGCCTAGAAGGCTTAAATAAAATAAATAAGGAACTTGAAAAATATTCTAATGTCATAGGCATTCAGGAGGTCAAAAAGAAAAGGGTTTTTTTTCCTTTTTCTTTGCAAATGTCTGAACAGAAGTGTCATGATAACCATCAAGTCTAGTCCATCTGGGCTACGTAGAGTAGGCAGGTGAGTGGAGCATTTCTCATTGGAAAAAGCTTTTCATACGTAGTTTTCTAGTCACATTGTTCTGTCTTGATGGTGGCAAAATTGGTTTCTGGTGGGACAATTGAGCTGTAGTCTCGTACGTGAGTGAGCATCAGTCTACAGCAGTCACTAAGGGTAGTGAAGAAGAGCTGAATTGCAACCCAGATGTTAAGTCCCTGTCCTACATGACGTGAGAAATCATGAAGGTAGATGTTGGCCGATTCTGGACTGTGATGCTGTAAGGAGGGACTTAGTTTAATCAGAAATTTGGGGAAATCTTTCTAAGTAAACTTCTCCTTGCTGTGAAGCACAATCTGGAGCAAAAACCTATCTCAAATTTGGACAAATAATGTGATGAAAAATCCCATCCGGCAATACCTGTGCCTCCTCTCCAGCCTTCCCCGGCTGTGGGATTTGGCCTCACGTATTGCAGAAAAGGCACGTGTGCTTTTAGACTGCGAGGGCTTTTGTTCAAATTGCAGAGTCGATGAGTATCATTTCGCTTTTTTTTTAAATAGTTGCAGAGCGTAGTTTGAAAGTACTCGTGGCAGACTCCTCTTTCTGTGCTTTAAAGAGTTGTGAGTGATTGTGCACTTACTGGACTTCAGCAGGGTTGGCCGCAGTTAATGTTAACTTTGTGTATAATAGAGGCTCGTGTGTTCAAATCATGGACTCTGTGAAATCCTAAATGATAAATACAGTGTTTAGAGGAAGAAAACAGTTCTTCTGCATGGTCAAGGTAATACAGTAATAAGATTTTACGGTACATGTTCTCCGTTTTATAAAAAATGTACCTTTTGCTCTTCATCAATACTCTAGTTCACTGGAGCAAGTGTTTTCTGGATCACACAGTGCCAGGTACATAAGAGCTATCCAAGACCTTGTTTGTGCACTCGTTTGGCTGCTGCAGCATCACGTTTGAAGGGGAGAGAGAAATACAGCGTATCCTGGGCTCCCGTTCACATCTGTGGGGGTGAAGGCACTCAGGACCTCGCAGACTAAAGCCCATAAAAAGAAAAATATCACTTGCAGTGAAACAGGCAGAGTTACAGTTTAAAAAAAAAAATCCCTCGGAGTTAGGAGCATTTGAGAAGCAAAGTTGTAGTAGGATGTAGTATAACCATAGTAACCGGGCAGGATTCTGCAGAACTGATACTGGAATAATGAATTTCGCTGAAAAAAATGCTGTATGAGAAAAGCAGGCTATCAGATTTTGAGACCGTAAAAAGAGTTTTTGCATTTAAACACGTATTTGAATTGATACATACTAAAAACTCCAGCCCTTTGTAAACCCTGGATGTGCCACAGAAGAAAACAAATTGAAAAAGCTCCCTTATCGCTCAGTGCGCAATAACCACTAATCAGTAAAACAGACAATTTAGGCTATCCTCTTTCCTCTCTTAGCTAAAAAAAAAAAAAGCTTAGTTGGTTCAGGGTTGGGGTTTTTTTCTATTTTAGTGGGAGTAACCACAGTGCTGATATACTGAAATAGGGGTGCAGGTTGACTCCGCATGGCAGTGATGGAGCTGGGGCAGCACCCAGCTCTCCTGCCCAGCCCGTGCCCGCTCTCCCGGCCACGGGGTTTATGTTGGCTATTTTTTAGACATCAAGTAGGCTTAAGCAGCCAGCTTATTGCAATATTCAGGGAAGACTGGGTCCCCAGCTCCTGGTTTTCAGTTTTGAATGATTTCCATCTCTAACTCTGCTCTACTAACATGCAATATCATCTAACGAGATGAGAGAACAGTTATTTCAGTGGCCTCGCAAGGTATTTGTTAAACTGCTGGAATTTGGGCAAAGGGAGTAAATGCATTTGTGTTTTTTATCTCCATCTCCCGTTGCCCTTCAAGGCGCTGACAGCACTTGATATTTATCAGCTCACAAGAGCCTGTTCAGGTATTTAAGCAGTTCAACTGGTAAAGCAAACACTGGTAAAGCAAAGCACATGCTGGGAGATCGCTGCAGAGCTCCGTTTCACCCGCCTGCTGAGTAACAAACCGTTATTAATTGACAGCAGAATAACCAAATTGCAACTGGCAGCCTGATGCTGCGGAGCATCGCGGGTCAGAGCGCAGGGGGAGGCAGGATGGCAGGTGGGGGCAGGGGCTGGGGAGGCAGCTCGGGCAGGTGGGTTTCCTATTTTAGAGCTGATTGCCTTGGGTGTGATTTTGGCAAAGCTCCCGCGGCTGCTGAAACCCCGTTAGTCTCTGTAAATGTCCTAATAAAATTAATCATGTTATTAATGGACCATAGAATCATAGAATAGAACAGCCCAGGTTAGAAAGGACCTGAAAAGATCGTCTGGTCCAACCTCTCATGGGAAAGGGAGGCGAGGTGAGATTATCCAGCACCCTCTCCAGTTGCATCTTGAAACCCTCCGGCGATGGGGACTCTACCATGTCCCTGAGGAGGTTGTTCCAGTGAGTGATTGTTCTCACTGCAAAAAATGTCTGTCTTAGGTCGAGACGAAACATCTTCCAGTGCAACTTGTACCCATTGGCCTTTGTCTTCTCCATGGGGCTCCTTGTGAAGAGAGAGCCTCTGTCCTCTGTGTAGCCACCCTTTAAGTACTGGATAATGTCATATTAAAATTAACCCCAGATCCTGGATCCTAGACACCGGATCCTATATCGTATTTGGGGAATTGCACATTTTTATGCAGAATTCTCTCTGCCAGGCCAACATCTAAGAGCACATCGAGCTCAGTCCTCTCTCCACAACCCCATTATATCTTTTTGCAGCCAGTGGCATTATGCTGGTGTGATACCCATCGGTGGTGATGCTGAGCCAGGCCTCAAAAGTTTTCATCCCCCTTGCACTCCCGTGGGTGTTGCTGTGCCAAGGGAGATGCTGGGCAGCCTCTGGCCCCGTTTCAGGCCAAGCAGCTCCCAACTTGGAAGCAAATGAGATGGAGCCGCTGAGCAGAAAGACAGAAAAAAAAGCAAACAACATCCCAGGCACCCTGGGACTGGTGGAAACATTTTGCCTAAACCTCCTCTGTTATTTGAACACTTGGGTTGGGCACGGCGCGGGCAGCAGTTGGGCAGCTGCCTGCAAAGAGGTTTGGAGAGGTGGGATGGGAACAGCCAACGCTGCAATATGGAGAGTGGGCCCAGAGGGGAACGAGGAAGAGTGAAGTTTTGATATGAGAAAAGAAGCTGAAACGGATCTTTGCTGGATGCCGTTTCCTTGGGATCTTTGTTAAAAGGGGGACTTTCCTGGCGTTCGGCTTTCCCCAGCACACGCCGTGGGGCAGGGACGGCACCGGGACTGCACTGGGACTCCTGAGCCAGAGATCCCTCCGGGACCCTGGGATATGGCTTTGCGAGATGCTTGAACCCAACGGCAAGATGCTGGGAGATCACCCCACGCTTTGCTGGCCTTCAGATGGATCCAGAGCCGACTTTCACCGCATGCCCATCAGCTTCATTGCCTCCATCCCAACCTCTGCAAGTTCATTTCTGCAGCCCATCGCAGAGTGAGGGATCAGCCTAACACCCACAGCTACTACAAGAAAGCAACGCCAGCCTTCCCAGCAGGAAAGGAGACACTCCACCATCTCCTAAACCACAACCACGCGGTTTCCAAGTGCAACCCCCAGCTCTGCACCCCACCTCCATGGGAGGAACCGGAGCAATTCGTGAGGAAGTTTGTCACCGTAATGGATGATGACACGGCACACGGCACCCGAGACAGGCGAGGCTGCATCGAGCAGCACAAATCTGTATGGATGGTGCGTTCCTGCTGGGGCAGGCGGAGGCTTCCTCGGTTTGAAAACCTTTTGTCTCTCCTGACGTGCCTTTAATTACAGCTGTTCTCCGTATAAATCATGGAGTGTCAGCTATACTCCAGCTTAAAATTTAGATTAGGCTTTATTTAGTTTTTCCTTTAAGACAGCCACGTCCTGCACTCATCTGGTGCCTTCCTCTGCCAAGGCATCTCGAGGAGATTTTTAAGTGATAGGCAATAATATACTAATAATCAACAACCTTTCCAGTGCCAAGGTCTCTTCCTCCATCTGCTGTCTTTTCAAGAGCCCGTCACATGGTGAAGACATCCCTGCACAGGTACATTCCCATCTTTGCCGCCTTCTCCCAAGAAAAAGGAACCAAGGGAACGGGCATGGGAGAAGCTGTGATTGCTGCAAAAAAAATATTCAGGGTGGAGATCGTTCCTCTAATCTAAGTGCTCCTCGCCAAGAAGTTAGAGAAAACAAAAGGACAGATTTAAAAACCTGAAGGTTTGTGTAGGCTTGACCTGTTGTTTGACCTGTTCTTCTGCGTGTTGGGGAATCGTTGGGGAACCAGCTTTATTGTACTGAAACTGCATTTTAAGGGACCCTTGAAAACATACCTCTGGCTGCATCATTTTACCTTGAGTGCCCTCTTGCTGTAGAGAAATTGAATCATTTTAAAAAGTTAGGTGGGGTTGCACAATCCCAATCCCTTTGGGATTATTGGGATGATACCTCTGGGTCTGTTTATTCTCCGTCAGTCTGGGCTGGTGGAAGCCCTACGGTCAGAGCGTAAATTATACCTGCCCCGGAGCTGCTGTACATTATAGAATCATAGAATCATATAATCATTAAGGTTGGAAAAGACCTCTAAGATCATCGCGTCCAACCGTCAACCCAACACCACCATGCCCACTACACCATGTCCCCAAGCGCCTCATCTACACGTCTTTTAAATACTTCCAGGGATGGGGACTCCACCACTTCCCTGGGCAGCCTGTTCCAAGGCCTGACCACTCTTTCAGTAAAGAAATTTCTCCTAATGTCCAATTTAAACCCCCCCTGGCACAACTTGAGGCCATTTCCTCTCGTCCTATCGCTTGTTACTTGGGAGAAGAGACCAACCCCCACCTCGCTACAACCTCCTTTCAGGTAGTTGTAGAGCGCGATGAGGTCTCCCCTCAGCCTCCTCTTCTCCAGGCTGAACACCCCCAGTTCCCTCAGCCGCTCCTCATCAGACTTGTGCTCCAGGCCCTTCACCAGCTTCGTTGCCCTCCTCTGGACACGCTCCAGCACCTCCATGTCCTTCTTGTCGTGAGGGGCCCAAAACTGAACACAAGATTCGAGGTGCAGCCTCACCAGTGCCGAGTACAGGGGCACGATCACCTCCCTGCTCCTGCTGGCCACACTAGTTCTGATACAGGCCAGGATGCTGTTGGCCTTCTTGGCCACCTGGGCACACTGCCGGCTCATGTTCAGCCGCTGTCGACCAGCACCCCCAGGTCCTTTTCCTCCGGGCACTTTCCAGCCACTCTTCCCCAAGCCTGTAGCGTTGCCTGGGGTTGTTGTGGCCCAAGTGCAGGACCCGGCACTTGGCCTTGTTGAACCTCATACATTGGCCTCGGCCCATCGATCCAGCCTGTCCAGGTCCCTCTGCAGAGCCTTCCTACCCTCCAGCAGATCAACACTCCCGCCCAGCTTGGTGTTGTCTGCAAACTTACTGAGGGAGCACTCGATCCCCTCGTCCAGATCGTTGATAAAGATATTGAACAGGACCAGCCCCAGCACTGAGCCCTGGGGAACACCGCTCGTGACCGGCCGCCAGCTGGATTTAACTCCATTCACCACAACTCTCTGGACCCGGCCGTCCAGCCAGTTTTTTGCCCAGCGAAGCTGTGTGACGCTTCAGCACAACTGAGAATAAGGCCCATATCGAGGAGTCATGATAAATGTTTGCAAAATACATTAAAGGTAAAACCCACGGTGCTAATAACGAGCGGTGCTCTGTGTTTTATCCTATTGCCTCGACAGTAGCTAATGGACAGGAGGTCGTAAGAAGTAATTTCTTTTTATTTTTAGTAGCCTTAAGACTCTTTTAAAACCTTCACCCCGATGTGCTGTAGGAGTAATGAATCATACCCGCGGCGTGATGTTAGGATTCAGCACCACGCAGCGTTTTCAGGTGCGAGGAGATGAATATTGTTCTGTGGATGAGTTTCCTTGTTAGTGTGGGGTTTTTTTAAAAGGCTTCATTGAAGTGTCTTGCCATAAAATTACGCTTTGATCATATCCATTTGCTGTTAATGAATCCAGATGGGTTAGAGGCAACTGGATTGTAACTCTGATAATACGTGCGCTGCCTTTCATTTTCTCGCACGGAGTTTCAGAGGATCCTGCGCTGGCCCAGCTAACGAATCCAGCTGTATTAACATGGCCTAATGCATCCTAATACATCGCGTCCCCAGAGACACGTGCAGATGTGTCAGGATTGCTTTGGAAAAGGTTAAAATGTTACAGAAAAATAGCCATTACGTATCTGGGACTGTCTTCTTTCATATGGTAATCGCCTTTTTTCTTTCTTTTATTTTTTGAAGTCATGCAAGTAGCTTTGTATCTCCTTTAAATCAAAAGATCTTATTCTAAAATCAGGATATTGGCAGGAGCTTAGTTGTGATTTTAATGTTGTTGTAGAGAGGAGGAAGTAAGTGGGAGAAACTACGTAGAAACCAGCAAGACTTTCTCTTTTAACATACAGTCTTGGGATTTTTAAGTTGTTTGCTCAAATGTTGAGTTACGTAAAGAAATAGAAATGGGGCAGATCGAGACCAGGTTTGGTTCCTCTTTGTGTGGTTGCACATCCAACCCATGAAGTTTGCTGTCACACAAGGATGCCTGGAAGGACAGATCCTTCCCCAGTAAGCTACGAGAGATCAGTTAATAGCGTGGGTCTGCTGGAAATCCTACCCACCGCTCACCAGTGAAGTACCAGTTGAAAATGAAAAGTATGATTATCCATGCGAAGAGGAGGAGAATTGTTTTTGTCTCTCAGGTTGCTACATGAGTTAGGAAGGATTTTTTTTTTTTCCTTCCCTATGTATAAACGTTAACTTTAATGCCTCACCCTTAAGGATCAGGATCAGCCCCTGGAAGGAGACTTGGATTTGGATTGAAGCTGCACAGCAACTTCTGTATTTCCATTTGTGCAGTCAGAGATGTTCTCGTGGCTCACGGCAGCAGGTTGGAGAGTCGCCTTTTCCTCTGCTGACAGACAAACACGGGCCGTGGGAGCATCTTGAAGCCATTTGGGTGCAAAGCGAACCCCCTTGCACTGATTGTGGTCCCTGGTGCTTGAAGGTTGAAGGACAGCAGCTCCTTCGCCAGCCCAAATGCAATGCAGGTGTGATTATGCCCTGCCCCTAGCCCGGTGGATCTAATGGATCTAATTTCCCCAAATTACTAGATTATTTTCCCACTGGATTTATCAGCCCAACATACGTGGTTTTAAGTTTACTCTCAAGGGAAAGGTGCCAGATCGGTCTCCCGTTTTAGTGGCATTTGGGTGGATTCTTATCCCCGCCAGCAGCCGAGCAGGGATAGCAAAGAGCCTGGGCGACATCTGAATCCTGCAGTTAATGAGCTGCGCTCACACCTCGGAGCCCCTCGGTATGAAAACAGCGTCCGTGGCTGCTGCAGCCTCTCTGCGCGGTTGTCTGCTTCATTTGCTTGCGATGACTCCGGGTTGCAAGTCCTTTAGGGTTGGTTGTTCTCCTCCGTGCGCATCAAGCCCAGGGTGGGATTGAATATTTATTAAAACACAGATACTTGTAGTAACAGGAGAAGCGGCGTAAACGAGAGCATCTGAGAGGCAGCTACACCAGACTACATTTTTGTTTGGACAAAATAATCCCAAGTTGTTGCTAATTACAATATGAAAGATCGGTTAATTCCTGTGATTTGCTTAAGAGTAAGCTTAATAAGATACAAGAGCAACCAAAGAGAAGGTTTTGGTTTTTTTCCCCTCCAAGTACAGTTGCGAGCCAAGGACGTATCAGGAACAGCACAGGCGGTGACTAAGCCTTCATTGAAACCCCCACAGGCTAAGGAGTCGTGTGCTCTGAATGAGGATGAGGTTTGCAGATGCTTTTTCACCAAATCAGGCACAGGTAGCGGAGCAGAATCAATTCCTGTCGCTCAGGGGTTGCTCTGGAGGAGCAGGATTATGGATCAGGGCGATGCTGCCGCACTTTAATCTGGAAATCGATAGAGAGACGGAAGTTGGGCTTGTGGGGATATGGCAGAGACGATGATTTGGGGTTTGATGAGATTTTGCTCTGCAAACAACTGAGTCACTAACTGCTCGTCACATCCTGATTAACAGAGCGAAGGGGCTAAATTCAGCCTTGATGCAGCGCTCTCAAAGTCCCTGGGGTCCCCCTGTATAATTTGAGTCCAGAATTTTTCAAACGAAACAGGGCTCCCAAATGCTTCAGTCTCCTTCTTTGCCTTTCTGCATAGCTCAGAAATAACCCTTCACTCTACCGAGCCTAGCATTAATTCAATTTACATCAACCTGGGACTTTGATAACCTCCCTTCTCTCTTGTTTGTAGCAATCCAATTAAATACAGCAGGCTATGTTACAAATACCACACCAAGTCACCTTGGGGTGCCTCAGAAATTCCAAAATTCATACGGGACTCTTTAAAGCTCGGACGTTATCAGATATTACGGTACCTCCTTCTGCAGGCTGTCCAAACGTGCTCATCTGTAGGATGAGCATTTTCCGTTTGCAGATTTGCCCTGTTGTTCCTATGATTGTAATACACTGCGTGGGGTAACAAAAGGATTGCAAGGTGCTGCTTAAACCTCAGCCGCCGGCAGAAAGCTTGTGCCCTGCACACGCAGTTTGTGTGAATGGGAGTGATGGGTGAAATCCCTGGTCTTTGGGACAGTCTGCAATCTGTGAGTTCAGAGATATTGGTCAGGCTGAAATGCTCGGGGTTTGCAAGTCCAAGCAGAGCTCGGCAAAGCTGTGTGTACCTGGTTCCTCTAAAAATCACACTTTTGCGTTTTGAGGTTTCATCTAGTGAAGGAAAGACCTGTGAACTCCGCTGGTCCTGACCCACTGGCTGAGAAATCAAATCTTTCAGACCTGATATTCAAACCCCTAATCCACCCCTCTTCATCTCTTCCATGGTTCCCGCTTTTTCCTCGTTGGTTCTGTTTTACGTCACTCGGTGGCATGGACTGCTCCAGCATCTGCTCAGCGTCAGGGAGCATCAGCTGTACAGTTGCATCTGTGACGCTAATTAGCAAAGCATGCGAAGGCTGAAATTAAGATACACTCTGAACAGCTATTCATATTTGTGCTTTTCTTTCTTTTCCAGAGCACGGTAATTGTGGAGAAGACTGTTCAAGACCTGATGAACTTGATGCATGACTTGAGCGCCTATTCGGATCAGTTCCTCAACATGGTGTGTGTGAAACTCCAGGAGTACAAGGACACCTGCACCCTTGCCTACAGGTACAGGGAGGCTTGGAAACCGATATATCCTGGAGATACCGCTCTTGGGCTTCTGCTATTTTGACATGAGTAGGAAGGAGATACTTCTAGAAATCATTCCTGCTGGGACGGTCAAGGATATTTCTTTCTAGGTGGGGAAAAAATCTGAAGTAGTCATCATCGGCATATGAAGAGTCTTGATTTCCCAGTGACTTATCCACATCACACTGTGGTTTAGGCTCTTTAAAGGTGGATGACAGTGGTAGTAGAGCTTAGAAACCACTCGGCTTTTCTCCTACTCAGACAGAAGGTGACCTCAGGTGGGAGATGGAGAGTATAAGGCATCATCTTTAACGTAAATCCCTGTATATAGCTACTGCTTTCTTGTAAAGCAAGTCAGGTCCTTCCATTTGAGTGTTCCCAAGAGATTTAGCTATATTTTAATTAATTATATTGAAAATTGGGTATTCAGATCTCGTGGCAATGTAGGAATTAGTAACCACAACACACCATATAAATACACGCACTCTGGGGTCTGTGAAACTTTCCCAAAACCGTTCTGTAAACTTATTCTTCCAAGGGATCATCAAATGCTCTATCCTGAGCTGTCTTTATTTATCAGCGTTTTCGGGTGATCTGTGATTTGCTTGCCCAACCGCAGCCTGGAAGCTGAATGCAGCGTGATCCCGCTGGGCAGGGGGTTATCATGCTGGGACGCGGGGTTTAAGTCCTTCGGATACTTGCTTTATCATAGATTTCCTGGGTAACAGTCGATAAGTAACTTATTCTCTGTACATCCCAGTTGCCCATCTGTAAAATGGCCCTCCCTGGAGAGGGGGGCCAGGAACGTGCCCCGCGCCGCAGGGATAAATACTTGCATTGAAAGACAGTAAAGATGCTGCGGCGATGCGGGCTGTAATAGCTGCTATACATAATCTCCTTTAATGGCTAATTGAGGCTGGCGATAGCAGGGGAAGCTGAAAAAGCCCCTTGTGTTTTCTGACCAAGAGCATTAAGAAATTATTTCCTATTGCCTGATTTCATTCAGGAGAAGCTTCATCTGGCGAGCGGCTGCGGACGGGCTCATTATTATTATTAATAACGCCAACAATAGCAGTGAGCACATATGTGGGCTAAACTTCGTCTGAGCACTCATGTAAATTGGTAGCTGTGCATGTGCCGTTGTCCGAAATGCTCATATTTTATATGAAACTTCACTGCCTTGAGCCAGACAATAGATGTAATTTCTTTGGCTTGAACTTAAAGGTCCTTCCTTCCTTCCTTTGCTGATACCATTCCTGGATTTGGCACCTGCTGAGGAGTAATTAGGACAGCCCTAATTTGGCAATATCCTGATTACAGCAGGAGGAAAAACAGGAAACGTTCTAGTTTTGCTGTTAGCAAATGACTGACTGAAATAGAAAGCTGTATACATTTCAAATGATGCAGAGGAATACAGCAGCTACCCGGCTTTCCCGGGGCGAGCGGTTCGATCCGCGGGGACGTTATGCCCTCTGCAGGGATCTCGCGTCGGTACGGCTCCGCGCAGCCTTGCCCTTTGGACCAGGGTTTTCCTTGGGGGTTTGAGGTGGATAAATCCTCGTGTTGGTAAAGTTAGTGGAGGAAGGATCATTTATAGCTGCTTAAAATCAGAATAAACTCCCTAGAGCTGTGTATTAGTACGATCAGGTGGAGCTATGGAAGGAAGGGAGGGTGTGTCTGTTCCTGAGAAGTTCAAGGTAATGAGAATTTGGGAAGCCAGAGAGATGGTTTATGCAAGAGTCGCACATGGCATTCGTTCGTTCCCCATGTGCCTGTGTTTCTTGAAGGGGAGTATGAGCAAACGTGGATGAAATGTATTCAAATACAGGCTCCTCAAAGCAAGACTGGTTTGTTCGGAGTCCTTTGCAGAACAGAGAGCTCTGTCAGGACATCAGCGCTAAGAAATGCACAGCTGAGGTCTTTCATGTTTGATTTCCATTTGGCTCTGATTTTCTAGTGAATGCAAAAAAAACCTAGCGGGGCTGGATATGAATGGATTGGACATTTATATAAGTAGCAACTATGGATTTTCTTGTTTTAATTGATGATGGATTTTGGAAGCGTATTTGATCTAGGTGAGATGTCTTCTGCAAATTACATGTTTGTAAGAAGTGCAATTTCAGTTTGACGCAAACTGTTTACAAATGTGCGTTATGTTTCCTGACTAATTTATGAGGGGTTGGGGATTAAAATGAAAACAAAAATGGGAGACGGAGCCACAAAACCTCCTGCTGTGTTGGCAGTGCTTTTCTTAAGTCTTGTCCAGCCCACATCTAGCTGCTTCTTCAGCAAATTTCTATGAGAGCAGCTCTATTCATGAGTTAAGCCTGTATAGGTAAACCATTTTTACGAGGCTTTGGGAAATACTGAAAGCCCATAGAAGGAGTCACAGGGACAGGGAGAAACCTCACCAGTTCAGGGTAGCTATCCTTAACATGAGTCTTTCTTTTTAGTCTTTTGCCAACACCCTTCTCGGACAAGCTTTGCTGTCTTGAGCGCTAAAACTAATCTCTTTCCATGTCTTTCTACAGAAATTGGCCCCATGTTTATTTATGTTCACGTTGAAGTTGCACATTCTTATTTTGTTGTCCGAGTTTAAGCTCTGTCCTGTGTGTCCATCTCCTTCTTATCAATCTTCATCCTCCTTCCCTTGAACAACCATCCTCTTGCACATTTTTCAGCCGATCTGAAGAGTCTGAGCAAAGGCATCAGTCACCCAAATGACTCTATTTAGTCTGTAAAAAGAGATGGACATCTCCAAAGAGTGATTCGCCTTAATTAAAATGTGCCTAAACTCTCTGGAGGTGCCCAGCAATCTCCATCAGCTGTGAAGTCAACTTATGGTGACCAGTCTCCTGGCAGAACTCTCTCAGCTGAATCTGTAAAATTAGGTGGGGTAAAACTGGGCCTAAGTCTCTCCAAATGATGGAGGAAAAAAAAATCACAGCCGGGCAAAATAAAACTAAGCCCCTTTTTATTGATAAGGAAATAAGGAGCAGATTAGTTCATCCAAGGTGCAAGGTCTGCGGTCAAACAGGATTTTTCGAATCCCCCGGAAAAGCTCTTGCCCACTCAGTTTACTACTTCTTATTGGCATCTTCCCCTTCTTGCATTAACTTTTTGGTTTTTAAGTTGTCTTTTTGAGTCTGTTTGGGCACAGGTCTGTCTTCCTTAGACCATCAGGTACCTGGCACATGCTGAGCACGCTGCTTTTAAACTCTTAGGAGTGCGAGCAGTACTCAGCATGGAAACATCATCACGGCCCTGGGAAGAGAAAAAAATTATTCAAAAATTTGGCACAAGGCAAGGGAGTCCAATTAGCCCCTATTGCTAATTAGCCCCTATTAGATGTTTTCCTAATGAAAAGCCATGGCCCCCCATCTGTGTCCGGGGATGTTCCCCATCACCTTGCTCCCAGCTCGGGGCGGCAGTGGTGCAAACCTGGGACCATTACCACCAGCAGATGTTTTCTGGATAAAACCTACTGAACTGTGGGGGGATGAACCTTCCTCGCTCATGTGCCATCACCTGTGCGTTACCTATTCCCTACCCGCTCCCGGGAGCTGGGTACAAACAGATGGCATTTTCCTTGGCCCGTTGAGCTGTGAATTAATTAGTTGATTATAGCACTGGCGGTAGCGAGTAACCCTATTACAGCAGCGGGAATAATTACATAGGAGGTTGGGAGAAGGGGGGTGTTTGAAAGGAAGCGTTCCATGTCATCCTGTCTTGTGATAATTTACTCAAGGACTCGAATTAGATGGACGTTGGTAAGAAGTTACGGAGGTTGAAAACCGGCTGAGATGCTAGAAGGAAAAGGTGGGGAAAAAGGAGTTTTTAACTGATGGGGAAAGCTGGGCACCTAATGGAGATCGGGGTATGTACCACCCTATTTAACATCTTCCTTAATGAGGGGCTGTTTGGAGTAAAACCAACCTGTCAATAAAAATTAGGAGGTGTTGCGATCATGGGAAGGAATGGGGACCTAATTCCAAGGGACCCACATAGTGGTGACAATGTCCCAGCATCAATTAATTTGAAGCTCCCTATTGATGTCAGTGGAGAATTTGGCTTAGGGCTCCAGTTGCTCATGGACCTGTGAGTACCACATGGCGAAAGGTGAGAAAAGCAGGAATCGTGTGGATGAGGCTCTCGGAAAACACTGATCCTAGAAAAGCAAGGACACCAAGCTCAGTTTGCAACTTGCTGTAGAAGCTAAACAGCCACCCCTCTCTCCTCCCCCAACACCCACTCCAAAAAGCAATAGGATTTTTGAGGACAGCAGATAATAAGTGTCATAAAACAGAGAGGTAGCTCTGTCCTCTGCATAACTCCATCAGAAGGCTCCCAAAGATGACTTGCATTTGTAGACATCTGAAGGACTATGATAAGGCTGTAAATAATTGAAGAGAATAAATAGTGGAAGTGGTGAGTGCTGCGGCTGCTGTAAGGGGAAATAACGGGGAGTAATGGGATGAAATTGAGTAAAATAAAACACGAGCACAGTATCAGCATTTTTTTTTATTTTGTCCAAGAGTTAGATTTGTTCAACTGTGAAATAGACTCCCAAGGGAAGGAGACTATTACTTTAGTCGTTTAAATCTGAGGAGGACAAAGCACTGGCTAATATATTCAATGGAACAGTTGTCTTGCCTTGGCAGAGAATGGCCCGATATCATCAAATTCAGTTTTTCCATCTCGGATGTCAGAGATTCTGGTGGAGCTTTTTTCTTCCCCTCAGTTTTCGCTGGAGTGACAAAAAGAGACCTTTTTTCATAAGTGGAAAAACACCAAGTTCCTAACAGCAGCAGAAGGCCAAATTGAAATTTTGACACCGAGGTCTTCTGTGGCTGGAAACAAAATTCATTCTTTTGTCTGTGGCAGATTGAACATGAAATTTAAAGAGAAGGAAAATTTGTATGTAAGTGCATGTGACAAATTCATTTTCACAAATCGGGTGTACTTACTGAGCAGAGGTTGTTTTCTTGGTGGTAGGCGAAAGGAGTGATAGGTTGCTCCGTGCTGGTGGGAAAAGAAGTAATCTGTTGTGTTTCAAGATAGATCAGCGTTGGCTCCTATCTCAATGCCTTTTTCACTGTTTTCCTTTTCAAAACGCAGATACTCCGTGCGTTGTTAACTTTTATTTCTTTTTATTGACCAAAACGTACCTTTCGGGAAATTTAAAAGGAGACCGGTTAATCCACATAAACCCCTTAGAAATGTGCGGGGTCTTTATTGTGATCTTGCACGACCCTTCCCAAAATCACCACCTGAACGTTTGTAACAGCCTCTGTTTGCCCCGTGCAACGTCCTGGCTTGGATCCAGAAGCATGCAGCCGAGTAAATGGGAGGTTTAGTCTGGACGTTAGGAAGCATTTCTTTACCGAGAGGGTGGTCAAACACTGGAACAGGCTTCCCAGAGAGGCGGTCGATGCCCCAAGCCTGTCAGTGGTTGGACAATGCCCTTAATAACATGCTTTAACTCTTGGTCAGTCCTGAAGTGGTCAGGCAGTTGGACCAGATGATCGTTGTAGGTCCCTTCCAGCTGAAAAGTAGTCTGTTCTACCTATTCTGAACGGCTCTGCAAGGTCCGCATTGAGCTGACATGGGCTGAGCCCACGCAGATACGTCCATAGCAGCACCCAGCAACTCCAGTTCTTGGTTGACAGATCCAGTGTTGAATCTCTGCATCTTTTTGATGCACAAAGTTTCTACCCTTGTTGGAGTAGCCATTTCATCTGGGGGACAGTAACATCTATCTGGCATTTACGCTTCTTCAAACCCTTGCATTGTAGGACACAGCAAACGCATTATTTCTAGGTGTCTTGTAGCCTTGTGAGCAAGGGGTGGTGGGTATTTAAGGGGCAAGCACAGGTCCCGGAGCCTTTTCTGTATTTTTGCATAGTAGAAGGTGATCAGTCTCTTAGCGCATGAGGAGATCTTGATTCTGTTGTTAACCTGCAGCTAAGCCTCTCCATAGGAACAGGACCTCTGAGACCTTGTCTTTTCAGATGCTTCCTTCCTCAAGTCACACTGTGCTCGTTGTTTGGTGGGTTTGCCATGTTCCCATTGCAGAGGGCAGAAGAGATCCCAGTGCTGCCATCAGAGAGGTCACCACCATGCTTTTGCTTTGAGTGATGTGGATGGGTGGCACCTGCTTCTTGGATTGGAGAAGCAGTCCAAATTGGTCACCACACAAGGACCTCCCAGAAGAAAAGCCTTCCAGATGCTCACCAGAGAAGGAAATCGGCAATAGGATCGAGAAGGAAACACCAGCAGCCCTAACTCCCACTTGCCTTTTCTAAGAGGTAGAAAAACACCTCCCAGATCCTTGCGGTCTACTGAACAACCCAAGAGTGGGAGAGGACTTTCCTCTCTCTACTCACCAGTGTGCCAGTGAAGTAGCAAACATTGACAAGGACTATGCTGATGGTTGTTCCTCAGCAATCCTGACGCAAAAAATAGGCAGCTAACTGACTCCTCCAAATACAGCATCCCGTTTGTCTCCTGCGGTTGCCAGAGAGGACTTCAGATTAGTTACACTGCCAAAAATATTAAACAGGGAAAGTCTTCATAATTGGAATATGCTGCGATCTTTGATTCAATTTCACACATACATACGATTCAGCTGAAATCTCTATTATTAGATGTTTTGGATGACTGGAGAGGAGATTGGGGACCCTTCATTTCCTTTCATTGCTTCAGACCTGATCCCCAAGCCGGGCCAGCTGGTGTGCGGTGAGCTGGTGGCTTCCACCCAGGTCTTCCTGGGCAGGTTTCCACGTTGCAGTCACAACACAATCAGCAGCGGCTGGCGAGCTCGATTGAGATTGCAGAGAACAAACGAGCCATGGAGAAACTACCTTCATCTCTCTTCTAGCACAGAATGACCTCCCCCGGTTGTGTAAATGATTGCCAGTTGAATGATTTCAAGGGTGGGGAGAATATGGCTTTTTTTCCCTTGAAGGACTCTATCAAAGTACATCAAGAGTTGTAAGTTTGAGAGAATTTTGTATCCCGTCCACCCGTGTTGCCGTGCCCTCCAGACGAGCTCTTTGGACCCCTTCCTTAATGCTTAATGCACGTTTGTACGTGATAGGGATTTTAATGAATATGTGCAGAATTGCATGAAAAGTACAATTTCCTTCGCATTAATGTGATTGTTGCTACTTCCCCCGTAGGAGCATCGTGCAGTCAGATGAAAAGCTGGTGATCAGCGCGTCCTGGGCTAAAGATGACGATATTAGCAGGCTCCTGAAATCTCTGCCCAACTGGAGCAACATGGCTCAGCCCAAGCAACTGAGACCCAAGAGAGAGGAGGAGGAAGACTTTATAAGGTAAAATATTTTATGAAGTTGTAAAAGGGTTTCAGGGAGAGTAGAAACAACGGTAAAACCTGTTGGAAACACAGTAATTATGGTGTTTGTGTAGTTGTTGTGTCCCCGGGTGTGAGAAGAGGTTGAGATGTGATCTTTCCTCAAGAGGAGTAAGGAAACTTGAGTCCACACGACTCAAGTGATTTTAAAGCTTTGCTGAGCTGAGAACTTCTTGTGCCTTGCCTGGATTTGGTTCTGTTGAGAACGAGAAATCATTAGGGAAATTATCTGATCTGGGGATGTTTCTGGGCTTTACTTATCAGTCGTACGATGGATTGGTGGATAAACCGTCCTGAAGCTCTTTAACCTTCGAGAGAAAGGAGAAAGCAGAGCTTCTTCTCAGGTGCAGCAAGGACAGAGGAAAGGGAGGCCGTGGTTCAATAAGGAGGCTTTAGTGGCAGCACCAGCTTGCTGCTTTCCTGACCTTATTGCTCATTTCTGCCCGCGCTGTTGCTCAGACATGGCTATTTGAAGAATCATGAAGAAACGAGTCAGGAAAGTGGCCGGGACTGGGGAGGGAAAGGAAGGGTTATTTTTAATTCAGGTAGACGCTTGTCCAGGTTGATGGTGCTTACCCTGATCAGCCATGCAACGAAGAGAGCAGCAGTCTGTAACCTAATGGAGGGGCCAACTGGTTGTACTGGGCAGGAATTCCCAGAACTAGCATTGTCACCAAAGCTGTCCTCCATTTGAACCATGACCTGGTGGTGTTTCTCCTCCATCCCAACTCCACGAGCTCTGTAAGGAGAGTCAAATGAAAAATATTGGTACCTCGAGAGGGGATTCTTTCCGAGGCAACTTACTGTGTCCAAATCGGATTGTTTCTACCTTTTCAGGCAAGTGAAACCTGTAAGTAGGCAGATTGCCTTTCCCTGCACACTGTGGATGGCTTAGTCTCTGAATCGTTGACGCATCCTGAAGAAACAGGTCCTCTTTGTCATTCCAGCGAGTCAAAAAGCTTGTCTGCACATTCCCATCGCTATTCATCACTTCCTTGATTGGCATTTGGCTATAAAACTGTAGGAGTAAGTGAAGTTGTTGAAAATTAAAGTCTAATTTGCCCAGATTGTCATTTTACTTATTCACTGAATGCAAGCACAATAACATAAAGATGATGCAGTCTAGAGAAAGGAATGACGAAGAGTATAAAATATGTCTAGTCACAGAAATGTTTGCTCATACTGCAGTGGGGATAATCAGCTTTGCCAGTGTTTTAAAAAATCTTCAGGGATAGTGGAAGAGTGAGGATGCAGAGCCCTTGAGGTCTTTGTGCAGTCCTTGGGTTTTTTGAGATTCATAGATTCGGTCTTAGCCTCCACCTTTGCCTTCACGTTTATCCTTTGTTTCGTGGCACAGAAAGGTGCAGGGATGCCCTTGTGGCTCTTACTCTGATTTCTGAGCCATCAGCGAGGGACACCAGAGCTCCCGTGGGTGCAGTGCTGGGGACCACTGGCTGACCGTAACCTGCTAGTGTAAATTCCTGGCCAGGCTAAATCTGATGGTCAAGCTCAGTCTGATGCTAGCAGTGCCAACATTTTGATCCTAATATTCATTTTATTCTAGTATTGTCATTTCACTATCCATTAATTGAAGTATTTTGTCAAATTATATCAAAGGTGTTAGAATGGAAAGCCTATTAGGTCATCTACGTTGAATTCACTGGGAAGAGCTCCCAGTGAGCTTTTTAGCCTAGACCTTAGGACAAAGATCTTTTCTCGGTATCTGTTTGCACAGAGCATCATGTATTCAGCTCCTCAGAGTGCCGTGTGAATGCTCCTGTAGCATTAATTTAAATGATAATAATTGATCTGGGCCAGTTTTAGCCATTGATGGTAAGTGACATGGCTTATAAACGTCCTCAAGAATCTGTGCATGGTTGAACAGATCTCTCCTGAAAGCTTCAAAATAAAATCAATTGCTTGTCCAATTTTTTTGTCATCTTCTTTCCATTTAAGCATACTTTTTTCAGACTTTCTCCTAATGCAAAGGAACATGATTTCTTCGCTGCTGTTGGTTCTTTCTCTTCCTCTTGGCGCTGCTGATGAATTGGGAATAATTCTGCCATAGCCATCGCTGCCTGAACACTGCAGTGGAGCCAAAGGGAGATGGGTCCTGCGGATACCTTGGTTATTAGGGTCACGGCTGTGATGGGAGAGCCTGGGAGAGCTCATTTCATTCTCACGTTAACCACCCAAGATATTTAAAACCTTGATATACAGATACTCACCTGTGTTCACGGACGCTGCTCCTCAGCTAGCAGGGACAGGACTAAGCATCCTTTCTCGGAAAGGAAGGTTTAAGCTTAGTGAAACATGGGAGCATGTTCTTTTTGGACATAAAACAAGGCTGACAGCACTGCTTGAACTACTCGGCACCATTCCTTTATGAAAGTTGCTAAATTAAATATGTCCTGAAAGTTTACCGCCAGTTTTTGTACTGTGGCAGGAAGAGATATCAGTGCACAGTTTTCTTCCCCTCTCCCTCCCCAGGTTTCCTGTAACTCATTTGTTTAATTAAAAAGAAGAATCCAAACGCAGTGTTTTTGCAAAAAAACCTCATGCATCTCCGTGTTGACAGTGATTGATTTAGTTGTCTTAACCCGCCACTATGTCTTTCGCGACTAGATGTCAAAAGGCAGGGTGAGATACTAGCAGAATCTCCCCATTAATATTCTGGTGTGGTTGGCCAGACAAAGGGGCCTGATTGAGCATATTAGAGTAGCTCAGAACTTGGCAAGGGGAGAAAGGAAAGAAAAGTCATGCCTCTATTCGTATAATTAGTTTTTAAAGCTCTGAAGGCTATTTGGCACTGGGGCGAGTGTGAAATATGCTGCCCTTAATCGCTTTATAAAGGTTAGCCTTCAGTTCATTACTGAATCAGATATGTTGGTGATGAAACCCAAAGATGTATCGTTTCCAGGTTTGCCTTTGATGAGGAAAAGCAATGTAAAAAGAGCTTCAGATCTGGTCGCGCTCGAGTTACAGCAGAAATTCTTGGTTTGCGGTGCAGCTCTGCAGCGCAAGGGGTGGCAAGGGCCCCGTGCACCCGAGGGAAACCACGTCTTCGGGGCGCTGAGGAAGGGGTGCTGGCAATTCACGGGGCAACACATTTGCCTGGGAATCCCACGTTGGTCTAAAGATCACACCACAGCGCAGATTATTCTGGTTGCAGATCTGAGATACCAAACCTGTGTTAGGAGGAGGATGGTGATTTCCCTCTCACCTTTTGATTCCAGCAAGCTCCTGAACACTGAACTTGGGATCAGATTCTCAGGCTAAAGTTAATGGAGCAATAAAAAAACCCTTCTCAGCGTCTCCATGTACCACATGACTTTTCCTTTCACTGCTTTGGTTTTTTGATGAGGATAACCCTGACTGCAGGGTGCTCCAGCTGCCTGCTGCTTCCTCCCCTGCGTCTCCTGTTCACTTGTGGATGCTCATCCTCACTTGCTCTGCACCAAAAGGAGAGGGTATATTCGAGCAACGTGGAATGATACCTGTGCAAGAGCAGATCCTTCACCAAATCATCCCAAATGGCATTGGTCAGGACAGCTACACTATCCCTGCTGCCTATTGGGATCTCTTCTCTTCCCTTGGTTTAGTTGATGCTGATCCTCTGACTGTATTTCCGATGTAAAACTGGAGCCTGCGTGCGGATGTGGGTCCGCTTTGGAAATGTGTCACTGTCGGACGGTACAAAAATGTCAGGCTAAAGGAAGAGAGCAGGGACAGGCTAAAGGGTGTCGCTGCAGAAGGCATGATGGGTGCGAGAAAGGTACCCTCCAGTTTTGGATATATATTGGGACTGTGTCGTGGGAACCTCTAGCTCACCTCAGCTCCCTGGGGGCGTGCAGCACATCTTGCCTGTGCCCTGGGAGAGCACGTCATCCATCCAACAGCAGCAGAGACACCGGGGTACCCTCCAGAGAATGAGATCTCCTTTCCTTTTCATGGGGCAGAGCACGCGCAGCTGATGGTGGGCGATCGAGCACATCTCTACTCCAAATGCAAAGCTTTGGTTAGCCCTGGGAGGAAGATGCAGAGATAAAGGAGCTCGTGGTCTGAAGCATGATTGTGCACCGTAGTAAGTTAGAAAGGCTCCCGTGAGCTCTTCCCTGAGGGTGCTTGAGGGCAGTAAACTCAGGAGGTTGGTATAGAGCTCCGAGGACTGGTCACAGCTTGAATTACTTCAGCTGTTTGCAAAGAGATCAACGTTCTATAAACTTCCCATTGTGTAAATAAACAGTCCGTGCAAGCCCGGAAAGCAGAATTGGGAAAGAGCTGGGACAATTTGCTTTGGACCATCAAGTCGTTCCCTTGGCGCAAAGGGAGAGCCGTGATAGCAGAAGCATGGAGTTCAGGTCCTACCTTGGAGTAGTATGGTCTTCTCTTGTTCCACCTCTCTGGGCAGCCAGAAGGCACTGGCCAAGGTTTTCAGCAAAAGCTAAATCTCAGGTTGTTCCATCGGCTGTCTGGTGGGTGGCTTTTCTAGTGTTGGGTTTGGAGCTTTCCATTATTTTTATTCTCTTTTGCTGTCTTAGTGTTTCTCCTGCTGCGTGGTCCTATTCTGAAACCTTGATGTTTTATGGAAGGCTTTTCCCTTTCTTTACCTCTTAGCTCTCCCTCCCATTCTCAGTTGTAGCTTTTCTGGTTTTCTTTCCTTGTTTCTTTTTCTCTCAAGAGAACTCCCTCTCCAGTTTCTCAGGCTCTATTTATTATATTCACAGTACTTTTAAAGGGTGAAAGAATGATTTTGGAAGATAGGCAGCAGACCGTAGACCTTTTTTCCCTCTACTGGGACTATGAATCTGAGCGTACCATAGGTGTGAGTCATTTCCATTTGATGACAGTCTACTCCTTTATGTGAAATGGGTTTCTAGATCTCTGGTTTTGGATCCTACGGGAAAATGTGCTTCATCATGAGCACAGCTGATACGAAATCCTATTGCTATCGGGAGTCTCATCTGAGAGGTGTAAAATTGAGCGAGCACCTGGATCTTCACAGGGCACCTCCGTATTCGAGAAGTTTCCTTCTGCCCTTCCTTGTCATGTGGAGGCAAAGAAGTTTTGGAGGATTTGGGCTGGATTTGGGGTTTTTTGAGGATTACACGCATTCTGATACTGAATCCAGGAAGAATCTCCCAGCTTCAGATTCATTAATCCTACGAATTGTATTGTCCATTGAAATGAGTGCAGCAATGCCCAGCTCTTCCAGCGTACTTTTTTGGGGTAATGTGTGTGCCCCTAAACTGCGTAGCAGGGATGGAGGGGGAAGGCAGAGCAGAAACATGGAGATTCAGCTTCTCCACAAAGATTTAATAACAGCTCCTGCTTTAACAAGATTCTGTATCGCTAAATCACATCATTAGAGCTGCACAATATACTCCAAGACACTTCCTTGTCTGCCGTGATAAATTGTATAATATAAACTTAACAAGACCAGAATATTCAAATAAATTTAAGCGAGAAGATGGCGTGTGATGTTACAGCTTAAAATTGTCAATTAGTGATGTCTGCTTTTTGACAGTGTTGCGACCTCTCAGCAGAGATTTGGAGCTGCCGGGGAGCGCTGGCGCCGATCGCGCCGGTCCCTAATAGAGATGCACAAATTGTTGTCGAGGCTTTGCAAATCCCGATGAACCTCGAATCTGGGTCGTTTTTAGGATGGGCTAGATCTTCAGTCCTTTAAAGCCGCATACCTCAGGTTGGCGGGGTAGATTTATATCCACTGGGGATCCTTTGCAGCAGCTTTTCATCAGGACTACAATGCTGTTTGGATGTGCTGCGAAAAGCGTCCTCATGTGCTGAATTTTTAAAATACCTTCAGGTCCTGAATCTTTGAAAGAAGTGAAACGGCGTCTTCTGCAGGAAGATGGCTGGGCTGGGTTTTATTGTTCTTGCAGCAGCAAATCATTTCAGAGGGCTTCCCTTTGCAGAAAAAGCCCACGTGGGTTATTTGTTTTGGTGCTTGCACGGTATCATTGTGATTGCTGAACAAATTCCGGTGCAAGATGAAGCAACAAACCACCTTTTCTCTCTTTCTTTATAAATAAGAACATAATAGGAATTTCTTTGAATTTGTCAAGGGGAAATCTGTCTGCCTGGGTAGTTTCTATATACAGTTTTTAAGCATGGTCTCCAGGCTGACTATGGCTCAAGTGCAGGAATAGAAAACAAATGGGTTATAGAAATTTCTATATGACATAAATACATAGAATAGTGATCCAAAAGAAGCTGCAAAGGTGCAATGAAACTGATTGGAATACTATCATTATAATCTTTCCATTATAATGTGTAGCATGTTTTGAGACTATATATATAATGCACTATACCTATTTTAAGTGCTTTATATTAGGTAGCATATTGAGTTGTTATATGGGAAGCTTTTTACCCAGTAATTGTTTTCACTAACATTTTCACGGATGTTCAATTTAATGTGGTTTTGGTACAACACCGTGACAAAGCAGCAATCCTTGTTTTGCCAGAGCATTTGCATCTTTGTCCTGTTCACACTTGAAAAGATATTTTTAGGGTATTTCCTCTGCAGCCACAGCTCTGCCCGCTGCTTTTAGCTGCGGTTTAAATTCATTTTGTTGCTTCTCCTCTGCAAGCATCCGATGTTCAGTGGAAAGCATCCCTCTGAGGTCTGCGGTCGAGGGGCTGTGAGAAAGGACAGGAGGTCCTCGTCGGGTCAGGGTGTTCCTGGGGGGGCTCCCACAGGGGTTGCTTGGTGTGCCCCCGTCCTCCTACAGCTCCACGCACCCTCCCAGCGAGCTTTTTCCTCGGCATTATTTGCCAAAGGGATAATTGACACTAATTTCTTGGCAGAGAAAAGGGAGAGGAGCAGTAAGTGAACATAAAGCTGCTGCCAAGGGTACATCGGAGACCTCCTTCCTCGTTCTGCAGTATTGATTTGGACACTTGGCCGCTTTTCAGCCCTGCTCTGGCGCGGTCAGAGTGCCTTAAACGTAGCACAGGTCATCTTGATTTATCACACGTGCTCTTCCCTGGCCTTTCTTCCCTCGCGTACGAGCTTCCCGTCTTCTCATGTATATGCTGAAATACGGATGAGGGGAAGCCTCCTATGTTGTCACCAGTCCCTCTGTTTCCAGGCAGCGTAGCTCAGTGGGTTATTTCATTTTATTCACAACTCATCCCTTAAAAACATCACCATTGCTCTTGGGTGCTGGAGGAGAGGAGGGGGAAGCCGGTCCGCCTGCAGAAGACTTCTTTGGGGAACCAGGACACCGGCCTCTCCCCATCCCTGCTGGTACCGTGCCGAGGATGCGCTATAGATGCATCCTATACGTGACATCTAAAGCTGAGGCGTTGCTGGTCACTGTGTTTGGAAAGTAAAAAAAAAAAAGAGAAATTAAGATGGTTTAACAAAGGGAAACAAAATGAGGTGCTCAGTTAATCCGAGGATTAAGCCAGCGCAGCCGGCCTGCTCTGACAAAGCGGAGATTTAAGAGTGAACCCTATTGCAGTGCGCACAAATCCCATGGGAATCGAGACTAAAGGGCAGTGAAGCGGTGTGGCACCAGCATCAGATATCGCTATAAGGAAGAGTGAGCTCCCACAAAGAAACAGCTGGACAGTGAAGAAAGGCACTTGAATTTGCTTTATTCGCAGGGTAGTTGATATGCAATATTAATCTCTGTCTTGAACGTGGGTATATGCACAGCTGAATTAATCGCAGGAGAGCGGAGCGTTGCCTTTTGTTACAATTCTGTAGAACACACTGTTATGAACCACTTGGTTATGAGGTTTTCTCGCTTTCTAAAATACATCATCTCCGTGGCTGGAAATTTCCATCTTTGGGTGCTCACCAAAAGTTGCAAGATCTTTTATTGTTCTCAGAAGCTTTGGCAAAGTCCAAAGCAAACTTTGTGGGTAAGGTAGGATGGGATTTGAATTTTCAAAATCGTGGTAATTCAAACCAAGGGTACCCACCGAACCATCAAAACCTCATAAATTAAATGCAGAAGGTGGCTGCGGATCTCTTTGTATGTGCTGGCTCTGTCTTAGATACACACAGATGCAAATGTGAGAAGTATTGGCTGAGAAACTGTACGGGAATCAAAGGTCTGAAGATGCGTTTTAATGCAGGAATTCAAAAGAGCAGACTTAAGGGTGGATATTCAGTTGATTTGGGTTTTTATATCCTTCCCGTTAAGTGTTTAGCCTTGCAAATTTAATAAAGACAAAGAAAGGCATGTAGTGAATATTCTCTCAAGCAGGCATCTAGAACACTAGTGAAAATTTGCTTCAGGGAGACATTTGCTAACAGCAGGTTTAAATTGAAGTTACAGGAATCCACCAGAACTCTAAAAGGGAGTTACCTGCTGAAGGTTGTCTCCATTAGAGGCTTCAGTTTGTGCAAAAGAGTGAATTGGGGTCTCTGCAGTCAAGGATATGTATTAAAGAAAACAATTAAATGTATTTGCTGCCCTTTTGAAACAAACTTCTGTTGGTTTAGAGTGAGTGGCAGAATCGCATTGATCCCAACAACATTTTAGAGTATAGCTTTCTATAGAAGACCTTATTTGTATTCCTCCCAGGAGCAAAAATAGGAAACACACCATGCTTTGTATTATATAGATTTTTCCCAGCCTGACTGAAAGCACTGTATTATTCATGCACAGGCTATCCATCCAAAGCAGTGCCAAAACCGTTTCTCTTTGCATGTGGGAAGGCAGAAGAGTTGTCCCTGAGATAAAACCGAATTTGTAATCGCGGTTGTGGGCAGCGACGTGGTAGTGACTCCTCATTTAACAGCTCTCAAACTGTGGTTCCCAAAGAAGTGCTTTTTCTGTGACCTTTTGTATTGGAAGGCCGCATTAACGAAGGTAGAAATTCACCGAATATTTCATTTCTTCTTTTTCTGAGTGATTATCACAGGATCATACAATCATAGAATCATTTAGGTTGCAAAAGATCTTTGAGATCATCGAGTCCAACCGCAGACCTGGCACTGCCAAGATTGATGCAGTGCCAGTGGGATTCGATAGTCTAGGTCAGCAGGAGTGGTTTGCTTGGAGGGGAAGAAGCCTATCTATGAAACATCTTCTGCTCCACAGGAACAGATGAGGATGTCTGAGTGTTTGTAGGTGGGCAGAGCTAAGTGAGGTGTTTCATGTTTGCTGTAGAAGTCAATAACGTGCTTTACTTGAAAGAATGATCGTGCTTTACTGAAAAAAAGAAAAAGATCTAGCCCGGCTATGAGCTTGTCCACCCAGTTCAACCTCGTATTCACCTTCAAACGCCCATTTGGACTTTGGATGAGTGGCCCAGCTGTCCTCGCTCCCCAAGGCTTTGTAGCCTCTTACGACTATCGGAAACATGCCCAGTCAGGGAGGCTTGTTAAGGGCTTTCCTGAAGTTCAGAAAGGATTTAATGTATTTCCAATGGCCAGAGCGGATCAAAATTAACCCCACCTTACGGAGAGGCAGAACAGCAGAACCACTGCCATAGTCCACTGGAGTTGGAGATGTTCCTCTGTCTCAGTCCTCAGACACAGCCAAAGGGTAAGGGTTCCTCCCAAACCACAGCATGCGGGATACAGCCTCAGGCAGCGTATTTTTTATTGTCAAGCAGAAGAAAATGCTCGAAGAAATTTTTTTCATGAAGGCTGTTTTTATTTTTTGCCTTTAATGAATTCAATTGAGCAATTTAAAACGATTTCAGGGTTGTTCTTTATTTTTTTTTCTCAAGTGACAGTGAAGTCCCACAAATCTAGGGAGATGCTGGCAATAAAACTGCTTAGGTAGTATATAAAATGCCACTGATGGGATTATTTTGCTGCAGCTCGTTGCAGCTATTATGCTCAGCAGCATGATTCCTCATTGTAAGTTCATAAAAGAGCTAATGACAGGAAGAGGAGATTTGCAAAGTTGAATGAAAGTGGAATGCAAATTCGTAACAAAAAGAGCAACCAATGATGGGAAGAGTGTCCTGAGGACCATGGTAAATGTGCCGTCACTTAGAGTCTTCCAATGAGATGCACTTGGTTTCAGCCAGGAGCTATTGTAATTAGGTGTAGGAACCGTGTCCTGATTTTCTCCATCCTGATGGTACACAAGAAGTCATGCCGGAGTCTCCTCCTTTACTTGCAAAAGCGATGAGAATATTTGCCATGCAAATACTTCTGGGACATAACCAAACACGTTCTTCATGGAGACAAGTATTGGGAAAGCTAAATCTGAATGCAAAAGATGGAACGTGACAGTGGAGTGAGCCGTTACACACCTTGAAAGAACTTTTTTCAACCAACACGTTTGTCTTGGTCATCATTTTTCACCAGGTGCTATCTTTGTGCAAGTAAAATAATGCACGGGCTGATACTCAAAGTCATTTGTTCATCACTTTGTCCTGATAAGCCATCAGGTTTCACAGGAGATTTCTTTTGATAGATATCTGGGAAAAAAGTGAATCAGGGATTGGAAGAGCTGATTTACATGGAAAGATTAAAAGTACGGCATGTGCGTTATTCTTACATATCCCAGGGAGACACGGAAAGCACCTGCGTGTCTCAGCAAGGTGTAAATGCCGGGGGGGGAAGAGGTGTGGGAGTTGATTGGGATGAAGTTTGTAACTATGAGGAATGAGGTAAAAATCAGAGATTGTAAATGCAGGGAGAAGGATAGGAAAAAACCTCCCTGAGATAGAGGTGTCATTCGATGTAATGAGTCTTCAAAAACTCCACCAGACGACGTTCTTGTGACCCCATGCTGGAACAGTTCTACGTTGGCTGGTTTGACCTTCTCCATGGTGTAGGTGATGTCTCCCGCTTGCTGTCCTGTGCTGTATTTCTGAGGGTGGCTTTGGTTTGCATTTCAGGGCTGCTTTCGGCAAAGAGTCAGAAGTTCTCATTGGCAACCTGGGAGATAAACTCATCCCTCAACAGGAGATCCTGCGGGACGTCAGCGACCTGAAGGCCTTGGCCAACATGCACGAGAGCCTGGAGTGGTTAGCAGGTCGCACCAAGGCAGCCTTCTCCAACCTCTCAGCCACCCAGAGTAAGTAGCTCCCACAGGAGAACCTTTGTCTTAGAAATGGAAACCAGCATAAATATGCGATTTTAGCAGGAGTGGGCATCTTTTGTTCTTGATTTCAAAGCGAGTTTATGTCAGAGGGAAGTAGAAAGCAAAGCAGCTTCATCTCTTTCTTCCTAGTGAACGCTGTGGTGTGACTTCTGCTCAGACTGTGGTGGGCACCACGTGAGGGTGCCAGGGGCATCACTTCTAGCATAAGCTCTGAAGGGTCTTTCAAACGCTTGAGCTTTTCAGCTGTCCCTGCTAATGACATTGCACAGGAGCAGGTATCAGTGCCGAGACAGGTTTCATTTTCTTTAAAGCATCGCTAGATCGCCGAATATTTAAAAATATATGTGTATTATAAATTCAGTGGAGAAATTGAACAGCTTTTAATGAGGAATGCCCTGACGTGCGTGTCACTGGGGCACCGATGCTCAGCCTGCAAAGGCAGAAGCAACCCTTGGTGAACCGAGGTGCCAGGAGGGCAGAGACGGGGGAGCCTGGAGACGCCGCTTCTGCTCCTGGCTGTCAAGGATTGCCCCCAGTACCTTTGTGTTTCACTTCTCTGTGCTTCAGCTTTTGCTCCTTCCCCTGGGGAATAGTGATTTTTTCTGTCTGGAAAGTGCTAGAGACGTGACTCGTGTTGCTTCTCTTCTTATCGCTGTCATTGGCACTGTCTGCGTGGGGTCACGTTCAGAGGAGGGTTGTGGCTGTGCCCCAGAAGTAGAGCTCGGCATAAACAGACCTCAGCTCTGCTGCTTTCCACCGACGCCTTTCCACTGTTATTAACTCACGAGGAGTCGCCTATAGCTCAGCTGACGTGGGGTTAAGCTTTTCCTAGGACCAGGGGTTTGGGTCTCACCTGCCTACTGAGACATTCCCAATAGCTGTCCTGTGCCACAGGTTGACCCTGAGGAGGTGGCTGTGCATTTGTTAGAGCACTTCATATTGCCCTAGATCCCTGTAATAAATCCTTGTGTGTTTTAGAAATATCGAACATCCCCTGTTGGTTAGGGGTTATATTAAATGCAGCTGCCTCGGGTGTGGAAGGAGGCACCTACGCTACGCTGTAGGCGAGGAGCAGAGGAGAAAAGCGTTGCATAAAAAAATCCGCACAGCGTGGTGGGATCCCAGGAACGCACGGGGACGTAGTGAGGATACACGGCATTTCTGCAGTTTGTCATGCAGATACGGAGCAGAGTCCTGGGGGAAGGTACCCACAGAGGAGCAGGACTGAGGGCAGCCAGATCTTCTGAGTTCTCGTGGGAATTTGGCACTGAAAATCACTTCAGCCTTATTTTCTGGGAAGTGATGGGGGAAATTTGCTGGTGCTATATAAAGTCGTAGTGTTATATCTCTGTTAAAATAATTGTCCCTCGACAGCAGAGCATCTCTGGTTGGCTGACAGTCCTTCCTATGGCTTATAACTCCGCTCTAGAGCAGGACCTTTAAACTCTTTACTCCAGCTGTCCGCCGTCAGTTTGTTGGGATCCAGAAGGATAATTAAGATTATACAGTCAGCTAACAATTAAAGCCCCAAAATATTCCAGGTAGCTTTAATATTCCTGTACCCATACTTTGAGTTCTCAATACCTGAGTGCCAAGAAGAATTGCTGTGCTCTCACAGGGCATACTTTAGAAGATTATAAAAAAAATCTAAAGAAAACAAAACCCAATGGAAAATTCTATCAAAGTTCAGTAGCCAAATATTTATTCACAGAACTTTAGTTACTGGGAGAGTTCTTGGGGCTGAGGAGTTGTGCTCTAACAGTCAAAGTTGTTAAAAATAAAAACATCATTTATAATTTCAGTTCTAGTTGAAACTCAATTTTTTTAATAAATCGGTATTTTCCAAACATAAAAGGGCATGAGCGTGACTTTCAGGCTTCTGAGAGGACGTTACACGCAGCAGTGAATAAACATAAAAGTACGAAGTGTAATATTTCACTTGGCAGCATCCTCCTGACAATAAAAATTCATCTTCCTTTGTAATAACTTTATACCAATGCACTAAAATGTCTGTACACAAATGCCAGGAGTATCTGAAACAAGAGGAAGAACGAGCAGTGTTAGAAAATGATAGAGGCTGTTGACCTCATGGTTATAAATGAAACCTGGTGGAGCATATCTCATAAGTGGAACATCAATAGAGCTGCTGCAATCTATATGGGAGAAGTAAGAAGTGATGCCGTGGGACAGAGGTGGTGGTATAAGTCAGATGTATTTACAAATTCAACAAACTATGATGCTATACAGGGGAGTGCAATTCTTTTGGGGAAGAATAAACAACAGAGGAAAAATGAGACGAGATGTCTCTTCCCCTCCCACCTGGACGGGGGGAGAAGAGCAATGCAAATGTGCTCGGACTGAGCCGAGAGGAGGAAAAATTAAACCTACCTATTGTTTCAAAGATTCATACAATGTTAATGCCATAACGCTCGACTGTCATACGAGTTATTTTGTTCTTTTCTGTCGTGGTTTGATCATCTGAATTTCTGAGCATCTCACAGCATGTTAATGAGCACCAGGGGGAGGGAGGGAGGAAGGGGAATAACTGACCGAAAGTAAAGCTAGATAAAGGGGGGTTTTGCCACACACTGAAGCTCACCAAATTCAGATTCAGATCGCCAGCGCAGCCAGCTTTGTCATTTCAGCATCGGTAACTTTGACTTTAAGACGTGCCCACGTGAAACCCAAGCATTCCAGTTCAATGCAAGTGGAATCCGTGGTTCGTCATATGCAAGTCAACGGGCCGCTAGTCACCTAGCTCACTTTTTGGGTAGCTGACTTTGGGCAGCTCTGTCTTCTGCTTTATGTTTCTCCTTGGAGTAGATGCTACATTGAAGTGTCTATGCTTGAACAAGAGCAGTAATCTCATTAACTGGTAGCAGTGGTGGGGTTTTATCTTCCGTGCTTACCACATGTTGGGCCAATGCATGATGAGAACACACGTCCAGGTCTTTGATCGTTTCTCTTTTCTGTCCCAGCAACTTGAGATTAAATCTTGATCCCACTCAGGGCGTCATCAAAGCGCTTAGTGGGCGACTGGGACCAGAATTTTTGGTGCAATGCCAGAAATACCGCAATCTCCAACAAGTCCATGACATGGTGATGGTGGCCCTGTATGCCTTCCCTATAGAAAGTCGGTAGCTTTTCCAGCAAAGCTTCCTTGGCTGCAAATGGGCAATTTATAGGCATATCTATATAAGTATTCAGAAACCGCAAGGTGGAGTTGGGCAGGTATGAACATGTTTTGGGAAATCCTAAAAAGGGGACTACCTGTTGGTGGCTTTTTGGCTAGGCTGTCAAAAGGCCCCTTCCTAGAGATAAAAATTCAATAACCTTTTGCTGTGGATGTGCCACAATTATCACTCATTGCTAATAGAGTGTTTTATCATGCTGGGCAGTCTCTGCATTCTTCATTATTTAGTGTTTGCTAAGCTGATGGCTCTTCCATAGCTCTTCCCTTATCTGCACTCCTTCAGAATTGGATTTTATATTTTCCGAACCAGTCAGATATGACAAAGTCATTTTCTTTTGCTCTTGTCTTTTGAGGGAATACAAACTTCTTTTTAACAATAGCCATTTAAGGATTAGAGTTGCTGGAAGAAGATGAATTAGCTGAGGAAGTCAAGTAAATTTTAAATCGGTTTTATATGAAAATGGAAGTAGGGTTTCCTCTCCTCTTCCTCTCCGGCTTCTCTGCCTTGTCATGTGCAGATAGAACATAGACTCATCCTTTTCCCTTGCGGAGCTTCAGCCTTCTGAAGCCCTCTGAATGTTTTACAAAGAAGAAATTATTATGCATGATGAAAGAGTTGGGACAATCTTTACATTTTTAAGATTGTTGCATGCTGTGTGTAGGTAGGAGGATGACAGATTAGCCATTAGCTTACTGAGTGGCAGCTACCCTTCTGAATGCAGCTGGCTGTTGGTATCTCGTGACTTCAGATCCTTGTAGTCAGCAGTTAAGGACTGACTGGCTTAAAAGTTGAGTTTGAAATTACTTTCTCCTGGAGCTCACATAAAACAGGATTGTCTTTCTCTCCTAGACGGCTTATTGGAAGTAAGGCTTTTGCATGTGTATCATGTGTCCACGTATGTTTATAGATCAGTAGATACTCTTGCATCCACCCAGAGGTTTGCTCAGTGTAGCATGTCCACTTTCTGTGTGTGCTTTCTCTTTTTTGTCCTTAATGAAGAGTAATACCATTTTAGTACCTTAACAGTTTTTTCTAGAAAAACAGGACTCCAGCAGTGGTCTCTAAGAAAGACACCTCCTCTCCTGTCATTACCTTCTTCACAAAAAAAAAAAAAAAATCTCTTTAGAAATGGATCCTGAGGCTCAATATTTAGTCAAAGTAGGGAGGTGCATCAAGGAGCCCCCGAGAGGAAGCATTGGGTCAGGAGGGTATTGAAATCAAGACAGAAATGGAAAAAAACTGAGTGGTTTTATTGTGGGCTGTTTGTTGGCTTTATGTAGCAGCCGGGGTCCTGGATTCAAACAGTTGGGTGAGGATCTCGCTGTATTTGAAAACCACACACATACATGCACACTTACCTTTTTTCGTGGAGAAAAGCTTCAAAAGCGTGAAGGACTCAAAACATACTGTTTTTTAAAACCAGATCTAAACCAAAGATTTCTTTTGCAGTTGTCAAAGCTCTTGACTTCCAGTACCAGCTCCTCCCTGTCTCCTAGTGACCCTTGGAAGTTGGCACCGGAGCAAAGATTCCTTAAAAAGCAAAGATTCAAAGTCTTCGACACGAACCTGGCTGCAAATTGACGTCAGGCTGACCCTGTTTCTGCAGTGGCAAAAACTAGAAGGTGAACTCTCAATAATTAAGGAAAAATATGAGTACATATTTGGAATTAACCTCTGCAGCTCAACCTTCCTACCTATGGGGGAAGCACCCCAGTATTAGAGGGGATGCATGGGAGACCGTCTCCGACAGCTCACTCCATCGCTGGGACTGCCGTGCCCTTGAGGACATCTTACGCCTGCTGCTGTCAGCAAAGCTGTACCGGCAGCAAAACAAACAGGATGAAGCCGTTTCTCCGCTACCTGCTTGTCGCTCCGCAGACATGAATTGCAATTGCTCGCTGGCAAGGCTGGGTCTCCGCTCCGGCGATTTGCATTAGACACGGAGCTAATTACTGTGTGTAGTTAAGCCAGCTGCATGCAGGTTTAATGAGAAATGTGGAAATGCCATGCTCCCTTTCCAAAGTGGGGGTTTGCACAGACCGTTGGAAGGATGAGGCTTTGCAGCTCTCTTTCCCCATTTCACGCGAGCCGCATTCGGGGGGGTGCAGAGACCCAGCTCCAGGCAGGACGCTGCCTGCCCCCTCCGACCGTGGCCTTCCTGCCCCCACCTCTGCCATCAGTCCCACCGTGACAGCCGTAAGCAGGGTGTTGAAGTGATGTCAGTATGTCAAAGTGATGCAGGTGCCAATATGCAGATTGGAAGATCAATCCCTCTTCTTCTTCCCAAGGAAATCCTTTCCTATTGGATTCTTATCTGGTTTTTTTTCACCCATCCGAGCAATTGAGATCATACCTTGCACCATACAAAAAGCCAGCATGGAGTTTGTTACTATCACAGGCTTTATCCGGGAATGCAACAATTTTCCTGTAGCACTCTCAATTCCCACTGCCGTGTCGGGCTGTAATCCCGTGGTTTCCAAATTAAAGGCTTCAATCCCGCGTGGGGTTGTGAACCAGCCGGATTTAATTGCAGAAATGCTGAGAAGTAAAATCACAATGAGGACACCAGCAGTAAAGTTTAGGAGTCGTTGGCTTCACCTATTTATGTTGCAAAAAGAGCATGGCTCTTCCCTGGCAGCTGGGTCTGGTTAGGAACGCCGTCAGGATGCAGTTTGGTCTGTTAGTGTGGTTTTAAGGTGTTAGAAAATGAGGAGATTTATTTAGGGGCATTGCAGGGTGTGCAAGGACAGAGTTTGGCCCTTCTGAAGTATCTAAAAGGACATTCAGCCTCTTAACCTCCTTCCAAAGCAGGTTATTTTCTCCTGTTCAGGGGTGCTTTCACCCCAAAATCAAAGGGCAACGTGTGTTGTGGTTTAACCTGGCAGGCAGCCAAACACCACACAGGCACTCGCTCACTCCCCCCCCACACAGTGGGACGGGGAGAGAATCGGACGGGTAAGAGTGGGAAAACTCGTGGGTTGAGATAAAGACAGTTTAATAGAACAGAAAAGGAAGCGAAAATAATAATAATTATAATTATAATAATAATGATAGAATATACAAAATGAGTGATGCACAATGCAGTTGCTCACCACCCGCTGACCGATAACCAAGTGGCGATCGCTACTTCCTGGAACACGCCTACCATTCATATACTGAGCATGACGTCACATGGTATGGAATACCCCGTTGGCCAGCTGGGCCAGCTGTCCCGGCTATGCTCCCTCCCAGCTGCTCGTGCGCTTGGCAGAGCATGGAAGCTGAATGTCCTTGACTAGAAGGGTATTTAGCAACAACTAAAACATCAGTGTGTTATCAACATTCTTCTCATACTAAATTCAAAACACAGCACTAGGAAGAAATTTAACTCCATCCCAGCCAAAACCAGGACAGTGTTGAAGACAACACTTCTTCTGCAGAGGGGTAGCACTTCACCCACCAGCCTTGCAGCAGTTGAGGTTTGTGCTACAGCTTTTTACCAAATACTGCAGCTATCTGTCACTGGCTGTCTCTCATTAATGATAATACTGAGCATTTGCATTTTCCAGCCATAGATCTCAAAATACTTTGAAAAGGTTAGCGAAGGCCATTACAGGAGCAAAACTATCTCGGACCACTTTGCACCCAGAGGGTCAGCCTCCCCTTTTGCCTGGCTCTGTAAGCCGCCTCGTACTGAAATAGGCTTTGATGGCTAATAGAAAGCATCCTGCAACACTCGAGAAAGTGATGCCTTTTAAAATTGATGGCGGAGCCCCTTTAGACCACTCTGCCAGAGTAAAGGAGCTATAATTTACAGTCACTTTAAGGCTCCTTTCTGCTGACAGAGTGGTGTAAAGGGGTCTCAGTACAAATGAAAATCAGGCCTGATGTGGTGGTAAAATTGATGCCTTTCATTTCGTAGTCAGGCCACACAGCGGTGGTGAACTCAGACGGGTCTTTGTGTTTAACCCCGGTGTTTCTAATGAACTGAATTCAGCTCTTAAATGGGGCTATATTTCTCTCAAGTTGGAGCTTATTTTTTTTCTGTCACTGAACTTGTAACACATCTTGCTGTATTGATTGCTCATGGGGAACTTTTTTTGTAGAGATCTATTAATAGAGAACCTTATTTAAAAGCCAGATTAAAGATGATCAACACGTGCCTGACCTCACGCAGGAGAAGGACTTAGTGAATGCTGTTGCTTTATTAGTGCAACAAAAGTAAATTTCTTTCTAAAACAGAAAAAACTGCAAATTTCTAACAAATGCAAGACATCTGCCGTTAACTTAAAAAGATAAATCTTGAGTGCTTGTATTATTTGATGAATATCTGTTGCTTCAATATAACTTAGTCTAAATGACAACTTTCCCTTTTAGCTTCTTAAGCAGTCTCATTTTACAATACTTTTTTTTTTCTGTTCCACTAATTGAACAGTTGGTGCTCTTCTGCAGGCGCTCAAAACGTGATCAAATCACCTGCTCAGGTGCTCTGAATCCTCATAATACGATCATCCGTAATGTCTTTTTCCATCTCATAGCTGTGCACACATTTTCTGAATGGAGATCCGGTGTCCCGGGGTGATCCCTTTCCACCTCTGCCTTGCAGACTGTTTGATCGGGATCACGTTAACTCGCTTTGTGTCTACGGGGTGTTTTACAGGTGAAAGCAAGTTCACCCTGTCCATGCCCTGAGCTGACCACAAGTTACATGAATGTGGGTTGTCCTGCAATAAGCTGTAGATGTCAAGAGTGTATTAATTTGGCCTGGGAATGGCTGGTTCAAAATGCTGGTGGTCATCTTCATTCAGATCTAGTTGGTTCAGAGGAGAACCAGAGGAAGCCAAAAGGAAAAGGTCGTCTTCGGTGTCTTTTCTGCATCACCGTGGCTCCCTCTTGTCGGTCCCACAGCTCAGCCTGTTCCTGTGCTGACATCTCTGGGATGCTGCAGAGGTGACCAATGTCATCTCCTTGCTGCTACAGACACCACCATTGTCCACAGCATGCTTGGGGCTGGTATTTGATGAAGAAACGAGATACCTGCCTCAAGTCATGGGTTTCCCCAGGTGGGACTCCCCTTGAGCAAGGACAGGGGAGCTTTGCCAACCTCAGCCCCAGCAAAATGTGGATCTGTCAAGTCCAAACCAAACCATCTGTGATCACCTGCTAATTAATCACCATTTGTCGTTTTAATAGAAGCTACAAATGTACTTACACTTACGTAAAGCTGCTACAAACAGGTTGGAGACTTCTAGTTAATATTTAGACCTTGGGTTCAGCAGATATGTCGTGTCACCCGGAGTTACTCCATACTGAATGGTAAAAGCCTAATGGGGGAACCAGTGTCAGAGTGCAGAGGCCTTTCAAAGATGTTTGGAGAGAAATTATTAAGTATCCGTTGGTATCCTGACTTAGAGCATTTATGAGCCTTTTATCAATGAATCCAAGAGCCATCAGCAACGATACGGATGTGTTTTCTCCCAAAGAGCCTCCGGATTGAATGGATTGACTTAACATATCAAAATGGGGTTATTTTTTTCCCCTCTAAGTGCCAATTCAGCAGAATGGTCTTGGATCTGAAAGCAAAGCTGTGTCTGTTGGTCTCTTAACACCAACTGAAGCTGAGCAAGAGCTGAGCAGAGCAATTCAGGCAGCGGACAAGAGTCCAGCTGGTACCACCTTAGCTGAGTTGGCTTTTGGAGGACTAAAACCATGGAAAATTTGTTTGGGACAGTAAAGTGTTAAGACTAGCCTTCAAGACCAGCAGGGAACGGCTGACCTCGTGAAGACAAAATGGCCATTTTGGTAAACCTGAGCATTAAGAAATTCTTTTGGTTTGTTTGATAACTTTGGCAATAAAATTTCATAGCTTAAATATGGATCTGCTTTGCTGGATCTCAGGGAATGAAACCACACAGTCATCAGCCAACTAAAAGCTCTTGTTTTCTTGTCAATGTGATCTCCTAGGGCCTTTCAGTGCCTTTTTTACCCTTGAATGTCTGCAGTGAAGCTGTTCTTATGGATTAGTGGTTGCAGCTTTCAATGCTTTACATCAAATATTTAATGGTTAGAAAATGAGACGTTGTTTTTCTGACCTGGATGCTCAGCATTTATGGTTCTTTATCTCATACAATAGGCACACCACCGTGATGCAGTCCCAGTATTGATCTGGTGCCGTGGGGTCAGCACTTAGCTTACCATCATGATTATACTAATTAGTCTTGTTCCATCTTTCTTTCCTCCCACCCACCAGCCTTAAACGCAGGGGATTGTCATGTAAATAAGTGACCTAATTAGCAATGCTTTCAAACGATTTTGCAATGAGGATCCCTCATGAGTCATACCAGCAAATGAAGGTTTTTGTGGAAATAACTCCAAAGAACCTGCTGTCCACTCCGGTTGGTTCAATGCCTAAGGATCTGTTTATCTCTTCTGAAGAAAATGTCTCATTGGTGTCAAAGATTAATAGCAGTAAGTCCACCTGCTTCTCCTTGGTTTGTTAGAGGTGACCGCTTACTATACTGTGGAAGGGGCAAAATCTTTTTCAAAAGTAGGTGACCAGACTCAAAAGTGTGGTCAATCGTTGACATCACCAGTGAGTCGCTTTGCCACGGTGCGTGGGCTATAGGATCATTCTGATCTAAGCAGTATTTATATTCGTATGGGACTTGGAAATGACTCCTAAATAAGCAGGAATTGTGGAGAAGTCAGACTGATCTGATGCGGCTGATGCAAAACGTAACTAATGTTCCTGCTGACGTTAAGGTCATCTTTGTGTTTATCTCTTTTCCTGTGAGTGGATTCTGTGTGTTTCCCATTCTTCAGCCTACGTTTGAAAACCCTTTCTAGTTCCTGTGGGTATTCGTATTCACACCTTCCTCTATATCCTCCTGGACAAGACTCATTCGTTCTTGTTTGTCTTCCAGCACAGACCTCCCTGCTGCTCCTTCTCTTGCTTTGCAAACCAATCTATTAAAAACAAACAGCCCTCAAAACACTTCTATCTATAATTGTCAACAAAAGGACCCTTAAGGTATCTACTTAATGGTATTTATTTTCATTACACTTTCTTCACCTTGTTCCTGCCTCTTCCAAAGAAGAGCAGTTTTGCTCTTGGGCATCGGGACACAAATTGATTTCGGGACTTCTGTTCCTTGCTCTTCCAGTGAGTTCAATAGACTGGGACGTTTCAGGTCCTTTTAGAAATACGTCCCTCTCAGGACATCTTCTACCCAGAGGTATTTTGCAATGATGTTTTCAGGGCATTTATTGGCAAAGTGCAGCTCAGTGTCATGGAGGACTCTGAGGAAAGAAAGGAAAAAGTTAAATTTACGCTCGTGTTTGCAAGGGAAGTTATGTGGAATCTCAGATGGTTTGGAGCATCACCCCCTTCCCTGGCCCAGTTGACCAGTCCCTTAACGAAACATCTTGATCCCTCAGTTTTTAGTTCAAGGCTCAGTGATGCTGCTTTGTAAGTGTCCTAATGCCAATCACTGATTTTTCTTTTCTCTGAGGAAGCCTTACGTGCAGGTTGACACCTCTTTATAGGTTTGGGGCTTTTTTTAATATTAATCCAAGTGCGTGGCCAAAGCTCATCTTCCTTATTCTTTTGGCTGCCAAAAAATCAGTCATTTCAATTCATGTAGGACACATCCTATAGCGGTCTAGAGAATCTTCCACAAAGTCGGTGCATAAATGTCTTCCATGAAGTCGGTTCCCCTCTGCCTCGATTCACACGATGTGAATTTTTCTGTAATTTTCACAAATGCCCAGCGTTCCTGCCCGATGCTCGCCAGTGAGTTAACGGCGGAGCCGGCATGCTCGGAGTCAGATACCATTGAAATATCATTAATTTGATGATACGTACATTATGTTTATTCTGAATGCTGTGAAGCATTCTTTATTAACAGTTAATCATCTCCATCGGCTCTAAGGACGCGGTGCCTTGTACGAAGCAGCTGGCCTTGAGTTTTTCTGTTTTCCTTCCACTCATTTTTGCTCGCTCATCCACAAATGTTGACAATTTTTAAAAGGTCTTCTCCATCTATTGAAACCAGTGACAAATGGGTAAAGCAATTAGTTTGGGGGTGAATTTTTGGCTCTGGGTAGATTGATGGAAGCATCTCTATTGACTTCACTGAAGCTGTGATTTTGCCCTTTCTTTAATGAAAATTAGGTGAAGCACATGCCTGGTTTTGGCTAACCAAGCACAGGGAAGGGTGGGAAACACCGAACAGGCAAAAAATACTTTCCATAACTCAAAAGCAGATGAATGAGTTTTTACTAAGCTTTCTAAATCAAGTCACTTTTTGCCCAGCCCCTCTAGCTCGGAGACATCTTTTTTTTCCCCCTGATAATCCCTTTCCCGAGGCTGCATATTTGCAGAAAGTAATGGAAAACAAACCACTTTTAGAGGAGTTATTGCCTTTTTAAAAGTGCTAATTTCCTTGTGAAATTTATGCCTGCCAGCAGAGGCAGACGAGGAGCTCCGCAGGCAGCTCTAACGAGACAATTCATTAACTAGCGAGTGTACACACGCCATAAAAAACATTAATTCACAAAATGAAAAACTAATAGAGTGTTTAGCCTGTTCTTTATCACCGGTGACAGTCTGTGCTCTCCCCATCATTAGTGTTTACTGAACTGATGGGGACTGCAGCCCAGCCTGCTTATCGCCCCTCATCGCAAATGAGGTCGCGATGCTTTTTTCCAGCACGGCTGCCTTGTCCCCTCTCCCGCACTTGAATTTTAACGTGGAGTGAAGGGCAGAGAGGCATGGAAGGAAGCTCTCAATGCCAACCTTCAGTTTTGTCTTGCTTTTCACAGGTTTTGGGCACAAGTTCTCCTTCCTTCTCCATCCTCGTCAGAACCTCAAGGAGATTTGCAAGGGAAAATCCCTTCCTTAAGACTCTTCCCATAGGGTCCTGGTTGCCTCTACTAGAGAACAGGATTCATTAGTAGGAATTTGCTATGAGTAATATTAATGAGAAGCTCTCCCTGAGCTTGCTTTCTCTTTACTTCTGCTTGGCCTTTCAGTGTTGGCATAACTTTGCCCCTTCAGCACCAGTGAGTGGTTTTGCCATTGATCCCAGTAAAAGGTGAGCTGGACCCGTGCTGAGTATTTAGACAGTTCCATCCTCCCATCTCTTGTTTGAAAGGTCCTGACCTCTTAAAGTATGTCCTTTCTTGGTATTTGCTTTGTTTTCACAAGAATCCCTGTTTTTTTCTGTGTTTCTCTATCAATCGATATGGTCAGCTGTGCGCTCAGCCCACATGTGCGTGGTAGATGTTCTCCATATCTCAGAGCTTTGCAAGGGGTCAAGGTCAAGGAGGAAGGTTGCAGCCGTCGCATGGGAGACTCGGTGCTTGGCCTAGGTAGGTGTTGACTGTCATCACTTCTGCTCATCGGCTCCCGCGCTTGTCTGTAGAGACAAGTGTCTGTAGAGGCAAGCGTATGTAGAGATAAGCTCATCTTGGAGTCAAGAGTTAATCTTGCCCATCGTTGTGGAAGTGAAGGTCAGAGCCACAGTCCTTGCCAGCTTCATGGGCTAGGGAACTGCCTTTCGGTTTGGAGCCTGTGTGAAGAAGACAGCTGACATCAAAAATCAAAGTGTTAGACGCCAGATATGTTGGAGGTTGGGCTAGATGACCTTTAAAGGTCCCTTTCAACCCAAACCATTCTGTGGTTCTATGATCTTGGAAGTCTTGAGAGATGTCATTGCTCTTACTGCTTTTCTTCTCCATATTTAAAATGTAAAAAGAGAACAATTTGGGTAAAAAGGAGCAATGCAGCAATATCTGCATAAATATTTTAAGTATCCTGCCATGTATGAGAGGCCCAAAGGTTCACACTTCTGAAAAGGAAGGGGGAGGATGTCAAACCCAAACTCTAGCTTTGGTTCCTGAATTTCTGTAGCTCTGAAATGAATCTCATGAACTTTGGGAGAATCGAAATCCAGTTCCAGATCTTACAACTCGTTCCAGTTCTTTTCTATAAAGCGGCAGCTCTGAGATCCCCAAACAGACCAATTTAGAGGTAGGCAGCGAGTGATCTATGCCTTAGAGCTTCAAATAATACTCCTGCAGCCAGAAACCTGTCCAAGTGGCCATGTGGGTTGCATATAGTTGTTGTTGTTCATTATTTCTCGAGCACCACAGGTGTGCAGAGCGCTTTGCAAGAGGATAAAAGGAGAAGGCCCCTGCTCCTCGGAGAGCTTACGCTCTGAATTAGATCGAGACGGCATCTCGAGAGCAATAAGAGATCAAAGTGGGAGGAAAGATGTGTAACCACAAAAAGAAAAGCAGCTTGAGAGTAAGGTCTTGGTATTTATTCCCACAGGGAGAAAATCATTTGAGTTGATTTGCTTTGTCTGGTTCTCTTTGGTTATTTAGGCTTTTTAATCTCCAGCAAGTTCTAACACATCTCCCAGCTCCCGCGGCCGAACGCAGCCATCTCCATACAGCTACGCGGAGGCGAAGCCCCACGCCACTCCTGTCACCTTTCGGTGGGGCTGTGGGCATCTCGGCAACGTTCCTGTCGCCCCACAAAGCCCTTGCTCACCAGCATCACCACAGCGGCAGCGTTCCTTTGGCCGGCTCTGGCCCAGATCGACAGACTGTGGCTTAACAGAAAGAGAGGTGTTTTTTTTAATGGTGACATATTTAAAAACACATTCGTTTCCTCCTGCTGTTTGACTTCAGAAGACAGAGGTCTCCTGGCATATGTCTTCCTTCAGAAATCTCACTGAAATAAGTCCTTGATGTTGCATCTAATGTGCACGCTGTACTGCCGTACTCTATCTCCTTTAAAAAAAAAACACATCATCACGTATCTAATTCCTCCCAACTTCACCCAATGTTTTTTCCTTTAAATAACCAGATACTCTCCTTTCTTGTTGGTGTTAGAGTAGCGATTTTGTCTCCCGGTGGCAGCGTCACCTCGTGATGCTAAAAGGAGACGTGGAGAGCTCAGCTTGAATGGCAGTGATGGATAAAAACACGTTATCCAGGTTTTACACGCTGGGAACTAAAGCATAGAAAGAGAAAGCGGTGCATGAGATCCCCAGAAAAGTCTCCAGCAGAGAGAACAGTTAACCCTGAGTCTCTAAAGGTGTAGTCCAGCACATAACCCATAACAAATTTCCTTTCCCGTGAGTGTATTTGCAATTATTTTGGAGTTTCCTCTTCTGGAGAGGAAGAGAGTAAGAAATTAAAATTTAAAAAGCTGTGAACTGGTCCCTAATGTTACCTGTGGGGCATGGCAAGCGTTTCATATTGCATCTCTTTGCCCCAAAAGAGGGTTTTTTTGCCCAACAGAGTTGTAAAATTTCTCTGTGAGCCTTTCCCCTGTAAAGCAAATGCACGTGGTGCTATGTAAAGCCTGAGCATGTTGGAGTTTATTTCTCACGTTCAGGTTGCACCGGACCTGAGGCAGAGCCCGTAACCTTAGACTGATTTTTCTCCTTGCGCTATTAAATCATTCAAATCTGTTAGCAGTCACTCTGCTCAAGCAGGGAGCGGGCAGGACACGCTATTGTAGACCTTGATTGGTTACAGAGGTTTGTTTATGGGCAACGTGGCAGGTTTTGTTTAATATTCCAGAGGTCTGGTAATTTACATCCATCGATTTACAAGGCACAATCTGTCAAGAGGCACCAGCGTCGCATTGAATTGCAAAATGATTGAAATCATTCGTGACGACGAGTGCGTTAAGTTTATTTTTCTCAGGTTTGTTGGAATGAAACGTTCCTTCTCTTTGGAGTGAGATATCTTGGCTGTGCTTACAGCAAGCTAGAAGAAATCCCAAACAAAACTGTAACTGTTACCCGGTATCACGGGAAGATCACTTAAGATAAATGAAATTTGTCTGTTTAGGCTGCAGGATGATAAGGGCCAATGGAGCAAGGTGTTGGCCACTTACCCAACCGTTGGGTATGTGGTTGGCCAGGAGGGCTTATGTTCAACTTGGTGTAAATGGGTTATGAAGGAGGAGAAGGGGAAGAAGAACTGGATGGCTTCTGATCTGCTGTTTTGCTTTTCCAGCATTTCAGTTGGAGATATCTCCCGCTTTAAGCAGAGAGCTGAGTGTGCTCTGGTGGGTTGAATGGCCATGCAATACAGGGTCACCCTTTGCCCAAAGAACTGGCCAACTCCAAAGCCAGCTCCAAATCACATTTTTTATTCAAGGCCCCTTAATAATTTAGGCTCTGATTATTTTTTGCTGCTACAGCTCCTTCTCTAGGTTCGTGTTGCCAAGGATGATGGAGTAAAACTGTCTTGAGTGAGACTTAAAGAAATGGGATTTTCTTGTTGACTGCAAAATTGTCCTTTCTGGATGTCCAAAGAAGGAGAAAAGAAAATTGATGGGCTCTGAAAGGCTTCCTTTGATCTCGAAAAGCAAAAGCACACTTCAGTGTCCTCGTCGTGCATGGGAGAAATTAGTATGCATCCCCCAAGCCAGCAGCTGACCCTCTCCCCACCGTGGGGGCTCTGAACACCCAGAAGGACTTCAGTGCTCTGGCTTTAAATAAGGAACAGATTGTCCCCGTCTCCCTCCTCCTCTTATCTCCACTGACAAACATAATTACAGCTTCACTTAAATTGCTGTAAATGAATTCTGGAGAGTAGAAAAATTGAGCGTGTATCTCTCCACTGCAGAAATTAGCTGACTCTTGCATTTCGGATGATGGGTCCATCCATCTCCACCGCTTGCAGGGAGGCATCGCTGGAGCGAGCTGGCACGATCAAACCAGAGGCTGCAGCCCTGGCACTGCTAAAGAGATGATTCTTGCAGCGAGTCCATCGCTAGGAGCAAGGCTGATAGAAACTTCTCAAAATGTAGGATTTTTGACTAAAAATAGATATTTTTTTCCCCCAATAATAAAGGTGAGGTTTCCTGCTTTCTAGTGATGACCAAATAAGCACCCTTAGACCTGATCCTGAGCCAGAAGTCCTGCCACCCTCCAGGGAAACAAATGTCACTTGGAGGTCTCACAGCTGAAAGGTGGGTGGCAGCTGGACAAACAGCTCTTCCAAAGCGCCTTCCGAGGGTCATCTCTTAACACTTGTCTGGAAATTAGAGGCTGGGTAAATAAGCCCATCACCCCCTCGCTGATAATTTCATTTTCTTTGTGGGAGAGACCTCAGTGAGCAGAGAGAGGCTTGGAGAAGTGCCGGGGTGTGCTAGGGAGGGAGCATCCTTGTTATTCCCGTTCACCCTGGGTGGATTGTTGCTCTCGTTTCCCTCTTGATTTCTCTTTTACACTCCAGGCCAGTTAATTATTTTCAGCAGTATTTGCCAGGCTATGAATTTCTCAACCATGTTCCTTGGTTAAAAAGAAAACTTCATAAATATTGCTGTGATTGCAGGAGTTGCTGAAGGAGGCTACTTCCAGGAGTACATTTAGGTACGTTTAGGTACATTTAGGTACATTTAGATGCACAATTAGGCACTTTCCTGTGTGCAATCTTTTCCTTTTGCTTTGTCACGCTCCTTTAATTGTACAGTTCTGTCTTGTATGTTTACCTCTGTTTCAGTTTGTTTTGCACAAAATAGATTGGGGCTTTTTATTTCCTCATTTTGTTTTTTTTTTTCTTTTCAGACTAGATTTGAAAGTGTATTTAATTTTAGGAGCAAATCCAGAGCTCAGCATAGGTTCCTCTTTCAAAGCAGGTCTTTGGCTGTACAAACAGCAGCAAGTGATATTTACTTAATCATTCTCCATCAAAATGAAAGTTTATTGTCAACAGTTCCTTGGTGATGAACAAATCCTTTCTGTGCAGAGTTGCGTTGGTGTCTGGCTAAGTGTTCGTCGTGTAACAAACGTTAGTGCAAGAAAAGAGAGAAGGAGATGTTTCTTAAAGCCAGCCGATAGCATATCTCGATTTTTCAGGTTGATCACAGAACAACTATGAGCTGAAAATGTGAAGCAACCATGAAAAAAAGCAGATATGGCAGAGCAAAAGAGTATTCCCAGGGGAGACGGGAAAGCTCCAGTCCCATTGTGGCACCAGTTACCGCTCACATACAGCGTACAGCTCTGGTCACCCGTGTTCAAGACAAATTCATTGAAACCAGAAGGGGAGCAGAGAGTTGCTTTTGTCAAGCATTGGCACAGGCTGCCCAGGGAAGTGGTTGAGTCCCCATCCCTGGAGGGATTTAAAAGACGTGTAGATGTGGTGCTTAGGGACATGGTGTAGTGGTGGACTGGGCAGTGTTAGGTTAGCGGTTGGACTCGATGGTCTTAAGGGTCTTTTCCACCTAAATGATTCTATGATTCTATGAAGAGGGATGCCAGGGATGGAGAACTCCGTAAGGCAAAGAATAATGTCAGCGTATGAAAAACCAAATATAAACCATCAATGAATAAGTTAAGGCTGGAAATTAGATCCCAAACTTTAACTTCATAGTTAGAGAAGTGATGTTTTGAAGGAGCCAGCAAGGGTAGAAATCTGAACAACTTAAATACGGCACACAAGTTTATACTGAAGGCCATGGGACACAGGGCGTGTGGGGACTGGCCTTGATGATCCAGGAGATCCCTTGCAATCCCATTATTTAATTCAAGTGGAAGTTGTCTAAGCAGGGCTGCCTGATTTCAAACATTGCTAATCACCCTACGCAGGAAGTCATTTCTGAAGTGCTGCTTGAACGAGGACTTGAACTGAGATGTTTGGGATATGCTTCCTCTAATTAGGGCGGAAGATAGGGTAAGATAACAGCGTGTTACTCTTGTTAGTGAAGCTATTTCTTCAACTCGAGTGGCAGCGATTTGTGTGGCAGGGGAGAAGGTTCAGGGTTCAGGCACTGTGATAAACCATAAGGGGTGAAGGCTGCAGAGTTACAGCTGCATTGACACCTCTCCAAGAGCGACGATGCTCTCGTGGTGGGGATAAACTCAAGGTGGTTTTTTAAAGAGGTCTCAGTGGGAAGGAAACAGTTGGTCCATGACCAACTCATACCTGTTGCCTGCTTTTTAATTGCTTTACTGCCTAAGAGCTGTGTTTTGTTAACAAGAATGAAGAAAGCCTCCCAGATGCCTCTGAAGGGATGGGGGCAGGCAAAGTCTCACTTGAGATTAAATGGGGAAGTCTATGGTGACCAAAAAGGACCATCTTTCCTGTCGGTGCTGTGCTTTGGCTCCTGAGCAGCTCTTTTCTCACTCCGAGCAGAGGAAGATAAATGTTCCTGGATTCTGCAGCTACAGAAATACTCATCACAGAGCAATATCTTCCCAAGCAAATGTATTCTGGTGGTTGATTAAACCCCTCAGATTCACTTTGGAGTTTAATCAATTGCAGAAGCAGTTTGTTCCTTCATACACTCCCAAATTATAGAGGTTATTGCTCAGCCAAAGGTGGGAGAGAACACACGTATTCAGGATGGAAGCAGACAAGACGCTGTGGTTGCTAAAGCTGAGCAGTATTGATCAAGCATGCCACAGATTTACACTATCTTCTCTTGTCAGCCATATCGCCTGGCCAGGACAGCCATGCCAGTATGGAACACCTTCCTGCATCCGAACAGATCCTGCAAACCCTGAGTGAGCTGGCCAGGTCTTTTCAAGAGATGGCTGACCGCTGCCTGCTGGTTCTGCATTTGGAAGTCAGGTAAAAGCCCTGAATTTGGGTACTGCGGGTGAGCTTGGGAGGCTATAGGTTGAGATTCTGTCCAGACTACGTATTGTGGCACCTGAGACAGATATACTTGCCTGCTGTAGCATCAAAGATCAGTCCAGAAATGCCAGAACCCATCACCACGGATGGTCAAACGTGGGATGGAGGCAGGATACCGAAAGTGGAATTTCCTGGGGAGGTCTGTGTCTTATGTGTCAGAGACTAGGAAAAATGGGGTTTGGGGGGCTTCGTCCTTAGAAAATTGCACAATGATGTTTTAATACTCTAACAGGTGTCTGCCCATTTATTAGCCACTGCGCTTGGGAGCTTTTCTTACTGCTTTTTCAAATAGGAACAGAAACTGGGAAACCAGCTGGATTTCTTTAAAGGGATGGATAATTGTATGATGTCTCTGACTTCACATGCAAAGATCAAAGGCAGCAAATCCCTTTCTTCAGGCTGCCAGCTGTCCACTCTGGGGCTGGGAAGACATTTTTCCCTTACGCATCGTGTCGCCCAGGTGTATTTTCATTGCTTCCCTTTTCTCTGAAGCATCAAATAGAAGTGGATGTCAGAGACAGGCAACGAGACTTGATGGACCATCAGTTTGTTCTGCCGTGACATATCCTGAGCCGTATGGTGTCCTTGTGTACATTGGCAGAGCTCTGGTGAAGTCAGTAGGTAGCTTTGAAAAAAAATACACATTAGTTATTGTCAGCAGCCCTTCAACCTGCTATCCATCATCTGCTGGCCACTTGATTGCAAGGCATCACAGATGAGCTGGGCTTTGAAGGATTCGAGGAAAAGATTGTTAAGGTATGGAAATGGAGCAGCTTTCCAGCTGCGATGTAATGCAAGGTGATGCCTGAGCTAACCCGGACTCGTGGTATGGGCACCAGCCTAAATGGGTTTCTGGCCTCAGTCCTCTGTGGCTTTCCATCACACTCGGGTTAAGCAGAAATAAGTGCAAATGTAATTCAGGAAAAATTTTCACTGTCATTTTAGAGCAGACCATTGCCCGCCTCCTCTAGTGCTTCTAACAGGAGTCCCAGTTTGATGCTGTAAACACACCAAAGCATGTTACTCTGTGCAGCGGGTGGAAAGGATTGAGAAGAAGAGATGCTAACAACCAGGAAAATCCCCAGTGGGGTGGGAGCTTCCCCATATTCATCACTCTGCATTTGCAACCACCTGCAGTAACAGAGAAAAATCGCAGTCCCTCTGACGGCTGTTACGAGCAGGCTTCTCTGAAATTCCTACGCCAGCTCCCCCGATCCGTGCCATTGCCAAAGTGCAGAGTACAAATGTGTATTCCTTCAGAGAAACCCTGTGCTTTAAACAGGCACTCAGAGCACGTTTGTAAAGAGCTTGGGAATTTATCCGGCCTCTTGCTCTTGCAGGCGCAGTCTAAGAAAGCACCAGCAAACAGCAAAGCGGATTTGAGACGACGCAGTCATCCCCTGGTATTTCTCCTCCCTTAGGGTCCCCGTTCGTGCACAGCTCCGCCAGGTGCGGGTGGGCACCAGCCCGGCGTTGGCTTCTCCTCCTCCAGTACCGAGTGGGCATGACCTGAGGACAGTGGTCACTGAGATCCTTGGATTTATATCTGCTTCCTTAAAGGAAATCTGTTGGAGCATTCAGATCATTAACCATTTCTTTTGTTACAGATAACCATGGAGTTTTAGGTTACTTAATGTCTGTTACAGTATTTTCCTATAAAAAGCCCTATATAGAATTATATAGGAGCAGGCACTAAAGAGTACAAACAGATGTTTTTACTCTTGGAATTGCCCTAAATTGAACTTGCTTGTGATGGCCCCCTCAAGGATGTTTTCCAGGAGGACAGGGGACATGAAAGCCAGGACATACCCATCACAGCTTCTCCCACCCCCACACAACTCCCCGCTGTTTGGGCCAGTCTGGTGTGAACTTTCTGTCTCAGTGTGCTGATTTTGAGTTATGCTTCAAATGCAAGGGATATTTCACCCAGGCTGTGATTTGGCCGTGTTTCCCTGACGGATGAAATTCAGAAGAACCCAGCCAACCTCCTGTCCCCCTTGAGTGATGTGGGTGAAGCCCAAGAATTGCAAAAGTAGAAGGAGTTTTGCTATCGACTTTGCTGGGCATAGCACCTTCCTCTATAGGTTCGAGAGAAATTACTTAATTACAGTTTTTTGCAGAACCCTAATAGGTGATTTGAATGCACAGAATTTCTCCTTCGATGGAGGGGTGATGGTTGGGCACATTCACCACGCAGGTGAACAGAAAAGAAAAAAGTGGCAATAGTGTTAAATGCTTGGGAATAGGCACAACCTTGGCCTGCTAATTATCATTTCATGTCCCCTGGCTCATTCCTTCTTCCAGTTATAACTGTTATTAGAACTTTATGGTACGTAGGAGTTCTTATTTGAGCATCAGTATGGAAATGCTGCTGAACCAGCATGTCTGAAGTTGAAGAACCTGGTGAAAAGGCACTTGGCCACTTTACTGGGATCTGTTAATGAAGGGTCCTTTGTATTCACCTCTAAAGATGGGACAATGACATGTCAAGAGCAGATGTGTTTAATGCCGACATAACCACCCATTTCTTAAAATTACTGTTATTTTTTACTTGCTTGAACATCGGAAGGAAAATAAGAAGGCAACACTTTGCATATATTTTAACGTCAGGGTTCTTGCATTGTAACATCTCTCTCTTCTGTCTCACAGAGTTCATTGCTTCCACTACCTGATCCCGCTGGCTAAACAAGGGAACTACGCCATCGTCGCCAACGTGGAGAGTATGGACTATGACCCTCTCGTTGTCCGGCTCAACAAGGACATCAGTGCTATCGAGGAAGCCATGAGCGCCAGCCTCCAGCAGCACAAGTTCCAGTACATCTTCGAAGGTCAGGCATTTACCGTAAGGGTTTGGTTCTTACGAAATGATTTTTCATTCTCATCCCAAAGCTCAGCAGTATTCCCTCCGGGGGTAAGGCAGCCTGTGGTACTGTTGCCACCTGCAGCAGATCGATAAGCGAGACCCATGCAAACACAGGGCACTCAAAAAACCTGATGCCTCCATACCATTTCTGAGCTGAATAAGAGAAACGGGCCCATGCTGAGTAGTAAAGCAGTAAGTTGATGTACGTGCAGGACAGTTCTTCCTCGGGAAGCCGTAGGGCACGTGTATATATTACAAGCACAGCTCTATTATGGCGCAGTTCCTCTCCAAAGTGTAGCCATTCCATTCCTAAAATTAAATTTAGAGAACATTAGCTCTTCCGATGTCTCATCTGTCGTGATTACCTTGGAGAATATAAATCATGTCTTGGTTCATCTCCCCTGTATTTATTTGTGGCGCTGACACACAGTTCTCTTGCCTGCGTGCCAGGATATGTGTCCTTTTATGTGGTGGTGGTTCAAAGTCAGGAGAAGGTGGGGACTGGAGATGTACCCATTGCCCAATATAATATGTCAGCAGGGATGAAGCTTTGCAAACCTGGCTAGCCTTATTTTGGCCACTGCTTACTGGTCCTAGAGAAGGCTTTCAGTATCTGTGTACTTCCCCCCTGTACCCACGTAGCTACTGATGGAGCATTTTTTAATCAGATGTTTTCTGAGCTGTGTGAATCCATGGCAAACTGAGTGATCACCAGCACATTGTAGAGCTCCTCTTACAGCTCAGGTCTACGGTGTCTGTTCGAGGAGACAGTGAAATGGCTCCAGACAGAGCCATGGGGACTGTTCGCGTCTCGCTGAGCCATAAGGTTGAAATTCATACACATGGTCGTCATGAAACGTGGGCACCTCTTAAGCCCAGTTTTGGGTTTTACATATACCCTGTGCTGGTTGCCTGGACATGAACATATTTCCTTAATTCAGACTTTTAATCGATGTCTAGTCCTGTACAGACCTGTGTACTCAGTGAATTAGGCTGGGTTTTTTTCTATTTGGAATGCGACGTGAATGGATACATCATTTTGGGGGTGGCTGTGACTTCTGGCAGCTGGCTATGTCCTTCAGCAGCAGAGGAGAGATGGAGACATCATTCAGACACAAGAAACCGTTCAGGACTGATCAGAGAGAGGTTGCGCATCAAGTGCATTGAAGTGCAGATCATTTCTGCTCTTGTGGACTGTGAGTTTACCAGGAAAAAATACCACCCTTGATAACAGATTAAAATACTGTCATTTTGGAGGAGCAGTAGCGGTCCATTGCTCTGCCCAGACAGAGAGAGGGACTGAAAGGGACATTGTGCAAAGCCTGATTGTAAATCTGGAAGTGTCCTGGAAATATCAATGGCTATGATGATGCTACGTTGAGGTTTTGTAGTGTTTGGGGGCGTTTTTGTATTTTTACTAAAGAAAGAAACCTTGAGGAAAGTCCTCCTAAAATGCACAGGGAAGATATTGAGGCCTGTTTCCACGTACAGTGCAGCGTATCCCCTGTTCCAGTTCACAGGTACCACTTAACAGTGCTGAGTCATGGGTTTTATGGTGAATTATTGTCACTAAATGTCTTCCTTCTCTGATTTTAGTGTTTGTTTCCCCCCCTCACTCTTGCAGGTTTGGGCCACCTTATTTCCTGCATTCTTATCAACGGCGCCCACTACTTCAAGCGCATCAGTGAATCTGGCATCAAGAAAATGTGTAGGAACATCTTCATCCTCCAGCAAAACCTGACGAACATCACCATGTCACGTGAGGCTGACCTGGACTTTGCAAGGTGAGCAGAGAGCCCCATGTTGGGTTTGTTACTATTTCGATGTCCAGATGTACAGAGGTAGCTCCTTCCAAAAGTTTCACCACTCGTGCGTGCAACTGGAAGGATATCAAGTTAAACCCATCGAAGTCTTAATCGTAATATTCACTTTCCCCCTTGTTGAGCAACATTCAGAGCAACGTGGATCATTTGAGCTCAGCAGGAGCTCAAAGTGGAGATCCCACCAAAGCGTCTGTGCTTGGGGCTTCCTGTTGGTGTGGTTCTCCTGAGACCAAAACCCAGGCAAGGAAAAGATTCTAGGATGAATCTGGGACCTGGATTCATGCCCAGATAAGTAATACTTTGGTTTGCGAAGGCTTAAACTTTTATCAACTCACAGGAACAGTGCGTGTGAACCTCAGGGATGTCAGATGCTGTCTCCCTTCAAGATCTGTTGCTCTTAACGTAGTAATAGCAAAATAAAAACAAAACGGGACATGATAGATCCCCTGCAAGTTTCTCACCAATCTTGCGGCTTTATTCACTAAAGGGGGATCATTTGAGGAATAAGCAAACACTAAACGGTGCGTGCTTTGCACGTGGACTTAGGGTGCTGGCTACCAGTAGCTGTATTGGCTGATCCTCTGTGGCAGCAGCTGGTTCAGCAACAGGCAGCTGAGCCCAAGAAACAGCCAAAGGAAGAGTCTGGAACTTGCAAATTAAGACTTGTAGATCAAACAACAGAGTTTCGCGTGACACTCGAATATGACCCACTACGAACACTGGCAATAGTTGGTGTCATCATTTGGCCATCGCTCTTGGAGACTGAATTACAGGAGAAGCACGACTCCCTCAGACGAGGGAGAGTAGGTATGACTGAGTGCCTCATTTACTTGGGCTCTCATATGGGGAATGATGTCATTATTGAATTAGTTTCTTCATAATAACATTGACATGGAGAAGTTATGAATGCTGAGGCCTGGAGGAGGGGGAGAGAGAAAGATCCATTACTAACTCTCCAAGGAATAGAGTTCCCAAATTCAATCTTTCCTTTTTTAAATGATTTTTTTCCCTGATCTGTTGAAATGTTAAATAAATTAGCCCAGGTTTTTGGCAGGCAGAGCAGAGCTTGAGCATGTGCTGACAGCAACTGGCACCCAAATAATGAAATGCTGACCAAGCGCTGCTGGAGGCTGGCACGGCACGGCTGGCCGTTTTCTGGAGAGGTCTTTGCGGTAAGGGTTGAATAGCCGTGGAGCTCTGACTCGTAGTGCTGCATAATTTGACGTGGAGTTTGAAGGGAAGGGAACGTGTTCGCCCCTCCCGATCTTGCTTGGTGGGTGATATGCCAGACCAGCAGTTTTCACAACATCAAACACATACCAGCCGCCTTCATGTATGAGTTACGTGACAAATAGATGTTCTCCTGCACCATTGGAGCTGCTGGGTACCATCATCGACAGCTGTGGAGCTGGGAAAAGATACCTGAGCTTTCTGCACAGCAGCATCTGCTGCTTTGTGGTACCTACGATGCAGATCTTTTCCCATAATATAAATTCAACAACATTTCTTTTTAGCTTTCATGACTGCATCGCTTCCGTCTTTCTTTTGGGGCAGATTTCTGTGATCTAGAGAGTATGTTTTATTCTTTTCTTCTTCAGATGACTCCTGAATGCTTATTATCCAGATTCTCCTTTTGCATAAACAAGGTGTCTGGTGCATCTAAACCCTACCCTGCTCACCTGAATTTACAATTACCCGAGCAAGTTCTCGTGTTACCCCAGGGACTCCAGTTACTAAGGTCTATCCAAACTATAAAATAAACATAACAGTTCACCCCCAGAAAGCATAAAATAACATCAATGCAGGATAAAAGTGATTTGTACTTCTGTGATATAGCTCATATAGGAATTTGTAAATGCTTTGCGCAGTAGCTAACTATCAGTTTTGCCTTTTTAAAGACGAGATACGGAGAGCAAGTGGTTATTTCATGTACGGGAGCAGTGGCAGAGCTGATGGAGAAATACTCACTCACCTGCTCTTCCTTCCCCCCTGCACCTCCTGGTAACGGGGTAAATTCCCTCCCTGCTTCACTTCTGCAGGGAACTGGGTGATCATTACTGAATGGGAGAGAAGATTTCTGAAGTGGGCCTAACCCAGCCTGGGACTCACTGCCCCATCTCTGGTCTTTGCATTTGCCCTTGTGCAAAATAATTCAACATTTACTCCGATTTCTTGAAGGAACTTGGTTAGAAGTCATGGGCTCCTTTGATCAGGGAAATACATAATAGGTTTTCTAGTGGTTTTTTCACACACAGAGAAAAATAGATTTTCTCAGGCGGTTGTGGAGCTCTTTGCCCTCCAGGTTGGATCTAAGCCTCCTCTGAAGGTGACTGGCTTATGCATCCCCTGGACGGGCAGTTCGCTGCTCCTGTTGCTCCCTTGCCCTCTCGATATTTCTTTGTCCGTGAGAGTGTGGCCCTCAGGGTTCAAGAAGCAATTAGCCACAATTAACGATCAATACATCACTCTTCATACGATCATTCGTCATACTTTATGTTTTAATTCAGGAACAGGTCCTGTGCGGTCCTTCTCTGAAAGTGAATGCATTTAAATTCTGATGTGCTCAAGTTTATAGGAAAGAGCGGACCATTTGGGAAAGGGCCAAAAGACTTTCAAGATTTTCCTGGGTGTCATGCTTTTGATTTTGGGTTTGGTTTTGGTTTTATTTTTCACGTTTTATATATTCTTCAAGGCTTTCTATGGGTCCCAAAGAGCATGGGCATCCCCGTTGTTCTCTTAGTTGGTGCCTTAGGCAGGAGAAACCGCAACCAGGGAAGCCAGAGGGGGGTAGATCTTTCTCCTCTGAAGCCAAAATCACGTAGAGGATTCACAGCAAAATCTTAACCCATGTAACACTCACTGGTTCTGGTGAGACTCTTGCTGTTTAAACCACATTTTTCAAAAGATCTGTAACCTGCAGGTGACAACAGCAGGATTTGCTGCTTTGGGAGTAGAACCATGGCAGGGGGAGGATTTGTTTCAAATGAGTTTTGCTTTGAGATTCTCAGTTCAAGGTAGAGTGGGGCAGGGAAACTCTCTGCAGAGCATCACGAAGCAGAGCCAGAGCACGCTTCCATTGAAAAAAATAAATTGCCAAGTTCTGCAAGCTCTAGCAAGGAGTTTCTCCGCTGACAAGAGAAAGGGTAAAACAGGCTGGTTCTGACTGCTGAGGTGTCACAAAAGGATTTGTAGCATTTGCTAAATTTCCTGCAAATATTAATAGGTTTTTCCCTTATATGCGTGTTCAGTATCTAGGCCAGCAGAAATGCAGTCAGTCGTTAGGGCATCCACTACTATATTAAAGAAAAAGCGGTATTTTCTTCCCATGTATAATACTTAGGCATATACTGCAAAGTCTGGGACTGAGCATGAGTTCCACATATTGGAAACTCCAAATTTTGGAAGTTTCAGACCCAGAATTAGGTTTATGGCATTAGAGGGATAAAATTCAGCTTCAAATTTGGATTCCAGTTCAGGTCTTTTCCCTTGTACCTTCTTTCCTACTCCCCCTCTATCCTCACCAAAAAATTACATTTGCACATTTATGCAGAGATTTCATCAGAGGTAATCAAAAAAGACTAGGTTTCTGCTTCAGACTTATCCTTAAATAAAATATCATTCAACTCTTAGATGTTCATTTTTCATTTAAAAAAAATAACTTTCTTAGACATACAGCAGTGATAAAATTGCCCTATTCTTGAAAGTTAATTGAGGTGGTTGCAAGGGGAAGGGAGAGACCAGTGATGAAATGCGAACATTTCATACAACACCGTGTCATTTTGACCTCTGAGATAAAGGGGTTTGAGTGGTGCTGCTCATCGTTACTGGGATGAAGTGTCCTTCATCCCTTAAATGGTTTGCAGCATAGAAAACCAGAAGTGCCTGTACACCAAAGAGTTAGATCGGGGGTTTCCCTGCTGCGGCCATTCCAGTTAGCGGTTGCAATGGCCATCCATCCCACAGGGACCAGGAATCTTTCTTCCTGCTGCTAAAGTTGTTACCAGGACCCTTGGCTCTGACCACGTCTTTCTAGTAGATGTGGCACCTACATTGTCACTGCCAGCGGATCCCAGCCACTCGGGAGAAGTCCCCCGTGAGAAGGCACGGGCAGAAGCCATCAGCATGCCAGACAGTTGTTCACAGGTTGGCCATGAATAAGCCCTTGAAATGTAGTTCAGATACCTGTGATCAAATCTATCGGTATACAAGGGCTGCTTGAATTTTCATCATTCACAAAAGAGAATGACCTTTGCTTCCGCTCCCCGGCAAAATACAGCTGCAGCTGCTGCTCTGACCTTGTTCCTCTGCGTCTGTGCTCTCCCCATGACACCCGTGATGCTACGACGTACATGTACTTGCTTGTATTCTTATATTCTCGGGGCGAACACCTTTCCTCCAGCCATCCAGCCACCTGCGGAGAGCCAGGAGAGAACGGCATCAGTCCTCATACTGGTTTCAAAGTAAGTGAGAACTGCCGAGGCATGTGTAGGAAGCAGTTACAATTAACACCAGTTACCCTAAATGGGTCCTGGAAATACCCAAAACCCATCTTCATTTAGGTGGGGAGGGTAAGAGAGTATAGATGAAGGAGGGTGCAGCTGGAGCTTGAGCTTTCCTTCAAACCAGGGTCAAACTGCTGCATCATCGGTGGGGTTGGATCCACCAAGGTCAAGGTGCCGAGATGTCTGCACGGGGCCACACGGTGTGATGGGGAGAGACTAGCGTGGGTTTGGGAAGCAGCGGATCTGCCCCTGCTCTGGCACCTAACAAGCGCTCTATTTTTGCTTGTAAGTTTGAGTGAATCACAGCAGAGTGGATACAGACCCGCCGGGTTTAGGAGCAGCTCCGTTGGTGACAAGAGGCAGAGATGCCCTTGTGCTACAATTTTCCAGTGCAGACAGCCCCGTTGCTTCCAGCACAAACATTCACGGAGGTGACAGGGTTGTCCCGTCTGGCTCCAATTATTGCATGGGGACAATTGGAAAACGCCACTGGGAGCAATCTCCGAACTGCAGCAGCGGGATTTCAGAGGGTGCTTTATTTCAGAGGACAGTTCTGTTTCGGATGCTCGGCGTTCAGGGCTCCTCTCCAGCTATGACTGGCAGGCAGGGGATTTTTTTTTGTTTGATTATACAGGGGCGGGAGAGATTCGTGCCTCTTCCCTAATGCGCGAGGCTGTCCCAGGCAGGAGGAATGAGCAATAACTTGCTGCCATCTGCTGGGTGCTGCAGGGGGAAGGGGAAGCCAGTGGGCGTTAGAGATTCCTCAGACATCCCAGCGCTCTGAAAGAAGTCCTTTTCATTGCCAAATGTTATTTCTTTTTCTGATTTCATTCTTGATAGATACAGAAACAGCAGGCTGTGTTTGCTGCCTGGGTGCCCAGGGTGCGCAGGTAGCTGGTCGAGGGAAGCCTCCTTTGAGAGCCATTCCTGATGCGTGACTTGTGTGTGTTGAACCCCAGGTCCAGGGGATCCTGACCTGGATCCCCTTCGTTCAGTGCAGACTGCTGTTCTGCTCTCAGGTCCCTCTGCAGTGCTCCTGATGCTCCTCTGCTGCCTGTCTTCACTTGTGGTTCAGAACTGGATGAGAAGGGTATCTCAGATGTTCTCCCGTGGGGCTGCACTCAAGCCAGGAGAAGATTTGAGGCATTTAAGATCATTCAGTTTGAGTAAAACCCACATTAGTTGGGCAGACAACTTGGGCACCAGGCACTGTAACTCATGTATCCTCCACAGCACTTAGGATCTTCAAAAGCAGGTGGAGCAGACCACTAGAAAGGATACTGCAGGTAGTACCTTTCTACTGTAGGTGGAACTGAGCTTGGGGTTGAGTATGCTGCAGATCTGTTCTTTCTTTGCTCCCTGTGGCTGGAGCAATTGGAAACACAATAGTCCTGCTACTTCAAAGTTTCCTTGTCCGAAAGCCACGTCTGTCTGCCCCCGTGTTAGGAGCAACCTGCCTGTGGGGGCTGATCTTCCCAGAAAGCTGCTGGGGAGATGCCGTGATGCGTTCAGTACGGCGGGGCTCAGCTGCGGAGAAAAGGGGCAAACTTCAACAAGTCATGGCCACAGCTTATTTTCCATGAAATATTAATCACTGAATCGCTGAGAGAGTTGGGGTTGTTCAGCCTGGAGAAGGCTCCGGGGAGACCTTATTGCAGCCTTTCAGTACTTAAAGGGGGCTTATAAGAAAGGTGGGGACAGACTTGTTAGCAGGACCTCTTGCGACAGGACAAGGGGGAATGGTTTGAAACTAAAAGAGGGGAGATTCAGACTAGATATAAGGAAGAAATTCTTCACGATGAGGGTGGTGAAACCCTGGCACAGGTTGCCCAGAGAGGTGGTAGATGCCCCATCCCTGGGAACATTCCAGGTCAGGTTGGACGGGGCCCTGAGCAACCTGATCTGGTTGAAGATGTCCCTGCCCATGGCAGGGGGGTTGGACTGGATGAGCTTTAAAGGTCTCTTCCAACCCAAACTATTCTATGGTTCTATGAATAACAGGATAATACGTGGATCCAGACATGAGGAGCACAGGCACAAGAGAAAGAGTAAAATACCTACTAGCTGTGGTCCAGGAGCAGTTGTTGACTCCTGGGTCCCTGTTGACCTCACTCATTACCTCTCCTGCAGGTCAGGTATGAGGATTTTTGGTTCCCAGGTGCAAGGGAGCCACTTCCATCATGAAATAACTGTGACAGCCTCCCAGATGTTCGGTCGCTGTTGATGGGTGTCAAGATTGAGGGTGAAATTTCAACGCATATGAAATGTTTTTTCTCTGCATGGCAGGGACAGCAGATGGCTGTCACATATATATCCTATAATGCCTTGTCAGGGCTAGACAACCCTACAGACTGAACCCCTTCCTTTTGCAATCAACTACCAGTAGGTTTTTTTGGTATCCTGATGTAGACACGCTGGTTACTGAGCCGTCCCCTCTTATCTCTGTGTTGGAGGGAAAAACTCTTCCTTGTTCCTAAAAACTGCAAATGTGTTAGTCTGGAGGAATTCACCTCCCCCCACTTTACAGCCCAAGGTTCTCAGTGCTGTGAAAGTCACCAGTGCTTTGCAGTATGGATCCTAGGAAGATCCTTCCCTATAGAGGAGCCAGAACCAGAAGAGGCTCTGGAAGAAAATTTTCTCTTTGCTGACAGCGTGGGAAAGACATGTTATCTCCATCATGATGCTGGACTCATGTTGTGTATCTGTGGAGCATGCCCTCATTTTGTTTTTGCTGCTTTTAATTAACAAAGCCGCTTTAGTTTTCAATTAAGGACTTGGTTACCACAAAATCCGTATTTTCTTTTCCTTTCTTTTCTCTCTTGTTTTCTCCCCCCTGTAGTTTCCACTGAGCTTTGATCTCAGTGCAGGTTTAATTAGCTGTAATTAGTGGTTTCACTGCATTAACCAAAAATCCCAACCACAGAGGATTAAAAAACGCCCCTCAGCTTGATGCCCGCCCCCCCCTTCCTCCTTTTGCTTCCCCCATGTGCTTTGGGGGATCAGAGGCTGTGTCCACGTACAGTCCTTCACCAGACGGGTGCTGCTGGGTGATGCCCCGTGCATCCCAACAGCTGCCCTGTTACGGTCTCATTAAAGCTACGCTGGAACAAATCACCCATCCGTGTAGTTTTAATTTCCAGCTAAATCTGCAGCTGCTCTGAGTTCTAGCAGGACACCAATTTATGCCTTCACAACATTTCATACAGCGCTTCTTGGGGTTTCTGACTGCTCTCTACATTACAGCAAGGTGCCTGCGTGAGACTTCCCAAACTTTCAGCTTCGGCAGTCCTGCCTGAGCTTCTGGAAGCCATGGCATGGCCATGTCCTTTGCTGGAGCTGCCCAGCTCCTCAGCCCAGAAACGAGAGGGGTTTTTGGAAGACCGTGACTCTGCTCTGGGGAAACCCAAATCACTGGTCTGCTCTTCTCCATGGAGGTTGTCCTGGTTCCAGCTGGGATAGAGTTAATTTTCTTTCTAGTGCTGTGTTTTGGGTTTGGTATGAGAAGAATGTTGATGGCACATTGATGTTTTAGTTGTTGCTAAGTGGTGCTTGCACTAGTCAAGGACTGTTCAACTTCCCATGCTCTGCTGGGTGCTCGGGAAGCTGGGAAGGAGCATAGCCAGGACAGCTAGCCCAGCTGGCCAATGGGGTATTCCATATCATATGATGTCATGCTCAGTATATAAAGTAGGAGGCATGGTCCAGGAAAGGGGGATCACAGCTCGGGGGGACTGGCTGGGCATCGGTCGGCAGGTGGTGCGCAATTGTATTGTGTATCACCTGCTTTGTATATTCTATTATTGTTGTTATTATTATTATTACTGTTCTACTTTGTTTTATTTCAATTATTAAACTGTTCTTATCTCAACCCACGACTTCTTCTCACTTTTACCCTCCCGATTCTCTCCCTCATCCCACCGGAGGGGAGGGGTGAGCGAGCGGCTGTGTGGTGTTTAGTTGCTGGCTGGGGTTAAACCACAACAGAGGTGCACAGGGAAATATGACATAGTTGGTCGTGCAGTTCTTCTGGTTGGTCATAACAGAGAGGGAAGAAACCAAAGAGTTCATTGAGCTGGTGAAGTAAGACCAGTGCTGAGAATCAGGTCTCTGTCAAGATATCCATTCGTCACTTGTTAGAGATCAGCACAGCCCACACCGAGCCCCACCAATCACTTGTGTGTTAGAAGAGGTCTTGGTTCCTCTGACCGGCTCAGAAGCTTTATGGATATCAATGATCTGGATGAGGGGATCGAGTGCTCCCTCAGTCAGTTCGCAGATGACACCAAGCTGGGCGGGAGTGTTGATCTGCTCGAGGGTAGGAGGGCTCTGCAGAGGGACCTGGACAGGCTGGATCGATGGGCTGAGGCCAATGTATGAGGTTCAACAAGGCCAAGTGCCGGGTCCTGCACTTGGGCCACAACAACCCCAGGCAACGCTACAGGCTTGGGGAAGAGTGGCTGGAAAGCTGCCCAGAGGAAAAGGACCTGGGGGTGCTGGTCGACAGCGGCTGAACATGAGCCGGCAGTGTGCCCAGGTGGCCGAGAAGGCCAACGGCATCCTGGCCTGTATCAGAACTAGTGTGGCCAGCAGGAGCAGGGAGGTGATCGTGCCCCTGTACTGGGCACTGGTGAGGCCGCACCTCGAATCCTGTGTTCAGTTCTGGGCCCCTCACTACAAGAAGGACATGGAGGTGCTGGAGCGTGTCCAGAGAAGGGCAACGAAGCTGGTGAAGGGCCTGGAGCACAAGTCTGATGAGGAGCGGCTGAGGGAACTGGGGGTGTTTAGTCTGGAGAAGTGGAGGCTGAGGGGAGACCTCATCGCGCTCTACAACTACCTGAAAGGAGGTTGTAGCGAGGTGGGTGTTGGTCTCTTCTGCCAAGTAACAGCGATAGGACGAGGGGAAATGGCCTCAAGTTGTGCCAAGGGAGGTTTAGATTGGACATTAGGAAAAATTTCTTTACATTGGTCAAACATTGGAACAGGCTGCCCGGGGAAGTGGTTGAGTCACCATCCCTGGAGGTATTTAAAAGACGTGTAGATGTGGCGCTTAGGGACATGGTTTAGTGGGCATGGTGGTGTTGGGTTGAGGGTTGGACTCGATGATCTTAGAGGTCTTTTCCAACCTTAATGATTCTGTGATTCTATGATTCTATAGTATTTATGGAGATAACACTAGAAAATGCAGTATTCCCAGATAGCTTATCTTGATGCCCAAGACTGGAGATCTAGATGGGTCCCAGTTCACTGTAGGTCAAGCGTTTCTACTTACCACATCTGTGCCAAAATTGACTGTTTTCAGTCTCATGCATGCACCCAATCTCCTTGCAGTGCCGGGAACCAAAAGACTCTCCTTGTCCCTTCCTCAGTTCTCCAGGATAAGAGGTTGGTGAAATTCAGATCTAAGCTTTACATCCATGAGCGTTTTAGAGAGGAGTTTGGCCAGTCTTTGAATCACTGGCCCATGGTGCTGAGATGTGCAGGAAAGGCAACAGCTCTGTCCTGAAGCCTGAAAATGGTTCTCAGGTCATCTTGCCAGAGCGAGGAGGACTCATGCTCTGAATGCCATGTTCCTCCAGGGCTCAGAAGCCATCTCTTGCTGTTCCAGGTTTGTCATGTGGGGAAGGGAAGCCTTCCCAAGGCCAGGAATTGCATTCTTCTTGCTGAGCCATGACCATCCCCTCCAGGTATTTCTTCTTTGCCACAAAAACAGACTTCTTTGTGGAGCCTGATATGTCCTGGTATATTTGGAGATGGGGTCTTTATGCTGTCTCCGGCTGTTGTCTCTCTCCTGAAGTCTGAAGGCTTAAAATTCCTTTTAAATCACTGGTCAGTGACCACAGATGGTAAATTTATTCCCAGGATAATGTGTATTCGGGCTGTGCTCTGGCCAGTCTTCTGTCACCTGGGTCCTTTCAGCCCTATCCCCTTCTGCAGGGTCGATACACCCAAAGTGGATCAGTTAAATCAGTGCTGGAAGGACTTTGTTTCTCCCATCTTTGGGCATCCTGATGGACATCAGATGTGAGTAGATCCAAATGCTCCTGGTTTGTGCAGGTCTGAAATACTCCCTAGAACAGCACTTGGTGCTTTATCTGCTTCATCTGGAAAACTACCCCCAAAATATATTGTATTTTATTTGCTGTGCAAAATGGGTAGTCAGTACACAATAAAAGATCAGCAGCTCTTTACAGCGCACCATTGTATCGCAGGAAGGCAGCATCCAGCTCTGAAGGCTCGGTGAGAATTTGCGGTTGCGCTTGCATTTACCCCGCGATGCCGACACCGCAGCAAATACCACCTTCCTCTTCCCGTTCTCTGCACAGCAGGCCCTGATGCGACGCGGTAATTAGAGCGGGGAAACGATCCAGCTTGGGGGGAAGGGCTATGTTTTGGTTTTTGCATCAGCTTTTTCTCTTTTTTGGCAGGATCAGCTCCCCGGTCTGGTTCACAGCGAGCCTTGCAAACAGCTGTGCTGGCACAAGTGAAGGAGAGGGAACAAACAAGGAAATGAGCTGTAAGGCTCTGAAATGATAATGTTCCTGAAAATGGAACTTTATCTTAAATTAGGATAAGACATCGGGGTGAAGAAGGGAATTGCTCAAGGTAGGAGCAGAGAGGAGGCAGGAGGAATGAACATGTCCTTGTGCAGAAGACACTGCTCTTCCTGCACCATTTTTGGGCCATTTGGGCTCACTCCAGCCTAAGGATGGACAACTTTTGTTCTCAGGTTTGCTGAGCAGCAGATTTCTTATTCATTGCGTGTGTCTGGGAAACGCCTTGCCTGCTGCCGATTCTCTGCATTAGGAAAAAACTCCAAAATGCCCTAATGGTGATATACCAGATGTTCGGAAGCAAAGAGCCTGACTCTTGGGGGATGACATTTCTCGTGTTTGTCCTTAAGTAATTTTCGCGTAATGAGAGCACTTGAGCACATGAAGATGGAAAGAAAGTGGCTGAACCACCGGGTAATGATAGCACGTCTCCTTCCTTTGGTGACTGCATGGATTATAAATTCCTCAAGGAGGGGATTTTGCTGGCTTTGTAATTAAAACACACACCAGGCATTTCGTGGACACATGGGCCGTGGCAGCCCAAAGAACACGCACTCAAGTCCAACAAAGTATTTAAGCCTGAGTTTAACTTTCAGATATATGTGTTGACCCGTTGAACCGATGAATACTTGCTCTATAACTAGAGGTCCGCCACAGTCACGTCTCCAACGGAGCTGGTTGCCCTCGGTTCCCTTTACAGCAAGTAGCGAGAAGTGAGCATGATTAGAGTGCGATTTTCTGAATTGGTTTAAATTTTCTTTGAATTGAGATGAAGGGCTTCCTAGGAGCGCCTGTCGCTTTCTCACGAGGATCGGGGAGCAGAGGTGACCTGCGCAGGTGGAATTATCCACGGCAGACGTCTATCGCTAGGCAAGATGAGGCCCTCCTCGGCTGTTTGGGGTCAGGAGGTGACTTTGCAGGTGGGCAGATCAATCCGTAAGCACCCTCGATAGGTTTTTACACCCGGTAGCAGCCCCATATTAACTGGATTAGGGGGCTGAATTCATTTGGCAGTTCCTACATCCCTAACGTCTGAACACGTTGCGATGTGTGAAATCACATCGCATCCACTCTTCCCCGGTATCGTTCCCTACAGCGGAGGAAGCACCTTGAAATACCAGTCGGTGCTGGAAGGCGCCGGTCCTGCCCAGGCTTTCCACTGTTGACTCAATGGTTTTATTTTGATCAGACATTTCAGTTTTTCCCGGAGGCGCTTTTAATCTTCGCACTGTAACCTTTAAAGATACAGGTTTTAGTGGCCTCTGTAATGATTTTCATTGCCTGAATGTGGATGTCTGAGTTGCTCTGAGTAAAGAGATTAATTCAATTTTCCTGAACTGGAAATGGACTGAAAAACCGAGAGGCTTCATTGACTTTTCTTTGCTTGGTTCTTGGTGTGTTAGTGAAGCAATCAATGGAGGTGAACTTCTCAGCCAGCAGAAACCGGCGTTCACGTTTCCAGAGACACAAGCTCAGGAAGATGCGAATAAACATTTTTAAGAAGTGTTTTTGGCTGTTAGACTTGGCCAGAGCACGTTCCTACTCTGCATTAAAAACATCAGGATATATTCTGCTGGAAATGAATTACAAACAAATTCCTCATTTATCCCTGAGGTGACAGTCTTTTGCTGATATGTGCTTTCTTGAGACTAATAAGTTTTGACTGTCGGTAGGGAAAAAAAAAATCAAAGTAATTACTTTGTGTTCCCGAGCTCCGTATTTGTGTAGGTGCATGTGTGTTTATCTCTCTCTGTCATGCTGCATTGCTAATGGTAATTAAAGGGAAGGGATTTTTCTTGTTAGAAGTTTTTCTTCTTCGTTTCTACCTTTAGTGACTTTGGCCTCCATGATGATACTTAGCCACTGACCAGTTCCTTGTAGAACTGCAGTTGCTTTAATATAAGGTCTAAGTTTAGGAAACACTGGCTCTCCAGCCGGAATTGGATCGTTTTGTTTATCCAGGTCTGCAGTACGTAGGGTGGGTGCTGGTTTTCTTGGCAGACCAGGTTTTGAAAGCACGTCCTGTGGGTGTGAGTCCTGGTATTCTCTATCATCTTGATGGTGGTTCTTGCAAATCACAGAGCGCTCGTCAACATTTGCTTTATTTGACTACACAGAATTTGGTATGTGGGTGATCATAGCAAAAATGCGGAGCGAAAACAAGTTGTACATCGTCAGCAGTGGTGTGGTGTGGGCTCAATGGGTGGGCCAAGGAGTTCTGCCCGGTTTCCAGCTTCAGGTGTCCATCCCAGCCAGGGGAGCTTCAGTGTCTCCTTGCACTTTCTCGTTTTCATGAAACATGAAATATGTGGGCTGGAAAGAGGCCACAGGACTTTCCCACCAGCTCCCCAGGCTGCACAGTCTGCAGACCAGGTCTCAGTCTGGATCAGGAGACCAAAACCACAGCCCCACCACGGTGTCCAGAAACTGCCCAGGTTCATACAGGCTTTCTTATACTGTAGAAATATGAAGATGAACGTGAAAGCTCATTTCCAGGTCCACGTAAAGCATAAAACACATGGGCCACACTACTGGCTTTAGCCATGAAGGGGCTAGGCAGGCTTTTGTGTGCAAGCTTTGTTTGTTTGCTTGCTTTAAAAATGCCATAGGAACGTTTTAGCAATGCTCTTCTCTCTGTCGAGTCCAAGGACCTTCTCCTGCCTTCACTTGGTCCCCTGCACTTCCGCAGCTTCAGGCTATGGAAGTCACATCAAGCATCACACAAGGTGTTGGGCTGCAGCTGTGACTGCACTGGAGACACTGAGGCAGCAACCTGCAGGTGATCTGAGCAGAGCCATTAAAGGCGGAGTGAAAATACGCCTTTTACAGCATCCCTCCCGAAACAGGCGTTGTATTTATGGTATTGGGCACTGCTGGGCACGGCTTAGCGGGTGGAAATATGAAAGACCTACATGGGACTGGTTGGGGACACAGCGGCTGGGGTGTGAAGGCATGCAGGCCATGCAAGCATGGAAGATGAATGGTTGGTAGTAACGATCTTACTAAAAGGTTACCTGAGAGAGATCAAGACAAGGGAAGACCATTCTGGGCTTCATGATTCCAAGGAGAAAAAGTTGATTTCTCACAGGCAGAGTAGTGCCAAAATGGAAAGCAGTGTCCTCATCCATCCCCTGTTAAGCCTTCTCCGTTCCCGCAGCACCGCAGCACATCTCACTGGCGTCTCCTGGGGAAATCCATTGCATCCCGGCTCTCGTGTTGGTGGTGAACGGCTGTCTTTCCGTCGGTGCAACTCTCCTGCAGAGCAAACGCGTGCTGGTTTCTAATTCAAAAAACAAGCAGAATGGCCAAAAAAAGCAGGAGTGGGCATGCAGCTCTCCCTCCAGGAATTCGGTGGGCCAGCAAAGATCTGGAGAGTTGGTGGCAGAGATTTCTGTGGTAGAAAGTGCCCAGAGGAGGATGGAGAGGGACCTTTCACCCTAGAACCTGTGTACCACGCAGAGCTCGAGGAGAGGAGTGTTTGAGGTTCTCTCCGCCCTCGTGGGAGGCCACGAGCATGTTTTTGTACCCGTGGATGTGCAATAACATCTCTAGCTGGATTTCTTTATGTATTTAAATTGCAATTCAATCTTTAATTATTTTTTGTGATCATTACTGTTTTGCAAGCGATCGCTGTCCAGGGAGAAGCGAGGAAGAAGCGGGAACTCGGTTTTGCTTTTAGTTTGAGGGTTTTTTTTTTCCTCTACAGTAGCAAAGAGTGGCACCTACCAGCCCAAGGAATGGGCTTCAGGGCATCGTCTGATCTCTTTGGAGCAAGGTCTTCCACGCTCACCTGTGAGCCATAAGAGCTGGCTGGGGAAGCTTTGCCAGGGGGAGGTGGAAGGGACGGGAGGAGGATGGCCATTTAAATGCTGTTTAATTTGCCAACCAGATGGGGATGTAAGAAGCAAATCTCCAATTACGTCTTACAGTTCCTAAAGGGTTGAATAACATCGAGATGGTTTGAGATGTCTCTGTCGTCTAGCCTTGGGCTGCCTTGATTGACACTGTTCAAACGAGGTCAAAATTTAGCCCCGGACTCCAGATTGAGCCTGAATAAACACCCAAAGTCATCCCACGGGAATGGATACCCCTGGGAGCGTGTGTGAATGTGAGCTCCATGTCTGAGCTCTCCCATAACCTGCTTGGAGCTCCTATTTGATCTAGAAATTGCTTTCCGCTCCCATGTTTAAAGGCGGGCTCTGTCTGTGCGGAGTTCGTCTGCTGAAGGTGTTGGTAGCCTGCTGGCAGCTTCTGCTTAAATGCACAGCAAACAGAGCTGCTAGCGGGAGGACAGATTTTTTAAGGAGGGAAGTTGCCGTGACACAAAAAAAAATTGCAAAGAAAGGGGGAACCGTCAGCGTGTGAAGAACAACCATCCCAGGCATTTGTCTGCAGCTGAAATAAAGGTAAATATTGGATTGTCAGCTTGAAATGCATCTCTATTGCCTAGCTCCAGCCTGCAAATGGAAGCAATTAGAAAAATGTCCTGCCTTTTTCACAGTAGGCTGCATCTTTCTAGCACAAGCCCCACAGATAGAAAGACACATGCAAGTCCTTAAGTAGCAGATTGGTTTACCCTGTCAGTCAGATCTCATTAGAAACTGCAATGCTTCAACCCGGTAATCTGCTAGGAAATAACAGATATTGGTGCTGTGCGATACATTTTTCAGAGTCACTGCTCATTGCTTTTCCATGCGCTGAAGTCCTCTCTTTCGCAGAGGTCTTTTTCTTCATTAGATTGAGCCAGGGAGCGGAGCATTGCAACCTACCGATGCAATGGCATCCGGGAATCAGAAATGTTTCACTTGGAAGGTGTAGGAGCAGGCAGGGCACAGCTGGCAGGGTGTAAAATATCAGTTCCAGGACACAAGGGGGACAGGTGAGGACGTGGCCAGTTCTGGGAAGGGCGCTTTCAAGGTCACAGTTGAGGACAGGAGAGAGGAGGAGGGGGGTATCAATGGCACGGGGCCATTCCTGCTAGAAATAGGAGGGAAGAGCGAAAATGAGCAAAGGACAGAAATAGCACAACTGAGAGGACCGACAGGGTCAAGCCATGACATAGTGTTGGGTTAGGGCAGAGCAAGGTATCTGGACAGTAGGGTCCAGGGCAGGTATAGCCCAGGAACCATACAGTAGAGCCAGCCTGTTTTCCAGCTCCTTTAAGTCATGTATGGAAATCTCTCCACAACAGGAGACCCAAGGTGTGTAGCACATACCCATGGAGGTAAGAGCACTTCTCAGAGTGTCTCAGAGACATCCCTCTGGCTCAGCGAGTCCCCAGTAGCTGGGATAGTGATCTAGAGAAACATCACTGACCTGCTTCTCTCTGGGCAGGTGCTGTTGGCCACAGTCAGAGGTGGGACACCAGGACATGGACTTTTGGTGGACCATGGTGTGACCTGGTACAATCATTCTTGCGTTGCATGGCAGCTCCCTGGGTGCTTGTCTTCATAGAATCACAGAATCACAGAATGGTTTGGGTTGGAAGGGACCTTTAAAGGTCATCTAGTCCAACCCCCCTGCCGTGGGCAGGGACATCTTCAACTAGATCAGGTTGCTCAGAGCCCCGTCCAACCTGACCTGGAATGTTCCCAGGGATGGGGCATCTACCACCTCTCTGGGCAACCTGTGCCAGTGTTTCACCACCCTCATGGTAAAATATCTCTTCCTTATATCTAGTCTAAATCTCCCCTCTTTTAGTTTCAAACCATTTCCCCTTGTCCTGTCGCAACAGGCCCTGCTAAAAAGTTTGCCGCCGTGTGTCTTATAAGCCCCCTTTAAGTGCTGAAAGGCTGCAATAAGGTCTCCCTGAAGCCTTCTCTTCTCCAGGCTGAACAACCCCAACTCTCAGCCTTTCCTCACAGCAGAGCTGTTCCATCCCCTGATCATTTTCGTGGCCTCCTCTGGACCCGCTCCAACAGGTCCATGTCTGTCCTGTGCTGAGGACCCCAAGCTGGACGCAGCGCTGCAGGGGGGTCTCACCAGAGCAGAGCAGAGGGGCAGTCTTCCACTGCAGCGAGGAGCAGACCCCAGGATACCTGCAGCCAGCAGCCCTGTGCCAACACGTTCCAACATACGTGCTCATACATGCACAAGCACACGTGCTCACCGTGCCACATGCTCCAGGCTTGGCAGCGATGCTCAACTGCTTCAGGACTGAAGACAGCTCAATGGCCTTAAGTTGACTAAATTTCTTTACTGAAAGAGTGGTCAGGCCTTGGAACAGGCTGCCCAGGGAAGTGGTGGAGTCTCCATCCCTGGAAGTATTTAAAAGCCGTGTAGATGTGGCGCTTAGGGACATGGTGTAGTGGGCATGGTGGTGTTGGGCTGACGGTTGGACTCAATGATCTTAGAGGTCTTTTCCAACCTTAATGATTCTATGATTCTATGATTGATGATTAGGGCGGTAATTTGCCTTCGTGCTAGGGAATATTCTCACCTCCAGCTGATTTCCTACAGACTTCCACACTGCCTTCCTCTAGAGCAAGGGACCACTTTTCAGTACCACAGCCCCACACAGAGGAGACCACCAACGAGCCCATCTCCTGGCTCTGGGATCTAACCAAATTCTTGTAGGCTCCATGGAGTGGGCTGCTTCACATGGGGACAGGTTGCCATTTAGCAGTTTCTGACTCATGGAGGAGCATCTCCACATCATCATTTTTTTCCCCCCTTTCTTCCCTCCTCACGCTCATGCAGTAGCGTCCTATTTGTGGTATTCAGCCACCCCAGTGGTTTTCACTGTGAGCTCTCCATGAAAAGGTGTGGTCCATCTGAGTTGGATTTTGGATACTAAGGTGTGATTGTCATAATTACCCTCTGACTTCCATCCTTGAGTGAGATGAAAATGCTGCCCCAAAAGGGAAGCTGTGATTTTTGCAGCTAAATCAGTAAAAAACTGAGTAAACTGAGAGATGATTCTTCAACTGCAGAAGGTGACCAGCTCCGGGGCACAAGAGCACACAGTCTGAATGGGGAATGCAGATCAGGCAACCCCTGTCTATCCAAGGTAGATCCTCTGGTGAGGCTGACATTAAAAATTCTGACTCAAATGCAGGAAACATGGAGTTAAGGAGGTGAATTATTGATGGAGCGCAAGTATTACCATATCTGACAGATGGAGATTGTCTGAGAACATTTTGCAGAGTGGCATCTGCACCGTGTCTGATTGGCGTCCCTGAACTTTCACACATCAGATGTAGAATATCAACACACAAACTCTGATGTAGCAATTAAATCTGTCCTGTAATGAACCTGGGCTTCGTAGCCAAGAGAAACCCATACGCTCAGGTAAAGACCAAAAACCTCAATTCTTGTATTTTAAGAAGATACTAAAATAATTACATCCAGACCACTGCGTTTGAATATACACATGTGATGTCAACATACAGATATGTATCGCTTTCAGGAAATGGCCTGCAGCGTGTCATCTCTTACTGGGATTTTATTGAAGACTATAAAGCTTGCCTTGTATTTTACAATTTGTATTCCAGATCTGAGATCAAATAATATAGAAAAGATATAAAATTCAGGTGACATCTCACATCACCTAAGTGTATTAACATCTGAAGCTGAAGTCAGTCTCTCAAGTGCATACAGAAGTCATATATCAGATATGTAGTCCACGTTGTCATGTGTGCAAAAACAAAGAGAAGATGAAAAGAGGTGCAAATAATAGCAAGTTTTATGCTTTCATGAAGAACAGCTTGTATTATGAAGAAGCAATATGTAAAATATGTCTTTTTTAATAAGATTCAGTGCCTTCGTATTTCAGGTTGTTTTCTTAAGCCCAACGCAACTTGGTAAATGATTGTAATTTTTTGCCATCTGTTAGCTGTTTGGTGCGCTGCGTAAAATTCATTCTTCCTTCACTTGTAGCACGCAAATGTGCGGGTTCTAAGAACCATGAGGAAAATGTGCTTTTTGTCACTGGAGGGGGTTCGAAGGTGGACACCAGCAGGGAAGCTGGGAGGTTAGCGAGCATCAGCCTGGGGACGGCTGTTACTGGTTGTAGCCATCCCATTGCACACACAAAGGACTTCACTCTGACCCCTTAATCTCAACGGACCTTCATTTTCTCAACCGCAAAGCAGCCTTTTGAGAAAACGGAGAAGTTCCATACATGGTGTCTCTGAAGTGCTTTGAGATGTACGAATGGGAATTGAAAGAGGAGGTTAATAAATTAATACAAAAACCTACAGGTTCAGTTCTCACAGCAGAGTTCTTGTTGATAGTCTGGAGGTTTTGTACAGTTAGAGGATGCGATTCTGGAATGAGATAAAAATAGCAGTTCAGTGCAATTTCTCTGCTTTTCATGGCTATGAACTACTCCATCAGTTTAGAAGTGCTGGGATTCTCTCCTCACTCTGTAGGGACCAGCTTTGTTTCCAAGGAGCCACTGTCGCGCTGCAGCGGGGTCTGCCTGGGGTTTGCAGCCTGTACGTAAGGAGTGGCGAGCAAAGGGATGCGTCTCTGAGATGCTCCATCAGTAAGACAAGCAGACCTGTTTTTTCCAAGCAATGGAGAACGGAGATAGAAACCACATCTATGGCTGTGGGTCTTACCCTGCGCTGACGTTGCCTTGATAACGTTTTCGTTTTAAATGCTAAGGGTTTGTGCTGTCCGGCAAAAAATATTGTCGTGCAGATCTGTTGGCTCAAGGAGTTGAGATCATTGGAGCTAAAATTTCACCACGAATGGCCAGAAGAGGCCACAGTTGTACTGCAGACAGCAGTGTCGGTACTTGCTCTGGCTTAGGTGAATGGTCTTTCAGGAGCGGTATTTTTCAAAAGGAGCAATTAGAAGTGGCCTTCTTGCTTTGCCTACTGCAACAATACCTTAGAGAGGCAATGGCTTCCCTCTGTAAATACTTCTTTTGCCCTAAGTACGTTAGAGAGGGAAAAGCAATTTCAACTTAAAATATTGCTGCAAGAGCAAATGAGTAGCAGTTGACCATAAATACCGCTAGCCTGCAAATCTGAAGGTTTCTAAGCATCAGGAGAAGTAATTGAGAACCGGCATATTAGGTGTGATGAAATGTTCATCTGGCCAGCGGCCAATGCAGAATGCACGGAAAAGAGTGTTGAAGCTCTTGAGCATTAACTCCTTCATCCAAGAGATCCATAATTCTATGTTGATGTCGCCTACTTTCGGCCATCTAAAAATTTGGCATTGAGTCCAACCTGGCTGCCTGGTTTCTTTATAATAAACTACCTTCACAAGGCACTTCAACCCAATATAACTATTTTAGCATAGGATTAATTGACTTCGCCCCATTTCTTCTCCATTCGTTGGTAGGAGATCATGGCAATCAATCCCCTTGAGGTCTCGGTGGTGGTGGTAACTGATGATGATGAGCCAGTGGGTAGGGTTTGAGGCTGCTGCAGCATTTTGTTTTCCTCCTGGTTTGGATAGGTCTGGGCGCAGTGCTGAGCAAGCGGGGGTCTGTAGGTCACTTCCCCAACCTCAGAGATTTCTAGGCTGGCACAGGGTAATGACGCTGGACAGTACTGCCAGAAGAAATGATAGTGCCATGAGGCAAGTGAATCCAGTAAAGGGCTCTTCCATGAGAAACAGCAACATGTTCAACAAAAAAATGATGACAAACGAAATTTGGTGTCACAAAAAATCTCGGTTCCCTCATTTCTGAAGCCACTGCAGTGCTCAAACCAAATGAACAAAGGTAGCCAGAAGAAAACATCAGCTGGAGTTTTCAAGAATTTTGGGCTGTTTGTCTGACTCCAGCAAGTGGTTCAAACCTCCTCTGAAGCACCGAGGCCCGACTACAACCTACTACAGGCAGACTTTGACTTGACAGACCTTGTAATTTCCTACCGCAGTTCAGTTCACGTGTTGCAGCCTGTTCTGCCCGCTAGCAAGCAGATCCCATCAGATGTGTCCTTCACCCGTCGGCAGCTACCAAACATTCCTGGTTTTATTAAAAATCAGCAAATTTGCACCACTGAGCATCTCCCCGATTACAGCGTCGGGTTTTTGTATCCTGTTCCAAGCCACTTGATCCTAAATAAGGCTGGGGGTTTTTGCCACAGTAATTGTTGTTCCCAAAGGGTAGCTAAAATTGTATTATTTTTTGCTGACTGGAGCAAACTTTGCTGTACTTTCCATCGAACTGCTGACTCTCTCTTCTTTTGGGCTACATTCATTTCCACATTTCCTCTCATTTATGCATGAGGCAAGGGGAAAAATTGCTTAATATTCTTTATAAACTGGCATATGGTATAGATAATTTTTTCTTTTTACTATATGCAGTAAAAATGCAAATGTGTGTGGCTTATTTGCAAATGCTGGCATTAATAACTGATATTTAAACAGGCCGGATTAGCACTTCTACTGATATATTAAAAAGATTTTTTCCAATCATTTGCACACTCAAAATCAATTTTAATACAACATGTAAATTGAATTTAATTTTTTTATATAAAATTGCATTTATCTGCTTGAACCATTAAATTTACTATTTAATATGTGCTTTCCAGCTCACTTGGTTAGAATTTCATTGCTCTTTATCTGTATAAATTTAATTAGCCTTGATATCATCAGTATATTATAGAACTAATTAAAGACTTAGATAAGTGCTGAGGGTGCTTATTTAATACCCTATAAAGTTCCATTTGGAGAGCGAGAAATTCCATCCTTCATTATATCAGCCAGAATGGAGCTGCAAGGATTGTCTCAGACATTGTTTTTGAAAAATTATTTAATGGGGTTTAATGGATTTATCCTTCTTTTGAAAAGCCATGTAATTACTGTGTATCGCTGCACGGCGCGAGAGGGGTTGGAGTCGTTCGGGGAATGGTTTTTAAACGCGACGTGCGCGTCTTCCCCTCCGTGACGCACGGAGATCCCCGCGCATCACGCGTTCCCGGCAGGGCGACGCTGGCCGAGTCACGAGTGACGAACCACAGGAGGAAGGGAAAAGGAAAAAAGAGGGAAATACTGAAAAGAAAGTGGTAGATAAGGCAGAGCTTAGCAGGTATCAGGATGGAAAGGAGGAGAGAAAAGGAGAGATCGAGTAGTTATGTTCTGCACGTACCTTACCTTTCCCTTGGCTAATTAGCTCCGCGGTTTACAGGTGATTTCTCATCTGTGTTTTACAAAAAGGTTTGCAGTAGAGAGAAAACCGAGTGCTTTAGTGACACAGAGCTGCACGTAGCACCCAAAGGTGTTGGCTGGGGTTTTTTTCCAAAATTAGCCATTCAAACAAAGCTGCTTGATCTGTATAGAGGCCAACACATAGGTGAGCCGGTTTGTCTATAGTGTTTTGTACGCTGTCTGGGTGGTTTAAGTTGTAAACAGGAAAGTGATTGGTTTTTATAATTTGGTTGTCTTTAATTAGAAGACTGTACTTATACCCTTTTGAGTAAATACACCTACTTTTCACGCCTGGCTCTATACCCTGTGCAGAGTTCTGTGCGCTGCAGTCCCAAAAGCGGGTACAGTACCGATCAAGGTGCGAGGGCTTCCCATCTCTGATACGGTTTTCTACCTTGGACAAATGACTTAATTTTTAACTCAGTTCTTCCGGCTGTAAAAAAACCCTAATTCTATCGTTACATCACAGCCCTGATTATTTATTAAGGGCTGTGATTTGCCGAGGTACTGCAAGAGCATGCAGCACCATTATATTATAAGTTCACTTTTATTTCTTCCTCTCGTGTTTTATTTTCTTTCGCAAACCATTTCACATCTCGGGCGTTGGCACATTTTAGCTTTTTAAGTGCTTTTTACTTTCTCGACACTCTCCAGCTCACAGCCATCTGTGCGTCCTGCCCCACATCGCGCCGCGTGTTGCAGTGGGTGGTGATGGGGCATCTGCCTTTGGGCTTGCAAGAGGCTGTGAATGAGGTGGTCTCTGGTGCACCTAGAGAAGATGTAGATCATAGCAGCAAGCAGACATTTTTGGCTGATCTAACCTCATTCTGGGTTCCGTCTACGGTCCATGGAGACAAATAGGTGCTTCTCAGCCACAGTCCATCTCACCCCAGGCAGACCTGAGAGGTGTCCAGTTCTTGGCACGGTTTGTAAGAGGAGCTGAGGTTAACTAGCACAGGAGTAACATCTCTGATGTGGACATCTGAAGCTGCGTGAATTCCTCCAAAGGAACTTTAGGTTCTTCTGGAGACAGAGAATGGGCATTACTATTGTTGTCCCCAGAAATGGTCCAGGTTAATTAAAAATCAAGAAATCTTAGGAAATTATGATCAATGATATCCATTCCCCTGTGGAATAGTGTCCTGACGGTAATGATATTCTCTGGTATGTTTTAGGGCTGTAACTGCATAGAGGACTTGAAGGATGCAGTTTAAGATGAGCAGCGGTTAGAGAGTGGATGGATGATGTAGCGGATACCTTCCATCACTAGTTTCTGTTTTGTTATCATAAGCTCCCAAGATGGAAGAATAACCAGCATCCGTACTTGCAGACTCTTGCTTTAAAATGCTGATCAGTGACGCATGTATGCAAACATCATTGCAGTCTTCATGAGGTGTAGAAATTACAGTAATTCCTGGTTGTGTGGATTTTCCTTTGCTTGGTATTACAAGTTTTCAGAACTTGCTTTGCAAAATCCTGCATGCTAGAGCTCATCTCTCCAATGCCCTGTAACCATCAACTCCATCCTCATCTCTTTCCCTTTCCCACCTCAAATGTCTCATGCTCCGTAGACAGAAAAGCCCCATGAGCTTCTCTTCTCGGTCGAGCCAGTCCTGAAAATCCATTTTTTCTGCATTACATGAATGGAAGTTACCTCATTTCTTTCTGTATCTTCCCTTTTTGCACTCACTCAACTCCTCCGTATATTTAAATGTAATGGTTCCACCAAGATCTGCGTGTATCAAAATTGAGTGACTTTATAACTACAGCTTTCGTCTTTTTTCCTCTTCGCTTGCATGCTCATTGTTCTATCTTGTGGTTTGTGTCTAGGTTTAGTTTGTAAGTGCTTCATACTTAACCTTTTTTACTTTCTTATTAGAGTACCTAAGATATTTTTGGGTGCTATAAAAGTGACTCCCTAATCCCCAAAAAGGGAGGTAGATAAGGTACAGAATTTTTTTGTTCCTTTTGGGTAAGTCAGCACCCAGATCTGAGTCCTTGCCTTGGGAATCTGTTTCTGTCTGCACTACTACAGAGTGGGCACCCAGCTATATAATGAAGGAATAATTAAAGTAAGATCCTTTATTCTGAAACATGACACTGTTCGTCTGAAGGTCCTTCTCTTAAGAAGAGATCAAGTCATTCTCAGGGAAATCAGAATTTAATGTTGAATTCACCTGGCCATTTCTGAAAAACTTTCTTGTGCGCAGGCCTTGGGTTATAGGTTAACATTAGCATTTAAATGGAGAACGGTATTAACAGCCCTCAGAGGAGCTTGTCTCATCCTGATTGCCTTTCCAGAGATTTTTTTTGAATGAGAAAGCCTCTTTTTATTTTTTTTCTCTTTCTCCAAGAATAGAGTTCAAGAGACCATCTTTTTTGATATATATATACTCAAAATGCATCCTTGTAAAATGTGTTCATTGTTGGCAACTTGATGTTTTGTTTTAAAACTGCTATTTAAAAAAAAAAAAAAACTGTTTTGTGTGTTAATTGGCTTCTTCAGTTTTGGTTTGCCCGTGAGATGTTTTTTCTTTCACTCATTTCCACCAGTGATATTTATCCTTCCCTATCTGCTCTTAGTAGAAAGATGTTCTTCAGATGATGGTAGATCTTCCTGGGCCAATTCCAGCCTGCTGAAGTGAGCAGAAAGAGTACAATTGCATTTGGGCTTTGGATTAGGCATTATTTGCTCTAAGGTATGTGTTTGTCCTAAAAAAATGCCCAAAGAATTCAAGGGTTAGTTCAGAAACTTTGAACCCAATCCCATCGCCAACAGTCAGAGGAACAGGTCACAGATGTCTAGGTTGGTTGACTTGCGGGGATGTGAGATAATCACATGAAGGAGCATTGTAAGGATGGATTTTATTTTTTAAAAAAGATCAAATCTTTGTCATACAAGCCATCAAAACTAGTTCATCATCCTGTATAAGCAGGATAGTAAGGACTTTGGACACCTTAGACAGTCCTTCACTCCTCACTCCCCCAAAATATGGCCATCAACACTGAAGCGGAACGTAAGTGGAGAGTTTGGCCAGGTATTTACCATCCTAAAGAGCTAAAGGCTTGGAGCCAGATTAATGTTTCCTTCCCCTTGTAAAGCAGCGATTGTTGGTACTTCCATAGCAAATCGGGAGAGATGCTCTGGAAGAACCTGTACCACGTTTATGTGGAAAAAATCTGCAGTATCAGGTCAACCCCACAAGCCCCATCTATGCTTTTCAGTGTGATACAAATAAATAAAGACTGTGCGAGTAAGCGTACAAACAAAAAGATTTCCCTGATGAGTCACCCAGGTCACTTTGTTCCCATCAGCCGCATTCCTGACTTCGTACTCAGGTGAGTAAAGATTCGTGAGTTCAGCTTCGGTCTGTTCTCTTCTGACCCCAAATACCTCACCGCTGAGCACTGGGAGGATCTTACTGCCCGGAGAGATGATCTGGGTAGGGTCAATCAGCTTGCGTGTGCTTAGCCGTGCTCACGTGGAAGCCGACGGAAGGCTTGGGAAGCTAAATCTGCTTTTTGGTTAGGTATGCTAATCTGCTATTATTATTTATTAACCTATTTGTCAGATGATAGGATCAGCTTTTGATAAATATTAATTCTTCTCTCTGGCTTTAAATCTCCACTTTAAAAAAACAAAGCAGTTTGCCAGCATTTCACTGAATAGAGATTTCCCTCACCTGTCATCCATTTATTTCCCCCATCCCTTACCAACTTGCTCTTCTCAACCTCCTCTTGACAATCAAAAGAGCGTTTATAATGGCAGGGACAAATACACTTCTGAGAGTAAAATAAAGAGCCTAAATAAAAAATCACAGAACAAGAGGCTCATTCCACTCACTCTTTCATATTTCATTATTTGATAACATCAGAAGATGAGTCCATCAGAGCTGCTTGGGCAAAGGCAAACAGGAGTATGTCTGATCAATATTTATTAATACTTTCAAAGACAAGGGAGGCAAAGTTGAGCAGACTTCATAATGGAGTGAATAATTATTCATGCAAATAGGGTTTGGCCGAAGGCAATGCCATGCCAAAGCGGCAGTTTTTTAATTGCACCCAATTAAAAATGCATACCTTTTGCTCACTCGTACAGTCTCGCTTGCTCTCTTTTTTATTTTGTAGGAGATTTTTAATTAAAAAATAATCTGATCCTGAAAAAAGTGACAGATGAATCCTGTGTTTATTAGGTGCAGAATTCTTCAGTAATCCAAGATTTGGGACAGGCTAAAAAGGAAGGCAGCGTACATGGGGTCAAGATGGGCTTGCATTGCTGAGCTTGTCCGGTGATCGGTCTGGGCTGCAGACAGAACAGCTTCAGGTCTTGCGCCGCCTTCTTTTAAGGTCCTCTGTCACGTTGGGAAGGCCATGAGCTCCTACGCTTTGGAGCAAAGACTTGCCATCTCTCAGAGATCGTCCCATCCAAGGTATCCTCTCTGTTATTTTGTTCAAAACCCAGCCAGAGCTGGCAAAGGTAAAAATCTCATTTCACATCTGCTCAGCATAAATTCCCTGAAGGTGATCAATGTTTCCTAAATCTTAGTGTTTACCTTGGCAACCTTACTGGTTTTTTCTACACGTTGTGCGTATAACTGTACTTGAGATATTGCCAATACTCTCAAAAGTTAACCGTATATTAGATTTCTGACTGTGTATTGAGGCATCTTGATAAATACCCAGACCTTCTAAAACATTAAGGCTGACAGCAGCTTCTGGGCACTCCGTGAATGAGCCACACATCCAGGTGCCAGAAGGATGCTACAGAGCCGACTGGTAGGTAGCTGCCATTCGAATTTGGGATCTTAGTTTCTGCAAGGCCCCAGATACAACTATTTAATTATGCCAAGCACAATTCAAGCACAAACGTTACTAATTATAGCTAAAGAGGGGAGCTGAAATGAAAACTCAGGAGACCCAGCCTTAGACCACTGACCCACAGGGCTTTATCAACCCCTGCCTGTATCCAGATGTCCCCTTAAGTGCTGCAGCTGAAGAATGAGCTGTGTTTTTCTGGCTGGGAGGGAGTTTGCAGTAGTGCCAGTGTTACCAGAGAGGACGAGTCCGAGCCAGCCTCTGCTGTGCCTCTGTCGCCGGCCACTGCATCGCCGCTTCTGGAACTGCATGAGATCTGCTGGTTTTTGGGTTTTATGCGTCTACCTGCAAGAGGAGCCAAGATTTAAAGAATATCCATCAGCGTGGCAGGAGGTGGATTGGACACACAGGCCTTACCGTGATGTGCTCCTGAGCCAAGTCTTCTTTTTCCGTACCGAGGGGTTCTCAGGGAGTTCTCCGTGCGTGTCTCGGGAGAGTGCTGGGCTTTGTCCTTGTGCCAGGACTACACTGTTAGCATCGTTAGCAATTAAACTGCAAAATCCGTTCCCGTGATTGGAGATAAGGTTGGGTTTAGTCTCCCCCTCCCTTAATCCAGTACTGAGGAATATCCTCCCAAGCTTTTGTGGCTTCTGCTGTTGATGTTTTATCAAAAGCTAAGATTCGATGCTGTGGCTCTGCAGGGGACCAGATCAGCCTTGCAAAATGCTTCTTGTCTGAGCCACATCGGTATTTTCAATTCCTGTGTCAAACACTGGCCTCGTTCAGCATCACAGTCTGAGTGAAGAAGAGATGTGGATGTTGAGGGGAGCATAGCAGTAAATCGTATCACATCAGGTGGTGGCACAGCAGCTTCTGGGGGACCACAAACTGTGCTGTTGGGTTCCCCATCATAGGCACGGGAACCTAAATCAGTAGCTGACGCAGGGTGACTCCATGTTACCTAAACCTGATGAGTTTGTAGCTTGGATTACCCAAATGCCGTCTGCAAATAGCAGCGATACAGGGATGTGCAAGGTCTCCCCCATCCTTACCGATCCACCTGCCTTTTGAGCTGCACAAACGTCCTCTTTTATCACGTAGTAAGTCGGGGGTTCTGTCACCAAGCCTGTTCTCAAGCGGCTTGCGTGGTTTCCCTTTCTTTTCCAAGGGAAATATTCTCATTGAGACAGTTGTCCGCCACGTTTACCCCCTGCTTCTCAGGGAACAACGTGTCCTTGTAGCAGAGCCCACCTCGAAGTCCCCTCGGGCAGGCTGTGGTGCGGGTGAACTGGTCCTCCGTCAGCTCCAGGAGTTTCATAGCCTGTATCTCAAATGTGGGGAGCCTAACAGCTTGGTTGTTTTTTCAGCTTATCATTCATCCCCAGAAGCTATTTTTTATTTGTGTCTTGTGCCTTCTACATGTATCCTCCCCGGCTCACACACGCTCCCTTCTTTTGACCGCACAACCCAAATCCTGTCAGTCCTTGTTCTCCGAGTCGATGATCTTGGAGTCCTCTTCCCCCAGCCGCGAGCCCTTCCTCCCACCTGATCTCAGCCGGCCCCTGACACCAGTTGAATTGGTGCAGATTTTCAACCACAGGAGCAAATCCTCAGGTCACAGGAGATGTCTTGAAGGAGGCAGAGGAGATAAAAATGCAGAGCTCTCAAGCCCAGCAGCCTGGCCACGCTAGCAGAGGCGAGACCCGAGACACTCCAAACGTGTGGTTTTGCTACAGCTGGTTACAGTCGTTGCTGCAGTGATTTGCAGTCTGGCGGCACGCTGGATGCTCCACAAAGGCACAGCTAAGCCAGACCTGAGAGCCTGCAAAGTAAAGAACAAGAGAAATTTAATATGCAGCTTTGCCATGTTTGCCCTGATTGCTATTTTAATGCATTCAAAGAGGAGAGAAAGGGAGGGAGGTGATAACTTTTCCCTGCTCTTGGGTTTTAAATAATTTATTCCACCAAGACCTAAGGATTAGACTGCAGCTTGCCCTTGTCCTCCTGCGGAAGGGTGGAGGAGTCAAGCAGGGACCTCCTCTGCAGCTCTTCCAGCCCGTTTCTGTCTTGCTTTGCTCTTCAGCCAAAGAAGTGCTGGGTACTCGGCTGAAACAAGTCCTCGCTGCCATCTGATGCATGCAGACAGACAGGGGTCTTTTCAATTCTCCTTCCCGGAGCTTTTCAGATCCTTGTTTCTTTACAAGGGTACATAACATCTGTATGAAGCTATAAAGTTAACCAACTCCTCTAGAAAAAGGGTTACTTTCCATCCATGCACCACTTTTATTGTTTTTGATACCCCAAACAGACCTAAACCCACAGCCAAGCCTCACCACTTGCTGGAGCTTGCGGCAGTGGGGTCGTATGTGAGAACCTTCCCCTTATCCCTGACCTTGAAGGGTCTGCCTAGGATTGGGAGCCCCTCTACCTAAAAAAGCTTTTTAAAGCCTTATATTTTCACAGCTCCCTCTATTCAGGATGCTTTGTTTTGGTGATATCTAGACCACAGAGCCCTGACACCAGATCTCACCCCTTGGTACAGATGGGGAAACTGAGGCACAGAGCGCAGCTCTGTGAATTGGAAAGGCCGTGCCAGAAATTCACAGAAGCGCTATCTAAGGGGCACTAGATCCCGATTCCCCTTCTGCTGCATGACCTCTAGGCAGTGCTTTCCAAGAGTCACAGGCTCTTCTCCCGGTTTCAAACCTTAATCTGTTTGTGCTGTAAAGGAAGGAGGGAAAGAAACAGTCTCAGAGGACCCCGGCACCTGTCACTGGTTTCTCCTCTTCCACCTGGGCTGTGGAGTCAGGGCAAATAATCCAGTCCCACGCCCAGTCCCAGCCCATTTTTTCTGCAGCGGTTGGATTGGCAGCTGTCAGAATTGCCCCACTGCTTCCTTGGCCCGTCACACATTTTCCCTTCCAGTAAGTACTTGCTTAAATTCCCTTCCTTGGAAATCCATTCTTTCACTAATGCCACTTTACATTAATTGAAACCAGGCTGTACTGCAGCCTCTATATTATGCCTTCTCTTCAGATGATCTTTTACTTATTAAAAGAGGCACCTCGGCTCCTGGCTCAAATTTTATTTTGCATTATTTAATATTTTTTCTCTCCAACTATGTGTCTCAGTAGCCTTGGAGGTCTCTGGAGTTTTGGGCTTGGAGCTCTTCCCGTGCTCCCTATTAGCATCTCTCTGCAAGAGGGGTTCATTAGGGACAAAAAACTCCGCTTCCACTACCCCTGTGATTCCTTTCCTTTCCAGAAGACTCCTGTTCTTGCAGGCTGAGTGACTCGATACACATCTGTACATCACCATGTATATACATCTTTATGCACCTGCATCTATATACTGCTTTCTACCTGCTGGATACCCGTGACACCTCGGCTGATGGTAACTACTAGGAAAGAGGAGCCCTCAGTTCCCCATAGTTTGTGTTTTAGTTTTATGGAAGAGTGTGGGGAGCAGATTCGTGAGATTCGCTCCCCTGCGCATCTTGGCATCTCCTGATGTTCAACAGGAATATGTTTGTGCTCTCTTTGTACAGCACCTTTGTGCAGCAGCCTTCTCTGCTCGTGGCACTGCTGAATAAAAGTACTCAGCATATAAAAGAAAAAGTATCAACCAACAGTTGATGGTGTTCTACAGAAATAAAGGTCTGGAGCATCAAGTGTCACTGTTCACCAGAGTGGGGTTTTTTTTTTGCTTGCTTTTCAGGCAGTATTATGAGATGCTCTACAACACAGCAGACGAGCTTTTAAACCTCGTGGTGGATCAAGGGGTGAAGTACACAGAGCTGGAATACATCTACGCCCTGAACTTACTGCACCGGAGCCAGACGGGTGTGGGAGACCAAACCACGCAGAACATGAGGTTGCAGCGGTTGAAGGAGATCATTTGTGAGCAGGCTGCTATCAAACAGGCCACCAAGGACAAGAAAATCACCACCGTGTGATCTGCTCTGTGGCTCGTATTCACTGAGCAGCAGGGGCTGTCAGGTTGCAGGTCCAAGCCTCTGCGTTTCTGTTATAATCAAAGGCAAAAGCGCCTATCTTCTGGGTGGCATTGTACGAGTGAGAAGGGAAATGCCATTTGAGATTTGGTTTTGGGGTTGTTTTGGGGGTTTTGATGTGTAATCACGTAACGCTTCCTTAACGTGTTCTCCCAAGAGTGATTGCACTGCAGGAACAGGCATCCTGGCAGAGATTTGGGTGGGATATTTGGCTTTGCTCTGTTGCTGCTGCTTTGCCTTGAGATGTAAGGCAAGCTGCTATCTGGCGGGGTGGGAAAAGAGAAGATTTCACGCTGGGTTAGGTCCGAGCCTTCAGTGGAAGTTCAGACCACGCTGAAGTAAACAGCACCATGACAGTGTTGGTGACATGTGAGATCTTGATGGTTTCGAAGCCATTCCAACAGCGTTGCTGCTTCAAGCCTGTTTCAGCTCTGCCAGCGCTATTCTCGGTGGCAGTTGTAGATGCATGAAGTTTTCTGCTGTTTCCACTGCAAAGAGATCTGGTTGCTTATTCCTTCGGATAGTGATAAGCCAGTTCTCGTAGTGGGAGGTAACATGGGACCATTTGTTTCCACTTCCACTTTTTCATTATCACAGAGCCATATGGCATCAGTTTCGACAGCGCATACTGCACTGGATGATGGTGGATGTAGGAGAAAATTGCCAATATAAGGTAATAGCAAAACTTAATTCTCTTTTTCGGAATGTATCTTCTGTCCCCAGCTCAAAAGATATTTTGTAATCGTCATTTGATGTCCTGGAAGGACACGCAGGCTTGTGTAGCTCAGCACTGATGATCAGCAAGGGCAGGAGGAGGGCAGATCCCAGCTCTGCAGTCTGAGGCACCCTCAGGTCACCATTTCTGCCCTGCCTTGGCCATATAAAGCCACCTGGTAAAAGGTTCCTTATTCATGGAGGCTGAGGAGTTTATCCAAACCGAGAATACGCTGCACTTGTATTTGTCAAGTAAATTGTCAACCCAGCTGGGTTTCACATCCTGAGGTAGGTTCTTTCTGAGCTGTGTAACTGCTTGTGTGTCAGTCCTGAAACTGCAACATTAAAGGATGTTCAAAGACTCCTCTGGTGCTTTGCCTGGTTTTTTTAAGAACTGTTATTTTTGTGGTACTGTAAAGATTCCTTTCCAGGTCTGAATTCATATGGTGTCCTCCAAGGTTACATCAGTGTGGAAGTGATCTTCTAAATCATTCAGTTTAATCCCCAGCTACCACGGGCCAACTGGACAAGAAGCTTCTCAACCTCCGTGTTAAGAGCAGAACCAGTAGTTCTGGTTGTTAGGAATCTTCTCCTGGTTTCTATTCTCATTTTATTCATGAACCCAGTTTTTCTTATGCCGATATTGGCCATTAACTACAAGAGTTCCTTCCTTTCCTTGATGAATTGGCATGAGTGAGGGTGGAGAACACCATCATGGTAACACGTGTAATGATGTGGGGGTCTTTCTGAGGTAACACGAGATCTGTATTCACCTGCTCAGACATCGAGATGCGCTGCAGTGTAGATGCAGGAAAGCAGGCTATTCCATATCCAGACATGGGAGGATGGAAAAGCAGCTGCTTGGTACATGTGAGACGGGTTTCAGAGCCTTTGAGGTACGCAAGTGATGTGTGAGGAGCTCCGAGTTCAGACTGGGCTGCTGTGGCCTAATGTCAGACTTATTTTTTATTCCTTCCATCTTTAATTGCTTAATAATCTGAGGCTCTGCCGTCTTCACATGGCTGATCTCGAGCTTTGCAGTCCATATTTTCCGCCCACCGAGCAGCTGTGCTGGCGGGTGCCATGGCAGATTGCATGAAATCAAGAAAATTTCAAACTTGGGAGTATGTTTGCTTCTAAAGCAAATTATTTTACAGACTCTTCTTTGAATTGCACCTCCCACTGTCCATCACGCCACCACAAGACATAAATACAAAGCCCTAGCTCACGTCTGTGCACTGGCCTGAGGTGTGAGAAGGCCTTTGCTGGACTGCATGGCAGAAGAACACCATGGCACGACCGTGGAAGAGAGGCAGTGGCATACAGGGACTTACCTAGAGCCTGGTGTGGAGGAAAGAAAAGGTTTTGCAATTGAGGTAATTACAGTATATAATTAGCTTGCATCTCTCTCCTCAAGCGTTCAGACACTCGGTCCTCTCCAAACCTTCACAAGGGAAGTTAATACTCTCTCTGTCTATCACAGTGGTAACACCAAGGGCACAAAGGGGGTGAGGGCTGCCAGAGGGCACGGAGAAAGGCACGAGCAGCACGCGGCATGTAGGAACCCCGACCCTGAACACCTTATTTCAGTCACCCGTTGATATACGCTGCACAAGCTTTCTTGCTGCATCACAAGAAGATGCTGCAGAAGGAATCCTCATCAGCCTTAACAAATCCTTACTAAATATTTTTCCCCGGAAAGGTAGCTTTTGAATGCACCGTGTCTTCTTGCCAACCGGTGTTTCAGAAGTATAACATATACAATGAAGATGATGATTTTGAAGCATGAGGTCTCCAGAGAGCTCATGCTTAGGCAATGCGTCCAGTTTTGCGTGTGCATGTGTCGGTTTTAGATCACCCACTCTCCCTGCTGCTTTCCAAGAGAGAGCACGAAATAATCAGCAGGCCCATGCTCTGCACAGCGCAGCTGGGCTTTGCTAAACCATCTCCCAGTAAGATTCCCGCTGCATGTGTGTTTCCAGATAGCGCTAATGGCGTGGCAGCAACCCGCTCCTTACAAAGCACCTGGACAATATGAGCAATGAGGGGGCTATTTTGGTACCAAGCTGCCTGGAAAAAGAGAGTCCCTTTGGAAGGGGTCTGGCTTGTGTGTTGGTGTTTGTTGCAAATCCTCTCTCGCTAATAGGGCATCGAGTGGGTGGGGGAGAGATCTTTTGGGAACATTTTTTGTTCATTAAGCTGTTATTGCGGGTAGTCAAGCTGTTACGTTTAATAGTAAATAACTATTCAGACACCACGCTGGCTTATCCGCTCACAACGTCCACACACGCACACCGTCTGGAGCCAGAGTTGGGAGGCCAACCCCAAAGGTGGTTGGAAGAAGAGGGTGGACTGACACAGCAGTGGCTTCTAAGTAGGTGTTTGGAAAGTCCCTTGAGAGCACATTGTCTCACCCAGGCCTCTCTCTCAATCCTGTACTCTTCATCCCCATAGAGCAGCCACCACCCTCCTGGGTATGGTCCAAGACACGCAGCCCCTTGTTGACGCTCGTATGTGCTCATGGTCTTGTGCAGATTTGGCAGGCTCTGGCTGGCCTGGGTTTATCAGTTCTCACAGATTCAACAGAAGCAGAAGTCTCCTGAGAGCACCAGCCTTGGGAAACTTGCTGACACTACCCTGCCAGCATTTACTTTTCCTTTCTTCTTCCTTTCCTATTTCTTCATCCCAACCTGTGGAACCCGGGGCATTTATAACACATTTACAGTGGAAGATGGTTTCCCAAAGGGAACAAACCACGTGAGGGTGTTGCAAACTGTGCAAAGACCCAGGAACCCCCTTTATCTTAGATCGGAGCTATGCACGGCACGACTTACCCCACTTCTGCCCTGAAGGAGGGACCCAGCCCTCAGTCTGGTACCTTCTTACAAGACCGCAGATAACATCTCCGGTTCCGTTCTCTGCACCAGTTCTTGCTTACAGTGGTTTTGCAGTCCCGACATGACCCTGCAGGACACAATGGTTTATGGGCAAGGCCTAGAGGTTTTGTTCATGCAACATGAAACGCTGTCAGCTCTGCCAGCGCTTAGAGAGTAATCGTTATATGGATGGGGCCCTTTGGTGCTTAAAGAGACAAGGAAATACTTCTCCAGACCTCAAAACGAAGTATTTTCATGGGGGCTGTAAAAATTCATGAGGGTTTCACAATTTCCTCTTTGCAGCCTCATAATCTTTACTGGGTTTTAATTATCACACCATTTTGAAGCCTGCGCCAGACACAATAGCAGCAGTGGAAGGTAAAGCAAATTGCTCTGGTTCCTTTCACAGCTACGTATCCGTCACCAGCTCGTCCTCTCCCAAGTGCCTCCTCCCTCTTGACATCCTCTTGATTAAGGATGATATAAACCTGCCTGCCTGACAGATATACATACAAATATATGTATGCACACACACACGCATAGATGGATAGATAGATAAGCCCCCCAGGGATATCGTGGTGTCTCATAATCTGCCATACAGTGATGAGCGCGGCCATTCAGAGACAGCGCCGGCTGGAAAGGTTTGCTGAGGAGTCGTTCCACTGAGACTCTCTTTTTGCCTTTTATTGGCTGTGTTTTTATTTTATTAGCATGAGTCATAATTGCAAATTTCTTTTTGAATGTGGTAGATAGCAATAAAGGGGAGGGCACTCAGACAGGGAGCGAGGTAGAGCTGCCAAGAGGAAATTAGCATTGCAGTAATGTTGATTCTATTGCTCTTCGACAAGCGGGGAGCTTTTTTGGGGGGGAAAGAGAGTCATTTTACTGAGCTGAGACATGGAGAAGTCACACGCGTGGTCACTTGCGCAATGATCCTTACTCCTGGGGATTAATTCCCATAGTGGAAACATACTACGATACGCAAACCCCATCCGTCACTGCAGACCTTGGCCACAAATCTGACTGTGCTCTAATTTCAAGAATTTATTACCCAAGGATTCATCCTACCGCACTTTAAATACCCAGTGACCCACATCAATATATCACAGTAGCAACCTGAGCCTCGGGCAAGGCTGGATGTCCACCGCTGTGTATGTGCATAGCAGGGGATGTTCTGCCCTGAAGAGTTCGCACTCCAAACAGCCGTGATGGATGATAAACTCGAAAGGAAGCTGAGACGCAGGGGAGTCAAATGTTGCTCTCCAGGCCATGGTCCCTGGTGCACCAGCCCTGCTCCCTCATTACTGGGCAAAGCCGTCTTGTCAATCCGAGCTGGAGCTGCCTGTGCCCTGCAGTTCATGTTGTAGCTTTTTGCATCGAATAGGGAGCGTGCTCAGAAATGAGGCATTTTATTTTATTTTCTGTTCTTTGCTGATTGGATCTAACAACTGAGCCAGGAAAAAAAAAAATTAGGTAGCTGCGGCCAGCATATAATCATTAAATTTGCTTTTGGATGACCTGTGTGAAATTCATCAGGAGCGATTTATTGCGAAGTTCATTGCATCGGTGTTCATTATTTACTCTGTTAGGCTTAGGCACAGTGGCAATCAGTGGAGAAAATTGGACTGTTAGGGCCTTGGACTTCAGTGTTTGTAATTTCCTCTACGCAGTTGCAGCATGAAATATATTTGGCACAGACAACTCACTCCTTCCGCTGCTACAGCTCGGTGTGCTCCTCCGGTGGCCCCCAGCCATCACTGTGGCTCTGACAACTGGAGAGGTGAAAGCAGGTCTGGGGAAAAGAAAAGAGAAATAGGAAGCAGCCTGAATCCCGACCCTGAGCGCTTCCAAAGGCCTGCAGTGCCTTAAGTGAATATCACGGTTATTTTTCATGCCTCTGCCACCCAGCTGAGACAAAGCTACCGCTCTCGCTCCTGGTGAAGTCCCCCCTCCATCGCTGGACTCGGGCAAGCACAAGCAGGCCAGACCTGAGCTGAGCGGTACCGGGACTAAAATCCAGGGGATCCACGAGAGAGACTGACAGAGAACTGGTGATATTTGTATTATACAGATTGCGTTTTCCTGGTCGTCAAGGGGAAGATGCAAGAGGAACCGTCTGGAGATGAACTACCTCTCCGCAGGTCTCTCCTTCCCTCGGTAGCTGCCCTGTTAAAGACACCTTGCAGTGACAAGCAGCGACACACAACGTTGCAGCGGCTTCGCGATTCTGAATGCAGCCAACTCCATCAGCTCTGTAAAACCAGACATCAGCTCTCCCGTGGTATCTACAGTGCTTCTCCAGCAGGACTGGCTGTCAGAGTCTTTGTCCTGAGACAAAGGGACAGTCTTCAAGGCATCTCCGATCCGCACCGGTGCCTTGTTTGTCCCCTAGCTGGTGGCACATCCCACCACCACCAGCAGCAAGGGACCAGAGGAGAGCAGAGTTTCTAGGGTATGAGGGGTTGGGTGCAGACAGGGCGTTGGACTGAAGTAAGGGAGATCTCATCTCTGGGTTGGGACAGACATTAGGAGGGGGGTCCACTGCCACCTTGCCTTCATGGGCGAAGTCCCCAGCGGGCTCAGACTGTCAGAAAGACAGAGCACTAACGAGAGATGGGGGGGGCTTCCCCAAGCCCCTCTGACCCTTCATCCAAGACTTTTAAGATTATTGCTTTGTTCACGCAGGGTGCTGGCAGCTGTCCCCACATGGACTTCTCCAAATTCAAGGCAGCCAGCTCTGATGTGACACACACACACCTCCCATGCAACTCCCCAGTGGAAAAGCTCAGGGAGGTGCAGCAAGAAACACAAGAGGATCAAGGGGAAATGAGGAAACCCAAGCCACTGGCTGCAGGGAACTGTTTTAGGGAGGTCGGCTGTGCTCCCAGCAGGCTGAATAGCAATAACACAGCCATAGGAGAAAGCTGAAGGGAAGGTGTCAAACAGACTCACACCTCTGCCCCATCACCATGAAAACTAGGACCTGCAAAGCTGGGTTAAGCACGATTTGAGCAGCATGCAAGCTACCTGTTTTACGCCTTGCTTCTCTTCCTACTCAGGAGCACCAAGGCAGCATTTCAGGTTTCCCCTTCCTCCCTACATCCAGCTGGGTCCTTTTATCGCTTGGTGCTTCTTGGTGAATCACCGAGTGAATTTGCATGGGGCATTTGCAAGTGCAAAGAGCTATCAGAGTGCTAGGGCTGCCTATAAATCTGCTTTGGGGCACGTGTGGCATGTATTTGGGAGCTGATTGTTTTTATAATTGAATAGTAAATCAATGTATTTAAGGCCAGCGTTTGCCGTTAACACTTCCGAGTATGAAATGCTCCCTCTGTCAATAGTGGGAAGGTTTTATTAGGGTAATAACTGCTGATTTAGAGCTTCAGTTCTGGTTTTGTTTGGGTTTTTTTCCTAATGCTCAGTTCAGTGTTTGCTGTTCCAGAGCCAGGAGAATTTGGGGAACGTTTCACACCACAGCCAAGCACCGTTCGAAATGCGACATGAGACTGAATGTCTGAGGGAACATCTCTCACCCTCTGTGCCACATCAGACTCTTCAGCAATGAGGGAACAGCAGATTAACGAGTATTCCTTCATTATCACAGCTGGAGTCATTTCTCACCTGCCTGAACTACCCCATCCTCTTCTTTGAGCTTTCAGCTTGAGAAGCTGAGTGCAGTGAGGGCTCTCTGAGACGTATTTTGGGGGCTGAATCTACTTCAAACCACTGATCTTCACTGGGGCAGACTGGCCATGATGTGGGTTGCCCTTTCTCTTACCCTCCTGGCTCCCAGACAGCCATTCTCCTTCCCCTGATCGAACGCTGGCCTAGAAGATTTATCTCTCCTTGGTGCATCCAGAAATCCCCCTTCTCACATGAAGAGCAGGAACGTGTCAGATGAGGCTGTGAATAACTGAGCCCGCATACTGAGCTGCTGCTCATTAATCACTCAGAAGAGAAGCCCAGGCATTTAGGGGAACGGTGAAAGTCCCTCATCTGCATGATTAGCTCTTTCCCAGCTGATTACAGAAGAAGGACATTCTTTGAGCAGCTCCCGTGTTTGTAATGATTCCTTAAATGTGAGTCAATTACCCCAAAAGCTCTGGGCAACCAGAGACAACCCCTTGTGCCATCCTCTGCCCTCCTTTTAGTGGATTAAGAGAGTCCGCATTACCGAATGCAGAGAGGTTGGATGGGAGGACACCAAGACATCCATGGGCACACAGCCACCGACCCCCATAGAGGGGTCACCCCTGCCATGTGGAGGACATGGAGGAGGGAAAGGTTGAGTAAGAGTGGTCTGGGCACAGAGATGACAACATGGGACTGTCGGGGATGCCTTACAGATGGCCAAATATGGAGATAGATGGTGACATGGGACCTAACAGATCTTCTGCAGCAACATGGGCAGATGCTTCCTCCCTTCCATAGATCCAGTGGCCACAATGAGTACAATGTCCCAATGTGGCCAGAGTGGCTACTCAGGTGAGTAAGGGCTCCTACTGCTAGGACAAAAGTTGCTGTGTTATGATATGAAGCCCCACACCCTGCAGGCCTGCATGTTCGGGGATGGCCACTGGGACACCATGAAATCATGGCTTTTCTCTTCTCCTCCCCCAAGCCATCCGTGCCTGCTCATCCCACAGAACGGTTCCTTGTGCAGCTGTGCTGCAAACTTGCCCCCCCAAATTTTGACTAAAAGCGATGTAGTGAGCCGGGAGAGCTGGTTGCAAACAGATGCAGAGGAGCAAGGCGGGTTGGTACGAAGATCTCCAAACAGGACAGTGTCATGAATGAGTGGTTTAAGGCCGCGTAAAGAATCACTGGCAAAGATATTGGCAAAAGGTGACTTTAATAGAAATTTATAGAAACGTGACAGCGGAATTCGATGGCAAGGTTCACTCTATTACTCATTACATGGATTAAGTATACACAGGGAAAAATCGTATCAGAATTGTGTTGGAGTGATTTGTACAGAGATTGAGGATAAAAGGGTAACGGGGACCCTCCTGTTGAGTCACGAGGTTCAGAGAAGGTCCGACTGGACCCAATCATAGTCTCAGACTTGGACAACGGTTTGTGTCTAATACAAAAGGGATAAGAAGACCCTCCCGTTGAGTCATAAGGTTCAGAGTAGACCCCCTTGCTCTCTAAACTCCTCCTCAGAGAGGAGCCTAGGTGCGGCTGGATCTACCCTTAGTCTCAGACTTGGGCAACGGTTTATGACTAAAGGGTTAAGGGTGTTTAGCAGCAACTTAGAGTCCAACAATACTAAAGCATTAATCAATTTGGTAGCTACAAAAAGGAGTTAGTCAAGTTTTTCTTCTACAAATACTAAAACAATTGAGCTACAGATTATACTTGTTAGTAATTGTACAGATAAATGCGCAAAAAGATCTAGATCGATCAATACGTATATATATATATGCATATGAATATGGTACCAAAGCTAAATGAGTTTATAAAGGCCTAAAGCTAGCTAAATTTATAATTTATACCTGTTAAAAATTCCCCTCGAGTCTCGCGAAATACTCACGTTAAATGTTTTGGCGTTTCTCAACGGGCGAAGGGTTGAGCCCTGAGGAGTGTTCCAGCCCGAATCTCGGTGATCCTCCGAGTATCGCAAATTCGAGTTTGCGGACTCTGAGAGGCTCCCACTCAGAGGGAGATTCTGGATGCAGCCCGCTGCGGTCCAGGAGAGCTCAAAAGGGTCCCACTTGGGACCACTGTTTATAGGTTTGCAAGATGATTGGCTTTAGTCATTAGTAAATTTCCATTTTGGCTACTATCCGAGGTGGTCCAGGTAGTAATTATGGTATTGTTTCATGGTAACAATGGTATCGTTCCACTTGAGCTATGATCTAGGCAGGGAATGCTTCAGGGCTGTCAGAGATGACGAATTATCTCTTGTTCTTGTTCCCTACCTTGATCATGTAGCTAGTGTCCCTGGTATGATCGGTGTCGCTCCCCACCTTAGCCATGCAAGAGTGCCTGGTACGATCAAGGGACACTCAACCACCCAACTCGTACACAAAGGCTAAAGCTTAACAGAAGTTCCTGAGATTGTATCGTGGTCCAGAGGAAGGGGGGGTGGGAAATGCACCACCGCAGACAGGCACCAAAGGAATCAGACAGTTTGTAGATGAGCTGCGTGAAGATGCAAGCACGGCCCTTTCCCTGGAGGCCGAGACCACCGCGTGCTCCAGCACCCACCACCACCCCCTCAATGCCACGTGTGCGATGAGATGAAGAGCATGGTCTGGCACGTGTTTCCTCTGCGAGTGATGAAGGCTCCCTGCATGGCGCACGGGCTCAAGTTGGATCCAACGCCTGCTGAAGTGTTAATAAAGAGCAGCTCGTGGGTGGTGTTTGAAGATTATTTACATATACGTAATTACTGCTAAACCCCCCCACCGCTGACAACTTCAAAGGCAAAACCAAACCCACAACTTTGTGCAGTGCCCCTCAGATTTGACCCTTCTCCACGGAGGTATCAGGTGGCTGCCAGTGAATGGCTTCTCCGGCGTTCCTGTCCAGCCTTGCTTTCCAGGAGCGGACGGATGAGCACGGTAATGACGCAAACCAGGGGGGCAGGGTAACATTTTGGGGATGGGAACACCAAATCCTGCCAGGAAATGGTACCCACTCAGGACCATGGAGAAGCTGGAGCTAAAATGTGATAGCTGCTGGAGGCACAGAGGGATGAAGAGGAGGCAGAGGGAAGTGTACAAATCCTTGGCAAGGCATAAAAACAGATGTGGCTCCCAGAGGAAGAGAGCGTTCGACCCTTTGGGATGGCCAGCATGCAATTTGCACTATGTGATTTATGGAGGAAAAAAGCTCAATTTTTCATCCTTTCTGCTAAGGAAGGAGAACATGTCCTGGGTAATCCCCTGGCTGGATGTGCTGTGCTGGACCAGGGATGTGGCACTGGAAGGAGGAGGTTCCTGGGGTGACATTTTCCACCATCCCAAATATTTCCTGCGTCCACCAAAATTACCAATACCACCTAGGCATTTTGTTTCCCCAAGTCTGCTTCTTTTTTTAATGGCCCCATTCAGGAACAATCTGTCTCCAGCCCAAAATACATAAGGCTAATTTCACTCCAGTTGCCATCCCCCGTGGAGAGGGGTCTTAAAGGAGCCATTTCATCTCGGAGCGTATGAGCAGGCAGCCGGTCCCTGCACCGCCAAGCCAAACAGATGGGGTGGGGAGGAGACAGGGCGGGAGGACAAGTGTGTTTCTGAGGTTTTAATAATCCCTTCTCCTGTCTGAATCATCACAAATCCCAGTGGAAGGGCAGGCATTTTCCAGATGGTAGGAAATAAACTCTGGGATACTTCCACGATGAGAACTCATTAGCCCTGCTGGCTCTGCTCCAAGCTCGATGGCAGTCCATGTAAACTGTATTTGGACCTGCCCTTTTTCTATCATCTGTTCCCATGAAATCTCCAGCCCCATCTTACACAGACAAGCTGCCCGGCTAGCTATTAATTTGATTACGTGTGGCCTTTGCCTCTTGGAGAGCTTAGAGCTCGGGCAAGTATCTTCCCGTAAACCTACTGCACGCTAATCCAAGCATCTCAGCTGCCTTCACGCCACCCATCTGCTCGCCACTCAGTTGATGCTTACCTGCCCGCATGGAGTCTGGGGAATAGTGAGGTATTTGGCTGGCTTCCAGGTTACAAAGGCAGAGCACTGGACAAAAAAAAAAAAAAGGCATATATGTACATGCACGCGACAGGATTTAAGCCCAGCCACAGCCAAACATTACCACTGTGCTTTGCACGGGCTGCAGCATTCTCTGTCCTATCACACAACCCCGTGCACCCCACAAACCAGGAGAGGGGGGTTCTTCCAGGCAGTAGCTGCACTTGGTGGCTGTCACTGCCACCCACCACAGATGACGGAGCCTCCGGAGCAATCACGAGGCTCCAAGTCATCCCCTTCTGCCTCGAGTCTCCTTTAGCCATCAGCTGAGTGACAGGGAAGCCACAGGAGCAGTACCAGGTCCTGGTAGGGCTCTGCTGCTGTTGGTGCTTCTGGCGGCAGTAGCAACCTGGCTCGGTAGGCGGGGTGCTCCTCCTTGCGTGGTTGCAGGATGTCGGACTCAGCCAAAGTTGTGATCTAGAATAAAAGGTTCTCTGCAGGTTTTTTCACTCTAAAACCTCATAGCTTTTCCACAGCACAAAGCTTGCCCAGACTGCAGATAGCTTGAAGCCCTTTAACAGTCTTTTGAACAAGCCCCAGCTAAAGACACATGTTCCACAACTCAGTTGGGTAAAAGGTGTCCCACCTCCTATGGGGGTAACCCAATTGCCCTCTGTTTTAAAACGTTGGAGGCACAGTAAGAAAACCCCCATGCTGGTTGAGAGAGACAGCGAGACTGCCCTGTGTTTTACACAGTGTTTTACATGCAGGAAGCTCTTTGAAGAGGTCTGTGCGGTGTAAGGCACTGTGAAGCAGCCGGTGTTTCAGGTTTGCAGTGAGCACTGGGGATGTTTGTATGGGCTCAGCATTTGCTCTCTGTGTTTCAGCCCACCTGGCTGAGGGCGCTTCTGTGCTTGTTGCACAGGGATGGCAGCGGGCAGCCAGAGCAGACTGACCGGTGAGGTGGGGTTCAGCCCTCCTCTGCCATTTGCAGCCCAATGTGTGACTTGACACTGCAGTTGTGTGTTGGGGACAGGCAGCAGTCGTTTCACGCGTGCGCTGTGGCATTGGGCTGCCAGTGGGGCACGTGGTGGCTGACAGCCGTGTCCTGTGGTCACAGGGAGTCCCAGCGCAGGAGGGAAGCAGGCGCTGATAATCCTGCAGTCGGGGAGTGCAGCGTTCACATCAAAAAGTGACTTTCCCTGTTTGCAGAAGGTGAAATCTGCAGATGTTCACTATAAAACGGTGTGGGTTTCAGAACGACAATATCCTAGATACCATGAAAGCCTGAAACAGCTACAGCAGCCCTATAGGGAGCAAGCAACTGCTGTCCTCAAGCAGCTCCTACTTGGCTTTGTAGCTCTGATGATTCAAAAATTGCTCTCCTAGATCACAACAAATCCAAAAGCCTCCCAATGCATACTCTCAGATAGGCTCCCTCCTTCTCTTTCAGGATTTTCCATCTTTTCCCGAGCTCTCCAGCCATTGCCTTTGCTGCCCATCCCTGAACACAGTTCTAGACATGCACCATCTGGAGAAGAGCCTTTGCAGGGCAGCCTCTGTGCCCAGAGGGCTGTGGGAGGAGGCACGGAGCGCTCAGTGAAAAGGAGTAAATCTCATTAAGGGTTTTAACATTTATGGCCAGCAAGATAATGAAGGAAGGTAATTTGGGATAGCCTTATTGCAGTTATCATAATGTTTCCCTGAAGCACAAAGATAAAAGTCAGTGGATAATGTCCATAAGGAGTTTTTATATCTGCCTCTTTTTATTTTTTTTTTTAAGCAATACCCATTGCAGTCAAAGACGGGTGTCATTTTACAAACACAGAGAAGGCAATTATGTGACTTTGAAACGCAGAATTACAAGACTCTCAAGGCTCACCTGGCTGTCATGACCCATGTTGGAGAGCCACTGCAGTTGACAGGAATCCCTTGTCCCCAACATTAAATTGTTTTACTAGGAGGAGCAGTGCTCTCCCCATGTTTATCTCACAGGGACCGGTATTTGGAGATGTCCTGGCAGATCTTCTCTTCCTCCCCTCTTTTGTATTCTGGCTTTACTTTCTCATTTTACCCTATTCTGCAATGCAAGAAGGGTAGATGATGAACCGGGAACGGGGTATGCCTAAAATGAGGGAAAACAAATAACTTTTCTTTTTTTTTCTCTGCGCTAATGAACTTGTGGAACTCACTGCCACAGGGCATGACTGGAGCCAAGCGGTTCCTGTGCACAGCTCAACTTACCACAGAACATGCTTGCACAAAACCTTTTAGCGTCTTTGCTTAAGACTTATATTAAGAGTGGATTGGTATCTGTAAAACATTTTTTTGTGGCCCAAATTGTTTGCTACGATTAAGGATTTTTATTTCTTCCCCTGAAACATAGTGTGATGAGCTTTCTGTTTCCTCAGAGAGGAATGCTAACAAATCAGTAATATTTAACATAGCACAGCAGTGATTTGCAGGGCTAAACAAAACCGTCATCCCAGAGATTTCGCAGCACCGGTGCCCGCTCTAGCAGCCGTCACCCATGGGTGCACAGCGCCCCGAGATGGGTCCGCACGCCCCCGAACCCAAATCAACTGCAGAAGCCAGTCAGGCTGTGGTGATAAAAAAACCAAGACAACAAGCAAATATATTTCAAAAGCTGTCACTTTACTTTCCCCCACTGTGACAGCCTGATCGCTCATTATTTCCCAAATGTTTCCAGCAAAATTGTATCAATTTTTTCCACCAGTTCTGAGATTGTACTTTTTTCTTAAGGAAGCACATTACTTCACCATTTCAAACAGCCCCAGACCCGCACCCCAGCAGATGGCTGAGACTCCCGATATGAATTACCAATGTCACCAGTCCTCCCAGACAAAAACTAGGATAACCCAGGCTGGCCCGTGACTAAAACAGCTGACTGTAAGTCAGGGCCACAGACTCTCTGCACAGCCCTTATTCTTGTTACGGTGCCGTTGAGCAAAGCCACCATCTTGCACAGAGCCCGTTTTGGCCTGGGGTTTTGTGGCTGGATAACGGCACCCTGAAGATTGTCTGACAGTATTGACTTTGTGTCCGGATCTGGAACACACAAATGGAGGCAAAGCCCTGCCGTGCATGAGTGGGGAGGAAGAGAAAGTGACGGGCTGCACGAGGGCGGCTGCGGTGCCTTCAGCCACACAAGCCTTTCTGCGAGCCGAGCGGCACCGCCTGAGGAGACCGCCTGTGAGGCGGACTACAACTCCCAATATGCTCTGCGGCCTGGCGGCGCCTACGAGGGCGCGCCGCGCGGGGAACTACAACTCCCATCCTGCACCGCTCCACCCGCCGCTTTTCTATTGGCTGGCTGTCGGGCTGGCGCGAATCCCCTTCCCCGCAAGGGGAGTGGCGCTTCTCGCATCTCCACGACAACAGGAGAGCAAACAAGATGGCGGCGGCCCGTTCGGTGGGGTGACGGGGTGGTGCTCGAGTGCGAAGCACCGCTAGCGCGGCTCCGTCGGCGTCCTCGCTTCTTATTACAGCTCATGGCGGGGGGCGAGGAGAAGGGGGGAGAGGACGGCCTCGGTGAGCTGCTTACCCCTTCTTATGGGCCCCTGCAGCACCTCTTCCAGGGGATCCCTGGGGAGCTGCCTCAGGACAGGCCCAGCCTGCGGCAGCCACAGCTCAGCCTGCCTCGCCAAGAGGACAAGCAGGAGGAGGATGACGAAGAGGAAGAGGAGTCACAGCGCACAGAGGTTCAGCTCAGTGCCCCCCAGCTATTTGGGGAGGGGTGTGCTTGTGAGGGAAGAGCCCTTTCCCTCCTCATCACTCAGTATAGTTGTGGGAGAAAGAAGGGGGAGTCCGTGGGGGCACCAGGTAGTGATTTCTCATTTCCCCAAAGAGGGGAAAGGCTGTTTTGGTCTATTTCCCCTCACCTCTAATTTCTGCCTTTTTTTAGGGTCCCTTCCATCCCCGTGGTGTCCAGAACACTTTTGGATTGCCCCTCTCTCTCCTTGCTATGTAAAGACTAAGGATAAGCTGGCATATGGATGGCCAAATTAAACCCCTTTCCTGTTTATATGCCCAGCCCTGAGATTCAATAAGCTCCTGGACCCAAATGAATTTTGTCTCCCTGCTCTGCTGGGCTCTGAAGTGTCCACTGCCACAGCATTATCACCTCATATTTTTACCTAGTGAAAATGCATCTGTAGTCTCCATTGCTATATCATGAAGGTGCTATAATTTAGAAGATTGCCATTTGAAACATTATTTATCTTGGTCCCTAGATTAGCAATTGTTGTGTGACTTCTCCAAGCTCATAGGAATTTCACAAGCCATTGGCTTATTTTCTCATTAAACCTACGCAGTGGTTCATTAGTGCCATCTGTCAAGTACCCTCTTTGGCAAAGATTGTTCTCTGAAGAGTAGTGCTAGCTGCTCATGCTGAACAAATTTAAAGGGCCTCCAATAATGTGCATATTGGGGTACAACACTGGGGTTATGTTAGTGCTGATTTGCTGAGATGTTAACATCCATAATCAATGTGAGTTTCATAGCTCAACATCTCTGGAAACAGGTCGTGTTTAGAGCTGTGCATTTAAACCATAAGGTAAAAAAAATCCCAGCAAAAACTGTTGTACATTTTTAAATGTACAGAGCTAGTATGTAACATGTTTCTATTTATCCGATTTGAGGGCTGTGTTCATCATTTTTCCTAATATGCAGTGCCTTAGTAGGGTGATGGAGCACTAAAAGCAGCATTTGATTGAGGACTTTTATTAAACTCTGTTCCCGGTTGCATCCCAGGCAGCCCCCAGATTCTACCGAGTGTGGAATTTCATAAATCTTCCCTTAATCCGTTCCTCTCCCTGCCCCCCCTTTCTGATATTTTATAGGGTCAGTTTGATGGAGTGTTGGATGAAGACACTGTGGCTGAGGGTCTCCACAAGCTGGGGCGCTCAGCCCCTGGTATCGAATACGTTTATCTTAATCTGTCGCTTTCAGTAAGTATAAGCAAAGAACGTCATTGTGAAGTGCTTCTCTGCTCGAAGGTTTCCTCTTTTTAACAGCAAATAGTTGGTCTAGTAAAAAAATTTCAAGACGCAGATTTTTGTCTTTACCTGTCGATGCTGTTTCACGTACATGGGACTTTTGACAAGACACAGCATGGCTCCTGCTGACAACTGCCATATCAGTATGTTTTTTTTTCACTTAGTAGCAACAGCAGTAAGATTTTTCTTTAGCCAGTCTTCGGGTGTGAAAACGTATCTTCCTGCTTCAGCCAGAAAAAATAGAGGAACATGCTAAACACATGAGAATGCTCCATTTATTGTCCCTTCAGAAAGTTAAAATGGTTGTGTCTTTTTAAAGATTACTTGCTGCCGCTCCCTTTTCTATGCAGCCTTGTTTTTCTGGCATTTTTCCTAGCTACAGCTGTCTCCTGGTTGTGTTTTAAAGTCTTCTTTTGACATTTTCTCCATTCATGGCTGGTCTGCAGGTCTAACATCACTTTCTGTATATGTCATCCTGTTCTGACACACCCAGCTGGAGGGACCCTGGGGCACCTCTTCAATGTCTCCTGCTACTGTGTATCTCTTGGGAGAGCGGGTGGGGTTATACAGCTAGTTATTAAAGTCTCTTTGCTTTGTTTTTCCAGGGTCGTGAGTTAAGTGACATTAAAATTCTCTCCAGATACGTTCACCTACAGAAGTTGGAACTTTCACATAATAAAATTAATGGTATGTAGTAAATACACTGGTAAATTCTTGGGTTGTGAAATCATTTAAGATGAGAAATGCACTGTACCATGTAGCTTTAATATCACAAAGCCTGGTCTACGTTTTAATGGTGTAACTACTCCAGCTCTACAGACTGCGGCAATGGCTAGATCTTCTTGAGAATGACGTATGGACCGTTCAGACAGCCGCACCAGCATATGCTTATCAGAGGGAACATGGAGATTATTGTCCAGTTTATTATCCAAAGATAAAGTGCAAGCAAGCATGTCAATACAAGATTAAGGTTGAGATTTTACATGTGCAGATGTCACAATATTTAAAGTTATGTCTGGTACAGTTTTGCCAGCCTTGGGCTTTCCTATGTCAAGGTTTCCCATTGGTGACAAAATGTAACAAAACTTATCCTGGATTTAGAAGGTAACATATGGAGACTAGGATGAGCTCCATAATCTTCTACTCCTTCCCTCTCCCTCATACTCCCCAACTCATTTTTTAATTTAACAGCAAAAGGAATAAGCTGTGATGGCAGCCTGTTGCATTATTTCTTTCAAGTTCATTTCACTGGAGGTGCTGGAGTCCAATAATAGCAGCACTTTTGTAAGGCAGCACTTCTCTGTGCCCATTTTGCTAATAGTTTGTCTGTGAAGGCTAGGTCTGAACAGAGCAGGGACTTTTCCATAGCAACTAGTCATTTCGTCTTCAGTAGTGGCCTAAATACTTTTCTCCACTAATTAATAACTTAGGACACAGGTAGTCTTTCTGTCATTCTAGAGGTAACTAGAATATAAAACTATATTCTGGCTTATAGACAAATCAGTGGACAAAATGGAAGTTTAATGTAGAACTTGAATATTTACTCTTCGTGGTTTAGAAACCATCTTTTTTTCTCATAGATTTTATTATATCTGAATTCTGCATTTCAAACATCGCTTTCTGAATGTATAACTACAAATTGATTCTTGATTGCTATTGGACATAATTATCACATTTTGACATGGTGATTTCTACATTTACCTATGCATTCATGTACAGGATTTGACATTTTGTTTTTGTTACTAGATCTTTCTTGTATCAGTCACATGCCTCACTTACTAGAACTGAATGCCTCCAACAATGAATTGACTACATATTTTGGTTTTAAACCACCTAAAAATCTCAAGGTAAGTTGCAAAAAATGCATTTTATAGGTTTAAATTCAAAACGGTTTTCTAAATCTAATTTAGGTATTGTATTTGGACATGTGCAAAAGCGAATTTTTATGCTTTCCTTATTCTTTTTTTACCTCATTTGACATTTTAATAGCTTTTCCACATGTTTGGGTATTTTACACTGCACATTTGAGTCTTTTATTTTCTTTCACACTCTGAACCCTGGGAAGGCGTATTGTACATGGGAAGGTGTATTGTACAGATAACTGTTCTAGCCACAGGTAAATATGGCCAGAATTTTTTCCTTGCTTGTCGAATTCATCAGACCTTTAGTGGGATCAGTTCCTGCCTTTCAAATTGACTGATGCCAGTTGTTATTGTGAAACATGTACGTAAAGTGTAGCTGTGTGCTAGTCTTCCCTTTGCTGTTGCTTTCTTGTTGCCCACTTTGGGTTATGAAAAGGAGGAGGTTGTTTTGAAATATGACCTTTATGTATTTCGCTGTCTTCTCTGTTAGTTTTTTAATATGTATGCATAATTACAAATCATTAATGATAATGTTGTTGGAAGAAAGTATAGTTTGGGAAGTTCCCAAAATGTGAGTCCTATGTGTCATAAAAAAGACCCTTTCTGTCTATGTCCCAATATTAATATTGATGATCTTCTCATTTCTTCCACACCCTTGATAGCAAGTTTAATGTAACAGCTGTTTAGTTTCACAAGACAGCTGTAAGTGCTGAAGGAAAAAAAGTAACTTTCTGTCTCCTTTTTTCTTTAGGAAGTAGATTTTTCATACAATCAAATACCTAAAATGCAAGATTTGTCAGCATACCAGTCACTTACTAAACTCTTGCTGGATTGTATCCTTTATGGAAACTTGAATGGGAGAAAAGTTGCTTGTTTGCTTTCTGAACAGCTGTTTGCTTCAAACAGATACCTGTTTTCTTTGTATTTTTCCTTCGTGTCAGTTTTGTCTTTAGAAGCAAGATTAAACACTGTAATTCTGGTGGTGAAACTGATCTTAATTTACTTAAGCATGCCTAGTGTTAAAGGTGTTTGTGTGTACATGTAAGATATTAGCCTGCTAGAGGAACACAAAAAACCCTCCACTTTGCATCATGTAAAACTGAAAAAGTGACATGTCACACTGTCTTTGCATGGCAGAGGTAATAAATAATCCCAGTATTTTTATATAAGAAAGGTTAATAGGAAATCAGCGTGGAATGCTAAGCTCCCTTAAATGAAAAAGGTGCATGTTGTTTAATCTTAGACACAGCTAATTACGCAGGGACTGTAGAGGCTCTGTGGAGGACAAGGCCGTTTAATGACAATGAAGAGCATGTTTAAGTGAGAGGAAACTTCCTGGAGTATGCTGAGGGAAGTACACAGAGCGAAAGTGTTCTGCTACACACCTTCCACGCTCTCGCTGTGGTACCCCGTTTGTGGGATTAGAAACACTGTTCTGGTAGAAATCAGATAAACGTGAACGTGCAGATTAAATTTTTTCATTGCTTACTTCTCCAAGGCTGTCCGTAGTACTCTTAGTCTCCCTAAAGATTCTCCTATGCTTTTCTGAAAGGCCTTCTGGAGTTTCATATTGACATGCTGCCTTACTTACAATTGCTTCCCGAGGGCTCGTGAACCTTTCCTCTTTGCCTCATAAATTGCATCTTGATTTTCTGCTCTCTGAAAAGGAGAAGACAGCAGGCTGTTGCAGTTTTTTCTCTGTCTCTTGTCCTCGAAGTAGCCCATTACCAAACGATATTAATACAATGCCTTTTTCATGTAGGAGCAGATAAAGCATTTGCAGGGCATCCAGGTTACATTATTCACGTGTTTTACAAGGTGTGCAGGTGACATGATTCTTGTCAGAAAATGGCATTGAGGCCCTGTCCCTTTGCAGTTCTAATTTTCCATTGCAGAGCAAAAACCATGTGGCAAAATGAAAAGGAAAAAAGATCAGAGATTTGTATTGTGGATATGAATTAGTATTTTTTCATTTGGTTTCAATGCAGCAGCGTGCTGTCTGCCATTTCTTCATTTGTCAATGAAGATGCCATTGAAATGGGGAGAAAAACTGTTTCATGCACACAGTTGCAATGGGACCCTCTGAAATAGAAGAAAATGAGTGCAGAATTGAGAAGTGCAGAATTCAGAATAGCAAAGTGGCTCTGTTCCTAACCCATGTCAAGCACTCCTTGCCGAAGACATGCCAGACAAAACAAGCTGTTCTTTGTAATCGTAAATGAAAATACTATATTAAATATCATGCCGTAGCAGAAATGTTTGGCATGCATTTCTTGTTGACAGTAACTAACTATTTCTTACGATATTTAAGGAATTACGATGCAGATGGTAAGGTCATTGCAATTTTTTCTGACAGGTGCACACACAAGCACACCTGACAGGATTATAAATGAGTTTTCAAGGAGGAAATTGTCCAAACCACAAAGGAAGACAGCTTGGGCAATAATATTTGACAAAGCATTATAGTGAGTCATTAAAAGATTAAAACTGATTGTATTAGTTTTTAGTGCTGAGCAATTTGCTGCCTCATATTGATGCTTATGGCTTAAACAATATTTTTTCCTTGCCAAAACTTTTCTTCCTCAGTTGAAAGAGAAGCAGTCCCATTTTCTATGCAAATCAATGAATATCTGTCAAATATCAGTGCCTGTGGATGGTTTTGATTTCTTTTCTAAATGACAAAGACAGCCTAGTGTGAGGTCCTATGAAAAGATACATCTGTGCTTACCAGCTCATTTCTCCTCCTCTCTTTCCCCATCTAGGCCTGTGAGTGTAGAACTTACGTAGTGTACAATTAAATCCTTATGTAGGAATACAGTTATGAAAAAAACAGAGTTAGGTCACAGCTATTAAAGAATATTCTGTTGGCCCAGAATAAGCTTACATTTTGTTTGGTTACAATATCATTCAGACTGAGAGAAAAAAATCCTGATAATTTGTCCACTGCCTGGTAAGACTAGAAACGTGAATGAAAACTCACTTGCCCCTCTTTGCAGGCAGAGTTCATTCTCTCAAGTCAATGAAAAATATTTTCTTTTGTGATTGCCTAAAGGCATTTCTCTGTGTCCTGCACGTTCTGGCTGTTTTTTTCAGTTATATTTCTTGTTTTTTTATGTAACTAGTTCCAGCTTGGACACTTAAAATACGAGTGCAGTTCTTTTTGCCTAACTTCAGTCACCAAATACTTAGATGCCTGGATCAGTGTTACCTGATTTTGGTACAGTGGAGATATACAGAGTCAGGTACCTCTGCCGTTCATCCCATTGTAAGAGAGCAATCTGACATAGCTTGTTGTCAAAGGAAACTTGTTTTGTTTAAGTAATCTGGATAGTTATGTTAATACTGAAGTTTGCCGAGAGGAATCCTAACTACTTTTACTGCTGCTTTTGAGTTTAATGTTAATTTAAAATACACTTTCCCCTTTCAGTACAGATGGCCAGTATAGAACAGGTATAATTTAGAGTGAAATAGCCCCATATAGTACTGTCGTCTGTTATTACTTGGATAATTTGTGTATACTGCTTGGAGGTCAAGGTCAGTTTGGAGCCATATTAAGTACTCCGTAAATGTAAGAAGATTGTGCCTTCCTCTGATGACTCAGCCATGTGCCTGTATTCTACAGCTGACCTAACATGACTGGTGCCCAGTTAAAGTCAAAGGCGTAAAGACCCCTATGTTTTAGCTTGTGCATATGCATCCGATGAGAAGATCAGAGATTTACAGCATAGTTTTGCAAGGTACTGGCAAAGTAGTTCTTTCCCCACACTCCTGTTCCCTCATTTCCACTACTGTCTCGATTTGCCATCAGCCTGGTTATGCCAGCTTGAAGGGCTGCACTGTAAACCAGGTCACAGAAACTACCTGAGTTAAAAGCTCCTCCAAAAAGGAGGGGAGGATATTTCTAGTTGAATCAGTGCCGCTTATCCTGCAGCCCCACAAAAAGTTATGTCAGCCAAACAAGGAGGCAGTAAGCTCCAGAAAGGGGTGGGTGTGAGCGGCTGGGATTTTAAACTACTTAGCACGAAGCATTTGATGTCCAGCTCCCCTTACCATAAAATTCAGCTCCATTGCTAATTTAGCTACTAATTATTGCTAAGGTTTTGTGTTCAGTTATTTTCCTTAAATGCAAAAACCTCTGTATAGTTAATAACATAGAGGAGATAAGAGGACTAGAGAAGTGTCACAGTCTGACTCATCTTAGTTTGTCACACAACAGACTCATTGAAATCACTGGCCTTGACAATTTACCTATCAGAATACTCAATCTGGTAAGAAAGACGTAATTCTAGTTGTTTTCCTGTCTGTCTTTTATCTATATATTAATGCCTTAATAAACATGAAGGTAATTACATAACAAATTTTCAGACATATGTGTAATACTGGACACATTTTTTTATTAATACAGGATCATAGAATGATACAGGTTAGAAGGGAGCTGTGAAGGTCCAGCGTCCTGCTCAAAGCAGAGTCATCTTCAGTGGATGTGGCTTAGGGCCTTGTCCAGCTGGGTTTTGAATTTCTCCAAAGATATTTTGCATTTGGTCTGGGTAGGTTTTGTTGTTGCTTAGGTGATGTGTAAGAAGTTACTTGCTGTGCAAGTCCCACAATAAAAACAATGAAGATTATTTTTAAAAGTACATTTCCTCATAAAGCTGTGTTCATGATAGCAGTGAGCTAGGACAGGAGAGGGAAAAGCGAGGACTGAGAAGCCTGCATTCATTTTGGAAAACAAGTCAAATTAGTATGCAAATCTGATTATTAAAGGATCTTTTTTAAATTTTTTAAGGATCTTGTAATGAGATTGGAAGCTTTAAATTGCCAGCTTTCTGTCAAGATATCCGGGGTATATTTGTTTAAGTACAACATTTCTAGGTTATATTTCTAGATGCTTTAGCAGGATTTATCTTATCTGGCTTCAGATTTCTGCAGCATAGACAACCGCACATGAGCTAGTTGTTCTCTGCTGCCTCAAAATTCAGTGCAGAGAAATGGACACTTAAAATACTTCATTATTCTAATCCAGCTGCTGACATCTACGTTACCACAAGATGCATCAGGCCTTGGAAGTGCCTGTTTCTCTCTGTTGGTTATGAAGATAGCCAAGGATAACTAGCCCAAACATAGACCTCTATTTGTCAATGCCTACACTTGTTTGCATGCGTCTTACTCTTCTACAGGTCTTGGGTCAGTGTTCCTCAGTTCCATATTTGTAAAATGTCCTTAATAATACCAACGCTTTCTTCTAAATCATTTTGAGGTACTCAATATAGAGATTGCGCAGAAACACAAGCAAAAACTATTTTTAATGCAGTTCAGTTGGTTTTTTAAATACAACAGACTATTTCTTAATAGGTTTTACTTTGTTATAATAATTTAAAATATATTTAATGGGATTTTAAAAATGAGTACCAAAAAACTATATATAGAAATATGCTCATATTTGCTACACTAGTTTTAAGCACCTACATGAATATTTTAGGTAAAGCGAATGAATCCCTTATCAAGAATAGAAATATTCTTTTCCAATCCTTCTAAAATTTTAAAGATTTTTCTGCTGTTCTGTAGTAATTGATATAGAAAAGAGTAACTAAGGTCTGCACCCATCAAGGCCTGATTGGCCCTTGTACTTATTACTGCTTTGATATTCAGGAAACGTATTCACATTTAAAAGTGGGCAGTGGTATGTTTTGAATAATATATTCAAATAATGTTCAGTAACGTATTTTTAATATACTTATATTTCAGATATGTAATGCCTTCAGTAGCTTCCAGTTATGCCCTTAATGGCAATAAAACTGAATTTTGTCTCATTTTTAGTGGATAAGATTAATTCAGATTGGCAAAATCATGTCTAAAAGTTCTGAAATGAACTATGGGAGTATGACAATCTAAGCTGACAGGAAGATCTTTTCTCAAAATGCTTTCTTCAGGGAGAATTACAGAAGTCGCTCGACCATTGTGTGCCCTGATTTCCTCATCTGTTAAAAGGCCTAATAATAATTCTGTTAGTAATGGTTATCTGCTCTGTAAAATGTTTTGGAGGCTGTGTTAACAGCTAAGCCTTATTAACATGAACATGTTCTTCAGTTTTGGTTCTTACATGCTGATATGATTATTTATACAACTGTGTCCCTGCTTGTCTTTTTTAATTAGCAAAGTAGATAGTCATGTGGAAATTATGTAAATAGACAGATTTTAGCATAGCATTTTCTTTTACTAGCTAGAATAAAATGCAGTTCTTTTTTCATGGGAGCAGTCATCTCTCTTCCCATTGATTCAGCTTTCTTTTCCATTTTCCCTTGAGCTTTTTAGGTTGAATGAGTAGTAAGGTCTGGAGTTTGGAAGAAAGGCTTCAAAAACTGTAAATACTGCCTAGCTATACCAAAAAGCCTTTATTCTGCTTATGTTTGCACAAAATAGGAAATGCAGCTCTAGTGAACTGGACTCTTAGGAATTTTATGCTTTGCAAAAAAGGATCTCTACACAAATCCCTTTTGTTCACAGAATTTTACATGCACCTCTTGCATAGCATTTTGCAACTAGAGCTGTGAGCTGTATCCTATTAAACGGAGGTCTAACGAAGAACAGGAAGAGAAGAGGGAGCCTCCATGCTATTAATAACCTAATTAAACATTTAAAAGTCAGGAAAAATGTCAAGGACAGACAACTGGATTAACATTAGAGTCAGCTGGCTTATTTATTTCAATAGTTCCTAAATATTTATTAATAGAATATGAGGCTTCTAAGCTTTCAGCACAAGGTGATGCTGATGGAAAAATATAACTTGCAAGGTTATACAGAAAGAATCATGTTGAGAGGCCATCTGGGTACATGTGGCCACTGGGACAAAGATGAGTACAGAACCTAGCACATTATACCTATTTGGAGTTCAGAGCAGAAATGAGTATATGATTTGTGAGGCCCTGAGAAATGAAGCCATCTGGTGTCCAGTGATAAATGTAGGTCTTCTATCTTGTACCTTGTTTGGAAGGAATGTAAAACAATGATAGTTGGTTATGAGTTCTCAAAAACTTGGGTAATTTCTTGTGTTAGAGTCTAGATGAACTTACAGTAAGGTGGGTTTGTTGGGTTGTTTTTTTTTTTTTTTCTTCTTACTGCGTGTGCTATCACTGACAGTAAATGAAGTCTGCCTTCACTTAGTATGCATTAAGATGACTTGTGTGTCCTAGAGATATTTTTATAGACTGCCTGTAGTCCAAAGAAGACAGTACTCTATTGTTCTACCTTAATATTTTCATTATTTATTCTGTAATCATAAGTCTAAATATAACCATGATTACAGAGGGAAATTCTATGTATTTATGTATATATATTCTATAATTTTATGTGCATACCTGTTTTCTAAATTTTGAGTTGGATAGTGACAAGAGTATCCTTTAGCCAGTGTCATCTTTAAAAGAATGCTAGAGCTCTTTTTATTGCTCTTGTGTCTTGCTGCTATTCAAGGTGAGTTGAAGATAAGTTAATCAGAAGATAGTTGATTCTTTTTTCCTTGAGCAGTATGGAAAGCTGTAATATGTCATCGCAAGATGAAGATGGGGCTAATGCATAAAAGGCCTATTTGTAATAGGATTCTCAATAATAAAGTGAACTCTGTTCTTCCTCAGGAATGTAGTTTTCCATCTGTAGAACTTTATCAATAGTTTATATGCTTTCATTTCTTCTTAGAGCTCTAACCAGATTGAGAAGATAACTGGGTTGGACAGCTTGAAAACTCTACAGAAGCTGGACCTATCTAGCAATAAAATAACTAGTCTAGAAGGCTTGGAGGAACATGATCTACTAGGGATGATCAACCTAGAGGATAACCAGGTAGCATATTTAATATTGATCTCAGCTTTTTCTAAGAATGCATAATTTTTTTTTTTCTAAAATTCAATCCCTTTAAGGCTTAATCAAAAAATCTTACAACACTGCAAGAAATTAATATTAGAAAAGATGACATTTTTTCCTTTGGTATTTCACTCCAATGCTGTTTCGCATGTTGATTGATAGTGTACTCCTCAGGCCTTGTTTAATATCTCTAGATGGGTTTATCTTTATGTAGGTATCACTTCTGTAGTATTTAGTGCTCACGTACATAAAGAACTAACAGTGCTCCCTTGAGTGGATAAAGATAAGGATGAGTATGCAGCTTTTTCAGCTTGATTATTTTTGAGGATCTTTACTTACATCACAGCTTTTCTACTGCCAGGCCTCAGGAGGGTTTGCTAATATCTCTCAGCCCAATTTTATGACCACAGATTCTTCTGAGCTCTCAGCTGGAAACTTCCTGTAAGGCAGAACTGCATGTACTCTATTATAAAGTGGCTTTTGTTATGCAGCAGAATTTTCACTGGAAGTACAATGATACAATCCAATTTGTATTTGAATTTTGAAACTCAACCCATATATACGTAAAACTTTTGATATTGAGCTTCCAGGGTCCTTAACTGAACAGACCGTCAATTCATGAATTATTTTGACATCAAAGACAGATCTGCATGTGAAAAAAAATCTAAGAAAATAAGAAATAAAAATATAAACCAGGAATTGAACATTTTCTGTCATTTTTCCCCGCTTGCAAGATACATTTACAGGATTTAATTCAAGACACTATGAATTCTTTTTCTCACACTGTGTTCAGGTTGACATTTAAAGGTACATCAATTGCACAAGACAGGAAACTATCTAATAGTATGGTTGCTATTAGCATTAATAACACCACTTCCATTGCCTCATATAGTTTCCACTGTTCTTTATGGCACGCAAAAGCTATTAATTTTACCTCATCAAAATTTGCCTCTTTTAATGATGTTATTGAAACTGTTTAATGAGTCACCATGTTTTGAACATTTCCTTCTGAAGAATAATTTAAAGAGAATTTTAATTAATTAACACAGAAAGATCTGAGTTACTTCAAGCTCACTACCACCCAGAATGACCTTAAATGCTTGATTTTTCAAAAATGGGCACAATAGGTTTATCTGCAAACCATGTCTCTCATATACATGTTCGGTGATTTTCAAATGTTGGCTGTTGGCATTCTATGATTTATTTAGGAAATCCACCCAAATGACATTTAACTTGGTCAGAACTGTTCCATGGTGGGCTTCTTGTTATCTCAAAATGAGTATTGGGTAGGCTATGGTTGAGGTTTATGTTTTTAGATACTTTACATAAGCTGAGTATAAGTTAGGGATAGAATGTGAAGTCTTCTAGGTCCAGTCTTTCAGCAACGGAGCAAAACCAGCTATCCTTACGAGGCAATTCATCCCAGCCTACCATGGATCAGATGACCTCTGGAACTGCCTCTCTCCGCTGATTATAAAGTGAGGTTAAGCGACTGACTTCTGACTTGGTCTAACTTAACAGATGGCTAAAATGAGGCGACATGAATTCCACTTGACCCATTTTGTTTTAATTGAGAACCTTGCAACTGTTCATTCAGGGTCTAGCACAAGTGCCTCTAGTGTGACTTTGCTTTGGGCACACAAACTTTGATTAATCCCACGTAAGTTCTAATGCTTATCTGATGTGCCTGAGTGCAACCAACCCAGGTTTCCTTTGTGCATAGATGAGACCTTAAGTGCATCACCCTCTGGACACAGACAGCCAAGGACAACTAGGCTGATGCTTTTCAGTCAAGTGCTGCAAGTTAGGTAGGATGAACTTGAGCTCCAGTGAAAAGAAACTCTTCTTAGACGGAATTTTTTTCTGCTAGTCAACTGAAGCACAAATATAACTGCAGAATTGCCTCACTTAGCCACATCAGCCACATAAAAGCTAAATGTGTTAGGGCTTGACATTTGAAAGAACTGGGAAAATGCGGGTGGTTTGAAATTGCTGTCGGTATTATACTGCTTCTCCACTAACACCCAAGTTGTCTGCCTTTTGTGACTAGAAGTGCCTTACTGAATGCAGTTAACATGTATACCCATTTTGTGAGTATAATGAATTTTTTTATGTCCAGATTTTAAGAGCAGGGATTAAAATACTTTTTTTTTCCCCATAGTTATCATGGATTCTGTTGCTGCTGATTTATGCTCTATTTCTGTCACTAATTAGATTGCTGAGCTGCGTGAACTTGAATGTATTGAAGATCTGCCTCTCCTCAGAGTTTTAAATCTTTTGAAAAATCCTGTACAGGTAAGAAAGAACTAAAGAGGAAGCCAAAAATAAGAACCTAGAACTGCTGTTTTGGATCACACAGAATCCATTTAGCCTCAGTTTCTATCTCTGAGAGTGGCCAGGTCATTTCAGGTAACGAGTACAAGAAATGATGAGTGATGGTTTCCCTGGCATGGTTACCCACCTTTGTCTGGGAACTTTGTCTGAACCAAAGCTGCATATGAATCATGATGTTTAATATCCACGTAGTAAATCCATGAGTCTTATTAATTCCATTTGTGAATCCATTTATGCGTTTGTACTCACAGTATGCCATGATTTTTGTTTGGGAAAAGATCCCCTTTTTCTTTGCTTTGAAAATCTGTACTCGATTGTTCCTGGGAAAAGCTCAAAGGAACTTAATAGCTTTTAAAATAAATAGCTTTTAAACTAAATAGCTTTTAAAATCATGTGTCTCTGGAATCTGTATCTTCTTTTCTTCTTTAGGATTTACTCAGTTCTCATTTATGGCTCCCATAATATTCCTCAATTAATGAATTAAACATCCGTTTTATCAACAACAATGAAATTTGCAAAATATCAGAAATTCTGACTTTGACTCTGCATTTGTAATTTGTCCTGAGTGATCAAAGATGATTCTATCCTGACTTCTGTGATTTCTAAATTATGTTTAAATTTTACAGTGATTTCCAATGTCAGAGAGAAGAAAAATGTTAAGGGTTTAACTTCTTCTTTTTGTAATTGCCAGTTTTGTATTGACTTTAGTGGGAATGGTCTGTCGTGGCACACCATGAAATCAGCATGAAAAAATACCCTTAATAGGCTGCCTCTGGTCGTCCATAATCTGAAAGCATTTTTCTGTTTAGATGTCCTCCCCCTAAGCAAAGTCTGATCCAATTACTGTTTTAATAACTTATACATGCAACAATCATCTTAAGACAGCTGTCTGAATTTCAGTTGTTTTAACAGGACCTTACTGGTTTTAGAACTAAGAAGCTTCATAAACTTGTCAGTGTCAGCTTTTTAATTTGATTTTTAATTATTATTTTTTATTGTCGCAGACTTAAAAGCATATATGATGATGAATTTATAATGCAAATTCACCTTTAAAGTTCCTACAGTACTACTGAGGTTAGAAGTATTAACTGTAGTTTATAGAATCATTTAGGTTGGAAAGGACCTTTAAGATCATCGAGTCCAACCGTCAGCCCAACACCACCATGCCCACTACACCATGTCCCTAAGTGCCTCATCTACACGTCTTTTAAATACCTCCAGGGATGGGGACTCAACCACTTCCCTGGGCAGCCTGTTCCAAGGCCTGACCACTCTTTCAGTAAAGAAATTTCTCCTAATGTCCAATCTAAACCTCCCTTGGCACAACTTGAGGCCATTTCCTCTCATCCTATCGCTTGTTACTTGGGAGAAGAGACCAACCCCCACCTCGCTACAACCTCCTTTCAGGTAGTTGTAGAGCGCAATGAGGTCTGCCCTCAGCCTCCTCTTCTCCAGGCTAAACACCCCCAGTTCCCTCAGCCGCTCCCCATCAGACTTGTGCTCCAGGCCCTTCACCAGCTTTGTTGCCCTCCTCTGGACGCACTCCAGCACGTCCATGTCCTTCTTGTGGTGAGGGGCCCAGAACTGAACACAGGATTCGAGGTGCAGCCTCACCAGTGCCCAGTACAGGGGCACGATCACCTCCCTGCTCCTGCTGGCCACACTATTTCTGATACAGGCCAGGATGCCGTTGGCCTTCTTGGCCACCTGGGCACACTGCTGGCTCATATTCATCTGGCTATCGACCATTTATTAATTATATTATATTATGATTATTACATAATTCGAGTATAGATAATGCTTTTGATTCTCCAACAGTCTTGCTTGGTGTTCTAGTGGGTATGGTGGTGATTTTTAAATTCCCATCTTGACCTTTTGAACAATGTATTGCAGACTTTTCAACAACTATTAGCTTTTGTTGCAGAAGCTAAGCTTGTGGTGGGAGGTCATTTTGTACAGTGTATTGATATCCTTCAGGGTAAAAAGCTTTTTATGTTGTGATGTATTAAGGCCAATTTAATTTCAACCGATTGAAAGTAAGTATTAGATTGATGAAGTTAAGTACTTTACGTCAAAGTGGAAACTTTGTCCTTCAGGAGCAAACAGATTATTGGCACTCAGTGATTTTCACGTTGCTCCAGCTAACAGAACTGGATCTCAAGAAGATTTCAGTGGAGGAGAAGGTATGTAAACATTATATCATTCTGGAATTTTTCTAAATAAAGAATATAAAAAACTGTGCATGCAAATGTAGTTTTGTAGTCATTTGGGTGTGACAAATCTCCTATGTTTCAGCCCCCAAGATAGGCTACATATTCAGAGACTTTTGCTTTTAAATCCAGATATATATCTACAGAATTTCTGGAGCAGTTGTGTATGTAAAAATGCAAAGCTTACCTAAAAGCTTTGTTCAGTGAAGAAATTTATTTAGCAGTCATTGTTACTCAGCTAGTGAATCTAAACAGGCAACTACATTCATTAAGTAGTCTGAAGTGGTAACCACTGTGCTACTTCTGAAATATTGTTGGGTTTTTTTAGTGTCGTGTTTGGCAAAGTGAACTCTGAAAGTAATAATCATGCTTGTTTCCCGTTCTACTCCATACAGCTTTCACTGTAAAATCTTCTCCCCAAGAAAACCTGCTCAGACTGCTTACAGTAACTTTCTCTTGTAATAGAAACCTTTCCCTCTTGTGCCATAATTTTACTGTAATTTGGTTGCTGCATGTAGTATTTGGGCCCAAGCCATGCTAGAACTGTTAGGGTTAACAGATGCCAATTGGGGTTGGATTTCAGGGTATTATCTTTTAAAAATAATCCTTACAAGAAATTCATCACTCCCAACTTTAGCTGCATAAATATTAGGGTTCTTGTTTAATGCCAGGCTCTCTCTATCATGAACACAGAGAAGGGACGATACCAGAGTGTAATTTACCCCACCTACCCAAGATGTTGATCTTACTCTTTGTGTTATGTGGCAATCTGTTTTCCTTCCAGTAAAATGTTGAATATATTACAGAAATTTTTCCTTCTCTATGGACTGTAAAAGTAAGCCTGGATGACTGATTTAGACTAGCACTTAACTTTTGGATGATTAAAGTTATTTCAGAAAATCCTCTCCTCAGGTTATTTTAGGACATCTACTCTAGCCTCATAAATTCTCTTGTCAAACTGAATTTGGAGGCAGCAGCTCTTCTGTCTCACTAACACACAAAATGGATATAGAGAAATGTTGTAGTTCAGATCAGAAGTGTGGTTTTGAAGTGAAACTCCCAGTTGCCCAACTTGCCATGCTTGATTCTTCTTGCGGAATAGTCTTGCAACATATCAACTAGACTTCTTTTGGACTAACCTTAACCAGATGATGTGCACCAGGATGCACCTAATGTGCTCCTAGCCACTAATTCAGACCAAAGGACCAAACTAGAGCTAAAGTGAAATGAGCTCCCTTCCCTCACTCCACCCAAAATAGTGTGGACGTTGGTCCCAAGTACTGAATGTTTTGTTTTAAAGATCCACTCCTATTGCGTCATACTACTTGCTAATATAGGCATGGCTGTCATCAGAGCTTACGGCAGTATTCAGCAGTGTTGGCTAGCTGATATTTGATGGTTTACATGAAATGACTCGGTAGTTCTTAACCTGTTTCTGAGTGGGTAGCATTAATAATACCAAAAAATATACAACTCATTAGCAGTCAGTACCCTCAATAGAGCTTTCAACAGAATGGATGAAGGGAATCATTGGAGTTTGACTGCTTTTCCTCCCAGGAAAAACAGAAATGCATGGTCAGGAGAAAACTGCAGTTTGCTTACTTTGTTAATGCCCATTCAGTTCCTCTTCTGACGAATAAATGAATGGCTTCAGTCCCTAAGGATTTTAGTTCGGCATCTTCCACCAGCACTGAGAGGATGCAAATTAATGGATAATTAAAACCTAAGCAAAATTACTTTGCATCTTATGTGGCATCCTGTTTTCTTTCCAGTAAAAGGTTGAATATATTAAAGATAGTGAGCTACGTCTGGCTGCCTTCCATCCATCTATCAAATTGTGCTTAAATCCCCGAAAAGATTTATGTAGTGGAGTGCTCACAGACAACCCAAATAGAAAGACTGACCCTCATAAATATGAAACCATCATTATTCATAGTCATCTGCGATGCATATTGCAGCTGGAAACAATTACATCACTGCTCTTCTTTCTTTTGCCCCTAAACTGTGGAAACAGGTTGCTGCTGTGAATAAATACGATCCTCCTCCAGAAGTTGTTGCTGCTAAAGATCATATGACTCATGTTATGTATAGCATGCTGCAGCCCCAGAGAATCTTTGACAGGTAAGCTTACCTCCACTTCACGTCAGCTCCTGAGGGTGGCACTCAAGTAAAGCAGAATTTGTTGTCATATTTAGAGGGACATTTTTCTGTCCCTCTCCCACCTTTAAATTAATTTAATGAGGAAGAGACGTTCCATGGTATTCTGGTAGCAGTCTGGAAATTAGGCAAATCTTATTTGGTTGAAATTGATTACGAAATGAAGCTAGTCATTCACCTCTAAAGTCTGAGACAGATTGTCCACAGCTCCATTTCTTTTAAACAATCTGTTGAAACAGATGGCCATTTGCACCATAAATGAAAGATGCAAAATTTCTATCAATACCCAAAGGCAATTTAAAAATCTCTAGAGGGAGAAGAGAGCTGTAAAACATATCTTCTTACTATTCTGCTTACTCCTTCTCTTCACACTATTGGCATCCCATTGTGAGCAAAATGGCTTTATTTTGTGGCTTTGGGGCACATTTTATATTCATAAGGTGAAATTTTCAAGTTTGTACTTAGGGAAGTCCAGCTACTTCTGCCTTTGGGAGGAGGTGATGCTGACTGCCGCTTAAAAGCACAAAAGCAAATCAATGTTTTTTTTCCAACGTTGCCATTGCCATGCCAGGTGACTTCTCTCAGTCTCATTTCTCATCTAGAAAATGGAAATAGCCATACTTTACTGCTCTGCAGATGTGTTATGACATTTGCTTGATGAATGCTTGGAAAATGCTTTGACATACTCTGATGAAAGATACTATGAAATATATGTGGTTTATTATTATATTGGCTACAGTGGGCACTGAGATCAACTTTTGTGCCCCACACCCTGTTTTAGCACTATTTTGGACATCTTAATTCATAATGAGTAACTTGATTTAAGATCCATGATTTAGTAACTCAGAAATTTATATTTTTAGAATATCTTTATTGCCAATCCTGTGGTTTCTGGGATTATCATGAAAGACAGGAACCATCCCAGTGGTGACGATAGCTCCGAGAATTCTTAACAACCTATTAAAAAAACCCCCGAAGATTTATTTATTGTTTTGCAGTGTTAGAGATTTCTTTAAAAAAAAAAAAGCACAATAGTTTTACCTAAAGGCATGGATTTCTTCCAATGCAGACATAGGCTTTATTTAAATATTTGTTTATTGGATTGTGTATGTGTATCTTCATTGCTGGAAAGAAACAATTCTGTCTTCTGTCAGAGGTATTGTATACACAAACACATAAACGTGCAGACCAGCATTTATGGTACTGACCAAAATTGTTAATGATGCCTTGAATGTTTGCCCATGCTCAGCTGGAAAGCACATAACACAGTCATTAATGAAATCTTCCTAATGATGATGTGTTACAAGTCTTCTACACTATAAAGTGCTTATTGGAACCAGATTGGTATAGTTCATTTGCATCTATATTTTTAGATGAAATTATAATTAATTCTATTTTAGTAACATCTCTATTAAAAATAAAACCTGAAAACAAAGCAAAAAGTTGCATTGTTGTATACTCTGTAGTGAGAAAACATTAGCATGAAGTTTCTTATGCCATGCCCTCTCTCTGCGTGCCTTGTGATTCTATCTTTAATTACATGGTAACACACCACTGAACAACATTATGTGTATTTTTCCCCTACTATAAATGCATGTGACATTTAAAAAGGTAGCTTGATCATAGTTATAACTGTTACATGGGGAGCAGAAATTTAATAACAGAGGGCTCTTCAGTCTATTGGGCAAGTACATGACGAGACTTGGTATCTGGCTGTTGAGGATAAATCTATTCAGAGAAGAAATAGAGCATGATTATTTTTAACAATGAAGGTAATTAACCATTGGAACAATTTACCAAGGGTACCAAGAAGTCTCCACAACTGGAACGTTTTTAATTAAAATATGCTCTAACGGAACCTCAGGTATCAGGCTTGAAACAAGAACTAACTTGGGGAAATCCTGTTGCCAGTGTGATGAGGGGAATCTGAGTAGATGATCACAGTAGTCCCTTCTGGCCTTGAAATCTATTAATCTTGCACAGCAGTGTATAACTGTACTCGCCAAAGACAAAGTTGAAAGATGCACATTAAACGAGCCTAGAACTCTTTACAAGATACTGCTTACAAGTTGTAGGAAGACCAAAACTTTAGTTTATCTTTGGAGAATCAGTGAGTGGAGATGTAAAGAAAGATAGTATTATGGAAATGTTCTCATGTTCTTCTGATGAAATAATAAATCCAAGGAATTTGGGGATATGAGGAATTTGAGCAATGGAAATTTATTTAAGGAAATTTGAATTCTGAGTATAATCATGTAAGGTAATGATATATTGTATCATTACTGGATATAACACTTCCTTGTAAAAGAAAAGATTACAGAGGAATTCTGCAATTTGCAAGCATGTAACAGGTTCTGTGCATGGAGAAGGAATATATTAAAACTATGTTGAAGATAAGGGTTCTGTCTTCACAGACCTGCCTTAACATCATTATTCACGAAGGGCACGGCCTTGGGCAAGAATAAGAACCTTTCTGCTACGTCTTGATAAATTTTGAATCTCTAGTCACTAAGCACATTTTGTGGAATTCCCATCTTTGAAATGGTTCATTTATAATAATGCACTTGTAGTATTCACAACTGTCACTAGTACCTCCTGGGATCACATTGCCTTGAACTGGTCTTTTCCTTACCACAAATGTCAGAAAAGGGGAAGACAATCTGAACAGCTCAAATAATCAAGAGAGAAGGAAGATATTTCTTGAATTGAACAGAATGTCACAACCTAACAGATTCAGATAAGGATTTTTAAAATGTATTTTTACCTTCTCCAGTATTTTTAATGTATTGTGCTGTTGTGGTTTAACCTGGCAGGCAGCAAACACCACACAGCCGCTCGCTCACTCCCCCCCCACAGTGGGATGGGGGAGAGGATCAAAAAAAAAAAGTAAAATTCGTGGATTGAGATAAAGACAGTTTAATAGAACAGAAAAGGAAGGGAAAATAATAATAATAATAATGGTAGAATATACAAAATGAGTGATGCACAATGCAATTGCTCACCACCCACCGACCAATACCCACGCAGCGATCGCTACTTCCTGGTCCACGCCTCCTATTTATATACTGAGCATGATGTCATATGGTATGGAATACCCCATTGGCCAGTTGGGTCAGCTGTCCTGACTATGCTCCTTCCCAGCTTCTTGTGCACCTGGCAGAGCATGGGAAGCTGAAAAGTCCTTGACAAGTGTAAACACTACTTAGCAACAACTGAAAACATCAGTGTGTTATCAACATTCTTCTCATACTTAATCCAAAACACAGCACTAGGAAGAAATTTAACCCTATCCCAGCCGAAACCAGGACATGTGCTAATAAGCTTATTGTGCTAATGTTGTCTGATGTTTTGTAAATGTCACCAATCGGCACAGTAAGTAAAAAATCCTTAAATCTCCCAAGGGTTCTGCTACTGTCTTGCTTTAAAATAGTCTAGTGGTTGGAACACTGAACCAGGATCTGGGTTCATTTCACAGTTTAGTAACAGCACATATGTACAGACTCGAGCCAGTCTCTTAATTTATTAGGTGTATCTGCTATTGTTCCTGTGAGAATAGTACTCCATAGGAGAATTAGGCGACTGAATTGTATTATTGTCTTAGTGCTTCTGAAGCATCAAGTCCCATCATATACATACAATCTGGTAGAAAACAGAGCTGGTTTGCTGAACCTAAAATAGGAATAAAACCATTACTTTGAAATCTTTTTCCTCCATGCGTGTGTTGGATGGTTATTATTACTTCTTACAGAGTTAGTTACTTCTAAGAGAAAAGGTAAGAGAAATATACTTTGTTTTCAGGGATTTGTGTTCACCTGTTTTAAATCACATTAAATGGAAGCTTAACACACATCGATGGTTTTCTTCCACTTTAAAATTTAGATTTCGTTAAAGCTATTTATTAGTTAAAAATAAGTGGGTTTGAAATTATTTCAACTATTTCTGACATATTATCAAGTGGCGTAATCTTAAGATCTAGCTGAAATTTAAAAGTGAGAGTCCAAAGTTGCATTCCGTTTTTAGCTGTCTAAATAAATTGCTGGACACTCAAAACTGCAGAAATGCTATTCATTCTAGTATTTACAGCTGGAAGTGGAAATCTGAGGATCTAACCATCTGCTCAGCGTGGAGAAAATGGAGGGCTTTGTATTTTTGCAGCACTTTGGGTTCTTTTATTGTAGTGTTATTTGTGTCAGTGGAGTTTAAGGATCTTAGTGTTTTTCATTGTATTGAATTGAAGAGTTCTTTACAAATTTCTACCTTCATCTGGCAAGGCCACAGAAGTCAGCAAGATTACATGCAGGAGTGCATGAAGGTTTGTAGGACTGAGTCCAGTTTCAATGCTAGGCTTATTATCCTGATCATTAAAATATTACCATCTCTGTGATAGACTTGGAAAACTCTTAAACAAATTCCAGCAACAGCGTAACTGCAGAGGGAGCTTTAGAAAAGGCTATAAATTGGAAAAGATTATAGTAGACGTAACATTATTCCTTTTGCAAAAGAGACCCAGGGGTCTTTAACGCAGTATTTCGTGCTATTTTCATGTTTAGAGCGTATCAAACTGAGCACATGCTTCTCCTGATTTTTGTCTACACTGTGAACAGTGTGAATAGTGTGATAGATGAGGTTAGTTGAAGTGATGATAAAGTCTCTGCAGAAGCTTTATACAAAGTTGCTGAAGACTTCATTTGTAGGTAATGTAATGGCTCTTGTTTTCCTTTTTTGTAGTACTTTACCTAGTCTTGATGCTCCCTACCCCATGCTGATATTAGTTGGCCCTCTAGCCTGTGGTAAAAGAGAGCTTACTCATAAGATCTGCAGACAGTTCAACAATTTCTTCAGATACAGGTAAGTTTGCTCCATAAGTTTAAAAGAACGCCAAGTGATCAAGGCTAGAATTGCTGCTGGTTTGTTTTTCTTTTTTTTTTTTTTTTAAAGAAGTTAAAAGTTAAAGGCAACCAATAAATGTTCATTGCTATGCATTTTATCTCTTCCCAGGGCTTAATTGCCTGAAGTCATCAAATACATCCTTAAAAGACAAGCTATTTAAATTATCATGTTCTTTTCAAAGGTGAACAGCAAACAAACAAACAAAAATATGTCATTTAGTGCTCCTTTTATTGATCTGTTGTATCTACGCTCACTAATGCCCCTCAACCTAAGCATCTGTTTATATATATGTATGCATTTCTCTTAATTTTTATAATGTACCTGCATATAAACACATTAGCATGCATGTGCAGACTGCATCCAGAAGCTAGGAAAGGAAGCAAGTGCAGTTGCTGGACCAGTTTATTATCCTGTAAGTAGTGTTATCAAAGCAAATGGCACCTTTCAGACCTCACCACCTGCTGGGAGGACTAATTCTCCCTATCTGAAATGCCTAAGGATTATGATCCTTACTGCCTTGGGCTCCCTCTGTATTTAGTGGAGAGCAACTATCTCTTTCCAAGGGAGGTTCAGCCTTTGTGAATCACTTCCCTGAGGTATCTACCTGTTTTCAGTGCACAGTAGGTAGGAAGTCTGGCTAAGTTAGATCACCACTACCTGTTGCCTAAAATTAGGTGGTGCAAGCTGTTCTTCTTGTCCACCCATTCCATTCTTCATAGTACCTAACTTTCATGGGTCCTATAGGACATGCTATTCAGCACTGGTCTGTGTTCCTGTTATATTGTGCCTCCTTTATTTTCTCTTTTTTTTTATTACACGAATTTATCCATTCATTTTTAACTGGACTTTGGCCATAGCTTCACATGCATAGCATTTGCCACAATAGGACCTGGGTCTATATTTGTGCACTCTTAGGTACTGAAGCGGTGAGTTGTAAGAAAGGGGCCATGGGCATATGCCCATGTGTCAGAATGATTCCTCAGAGTTCCGAGCATCGCAGGACCATGCTCTGCATGTCGATGTGATGTCCAGTAGTAGCCGCCTTCTCTAACATAATACACCGCGGTGAAGGAGCCTATGTGTATTTCTGTCTGCTCTGTACTCAGATTATAGCCACTTGCTGGATTAGATCATTAAACTGGCAAGTTGAAAGGACATTTTAAGAAAAGATCTGTGAAGGTTATGTGACTGGAAAAATGACTTTTTGCCTTTCTTTAAAGCTACTACTATGCTTTGAAAGACTAGATTGGAAATTACAAACAAATTGAATACCAATTGAAATCTTCCAAGCACTATGTGGTTTTTTTAAGAGCATTGTTTTTATACTGTGTATTTTATTTCCTAGAAGTTTTATGCATGAGGGGGAAAAAAAGGGAGAGAGAGAGATTCTTAACAGAGCAGAAAATTGCAACCATAAAGCAAAGTTGTATTTTAATTATTCAGTGGAGATTTAAGCAATTTTATGGCTTACACTTTTAAATTTCAAACATTCCACTCATTAAAAATGTATTTCATGCAAGATACCCCGGCAGTTTGAATGTAAACACGGCCTTGCAATTAAAAAGGGTTGTAATGTTTAAAAGTTTTTCAAAAAATAAAGTGAAATTGGACCCTCAAACCATCTGGCTAGTGCTCAGGAATGACCTTTAAAGCTGGATGCGTTCATAATATCTTAAAGAGAATCAGGCCTTTGAAGTGAAATTTTACAGAGTCCATGTGTAGCACATTGTTCTCATTTGCCACAGCTTGCTGATAAAAAAAGCGGCACCCTCTAATGCCATGATAGTTAGGATCTGTCAAGCTCTGCTTTATAGACTAAACTTCTTAATGGTTTATAACTCAGCTACCTTGAATAAATGAACAGAAATGGCCTGGTAGGGGTGTACTAGTAGGTGGTATATTTTTTGCCGTATTTTCCAGGACAATCCAGCAGAAGCCAAAGAGTTAAAATGTTGTTGGTGTGAATCGATGCCAAAGCTCCACATCATACTTTTGTTCCTGTTATCTTACAATGTAAAAATTAAAAACAAAACCAAAGCAGAAACAAGTAGCAAAATATAATTTCCTGAGATAGAACATGAGCCACTGCATACTTTAATCTAAAATTGCTACATGCATTGACTTAGCTGAAGTTTTTTGGTTTTGTTTGGGGTGGGTTTTTTAGTGTTTCGTCCTGGTAGCAAGCTCACGTATCTGAGGTTTATCCTATTGTCCTTATGTGGTGGCAGGCAATTACTTTTCCTGCCTTGTAACCCACTTATCTCCCTAGTTTCAGGATTGTTTCCCCCCTTACTATTAGGGGTCTATTTAAAGATTGGTCTTTATATCTCTTCCTTAACCTCACAGTTCAGCCTAACTCCTAGTCTCCTTTTCCATATTTAGGATTCTACTTTATATCATCCACAAGCTGACATAACTGGAAAAAAATTGTTTCATCATTTCTCTATTACAGGGTGCTGTGACAGCTTCAGTTCAGGCTATCCTGGGTTGGGGGGGATTTATAGCCAAAATGTAATGCTACATTTAAACTTTTTTTTTTTTATTTATGGGTTAATCTTTCAAATATGCAGCATTAGTGGTATGATTTGCACCTCTTTATATTTCTCATACTTCTTCTCTTCTTAAAAATAAAATGATTTGTAGTATTCTCTCTTTCCCCCCCTCCTATTCCATAGCTGCTTCTATGATTGAAAACAGGTTATTCCTTTATTATACCATATATCTTCCAGTCCCTGTCACACTACCAGGGCAGCTTACTTTGGTGAAGAAAACAGACTTGATTACTATTTCATTTCTCAAGAAGCATTTGACAAAATGGTGAACACAGTAAGTACCTGACTAGTATCCTAGTAGGCCTATTTCCTACACCCAGAGTAAACTCAACTTTTCTGTCCAGGTCTTAATTTTTTTTTTTTTTACTTTATATTAAGTTTGTGTCTGTGTGTGCGTGCTTATTGACTCACAGTTATGTGGCTTAAGTTCATACACAGAAACCACAAATTGGTTGTGTATTTATGCTGTCTTTTCTGCTGTATGCATATGTAGAAACCATTAAATGGGCATAATGGTCAGCAGGAATCTTTAAACAGTAGTATAATGTAGAAATAAACTTATTTCCATACGCAAATATCTACTCTGTGTGTAGTAAAGAAAAACTCTTGAAATAGCTGCCATCTATTTTTTTTCTTTTTTTTTTTTTCTTTTTTCAAAGTCTTCCAGCAACCTACAGGGAATGCAGTCTTTTAAAAAGTTTAGCAAATTCACCCTAAAGACATTGTGTTTCTCTCTGAAGGCAGTGTGCCTCCAGCTATTGTTTCTGAAGCCTTTTGCTACCTGCAGTAAAACTTTGGCTTAAAAAGCCACAACAGCACTCATTATTTGTACATACACAAACAGGGGAGCCAACACAGTCTTAAGTAACTGCTCTGGTCCTTAATGATAACTCTCAGTAATCAAGTAATGTAATTTTAAAAGAATATAATCTGTTTACATCTCTCTAGACATACTACTGGGAACCAAAGTTTCAGTTGTCAGGTTTGAACTTTGAAATTTCTTGGCCAATTATACATTCTCCTTGCAGATTTGTTTCTGTCCTCTCTTTTCTTTGACATCTTCTATTTTATATGGCATGGCCATATGGTTTGATGTAATGTCAAAAGAAGGATGCCCCTTGCTTTAGATCTTGCTTTCTTTACAGTGTGAATGAATAACCAATGAAAGCTGTAACCTGTCAGCAGCTTGTTTTCAAGACACTGGTGTTTATTATCCACGAACTATGTACAAGCCCATACCCTGCAGGACTGGCTATGTCCTTTTCTCTGCAAATTTTGTGCTCCCATTGGCCTCATTATCATTGATGATTTAGGCAGGGAGAAACTTTGTAGGAGAGAAAGCAAGGAAGTCCAGAGTGATTATGCTCCTTTAAGAAAGTTGTTTCCCTTAGAATATTTCCTTTGTCATTATACTTGCTGTTTTGAATTTCAGGGGAAGTTTATAGCAACCTTTAAATACAGTGGCTATTACTACGGACTTGGAAGAGACACTGTAGAATCAATTGCCAGAGAGGGTCTTGCAACCTGTGTTCACTTAGAAATAGAGGTAAGGATTACTTATTGCCTAATCATTTTCGAATGAGTCATTCTGTGAGAACTGTCCTGGGGAGGAATTCATGCAGTTTGAGTAAGGTTTGGTTCAGCTGCCTAGACATAGCCACTTAGTGACAAAAGAGACATCCTATGGCCTTCTGCCCAGCCTACAGCTGCTGATACATTTGAACTGGGCGTGTGGGCTGCATTACAGTCACTGGAGATGTAGTTATTTGGTCAAATGAACTGTGTTTGTAACTCCACTGCCTGTATCAAGTAGCTCTCCATTGTCTATACATAAACCACACCACTCCCTTTGTAGACATCCACATTTAGTCAGATCCTTTTGCTGGATCCTTTGCTTCTTAAAATTTCCTGGCCTATTTTTTCAATCTTCAGCAGCCTCATCTCCCCACCACATCACCAGTACTTTCCATTACAGTATCCTCAGCTTTTCAACCATGTGCTTTCCACCCATCTGCAGCTTATAGTGGGACTAGTCTAGAGCTGCACCCCTACTGATCACTCCTAAAAGAATGCCACGCTTCTCCTTTGCTGATGAAGCAATGGAGAATGCATGCAGGCCTGAGGCAATATTTTGGGCAGAACTATTAAAAAATGCAATCTCTTTGAGGGATTATTTTACCTTCTCTGAGATCTGTCAGGTGCACGTGCACAGATGGCAGAATCTCAGAAGTCGTGCTGCGTTAAGAAACTAGGTCACAAACAAAGTGTCAAAACCTATCTGTTGGAATCCCAAAAGAATAACTTTTTAGCTAATTTTCTAATTATGTACTTCTCATTATCTTAGATCAAGATTTACTAGCTAGGGGTTGAGGTGACAAAAAGGAAAGGCATGCTACATTTCCTTCCAAATTCTTTCTACAAAATACGCTCCATCTATACAAGCTTCCAAAATGAGAGACTCTACAGATGCCCAAATTGTGATACTAAGTGTTGCTGTATTTGTAGGGCTAAGCTATACCTCTGGGGGATTACTACAAGTTAACAGACACTCACAGTCCGTGATAGATGGGGGAAAAAAATAGATACAAGAAAGAAATGTAGGAGACTGCAGTGCTAACATAGGATCCTAAGTTGTACATCCAGAGTTAGGGGAATGACTAGGGAGACTTGAGCAAAAATTGATATTAAATTTAATTAATTTTAGGATGACTATTTTGTTTGTGAAACTGATGATCGAAAAACTAGTTTTCAGTTAAGAACCTTAGTGTTCATAAGGAGTTTTAGTCCCCTTTGGCCCAAATAAATCTGTACGCGTTTACTGGCTTGCATATAAGCGTACAAATAACAGAATAGCAGCATGCCAGTGCTAAAAAATTAGTAGCTCCTTGCTGAAATTTAATGCTTCCACTATTTAATGCTGCAATCCTGCTCTTTAAGTGCCTGTTACTTGACTGATATTAAACAGCAAATTAGTAACTTAATCTCTGTGTAGTTTCATTTCTTCTTTTTCCTCAATCTTGTGAGAACTGTGAATCACTCTCGGTGTCCACTGATTGCAATAGGCATTGAGTGTGTTTGTTGTCTTGCCAGACAGACCTTAAATTTACAAAGGAAGAAAAATAGGAGAAGATTAAACATGATGGAGTGGGGTGCCTTTTAAAGCTGTTAATTCTTCATAAAGTAGATGTGTTATCAAATAATTTAGGAGAAAGAACTTAATGGAACATCATGTTTATTCATAAGGAGGTTAACCCAGCAACATAGGCAGTGACCATAACTTTTACTGGGTATTACCAAAGCTACTGTTATGGACAGACAGCTAAGGAACTCCTTTGTCACTGAAGTTTCAAGATCACATAGTAATTATGCATAGTCTTGTATCACTGTGGACTCTGCTAGCAGATGAGAAACAATAATGGTGAGTTATGTTTCTGAATAGAAGTTATCGAAGTCCATTATCTTCTGCGAGGCTCATAACAAAAGTGATTTAGCACTATTAAAAGAAATTTTAATTACGGTCTGTGGGCTGAGACTAAAAATTTAGAGCTGTTCATTCCCTTTAATCTAGAGTATATCTTTCACTGATAAAGGAGACTGACACAAATTTTAAAAGTTAAATCTTGCTGAGTCTACACTTCCAGTTAGTGAAGCTGCTGTGATTCTGACACACAGTTTTGTGTTGCAGTAAGCACGTTTGCAGTGCTTTCCCTTTGCTTGTGTAGCCCCCAATACCTGCAGAGCAATTGAAGGATCTGCACGTTCCGACCAAGGGTGTAGTGGCAGAGTGGCTAACGTGTCTCATTACGCTTCCAGAAATATACGTACACCTTGTCTCCTGCCAAAGACCACTCGCTATTGCACTTGTTGCTGGTTATCCAGTCATTCAGGCTGGGGAGTCAAAGGAAGTAGCATATAATATTAGTCATGTCTTTTCTATAACTCAGTGCTGTTAACTGAAAAAATTGAGGTGCTTTAGCTATGTTAAATGAATGGACATCTTCAACTCAGGTAATCCTTCGATCTTTCTTGACCTCATATGCAAATTCAGGAAACTCAAATTTTATTCCTTTTTTTGTTTTCCAAATATCTCTTTGGTTTCAAACTGTCAGCTCCTGTATTCTTCCATTCTTTTTTTTAAGATCACTTTCTTTAAACTCTCTTTATTTCATATTTTCATTATATTCATATTTCATAAACTTCATATTTCGTATTAGACAGTCACTCATCCTATTGTCTCTGTATAACAAATTTATTGAGCACACCAGAAGCTTTCTGTATCTCTTCCTTTTTTCTCCTCCCCACTCATCCCAGACTATCGATGGGCTGCCTTCCTGTTCCTACATACAAATCATTTGTTACGTTATTTCTTGATCAGAAAGAGAACTCATTCATGGTGCAACCTCAGATGAGGAAGGTGTTACTAGGCTGGAATGTGGGTCTGCTTTCTGCTGGTTTTCCAATTTCTGAGTAATTACAGGCCTAGCTGAAAGTAGGTGGTCACCTAGCTGGATGCAAAGATTTCTGTGCCCCAAATTCTCCCCTTTAGTTTTCACCAAAATGAATAGGATTTTCCCCAGAATCACTTCCTGAAATTTTTAGAATGGATTGAAGTACTGTTCCATACTTAGAACGTTGCAACTAGGAAAAAAATCTAGTAAGTGTTCAGCCTGTTATTGGTTTTTGCATGATTTTGCTTGTATTTGGCTATATTTTAGAATTATTCTGGAGAACCCCACCTTTAAGGATATGACAGTCAGTTCTGATGAAGTAACAAACAATGCTCAGATTTGACATATTAGACCCTCTCTGTTCCTACCCACTTCAGTGAAGAAGAAGGTGTATCATGCCTCAATGAAAATGAAATAAGCTTCCCTACGTTTACTACAGTGCAATAATGTGCATGGTTTCACTTAACTTTGGATAATTTGTTCATCACCAGACACTGCAATGGTTGTTGGCCTGTTTTGTTTTGGTTTTTTTTCACAATGATCATTAAACATCCAAAATGATCATTTTTATATACATGATCATATATGTATATATGATAATATATATAAAAGTAAAGCCAAGAATTTATTGTTAGTGTGATGGAAAATTTAACTGTCTAATTTAAGAATCATCATTAGTCTAGGTCTAATTATTACAGAAAAAGGAAGAAGAATAATGCATTTAGAGTACTCATATATTGAAAAATTCCCAATACTAATACTACTACTACTACTACTACTAATAATACAACAATTAAAATTGTAACAGCTGCTTCTTGGTTTCTGTCTGGTTTGCTGCTGTTATGCCCACCCTTTCACTGCTCCATTGGGTTCTAAGGTTAGTGGTTTCCCTCTGGTGTTGTCATTGGAGGGGGATGTTACAGCAAGTTGTCAACATCTGAGCCCTTTTCTGGGAGGATATTCATGTTGATAGTTTCTTCTTTCTCCTCCCAGGATCCTCCTGGGGTCATTTGTATATGTTTCGTAACACATGTTTACAACTTTCTCTTTCTTCCTTGGTCTGCAGCTCCAGGTTACATATGAATTCATAGAATTGTTTAGGTTGGAAAAGACCTTTAAGATCATCGAGTCCAACCGCTAACCTAACACCACCATGCCCACATCTACACGTCTGGCCACACTATTTCTGATAGAAGAATTCATTATATATTGTGCCCTTTATGTACGTTAGGTGCTAGTTCTTCTTGTTTCCCTTAAAACCAGCTTTGTCCAGCTCCAGAGCTTTGTTTTTCAACTGACCATTATTGAGAAATTTATAGTTGTGAGGTGTCTAGTGTCAAGACTGTGCCCCATCTCTTACCACACCATGCCTGTAGTCCTCTACATTGTGTCCTGTGTTTTCACTTCTCAAGGTCTTTGCTATCATGCCAGCCTGTATTTGTCTACACTGTGTTATTATGTTGAGTCGTAAACATCTCATTTTACCTGGACAACTGCTTGTTACTGTTATCCATATAAAACTATGGTTGTACCACACAAAGATAAACAAAAGTAAAACAATTACATATAGACACCTGGTCAACAAGAGAAATTGCTGTCACAGCTGAACCAATTAAAACAAAGTTACAGCTAAGTCAAGAAAAGTTCAGAGCGAGCAGGACAAGCCTCAGTCCTCAGGTCTTGAAAACTCAGTACAAATCTTATGGCAATGGCAATACCATATGGCAGGGCTACATGGTTACAATATTCTGATTTATATGTGGATAGGGTGAGAGGGAGAGAGAAAAGAGTCTTCAAAGTATGAGTTGGTGCAAAGGAGAGCTATTGGAAATTCAGGATTGGTATCATTACCTGCAGCATTTAATAAGACCTTGTCTTTAAGTGCTAGCATGCAGACAGGTCTCCGTTTTCAGATCTAGGCTGACATGATTATAGGTGTTTGCAGTCCTCAGCTGTGGTGCGAACCGGAGCCGTTGTCCTTACAGCAGAGTTGATGCAAGGCACATGTGAATGTTTCCTAGCCTGCTATACTAAAAGTCCTATTCAGGATAGTTTATTGCTGATAAAAATGGTTCAAGTTAAGATGGCTGACTACAGTGTAACAGAAGAATGTGCACATCGTGTCTCTGCTGGGGAGTGTGGTTATACCCACGTTTGGGAGGGGGTAACTGCTCCAGCAAAATAAATATGCCTGTATCTCGATGAAGTTGCACACTTTCACTTAGAAAAATATACCAGCTGAGGAGAAAACTGTCAGTTTGTTCATAGTGGAAAGCTAAGGGCCAAGGCGGTGATGCAGATAAGTTGTGCTGTGTGTCAGTACAAGAGTGTGAGTCAGTGATATGCACATTTAGAATAACAAGGTCCTCATGTAATAGAAAGGATGGAAAAGAAGGGAAAGTCATTAACTGGTGGGTATGAAAAGTATGATGCTTTAAATCACTGTGGAATTTGACTAAAAGGATTCTTTCACAAGTGTGTTTAGAATAAAGTTATACTATTAGAACACTTTCCACATGTAGCTTTAGGGCACTTCACCTTGAACTTGCCTATTTTGTAAAGTTGGATGCTAGATCTTGAGACCTGTTGATTGGATACAGGTTTCCAGTACTGCTTTCACAGTAATTTGTGATAAATACAGAGTTGTCCTAAACTCAGCTACAGGTTCAATAGGCATTCGGTTTCAGGAACAAAACATTGCGTTTCTTATTTTTTTTTCTTAATTTTACAGGGTGTGCGTAGCTTGAAAAATACCTACTTTAAACCCAGATATATCCTGTTAGTACCAATGAACAAAGAAAAATATGAGGGACATCTGCGGAGGAAAGGATTATTCAGCAGGCCAGAGATTGAAGAGGCAGTCTCCAGAGTGGACATGTACATCAAAATAAGTCAGGATTTTCCAGGGTACTTTGATGCAGTAGTCAACACAGGTAAGTTAATCTTTTTCATACTATAAATCTGACTTCTGATGTCACACCAATAGATGGACTGAAACTGCTATGCAAACGAAGCCACTGGCAAATATTAAACTAAGTATGACAAACGGTTTGATGTTCAGCATAACAGTTTAAACTATGCCTTAATTGATTTTCCCAGTTAATTCTTGTCCCAAGAATCCAAAAGCTCTGGAGATCTGTCAGGACTGAATTACTCTGTTATGTCCAAGTTGTGCTTTAAGCCCATCTAGAAAGCGAACCAACTATTGAACTCAGCAGCACACTTCTCCTATGAGAATATTAAACTGATCTGTGCTAATTGTCTGTTGGTTTCTGGGCAGAGTTCAGAAGTGCTTTTGATCTAACAGACCTAATTGTCTCTGGGTACGATAGGCTTCTTTCAAGTGTTGAAATGACAGCTGATGTGCAGTCTAGCAATGTGTTACTGTAAAGGAGAGGCTGCTGCAAAGCTTTTCCTTGTAGAACTCTTAGGCTTAGTAACTTGCTCAAGTCCCCCAGCCTGAAACAAGGAATGTGAGGGTGGTAGATACTTCATTAAAACAAATGTTTGCTTCTTGATATTTAGGAATTGAGGATAGCAGGTGGTAGAGAAGAATCCTTTTCTAGTTTGTTCTGCGTCTGCCCTTTTGTGGAGGTGATTTTTGTGGTTCACCACAGTGATGGTGAAATATATCAGTGGTATGAAATATTGTATTTGTAGTTATTGTCAAGGGCATATGGAGCTTGCAATTTAAATACAGTATTAAAGAAATAAAACACAGTAAACCAAATTGCAGAAGGAGAATATTTAGGTGAGCGCAGAAACTGAGATGAATTTCAGATTATTTTCTTGAATGTGCTATTTATGAAGATGAAGATTTTTCTCCCAAAGAGATGAGCTGGATGAGGTAAGAATGCATTTCTATGTCAAACTTCTGTGATTTGTAACTTCATACTGATGAAAGCTTGGTTTTTTCATTATGTATCCTTTCCCTCCACCATGAAATGCATATCCCTTTCTGCAGATGAATTGGATGAGGCATTTACAGAGCTGAGTTTCCTCGTAAAGTCATACCTGGGTTTGGAGCCACCTGCAGTTTTTGATAGCACTCAGGACTTGAATAGCAGAGCAGGAGCAGGTACTGTGTCTGGGCACATGCTACTGCTGTTTTTATCAGTAGAGTATTCCTACTTATTTGTTTCACAAATTGAAATCTGTGAATGATCAACCTGTGAGACTGCTTGTCTCTGAAAGCTCCACATGCTTTTCTGTAATGGGTCTCCTGGGCTGATTCCTCCCTGAGATCTGAATCTTTAATGGAGATCTTTCCAGATACTTTACATCACTGTGTGCCCTGAGGCAAAAATATGCAGAAAGTGAGTTGCCTGACTCTTCTGAGGATGCTTTTGGGCTGAGGATCTCCCATTAATTCCAGATGAATCCCAAGCGAGATATGTGTCCGTGGTTGAGAGCTTTGTGCCTATCAAACTGTTGAGCAACAAGAAAATGTCATGGCACTGAGACCTTACTTTACTCTCTTCCCCAAGATAGCCAGAAGCATGAAGAGGTATATGAAAACCAGAATAGTAAGATAGAATCATAGAATCATAGAATCATTAAGGTTGGAAAAGACCTCTAAGATCATCGAGTCCAACTGTCAACCCAACACCACCATGCCCACTAAACCATGTCCCTAAGCGCCTCATCTACACGTCTTTTAAATACTTCCAGGGATGGGGACTCAACCACTTCCCTGGGCAGCCTGTTCCAAGGCCTGACCACTCTTTCAGTAAAGAAATTTCTCCTAATGTCCAATCTAAACCCCCCCTGGCGCAACTTGAGGCCATTTCCTCTCGTCCTATCGCTTGTCACTTGGGAGAAGAGACCAACCCCCACCTCACTACAACCTCCTTTCAGGTAGTTGTAGAGCGCGATGAGGTCTCCCCTCAGCCTCCTCTTCTCCAGACTAAACAATCCCAGTTCCCTCAGCCGCTCCCCATCAGACTTGTGCTCCAGGCCCTTCACCAGCTTTGTTGCCCTCCTCTGGACACGCTCCAGCACCTCCATGTCCTTCTTGTCGTGAGGGGCCCAAAACTGAACACAGGATTCGAGGTGCGGCCTCACCAGTGCCGAGTACAGGGGCACGATCACCTCCCTGCTCCTGCTGGCCACACTAGTTCTGATACAGGCCAGGATGCCGTTGGCCTTCTTGGCCACCTGGGCACACTGCCGGCTCATGTTCAGCCGAATGTCAAGATGAGTGAAGGCAACTTATAACTTCACTCCAAGTGCTTTTGGGGTGACCCACTGCGGGGTAAACCCAATGATTGGTAGTGTGTTTAACAGAAGCCTTTTAGCCCTTGAATGTCTAAGGCTGGAGCCTCATGATCACTTCCAGCTAATCCAAGTGCATGCTGCTGCAAAAAGTGGTCATGCCCAACTTACCTCTCCTGCAATGCATTTCTAGCCTGCTTGTTGCTCTCATTCTTCTGATTGTGGAGTCGTTTGTAATCTGGATCAGGGAATGGTTCCATCCAAAAACTAACCTAGGAAAAAAACCCACCAACTTTCAGACAGATCGATTCCTTGATCAAACTCGTCATGCAGCTATAGAATTGGCTCAAGGAGGGAAGAGTAGGGGAGAAGAGCTTCATGGCTGCCTGTGGAGGAAGAGAGGAGGATGACTCTTGTCAGAGGCAGCATAACTAAGATTAGCTTAACATATTTTGAGTACTCAGCTGTAACCCTTGAATTTATTCCACACATGGCAGGTTACCAGCTGGGATGAAAGCGGAATATGATCTCTAAAATACTGGAGAAAAAGAAATAAGAAACAGACATTATGATAGTAAGATCTTGCACAACATGGACTAACAAGAAGCTCATTTATGTGAACTCTTTCCTCTAACTCCAAGAGCCTCCATGGTTTATGGCTGTCTTGGTTAGATCCATTGCATATTTAGGAGTTTCCTAAGTAACACAGAGCCAATATTCATGACCTTCTGTGTGGCTCAGAAGGCTGCAAATAAAAGTAGCTGAGGGGAGGGCAAAAATGTCTGAAATGTTAATGAAGGATAGTGTAAAAATCATCAGTTCATCATTTCAAGTAATTTTGTATCCTGAAAGAATTAATAAATACTGATTTCCCTGTGGACAAGAAAAAAGCTTCTACACATATTGTGGCATCTCAGTGCTACAGCAGTGGGGACCTTTCTGAAGAATTTTATTTAATCTTAAACTATGTAGCTTTTATTTTCATTTCCAGGGCTTCCATGTTTGTTTGAAGTAAGAAAGAAGACTTCCTTGCCTTATTTAGTATAATATTGTAACTTATTTGTCTTAAAAACACTGGAGACGTTTTGTCCTGAGAGGCAACAAAACCCACCAAATCCTAACTAGATTATCAGGAAAGAAGAAGAAGGGGGAGGATTAAAGATAAAAGATTTTTATATAATCATGGTATTTTTGAAGATATATACGTATGTATCTGAAGTTCCTTTAAAGGACTTTGTTTGTATTCCTCAGCAGTTCTGAGTTCTTTCAGTGAGTGGACTTGTCACTAGTTACAGAAACTTCATTAACAGTGCTAGATTTTGGTAATTCTGCTGTCCATAAAGTAACTTTTAAATTTACTATGCACCATTAAATTCATTTAGAGCTTCTTTTATAGGTGTTTAAATAAATTTAACTATCCTATTTCTAGAGATCAGCTCTTCTTATGGACTGTGTGAAATAATTTAAAAAACTTGCCCCAAGGTTGTCTTTAATGTGGACATTTTTAGTAAGATAGTAGCAGGGGGAAGATTGGTTGTGTGAGATTATGATAGGTTGTTAATTCTTTTTTTAATGAACTGCTGTGCAAGATCTTTTGCTCATGTATAGAGTAAAAATACTGGGAGAAAATAGATAAGTTCTTCTTTTTAAAAACTTTTTACAGCAGAAGTATAATACATTTCAGAGCTGATAATGCTTTGTACTTGCATTAGCAGCTTTCATCCACGGAACTCAGTACTTTACAACTATTAATTATATCTCACAGCAGTCCTGTGGAGTATGTGTTACTATTTGTATTTTACAAATGAGGAAAGGGACATTTATGTCAGAGACTGATTATTTGTGATGGTGGGCACCAGAAATCCCACTGAAGTTTTGGCTCTGCACCTCTGAAGATTAGGCTCTATACTTACTCAGTGTCGAAGTGAGTAGTTTACTGTGCCTGAAACAGAACCCACCAATCTCAAGTCTCATCTCCTGTGTTCTTAACACCACATCTTCTGGCAGCTACAAACCAGCAGTATATAATGGCTATGCTGAGGGTCATCTGATGACTGCTGAAACTTTTTAATAAAGGCATATACTAAGAAAAATAACCGTATTTAGAATATAAACACGCGTATGGATGGGATGTCTCTTTGCCTTTCATCCACTGCCTTGTACGTGACTTCTTAGGTTGTGAGCTCTTGTGCTTTGATATGACACACAATACAATTAAACCTTTCTTATGATTGGATTTCTGCAGACTGCCATGTACCAATATTTATAAGAATTTTTCTGTGACTTTTAATTTCATATTTAGGTACCATTTTATAGACAGGATAAATCCCAGTTTACAGATTTTTCAAATTTGAAAAAAATGTTTTTGGAAAAAGCAGGTTAGTTGTGTCCTCAGCTTTCTGGCTTACAGTCACGTTTGATTCCTTGCAATATAGCAGTGGTGCAAGTCTTTGGATTTCTGTTCACAGAAATTCAGATAAATAACAGAAGAAAAGGTGCCCCGCTCCAACTCCCCATCACATTCTAAGACCTCTGAGAAGGTTAAAACTTCTAAGTAGGCAGACTGTAATTAGCTTAGAGGTCATAACGGTGGTGCGTATCAGAACATCCATAACAAAATGAGCTCCCTTACACACGGTTAAACACCTCTTCCTAGTCCATTAATGTAGGGGTGGTTTTTTTAGATTTTTCGTAACTTTCATTTGCCTAACTATTCAGGGGGGGATAAAATTGTTATATCTGTGAAATACTTGGAAGGTTTAAAAGCTTTTTGGGAACTGTGTAGTTTATATGCTTTATAACTTTCGCAGTTACCTTTTGCGAATCCAGAATTGTGCCAAAAGCCAGCTGATGACAGTTGCAAATTACTAGTTTCTTTTTGCTTGCTGTAAGCAAAGTGGCGTTCAGAATATCTTTGTTGAGAAGCGTCTTTTCCATACTAGGTTCAAGAATACGGCTCTTACAAGAGCAAAGATTGTCACCAGGTGGAGTAATTACTGGAACTTCTCGGTCTTCATCTGTCAATGAGATCCTGGACTCATCTGCCAAAAACTATCCAGGAGGCATCTCGGACAAACTTGCTGCACAACTGGGCTCTGTGGTAAGCAGCATCTACTCTAACCTTAGACAGAAATGAGAAGTTGTATGCAAAAGTACATGTTAGTCAGACCTTTCTTTCTCCAGAGAAAATTGACACCTGTTCTCTGGCCATCTTTCATTTCAACAATATTTACCGGTTCACCAGAGCTAAAGGCAGATTGATGAGAACGAGGCAGGTAAACTCAGATGAGAGGACAAGCTGTCGTTTCTGCTCAATTTTACACCAGAATAAAGCTATTGATCGTAATTGATTTCATCCAATTATATACTGGTGTAAGGGAGCTGAATATAATCTCTCAGTTCTACAAGAAGATATGAAACTATCCTATTCAGAGGAAATAAATGCAGTTAATAGGACAATGAAGATTACTTATGAACGCCATCCTGTGGCAGTGGAAAAACTCGTTCAGCCGAGCCTTTCAGAGTGTGTGCTAGTGATAACTGCCAGAGATCAAATTTAAGCACATTTTTCACCTGCTTTTGCTTTTTCAATCAACAGATTCAACAATGTGCTTGGATTTCAAATAACCTTTTGCAACTTCAGCTTCATCTCTCTTTCTTTTTTTACTTCTCCTTAACAGTCCTTTCCCTAAAGGCATTCATTCTCCTTGCGGGCAGTGGGGGAATTGGGGCTACGAAGCAGATGTGTCTAATGCTCTTTTTATACAACGACAGGAGAAGGAGAAAAAGAAAAATGAAAGCTTTAAACTTTGTTCCATTCCAGGGTGATGATGTCATTATGATGAATGATGGCTTGGCAGGCATGACTTGCTGTACGATTTTGCCACTATCCCTGTATTTATAACTACCTCTGATGTTTAGAATTAGTGCTGTAGATGGAGCAAAGAAACAGGCCCTCCTGCCCCCGTTTTCCAGGCTTTAAAAAAGGCTCTCTTAGGTGTGGAGAAAGGTATGACTGTAAAATGGCTGACATAAATAGGGAACTTCCCATCTTTCAGTCTTCTGAAATGAAATACCTCTTTTCAAGCCATGCAGAATTAAAAAAAAGTCACAAGTGTTGTTTATTTTCATGTTCTTTTCATCCAAATGTTTGTTAGTTTAATGGGAGAGAGAAGCCAGACTATTTCGTACCTTGGTGGCACTCTGCCATCAATCCTACCCCAGCAATTTATTTTTCTCACTTTTTATTTAATCTTTTTTATTTTTATTTTGAAAGTTTACATTTTGTCAAGTCAGGGAGGAGTGGTTTATGATGAAGGAGGCTATAATTTACCTTGGATTTAACTTACTTAGTGGCCATAAGGCTCTCTTTCTTATTAGTCTCCTTGTTCAGTACTAGTAATACTTTTTCGTTATTTACTACACTAAGTTTCCAATATATTTTTACATGCAGAGGAAGCTTTACAGCATCAGCTGAAGTCTCAACATAGTAAAACATTCAAGGTGAAACACAGGTGCCTCTTAGACCATATTTAATGAGAAGAATATAAATATGTCTGTGACCTTAAAGTAAAATTTTGTCTAAACTGTTACATTTGGGACTGCAAATGATTTTTGTGCTTTTGGCACGCAAATAATGTGCTGTCACTGCAGTAACCACGTTCCACTCCCATCATGTGGAACTGGAAAATAAAAAAAAAAATGAAGAAATTAATGTGAATTATCCACAAGCAAAATAAGAAGCAGGATCTGCTGCTCAGGGGAAGACCGTAGATCTGATTCCTTGCAGCCTTATCCCTTGTGAGCATGCCAACCCTGCACTAATTTTGTATGGCTGTAATTAACTATACAAGGTATGAACAGAAAGGTATCTATACCTGTAATCCACACAGAAAAAAGGGTCAGAATTATATCTTTACCAAAAGAAGGCAAAACAAAACACAAGCTCAGTGAGCATCTAAGCAGAGCCTTACTTAGCATAAATAGTGAAGGAAAGCGAAGGAATTCACAATAGTCATAATGTGAGCATTCAGCAGATTAACTGCATTCTCTTTCGTTGCATTGTTCATGACGTGATTTAGCTATTAATTTGATAACTATCAATGGCTATCAGCTGATAACAATTCAGGATTTAATAACTTTGCTGTGTGATTTACATTTTATTTTTTTAAGCACACTGTAGTGTTTCGTTTGTCTGACCTGGCAAATTACATTGTCCTACAGCACATGTTAATTAACACGCCCTTAAAACTCGGGACCACATTTTCCAGTCTGCTGAGATCATAATGTGTTCATTGTATAAAGTCATTTTAACTAACTGAAATTTGCAAAAGGTAATTCCTTCTTTGAGGCAGGAATATTGTTTGATATAGAGTTGGTAAGGCAGGTTTTCTGCACTGCTGGAGCAAGGAGACAGTGTATTTAAGGTGTAGCGGAGGCAAATTATTCTGTATTCACCCCCTTGCTGGTGAAAAGAAGTTTAAGACAACAGCGTAGCTAGAATTATCCCTGCTTTGCCATATTGGGAAGTTGGGATGCTTTAAAAGTGGTTCTCTGCAGATATTCCTTCGGGCTACATCCTGGCACATTTTGACTACTATGAAGAAATGGAACTTCACTGGAGATGAAGATCTTCATTTTTCAAAGCTAGCAAGATTTCAGAACAAAATTTGGTTTGTGTATATTGGTGAATCATAGTTAGCACCTTGTTAGTTATAATATAGCTCTGCTATTTTCCCAGAATATATAAACGCATACACTCTAGAGCCTTAGCAAAAGAGAAGAATATCACAGCCAATTAAGTTACCATATATACTTTTAAGTTGCTGTATAAAGTTGGTCATATTTCTTTATCAGGAAGAAGCTTCTCTCCAAAGGCGTTGTTCTGCAGCTCGTCAGGCTCTGTCAGGGAAGGCACCTAGTGCATACGTCCAGCTCTTTCAAAGGTAACGTAGAGTGGTTTCAGCCAAGTCCGTTGCAATAAAGTGAAAAATGCCTGTTTAAGGTTTCTTCTCCACTGCTCTTAAGAATGAATGATTAGAAACCGTCAGGGATTGCAAATCTCATAGACAACTCTCCTTTCTATCACTCTTAAATCTAGCCCTACAAATATATCACACACTGCCTGTCTTTTGACTTGGGAGTGCAGCAGTCCCAAAATGTATACCGAAAATGTATGAGGCAGAGCCATCCACAAGTAACTTGTCTAAAACTGTGAAATTATTATATGCTGCTTCTCTGAGAGAGCAGGAAAGGATCATTTTTCTGGCAGTTCACAGTCTCTGGCATGTTTTTTAGTACTACTAGTAATTAGCGTTGGAAAGTCACAGCCGTGCTTAGCTTAGCGCAAGGTTGTTTGCTCCAGTACATCAGTACATCTTCTGTGGATCTCTCTGTTTAAAGCAGAATTTCTGAAGCTGACTCCACTTCCAATTTTTGTTTTTTTTTTTTTTTAGAAAATGGATCCTGTCTTGACTGTTTCTCTTCCTTTTTCCTCATAGACACAGCCCTGCAAAAATGGTGTTAGAAGTCTGTAAATCTCAATGTATCTTCTTTGATTGATCTTTTGTGGCACTCCTGCCTTCCCCTGGTGTAAATCTTCCTAATCTGAATTCTTGTTTGCTTGCTTTTCCTACCTGCCATGAAAAGCCTCACAGTGTTGACATTTAAAGTATCACAGAGGCCTCTAAATCAGCAATCATCAGAACGAATAGAAAAGTTCACACCTTTCAGCTCATTTCAGGCCTGTACAAAAGCAGTCCCCAATTGTACATACCAGATGTGTTGATGAAAATCATTCCAATGACAAAGTCTGGAGATTGATTATTTAAAAAAAAAAAAAGAAAGAAGGGAAAAAAACCCTACTGAATTAAACTGTCTCTAGAAAACCAATGGCAGAAGCTTACAAGCAGAGATGCAAAATTATGATGCATTTTCCAAATCTTTACTTAGAGAAAAGTTTTTTTAAGTAGCTGATTCATTCATTTTAAATTATGTTGAAATGATAAGAAAAATGGAAATCAGTGTTTTCTTTCGCTAGATGTTTTGGGTTTGATTTAGTGTTGCAGTATGAACTGTTCATCTGAATCTGCCTTAGTCTGTTGCTTTGCTCCCTTTATTCCACAATACTCATTCGCTGGAAGCTGATTTTGGAGTTAAGTATCAGACTGCTTTGGCAGAGCTGTCAGGCAGGTGAGAGAAAATCCTGTCACCCCCAATCAGCATTTGCAATTACCAGGCCTCAAGGGATAGATGCGCTCAGCAGAATTGGAGGCAAGAGTAGACAACACCCCATTCCATGCAAGAGGTTAAGTCAAGAGGTGCCATAAATATGAATGCTATAAAATGGTTGAAATTCTGAGAAAGAATCTGAATCCTGGAATGCAGCAATTAGATAGTGGAGAACCTGGTAGGTCAGGTAGTCCAGTCCAGCAGCAAGTGTATGGTTGTTCTATTGAGCATGTTTGTTTATACAGAATTGAAGAAAGTTTTAAATACCCATAAGAGAGGGTCTTTCACCTTGGAAAAGCTCACCTACGGTTTGATGGATCTTTCTTTCAATATATAACTGTGGACCTGGGTTATGAGTAGCTTAAAAGATTGTTGCATGTCATCTTAGCTGTGGTAACCGTCTTTGTGCACACTCTTAGCCCATAGGAAATGTAAGGTGATGTGGCTTTCTTTAGCTTTTGTCAAGGGCTAAGCAAGGAATTTGGACACAGATTGTGCGACTGAGATGGTGCAAGGTAATTCATTATGTCATTATTCGTAGTAATATTAGAAGCAGCATCCAAATAATTTGGGGTAGTTAGACTGTTATCTTGTTTTATACCTTTCCATTGTTCTTACTTAAACTATATATATTGTAATGTCTTTTCATCTGTCTCTGTAAGTCTATGCTTAGTAAAGTCAGTAGGGTTACTATAAAGTCTCTCTAATTTGTTTATTAACTCTCAAAATTGTCAGTCTGGAGTATTTCAAGTGTCCCTACAACAAGTGTTGGCAAAGACAACACTATAGCCTGCATCTGAGGCACCATACTTCATTGTCCCTGCATATGTTGCTCAAAAATTACACTGATCTTTTCATGCAGCCATTATTGCATTAGATATCCAGGTTTGACATCTCATCTCATTGTTATGTCTAGATCCATCTCAGCTTTAGTGCTTCCCAGATTGCTCTCTCCTATGGAATGTCCGTGTTTTAAGTTATTTTCTTTCAAGCTGTATTTTATTTGGAGGTTTTTATTTCTCTTTTTACTTGGTTACATAAATAGGATAGGTCATGCCTGTTTAAAATCCAGTTTTGAAAAACTCTTGCTGTCTATTCTTACTTTAATCTTATCTGCTTTGTTCTGATGAATTTTTGTTTAGAACATGATACACCTTTTCTTTATTTTCATTGCCAGCAGCAGTACTGCATAAATGTACTTTGTCCACTTAATCAGTCTGCTGTTTATGTAAAAATATGATTTCTTTCACTGGTAACACATCCGGCCTTATACAGGGTTTCAGCTGATGAATCTTGATGTGGTAAGCGACCATAGCACTCCTCGCTGGGGAATACTGCTCCTCTAGAGGGGCGAAGAGAAAAGAATATTCACCCCTGCTTCAGTTACTCCAATGCAAAGCCTCATTTTTACCCTGACCTTCCAGTGGAGTTTGAATTGACTGAAGGTATGGACTTGTGACTGCGAGAAGCAAGCGTGCATTTTGTTCTGTCTGTTCTACCCCTGTGGAGATGACATCTTGGAGCAAAGTGAGGCAGGTAGAGAAAAGGAAGTTCATTAAAGCGGATTAATTTCAAATTGTATTGGGAAATACAAGAAGAAGGTCCATGCTTGCCATGCTGGATGGAGTTGGTATAGAATGAAACTTTGTTCTGAGGGCATTGCAGGTAACCTGAAGTAAAATAAGACAAGTACTTTGAAAAGTAGGTGTTTATAATTTAAAAAGAACAAATTTGTGAAATAAGCAGGTAATTCATTATGTATACTTCTAGCACATAGCAATACTAGTATGATTAGCTAGAAGTTTCTACAATGTCTTGCTTGAATTGAAGGGTTTTTTTAGGTGTTGGACTAGATTTTAATTATATAACCTATATGAGCAGCTCCATTGAAGTGGTGTTTTATTTGAGGATTTGTATCCTGATTTCTGTGATTGAAGAGGGCTATTGGTGCAAAGTAAACTTTTTTGTATCCAGACGTTTTTTGTCACGCAATGAGGAAGAATTCAGTAACTTTAGTATTTCTTCAGTGGCAGTACTGGCTCTTACACACCTACCCCTTCCTTTTCTTTCACTGCCTACTCTGTGCCGCCGCTGGCTCCGATGTCATACCGCTTAGTGATGAAATGGATAAAGGCACAGATCAGGTTTTGCCAAACAAAAAGGTTGTTTTTTTCAGCCAGATCAATTTCCCTTACTCTCTGAAGAACCACTTGTGCTGGCATCACGCTGAGAGAGGGCTGGGAGTGTAAATTGGTGGCTGTGGACCAGAAATGGTAGAGGGCAGAGGCAGCTCAGCTTGCTTTTGAGCAGCGCTACTGCAGAGAATGAGAACCCTGCTTCAGTTAGGAGTGAATGTATATTCTATGAAATATATAAAACTGATGCCAAAAATTATATATGCAAAAAAGTTCCTAAGGTACTAGATGTTTTGAATTTCTTGTGTATCTGTAAATATTAAAAGATTCTTTAATGCTTAATCTCATCGTTACACATTTTAATCCAAACTGAAATATATTGCTCAATTTTCCTGAGTATGTTAGAAAATTTTAAAAGTGGAGTCACACAAGAATCTAACCTATTTTATTTATTGCAACCCTGCAGGGTTATCTACATAAATTTAGATTCTTAAATCCAAATTACTGAAAACCTGGCCTCTTTATTTTTTGCCTGTGGCTGTGTGCAGGTGTAATTAAAGTCATTTTGATGTCTCATTGCCTAATATAATGTACGGGCAACATTCAGTGGTTTGCTCTGAATAATTTCACTAGTTGTCTGTGTGTTTGAGGGCAATAAATAAGGGGTTGGGTTGAAGTCTCATTCATATCAGGCCTTTAGCTAATGATTAACTTCTTGATTTTGTCTAAATGTTGCTGAAAGGACTGGGGTAAGCAAGAGCAGGCATCACCAAGAGGAGAATTTATAACATGCAAACTTGCTTTTCTGAGTTGGAAGAAATTCATACACTTTACAGTTTCGCTGGAGCTCCTTGCCAGAACTGGGAAGAGAGAAGGTCCGTGGTCTACGTGTGGTTGAGACCCTCTCTTCGGGTTGGATTTGCTTGCTGTGAGCATAAGATTTACATGCATGTGATTGCATGCATTTCTTGCAGACCCTCTTGTCTAGTCAACCTCTGACGTCAATGTAATTTTGCTTTTCAGTTTTATTTCTATGCCCCTCTTAACAACAAAACTAGGACATTGTTCTGAACTACATGGATGTGCCTTTTCACAGGGTGCTATTTAACTTCTCCAGCCTGTTTTCCTTTTTTTTTCCTTTTTTTTTGAGCTGAGGCATCCCGGTGCAATTTGAATTACACTCTGAGCCTAAACACCCATAATGACAGTACAAAACTTGAGAGGCAACGTAAAGAAGACATTTAGTGCAGAGGTAGAAGGTGAAAAAACATCCCTATAACACCTTTAAATACGCATATTTTTCTTAGCTGCCGGGCATGTTGTTTTAAGTTTATTTATCAACTGAGATGTAGCTTCTGAGAGTAGGTTGTGGGTCCTGAATCCAAACCTTTGCTCCAGGAAGCAGAGTTCATTTTCCTGTGGTGACCCAGTCCTTAGAGGGGTGGCCTTGAATCCTGTCTTCAGATTTCTGCTTTGACTCTTATAACCTCCATTGTCAGGCTGTGTATTTCTGTGCTATATATTGAACGGAGTTCTTTGCTGAGAGATTTTCTTTTCTTTTTTTTTTTTTTTTTTTTATTTTTATTTCCATGATGTGGATTTACAAAAAATTATTTCTGAGAGCACTCAGCTCTGGGGGCCATTAATGGAATCAGGCCCTTTCTCCTATGTAATTGGTTCGGATTTTGATCTGAGCCGATAACGAACAAACTCCATTACCAGCCGGCAGTTGCTTGACAGTGAAACAATAACCGCTTGAGGCCTTACACTAGGGAAGCTTTATTTATAGGTATTAATAATAAGAAGAAACTAAAGAAAGGGAAATTTAAAGATGAAGAGTAGAAAAACCTTGCTTGTAACGCACAGTGTGGTGGACTAGGGACTGATTTCTGAAGAGTGGGGAAAGCCTCATCAGTGAAGCACCAGAAGACCCACAGCGGGCAACAGTCCTGCTTTGGCAAGATGAGGAGGCGTGAAAAGACAGTTTGAGATTCCAGCCTCTCTGTTTCCTGTGGGAAAGTGGCAGTGGTTTACTGTTGCCTTAATGGCATATGGGCGTGCTTGAGGGCTTGATGAAGAACTTAACTGTTTGGGGTTTTTTTCCAAACTGTAGCAATGACTCTTCAGAAAATATATTAACCCTCCTTAAAAACCTAGCTTCTCCCATGGAGCAAGCATTCAGCAATTGCTACTGCAGTTAAAAATGTTCTTGACAAGCTTCCTAGGGTAACTAGAAAATGGCACACATAAAAGTTACGTAGGCTCATTGTCCTTAAAAATAAAAAGATTCCTTTGGAGTTCAGTTGAGGTGTGTCGGTGGGATGGCTCTGGTACAGGGGGTAGATGTATGGAATCTTCCAAGAGGTAGAATTTTAAGTTCAGCATTTCATGTTTAGCAGTCTTCAGTGCTGCATCTCTTTGGTTTTAGCTGTGTGGTTCAAGACTATAAATAAAGTGGTGTCAATACTGCAATTACCAGGAATGCTTTTTTTTAGGTGTTATGCATGGCAGTGAAGATGAAAGTTCTCACTTTGTGAGAATCCCACAAGGGGTGGCATTAATCTCACCCGATTTTGGGTGTCTTTAATAAAAATGTCTCTATCTGAACAAGTTGCCTTACATTGCTCTCAGTGGAGACTGATTCATCCAACCTGCTTTAGATATCTACTTAAGCTTGAGTTTATTCATACTGTAGCTGTGACTGTTCCCTCTCTACTGGCTATAAACAGAGCCTGGATTACTACCCCCAACTGCTTATTGCTGCTTCTCTCCCACTGGAGATAACACTCCCCTCCATCTGAACAGGTCCTGTGAACTCACTAAGTGCTAATTATGCTATCACAGTATATAAATGCATGTAACAAGCACTTTATTTTCCTTTTGTATCATTTTAGGGACCTGGCAGTCACTCCTGCACCAAGCAGCTCCCGTCAAAAATTACTGGAACCAACAATACATGCTTCTCTGCTCTCAGATGGAAGGAATGTCACCCAAGACCAGAGCTTCCCCCTGACAAACCCAGAGAGCCGGTGAGTTCAGTTTCTGAGACAGCAGATCATCGCTGGGTGGAATGAAGGTTAATGCTGCAATGTGCAAGATCTAAAACCATTTCCCAAGCTAATGCAGTTGTCTCATCTGTTATATCAACAGCCTTATTAAACATGTGTCGCTGCAGCATAAAACAAAGTCTTGTCATTCATGGGAATGGTTTCATTTAGACACCATAATTCATATACACAGAAAGGGAATTTCAAGAGCTTTCTATCAAGAGGATGTTTGAAGGAAAAAGATGCTGAAAGAAACTTGGTCCAGGTATAGAAAAACAGAACTTGAGTGATAAATATGTCTTTTAAACAAATTTACCAGATATTGCTATCAGAATTATTTCTCATTCTCTCTTTAGAGGATTACCATAGTTACTGTTGAATACCATTTGGGAAGCTCTGGGTGATATCATGATCTTCAAATTCATATCTCATCCATGATAACAGCAGATCCCATCAGGATACTGAGCTCTGTAGTACCTTTACTTTCTCTTACTATCTCAGCCGTTGCTGCTATGCTTCATGTCTTGTCCAGGATCTCTGCTCATGAGTGATGAACATCCTCATTTATTTGTACCACAGGTAAACAGGCTCTGAGGTATGGGAGGGAGACAGCTCCTATCTCATTTAAAGCTTGTAGGGAGGTGAGGATAGAAGAAGATTTGAAGAGGCTACATCTTCAGTGTCTTTTAGACCTTCAGCTACGAAGCGGGCTATATTTTCCTGACTTGCTCTGCGGGTCCTCTTACAAGACGGCTGTGACTTACTCTAATGGTCCTGTTTCATAAGTACATCTGAGCCGTGGCTGCCAACAAGCCTGTCTGCTGTTGTGGCAAGTGACATTGCGGCCTTTCTATGCAGTATCCTGCGTAAGTTTTTTTTTTTCCCCTCTTCTGGCCATCTGTTGTAAGCTCATGCCCAGATGGGATGCACAGAAGCAGCCGGATGCCGCACAGCGTGACCTAGTGAAGCATAACATGCCAGATCCCCATCCACACTAGGAAATAGGTGTGTGCTTGTAGCCGTGCTCTTCTCACTCTTCGGAACCTACCACAAAGCTCATCTGAAAGCTGCAACTTAGAGTGAGCTGATGTCTATGCCATATGGCTGTTGGTAAACTTGAATTTGATCATGGGTTCAATCCCATGTCTGATATCTTGTTCTCATTCCGTACAAACCAAGGTACCTTTCCTGCTATATTTAAACATACCATACCATGTATTTTTCATCTCTGTGTTTTCACCTATGTGTTAAATAACCTCCTGAATACACATTAGGCAGCTTTTCACATTAAGTCAGACTGATGAGAAATGCTGAGCATCTTTATAAGATTTCAATGCATTTACTTTATTCCTCATCTGTTAAGCAGAATTCTTAGCTAAACTTGCTGTTGAAAAAAATGTTCCTTTGATATCCTAGAGAGACTGCCAGTTCCCTCTATGTGATGTACTACCTGCCACAGTAATTACAAGTAGTTAATTAGCATGCTGTAAAAAGGTTGAAACCGAAGGTCTCTGCAGATTCATTTGTCCCGAGTATTTGTGCCACAGTGGAGTGTGCTGAAGGGGAACAGAGCGAGCGTATGAGAGAAACTGAGTGCGTAATAGGTTGCAGAGGGATTATGCATCATCTGTCCTTACCAGTAAGAGGCAAGACCTATAACTCAAATGAGTGTGAAGCTATCATGAGTTGTAAAGGTCTTACCCTTCGCATATGGGAATAAATATGTCTTTCCACTCCACCACATTTTGGTGTTTTGACTTTAGCAGTGTTTTCATTTAGCACTGTTAATAACACAGTGGAAAAACAACTGTGAGGAGAGAAAAAGCAAACTGCTAATCTGATTCATTTTCTGTGCATGCATCACGGCCTACAGCAAAATTGTATAGAGTCATGTTCTCAACTCCTTTTGCGAGGGAAGTATGGGAAGTGTGGAAGAAATTTGCTTATAGGCGATTGATGGAAATGCTGTTGTGTAGATGCATTTGAAATATTAGTGAGAAAAATCCCACATTTCTGAAGTATTGTAGTAAAGTCTGTAGTGATTTTGTTTGAATATTGAGGTGGTTTAATATTTTCTTTTTCTTTCTCTCCAATTTTATGCATTCAACATTTGGAATGGAAGAAAGAGTAAACTAAAAAAAGCTGTCAAGGGGTAAGAGCATGAATGTATTGACTTCCAGGCACACCCAATGAAAGAAATATTGTTTTCCAAGATCAGGGACTGCAGATTAGTCTGATATCTCACTGGGCAACACTGTGTCCAGGTCCCAAATTTTTTGCATTATTTCTCAAATCCAGCAGTTTTTATTTAAGCTTGAGCTGTGGTGGAAACGGCATCGTTATTCTTCAGGTCACTAACACTTGATGGATTCAAGTCCTGCAGTTGTTCTGTTACCTTGTGTCAACCAGTAAAATAGGTGATCTATGGCATTTAGGTGATTGATGGCATTTACTCAAGAGTGAAAATTAAAGGTTTTGTTTGGACGTCTGCCCACTGCAGTTTTCAGCAGGACAGTTTCTAATTACATCCATGGCTTCTTTTCATTGCTAAGACCATAGCTATGGTCTTCTCCTTGGAAGTAAACTATGATGACCTAGTCTTTCCTGGTTTCACAAAAGAAAACACCATGCCACTTTCCAGGGATTTTTGAAGTCCTCTGCTGGAGGCTGAACTCTCCCACACGTGAAAGTGTGGATTCTTTTTGCCTGAGGTTCCATTTGTTCTCACTCATAGGCTTAAACAATTTATCATTGCCTTTGGTGAGTAGCAGTACTTTAGGGCAATATATCTTACAACTGTACTTTAAAGGACTGCTGCTCACCACAGGCAGTGATAAATTCTTTAGGTCCCTGTCTGCTGTATTTCATTACTCACTTCTACCATAGAGGTGTTTGTAAGGATATTGAAACGATCTAGTTACAGCTTAACAAGGAGAGGAGAAGAGAGGAGGGGCAAAATATAGTGAGTTGGAGAGTAGAAACTTAATTTCTTAATCTGTTACTATACCCTCATTATTTGCAAGTTTGAGGGTGGAGTCAGAATCTCACCTACCATTGACCAGTGCATTTAACAAGGAACTGTCTCAAATATTTAATTGCAGGTCCCCATTCCTGCCAAACACAATCAAATGAAAAATATCCATCAATTCAAATATTATGACATCACATGCAATGATATATGTTAGGGTTTGGCAGTCCAGTGCAACCATAATCTAAACAGGATCTATAGCAGTCCAGTGCTTTACTCCTCAACTCATTACTAACATATTTTGTATTTAGTGCACACAGAATCCATTTATCTCATTACTCCATGGGGTAATACTGTTTTTTTTTTTTAAAGCTTCCTATTTTTCATTTCTTTTCCATTTAGCTGACAGAAATTTTACTAGAGGGAAGACCTGCTTGCTTCACCTATAATAGTTCTCTTTTCTGTGCTGAGGCTGTCAGGGAAGGACTAAAGATAGGTTATCCAAACTCATTTACAGGTCACCTGGCAAAAGCACAAAGGAGAGGTAGGTTCTCAGCTCCTCTGCCCCACCCCTCCCAAATATCTTGGACATCTAGATGGCAGGGACCTCATAGGCTCTAGTTTTGCCACTTATTTTTTATATTATTCTCATTGAGTAGTTTTACAAGAAACCTTAATTAAATTAAATGTTTCCTATGACACTTGTACTAGAAAAGCCTGGATACTGCCTTCCCTTTACACCCTGCCAAGTGGTATGTAAATTATTTCTCACAGTTTACCTTGTCTTCTGCCCTCTAAGAAAGGGACAGCTGGGGAGAAAGGCAATGAAGATTTTTTGTTGAACACCTTAGCGTGCTGGATTTTAACATAGCGCATTCATGTAGTCGTGGCTAGAGATCCACAGGGGGTTAATTCTAACTGTATGATATCTATTTTTAGCCTTTATTTGTAGGCGAATGTGTGACTATGTTCTCTGAAGCAAAAGCAGAAGTAGTCAGCCTTTTGGAAATTGGAATAGAAGTTGAAGAGTCCAAGCTGCTGTTTATACTGAGCCTGGATTTACTACTCCTAGTAATTTCTTATCCCTACCACAGTTATGTCTGATGCATATTACAGGCAGCTAAAATGAGATTATGACTAGGGTTAAGCACTTGGCTAGAGCATTCAGCATACATCATTTGATGAGCATCCTTGGATGCAGTGGACCTCAGAGGAAGATGCAAGCACTCAGTACATTACAGGATATAATATTCCTTTACCTTGAAGGCAATGGCAAAATTCTCATAGACTTCCACAGTACATCTAGTGAGAAGATAATTACCTGTTTCTTATGGGAGTACCACACTGTTTTATCTCATTATTCATGATCCCTTCTTCTTATTGCATGGATTTATTAAAATACCACTGAAATGCTTTCTTTCTATTCCCCAGAACACTGTAATCACAGTATTCTCACAAGCTAAAATGCTCCTTGCAAGAATTACAGGATGAAATTCTTTTGGCCTGCACCATGGATAAGGTCAGGGCGGATAATCTTTGAACTTCCTCTCAGATTCATAAATCTATGAATCAGTTTCTCTCACCTAGACCAGAACAGTCCTTTTTGTATGAAGAGAGACATTATGAAATGTCTTAAGCATTGGTCCAGATATATATTACCGTTTTGCATTAAATAGGTAGTTATCGATCTCTCCATATCAATCAAGGTCTTTTACTTACTTTTCTTGAAGTAAATTGACAATATATAGATAGAATGGAAAGCCTTTGTCAGAACAAGCTACAACATGGTCATTATCATTATCAGGGTCTCACACCACTCAGGCTTTGGCTTTGACTAGGTTTTCTGCAAGAGACATAACAGGTCAGAGGTGCCTTGGGTACTACTCACTGGTAAATGGCCTCCCATGGTCTGTGCTGTCGCTGGGGTACTACAGAAACACTCCTTTTCAAGGCAATTCCTATTTTCTTTTACTCACCGAGAGAGAACATGGTCTGCAGTGCAGAACCACAGATTTGGAAACAAGGAGCTCTGAGTTCTGATCCCAGATCTGAAGCTGATTCACTGTGTGGCATGAACCTTTTCATTGTATCTGTCTGTGCAATTAATTAAACCAATAAATGAAAATTGAGAGAGGTAGTAGCTGTGTTTGCTAGCACTAGAAGTTTTGAGAGAATTGTAATGTGTGAAAACCTTTGTGTAACTGACAAGTACTGGGATTTACTTCTGACTTTTGATTGAGTTGTGTGACTGCAACATCAGTAATACTGTCAGACCTGGTGCATATGCTTTTTTTATTGCTATTTTAAAGCATAAATCATTTCCCCCTCTCAGCTGCAGAGAATCTGGTCCTGCTAGCGGACGATTTCTAATCTCACCTGGTGCACCTGCTGGTGAAGGTCTGTCGGTTCGGACCCCTGTTCCCCATGCTGGTCTCACTGAAGAAGCCAAAGCTGAACATGAAGATCCAAGAGGAACTAAAAATGGAGTGGACAGTTTGAAAGGTTTGAACCATATTCCAAAGTAACAGTTTTGCTCAGGCTGTGTATCTTACTTACTGTAATGATAGTAGCTTTATTTGGGTGACAGGGCAGCTTCTTCATGTTTCTGATAATGACACTCATAAGCAGCAATGTTACGATGTGGAAGAATCATTCACAATGTGAATCATCACAGCAACATACTCAATACAGCAGCTTTCTCTCAATGAACTTTTGGAGAAATTAAAACCAGTGACTGCTTAGGCATAAAGTTACTCTTCCACATGTATGAGGTAGAGGAGTCACTAGACTACCTGAAGATATTAGTCTTCCCCAACTCCACCCCCCAAAACACTGGGTTTTCAGCTGGAGATATGCTTTGTGGTAAATTTTGACTTTTCATTGAAATAAACACCCTCTTAGTGCTTCTTCACCCATTTATAATTTCTGCAGAGACTGAACTCCCTAGTGACAATCTTCAGAGCAAAACCAGCAAGTCCAAGACTGGTTCTTCTCATGTGCCTCAGCTCATCAACTGGCCAGGCTCCCACTCCAAACCTGTCCTACCTCCAATCCCGTCTGGGCGGAAGAGGACCAACCCTTGATGGCCACTACTAGCACAGTCCTCGTCGTGAATCTTGATTCTGCACCAAATCTTTCTGTCTTAACAGGAATACTGATTTTGATATATTTCTCTTCAACAAAGCAAAGTCTATCAAATATTGTTTCTAAATCCATTTCTGATTAACTCTCCCAAAAAAGGTTATTTATTTATAACTTTATTAAAAAGTAATTTCTGTATTTCCCAAAGCTAGAAATTATTTCCCCAGGCACTCTCAGCTGGGAAATGGTGTAGATTTGTTCCTAACAGCCACATGACCATATCTTCCATTAATTTCTCTCTTTCCTCCCTCTCCTATATTATAGATTTAATTGAGGTGTGGAAGCATCAGGGCCTCTGATAATATTGTCTATATTGTAGTACTGGTGAATTATTTTGAAGAGGGATTTTGTGAAATGTTCAGATTTAAGTTGGGAGTGAAAACTAGTTCCAAGTCTTTTTTTAATAAAATGTGTTTTTTTGAAGGGATGAGACATAATTCTTTGATTTGCAAGTGTATTTAAACAACCTAGTAAGGAGTCATCAGAAAAAATTATTAGAATTATTGAGAACTAGCTGAAGCTGTAAGTAGTATGTGAAGATTTGTTTTTCTGTATGTGGAGCAGAGCTCTGACAAGTAAATAAAACTCTTGAGTTAATGTTTGTCATTACCATCTACTTATAGAACAGATAGATAGTGGGGCCCTTTTCCCCGAGCAGCTTCCCCCGAGGAGGGGCGTTTGCTATTCATATTACAGCATGGGTCCTCAGAGGTCTTTGCAGGCACAGAAGATATCACTGGTTGCCACGGTATGGAGTCATGTCCATGGAAGAGCTCTGTTTTACCTCACCATGCATGTTCATGATGTGGCGAAGGGTTTTCGTTGTTTAAATAGGATGAACTGAACGAAGCAACACAGCTCACGGTAAGTAATGGATAGATTCAGATAGCCTGACCTTAAATTCCAGTGAAGTCTGTAAAACAACTCGGCTTTTTATTAAGTAGTTTCCTTTCCATAGAGCAGCTGGCTGTACCCGCAAGCTGAAGAACAACAGCTCTTCCAAGGCGCCGGTTTTTTATCATTGATTTTGGCAGAACAAAAACCAAGGCTGCTCCGTGGCCTGGGTTCAGAAGGAGTTCAGGCAGCCGAAGCTGCAGTTTCGACCCTAGCGGGTTTTTTGCCGAGGCGGTTCAGCGAGGTGGGTATCTGATGCCACTGGATGACTACCTAACCTCCACAGTTTCCTCAGCAAGTCCCACAGGGTTCTTCACGGCCGCTCTGCCTCTATAAACACCTTTGCAGAAGTTGGCTGTTACAGCTGGCTGCACGGTTGATTGACATGGATGCTGATGAGTGTATCGGGTTTTGCTGTTTTACAGGTGACAGCAGTTTTGCCAGTGTCGTGGTTAATGAATACGTACAAGGTACCTCGTGGTTCATACACAGCAGGGCCAGGGGTGATCACAACTCCTCGCTTAAATTAGGAAGGTAGTACAGTCAGTGCAGATAAATCAGTTTTCTCCCGGATACTAGTGCAGAAACCCATGTTCCTAAACTGCTCTGCGTTGCAGTCTGGGTACATACACGTCTGGAAAATAAGGGCAGGGGGTGTTGGGTGATACCCTAGTCACGTCAGTGTCTCTTTCCTTTTGCTTCCATTCTCCAAGCCAAGAACTCTTCCACATTCAGCCCCAGTTCTCCACTCTTCCCTTGGAATGGTTACTCCCTTCTGTGTAAAACAGAACAAAACATGACAAGTTATCCCTGAATTGTGCCGAATTTCCTCCTCTTGAAGTGTGCAATCCTGCAAAAGCCCTGTACATCTTAAGCGAGTGAGCACAGCGATTCAAACTACTCATATTTAGAGCAACAGTATTAAATGTTAAGCTCTCCAGTGCAGGAATTGCATCTCTTTTTTGATTATATAGAGCTGAGCATAGAGATGGAGTATAAATACGTTACTCTTATTTCCCAGTTGTGAAAAGAAACCATTTGTTCATCTGTGATCAGGGTATTGGTTAGCTTACTTGCATTTGTATCACACAATAATGTTTGAAGAGAATCTCCTATTTTGCAATCAGTTCTTGGGCCCTGAGCTTTCAAATACTCCCAAATGTGGCACGTTCAGTGGGGTTACACGTGCGATCCAGGGGATAACGACCTTGCATGGAAGTAAGACATGGGATTTTAAAAATACCAGGGAGAAGCTGAATTTGCTAAAGTCAATTTGGCAAAATATTCAGTTTCTTGCCTTCCCTCCCTAAGCTTTTACTGCCATACACTCTCACTTGCTCTCTTCTCGCTCCCCAGCAGACCACAGATTGAATTGCTAACCCAATTTACGAGGTTCCCGAAAACAACTGCATTGTGCTGACCTGCCCTTTGTCTACTGCACCCTGAAGTGTGGAACGTCTGGCCGAGTTTGAAGGCAGAAGTGCCGTTGGATTGCCGGTATGTAATATTTACATTTCATTTAGCAGATTGTGAAGCTTTGCAGTTCGTCGTTTTTAGTTTAGAGCATTTATTTTTGGCTGAAAGTACAGAACTTGTAACTTGGTGCCTATATATTTATAGACTGGCAGATAAAAGCGGGGCTGTTTCGGGGAACTCTGTTTTTATTGGCAGGAAGCGTGTTTGGATTACAGCAGAGTAACACCTTAAGTTAGTCACAGTCAAACAAGTCTCTGAGTCTTGAATTTTACAGAGGGGAGTATAACAAGCTGTTTAATTTCCCTTTTTTAAATTAAACATTCAACATTCAATAAAATCAGTAACTGCGGTTGCTGTCTTGTGAATGCAAATGGCTTTACCAGCCGGAAGATATAGCCGCACGCTTATCACACGTGCTGTGTCATAGCCCTGTGTTACACATCAGTAAATCAAGGCAGAGAGAAATTCCACTGATTCGTGTTATGAATTTTTTTACAGGAATTGGGCCAAAACCCAGGAGTCCTGTGTCTCTGCTTGGATGTCGGGTCTTTGAGTGAAGCAGAGGAGACTGTGCTTATGCGAAAGTGTTGCGGGAAGTCAAGGGCAGCTGTTTTATCCTGATTCCTCCCTCAGGACAGTGGTAGGAGTTACAGTACAGCTGCTGTAGGACAAGGAGCTGCTGAATTAAGGAATGACGGGTTTGTAAGAGATAAGGGGACGGTGTTTTAATACAGACCTGTGCCTGAAGGAGAGGATATGAAGTTTGCTAGCTAAAAGTTTGATGCACAGCTCAGCGCAGACTTCCAGGGGCTGCAGAATAGGTCCATAAATAGCTGCTTCTGGAAATCTGCTGAGCGTATTGAGTGCTGGAGGCCAAGATGCTCCAGGGACAATCACAGAATGCGTAGGCAGCCAGGGAAACCTGCTGCAGGTTTGGTAGAAGATGGGAGCAGGAGACACGTGGCGGTGCGGATTCTCCAGCACCCGCTCCCTAACTTACTAGCTGTATTTAAAAAAAATGGGTGCAAAATGGTTTGGTTTGGTACTCTGCCCTTCATTTCCCTAAACCCACTGATAAGGGCCCTAGAAACCCTAGAAGCTAGAAACCACTGGTAGAGGCTTGACTTGCTGGTGAGACCACTGCGAATCCAGCAGCTACACCTTTTTATTTTGTTTTTTTAAGCATGTTCTGGAAACAGATGGGGAATAGTTACCAGTATTGACCAAAGGGCTGTTTATTTCTCTGCAGAGCACGCACGTCCATTTCTAAAAATACCTTCCTGAAGCACCATCTCATGTCCCAGCAGCGGCTGGCTGCCCCGCTACCTCTGCCTGCTCCCTCGGGAGCTTGTCTAATTGAATACGCTGCATAATATGCTGCTAATTTGGCAGCTGTCAAAATGAATTATAATTTTTTTTAACAGTACCACGGTGGGGGCGAGGAGAGTTGCTGCTTAGTGCGATTACACCAACTGCCCGTATTTCTCTTTGCATCCCTGACTCAAGGGAGAGCCAATGAAGGGCTTGAAGGAGACTCCACGAGTCTTTCCCCGGTCTCACCCCGCACTTCTACGGTGTCACTTCAACAACTCAGCCCTGCAAACCGCTTTGGGTTCCCCGTCATTTACCAGTTTTTACTTCCACCACCAGCTGTGTTTGGAGTCACATACCTTCTCCCCATGGTCTGCGGGGTTGGAGCTCAAGCAAGCGCCTTTTGGTACAGAGTCAGCCCTGCAGCCCCGGCGCTCAGCCCCTGGGGTGCTCAGCACTGCAGACCCTGCGTAAGCTCTGCACTAAATCTTGCTCCTTGGACATACCCTTTCGGTAACCCTCACAAAATATTTCAAGCTTGTGAGATATTTTTTTTCTGCCTCCTGTAAGGCGGAGGGAGAGGAACCCTTGTAGGTGAGGCTGAATTTCATTTTCCTGCAGGGAGGAGGAGGAGGAGGCGGCTCCTACATTTTTATCATTCGTGTTTTTCCCTGCTCATACCTCAGAGCAAGTAGAAGCACGAAGGTGTAAATCAGTGTCCATCACGGAGGCATGAAGGCTCCACAGTGAAGAATCCCCCTTGCTGAGGGTCTTCCTAGAGAAGAGATCTTCTCTTGAGACCCACTTCTCCATTCCCCAGTGCTTTCCTGGCCAGTAACAGCACAGAGGCTCACAGCGGTTAGCCCCTGCCTGGAGCAGAGATGGGGTGGCATCATAAATCCTCCAGCAGGAAAAGGATGGTTTCCCATAAGTTGGAGACTATGTGGGGTTCAAAAGGAATCATAGAACCATAGAATACCAGGTTGGAAGGGACCTCAAGGATCATCTGGTCCAACCTTTCTTGGCAAAAGCACCCTTGTCCAGCTGAATCTTAAAAGTGTCCAATGTTGGGGAATCCACCACTTCCCTGAGGAGATTATTCCAATGACTGATTGTTCTCATCGGAAAACGGAGTCTGGAGTGGTATTCCTTGCACTAATCCCGTGCTCTGGGGCTTCCATTAGTCAACTGTGGGGACTCTGAAGGACCATGTTCCTCTCCTCCCCTTATCTCACTGGACATTTAGTTGACTCCAAGCATTGCACTCCACCTTCCTCTGAGGCAGGGCATGATGCAGCACTCCCCACCCCGAGCACCTGCGTTTTGTGTGATTGCAGCCAGCTGATATGATCTCAGGCCGTCTGAAACACAGTGTGTGGCTGCACACCTTCACGACAGCCCGGACTCGATGAGCCATGGTGTCTTCCAGGCTCTCAGAATGGAGATCTACCAACAAGCCAGCAGTCTTGGCTGATGGAGGGGGTTGGGGTATTTCTTCCTCTTCTCAAAGGTCAAAGCATACATGACCACAGGCGTCTTCCCAGCAGAGACGATGTCACCTGCCTCTTCCCTGGCCGGTCCCCAGCACCTCCTACATGGGAAACGTGGCTGAGCTCTAACGGATGCTCCTGCTTCACCTCCTCCCTCTCAGGCTGGAAAGCGGTAAATTAACTGTCCCCGTGCCCTGTGCTGAGGTCCTTTGGTCAATGCAGGGTCGGTGCATCCATCTTCCAGCTGCTCAGGGAGAGAGGGGGAGCAAAGAGTGAAAGGCGGCTGGTTATAACTGTATGGAAGTGGAAAAATAATAATAAATACTAAAAATTTCCAGCAAATTTTGGAGAGCTTTCAAAGAAGGAAGGGTGCCAGCAGAGACCCGTGAGCCTGGGCCATGCTGGAGGCAAAAAAAAAAGGTTCTGTATCCTCTGGGCTCTTCCCCTCCCAAATTTCCTCCGTCAATAAATCTCACCTTCTTGCCCTCTCGGGCTCCGACTGCTGATTTATGATTGCTATAATGAAAGCCGCTGAACAGAAATGAACTGTGTGGCTCCAAGTGATTTACAGAGACATCTTTATCCCTCTCCTGCCCCTCTCATTTAATTTAGGGGTGGGAGCAAGTTTTTTTACACCTTGGAAGTGACAAGGATTTCATTGCGTTTCCCAAAGGAGTTCAAGGCTTTCCCTCTCGGTTTAATAAAAAAAAAAAAAAAAATCCCTTGTTTCTCCCCGACCCACCATGGCGAGCCAGGCTGCGACGTGCCGAGGAAAGATTGAAAGCATTAATAAACACCATCCCAAATTTAATGAAAAGCAAAAGATTTTGAACAGCAATCTCCGAGCTGATGGAAGCGGAGCCTGGCCGATGAGGATTTATTAAAAGAATGGCTGCCAGGGTCTGGGGAAAGACGATTTGTTAAATTAGAAATATATATACTTGGTAACTGCTGGAGAATTAAGTGTGCCCATTAAAGCTCTGAGATGGGGAAGGTTTAAAGGTGTGTTAAACGTGAAGTGATGGCCAGGATTTTAACATCACATCGCTGTTTTGGCAGTGATGGAGACGTCACCGGGGTCTGGAAAGACCACAGTAATCACGTCATTTCTTGCTTTTTTTTTTTTTTTTAAAACCAGGTCCCATGTGGAAAGCTGGCCCGCTCAGCTCCGAGTTACTGGTTAAGCACCGATGCCAGGAGGCTTCATTCCCTATTTCGATCTCTCCTGGGATAACACCACGGCAAGTGAAGCGGTGCTCTGTGCTGCATGGATGGGATTCCCGGAAACTGGGACCCTAAAGCAACCGTTGAGTCTTGCTTGGGGACCTCAAATCCTAACGGTTTTCTCAGTACCAACTGCTTCAGGCTCAAACCGCTGCCCTCAGCCAGGTCCCCCAACTCCTGTGGGTGCTGCCGGGGACCTCGGCTGCCCACCTCACCCACCCGGGTGCAGCTGGAGACCATCTGCAGCAAGTTAATGGATATAATTTATTATAAGTGCAATTAAAGAGGAGCCTCCCCCAGGCCACCCTTCGCTTCTCTTGCCTTCCTACACCTCCCGCATCCCCCCAGATCTTGGTTTAATACCCCGTTAAGTAGGAACCACAGCTGAAAGGGCTGGACGAGGCGGGTGGTCCTGCCTTAGTGCTGCCGAGAAGGAGGCAAACAGCCACCCCAGTGAGTCTGCTGGCACCGCAGGCCTGTAGCTCGTTACCGGTTTAGCCGCATTTGCCCTGCGCAGCCGCTATGAACCAGGAGGAGGAGAGGGACACGTGGGATTTGAGGAAAGCAGCTTCTCACCTCGTGGCAGCAGCTACAGGCTAACGTTGGGCTGGAGCACAGCAGATGGGCACGTGGGGAGCCTGGCTTGGCTCAGCAGTATCGCCGAGCCCTAGAGGACACGTCTGGGGAGCTGCGGCTCCAGCCAGTGTGGTGGTGAGGACTGGGGGTGCTGGCGTTCAAGGACACTTGGGTGGGGGACTCGGCAGTGCTGCTAGGTGTTTCAGAGGAAGGGGAGGGAGATGGTTGGGTCTGTCCCTCAAACCCCATATAGATATGAAAGTCTTTCCTACCTTCTTTTATATAAATTGCGTGTTGATTTCAGAGCCCCATTAATTTTCCAGTCACCAGCAGCTGATTACCGGTAGCAAAGCGTGAAAGGAGAAACAAGACGACCAACATACTTTGAAGAGGATACATATTTATTTTGTTTTTAGAAAAACATCAACAAAAATACCACCCTAAACCCAACCAGCCAACCCAAAAGCTCTGCAAATTCAGAACACTGGTCAAAAAGTATTTTGGCTCACCCACTTTTCCAGCCTCTGCTAAAAAATATGTGCTATTATCTCTGCAGCAAACATTAAAACCAAACAAATCAGTAGCCCGCATTTTGGGGGGGAGCCCTGGATTCAAATACTAGTTTTGGCTAACGGGGCCCTTCTGCAAGGACCTTTCCTCCATCTCACAACTGGGCAAGCTCACCCGCTCTCCTACAGCAGGAAGGGAATCGCTGCCACTTCTGCGACGCTGTAACAGTTATATTCAGAAACACACAGATCACACTGTAAAGTTAAAAAAATACCCCCGACAGCAACAAATAATAACCCATTGCTGACACCTGGTTCGAGTGAAGACCAAGTACAACACACGGTTAAAAAAAGAGAAAGCCAAACGTCCCCAAGCCTACCAGCATCACACAGAAATTGGAGACGACATGCAATTTCCTTGATACGAAGAGCGACCTCGCGAGCAGTCTATGTACAGTATGTTACACTCACTCAGGCACCCGCTCAGCTATTGCTTCGCTAAATCCCCAGCCCAGGCGACGGCAACCACCGCCACGGCCACCTAACCGGAGTTACAGCTCCTGCTGCCCAACCGTGAACGCGGCTTCTGCCTTCAGCCTGGTGTTACACCGCTGTGTTTTAAGCTTTGATGAAGCCCACCACTTACTGTTCCTGATGCTTTCGCGCCGAATTTGTGTTGCCTTCGCCTCTCTCCCTGTCTCAGTTGAAGCAATAGCTTTGAAGATCAAGATGAGGGATAAGTTTTGCCTCTTTCTTCCTGGGTCCTTCCCGGAGCCTGTGCAAACAGCTGGAAGTGAGAGCTGACCTGCACTAGGTGCTGGGGCAGCTGTTGGGAAACAGTCTCCCCATCTACAAGATCCTTGGAAACATCCCGTGCCTGACACTCAAAATACAAGAGGTTTTTCAGGCTCAGGAAAAATAAAACCGTAAGAGAAAAATCCTCCAGCATCTCAGGAAGGAGTGAGCTGCAGGTCCCGTCAGCATCGTACTGGCTCTGGTTGGGATGGAGTTAATTTTTTCCATAGCGGACCGAACGGTGCTGGACTTCGGATTTGTGGCTAAAACAGTGTTGACAACACACCAGTGTTTCGGCGCTTGCACAGCATCAAGGCTTTCCCTTTTTTCCCCACTCTGCCCCTCACCAATGATTAGGCCATGGGTGGGCAAGAAGCTGGGAAGGGGCATATCCACGACAGCTGATACAGATAAAAATCAGCGATACAAACAGAGGGGAGGAGGTTTTGGAAAGGTGGCTTGCTCGGGGACCGGCTGGGCATAGGTCTAATGGTGGGAGATGGAGAGTGGTTGCCTTTGCACAACTTCGGGGTTTTTTCCCCCTCCTCTTTCCTTTGCTATTAAACCATCTTTACTCTCTACTCATCTACTCACAAATTTTCTTGGTTTTGCACTTCCTATTCCCCCTGTTCGGTCCCACTGTGGGGGACAGTGAGGAGCAGCCACGTGGTGCTTCGCTGCCAGCTGGGGTTAACCCCCCACAAGCACAGGTTTAACCTTGGAGGGGTTGTAACCACCAAGGCTGGAAGCCAGCGGGACGCTGGGTGGAGGAATAACAGTATATAGTCCTTATTTGGCCAAGCCTGATGTGAATCAGGTTGACATTGCTGGATGCCTTAATTATCACAGCTGAGCAGGGGCAGTATCACGGTGATGAGAACAAGTGCTCCAGGAAAACCGAGGCAGCACAAAACAGTGCTCCCCGCTGCTCCAAGACCTAAGCGCTAACCCTTGCTCTGCCCAACACTGAGCAGCTCCTAGAAGAGCTGTGGCTGCTGCTCCTCACCTCGCTGGGAGACACGCATTGCCTGCGCGCATGGGGACGCACACCCAAAGCTCTTGCAGCCCACCCCTGCCCCAGCTGAGGGGTGACACTAAGGGACACCGGTCCTGCGCCAGGTCGATGCTGCTATGATGCACAGAAATGCTACGAGCGAAGCTGATGCCCAAGGGCTGGGAGAAGAGGAGAACTGGGTGAAGGGTCAGTAAAACCAGCCCCCCGCCCAGCAGCAGAAATAAGCTCAGCTGTACGGGCCCTTCTTAAGTTTCTTGGCATCATTTGAACCCTGAGGTTGGGCTGGATCCGGGGGGACCACAGGCGCGTTGGGGGCTCAGCACAGTTCGTTGCAGCTGACTGCTGGTGATGAAGCCCACCGAACATGCTTGTAGTGAGGGAAAAAGTAGGAAGCGACTGAAAAGTGACCTGCACTGAGGACATAACCAAAGCAGGAGGAACCTGGATACCCTCCGGCTGGTGAAGTATCGAGGCAACAGCTGAGGACTCAGCAAAGCCTCAACAGCACTTCACCGTCTCCCTGAGAAGGCTGCCAAGGTGACACAGTGGCACTTTCTGTCCCCTGAACATCACCCCTTTTTGGTTTCCTCAGGCTCCCAACTAGGCCCTGTTACTAGTGATGGGGGCTCGGTGGCTTGGGAATCAGCCCCCTGAGCCATTCCCCAGTGGAGGATCTACTGGGCAGACTGGAAGGCTCTAGCTGCAGGTATATCCGACACCCTCCCAGCACAATTGGTAGGATCAGGCAACAAGGACTCAGGTTAACAGCCAGACCTGGCGTTTCCAGTGTAACCAACAACCTGCTGCACAAACAGCAGCTCCTCGGGGCTCAGCCATCCGCTACGGCCACCTGGACACTAAAGGACGGCACCAAACAGGCTCAGGGTCCAGCTCATCAAAGCCGGGAGGAGCAGACAACAGCACCACAACAAGGTTGGGCTCCTAACAAAGAACTGGGTCAGCTTTTACATTACTTAAAAGGGGTTATTCAAATGAAAAAACCAGGGGGAGAGGTTGGAAGCAAAAGGGGTTGCATAAAAAAAATGCAACCTTGCAAAAATAACCGTATCGTCTCTTCATGATCCATTTCAGGTAGGTTCCCAGCAGAGGCTCCACGTTTCCCAGGAGCTTGGCACAGCCAACACCGCCCCCGCGTTATAAAAACAACCCCCCTCTGGGGGATTCCCTCATGCTCTGCTCTATAAAACAATAAAAAGGTCCCTGCAGAGAGTCCCCGGCTGCTAATCCTCCTTCGGCCTCTTCCTCCAGCGGGCCAGGAAGGGCCCCAGGCTGTTCCACACCTCCGTGTACATGACAGTCCCCACGAAGACGAAGGCGGTGCCCAGCCAGTGCCAGGCCGTGAAGGGGTTGTGAAAGTAGAGGATGGAGAAGATGAGGCTGACGAACTTGCGCAGCGTCACCACCAGCGTGACGGTGAGGGAGGTGCACTCCGTGGTGAGGATGAAGACGCCTCGGACGCAGACGTATCTGGGTGGGTGGAGGTAAGGGGACATCGGGGCTGAGACACCTGGGCAGGCCTTCGGGAATGCAAAAGACTGGGCAATGGACAGCCGCAGTCTGGTTATAGAGGGAATAAAATTCCCTTCTCCTCAGATCAGCGTTTCTACAGCTATGAACAGCTTCACTACAAACCCCAGGGACACCCCGAATCTCCCAGACTCCCCCCGACCCTGCTCTGGGACAGCAAACCTACCCCGCTGGAGCAGCTGGGGCTGACGTGTTGGCGAAAGGTTGATGGCGCGCAGGGTTTACCGTCCCTGCCAGAGAGCCAAGGGAAGCTAAAATCAGATTTCTCCATTTATACGCAGCAGAAGTCCCCTTTCCACGCCGAGGGGGCATGGGAAAGGCAGATTAAACACGGGGGTATCATGGAGGAGCGTGAGCAGCCATAGGGCACAGTGCTCTCTCAACGAGAGGAAAATGGTAAGAGGGCCTTGGACTGGAGGGTCCCTTTCTCGAGGGCACCTCAGCTTCATCAGACTTGCAGACCTCTCCTCTCTGCCTGGAAGACTCTACGCGTATGTATTACAAATGGCTCCTGATCTGTCCCTTCTACCCAGAGCCGGCTAGCAAAACTGCCGTGAGTTTATACCAATCAGCCTGTCCCTGGGGAAGTGGTGGCAGATTTCAGCCACCCTGGAAAAAACATAAGCCCCAGGTTAAATTCCGCTCTATATTTGCCCAGTTACACAAACATCAGCTCCCAAATGCAGGGAAGACTCCAAGGACTCGGCACCCGCACCCCATTCCTCCTCTCCCATCCCACTGCCACCTCCGTGGCATGTCTCAAGGTGAGCTGTGGAAGGATACTGAGTGATGACGTTCATGAGGAGGTAGAACCACATGATTGGGAGGGTCAGCCCGATCACTGGGACCTGGAACAGCTCTGCGGGGAGAAAGGATGGAGCAAGGTCAGTGCCCTGCTACTGCTTAAAGAAGATGCAAGGAGAGGTGTCTCTCCTGTCCAGGATTGACCGTGGTCCGGGACATGCTGCAGCTTCGGGAGGCCGTTGCTGCATTAGGCAGACTGAGGTGTGGGCACATTTTGATTTTGCTCCAAATGGAAAGTTATCTTGTTCTTACTGTGATAAATGACAAATACACGACAAATATTTTGCAGGTATTTATGCTTGGATTTCCGTAGGGAAGAAAAGAAGATGGAGAAAGAAGTAAGCTAAGGAAAAAAGACATTAAAAGAAAAGCTCTGTCTTGCTTTCTTGTGTCAGGGCTGCCCTCTGTTAAAACTGGGTGAATCAACTGTGTGGCTCTGAGAGGCTGACAGCGCTAGCATGGGAAAGCCTGCATAGCACCGGCAAAACAAAAGCCGGCGGGTCCGTGTTTACACCTGTGGTTGAGGATTTGGTCCTGTTACTCACATTTTTGAACTACCACATTCCTTCTCCCAGCAGTCACCTAGCTCATGCTTTTCTTGAGAGGGTGTAGCATGCTAGAAATATTTTGCAATGATATTAATGAACAGATTAAAGTGATCTATGCATGCAAATATCTCCTGTACCCAGAGGGAATTAAAGAACCAGCAAACCTACTTGGCAAAGATCCCTCCAGTTTCACAAAATTGGGATCAGAATATAGGAAGCTCGCTGGCACTGAAAAGCCTGGTGAATTTTACTCTTAAACTTAAGCAGATGTATAGCTCAAGGTGGATGGATGAGCAATCTGGCTGGGCCCAACGGGCGTACGCGTGTGCGTTAGTGCCACGCTTGGGTTCTAACCACAGTGATCCGAACAGTAACTCACGGCGTAGCTTTGCAAGCTGCTGTGGCACCTGCCCATGGCCAGGCTCTCAGCGGTCAGCAATCACCACTTGTCCAAGCATGCTGGCGTCTGGCCTACCATGAGGAAGGGGTTGGACAATGTCCCCAAGACAGTGTGGGGGTTTTTTTTTGGCTTTTGGCTTTCTATCAAACCTGAAAATTCAAAGGGCTTGAATACCCAGAGACAACAGTCTGACGTGCACAACTGCTGGACTGAAAGCTTCCTACAGCATTTTCCAGAGGACAGAAAGGTACGAGAGCAAGGATCCGTGCAACACTCACCGGACTGGCTGAAGAGGACTGCATGGTCGTAGATGTTTGGGGCAAAGAGGAGAAAGCCAGGGAGCAGTAACGCATGCTGGAGAGAAAAGTAAAGACATGATGTTAACAGATTATGTGAAGCCACCCTACTTCTCATGCTGGGAAACCAGCCTCACACATCTGGATGAGCGCACACTCTTCACTGCTCCAGCCAGTGATGCTTTGGATTTGTGCTGCGTACAGGCTGGGAGGGGAAGGGTCCCTCTGAGCAGCTCTATCTGCCCAGTAAAAGCAACAGAAAAGACATGGTGACTTACATTGTAAAAAAGGGCCTCTTTGGAGTGCTTCCCAAACTGCTTGTACAGCGTCTCCTGGAAAATCCCCATCCTGGCAGACATGAGGAGGGCGAAGGTGAGTGCGGCAATACCTGGAACAGAAGCACAGCCTTGCAACACTGCTCAGGGATGGCATAGCTCAAGTCAAACAGTTTGATGACTCCCTTGATTTGGTTTTCAGTGAAAAAAGCCAAAGCATCCAGACTTGATAACATGGGCAGAAAATTGACAATGGTCTTGAGGACACGGGTATCTTATTACAAAGGCTGAGATGCCAAGAGACTTCTGAAAAGATCCTCTCTTTGAAAAGAGACTCAGCCCTGGCAAGCAGAGTTGGTGGGATACCAGGGATACAGTTGTTTGCCACTATTGACAATACATCAATCTCAGTTTCCCTGAAAAGCCACCAATAAATCTAGGTTGGAGGTATAAAAATAGACTCAAGTGCCAGACTGCAGAGACTCCTCCATGAAACACCGTGCTGAACGCACACTTGAACCCCCCTCTCCCTCTCTGCAGCATAGCTCACAGCATCAGATATATCAGGTAGGGCTGCTTTTGCAGAGAGAAATCAAGAAGATACCTGCAAACATGCATGACTCTAGTCTCATTCTGTCACTAAGCCACTTCCTTGCAGAAATCCCTTAGGTGCCGTTTTTAACTTGTTGGCCAAAGGAAGAGTATCTCCTTGCACAAAGCTGCTAATGAGAGCCACAAAACCCCATTCTTTGCAAATCAACATCTACTAGATGCTCAGCACAACTTAACCTCAGCGCGGGGGCTCCCACCACGGTCTGCTTTGCACAACCCACATGGCCAAGGACATCAGAGAGCCGAGTCTCGCCAGTATCCCAGCCAGGTCGGCTGGAGACGTGGCACTCACATACCTAGCAGCCACCAGAAGAAAACCTGGAGTCCATCCTCTTCGTTTAAGCTGGAGTCAGATGCCTGGTGGAGGAAGACACAACACAGTCACCACGAGCTACCACGTCCCTGCAGAGTGGGACCTGCCTGTACCTCACTCTTGGTTTGTGTGTTGTGTTCCAGGCAAGCCCACAAAGCAAAGACCGTCCAAGGTCTCACATTCTCCAGAGCTGCTTCCCTAGCTGAACGGAGGTGGCAGCAACTACAGCACACTTTGCTTTCCATTCTGCTTCAGGGAATGCACCAGATTCCAGCCAAAGTGTAAATGTCTGATCAAGAAAGTAGCTTTTCTGAAAGAAATGCCCTGGCTTGACCAGAGACTGAACTCTTCAACCACACAAATAATCAGTGCCACTTAGAAAGCTCCCACAGAGAGCTCCCCTCTGTCCCCATCTCAGAGGCGGGAGTGCAGGAAAGAACAAGGGCTCTGGCCAAGCCCCAGTCAGGTACTAAAACCAAGTCCCTGGCTCGCAGTCCAGACATTGAGGAAACCAGGCCTGTAGATGCCGTTAGCCGAGGGTAAAACTCTACGTAGCATGACTTGGCTCAACTCTCTTTCACTGTGGTTTAGGGCAAATTAGATTACTCACCTTTGCCACAACTGTCCATACTATACCAAAACCCGATGCCTGCTGAGAGTTAATCTGGACTAATACAGAGCAAGGCCACGTAGCACAGGCCTTCCTCAGACACCCTAAGAGTATCAATAGCTATTAAATGATGGGGGACTTAGAGGTTTGACAGCCCTGTTTCTTTCCAATCTCTCACAGCTGGATTAAGTGCAACCAATTTTCACTTGACCACCATTTTATGCCATTTTTCTATCTTCAGTTGACAAGATCAGGCAGTGGGTGCTGACCCAGGAAAAGCCCAAAGTGGTGTTACACATGGATTTTCTTCACTCCCTCCTGTTCTCCAAATACATGCACTTTATTTCAAGGGTCACACAAAGTCACGTTGGATGACAACAGGTCTGGAAAAATCTAGCCTGAAAGCCGACAACCTCTTCTGGGATAAAAAGAGCAAAGATTTAAGATGGCTGAGTTTTGTTTAAGATTCACCTGCTCCTAACTGCAACACATGGCAGTAAGGGCAAGAGAAAACAGCTACTAGCTGTGGCAAAAAAAATAACAGTATATTCTCAGCAAAAAGCAACCTGAACAACACAAGATAAAAAGCATCTGTAATTAAGTTAAATCACATGCATGTGTGTGCGTCCCTTCCCTCCAAACCACAGGAAAATGAGACCAGGAACAAGAGCTTTTGGGGAGCAGATCTAGAGCTAGGAGACATCTTGTCTCTCCATTAATAGTCAGGCAAAGGGAATTACTGTTGGAAGTGCTGACAGCAGCTCCTCCTCTCAATAAGGTTCACAGCTATGACCTCAGGCCCTTTCCAATCCTTACCACTTGCTTTGCAGACATGACAGTGCAGGTAAAGATCCCCAGGGACACCAGGGCTATGGACGTGTATTTATATACGCTGTATCTGCACAGGGAAGAAGACAGATGTCAGTGATCCAGCCCAGCCTCACGTTGTTCATCTACTGCTCCCTTGCATTGCATTTTGCTCCATTACACCAGTGTGAACTTGGGGTAATGGGCACATACCCATTACTTAACACTGGACATTGCTGGGAGGGAAGGCCAACTTGCTCCAGCTGCAGCAAAAAAGAAGCATTTGGACCAAGATCTCCCTGCCCGAGGCCAAGGATCCCTCTCAGATCAAAGCCAGCGCAAATCTCTGCATAGCAATGGAGTGGCAGGGGATGTGCCCACATGGGTCCCACGGCCAGACCCCAAGCAGCTGGGAGGACCCTCCGGTCCTGATGTCTTTGCCCACTGTGGTGGGTTAACCCCAGCCAGCAGCCAAGCACCTACACAGCCGCTCACTCATTCCCCCAACCTCATGGGATGGGGGAGAGAACTGGCAGAGCAAGAATGAGAAAACTCGTGGGTTGAGCTAAAGAGTTTAATAGGTGAGGGGGGAAAAAACCAACAAAAACATATAAAAGCCGTCACTCACCACCTCCCATAAGCATGGCCATCTTGGAAGCCAACTCTCCCCACGCCCCCTTCTTCCTCTACCCTGGTTTCTATTGCAGGGCGTGACATGATATGGCACAGAATATCTCTTTGGCCATTTTGGGTCAGTTGTCCCAGCTGTATCCCCCTCTCAACTTCTTGTCCACCCCCAGCCTACTCGCTGGGGGGCAGAGTGGGAAAAACAGAGTGCCTTGACACTGTGTAAGCACTGTTCAGCAATAGCCAAAACAGCAGTGTGCTGTCAACACTGTTTTAGCCACAAATCCCAAACACAACACCATATGGGCTGCTATGAAGAAAGTTAACTCCATCCCAGCCAGATCCAGTACAGCCATCCATCAGGAGCGGTACCAGCCTCACAGAAGTAAGAGGAAAGAAAAGAGCTAACATAGAAGGCTGCAGTCATATGTAAGCTCTCTCTTTTCAGTTCATGCTTGCCTTAAATGAAGGAGTGAGGGCTGGTGGAAATGCAGAAGAGGGAACTATTCCAGCCTCTAGTCCAGGCACACCTGTGTGTTCCAGTTTCCCCATCAGTAAAACAAGAATATTTAACAGGAAGGGTGGGGGGACTGAACACCAGTCAGGATTAAGTCAATCGCAGAGCATTCCCTGATTATATAAGAAAGAGGCTTGTGATTTACCTTTTCTTCAAAATGATGATTCCTAGAGCCATGTTTGCTATGAGAGAACCCTGGGAAAGACAAGAGAGAGGAGAAAAACAAAATAGAAGGTCAGCATGACAAACTTCCCCAGACTGGGATGCCCGCCCCAGAGAAACACTGCAAACTCAATACAACTAATGCCAAAACACCAACAGAAATGCCAGAACAGGATCAGGGAGACTGACAGGGTGGGGACAAGAGGAAACGGCCTCAAGTTGTGCCAGGGGAGGTTTAGATTGGATATGAGGAAAAATGTCTTCACCGAAAGGGTTGTCAAGCATTGGAACAGGCTGCCCAGGGAAGTGGTTGAGTCACCATCCCTGGAGGGATTTAAAAGACATGGCACTTAGGGACACGGTTTGTGGTGGACTTGGCAGTGTTAGGTTTGCAGTTGGACTCGATGATCTTAAAGGTCTTTTCCAACCTAAACGATTGTATGATTCTGTAAGTCTCACTTCAGCTAGGAGGAGGGGAGGAGTTGAGCTGGGTGGCTCGGGAACAAGGATGCTGGGGCAAACAGGCTATCAGGATCTTCTGGCCAGGGAACCTCCCCCTTTTTTGGCACACTCGTGACACTCAGTGTGTGCTACAGACCAGAACGTGGCCAAATCGCTGTGTTTTTAATTGGGAACAGGAGTATGGCTCCATAGATTGACTGCAGGGCTGCAATACAAGAACCATCCCTCATGGTTAATGCAGGACAGGTCTCCTAGAGTGTTGTCTGTTTTTCTTCTTTTTAACCTCTCCTGACTTCAGGTACCTCAACCCCATGACGTGTTGTGGGAGAACAGTCCCCCGCCCAGCAGATCTGCCCAGCAGATTTTGTTATTCCCAATAGCTGGGGCTCCATTCTCTTTGGTTTTAACAGATGTTTTAGCCTGACACTCATCTACATTTAAGTGAAGATGCATTTTAATAGCATTTTCCAGAGCAAAGACACTAGGACATGAACCGCTTGGTGTAGCTGTGCGTGGAAGGGAAAGCTGGGTCCCTTTGGCCAGCAATTCAGTCCATCCAGGGCTGACAGCCGGAGTCTGGGTTCGGTTTTGTCATAGTTACTTCCCCATCACCCTTGGAAATATGAAGTCTGTTAGAGCCTGTTTCCTTGTCTGTCCATTAAGTTGAAATTTAACGATCAACACTGTGAAAGCAAGAACCGGAGCTGAGCCGTCAGAGCAAAGTCGCTCTCCCCACAAATTAGCTGGAGTTTAGTATTTGCACAGGGTTTTGGTGCCCTCAGGGAAAGAGAAGGTGGCAGAACACATGCACCAGGGACAGTGCTTACAGAGACGATGGGAAGAGATGTCACATGAGGAGGAAAAGGATAGTATGACAGTACTCACTGATCTGAAGATCATGTGCAGTGGCATGGAGATATGTAAGCTCAGGGCACAGTTATTCACCACACTGACAGTGAAGAACATGGCCACCATGATTAAATAGTTCCTGAAACACAAACACAAAAAAAACAGCTCACAGCTGTGTATGTACCTCCCTGGGACGCTGGGAGACACCTTGGGAATAGATTACGGGTTGCAAGGAAAGGTCTGAGGCTAAGCAGGAGCCCACCTAGCTCTTGGGTCTGTGACGAGGACTAACAAGGAGATCAATCCACTTTGGATGTAGGAAGGAAGTCCTCAGAACAGGAAGCAGGCTGACCTGCACTGGTGCAGCTTGTGCTAATCCCAGAAGCAAAGGGGAACTGAGGATACCCCACCTGGGATCTTTTAGCATGGACTTTCTCCAGACTCCTCTCTCCTAAGGACAGTGGCATAAGACAAGGCTTGATTCAAGGGGATTCAGTTTCTGCCAGCAGGCATCGCTACCCTGAGTGGAAGGAGAAACCATTGAAATCCAAGCTGAACACCTCCATGGTTCTACAACTAAGCTAGAGAGCCTCCACAAGTTGAAGTTCCTCGCTGTGACGTAGCCATGAACGGCACTAAACTTGCCCTCAATTTTCTGTCACGAGGATCTCTGTCCCGAGCACTCAGCACAGCGCTCTGTTTTGCCACGGGCTAGGTAGTCTGCTAAGGAGCCCCAAAAAATCTCCTCACTTCGGCCACTGAGTGCCAGGGAGGAGAGCATGAACATGCCAGGCTATTGCCAGGACAAGATCAGCCCTGATGGAGAAATGCAAAATGAATTTGGCTGGCTTTCCAGTAAACCTCTCCCTCCCACACCCATTGCATCAAGTCCCAGAGAGACAGTAAGCTCTTCAAGCACAGCAAGCTCTTAACTGTGCAAAATACTGCCCTGTTTCTTGGACAGGAAAGTATCTGATGGCAATTTCCTATTAAGAATTCTCGATAAACGAGGAGTTCATATTTTATCAGGCATGACAGGTTCTCAATGAGGCTTCGCAAATGCTGCAGAATGGATGGGATTTAAACAGGATAAACAGATAAGCCATTTTATTAAACACTTCTTCAGATAATAGATAGCCAGTCAATTCGTGCCTAGCAAAACTGTTCAGATCGACTGTACCTTATTGGTATGGCCGGCCTCTTCCTCCCAAAGTTGGCCTCGAAGATAAAGCCTTCCACCGCAATAAATAGGAACTGGGAAAATGTCACTATGTTCCCACATCCTGGAAACGGCCTGCAGGCATGGAGAAGAAAGACAAGGATAAGAGCAATGCCATGGAGAACGAACACTGCATTGGGCTCCAATAAAAAGAGGCTAACAGCTCATAATCCCAGAGTGAGCATCAACCTGGAGGGGCTTTACCGCTTTATCTGTCCAGATTCTCATATTGCCTTTGTTAAACACTTCCCTGCAGGTATTTATTCACCTGTACTTTAGATATATGCGCAGCAATCCCTTCCTCAAACATTTCCAAAGAGGAAGTGAGCAGCCACCCCCATCATGGGGCATGTGGTGAATTGGGTCAGGAAGTGAAAGAGGAAATTGGTCACATCTCACAGGTCTGTATAACATCCCGCCAGGGTATAGGATCTGAACGAGCAACATCAGGCACTGACATAACCTTACTGAAGCTGGACCTCCCTCTTTCTCACAGGGAAGCGGTTTTGATAGGGCTCTCTCCCTACCTACAAGCTGCTGTGTTTGTTAGAGGCCAGGTGAAACGATGAGTCCACCCAGGAGGAAGGCAGCAGGATTTTCTGCATGTCTGCAGAGCAAGGTGTAGTGTCCGTGGTTCTGCTTGTACCTCACCCCCAGAACACGTGAACATGAGCTCGGACCTGCTTTCAATTTACCCAGCAAGCTTTAGCTCTCTGCCCTCCTGCGTTCGCTAGATACCAAAAGCTTGGTTGTACGTTCAAGAAGGAACCTACAACAGCTCATCATGGGAGCCCAAAAAGGTCGTGGCATTAAATGCCATGTGATAGTCAGGCAAGCCAGAGAGCTTGCTAATGTGACACATGCTTTGCACTGAAGTTTTCAAACACCACAAGGTATCAAAAGCCACAAAACAGTGTCTGACCTCGAAAAAGACCCTCTTAGCTGAGCATCTTTGTCCTCCCAGAGAGACCCAAGCACTGCAGTTATCACTACCTTGGGCAAATCAACCTTGTGTGTTTATTCTGAGGGAAGAGGAATGACACACAAAGGGCAAGTCAGCCCATAACAGCCTGACATTAAACAAACACCCCCTGCATGTTGCTCACCCGTTCCTAGCAGACACGCCTGCTGCAGACGCTGCCTCCTTCCTAAGAAGCTTACAGGGAGCAAGAGAGGATTTCCTGGGAGGCACACAGTCAGCTGTGGGTTCAGAGGAGGTTGTGACATGTCAGAGAATCAGAAAGCTCGCTGTTATTTGCAGCAGGAGAGCAATTTGAGCAAGTACTTCCCCCCTTCTCCAAGTCCCCCTCCAAGGACTTGATGGAGAAGCTGTACGCCGCTGAGTCCCGGTCCCCACCCTGCCGCACAAGCGTGCGGCTTGCTCACGCAACATGCCGTCACAAGTAGTTAGAGACCGGCTCTAGACACAGTTTTGCAGAATGCAAGCTGAGAGATGCACTGGAGAACAAGAATAACCAAGCTGTTCCCTGGATAACTGAGCTGAAGGTCTGGTCTCCTCCAAAATCTCCTCTGTCTCCCCTCAGACATCTCAGAAAAAGCAGCAGTGCTCTGGTTAGTGCAGGGCTGGCACCTGGCTGCCACCAAACTGCACCTGGAAAGGCCATCTTCTCTCTGCGTTTTCCACAGGGCAGGCACTAGCCTGAGCCTCTCTCCTCTACCCACCTGCTGATTTTCACATTTTTCAGAGCTTAATTGTCCGTGAGACTTCAATCCCTGCTGCACAATGAGGTTAAAAGGTTCAAAAGTTACTTGGGGGAAGAGAAGAGATACTGAACTGGAGACAGAGGCCACGTTCCAGGATTGTAAACCTTATCTCTATAGGAGAACAGAACACAAGAGTAAAATTGGAATAAACCAAGACTGTTTCCATGCACTAGACTTTATTTCCTCCCAATTCACAGATCCTTGCATTCAGTCACTTGCTGTACATATGACCTCACATTATCAGTAAAGCGTTGAGACAGGGTTATTTGTTAACTGATAATAAAAAGACAAACAAAAAAAAAAACCAACCCAGGCTGTATCTTGTATCTGCCCATGTCTTTGACTCACAATCCTAACACACTGAAAGACCTAAAAGAAGTGACAAGAAGTCTGGATCTATCAACCAAAGATCTGCTTTAGCTGTAGCCAACTGATAGAGAGTCCTCCAGAAGCAATGTAAAAACACTATGATGCGATTGTCACCCTGCCTCCTAGGACGGAATTGCCTGGAATGTCGGTGTCTCGCAGCCCTAGCAGGTGGTGGGATGAAACAGCCCCAGGAGGGCTCTCGGTCACGTCAGCGGAGCACAAACAGACTAGCCCAATTTCTGCACATCAGTGTGGGGCACGTCGATGCACAGTACTCTCATTCAGCCAGATTTCAACATAACCAAATCAATTCTCCAAGGAAGATTTCTGTCCATCACTTCAGACTCCACATTTCATAGAGAATCCCTTCAACGCCCCTTGCAGAAGAACACCCCCCCTCCATATACACCGTAAAGGGAAGAAACCCCGTTGAGATCTACCACGCAGAGCCTCAGCTGTTTTTACAGAGAAGGCACCTCACAATGACACCGCTTCAGAAGGCGAAGAGCAGATCATGGGCTTTCTAACCAGGCCTGTATGTACATGCCACACAGAGCTTTGGCATCACGGCTCAAAGACAGATCTCCCGGGACAACCAGTAAAGGACACTAGCAGAACAGGTCGGGTTGCTCCAGACAGGGGAAATGGGATGAACTGGATGGCGTTTCTTGCCCTGTCCAGGCCTCCTTCTGTTATTTAGACAGGGGCTTGTTTAACTTGCTCTTGAAAACCTCCAATGAGGAGTTTCCCTGCTCTCTCTCTTACGAACCCACTTCACTACACTGAGAGGGAGCAAACCTGGGGTTTTGGTCTGCTTTACATCCCTTTCACAGCAATTTAAGCCCCTTATTTCTTGTTCTGCCTCCAGAGCCTAGCAGAAAAATATATCTCCTCTTTTCTGCAGCCATTCTCCACACGTTTAAAGTCTTTTGTCTGTCCTCAGGCATCTCTAGACTAAACACTTCTCATTCCTTTACTCTTTCCTCATAAATCCTGAGCAAATTTCTTCCAGTTACCTTTGTTATTCCCCACTAGACTGTCAGTCTGGTCACTGCCCTTTCTTGTGACCCTGCTCCAGAACTTTCCTTGTTATGGGAAGATTCATCTTCAGGAGGGCTTTTTTCCCTCTAGACAACACCAAGACCCAAAGAAATAACCAGTGTTACCCCAATTTAGGGACCAAAGGTGAACAGGGCAAGAGAGGGGCACAGGAACTGAGCTGTCAGGAACAGGGGAATTTCTAAAGTAGATGAGAGGCAATGCTTAAGAGAAGCTTGTGTGTAAAAAGCAGCTTTTCTTTGATATCTGCAATTGGACTTCTACGATTTGCTGCTCAAAATCCCTTCTGGGGTTTAGCCTTTGAGTAGGGCCAAATGGCTCGCTTTTGTTTTAAGGTCTGGCTGGAGGACACACAAGCCTAGTGTGTCTTGCAAGCATCTTGCAAGCAAATGCAAGAAGCCAGATCCAAAGCTTTCTTCACCTCGAAGGGGCCCATTCCTCCTCCCTCACTGATGTTGCAGCACAAGCCAGGCAGGAAAGGCAGAGGTTAGAGCAATCCCCGAGAGGAAAGACAACTCGCCACGCAAGGTCTCTTCCTCCAGAAACTGCTTCTTGATTTATCCAGTGATTGCTGAGCGATTGTGCAACCTTGTGTTAAGGTACCTGCATCCTGGCCTCCCACTTCAAAGCAAGTATCCCCACTGCTGGCTTACAAAGTCAGGCTCTCTTTTGCACTGCCTTTTTTTCTTAACAATCTGGGATGATGATGGGCGGGGAGGAAGTAAAGGCAGGTTTTAACTACTAGTTTCGAAAGCCTGGGCGTGTTTGAAGTGAACATAGTACTGAATGGTCAGGGGATGCAGCTCCACACTGACTTACTGCGATTGTAGATACAGAACCAGTTCAATCGTTACTCTTTTTCCAGTCAGGTCTAGCACTTTTGCCTTCACAGCTTGCTGACCAGCCCTGAAAACAAATCCAACAGACCATCACCTTTTCCAAGCCATGCCAGCCTTCCTCCATCAGAGTGAGGAAGGTGACGCAGCACTCGGACGTACCCCAAATGTCAGCCCTCCTCTCTCTGCAACCTGGCAATTCGCCTTCGCTCCGAGTGCCACAAAGGACTCCTTGCCCTCATCACGTTGACTTTGCAGCCGCGTGACGCTGCCGAAGATCACATTTCCAGATGGACGACGTTCCCTCGGCCCTGCCTGCCGTCCCAGAGGACCCCTAGCCAGCCCCTGCACGTCTTTTCCTTGGGATTTCAGCTGTTATTTGCACGAGGCGCTGGGATCAGAGAGCAGGGGTGGTGGGGATGCTTTAGGGCCGGACTGATGCCGTGGTCCCTGTGTCAGCAGAGACGGGAGATCCCCGGTGCCTGCGCAGGGTACCGAAGCGGCCCATGATAGGACCAGACTGGGCCCAAGCCGAGGGGGACAGCCCCAAAAAACCCCACAAAACCCATCAGACGGTGACACAACAAGGCCAGGGCCCGGCCATCCACACCCGGGCTCCTCTTGGCACCTTGATGAGGAGCCCCGGGGCCTGGGGCGGCCCCCCAAGCTGTGAGGGGGGCCGGCCACCCCGCCGGGGCCGCAGACCCCCTCAGGGCCAGCCCCAGGCTGGGTGCCAGCCCCGAGTGCCCCCCGGCATGCCCACCACCACCCCAAATCCTCTCTCACACACCCCCCCCAGTCTCCTGGAGACCCCCTGGGCACCGCTGCCGCCTCCTCCCCTCACAACTCCTGAAGCCGGTGGGAGAGACCCTGCGGCCCCCAGCTCCGGGGAGCCTCACCCGAACCCCGATCCCATTCCTGCCCCTAACCCCTGCCCCTAACCCCTCCTTCTGCCCCCAAAGCCTCTGCCCGGCCCCGCACCTGACCAGCAGCTCCAAGAACACCACGTTGCTGCAGCAGCCGCCGAACACCAGCCCCACCGCCACGGCCGGGTGCATGGTGTCGCCCCAAGCAGCGAGACGGCGTCCCGGGCCACCACAGCATCCCGCTCCCGGGCCGCGGCCCCGCTCCCAGCCCCGGCCCCGCCGCCCCCGCTTCCTCCCGGGCGCCGGTAGTTCGCTCCACGACCGCCGCCCGTTCTCCGACACCGCCGCGGCTCCACGGCCGGGACTACAACTCCCGGCAGACCCCGCGACGCCGCTCCACCTCCTCCCTCAGAGGGCACCGCCCCGCGGGGCATGATGGGGGTTGTAGTTCCGCGGGGGGGGCGGGCGGTAATGGCGGCGCGGGGAGCGGCACTGAGGTGGCGTGAGGAGAAGGGCGGGGGCGAGGGGAGCTCAAATGCTGCTTCCCTGCTGAGGATCAGCCGCTAATTGCCGTTTTGGGTTTAGATAATGAAATTATCGCTTCGATGTGAAATCGAGCTTGCTGAGGCCTGTGGGGGAGCCTCCTGGGAGGGCCTCCCGTGCTCTTGGGGCCACAGGCAAGCCCCGCTGTGGCCCGTGTCAATGTCACCATGGTTGGTGTCGGGAACACGGGATACTGAGACAGAAAAACTGGGTCTGAAAAGCAATTGTGTGCTTGGAAGGAGATGAGGGCTACAAGGAGGGTCCGGGGAGGGGAAAAGGGAGGAAAATGTGCACAAATGGTGGTGGTGGGGTGGCTTGGGAACCGTGGGGGTCTGACAGCACCAGCAGCCGCCCACGGCTTCTGGTGATAGACAGAGAGGGAAAAAATAACCTGTTCAGAGCGATGGACGAGGTGGTATTTCTGGCCACAACCCTGCACACGTGAAGGTGGGAGAGAAGGGCACTGTGGTGCTGGAGGTGGAGGGTTTGGGTGAGAGGGTTATCGGTGTGGGGACAAGCTGCACCCAGAGGGGCTGTGCCTACGCTGACTGCAATGATGTATTTACTAATTTGCCTGCATGACTGGGTACTTTGGCTTCTCTTGTCAGGATGAAGACAGTGTCATGTCAGTCATGGTAAAATCATGAATTAAAACTGCAGAACCACTCCAAGGATCCAGCCCTGACATGTGGACTCTCCAGTCTGGCGTGGACTTTCCGTAGGGCTTAATACAGTGTCTATGGCACCTTCAGTTTTATTCTGTCCCTATTAGATTGTGTTGTTGCCCTCTTACTCCTCATCCCTGTGTCCTAGAGCGTGGTTTTGCATTCTTGCAGTTGGAGCAATTCATGTTTTCCGCTGTTAACGTAGCTGCCTATCAGTCAGGGGTGAAGCGTCTTCTTTTCTGAAGTTGTGTGGAGAGCCCTGCTAAGTGTCTGTCAAAGCCCTCTGTGAGGATATTGATCAAACAGTGGGATTTTCATGCTGTAGATGTTTCATTCTGTTTTTAATAAAGTTTTGATCTGAATCAGACCCAAATCTTTTCTTTTAATTTTCCTTTAAATCCAACAAGTGTGAAATCCCATGAACACATTGCAAAGAACTATGGTCAGTCCAAAAATTAAGCATTTCTTTTTATGATTTCCAGCTCTTCAGGGAATGTGACAGCCTTGGCAGCTTCTCTGCTGCTAAAAGCAGCTAATGACAGGGGCGAAACTGCCGGGATTGCCCATTTCTTTTGCTCACTGCGAGAGTTTCTAGGCTCTTTGACTCCAAGGTGGAGATCCCAGGGCTCCAGGCTCCTTACCTGGGGGCTGGAAACCCAGGGTGGTTGGAGCATTGTGTCCTCAGGGCTTACATGAGCTATGGCTGAAAACCTGGAAACTACAGCAAGGGCACCCCGGAATCCTTGGGTACCTTGTGGGCTTTGCCTGCAGGTGGAAACCCCGTGGTTTCTTGATAAAAGCATCACAGGCGCAAGGGATCTGGGGCCTCCCTTGTGATGTTTCCAGGAGTTTCGGCTTGGGATATACCCTCTAGAAGCATGGTCAGCCAGAAAATAATGCTTTGGGGGTACAAACATCTGGGAGACCCCCTGGAAACCCCAGCAGTTTTGCTGAGCTCTTGCTCTGTAGTTCATTGTTCCCCCATTTCACAAAACATTTCAGTGTTTTCTGACCTCGCTCTAGGTAGAAACAGTTCGACTGACTTGGTCTTCCCATCAAGTCCTTTTAAATGGATTATATATTATTAAAAAGCACCATGGCTCATTAGCAACAAACAAAGACGATTGCTCAGGCTTGCTGGCACTTTGTAACGTCTCCAGGGTTTCCTGCTTCCACATCCTCAGCTGCTGCACAGGTCAGAATGATCGATTTTTTCTGTTCCCTTCACTAATAAGCTTTTGCTACCTTGGGTGCTCACTTCTTCGCCTTTCATTCGCTTTCTTTGTGCTTCAAAGGGAGGGGGGGCTGAGGTGGTTTTTCTGCTACAAGAAATGTGCCGCACCTTGGTTCCTAAATGCATTAAGCCACAGAACAAATTGCTTCTTTTGAACTGCCCCAGTGTAACAACAAAACCAAAATGTCAGCTCATAAAGCATTTTGAGCTCTTCGTTGTAGCCTGGCACCTCTGGGAGGGCAGTCTTGTCTGGGCTAGTAAGTACTTAACATCCTTTCTAATGTTATAACTACGAGGTAGGTTCTGGGACGAATTGTCTGGCTGAGGAGAGTTCTCAGTCTGTTGAGTTCGTGGTCTAATTCTTAGGGGATGGGGGCTCATATCACTGCAAAAACTTCCAGGTCACCTCAGTATGAGGCTAGAGACATGGTTACTGGATTTGCCTTTTTTCCTTTGCATGGAGTGAGATTGGTTCATCCCAACTGTGATGCTGGACCAACGTGCCGAGCTCCTTGTTTGCAGGTTGGTGTATTCTTCACAAGTGATCCTGATCACAGATCTAAGATCTAGTAGTATAATTCACTCCCATTAAAAGAAAAATTAAATCCATTCAAAATTCAGTTCACATCAATTCTATGATATCAAAATGAATGACAAAATAATGTCAGAAAATAGGAAAAAAAAAATGTTAATATTAAAAAAAAAACCAAAACATTTCAAAAGTAATTTAAAAATCAGTTCACCTTCACTGTATTGAAAGGCGGACACCGAGTGATGTCAGTGTAAGCACCCGATGAGCAAGAGCGATTTCTCAGCCCTGTCTCTCTACCAGGAGTGAATACTAACGCTTGGCAATGCAGCCAAATTGCCTTGCATACTGTGAATGGACAGCAATGCTCTCCAGGCCATGTTCTTGCAGTCAGGATGGTCTAAGGACACAGACAAGATGAGGCTTGTAGATTGAAATAATATAGCTGGAAAATTAAATAAGCTTTCAGCTATAGGACAAAAGCTTTTCTCTGCTGCCCAGGGCTTATCTGTTTTTTCCAACAACAGCAGATGCTCTAAATAAAAGATATTACTTCTACCTACAAACATTGTCTTGCTTCTTCCAGTGTCATTTTTACTTTTTTCAGAGATGGCTGAAATAAAACAAAACATGTTTTCACATCATAGAAACACTGAGGAGTCTGTTTCTGCCCGAAAAGCAGGCTGGGGGGTGGTGGTGTCTTCTCTAGTACAAATCTGTAACACTTCAAGGTTTGCATAAGCTCTGGCAGCATTTTGAGTTCCTGACTTCTGAAATGTAGTTCAAAGCAAAATTGTGGACTCTCAGTATTCTGGGTGAAGGGGTTTGTGTTGACTTACTGAATGCACCAGAAATCCTTCCTTCAGCTCTGCCCGAGAACTGCATTGTGAGCGATCTTCCATGTGCCAGCGAGAAAACGAGAACAGGGAATTTAGGAACCCAGATTTATTTAGTAGTTTGCCACTTTTCCCAGCCCCAATATGCAGATGGTCAGGCCTTGATTCCCCAAAGGATTGTAGATTTTTGGTCTTTGCTTTGAGAACAAATACAATGATGGGAGAAACCAGACAGAGCTGTAAGCTCCTGCATGAAAAGTTCTCATTTCGTTTCCAAAAAAACATTTTTTGAGCTTGTTAGTTGTGGCAAAATCTGACAAAACACCAGGGACTTTTGACATTTTGACACGGGCAAAATCTTGTTTCTCAAAGTTGAGCTTTCCCGGAAAGGCTTTCTTGCTCTCTTGTTTTCTAAAGCATGGCTTTTTCTGAGAAGTAAACCAATCGTGTTCTTAATGCATGGGAATCAAATCAATCAGACCAATCTTGCCTGTTTTCATAATCAATATGTATTGATTGATTGAATGACGCATGCCGGGAAAGGGCAGGTAATTCTAACATAAGCACTGATGTGCAGAGGCTATAGGGCTTCTGCTGTGCCTGGTCGACAGAGGACGTGAATCTGTCGCAGAGCAGTTACTGACCTTCGGCTCAGCCCAAAACTGCTTTGTACTTTTAGTGCTGCAAATGCCTATTCAACCTGCAGGGTATCAGTGGTGGCGGAACTGTCACACAGGTATTGTGTGACTATCTCTGAAGTAGATCTGCCAAGGTAGCATGTTTAATTTAAGCATCTTTGAGACGTTGAATTCTGCAGTCCAGGCAGATTTTGAAAGATGCAAACAGAACAAGCTAACGAAATGCCTGATTCCTAACTACATAAACTACAACTTACAAAATAATTCGTTATTTCACTTTAGATTTCACCTTTGGCTTCACCTTAGACTACTTCACCTCTGAGTTTGTGGTCAGATCGAGATGACACAGGTAAAGAGAAGAAGCCATTTATTAGACAGAGTTACTGCAAGTGGAGACATTAACAAGTTTTAATACATTTGAGCTCCACCTTGACCTTCCTTTGTTTAACAGCATCTTTGGTCTACCTATATATTTCACTGTTCACTCAAACCTCTCCTTTCCTGACCAGCAACGGTGTCTCTGCTGAAATGGAGAGCAGAGATGTGGCATCTCCAATAACAATGTCATTATGACAATGATAACAATATTTTTCATGGTGGACATTGCAGAGAAGGGATTCAGAAAGGGCAAGTTGGACTCTCCAGTCCACATGGACTTGTGTTTCTGTGTTCAGGGCATTTCCAAAGAATGGGAAAACTGGTAGAGTGACAGACTGCTGAGTGTTGGGCGATGGTGATGGACTCACTGCCTTTTAACCGGCATCTGACATGGCCTGGACTTTACTGGTTTCTCTCTCTGCAGTTTTCTTGAGAGATGTGAGAAGATGACTCCTGATGGTTTATAAGGTTTTGAGCACGTTGAAGATCCACAGTGTGGGAGGTGTGTGCCAGGTTTAAGGCTTTGCTTGTAGAGGGGTTGAATAACTCAATAAGTAGCACTTAAAAAAGACACCCAGACACCTATAAATGATTTTCTTGAAGACCCTGCAAGGTTTGTTCTGGGGTGAGATGCCTCATCTGGCTCCTCTCCTTTCCATTTGTGACCCTGCTCATGTCTGAATCCAGTCCTGCTGCTTCTTCTACTAAAAGACGAAGAACTCCTGTGGTATTTGGCTGTGCAGACAAGACTGGACTTGTTTTCTCTTCCAGGCAATTGTTCCCTGTAACTGAATTCCCTGCAAGGTAAAAAGGAGATTTTGAACCAATGACAGTTCTGACAAGTTGGGAAGGGATATGCAGAGGGTGAACTCTTGGGTTCATTTCCACTGTTTTTCATCACAAGCCTGTTCTGTGAAATAGTGTGTGGGCAAAAAAGGAAAGAGCACACTGGATTTTAGTGAGATGGCAACCAGTTGTGGGACTTGAAGTACTGAGAGTTAGGCTTTTACTGTTAGGGGAATGATCGCCCTCACCTCTTCAGCACCCGTGAGCAAATATTGTCATCCCATGGCCAAGATACCGTTACTGTACACCACCTCCCAAAGTGCAGACCCTTGTAGCTTAACTTACCGTAGGCGAGGTTTAGCTGGATCCCCGCTGATACGAACTAGGAGCATCCAGACTGTGGTGGTGAAAGCATGCAGCTGAAGATAGGGACTTCTCACCTGCCCTAACTTTTCCAACATGAACTCCTCATTCACAGTCCTCAGGCCTGACAGCGCTTTTCCTCAACAGATTATTATTATTAATCTCATTTTATAGTGGGGACAGTTAAGCTGCAGACACAGGCGGAGACTAGGTCACATCAGTCAGGGTAAAGGAAGGGAACAGATCCTGGGATTTGGATTTATCCTCTCCAATACTATGTATCTCCACGGTAGGTGTATATTTGTGGGAGAGCAATGGTAAGGAATAGGTCCTTTTTGTATACCCGAAACCTAAATTCATCTAACCCAGGTGTCAACGAGTACTGTTGGGAGAGACAACTCATGTCCTGAAACAGTCTGCTCTGCCAGCAGCCGTCTTGTTGCTGTGCAGCTCTCCAAAACTTCCCATCTCAACTGCTTCACCTTTGTTTTGGGATTGTGCAGCAACAGAAATTCAAGAAGTGCTACTCCACTTTCACCAGCTTTGTTTGAAATGCCCCCAGCCCCTGGACTTTTACAGCTTTGGCTGGGGGAGGAGTCTTTTGCTTCTCTGTTGGGAAGCTTTTTGTGGTAGTCAGCTTTAAATTTCCATGTCTTTTATGATATCACATCACTTTAAAAATAACTAAAATAAATCACTGATGTATTTTTAGGTGTGTTAGAAGGGGTAAGTCTCTCTCCTCTCCTTAAATTGTCACATTCTTGGGATTATGTGTTCCATCAAAAACTTCCAGGTCCCCCAAATATTCCTCCCGCTCCCTCCTCGGTGGATATTTTCTCAGCAATTTCAGTTATTTGCTAAATGCATCGCATTTTAGCACCTTGCACATTCTCAGCTCAGCATTTCAGAAATGATCACTGTTTCTGGATGGAGCAGGAGACATTCCTGCTGTCTCAAACATTTCATCAACCGTGAGCTGGTTTTCGCACCTACAAATGTTTCTCTGACATGCTCAGAGCCTCTCCCTTACTAATGTAAAGCAGCAGAGCTCCCGTGACAAAGAGGAGATGCAAGAAACTGCTCTGCTGAGGATCTGGCCTTCTTTCTCCTCTTCGTCACTTTTTAAACTCCCCCCTTTTTGTTTCCTTTTATTTTTCTCTGCCAAGTTTTATTTGGGTGATTTCCAGAGCAGAACTCCTTGATCAAGCAGTACTGGTGCTAGAACTGCCTGTGTGTGTTGCTACTTGTCAAAAGTGGTAAAGGCTAAAAACTCCAGGCATGTTTTGGGGGGAGATGGGGGGAGAATTGGAAATAGCTTCTTTTTTTTTTTTTTAGCTCTCTCCCCCTTCCTCCTCCTCATTCCTTAAGATCGTTAGACTTGACATCTCTTTAAATGAGCTGGAAGAACTTCAACCTGAAGCGCTTTTCCCTTTTGAGAGTCTCCCCGCATTGGATATGTCTCTCCATGCTTTAGGCGAGTGAGCATGACTT